>NC_057422.1:14960000-17440000 GCF_019457755.1 Venturia canescens
ATGGTAAAAAAATCGAGACAAAGTCGCGGTTCGAGTTTGAAGATTATTTGGATGACGCGAGTCGTGAGTGTCCGTGATGAGTATCATGCTTTACAACTACGAACGGGAGTAGGGGTAACCGGGAGTTCCAGAATCTTTGACTGGGATTTCCCGCTTTCCGGAATCGACCAATGAAACGTGGTATCGAGATCGCGACTCGGACAATTACGCAACGTTGTTGGACTACCTTAACTCCCCACCTTTCCTTCCTCTTGTAATAAACTGCGTACTAGGTAATAAATAATGCAGTGCTACACAAAGAGGAGAAGGTCGCGAAGGTTTCCTTGGTGGGGAGTGTGAAAACGATCCATCGATTGAGTTACTATCTCAATCGCGAGAACCAACGAACGTGTGTGCGTGTGGGATTTTTTTCCCAAATCATTGGAATCCATAATTTTTCAACAATTTTTTCCTTGTTGCGCGCGCATCTCGATCGTTTTTGCCCCTCTTGCAAATTTTGACGAGCGCTTAACACGTCGAAGATAAACAACGAGCCACACGATCATCTGACACATTTCTGATAAGAACACTTCAAATAATTCAACGGGTCTCTTCGTTTTCAGACGCCCAATGCTTAGCCTCGAGTATGAGGAAAAAATACGAATATTTGGTTTCGCCAAATTTGACGTTAAAACAAACACGCCCTAACTCACACAATCGTTCCGTTTGAAAAAGCAGCACAACAGATCGCCGTATTATCAATAAATTTTAAGGAACTAAAGTATTCACCGGTAATAGCACCTTAATAAATAATTGCTTAACTTAATAAGATTGGAACTATTGAAGTTGAATTGGAATTTCTTTCGATGATGATTCATCTCTAGACCGAATTTGTGAATTTGAGTCAATTAATTTCCTCGATAGCTTAAATAAGATTTTATATTGAGTGACACGTGTCAAGGACGATCTTTTTACAGCTCGAATACGTAAATACAGGTGGAGTCTCGAATTTTGTATTTATGATGATTAAGCAAAATTTATCAAAGAGATAAGAAATCTAACACAAAATCCAACAGTCCTTCAAAAGTTCAATAATCCCTTTGAACAGTTGATTCAGGCATTTTGAAAAGAATAAAAACTAAATAAATACCGTATCGCGTAAAATCATCTCTCCCAATTCAAGTATTAATTTTGTAGCCCAGAAATAGATTTGATTTAAAAATTTAACTCAGATATCTCATCTTCGGATGTCAGAGATTAAAATGAGCCAAAAACCAGATTAGGGAAACAAACGATTTTAGTTCGGTATCGAAGTAGAATTGCAACTAAATAAAAGTAGAGAAATTTGACCGTGAAAAAGCCAGTTGGTCGGATTAAAATTAGTTACGAAATACAGTCCATCGACTCTTGCGATCCCGAGTGTCTGCAACTTCTCACACCATTAAAAATCAAGAATATCCAGGTAAAAATCACGACGGACGATAAATATCGGCATAAATGCGATTCTAAGTGGTTTGTTTACTCCAAAGATAGTCGACTGCTTCTCGATGAAGTGTAATAATATATACGAGCACTCATTACTATAATTGCAGAAGAAAAACGTGACCAAGAATATTGAAAGTTGACAATGACGCACGTGAAACGAGTAGAAACATTCGCGAAGCGTGAATCATCGAGAATAAAAAATATATTTCCAATAATCCAGGGGGGGGGGGTTCCCGTCGCGTCCATGGAAGTCGAACTTTCTGCGATTAGAATATCCCGTCTCGCCTTTGTGGTTTTTTCGTCCAGCAAGTTTCTCGTCACATCTTGATTCATGCGGCCATTCTTTATTTTCCATTTTGCTACTGAATTCTTATCTTTTGTTCCTTCAAACGATAGAGATTCTTGCTTCACTAGTCCCGGCCGTGAGCTCATCAAGGGAAATCAACACAATTCCATTCCATCCATAAATATTTCTTATTTCACCTGTACATGATTGAAACAAATGTTATTACATTCGGAAAAAAATTAACAATAATAAGGAAAACGAGCTCGATATAAGAAAAATGAAATAAAATAAACCTCAGCTCGTTGATTTTTTTTGTTCGTCTGATGCTATCTGAGACGCAAGATTTGCAAATTTTGCCATGTAATCCACGCTGCTCTCGCCCATTAGACATTGCATTTGGCTCACAACCTGAAAACAAAATTTGAATATTCTTTCGTTCGTACAGTAACAATTTAAGCGAACGCCGATTTTGTTTTAAATCGACAAGATGAGATGCAAGAAAAAGTTCGATTACGTCGGAGGATGGTCGTGCAGCCTCGACGTTGGGGTTCCCACTCGCTTGACTCGACTGTGAAACTTTTATCGGAGATTCCAGTTGCCCGAGAAAACTGCTTAAAGAAAAATCAGCAACCTGCAATCCGGTGAATATTCATTACCAAAACAAATCATCTCACGAACCATGGATAAATATTCTGCGTGCACGTGTCTTTCATATTGCACTCTTTCCTTATCACTTGGGGAAAAATTTGAAAACTTTAATCTTGATACGTCAAAAGAGATTTTTTCGGCTATCATGTTAATTAAATTCGCAATATAGTTTCCAGTAACATTTTATAAATCTCGGGTTATCATGGTTTTGTTAACGTATGGATATCGGTATCGATAACAAAAAGCAACCGAATAAAATTGTGATACAATCAAGATCGATCAGAAGTACGATGGAGATACCAGCTCTGAAAATGAGCGGTGTGTAGAGCGGCTTCGGTTTTGGTTACGTATGGTAGGCTACAGCCTCACGAAGAATATTTTATGTGTACCAAATGAGGATTTTGAGGACTGCGGGTAGAATCACGACCTTAAATGTATACGTACCTCACTATTCAACCACTGATGTTCACCCTCCTTGAGAATTTGCGTAGCGCTTGTAATTATTGAATTGGAGGCTTTAGCGGCTTCTGGATTTTCTACATGCATAGTTCCAGTTATGAATTCTTCGTTCTCATTAGTCGTCACGATATTAACGAGATTATCATTGGCAGGTTGAGGATCCATAGACATTTGTATTTCCATGTTCGTGTGAGCTTCTTGAGCTGATGCATTTGTCTCCGGTTGACGGTTGTGAGTTTCTGGCTGTCTCATATGAGTCTCCGGTTTATTCAATTCGAACGTCGTTACAGGTAGTGTCCTTTGGACAATGAGACTTCGCTGTCGAACGGTGCGGCCACGTTTGCAAAAACGATTTTTGAAGTTCTAAATGAAAAAAAAAAAAAAAAACAACAAAAACAATTGAAAAATCAAACATAAAAAGTGACACTTGTTTTTAATCGAATGGTTCATTTTTCTGTGCCATTATACATCAATTATAATTTTCCTTTTGTTTCTAGGTCATTCAAATGCTTCAATTCACAATTACTATTCTGAAATGATTCATAACGTCCCATTTTTCAAAATGAATAGTTAGAATCTATCACTCACATCTAGTTGCGTTTTGAAAGCGTCCTGAGCTCCAATTTGATGATAAACTTGAGGTATGAGAGGTCGCCTGAAAATCGATTCTTTGGCAGAAGGAACCCTCGACGACACCACCGTCTCGTTGCTCCCAGATACAGTATCGTAAATCTGGAACGTACAAGTCAAAAGTGTAATAGTTTCTATTGGAATAAATCATTACGCGGCTGAAAAACAAGTCTTACTTTGCTCGTCCCATAATTGTGTTTCGCTATTGATAATAATTTCCTGAGCGCCAAACACAGAGCTCCGTCATCCTGCGTTTGAGAAGGCCCAATTCTCGTTGCCTTTGACCCGGAGGTACCAACTGTTTCGTCGATTCCTCCTGTGTCCCACCAATATTCTAACGAGACTTTTGATTCTCGACCGAACTAAAGGAAGAGATACAATTAATTTAATTTGTTTCATCTGTGCTATTATTTTTTGATTAATGCCGAGGAAAAATAAAAAAAAATCTATAATATTCGATTAGCTTGTTTTATATTCTAGACAGTAAAGCAATAACAATACGTCATTTTTTTCCATTCCTGGTCTTTGCTCGTCTTTTTTAGCGTAAACCTTTACAATCTTGATTTTTTTTAAAAAGTTGTCCAACGATCTTTTGGTATAATGAGAATAGCTATATAACTCTACAATACTGTAGCCATGCTGCCTACTATTGATGAAGTATTTAAGATTGGTCAAAATAAATTTCGTACCATGAGAAAAAGATCGCCAACTGTTATAGAGTTAGCTTCATCGATGTTCCATCCTAATCGTATTCTCTCGACAGTTTCTCTGCCGGGAAACCTATTGGGCTCGGACCAGGTTTGTATCTCTGGTTGCGACTGATCTGTGACATTTAAGCTGGTTGAAGCTTGAATATTTCTCTCAGGAGTAGCATTAACACTTCTTTCTGGTGAATCGAGTTCGTTGTTGCTACTGTCACCGGGTTGTTGCTGCGAATCTTCCGGTCTGGTTGACGATCTTTTATCGCCTTTGTACTTTTTGATTGTTTTTTTACCAACTCCCTTGATATATTGAACCGAACCGAGGAGTTCAAGGCGAGAGCTTTTCAGACCTAGTCGTTTTTCGTGAGAATTAAAACTGACGCTGTTGCTGGTCAAATACTCGCCGAGATTAACGACTGGTAAGGCTATTTTACAACCATCGGGAGGCGAAACACGCAGCAGTCGATTGTCCTTCGTGTCAATTTGATCCAAATTCTCCGAGCTGTTGATAAACTATTAAAAATTTTTTTTTTTGTTGAGGATCATAAAAATCGTCGTCGGTACCAAGTTCAAAGCAAGATTTTGAAACAAGAAATAATCGTAAGATTTGAATGGTAAATATTAAAGGATACGGTTTTGTATTTCGCTGGCTTCCATCGTTGCTGTAAAAACATTAATAAACTCGAAAGACGTCGCTGTATCGGCAGCAGAGTTCGCACTCGTGGATTCATTGCGTGAGCTTGAACTTGCCACCAAGTCATATTATTCCCCGGTCGTAATTCGATCGTCACACGAGGAGGTAGTTTTATCTCTTCTTGCCAGTCTGCAAGTGTTCAATTATTAACCTTTGCATTTTGTTGGAGGCGTAGGATCGCTCCAAGCTGGAGTTCAAACGTATACATGTAGTTTCTTGAGATTCATAATTTTTTTCTAATCCAGTCATTCCTTTTTATTCCGATAAAAATAATACTGAATAAAAAGTTGTTTAGTCAAGAAACGCGTGAATTTGACATACGAGTTTTTTCAGACATCATATTCATTGTTCAAACTTTACATTAATTGGTCCTGACCACGGAAAATCTATGGAATAAAGCATCAATTGACATTAAATAAACTATTGAACGTTAGAATCGCGTCCATTTGCATTCGGAGAAATCATTTATATGACCTTGAATAGAGGCGCGTTGCTTCGCTATTATTAAAAAAGTTTGATGATATCTCCAAAACTATTACGAATTCCAATAAAAGCATCAACTTTTTTGCTTTCTGTTTTTTTTATCTACATGAGGAATGGCTTTTTTAAAATAGGCACAAACCTAGTTATTTCGTAAATCATTATGAACTCCCAATAATTACCCTCAAGCTGATTCAATTTTCTCAGAGCTCTGCATATCGGAGTCTTGATTCTCATTGTTTTGCCTCTCAATCGAACCTGCATAGAGCCCCAGTATATCAATTCGTTCAATTTCAAGAGCACCTTTTCATGTATGCGAGGTAATTTTCTTCTTAATTCGCCATAATTTATCAGTCCATAAATTTCCTGCGTAGCTTTTTTTACGTCTTATAGAAAATTAACAGTATCAAAATAAACTCAGATATTTAGTAGGTCAAGAAAATACAGTTCAGAATATGGGAATAGTGATGATAGTAAAGTTTTTTAAAACCAAGAGAAGAACTCACTGAAATAGTATACAAAGAATGTTCAGTTCAATGACGTTAAGGTTAGTATATTGATTTTGAATTCTGTAGAATTTTCAAATTTTCCTGGTCGATAAATTACATGGATGTCTAATTAAATTTCTCAAATCATTGCCAAAGTCTGGCTGGTGAAAAATATTTTTATGATTTTAACAATTAACCCTTAGAGTGCACACTTATTGCGTCATCCATATGCTTATGGGGTCAAAACGACCCAGTGTGCACTTTAAGGGTTAATACCAAATAACAATCGACAACAATTTTAAGAATTTAATCAATTAAATATTCTTCTTACTCATTAAATTTTAGATTATTCAGTTTCTACGTTCTACAACTGAATTTCATATCAAGTGTCATTTTGTCAATTGAGTTTAATCTAGATTGTTGTGTTTAATAAAAGAAAGTCATATTGAGATGAAGATTTTTTAATTCTATAAACAAAGTATGAAAAATACTGACCTTCGGAAAATTTAAGGTGTTTTGAAATTTTTAGCCAGGTTCTGTAATAAAAATGTCTTATTTGCTCTTTATTCTTGATCATGTTGTCTGATAGCGATCGCTTTTTTCCCTGGCTGAGAAAATAACTCTGCAGTGCATCAAAATCTTTGCCAAACTCGTTAATAGCCTTGAAAAATGTATTTTTGTCCTCCATCGACCACAGTTCGCAGGATCTTTTGAGAGAACGCACGATCTTTGCTTCTGCGGTGTCTTCATCCTTGGTCTCTGTATGTTTTTAAATAATTGATAAATAAATCCAGTCGAGATTAAAGTAAACCGAAAATCTATTATACACTAAAATTCAATTCACCTTTTTTTTGTTCTGATACTTGAGTAGATTCGGTTGAATCGATTCGCATTTTTTTCGTTCCACGAACGATTCGAGCTTGGACATTTTTGGAATCACTCATCGACTTTATATCCAAATTTTGAGTGACCGGCTCATCTTTCTTTGTTTCGGATTCTTCCAACTTTGATGGGTTGTCCATGATATCGTAGAATTTTGACGATGCTTTGTTTTTTTTATTACTCAACGTTTTGTCCCGAGAATAATTAAAACCTTCAAGACACAAACATGAAGGTTATCGTTCATACTGTTATTATTTACATTCCTCACAGCAATGTATATGCTGCGTATACATGTATATATGAAGTAAAAAACGTCACACACTAAAACCGGCGGGAACAGCTATATATCCGTAAACAACCCTTCTCGACTGCTTCGACTTTTCCAAACTTTTATTTACCAGTTACCCAAAAATCAGAGAACTCCGTCTCTGTACGTTCGCAAAAGCGGCATTCTTAGTCGGTACTTCAGCAGTGATGTTGTTTTTGTGTTTAATTGTGATAATTTGACGGAAGACTTCCCATAGAATAGAAGCCGATGGCGTTTGGAATTTGTTTGAAGGCAATTGTTTAATCAGTTGATAAATTATTCGTTTAGAAAAACTTTATGAAATACAAAAATTAAAATATACGCTTGAAACCATATCTCATGGTAATAAAAATTCAAAATATTTATTGGAGCTCTTTTATAACGTTAGGTCTAAAATAACTTTTCCGTTACTGTTATAGAGTCGGAAAATATTTCAAAAAATGAAAAAGCCTGAACTTCAGGATAATAATAGTTACTATAACGGTTCATGGCTGCTTCGTTGAAATTTTAGAATATGCTCACGTTTATCTGAAGTTTGTTCCATAGAAAAAAACAAAATAGATCATGTTTCTTTTAGATGTTATCCAGAATATGTATAGAGTACTGAGTTTTGAATTTGACCTGAGTCTTTACCGAGTCTCTGTTAGGGCGGGTTTTCCAACTTTTAGGTAGCTTATCTGGCGTGTACAAGCATTGACTTGTAGACCTTTAACTGTCAGATAGGCTTACCTAGAAGTTGGAACAACCCGCCCTTAGTGAAGATGAGGTAGAATTTTCTGTTTCGATAAACAGAAAAAACAAAATGCTGTTACCTATGACTTGCATTTATGAGAGTACATGTGCCAAGCAGACTGCATTTTTTTTATTCTACTCAAAATCTAAGCTAAATTTTTTTATAAAATCAGCATTTTTCTGTTATAAGATTGATATTTTTTTAAAGGTGTATTACGAATAACCTTCCATGTTGTTTTTGGCAAAATATTCAAAGAACATTACATTTGCTTTTAAAGGTTTTAGAAAAACAAATCTCACATTACATATATGAGTCTGACGGAAATACTTTTATTATAATTTGTTCATTGCATTATTTACTTGTTGGACTTTAAAAATCTCAGGTGCAGTCGACTCGTCATTTCTTGTTTACCAAAGTAAAAAGGAAAATCTCATTGATACAGTCGGTATCTGACTAACGGCGTTCTTCAAATGGCAATAATGAGAGCATGGTAAAACACAATGAGCCAGACGTTGTAAGACGCTTAGTTCAAACAGAGAATTGTTTGTTTATAAATGGCAAATTTTCAACTATAAGACAAATATTACAGAGCGATGAAAAAGTGTGCCAAGATAGCATCCGTGAGCGTTCAATCATTTTTCAATCTCCGAATGTATTTTTCGTATGCGAATAAAAAAAATTTTCATTTCTATTTGGTTTTCCATTGTATCAATGGTTGAACGTGTGGTTCTTGAAAAATGAGTGCACCTTAGAAGAATACGTTGGTGAGAAATTTTGAGAAAAACTTCTGACTGCTTTGACGAACCATTTCCATGTTACTCGAACAAGAGCAATGAAAAATGAGGAAGCAGGGACTAAACGACTTGAATGAATGAAATTGCAACAAACAGTAATCTCTGGTTTGTATGGTATTTAAATTTTTTTTAATGTCTTCCATAATACAAATCAGAACTTCATTCTGTGCGGATACTGACTGCTACGTAATCCGAACATAGCAGAAAGATACGCGTAAAGAAGTTTCTTGTCCTCCCGTTTTCGGATAGCCGCGATGAGTTGTTTGTCAACAGCTTTCTGATCGGTTTTTCGTTGTTCACTTGGGACGTATTGTTCCTTCTTCTTGCTGAAAATGTCTCCTTCTTCCTTCTTTGCACGCTTGTCGCGTTTCCTCTTGAAGTATTCATCGTTAATATGCTCTGGCAGCTTGACGTCCGAAACATCGATTTTTGTTGAGGTCGCGATCACGTAATTTTGGCTCATTCTCCGCAGAGGACAAGCATTGATGAGGAAAGGTCCTGAAATTTCAAAAAAATGTATAAATAACATCGTTTTCGTGGAAGTTCCGAATAAATGGGCATATCCGACACGTCATTGGAAGAAACAAATTAAAAAAAGCCTTGGCAAAGTTGAAAATCCATTTCGATGAATTATTTCAAGATCATAGAAAAACAAACACTCACCGTTGACCAAAAGGAGACCGCTGGGAAGGGTCTTAAGGAGCACAACGCGCTTTCCCTTGTGGGGACCAGCAAGCAAGATGCAAACAGTTCCTGGCGTAAGAGTAGGCCTGATGTAACGGTGATGATCGCGGAAGCATTTCTTCGCGTGATGAACCGTTACTGGATCGGAGGTAGGATAGAACGCGCGTCTCTTCGACAAACGTACAACACGGGTTTCGCCGTTCTTCTCACCATTGATCTTCTTGACGATGGTCACAGGCTTCTTATTTGTGACCTTGAATATTGAAGAAACATCGATTATTACAATGACATGAATGCATACAGCTTTGAACAGAATGCAAATACGAGGATTACAGTGATAGGAAAAATATTTGACTAAAACCAACAAGAAGGATATGGTACAGAACTGTGAAAATTTGAGAAAAAGATCAATAGATATAATTTTGAAGCAAGGATGAAAGAAAGCAGTCTCACTTGGAAATGAAACGATTCAAGTTTCCAAAAGAAACAGTGAACATTTTTGTTCTATTATTGGATGAATTTTTTTAAACATTTACAAAAACAAGTAAATAAAATTAAAATAATGAGATTTTTATAAATTGCAATGTTATGCACGTGCATTCATTTATGTGTTTTCAAAAATGTGTATTAATTCCATTTTACATGCAAGTAATCAATAACCGGTTGAATAATTTCTTATATTTCTTTACTATAATACAGTTGAATTGAGACATTAAATATCAATTTTTTCAATTTTTTGTGAAATATGATTTTACTCCGTTTCTTGGTCACCAATTTTGTAAACTTGGCAACTTTTTTCTATAATGGGATTGAATTTTATCAACGATAAATGATTAAATACTTGTCAACTCACAGTTTTTGGAGTCTTCTTATCCAAGAACTTGTATACTGCCTTCTTGTGGAACATACGAGTACGACTGAATCTGTACACTCCATTTCCCAAGTCGTAATTTCTCCGATTAGGTTGTTTAGCTTTTTTAGCTGGGGTACCCGCCGCAGCGGGTTTGGCGGCTGCCTTTGTATCAGTCATCTTCAAATTACAAAGAAAATAAAAAATTAATGATCAATTAGAATTCTTGTATTCATGAATATCACAAATTCTCAGAACAGACAAGAATTAGTAACAAATCTTGAAACGCTTCTTTCTCAACAAAGATTGGATTGCATGAAATAAAAGAATGTACAAGAATGCAACTACAATAAATCACTGACTGACGAAGTTTTTTTTCACTGTAAACACGAAGTAATCACATGTTTTAGAGAAAACAAAAGCTATATTTTGTAAATTATTTGGGATTGGAAAACGTTGTTGGGAAATGTACTAGTGAAAGCCGATCAATGGCTGCACTCCTGAGCGTAACTGCATCACAGCTTTTCAAGCTTGCTCGAGGTTATGTTAACTGTTCTATGCACAACACTGATTATTTTGTAGCGGAATCAATTGACACAAAAAGCGTGCCGCAGAAAAGATTTATTAAATAGTAATTTAATGAACAAAAGGTTGCTTTATTGAACAACTTTACGATAAAAAAACTCATTTTTCGGCAAATGTCAATCTTGGTTATGTGATCGTGTTTTCGATATATAGTAATGGGATCAAAAGAAATATACACAAAGCGGTAAAGGAAAATTCACGTATTCGTTTTATTTACCGAAAATTGAAACCGATTGTTTCTTAAAACGTGGAAATTAACGGATTAATAAAAGAGGATTTTGCACAACGTTCACTTACCACGCACCGATCGGCCAAAAGAACCTCCCCCTCACGGTTGTTTATGAAAGTACACTAAATTTTCGTTAGAGTCCGTTCGACGAACTATAAATACAGCGCCATCTGTGTTGCCATCTATCAGTACTTGGTCATATACCGACGCGCACGATTATGTGATACTTTGAATCGCGGGTTATTCGATTTGTAATGTTGAGGTTTTTTTTTTCTCATTGAAATTGTTAAAGTGAATTGATTTATTTCATTTTATTGAAAAATAGGCACTGAACATTTTTAACAGGAAACTAGTTTACCTCAATTTTCAAATCGGTTAAAAAATATGTAATGAAATTGAAAAAAAAATCTCGATTACAAGATTTTTTGAGCATACGCTTCGTGAAGAAGTCTATTTAATAATGTAAGAGTTACTTTTGATCCAGCATTATTGAATTTTCTGAAAAATCGTATGCCATACTAGAAGGAATATTTCTTGTCGACGTAATGTTTGTACAATTAACTTGTGAGTGAGTAACAAACGAGGCTCAAGTGAAAAACGAAGAATGTAATCGATCGTTCAGTCCTTGCTTCCCCCGAAACCTGCGAATCAATATTTGTCACTTTTATGAGGTTTTGTTGTTATCTCGATTTTTTCGCCGCGATAAATTTATTTCCTCCTTCTCATCACGCTCTATTATACTGCAAATTTTTCGATGATTGAAATACAAAATTGTAGTTCGACAAGGATTCACTGATTTTTGTTCCCAAATAATCAATATGGTTATGCGATTGTAAATTAAAAAGTGAAGTCATAATGGATACGCATGGCAGCCAAGGAACGTGGGTCACCTACGAGGAAAATCGAAACGATTTTTCGACCAAATCTTCCGTTGACGAGTACAATGGACGTAAAGATATTTACAAAGATTCACCGAACCCGATTAAAAGTCAAGCTGACATATTTTTGACAGGTTTTTCGGAAACTCGTTAACAATATTTTAAATTAATAAATATTCCATTAAAAATAGAGAATATTGAATGAAAAAAAACTTATATTTCATATATGCTTTTCCGAGTGTACCGATTTTTTCGAATTTCGTAGAAATTGAAAAACAGCTGGAGGATACAGAATCTAAATATGAATCGGTGGTGGAGAGATTGCGTTACACGAAAATGTTGTACAGCAATGCCGCGGGTGCCATGTCTTTAGAAACAAATGATTTCGATCGAACCGATGACCATTCACCAGTAACCGAAGGAAATTCTCAGTCCGATACTTCCTCAAACGCAAATCTTATCGATGATAAGACAAGTGAAACCAATCTGTCGAGTTCCGGAATTCCGCAATATCTCACAGAAACAAAACATACACAGCAAAAAGCGCAGGAAGACCCGGATTCAAAAAACCGTTCGTAATTTATGAGCAATTCGTACAAAAGCCTTAATAAAATGAAAATTATAAAATGAAGTCTGTTACCTGAACAAATCGATATTAAAAATTCCAATGTCACAGAGCTCATCGAGCCGAATTCAACGTCCTTCAAACCTGAGTCAAACTTGAATAATTTTCACAATATTCACGATGAGGATCGCAATGATACAAATGACCAAAGTTATTTGTTCGAGCGGACAAAAGAGAGTAAAATTAATTTCCAGTTCACGAAAGATACGATGGAAAATTCTGTTCTTGACACAGTGAATGTAAGATTTGATTTTCTGTTGCAATATAATTTTATAACCTCTAAAAGGAGATTTTCGTTCCTGATGAATGTCCATGTGTTTTGAATATTCCATCATTAAGACAACTTCATGAGAGAATAACTTTTAATTAAGATAAAATGATTTGTCAAATTGATAGCAAATCCATGGAGAGCACTTTGTCAGTGATAATTCATCGCGGAGAGTGCATCCTTATCAATTGCACCTCGCTGAATATTCCAAGGGTCTTCACGAACAATGGGAGGAAGAATCTCGAATTGCTGAATCTTCGATGATCGAAAATCACGACATTTATTCAAACCAGTTGAACTGTGGAAAGCAACAAGAAACAAAAATGCCAGAATTACACCCAAATCTTATTGAAAGTCTCAGAAGTATTCGAACATCAATGAAGAATAAAAAACCCCGTCATGATAGAGGGCGTAAAACAGTCAGCAGTAAAATTGTGTCAAAATCAATCGATGATACCAATGGGACTACTACAAAGAGGAAAAAAATTAAAAAACAGGGAGGATTAAAAACTTCTGCTTCCAGATGTACAACAGCCACAAAAGATACAAGTATTTCTGAAAATAAGAAAGAAATTAGAAGACGACCGAAACAAAGAGGTATGAAGCAAATTTGGTGAACAAATTTTTGTTTGACGGAAGAATAAATTGAGAAACCATTTTGAATCTTGAAATGCCATATCAAGATTATGGATGTTTTGGTTTTATTATGGACGAGAGTAATGCAAATGCATTTCACGGAATACCTGTTTTTGAATGAAAAAAATTTGAGTACACTTCCTCAAGCATTCAGCATTGAAACCACTTTGTGTTTAAATTTTGATAAATGAATACTCAAAAAAAGAATATTAAAAAAACTATTTATTATTTTTCAAGGTCATTCAACAACTTCGAAACTCCAGCAATCACAGAATCGTCGTCAGCATAACGTAATCGAAAAACATCGAAATAATATGAGCGAGGTTGTCGAGATTTATCACAATAGTGCGATAAAGAGTGGCAGTTTGTCGGTCGTCTCGAGCAAACATTCGAAAGTTATGGAAACACGAATTCGAAGCTTTAACAATGGGGCCAAACTCGATCAGCCCTGGAGAACCAAAGGAAGTCACCGGCTCGTAGAAAATAATGGAAAACGTATCTTCAATGAGATCGAGGAACAAAAACCTAAAGAACAACACAATAGTGAACTGAATCAATCGAAAGACAATTGTGGCAATGAGGCTAAGAGTTATCAAGATAATTTGACAGAACCTTCTGATTTCAGGTCAGAATTAATATTTCTATCTATCTCCCGATTATAAACGCAGCAGAGTTATTCTCGACCCCAATTTCTAAAGGCTAATATGAATGTTTTTCACATTCGATAATGAGGTTTCATAGTACATCACTCTCATTGCCTTTTGATAATAAAAAATTCTATTTCTGGTGAAAGGTGAATGAATTTGTATGTGGAATTTAATAGATTCGGAGAGCCAAACAGAATAAATGATGAAGCAAATTTCCTAGTTGGTCAGGCTGAAAATAAGATACTCAAAGAGTACAGAAACAATGATAATCAAGAGGTTCTACAGGACTGTCAAATACCTCATATTTTGTCTCCTTCTTATGACCCTTTTCCAACCCGAAATTATGAATCGCCGACTGTATCATCAAGAATGAAACGAGTTCAAAGATCCTACTTCAACAGATTCAATTTTCGAAATATACCCTTCGTCGTTGGTACCTCTGTGACTCCTAGCTACAATCTTGGATTAAACATCCAGGAAGTGAGTCAAACAATTCCACATTTTCTTCGCTTTTTCTCTGGCCAATAAATTTAGTTGTCTTCTTCAGAGCAGAATGTATCTTTCAAGGGAAATGGAATTCTTCATAAAAATCTCATTAGTGATAGTTATTAATCAATTTTTTAACAACGTTTATAATCCGATACTCGAGTTCTGCTTTTAGAATAAATGTTCAATAATATTATTTCGTATTCAAATTTTGATATAGCTTTTTTAATTCGTGCATTCTTTTTACTAGGCTTTGAGTTTGATGAAAACACGGCAACTAATGCCGAGTCGAATTTCTCCAATGATCATCAGCAGTGTCTCGAAGGGACTGAAACCAGTCTCGACACTTTTCGAATGCATAAGAGACGAGAGGGAATCTCTGATGGAGGGAAGAAATATCCCATTAAGCATAAATTCTCGAGGAATTACGAGCATGTATCAGGGAACATTGAGCGACGACAAATCGTCGAAACCAGTGCAACTCGAGCCTTTTTCTTCAAAGACACGTGGACTGAGTTTTGTCCCAGACCCCGAAACTCTGTACGAAGTTCAAGGGTCTTACCCCAGTCAGAAAAGCGAACTTACACCCAAAAAGCAGAAAACTCAATCAATCTGCTCTTCTATTAAATTCAATGATCAAAAGCATCTTGAAAGGAAACTCGAACTGACACAGAGCATTTTGTTAAAACAGCGACAAGTAAATCTTTTTTCAATTCTTGCCTAATGATGGGAATTACAGACTATGAATAATTATTTTTTTCTTTTAATACACAGGAGGAACTCAATATAGGCGAGTCAGCACCAGCGAAATTCCAAACTGTGACACAGGGTTCGAAAGGGATTCGAGAAGTGTTGATGAATTTCCACGATCAGTACGAAACTATGATAATGTAAGTTTAAATGAACACACCAAATCGTTGTCTCATACCTGGCTATGAATCCTTGAGGTTTCGATTTATTTAACGAAATATAAAAGAATCATTTTCTTTGATAAATATAAGAACTCGGAATAATCAGAATATTCAATGTTCTTAACGTAATCTATTTATTTTTCAATTGTGAATAATCCAATTTTGGAAAAAGAGGCAAGTCGGTGTAAAAAAAAATAAGAAACAGCGGTTTTTATCGAAATGACCAAAAACCGTTACTTCGTGTCATTCCTTCAATAATTGTGGTTACCGATCGTAATAATAATAATAATGACACATGACTGTTTGGTTCAGAAAATTCGAGAAGTTGCAAAAGGAATCGAATAAATCGAGTGATAAATCTTTGGAAAAGGAGCTAATTGCGTTAGAGAAAGAGCTGAACGCGAAAGAAGAAGAAATAAAAGCAGTGGCGAGTCTTTATCAGGAAGTGAGTATTTCAGGAGTGTCGAAAAAAGGGAACGTGTCGAATTCGTTTTTTCCATTTTTTTTGCAGGTGATGATTCTAAAGCGACAGATGAGAATGTTGCACGAGAGAAATAGTCTCGTTTGTGTTTCGACTGAAGTACCAGTAAGTCCGACGTATCGAAGTTTTTCGATACGCGCTCAGACGGCGAATCCGATACGGATGTTCAACGATTACAGACGAGGTGATTCAGTGTGCAATCAAGGACCTCCAACGTCGACGAAACTAGCAGGGATGCTTCGCCAGATCAAAACTTTCCAGAAACAATTGAAATCTAATACGTAATCAATCGATTTTACAATCCGAAAATCATTTCGTAATTTGCAATCGAATTGTTTGTCACTGTCAACGGAACAATGAGAAAAATAAATAAATAATAATACGACGAAGTTTGAAGGAGGAAAACGGAAAATTATGAGAACACAGTCAGAAAATTCAAAACGGTATTACTTTCGTAGACCAGTCGTTATTTCTTATACAATCGAGTCCAAAACGAGTGGAGGAGATTTCGAATGTAAGAACCGAGAAAACTGTTTGGAAACCGTTACTTTTTTTTTCTAATTTTAGAATCGATTAATTGTTGAAGCAATCAAGAAATTATTTCGCTCCACTTGTATCGAACCCTACTGCTGACAATTTTGTTTTTCTTCAAATGCAATAATATGACTTTATATAGATATTTTTAATATATATACTTTGTATATACATATATTCAACACATGTATAAACGCAAAGAGTCGTTGGTATATAATGCATATTATATATATATGTATATACACATATACGTGTATATATACATATGTATATACATATTTAAAAATCTTTATCTCTCTCGTAGACATTTTTTCCTTCGCTCTTTGAGTCGATGCGTGCAGTTTTATATCTAGTATGATAGAAAGATATTTCTAAATCAGGTGACGCATCTATAGTGAGCTGAAGATAAACATTATCGATTGTTTTTTCACTTTTTTTCACTCAACTGCGCGCTATTTTAGTTAAGTTTTATTTTCTCTTTTAAACTCTTAACTCTACGGGCTCACTGAATAATCTCGGGGGGGGGGGGGGGGGGGGGGGGGTATTATTAGATATGTCAGAATTCACACGATTCTCCACTCTGTGAAAATATAGTTGGAAAAGAGTTTTATTGTTTGGGTTTGTTTTGTTTTTTTTTGCAACATGATTTTCTGTGTTTTATTCTCGTTCGAAAAAGCATCTATAGCATTTTCTTCGTGTGCACTATTGATGTCTGTTTTTGTCGAGAGCAGAACCTCTGCCTTTCGATATTCCAATCTTTCGTGATTCCCCAAGCCTCGATGTGCCATTCCTATTAAACTACGAAAAAAAAGAGGATACATTTGTTTTAAGCAACGTTTTTAATATAAAACTTTTAAATCTATACGCCAGAATGACGAATTATTTTTGTCTCGCCAATCACGAGAAACTCGATCGATGGGTTCATTTCGAATCGTTCTTTCTTCACTACTTCAATGGATTTTTTTTCATTCTTCCAAGCGTTCGACTTCTTTACTCAAATTGCTCACTCACGAGCCCATCTCGGCGTCTTCCCGCGACACAAATATTCCCTTTTCCTTTATTTATATCACAGACTAAATGATGCTTTGGTCTAAAAAAATCGTTTCTCTTATTCTTTTCATCTTCATTTTCTTTCTTTTTTTTATATTTTTAAGTTATATACCGATTTCATCAATCGGTGGACGAAAGAGCGCTTTCAACAACTTTCCGTTCTCGTTCTCGGTTCGATCGATTTGTTTATAATCTCTCTTGTATTTTAATATCGGAGTTCAAGAGCGTTAATATTCATTCAGCGTTAATATTGAAAATCACTAAGCCGGCAATACCAAAAACTTAATTTTCATATAATTAAGAGTTGAATTCTTGCGCTTAATCTATAGAGCACGAATCATCAGAGTTTATCGAAAATGAAATTTTCTTGGCAATTCTCCCCAACTGTAATGCTCGATTAGGAAAAACACATATTTCCTGCTGTTTTTATTCCTGTTTCAAATTGATTATGTTTATCGGATCGTTCTCGTTCGTTTATGCAGCAACACTACGATATTGTTGGATGAATGTTGTTTTTTTTAACGGACTAACTTGAACTGTAGCGCCGTCGAAAAAAAAATCCGTGAACATACCAAATAGCGATTGAGAAAGTACATGTTACTGATTCCTAGTCAATTTAGTTTTGAATGTCAAAGTTTTTATCCAATTCTTTGAATTCGTTTTGATTTTTCAACTACTGTGAAGTATTGCACGAAATATGAGCTAATTTTTTTTTGCACTAATTAATTCTTCGTCTGTGAAAAAAATTTGAATATCCTTAAAAAATTGTTATATTGACGAAGGCTGAATTTAAAATGCGCGAAAAGATGACACTTACATCGATTGTTAGTTGTAATGAAACACTAATTTGTTCAGGAATTGCAATGCTTACTCAATCAATCGCTTTCCGAACGATACAACGGAAAGATCAACGAGTCTTCCTCTATTTTCTCTCATTTACTCCAATATTTCATTCAATGCTTTATACTGACGTAACATTTTATAGTACTCTTATACATTTACAACGTGTAATATCTCTTAGAGTGGTTAAACTTATGCATTACAAAATAATCCAATTTTATTATTAATCTCTCGGTTATTCCACCACTTCATAGCCTTTCAAGTCTTGATTAATGAGAAACGATGGTCGATTTTATTTACAAGAATAAAAACTTTGTTGGTGATCACTTGAATTTTTTCACCTCATTTTTCTCTTCTCTTTCCGTCAGGAAACGCAGTGACAAATTTTACGAGGGAAAAATAAATATAACATCATCAAAAAACACGCCCCGTTGTCAATCATAAAATGTAAAAATAGAGAAAACTCAAAAATTGTTTTAACGATGTTGAGAAAAATATATCAAAAGCAAAATAAATCATTCAGAAATCGTCGTCTAATCGTACGAACGTTTGTACAGAAAAATTGAGAAGTCTCTTTTACTTGTTGTAAGTTTTCTTTACGTCGAAACTGTTTTGGGGAATTAGCTGTGAAAAGTTTATTTATCGCGTGTTTAAAGCACCATTGTGGGCTCAGTTTAGATATGCCGTCATGCATTTTTTGCGAGCAGAGCGTCGATCAATCGCAGTTTTGCTTTAGTCTGTTTGTAAGATTCATAAACGTCCGTTACGTGAGGTCCACGATCTTCTCGCTGCATTCGGCGACCAGCCCGAACCTCGAACTGTGCTTCGAGCTCTTTCAGCGCTCTGCGAAGACGCTTTTTCTCTTCTCTCGTCACTCGCTGTTGGGCCAAAAGTTCCTCCCTGCGGTAGAGAAAAGTTATTTTCAATTGGACATAAAAAAGGAGAAAACTTGTCACGAAACTTGAAGTAAATATACGAATCTATTGAATTGTAGGTGATAGAGAATATCAGCTTCATTTTGAACGTATAGACGAAGTATTTTTCGCTTGAAAAATAAAAATAGATCAAGAATATGAGTTTAAAAACAATGTAACACTGACTGAGGCAGAGCGTGAAGACTTTCGCCGGTGCCGCGACTGCCTTCGCTGCTACTGTGCTGACTATCGCTGTCGGTTGGAAGCTGATCAGCTGGTTCGATGCAGTCAAGAATGCCACGGTGAGACATGTCAGGCTCGCTGGCTCTCCGCTCCCCATCGGCTGCACTACCAGGCAAAGAAGAAGAAGTAAAATCCATGGCCTCGTGTTCCAATATAGTTGCCAATTCAGGAATGCTGTCCTTGTTTTTCCCCTGTAATCGAAAGTAAATTAGCTAGAAAGATACAATATTTATATTTTTTTAGAAACAGAGGACAAAGAAAATACGAGATAAAATTATTTTCCATCGTAGAATGACATTGAATTGAAGAAATGAGGAATTTGAAAACTAGTTATTGAGCTAAATAACGAGAACATTCAAGACTTACAGCTCCAGCGCGTATGAGGAGTCTTTTGAGAGTTCTGTAACGATCATAAAGTGGGCGAACCACAGCGCGATCTTCTTTGGTAACCGGTCGACCGAACGCGCCCTCGATATGAAGCAGAGCTTTTTGAACCGCAGTTTTTTCTTCCATAAGTTGTTCATACGTCAAATCGTCCATGTTGTCAGTGCGGTTTGACTTGATACGTTTTTCGCAGAGTTTCCGATCGACCTCCTTGACCATATCTTCCATGAGAGCAGCTCTTGTTTTTTCGGGGCTGTTATTGTTGTTGGTCGTAGTGACGGCGTTGCTCAAACGTGAATTGGCATTCGCAAGAAGAGCACCGATGGGGTCTTCCTTTAGTAGTTTATGCTCCTTCCTCAGTTTGTTCAGCTCTGCGCACAATCTTTTTATGTCACGGTTACTCATTTTGTCCGAGTGGCTCGGACGATAACCAAAATTCTCTTCGAACTCTTCCTCGTATTTTTTAATCTTCTTTTTCAGGCCATTTATGTGCTTTGTGAGAGTTTTTAGTCCAATGTCCGTCGGATTTGGGACGTTAGGTGGGTCGTCGGTTTCTGAGTAAAATCGTCGTGGCACAAGCAACGAGTTCCGCGGTGACAGCATTGCTTCAACTCGTGATATTGTTTCTTCCTCCTGAAAAATTAACCAAAACGTGCCATCATGAAAAATAATGAAAACGAATCTGGTAGAAAATTCATGGAGGAACTTTTTTTTAAACTGTGTATGTCAATTATTTTTTTATAAATGTCGAGAAAAAAGTGACAATTATCAATCAATTGAAATATTGCACGCACGCTTCCCGATCGATGTTGAAAACTCCAATTGGTCGGCACAGGATTGTTCAGATCTTCACGGTCCAGAAGATGTGCACGTACAGGGGATGGTGATCTGCTCGGCCCGCTGCTGAGCATTTCAAGAAAGCTTTGCCCACTCGAGTTCGATTTGTTCGAACCAGGCGAAACTGCATACACGCCATCGGACTCGTCTTCGTTTTCCTGAATTCAACATTTTCCAAAATTTTCAATTACAACGTGTTTGACTACACTCATATACATTGTCGACATTCGAAATATGCGTGGAGCTATTTTTCTTACTTCCAGATACTTTTTTTTTTTCACTAGAAAATAGAATTTTTAGTACCTTTGTAGAATTTTGATCAGTTTCAAGTCCCTTGTGAACCTTCCTGCGTCTCCCCTGTCTCCGTCCACGCGGTGCGATGCTCCGAGAGAATCTTTCGCTGCTACGTAGTCTCTCGACATCGCATTCGAATCTCTCAGCGGGAACAATAGCGTCAGACGGTGACGGTACCGGCGACGGTTTCATCGATATCGGCGAGACGTTTGTTCTTTCGTTAAGTGGTAAACCACTGCATCTCTGAAACGAGAAGGAAAATTGAATAAACATTAATAAAAATGAAAGTGCAATGAGAAGGGCGATCGAAAAAATTCATTGACATAAAAATTCATGTAAAAACAATAATATCCACCAAAATACTAATTGTTCGAAGTTCATTTCCAAAAATCCGCTTAAATCCACCGTAAAAAATCTTACCACTCCGTGCCCCATGTCTTGCGATGTTTGAGACAGCAAATGATGATGTTGCTCGGTGTTGAAATCCTCGTGACTGCTAACCCGACGGATCGACTCGGCTACATTAGTCGTTCCTTCTAAAATACGTTCCTCGCTGTTACTCCTGATGAGTTTTCTCTCCTGGCAGCAGGACTCTCGACGTTCCTTACGTTTGCGCGGTTTCAGCGCGCAAAGCAATGACGTCCTGTCCGTTTCCCTCGTCGTTTTATCGTCGTTGCTTGACTCACGACGGCAGGCTTTACACTCGTTTGCTATTACCGGATAGCTCGTGCTGTTGCGAATGCTGCAATCAAATGGTCGAAAATCTTGTCACTGAAGTTGAACGATTCAATTCTATTACTATTCAAAATCAAGTAGCTTCGAAAAAATCTTTAAAATCAATAAATTCGAAGAGAAATCAGAGTCAAGGACTTTCCCCGCCTCTCAAACCCAACAAAAAATCGTATCGTCGTCTGAGTAAATAAATCTCGATGTCGAGAACGTAACGTGAAAAAAACTTGACGAATGGCTTTCGAGAAATCCCTGTCACGATTTATAATAATTACTGAACTGTTTAAATACTTTTCTCACTTCAAAAAATGGGTTGTTCTGCACACTGTCTATTGTACGCGCATTAAAATATCTTCCTCAATATGCAGTGATCGAATGTTGCTACGAATATGCAGTGAACGAATAGCAGCATTAAAAACGTTGGGTCTACAGATACGTTGTATCGTAGTCAAAAAAGAACTGAGAAGTCAGAGGAAAATTAATTCGATTAAAAATAAATGTGGAAACGTGAAAAAGTAACGATTCGGAGTGTTTTTTTTTCCAGTTGTTGAAAACAACATGGAACGATTTATTTTCACGAATAATTGTTCGTAATCATCACGTGTTTGCATTACCATTTTCCAGTTGTCTGTAAAACTTTATTTTTATGGAGTAATGATCTTTTAAGCGCTAACGGGAAATGGAAGAATGTGCAGCTGTCACTGGTAGCTGACTCAAACTACTATTTATCTTACGTAAAGCGAGAGGAAGCCGGCGCTAAGCTAAAAGTGTCGAGATTGCGAAGTGCTCACGGAGCGAATGTGCGTTTGTGTGTATCCGTATAAGCCGTAATTCTCATTCATGTGACTGCGGATTTTTTCTGCAGTGTCATTATAAACGTTCGTGAAACTGGAATTTAATCAGGACGAATCTAATTTGAGAATCTTAACTTTTATACGCTCTTGAGAATTGCTTAATCTTCGTTAAGACAATGAAAAATTGAAGCTTATTTTACGAGAAATAAAAAACGTAGTGCCCAAAACATTCGTGGACACTTTTTGGTACGTCCTACATATTCGGAAGTGCATTCACGGTACTCAGGAAATCGGGCTTGAATGACAGTGTTTGGAAAACAGTCGATACGATAAATTATACGCTAAATCGTTTGAATTCTTCCAATTTTATCTTTCCACTTTATTGGCTGATAAGATTCAATTCCGAAAAATTTACGCATTTTCCGCAATTTGGACAGTTAAACAAATCCGATTTTCGTGGTGCAATGAAAGTTGAAATCGCTGTGAACCAAAGGCATCTTGGTAATTATTGTTTGGAGGAATTTTTAATTTGTGCTAATTTTTATCGTAAACTTCACTCGCAAGCCGGGAGAATTTGCTTTTATTGTCGTAGTTACACCGCATGGAAATTCTAGGAGTTGTTTCAGAGGAGAACGAAAATTCGCTGGCTCCCAACAACGCAACTTCGGCATCGTGTTTTCCTGCAATCGTAAGCTTTTCATTAAAACTGTACGAATTTGGCTGCAGTCACGTTGGAAAGTTTATTCTTCGCGTTCAACGTTTAAAATCTTGGATACAACTCCCGAAACTTAATTTCTTATTCCATTGAAATTTCGAGTCTTACGAAGAACTGAAAAGACTCGGAATGTCGAGCTTCGGTGGTGACATTTTTCAAAGACCATTTTTCCGCTGCTATTTTCGGAAAATGTCACGAGAAATTTAAAATTAACACTTCAGAAGTAACATGCTTCTCAATAAAACATCAAATACAGAGTTCTTCGTCGGAGGATTGATTCGTTCAGTTCGATAAAAATTGTTGCATCAAGCCTCTGATGAGTTCCAACGAAGATATCCAATTAATGATATAATTGACAATTAACCCTTAGCGTGCACACCTTCACAGCGAGACATTTCGTGCAAATGGGGTCACTTTGACCCCAGGTCATTTTTGACATCGAATATCTCGGTAACTATGCGCTTTTCGGAATAAAAGGTTTAGTCACTTTTTGCAGTGAATTGATCCAACTTCAAGGCTGCAAAGTCGGATTTCGAAAAAAATCTTTTTTCATTGTTCAAAAACGTGCTCAAAGTTGATAGTGCCCGTAAAAAGCACTTTTTCGGTTAAATCTCTCGTAAAAAATTAAATTTTGAGTTTTGAAACAAATCCTTACAGAGCTTTACAGACAAGTGTCCATGCTTTAAGGGAAAAATAGTCCACTTTGCAACCGTTCCAAAAAGTCTATTTATTTTCGAGTATGAAGTGGCTATGTGAGAAAAAAATATTGGGGTCAGCCTGACCCCAGATGCACACTAAGGGTTAATCGAGTTTTGAGTATTTTGCGGTGAGTTGAAAATTGAGATAAATGGGATGAAAGAATTTGCATAATATTTCAATGATAGATGCCAGTGCATTAATAATGTGAAACGATGTAATCGAAAGCTGCGATAATCATCTTATTGGAGTGATCACATTTGTAGACGTCACGAAGATTCAATCTTCTCTCGTGCTTTTGATCTCTGGACGTGAACATGAACAAGAATGAGTCTGATAAAAGTGATTCATTCACATCGTCTGTCGCGTTGCATATGAAAATGTGTGAGAGTTATGCAAGGTGCGAAACGAGTTTTTACAAATCTTGTCAAAAAATTCGATTGTGGAAAATTTGGTTATTTTAAAATGTTTTATCTACGTGGTCAATTGGAATATTGTTATTCATGAACATAAAATAACTTTTTTGACGAAGAGATGATTCAAATAAATAAATTTCAAATGGATTAAAGAGCTGCTTTATTCAAAATTTGGATTCAAATAAGAATTTAATTGAACTCAGAAATGTGAAGCACGAATCAAAACATTTTTCGTTTGTACGTAAAGGGAAAAACTTTCGAGTTACCTGAAGTTTTTTCGTGTGAAAGATTCTTTGGGTGTCGAGTTCCTTCTGGCCATTTATTTTAAGCGTGCAAATCGAGCTTGCAAAGCCCGATACATTGAAACACTATATGGCTCGTGGATATTCTCAGATTCTGTTCGTGTAAATTCGTATTTTTTAACACGTTGGTAAACGAGAATTGTAATGTATCCATCGCAACGGAACGATACTCGCCAGGGATTTAAAACGTCATCATATTTTCCGTCAGGGAAACGACGATGGACAAATTTTTTTCACGACTCTTTCGACCGCTGTTCAAAATAAACGAAATGTTCGGATAACCAACGTCCGTTGGAAGCCTCACAACCCGTTTTTATATAGTAGGAAAACGGTAACCTTTCGGAAGAAACGAACGTAAAAGTTTTCATAAACAGTCGAGTATTGTACAATTTTAAATTGGAGAGGTGTCATCACGGCTTATTTTTATCCCACGATTTCAACGATCGGAAAGTTGCTCAGAGGTCATGTAATTCTTTAGAACTGTTTTGAAATACTACCTCAAAATTTCAATTTTCCAAACAAAATATCGAGAAAATTCGTAGCTTTTTTATTCCTTCGTAAAGTGCGATGTAAAAAAAGCAAATGAAACGTATGTCCGGTCGAAGATATTGTTTTTCTCGAGCAAACGAGTGATGCAACACTCGAAAGTAAAGAATTTTTAAAATATTGTGGAAAAGCGATGACAGCTGAGGAAATAAGAGGAAAAATACTGCTCTTCGCTCTTTTTATCTTCGAAAGAAATCGAAGCAAGCAAAGTGCTGAGACGACGGGATTAATTGAGTAGGTACATAACCCGTTTTAAATGTTTCTTCCACACGAGTCAGGTGCGATATCGAGAGGATATAACCGGCTTTTAATCGGCTAGCATTTGACCGCCGGTAGACTCGACGGCGCTTCGAACTTTTCTCTTTTCTTCTACAACATTTCTTTCTCCCTCTTTCTTCCTATCCTCTCGCTTTTGCCTACTGGTCGAGTACGTGTTTTGTCGGCATGAGTCATCGGCCGCACAGGTATATTCGTCGTCTCCCCGCGAGCGATGGAAAATTTTAGAGAACCTGCGCGGCGCGTGTTGCATCAGGGCAGGCCCATTTTAGAGGGCGCTGGAGTGAGATATTTGCGTCGGTGAATTCTCGTTCTTCCACCGCGGCGATGGAATTCATCGAATGTTGCAATTTCGAAATTGTTTTATTAGCCGCTCATTTTTTCATGACCCGAGAGTCTTCGTCATTCGTATTAATTGCGATGTTCGCATGAGTTTGTCGTGCCCGATGCAACGATGGAAAATTTTATCCCTGTAAGAGCCGCATTAAGCAAAGTATTTTTTTATCAACCGAGCCGATCCAATTTTCGAAGTTCCAGAACGTTTTTTTCCCGTGTCAACTGGACGTTTCCGTTGAAAATAGCGATAATGGATTCACGTAATTTACTGATGGCCTTTGGCACGCGATACGATCGATCCTGCGGAGGAGAAAATTTCACGTATAATATACGCGACTTCTCATATCGCTTGACTTTAGGCTCCAGACTCAGGAAGTTTATTAACTGCCGAAATTTCCTCCAACGAAGGTGGGAGTCATTCGTTCATCGTTTTCTTTTTCCGTCGCGAATTGTGTCATCAAACAAAAATATTTGTCTCGCACTCTCACGTCTTTGGGCGACTTGAAAAAAATGAGGAAATTCAAAGTTCGGCCAATCTGTACGAAGCTGAAGTTTGCAACGTCGGGGTCCAACGAAATGAACGAAAAAAGTATTCGTTGTTCACCAATTTTTTATTACGCGAAGTATCAGTGCGGGATGAAAAGCTACGAAATGCAAATTCGGGAGGAAACGAAATTGGAGAATTGCTGAAACTATTGGAGGGATTTTCAGACCATTTAGTTGCAAACTTCAGCGTCATCAATTTATTTCATTTTTCACGCGTGTTGAGTCATCAATTTATTCAGCATGAACGTTCCTACAAAGAAAGTTCTCAAAGTACGAAGTAACTTAATCGACAGTAAGCGTCACGCAATTTTTATCATTGAAGGAGGAGTGCTGGGCGAATGAAAAATGAAAAAAACTGTAAATTCAACTCTCGTGCACAATAATTGCAGATCGTAGAGAACATTTCTCTTCCCGATGGCCCTAAAAAATGTCTTGCAAGTCGTTGATTGAAAGGAAAAAACAATTTATTGCACTTTACGACGGTGTTTGCTAAACATTCATTTTTATAATGCATAAACTCGGTTGGATCGAATCGTAATTAAGAATTATTCATTCGATGGAAAAAGTAAGAGCAGCGAGAGAAATTGTATTTCTATAATCGAGAGCCAAGCTGTCAAGGACACTCGGGCCACACGGACGGTGCACTTTCAACTGGAAGGGTGGGTGAGCAGAGGACACAAATATTTTCTCAATCGACGTTATGCGTCCGTCGAGATATACCGGGGACGGCGAGAGAATTTTCCACTGTCAGCATTCTTCTCGCACTCGATATCTAATAATAATACGTGTCTTTCGCAACTGACCGCTTTTCTTATTGTTGTTTCATTATTATTTTCTTTTCGATTGTGTGCCACCTGCGGGCGCCCGCGCCATTTGTCGAGATCATTACGACCGAGTTACTGCTTTTCATCGGATGAATTTCCCTCGTCGCAATACTCTCGAGACACTTCCAACACTCGAAGACTTTTGCGCGCTTTTTTTCATGTGACTAAACGCCAATTACGTTTTTATACATTGCAAAGTTTGATTTTGTTTTTTTTATGCTTTCCCCGACGTCGCGGTTTCTTTCTGCGATATCCGATTGACGGATGATTCGAACCGTTACACTTGTGACTCCTCAGGGCCTCGAATACCGCACAAGAATTCCAGCTTTTTTTTACCGGCCAATTTGTAAATTTCGATAACCTTCTTTTCGGCTGAACAAACAAATGAAGGAAGCACGCACGCTTTCTTCGTTCAGTTCCAAGAAAAATATGTCGAGTTGAAGGGCGTTGAACCATATTGTGATTATTTTAATTGTTATTATTATTTGCTCTTTTTAAGACTACGCTTTCAAGGAAGAGTCAGCCAATTGTTAAAAGTGTTGAGAACCTTTTATACTTGTAAGGTGGATGACAAAGGGAAATAACTGTGCAGAAATGTCTTCCGTGTTCAAAAAGTTTCGTGGGAAAAAGAAAGACACCAGAAGAACGAGGTCGAGCCCAAATTTTATTACGAAATTAATCAATAATAAACGTCCCTCGAGTGATTCGAGATCGAAATGAATTGAAAATTAACGAGCAACTCCTTTTTCGGTGGCAACAACTCCCGACTCGTGATTTTCTTCGTTGTCACGAAAACCGTCCATTGCTGTCTATTTTATTGTGATGAAAAAATAGGAAAAACGTACTCACTTTTTTACGAGGGCTCTCAGTGATGTGTGTCGATATAAATATATAAATCAATATTTATATATCTACACAGTTTCGAAACTGATAAGCGAGTTCTATTCCTCGAGAATCGGTCTCCGACGAAGAAAACTCATGTGATCACGAACACCAACTTTCTTTTCCAATAGAAAACTACCGGCGCAAAGACGAGTCTCTCGACGATTCGAGGAAACATTTATTTATGAGTTAAGAATTAACGTTGACGATATAAATATTTTTTTAATTCGACAATTATGTTTTAACGGTAAGTAGAATTTGAAAGTTACTTTTTCTCGTTTAAAAACTGTATGAATTCATCGAGAATAACGTCTCGTTCCACTGACAAATTTTCTATCGACTAGTTTTTTCGTACGATACCGAATGTGGCGACGGACAAAGTTAAATATTTTCAGCTGTCAAGAAGCAGACATGCTAATCCAAAAATCTACACTTTTTCGACTGTTAGAAGCTCTACGATTGTGTGTACTTCGTACGAACGTAATTCCAACGTATTCTCCAAGTTTTTCTCTCCAGCTTCGCTCACAGTTCTTTCTATTTTCGTTATTATTATTATTATTATTATTATTATTATTATTATTATTATTATTTAACTCTCGCTTTGGGTTGTGCTGGTTTCACGTGTTTTGTCGCGTTCGTGGCTTGTTGCTGACCGCGCGATGAGAGCTTTTAAAAATGCTTTCGACACCGTAGCACGTCGGAGAGCGGACTGCGCCGGCTTGCCGGTCGACTTCAGTCTATATCCGTATTGTATCGGCGAGCCCCCGCGCGCCGGCTCGCCCATATCATCAGTACAGCGGTTCTCAAAATACGCCGCCATTTTCCAAGCGTTCAATTCTAACGCTTGCCAACTCGCCGAGTTACTTTGCATCATCAAAATTCGAAGACATTTTTTCCTCAAGATACTTAGTGAATAATGCCACATACCGGAGTGAAGTGTTAAAAATTACATCATGACTAAAAATATAATCAAAACCCTTTTTCTCGACAGTGAAATTATTTAAAGAATTTTTATGCGATTGCCATCATTCCTGAGAAAATTGGTTGGATTTTTTTTTTCATATCTTTCAGATAATCTAAATGCGTCACTATATTCCGATGCAAAACCAAGATTTAGCCAAAATTCACTTTATTCGTCGATCTTTAGATAAGTTTTGTGACAGTTTCTCCCATCGATGTGAAAATGCGGAAAAATTTGAAGGCAAAACGTCAGAAAATATTGTGGAAATTGATTCAGACAAATTTAGCTAACTCTCGAATAATTACAGACTTACGAATGAATTATCGTGTAAATAAAATCGAGCAATGTAACGACCGCGAACACGAGGAGTCATGGATTCTGAATCTGCCTGTACACGCGCAGGACTGATGTATACGTATGTACATAAGACTACGTGAGATTACGAGAATGTTCGCATGGACACACGAGTGCTACGAACCAGGGGCGTGATCAGATCCATAATAACCCTGCCGAGTAACTCATCGATGATTGACGTATTAACATTTTTTGTCACCTTAATTATTACTCGACAACATTTTTCGGATTCTTCGATCGTCGATTGCACAAGCATTCGTCGAATCATTCGTGGAGAAAAAAATTTCACGAGTTTGTTGTCAGAACAAATGGCACTGATGAATTAGCACAAGCCATCAGCTTTGCTCGCTTCGTCCAGTTGCTGGGAATTATTTCTCCGATCCGTGGCCAGGAATTGCAAGCTCCTTGTCAGTCTCGATTTCAATATTTTCATTAAAAAGTCAGTTACACTGTGCTCGGCCAGAAACGTTATTTTGAAGACTGTTGAAAAAAGGTAATGCAAACAAACTGTTTTCTCGTCTCGGTAGAACACTTTTTGACTGATTTTCATAATAATAGTGGGAGAACTGTACTGGGATGATGAGAACGTGATAGAAGTGACTGTTCCTGTGCCGAGAACATGGAGATGATCGATCACGGTATTTGCGGCTCGTTGGATTATAAATGAAAGTGAGAAAACGTTGGAAAACATCGCAGCATATCGATCGTCCTCCGGAGGACAAATCTCCAAGACGTTTTGTCGAATAACACGACGCGATAGAACGCATGTACGCCAAGGCACCGTCTTGTACATCGTCGAAAGTGCATTCACGTAAATTACATCCCAGGGCCGTGCTTGTCTCAAGATTGACCCTGGTAACTAAAGGTCTTGGATCGAGCATGATACAAAAGACACTCGTGATCGCGTGAAAGGTCGCGATCTCCAACACTGAAGTTCGAGACAACATTTTTGGTAAATATATTTCGTCATAGTTCATTTTCGAAAATATATCGATCCAACGAATTATCAAAAGAATTAGTGCGTCGAATTTCTTCTCCTAAAAATGAGCATTGAATCGGAAAAAAAATTAACGAATAAATATTGCTTCGAAATCGGATTTGCACGATTATATTTCTCGAATAAATCGCAGTAGCCAAAAATTTATGTTCGAAAAGCTTCAGCGCTTCAAACAAGCATTGTATTTTTATTTCGAAACTGATTTCCTACGTCGTTTTTTTTCAGCGATCGGATAGTTCCTCTCGGTATTTTTCCATGCATTTTATTTTTTTCAGGCTGCTCGTTCGACGGGTTTGGAAGAAATATTTTTACTTCGATTTTTTACTACGACGTGTGTGTTTTTTCCAACTTTTTACCCACGAGCGGATGCTCTAGGGGTCCGTGCCGCTATACGCTATAGTGAGAGGAGGAAGACAAGGCGAGAGTGTGAAAGGAGAAGAGAAATGTAGTGGTTACTCGTATGCTACTGTACCACGAAACCGGTTGGTCCTTCCGTCCTTCCGCGCTCGTGGAGAAAAACACGAAACATGAACCTTCGAGTGCACGCTCATTTCTCTGTGTATGCGTGTGACGAAATTTCTGACCAAGGACTTCCGCTGTGAAGCATCCTCTCGAGCAGCGAGTTCGATAATGAAAGAAATATCGACAAAAATTCGCGACTTTTCTACGATACGAGAGCGTCGATCAGAGTGTGGGGAATGAGGAAAATTCGATTGGAAAAAAGTCTCGAGACGTTTGACATTTCGAGTGATTGAGTTTCAGGGATTAATGTGAAAATTATATTTCGTTCTTCTTCTCGCATAAAACGCTTTTTTCTCCCGCATTTTAATTTCATAACCTCGTTTGGTGTAGCGTTAAATAAAGATAAAAACGATGCATTATTTTAATACCCGCTCCGTTCGATCCCAAGTATTAAATCCCTTTGAGTGATCGTTAGCCGTAAAATGGTTGTAAAGCGGATGACTCAACGGCCGTGCAGCGCGAGGATGTAATAATAACGAGGAAGATTCGTTTAACGCTGGAACGCTTTCGTTCGTGTTTCTTACGGTCGATCGGGAGTTAGAAAGAGCAAATAAATAGAAAAATAAGTGACCGATATCGAGTCACGAGTTTTAATCGATTGCGTGTCCATGCTTTTTTTTTTTTTAAATTTTTTTATTTTTTTTATTTACTGATGATTCATTCGAACTTGAGACCCGGCGAATTGAATACCGATTCGAAACGTCGTTCAAATTAAAAAAAACTCTGCTTACAGCGTCGATCGATTATACGTTCGAATACGCGAGTAAAAATTGAAAAAAAGAGCGAAGAGTATTGATGAAATAATAGCAAGAATAATTGCTATGGCGACGGAAGCAACCCGGACGATTTTTATAATCACAGTCTCCTGGGACTCTCGCGTTGAATAACAAATAATTAACAACCGCGATTTAAATCCACTGTAACAAGATTGAGTGAATCGATAAAAAAAAAAAAAAAAAAAAAAAAAAAACGCAGCGAGTTGACGACTCACATTTTTGCACTCGATTATATCATTGCGGATATTCGATTACCTGGTCGAACATTCCACCTTGGACAACGCCGCGACTAAGAAAGCTGCACGATAACGTGACAGCACCGGTATATAGAAACATTCTGGCATTATTATTTTCCATAATTGCGATTCGTTCCATCGATCAAGAGAACAACGTTCTTCAACGATGATTTTTACTTTTAAACTGTTCCCCCGTGAAATCGAAGACGAAATATTTTTTCTCAGCTTCCATAATTCACTTTTGAGGGCAATGCATCAATTTCCAGCCCGAATAACGAAGAATCTTGATTATTTTGGCGAACACGACGATTCGGTTGTCAATGATCGTGCAGAAAAAAAACCGTGAGCTGGGGAACGACGAACTGTCGTTCTCGTTCCCCATGAATATAAATGCCACGAGAAATAATGATTCGTATGGTCTCGAAACCGAAAAAATTCGATTAATTTAATAAGTTCCGAATGAAGAGCGAATTTAGCTCTCGAGGGGATGAATTCTGGTAGTTGGCAAGCTGCCACGATATCGAACGCTGTTCAACGTTATAAGTTTTCGAAATATATCGAGCCCGCCCGCCTTGACGTACCTTTTTGAGCGTTAGAGCAGTGCCCACCCCTGGGTCGGTGCATAACTAATAACGCGAATTTGGACGATTTCCAAATAGTCTTGATCACTCTGCTTGCAAAGCTTCAGACGTACGCGTGGAAATGCGTCGACGAGTTTTCTCACGTGAAGACACGTTTTAACGACGTGCTTCTGAGCAATAGTTCGTCTTGCATGTGCTTCATCAGGTCTCAACGAAAATCTTTGACGTCAACGGAATTCTATTTTAGGCTCGTTCTCGCGGTGCCCCAGCAAGTTTACGTTTTTCGTAAATATAACGCGAACAGAAACACACGCAGGAACGCGACGACCATGTTCGACCTCTCACACGGCTCGGGTGAGAGGGCCAACCGGGCACGACCGGAGGACGATTCCATTAATAACGAAGAATTACGGTAATTTTCAACGAGCCAAAACAACTCGAATATACGTTGACACTGGCTGCGATATCGCTCGCTACACGATCGTCAAATTGGCAAAATACACTGTCAATCGAAAAACAAAATATTATGAGACGTTTTCCAACCATGTCGACAGCCTCCTTCAAACGATTCATCGATCAACGACGTAAGACGACTGTCCAAAAATTTGCTGAATTCAAAATGAAAATTTATTCCGAAACTTTCATTGTGATCTGATTTGTTCTTCTCATTGTTTTTTAGTGTTTTATGCTCATATTTTGGGATTTCTATGACCACGAGTCCTCCGGTATTTTGCGTGGAGATGGCGAATATGAAAAAATGAAAAACTTGCACACGAAGGGAATTACATTTGAAAAATTACCGTCCAGTTACGATTGTACGGTGACGAGCTGCAATTCATGATATTACGATGTGAAAAAAATCGAATTTTCTTGTACTTCAAATCATTTTCGTTGTTCAAAGTAGGATCCTTTACCGGAGTATGTCTAAAAGCCCGATTAAAGTTGCCGTACTTTTGAAGATTATTTCAATATTTATTTGGAAACATTGCACGAGCGTCGCGGTGAATTTTACTGCGCTTCACCGCTAAAATTTCCGTCCGGATGTTTATGCCAGGATACGGCAATAATAGGGACACGGCAAGGGTATGTTGTCGCTACATCGGCCTATTTCCCCATTGTTTTTACGTGCTCAGCCCTTCGTTGAAGTGGGTAAATCACTGATTTAATGTGCTACGGAATTCGGAAGCGAATGATCGATTCCAACCATTGGGGCAAAGACATTTAACCGTGATGCACCGTAAAATTTACTAAACGTTTTGTAAATTTTAGTATACGTACCGCGAGTTTAACTAGCTGCAATATTTACTATCATAAAAATGAAAATTCGGCAAAATATTGAAAATTTTACGGTGCGCTATAGGAATTAATTTTTTCTCGTTGATTTGTTCCCGCATTCAAAAACGTCCGGTAAATTTGACAGTAAATTTCTGACGGCTACGTAATTTTTCGAAAATTTCAAAAGACGAAACTTGCTTTAAAACAATAATTTTATTATTTTAGAAATATAATTGGTAAAGAACCAACATTTTTATACAATTTTATAATTAAAAAAACGTTTGAAGAGTTCATTTTGACTAGCGCGGTGCAGCAGCTGCCGCTACTGTTGATATCACGCTGTCTGTTTTGTTTACAAATTTTATGGTTTATGAAGTGAGTTTACTGTCCAAAGTAGTATTGCAGTGGAGGAAAATGAAAAAATGAACGATCAAAAAGTTTACCGGGATAAAAATCGTCGTTTTGTAAAAATTTACAAAAAAAACGTCGCGAAGCTAACGAACGACAAAATATGACGAAAAGGTCACATGCGAACGCATATTGAATGCAGCGTTGTCAAACGTTACTGATACATTTTTCGTGTAATCCGAATGATTTCTTATCAGATATTTTTTCATATTTCAGCCGATTTTCAATGGTAAGGTTTAAAAACTAAAATACTCATGTATTCTTCAATATCCACGAAATACAACGATCAATTTTTTTTTTTTTCGAAATCTTGGAATATAACTAACGAAAAAATTCAATAACTTTTGATGTGTGTACGGCTTTCATATGCCGGAGTGATAAGTGTCAGAGAAAAGTCGATATTCAATAATGAATTTGCTGCTAAACTACACGGTAACTAGCGTCGAAATTTTGCAAATCTATCCAGTACGTATTCATTTTTGCCTACCAAAAATATCACCGCGTAATCTTGGATAGCGAATATTCACCCATCTACCTTTTGATTCTCTCCGTGTAGGGAATCGTGATGATTATTTAAATCTTCGGGTTGACAAATGAGTCTTGACTTGACCTCATATTTCCGACGATGTTCTCTGGTTATGTCAAAGCGACGTGTTTCGTTTTGGAGAGCGGAGTGAGAAGGAAACCATACGAAATAAGCATTGAGCGTGTGGTCATCGACCAAATGAGCCACGTGGAGGCTACGTGGGTTCGAAAACGACGCAAACTTTTTTACACGTGTTCTCGTTACCTTTGGACCCTTGCCTCGTAGTCTATTATTTCTTATTCTTAGTCTCTGACATTTTTGTAGGACGACACACGTGTTTTTTTGGCGCGAGACATATTCAACGACCGCCCGAATATCTCTCTGAATTCGTGCCATTTTTTTTCAACCTCCGAGACCGGATTGCATAATTATTGGTCGGTTGCCTGAGTCCAAAATGGAAGTAAACTTCGAAGTGGCGCGAGCGATTGTACCGAGCTTACAAACTTGATGGTTTAATCATCCTCGTTCATTAAGGCAAGGAACATCTCCTCTCGATAAACAGGCTTTAAATAACCTGCAAAAATTTCAAGAACAAATGTTTGTCGAAGCAATTCTTTGAGGCTACCGCGCCGCTACGAATTTAAATGTACTAAAATATCGGCCGTACTAAAAAAAATGTATTAAAAAATGAAAAAAAAATGTTTCTTCTTCTTTTAAAAGTGAAGGGGTCCTCGCATTTCTTATTTCTCTGTTTTTGTTTTGGTCACACGTGTGCTCCTGCACAAGAGAGACAGGCATTTTGCGGACGGGAGGGGATATCGCTAAATGGAAAATCACAAGGATCCGCGCCCTCCACGTTTTTGCGGCTGCTCGTCTAACCGGTTCACAGTCTCCTCGACTCAACGAGCTATACGGTACGGCGTATCGTTTTTTTCGAGGATATACACGTGGCACAGCAGTAAAGAAAATACAAAAAATCTTTGACCTATCAAAACGGGGGAATATATAACAAGTTTTGTGGATAAAACGGTATTCGAGTTGAATGTAAGCACGGTCCTCGACGAGAGAAGTGTTTTCATAAAAATAACACAAATGGAGAAGGATCTCGACTATTTTTTCGAGCTCGAAGAATACGAAACGATTGTAATTCACGAATTTTATTGACAAAACTGCTCGTGTCCGTCGTCGTGCGCTCCAAATGCGAGGGTTTTTTTTTAGGCAGCCGCTTCACGTTTCCGGACTCAATTTACTGCGTAAATATGATTTCAGTGCCTTCGCACAATTACTCGGCGTGTTTGAACAATTCGTCAGCTTCATTCCCCTGTTTATTCGCGACCAATATTGTACTAATTGACAGCATAAATATGTGGAAAAATTTTCCAAAATACACGGAATCTTCGAGCACTGTTGTTTACCTTTTTTTCGACGAGTGCGCTATTTTTAGGTTTTGTGAGGTCGAAGACGGGGTCGGATCGCATACGCTTGACGCAGATCTGTGTTTTGCGGTTTACACATCCGACGCGCACTCGTTAAATCGCCTTTTTGAAAATCGTTTTTTTATCGAAACTATGAATTGTACTCGTATAATTAAATATTCACGGAAATTGTGTACAAACTATTGTAATGACGCGAAAGATGATTCAGGATCAATGTCGAGCAACTTTTCAACCGGAAGGGCGGTGTTCCTGCTCCTGCAAAGATTTCGGTCGTAAAGTTTTCAGGGTCAGCAAGATTCAACGTCTATACGCACGTATAGCCCCTTCAAGGCCACGATCCCAAGACAATTGTCGGACTTTATTTTCCAGATTATTTCGTTCGGATTTTTCAGAGTGAAAACGTGACCTTATCGCGTGTCTGTGCGCAGGAAAAATCATTTTCTGGGAAAGAAAAAAACGTTTTTGAACGAGAATCTTTAGTTGAGTCGTCAGGACTGTAAGCTTTAGTAATTTGATATTCAACTGCGTGAACGTGACAATGAGTAAATGAGAAATTCATTCTAGAAGTAAATTCCATGAAAATATTGTTCGCAGAGTAAAAAAGATGAAGAGAAATGAACGTAAAATGGATGCACGGAGAAACTGAATTCATCGATTAGTTTTCGATCACAGAGAGCGGGTAAGTGAGTTCGAACGTTATACGAATCACACGCGAATCGCGCGTTTCGTTGCTAACCGGCGCGGCGTACAGAGACAGAGGAGAGCACAATTGGAGAAGCGGAGCGAGAGGGAGGGGGCTCGGATCGATTGACTCGAATTGCGCTTCGAGGAAACGTGCATTTACGTCCCAAGGCAAAATTCAATTTGGACTACCCTCATCACACTTTCCATGAGCCATTTTCACCTGGTATGCGAACGATGAATTGTTTCCAATGACAAAAAAAATGGGGAAGCTTCTTTATTTGATTAAGTGTACAGTGAGCTCAATAAAATTCATATTAATCAAATAATGCAGCTGAATATTTGAACGTTAAAAATTATCTCGTTAATTATTTGAACTAATTTTGAGAAAACTCATTTTAATCCAATTTTCTTTCCACATTCGAATTTTCTACGCTAATTTAACTCGTAAATGCACAAAAATTTGCTCAACACTCGACGAAACGTTGAAGGGAATATTTCGCTGCTGTGGTGCTTAGGAATCTTCTCTACCGAGCATCTATTTTTTTACCGCTGAAAGTTTGGACGAGAAAATAATTAGCTCAACGTCTATTCGACGTACGGTCACATTAAATGGGGAAAATCGAATAAAATTGACGCAGAATTAGCATGAAACTATACGGTCGTGTAACAAAGTTCATGTTTTTTTTTCACCATGAAAATTCTGGGTTAAGTAAAATCAATGAAAAAGCTGCTTGAACTTGAACTTCCTCACTGAGTTATTCCCCTCTCAAAATAAACAACGACTCATCGTAAAGGCTATAAATATATTTTTCTCATGTTAAAGTATTTATACAAGAAGCATCTATCGTCTAGACGTATCGTGGACGAACGAGAAGTCGAATTTGTTTGTACGAGACGGAGCGTGTTCAGAGTCCTGGTAAATTGCCAGGATTATGAGCGACTCGGCTGAGTTATACGCCAAGAGACGAAATTATCGTGTTAGTATCGATCGGTGGATTGGGAGCAGACTCTGCGCCGTAATTATCGACTTGACGGGCCGAAAATGAACTTTCATTTTTATATTCTTTCGTATATCTTTCAGCCAATATTCATGAATCGATGAATCGAGAAAATTGTTAAAAAATGAAGGAAATTTCTGTTTGAAAATGAAAAAAAGCGTGAATGCAAGCATCGAAAATCGCATTTTATTCTTCAACTCGGTCACGTATTTTTATCGCTTCATTGTCGCGAATTTAATTTCGCAATGAATGAAAATTCCGATGCCGGAGATAGCGCGATCGCTCCAAACCGAGGAGTATCGAATTTAGTTGACTCTCTCACCGGAAGATGTTTCTGAAATTATAAATGAGTTACCAGCGAATTGAGTTTACGACCTCGTCGGATATTCGATGCGAAACAAACACGACTGCGTTCACATTTCATTTAATATTTCGTACCAACTCATCATCTCTCACTTTTCGGATCCGGAGAGACTTTAATTACTTGAGGAGATCTCGACGATAAAATTCTCACCCGATGATCGTCCAGGGGAAAAAATTGCTCCAAATGAAAAAACTAATTGAAAGCATCGAGCGGATCATTATTGTGAGTATGCGCTAGGTTGCGAGAAAATTCGCACCGAGAAGACCCGACTGTGAGCTTACTTTGCTCACGGCCCTGAAAGAAATTCATGGCTTCGGAACATTGATGCACGCTTTTTCTCTTTTGTCCGATAATCCTGTTAGGTTTACGATAATGTTTACTCTACTACAGCTTCTGCATGGAGCGTTGAATAAACGACGATGAGCCATGAACTCTGTGCCGAGGCTCTCCGAAAATATGAATCGATTTTTTTCTCTTTTCTTCTCATGTGTAAAAATATCTGAAATCAATTGCATCACGTGGATCGTAGAAGCAGAGAAATCGGCTTCACTTTTCAGTTCGGACGGATCATTCCACTTAACCCTTACCAGTCACACCTCAAGTTTCTGGCGTAATAGTCACACGGGGTCCAAAGTACCCCACTCACTTTGGGGGACGATAAATAATTGAAAAAAACCATAACGATTTTATTCTATACGTGTTATTTTTAATATTAAAAAAAATGTCAAAGAAAAGAATGCAGGAAAAATGACTTTTTTCACAAAAATTGATGTAGAAATCGTTATTTTTAATTAAAAAAAAATCAACTCGTTCTATAAACCTGAGAAATCAAGCTTTCAGGTAGTATTAGTTAAATTTGTCACGCTGGGGTGGATCGGACCCCGGATCTTCGCACGGTCTGACTTGATCGACTACCAAAACTAAACTAACTAATAAATTCTCGAAAATGTTTCCATATTGTTCGAAAGAAAATGAATGTTCTTGAAATTGTATTCCGAAAATTCGATTAAATCGAAAAGTCAAATTGCAGTTTGTTCGGGATTATTTCACGATTTAAAAATGCTTTTCGACACATTTTTTCAAACTCTTTTAAATATTTTGTTCAATAAACAACTGTATGACTGTAGAAAATGGTGAACTCGTTGATTTCAAATGGCACAAGCTCTGTGGAATGAGCAAGTCGAATTTTCCTCTTTTATTAACAAACGCTGAAATTTCTTCTGAATTTTGTACAAATTCATGAAGGTTTTCGTGGGTGAAAAATTAAAAAACCGTATCGTTTGAAAACTCGAGTTAAATTTCGATCATTTCTTCCACCTCTGTGAAAACCCAGAGCCCAAAAACTTGTGCGTGTAAAAATGTGGGTAAATCGTAGACAAGGAAAGATGAATGGGTCGAAATAATCGAGATACTGGGCGATCAGTGTACACGAATGGGAGACAGTGCAGGACAACTGGAGAAGGAAAAGCGAATGCGTCAACCATGATAAATAATTCGATAAGTCAATTGATGCGTGTCGCGACGCATTTGTGGAGAAAATTGCGTTCGTTACAGTTACAGGTAGAAATGGAAGGGATTATCGATCAATCGGTTTGACCGGATGTTTATTAAATTGGGTCAATTCGGGGGGAATATTGTGCAGTAACGATCGAGCGTTGCTGGTTCATGGGCGAGGAATGAAATGAAGCAGGAGAAAATCGAGGGGCAGGGGGGGTCGAGTGTCATCGTTGTATACATGTGATCGCTGCGTTATGAGGCAAAATTACTTAATCGGATTTCGCGTATTACGAGCAGGATTAACCTGACACATAATCCGCTAATAAAGTCTATTTTGAAGGTCGGATGAGCGAGAGATGACGAGTGGGATTGGAACATCGTTTCGAAGGGCATTCCAGCGTCGCGATCTCAAAGCTTCCAGGCTGGACGATTCATCCAAGTTTTTTATGGGCCAACTCGTTCGTATGGAAGTGAAGTAATTATGAGACATATTATTGAAACCTCACCGCTATTTTCAACTCGATAATCGATTTTATGTAACCGTTAATACGGTCCCACACATTCGTTTCGTCAAAGCACTGTACAACCTCGAGCACGTTGAGTTATCATTTTCTTTTTTTTTTCCAACATGCGAATATGATCGTTATTTATCGTCCAGCATTTTTCAACGCTCGTATCAATTATCCCGACAACATCGCAGACATGCGGCGTTTCATGCTGAGTCAAGTCGTTTTTTATCAATCTCTCAGACGCGGAGCCATTATTTTGTTCTCGTTAACTCCCTAGATAGAAATCTTGGGGGAGACAAAAGTTCGTATGTTTTTACGTTTGACTATTTAGGACTCGGGAGCTACGGAACTCGCTTCAATTATTCATTTTCGGTTATGTGACTTTTCGACACTCCAAGATTCGCTGCGTAGCGACGAAGGAACGTGTGGACAACAAATTTTCAAGAATCAATCTGAATTTTTGAACATTCGCACAAAATTAATGATTAACAACCGTTTGAATTTTCATTCACGACCAAAGAATGCCCAAATTTTCTCCCATTTTTAATACTTTTTTTTATTTTTATTTTTTTTTTTGGGAGCCTCGGATCCCAGGCGAAAAGCACGAAAATCTACTATTTTCAAAAGAGCTGGCTGCAAATGCGGTAGAAAAACTTGAATTCGTTTCGTCGAAATTCTTGATTTTTATCAATTTCACTTGTTCCTTGGAGAAAGAAAATGAAAATCATGGGTTTTGAGTAAAAGTTCCGAACGTCAGGCTCTCAGATCCAACAAAAATTGAAAACTCAAGACGCCTCGTCATTTTCGCGTGTTGCTCAACGCGTTCCCAAAGTCTCGAAATTCCGAGTGTCCAGAATTCGGATGCGATCGAACTGACATGAAATGTCTTGTGCTATTCGATCGTCGCATACCGCACTATAAACTCTGTTATGATTCACTCTTGAAAGGGATATCGAGTTTCTCGGATGTCTACGTACATGTGCGGGCGACGGGTCACAAAAACCGATGGAATTGTCGCTTTATTATTGTCGTGTTGTCGAGCCACTGACAGCAAATGAGACGGAGAGAAAAAGGGCTTCGAATCTAATTTCAACTAACTATTGAATGTTTTCGAACATTCCCAAATCGTACAATTCGCCCAGGGGTAAAAACGTGAATATTCCGATTGTAAAAGTCCACAGACCAACGAGGAGAATCGATCAAACAGGATCGTAGACGAAATTTGTTGTTTCAACATCTTTTTTCTTCAACATTTTTTTCTCTCGATCCTTCAAATTCGACCATAATTTTGTGATGAAATAAAATTTGTGAAATAGTGCGCTGATGAACAGAAAAAATGAGTCACTTTGTTCCACCACTTTTTCAATCTGATTTCAATAAAAATCTCATAAACGTGACGCGCGAGTCGACTCGCACTTTGTTTATTCGAAGAGAAGTTTTATTATTTCAGGGAGAGCAAATGTTCGATAAGCGAAATCGAGATTCTGAGATGAAAGAGCTCGCAGGGACGAATTGTCGAGGCCGAGGCTTTTCACGGTCGTTTTATTCATTTCCACAGACATGCTCGAAGACGCGAAAACTCGTAAAGGTTTGTTTCGCGCGTGCACTTGGATGTGATGCATGCGTCGAATGCACCGGAGCTTAATGGCTTAACGCACCGCGTGAAAACGTGCCGGGGCGTGGATAACCGAGATTTTCCTACGCGTCGCACAGGTTTGTCGATCGAATTAATCACCAGCTCGCTGCAACCACAGCCAAATACCGCAGCAAAGCGTTTTCCAAATAATTCCTATGAGAGTCGATCAGTTACGGTAATACTATTGTGCGACTGAATTTTCTGTTCAATGCCATCGAAAAAACCGCAGAAAATATCGAATTTATTTTACGATATTTTTAAACCGCACGAACAAATCATTTTTTCAATTTTTTCGTATTCTCTCAAAGTCGGTTGACTACGTAATCAGTAATTTGAAAACAAATCGTTGGAAAACCGTGCAGAAGGAATCGAACATTTCGAAATGAAGTTCGAGTTTGATTCAAACGAATTCCGATATTTATTTCAAGCGTCAAAATAATCACCGAGAACGACGTTACTCGAAAAATGATTCATCGAGCCGTTCGCTTACTCCCGCACTCTAAGGAGGTTTGTTTACATTCGTCGCGTCGTCTTTGAACAAGGACGAGAATATTTTTTTCCTCTTTGATACTTCGAGTCCGTGACCCACAACGCATCGACTGATTGAATTCTGTACCAATTGTCGATAGACGGGCACAGTCGAGCAAATTTTGCAAACCTTTCCCCCCGCCCCTCTGTTTCTCTCCCTGGCATACAAATTTCTACTAATTTCCGGCTAACTCGAGCTCGTATGCGGAGAGTATGCGAGTACTGGTATCAAGAGTGAGGAAATGTGAGACTGGAAATCGCGTGCGTATCAATTCGTCATAAAAAGCTGTAATCTCAACTTCCGGAAATGTCCCTATTAATCTTAAACTTCCGGTTTCAATTGGCATATTTCGATGCTGACGAAAGCGTAATCTGAATCTCTGAGCATTTTTTATCCTCCTCTGCAATTAATTTATGCTTGCTCGTTTTGTTTCATGCTTTTCTGAACAGCGAATGAAATTTGACTTTCTTTTTACATGAGAAATTTTTTCAAACGCTCTTAAAATCCAGTCTTCAGACAGGAAGTTTAATTTTTGAATTCATCATCATTACGTTTGCCCTTTTTTACAGTTTTTTTTTTTTTCAGCAAGGAACGCCGTTTCGATTGAAATATCACAATGTTCCAAAGGAGACATTATCGTTGGCGTTACTGCGAGATAAATGTGACGTGAAATCGCGTAGAATCTTCACGTGACCGGGTAGAAAGTAGTTTCCCGACTCAATGTGTGTTTACGAACGCGAATGACTTCCACCTAGTTTCTTATAGATGAAGTTACTGCAGTTGCAGTCAATCACCGTTTCGTTGGAAGTGCTGGCTCCCCTGAATGTCGACAAATCCCACGGGAATATTGCATCGCAGATTTGTCGCGTGTTATAAATTCCATTTAATAATGTAAGACTAAGCTCAAATCCGAAAACGAAGATGAAAAGTTGAGCCTTTCGATAAGTTGAAGTTGGACGAGGCAGTTTTTTCCCCAGCGAGAGCTACTGAAACACTCAAATCGTTGCGGTAAAATTTTGATATTTTGTTCCGTAGGAAATTAAACTTTCAATCGCATTGCCTACACGGAAGGCGAACAAATCACTTTTTTTTAGTTCCACCCTCCAGGACCGAAGTACTAAAACTAGGTAACTGCTTGCCATTTGATATTCTTTGGAGAGGATTTTATTTCTTGAAAACTCGGGATAAATTTGGTGGAAAAAAATGACAAAGATTTTCCGGTAAAAATTCGTTTCGCGCTTTTGAAATTTCTTTTTTTCTGAGAGGATAAATAATTGTATGTTCTCCTACCAAATAAAAATCGTCTCAGTGAGTCCTAACACAAAACAAAATTAGCACTTTTGTCAGGCATAATGACACGATTAGCTCGTACTAAAATAACATGAGAATTTAACGTTGAAATAAGCAAAACTCGAGACCTTCGACAAGCAGGAAATCGGCGAATAATTGTGCATTGTTCGTCATGCTCCGTTAACTCGTGATAACTCGTGATTTCGATGTTAAAATAATGTAAAAAAATGGACACGCATTATTGTTACGCAACTATCGTACTACGAACCAAGAAACATAATTTTCAGGAAATCTCAAAGTGCAATTAATCGTGGAGGTCGACTCGAGACTGGAACGCTTACGGTGTTGATCGGCGAAGTTTCTCAAGCGTGATCGATACTTATTTTTTTCATTATTTCAATTAGCAAACATTTTTTAAAAACAGGTAAAATTGCGATGGATGAATTACTGTAATTAGTTCGATCGCGATCATTTTTTCAGGAGTCTTTCCGTCTTTCGCTTTTTTCTCAGTCACGAGTGGCGAAAGTGAAACCCAAACAAGCCAGTTTTCGATTTACTCAATTCATCAAACCTATTCAATTATTGAAAAATCGAAATTCACGTGACTTAACGAAATCAGACGCCATGAACGCAAAGTCCAAACTTTTTCGTGTTTGGCCAGGCATCAGGATCGATTTTTTTCATAAATGTACTTTGTAATTACGGAGCATAGTTGATTAGCTCTTAGCTTTGTCTGAGAACTTGTCATTTTTCGTCTAGCTCGATTTACAAAAGAATAGACAAAAAGTGAAACGTGTCTGGTCACTCACCAGTCTGGAAAGAGATCCGATGCTTCGGCGAGAATGTCACGCAACAATGTTGTCGCTGGCGGAACGTGGGGCAATACGACAGGTGCAAAAACACCGCAAACGCCAGAACTTCGACCATGTCTAGCCTCGTATTTGCTCAGGTAGTTTGCTAGATATCCGAACAGCCGATAATGCGACGGTGGCAAAGTTTCGAACAATTGTTTCGTCTCGACGATCCACATCTCCCGATTGCTCTCGAATTCTTCTGCCAAATATAAAATTATTTCCAATTAGATCAAGTTTATTTTCAATGAGATAATAAACTCACAACAATCGAATCTCTTTCTCCCCGTTATACAAAAATAATCAGAATGTAATCATGAAAACTTATTTATCATTCATTTTTCATTTTTTTGAAACGTGAATACCTTTAAAATTGATTAATTCAAACAATTATTTCATCGATTTTCTCACTACTGAGGATCAAAATTTCGTTTGGCAATAAGCTCTAATCCCACAAGCACATCGAAGATAGAATCGATCGCCCGAACACTCCCGACTACGAGGTTCACAGCGACGAATCATTCTCAGTGATTACTACCAGTTTCAAGTTTCAGTTCGAATTCTCCGAAGGAAGTTCAAAACGTCCCGAACCTCTGTTTCCCACGAGTTTACGAACTATTCATTGCCGAGTCTTGCATTCAGAGACAAATCGACTTTATGTGGTCTAGATAATTGTTGCATCCATTGAGAATTCCGTTTGTGGCGTTACAATTGGATTTTTCGGTCTTCCACATCGATCGTTCGTTATTAATTTTCATTTATTGCCAAATTATCCTTGAAATAGTCGATTTTCATAATTCCAAGCAAAATTTTATGAACCAAACTTTTTGGCTAGTGTTTTCTATTGAAAATTGACTGAAAATATTTTTGTACTGCTAAATTACGTTTTAAATGGAAAAACTAGATTTTGGTGATCCATCAAAATCATCTATCGATCCGTTGTTTCTTCGATAAATTATTTATAAAATAATATGTAAAACAGCGTGGATGGAAATATCGAGAAATTCCGCCAGAATCGCAGCCAAACACTATTATGAAGGTGAAGGTTCCATCAGGGAGTCTAAGAGTGGGCAGCAGCGTAACAACCCACGTTCGAGTTAGTACTTCCGGTTGAAAATAGAATTCAGTGCAAGTTTAGCCAATTTTAATTTACGGTCTATACCAGAATAGCACGTTTAGCATTTCAAAACAAGGGGCTGCTATCGTTCGCAGTTTTATCTTATAAAGTGAAAAACCATCCAGAAATGCAAAGTTACAATGTCGAATAATAATTTGTAGAGTTTTAAAAGTATAATTTTGTGTTTACTAGAATAAACAAACCGGTCTGTTTTCAATCGTTGATTCGTAGCTATTGTGCAGCACTGTATGGGAAACTATTTTTTACAAAATATCACTAGTCACAGTGACAAACCGAATTTTTTGTTGTCAAATTCTGAACTTCTGCTTTGGAACTTTTATTCTGTATTTACTATATAATTTAGCTGATGCGAATTGGATTTTATTTGTAAAAACGGAGATTTCAATCTACGGTTCAGAGCTCGACTCCATTCAAGGAAAAAACGAGACTGAGCAGATCGATTCTCAATGGTTCTCAAGAGTTGGGGGAAAGGGCTGTGCGTTCTTGTGGGATTTATTTTCGATGTTTATCATCGAAAAAACTTGTGCAGATATTCTTGAAATAGAAGTATAAAATTTTCGAAAGCTCACGTTCGTGAACGTCCAAGAGACTTCCGACGAGTGTGGAAGGTACCAAAGGTTGGGGCAGTTCCTTGAGATACTGCCTGAGTAAGGTGGCAGCGGTTGGGGGGCATGCCGCAGCCTCGAGATCGGCATCGCCACGACGTTCGAAAGCGGTTCTAAGACGCTCCGTCAATCTCGGGCTCCCACCGGACAGACGAAAAACGGAAGCGTTTTGAAATCCGTTGATCTCGATATACGAGCACAAACGATGCACCACGTAAGGCACCCCCGTGTCGAGATAAGACTCGACGAGGTCTAGCCTTGCACCAAATACTCGACTCGAACTTCCGCCACGTCCGAGAAGCGAACCAGCGAGTACACGCTTTACTCTCGCCAGACGGGACTCGTCCTTAAAACAGAAAACGAAAATACGATTAGCGAATTCTTTTTCATTGGAGTATCGAAAAAAAAACTTTTCATATCCCGATACTTCGTTGAATGGGCTATTGAAATTAAAAAGGGAAACTTGAAATCTTCCAGCTCACACACGTTCATAAAGGCCAATTATACTCGAAACTTTAATAAACACTGACAAGCGAACGATGCTTTCAATATGAACAAAAATAGCTGATAGCTTGAAACTTTTCATTTTTATAGAAGCAAAAAAGTTGGTGGTCGTTAAGCAAAATAAATGGCAAACGAAACTTCAAGAGGAATGAGAATCACTTCCATTTTTTTTCTGTTTTACATTCTTTAGAAAAAATCATCGAAAAAATTCGGTTATTTATTTAGCGAAGACGCAAAAATATCGACATTTTGAGAATTTTAACAAATTTTCAGTAAAAAAATCACTCTTTCATTCTGAAAACTTTTTCAACTCTCTCAATTTAATTAATTGAAATTCTTCTCGATGCAGTACTCACAGTAAAATTTTGTCTGGAAGTCTAATAATCAGTCTGAAGAAAGAACGAACCTTGTCATTTGCTTGTTGGCGAGTTCGAGAAGGACTTGAAGATGAACCATGATGGTGATGATGGTGATGGTGATGAAAAGGATCTTGCTGAGGGCGTCTCATCCCACTTCGTCTGCACCGCGACCCACTGCCGCACTGTCAAAAGGTGTTTTTCAATTTCACTTGTCAACACGATCAGCCGTGAACGCTAATGGAAAAACTTATCTCAACGATAAATTTCGAGCATGCATCTAGAGTCGCGGCAGCGACTCTGAGACAAGTACATTTATGTTATGACGAGTTGCTGCTGCCAGAGACTCTTGCTCCGGAGCGATAGCGTTTCCAATTGTTTTAAAAAATTTTCAAAATTTGTTTTTTTTTTAATAATTAATTAACTATAGCACTTCGGAGAATATTATAAGTTGACATATTTTTTCTTTTTTTTTTTTTCTTTCTTTCGATTGCGACCTCTTCGAACTCTGCAGTTTAAAGCGTTGAAGAGATATTAATTATTTATTTTTATTCACAAGCGTACCGCGTTTACCAAACGATTTCGAATGACAACCAAAAAACCTCAGGCAACGAAAAAATCGAATGAAAAATTCGTACGAGTACATAGATAATCTGGAATTTCTAATAAGTTTTATCGTATAACGAAAGAAAAATAACGAAACTGATCGATATTTTGCACAAGTCTTGCATTTTAGGGATAATAGGGAATTGTCAATGGAACAACGCTCGTAAATATTCGACCGATCAATTGATTTTCACCAACAGAGATTATTCCAATCAGAAAAATTCAATCGACAATTGAAAACGTTAAACCACTGAAAAATACGGTTCTTCAAAAAAATGTTTTTCTCGAGGCCTGGCTTACAGTGACATTGAGACAATCCTCAACAATTCCATAAGCACTGTCTGTTGGAAATTCGACATATTTTTCGACGGAGAATGCACACGGTTCGTTTACAAGGAATAATCGAAGAAAACGATCACTCAATTGACGATGAATAATGAAGCTAACGTGAGCAATATATTTTTATCAAAAGTAAAATATGCTTCAAGTCATGCCAGTTATTTGGCCTTGGATGATCGATTAAATTGAAATTAGGGGTCGCTCGAAGGTTAGCCTTCGTTTTATTTCTAGGTATTTCATCTTCCTATCACATTCAATACCGCTTATCGTCTATGCGTGCTCACAAATTGTCTGTTTTGACACGAAGTTGAAGTTCGCGACGTTGGAGTTCAACGAAATGAACGAAAAAAGATTTTTAATCAATGATTTTTTTATTTCACGAATTATTGATGTGGCTTTAAAAAATAACGAATTGGAAATCCGGCGGGGAAGAAAATTGGAGATTTACTGGAATTATTTGAGAGTTTTTTTAGATCATTTCGTTGGACTCCAACGTTGGAAACTTCAGCGTCATGTTTTGACGATGCTTCGTGCAAAGTCAATAAATTAACCCTTAGTGTGCACACCTTCGCAGCGAGACATTTCGTGCACATGGGGTCACTTTGACCCCAGGTCATTTTCGACATCGAATATCTTGGTAACTATGCGCTTTTCGAAATAAAAGGTTTAGTCACTTTTTGCAGTGAATTGATCCAACTTTAAGGCTGCAAAGTCGGATTTCCAAAAAAATCTTTTTTCATTGTTCAAAAACGTGCTCAAAGTTGATAGTGCCCGTAAAAAGCACTTTTTCGGTTAAATCTCTCGTAAAAAATTAAATTTTGAGTTTTGAAACAAATCCTTACAGAGCTTTACAGACAAGTGTCCATGCTTTAAGGGAAAAATAGTCCACTTTGCAACCGTTCCAAAAAGTCTATTTATTTTGGAGTATGAAGTGGCTATGCTCCCTACTTTTAGAGAGGGGATAACGATTTCTTAATATTGGCGGTTTTACTTATGAGATGCTCATCTGTAAATGCTATTCGTGTGAGAAAAAATGTTGGGGTCAACCTGACCCCAGATGCACATTAAGGGTTAAGAGAAAATAGCTACTCAAAGTATTAAAAATCTGCTGATTTCTTGTTAACATGAAAAAATGAGAAAAATTTTATTTAATTACTAATTGTGCAGACGTGGAACAATCCGTGCTCAACTTGACAATGAGATTGTTAAAATGCAAATAAATTTCTCAGGGAAAAATTCTATTTCGGTGCAGTAGCGTCGAGCGTGTTGAAAACTTACAATACACTCTCTCGCAACTCTCCACAGATTGATATATGCTGAATTCAGTCTGGAAGCCGTAGAAAACGGCACCTGTGATCGAACGATTTTCTACCCCCGGTCGGCCTGCGGTTTTTCTCGCAACAGTGAAATTGCCCCGACGACGATGTATCTTCGCTTCTAAGCACGAAATCTCGTTTCCCCTCAGTGTGTGTGTGTGTGTGTGTGTGTGTGTCTGTTTTCCTCTTTTTTTTCTTCAACGTTTTGCACGATCTTGAAGGAGCAAAAGAGCGCGTCGGTGACGCTCTATCGACGAGCGATAAACGAGGAAATATTTGAATCGAATGAAATAAATTCGAGTGCGAAAAAAACGAGCGACGTTTGATTCGCCTTCTGCAGCGACGTTGCCCGACTTTCGGGAGGACTTTGCGGTTTCTCCACAATATAAAAGGCTCGAGTATTTAATAACGTTATCGAATTTCACGCGATTGACTTATTGAAAAACTTGAAAACGTGAAAATCAACGAGTCCCAGTTTCATGTCCCAATCACGGCACATCATAAAACAAGTGTCGCCCTTCCGTTAAGGCGAAGGGCACTTCCTATGGCTGCTTCAAAAAATGCGTCGACACCAGGCGTAACGTAAGCATCGAGGGTCGGCGCACCACGAGATTTCCTGTGTTTCGGCTTGGCAAGAAAGGGACTCAAGGTCACCACCGATTCACCGATGAACCTGGCATGACTTCGATCCCTTTACGCGAAAACTTCTTCAATCGAACCTTCCTCTGTAATCAAATAAAAAACAAACTCATCAAATGGTCGCTTCTGTCACAGCGGCACTCGTGAATATTGCCAGCGTAGGAAATTTATTCAAATCGAATTTGTTCCCTTTGTCCCTCGGAATCATTTCTTTTCCGCAGCGGTTATCGTTTCGTTTCGCTCTTTTACCAAGTGACGTAATTCCCCCCGCTTAACGAGAAAGTACCAACTTTTCATTCCCCGAGCGTACGCTTCGTTCGCTTTTTCTTAATTATTTTTTGAAAAAAAAAGTGATAAAGTACGTCGAGTGCGAGTACGTTTGGCTCAAAACATATTCGAACACTCGAACTTCCTGCACGAAATGTCAAAAGTTTCATTGATATCGATAGTAACGAGAACAATATTTCGAATATTTTAATGCGATTGAAAATAATCGTGAAAGTTCGTCCGAAATAATTATGCCGTGATTCGTTATTTCTGTTGTCAGTTAAAGTGTCGCTCGATCTCGTGAAAACACTGCGCGCACAGTGACATTGGAACGGCCGAGCCGAGAGTCAGTTCTTGGTAATCGACCAAACAAATCCCCGAGTTCCCACTATTTTTCTTTCCGCTGACGAAAAACCGGAATAGTCTGTTTTGTTGTTTTTCGTAGTTTTGCCTCTTTCCCTTCAGAATATGTAACCCATTTCCCTCGGGGAAGCCTTTCTCTTCATCATTATGTCTCTCGAGCAAATTATTGTTTGAGTTGAAATTCCTATACGAAAGCTTATGAATAAAGAGGCATCTGAGAGAGAGGGAAAGGGCAAGGAAAACGAGGGAAAGATAAAGACGAAACAAGATAAACATAGTGACATTGCTATATTTACGTAACTCCTTCGCTCGGATTCTATTGTATTCGCGGTTGAAAGCCTCCATAATGATTATTCGTAGCCTCCGGATTCCCGTAATACAGTGCACGCATAACCATAGTGTAAGATTTAACCTTAAACACTAATAATAATTATTACGATTCTACAATTATTTGAGGCAATCGAATGATACGGTTTGGAGAACGGATATGCTGAATAATCGATAACTGCGCTTGAAAGGAGGCGGGGCGGTACGCGGGTGAGGGACAAAAGACAGAGGAAACTTCGAGAGAGTCTACAAAATTTTAGTTCAAATTAATTTCGTTCCAAACGAGATAAATTTGTGTATATAGGAAGAAAAATAAAAATGAAATCGTTAATTAGAAGGTTAAACGCTCAGTTGTCGACGGTGGCCCGGGTACTCGGCGCTCGTATGCGAGTGCGAAGAGCATAAAATGTAGTCCGTACTCGGCCGACTCACGCAGAGGCGGCCGAGTAATGTTTCAAAATATTTTTAAAACAAAATTCTCGAATAATTTAATGAAAGATTTAGTTCCATTGAAATATTGCCAGGAGCTGTCAGTTGATGATCGAAATTCGTCATAGTAAGGTACGAGCGAGGCAAAGAATATGGAAAAATGTAAATAAATAAAAAAAACATATCGATCAACGTCACGCGACACGAAAGAGCTGGAAGCTCCCGAGACGTCGCCGCCATATCGTTCTATCGTTCGTATCTCTGGTCACTATGTAAACAAATCCCGAAACTCTATGTTCGTGTCATTCTCATTGTTTAGCAACAAAATTATATTCTTCGTGAGAATTTCACTGATAATATTCACTGATAACGAACACAGGCGTTCTGAAAAATCAATTATTTATAACAACGATAATTCCCCATCGGTTGAAATTGTTCTGACCAATTGCGTTATCGTGATTGTTGTCGCTATTTTTGATATCAGTATCAAAATCGTGGGATGCACTTTTTAAAACACAATCATAATGAGCATAGGAACGAGGTCGCGTGTCTCATCGACTTTGTGCATACGGGGCTAACGTACCCTTACCAACCACACACGGATCGATCGATGTGTTACCCAAGCATTAAATATATCTTAGAGAAACATTGAGCACGTGAGCCTTTTATTTAGCGAGTGATTTTTTCTTTTGCTTTGTTTAAAAAAGTTAAATGAAGAAACAATCGTTGTGTACTTAGAGTTCTTAAAAAAACGTTTCGAACAGTTTTGCTGTTTTTTGAGAAGCATCGGTCTCAAGAGAGAGAGAGAGAGATGTGCGAATACAAAAGTCAACGGAAGAAAATGATTTTCGGTTTTTCATGTTGCTGAAACAGCGGAAACAGTTCCAGAAAACCTTGAACTTATTTTTCGATGCGTCTCGATTATTGTTCTTTCAATTCTTGGTGTTTTAACTTGCCATTCGATGCTTCGGTGCAAAACATCAACGAGAATGATAAACTGACGAAAGCCTGGTGCTATGATTTTCTAGTCGAAATTTTTTATCATTTCGTGGTTTGAGAATTTTTTTACGAGTGTATACATCTCGAAAAGTAAAATCAAGTACAGTTAATTAAAAAAAGAAAAAAAAACGAAATAATCCCGTCGAGGGTGAACTGGCATAGGAATAAAAAGTTATGGATTACCTGTACGTGTTTACCCAGGTCATGCCTACTCGATTATCACATCCGAGAGGTTGTCGCACTGTTCAGTCACGCGTCTATCGCAATAGAGAACAGCCCGATTAAGAAAAAAAATAGTATAAATCTGGCGGATAAATTGTCAGTTATTCCGAAAAGTTTTTCCGACGTTCTACACTTTGGGTAAACGGAAATGATGGCTTCCCGATTACTATTGCCGCCACCCCGCGGTCGTCGTAACCGAATGAAAACTGGGTATATCGCGCAGTCTTCCGGCGTTTACACGCAACCACCTTTCCCTGTTACCTCATACTGGCTCATATACACCGTGTAACGTTCTCGCCACCACCACGAGAAACACAAAATTTGCGCGCACTAGGGCGCATGCACCCCCGCTCTAAAATCAATAGAGAGACGTTTTTGGTCACGTGAGATTCAAACGCGCACTCTCTATCTCGCTTGTTTTCCTTCTTCTTTATTTCTCTCACGGTGGGATTCCAGAAGAGAAAGGATCGCGATGACTGAGTTTTTCTCACTCCTACTCCCAGTTCTGTTTTTAGCTTTGCATCCATGCACGTTTGTTGATAAAGCGCGAGGAGGTAAACAATCCAAGGCTCGCAGAGATGACCACGGAATGTCACGTGTTAAAAATAATATAATAGCGATTAAAATTCAAAGATTGCCTTCCAGGAATTTAGATTTTTTTTAACCAAACCACAGGAAATCGATGTCGTCACTTTTTTATCCCGACTATGAACCGCTTGATTTTTCATGAATTTCAGCCGTTTATTGCTTTTACTTTTTCGAGGTTATAGCATTTTGTGTGCTGTTTTTTTTTCGTTGAATAAGAAAGTAACGAAATTTGATTCTTCTTCTCAATACAATCGTCGAAATGTGATAAGCATTCGTATCAAATTTAACATCTTCTCAATTCTTTCGTAACGGTTTATGTCACAAAATTTTCCGTTCCTAAGTTGCAACTGGGAGATCCATTTCTGGCGACATTCTGTCAAATTTAGTTCCTCAAGTGACACGCGTTATTCAAAACATAAGACAAAGAGCACTTTATCGGTGTTCAAATTTCTGCTCAAAATAATATCGATTTGAGACTTGAAGAATGGGCAAAGAAATCATTTTTTTCCTTTGGGCATATGAAAAAGTTTTTCCGTTGATCGCAACATGTGCATTTTAAAAATTCTTTGAAATATTTGGCTGGAACAACTTCCAGCCATAAAAAAAGAATGGTGAAAACCGTGCACATTAGAATCAGAACTGTCTACGCCATTGTTCCAACTCCGTTACGCAGACATAATAACAGAAAATAAGTATTAGTTCAGTGTCGAAGGGGGGATCGTTCACATTTTTTCAGGATTCTCGTCGGATCCGTTTAGTGCAATTGAGGTGATTCTTAAACTACGAAAAAAACGAGACGAGGGAGTAAAAATTGTTATTGGATTTTTCAAGGTAAAATAGCCAAGGCTGAAAAATGTATGTCGGTATGAAAATTTAATGATGGGGGTAGCAGCTCGTGATGATGCTGCAGCTCTTGGGAAGCACGGGATCATTCATGAGGAAAAAAAAGGTGATACGCATTTGATGCGTTTCGATTTCCCCCACTCTTCTCCCAAACCCTAACCCAACTTTGCCGTAGGGTTGTTTTAATGCGTGACCTTCAACTTCAGACCCTATTCGTGCAGGACGCAATATTTCCGTTCCCCTTTGGACGAGGAGCTACGCAGTCGTATCCCTTCCCAAATTCCCCAACATCCCTTCTCCCTCGATCTCTCTTCCTCTACTTTTTTCCTTTCTTTCGCGCTAGCATTATTTCCTCTATACAAAAATCTCCCATTGAGAGCCCAAGATCCATGAATGAAGCAAAGAAACGGTCTCCGTACCGCCCTCTGAATTTCATCGCGCTTTGACAACCCCGAACCTCGTCGAGCTAACTTTGCAACCTCTCTTCGAAATCAGAGATGTGAGAACGAACGCAGGCTCTGTTGAGCTTTGCCAAACGACACTCGCGAGTTTATCGATCGAACCCTCGTGCTCCCTTTTTCTCGCATATTTATTCCACAAGCTCTTGCCTCTTTACTTTCACGCTTTCACATCTCGCCCCCACTCGACCATTTCATATTGATGAAAGGCTAATGAGACGAATAAAATTCAGGCCAAATGCGGTAGAAACCTGCTCGATTGACAATAAAACAAAAAAGTTGTATGTGCTAAATTGTGCCAATATTATTTTTTTGTGACATTTTAGTCGCGTTGAAAGTATGTCAAAAATACATTTTTCCAGACCAAAAAAATCGCTATTGTTTACCAAAATTGTCCGCATTTTTTTTTTGTACGAATAAGCACTTATGGTCCTCTGGGGTCAATAGCTCGTTCAACATTTAATTTGCATTTCCATATGCCAGAGCTAATCCTTGGTTATCAGAGAAACGAACAAGTTCTTGTTCGGACGGTGTTGGTTCTTTTCTCGTGAAACTCGGTGGAACGATAACTCATTAATCTTCTCGAATTGTATTTTATTTTATTAGTACATGATTAACTTGTCATACAAAATTCAATTTTTTTTACGACTACCGTAGAAAAGGAAAATATAATTGTTAGAAATCGTTGAACGAATTTATCGAAACTAATGATTTTCGGCAAGTTTACTCAGTGAGTTCTGCAAAAGCAACGTTGACGTTTACAATCTTGTTATGATGTAAATATGAAATGATTGGGAAATGAAAAGTTGACTGAAAAAAAAAACTGAAAAATTAACTCCAATTATATGAGTAAAGGGTGAACGATCTGTTCAAGAATAGGAATGCAAAACAGCACCATCGTCATATGTATTTTGTCATTTAAATCGATCCTGAGCTTATTTATTCTTTTCCAAACTAAAAATTTATCCATATATATATATATATTCATGATCACAGTTTCGTAATCTTCGACTATTTTTTCATTTTAAATAAGGTCTGGCCTTCTATATAAGAAGTATTTAGGAATCGACGTCAAACTTTTGAGAGCTTCACTGACCGTTCACTGAGTTGTTTAAACGCAGTCAAAATTTTTTTTTTCTTTAGTTTTGATAAAAGTCCACTTGGCTGTAAATTCGATTGAAATTGAGAACAGCCTCTCTCTTAAGCCAACAAAACATACGCAAAACAATTAAAAAAAAATATATATCTATATAAAATTGACGAAATATCTGGATAATCTGTAAACTTGAAGAATCTGAATAAACAGCGTCTCTCAACTGCTGGAATACTTTCAGATAAATCTTTATCCAGAAACATGGTAGTAATATGATTTTTCGTTTTTATACGAAAAACATTGGATTTTTGACGATAATGTCATCTTTGATGGTCATTTTCATTCGTTGTTCTTCCTCGAGATTGTTCAAACGAATGTCGACCCTGGAACAGAAATTTGTTTTTTTTTTTTCACACAATTATTTGGCGACAATTTATAACTAATTTTGGATTGCTGAAAATATGACGGAAGATATTAGAAAACTTTTCTCATATTTTCAAAGGTATGGAACGGTGCGAAATATTTTTTGTTTGTTTTAAAAGTAAAATTACTCACTCGTTAATGAGAGCTCGGGCCCGGAACGCTGCGAGATGCGCGTAATAAGTTGGTGCCGGATAACTCACAGATCGTGTGCATCGTGAAAACATGTGACACAAATAATAAGTCAATTGTTCGATCTCATCTTCTGACATTCCGCGGTCGTCCCAGAGGCACCGATATTTTGTCGGTCGAGCAGTTCCCTGAAAAAGTAATGGAATGTTTATCGTCCAGACGAACAACAAATTGAATGTTTCAAGTAGTTTGTCAAAATTTGTCGTTTTGTTTGGCCAAAAGTAATAGTCATGTTATGAGTTTTTGCTATTTTTTGTTCTTAACGAATACAAAGCTGAAATGACAGTTAAATTGAGCTGCATCGGGGAACAGAATTGTTTTGAAATCAATCGGACGTCTCGATATGTGTCACTTGGTATGAAGAACTATTGTATAGAAAAAATGAACTTAAATTGGATTTTTAAATCGGAAAATACCTGAATACTGGCGTGCGAAACGAGGTAAAAATCGATATGAGACGGATGCGTAATATCGGTGTCAACAACAGTCCCGGCTTGAACGTTGCCATTTCTATCGTCGGAGTTCCGTGGATCGGTAGGGAACAATCGAATGTGATGTCTTTTCTGCACGACGAGAAAAGTGATGTGTGGTTCGTAAGTCGAGGCTCCTCCAAGTTTTTTACAGGCGTTACGTATCGCTTGAAGTTCGTGATGCATCACTTGAGGGAACTGACCTTCGCTCACACCATCTCTGTTGTTTCAGCAGAAAATATCATGCGTTCATCGAATCATCGAAGTTTAAAATAAAAGAATGTTTTTTTTTTCGTAATGTTACGGTTCAGATTGTACAACGATTTGAATTTAATGTGGCTTTGTTAATGAGCGAAATTGATTTTCTAATTTATATATAGAGATGTTATAATAAATTAAACATGTTGCAGAAAGAAAGATCCTGTGACATTTGAAAGATGCAAGTTTCAATAGCACGAATTATATACTAATCCCGTATCGTGATAACTCACCGATAAAATATTATATGTGCTGGCTTGTGCCCAGTCGCTTTGAAGAAGAATAATAACTGTTCCTTTACAATTTGTTCGAGATTAAGTATTATTTCGGTTTTCGGTGGTTGGAGTTGTATTTTAATATTGTATCTGAAGGCGTTTGGGTCGTGACTCGCGGCGACCTGTGAAATTAAAGACAAGCAAGTAGCGAAAGACCTTCAAAACTTTCGAATATCCTCATAAGATAACGATAAAATAGAAATAATCTGTCGCTCAGTGCTTAATTACCGCCGCTATGGAAGGTATTCCCACTGCGTCTGGGGATGGATGAGTCACATCGGCGCCCACAATCATGCAAGGTTCGGCCAAGCAGGGTGGTCTGAAATAGAGTTAATTTATTGGTGTCACAATATTACAAATCCTTGTATATATGTTTAGATAAGCATGATGCTTACCGCTTCCCGGGTGCGAAAATTTGATTGGTTCCGTTGAGTTTTGAATTGATTTTGAGCAAAATATTTCCGGCGGTCGCGTCATTCATCTTCCTCTCAACCGTGACAGCTTTGATACATTGGGTCAATATTCCAACGTTTAATTCCGCGACTTGCTTAACTTTGCCTGAAATATAGATAGATTAAATCGTTATTAATATTCGTGATTTAAAATAGAGGCAAAAAATCTCAAGCAAAGCGAAATATAGCTTACTGTAAACCGGGCCAGTTTTATCCGGTACAACGACAATTATGAGTTTGAGTCCGTCTTCCTTTTTGTCGTTAAAGAATTGTATTATTTCTCGTACATCTCGCATTGGAGCTCTCATATTTTTGAAAGGAGTTAAAGGTTCTTCAATACTCATACCGACAGCTCTGCCTGTAAAGGGAGACCGTCCTATTATTTCTGTAAAGATTTGAAAAATAGAAATATAGGACTTTTACAAACCTCCATTCATTAAGCATCCGACCATGTTTCTCAAAGAGTCTTCTCGAGTTCTATCGTTCAAGTTGAGAATTGTCCAGGACTTGCTGGGCAATGTCACAGGAGTGAAAAAACCACTTGCTCTCCATACTCCTTTTCTAACAATCATATCCCCTTTCCCTTTGAGCGTTGGCGGATTGAGAACGCGCGCATTCACCTTTTCAAATTCTCCCCCAATGGAAACACCAAATTCCCTCATTGCCGGGTCTTCGTTAGTGCGCATTTTTGCGAACTAAAATGACGAATAGAGAATAAAAAAACGGATGATAGGATTATTTGCTCATACAGAATTGTTGAGGCAGTTGAAAATAGCATAATCTATTGGGCTCGGTTATCAAATTTTACCAAATTTAATTTAGCTCTTACGCTAGATTCAAAATGAATGTTATTTTGCTTAATTCTCTGAAATATGAATTAACGTTGTTAAACTGTATAGTGAATATTTTGCACTGTTACTTACGCCTTCCATTATTTTTCGTTTGCGAGTTTGAGCATCGGTTGCTGCATATTTGATCATGGTCGACGTCTGCCTTTCATCCATTTTCTTTTGTGTCACTTGACCGGGTTCTATCACGCATAGCTACGAAGAAAAGGATTAAAAAACCTCTTTGAGCAATGCGTGAAGAGTTATAGTTTTGGAAATTGGTCAATTACGGAATTACGATTGTTCTTACTTCTGCCGGAATGAGAATGGTTTTGTTCCTCGAACCAACCCAAAGTGTTGGAAAAAGTGGCTGTTGAATCCTATATTTTTTCACTTTGGCGAAATAGTTTTCAACTGTCGTAACCGTTCCGTCGTCCAGTTCAAAGTTTGCGGATCTTGCATCTCTGCCGAGATCGTTGACGCCCATTGTACGTCTTGAGGTTGGATGCCCCGGTATTTCGTAAGTGACTTTCAGACCTTTCAGAAAACTTGCGAGTTTGTGCCTGTTGTACTCGATATCTCTCGGGGTGACTGGCTGATTACTTCGAGGATCGCCACACATTTCTTGGAATAAATCCGTCACTCTTTGACTACGTGGGAATGCCTTGTGGGCAACTTGAAAGGAGAAAATACGAAATTATATTCGGATTTTTATCAGAAGAGACTAAGAAAAACGATTCCACTGGACTGCAATTGCATTGCAATTTTCATTCTCCTAGCACGGCAAACTTTCTTCTTTTTTTACATATCTTAATTTGCAGCCTGGTAACACGCAATTTGACCTGATGATAAAATATCCGGAGGACAATATCTCCGTACGAGAAAATATTAAATGTGATAACAATGTGCCATGTAAATCCTGTAACCTTGGTGATTCGACTTTTTTTTCGGTTTGATTTTCGCGCAAAGGAGTTTCGTGAAAGAAATGACGCGAGTTGCTAGTACATGAAGCAATATTAGGATCAAATTACCATCGACATTGAAATAGGGTTTCCAGCCGAGTACCGCTGATTGGAATGTTCCAACCCACAGATCCATACCATTTCCCAATTCCACTACTCTTCCAGTCGGTGCACTGAAGAAGGATCTTCCAACCTGGCATATTTTTAATAAATTAAATTCCAGAATACATTTAATATCACTTATTTGAGAATCTTTTATATGATAATAGGTTTATTTCTAGGATTTATATAATAATATAGGTTAAGGTTTACGTGAGAGGTAATATGGAGATAATTCGTTGTTATTAATATGAAACGTTCAATTTTACCGTTGTGCAATTTTGGCGAATGGCGGCCGAACGGAGAATAACATCGAGTGCCTGTATGGCGATTTGGGATCTTTCGTTCTCCGCGAATCCCGGTCTCACTTGCGGTAACCAAGACATATCGATATCTTGGGCTCTAGTCAGAGAAACTTTGAAGGTCATGTCTTTTTGTCGCTCTTTGTTCAGAACCACTACCTCTGTGGTCAACTGAGTGAAGAAAATAATCGTATTACTAATCGAAAAATCCTAACATTGTGCGATTATTTTCACAATGGAAAACGTAGCGGTAATATATAAACTTTTAGAACTTATTCTTGGAAAAAAATGATCAATCTGGATCGAATGGTTTCTGTTCGGAAGCCCCGCGAACATAATATACTTACATTATCGCCGAACGGCAAGACACCAGTGGAGAAAAGATTGCATCGACCGTCGAAGGCCGGGTACAGATTGCGGTAATGGTTCATCCTGACGGCTTCTACGACCGCACGATACATGAATTTTGGCTTATCTGGATCCAGTTTAACATCATAATGGATCACAGTGCGAGCGAAATTAGGTTTGAAGATTATTGGCATCATGTTAGTTTCGACCGTTATAGGTCGTCCCTCTTTTCCCCCGCGATTCGGAACTTTGCGTTTTGGTATTTGATTATAATAATTAGCCTGTAAGGTCGCCGATAACGTAGTCTTCGCAGGTGACACACGAGGAGCCGGCTGAGTTAAAAATGTGATTGAAATACATTGTTACAGTCCAAATACAGCAACGAAATACATTTTTTTCAATGAAGAAAAAAAATACCTGAGTTGCTCCTGGCTTTTTCCCTTTGTCTTTCCCCTCCGAACTTCCACTCTTTACTGAGGCAGTGTCCCCTATGGAAGATACAGCTGAAGGGTCGCGCTGGAAAAGTATAAAGTTGCCATAGAAGTTGAAAGGATAATTTCTCTGAAATCTGGATCGAAGTGTATTTTATTGAAAAAAAAAAATGATTTTCTCTAGTTGCTGTCAAGTTGAAGTTGTGTAACTAAATTGCCAAACTTATACACTTTAACGATAAATTCATAGCAGTGTTGAAAAAGTATAAACCTCCACTCTAAACTTGGAAAAAAAATGCTATTTTTGTTGGTACCTTGATTCAATAAGATCGTATGGAAATTTATCGTTTTCCATGAAATTCGTAAATTTATAGATCGCAATACGTGAGTGGAGTTAATGTGGAATGAATGAATTTTACCTGTCGATAAGCTTGTTTTCCATCACCATCTCCTCTTTGGTAACTTTGTTGAGGTGGTTGTGCCATTCCAGGAATTTGTGCTGGTTGTTGTTGTCCCCCAGGTCTGGGTTGATCTCTTCGTCCGCCACGACCTCGTCCGTGACCCTGAGGTGGTTGTGCCATTCCAGGAATATGAGCTGGAGCACTTTCTCTTTGTTCGGCACGACCTTGTCCTTGTCCCCATGCACCTCTGGGTTGTTCTCCACTACGACCGCCACGGCCTCGACCTTGACCTGCATTTTGACGTCCACCGTCACCAACATTTAATTGAGCAACGTCTGCTGTAATTTGAGCCACAGAGGGTGCACTCCACTGAGGTTGCTGTTGCTGTTGAGGTTGACGTTGCTGCTGCTGCTGTTGATGTTGAGGTTGACGTTGCTGCTGCTGCTGGTATTGTTGAGGTTGTCGCTGCTGCTGTTGTTGTTGAGGTTGATGTTGCTGCTGCTGCTGCTGCTGTTGTTGAGGTTGTCGCTGCTGCTGCTGTTGTTGTTGAGGTTGTCGCTGCTGCTGCTGTTGTTGTTGAGGTTGTCGCTGCTGCTGCTGTTGTTGTGCTGGTTGGGGTTGTTGCTGTTGCGTTGAAGAGCCTGCCTCAGCTTTTCCTGAATCTGGCTCATTATTTCCCTTCTTTTTTCCTACGATTTGTCAATTATAGAATATAGTTATACCCACATTGACTAGCAATTTTAAATATTCTGAATGGTCATATTTTCATTGAAACCTCCTCTTTCAAAACCCTCTGGAGTTTTGTTTCTTTTCTCTCTTAGATTCTATCGTGTAATGTTCACCTTACGTGACTTCGTTATACGATATATTTTTAACAACTGAAAAACAAACAGGTTTCGTATTCCATTGCATGCATTAAGATTACCAAATAGAAATTTCACAGGATTATTTATTAAAGTTTATTAATATTTTTCTCCTTATCATTTGATAACTTAGAATAATGAGCCCCATTTAGTGATCTATGCTCAAGTCTTGATTGATTAGTGACCCACTGAGGTTTTAGCTCTAATTACAATCATTGTTACAATATTTTCAGTATTTGATCTCTAGCATTCATGAACATCATGTTGATGAATGTATAAGAGATGGAAACTGCATGGCTGGGCTTGTTCCGGCATGTTTTCAATTATTTTGAATATCGAGACTCTGACAAAGTTTTTGGGACCAATTTTACATAAATTGAAAGACTATGAATAATGTAAACTACTACAACATTCGTTTTCTTGTGACAACGCTCAGAAAGAAGTTGCCAAAACTTGAGGCAGTCAAAACGATTACAAGACTACAGTTCTCGAATATGATGCAATAACCGTATTGAGCTCCAGTCATTGAGACTACCCATTACCTTGCTTCGTATTTCACGATCTTTATTATTGTTTATGCTGCGAACTGATTTCACATACTATCGATAAGAAAAAATATTTGTTTCGGATAAATTGGATAAAACAAACTTTCATGGAAAAGGGTAAGGGTTTTCAATTTAGGTTATGGTATGTAAAGATTCGAATGTAACATAATGAGGTATATTCATAGCGAATAAATAAGTCAGTATTGAAACGAAAATATTTTATTGTTCTGCATACCTTTTTTCCCCATTGTCGATTTTTTTGGGTAAACGAGTTGTTTATTGAAAAGTCAAGGCTAAATCAATACTCTCAGAACTTTACAACATAAAGTGAAAAAAAACCTATGAAGATCTAAAGATCGTATTTCGTACAAAATGCAGATTGCAAATGAATTTGACTCTGTTTCGATCTGATGTCTGATGTAACGCAATAATGCTCTGGTACAATACAATATGGCCGTACACAAGACGCAGTGATATATCTATTTTTCGTATATTTTCCCCTTGAAATAGGGTATTCACTGATTGAGTATAAACGAAACCGGGGAAGAGTCGAACACGTCTCAACGAGTGCGACTGCTGAAAACGCTCAAAACAAAAGAGAAGAATATTGAATGCATGAACATAAACCACTTGTTATATAGTATATGTTCGCATAGAAATATATAATATATATATATGATATGATACGTAGATAAAAAAGAGATCCTTCGCCCGTATCTCGTATCTCCCTTTTGTTTCTCAGTCGGTGTGACGAATGCGTAATTCGTCACCAGAGTACGCTGATTTCTGCGCAAGGAACCGCGAAATTGCGAATTCCATACTATATATAGCATTTATACTAATTGGCGTAGCAAATATAAGTATTGAGTCAATTGAGTATTGAAAAATAAAAATAACGGAAAATGATCGTTCGTTTTTTGTATCAGTATTTACACAGTGATAAAATTCCAACCTCAAAAGAGCATTGACTGTTGGACTTCGGAGCTCGATACATATTTTGGACTTTTTAATGTTTGGAAATCATAGAATTTAACCTATAAGAGACACTCGGAAGCTTCTCAATTTCGTTCAGTAGTACTTTTTTCGGGTTCTATTTTCGTTGAAGAAAATCGATTAGACGTATAAACGAATGATAATTGTAAGAAGATGCCTGGAGGTCGGAGAAATCCTGGTGGACGTGGTGGTCCTGGCGGACGAATGCAATTTAACGTGTGTCCCACTTCTCAATCAAGCAATACGGTTACAAATGTCAACCCCAACAGTTTAATCGACGAAAAAAGACTCTGTGAATCTATCGGAGGTCGACCGCTGGCTCCTAAACATGTTCCAATCCCAGCTGTCCCTGTTGACGGTCAACTCATGTTTGAAGCACTTTCTTTAGGAATTTCCATCGTAGCAGCCTGTCTCCAGCTTCTTAATCTCTATAGAACCGTTTGGTGGTTGCCACAATCGTATAACGAGTATAGTCTGGTACGCTCATTGATAAATGTTTACTTTTACTCATTGAATTTAATCAATTTTGGTTTCAATGCAAGCTTCGTTTATACACGTAGAAAGTTGATGTCATATTTTTCTTTATTTAATTCGTTTGACATTCGTTTATAATGATAACTTAGTCAATGGCTGTTCAGAATGATAGAAAATATTGTGAGATCTAGCTTTCCCAAAAGTAGCTACAGTATATTTCAATTTAAAAATTACAAAGGAAACGGAGAACCAGCCAAATATTGATTCAATATTCTATCAAATTATCAAAATTCAAGATTGCACTAACTTTTATTGAAATTTTTATAATATAAAACATTCAAAAAACTCGTGTGAGTTACAGACTCAACATCTTTTTTTCTGTTCCAGAATTTCTATTTGATAGATCCATATCTTTTGGTTTTTATTGTCACAATGGTGGCAAGAAGATTCATTTATGCATTGCTAAGAAGATTCATAGATGCTGTTTCACCAGCAAGATGGTTACCGGCAGCTCAGAGAATGATGAGGTATCATACATCGTGAATTTAAATAAGAAAGTAAAGTACACAAAATATCGAATTTTGCATCGTTCCAAAGCAATGTTTTCATAAGGTCAAATAATTTCAATGCAGATATTTAGAGTATGAAAATTGATCAGCCAGAGCAATTAGAAGATCAATGATGTACATTTTTATTATGTTTCAATGATGCCAAGTTCGATATCATTTGAAAAATAAATTATCCGGATAAACACATAAAAAGTGTTGTAGCGCACGAAGTTTGCGTGTATTTTGTTTTAGTATCGAGGATTTATGTTTGAATGATATTCAGGATCGTTCTACTGGTACTGGTAGTCTCCGTACTCTTGTGGTGCCTGTATTACATGAGCGAGAGACACAATTCCATGAAAGTCTTTTATCTGTGTTATCCGTACGTATAAATTCTCATTGAATTCATATTTTGAGACGGATGTTGCATAAAGTCGAATGAAGAAAAATAAAGTTTTTTTATTTTTAAGTTAATCATACGATATTGCCTGTAAGATCAACCTTAGAAAAAGACAGTATTCATTGTACTGAAAAATATAAAAATTATTCAGCTTTAGGAATTTTGTCTTGTTTCGACTGTATGCATCATTCGAACGAACTTTACAACAATAAAACGGGTTTACCTGTTAATTATTATTGTTTTATACCCAGAAGCATATCTGTCTATTTCCTAATGTTTGGTGTGAGTATTGGACCATTCTTCGATATTTCCACTGCTCCGCTCTATGTGAAAGAAGATCGGAAGACCAAGTTTTTACTCGGTGAGGAATTTTTTTCATTTTGTTTTGTTCAGAAGCATGTACGGTTAGAGAGTTAAAAAAAGAGTGTAAAAAAAATGTGTTTTTTTCTAGATAAACCACTGCACAATTGTTCTCTAAGTGCCCCTGCCATTAGAGCCGAAGTATCTAGTCTCAGATCGGATTTTAATCGTCGTCTGAAACGAGCCCTCTTTGCGTCGTCTGGAAGCGCGTACGTCTGTGGTATTGCACCAGTTATATTTGTACCTCCGCATCTACACTTCAATATTACATGGGTCGTACAGCATATTGTGCTATTCTGGCTGGGCCGTTTGAGTGCACATTTTGCACAGGCATATCCAGTGAGGTAAGATGAATGATGAAAAATTGTATGTTTATATTTTGTCCGATACGAGTCATTTCGATTCTCAGCAATTTTAGCAAAGAAAGAAAAATAAAACTGGAAAATATCGTTTAGTAAAAAATTTTGAAACTTCCGTTGGCTTCTGGCATTTAAATCTCTATAACAATTGTCACTATCTTATTTTCGAATTTAGTTTGTCCCATTTTGAAAAATTGAATCAATAAAACTACTTTCCTATCAATTATTACATATGGAGTCGCTTTGGAATTGTTATAATAAATGTATGACCCAAGAACAGCAATTTGATCGAGTAATTTTTTCGTCGATGATTGAATAAATCGCGTAAACATTTGAAAAATCTAAGAAGGCTGTATTTTTATGAAAATGATGAATTTTTTGAAGAAAATATTGTATACTGATAGAGAATGAATTGACCTTTTCAGATATTGTGACGTTTTGCATAGAGCAGCCTTACATTTGGGCCGATGGTCTAAGGTCGAAGGGCGCAATGTTCATATTCCGATTCAAGTGTGGAACGATGCGGTATTATGGCCTCATGGATCCCTCGTTAAGCACAACAAGGAGTTGTACCGTTCCGAAGGACTTTGTACAGCCGCTGAACCCGGAAACTCAAGTCATTATAGGTTTCATGTAAGTACAACAATTATTTGAAGATTTTTTGATCGCACGATGAGACATTCGCCCACACTTGTGACAAAACGAGTTTGAAAATTTTGAATGACACGGGCATTGAAAATTTTTTCTTCTTCAATTGTATTCTTCCTTGTGATATAATAGAATACTTTTTGAGTTTGCATTTTTTCATTATTCACATCATCGAGTATCGATGTGTTCATGAAATTTTTCGTAAAATAAAAATATTGAAATGTTACGATTAATGTGACACTATTTGTTGGTAAATTATTTTCGAATCTCGGAAAGAAGCATTTGCAGTTACAAGTATAAGAAAATCTCTCATCGCTTGGTGCAACAATGTGAGAGAAACAGAAAAAAATGATGGATTTTTCGTGGTTTCTTTTGTTTCTATAAACAGGCTTTATTCAGTAGTCCAACAATGTTATTGTGTTCCTTGCTGGGTCTCCAATTATTGCTCGTTGCTGTACAGCTGGTAATACTTGTGCGAACTGTTGAATGGTACCAGGTATTATCGATGGCGTTACTTTTGGTAACGAATTATTATACTCTCTTCAAACTCGCTAGAGATTATCTTGTATGTTGGAAAGTGTACAGAGCCGAACAAATAGTACAAGAACGTACGCAAGCTGCCATAACAACTGTAACTCAATAATCCTTCGAGTCATTTAATTTTAAGAACTAACCTTAAGGATTTTTTGTGATTACAGTGTTTTTCTTGTTTTTTTATTTAATAAATAAATGATAATTTATTGACCGAAATAAACTCAATTATCCAGTTGCTCAACAACGATTTTGATTGATAAAAATACGCACGTCGTCTTAACGTTTTGTAAAAAAAAACAAAGTGTCATAGAAATATAATACACAATATTGTTCAATACTTTTAGGGGTAAAATCTTAACTACAAGTGTATAAAAAAATTCATTATAAATTCACATAAATGCGGATATGTCTGTAGCGTATAAACAATAATAGATAAATTAGTCTTACTTGCATTAGTCCTGAATTTTTTCGTATTACTCTAGTCTTTATACAATACCTCATTAAGATTGATTCTGATTTGGAAATATTGAATAATACGGAGCTCAAGAAGTTTCTGAGTACTTTGCAATTTTGAAATAACGATTGAAAACAATGTTAAGAAGAATTGGTTATGTTATGGTAGTAATAAAAAAATAATATAACGATACTTTTCCACACCAGTTGCATAAAAACATGAAAATAAATATGAGAACACTTATCAACGAGATTAATTGATAATCGATTTAACAATAATTTTTAAATAACGCGGTAAGACACTTTGGCATTTATACTCTATGTCAAGAAATGTCTTCGAGTTATAATTGAGCATTTTTTTTCTTGTGGGAACGATATTTCAAACGTTCACCACTAAACTAGCATGAATTTTGAAATGTTGAGTATTTTTTTCTTGATTTAAGCGATCGAAGAATAAGGTATCATAAAACCGTAAGTTTGATGTCGATTTTGGAATATTCGCAACTATTTTTAGTCAAAAAATTTCTTAAACTTCTCCGATCCGAAGGCTGTCGTTTACTTATAGTTCCGAAGATCTCAGTACTAACGAACTACGTTCAATGGTATGGTCATATTACGAGGCAATCGGGTCGCGAGTGAATCCGCGAGATTCGTTGAAAGTTCATGCCAAACGTATTTCCCAATGATTGCAACTTCCTCGAGTGGTGGTCGAAATGATACGAGAAGAGTAAAACAAAGACCATCACCATCTTGACCTCCGCTGAATTCTACGGACAGAAGACCGTGAGGTCTGTGCTGAGCCACACCGTCCCCAAATATCTCCTAAAATAATGAAGCATCGATAATTAAATAACATTGTTCTTATTCACCACTATTCAAAGGTGAAAACTTTCTCTATTGCGATACTTCATTTAAAAATAAATTGTTGGTAATGAACTTACGACCATGAATTTATGCAGCGTGGAGTGCAAATTTCTGTTCGGATTTATCTCACAGATAGGCAAGTGTAGAGAAGTTTTTTCTGACACCAAGACGTGCATTCTGTTTCTGTTAGATCAAAACAATAATTACAATTATAATAGGGTATGGCTCAAATTTTAAGTTCTTAGGAGTCAAATAATTTAAGTTATAGTAGTACCATAAAAACCACGTTAATAGAATAAATGTAGATACTCACGTTGCTTTTTTTCTTATGCAAACGATTAATCGTAGATAGAGTTTAGAGCGTGGTTTTGAAATAGGTAACAATGGAGAATGCCAAGGTGAATTTGCTCCACTAAGATAATCCCTGCCTCGCTGTATCAAAGGTAAAATATCGTTTGATCTCAGGGACAATTCACTGACATTTTGTACCCAAATTGCTTGCAAAGATTCCTCATTTGCTTGATCAGGGGTTTTCAAAACACCTCCGGTGATTTTACCAGCCATTACAAAACGAAACCACGAACCACTTGCGCATTCTATCATTATCAGTGATTCAGGTATCATCGTTAAGCCTGTTTCCTCCAAAACTTCACGCTTTACAGCATCCAACAAATTTTCATTGGGCTCAACACGACCTGCAGGCAAATACCATTTTCCTGCACACGACGCCTTTGCTTCTTGAATCATCAATACTTCGTCACTCTCGTTGAATAAAACTGCAGCTACTATGTACGTGACTGTTTTTTGGCATATGGGAATGTAGTTTGAACTTGCAGTAGGTTGGATCCCTTTTGCTTCTGTTGATGAGGAATCAGAATTATGAACAATTTAATAATGCATTTAGATTCATTTTTTTATTCCTATGAATCAATCAAGTCAAATTAAAAAAAGCTGCACATATAAATTATAAATGCTATACAAAAACATCATTTGACATCAAATTTACTGTTTAAAAAACAACTTTCTAGCATGTATTGATACCTCGTTCATCCAAGTTTTTTACAATAAAGTTTAAATAATTGAATGTTTCCAACTTAAAATATGTATGAAAATTTGACAGAAACTGACTTATATGTGTCAAATTCGATTTTGTACTAAAAGAAAATGGAATATTCATTATTTTTATGTTATAACTATTGTCAATAAAATTCTGTTATTCGTGTCACACAATTGAACAAATACTGAATTGACAATAGTCTCAAATTCAATACTATAGCAATGAGAAAACTGAGAAATTGTTATAGATTAAAAACCATTGTTTATAAATTGAATTTCTTATTTGTATTTGCCTTATTAAGGAAGTTAGTATCATCTGCATTAAAGAATTTTTGAAAAAAGTGATTGCTTATTGAGGGACAGGAACAGGTTAGAATGCCCTTCCGAAAATAATGCATTTTTTTCCGGATCGTATACATTTTCGTCGAGTTTTTTTGAGTGCAACCCGTATAATATTTTGTCAATAAGAATTCATCTAGGAAAATAAAAATAAATGATGAAATTACTTAACTCAGAGTTTACGTAAAATAAAATAACGAAAAAAATGGAATTTTTAATTACCGATAGCTTCGTTTTGTGCTACGAGGCTGAAATCGCAAAGATCGTCATCTTCGTTGACACTTTGACCGGCGAGAACGCGGCTTATTTTTTCCTCGATAACATCTGGCATCTTGGTATCAACACTTTGACAATTAGTAATGTTTACAGTTTTTCACATGCGTAGATAATGACAGTAATTGAAAAAACGTCTACGAGGAAGGAGCTTCGAACTAATTTGTTCACCATTTGTTGGATGCACATATATTAATTGCGCGATATTCTTTTAACGTTGGGCGTTTTACAATTAACGCTCATAATAACTGTAAACTCTTATTAGTCACGAAGTTGCGTTTCGTTCGTCTCGTTACGTACGTCATCCAATCGTATCGTCTATACCCTTTTACAACACACGTCAAAATATTCATAACGCGTGTGGTGATGGCCTTTTCCTCTGGCTCTCTGCATTCTAGGTCATTGACAACAGCCGCCAGCGGCGGCTCAGCGACGGCCAGCTAGGCAAACAGTCTTGTTAGATTCTTCCTTTTTTTCAAATGTGGCGCTTTTTTGTAGCGGTCAATATAAGAAGTTTGAGTAGCTCTGCTCCACTCGGTCGAGGCTGTATAGCGCTGTAGATCATCCTAACCTAAGAATGATGAGTTTTTTGCGATGAGCATGTACGAAAAATGCAGTTAAAAATTATTCTCGGAGATGTTCGATGATATTTCGAACAAAACCAAGTCACCCCTTCACCGCTTATTAAAGGAAATCTACTTTTTACTTTTATTTTCTTTAAGAAAAATGTGGGGATTCTTACCGACGAAAGAGGTGCTCGGATCGCGCCTCAAAAATTAAACAAATTCGACATAAAAAGAAAATTATACAATCTGGTTTCGTCTAAATAATCAGTTCGTGTGGGACGAAAAAACGTTACCAAATTTTTATACCATTTTTTATGGATTATGGTTTTGATACCGGTCGGTGGTTAAGTCATTCTAAAGCCCAACGATCCCAACGTGAACCCAACCGTTGGTGTAGAGGCTCGCTCGGCCGAACATTTACAGCTTTCCTTACTTTTATCATTCGGAAGCAAATTTTCCTCCAATTTGAGAAATCTGCTTCACTAACGAGCACGAACAAAAAACACGAATTAAACTCTCGTTTCCTCGATATCGTACCATCGAACAAGATTCTTTGCCTCGATTTTTTTTTTCAAAATACACAAACACCAAACTCCATTTCCCTTCGTCGTACCAGCCAGAAATGATGATACCATCAAAGTGTTATTTACGTCTTGGAGTCACACGTCACACGGAGAGAATTAAACGGTAATATTTAGCGTGGAATTCACTGTAAAATTAACCGGATATTATTGACAGTGCGGACAAGTTTACGATAAAATATTTATTCCAGTAACTCACCGCAAAATTTTCAATACTTTCCGGAATTTTCAGTTTTATAACAGTAGATATTGCAGCTAGTGAAATTTGCGCCGAGTATACTAAAATTTACAATACACCTTTAGTGAATTTAACCGCGCATCACGGTAAAATATCTTTGCCCTAACGCGTAGTACGTACAATGCAGCGTGGCAAAATTCACCGTGACGTCAAAATTGACTAAATACTCCGCGCTAAAAGTTTCTACTGTGTCCAATTTTTAAGCAGAAAAATGAAGTTTCTCTTCCACAATAATATCACGAATTGCAGCTCTCGTCACCGCGCAATCCTAACGGGAAAATAATTTTCAAATTTAATATTCTCCGTGTGTACGCGAGTATAAATCGAAGAAAGTGAGGAAAGCTCATCCTCGTGTTAGGAAATAAAACGAAGTTGCAAAATTCGTAATACATCAGTTAACACTAATAATCAATTTATTTATAAAATAGTCGCATAATTCAATTTGTGATACAGACATTTTTAATAATAAACGTAACAGTGAGCGAGTATCGCAATTAAACTAATTCCCATTTAACAGAGCAGCTGTGTTTTATTAAAACAATTCACGAGTCCACGAAGACGCAGGCATTGCGATTAAAGCTCCATAAAATAATGAAAAAGGAACAATAGTCACACGGTTAAACGTTCGTCGTCGAAGGTACGTCCTCGGAGGATGCTAATAAATATTGATATGATGTCCGTGCGCGAGAGTTCGACCGTCCTGCGTTCCGGCAGTGCAGCCACTCTCAAGCGCAAGCGAATTTATTTCATTCCCGGTTGAAATAAACTCCCGAGAATATATATTTGTTGGAAAAATAATCGAACATCTGTGGCATCGTTGTAGCAACTATAAGCGTCTCGTTTATGAAAAAATTCATCGGCGTGGCCACCCGCTAATTGCTCTGTCAACATTTCGTCAAAATGTAGAGCATCGAAATGAAAAAAAAAAAATAAAAAAAAAGAAAAAAAAAAAAAATGGGGATTTCGAGCGGCCACGAGGATCGATCGGCCCATCCGAAAATACTATCAATCAATCGCCTCTACAGCTCATTAATTATTAATTATATACCGAAAGAAATTTATATTCTCGATTCGGTACAGCCAAGCTGTGCCTGCGGACAGAACTCCTCGGTCCGGATCGCACTTAGGGGTTTGCAGTATTTTGAGAGGAACAACGTGATTGCTTAATCGAGTTAATGCGTCGATGAGCAGATGAAAAGTCGTACGAATCTATGATGTATTATATAAAAAGCTTTGCTTCGTTACGATGGTAAATAAAAGGGCTAACGATAATGCGCAAAACGAATGGGGTTGCCAAGTTCAACGTCATTGGATGGTGTAACCTCTGCGCTCTTCTCTCAACGTCGTATTTTCATTTTGTATCTTTAAATCTCTCGGATAAATATGCTACTAACATTTAACAATCAACATCCAAACAATCATTAATATACGCACGCTCGACTGCGAGGCTGGCAGGAGGAGGATGCGTTTCTCTGTTCGTTTTTATATATCTCTTTGGCCAGCACAATATCGGGATCGGATATATATTGTTCTTTGGTATTCGTTCGTCATCACTTTTTTACAGTTCAGTTCCCCTTGCAATCGGCCCTTTATCTCGGCTGTCGGCTATTTGGAAAAGTTATTTTTCATTTTTTTTTTTTTAATTTTTTTTCCCCCATTTTCCGACAGCACGAACGATGGACCTGAGATCCTAGTCAGTCGATTTGAATTCCACATTGGCCAAATACACGTGGATTAGTCGGTATTTAAAGCTATTGCGTACGTAGTCTTACCACGTTTACATTTTACATATACCGCCGAAAATATATATCGCCGCGTGAATCGTATTTACCTCTGCAACCCGTTCATATCCAACGTGTCATATATTTCTTCTTTTTTTCTTTCTTTCTAACTTTATTCATATATATATATATATTTTTTTTTGTTTATTTATTAGCGTTTCAACGGTTTTCTTCTCTCAGAGCTACGCTCGTTCTTCTGAGAGTCTTGCTGGGAGCTCCGATTTACGAATTTCGTTCGAATGAACGATCCGCGTGTACACGCGCGTCCATCAGAAATGCGAGACATCAAGTTTATCGAGTCTAACGATTCTCAGAAGCTACACAATGGGATTAAATTGTTTATTCGTTTTCTTGTTGTTTTGTTACTCTTCTATTTGCGCGTGTGTGTGTGTGTGTCTGCGTCTGCTTTTTTCTCTTATCCGTACAATAATCCTATATATATAGTCTATGATTGGACCATCTGACCATATTTTAAATTAATAATTCGCCGTATATTTCTTTTCGTTAATCGGTAATACGTAGATTCTTTTTATTTATCTCAATATTGGGCTACTTATTCAAGCTGCCCGCGTATCTTTGTCCGGATACTCTCGGGCAGCGTTATCTCTGGCGTTATATCGTAATTAATCCCTGCAATGTTAGATCTGACAGACGAGAGGCAAACCATTAAGATCGAGGAATCATTGTGTACGTGTGTGTATGCGCGTGGAGAAAGAAACGGATTTGGGCACGGTTGCTCTTCATTTTTCGTGCTACCCTCTCAGTGCATAATTTTATCGAAATTATAATTTGCAATACAAAATTAAATCTTCTGCAAATCTTTTGCAAATCACTTTCAGAAGATATTGAATCTGTTTTATTTTTTTTTTTATTTTTTTTTTTTTTATCATTCTAGGTAATAAAATATTCTAAAGAATGATTATTTGATTATTTTTGAAGAAGCGAGTCAATTAGATCGGCTTGAGTATTGATTCTGATGCAGCTTGCTTCACCAGGAGGCCAAATTCACTTTGAATTGTGTTACGATCAGCCAACTTTACGAAGCGGACTAAATATCCTGAAATCAGATAGAAAATGTGGACCGAGGCTAACTTCTCGAGGCCTTGTTGAAAACACCGAAAATTCGTGACTCGATCGGACTTGGGTTTTTTTGGATTACTTTTGAATAAAGTTCAATGGATAATGGATTTATCTCGTTCTGTGATTAAATACGCTTTAAAACCCGCGTGGCGTAGAGACTAACGCATTGCAGATTCAACTATTCAGGTCTACAGTATCTCGTTAAGTCCTACCCGTAGATAATTTACAAGATTATGTTCCATTTTCGATTCTAAGTTAGATAACACGTTATTAGAGAGTTCTCGAAGATAGCGGATTTGTTGGCGTGAGCGATGCGCCCTTTGGCTTTGCGAGAAGTTTATTATTATCGAATATCGAATACAGGGAGAGGGAGAAAATTGTTGTATTCCGTTGGAAATTTGAGCTGAGGTCGATTTTGCTTTGTATTCGATTCGGAGAACAACTTTTTCTATACGATCGAAGCGAAGTGTCGCGAACCGATCAAAGATAACTGTGGAATCGTTAGAGCTGTGTAACTGATGAGAACAGCAAAATGAAAAGGCTTGAAGATTTCTACTGGAGAATCAATTGAATCAATCATCAAGTTTTCTTTAAGAGTTTTCATCTCATTTTTTCCCTTTACTTTTCGTAATATCACAGCAGATATCGAAACTGTTTTTTTCCTTTTTTTCGTTTGTAGAAGCAACGAACTCTGATCAGAATGGCGAAAACAAAAACGAGAATGACGATGGATGATTTTCCGATCGCGAGGTCCGCTCACTTTTAAGATACCGATAATTTCTACAATACTCTTAAGTATCGAGCTATTTGAGTTAAATATTTTACGTACCGAAGGTTTTGGAAGTCATTAATTCGCACGAACGAGTCGCTACGAATTAACTTTATAGTTAAAAATTCGTCTCCTTTTCCACCGGCAATGTTAGAAATCTTGGTTTCACTTAAATGCTTTGCCAATTACAAAGTTGCCAACTAGAAGATAGTTTTACAGCGAAGAGAATATAGAGTCAGATTATCCACTGCTAGATCACACCGATCATTTCCTAAGCAACGAATAAATTAAATAAATCACTCACATCAATGAGGAGATCGGGAGGAAAGAGACGAAGTGATAAAACGGAGCTCAAAGAGAGGGAGAGAGATTCGCGTCGAAGATATCTAACAATCGGTCGATGATAACTTTTAAAATTCTATCTATCGTTATAAACCCGTCGAGCTCTGCACAGAGATTGAAAACCGGGTGAGATTTGTACCATAAAATACAAAATCTCTCGTGATCGGTTCAATGTCATTATTACATTATTTGTAATTACAGGTAACGTCAAAGACATGCGGTAGTGATCGTGTTTCTCTGAGACATCGATTAATCTCAGTCAACACTATAATCAACTTATTATCTAATTGCAGCCCAGCTAAGAATAAAAAAATTCACTGATACCGTCGTGTTGTTTTTTTTTCCGCGATTCGCTGCCAATAATTTCCTTAAAACTTTCTCGGAAAGCGTACATTTTTGTTATCTCTTTTTCGATGCATCATAATCTTTCTTACAGTTTTCATTGAATAGTTCACAATCGAAACATGGTTACAAACAAAAGTATCAACGAAGCTTCCAAAAGATCGATCATCTCGGAAAAACTCTGGGTCCATGCACAATCGTCGCTCCCACAGTGTAATTAAGAGCCTCTACCGTTCTAGCCATAAAACCAAAAATCACAATTTGGGGTCGAAGAAATGAGCGTTCTCGTCAACTAACTCACGATTGGTTCAACTTTTTCGATGCATCGCAGTGTGTTGTCGAGTACGCGTGTTCGTCTCTCGTTACTCACACTCTCATTCCTTATAGTAATTAACCCGAATTAGGCAGTGATAAAAAATGATTATATATCCCTGAAAAAATGTATCTCGCGATAAATAATTTGCACCAATATCGTTGCGGTATGCCTCGATGCTAATCGCTCGCAGCGAGAATTTTCCATCTCACCCCGGAACCCCCCACTATCCACGATCGTTTTTCACTTTTTTAAAACCCATTCTGTATTCGTAATAGCACAACACTTACAACATCTAACACCTAATTTACGATATAATTTATATACTTTTTAACCTGTCACAAAAATAAATACTTTTTTGTTTTTTTTCTTCTTCTTTTCATCCCATTTCGCTCACACCGTTCGGTTACACACTATGAACAACAGACTTGGAGAATTTCGAAAATTCACGTACCGATCGACCGACTATACTCGTCAGTGTTTCATTTCTTTCCCCTCGCTTGCCTCATTGATTCCCCTTTTGTCGTTCCATTTATTATTATATATTTGTATATACGAGCTCAGTGAGGAAACGAGACGAGGAAATAACAGGGTCCAGGTGAACCTTATGAAAAGTCAAACGACGACAATAAATCATTGATCAAAAGATACACTCTATATTCTAAATAATGACGAACTCGCATGAATTTTTTACAAAAATACTAATAAACACTTTCATTTAAATCGATGCGTCAATCAGAAAAACCAAAATAATGCCCGGTAAGGGAAGGATCCAGCCTCTGATTATTTGATGATACATTATTTTTTAGATATTACTCCAATTAACGTGATTATCTACAAGGACGTTACTCGAACAAATGTTTCGCAATAAAAATTACGCCACCTTCGGTCTAATGCACATTTTATCGACTTCTGTGTATCGCACAAATATTGTGACATTCAAATTAAATATACATCAAATAAATATCTTACTTTGTGATTCTGATTAATCATCCGCGCAAGGTATTTTCTGAGCCGAGCGTAGCGAGAGCAATCTTATGGAGATATTACGGTACGAAAGAAGTTACGTTTACAATCGAGTTGTACCGTGCACCGTTTTCCTTTAAACACATTTATTCACAATGTCCATTCGAAGTAGTTTCAGACGATGAAGTTATCGAGTAACCATTCGCATTTGTCTTAGTTCAATTTTGATTATTTGGATGCAGCTTAGAACTTTAAATGTTACTTTCGTTTTCATATACAACTCTTCAAGCGGCATATTGGTTTCCCCAACGTAACGACCTTTCTTTTGTCCATGTTCGAAGCAGCAAGTGTTGATTTAAATAATAATAATAATAATAATAATAATAATACCTTGATCGAATAGTCCAGTAACTGAAAACCTTGTTGAGTTGTTTTTCCATGTTTGCTTGATTCATTTATTCGTCATCGGCAACAAAGCACTCAGCGTTTGCTGGATTCAGAATTGTTGATATAAAAATAATTCGACTAAAAATCTTAAACTCTGTTTTTCTTTTTTTCATGTACTTCGAGATAAATTCTTGAGTCGTAAGGTATCGATAAAAAATATTGGAATCTGCGTGTCGTTCACGTTATATTGGTCGGTGAATTTGAGTTTATTCCACTCAATAACAAAGCTCTTTTCACCTGCTGGATGCAGAATCGTGGATATATAACCCACTTCACCAAAATCTTATGTTTTCTATGATTCTGTGGGCTCTGTGTGAAGTCTCAACATTCGAAGCTATTTTCAACTCGTCTGATTTACAAAAAGCGTTGTTCAATGATTATTCAAACGCATCGTCGTTCGAAATTATCCTCACTAATTCACTGGTAAGAAACAAAAACACGAAGTTACCTAAAAACGTGGGTTTTTCTTCTTGAGAACACTCCACGACTAAAGACGATTCCAAAAAAAGTTATAGACGCTTCTCAAAATGATAGAAATTAGCAATTTAACGAAGGATTAAATTCATCGAACTGGAAAGCAACGATTAACAGCTGATATTTTTGAACTACCAGAAAACTGTTCCATTCGAAAGTCAAATACGAAACTGCCAGAGAAGAGAACGAATTAATGACATTCGTTTTTTTCACGAACAAAAGTCGTCAAATTTCTAGCTATCAGACCCGAGTAGCTGCCTAGTTGAGTTGGGTTGGGGAGGGCAAGACAAGAGAACATCGGACGTGGTGGAATCCAGTGAAAATATGAGAACCAATGAGTCATGAGTTTTGGTGAAATGATTTATACACATATATACGCTCTGGGTAAATCGTGATATGCAAGGAATTTTGTATAGTCCGATGAAACACGGAGGTAATTATGTTCGACGACATTAAATCGTGGGCGCGAAAAAAAAGTGGGAGAAAAATGATTTTTCCATGCGTCGGAACTCCCGCTGGCCGTATCGCAATAAACCGTTTGATACAGCGGGGGAGGCTGAGCGCGGCAGTTGGTTGTGCCCGTTCTCAACTTTCGTTCCGGAAGCAAACGTTACGATTGTGATATTTGTATTGTTTCAAAACGTTTTGTTTGTTTGTTTTTGGCACTTTCCAGGATTCGCGTATCAAATCGGATACATCTTTAGATCGCAACGATCGGAGCTTCAATTTCGATAAATTCTGATGAGCGATTCGTTCAAACGATTTCAATGACGTCCGAGCTCTTATTCCCAAAGTACTCGTTCCTATCTCGAGAATGAGAAACACCTCTTCGGTAGAAAGTCGTAAGGCAACGACTGCGCAACCTTCGTCCAAACTTTGGACATTCCCATGCTACGACTTTCCCAATCTTCATATTCCTTCCCCTCCTCCCTTGGGAACCAACAATATTGAGCGATTTTATTCATTTCCGTTGTCTTCAGGACTCGTTCAGGTCCATGGCGCGTAACGAGGTCTCGATGCCGGGTGTCAGAAGGCCGTGTCCAAGGCTGCCATGTTCGTTGAAATTTCTGGATCGGCACGACACGCCTCCAGGAATTCCGAAAGCGTTACCACCCCGTCCTTGTTGCCGTCCATTTTCTGGAGAAAAAATATTTATTTCAGACTCAGCTTAATAAAAAGTGGATCCAATGATGCGTTATTTCAGAATTAATAGAAAAAAATGAGTTACGCATGAGATCGTTTAGAATTTGAACGATTAATTTTCATTTTTTTTTTTTATAATTCTTCCACAAAATATCTTCGTGCATCGATAGCCAGGGGGAAATTCTGGATAATTGACATTAGCGTTATCGCTACAGAGCATTCGCTTTGCCATAAGCAATTGTTCGCGCAAATGAAATTTTAATTGTCGATCAATGAAGCGGGAACTAATGACTCAATCGATTTTATTCGCGTCCTATAAAAGCACCCAGTCGAGTTGGCTATTCGTACGGATTCTTTAAAATCTCACCTGAAACATCCGATCAACCTTCTCCCTTACGCCATCATGGTTCATATTAGGGTCTGCGAATTTTCCCATCAGTTCGTAAACAGCGGTGACGATGTCAGTCATTTCCTCTTTGGTGATGCAGCCGTCTCCGTTGATGTCGTACAGAGAAAAAGTCCATCGAAGTTTTTCGTCCATAGAGCCACGTGACAAAATGCTCAGGCCAGTCACAAAATCCTGAAGGGATCAGGAGCTTCGGTAAGGTTTCGTTCAAACGTACACACTTGCGCACAAACTGATCCACATTGAAAAGGGATCATTCGGAATGGATGACATTGGGGGCTGCGAATAGTTTGCGGAAATTTCGGTCGCCCAGTTGAAGCGAACTGATTGGATGAATTAGACGTCATATTTTCATTCCATCGACAGCGATGGTCGCACCAAGTCTCGCTGCGTGGTTTTGGCGATCTTCCAAGCTGAGCAAGCTTCGCTTGCGAGGGCAGTCCGCGGATGGATGACCGCTCAACTATACACCAGCTCGTCCATCGATCACTGAGCCGGAGGCAGTGTTTCTGGCTTTCTAATTGTGTTAACCAACTAAAACTCACCAGAAGTAGTCGTCCAATCAACACAGCTTTTCTACAGCTATCCTGGCTTCTCGTAAAAACGTTATCTTGGAAACACGGGATCGTGGAGGAGCATGAGAATTAGAGTGGGGCGAAGCAGAAGTTACGGGATGAGAATTTGAAACTGAAAAGGGGCTCGGAAGCAAACGTTGATTACGAATATTTTTCTTCATTCTTTATCTTGTTCAACGAGGGCAACAACGAGTTGTCGAAACTTTGTTATTTGGATTTACCGTCGCATTTACACTATTACAAGGACTTTACGTTGACCTCATTTTTCTTCGACGTCACTTTTTTGTTAATTTTGTAAGGGTTTCTCTACTGTTAGTGACTCCTTTTCAGTGTCACATAAGGAGTTCGCACGAAGGCTCAGGGAAACTGGAAAAGACTGTGTCGATGCACTCGCCCATTTACTGGCTACACAGTTCGAATGAGCGGTCACCCATCTAAGAACGGGTTTCCTATTCAACTGCTTGGAAAATCGTCAATGCCGAGACAGGTCGACTGAAAATGAATCGCTTCCGGTTCAGCGAAGAACGTTCCCCAGTATGATTATCAACTGAAATAAGCTTACCTCAAAACTGAGAATTCCGCTGTGATCTTGGTCAAGAGTGTTGAATACGTAATGGGCGTATTGACTCGTATTTGCTAGATGTACAAAAAACATATAAAACCCATTGTGCAGTGATGAAAATTGGCAAGAACTTTCCACGGAAATAAACGAACATTTTCTGGCGAGAGACTTTTGATTATTTGTTCTCCACAAAAAATAGAATTTGACTCGGTAATAATCGTGACAATTAAAGTTCCTCTTACGCAGTAGTTTTTTGAGTTTTAATTTTTCCACTGTGAAAGTCTGCGTTTTGCCGGCAGGTAAAACAAAGTAAGGCAATTGAATGTGAATTCGCTTGTAATAACTCACCTCCTTGGGGAAAGAATTGAGAATATATGCACTTGAAAGTATCCTCTCTGACCACTCCAGTTGGACATTCGGCTTTAAAGCCTCGATAAATTCTTTTGAGCTCCGCTTCGGTGAAGCGCGTAGCTCTGCACAGACTTGCCAATGAGTCGGGCCTGTACCTTGGTGTTTGTTCCTCCTCGTACTCCGAATCTGTAAGATCATGAATGTGAAAGTTGTATTAGGGAAAAACTTGCTCCCTGTGTTTTCTGAGGAGTGTTCGACTGGATTCGAGTAACCTTTGCGATTGCCTGAAAGAGCATGAGCGACAAGTTGTTTTTTTTTTTATTCAAGGGCTGGTAAAAAATGTTCTCTTTGTAATAAAACTCCACCGAGAGCTCCGTCCGTTCATTTTTTTTTATTTTTTATTAAGAGTGGAATAATTTCAATTGCGTGTATTTCTGGTCGTATGTGCACGTGTACGTGTGTCCGGGTAGAGAAAAATCAAGATGAAAAAACGCTCGAATGAACTTCATTCAATAGTTGGGCTCTTCATTCCGGATGTCCCATTTAAATTTTTTGCTTAATTTCGAGCAATTCGGAAATGTGTCAGGAACGAAGATCCATCAAGAGCTTAATTCCAGTGCGAACAATCGGAAAATCGTCGTGGTGGCTCTTTCATCCGGTGAGTCGATCATTATTATGGATCGACGGAGTTTCATTCCGTCGAGAAAATAGAATGGTTGAGTACTCGGAGAAACTTCAAAATGAGGAGTGATCGTTATAATAAAATAAAAAAATTACTCAAAATTATAAATTTTGACATATTTCAAAATATTTCTTCGTGCGATTTTAAGCATCGAAATCATCAGCGCTTGACTTCTTAATCTGGAGGTGCTTCTTGGCATGGTTCTCGCAGCGTCATGTCGAACACTGTCACGAACCAATCGACCAAAGTGATCGATCAACGTAATCAATAGTTCATAGCTAATTGCTTCATAAAACGGGAAAAACAATATTTTAAGGAGGAGCAGAGACCCTTCAGGGGCAGATAAACCACGATATTTCGCATCATACCAATGGGTTATTTATATACTTCCGTGTTCGAGATTCCACGATATTCTCGTTGAATGCACTCTAATTAAGCGGCTCAGAGCAGGCTGTTTCAAACGAGCCGGTAGCGCTTGCGTTGTACGTTCGTAAGCCTGTGTGAGCTCGATATATGTAAGGCAAAAGTGGAGTGTACGAGAATTCAAGCAGAGCGATACATTTTAGTCGTAACAGTGCCAATCATTTCAATGATGCGTTTGATCAGATCGAATGAGGCATTTGTCACTAAAGTGGGATGCGTTCTGAAGGTAGTAAAACGAGGGTGGTATACTGGCGACCGAGTTCTTAATTGCTGAAAATTGTTTGCCTTGCCTCATTAAATCCGCTTTAATGTGTTCGAATAGACGAAGGATGGGATCGAAGATAACCGCAGAAGTCACGAAGTAAATGAAGAAATAGGTGTCGCCGCTGAATTAAGGCACGAGAAAAAAGTGCTAATTAAGTGCTTTTGGAGGTATCAAGGAAAAAATTCATTTTGGACGTTACTACTATGGAGAGGATTTCGTTCAACGAAGGATTAAAATCAATATTACACAATAGCGGGAACAATAAACGCGCCATACAATATCCGACGGAAAGCTGTGCGAGCAGGATTTCGCGTGTATTGTGTTACGTCGAATAATCCTTGAAAAATAACCGGCTTACTATGCAATTTTTACCACAGATAAAACTCTTCAGCTCTATATCATTCCTTGCAATGTATCTGTAACGATTTTCATGTAAACCTATTACAACCCGGTTTTCACGAGGTTCCATAGCCGATAGTTTCATTATTTCAGTATTCATTTTTTGGCAATTCCTAGAAGCGAGGACCTACATAAGTTTAAGCTTGGGTGAACACTTTTTCAATTATCTTTGCATCGATTGACTTTTTTTCCTTAGATTTAAGGTAATTCATGCAGGAAACGATTTTCTTAAGAAAATTTTGAAATTTACAAAGTTTAAATGGGTAGTCGACTGACACGCGTATCAAATTTTTAAGGGTTCGTCTTATTGGTTACTTAGATAAACGTATTTAAATATGAAGAAAAGTACACAGGGTTATAGGGACTATGCGTAAAAAATCGTTCATCTTTTCATATAACGAGTGAACGCTTCTTTCGAAGTTTGTGAAATAGTACAAAATAACAATGAAGTATATATAACGAAGGATTGGGAAAAATTCGAGACGATTGTCTTACTAGTAATAAAGATATAGTACGTTTGAGGTTGAACGAAATTGGTAAAATGAGCACTCGTAACCTCACATTTGTTTATTTCGACATTTTGTTTCTTCTTGGCTTGGTCCATTCCTGTCTTTTTGTTAAAACTTTTTTCTCGATCCATTTCCCTTTGTGTTTTCCCTTTGCCCTCTCTAAAGCGATTTTTTACATAAAAAACTAGTATTTTAGTCAGGGACGAATGAAATTTGGGGTTCAGTCAGTGAAGGATCCCCGATTAATGCGGATCACTTGCAATTTCATTCGCCAAAAAAAAAGTTGCAAAAATGTATTTACAATTTCGAATTAATAACTCTGACATTAATTCAGAGTGATAATATCCTTAATTAGGAAGTAAAAATCGACCCAATTTACGATCTTATAGGTACGATCTACCTTAATCATTTCTAAGGATATTCGATTCGACTTTTAAACTCGCTTTACCGTTGGGATTCATAACAATTACTGTCTCACCGTCCGCTGTCACACTAGTCACATCTACTTTCGTCGAAAATCGATTCATTAGAAGGATACTCAACCGAATAACTAAAAATAACGGAATGCCTGCGCGAGCCCCTTTCCTATACACGTTCTTGTGCAAACCGGAGTTTGCTGAGTTTATAGAAAAAAATAGACGAGTGACTACGAGAGATATATTGCAAGAACTCTTGGAAAATGTTTGAAGTGAGCTTTCCTGGACGAATGTATCCGTACCATGGGTTAGCGAGATCGTTAATTCCGTTTCAGAGAGGTTCTCAGTTGTTTTTACAGTATTCCAAGATAACTCGTGCTCCCCGTTCTTGGTAATTATATGGAACAGCGACTCCAATTTTAATGAATCGTATTGTATTACATTTGAATAGTTAACTAGATGTAAAAACATGTGAGTGCTCGAGTCTGATTCACTGGAAACCGAAGTGACGTATGGCTGCGTGCAAAAATATATAAAATCAGCATAATTCGCTGCGAATGCAAGTGTAAATGTGTTTCCAAACTCATTTCGCTCGAGACTCTGAGCAACTAAAGCTTCCTCTGCACGCTGAGCTTCTTCGTGGAATATTATCGTTTTTGTGCATTGATAATAAAACTTTGTCGGTTTTTAGGGCAAAGTATAGAGGGAACTCGCACCGGTTTAATCACAAATTTTTTACTGTATTATTTTGTTAAGGAAAATGAGGTTTTTTGTAGATGAACGAAAATATGGCAACTTTCGCAATTTTAACCCTACACCTCTTGTGCCTTTTTTCATACCCTCAACCTCATGACCGGGGTTTGAACGCACCCCACTCTTTTTCTGCTTATAAATCCGGTCCTACGATGCTAAACTGACTTTATCCTACACCATTTTCTTCGTTTTTTTATAACGAAAAGAATGATGTACGATAAAACTAATTTCAATTGAATTTATATATAAAAAAATCCGTCGATAATCATTCGATAATGTCGCTTGTTGGGACAGGAGCGTAGTTTGAAGTTCGCGTGGGGTGTGCTCACACCCCAGTCATGCGTTCTAGGGTTAAATCATTTCCAGGTAATATTTTCATGAGAAATTTTCTTTGGAAGGGCGGATGTTGAAAAATTAAACTGCCATAAAACAGGATGAAATTTCTACAAAAAGTATAGATTTTTCTATCAAATGAAGTGACAAACATCTACTGAGTCCAGTGGTTAGTATACCTAAAGCAAATTTAACGCCGGTCCAGGCCTGTCGTACGTAGTTAATGAAACGTCTGTACAGGGGTCTCGGTGGCCTCTTCGGTCTCTCCTCTTCGTCGTCTTCGTCTTCCTTATTCGTTGACGTTCCAGGTGGTGGTCCGACACCGCTAAGAGTCCCAGCTTGATTTCTCTCGCCGAGGATATTCACGACCTCACGAAATCCGGGCCCGACTCCCTCAAGTCCTGGGGGATAGTTCGCGGGGGCGACACCCGAACCGAGTAAGGTCGAAGCGCCGCCCCCGCGTCCTCTGTCTCGTCCCCGTCCACCGCGACCCCAGGACCCTGTGCCACCTTCATCGGAATTGCACCAAAAACGTTTCAACTTTTGGAAATTTTCATTTTTCGTGTTGACTTTTAAAACAAAACGTGCATTAAAAGCTGCTCTCTCAACATTCAACGGAAACTGTTTTCAAGATGACGCTTAAATTGGCAAATTATTTCTCGAAGTCGAGGCTGTACCTTGCCGCTTTTTGTAGGAGGGGAGCCCCACCACGGGGCCACATCCCCCCGCGCTCCCCGCGACCGAGGAGCTGATGGTGACAAGACAAGGGTTCCCAGGACCGCCACCCCCGCACCTTTCGATTTCACGTCGACGGCTTCGACCGCCGCCTCCACCTCCTCCACCTCCACCACTCCCGGCAGACAACACTACGACGGGCCCCCGGGTACAGTATCGGTCCTCTCGACTTACGATTCCCGCACTATCACTTCTCAACGGGCCTCAATTTTTCCTACTCCAATTCTTACTCTCCGTTGTTCAACTTGAAAATAATAAAAATTACGAATTCCTTTAGATATTGTTGCTCGCGTCGACGGTTGGTTACAAAGAGAAGTACGAAGCATGCAACATTTTTTGAAGCATTCCATGCCAACCCTGCAGACTTTTTCCTGATCCCCTTCTTCCTGTTCCCATTAAAAAATTTTGAAAAAAATTTCTTTTGGGTAGCACTCGAAAGATTAGCCCGGATCTGCTCAAAGTGGGCTCAAATTTCTCGCAGGCACGACGCGAAATGTTTCATTCAGCAAAAAAGAGATCGACACTGGACGTTGATGAATTTTTGCGAATAATTTCTTCTCCAAAATAAGAAAAAATGTGACTGCAAAGTCCAACTTGCTAGCGTTTTTGTGACCCAATTTTTTCAATATTTGTTCTAGTGCAAAAAGATTATCGCCGTGTTTCGATAAATATAGTAAATCGCAATTAATAAGTTGGTCGATCTAAGATATTTTTTGGGGGAATGAGGAACTTTTATGTACCACCCTGCATCTCGGTGTGCAGAGAGGCAATCCTAGCTATCATCCGATAATATACTGTATGCACGAAACTCGATACACTTTTGGCTAGTCAGCGTTTTTACTCGACTAACGCGTGTGGGAGAGCGAGAGAGATTTCTTCTATGAAAAAGCTTCGCGGAGCCCGGGAAGATATCGAATTTTTCAAAGCTGCGGATACAGTGACATGAAATTGTGATTTCGTTTCAATACTGCTCGGTGAGCCAGAATTGTGAGCGAATATTTAAAGATAAGATATGTTTGGATGGTTCACGAAGCAGGAAAAGAGAGAAATAATGTTGTCCAAATGACAAAGTGTCTCGTGGGTACGAGGACGTAACATTGGGATATCAGAAAATCTATTCTGCCACGAACTTTTATACTGCTTTTAAACTATCACTGCTTTTCGTAACAGCTCCGGTTTAGGAGTTCCCTTAGACGATAAATTGAAGCGAGCCCTGTTCAAAACTACTTGAAAATCGATTATTCGGTTGTATTAGTTAGCAAACTTCAACTACTGCGTTAATGGGTCTGAAGGACCTCTAGGAAATTCAGAAAACTCGAACAGTTCGAGCTCGCAGGAGGATAGTAAAAATTATGACGACGAGAGCGTATTTTTTCTCATGGTTTATCTTGTAGCTTCACGAAACAGGATCCAATTACATGGCTAACTCAGAATCCCCAAAATAATTGAATTGCCAGTTGTTAGGAAACTTCGATCAAAATTCATTAAAGTGTTAAGATTTCGCCAAGTTCCGAGAAGCGATTACTGCTGTAATGGAATAATAATTTGAACAAGTCGGTCGCAGCACTAAAATCAAATGAGTGATATATAATTGAGAAGCAAAGTTCATATTCTCTTACCGTACGTGATGCTCTGAAATCCTGTAGATTCGTGCTTCAGAATAAAAACATTTAAATGTGTCACCAGTTAGACGCTTCGGAATATTTATTCCAATGTTACGGGCAAATAAATGATTTTCTCGTCTCCGAGGTTTCTCTTAACCGAAGGAATGCAGCCGCCACTTTCGTTTTCTTTACGGAAGCGTTAGTTGAATATTCTGCCGCGCTTACTGCCCTTTTGCACCCTGTGTAAGTGTTGAATTAGCACGGACGTTTGTACGTTCTTTCGCGACACGGCCACCCTTCAGATTTGCTTAAAATTTCACTTGATTCGGTGGCTTTCTCAGCGGAGCCATAATCCCACGACATTGCAGTGAAATCTTTAGCTCGGACTCTCCACTCGCAGTTAGCCGCGGTGTTATACAACTATCTCCCCTTGCGCTTTCTTTCTTTTTTCATGTTAGTATCTGAAACAAGCCAACAAGAAGAGAGTTTCGGTTACAGTAAATTGCTAGGAAAAACAACACACGGAAAGCGGAAAGTTGTAACCAGGTGGAAGAAAGAAATGTGGAAACGTAGCGGGAAGTTACATTTCCTATGTAATATCCAATTAGGTCGAATAAAGTATGAGCCAAACGTTCCAGTCTTTGTTAAAAGGAATTATCAATAAAACTGGAATTGTATGAGCAGCTTAAATAACGGAAACAACTAATCGTGTTTGCGAATTCTACTTTGCACAAAAAAGAGCCAACCTGTGTTGTGTAATAATTATTTGTTCATTTTCCTCGGTAATTAAAACAGTGCAAACTGTTATTGGCGTTGTCCAACGTTGTTGTTCGTAGTTAATAAGCTTTTTTATGGTTTTTCATCATTGGAACGTGAACGTGTAGAAAGGAATGATGCAGTCAATAGAATATTCATAAACTTTGTACATGGTTGAGCACTTTTAAAATCATTAGGAATGAATACTTTTGCGTACGTGGTAACACGAAGTGGCAGTTGATTTTTCGCTTTTGCATTACCAAAAAATAAAATTTTGGCGATCAACCAATCGACGAGGCTTTTATTCAATGTTTTATCGAATCTCCGTCCTTGCAGCGAATCGATAAGCTACCGAGTACTACAAATGTTTTTATAATGTCGGGGAACCTATTTGCAAAAATAGGTTGAATTTGAAAAGGATTTTTTTCGTCCCGATGTCATAAAAAAGGCATGAGTTTGAAGCCTCGAACGGAGTAATAACCTTGGAAACTAGAGTGTGCAGGTTTGAAAAAAAAAATTGTCATAGAAACGCTCGCTTCTTCTTGACGGACAGACATTCTCCTTTTAAATTATGTGGGGCCTGCATAACGACTCGGGAGAGGGTGTAAACTTCGTGATAGCTGGATGTATGAAAGTTATCGTCGTACCATTGTTCTAAGGAAGTCGTTTCGCTGCATTGTAGTTAACAGACCGTATATAGAAAAATGTTTTAAAATAATTAGTACTTGCTGGTGACATTATTCGTGAAACATTTGGATGATGATAATACACGGAACAGAAATAATCTCGCGGAAAACTAAATAATACGCACTGCTCGAAACTTTTTCAGGAGCATTCGCGTCGCATGGAATTAGAGCGCTATTTCTCATGATAAAATCTCACTGGTAAATCGTCGTGAATAAAAAAAAGCTATCTCGCCGCTGCTGGGAATCTCGTTACATTTAAATCTCATTTAGCAAAGTATGTCTATGACGATTGTAAAATCGAATGGCTTGTCGAGCGACGGTCCAACGAATTTACGTACCTTAACGAATTGCTACAAGCTCGTCTTACCACTGGTCGTTTCTTTCTTTGAGATTTCATTCGTTCGTTTACTCTTTCCAGGCCAGCTTGTCAGTCTTATCTTTTACGTTATATCGATCCGTATATTCAAAGTAAGAGTACAGAATTATCGAAGATTGGGTATTTTGAGAATTTTTTAAGCAAAGAAAATACTTTTTTCTTTTATAATTTCAACATAGCCTCGAAGAGACGAAGATTTTCGTATCACAGATTGGTTTTGAGTCGATGAACAAAATTTTGAAACTCTCGTGTGGGCTGGAGTCCCCACTCGTAAATATTCACTAGCTTCGTGACAAAGGACCTGCCAATATGAGCATTGTTCGTATTGTTTGCTAAACGTAGGTCTCCTGGGCCTGTATTTCATGAGGTGACGTAATAGATTTTTCAGAAAAAGCCTTTTGGTTTAGCCTTCAAGGTTTTAGGCCATTTGGATTTCAGGATATTCTTTCACAGGATATTACGTTGTGGAACATTTTGTTACGGATATAGTCTTTGACAGATGATTAAAAAATAATATTTTTCTCCATTTTCGAAAGAGAAGCCTGAAGGTTTCTCTTTCTCTGTTATACGCGAATTGAAATGTATTAAAACACGAGTGATCTGTTTCTGTTCGGTTTACCCAACATTCTCTCGAGACTATACCTGTCAGTTATTCGCCTAATGCCTGAGTACGAGATATGTAGGAAATATCAGATTCCTATTTTCCCTAAGTCAGTAGATATTTACGGGAAAAAGAAGAGCTACAGATCATTCCCTGGTGAAAGAAAAACAACGTGAATCTTCATAGGAAATTCGAGCATGTTGGAGAAAATTGAGCTACTGGATTTCATAACTTTGAACGACTGACAGATCACTCGGAAGATTGTAAACTTGATTTCGCATTATTATAGGTTTCTCCAGCATATATACACGTAGTCTTCAAGTCAGCAATAACTTCGAAAAAACATTTGCTTTTCCAGTCAACAAATAAGAAAAACAGAACGTTTTTGGGGGTCTATCGGGTGCAGTTTGCTCTATTATTCTAAAATCGGAAAGAAACGTCTCTTGTGATAAGGATTCAGTAAAAGGGCGCGAATTGGAGAATTTCCAGGGTAAAGCACACCGGAAATGAAACTCAAACCCAACCGTCTTGAGTTTCTACGTCAAATGTAAAAACGTTCCAATTAAACATCCTGTAGAAACTGTCGATAGTGTTGTTCAAAATTAAAGTTTTCTCCACACGATTATTCGGAGCGACACTCTTCGTACCTCCCTCCCTCCCTCCCGATGGATTTTCCGCAATGATCGATTGCTAAGGCAGCACAATTTGTGGCAATGTCCTCGCATAAGAGGTCGACACGTGGGTATTAATGCGCCACATCTGCTGACATATTTCACGTAACGTGAAACTGACATCTAGCGTTGCTATATTTATAAAAGACACTTACATCACGGAGGGATTCTGCTAATGGGTTAGTAGAACATCCCGTGTGCCATAAGGATATACGTCACCAAAGAGAGCGAGAACGGTACCTGAAATATAACACACCACCTTCGCGACGTTCCAGCAGGACGTGACGTTTCTCCTGTCTCGGAAAGTTGTCTTCTGTGGCGGGGCTACCGATACCGACGTCGAGAGATTCGCTCACGACTTGACAGCCGAGGCCAATTTATGTGCGCGCGTTTGAACACTCGTGGCTTGATTAAATTAACCGTAGTTGCAAGCTCTGCGCTCTGTTTGCTCGAGATATTGATTTTTTTTTCTGCAATTATCCAAATGGAGTGTTGGTACTACGCTCGAAAATGCTCAGCGGAGTCACTCCGAAATTCCCAACAAATATTTTCACCTGTTAACTCTCGAAGCCACACTACACATTAGCTACTCAACGTTTCCACGCTCGTAGTTTTCATTTAGCTAATATATGCGAATATACTAGAGAACGCCAGTTTAATGAGAAAAACTGGTATACCATAAATCCCAACAAAAACACGAACGTATCGTTTAAATCATCTTTGATTTTCGGGTCTTTATATGATTGAAGAATAAAGACATTTATAAAATAAAGACTCTGAGACAAAAGATTCTGAGAGAATTTTCAATATTTGTTTCTTTAATAATTAATTAATTACAGTATTTCAGAGAATACTGTAGATTGTATTTTTTCTTTTTTCTCTCTTTCGATTCGTTGAACTCTGCAGCTCAACGCATTGAAAAGATATTAATTACTTATTTTTTAATTTCTTCAAAAAACGTTGCATTTTTTCGCATACATTTTTTATGTTTATTTTCCCCCCTCACTGAGGGGACGAAGAAAATTTCTCGGTCTACAATATCATCCGAAATTCACGTTTATTTTAGACGAAATTTTTCTTTGAGCAATAGAATCCCGAGCTCAGAATCTCGACTATATTCCTCTCAGTCTTCGGATTGTCGCACAGAGAGACACTTTCAAATCTGCACAAAGTTAATTTATCGCACGTGACGTGTATCGGTTGAACACTTCACTCGTTCAGAAATCGTATGTTGCTAACAAAACAGACGCAATTTTTCTCTTTTCTCTAGTTCCCTCGCACCGTCTTTGGTTCAACTTTGTTTCATATTTCAAGATTATTTCGACACTTTTTTACCATTTTAATTGAATTTTGCCGTTGTTTTGTACGTGCCGTTGAAAAATCCTTGTGATCCTGAGTAGAGGGAAGTCTGACGATAAAAAGAGCTCGGGGTACAACGTTCCAGCAAAAGCTTGACGTGTCCCGAATGTTTCTCACCGCGGAAAGAGTCTCGAGTAACAGGTTGAGTAATTGCTCTCGAATCGTTGGGATTCGAAGGTACTTAAAGGCGCAATTATCATCGTCTCCCTCGGTATCTTCACGGCTCAGAAGTCCTCGAGAGCTTTCGAGTTCTGTTGGCTAAATATCTTCAACGAGAAAGTCAATCGACGCGAAGATTCGTGTGCATCTGTGCAAATATACTCGTAGTTATGTCCCCCAGGAGCAAAGCCACATGCTTGGCTATTCAACAAAGCCGAATGCCCTCACCGAACGTTCGTGTCGTCCAGCCTTCTCGGATTTCAAATTCACAAAGCGTCAGGATGTGTGCATGCGGGGACACAGAGAATGGTAAGTATCGAGCCACACACAACTTGTAACAATCATATATACGAGGCTCGAGTGACGATTTACGTGCGGTCGTTTCTGTCGCCGGTTGATGGAGAGGCCAAAGCCACCGAATGCGACGCTACCGGTTGAGGCGCAGCGTCATTGAGAATTTGTGTGGGAGTTTAACAGAAATAATTGAAAAATACTCTTCGCCTGTTCCCTGCTGAATTTTTTTTCCGCATAAACGCAAGCAAATAGTCTGAGCCCTTTCGATCGCAGAGCCTCATCGATTTATCGGCTTTGATCCATCAGTAACAGGTGGTTTGGACATTCTTTAATGAGGCTAAGTCATTGAAGACAATCGATGTAGAAAACAAGGCGGGGAGGGATTGTCAATTGGAGGAATATCGATTTCAAAAATTCCGATTGAAGGAAGGATTCTACTAGACTGCGTATATCGATCCAGGCGATGTTTGGTGGGGTGAGTGTTGGACCAGTGGGCGGCACTCTGAGTTACAAGGTCAGCGTCGCAGAGTAAGAAGCGAAACCTCAATTTGAGGTGGTATCATAGCTCTGCGGGGTTTTTTTCAGATTGCTTTACCTCGAAGTCGAGATCGTAGCGTTATTGTACAATAGAAATAAACTTTTTTTAAATCTCCTTGTTGAATGGCGGTCCTTCGGGCCAGGTAATAAAGCGACATTTCCGAAAGAATTTGGAGGATTTTTGAGGGAGTATGAAATGCTTGAGGGGATAGTTAATCCGGACTTCTCGAATTGCGAAGGCAATTATTATTATTATTTGGATTCCTCTTAATGGCTCGTGGGGACAGGGGTGCTTCCTCCGACCAATGCTTCGTGTACCTTGTGAAATCGCACAGCGTTATTTGGGGTTGGGCTCTCAATGAGTTATAATCAGTAACAGAGATATTCGCGTGCAAGAAAAGGCAGCGCGGTTTGGCCCATTGCTACGAAACGGTGCGGCGAAGGAAAAGCTTTCCCCGCGCCAGCCAGGCGGCTGTTGCTCTCCCAGCGGTAGTCATGGCAACAGGTGGTGGGTCTTTTCGAACGACTCTCGCACATCGACACTGTTTCCCCTTGCCGGCTCTGCTGCCCTCTTTCACTATTTCACAGCTGTCTTTCGTCTTAGCATGTATTCCACTCGAGGGATCTTTCTTGCTTTCACTTCATATAACACGTCGAACACGGGGCGCATGTAGACTTTTTCTTATGATTTCCTATCTGCCATGCTTCTTAACTTATCCCATCATTCTTTAAGCAAGTTTCGAGGCAGTGAACACGAACTTCTTCGTGTATCTAGCCACGCTCTCTCTCTCTCTCTCTCGTTCTCTATGATGAGAGGATTTGGCAGTAGCCCATTTCGAGAACGATATAAGCGAGCAAGTCAACTGATAAAATATCCCCAGCATTCTTATTATTATTCTCTACATAAAGTTATTTAGATTTTTATATGCTAAAATGATGGGAATAACGGAGCTGTGAGACTGGCATCGAAAATCTTTTTGGATCAATAATTGACGTATCCGGAACGAAACAGTGAGAAACTTTTGCAATAGACGCGCGGCCCCAGTAGCAAAAAAGCTTTCCCCTTCTGGGCTTTGCTGTTGACGAAACGAGAACGAGGGGGTGCGAGAGAGATATGATAGAGTCCCTTTGATGGATGAGCCAGGTCAACGCCGCTTGAAGGCTCAAAGGTGATTGATTCTGGGATTGTGAGCTCCGAGGTATGCTGCTGCTCCGGAGAAACGTCACCGATCAGAAAAAAGATCACGGAAGTATTTGCGATCGTGCCCCGGTCTATTACTATTCCTAAGTTCCACAAATATTCACTGTCCATAAAGAGGCTCACGATGTCTAAACATGACAAATGGATTGCTTTATTTTCTTTCAAAACTATGCAGAAAAATCTCGAGTCAGAATTTATTATAATCGATCTTTAAGGAAGTTGAGGCATTAGAATGAAAATGATGTCACCGCTTTTAAACCGATTGCATTTTATAAAGTGAAGTGTAAAAAAAAATCAGTTAAATTTTCAGACCGTTTAGGAGCGTCGTTGCTGAGAAAAATCAATAACAATTTGGGCCAAATAACATGTAATCTTATGGAAGTCAAGACACATTCAGTGATATCTCCGTTAAAAATGATGCTAAAAATATGAAATTTTTTGGGCAACATGAGCAAGGCTTGCCGAATAATGTCAATTTTTTTCAGATTTATTTGGAGATTTGCTGAGATTATATTAATAATAATCTGTTTTCCGTGCAGTTTTTTGAGGCTAGGATCGTCACTGTTCGTGTTTTCGACTGAGCTTTCACCAGTTTTTCGTCTTTTTTTCCCCAACTTTTCTTTAAAGTGTATGCAACACTGCCAAACTGTAAACTGGCCTAACTTTTGAAAGGTACAGGTCATCACTTTTGGGTAAAAAAAATGACTGTACAGCCTCAACTTCCTTAATAAACGCACGATCGTGTAAACGTTGCGAATAACATATTTTCCAATAACTCAACATTGCCAACCCGTTGCAGCGTATTCTTATACGTAACACAATTTCCGCTACGGTATTTCTTGCAGCATTTTTCTTCTCCAGCTGTTACTCCAGCCTCCTTTTCTTACTCCCGCGTGTTCTCGTTTTTCTTTAAGTCGAACTTTTTTATTATTAATTATGCTTGAAGAAATTAGGTATGCAGCACGGTCTTTGAAAAGCTTTGTTCGTTCGAGATACACGCAGCTTTAAGCGGAAGAAACGCCTCGGCGATGCACTGTGCGGTAACGCAGAGGCCAGCGAAGAGCAAGGGTGTCAGGCAGATCGCGCTACACCCTTTATAATTAGAAGTAGCTCGGAGAATCGCCCTCGGACCTTTCGTGCTCCAAGAATATTGTTACCTGGACTGGGTTAGCTTCAAAATATTATTGCGGAAGTCTCGGTAAATATAACGAACGCCATCGCAGGATAGCTCTCGTCTCGTACAATCTGCGGCTTCTCTCTGCATCCGCTCGATATTTTAGTTTTACATTTTGACTGAACCGTGTCTCCACTGCGTTTTAACGTCGATTAAATTCCTGCGTTATTAATATTCCGACATTTTTACGAGTCATCAAAAATATGGGTCTGCCGCGCGGCTCCGACACGGCCATTTGAAAAAAGCGAGCGGTATCGCTTGTCGTAAATGCCTCTCGATATTTCGCTGATGCTTTTCCGATAACGGTAATACATCGACTTATATTATCGAGAATGATATGAAGTTATGATCGCTGATATCGTTAAATTATGCATAAACAATCTTCAATCATCCTCCCAACGAACCGTGATTTACTACACTTCATTCCAATCTGCTGTCCACGATAGTCCTGTACAAATTCAACAATATCGGAAGCACACCATCAACGCAATCGGCGATATATCGCTTGTACCGCGTGTGTACATGGCCTCGCACCGATCAGCTGTGCGCACGTCAACGAGCACTCGACGCGAGATGAACGATCGCGTAAAAAGGGGCTTTACGTGTCTTCATGTTTTTCCAGACGATCCCTTCACAATTAATCCCAACATTTTCCTCTCGATAATAAAAAAGAAAACGTCATGCATAATACCCGGTTTATCTCTAATTAAAAATTCAAAGGAAATAATCGTTGGATATTATGGCAAGAAAAAGTCTGATACCGTTATAATTTTCTATTAAGGATCTTTCCCTTCTTAATTAAAATGTATTAAAGCGATGAGTTGAGATACAAAAAAAAACGTCGAGGGCGGTTATTATTCATCGAATTTTTAAAGAGGATAGATTTTTCACCGCGTTCTACCTTATGCCGCTCCGCGCATTTTCACTGCGACTTATCTGACGTATAGATTTTTGCGGATATCTCTCTCAACGAATCCGGATAACGGTGCGGTGGGCGCCTCTTGCTTAGATACACATGCACTTGTGACAAGATGAATTGGATATCCGCTCATCATGCGCTATGCAAAGCCCGCTGAGTGTAACCAATGTTTTCCGACGCGCGGTGAATGCGTTTGATGCTTCGAGAGAGCACACGAGTATCAGATAAGTGGGATAAACGATATACAACCGTCAGAGAGGCTTTGAAATCGATATTAAACGGTACATTTCCCTCTCCGTTGGCCCACGATTAGATCCAGTCGATAAGTCATTTAGCGTATTACTGTATATAAAGCGTTTCATAGGACGATAGTACTCCAACATATATTAGTACTCAGGCACGAGAGCTGCTTCGTTTCAGCCCAGGCCACGCTGTATGAATTTATTCGTTAACGCCATCCGTATACATTCATGGGCATGCTATGTAAATCAAAAGATTGATGGCTATTTTTTGTCTCCCCTGCTGCTGCTGCTGCTGCTGCTGGCTTGCGACGAGGAAGATTTGTTGTTGTGACAACACGTGGATATTTGGGGCATGGTTTTTTATGCTACATTCGTCTCCAAATGCTCGAGAGCTTTTCATAAAAAATACTCAAATGAAAAATACGAGTTTGAGGATTTGAATTTTGATGCTTTGATGCCTACTTTGCGTTAATGAAGAATATTGGTGGTTCGATTTTATTTTTGTTTTTTTTTTGTTCTATGTCAATAAGTATTTTAGACGGTTTTACTGGATTTTGTATTTTAAAATGATCATGATGCATGAATTTTGGATGAATTTCTATTCGTATTTTGGGAAACGGAAAAAGATTCTTGGTATTGTTAAACTTCGAGCAGATATCGATGTGCGAATCGCATTTCTGTGCTCTGGTTTGGATTACATTTTATTTATTTCGTGTGAATTTTGAGGGATTTTTCAATGGTTGGTAATAAATCGATAAAATATTTTTGGACTCCCCAAGGTGGGAAATGGAGCACAATTTTAAAGTTGTTCGCGTTGGGTCAGGTCTCGGTAGAGATGAATTTCCCTTGGTTACTCTTGCTCTCGGTCCATCTTCATCGAATAATTATGTTCCTCGTGTATTCTATTTTCTCGATAATGAATTTTCTACCGAGGTCTTATCGAGCCACCCGAATGAGAGTAAGTTAATTACCGCGCGGTGGATGCTCGAGCTATAAAAGTTTTGTGTCTGAGTTTCACAAGATCGTGCGACGTCTCACCTTGCCGTCAGCACTATTTTCTTCAGTTGTCATTTAACTGCATTATTTTTTCGAGTTTGCCTCAAAATGAGACCTTATTATGCCGGGGGATGAATTATGCGCATATTATAATTGACAATTTTACTTTCTCGAGCCAATACCGATTTTAAAAATGACTCATTCGAGTGATTTTAGTTCCTTTATACACTTCACGTCATCCGAACGGTCGGAGCTTTTTTGAAATTGTAGCCAACACGAGAGAGCCCCTTGTTCCATCATTACAACAGTGCCAATAGGCTCTCGACCAACGATTGAATATTTTATCGAGAAGATCGAGTGCAGTAGCAGAATCACTTGGGCGTGATGCTTCATGAATCCATCAATTTTGCGAAGCGACGAAAATTCACGGTTCTCTCCCCAAAGAGAACATCGAGAAACTCGCAGTTCGAGCCAATGAACACGATCAAATAAAAAAATGGAGCACACTACGAAAAACGGAATAGAGAGAGAGAGAGAGAGAGAGAGAGAGAGAGAGAGAGCAGGGCGGAGAGAATGAAATGATGATTTCACGTGCGCTCGTTTATTGGATGACATTTTGAAGAATCGATGGAGCATAATGATGAATGCACGATACACAACAGTCCATTTTCATCAGTAGCTGATAATTGGAATCCTCTCTACAGCTCATCCTACCAAATATTCGATTTATCGTAGAAAATGAAGAGTTTTCAAACATCAATGAAATCTCTAATATTCGATATCATCGGCTCGAATAAAGAACAAGGTTGTAAAGATTAGGCTTAAAAAACGTTTCGATATTAAAATATAAATATCTTTTGAATTTTATAATACGAAATGGAGGTTTTTCTTCTTTTCAATAAAGTTTCATGTCAGGCGTTGATGGCTCCGAACAAAAGTACCTCAACCGAGCAGCAGCTGAAGCTTTTCTTCACAAGCTTGATACTAATTTCCTCATAAAAAGAATATGCTTTAACACTTTTTCTGACGATTTAAAAACCACAACACTTTGTTGGATTCTGCGGTTTAACAGGGGCGTTTCCCCAAGCTTCGCGTTGAAGAACGGGGAGGAGCTTCGACCATAACTCCGTTCGGCTTTCATCCAGGAAGTTTAGAACTCTTCTATTTCTGGAAATTCCGAGCTACTACCGAGGCTCCGCAACTTTTTTTATCCCTCGCAAACTGGACATCGAGCGTGCCAAGAAGATAACCGCGATATCTCTTCTAATTACTTCACACCAGAAGTAAATCGTATTATTTCTACTCTCGCGATTTTCAAGTTTCGCAGCTCAAGAAGTGTAAAAGTACACAATTTATTGAGCCATAAAAACGTCATTGCGGCTTACCACCTTTTCTCCTCGCTTTCCCTTTCGAGTATCAAAATGGATGTTTTTATTGTTGAAATAATTGAAGTTGGAGGAGAAGCCCGTGCGTGCACGGACGAGCGAAGTCACTAAAAGCATTCGCGTTCCTCTATCATAAAATGGAGTTCGCGTTAACACGATAAATGTATGTAAAAGAGCTTACCATGCAGCTAAGAGCTGAGAAGCTAGAGGAAGGTGTGTCCATTGAACAACTGTTGAAATAAACTGAAACAAGGACTGGCGCTGAGTCTGGAATACGATGAGTAATTCAGTGCATAATCGCATGAGACCTCTTTTTATAGCGTGTATATATAGACGCGCGAGGGATGCTGCGCTACGTTGATTAATCGTTCATGAACAACGCAGGTATGAATCAACGTACATTTACTCCCACCATTTTTTCTGTGCAGAAATGTCTGCTTACGAGTAATGAAACGTATCTTTTACACGATCAGTAGAGTGGGCGCCAGCACCGGTTCGACAAAAACTACGAACGCATACGATGCACGGAAGCATACATGATTTTGTGGTTACATATGTCAAAATAAGACAAAGATAAAATAACGGGACAATATAACACACGACAAAATGCCACGAAGACAAAATAACCTCATTTCGATATGTGTGCGGAATTATTGGGTGGGTTCAGAGCACTTTCGTTGTGTGTGCGGGATCGTTGGACGGGTCCGGAAAACTGTCGTTGTGTAATGAAATATATAAATTCAATAATTCTCACGTAATTTCGTGAAACGTTATTTTTTTGTATTACTTGTGTTATTTTGTCGCGTGTTATTTCGTCTTCGTGTTATTTTGACGTGACGCCAATTTCGCCACTCTCTTGGAACAAAATCCAATAAAAAAGAACACAAAATTGGCTCAGGTGTTGGGATTAATTCTGATAAAAGAAAAAAAAAAAATGTTTTCATCGCGATACCATCAACCGAAATACCAATGTGCAGGAAACATATACAACGATTGCTCTCGAAAATAAACACCGTACTAACGTTAAATAATCCGATGGAAAACAGACTCCACTAAAGAAGACAAAAATGTTGGAATTTCATTTTATATCTCGAGTATACATAAATACGAAAGGATAAAGAAAAAACGATGAAATTTAAAAATGTTTATGCATTATCTCTTCAACGACTGCGGTTTTTGGAAGGATCCCTGCTCATCGCAAAGAATCTCTCATCTTCCAGTCGCTGTGCAGACAGCACTGCGCGCTCTCCGGAAAGACTGGGGATCCTTATATATCTATTTTCACATGCGGATACTCAAAGGATTTACGACGGATTGCTTCAATCGTTTCAGTTATGGCAGGAAGTCTATAAAATGTAAGATAAGGCGGTGAAAAAGACGAGTTACTTTGGCAGTAGCGCGGTCACGTAGAAAAATACTTTTTTTTCTTCATCTCCTCGGTTTCTATCTGTAATTTCACAACATAACAGACCGCAGTGGATGTTGTTGAAACGAATAAGATAATAAGTATTCACTGCACAGGTGTTTCAGAGTTTCGTAGCAGCTGATGGATTGCTTTTTTTTTTGCAAATCATTGCAATTCGTATTTTTTAAATCCCAATTCATTTTTCGTTCTTAAAGACTTACTGAATATGTAAAATGTGAGATGGAATACGCGAGGCAGAATGGATTTGTGATAAGCCAAAAGCAGCAGCCTCTCTTCGGTTCTGCGAACGAACGTCGGGCTAGCTCGCGCGCGGAGAGCGACCAATTGTGCAAATGGGCGGATGGAACTCGGGTCCATATCCCTTGCTTTCACTTTACTACGTCTTGCCACTAGCTCACACTTGAAACCCCACTGAGAATACATGAATAAAATATTTAACAGCGAACGAGAAAATGCAGCGCCTAAAATCTCGTTATCCGTGTTTTCAGTTGTTTTTTTTTTTCTTTTTTTTTTTTTTGTTTTCACATTTCACTTGCCATCGTTATTTTATTCAACGTGTATACGGAACCCTGTTTACGACGACAAAGAAACAGAAAATGTGTATATTCGGCATGTCAAATTGGCATCGGGCGGAAGAGACGACGATGTTAAAATGAAATGTTCCGAACGTACTACGTACAGAGATGACAATCCGTTTCACTTGGATTCGTTGATCCGTGAAAGAAACGCAATTTCTTTATTCTCATGTCTCGTAGACTTTTTTCAGATCGAGTCACTCTTGCCTTCCTACGTTGAATCTTTCGTTTTTCCTTTTGTTTACGAAAGTTTATACTCGGAGAGGATTTGTACATCAGTTTTACGACGATTCTCGAGGAAAGCTCGAGCTCTCGCTCATCTGCACTCCAATGCAACGCTATAGAGGCGAGGCACGTATGTAGATAATTTCGTTTTACCTCTACTTCCTGAGCTTCCCGTGTTCACCGGATGCTATGCTTTTATTCGTGACATATACGTTCTTTATGAAGAGTGCACGTATTATTTGCCACATAAAGTTGTAAAAAATATGTATATGTTGTAAAAAAAATGAGTATCCAGGCCCATGAAACGAGCTGCGCCCTCGCTCGGTCTGCAGTGAAAAACCCTGCTGAGTGCAAACCTTTTACAAGATGACGTGACCTTTCGACGATTCACTAAATCGCGCGATATTTTTAAGTGGAAAAAAGGCTGTTGATGAAAAAGTAAGCGTGCGTAATGGTTCCTTGAGTTGTTATCTTTCCGTCGTTTGACTAAAAATTTGGACTAAAAATGAAACGCTTGTCGCACGGAGTAAGACGTCCATTTTCATGCAAATAGAAGTATCACAAATCGCTTACGATTTTTTTCATAAACAAAATATCCTTGCGCTGTGGTGACCCTGCTAAACCGCTCGAGGACCCAAAGCAGTTTTTTAGTAAATGCAAGAAGTTTTTCATTATTTTACAAAGCTTGCCCGAGACCGTAATGAAGCAGATAAAGAGTATATAATCACCATACTGACCTAGATAAGGATTCGCGTTAGGTGGTCCTAAGGATTTTATGGTTTTGCCAAATCTCACGGTCGACCGATCTCACCGAATCGTTTTTTTTTTTTTTTTTTTTTTTTTTTTCATTAAACTAAAACCATCAAGAAGAGATTATGCAAAACTACAGCATTATCGAGGAGTTAAATAAATAACGATGAAAACTTCTAGTTCATCGTCAAAGTTGTTTACTGCATTCTTCCAATATGAGCTAGTGCGAATCCCCAGCCTGGGGAAAATTAAGTACTTGAAAGAGCAGTGAAGCAATTTAATGAAAATGTGAATAATCGGATAGGCCATTTGTCCGATAATCGAAAGAAACGATTTTTCATAAAGCACGTGAGTTGACACAGCTTTTCTAACTTTGTGATAATTGGAAAATGAGCAGAGAAAATATTACGTATCACGAGGAGTATATTGTTTGTGTTTCCTGAACGTGGCTGCTTGTTGATGGCGTTAGTGCATCGGCATCAACTTAACAGGGGAATTCAGTCTCTAAACAAGTACTCATAACGTCGAGACTTCACCTCAAAACTGTTATGAAGTAAAGGAGTACCTCGTAACTTCGAGAAGCAACGACATTCTATAACAATCCTACAATCCAATTTACTCCGTCGCGAAGTTCGATTTCTACTGCGCTATATACGACCTCGATTTCGGTCGCCTGACGACCTCGGCATAATCCACGTGACTCTTTTTTCAATCGAGGTTGCGCACTTTATTCTGTGCAGTTGACCTTGCAGTTAGCAGTGTCGCCACTGGCTCGGCGCTTCCTTAACCATACGTCACATGAATCAATATACGCAAGCCAGTGGGATTTTTCTTTGACTCGAATCTTTCATGAATTTAAGTTTTTTTCGTACGTTAGAATTCTAGAGATCGTTCTAAATGATTGCACGCGATTCTTATCAATGAATCTTCGTTCTCGCGACTCGCCCGATTTTTAAAACGAGTTTTCTTCTCAATTCTACAAAGTTAGCCTCAAGTTTGTGGCAGAAACGAAGACTGGGTTGCGAGGAGTTCGCGAGGCTTTTGCCGCACTGGCATCTAACGAGAACATGGTGCTTTACAAAGTTCCGTCTCTCCCCAAAGCTTCTTGCATAATCAGAAAGGAATTGTACGTTTAAATTTGTTTGAACAATCGTTCCGCCAACATCCATAATTGGATTGTAGAATTTAATGCTGTGTACCATTGAAAGGGCGTGGATTGTTTTTTTCTCGCACGAAGATTCTTGTGATTTCCATGAACAGACAATTCTCTGTGATGTAAGAAAATTTCTTCCTTCAATGATGGAAACCTTTATGATTTCTCATCGATTCAACCAGCTATTTCTGGTCCTACGAAGATTGGAAACAAATCGAAGATTGCTTCGCTTTCCATATCTAGTAATTCCTAACGGTGCTGCTGTCAAGTAGGTCTTTCGGTACTTTACATCGAACAGAGACTAATTAGTGCCTCATTAAGCACCCCAATTGATGAATTTCCTTCTGCAAGCTATAGACCGATTCCATGGAACAGTGGAGAGCAACGCAGTACTGCGCGTCTTGGGTATTAAGCACTCGGAATATCGATTTCCTTGTATTCCTTGTAAGTACGTACCGCGTATAAAGTGACGCTTATTGAATATGTCAAAATTCGTGAAATCAGATATTTAGCAGCGGAAAAGGTCGTACGGAGCATGAACTCTGAGCGCAATCCTTTTAAACTTTGAACTTTTTGCTCTGGAAACTTTGTTTTTCTCAGTTTGGCTTCCATAACGACTAAATGAAAGTTCACGTTGCTGGCTTGAAGGGATTTCAGAAGATGTTAAATACAGGTTATTTGGAATCGTGGAAAGCAGAGTTTGAGTTTCCTCGTAGAGAATCATTAATCTACATTTTACATTGAATATTACGTTTGATTAGGTTATTTCGATTTCGAATCGTTTGCGGATGACTTTCAGCCTGGAAAAGGTCTTGCGGAGCCCTTTTATTTCGAATCTTTAAACATTTTTTCCGCCATTTTGTCAACGTGCCCGTGTATTAAAATGTATAAAAATACACAACAGAAAGAAGTCTTTGAAAGACAAAAAAGATGGTTTTATTGGTTCGCACTAACCGAATGGAGAAGATTTTTTTTCGGATACAGTCCCGGTCTCTGATACCCTTAACCTTGCGGTTATGAAAGCATGTGCCGATAGAAAAAGCCCGACACTAGGGCGATAACTCTTCGTACTAACAATGAAGGTAAAGAGCTGCAGGCGACCCGCTGCTACAGTTCCTCAGCTGAAGCGGCGAGCTTGTGGTCACGTTGCTACGATTTTAGGTCAGGGAATGCGCGAGCTAACATGTCTGACCACAGATTGTTACGGCCACTGGAATATCGGTGTAAGTACTTGTCTCCATTCAGTCTATCTTGCACGACGGAGCCTCGGGTTTTATGAATATAAGAGAAGCAATTCGGCCCGAGCCTTTGCTTCCATTAGGACTGCATTGTCATGGCAGAAATTACATTTCACAGACTTTATATTGATGAAAAAACGCCAATAAAAGGCGCTCCGATTTCCGAGTGACGATGCACGCAAGCGACGGTAAACGGTGATCAAGAGATTTATTTACAAATATCTGGAATCCGTTCAAACATTACTTTTGCCACGTTCCTATCAACCAGAAATATGGAATTTACTGATAAGCCTGAAAGCTCTTGATTCCGCGAATAATCTGGAATGATTTTCATTACTTAACTCCAATCCGCGTGTTCATGAAGCAACGCCCTTATCTTTCTCGGGGGAATTGGTAAAAGATGGAATGAAGCTCTCAGCTCTCAGCTAATAGAGGAATGAGTACTCGCGGTTGCCATATCTTTACCACTTGAGCCGCACGAGGGAGGCTCTCGAACGTAGCTGGATTCATTGCTCAATCCGTTTGATACAGGAGAGATGATGGGATTATATTTCTTCTCTTCTGCACGAGTTGAACCGCGACAACGGATGTGCGTTACGGAGACGAGTAGGGAATTACAAGATGCTCACGTCGGCAACACATGGGTTCTGCGCTCTTCCGCTTTCTCAAGCCGCTGGGTCTGGATGGGAAATAAATTGTTCCTTCACGAGCTACGATGGGAAGCAGGTACGTTTATTTCCAGTGAAGCTGCATTTCGAATGCACCGGCTTTGTATTTCGGTTACGAACGAGCCAAGACTGGGAGAGTAAGAGGCTTTTTCTTCCTACAAATCCGTTGAGTTTGCCACCTAAAATGCAGCAGTGCTGCTTAATAAGATTTCTTCCTATTTTACAACTCCCTCAGTTTTCTCTTTCTCTCTCTTTACTTTCTTGCTTCCTCCATTTGTTTTTCAGGATTGCCCCTCGGAGCGTTTCTGCTATCTGACAAGCAGTTACATCCTAGACAGAAAAATGATCGGGCGCTCGGGCAATACTTGAGATAACGGTTAAAGAGTTACGCGAAGTCGTGAGCGCTCGTGGTGCAGAAAATCTTTCTGCGTCCTGCATCTTTTGGTCTAGCTCTCTTTATACCTCTCCCTACGAGGACGCACAAGGGCCAAAAACGTTTTGGTGTTATTCGCGCTACAGGATGCCCGTTCGCCCATATTCTACGTTTTCCACATCGTCGAATGCGGGATACCGTTTCGTTTTATTGCTTTAAAGAGGAGCGATCACCGGAGGAGCTCGGGTGCATAGTCTTTAAGCGTATAAAGCTCCGAGGGGCTGCTCATCCAAGCGGAGGATCCTCGTACATAATGCGGTTGTGAAAAATATTTAAATCATACGCATCACAGCCTTTTCTGCGATTCTACCAACAGATTTAACGCTAATTAGAATATCGTGATTCGAATTTTATATAGACCAACTTTTTTCCTCCCAGAAGATTAATTACGGTGCATTAAATATCACGAGAATCGTGCTGGTTTTCTTTCGGGAAATGGTGCGATAGTAGTGATTTAACACCTCCGGATGACTGAGTGTGTAAGTGAGATGAATCATTTTTACCGTACTGCACTATATGCGCACATCGGAGCAGGGAAAAATCACTTTTTTTTAATCAAATTTCTCTCGTAACATTCCGCATCGTTATATCCATTAAATGAACCCCTTCCGCTCGAACGTAGAGCCAGAGTAATTCAATAATTGAAATATCGATTTGTTGGAAATATTTTCAGGCGGTATCCCAGCAATGCTTGCTCCGTTCCCGACCGCTGAGGGAACATTGAGATAAAAGCTTGTGATTTTAGATAAAAGCGCCTGATGTATGAAGTAATATTTTCAAAAATAATGCTCCGATATAAAACAAACGGACGTTATCTCTCGTCCCTGTACGGCCTCTACGTTGGATAAGTAAACTTTGAAAAAATTTGATTTCCCAGCGACTATTAGACTTTTCTAGAAAGTTACCTTTACTTTATGTCATCCATATTTTCTTTTTAACTGTTTGCTTCGCGATCGTGTTAGACTTTACGGAAGAGAGGAAGAAAACATTTCTCTAAGCGGTATCTTGAAGCAGAAACACGGAGGGAGAGCTTGTAGGTGGAAAATGTATGTGCGTCAGACGTGCAAAAGAGCAGGATGCGCGTGTGCGAAGCTAAAGTGTCAATGATCCTCAGGGCTTAGGTGGCAAAAAGTACCTCCGATGCTCCATACACCCGGCCGTGTACACCTCTGCCGTACTAGTAGCTTTCAGTAGCATGTATAGCTCCAAAAGTATGTATACACACTAAAAAGGGGACGTAGCGAGAGCGAAAATATGAAGACAATGGAAAAAAATGGGAGAGAAAGCAGGTGGGACATAAATACGTCGTGTACTAGACGAGTATGCTCTTCCTCGTTCACTACATTTTGAGGCACTCGTAAAAATGAATAGAATGAAAATAATATGTGAATATTGAGCGGTAAAAACGATTTTTATTTACTCTCTTATGACTGTTGGTTCGGATGAGTTTCTATGGGAGTGACTCAGAAGCAATGAATGTAGGGAGTAACAAATATTTGTTCGAGATGAAGGAAACTTACGGTAGATCATGCCCGAAGGATCGTATTTTATGGGTGTTTAAATTTGATCGATTTTTATTCCCTAATTGAAGATATAATCACTTTAAATTAATGACAGAGTTATTAATTCGAAATTGTAAGTAAATTTTTTCAACTTATCTTATTTTGACGAATGAAATTATACAAGCCATTAATTAATCGGGGATCCATGAATCGAAAATACTCTCGTTTTTTATTTACTAAATCGCATTAGAGAGCGCAGTGGGAAAACACAAAGGGAAATGGATCAAGAAAAAAGTAGTAATGAAAAGACAGAATGATGACAGGAATGGGCCAAGCCAAGGAGAAACAAAATGCTGAAATAAGCAAATGTGAGATTGTACGAGTATGTATACACACTCGTACAAATGGGTACAAACTCGTTTAAATACTTTCTTAAGAAAATCTTTTCGTGCACGAACCACCTTAAAACGATCTTTGCTTTCAGTATTTATTAAGTCGCTCTCACTTGTCATAGATGCACCAGAATATTTCTTTTCCAAACCAGAATCTCGAGTCGGCACTCCCCAGCCAGGATATAAATGAGCTTTGAACAAGCTACGCTAGCAATTTCCGTTCTTTTAAATCCTCGTGAGTTCCGTTTGCCCTTTTTTATCCCGCATGATTTTAATGTACCGCAAGCGTGTACGAGGACGATGCAACGAAGCGTGGACGAGAAGACTGTGCAGAGGCAGGCACTCTGAGCAATGCGCAAATAAGATAGCGACTCGGTCTCGATACAGCATGAGTATTTCTCTGTGTTATTTGATGCAGCGAGAGGAGACGAAAGCTTCCCATGTCACTTCCCCGAATCGACACGTTGAGAACATTCCAACCACTCTGCCGTCCTAATTAGACTCCATTTGAGGAAAGGGAACAATTTCCTCATAACCCGGGAGAGGCACCGAGGAAAGCAAAATTCACGAAGTTCCGAATGAGCTCTTTTACTTCGGCATGGAAGCTACTTGAACAACAAGCTGTGCAAGCTCTTGTGCAAGTGGAGAGTGTTCAGAAACGTGGAACGAAAGGGGAGACCGATGTTTAATAACAATTTTTCCCTCCGAATGAAGATTAATATGGTTAATTTTTCGTAGCCATTTTGACTACGAAACTCTGATTTAACTAATTAAAAATCCGGGTGAAAACTGTAATTTATAAAGCGGGCCTTGAACAAGATGCGACATTGACTGTGCAGCAGAAATATCACCGTAATTTTTCGGGGCATGAGAATCCCATGAGGATCGCGTTCAGCATGAAGCAGTATATAAACTTACCACTCAAATTAATCAAGGTCATCTTAAACCCTCCGCAGAGCGCCGGCATTAACGATGTCATAATGACTTATATATCGTAGTCTCATTAACACCCTGCAACTTTAGTCCTAACGAGATTTTCGTATTTCGAAAAATCCAAGAGATTCCATTTCTCGAGCTCCACCCCATAAGCCGGTCTGTGAACAGTCTTGAATCGACGAGGACCAAATATTCTCATCTCAACATCCAGTCTCCCTTGATCAATAATCCGAAGCTAATTGGTCCTGCTCACAGCCCATTTCACTTTTCCACGTCCCATTCGCTTTGCCCGGCATCATATTTGTTCAAGCACAAAAAATCTCTTGCCTCGTCTCATATCCTCAGGGTTTTGCCGATGAAGACGATGCTTCGATGCGACTGGTATCTCTCGAATCGGAACGAATCAGAACGAGCAGCTCTGTTTGAAATATTTATTTTAAGGTAGTCCACGAGGAAAAGACATTCACGTAAATCATAGCGAATGGTCCAACGTACGATGTTATTGCATGAATATCCGACAATAAATGGAAGAATAGAACGAATCGAAGCGTATTTATGTCGTTGATTCATCTAGGCCAACATCCGAATGCTGTGTCACGATTCTAATGATCCGCCCTAGCCCTTTCCAATTTGTCGACCTGTGTTACGTAAAACGAAAATGGGTTGCGCTGGCCCTTCGCCAATTCGGCTATTAATTCTAGATAGGAGCAAGTGCATTACGTCGAATGTTTGCAAGATGTACCTGAAATGCTGCATTGAGCTTGTTTTATGCTTCAATAGGCACGCACCACGTATAATAATACGTGGATTTCTACTAAATGAGCCTTACTCACATGGCACTTTTGAAGCTGTCAGGAAAACGATTGTACCACGCAATAAACTTTTTCGATTAACTTTTGTTCCGTGAAATCCCACTGGAATGTCAACTCTTTTTGAACAAGAGTTTCGAAACTATTCTATACCTTTGGCAAGCATAATGGCTGACAGACCCATTTGGTATGTGAAGGCGTCAAAGAACAATCTACTCGCGGCGTGGTTGTTTCGAGTGAATGATGCCTTTGCCACAAGACACAGAGCTTCGTGACGACGAAAAAAAGCACTTTTCTCTCCGCTAATTTTGTCCAATGATGGAGATGGGAACACGCGAAAATATATTTTTTAAAACCCGGCAGCAGTAATCAGGCAACCCGCAGGAAGCAAGGATGCGAGAGAAAATGTGGAAAAAAGGACTGGACACGGAGCTTAAATAGAGCATACATATGGTCACCATCCTGTCACTTATGAGGGAAGCTTTGTCGCTTACCTAATTACCTCGTCTCCGTAATTAGGCCGCTCTTTATTCCGACTATGCGTCAGTCCGGAAACACAAATAAACCACGCCGGTAACATGCACGGAAATGTTCTCGGGAATAGGAAAGTGACAAAGTTTGAATTTCTTTTTTGAGAACTGTAAGCTTGACATGGAAATTGTATGGATTTTATGGTTTAGTCGAATCCTTCATTTTTGCCTTGAGCAATACATTTTCTTGTCAAAATAAACTTTGGTTCTTTGAACGAAAATTTTCGTAACGAAATATTTTTGAAATGAGACGAATTTAAATGGAAATGTTTAACCAAGTTCAAATGGAGTATTTCAAATAAATTTCGCTTGCGTTCACAGTCAATTAGATAGTGAAGATTCTGAAAATATTTGATGAAACAACTAAAAAGTTTGCGTAAGTAAATGACCTTTGTATATTCGCTTGAACAGAGTTATTTGGCTCCGCTGATCCAGTCGATTCGTCTACAAGAAATTTTCAGCATTCGGCTGAGCAAACTGAACGCCATTGAACAAAAAATGGTTGGATCCACACTGAATTTCGTCTAACCAAATCGGAGTTAGCTCAGTGAACAAATACACTTTCTCAACGCTACGCGAAGCGTGGGAAAAATCGAACAAAAAATGCTCGCTTCGATTAAAAACAAGCGTAGAATGGCTAATAAAAAGTTATTCTTTTAAATTTTATTCTTTCCAATTTCAAGCCCGCATACATGCAATCCAAATGAATTCATTGGCGTTCCGAAGTGTGAGATATCCTCGTTTCAAAGTGCTTTAATTACCATACAATATAAACGAATAAATGTTTCACGAGCTAGGATTAATAATCGAAATCTATTCAACGGTGTGCGTATCGCGGAAGCTATTTAGCAACGTTTCGTTTGCGTTTTCACCGGTGAAGCATGAATTAAGCCGCCGTTGCCAGCACCACGGAAAGAGAACGTGACACAATTCTCTTGATTGCGTTAATTTTTTTCGTGCATTCGTAGTATTGACGAGTCGAATCAACGCAATTAAACCGAATACATACAGCGTCGAATTTTGTGTCGATGAGCCATCATTTTTCACGTCCGTTTCAACAATGCGTTTACCCCATTTTCGTTTGTTCGTCTTGTCCTTCGTAACGACACGAATTCATGATTCATACCCGTCCGAGCAGCGAAAGACACCGCTTATTGCATTCTTGTTCAGTAAGCTTGAAAAATGCGTCGACAAAAATTGTTGCTGCACGCTGTGTCGCAGTGAATGATACTAATGAAGGTCTCTCGAGAACACTGCGAAGTTGGATATCCCGTCAAGGTTTTTTAATATTGGACACCTGAAATTATTGCAAGCTTCTCAACGAAGCTTAGTTCAGTGAAAAACCTCATCATTATTCTTTCAACCTCGGAGACTCGTCTTTATCTTTCCAGCTTTTCAAACGATATCTAGAGACGCGACAGGATCCTGGTGCCAAGTCTTAAGATATGGTTTCCGAAAGGCAGAGGCAGAACGTGCGGCGGATCTGCGCTCGCGATTGTGCGATTTCTTTTTAACGACTTAAGCACACCGACGTTTTCGAAGCTTCCAAGAATCTCATATTCTGTTATTGTACACTTAGCTGAGCATTGTTCTCAATTTCTGGCCCGAATATCTTCCTTTGTTAAATATAAATGAACGGAAATTGTTTAGCTGGGACGAAACAGCAAAAAAATCAAAACAAAATAAGACATTGAGGCTCTGTAGGCGCTGTCAGAATCTACTGCTGCTTATCACAAGCTTAAAAATATAACTTCAGAATCCTCCCCCAAAATATTCGTTTTTATCTTATCAGAAAACAATCATATGACGAAAAAAATGATTTGTTTTCTGTATTGTTCCATCATTTCTCCAATTTTTCAAAAAAGCTCCCTCGATATAGCTTCTGTATTGTGTTTTAACGGTCAGCCGCATTGCCATGACACGGGGTTGTTTGAAAAACGAGATCCAATTCGAGCACGAATATCAGGTGATTATTCGATATCCAGTGTCCATTCCCTGTGTGCAGACTCCAGAAATTTTCGTAACAGTCCTTTTTTTCAAACTTTCCAAGTGTGAATGTTGCCCGATTATTGGGGAGTTGATAAAAATAGCTGCCATCATCGACTTTTGTTGGTGAAGAATCAAATATTTCGACATAATCCGACATAAATAATGTCACATTGTTCTTCCGTTTCTTCGAAAACGCCGCAACGATCAATACACGAGCGTAGCACATAAGTAATCTTTTGTTGAAATACGGCGGTTCCATTAATCGAGAGATTTAGGTTACCCGCTCTCTCTCCGCTTCCAAGTGCATCGCCTCAATTTATTACCATCCTTATCATAATTATTATTGTTATTGCTCCATTATTATTGTTATGCTGGCATTGTTATCCATAATATTAGCTAATATGTACCAGCATTTACACAAATTTGCAATATCAATATTTGACAAAGGTCGATGCTGATTATCGAGGATATGGGAGCGGGTATCGAATCGGGGGAGGGTTTAAACGACATGTGAACGTGAGAAACTGTTTACATGTTTTCATCGATACCTTCGAACTTTGATGGAGTAAAAGTAGGACGGTGTGTGACGACAGAGCATGTGCTTTCGAGATCTGAATAAGAATAATAGGGAGCATAAAGATCATGACCAACATGGCACGTTGAAGCCATTCGTTGTAGATGAAAAATGACCCAGAAAATTTGACGATTCGGGGATATCTTGAGATGAAGAATATAACATTGTAAAGCTGACGATACGAGAAAGAATTCTTGGCTACTTGATTCGAGCAATTTCTCGCTCTTTCTCTCTCTCTCTCTCTCTCTCTCCTTTTTCCTGCTAATGCGATATTTTCATTCCGAATACATTCGTTCTCTGAATATCGCATCGATTACAATTGCTTACAGATTATATTTGTAAGTATCGTTGTAGCTGGCCGCGGTTCGATACAAGCTCAAGTAGATTTGTGTAGTAACGAAGAACGTCATCAATCATGCTTCACCAAGGCTCTCGATAAAGCATTGCCCTAATTAGAGCTGTATACAGGAGCAGGCGTTCTCCAAGCTCGTTTTCCTCTTCCCCTTTTTCTCTCTTTCTCTCTCACTCATTCCTTTACTCCCTCGTTCCACTAGAAACTAAAGCACTTTTCAGGAGCTTCGTGTTTCGATGTATTAGTTGCAGCGCCCTCATTACAGAACGGAAGAATTTCTAATATTATCTCCTTTATTTTTCTGCATTTCGTTGTTTATTTTTTTTAATTAAATATTCTCTCTTCGTTCTGCATGTGAATTCCTAGAAATTCGAGAATCCGGAACAAACTCGTGGATCTTTAGGCGATTCTACTGTTCCGTTGAAATACTCGATCGTAACTTATGTTCATTCGCGAATCCGTGCAAACTATAACTTTGACATATAACTGCAAATATCCCAATCACGAGAGCGAATTAGTCGCTCCACATGAGGAATATCCGTCCTGTTGAATTAATAAATAATCAATGTACACGAGTATATGCAGTTTGATGATTTGTGAAATGTGTTGATTAACGATCTATGCTCGGGGAGCGAGCGAGGGAGGGGGGCGAAGGGTGCGGGCTTGAATTTCCGTATCCAAATGCTATTAACGAGCTGCGTAAAGGGATGAATGTTCGATCGTATACGTTGCTTGGTCACTGGCGCTCATTTCTTTTTTATAACGTGGAGGTACAGCCTCGTGCATGAATCAGTGTCGCAGGTGTGTGTGTGAGCTATAAACGGCTCGAAGTATATAAAAGGCATGCCAATGTAACGAGTGAAATCTTGAACATTAAACGTGCGTAGTGAACGATCTCGGGACCACCTGTTAACATTTCCTGGGCCCGTATATGCGAGGAGTTGATTCTTTTTTTTTTCAACAAATTCGCAAAAGAAATAAACTTGAAGCGGAAGAAAAGACACGGAAAAGGAGCCGGTGGCTCGAAGTGGCAGCGACTGTGTGGGAGGAAAAAAAAAGATATTCATATGCAGCGAATACGAACGAGTCTAAAATGCCTTTTATTCGAGCAGCCTCACTCGGGAATACAGAAATACAGGGATTTTTTCTCGTCGCAGTGAGATTTAATGAAGGAAATAAAGGTTGCCAGCCAGGTATTAAAAAGTTATTATTAACATGTAAATAAAAGTGCTTGATAAACGGAAGTCGTGTTAGAATCATGTGAAAATAAAATTCCACGAAATTTATCTTCTCCTCGGTCTGACGGTGCCTTGAAATACTTGCATTTGCATGAATATAGGAAAATATATTTTTTCGAATCAGATACTCGTTCTCTTTTATCCGTTCAGAGAAAAGACATTCATGTCAGGATTCGATTTAACGTATAGATTCTACTTGCATCTTACTGGCATGTTGAGATTCGGTATAAGATAAAAAAGTCACCGGGGCAACAAAGAGTCTCGAAGAAGCTTGAATAAAAAATGTGTGCTCCTCAAAGGGGCTGTGTCTGTTCGAAAAAATCTTCCCAGAAACATCCCCTAGCCACAGCCAGTGAAAGGACGTTCGAGTGAGCGCTTACAGTCCGACATTTCAGTAAATGGATAAACGCTGACCTAGGTGCTCAACCGTCTGCGTCAAGAACTGTATACTCGCATATAACACACACGCGCACACACAAACTCGTACACGAATGTACATAGGTGCACACCTATTTATACATGTGTACCTATAAAAATGTTGAGTAGAGGAGAGCACTGTAGATGGGACACTTCGCACAGACGCTAGCTGGCTTGCATACAAAAATCATGGAATTTACTCGGGCAGCGAAGAAGACTGAGGATTTTCGAAGATGGAGACGTAGAAATAACTCGTATTTTTCAAGTGAGCCTTCCAAATCTTTCGCTAACGCAGACTCTTATAAAATAGAGGAGCTATCAGCTCAAAGATCCAAAAGAATCTACGGGAGGTGAAGAATCAATGATTACCGGATACGTGGCTTGTACAAAGAAAGTGAATGAAGTTCCTTTCACAATGGACGGTGGATCGTGATACGAAGGTGATGAGAATCGACGTACTAAATTTATCGTAATTTTACCCGAGTGTTCTTTAATGACAGCTACGGCGCAGTGTCTCGAATCTGTGCTACTGTGAAAAATGGAAAGTAACGAAACCTCATATTGAATGGAAGTGAAAGGTGTTCGGGATAAGTCGATTTAACAAGTTCTGATGATGAAATATTCGAAACTGTTGAACCAATTTCTGTCGCGAATTTATCAACATCCGTTTCTACATTTTATGCTGCGGCTGAGGTTCGCTATGCATTTCAATGAAAAAAGATACTCCTTGTTCATTGTAAAGCTACTCCGATCTCATTGTCCAGGAAGGAGAAGATTCACCAAGGATAACAAAGGAAGTATTGTGCACGGGATAAACCAATTACAAAGATACGTAACCAGGAAGCGACAAAGCCGGTGGAGCCAGCAGGAACTCCTGGTCGCTTGTCCTGCTCCGTGTCATACTGATCTCCGTTTAAGTTGCACCGGCTATTAGGAAAACCGTGACACGTGGTGCTAATATAACAGTAGCTTTAACGAAGGGATCTGTCAACGTCAAATTCCATGATTAACCAAGTTCCAGAAAAATATAAAAGTAGCCGTGTCAACAGCGTATATACCCTTCTCGCTTCTTTTTCTCAACTATATCTTTCGGTCTCCTTGGTCACCTGATTAAATTAGCAGTTTTGACCGTCTCAGACCGAGGCCTATTTCACGTCGAAGGAAGATTATTCATCGCAATTTGATCTCAAAATACTTTCTAGTTTACAAATCTGTTGTAACATTTTTATTTTTTTGTTGGGACATACGAATTTTCGAATGCTGGGTGCCCGCAGCACCAGGTACTTAGAGCGGTAAAATGAGGAACATTTACCAATTAATCTAGCACCTAACATATCTTAAATACATCATATTAGCTTCCCTTTGGAAGGATATTCAAAGAGACGCGTTTGGACTATGAAAACCAAACGCGTACTCACTTTATTTTGCGATAACTAAAGCGCGATTTCACACAGTGCCAACTCAACACGAAACGCCGGCTCCCTATTGATATTTCGATGGATCAAAGCAGTTTATCTCTCGGTTTAGGAGTACCTAACTGGTGCAATCTAACCTCACTTGATGGACCTAGGCAGCTACCGACCTTCCTGGCCGATGCAGTTTTATAGAGCCTGGAAGCGCGTGTTGCGTAGAAGCACCGTACGCTCCGAGAGGATTAACGATTTAAAACCATGTGAAAGTGGAAGAGCTGCACCATGAAAAAAGACATTTTATCGTCGTAATTTTGAGTGATTCTGAATTTGATATTCATGTTTTCCGTCCCAGTTTCGAACTAGTTATACCAGCAAATGCGTTGCAGAATATGGAATGTTTGTTCGTGTTTGCAATGTAAGCAAATAAGGACAGCAACTGCACGAATCTCGATAGATTCGCATATTTTATTCCATCACATTGGCGTATCATAATCAAGAGACAGGCTTCTACGCACACATATCGCAAAATGTTCCGGTATATCGTAATAAATGGCTTTCGTTGAAGTTGGTGAAGCGCATAAACATAACGAACGTAAACTACGTACTGTCGGCGTTGCCGTTGCCAGAACCTTCGGCTCGTCGATCAGCTCATCGCTCAGGCGTAACGAACGCACTGCTGTCGAATTTCCATACAAATTATACGATACGATGAGCCCATTCGTAGGCTTCCCTCTGAAGCGTACCGAGAGCAATGATAGGGAACGCGAAGAAGCAAAGAACGAAGGATGGATGGAGTACAATACGGATACTTTGAGCGCGCGTTCGCAGCGTCATTAAAACGAGCATGCGCGCGATAATTATGATGATACTCTCTGTCAGAACTTACGCCTAAAGCTATTCCTCTGCTTAATGATCCTTACTCGGTAATCTCGTTTATCTTGGCGATAGCTACTTTACACTTCTTTCTGAAACTGACTACTTTGATTCATTACTCAATTTCTTTAACTTCCTTTCATACGAATTTTCTTCTATGATCAGTAGCTGTGAAAGTATTTTATAATATTTTTTCTTCCGAGTTCGACTCTCATTAAATACTTGAATTTAAACCGGATTTTCTCCAAGGCTTTACGAACGTCCACATCTTTTTTTAATACCGAAAATTTTGAAACTCCGAACGAATAAATTTTCATGGTTCTTGAGTATGGAAATGAAAATTAATAAGAAACATGAAATTTGAAAATTTTTTCACAAATATTACAGTTACAATGTTCGTCCTGAAGCTTGAGCTACCCGATGAAACAGCTGTGTGAACGCTGCTTTTAAAAAATGTGAATAAATCCAGAACCATTCGGAATAAAAAGTCAGAGGGAAGGCTGGATTTCCCTGCATTTTTCGTGAGTACGTAACTGTCGAAATCCTCATTGACTGAAATTATTGGCCCGGAATATAAGTGAAAAAACTCGTGAAATTTTGGTGTATTTAGCCTGCTTACATCTCTTATATCTGCTATTCGTAGTGCTCTCATCCGAGAAATAGGTCAAAAAATAATATTTGAATATTTTTTTCCATACATACGACTCGTACACCGCTCCTCTTGAATGATAAATTCGCTTTCCTGGCAAGAAGCTTTCTCGACCAGCTGGCCCAGATCGGTGATAATTTTGCATCTGATTTTCCTTTCCAGGCAGTTTGCCTTACTGCCGACGAACGAAGGGGATCCTTCTTTCGCGAAGTTTTTTGTCTGCTTTGGCATGAACTAACTCTCATGGTAGTTTAGTCGGTAAAAAGTCCACCTCCAAGTTTCCTCTCCCACGCGGCGTTCACGTATCAAATAAGCGTCCAGGTGCGCCTCGTTCGTGTTTAAACAGACCTAACCCCATGTATTTTTTCTTCCACTCGAAATATGTGTTGTTTGCAAGAAAACTTGGAACCGCGAAAACAACGTCAACCATCCGTACCACCCCAGGAGGCATTTTTTACCTTCCCCATATATAAAACCTCCGGGGATCTCGTAACTTTTGTGTTTTACAAAAGTTAAACATCGTAGTTGGACTTGTATTGAAACCAGATGTCGTTCTCAACCGTACTGCGGCTACGTTCTGCGGAACTTGACACTTCATGATGCTACAATTGCTCCCCACCGTATAGAAATTGCTTTTGAGCCAACTTATCTAAATTCATGGATTTTCGAGCTTCTAGTTTATCCATCTTTCAAACACACATATGCTCGTAATGAGTATTCAAATAGCGTGTACGATTAAATTATTAGACCTCATTTCCGCGAGCACATACGTTCAGACTGATCGAAGAATTGGAATGATTTATGAAAAAAGTAGATGCTTGCTAGGACTCCAACGAGATGAGAAATTATGGATCGAACCCTATGGGCGATGATGTGGGAAGGTATACGAAGAATCTCTATACAGAGAGGGTTACAGAGGGCTGTGCAGTATCAGAGGCAATAGTGGTAAAAGTCAAGGGGCCATGATCAAGGAACGCAGGGTGAATCGTAGTGCATGAGATGAGGGGGGGAGCGGAGAGCACAGTTTTGCATTATGCAACGATGGTAAAGACCCGGACATTTAGATGGTGGAATATTCAAGAGAAATACGAGAATGTCTCTGGGCTTCTTCTCTGTTCTCTCGTACTCTTTAGTTTGTAGCCGTCGCTCAACTGTTCCCGCGGGCGACGAATAGGTCGATCGGTCGGGACGGAGATTGAGTTTTGCGAGCAATGCAAGATGGTTCATGACCCCGTGAACCCTGGAGGCTTGGGAGATCGATTATACTGATTTCTTGTATAGAAAGCTTCGTCATCTATACGGTGTTTTCCACTTATGCGACGCATTGGAATTTTGTGCTATTGTAAATAAATGTTTTTTTTCTACATTTCCGGTAGAGAGGGTAAATCTGAAAGTCAGTATAATAATTACGAAGTTATTTCACGACTCGAATGCGTTTAAACGGTTAGAATAATCTTCTCGGAAAAGAATCTCATAGACATGGTAATGGAGTGTAAATTTCTGGAGGAACTTTCTTCAGAGACTCGATGCTCAAGTGAAACGGTTTAAATTATATAATGTAATATAACGAGCTCGAAATTAAAGTTTCGTTTGAGTTAAATATATGCTAATTTACGAATAAAGTAAAAGTCCGGATAACTTGAACAATTGAAATAGCACGCGCGAATTGAATAACATACACGTGTGCCGTATACGAATGCGAGGCTTTTGCATGTGTCACATTTTCATATGAATGCTCGAAAATGTTGATCTCCCTACGACATGTGATTGGAGACCAAACTCACTCGGAGGATAAGTCGATATTACCGTGACCGTGTGGCAACCTGAATTATTAAATTGCTGCAATTGACAAGGAAACATGTTATGATATTGTAGCGCAGCGTGTCGTCAGATGGCACTCGCGAGCACATTAACAAACCCCGGATCAAACAAAGCCGTTGAGAAGCGAAACTGCTAACCGCGCTCGTCCGCTGGTATGCACTCAAAAAGCACTCCTCTCGCTGTCTCTCTTTCCCCATCGCTTGCTCTCGCCTCCTGTTTCCTCTTTCGCATTCTCTTGCTTTGTCTGCCTCGTGTTTATACATTGAGACGCGCAGTTATGCCAAGTTTCTGGCACTTACATATTATTCCGGTGACTTCAGGGACTTAGGCAAGAGGAAGGAACCGACGGGGAGTGAGTGAGGGAGAGAGAGAGAGAGAGAGAGGCAAGAGACGCTTCGGAGCATGTGTTATAGTTGGCCAATATTTCGATCGTTTATCGGGCCAGGTACTCATGAATTTCTCATGTAATCCTTCCAGCTAATAATACTTGGAATACATAAGGATTTCTGCATACGTTTGCATTATTGGCAAGCTCGTATCCATATGAATTTGAATAAAACAGCAGACGTCCGGAGCTCCTTGAGATGCAATCCCGATTCGTTTACGACGCGAATACAATCGCAGTTCCGTCGGTGTATCTGTTTATTGTTGTTCTGCCGAGAATTCATTTCGGCGCGCTATCTCCCGCTTGAATGGCTAATGGATTTCGTGCGGTTTTTAGTGGAAGCAGCCTGCGCGCGAGATGCTTCCGAAGGGCGGACAATCGTTGGCCGGTACTTCATCAAGAAGGGTCCGAGTTTGTCAGAACAAAAGCCAACGGAGGGCTCGAATGGGCAAATAAATTTTTCTCTCCTATTAGCTGTCGGCAATGTTACAAAACTTTGCTGACCGATAATAAATGCATCTCGGCAAGACACATATGTACTGAGGCTGTGACTGGGGAACCTGAAATATTCGCCTGAAATTGAGAAACATCGTAACCAGAATTCAGCACCGTTCAACGCGCAAAACAAACGTCTTGAGTGTTCGTTTAACAAGCTAGTTTCACACTGAAGTTTTACTCGATAAAAAATATTATAAAGTGTTGAATAGTCCCTGGAACGTACCGCGGAGAGTAATTTAGGGTTTGGCACACAAATGAAATGAATTTCGGACTAATTGTCCACATGATATCAAAAGCTTGATGAAGCTTCTCCCAAACAAGGGCAAAATGACGTATGCCATGCTTACGGGAGCTCGGATCGACGTGGACAAACTAAACTGGAGTCAATTTTACTGAAAGGCTCACGAAAACTCCTCGGGGGATGGTGCTCGCTGTTCCCACGAGAAACGTGTTGCTTATACCCGACTAGACAATGTTGTAGCCGTATACATAAGAAGATAACTCTCTTGGGAATTGCGAAGGTCTACTACCGTGTACAGACTCTGCGTTTGATCCGATGGTGAGTGGGTCAAGTCATTTTTGAGTTATATACGTGGCTTGAGCCGGAGGAGGCGAGTTTCTTGAAGTTAAAGCTTTAGTGGATTAGATGAAGCGATGGAAAATATAGGTTGGCAGAGAAGAGACAGCTGGAATCGTTGAACTGAGATTTCGCAAAGATGATTAATGTTTCATGAGAAAAGAAATTTAGTCGATTTTCTTGGCTGTAAGACATCTGGGACCTGTAGTTTTTCGTAATCGAATAATGATGACTCGACTCGTTCGAATGAGATTGAGGATGAGGACAAATTGTTGGATATATCAAAGCAAATGAATAATGCACAACTCGGTGAAAAATCTAGTGAAGTTTAATCGGATTTTCGAGCCAATTGGAACAAGTTATTGCGAAGCGGAGTTCCAACTTGCTCGAGGATGTGATGCAGTTCATTTTCGTTGTGCGATCAATCTCACTAGAAACTTTTGTTTTGATTAAGACTCTAATGTTGCTTGTTGACCCTGCATGGTAATAGACGAAAATAAATAGAGAGTTTTCCAGCTTCCTCGCGGATCCAGGGTCTCAGGCATGCGAGTCACGATATCGTATGACCCCAGCAAGAATAAACAAGTCGAAGAAGAAAGCACAAAGATCATTACCGTTGCCTCGGTAAAGTGAAGAAAGGAGAGCGCGAGATGACGCGGTGGAGGAAAAGGAAAAATAATATCTATGTGAAGACGTAGCGCGGCGAACGAGGGAACACGACGCGGAGTAAACTCAGTGTTTTTAAGCCCTTGGCACATACTAATGTCTTCGGGCCAGGACAACGACGCCCGTTCCTCGTTTTTTCGCTAATGGCACCCTCGTATCTCTCCCGACGCTCTTGGGCAAACCGAGGTCTACCCGAGGAAGAACCACAAAGTGTCACGAATGCCACGACCTTGTATCGTCGGGGCGTGACACGAGGAAGGTCTCGCCAATCTATCCTAAAGTCTGCAGTTACTGCTTTTTTTTTTTTTTTTTCGTTTTTTTTCTTTACAGCTTAGAAAAGTATACTGGGACAGTAGCCGTTAATGTTCTACTGATGGCTACTGGGAAAATTTCTCATGAGGGATCACGCTCAGGATGAAACGTGGAATAATCCCTCGGAGTATCTTGCCAGAGAAAGCTCATTTTCACGTTATACCATTTATATAATTTCAATGAAAGCTCGGCCATCATCCTCGAAAATCACGCTACGCATCGAGCTGGAAAAGAAGATCGTTTGCGATGACCATTTTTTGCAGCCTCCACCTCTCTGGGAGCCGATGTCATAATTACGTTTACGACGTCGCTTCGGGAACTCAACTGGGGCATAATTAAATCCAAAGAAGTATTGACATTTCTGAGTCAGTGCATTTGAAGCGTCGTCAAGTAAATCTCGTCAGCTTGCTACATTACTTCCCAGTTGGTAAACTCAATCATGCGATAGCCAAATGTTGAACGACCTCAGTAATTTATTCTCGTCAAATGGGGATTTGGTCCGAGCGAAGAGTACCGAGAAATCGTTTCGTTGCAATCAACGGGTACAAAATGCCGTGCGTCGACATCACTTTTATTTCATATATGAACAGATTGCACTGGAATAAAATGCGCTCGAGTGCCGACCACTTTGGGCGCTTTTATTACATTTTTTCGAATCATGGCTCAGCTGGAAATTCAATTTTTCAATTATTCTTAAGCTGCCCTTAAGTAATTCGTTTTGTTATAATATCATTTCACAATACGAAGACTTGAGAATTGAATATGATTGGATTGAGAAGACTTAGTGAGTCGGAAATACGGAAATGCCAGTGTCACAGCAATCGTAAATATTCAGACGCGGGAATAATTCTGTAAATTGTAAATTAGACAAAGGGGCGAGGGCGAGAGCGTTGGAGAGACGTAGACGAGCCAAGAACGAGAGTCGAAATAGGATGGTATAATTACGAGGCTTAGATACCGTCAGGAAACCAGGAGATGGTGGGAGCAATGAGGAACGAGATAAGCAGATGGTTGGTAAACTTTTCTCGCAATTTAAAAAAAAGGCCACCGACTCCTTTTGACACCTTTTCGTGCGATTATCGTACGTTGTAAAAAAAACCTTTTACGAGAGCATACAGTTATATGAATCGTAATAGCCTCCTAAAATGCCTCAGAAAATAGTAGTAAAATAATATGCCGAATCTGTCACAGCAGTGCAAGAGTAAACATATCAATTTTACGAGTATATGGCGCTAAATTGAATAATGCACGTTATCACAAACACTTGCGAAGCTTTCAATTTGAATTCGTTTTATTCCGGCACAAATCTGTCAACAGCACTCGGTATTCGACAGTTCGAACAACTATTGCTTAGAAAAAACAGGGTGGAAAGTGTTATTCGAAAAATTGAAAAAACAAAGAAGAAAAACAAAAAAAACATTTCGTCAGTGGAATTGAGCGTCGACGAAAAACGTTCTGTCAGATTTTATCCTGGTATTTAACACCCTTTTCTCCGTGTATGTGTGTGTGTGTGTGTGTGTGTGTATGCGATAGAGTATGTTGATCACGCATTGTTACGCGGTAAGTCACGCCCGACGAAAGGAATTTGGGAAAACATAGAGGCAAAGTGTTAAATTTGGTGATGGATTTTCTCGAGCGTTCGACGCAGGGAAATGAGAAAGTAAGTGGATACACTGGTGGGATATTAATCGCGGGAAACTCGAAGCGGAAACGAGTGTTTACAATCTCTTTACGTTTGAAAGACGTCGTAAACTTACTGAGAAGTAAGGATTCCCGTGGTTGATGAACTAGTCAATATCGTGGTGGAGCTCCGAACGACCGGCAAGCGTCTTCTCCGACTTATAATGAGGCACTCGGTGCCTCCCCCGCACGGGATACCACTTTGATGTCCAACAAAGTGTTGGCTAATAAAAAGCGCGAGTGGACACGACGTGGCAAAATTTTTTTTATCATCGACAATATTTCTTCGTATTATCGTTATTAATCCTTTTATTGTTCTCAAGTGCTGTTGAAAAATATATATATTTGAGATAACGAAAAGGAAAAAAGTCCTCGGTTGCGCGGGTGAGTGCGTGTCGGGGCGCGGACTGAACCACTGAGAGAAACTCTCGCCTTCGTTTTTCCCACCCTTTCGGATACTCTGGCAACCCCCACTACATCGAACACCCTCTCACCCAACCCCACTATCAAAGCATCCCCTTTACGCCTCACCTAGGACGCTTCCTACACGATCCGTCGTCAGCGCCAACGCCCTTGCGCATTGGAACGTCCCCACGTCAGGTATATAGTTTTGTTTCTCATCGTATCGCCTCTCTTTGTCTCTATTCTGTGTAGTACTTTGGAATCAGCCTCTCATCCGCAGCCTCCATCGTCACATCTATCGAGATAGAGCTTTGAACATTTTTGCCTCCTCGTTATTCTCGTCGAATTTCTCATTTAAAACCCCCCTCGCAATCGAGTCTTTGCGTGTCTCGCTGAAATTCATTCCACACTTCAATTGCGCGATATTGCCTATTATTTTTAAATGCCAAAGTACCAAGACCACCATTCCATCGCTTCTCGTACGGATGCTTAATGTACGTGGACTTGAAAACCTTCAATATTCGGACGGAAAATTGTGATTCTCGCGATCGCAATCGATTTCATGGAGATCGTAAATATCATTTTGAAATGTAACCGAAGCCGCGTTTAAACTGGCGTACCTATAAAAGCGTTTACAATGTTGTATAACACTCCGGAAGCTTAAGCGAGAGTTTTTTGCTTGAGTACTTTCGATGTACTTGAATTGTACGATCCATCCACTGAAATTACTCAATAGCCGATCGCTCTCGATCTCTGTAAGTCGGCATGTCGTTCAATAAGTTCTTCTCGCACTGAAGCGTTTCGATGCAGGATAACTGTGGGCTCATACATTGTGGAAATTTGAAATATAAATTCAAACGAATTCTGGTTTTTAAGCAAAATAAGACATTATTGATATTCGGAAGGAGCATTGCAAATTCCAACATGTGCTTGCGTTTACACGCATGCGTTGATTCAAACTCGGTGAAGCCTGGATTTGAAACAGCGTTTAACGTGTGCAGTTATGGACTCTTTTTTTTCACTTGTTTGCTTCTATTCTCCATAATTTTACGGTGCTCAAGCGGAGAGGAAAAAAGGTTATTCGCGTATGCCCGTAGTCATTCGGAACTCGTCCATCAGAAAACAAAGGCAGATCTGTGTCTATGGTTCATTTCCGATTGAACGGTTCGTTACCGTTTTATTGCCGAATCGAATTTCGCTTCTCCACTGTATGTGTGCTTTTTTCACCGGACTATGGTCTGTTCATTGTCGAAAATAAACATGGAGCGACATAAGAATGTGAGCCGGAATAATCCACAGTTTTTCCGACCATGATTTCTGGTGTGCATCTTTGCAGGTTCTCACATTTGGACAGCTCCATGAACTAGAGAAAATTCATGAGAAGTTTCGAACAAACAGTTGTGCGAAAACGAGTATTTTTGGCGAAATTATCTTCCGATAACCTTTTGAATCGAAAACTGGTACATTTTCTTTAAAAATGAGACCAACTCAATGTACGAAGAATGACAGCAGTGAAATCTGTACGATATGATAACACTGGTTCATATTGCAAGTCAAAGATTTCCAAAGTCCTTGTTCGGTTTCTCTGACCTATTCTCAAATTTGATCTTTCGAGCTACATCGTCTCGAATTAATTTCGTCCAAAGCCCCTATGCTATCAGCCCGAACAGTATGCTCGGATTTCTATCTCAATTATCAAACTTGAGTAAATCCCTGCTCTCTCTCTCTCTCTCTCTCTCTCTCTCTCTCTTCGTCCTTCTCTAGCATTCGCGTTTACACTGTTCTGGTCAACTATGTGTTCTTTCCTCTCGCAGGCTCGTTCTCTCGTTCTACAACTCCACCCACTAGCATTCAATATTCTATACAGCAGCGTATACTTTCCAAGCCTTTCCACGAAGCTCATTAATTATCAGTTAATTAGGAGGAACAAGCTCAGAAGAGGTTAATAACTACTAGGCGAAGTAGAATGGCGGCTATGAGCAGAGGAGAGCTTTCTATGTGCAAAAATCGTTACGGGTTCGTCGCTACGGTGATTTGAGCAGAGAATATATAATCGTACCCAACACGAGAATACGAATAGGCGCGAGACCCAAAAAGTAAGAATGGGAGTAAACTTTTGTGTACCGATCTCATGAATAATGAAGAAAGCGGGAGACTCGGATCTCCTGGTATTGGATAAGGACAAGTAGACTTTGTTCGTACTTGTCGAAAGCTCGCAAGAGAAAATGAGAGCGAGGTCCTTTGACCCGGGCGAAGAAAAATTTACGAGAGCAAACCTTGACAAGACTGATTAGAGTCTCAGCACAAGAACGTTTTCACCCGCTTCACCAACTACCCGCCTTTTTTATGTGCGTCAAAGCCTTTTGATTATCTTTTACAAGCAACGAGAGGCCCTGGGTGGGGAAAGTCTTTTACTCTTAACAACGCGGGACATGCGCTACGGAATACAGTGAAAGCGTGAAAACGAGTTGTGCTCAAATCCGCATTGCACACAAAACGAGTTTGTCCAGGAGACGTTTTGTGCAAAAAACGCTTCTCTCTCCACACGTATGCGCGCTTCAGAACTTCATTGGATTTCATTTCATTCAATTCTAATGCGCGCTCCTGCGGTCTGCTCGCAAAATTCAAATGGTTCGGAAATCGATAACTACTAACGTCACAAGTGCAGTGCAAAGTAAAGCGTGCATATCCATTCGCTACGCATCTTCATTTTCTTTTTTTTTATTTTCCCGTGTAAATCGGTATATCGAAGGCAAACAAAGAGTATGAGGGGAACAAGGCTCTTGTTATGCTCGATGACGTCAAACAGAAAATCTGCGCTAGTGCAAAAGAAGCAAGAGCGATGTGGGAAGCTAAATGGATGGTGTACTTTTCAGGAAAACTGGGGTGGCTGACGGAAAGCTTCTCAACATCGTAATTAAATTTTGATGCAAGCTACACACATACAAAATTTGTTCTCGCTCTCTCTCTCTCTCTCTGAGCCAATCATCATTACGAGGTAACACGACAAGTGTACCTTAAGAAAATTAGGTATCTATAATTTGAGATAAATCTCTCGCAATTGTGGGCGTAAATACTCCTTCGAGAGCCAAACAAGTAGGACGAAGAACTTGTAACTCGTTTTAGTTTACGATCAATAACAGCAGCTTTTGGTCGAAATTACATATCGAGATAGTCGTCAAATTTGTTTTCTTCTATTATCAAGCTTGAGCGTATTTTAATTGACTTCGATATATGAATGAAAAACATTCTATAAAAGAGCTCGTGACAGAAAATCCGATAGGAGACCACCCGCTCAATTCACTTATTTTATATTTCCCTACAACGAAGTTTTTAAGTGAGGTCTCAGAAAGGGGCACATTCGCTAACGTCGAAGTATCTCTACGACGTGAAGCTCGTTGAATAACAAAGTAAAACAGTAAAAGTAAATGACGAGTACATTATTTTTCAGCAATTGAGAGGATCCACTCTAAAAAATTGAGATTCATAAAAACGCGACTCGGCGTACACTGATTTAAAATTTATATTTTATATTATTTTTTTCGTTCTCGTCGTTCTCTTCAACGCATATCATTCGTTGACAAAAATGCACGTAAAATGCGGAGATACAGCGTGAAAAATGCTTCATTTCCCTTTACATGGAAACCAACGAGTTTTTTTCCCTCCCCTCTGTATACTCTGGCAGCCATAAGTTTTTTGTGGGATATGAGAACGCGAGAGGATCGAGCGGAAACGTGTACATGGCAACGTCCAGCTGGTTCTGAGATTGCAAAGCTTTCTTGCTGGACGATATCCGCAGAATGAAAGGGCGCGAGGAGGGGGAGAGAGACCGAGAGACAGGCGAAATGACAAGTGTCATAAATGAACGGAGAAAATGTAAAGGTCGCTTCCGCAGGATTTATACCGGATTTTTCTTGCGACGCAAGATGCTAGGAAAACATTTATGAAATATGAAATGGGTTCTTCTCTCGGGCGTTCTTGATGGAGATATTTCGGGTACACGCCCACAAGGGCTAAGCATTCCGAACAATTTGATCATATTATGTTGCCATGCTGGAGATTAGGTGTTAACATTAGTAAGTAGAAAGAACATAAATGGAAACGTTTTTTTCTATGAATTGTCGATGAACTGGTTTTTCAGTTTTTAATCGGACGCTCTTGAATTAACTCACTTCCGTTCGATTGTGACAAAATCTTCTTTATTCGCAAATGATTTCTGATGTCAAAAGTTTAGTTGGACTACCATTGCAAACTTTTCCGATATCAAGCTACTAAAAGATGTTTTAAGGCCTTATTTACACTTGTGATGGGCGCGAAAATTCGATTTTTTTTAGTTTTTAGTTATCGTGTCCACCACAATTGATGCTCAAAAAAGGTGCTTTTGGAATACAGCTGGAGTTCCGTTATTTTGAGGAATTTTCCGATGGAAAAAATTGTACAAGTACATGAACATTGTACAAGTACTTTCTTGTCGAAAAAAAATCAATAAATCACGTTTTTTCGCTGGCTGCAAGTGTATATAAGGCCTTAAATTCCCTCAGGTGAAGCAGATCGATATTTTACATTTGTTTGTTCGTGGAATGTTAGGAAAAGAGATGACCATTTGAAATATTACTGTATATATAATCTGGAAACTCATCGAACTATTTGCATGGAAAAGAAGCGCAGTTTCCAACGATTGGTCCGATAATAATAGCTTCTCAAAATAGTTGAGAAAGTTTATACTATTAACTTTGTTGTAACGAGGAAAAAAAGTCATCTTCGTTCCTGTCGTATTCGCATTTTGGATGGAATGAAAGATATAAAAAAAATGTAGAACGATTGGAATTCAGATGGGATTGAAGTTTTGATTGAAAATGCACACGTGCACGATTCCTGACACTCGATCGTACGAGTTGACTGTCTTGTAGTGAGATTTTTCAATTTTCTGGATAATTTTGACCGGTATTCATCTGGACGAGGAGCACGTGCTTCAATCTCGAATAATAAAATGAGCGTTCTGATTGTGCGGCTTAACTCTCAAGGGATTTTTATACCGCACGGCAGAGCCTACGTGCTAATCTGACTTTCCCTCGGGGCTCAAGGTATTATAATAAGAGGAGGAAGAGAGAGAGAGAGAGAGAGAGAAAGAGAGCTCGAGTTTGAAATGGGAGAATGGGAATTGCAGTTCCGAAGGAAACCAGGAATTCTTTGCCTCTTTTTGAGCTACGAGAGAAAGAGAGGAAATAATGGTGGTGAAGACATTTTCATTGCTAAGATAAGCCGAATGTTAAATAAGAAAAAAAACCGATTTGGCATATGATAATAATGAAAGAAAAGAAAAATGAGCTTTCCTTTTCATTTTCACAAGCGGGATTCGCGGAATCTGCTATCCCGTAAAGCCCAAGAACGCTCATAGAGCCTTGGCATGATATATGAAACTGATCAATCGACTGGATGGATATTCAAAGATGTGAGGTCAAAAAAAATACACGAAGAAAGTGAATGACAATCGATGATTGCAAAAAATATTGAAGGAAGAAAGAATATGAAATAATAGAACCGAAATCATTCCTCTCGTGAGCGATATACCAAAACCGAGTGGATTTGTAATCGAAATAATTTGCTCTCGACTATGTGGAATAAATGGAAGCCCTATGGAGGTTGGTGAATCATAGCATTGTGAATAACGAGCTGGAATATACGAACGATGGAATTGGTACAGCCCAAAATTCTTTAGAGCCTTGTACTGATGCGTTCATTGGGAATGTAGAACGTAAAAAAACGTTGTATAACGAGAAAGCTCGCTGCGAATGAAAGGTTGTTTCATTACGGCGTACCGATCTTCCTACTGCCATTGATTCCATGTTGCTTGTGGCTGTCCACATGTTTTTAAATTTTATCTTTCTTTGAAAAAATCCTTCAAAGCGCGACACAGAAGCATCGAGTACTCGGCTTATTCTATTACACACCAAATGAATCGTAATTAACGAAACATTATTTTCTCAAAATATGAAAATGCAAAGAAGGAATTAAAATAATGTGCATTGGAAATTATAGGAACGACGAAAATTAGTAAATTACCGAGTCAACAAATATAGTTGCTGTCCGGACATTTTTTTTTGATGCGATGCACCTTTGCTGAGCTGTTTTAAAGTAGATCATGCCCGTAGGATCGTATTTTATGAGTGTCTTAATTGGGTCGATTTTTACTCCCTAATTAAAGTTGTAAATGATTTTTTTCAAATTATATTTTGGCGAATGAAATTACACACCATTAATTGAACGGGGATCCTTCACTGACTGAACCCGAAATTTTATTCATCCCTGACTAAAATACTGTAGTTTTTTATGTAAAAAATCGTATTAGAGAGCGCAAAGGGAGAACACAAAGGGAAATGGATCGAGAAAAAAGTATTAATAACCAATAAGATGAACTTTTTAAATTTTGATACGCGTGTCAGTCGACTACCTATTTAAACTTTGTATAAATTTAAATACTTTCTTAATAAAATCGTTTCGTGCATGAACTACCTTAATAGAAGTAGAGGTTTTGTAAGGAAATCGATGAGTGAAACAGTGTTCGCAGTGATTTTTTTATCGCTCAATTCACCGCTCGTCACGATAATATTATATTTTTCCAGCGATATCGGACTTTGATGGTTACGGAACATGTTTTACGGTGAAGACGTATGAAGCGAAGCCTCAAGAAAGCTCACGTGTTCAGCCATTGTTAAAGCTGTTCGGCATAGCGAAGATTGATTTACCAGGCAAATTGATCCGGGCGTTGCCTGTTATCACGTGATTAACGTGCAGCATCCATGAATATCGTCTCTTGTCATTGGCTCAATCGCGAAGTAACCAAAATCCCATTACTAATTCTCTATCGATTTAAGCCCCATAACAAGCATGGCTATTGGATCGTTTCGCCTCTTGCCGCACACCGACGTGTGTGCGGGTGGTATCACTGTTGCCTCGAGACAAGGCAACGCAAATCTAATCTCATTCATTTGAATACAAATATCTTGGCAAAATTGGGTTTTCTCATTGTTATATATGTGTTAATACGAGACTAACCACCCCCCCATTCGAAATAATCTTTGACTCGCAGCGCATCATCTTCAAACTGCTTATCCTCCTTTAAAGCTAATAGAGTGAATGGAAATTCCATTAGGGAAACAAGTCCTCCGCGAGTCAAGTCAGAATCTCAATTATTCTACTCACATTTATGTGATAATGTTATATTCCTTATACCAATACTAAAAAAAAGAAAAAAAAACGATTGAAAAAGAAGCAAAAAACTTTTCTCCTTTGTATAGTCCAGACACATAGTAAGATGAACTTCATTCAAAGCAGACTCCAACGCTGTTTGTGTAATGTAATATTAACCATATACACCTGTGCATTCGCTTCTTGCTTGTTCTTTACAAGCTTTTGTTCCATTGCATTTGGAATGTTGGCAAATTCTTTGTTGAAATATCTCCCTCCCTTCGTTTAATTGCATGCTAAATTGTTCGAGTTCGTTGAATATGCCGCTCAGTGGTAGCACCGAAACGAGGAAAAAAAATAGAATGATAAAGGTTGAGAAGCCAAAGCAGTCCTCGAGGGATCAAACGATCACAGTCGAGTCCTCTCCGCGTTAAGCTCCCTTTCTAACGCATGCTCTCCAACAAACTTATTCAGCGAAAGTTCGTCTTGTGAATTTGAACGCGGCCACGGGTCAACTCCCGTGGAGGTTTGAGCTTTAGATATTCCGTTGTATGGAGCTGCCGGAATTGCTGGTAATATATACTCCTCGCTTCTTCAACAGGCACGATAACAGACTTTCACTGAATTTGAATGGATATCAATTTAAATGTCCGGCGTATATATTACGTACGCAGGGATGAATATTGTATGAAGATTCTGACGAAATGTTTTGATGGATTAATACGTTTTAATTTATTTTCGTCAAACGCCTACGTTCCAAGTTTATTTTATCATGCACCTTCGCACCTCACTAAGATTGGCTTGCCTCGACGATTCATCATTTCTTTCGTTTCACCGCATAGCTTCGAAGGCCTCTATCTTATCGTCTATCTTATTTTGCGCACTGACTGACGCAAGTGCTTCCCCTTCGTTCGAGTCCAATTGATTTTTCAATCAATATAAATTCGAAGCAGGTATATCACTGAAAAATTCATTGTAACAAGTGTGCTAAACAATGAATTCAATTGCGCATCTGCCGCATCCGCGTAACGACTCATGATGCAAATTCACACTCCCATTTGCAGTGGGTTCACAGCTCTCTCGGCCTCGTGTGCGAATGCCCAACACAAAGCCTCTCCTCGTGTGGCTACTTCACGCCTCACATAATTCGTTGTTACTCGCACTTGTTACACAAATTATTATTCATTAATGCTATGACGACATACGAAAATTACACATTTTTCAAAATTTTTCCCATTAATTATGGACGCTCTAAAATAATTGAAGCCATAAACTGTTTTCCATTTGGGTTGAATATGAATTTCCAATCTTCGCTGGAAATATTCCTTTTCTGACCGTCCACCCTATTCTGAGTGGACTTCAACAATCGTTGCGGCGTTTTAAATGGTCGCGGAGTACATTTTTTTAAAAAAGAGCTCCAGACTTCCAGTTTATTGGACGCCAGGCTTAACACTATTTTATTCCAATAGGCACCAACCAGATTAGGCCACGAAATCGTCAGTTCGAGTCTGGGAATTGGAGTTTTTCCAATTCGAACGAGTTTGCGTTTCAGGGATTCAGCGAAATGACACACGTTATAACTATTATCGTAGAAATCGAAAATTTAAATAAGGAAGCGAAAATACTGAGTGTCTAAATGAACTAGTCTCCGGGAAATGACTCCACAGGTGTTAAAATGAGTGGGAACACTAAAGGCTTATCTCGGAACAAGTTTACTTTTCATTAGACATTTAACAAATTTTCTCAATTTGAGGAACTAACACCGGCGCAATTCTCATATGCCCAGTTCGGGTATGTAAAGCAACTTATCCAGTCCTACAGGAGAAGAAACGTTGTGCATGTCGGAGTGAGAGCTCGTTATGTTTTAAGAGTTTAACACCTCGAAATACTCGTTCTGTGGTGCAACTTTATTTTCTATGTAGTATTAAATACGTTTGAAAACGACCACAATTATCACTCAAGATAATTAGATGTAATTACCAGAAAATATTTCAAGCATCAGAAGGGCGAATGAGGCAAACGCTATAATTCGAAAAGATCCAAAGTGCACGTTCGAAATAATTCTCAGTTACATTACTTTGGGGATTTAATTGAAGACGACGATAATCACAGTGATTAATCGTAACTAAAGTATTTTTCTTGAATCTTTAGTAAATGTCGATGGAGCTTTGAATTTGTGGTCTGAAGGTGCATAATTGAGGAGAAAAAAGGATTTCTTGTCGAAAATGAAAGGAGTGTGGTAACCCAGCGACGATGACGAAGTGAAGTTGTCGCCCGAGCCTCTTGACTCTGCGAGTGGGGTTACGCCTTTGTTCGTGTTCTCTATATTATATAGCAGGATGAACGACATCCAGCAAAGAGGTATTCATCGATTCGGGAATACGGACAAGAGTAGGCACGAGCGAAACTGCAGCGTTAACAAACCTCGTTTGAACGGCTGACGTGGTGAAAAGTAAAGAGGACGATGCACACCGCGAGTACTATGGGAGTGAGACAGAGTGAGAGAGATGGAAGGAGACTGTCAGAGACGGTCGAGTGCCACTTTCGGATTGAACGCGAGCTAGCCTGATGAGGATTATAGTAATATGAAGGAGGATCAAGTCTCGCACTTGTCCCATAAAACGAAAAGGGTTGCTGCATTAATTATTCGCGGTACTCGAACGTCGTTATCCAGCGGGGATACAAACTCCATTGTAAAAAGTTCCAAATCAGACTCCAAACTGTTGTTATTATGAGTAAAATGGGGGATCTTCATGAGAGCTGTTCAGGCACAAAACTCCTTTCCGAACGAATCTCCGTGAAATCCTCTCGCACTCTCTTTTACTCCTCCGCATCTATACACTTACGCTGATTCTGTTTCGCCTAAAGTCATAAGATGATTCATGCCACTTGCGAAAGTGTGCAAATTTTATGGGAGCAAACAGTATTAATTATCAACGGCAAATTGGGTTATCCTTTGCGACAGCGAAGCAAGACCCTTAATCCCAAAACTTTTGGCATTAAACTAGAGAGTGTGGGTAATTGGTAACTGGGATAAAAGCCTCTGCTACGCAAGTCGAGGGAAATTAATCGTGGATTATAATGGAACAGTGTCAGCCAGTAACATGTCTTATCTCAATGAGGGATCCTATAGGTATATCATCGGATACAGTCGAATCTCAACCGTAAACAATTTTAAATAAAAGTTGAAATGAATCTGTCCTTGGAGCAGTGACCTTGCCGAGTTGTACCATGAGTAACAGTCTCGTGTTTGAGCTTCAAACTTATAGAGACTTCTCAATTGTTGCAATGGAAAAATTCGTCAATGTCATTACATTATAACAGTCGTAAAAAAAGCTTTCGCGATCCCTAAACCCTGTTCGACCACGTACAACGCGATTTATGAGGACGACAAATATTTATCGAGAGACCATCATCGAAAATTTTTTCACAAAAAAAAATTCATTCTAATGATCTTCTGATCATTATTTTTCGTGATCCAGGTACACGTATGAATAGATACGCGGAGCACGAAAGAGATTTGACTCATGGAAAAGCACAGTTCCGATTTCTTTAGTGTGGTAAAATGTATGGAGCAGAGGATGATTTTTCATTGACGGGAAACTCGAGCGAGGCTGGTGCCAATCCTGCGGTATCTGAAATCTCAAAATAATATGCACCGGCAAGTTTTTGCACCACAGCGTTTTTGTTCGCGGGTGTGGTGTGCGCCGTCGGTTCTGGTCATGCGATAAAGAAAAGAGTCACGGATCGGTGGTCTGTTTTTCTCAGCGTTTCCGACGTCCGTTAAGATTTATCACGCACTCCGTTCCTGTCCTAGTGCGAGCTTGTGTGCAGCTCCAAGTATTTCCAGCGGCACATATGCTATTTTTTTACGTGACGCTAATAACGCGTCGAGACATCTGTCACCTGTTCCATTCCGTTCACGAGGCTTCTATTCAAGCTCCGCATCCGAAGTCTCGAGACTCACGTACCTGTGATTTTTTTCTTGCCACGCTTCTTGTGATCACGCGCGGTTATCCCGCGTCAGCTCGATCAAGATTCGAAAAAATGACGTCACAAATTGCTGGGAGAGCTTTCAATCGATTTGTCACTGGTTATAGCCAATGCAAAATGACGATTTGTTCGCGAGAAAAAAGTTCGAGAGAGCTTCGGTGTGACGCTGCTTTGAAATATTCTCAGCTCTTCAACCCTCTTCAGCCTTGCCAGTTTTCTCATATTTTTCCATTCTTATCCTGTACCTCGTGCTGATCCTCAACTACTTTTGGATCGATCATCCAAATATAAATTTTATCAATCCACAGAGGTGCTCCTGAGTAAAAACAAACATTGAATTTAAACGTTCAACTCATCCACTCTCTCTTCATCCAAGACAAACAATGTGGCGAGTGTCCTCGATTTTCGTTTGATATTACAATAATGAGCATACGTATTGCCTTTTCGAGCTACAGCTCTGAGAGATTGAAGAATAGATGATGAGAACGAATGGGAATATTGGCTCTTTTCCAAGTGAGCTGTCTTCTCCCTCGACCAGAAATCATGACTGTGGAATATGCACGTAAGATGAGTGACCAACGTACCAATATAATCGGACAGTCCGAAATACTCGAAAAATCTCTTCCACCATTATCCGTATCCGCCTGAATATGCACACAGATAATTCCAGAGGGCGGCGTTGAGATGAAAAATTGGGGCATTTAGTTACCTTGAATATTTTTCTCTGGCGTTGAGAACCCTTCAATAAATCCAAACCCTTAAAATAAGCACTCCACAGGTAACGCCTGTTGGTTGAGCCAATACGAAGCTCGTGGCGAATGGAAAATAAGCCCGAGTAGTGAAACCGAGTCCAGAAATATACCGCGACTGTGCATATGAATTGAGGTGTAGCTAAAGTTACGTATAAAACTCACACTTCGTGTGTTGAAAATCCGCGGACAATTTTCAGCGAAAATGCGATAGCGCTCGGAATGAAAAGATACAGAGTTCTGTCGCATGAACTAGAGTTTTCTATCGTCAAAACTGCTTCCAGTCTGCAATTAAGCGCCGAAAATATTTGGTTTTATCCGAAAATAGAAAAGAGCTGAGGATTCCGCGAAATAGTCGCCTCGTTTCGTTCTCCTCGTTTTTCCATCTCCACAAACATTAAGCTCGAAACTATTGAAAATATAAAAGGTGCATGTACGCTCGTCCACTCGTGTGTATTTTTGTGACAGTTTTTTTTCCCCCCAACCTGAAATAAAATGCCGATACGAATATTTATGCGCCGATACGAATTTTCAATCGGCCTTGATGACACACTACAATTTATGGAAAAACCAGTTTGTACGAGAAGCAGGATAAAAAACGATTCTACGAGTATATACTTCTCAGTATAACGATGTGTGTGTTGGATATACGCATCGTATTCGATGCTAAAATATGTATCGAATTCTATAGAATGGGCGAGTAGCTAGAGGGATTCGAAGCTTGGTATACGCCCCTTTAAAATAGCACGATCATCAAAGATGCAATCGCGATTTTTCCGGTGAGAAGTTACTGAAAATTTTTCAACCTACTGCAATCGCAAGAATTTATCGAAATTCGTAAATATATGTGAAAGAGTTCGTCGAGAGCAACGCTGGCAAGTATTTGCCTATGGAAATTTGTGAGATACCCGGCTAACGAGGCTTTGTACGATGAAAAATTCCGTTTCTCGTAACTGCTTTCCATTCTCTGTCTTGTGTTTAATTCATTATGCGAAAAATGGACTAAATTTCATTTCGCGGAGAATAAATATTGAACGATTTTCCAATTAATAATCCTGAGGATAAGACAGAACAGGAGACCACACAGTCGGGCTGATTTTTATGTTCCGACGTGCAACCTTCGAAATTAGGACATCGCGGCTCTGAATAATCTATTTTTCAACGATAAACGGAGCTGAACGGGCGAAGAATCTCGTCTCGATTGTTTTGTGTTACTCAACAGAAGGATAAAATCAGAGGTAGTGCAATCAATTTCTCATGTCATCTGAGGATCATTCGCAATTTGTCATTGTTAATCTCGCAGCGTCCGTCAATTTCCAGGATTCTCTCCAAGCTTTTGTTCAGTTCGCGAGGCGTTCGATAGCTCGTTGAAATTTCCGAAACTCTTATCGGAAATGAGTGACGTAAAGTTGAGAATTTTGCCTCTATGTTCGGCCTCAACGTGTCAAGAAACTTTAGTCGATTGCGGTTTATAAGGTCTCCAGTTGCCAGTGGACGCGAGCCAGTATCCGGAAGTCCTGTTCTGAGGCGATGCTTGAAAATGTGTACATACAGATATAAATTAGTAGATAGGGAATGTCGGGTTGTTGGTTTCTATCCGGTGAGTGTGTTCCTTGCCTTATACTTTGGGGTGATTTACGATTATCCTCTTGACATAAAGCAATACGCTCGATTCCGCATGCCACGACTTTACCCTCCATTCGTTGCTACAGTTCGTTGGACAGCGTTTAGGTTTGAGCACTCAGAACAGCTCCTCGTGTTAAGGTTTTTGGTAGCGGAACACCACGATTATGTAGAGGGAAGGGCGTTCATCGACTTACCAGAGCGTTCAACATCTCAATAATGCAAACCACTTAATTCATCGATGAGAGGAGGGTGCTTTGGATTATTTATAAATACATAGTATGTACACAGTTGTGCGATAAATTGGCGTGAATCATTAATCACACGAAAGAGGAAACGTTCGCGCTGCAACGTGTTTTCATTGAGGGAGAAACTTTTATTTCTTACTAACGAAAAACTTGGCGCAATATCAGACTGATTTTTCTCTTTCATACTTTTTTCATCGCAATAATTGCACGCTAAAAGCTTTTTCCAGCTGCATGATACTGAATATTCCGCCAATAGTTATTCTTCTATAATAACGCGGCGCCTCTCGTTTATGCTCCACACGAAATGGAGCAAGCTCAAATCAACAGACGTAAATAGTGTGGAAAATACTGCTGATGCTGTCAGTTTGACATTTCGGTTATGTATACATAAAATCGGTCGACCCGAAGCGGAATGCCTCCTCCTCGCACATCGGTATGGATCAAAATGAGTGACGGCGGATTTTTTTAAACTTAATTTTACGCTTTTCATACCCTCGCCACGAGCATGAACTTTTCCACCGCAGATGAGAGCTCCGAAGTCCACAGTGCTCGAGTTCTACGCTTGGAGAGCGCGCGGTATAGCCGCAACAGACATATACGTACAAAGAGCCGTTCCCTACGTAAGAGTTTATTTCGTGGTGCTCGTGAAAAAAATACGGGATGAGTTTAAATCATCTGCTACAGCACACTGTGCCTTGACGTCGCATATTCCAACCCCTGAAAACGAGCAGGAAAAAAGACTGAAAAAATACATGGCTTACGTTTAAGCATAAATATGTTGAGGAATATGCCCGTTGAGACGGTCTTAGACCGAACCTGGGAGGATTGAGAGGTTGTTTTTTCCGGGGACGAAATAATAAAAAAAGAAAACCGCTCAGCATGATTGAAAATTTTAAGTACCCCGATAGGATTATTTTTCGGCATAAAAATAAGTGTCATATCACATAATTCTTTGTCTCAACGTGACCGGAGCTCGTAATTCCGTGGTTTTTTTTTCCCCCGAGATTAATTTCCACCTGCACAGAAATGCCACGTGTTCTTTGTCTCATAACCTTCTGACTCCGCGTTCGGTCTCAGAGGCCCGTAGGTTGGTTTGTTTGGGATCAAGAAATCCGAATAAACCGTCGAGCAAATTGACACCCATGAAATCCAGAAAACGCTAGGGATTCGTGCCATTATTGGCCCCGTTTCTCCGTTTCGAGCTGTCATAAGAAAAGGCAACAGTTCGTGTTCCACTCCCGCTGATGCAGTACGCGAGCAACACGTGGCTCATAATTGCAAGTAAGATTCCACCGAGTACACGATATGCCTACAGCCATGTAGAATTTCAGACTCTCTTTGCAGAAAAATCAGAGTTTTGCGAGGCAAATGAGTGAGTATAAAGATTAATGATCGCCAATGAATTCTTTCATTCGTGCAGCGAGTTGTTCCTCACTGATTCGTACAGTCAACTATGAGATTCGGAGCAAGGGCATCGTATTATCTCGCAGGGAGCACCACTGTTGCTAGGCAACCTGTTGCCATGGGTAGCCTCTCTATTCTATGCGGTTCTCTCTGTGGATTACCCTTCGGTTGCTTTCTTTTGATGGGAAATGTGCGCGTGTGTGTATGCCCGCGTTTATATGGGTGACAGTGCGGTGGAATATGAGCCGCCATCGAGTTCGTGCGTGTGGAGTGCCTCATTTGGCCACCTTACGATAATGTGACCTACTCCAGGGATTGAGCTGCTGTAGCAAAATACCGAGGAAAGGCTTGTTCTCCGAAGAGCGAATGCGTACAGAATCGATGGAAATAAAATTGGTGAAAGTTTGAAAATGCTCTGTTCTCCCTTGTCATTTTCTGCGAGCAGCTTATGCATAACTGTGGAACATCTTATTTCTAGGAGGTTGAGAGTTAAGAGTCCGCAGAGGTTCCTGAACGATCGGACCTCTCGAGATTCACGGGGGCTCGTGGACCGTGCACCATAGCGCTCACTCCTCGCCTCCTGCTCTTCTCCTATCCTACATAATTAATATTTACGGCTTTCGTCGGTTCGGACGAGCTTCGGCCACGAAATTGCTCGCTCTTTAAACATGAATTTTATCATCACACGCGATTAATATTAAGGCGAGATGTTATATAGGAGCGTTGAAACAAAAATTCAAAGAAGCTATTTATATGCGGTTTTCATTCCTGAGAATAATCAAATTCATATCATGCTCGTATTGCAATCAGACCGGGAGCACGTGTTTTCTTTCTTATGAAATGTTAATGCAGTTCAGGATGTTGTTTATTTTTTGAATGACTGCCACGAATAGCTTCTTCTTTCTGAAAAATCTTCCACGACGTTTTTACAGAAGAATTCATTTATTTATTGAATAATTATTGTGCTGTGCTTGTAACAAACGTTTTGAAGCGATCGTGTCACTCTGACCATATGAATGACAGCTCTTCGGATCGAGACATTCCTGCCTCAACAATTGAACTCATGTTCGATCTCTGCGGAGGTATATTTTACTGCTATAATAGTCCATTCCATTGACGAGTTGGCAATTTGTGTGTGAATGTTCTCCCGTCACGGAGGACTTGATTGTCTCTACAGGGACGTTCAGAAAATATTATTCGACCATGCCACGCTAGGCTTTCATTATACGTTTGGGATTGAAAATGGGGAAAATATTTCGACTGATCCAAAGCGCGATTAATAAGTAAACACTATTTTATCGTTGTTAATAAAAAGGACTTTTTCCTTGAACTCACGAACATATTGACCCTGATTCTGGCATCGCAAAAACATGCGAGCCCACGTGATATTTGAAGCATTTCATATGATCTACACTGGAATGATTAGTTTTTAGTATTTTAGTGTCACGTCTAACGACGTGACTGCAAACTGAGAAATGTTTTTTTTTCAGCTTCACTTTGGACTCCAGTGCTTCGTTAATTCAAGCTATCACCAGTGAAAGTTGTACGAATATTTTTTAACTAATTGCGGAACGACACAGTTTAATGGACCACTATGCACGTTTTTTCTTTTTTCAATTTCAGTCCTCAAACCAGACTTCAACAGAAAATATACATTGATTGCGATCATTATTGGCCTCCTCGTTCGCAGATAAAAAATAAAAAGTTTATCGATTGAAAAATTTCGATAACGAATAATTCGATGAATTTTGAATGAATGTGTAAGAATAAACGCGCTTGCGCTCACACCTACCATACATACGTATATTCGTCTATAGATATAGAAGCTATGAGAAAGTTCGCAAAGAGCACGTAAAATGAATTCCACGTAGTTCGCTAGGGGTATAGCTCAGGCTGTGGTCAGCCCACCCAGTCGTGCTTCTCGTTTCAAATATACGGTATACCGAAACGAGGTTGCAAATTTGTTGACACACTACCTTCGGAACGAAAATTTCCAATGACAATTGATCGCAGTGGATCTAGCTAGGACATCATCGGGACAATACTTTGTCGCTATCATCCCCTCGACGTGGAGTATACAGAGCCACTCGCAGTGCCAAATTGATAGGGTAAAAAAATGGTATTGAGGACTATCTGCTTGGGAAATCGAAACGCGTAACGAACGTATACGTACAAAACAGAAAGTAAAGCCATCAAACGGGATATACTATATTTTCACTCAAGTTGTTATCATACTGCCAGGCTCAGCATTCGAATTTTGAGGTTCTTGCGAGAGGAGGGAAAAAAAACTTGTTCTATTGCTATATACGGGCCTCTCCGATTCCAGCGATGAATATAAACTTTATTTTTCATTTGATATAAGTTTTTATTGGATTTGTTGAAAATGGGATTCGCTCAGACGTATATTTCTTCACTTTTAAGCAGTATGCTTCGGTCATAATGAATTGTTCATATGACCACGAGTATAGACTTTTCAACGGGAGAGAAAAACCATCAATCGGAAATTATAACGTCTCGTCTCTTCATTTAAGTTTTCATTTACGCGATCCATCGACGCTGCATGAAATCAACGTTCCATCGAGAGCTTTTCTCTCATTTATTCTGCAATCCTCGCGGAACTTCCACTCTGGAGATGTGACTTTCCAATAAACGACTCAACGCGGCTATTCCATTCGAAACACGTTCTTCCACAAGTATCCATTTATATGTAACGCTGGACACCATCGGCAAATACGTTTTCAACGGAATAAATAAAAATAAGTTTGTTTATGTGATTAAATCGTTTGTCGAGACGATTACCGCGGAGGCATTTTCGATTTGGGGCCTCCTTGTTTCTTATTTTTGTTTTTTTTTTTTTTTTTAATGAAAGCATTTTTACGTAACATTTTTTATTCACTCTGGAAATGGAACTCGAGCTATATTGAATTATAGTTTTTGATAAATCGGCAAATTAATACACTCCTCATTTTGATCGAAATATTATTGAAATCAAGCAAGCAAGCGAGTGATATAGAAAAATAATTTGGGATCGTCGGCGTCAAGCCGAAAGAGGAAAATAATTTTTCTTAAAATATCAGCCATGAGACTTTTTCATCCACTTAGAAAATACGACATTCACACAGCAAGGAAATCAAAGTTTCCTCCCCTTCCGGATGCATGCACTATTTAGTGAGGCTGAGCGAAATTTTGTATAGCTCGGGGCTAAGTTCGCTCTGACTCCGTGAATTTTTCAGTGCCATCAGGTAGAAAATTTCACTGTGTCTTGAATATATATATAATCTGTAGGTTGAGTCCCCCTCGAGATGCTATTACCACCGCGTGTTTTTTATCCAACTAAGTTTGGAGACCCATGTCGAAACTTTATTCTCGCACGTGATATGGCGAGAGAAACTTTTAGCGCGAAACTCATCACTAATGGTGTGCTATTTTCAAACGTCTTGGAATGAGACTGCGAGATGAAGAATTCTACGGTGTACTTTCGTCTTTGTCAAGAGATAATAATCGTGTGTCCATTTCTCGATGATGAGTTTAATAATGTTTTCAAAGTTTCTGGCGCATGACTGAGCTCGGGGCCGACGACCGGATGAGTCAGTACTATGCCGTTGCTTCCCAAAGGAATTATTACTTCTATTCATATTCCGTGGTGATAAATTACGAGGAAATCTCCAGACCAATCCCCCCGTTGCGGCAACGTTGATTTAAAGGATGGAAGAAAAAGTATTTTGCAATCGTAATTAATTATATTTCAATCAGGTTTCATCGAACCGTGGACGGAAGCGTTCGTAACGAGTGAAGATTCGAATATCCCATTAAATAAACTTTCTTCCGGTAATACCATTTGTTTGTTTCGGAAGTAAAATAGCGAGCTGAATATATGGAATAAAAATGTCTATACTTCGTTTAAACGTGAATGAAACAGGGAATGTATGAGCGAAGTAAACGAAAGGGGTTTGCGAACGCGTTTGACGGATCGAAGGAAATGTATCATTGAAACTTTGGAACTTTTTAGTTTCAACAATGAGAAGGAGCGCCGAATGTGGAAGATCTATAATGCCCATTGAGAACGTACGCCCCCAGTGAAAGAGGGCGCTTGAAGATGTTTTAAAACTTTTTCTTCGTTTCGCTTGATGTCATCTGCCCAGGCCGTCATATGCGGGGTGAAGAGAGGCCAGTGGGAACCCGACAAATTCTGTAATCGAAGTTATTCCTTTGGTACGGACGGCTGTGGCTCGCGAGTGTTCTTTTTCAACAAGCGCCCTCAAACTTATTCAATTTTCTCCTGTTTCAAATAAGCGGAAGGCTCTCGCGGGCGTGAAACGTGTGCTGGCATCGACTCACCCGCGGGAGTTTTATTCCATTCCCATCCAATTAAACTGACACTCTTCTCGTCCTCGATCTTCTCTCCTCTCTGCCTTGCGCTCAATCAAAGTACCTTGGCTACGTACACGCTGCCAACAGAACCATTTATATTTACCAAGAGATGCGCCATTGTTTCGAGATAATTACATTTACTTTGACAGTAAATTACCGATTGATGCATCGCTCCGTCGTATTGATTTATCATCTGAAAACCACCCGGATTTTTTCATATCTCGTATCGCAAGTTCCCTTTACTTTCTAGTGCATCATAAATTCACTGATTCTCTACGATCATGCAGAAAGCTCAAGTTCACGGGTTACGAAGACGAAAATAACTGAGGAGATTCTCCAATAATGATCACGATTCGTTCAAGGTGTTTGCCTAAGTACGGAAATTTCGACTCTGCAGGCCTCACTTTTTTCTAAATAAAAATCCATATTTTGTTTATTTACGTGAGTTTCACTTCGACAAAATTTCAAATAGGTAGCACGTCGATCATTTGCAATATTTTATTCGAAAGACTGAGTCAAATTTGACTGTGAAATGTCGACAATTTTTTCGAAATATTTTCCATCCCGTCATATTTTAAACTAGCATAATCGCGTAAGCCCTTTCGAAAACATGTGAGCGAAGTGTACGAAAATTGTACGAGCTTATTTTGTCGGTGGAAGCAGTAAAGTTCAAAGGATTTTCGCGAACTTTTATGATTTTCCGTAAACACCAAACCCTTTTTTGATCGGTTCAAACACTGCTGCTACTTTTTTTGTTTTCTTTTTTCCAGATTATAGGGATTTGGTTCGCTATCGCCTTGTATCTGTACATGATCCAGCAGCCTCGCATACCACCACATCGAAAGCAGGGAATATGGGTCTCTTACGCTTCCATTGAACGAGTACCGACAATGCATGTTCGCACTAACCGACCCACTAACTTTGACACCCCCGTGGTTGTGACATAGGCTTTCTATACGCGCGCCGTGTGCGCGGCTATATCGTCCGCGTGTATGCGTACTTCAGCTTTGAATTGGAAGGTCCGAATATCGTTGGACGTGTTTACGATCGCAAACAGAATTTGTGTTTGTTCGAATCGCCGTAGTGAACGCACTCAATGATGTTTTATTGGTGCGGAGTTGAGGAGAACCACATTGTTCGGAAAAGGTTAGAGAGAGAAGGGAGTACGAAGAGAGGAGCAGGACGCGGTAGCACGGTGTCGACGAACGGAAGTGAATCAACCACATGGCACAAGGTAAACGGGGGTAAAAAAGGTTATGAAGCTTTTAAAGTGATGGGGCGATCGAGGAATAACGCAGAAACGACGGAGGGCGGAGGAGATAATTTTCAAGATGCTAATTTCTTCGACAAGCGCTCCAGCGTTTTCAAGATCATTTCAATATTTTCATATTAATTTAAGTATGCTGAGTAAATCCAATTAAAATTCTTGACGCATATTGTCTTCGGGGCTATGGTTTGCCTGTGTCGCATTGAATAGTAGAGCTTCCTCAGGGATTCTTGGGCTTTAATACATATATATTTCAACAGCGTGGGAGCAACTTCTCGAAGCACTCGTATATATTGTTTTCATGATAATTAATTCTCGTCTTGCCGAGAGAGGTTCGCAGACAATCAATTTATTGTTTACAGTTTACAGTTATAACAGAACTCCTCCAGAATCTCTCCAATAGCTGCGTCCCTCAGTCTTATGCTTTCTTATTTCATACAGGGCCACGCCCTTGTGCGAGAAAGTTGGTACAATTTCACGATTAGTCTTCCCTCTGACTATTATTAGAAATCCTGTCACATCGCATCGAACGAATACGGAATGACGTTGAGCTTGAATCATCGATTTCGTTAAGTAAATGAACCCTGATAAAACGTAGCTCGAGAGCCATTTAAATGGCTGTACGACTTTTGAATAAATTCTCAGATTATCATTTGGTAACGTTCACTTTCAGCTGAGGGATCAGCCGAAATTCTACTCATGCAGGCTTCGATTTACTAGATTTAACACAATGAGATCTTCTTACGAATGCCTTTGGTGCACGAGATTACGAATTATAGCCCCTATGAGATTAGAAACAATTCGGAATCTTGGGACTTGCAGTTGTAGGGTGCATATCTCGGTGAAATTGCGCCCTCTGAGGGAAGATACTCCGAGCAAGTTTTACATGTTCGGTAGAAGTGCGGTTACGCTCAAAGCTTTCTCGAGTGAAAGGGACGAGATAGACGGGGAATTTCTGACATGCTTAACGTGCTTTTCGACCATTTCTCGAGTTCCCGAATCGATTAGGAGTACCGACAACTTGCGTGTGTTCCAAATGTGTGTATGTGTGTGTATACATAATGTATTTAATCTGCTGTGACACTGACATCGGCCTGCAATGTGTCATGTGCAGGGGAGAAGAGGAATGGTATATTTCGCGCAGTACTACTATAAAGGAGAGTCATTATTGTCCAGTTTGACGAAACGTGACGGAAACTCGATACTCCTATTCGAGCTCCATAAAGAATCCGGCCAATAGTCTCTCGACCTAGATACGTTACTTTTTATTATTGGTCTATAAAAAATGAATGTGAAAAATCACATCGCAGACAGGCTACATTTCAAATAAATGGAATGCAGGAGGAAGCCGCTTTCTTGAATCAACTTGAATTCCATTTCCTGACAAATCTTCCTCGCCGGATAAAACTCTGATATTTTCAGTTGGACGATCGTTATATCCAACCCGATGATGTGGGAAAATAAAAAATCTCAAACTAACCACTTGTCAAGTCATTCTTAATTCTCTATCCCTACATTACGAGTTAGCCCTGAACAAAAGAACGTGGATAACTTAGTTCGGCGTAAGCTCAATTTGTGCATTCTGGCCCGCCATTTTGAATTTCTGCATTTAGCGCAATTTCACAATCAGCGAGCTCAAAAACTTCAGGCTTTTTTCGTGGAGTCTGAAAAACTTTTTTTCACCGTTATTCGGGCATTTGGCGTTAAAAAATATCTCGCCACCGAAAGAGTTAACTAACGATGGAACACGCAGTAATTGCTCCGTTTTTTCTCTCCGTCTCTTCCTCCATGATCGAGTTTCGTCGTAATATCTGAGCCTGTTCGTTCAGCGTGAGATAACCTCGAAGATTTATATGCATAAAATTCGCAGGAACATCGAATGCATTCTATTAACTTTATCAGACCCCAAAGGCGGAGTTCCGTACTCTATTCACAATTATAATACTTCATATCTCGAGAGCAATTCGACGGAGGATCAATTACACGAAGGTGTGGATAGCTACTCCATATCAAGGAACAAGAGGGTGTGAAAGCCCCTCTTGCGGAGCTACGTTTACGTAATTAACATTCTCCAGTTGTCCCGGCGTTAATTACAAAAGTTCGCAGCACAAAGAAAGAGGGGATAGGTTAAAGCGGAGGAAATATAGAAAGCGTGAACCGCCGTTTCTAAAAGGCACACACGATCGTGTGCTTTATCTCCGTTGCCATAATATTTTACCGGGCGTACTATGCGCAGAGAAAACTCTCGGTCGCATTGATTGTTGTTAATGAATTTGCGGATTTTTATTGTATGCCAGAGATAAAGTTTCGCCGTGAAGATTGCGCGAAGGTTATGATCGACGAACGTTATTTATCGTGTTTGATCAATATGAGCGAATTGTAATATCGAATAGAGCTAACATATTTTCGATAAATCAGGAGTCTCGAATGCGAAGAAAAGTTCAATTCGTAGTGGAAGAAAAAGTACCGAATTCGCGCGCTAGAAACACATAAAAAAACGAGCGCGTAATCTGTTACGATATATAGGGCGATCGAGTAGGGGGAAAATTCGGAAACGACCATTCGGCCAGTGAGAAACGTTCGGCTCGGCTGCCGGCTGAGGCTCCGACTAACAGAATTTAGTGGGAGGCGTAAAGCCATGGGCTCTGCAAGGCTAGCAGTTTCTTTTTTCTCCCCGAAATCTCAGCATGCTTCCAGTTCTATTTCAGCTTTATGGGATTCACAGCTTTTTATTCATTCGAACGCAGCGACCTGAAACATGTGACAAGCTAACAAATTGATAAAAGTAAGATGGCGAATTAGTGTGGAGCTCACAGGAGGAGATCAGTGGCACTCGAGGGAGAAATACTGTCAAGAATTCAACCGAAGATCAACTACCATCAGAAATTCTACTTTCCATATCCAATAAACATCCCTTTTCTCATGCACAATTGCTTATCTACGAATTTTCCACAGTCTCAGAAATTTCCATGTTCACAATTCCCAGCGTTTTATGGCGAATTAAAAACAACATGGATACAATCCAACAACGGTACCCGCGACAGCGTTAATTACGAGTCTCTTTGAATCCGTCCTACGAGTACACATAGCGAAGTGTGTATGCGAGGAGAGCGAAGCTTGTGTATTTATGGTGAAGGTCCAACTATTCTCTTTATCCGGGCGTATTTTACAAGACACAAAGTTAGAATATCGTTTGTATAAAGTTTGTCACGAGGGTGAGCTTTCTAAATACATATGTATAGGGTGACTCATCCGAGACGCGGCAAGCCCGTATAACTCGGCGGATCTTACAGTGAGATAAAGTCAAGAGAGAGTTCGACAAAAGCCATTCGTAATCGTGAGTGGTATCTCGCTCGTAAGAAGCAACGTTCGTCGTACGCGATCGTGGGTATTTAAATTTACGGTCGTCATTTGCAAATTAAAGTGTCTGTTAGCTTGTAAAAAAGTTTGAACGGAAGGCGAGACGTTGAAAATATTGTTGGCAATTTTCATTTTTATTTATAGTGACAATTCGAGTTTTCCGCGGACTGCTCGGCGTCGATGCCTCACCCTGTATGTGCCCGTCGCTAACGGCCCAACGTAGTACAAACCAACAGTAAATTTCTCATCGTATCACTTCGAGCTTTGCGTAAACGAAAAGCTACTGATATAACGTTCCAATCCCTGGAGGCTGTATTTCATGCCACAGGAAAAGCTGGCTGAGTCGCGACTACATGCGCGATATCCGCGCTCGTCATTATGCATGTATGCGTTATATATATGACGTGTAAACAGTCGCAAGTTTTTTGTGGTCTCCCAATTTCACGCAACAGTTTATCATTTTGCAATATACCTACGATGTTATTCCAAATGATCAAGTTTTTTTTCTTAGTCATCAATAATTCAGGGGGCAGCTTCGACGACAGTTGTACTTGGGGAAAAGCACTGGGAGCACCAGCAGGACAGAATTTTTTCATTATCTTTGGTGATACGAGACTCATAAATTTAAATGGGAGAGCTACGAAAAAGAATTTTGATCGTTTATTATTATACTGCAGCAGAAAGGAGCGAAAAGTTTCAGACGCTTTCCACGTTTCCTTTTGTGTGGTGTTATACTTTTCGACTCAAGAATATTCGTAAAAAAGACATAAATTATTTGATAGTTTTCGATCATACGCGAAGGTAGGGGAACGCGCAGTTTTTCATTTAATTTTAAAGGTTGAGTATCGGGGGAGACAAGAATTTCAAGAAAATCCTCAGAAAAAGGTCCAACGACTATAAATTTCTTTTTTCTTTTCTTCTTTTTTTTTGTGAATCAGTCGAATAAAAAGTGGTCGCAAAGTGGTCGTTGACCCAGGATGGAATCCACCGTTTATGCTCGCATCAAGAACGTGCAGTATGGGATATGTGTGCGACGAGCTCAAACAAAAACTGCTAACTATTTTTCTCCTCGTGAAAGGCAAAAAACTACGTAAATGACACTGCTTATCGTGGATTCTCTAATGGCTTGCATCGCATAAAAAAGGAGAATTTTTTACGGGCTATGAACGCACGAGGATGCGCGAACGCATCGAAAAATCAAGGGACCATAGATGTTCACATACGAGAAAAAAAGGAAGGAAAAATAAAAAAATATCGCTTTACGGTTATTTTATGGCTGTATGTAAACTTTGTAGTTCGAGTTCGAAAACGAGTTTACAGCGTTTTCTTTATCCTCGCGAATATCAGAATTCTTTCCCGTTCGCGTATACGACGACGCGATGGTTTCTCTTTGCGTTATATGATTGGATATGAGCTGCTGTGTTGTACAGACCTCATCTGTCCTAGTTTTCGAAGCTTTTAGGGAACGTACATCCTAAAGACCATTTGTTAACTTCGGTCCTCGTGTAAAAGCAAAAAACCAAATGTTTGGGGCGAAACTCCCCATAACTTAAGGGGGAAAAATATCTTTATTTTACTTCGTTTTTATTTCGATGGAATTTCCACTCGATCGCTTCAAATTTACGTATGACAGACCAATGCAATCAATTGTCCGGAAAACTTGCCACAAACATTTAAAATAATATCTTTAAACGTATAGAAAAGGAAATTTCACATTGAATGACTCTAACAGATGAAGAACAAAGAGAAAAAATAATTTGTTTTCAGGCGGACTGCCTCGTTGTTTTTCTCGAAAAATGTATTACATTAGCGTTTTATTTCATTCAAGAATTTGATGAATTTGCCAATGGAGGCAAGTTCACTGCCGGAAAATTCAATATAAATGTATTCTCCCATAGCTGCGACTGAATTTGTTTTCATTGAATCTGCCAGCTATTGTGTGCCATTGCTTTTAGATGGAAGTGTTTTAAATATAATCGCGTTTCCTCGGGTCCAACACATTGAGTTGTCACGATGATATTCCATTATGTTATAATTGCATGAAAATTACGTCTCTCCTGGTCTCTCCAGTGTATTCTCTGAATGAACAACTGCTAATGTCGATAAAGTAATTGCCGGACGCGTTGAAACTGCTTTACCGCACATATTGCAAGAAACAGGAATCCTGCCATAACCACGAATGGTATCGAGAAATATCATAATTTAAAATAATGCAATAGGAAACGGTGTGAACGACTTACGATAAGAAGGTCCCATTTTTTCTCCTGCAGTACCATCCGTGCCGTTCATTGAATCGTTGCGTCCTCTCAATTTCCACCAAGCTACGGAGAATAAATAGGATAACAATCTCACGATGTCAGTAAACATTTGGTCGTTGAATCGTTTTCAATTGTCATTACGGAGGGTGGCTACGTTCGTCAAATTGATAAGAAATTGATCAAATTTGGGGCTGTACTTCCGAGAAGCGGAAACCGAATTTTGAGCTGAAATTTTGCATACTGCTTCTTTATAACAATATAAGACTTCCCCTAAAAGGATTTTTGGCGACTAGCAATATTTATTGAGAAATTGAATTTTTAAGTTGCTATTTCAGCCCGAGCAAGTATATCTATATCGCTTATCTCGCTCGGCCGGTATCCTCACTTCGCTATAGTGCCTAGGCTACATGGATGGCAAACGTTGCGCTCCTTGGCTGGGCTACTCCGGGGATTTTTTCCTTAAAATTCCGTCTCCCCGGCGCTTTTTTTATTTTTTAAAATTTTTTTAATTTGAACAAAGAAAAAAGAAAATTCTTGAAAAGTAAATGAAAAATAAATGAAAAGTAAAAACGGAATTTTAAGGAAAAAATCCCCGGAGTAGCCCAGCCAAGGAGCGCAACGTTTGCCATCCATGTAGCCTAGGCACTATAGCGAAGTGAGGATACCGGCCGAGCGAGATAAGCGATATAGATATACTTGCTCGGGCTGAAATAGCAACTTAAAAATTCAATTTCTCAATAAATATTGCTAGTCGCCAAAAATCCTTTTAGGGGAAGTCTTATATTGTTATAAAGAAGCAGTATGCAAAATTTCAGCTCAAAATTCGGTTTCCGCTTTTCGGAAGTTTATCCCACGTGAACTTTAGTGATCAATTACTCGATAACTGTACAGAAGAAAAATCTTTAAAAATTTGTATTGTCAAATTTAACTCTAAAGAATATGTTCACCAAATTTTATTAAATTCTTATCATTTTGAAATTTTTAATGTATTTTACATGGTTTAGCATGGCAACATTGTATCGTCCCTAGCCACCCTCCTTAAACATTAATACGCAGTTACTGGAATACTGAAATTATTTTTAGTGATTCGAAATGATTTTGGTTTTGATCTTATTCATTGATAAATTGTAGCAACGATTGCTGCGAAGAATTTTCGTTGCAGAAGATAAACTTTCATGAAATCAGTTTCAACGAATTTATGGTTCCGATTTTTTTTTTTTTTTTGGAGAGATTTCGTACTGACCTCTGGTGAAGAAATTTTTAACCGTCAAAGGCGTTTGTTTCCTTTTTGGCTTGTGCTCACTAACGCGATTTTTTTCCGGGACGACTTCATCCTCTATACTAACAGCCGACGAGTCCTTGAACACAAATAGTTTGTTTTTACTAATTTCGAATGGAAGATCGTGGCAAATCACACCGAAAGAAATGTCGAGCTGCTGTTATCATACTGGATATATTTTCATCGTTAAAGTGAAATTTATCCACGAGGGAAGTGTTTCGAACCGGATTGATCGTTCTCTTATCCCAGAGGGTAAAACTCTGTTTGAAATTCTCTCGCAATCTCTATGATACGAAACATGAGCGACGATTAAATTTAGAAGCGTATTTACGTATAATATTTGGACCTTGAATATCGTAGAGCCGGGTGTAATTTATCACGCAGCATATCTGTGGGTATTTCTGAAAAAATGGCGCTTCGATTTTTCACATTGATGCGAAGGGAGAAGGAAAAACGTTTTTTTCATTGTTCCTGATGGCATTGCGTTTTTCATTGTTACGTTTTAATCACAATTACCCTACCGAAGAGAACAAGCACGTTTGCAAAAATGTTAAATAGAATCTATCATTTGGGTTCGTGAGAACAGTACATTCGGATTTGATTTAACGAAAAATTTAGTTCGCCCGTATTATTGTTAGTAAATCGCGGGCAATCGTTAAACTAAAATATCGTCTTCAACGATGCCTGACACTCAATCAATTGTGAATCAAGAAAATTCCAATTTATGGGGTTTGGTTTGTAAAATTTTGTTGACCAACAATGTTTCGTGTGATGAAAAGTGTGAAAGTCGACTCACCATAATCATTTTGAAGCTTTCAATCGATCATCAAAGGTGTGTCCATCGAAAAAAACGAAAAAGTGATGGAATTGATCGAGTCCATTGGTTATTGTGTTCTAGTCCTGAACTAAGCATATATAAATTTCGCCACTACACTGGCATATTTAATTTCCAAGTGGAATAGTAAAAGCCATGGATGAATTATGGAGTTTGAGAATAGCGGGTATTCGAACAGAGCTCGTTTGTATATTGGCGAGAAATAATAATACGCGATCACATAACTCACGCGGGTATGCTCGAGATCTTGAGACCTCTCCGTCCGGATATACACGCACGGGGATATCTAAACATCGTCAGAGAGCGGTCTGAAAGGTGGATCGAGGAACGAGATCGTTGGCTTCCCGCCAAATTGTATTCTCTCCTACGCTCACAAGAGTTCTTGTCCGAAAACCATTTAGTGGAATTGCTACAAATTTGGATCACTGTGTCAGATCCACAGTAATCGTCTTTATCGAGATTTTATCCGGTGAAGATTTCACGTCTTATTTGGATCTTTTTCGGCAAACTTCTATTGATCCACGTTCTGATTCATATGACAACTTGTTGCAAAGTACTTTGCTCGTGACATAATATTGAAGTAAAAAAAAAAATGATGGACGATATTAAGGTAGATTATGCCTGTAGGATCGTATTTTATGGGCGTCTAAATGGGGTCGATTTTTACTTCCTAATTAAATATATTATCACTCTCAATTAATGTTATACTTATTAATTCGAAATTGAAAATAAATCTTTCCAACTTATCTTTTGGCGAATGAAATTACAAGCCATTAATTCAACGGGGATCTTTCACTGACTGAGCCCGAAATTTTATTCGTCCCTGGCTAAAATACTATAGTGTTTTTTATGTAAAAAATCGCTTTAGAGAGCGCAAAGGGAAAACACAAAGGGAAATGGATCGAGAAAAGTATTAATGAAAAGACAAAAGGCTATGACAGGAATGGACCGAGCCAAGAAAAAACAAAATGCTGAAATAAGCAAATGTGAGGTTACGATTGCTCATTTTACCAATTTCGTTCAATCTTATACATCTTTATTATTAGTAAGACAACCGTCTCGAATTTTTTTCCAGACCTTCGTTGTATATTTCATTGCTATTGTGTACTTTTTCATAAACTTCGTAACAAGCGTTCATTCCTTATATGGAAAGATAAACGATTTTTTACGCATAGTCCCTATAACCCTGTGTACTTTTCTTCATATTTAAGCACGTTTATCTCAATAACCAATAAGACGAACCCTTTAAAATTTGATATGCGTGTCAGTCGACTACGCATTTAAGCTGTGTGTAAATTTCAAGACTTTCTTAAGAAAATCGTTTCGCTGAAAAATCATCTCGTTAATCTTCTCGTTACAATCTTCTCGATTTATTGTACAGTAAGTCAAGAATTTAGAAATATGTTTGAACGAAAAGTGTTCATTAAAGCAACTCGAATGGGAGGACGAGTGTGAGGATATGGGAATAACAGTGACCAGGGTGAAGTGTGAGGGAAAGATGGTCTGCAGGGATATCTCAGAGATGACCTAATGTATGTCTGTTACCAGGCGAATATCCCTGGGTTAACTGTATTCTGCCTTTGGTCTCATTGCTGAGTAAAGTAAAGTGTCTTTTGTCGCACTGTTTTACCTTGGGTTCGTCAGCGATTTCCAGTTACTAACTGTTACAAAAGACGAATAGTTATGCCTCGACTTTGTTATTGCTTTCTTACTCTCTCGGTCTCACAGCCCTGTTCTCTTGCTCTGACAATCATCGGTTAGCCTACAAGGAAGGCGTTCAATATCCCTTTAGAGAACGAGCTCGCGCGTCAACTCGCTTTGCTCATCGAGTTTTACGAGGGGCAAGAAAGTTCGCACAGTTAGTCGTGCAACTCGTCGTCGCTATGTTCACTGAGCACTCACCTTCTGCAACAGATTACTAAGAAATTTATATGGTTCCCGAGTCTTTCATGACGCTGCTGCTGCTCTCGTTGCTGCACTCCGAGAGTCAACCTGTGCTTCTGACTTACACAAGCATCAGATGAGACAGCAAGTGTACCACTTTTCTTTCACTTAACATCAAACAATATAGAAAATCATCTGCAAAAGCAACGTGACACGACGAGTTTGATTGAACCATCGTATCGAACGGTGGACTGCATGAATCCTCGTTGGGGATGACGAACTTTTATTTTTCCATGAGGAAAAAATTCTTCATATAACTTCGCTGTGACACTAATCGATTTACTGCAATATATTTATTAGCAACCGAAGCCTTCGAGCTTCGGTGCAAAGCACTGGATTGTGAGGGTCAATGTCCAAACGTCACTGCGCAGGATTAATCTAAAGTGAGCCCAACGCACCCTAAGCTGCCGGAAGTCACCAACGCCTTGTACTTGCTTGGCTGGGTACGAACTTTATTTTTCCTGAAGTCTCTTCCCTGCTTTTTCTCTCCCTGTCTTTTGGCTTTGCCAACTTTCCTCGACTAGTTGTTCCTTTTTTTCCAGATAACTATTCGTAAGGACCGAACGCTTGGATGCTCCCATGCCGATGACATTGAACGTGTACAGGCAAGTGTCAAAAATAAGGATGGATGGAGATGATCGTTCCAATCAGCAGAACAACTTCATTTCCTCCTCTGCAGCCTGCTGTATATCTCGACACAAGATATTATAGCATGTCGATGTAAGTGTACGGGTTGGATACTACAACACTCGGCCCACATAGATGGTTTCAACATAGATCGTTGTTGGCTAGTTGTAAAATATTTAGGGAGGTCTCCACGCCCCGTTGTAAAGCTCTCGCACATTGAGAAATAGCAGCGACTCTTTTTTTCGTCCCTTTGACAATGGTCAGTAGCAGCAGGGAATGAGAAACAGCGCAAGAGTGATCTACTACTCGAGGCAGAGCACACAGTGGCGCATACCAGGTATAATAGCACAAAACGAGAAACGGTGCAGGAAGAGAGAGAGAGAAAGAGAGAAAAGAAAAGGGAGGGGAAGGGGGAACAAAAAGGGAAGGCTGAGCAAGAATGGCGCGTGATATTTTTCTGAACGGTTTCGCGTCTTGCGTTATACCGAAGAAGAGGAACCTGGGGAGATCACCCAGCGATATGTCTCGTCATCCTTCTTCTTTTCACTCGTATATCGATTGTGTCCTTCTTTTTTCAACTCGAATCCCACAAAACGTGGGTGAAATTTTTTCCCCTCAAACACTGATTCGAGCCGGTATAGTCGACCACCGAGTAAGAATCGTTTCTACACTCACTCCCTCGGAGCTCAACGCGGAAAATTGGAAAGTAACTGTGGACCCTTGGGGAGTCAAAGAGTATACACACTGCAAGCAAAAGGCGTCTGCTAACGCAATGTTCACGACATTTTCTAAACTCTCATTCTTACGAGGACTAAGTATAAAGAAATCTGTACTCCCTCGCTCTTTCCCTTCCGTTATGACGGAAATTATCGGTGGCTGTGAATGAGTAATGATCTGTTTTAATCATCCGTGCTAATACGAATGTATAAGACGATGATTAAATACGAAAAACTGCATCTACCGCTTCTACGTTACGCCTTTGGTATTCGTGTTATTATTATTAACAAGTCTATAGCAGGTTGTGCAATTAAGAAAGAAGTGAAAGAGTGCAAAATTCCATAGATTTTCTGATAAATCGATGTCCATCGAGTCTGTGTTTAAATTAATTACGCTGCTACTCGGATAATAACAATTAGAGAGGCCGCAACAACATCTGAACGCTTTTACAATCGTTCCGAAAGCCAGTTTTTCTTCCCTACAAGTAACCAATTACGTATCTTCGCCTCTTTCATGATCTCTTACGATGTAAAGATTGTCAGAGCATGCTGATATTTCCCTCTTTCTTTGATACTTCATCCAGCATCCCCAGTGGTTTAAAATATGTCTCTTTATCTGTTTCCATTTTTCTAACACTGAATGACTCACCGTGCAGTCGTGTCAGAATAATTATTCTTCATCCAGGACTGAAAAGATCATTGGGATATGAAGAAAGTCAATGATATTTCTCTTGTATTAAGTTTACTGACGAAACTTCTAATCAAGACGATCCATTCAGTGGCAAACTGTTGGTGCATCGACTGAAACGTAGAGAAGTGACTTCAGTGGCCCAATCATAGGAATGACGTCGCTCCATTTGACAAGATACCAACAATTGGCACAGCGAAAATCCAATTTTTTCGTTTACACGTGAACTGAAACTTGTGTTGTTGTAATTACACGTGAAATAGACGATAAATGACGTTCATTGTGATTGCAATGTTCATCGTGTTTTTTCGCAGCTTTCTTGAATATATACGAATAAGTACAACAAGTTTCTTGTTGCGAGTAAGAAGATTTCTGAACGAGTAAAATTCTCCTGTATTTAACGAAGAAATAAGCTTGGTAGAAAGAGAAGGAGGAGGCGGAGGGGGGAGAAGAGAAAGAGGGACACAGCAAGAGATCGAGAGACGTAAAGAGGCAGTAAACGACGATACTCTCGAATATATCCTTTTGTTTTCTCTGTGTCATTACACGAAGTTGAAGCAGCATGAAAGAAGCTGGTGCAGGTTACGTACCAAGAGACGAAAACGGCAACGAAGGGGGCGCCGAGGAGGGAGGAGAGAAGGTACGGAAAAATGGTAGTAGTGTATCCCGCAGTATGAAAGAAAGCAAGCAGGTAACACGAAGAAGAAGAACAAGAGATAAAGTAGAAGTAGAAGAGGTAAAACGGGTAAAAAGGAGAGGAGGATAGCCGTTTGTCGGACATACCTTGGGGCCACCCTGGCGTCTAATTGCCTGTAATGCACTTCGGCGGCCGTAGGAGTTTGCCGCCAGAGAGAAAACGGGAGGTGAAAAACTCAGGTCGCGCAACGGGGCAAAACCGGGCGGCGAGTATCGAGGGAAGAGACGCGATGTTATGCCCGGCACGCTTGGACCCACACGACGGCAACGTCCGGGACGTCGATCTCTGCCTGCGTCTCCATACTTCTCTTGAAACCTTCTACTTGGATTACTCTTATGCACTGGTACCTTCCTTTAGACAGATTTCATCTAATCCAGCATCCCTACTAGGCTTGACGGGGCGGATGTTGTCAGGGGGGGACTGCGAACTCAAGCAAGGGCACGCCAAGGTGGTTACGTGGCATCTGAAATAGGTTGACCTTATATCTAGACTATTGAGGTCCAAAATGACGAAGCACGAAGCCTCGTCCCACCCTTGAACCCTGAAGAAGCGAACCTACGAGAGCCAACTTGTGCCATTCCCTCCCACTTTTCGGCGTTTCCTCCACAGCGTCAGTGGTCGTCGTCAAACGTTTATGTAATGTGGATGCACGTCTACCGATGCATATAAAGATATATTTCATGTAGCCTTGTCGTGATGTTATACCGAGTTCCGCCAAAAACGCAGGCTGAAAAAGTCATCGCATCGATCTCCTGTCCACTTGGTTCCATGCCGCCTTAAATCTTTTCTCGCAGAAGAAGTACACCTGGTGTTCGTGGCACGCTGAATGAAGACGTGTTCCTCGTTCTTTCGTACATTTCGTGCGCAACCCAATGTTCTTCACTCTGGTCAGTCCTCCTCTGCTCTCTCGCAAACTTGTGTCATTCTTACAACCTCGCTATTACGAAATGCGACGTCACGTTGTTAAAACAAGTCCATTATATGCGGAGAGAAAAAACATTTAATCACCGCCATTCGAAAGATTGAGTGAAAAATGCGTTTTGGATGGAACTCATGAGCGAGGTTGTTGCATCGATCGCTATGCCCGGAATTCAACGGGCCTCTAAACACTAATCGGTATATTTAGAATTTCCTGCATCAGTGACATTTTTTTTTACTTCGAAGATCCATCAATTCTAGTCAATTGCCTGCTTTTGCTGTTAAATAGTGGACTTCGCTTCGTCAATTTACGAATCTCGTCATTGGCGAATGAAAGTTTGAACTCTCCTGACCTTTTTTCTTATTAAGCTGAATCATTTCACGTCACCGAAAAATTCTTTGTTGAGATCAGAAATAAGCTTTTCGAACGACTCTTTCTCCAACATACGAATGAGTCACGTTATCTTTAATGTTCAACGCCGAATGATCGGTGAAGCAGATAAATAGATATTAAGTCTCTGCGGGGAGTAATTTCCCTGGATAGGATTGTTCTTTCCAGGATTTCCGATCTCCAAATTCCCCGCGTCTCACAAGAGTCTGACAGTTTTAGCGAGCAACGTAATATAACTCATCTGGTATAGACTTTGTGGGTTTGGCGGGTTGAAAATTTTTTGTTGTCGCGGCGGGATCGAAGGACGAAGAACCAGCGGCTATTATGAATAATGATTTATATCTTTTACCGGGACTGCACGATCCTGTTGGCGGGCGTGAGAGAAACAACTGATATGTTTGCATGTATGGGCATCTCGCGTTTTTTTATTCACCATCTCGTGTCTATATACGTTGATATAGAAGCAGAGATAGGGCATGTCCGACAAGGAGCGTTGAGGAAGATCACAAAAAGGAGTTAATAACGGTCGCGTGTTGTAATGCCCGCCATTTTCCACAAACCGACCACCTAACAAGCTACCTGCTAATGATATATGACGCGCGATGCGACTCTTTCACCCAGATATATATAAATATACAAAGCGTCGTGAGACGCGACTACAGGATACAATGTTCGTGTTCTGTGTATTCTCACCATCTAACTTTTCTGCTCATTTTTCTCTAAGATGTTCATATTTTTTAGTATCTCATTTTTATAATAAAATTTTCAAGGAAAAATGAAATAAATGATAGTTATCTGAGCAGTGTTTGCTTTAAAAGTTTCGTAACGAACGGAATTACTGGCAGATTTTCCGAGTCCACCTTCCAACGATATCTGCACAGCGACATCTTCGACAAACATTTTTTTTTACATCTTTTAGTTTAAAACAGAATGGGCTGATTTAATTATTGATTTTTATTTACTGCGATTCCCTGAATTTCATTCATTTGCACAATATTTTCATGACGACGACGATAAGTGTCAGTGACCGCAGACGTTGTACGTTCAACGTTCGAATCCAGTCATTAGATACACCGAGAGATACCAGACGCAATACGTTTTCATTTGCGATCGAGAAGTGAAAATAATCGTTAACTCGTTCGAAACTGTTTTTCTCGACATTGGAGAAATTCATATTATAAACTCATTAGAGTTGCATAGTAGCATACGAAAGTATAAACTGCATGTCCATCGGTTTCTTCGTGGTTACTTTCCTTTCGAGCGCAACTGATCAAATTGTTTCAGTCATAATATTTTTTTTTTTTTGGATATCAATGATTTTTTGTGGACTCGAATGAAACAGAGAGGGAATTTAGAACATTTATGTTTTACTCGAAACCATCGTAAATGTGTTCACAATATGAAAGTATGGAAGCAAGTTTTTCATTTTGATGGACTCGCAAAATTCATTGCAATGCAAAAGATTTATCAAAAGCTTTTTCAAAAATGTTTTCGAATTCAAGGGGAATTATTGTTAAATGTTTCTCCGTCCGTTTACTCGCTCACCAGATTCATTTTCGAACACCTTTATAAAAGACTTTCGAGTGCTAGTTTTATTTGCACATTGTGAGTCCGTATTTTCTCGAGTCCGTGGGAGAATTTCTCGTTCGCGATAATAAGAAGTCAGGATATAGTTGACCATTTAAGATCCAGTGCCTGGGACAAGGTGGGACCCGGACTTGACGTTTTTGTTCGACAAAGTCATAAATAAATAATAATAGGTAGGGAGGTTTCGTGCTCTGCTGATGTCGGAAAGTTTCTCGCCGCGAGACGAGATTATGTGGATTTGCTAACTCCTGCATACCATAATATTTTTGATTCTTTGCTTAGCATCAGTAGCATTGCTTTTTATTTCACCATTCAAAGAGTCCAATGCTATATCAATGAACAATCGTTTCAACGTAAATAATGTGCGAAATTTCGTTAGGAAATAAAAGTTTTCAGATGCAAATATATTTTCAGCGTTTAACAAAGGTAATTTTGCCAATTATTCACTGAAATTTTCGTTCAAGCACCATGAGTAAATGTGAATGTTTAACCAGTTTACCAGGCAGTCTATTCCACTTCAAATCCACTTGCAATTATTTTGTTAGAAACGTATCGGAAATGATGGCTTTGACAACAGGAAATCATCAAGAATCTCGACTTAAGAGGTCCGCAACAAAATGTCACAACTTCATATCAAGCTCTCTTTACAGATATACAAAGTTGTTTAAAGAAATTGACAACGGAAAGAAAATCACTGCTGGGTACAACTACGAATTACGAAGGAATTCAACGAATCTAGAAAACATATGTTACTCGGAGAGGTACCGGACACGCACGTTTTCCTGAACGCTCTCGTTTTTCTTTTGCAGACCAAGCAACTAGGAATAGCTATTTGAAGTGGCAGAACTAGCAAATGCTACAGAGAGGCTTAATTCCTGTGGCACACGATGAAGCTACATGTACACTTTTACCGAGCGCAACGACCATCGTAATTTTAGCGTTATTTGTCGTCGGCTTTTTTTCCTGATCGACATAGCGACGATTTGTGCGGTCCCCAAGTGTCGATTTGATCCAACAAGGAAAAACAGGAAATTTTGAGCGACTGAACGTGCATTTATACGCGATCAACATTTTCTATTCGATTTTCCTCACTCCCAGAACTCATCCGGTAATCAGGCGTTTTCTATGTTCTGCTCGTTAGTAAAAATTGCCCGACGGTGTTATAGGCCGATAATAGTTCCATCCCAAGATCACAGGTGAATAGTTACGCGACCTCTCCGGTTGCACGTAGCCCTTGCAAAGTTTTTCCGCTCTCCATCATTTGATTTTTCCCCTTCTGGGGGGGGACATTTTTGCTGGAGCGCTTCGGCTTATCTGGAGAAAAACTCTTCGTGTATCTGTGCACTTGGTTACATAAACAAACAGCGGGAACGTGGAACTCCAGAATAACGGTAGCGTCTACGATGTTGATAAAATTGTGTGAAAGAAAGTTCATCATAAATATAGCCCTGCCTCCAATAATGATTTTTTCTGTCCTGATTAATTTTCCGCTCGAAATGCATCACTCTCAAAACTGTCGCATCTGATTTCCAGTGTTTACGAAAAACTCGTATCAGGGAGCGTCTTATTTTTCAATAATCTCGTATCCCCCCAGTCTCGACTTTCGAATTTCAATTTCGATTCAACGTTGACTCACCACGTTGATTCTGGGTCACGATAAAATATGCTTTGTCTAGCGATTGAGTCTCGAAGAGAGTGTCTTCATGTTCCACCGCTTCGTTTTTTATTGAGGCTATAAATACGATAATTGCTAGCATTGAGACTTTTTTGATTGAATAGCAATAACGCCGCGGTGGAGTGTGGAGTGTGTGTTTGAGTACAGTCGATGCAGGTGAATGTTGCGACAGTAGGCGGTATATGCGGCGGTCATAATAGTATTGAGGGCAAGTGGGAGGTTTGGGAGTTGTACAAAAGTAGCGATTTTCCATGCGGATTACTGTATAGATATAGATAAATATACTTTCGGACTGGAGTTAATCAGGAGCAAAGGACAATTACCTGGCTGAATGACCGCGCTCGGTGCTCCCGATGAAGCGGCGCGTCGCCGACAAATCTCTCCCACGAAAGTCTACCTGTGTCTCTAGGGAACGGCGAATCAGAGCCGAGCAAAAACCTCTGGCAAGTCTAGTAGCCATCGGGATAGAGAATAGAATAAAATAGGTGTGTGAGAGAGATGGGGGAGGGAGACAGACGAGGAGAGACGAGAGACTGAGAGAGCGAGGAAGGGCCAGGCGGGGAGGTGAATTTTTACGAGCCGACCGAGATGACAGGGCGCTCAAGAGCGCCTTATAGCACCGCTACTTCCGGTTTCTCGCGCCATCTTCGTCCAACTCTCACGATTTCTTCATCTCGAATTTCATTTTTTCCTCGCGTTTTTTTTTCTATCACCGTAAAAGATTCAGTTGCATGGACGTGCGCGCGCAGTAGATGCAATTTCACTACAGCTTGGAAAACAATAGGAAAGAAATGATTAGTTTTAACTGAACGTCTCAACGGCGGCAGACTGAATAAAAGAGCTACGAGCAACATAATTAACGGAGGATTGATAGTTTAACTACGAAAAGGAGAACGTTTTATCGATTCCCCTAAATTCGCATTTTTTCATGATAAAAATGTCCACTCGACCCATGCCCCGAGGCCCGCAGGAAATCGATAGCTGCGCACATGCAGCCTGGTACAGCTTAGAGTATATGAAATACTCGAAGCAACCTCTCGATCTTCCGAACGAAGCTCTCCTTGCTCTTCTGCTTTCAAACTATATACCAGTCTCTCCTTGGTCGCTCTTCGTGCAATTACGTATCGAGGCCAGCACGAGAAAAACGCCCAGTGCATCGCTTGCCAATTACAGGTGCGGTAAGGGCGGAAAGAGGTGGAGGGTACTCTAATTTGTTGCCGTTGCTGTGCTCGTTCGCGCAAAGGGCGGAAGCCGCCCGACACACGGGATAGGGTGTGTTCGGGATCGGTAAACCCGCGAATCGCGTTGCTCCGTTCCACTCTACACGCGAGAAGAGGATTCTCGAGATGGGCTATATATTGCGCCTGCAAACCCGTTTAGAAGAACAGGCATTTTTGTACTTCACAGGTTACTCTCAATGCTACTTCGCTATCGATTCGTCTTCCGCTTTGATTATCGAACTGGCAGATGCGTACCAAGGCAAATTTATGAACCACGATTTCGTCAAAGAGTTTGAGAGATTTTCTTTCCGATTTGCGATAATTGGCATCAACGCTCGTATTCAAAGGCCTTATGAGCTCTCGTATGGTTCGTAATAGTTTTTGGAAATCATCGTTCCCAATGAATACGAATGAAAAATATGGAAAATCGTTGAAACAATTGCAATGATGAATGGAAAAAAAAATTTTTTTTAGCAACTCTGATCTGTAACAAGAACTTTTCTTCGTGTCTTTGGTGTTCTTGTATAAACGACGATGTGCATAGGTTCACAAGACCGCAAGACGCACGTCCTTTTAAGCGAGAAAAATGATGAACGGAAGATGCGCGTGCGTATAAAATATCGGTCTCCACGCGGCGAAGAAGGGTGTGGAGAGAGTGCGGTTAATCGAAAATGCACCACGAGTAACCAGGCACCAGACTTTGTCGGCGAATTGCCGAGCCGTACGGGCCTTCGAGCGAATAAACGTGGAGAGCTAACCATGTATATTTACATGCAGGCAGTTTAGCTAGTTGCAACCTTATGTATTGAGCAATGAGTCTTGCAAAAAAGCTATTGCGTTGACATAGGCAAATAGGCTTTTGAGATTCGGAAATCTAAAATGTTTATTTATCAATTTTGAATTTTTCATCAACGCTTGAAAAAGCCGAATATTCGTGCCGAACGCTCCGAACGCTGATCAAAAGTGCCGAGAAATTATTTGCCATACACGGTGAATATAAACCCTCGGTTGGGGCTCTTCGAATGTCAAATAAAAAAAGAAACAAAACGGCGCCGGATGACACCACGCCGTTTCGTTCTCGAGCCACATAACAGAATGCCAAAAATCGCGACATCTTCATCGCCGCATCGAGACTTCCGCAGGAAGCCACTTTGGCCGCGCATATTAATCATCGTCGTGATTCGACAACCATGAATGTAACTCTAAGATACTAATGGGAATCATCTAATTAATAAAGCAATACGGAGAGTGCTTTCTGTAGATGATAACGCAAATTCATTAGCCCGCTCTCAACTCCATAAATGACTTCCTGTCGACCGACGTAGAGGTCTGGCGATCGAGACACTCCATTGACTATCCATTCGATACATCAATCATTTCCTAGAGGTATGGAAACTTTTGGCTAGTTAATAAATCAGAATTTGCTCATTCAAATATGAAATTTTGCATAACGACGATGTATACCAACCTTCGAAATTTCCTTGTGCACCATTGGTCTTTTACTTTTTTCCATAAGTTTCCAACCGTTTCCGGCGTACAATAAGCGAATGTCGCCAATTTTCCTGTTGCGTTTAATAACTCATGCTTTTTTTTTCTTATTTTGAACTTGCTTTGCTTGCCTCTGTGCATTTCCCAATCTAATCTTTTGACGTTGGGACTGTCGTTGGGCAAAAGTCTTCTAAATAATCTCGTCCGAATCGCTTTAGCCCAGTAGCTTATCAGAGTTTTGGAAGTTTTTAAACGAAAGCTGAGCAGGTCCTTTAAGTAGCAAACTATTTTCACAACGACAATTTAAAAAAGACACATAAATTGAAAAGACGACCTGTTTTGCTACTGCATCAGTGTTCATGGAATCCCCACGCGTCAGCAGCTTCGATCCGCCATTGAGCACGACTTAACGCAAGGCATATACTATACATACGTGTATTCAAAGAACGGGATACCTCGACAGAAATTTCCTCAGCAAGGTTGTTGACAGTTATGCTGCTTACTGCGCTTGTTTGCAAAATATTTTTCAATGAGATATTACTTTGAGTTTAAACTGAAAATCGCTGATACGGAAACTTGTGACTGCTGGAGCGACAAACACCTGGTGCTCATCTGGACTTTCAGGCGACCTTTTTTATTCGCATATTTTGATGATTCGACTCGTAGCGTTGAACAAATTTTCACTTCGAGCTCTGAAAGCACTGGAAGAAATCTTTATTTGCAAACTTTTGATATGCTTCAGATTAAAAATGCAGATTATTTACAGCAGATTATTTGCGAAGTCTCTGCTCACAGGGCTACACAAAGTATTCATACGAATTGCAACTTCGATTTGGAGTACAGAAAATTCCTGTTGTACCATTGAGTCTATTGTGAAATAGTAGAGCATTTGGCGTGACTCATTAAACACAAGAAATGCAATGGGTTCATTGTAAATACCTTTCGACACTTTTGTTTCAGTTGGATTTATCGCGGTTAGTGTCACTTCAAAGGAGACGTCGAAAAGACAATGACCACAGCCTTTCTCGAAGCAGAACAGTACCTTAATGGACCATTCTAATTGCGGAGTGACTGGAACGTTCGAATTCGTCTAAACCGAAAGAAATGCAGAAATCTCAAATGCAGAAATCAATACGAATGGAAGAAAAGTTGCTTCGAACGTGTTTCATATTGTATGTTGAAGAGGTTTTGCAACTCGCGAAAACGCGATGCCGTCGGCGTTTAACGCCGGGACTTTTAAACTGTGTAATGAGAAAATGGTAGGCGAGGGAAGTCGAGCCTCTTTAGACACCATCATTATTTGTATTTTAATTCAAATGAGAATTCATGATGCGAGAATAATTGTACATTGTAAACGTATAAGAACAACCCACCGTCATTATCGGTTTCTTTCACGGCTGCCGACACTCGGGCAATCTTTCAGTCGTGAACCACAAAAAAAAACTTATTTTCAAAACGAAAATGGGAGTGCCCTGAAAATTGCTTCACCGCATTGGGTGTACTCGTAACAAAAGATATACATGCCAGTACGAATAATAAGAACTCACATTGTCCCCAAACCATATTGTTACTTGTCGACGTTTAGAAGAATCGATGAACCAAAATTCTTCAAAACTAAATTTGTCTCGGACTATGGTCCTATCTGCGTCATATCTGCAAATTTCACTATTCCATTTATTCGAGTTAACTCAACGGTGGAATCACTCACACCGGTTCCAGCGATCGATAATAAAAATAATAAAAAGTAGAATATTTGGTGAGAAAAAAAATTACCTTTGGCAAAAAAATGATTGTGTTTTACTGAGTTATCTTTCATTGAAGCATTGTTAAAGTTGATAAAAACTATTCGAAAAATTATACTGTTACGAAAAACTGTACTCAGCATGATTCTCGTATGGATCGATTTCCAAGGAGAATTACTCGATCCGTTTTTCGGCAGAGCGGAGTGCAGTTTTTTTTGTCCTGAAGAATCCTTACAGATGTAAAAATCTATGATAGAATCTTTCCGACGGAAATGTTGAACCAAAGCCTCTACTCCGAATGGTTTAATCTAGCGAGATAGTAAGAAGACTTTATTCGATAAATTGAAGAATGTAATCATCTCAAAATGAAGCATAAGATAGAACGAGTTCGGTAGGCAAAGTCGCAGCATATAATTTAATGGGTCAATTTTCCCCCTCAAATCCATGCGGTCGAATACTTAGATTTTTTTTGTAATGGGTTCTTGGGCCTATGACACAGCTTGAAATTCAAATGCATAAAGCTGAAAGCATTGAGCCACGAAAGCTGAGCCGTCTTCGACTTTCACTTTGACCCTTTTTGCTTGGCGTGGTTACGTCACTAAGCTTTGTAGAATCGAGCATCGGTGTGAAAAAGCACGATGGGGTCAGAGAGTAGCAGGCAATCGGTAATTGATAAATCGACCAATCTCCAACAAAGATACGCTGCATCTCGTCTCCCTTCGCCGAAATTTTTTTATTTTAATACTCGGCGTCAAGATGCTGCCACATCTTTAGTAGGTAAAAATGATAATTAATTAGGCCGTGAATTCGTGTTGATTACAGTGCACAATCAACGCTTCGGTATTCATTAAGGAGTCTATTGAAACTTTCATAATACCTTTACGAATTTTCATCATGTTGACTTTGATTGAAAACCGAAGATTTTTGTTCCAACTTTGATAATTCTTTTCACTCTATTCGTGAAAGTTAATCATCAATGATTCCTTATCAATCGTTGATATTCGAATACAAATTTTGGTGGTCGACGACGATACAGCGGCTAGAAACATTTTTTTCGTTTATTTAATGCCTTTTTCAAGATTTTTACTTTTTGAGGTATTGAATGTTTCTACACAACTGGAGCTCTACTAGCAAATTGAATTTCGCGATAGTTCTCTAAATGCATTTTCATAAGAATTGTATGATTTGTCACGAAGCTCGATACGATGTTGACACGTTTCTTCTTTGCTGGCGTGTTATGGAATTTTTCAGAGAAAATTGAGAAAAGATATGGGAATGATTTTTTAAAAATAATTATAAGTGGGAACTTTGTCGCTATTAATAAAAATGACTCATTATGCCAGATATTCAACGAAGTCACGTTGCCAAGTTTGGTTTCCAGTATGTAAGATTTTCATGGTAGTATACTCGTCACTCTTTAACACTTGGACACTAGTTTTACTCCCTCTCTTTGGCCTCTCGGACGAGGTTCAAGCGTGCTGCTTTTCTCTTTAAAACAATGTCACTCGTAGCCTGTGAAGATACTTCACTATACGTTGACTTCTTTCACTGTACGTGTTTTAAAATTACAGTTGACCCAACGATAATTTAGTTCGTTTGAATCCGACCTCTGCTTCAGTGGATCAATCGTTATTTATCGAAAGTACCCAATCGATGAAATCAGTAACTGATATACATTGGAGTCGGTTACCAGGTTTGCCTGTCGTGTACATTCGGATCGAGTTGGCTCATCGAGATCGATTTAGATTCGTTTCAGATTAGTCGGCTTCCATTGATTATTCCAATGCATACAGAATTTCTCTGTTTCAGAGTTCGCAGTTCATTCTTAAGCTCCTTCCAAATGTTAAACTTAGAAAAGCATCAGATACGTTTTCAGTTTCCTTGTTGAAACTGGCGCAGGTCTCTCGGTAGTTCAAGGCCAAATAAAAGAGGCAGGAACATTGAATTTTTCAAGGAAATGGTTAACAAAGTGACGCGGTTTTTCCAAACAACTCGGAAAAGCCGGTACAACTGCGAGTCGTAATTCCATTGCTCATCCATGAACTTTTATTGATCGTTAAACGTTATCCGAAATGGATCAATCAGAGGGATCAGCGAAGCGGGGAAGCTCGTTATGATTCCCACTTACGATCAATCCCTTTCACATTTCGTAGCGCTCTCAAAATCCGCGTGGTCGCGAGTCGTGCACGAGAGAGCACATGTCTCGAGCCACGCGAGAGGTTCAGCGTCTAATGTATGCTTCTATATCACATCGATAGAAACAGCGGAGAGTTACGGCACACGTACACTCGCGCGCGGAGACACACACGTAGGTGGATTAACATAAATGCTCGTACGGTTATAGAGAGGCGCACACATTAGCATGGCATACCACAGATCCCCGTTTCTGTGTAAATAAAGGTCGTCTACGAGACGCGCAAGCGCCCCCACTACGCGGCGTATCGCGCCGCGATGTGAAATCTATTCGCATAGTGCGACGTGGAGGAGAACTCGCGTACTCTCTACACACGAAGCCGGTAGCAAAAGTTTCTCGTCAACGCCGCGATAACGGCGAACGATTTTCTTTTATTTTTCGCTAACCGAGGCACCGCGTTTCCTCCTCTTTTCCGTTACGAAGCAACCAAAAAGTCTGCTCCAAGTGACAGTAGAATAATCGATCGGGGCACGCTCCGCGAGATCGAACCGTTGGCGGTAGAGCGTAAAAGTATTCTGGGATCGAAGTATCAGTGCCAATGCGGAAGTAATCGGGGCGCGTTTGCCGTTGCAGCGAAAGGTGGAAAACAGTGAAACTACCGAAAATTCGGCTCTTCGATTGGATTTATCTCTGATGCGTCGATCGCTTATTGCAAACTGAGCCCAGGTGTGTTCGGCAGGACGATTCCATCGGCAATCGACTCTCCAACGGACGAGGACATCGGTCGGTAAGGACAACAGAATTTTGTCTTCTTCGCTTCCTCGCACACCGCACCGACTCAGAAATTTGTCGCACTTTTTCTTTTTTAACCAACTCAATCTTGCTGGATAGGAAGAGATCGAGTTTTTCGGAAAATATGAAGTCACGTTGAAAAATTTTATGTGGGCGAATATTAGAAGGCTGCTTGGAAACCAGAATTCCACTCCCTAGAGCCGATGAATGGTTTTTTGGTATGGCAGGTTTGGAGCACCACGCTTCGTATAGATCTTGAAAGCATAATATTACGTAAGCACGCGCGAGGAGACCTTGAACGCTTCAACACCAAGCAACATCTGTACGTGTGTCTTATATACGTACATCTATAGTTGATAACAGGTTGCGAGTCAAAGTATTTCCCACTTCGATTGTTTCACCAAGTTGATGCGCCCGTAACTTCTTGACTGCATTATTTGTTCAAGCACGGAGTACCTTCATCTCAAATTACTATGACTCGAAACTTTAAATTAAAAAAATCCAGAAATATGAATATCCTGCGACGTATCTAGAGACGCGGCAGCGTCTTGACGCCATAAGTATTGAAAAAAAACATCTAGGCAGAGCGAGTCAAGATTCATATTTCTCGGTTTCCTCTTGCTGGAAACATTCTACGTTACTCGGTGGATTCCAAAGACTTGCCCTTTCTGAAACGATGTCAAGTGAATTCGTTTCTTCAATGAAAGTGACCTGATTAGCAAGGCACACATGAGCGGAAGAAGCCGTAGATTGGGGGCTTCGAAAAGAATGTTCCAGTGGTTAAAAGAGGCACAGAAGAAAAATCATTTTTATTGTATTGGAATGAGAACGATTTTAACCAATTCAAATACTTTTCTATCCATGAATTGACAAAAATGGCTTGGTCCTCACGTCGTTTCCGCAAACATCCGCGACTGTCATCGGCCTTCCACGATCAAGAGCTTCTTCCTACTTTTTTTGAACGTCCGATAACAAAGCAATTCCGTAATTCTTATCATGAAACAGTGTTTTTATTGCGATCGAGATCTGTATGAACGTTAGAAATGTCGTTTTTCCGCTCCAATAATTGAAATAACGAGAGGGCTAGAGTATACGAGCACATGATTCGATGAATGAGTTCGGTGACACGTGGATGTGCGACAATTAATTGAGCCTCCAGGTGCTCTCCCATGTCCTTTTTTCCTCGATTCATGTTGCGGGTGTCGGGCAAGGCAGAGAATAATCGTGTATGACTCTCGCGTTTTCTGACTTCGATTATTTCGTCATCAAATCGATTTTATAATTATTCTGATTTATTTACATTATTTCAATAACTTTGGATACGAAAATCCAAAAAAAATTCTTTCGCGAAAGCCAGAGGGGTGCTGCCACTTCTCGGATCTGGCAGCAGTTCAATTCTCATGTGATTCGAACATATTTCACCGTCAATTAGTGACAAAAAGATTATTTTCATAAGCACCAAATGAGTTTAGTAGAGTTATGCAATCTCATTAGAAACGGCGATGACGATGACGATAAAAATAAACAGATGACCAAGTGCCGGAACCCCAAAATATCGTTGGACCGACCATTGAGCATAATTGAATTAGCGTATCCGTATTTTCATCCGCTAGGGCAGAATATGAGAATTGGCACGTGTTCGTATCAATGCGATGAAGCTTGGGCTTTCGACGATGTGAACGCGCCGAGAAGCAGATCGATAACTCCCGTAAGACGCACATGTGAGGAACGACGCTAAGCGAATTTTAATAAGTCATCGCGCTCGCGTTGTGGTCAAACCTTAACTATGTGATGCAATGCTGTGTAATCATAAGGAATTGAAGCATGAATTACCTTGTGAAGTTTCTAACACGGAATGCAATTCTTTAATAAAGAAAAAAAACTAGAATTAGAGCCGGTGCGAGTAGCGCTGAGAGAAGCGGTCCGAGGATCGGGGTCTTGAGAATAAATTTTCTCTCGTTTTTTTCACATTTGTGCATTGAGATTTGAGCAAACGATAGCAGACAAATAATAATAATCTCCGCACTCTCGTGCACTTCATTCGTGCCCAAACTTTAATAATCATTATTAAAATTAAATTCGAAATAGCCGTCGCAATAGCATCCATGCAAGTGCATCCAAAGGCTGGAACTGCTTCGGTAACAGTGTTTATAAAAAAAATGTAGAAAATCGATAATAGTGGCGTGTTGATCTGAGTCGCTGATTAGCCCCCACGTGCGTGTTCAGGGGATCAGCAAAGTGTCCCGGAGCCGCATTCAAATAATAACTCACACGCGTGACGTTTCGTGTCGTAGTTATATTCCGCACATTGTTCGTCGTTCGCTATTCAACGGTCGATAGGAGATCCTCGATGATCGGTAAGGAGGTTCGCTGTGAGCGATGAATCCACGCATACAGTCAAGTCTTGCTATTTATGTTAATGTGGCAGCGAGAGAGCAAGCCACGTGCAGGCTATTGGCGTCACTGACACAGACTCCATCCTCTTGAGTACAGTCATCACATATGCAGACACGCTCGAGTGTGCTGCTCGTAGAATGGGAGTTAAACGTTTGGTCCACAGATGTCTCCAACAGCCTCTCCGCGGTGGGAATACGCTATGATTTTTTTAGCGTGATCCGAGGAGACTTTCGCTCTTGAAAGATTGACGCGGACCACTGAGTGCTCTTTTTTGCTCGATTGCCCAAAAGTTTTCATCGATTCTGAGCAGTCTAAAATGTTTGAAAATATCCACGTGACTTGATCAACGAGCGACATGCTTTTGCGTGAGAAAGAATTTTCTAGTGAACGATTATTTCGTTATTAAAACAAAAGGGATTCGAATGCAATTCGGGCTTCGAAGTTTCAAACGCTAGATTTTTATCCTCGCGCTCACTCAATCGTTCGCGGATCAATAAAATATTTAACTTATAGCTCGAAATCGGCCTTTCATAGAGTCCCGAGGGAATGTAACGCTTGGAGATAAATAATTGAATTTAAGTGGTCATATGAGAAGAATGAGGTTCAAGAATCTCAATGGAAAACAATGCAGTAGTTGTTAATAGAAACGAGCTTCGATTGGATACGGTATTCCATAATTGATGTGCGTGGGACGTCGAAAAAAGGAAATCCAAGTCGGAGCTAAATGAGGCGGGCCAGATTCACGTCAATTTATTGCGTTATAGATGTTAGAATTTCGTGTGGTTCGGTCGAGGACCTGAAGACCTATTTGAAGGAGCTAAAGAGCCGTATAGAATCCGGAAAATTCATATTGGCCCTCAACAATTGAAAAATCACCGGATGCGAGTCCGCAGCGATTCGACAATCCCCGAACATATTTCCGGTATACAATGAAAGGCTCTCGCCCAGCGTTTGCGAGAATAATGAAGATTTTTTTGGAAGTTTGTGTCATCTGGCCTCGTGTACGACCCTCTTCTCTCACACGTCATCATTGTCCGCACGATCTATTTTCCCAAAGCACAATTCGTTCGGCATCTTTGTACATTTAGGATGAATACATTGAATGGTGGTGAAAACTCGAACGTCTCTCTTTTCCTCGTGCGCGCGCGCTCAGCCGGCATCTTGTAATTTCTCGTATCCGCAGGATCGGCGTGAAACTAGAAAACCTTTTCGACAATCGATTTCTATTGGATTTGCCGCTTGTTCGGGCGTGTTCGTTTGAACGTCGTTCCCGCCGCAGAGATTTTCCCTAGGAGACCCAACACGAAGTCGTCCCGCTGTACCAAATGCATCTCGCTGTACGTACTACGCCGTATCTTCCTCTATTCCGGTGCCGACGCTGCTGGACACTGAACTGAATTTTTGTGCAAGTCTCAGCATGCTTCGCTTATAAGTTAACGACAATGGAAGGAAAGAGAGCCTTAAAGCAGTGACCAGGTGATCGGAAGGCAAGCTGCACGTGCCGGAATGCTTCTGTGTGCAACTTACATGTGTCAGCTTCCTTGCTCTTGCACGCTTCTGTAGCCTGCAAATAAGCACATGCGGAGTATCTAGTGTATTGTGTAAAAAGCCATACACTCATCCTTCCAAATTCAAAGGTTTAGAAAACTTTGTGTACTTCGTGGTGCGGTTGATCTATATTTTATTCTGGAAATTTTGATCAAAGATTGGGGTTGAAAAATTTGTGTTTTTTTTTTTTTTTTTTTCGTTATCGTACCAAATCCCTCAACGCGATGTTGACAGAGGCAATGGTTCCGGGGAAACGTTTGATAAATTTCGAACGCAATTCAACGCTTTCCTGACTCAAAACACTTTCGATATTCCAGGTTAAAAAAATGTTCTAATTGACAACAAGAGATTGAAATTTTTCTTCTACTCCAAGCGACATTTTCAGTCAAAACCAAAATGATTTATGAGATTAAAATTTCTAATGTTGCGGTGAAGCATTTAACAAGCAGCCGGCTGAGAAACAAAGCCGAAACTCCATGTCTCCGCACAGCCGTTTTTATCGCAGATATTTTTCTTTCGCCAAGTTTACGTGCCCGCCAAATTTCGTAGTTACGACCGCCTAAACAGCAAGAGTGTCTTTCCCGAAATTACCCGCTCTCCGAGTCCGCGTATACAACTGGCCGAATGAGTTTTGTTCACACGACATTATCACCCCGGCCCTCACCGGGGCCACCACACATACATACACCGTCCAACGGGTCAATGTAACCCTCGAGGACTTTACCTTTTTTTGAATAGAAATACACGAAAAAGAAACCTCAATGAGTGATTCAAAAAATTCTACTGAGACCGGATGAATTGCGTAGCTGCTCGTCGGCACATTTTTCTAACTGACAAACTTGATTTTTAACACGAATTTCGAACTTTTGCGCTCACAATCATGATGATGCAATGAGTCGGTCGGTACGATATGAAACAGTGACTTCTCTCGCAGCCCGATAAGTTTCAATGGTCGGGGAAGTAACTTTTCCATCGACGTTTGGAAAAACTTAATCCTTGAACAAAACGGAAATTATCCGCTTCAATTGCTAGGTAAAGAAATCAATAAAAATGCTTAATTGCGTATGTGGAAGTCGGTTATTCTCATTGCTTAATCCAAATGCCAATGATGACTTCATCATCATCATCATCATCATCATCATCATCATCATCATCATCATCATCATAACAACAGTTTCGTTACTTTCCGCACCTTTTCATCTCCCATGAAATGACCTGCTCTTGAGCGATAAAAGCCTCATATAGCAAAATAAATGTTGTGTAGAAGACTGGATTTCGTGAAGTTCAGCACGTGCTTGTCATTTTAAATCATTCAACTCATTGTCCATAAGGCCAAAATTCAAGATTCGAGATTGAGTTTACTTACCACGAGACAAATTCCACGCTTTCGCGGATTCCATCGGCGATTTTCTCATGACTCATCCTGCGTACACCGCGGCTCTGACTCATATTCCCCTCACGCCGCTAAGATTTCTATCTCTATCTGTCACTCACTCGACCACACTTTATTGGCACTACACCGCGACCTCTTCGCGGGCATGTTACGAGTCGTCGGCCTGTACGATCGGACGTCGTTCAACGTATTTTCGTCGTGTTTGTTCCTTATCGATGATTGGATGGTTCCAGAACACGTGTATCCATAATTACCTCTTTAATTGCTTCCGAAAAATAAACTTCCGATACAGTGTGGTTCGATCCCTCGGAGTTAGTCTAAATTTCAAAATATATTATTTTTACTGTTTCTCTCACCGAAAATTGCATGCTTTTGCGAAACACGATTCAATGAATATCAACACGTTTTTTCTCATCTTATTTAATTTCAATATCCTCGTTTGTTTTAATTCATAGAAAATGTCACAGGAGATTACGAAATAGAATTTATTCGCCCCTTCACCTATGATAATCGTTTTACAACCTGAAATTGACGTTTAAATCTCAAGTGTGGCGAACGGCTGACTGTGCCTCAATTTTCTTCGTCATATCTCGCCTCGTTGCTCCCTTTTGATAACTGCTGATGTCTATAATAGAAGGTATTAAAAAAATATTACAGTTCAATGTAACGATTGAAGTTGTCAGAGTTTGCGAAAAAAGAAACTTCATCGGGGTAAAAAAAAAATGCAATCTCATTATTCGGAAGCCTCTCTCTATTCCACTATGATCTTTATAGAACAGACAAATACGAATGAGTTTAAGTGACCGCTGTTTCTCTTATACATTCATTGTGTATATGTGTAGTCATATGGAGTACTGCAGGCACGATGACGTGTAGTTGCATAACTGTATGTACCACGAGAATAACGATACTATAATAAGTGGCTCGCGCGGGAATGTCGTTTCTGAATAATCATTAGTAAATGGAGTATAGACGTGAATACATAGCGAGCTCTCGAAGCTCTGGTCGAAGTTTCGCGAGTGTTGGAAGCTTCCGTTTTGGAGTCTTCGTTATTTCTACGAATGGTTCAAGCTTTTCCGGAGAGCATACATGAGCAGATTCGACGAGTGAAAAATTTGAGTTTTCTTCCATTTTGTCGAGTTCCCATTTTCACAATATTTTGACGCTTTCGATGATATTCCTGGGAAATCGTGGTTCCTAATACTGGCTCGTTTCGATTGATAAACGAAATTTAAAAAATCGCAGATACTGTAAAAGATCTGCAAAATCTGATGGGAAGAGCCAACGTGAGAATGTCGTCTTTACTAGAAATGCTTAGTTGGAGCCCAACTAATTTCCGGTCGATTATGATTCATCGATGTCGAGGTCGAGCGAGTACTAAAAGGCGACGCTTGGAAGGTTCGATATAAGTATAGCCTCGATTTTCCTTGATGAATGGAAAAGTTGTCGCCTTTATTTTTATACGCATTATTCAACGTGAGTTAGGACGATGAATAAGGAGCACAGCATTTTTGCAAACTCTTCTGAAAGTGTTAATTCTTGTTTCGTGTGACTTTGTCACACGTTCTCGTCGGGTCGGAGCCTCCAGTTATAATATATTTCACATAAAATAAACTAGGAGCTCGATCGAATTCGATTCCTCAGAACCATCGATGCGATGACGCCTCCAGAGAAGTAGATACTTGCGTCAGAAAAGTTTCCACCTCGGAAAGGATGTAAGGGAGTTGCTGCACGTATTCCGTACTCACTCTCTCTGTATATAGATCGAGGTGCTGCAGTGACGATGCACATAGAATTCTAGAAGAAATTAGCGCTACGAAAATCGCTACTCATCGTCGATACAATTGAATCATTCTATTTTCGTTTAATATTTCCTCACTCGTCAAAGATTAGGATTTACCAGTTTCAATGATTCCAGGTGGATGACGAATGTTTCATAATTGCAAGCATTTCGTTAGTACAAGGCTCCGGTTGTATGAAAATCGTAAAACTTACAGAAACTTTAAATTGCTTCGATTATAGCGGATGAGAGGAAAAACTATCAACGAATTATCTGTGTCTCGTTTATTTTATGTGTGTAGAGCACGGCTAGTAAATATACGGAAGCTCCATCAACATTGCGGAAATGAGTGTCATTCGATAAGTTTCTTCCGGCAAAACCTTCGCGTTTGTTTATAAATGTTTTATTTTCCACTAGGAAAATAGTGCAGATTATTTGGAAAACTATTGAATACGAAAAATTTGCGCTATTCGAGGTGGGTTTTTACGTTCTCGATCAAATCACACTCGCATTTTCTTTTACACGCTGTGTTACCGTGGGCAAAATAAAGTTTTATCTGCTGAATGTTAAAAGGCAGTCTCAAAGTCAAACTTTCCTGCGCTTGTAATTGCGTCAGAGAGTTTTTCCTTTGTATTGACAAATGGAAGTACGTCATTGCATTTACCAGAAGGAAAATCGTAATGGAAAAAAGAGATTCACCCATGACGAGAGTAAAATAATTCAAGAATCCGGGAAATGACGAGGTGACGAATGTAGATCCTTGATCAGTTTGTTTCACTTTGTCATCTCCGTTTATTTTCATTGGCAAAATAATAATAACGACATCATTGTCTGCTGCATTATTGCCTTGCTTCCAATACGCATTGGTGCGGAGATTTATTCGAAATTTAAGAAATCATTAGAATATAAGCGGGAATAAAAGTCCTGAACGCGTCTCTTCACAATCGATCAAAAATATTTTCCAGTTTACGAAAAAATCAAATTTCAAATTCGTTTTTTTTCAGTATTTTATTTTAATTTACTTTACCCAGTAACTATAATTAAAGCGCTGCCTACTCGAGATTAATTGAAAATAATGACAATATTTTGTGGCACAATTTTTCTTTCGAATCAGGATTTCAGGTGTTGAATTCTTACGAGGAATTCTGACATCCGCGATTGGAATTACCGGCACGCGTATCGAGTTGTGCAACTTTTTGACGTCAGTCTTCGGTCGTTACACTGTGGGCTCGGATACTGATTCATACGCAGGCTTACGTCGTGCCGCAGAGACACTGCTGCTTTGTGTAACTTCGCGTCGATCATGAGATTATTTATACTCAGATTCTGCAATATCTGTACAAAAATACTTTCCTTATAGCGGCGTTTCGGAAAAATCCAATGAAAATGTCACAAGCTCTCGAAAGTTATAATTTTTTCAATCATACACGTTTGAAGAAACCACTTGCGTCCAGTCGATTCGTAATGGCTCCATTTATTCGTACTTTGAACTTTCCGATAGTTTTTATAGCCGGAATGCAATGCCCAGTCTGCAGCTATTCACCGATTCTTCTTGATGCGTCTTCGATTACTATTTTCTTGGGGAAAAACCTTGACGCTGACTATATTTCTGCTCAGGATCGTCTGGGAAGAAATATATTATTTATTGTGGCAATGAAAATTTTATTTAAAATGCAGACTTTTTGTGATTTAATTTTGAAACTGCTGTCTTATTAACCACTAATTAGGAAATGGATGGATCAAATACCTTCTATTAATTTTCTTCACTTTTAATTTGGTAGCAGTAGAATTTCTTCTGACCACAGGAAAATACACACACCCACAAAAAGGATTATGCAGAACGAGGCCATCGCGTGTGAACTCAACAATTTCCCTTCGATCGACGACTTCTGCGTAATGGCACTTAAGCTAGAACTGGGTCAGGCGGTCGATTGTGCAGAGGCCTCAAATTCGCACCTTCTTTTGAAAGAAACTATAAGTTGCGATGAGAGATCGTTCAAAGGATTCGATGAAAATTTTCTTCTTTTTCTTTTTTACAGTTTAAAATTGAATTTAAGAGAAAATACAATTTACAATTGAATCAAAATGGTAGATAATTTTTCTCGATTCTGTGCTGTTTTGGTATGTCGAATAGGTCAGTAATATCATGCGTGGGCTCGCGGTCACTGACGTCATAAAATCCGTTTGATATGTCGTAATGCACTCGAGCTCGCAATCGAACCTACGATATTATTCAACACGTGGATACAAGAAACGCACCGGAGGTTTAGTGAGTCTACTCATCTTATTGTGTGCGCGCTTCTCAGCGCAGACGAGCTGCTCGTAAAACGACCTCACGAGTAAGAGAGGGAATATAGATAGTACGGCAAGGCCGGGGATTTACCAGATTATATGGCGCTCGTTTGTCTAGTCGCGAACACGTATGAGCTGCCCACTGCAGCTTGATCGTATCCTACATGTGTTGCGTTAGCAGGATTCCCCAAGAGGCTTGTTGCCTTCCATTTGCACCTATTTATATGGACTTTATTGAGTCGCAACGTTACTCACAATGAATTTTCATTCTTGCTACCATGGTCGCTCTGAGAATGAACGTTTGCATGAGATGAATTTTTGACGATCTTGCAGATGCTGAAATGCTATGGAAAACCGTAGATTCTACTCGACGATGGCTCGTTACAACGCATTTATGGATATTCGTGATTATTCATTTATGCGAAATGATCAATCGACTCGCTGAATATTGAACGAAGGAAAATATATCGCGTGGTTGTATGATCTCGAATTTATTCTGATGATGCAAAATCATTTTTTTTTTCGTCGAAATCAATTCGTATAGCAATGTAGGAAAGTTTGGAGTCTTTGTGCCGCAGTGTTGATAAATTTTGGAATGGAAAAAGCGAAAGCCATTGGTCCAGTCGAAACGGAACTCAAAGTTCCCAGCAGTGAAGGAGGTCAGTAGGATCCTACAAATTTAGTGTAACGATTTTCAAGAATCCTTGCAAATTTATTACGTTTCATGGGATGACGCAGCAATTCGTTTTTTTTTCTCGAATGAACTCAAAAGAATTCACATCTTTTGTCGTTCGTTCCGTCTGTACATCCGACCCTTTCTCCGCCACTCGACGAATTCACCTTGCGATTCCACGAAATACTTTTGCCTGGTCCAGATGACGTAGATCGTGATCGAGCCGCGACCCGATCCGGATAGACCTCTCGAACTTTCACTTACGGGATTTGCGTCGCGTCACGATTTCATTGATCGTGAAACTTTTCTTCCAATTTCGCGAATCACCGACATCAGATTCATTCATGCCTCACTTGGATCAATACAAGTCACATCTCAGTTACAGCACAAGCAATTCTTTTCATGCGAGTAAATCCACCGTTATTTTTGATGTATTTTCGACATCATTTCTACAAAGAATTTAAATCTTCGAAACAGCTATTTTATATGCACAATGGACATCAGTGAGAACACGTGTTCTTGTGGTGAGGAAACAGTCCCTTAACGGGACCAGCGCTTTTTCCTTCTCCCACTTTCACTCTTTCACACAATATCGAAAAGAATGTTGTAACAGGGGGACGCGATGACTAGATCCTCGATCACATAGCGTGTCTTCCAGCACACGTGTTTTCTCACTGATCGATCATCAGTAGTATCATCAATGTTGTCTCGAAGTAGCGTCAACGATTTCAGTTACTTCCTCGACCGTTAGTGTCACTGTATTTTAATCATAACAGTTATTTTTAAATCGAGTATTGAAATAGTCTGAAAATAGCGTTGCCACTCTTCCTTCCTTATTATCCCCACTGACTCGATTGCACATCAAATTTTCTTCTTGATAAAGCATCTTCAGCTACTCCGGAAAGAATATCCATACGAATATACACGCATATAATATTAATAGTACTTAAGGAGTCGGCGAGCAAGCGAGAGGATGAGAAGTCTGCTTGCTGAGAGACTCCGCGGCCGGTTGAATGGAGAGTTTTTCCAAGAAAAGTCCCTGGACCCCATACGCACGCGTACGATGATTCAACCACGAAAGGCAGAAAGCCGGCGGGTTCGCTTACATTAACCGTGGAACTCGCGTGCGCCGCGTGATTCGGCGTTGGAAACCCGAAAATCACTAACCAGTGTAGGGGTCGTTCGACGTGAATTCAAATGGTTTTTGATTCCGCGCTAGTTATTCATGGAAAACACGTAATATAACGCTCGGAAATGAAAATTCGAACTTTATTTCAGGGGAAACATTGCCGCGTCCGTTGATTTCGGGGCTCTCAAAAAAAATGCTTTCTACATTTTAAATTTGTGTACTTTTCTTAACTTGCTAACGGGAATCTGAATACATAAAAGGAAAGTTGCTTCAATGAGAAAAGTGACGTCGATGAATTTTTGTCGATCGATAAATTTGATGAGATAAAAAGTATTCGAGAGCTCTAAAATAAGATCTAAAATCACCTGGATTCGCGATGGCTGAGTTTGTACAGAAGATCCCATGCACGATGTGCGGTGACTGATCTCCGGCGAATGAGTCGCTTCCATGTTAGAGTGGGCGAATAATCGAACAAACTAGTCACAGGAATTGCCGGAAGCCCTTCCGCGACGATCGATTTATTACTCCAAAGGAAGAGTTCAATTGCGAGGACGAGAAACTTTTCACCATTGTAATCGACACCGCACTGTCAACTTCAAGATTTTCAAACAGTCTATGTTAGGCAAACTATGCGCAAAAAAAACAAACAAATGAATCTATAAAATTGACGCTATCCGAGGGTCGTAGGTTCGGAAGAAAATTCATAATTTCCTACTCCTATTCTTTCTCAAATCTGTATTAAAGTAGTTCGGAAGTTCTATGACTAGTGAAGTTTACAACTACTTCATGTTCATTAATTTCAAGTCTAAATTATTAATACAATTAATAAACACTTACATTGACAATATTTTTATCATAATAGTATAATAGAATGCTTGAAAAATATCACAAAAGATGAAATTTATACTTCAACTTGACTAGTTCACGATTGAGTCGGTACCGGTGACACTTTAAATACACATAACCTAGGGAACATTTTTATTGTGCGAAAGAAAGTTTATGTCGGTGTAATGACACCGGGATAAAGGAATGGTCAATTCATTAAAAAAAAGCGGAGTTACTAGACGAATGAAAGCACGTCAGTCAGTCTCAAAAATAAATTTGATGAATTTCCACGATTCTCGAATTTGCCCGAAGTTCAATTAGCTGTTACCAGCAGTTCAAAGACATCCGCTTTCGACACGTCAAAAACTAAAGTTTTTTCATGTTTTCCTTCTTAAAACTCCTGTAAGGTAATGTTTTATTTAAAGAAACGAAATCTGTGATAAATTTTCTTCACGATATAAACTTTTCCGAAGCTCGAACACCGTACAACTTTTTCACAATAAAAATATTATTGTGAATTTTCCCATATGGTACCGTGTTAAAAACTCAAAATTGTAAATGAAATGATTCAAAATTTTGCCCCGTAAGAGGCCCCGGAACTGTGCTTATCGTTATCAGGAGACCTTAAACTATCATTTACCTTACTTTAATAAAAATAAACTAAAAAGTGCTCTGCAGATCATTAATTTGGGAAAATGATGATTGATCGAACACATTTTTTTCTCTTACAAAATTCGAGTATGATTATCAAATTTTTCATCTTTGTCTATTCATCAGATTCATGGATCTCAATAATCCAGTTGATTACTTGTGACAAAGATCACTGAAAAGTGTCCCTCATGAATATTTATCAATTGCAACTACCACGAAAGTTTGTAAATCGAGCTTACACGAAATATTTGACGAGTAAACTGAATATTGAGCTACAAAGTTTGAATCGAAACGCTGATTCATCGTCCGGAAACAAATTGAATACCGAATGCATTACGTCCAGAGTCTATAAATACCGTTGAATGGACTCGGGAGGATTTCATGAATGAATGAGTTGCGGCCGAAAGAAATACTATACCGATGGGTGCCTACGGGCTCGCGCGCTGTGAGGAGTCGTATCAGTAGATTATGATGGATTTCGCTGCCGCGCGAATGCTACTGCAGCACTATATTGAACTCGCTCCTCATTTCTCTCGCAATCTTATCACTGGTGAGGCAAATAAAACAGGCGCGAGCGTGGACACAAATACGCGCAAACACTCACACACACTCGCTCAGCGCGGAAGTTGCGTTCAGATTGTGTGGGGCACACGTTAGCGATGGTGTGGCAGTTCCCCGGCAGAAGCTCGAGAATGCGTGGCGCGATGTCACACAGCGAAAAGAATCTTCTCAGCGCTCCACCAGGTGCACCTGCGCTGCCAGAAGTCGCGGTAACGCGATCCACCGTGTGACATTTCGAACCCGCGTCTTCGCAGTCTCAGACTTTTTTCGAGAATTAACCGCACACATTTTCTTCTCGATTAGAAACAAAAACAAACAAAAATACGAGTGAACATTTCAGTTATCATTTTTTCGCCCTTCGTGCATTTGCTTCGGAAGATTTCGCAGTAAAATGCCAGCAAACATTGATTTGGGGAGAAGGAGGAAGTCGGAAAAAGACTGGATGACATTTGAGGTTAGAATTCGATTCTCACAAAACGCATTTCATGATTTATGCAATCGACTTTCGCATTTGATCTCAGGTTCTGTTAAGGACGTTCACGCGAATCTAGGGAATCAAAAATTCCAATTTTAAGAATTGAAATTCGAAAACATGTTAGAAATATACACCGTACATTTATTCCCGGAATTATTATACGATCTACCGTCTAGTTGTCGAGAAAACAATTAACGAAAATCACATTTTTTGAAGGGTTATACTTAGGCTCTTATGGCAGGCACACTTCCTGTACGACCGTTTGGATTTCACGAAATAGGATCCTCCCACCATTAGAGAGCCAAAAACGTGAATAAGAAAATAACTTGGGAATGGAAACAGAGAAACACTTATTTGAGGTTAACGAGTAATAACGACATAAACGGTGGAAGGTTTGACAACGCCATGAGCCAGCTGGTTTAAAATATAGATTTGCATACGCATATTAATAGAAAATGGCTGTTGTCACATTTCGCTTGATCTCAACAAATAAGTTACACATTATTTTAATAATTGCGAGAATAAATTTTAATCGCTTCTTCGATTATGAAAAGAGCAAAAAAGTTCAGTTGCTTTTTTGAATCAAAAGTGACGCATGATCTTCCTTAACAATTGTCCAGCCTCAATTTTTTCTGCAAGCATAAAAAATCCCAGCGAACACTTGAACTTAGTGCAATGCTCGGGATGAGTCACTGTTGCTTCAAAGATTCCGAAAGTTTTCCACGTGGTGGTTGCAGTGTTGCGCCCGAGTCTTTATTATGACATTCGAAGACCCGTGTGAATCTTGCTCCCGCACTTATGCATACGCATCAGCAGATTCCGCATGGACTACTCATGATACAGCTTCAGTTTTTCTCAGTAAAGATCCTGCACCAGTCGCACTGGACAAAACATTGCAGATAGAGTGTGGGAGGATCGTTTCGTTATCAGCTGCAAGCGTATAACGAAACGGAAGGAGAACTGTTGCAAGTGATTGTTCTCGGTGTGCAGGGGTCTTTTTCTCACACTTCTATTTTGCCAGCTTTGTGCTAGTGTCAGAGAAACCGATGGCCAAATGAAGAAAGAATGTAATCGACGTTGGAACGAATTTTAAAAATGCTCATTTTCCACTCAGTTTTTGGATAATTCGTCAGTCTGGAGCACACGAAAATTTGACATTCTGCTGAATCGTAACTGGATCCTATTTTGAGTTGATATAAAAAATTAACTTGATAATGCCATTCGAAAAATGCACTTTAAGTAATTAATTACCTTCACGTATCAGTGTTTACGCTCAAACGTACTTCCAGCTAAAGTTCGTTCTCGCACGAATAAAATAATTTTCATTTGAATTATTGATATTCCAGTCCCACATTCATATTCGCATGCACACAGATTTTTCATGAATGGCTGACATTGTTGGTTTATGCATGTAAGTACGAGACTACGTTTCCCAGTGTTAATAGAGTTGCGAGTGGTTTATGGAATCGCGTAAAATTCCACCCAGGATAATCATCAGCGCGGATTCATAATAATTGTTTTATTCATAGACAACGCCAGTGAATGAAATATTTACATAAATTTCTATTTATATGAATGATTCATTGGTAGTTATTATCTGGTTGTTACTGCTTGACGTATTAGCATGACTTGCGAGTTTCTAGTGAGTGGATTTTTTGGATTTTCCACGACACTTCGACAAATGTTTTCATAAGTTATCCATTCGTGGGGATAATGTGCGTGTCCATAAATCTTAGATGATTACAAAAAGCTGAATGAGCATGATTCGTATCGTTGGTAAGGAGAAAATTATATTCACACGGTGCATAAATGTTTCCATCGATCGTTGATCGTCAGTGAACATCGGACAAATTGTAACGAATTTTGAGGATTCAACGATCATTGGCTAGTTTGTTTTTAAAAATAAAAAATAATGACAAACAAAGTCTAATGTTCGTACAGAAATAACGTTGATTTGTCAGCTTGGGTCGCTCCCTTTTGCAGATGCATCCACTGAAAAAAGGGAGAGGATAAAAACTTTGTGTTATGATGCATGTAATTGCCAGTGTATATCGCTGAGATACGTTAACGTAATTAAATTTAATTACACGCTCCGAGGCTAGCGGTCTTCGATCCTTGCAAGTCCCACGTGGAGAGCTTTCCGTGTCATCGCGGAGAGACGCGGCGCGACAGTTGCGAGGCTCGCATCTCTCGCGACAACATTTCCAACTCTCTTTCTGTTGTTAAGAAATATACAATACACTCCGAGCGTATATATCCTCGCGAAGGATGACCAGTTTTTCCTCACCGAACGAGAAACGACAAGTGAGAGGAGCCACTCGTATGTCGGCTCTCCTCGGTCGTTGAAACGAGCGCTATGTAACGATGACGATTAAAGTCACACGATATATGTACACGCTCTCGAGCATGGACTAAATGCACCCTGATCGATTGCTTTTTTCCATCGGCTAAATAATTCTTACGGAATGATTTTCTGTTGCAGGTCGAATCCTCGCATACGTCGCTTTTCAAACGTGTACTAAGGTAAGCATTTTTTTTCGATAAATCTAAAATAATACTATTATTATTTGTACCCTCACAATAAAATGTCTTTCGCCATCAACCATTTTTCCATCGTACATTCAATATTTCTGAAATCATCAAACAATACTTTAAAAAACGTTGATTTTTATGAGTAAGTTTACGTTGTCACTTCTTTTGATGAGGCTTTCACAAGATATCGAAATGCTCTTAATTGAATATTTTTCCCACCGATTCAGAAAATTGACTCAAATAAATGGGATTTTGGTATCGTATTAATAACTATCCATAAAAAAATAAGAAATCACGTGATTCTGTTAAACTGTAATGAATCGACGTATCGACTAATTTACACAGACTACGTCTATTTTGGTCGTTGAAGTCAGATAGAAAACTCAAACTTCAACTATCAGGTGGGACTGAGTTCGGTGGTGATTCCTCGATGACTCGCATGGTCGTGAAATAGCAGGAAAGGTCGTGGCTTGTACCGTTATTTTCAAACACACGCGTTTCCGCGGTGAGACATTTCGTGGGAGTCTCGGATGTTCGTTTGTTCCTGCTGGACCCTTCGAGTTCCAAGAGACTCTATCACAGTGAATTAGAATATGGTGATGAGAACGATGACGCGGTGACCGTGACGTGGAGCTTGTTTACGTTGGCGTAAACTCGTCGCATTTCACTCTTCTAGACTCTTTCTCTTTCTCTCTCTTCCGTCTACCATTCGCGGCGCGACGTCGCGCTCGATATTGTTCAATTGGTTGGCTAGCCTTCTTCCTTTTTCCCTCGAATAATGCAAAGAATTTATCAATCTGGTTACTCATGCTCGAGACGCACGACGGCGGAGACTGAATTCTCGGCACCGGTCCTTCTTATCGGTGGATGTACAGCGTCAGCGAGATCAACACCGGACGGTAGCTCGCGAAGTGGAAGCGGAAGTTCTCGGAGCACGAGGCAGCTGCAGGAATTATTGCTGAGCGCCAAGAGCACGCTGGAGGAATATTCGCACTTTTGTATTCAATGTTTCATCCGCAATGATCACTCGCGTTGAAATAAAGGAAAAGACGATACTTTTGTACCGTAACGCGTACGAGTCAGCGTGCCATGGCGATGAGTAGCGTTGAAAGGTGCGGTCCTACAAATAATTCAGTCTCCAACGACTCAGAAGAGATTTATAAACAATTTCAGTATACATGTATGCATATAGTTCAATAAAAGGACGCGTCGCCAGTGACAGAACATTGAATATTATTGCTATGCGAGTGAGCCAAGCCCGCGCGGCAACGATGATCTAATATATTGTCCAGTCACCAATTATTTGTCTTCTTCATCTTCGACGTACGCCGAGGAAAATTGTCTCATACCTGCTTTTCTTGTATAAGATCGAGACAAGTTCCCAAGCTCAACAGATTTTGGTGCACTTCTCAGGGGTCTGTCACACGGAGAGAAAAAAATCGTAAGAATTACTATGCTGCCATGGTATTGGGGTTCTATATCGCCCATTTTCAAGGTTTTTACCAAAAATATTGTAATTTCCAAGTCAATTCTGAATGAAAATTTTTTAATTGCGTCTTTTGCTGTGACAAAGGTTTAAACTGTGCTATTTTTCCTAACATAGTTCACCAAGTAAACGTTGTAAAATTTATGCTGACTCGATGATGAACTAGCAAGTAGAATTATTATGCCGTTTTGCTATACTTAGTACTGTTTTCACACAACTGAAATTTACAGTTGAACAGAGTAAAATTTGAGGAGCTCGAACACAAGCATCGATCATACGCCCAAGTGTTTAGAAATTTACTATGGTAAACAACAGAATTTCATTCGCGATTGTACGATAATATACCGGTATACATGTGTACCGATGTATTTATTTTGACATCACTTATCAATTTTCATCGAGTCGCTTCACAAAAGATTACTATGTATGTTCGTAAGAATTAATAAATATTACCGATATAGAACCCTACTTCTATGGCACCACAGTAGTTTTTAGTTAAATTTTCTCTCCGTGCATGATTTTCGTTCGACGATCAGTGGGCCAGAGTCCATAAGACTTTTCGAAAGTTGATGATTTAGGATTTCAACGCTTCAGTCTCGTAGACGCTAATTCGTTGTTTACGAAAGTGTGGTCGTTAGTTCCACGAAGTGATGAGGCCTCGCCAAAATTTTCGGGAGATTATAAAAACACCGGAATTAATGGTGAAAATTAATTTTCTATGGTGGCCTATACGGATGCGGCAGACGGTCTGGTATATTTTCAAAGCGAGCCTCAACCTCCTCCACTCGGAACTCCATTCGATATCGTGCTACTTGAAACAAAAATAACACTTTCATGCGCTCGCTGAACGCGTAAAAACGTTTCGATGTGGAAGGTCTCTATTCACAAGATGTATTATGATCCGTCGCAATATTAATTAGTTCAGCCTGTTTTTTATCTTCGTTGTAATCGAAAAAAGAAGTGTTTTTGCTACGATGATTTTTGAAATAAAAAATAAGCTATAGATTTATTCTCGTAATGATAATTTTTTTGAATGAAAGAAATTCTAATGAAGAAATTCTATTGCCCGGAAGGGAAATTTCTCTGTTATTTTCGAAAAACCTGACTTCACCAGGTCTGATTTTTGAAAAATAATGAACATTTGACACATCGGTGCCATTAATTTATGAAATTAGTGGTATTATTATTGTGATGTCACGCAGTGAGATCAGGACAAAATACGTTTTTATTTTGAAATAAAATTTTATTATACTGGCTTGTTCGATGGAAGGTTATCAAAATTCGTGTCTGATTGTATTTACACGAGAGTGTAGAAGCTAATAAAATTTCCGAGCGACTACGTTGAGCAGTAAGAATACAGCTGATTATCTGTTACATAGAATCGATGAAATTTTCGTTAGATCATCGTCGAATCTCGTCAGTAACGGGCAGGACTAAATTTCTATTTCTGTCAATGATTCGATAGAAATAACTTTACTGACAGAATACTGTACAGAATAACAGATAACGTCGAAAAACGGCAAAGAGTAGTGGACTTTAAATTCCTATTGAAATGCGCAAGAGTAAAAGTGTTGGTTCGAACGCTAAATGGTCTACCGGGATTGGTTCAGTGAGGCTGGGTCTGTCAGCATTTCCAGGGAAGCCACCCAAATTTTTGGTCAATTCATAAAATTTATCACGATCAATAACTCACGAGAGCAATGAAAAAATGTGGATTATTTAAAGAATTGTATGCTTTGGTTATCACTCAAATATTGTTCATGTCCGAGTGAAGTGACGTGAGGTTTTTCCAAGATCACTCAGGCTGCACTTGTTTTCTGTGGTGAATCTCCAGAACTGGACGTTTCCTTCTCGATTTTGTTTTAACGTCTACTTGACGTTTCATTTCGAGGTTTTCTAACATTCAAATTACAAACAAACAAAAAAAATCATAAATTAAGCCAAAAAATATTGTTATTTATTGTATTTTGTAAGTTTTTCGAATTGCTGCGAAAAATCCACAGCGTAGTGACGTGAAACACTTATCGCGCGCTTTGAGAGTTTTGTGAATTTTTATGAAACTGCTTATGCAGAGTGCATTTGTGTGAGTGGCGAGGGCACGGGCGGAAAAACGAAATACATCCCATAACGTTGACAGGAAGTAAGAATAAATGACGAGAGACTTGGCGCGGTAAAAAGTTCCTGAGTCACGGCTGTCTCTATGCCGTCCTGGTCATACGGTGAGCATATTCACTCTTATGGATTTCTCCAATTCGGATTTCCGATAAAGCCGGTACAGCTAAAGAAATTTTTTTGAACAATTACGAGGCTCTCCAGCCGAAATTTATCATCCCCGTACTGCTCTCACTAATCCAATTTTTTAGGTTTTTGAAAAAAATGTCTTTCTAACCAATAAATATTTCCCGATAATGAAGCGAGAAAGGGAGGTTAAAACTTTATGCGAATCTTTTTTGACATAGCGCAAGTGAGATCGAACCTGTGAACACGAAGATAAACAAATCGGACGGAACTTTTTTTTAATTTCGTTGAAAAAAAATTTCGGAGTAATCCATCAGCTGGTCCGTTGAGATCTCGTCATAATAATCGTACGATTCGTAGATATTAAAATACTTCATACTTCATACCGGTATTCGATCTGTTGCACGTGCAATTTTGACCACTGAACTTTCATCACTTCCTTTACTTCGATCGCAATGTTCGAGATGTTCACTAATGAACGAAGAATTTCGAGGGATCCTTAAGGGAAACTTATTGAACGGGTCCCAAGACCGACCAAAGAAAGATGTAGTTCGAACATTGTACGACGCATTTGAAGAAAAAAACTCCAATCATTTCTGGGTACATGAAATTTACGACGAGTGAACACACGAAACAGGATTGGCAAAAAAAAATCGTTAATGATTAAAACGCCGACGTTTTAATTGCAGTTTCCAAATGATTTTTTTACTGCAACATATCTCGGAGTCGTTTCTTGGCATATCTCCGTACACAATGTAGTACATCGTGGAAGACTTGTCAAGCAGCTTTAAAACGTGCACATTTTCGATGCAAATCAAAGTCTCTTTGCACCATCGGGGAAACATGGATTGGATAATCTGTTCGTAGGTTCGTTCAACTCTTGGCAAAGCGATGTTTCGAGAGTGTGGTCAAGGCGCGCACAATTGTCGTAGTCTTGAATATTCCTGGGTCAAGGTGACTCGCAGTGAATTGACGTATATTCGAATGTGACAAAAATCAGAGGGCGTCGCCCATGTTGTATCAGTCGTTTGACCAAGAGTTTCCTCGGCTGTGTCCTCACCGAAGTGCACTAAATTCTTCTACACTAGGATGAATTATTTGGGAATCTTTGGACGGATGGGAAGCAAATTAATGTCGGATTTCCGGTTAGCCCGTTCGAGGAAACGTCGAAGGTGGAGCGCCGATGTGAAACGAAGTTTCATGGCGAAAAACTGTGCGGTAGGCTTTAAAAAAGGCGGAAATGCGATGGTCAAGATGATGTTAGTTCTTAGCGATTACAACACTCCGCGCTCGCGCGCAGGCTCGTTCGCTTTCCGCGTTCTCCACTGATGCTCGTTTCATCAGATCGCGCATGTCCTTTTTTGTGTTGGATAAAACGAGCACTGAATGTGTGGTTCCCTCTGTCTCACGGTGATGGTATTTAGTCAGTATGGGCAATGGGTGACGATGTAGGTAGTATATACACGCCAAGCCAAAAATCACATGGATTTATAAACCTGGGTGGTCTCTGGGTAGTCGAAATGTTAAGCAGAAAGGACCGCCGCGCGAGTTTCGTGCTGATCTTCCGAGCTGGGCGCATGCCTTCCTTCCCATCCATGGAATGTTGCCGATGTCTCTATCTGCTTCTTGTTCAAACTCTCATTCGTGGACCACACGAATCGATAATTACCACCGAAAATTGCTCCCGCCTTTTCCACTTTGGCCGGTTAAACGCTGTTTTTCTGGTTGATACTCGCGACGAAGGCTGCTGATTTCTGCTGCTTGTCCACCAGCACTCTCTCTCGATTTCTCTCCTTCTCTCTTTCTTCTTAGTTACGACGCTCGACGATCCTTGAGAATTTGCTGTTCTTCCGCGAGCGACGTCGACAACAAAGATCCACAACCGGTTGCCATATCTGCTTTTGTCAATGCTTTTCTGTCGCCTCTTCTGTGGCTCTTCTGACCATCTTCTTTTCATCTCTTTTTTATCCTGCTACATAAGAGACAAGGTACAACCGATCGTCGTTCCCTGTCTTCGCGTCTTATTACATGAGATCCTACAACACCGCTCACGTGTTTACGACAACTCAGTTCTTCTCGTCAGCCCTCGACACATGCGGTGGTCATTTTAACGCTTACAAGCAATCATAGAACATCATTTTTTCAATAAAACATCATTCGAAATATCAAACTCGGCATATTTCATCGAACCATTTCCTTCAGAGCGTCCACAGCGAAGAAGCTACGCGAAGAAAATTTTATACGTTGGCTATTTTCGGTGCCCCACTATTTGAGTCTTGATGAAGAAATTCACTGTTTTCTTAATGATAACAAAGTAACTGTTTTGCTCAGAAGTAATGCGAGATTATATGACCTCTAAAGATTTTTTTAGGTCGACACCCCTGCACGAAAAACGATGGGGATGATTAAGAATGTCGCGAAATTGGAGTGCTGATAAGTAACAATCAATAAGCGACGTTGAGCTTATTTATAAATTTCTTGTATCTTTTAGATTGGATGACCTTTTACATCTTCGTACAGAGTGAACGTTTTATTATCACATCGGATTTTATATATGTTGGGTCACAGATACCGATTGAAATAAATCGAGACCTACATACTCCTCGGTACGTGGTTATCAATCGTACCGTTTCTCCTCCTGCTGCCTTGACAACTTAATTGATTGCTATGACGTAATAGACATTTACGGAAGAAGCAGGAAAATAATTGCGAAAAATGTTTATCCTGAAGTTAGCAACAAATTCTTGGAATAGCGTGAAACACCGTTTGCCCGTGACGAAGGAATAGTATATTACACCACAAGGGCAGAAAGTTTGATATTCCTGCACTGCGCGTCACAATGCCCGAGGCGAAGCCGAGGGCATTTGACGCGCAGTTCAGGGCTATCAAACTTCTGCCCGTATGGTGTATACTATTTTTCTTCATAGCCGGTCGAAAGTACGTTTCTTCCGAAATACGCAACTATCGATAGAAGATGTTTTGATGCCTGCCCCCGACATTTGCTGCACGAGCGAAGCGAGTGCTGCTGGTCGGGGGGGCAGGCATCAAAAAAACAAGATATTAGCAAAGATAATTAATATGAATATTTGCATTCCTATGAAGCTGAAAATAAATCATTATTCCGAACGACTATATTCATTTTATCAGCCTGGTCACTTTATTTTTGGCTTTCACATTGATTTTATCTGGAAGGATAAATGTATGTTATTCGTTCGGATTTGTACTGTTTTGATAATAGTGCTTGGAAATAATATGGCATTTCCATAACATATTTCCGAATGAATAACATAATCTTATTCGTACGGTTTGCAGATGACTAGACACAACCTTTCAAAAAACACGTAAGCAATATCTGTTCAAACGTCAAACGTCAAAAGTAAAAAAAATAATTACGTCAAACCTTTCGGAATGCAGAAAAAAGTTTTTGCTCCCGCCGAGACAAATGAAGCGCATGCAGTTTTGACAGCACAGAAATGTTATCTTTCGACTAAGGTGTGCAGAGAAAAATTTTTGCTCCCGCTGTCACAGCGAGCGTGTTTTTTTTTTACCAATGCAGGAATGTTGAACTTTCGGCCCTGAAATCGGGGCCGAAAGTGCGTACTTTCGACCGAGGTATGAAGAAAAATCTATTTTCTAGTCTCCGGGACATTCCCCAGTGCGTCACAAGTTCCGAGTTGTAAAATTGGAAACCCTTGTTGGTTTTTGTATCCGATGTATTTTTATATAAATGGATTAACGATTTGCTTCAAAGTTTTATTTTCTTGGCTCATAATGGTCAGTTTAATATCATTGGATCAGGAAACGATTCATCATCGCATCAAATAAAAGATTCATCGCCGTGTCGGTTGAACGCTTAGAACGTTTTTTTTTTTTTTGGAACTTTGTAGCGCAACATTCTCTGAAGTTTGAACCCATTTCTGAAATGATCCCTCAATATTCTTGCGTATTCAGAGCAGCTGAACATCAGCCTCCGGTCAGTAGCGAGTGAGCGATTCAATAAAAAAATTCCCGTTACGATAGAGGGCTACATTTATGAATAAAAGTCAATGAATCAATAGATTGGTACCACGATCGTGCTGTAATGAGAAAATGTGTGGGCGATTATCCGCGGAGATGCACTCATATGCGCGTCGAGATAAAATACATAGAGCTTTATATAGTTCTCGGATTATGACCTCGGTAGCCATCTGCGTGGTTTCGCCAGAAAACTCGGGCATTTTCTCGCTAAATGATTATCACATTGACTCACTAATTATGCCACACGCTGGAGCGAGGAGAGCGGTTGGTCTTTTTACGTCCTCTCGGCACGAGAGCACCGTAGCTTATAAACGTACACACTCACACGTTCCATGGGGAGTAGTGCGTTAACGTGGGAGCTCCCGTTCCGGGTATGGAACATAAGTCACCACTTAAAAAGACCACGGTATAGCTCATTGTGGCCAGCGACGTGCGCTACTCAAATATCCCTGTTGAAGCATTTCCCACTCTGTATTAGCAGAAAACCTAATAAGCATTGTATATCATAGTAACATTTATTCTCGCGCATATAAGGTGATCAATCTTCGTGGGGAATAACCGATAACAAAGACCGTGCTTGGCTCAGTTTTTTGGTTCTGTAACGAGCAAAGGTGAGCGAAGATTTCATGGAGTCTGCATGGGGTTTTTTTGGATGGAAGGGAACAAGATCAGCAGTGAGGATTCTTTGGAATAGTCGGTTATTGAAAAAGAGGAGAATGTGAAATTTATTTTTCAGCTTTGTACGCATGCTCCGTTGTATCATTTCGAGTTTATTTACAATTTTTTTGCTCTCGTTGTCCTGCAAAAGGTTAGTGACAGATCCACCTGTCAAGAAGAGTCGTTAATACACAGCATGAAAATGGCATTTCCATAACGTGTTTGGACGAACAATATTTTTTTTTCACACATAATCGTGAAGAAGCGGTGACAAATTAATATGGCACGGAGAGAACGATTGATCAGAACCGGTTGATCAAGTTCAGGATCACCGATGCATCTACTGATACACGCTTTACAATCGCTCGTAAACGTGTGGGTAGTAGGCTAGGTCAGTTCAACTGACCAAGGTCTAGCAACTCATCCATCGGATGGACTTTCACTTGTATAACCAAGTTCACTGTTTTTTATTTAAGGCCTGAAAATAATACAAGCTTCTATCTAATCTCGATTAGAACGATTTGATCGCTCTCCTCACTCAGCTCTGAGTGTTAATCGAACGAATACTTTCGGACATTCTCACGATGTGAAGGCGTCAGGGACCTCCAATGACGTGCGGTGATTATTACGAATAAACAGTCTCACGACAAGCGCAAACTGATATAGATAAAAAGCGCCTCTCGGTTCGGCGGATGCACGAGGCCTTTCGTTTGCAATTTTCGGACCGAAATCTCCAATTCTCTGTTTCTCATGAATTTTTTTTTTTATGCATTTGCATCTCGTTATCGTCTCACTTGGTTCATTCCGAATTTTAGAAAATTTTCATTTCTTGCAATTTTCTTCTTCGTCGATCGATTCAGACTGAAAAACTAAGAAAATATTAGAAATTGTCAAGGAAAATGTTATTCGTAGTAATCTTTCCTGCACCTTTTTTCAAATGCTGGCGAAATTCTATAATTCTTTACCTTTAATTGAGAGCAAGCAAATTTTCTTGAACCCGCGTAAAGTTGATGGTGATTTTTAGTTGAAATTTTACATGGAATATCCTTCATATATAGGTATATATATTCCAGAAACGCTTTAGTGTAGAAAGCAAGAGGGATACAAATGGAATGAAGGAGAAAAGAAAGAGAGAGAGCGAAAGTACGAGAGATTCGGATTACAACCAGACAAAATACAAAGCTTATCTCTACGATTGATATAAATCTATTACAGTCAGCGCATACTATAATTACAGAAGTTCGAATGGGATTAATTGACAAAACAATCGTACAAAATTTATCATGCAAGCCATTTAGTTACAAATCGATACGGAATTTAAAAACGGGGCATAAAACGATACATGAACGAACAATATTTTTCGTTGAATCATGAGAATAGACATCGATTCGATGTCAATTATATTTTTTATTTTACCTCTACCAATCGATGCAATGAAAAGAATCCAGTAAAAATACGTTATCAATTGAAAACCGTGATGAGTCAAAATTCGCAAATTGCAGAGATGTTTTTACTTTCAAGTACATGAAAAACCAGGCTCGAAATGAAATTCGAACGATTGATACAACACGCCTCGATCAAACGCTCTTTTTAAGGCTGGTCGATTTTAAGGATGTACGAGCACTAGACTCGATTTCAGATGGCACTCTAATTTTTTTGTACGTCGTAGTCCAAGCTTAATACTTGATCTGTGTGAAATTTCAAGGTCCCTTATCGACTATATAATCGAAATATTATTAGTTAAAAAGAACCCAATTTTACGTGTCGCCTATAGCCGCAATGGCTTCGAAGCTTGTATAACTCAAAATTTGATGCAATTCTATATCAGATGTCGATAATAAAAAAAATCAATTATATGAATTGAACCCTCGGAATTCTAACGGTTAGTTAAAAAAAGGGGGTCGACGGACATCTGAATTAGAAATATAAAGTTAAAGACGACAAATGCTCACGGAATCTGAGGATTTTATAACCCTGAGAAGTTGTGGCAACGCCGCAAAACCTATATATGTATACATCTGTACATAACCTAACTTTACTGTCAGAGGCTCACTCCAAATGAAAAAATTGACGATATTTTGACACAGCATTTCAAGCGATATAAAAACTATGAAGAAATGATTGCATTCATAAATAACTAAACGTTAATGCAAAAAAATGTATATAATTTGCGTTTAGAAAATATTTCAATTGGCTCAGAAAGGCGGTTTGCACATTGTGTATACAAAAATTCTTTTGAGATGGGCTCTTTTTTTCATTACTAAACGGAAAATGAAAAAATGCACGGAAAAAAAATTTGGGATGGTATATTTTTGTAAAATAAATTTCATTTCATCAAATGCTTGGTAATATGTGTAAGATTTTTTATTGAGAGGCCTCAAAAGGTATGGGATCGATCGTTTGGAAATAAATTTCCCTTTATCTTCACCGTGAGTGGCGTGAATGTGTTATGCCGGATCATTTTGTTGACATAATAACTTGAGGTTATGGGTACCTCAACGCCCGACGTTGTCAGACGTAAACTTTTCACAATGCACTACCGAGTCATATTAACAACTCTGCACAAAATCTTTTCCATGATAAAATGAACTTGAATATTATTTACCGTTCAAAAATCATTATAACATTTCTTAATAATATTATGCTACATATAATTGCCTGTAGTAATTTCTTTTAAAAAATATGGTCAAAGACTGTCCATTGACTAGTACGACCCGCTTTAACATCCTTAAGGTCGTCATACATTAATTTCAATCAAATGATCAAGTATCCACCTATTGCTCGCTCGCTAATGAACGGAAGTATGATGAATAAATCAATATTTATAATCAACAGGTGTAAAGAGGGTTCCCTCAACATGGGAACTAGTCTTTGTAGCCCTTTCTTTCGCTGATGCTAATTATGTGTAGCAATTGTTTGAATACTATTGGATTTTCGGCCGAGAAATAAATTTCTATCCCGTATTTCACGTAGATTGTCTCATTGTATTCACAGTTATAAATATTTCCGAGTCAGCCAAGCAGGCGTACTTCCCCACGCAGATCCCTTTTTGACTCGACCCGCATAATCCTGGAGTCAGGGCTCATGACCGAACGGACAATATGCTAAGCTGGCAAACGGATTAAGTGATCCAGTGCATCTCGACCGCATCATAATGGCGAGAATCAGTCCCATTTTTTATTTGTGTATGCGTATAATGTGCGTTCCGCAGATCAGTACTTCCTTGAGGTTTGCCGTTTCCCCACCAAAAAGTGTTTATTTGGTGCACTAAACCTGTCGATGGCGAGTTAACCTGCAGCCATATTGAGTCAAACTTTTGAATTTATGTGTACAATTAACTGCCTCGTGAATTTTGAAATCGATCTTAGGCCGAGATTCATAACAGAAAAGTTCAGCTACACGCAGAAAAGTAGGGCCAGTAGGGCCATTCTTCGATATTAGAAATGAAATTTTTCACAACGAAGCATTCGAAGCTCAAGTGCAAATGTTTTTTTTTTTTCAAAGTTAGTATGCTGGCACAAACAATTGGAATTATTATCGATACAATTTTTCGATTTAAGATTTCACTAACGTTTCAGTATCGTATGAAAGATAGAACGCTCACTAAGGCTGTGTTGAATTGTTTGTTCTCAGTTTTCCATAAAATCCAATTATACATTCGGATTTTATGGGAAAAAACGTGCGTAGCTGAGAATGTACAATAATTTATATTTTAAAGGGCTAGCAAGACACCCAAAACCCCTTGAATATTTAACATTGGGTCTTCCCAATGTTACGGAAATTGGTTTCCAATCATAGAGTTAATTCCTTACCTGATGATCAATGCGTGGGATTAACTCGACTTTGAAATCCATAAAGACCTACAAAACTTAATGGCCTACAGGTCGCAGCTTTGAATACGCGAATGGTTACAGACTCGAAATCCCTTTAGTCGGCAACCGGGAGAGGTCATATTTGCATTTGTTCTGGTGTTAATACATCAGTCGGTTACGAGATTTGACGCGACGTAGATAATGGAGTTAGACGGCGATGCGAGAGAGTCGCGCATTGTGGAAATTCACAGCGTTTTAAATGGCCGCTTAATCCCTGGTTGTAAATCGTCAGTTTATTTTCAACACTTCCAAAGCGCGCGGTACACTGTGATAACAAAAGAAATGGAGTACCTTTTTCCATCACTTTTCCTGGAAGCCCAAACGATTGTTTGTACCATGAAAAATATAAGAAATAAACTGATTTTTTCAATTGAGAGAAAATTAGGATCGAAGTTGTCGATTCAGCTTTTATGAATTTGTATTTTCAACAGCATTCGTTGCATAAAAATAGGGGTTCGTTGGATTAAGAGATCGTAAAACTTCTCGGATAATCTCTGTTGGAGCCGTCACTAGATTTGCGCGTTAGTAAGAGTCTCGTATTATTATTTTCGGTACTACCTCAATATAACATAACGTCAAAATATCGTGTGTCATTATTTTTCTTTCTTTATGTATCTGCTGCTCGTGAGAATTGAAGTAAAAAAAAATATATATATTGCGGAAAAGCAAATAAAATAGAATGATCACATTCGAAGTTTCGTTACGCGAGAGGGACACGTGATTCATCGTAGTAAAATGAAGGCGACCCCTGGCTCGTGCAATCGATGATGGCACAAAAACTCGGAAACGCGATGGGGAGCTCTTCCATCGTGCGAGATTTTTGGCGGGATTTCCCGTTCGTCTTCCACCCACGCGCACGGAATCTCTGGCAAACGCTCGCTCGTGAATCGCCGTTGTATCACGTGCTTTTCGAACGGTGTGCTGGCACGATGACGTCAGGTTTTCTCGGCGAGATGCAACGTACCAGACACGCTAGTCATTCTCCAGGATCTTGTGGTTTATGTCGTTCAGATTCATTTCACATCATGCATACCCAACAGCGTATATAACTATTTGTGAAAGCAAATGAGAAATTAATCCAGCTCATTCGCAAAGACCCTCCTTTTCCTTCTTTTTTCAAAAGCGATCATTGTCTTTTCCATTCCGACGATGTGTTTAGGGATTCGTGTGGAATTAGGGGAGCCATAAAAAGTGGCTGCAGCAAGTCGACATCGTTTATTGGATCTCTGACCTCAGTGGCTTCACACTTTGTGACGCACTTGACTTCTGCATCGTGGTAACTTTTATCCAGACTAAATGAGCATTATAACCATAAAAAATGACCGGAACCAGGGAAAATTCATTCTTTTCCAATTACAGCTCCCGAATCCCTCAGACACTTGACGCCTAAAGATGCTATAAAATAGAATAAACTATCGATACGTCGACAGAACAATTAATTCGAAAAATATATTTTGCGAAAAGTTTCGGCGAGTGTATTCCGGAGCTATGCAATCCTCAAATGGGACGGTGATGTTTCCTGGGGGCACTTGAATCTGTGCAAAACATCGGTCACGAATTCCGGTACGAAATTCTTTAAAGTCCTGACCCACTAACCAAACATTGCGTCGGAATTCGCAATGTCATTACCAAGGATCGAAATATGACATCGGCGTCGCTGAGCGTGGATCATTCGGGAATTCTGGGTCCATGGACTGGACAAGAAGTAACGTGTTGCATGTGGCAATAGACAACCGGATGTATACGTAATGGAGTCTCATCTTCGTCATCTTTTATTTCTCCAGCGGTGGATTCTTTATTTTTAACCATCGGCCTCACCCTCTCTCTTCCTTTTTTTGAGTGAGTGTGTCTCGCATACGTCGGAGGTCCGGAGTTTGGGGATACACCCTTCTCTTTTGCAGGAGCGTTCGATGTTTCGCAATAATTTTAACCATACAGCAGTCCATCTCACTCGCCCTTTCGCCGGCAGCAAAAATCACCGGAGATGGGTGAGCCTGTTGATCGGAAGATTACGCACGCGTGAGACGTGAAAAAAGTTTCAGAGACAGTGAAAGGGAAACGTCATCGGAGGCCCCAGCTCCAGATTATACCGTTGGCAAGAACGGGGGGAATTTCACAATTTGTTTTTGGCGAGTTTTGACAATCCGGAACGATTGTTTCGTCTGTCAAATGATTTCATTGTATATTGACGACTTTTTTCAGTAATCAATTAATTTTTCGCATTTTTATTTCCATTTCATCGGCTAAGTGATTCGATTCTCTTCTTGGATTCTCATCATTTTCACTCTCGAGATTTTTTTAAAACAAACTGATGGCACGAAAAGAAATGACGGACTCGCAAGTGCTATTTCAGGACTTGCATAGTTTTTAGTATGGCAGATAACGAGAAAAATAAAATCTTGAAATAGAAATAACTCAACGCTCGAAACGACGCTCGATTCGTCCTCCATCTCTTGCCTTGTCATCGCTCTATTGTCGGATAATTATCGCCCCGTGATATAATTGCCTCGTTGGCTCGTCGATACCGACTGTCTACAACCTCATCGATCTCAGCAATTTCCAGCAAGCGACGGATCCAATCCGACTTCATATTTATCTACATCTGTACGTACGTCTTGACTACACATTCGACTCATCCAGCTTTTACAAAGATAAAAACATGAAAAAATAGCTCCAATCGATGTCGTCAAATATACCTGCACATTTTTCTCATTGAAACCTTTAGTCGCTGGTACAATGAAATTACACAATAATTATTGGGTGCTCGTAAGTTTTTTTCCACAAGCAGTTTCCACTAGAAAGTTAGCCGGTGAAGAAAATCATTGCGATCAAACAGTCCGCCTTTGAATATTATTTTTTCCAATTCACATTGTCGCTTAGCTGATTTTTTAGGACTCGATCTTTGAACTTTGAATTTCGAGATCGGCGTTCGTTTGATATTCAATTGCACGCGCGCGTTCGCTCATTTTTGTTCAATCTATCCTTGCAGACGGAAGGCCAAAGATTCACTGCAAGAGGCATGCAAAATGAATTCAAATGCCATTCCACCTCGAGGAGCGGTGCATATCTTATTGAGGTTGAGAAAAAGAGTTCTCGGTGCTTTTCCTTGCCTATGTAACGTCGTCAGTCGACGGAGATGTGAGGATATAATCAAACATTGTAATATACTCGCTCGTCCGATAGATAATGTGAATCAGCACGAGTGGCAGGTCCTCGCGCGCGTCTGGTATAACCGCCGTTCGCTAAAGTCGTTGGTGGGGTTCAGAGATCTTTAGCTTGGTCGTTCATTTTTTTCTTTCTTTCTCGCTCTCGCACTTGCTTTACCAAGACGGAGCTTCGGAGTATCGTTTATGCTTGTGATGTGGTGGGGAGTGGATAGAGCTCGTGCGCTCTCATCGCGGGGAGTTATGAATGAGTCGCGGATAACCGGGACGGTGAGTGAGCGCGTGGTGCGGGAGTTGGTTAGGGAAGAGGGATAGGTGGAAGCGAGCGAACGAGACGTCCGTGTGGCGGATCGTCGTGGGCTCGCCGGTGGTGGGGGCAGCATGAAGGATAAGAGGTGCAAGAGACCGTGAGTAAGAAATACTGTCTGCATGTCTGAGTACACGCACGTGTATGTTTGTGAATATTATTGGCGTAGAGAGAGAGAGAGAGAGACTAAGTAGTAGGAATTGGTGGTGTTAGTTGATGGTGGGAGACTAACACATAGTTTCATCGGAGTAGCTCATCGCGCCACGCTTCTTTATGACCAGAGGGTGGAGGAGAGAAGGAAACAAGAAATGGAGTAGGGGGATCGAAAGAGGGAAAGAGAGAGAGGGACCGAAGGACTCGTGGGTTTGAAAAGAGAGTGTCCACCGCGTGAGCCACGTGCTATCATCGGCTGCTTATCATTTTTCAGGATTCAATATTATAGAATAATTAGAAAAATATGTATGGAAATAACACACGCTTGAGGATCGATTCTCAAATTTAATCTTATTGCAAACTGCCATCGCTGGAGTGACGGAAGATAAATGAGAGCTGTGGTGAAACCAGTAAAAAGCATTAAAAAATGATCCTGAGTCAGGAGAAGCCATGAGAAATCGAACGAATTCGTCCCAATGTTTCAGTAACGAAGACTGGGCGACTGATTCGAGATCTCTAGTAAATCCAATGGGTCCGAGGCTCCGTTGCCTTCGGCAGGTGGACTCCTACTATTCGACTCCTCTTGTTCCGCGATTCGAGTTAACGAACGATCATCGGCTATCTCTTTCTAGCAAAGTTCGTAGTGTCTGACGAACCGTTTCATTTCTCCTTCTCCGCGCTTCATCACACACGTTCACCCATGAAACGAGCAACATAGACATTCAGAATTTAGTACTGTCGCATAGTACAGTGGAAGTCCGAGAAACATAGAGCGGTGACAGCGTCTTGGGCATGTGTATACCTTCACCAATACCAACTCAGCCATTCGCCTCAACATCTACCTGGAAACGTATTTATACATATACGCACCTTTGCCACAAGCGGAGCTTGAGCACACAGTCTAATATACGTCAGGACGCGCGTTAGCTCGCACCTCAACGTTAGTGTCGGTGAGGTTGTGTGGCTCCGTATATGTGTGCGCACCAGGTTTTCAAGCTGGTAGAGACGCGACTCAGTCACCTTCTGACACTCGGCTTGGGCACACGACCTCAACCGGGCCCCCCAGGACCACAAAGACCTCCGTGGTGGAACAAGGGACCCCCGAGTACATTACCGTCTCTCCAACCTGGATTTACCTTTTGGTAAATGAGAGAGACGGAAAAACCCAATATATTTGTCCCATCGAGTACCTCCGAAGTCCGCCGCCAAAATGTCGTGATTTGTAAGGAACGGACAGCGATACGAAATACACCGCGGCGGAAGAATAAAGGAGGAGGGAGAAAGGGAGGAGAATAGCTGGGAAACGAGCAGGAGAGTAAGGGTAGCAAATCCAGGGGCACCCTTAAGTTCGAGCTGATTTCTATTCTCATAGAGTCGTTCCCGCATTGGAGTGTAGAAAGAGAGAGAGAGGAAGAGCCCTCTTCTTGGGTACCCCCGCCTCCACAACCGCCACTACCTTAGCTCACCGTTTACTGGCACCCTCCCTCTCTCCCTTGCTCGGACTCCCTCCTCCCTCAACCTCTTTCTGTCGTCGTCGTTGCCGCCCCCCTCGCTCTCTCTCCTCCCACCCCCCTCGTATAAGAATCAGTGCATCGCGTGTGCCGGGACCAGTGCCAAACGGATTGTGATTCTGTGCAGACATAGATCTTTTTTCACATTATAACTATTTGTCGACGAGAGTGCGGGTTGGCTCTGATAAGAATCAAGTGACGTTTCAACTCATTTTATGAGGATATTGTACGTGATAACGCCATTCGGAAATCACGGGATCAAGCTTCTATTAGATAACCGGTACACCGACGGTATTTTCAACATATTATTCGTCGTCCGAAACGTCCCGTGTTATTCTCCTTGACGAGCCTGCGCTCATTCGGTGCTTAAATATTCGCATTACTCCAATAACAGGATACGATAAAAAGGCCTGGTTCCAGTCACGGGCTTAAACTATTTATTTATTACCATCTCCGATCAGTAGGGCTCGGCTTCGCGATAAAATTACTCCACTGCGTAATACGCACGTGCGTTTACTCACAGACGTATATGCACCGATTCGTGTATACACAACTTCCCGTTGATTAGCCCCGCATACTTATGCACGCATATGCACATATGTATAACCACAAGAAATGATAAACGTGCGCGGTTTAAGCGTTAAATTAGGAAAAAGTGATAAAAAGTGTGATTCGATCATGATCGATCGAACCGAGTTGGATACAGTGTCAATAATCCGTGATCTAAGAACGACGATGGAGGCTATTATGACACGCGATCAGAGGACTACATCTCACCGTGTTCTCGAACGAGGTGTACATTCAAACTGCAATGGGAGCCTGCCTACGTACCAGAATAATAGTAGCATCGAGACCAACAGAAAAACCACCGACGCCTCGTCAACAACGTCACCGATGAATCAGGAAACAGTGAGAACGAGTATAACGTGCCGGCAAAATATCAGCTGTAACTCACAATTCACGAGTACAAGTAAACACAAGACTGACGATCCGGATAAATGCCCGTGTTGCGATACACATCCCTGTCTATTTCGTTGCCAAAATCATATTATACAAGTCGACAGAATCCTGTCGGATAAATGTTGCAATGCCAATGATAGTACCACTGCCACGAGAAGTTCATCGTCGATTCAACACAGAAACAACTCCACCACGTGGCTGAGTAAGTCGAGCCGTCAGTTAAGAGAGAATGCATAGTCCCCGCCTGCATATGTAATATATCGATCAAAATATAGATATGTTTGTAGCCGCGTAACGTTTGCGATTCACGCAAACGCCAACGATAAATTTATCGATCGGAAAGTTGTTCGATAAAGTTCTGTCAATTTCTTAGCAATTCGGAGACTTCAAAAGGAGACATTGAAACTTCTGTTTGGATAGAATTTGAACGAAAAATGTTCTGACGAAGACGGAATTTTCACTTCGAAACACTCGTAAACCGATTGCAATGTCGATGGCACAATTTCAAAGGACTTTTGAGATTTATTGGCTCGTTGTAATAAATTCCTCGTCGCAATGTCACATTCACCGCGGTGAGCGTCGATAAATCACGGTTCCAGCTAGGACCCACTTATTAATTAATACGATGCGCTGATTAATATTCGGAGATTGCGTTCCTTGCGAATTAATAATCAATCAAGCGGATTTTCAAGGATTCGTGCTTCCTTTGGTTTGCCGAAACATCGCATTCGTTCAACGACAAGACAATGCGGCGTGCCCGAATCCTTTTTGTACAGAGCTAACAATATTTATGTGTCGTAGCATTTACTATGATAAATTCATGAAGCAATAACGTCCGGGCGGCGTTTGCAGCGTTACATCTTTCATTGATGAGGGTTTAGCGAAAATGATTCACTATTTTTGTTCCTTTACAATTAAGAATCCTCATTCATGATAGCTCATTCATTACATATCGTCTACCAGGCGTACAAAGTCTCGATTGTACGAGACAAGCACACGCGGCGGAAATCGATTGGCGCGCTTTTTAACGGCCGGAAAAGCGACGAGTCGTGCCTCGATTAATTTATCTCCCGGCGGCTGGGAGCATACCGACTATAGGGCGTTCAGAAAAATCGGCATACCCCGTTTAACGAACACCTTGTAATCCGTGTGTCGCTCGCTACTTTTTTTCGTTTCTATTTCATCGGAGTATTCTTAGGATCGGAAAGCCCGAGATTCATTTCCGGTTTTTGCTTCTGCCTCGTTGTTTCTTTCCTTTGGCTTCGAAAGTTCAGCACTTACGAATCCCACTTGACTTGACGGTTTTCGTACAGCGTATTGATAACTGCTTTTGCATTTAAACAAAATCGACTGCATATAGAACGAACTGAATGAATTTCGGGTCTTGGCAGATCCCGTGATTGAGCATTGGGCGAATCGAGGATCGCGGATTATCACGACTCCGGTACGCGCGTGGCCGTGACATCGGATCGGTTATCGACGAGTTTACGCGGTAAAAGCCGAGGAAAATATAGGGGTCCCATAAATCCCCTCCCTTTTATACGATTACCGATTTGTGCGTTGTAGTGAAAAGATTTATACTCGGCGTTTGAGCAACGCGAGTCGTAGTGTGGTTTAATTCGTTAGGATCGATTCCTCAGTCCAAAAATTGAGTGTCGGTGGGCCTTTTCATATTCCAGGGACTGGTGACTATTTCGTAATTTCATTTCCGTTACTCGTCGAAAATTTTCGAGAGGTTAATTATAAAGGATCGTAACGTAAAAAGAAAAATGATATTTTAATGAATTCATGAGATTCGGAGTCAACAGGACGATATAAAAGTCCTCAAAGACGTTTCCATCGCCTCCCTTTTTTTGTGTTTTCGCGGCGTGAAACCTTCCTCAGTCACTGTCGTGTGCCCTGTCGCTCCAACTCGACGTCACGTTCTCGAAACGAGCCGATCAACGCGTTAGTCATCCTCCTCTCTTCGCCCATTGAATACAAGTCCTCACATGTCGACCGTGTTCCGTACTTTTTCGTGAATCCGATCACTCCTATTCGATCTATTCCTCAGGCGAGCCATAAAATTCAACAAATTACCTTCGCAATGAGACGGATTAATTTGCGTATTTTTGTAGCGCTGCCTCAGTATTCAACGCTCTTGTTTCCCGCTGAAAATTTATATCACATTTTGACATTTCCCGAACTTTATGAAATCACTCTCAACAGTTACGCGTGCGACGATCATAAAAAGTGAAACGTCAAAAATGATAATAAAGTTGCGTATTAAAAAATTGAATCACATAGTAAGAAATTCGTGCGTCAAACTTGCAGTTGATAATTCTTCGACCTTTGGGGTCGTCGCATCCAGTAACGCGACACCGCGAAAAATATGATCCTTTATCCGGTCTATCTCATTATTTATGTTTATCATTCCATTGTTTCAAATCCTCCGGTATAGTAACGCCGTCGAACTTATCATTCGTGGGAGATGCGGTGGTGTTTGTTTGACGAAAGATCGCAACAGAAGCTCCGAGATAACCCGGAATGAAAATAAATCGATTGTGCACTGCGATATTATTCAGTGGATTCTTATCGCGTTCCTTTCCACCACCACTCAGCATGGCTCGTTTTTCTCTTTCCTACGGCTCCATCTCTCTCTCTCTCTCGATTCCTCTCGCTAAAACGACCTTGGCTTGTCAGAGGGTCACACACTACCTGTTGAACGCGCGCGCGCGCACGCGAAAGCATCTCACAGTTTCCTGTGCCCATGTAGCAATGCGACGTCGGACCAATGAAACTGCAGCGGGGTGAAAGTCGTGTGCTCGTAGATTCAAAGCCCAACAGGTGGTTCCGCATATATATTCGTAACTACATTTCCACGCCTTTTCACGACGAGTCTGCTACTATTTCTCGTTCGGTTTGTCCGCATATCGACCTGCGGGTAACGATTCCAGAGTCATTTTTGGGTCGAACTGACATTTCGAAGGTCCTTCGAGTGATTCAGTAATAAAATTATGCGATGAAATTCATTAATTCGAAATAGCAGCGTCAGAATCGTCGATTTTTACGCAAAGCTCCTGGAAAGAGGAAAACTTATTTTTTCTTGCAAAAGTTTTTGCAACGTCGGTTCAGCATTGAATTCGACGATATTTCAGCCTCGTTTATCTTCTACCGCAGAAAATTGGAGTTCGGGTACAAATCGAGTGAACCGATTACACAATAAAATGTGAGCTGAAGCTTCGGAGTATTGCAGGGACTTGAGAAAATAGGATAACGAATGCGAACGGTCGTTGAAGATGAGGCATTGGGACACGTTGGAATTCTCGTTGTTCGTAGCTTGTATACATATTTAAAACATTGCTGTAACCTTTAGCGGAGTCGTTAAGTTTATCGCTATTAAGATGCCAACGAAAATGACGCTCGCGCTCGCCGTGCCTGTTGCGTACGGATCCCGTTGAGCGAAAGAGACTCGCGCGCGGTAGAAAGAAAGAAAGAAAGAGAATCTCGCACGGTCTGTGTCAAAGCGGAGTCTAATAGCAGAAGAAGCGGGAGTGTAATAAGAAATCGTAGCAGGATAGAAGTTGCGGCATGAACATATATCTCCTTCCGGAACGTTGAGTTGCGATCGCACGTAGTAGAAGAACGCGTCGCGGATGATGCTCCGCATTGCTCCGAGCTGCAGCATCGCGGCCGGTATATATGAACATTTTACGAACGGCGGGTGTCTCTGGCTGGGTTAAACTCACCGGTCTCAAGAGCAAAACTGTCTACAATAAATCGGTTAACGTTAGTATGCGTGTCTGTCGCGGTGAGATGCTTTTCTGTCACTACCGGAGAACGCGACCTACCGCAATGCGAGTGCTTGTCACATTCTTGCGGTTTCTTCATATATTAGGAAACGAGAGTATCGATGCCGTATTCTGCACTGAGGAGGATTATCTTCGTTATTTCTTTCGTCTTGAATAAGGTGACTTGGACCATTTTTTTGGAATGTATTCAGTCCTGGGAGACTCCAAAGTACGAACGCATTGGAATTGGTCTGTCTGATTTTTCATACGACCATTCACAGCGATCGGTAGCAGCTTACCGTTAATGAACTTTCTCGAATGTATATAAGCGCGTTAGCAATCGTACCAGCTACGAAACGGAACGACGTATGCGACAAGAGCGACTCGTTATATCGCGAAAAGCCAGCCCTTCCGCTTGCCAGAAGTCAATCTGAACATGACAAAAGCACACAGTGAGAAAGAGTGTACGCCGAGTATCGTGTGTCCGTGGTAAAAGGCAAGAGAGATCACAGCGGCAGGAGGGGCGGAGTCGCACCCGGTCGAACGTAATGGGGTATAATTGTCGCCAGCAATGCGAGGACAGTGCACCATTACCGCATTTTTCCTTCTCTTCTTCTTCTTCTTCTTCTTGTAAGCCTCCAGGATGATGTGCATCCCCCTTCCCCTTTCTACTCTTCCATCACTTTTTTTCTACCCTTATATCCTCTCACGGTTCATCGCCGCGAGTTTTCTAAGGAATTTCACTGGAACGTCGCGAACGGCTGCCTCGAACGGTCGCCCGGCCACCACCAACGATGCTCGCCCATCTACCTTCTCCTCTTTTTCCTTTTAAATTCAACGACTTTTTGGTTTTAATCGACTTTTACTAATTTTCCTACTCGCGGCGGTCCATATCGAATCATGCGCGATATCCGACGTCGATACTCGTAAAGTGGTAGCAACGTGATAACGCTTTTGATGCTCTGTGAAATGTACATTTATTGTCACCACTCGTTCGTCTTCGTCCTCAGCTCTTTGCTCAGCCAATTTATTTTTGGCTGCGGAGATGTCAGCACTTAAATCGATGAAAATCATTCGGCGGTACTGAAAAAAACTGAATAATTTTACATCTCGTCACACTGCCGTGAAAAGTGTTGGGTCTGCCTCGATGCGAGTTCATCGAGCCCTTTCATTAAGGCTCATAACTGACGAATATAATGCGATTCCGCACGCGTTTTAAAAAAACTCGGGTCCTTATTCACACGAAACTCGGCAGATAAGCGTATGCGCCCCTGAGTGATGATCACAAGGTTCTCGTGGCGAGAAAGATTGTGAAATACATCATTACGATAGTCGAGGAAAGCAATCATCGAGGATATTTTCGAAAATTGTATATTTCAAAAATCCATTTTTTTAAATGACTTCCTCCAAATTTGAACAGCGACGATTCTTCTCGCCGATTTGAGAAATAGATTCCGTCTAACACACTTTTTTCTTGTTTTTTTCTTCAAGGGCTAGCCAGCCTACTACTAGTTGTGACATTACTCGTGGTCTCGGTGCGGGCCGCTCCAACGACGATGAGCCTCGAAAGTAGACGATTGAGTTCCCCACCGAAATGGGTGAACCCTTGCGGTCTCGCTGCTGAGGATTTTGCCGGGGATCTGGACGTCGTACAACTTAGGGACGAGCAGCTCCTTCGACAGGTTGTGGTCCAGGCGAAAACTGCTCTCGATCACGCACAGCTCTTTCGCGATGATTACGTGAGTATATTATTTCTACGGTTGCCAAAATTATCATCGAATCCCTTCAATATTCCACTATACTACGAATAATGTGACCCCATTACGAAAAATCACTTATCCGTGGCTGTTATCATCCGAAATTATAAATAAACGTACGAGATTCTGACGTCTTTTAAGTTCACACCGGTTTTTCGATCAGTCCCACTGTGTCGAAGCTTCATTTTAATGTTGGATCAGAAAGTCCTCGTGCGATCGATGATATCATGAAAATGTCATTATACGGGCCCGCGTATATGAAAAAAGAAAGAGAAACAGTACCTTCTCGACCTGGACGTTGTGCAGGGTAAGGCGAGACGAACTGCCGGACGGAAGACGCTTATGGCAGGTTACTTCCGGTCGACGATGATCGTATATCCACGTGTAGCATCGATTTCTCAGATCCGAATAAAGAGATCAAGTCCCCATCAATCGACGAAGAGCTCATTTATACATGAAATATGATGCAAGCTTGTTCTCCCTGCGGCTACTGTTGCTTCTGTCGCGACAAACACTATAAATTGAAGCGAACATACCATGCTCTTTACTACGAATAATATTTCAACGAAATTTCACTTATCAAATCTCCGTTGTTTCTTCTTCTTGAATCTGTTCAACGGACGATCGACGATGAAAATCTCAGATGAGACTTTTCGTGTGCTGATAAAAACTCTTCGTTTCACCACCTTCGTAGTATCTACTCCTACAAAATAAATTGACAAATTTTTGCAGTTCAAAAAGGAAAAAAATGTGGTGGGATCGGAAGCTCGTTAATTTTCTGTTAAGGAGTTGGTGGGGGATCGATGAAATTAAATAATCGTGAAATATTACGCTACATCCGCCGGGGTCTTTCCGCGATGTGAATCGCCCTACGTGAAAGAACGTTGTACTTTTACCAAGACCATTCAAACGTATACATGTATATTTATACTCAGCTTTAACACGTGCCGCGATATGAGGTTTAACTCGCCAACGTTCCTCACATACCATTTTCCATATGCCACTGGCTATGCCAGCCATGAGAATGCCTTAATGAAAACTCCTTTTTTCTTGACTAAAAAAAAGAAAAGCAGCCGCAGACATAAAGTCTCAGCGCGACGTTATTCCTCAAAATTTCGATCCGTGATCGAATGACTGTCAAAGTTTTTCCATCACGAAGTAAAACATCGCACGAAAATAGCAACTTGCAGGATCGAACTTCTACGTTGGTCCATACGCTAAAAACTCTCTTACTTCCGTTAACGAAATCCCCCTTCGAACGGTTCGAGAAAATCCGATAGCGACTGATCATTCCTACCTTAAATATAAATTAACAAACAGCCTCATCCCACAAAATTGGTCATTTTATTGATTCGTATTATTTCTCACGGTATCTTTCGCGAGCGCGTTTTGGCCACGCGAAGGCGGATTTCATCATCGCTGCAACCAAACGAGAGAATCGCTCGCCAATGTGTTTTTTAAGTCAGCGCATAATTCGATATTTTGTAAACGTACAACGTAGCATCGGACCGATGGCTGGCCAGTGAAATGACACGTGCAATGATACATGAGGTTAATATTTGCTGGATGGGCGAGTGATCTGAGTAAGAAATACGAGGATGACACGTGAGAGTGGGAAGACGGTATTAGGGGTCTCGGTGAGATCGAGAAAAAGTAGAGAAAGAAAAGCTCGTATGTAGACACCCTTTCGCGATGAAAAATCGGAAATTGAAGCGTGGGATAAGCAAGCGGGTGTGCCTCGGTGAAAGATTCATACTTCGGAAAGACAATTTTTATTTTCCCCTAACCAAATCTCAGTTCTCCGGTCTTCAGTTTTTTTGCTGAAACATTAACGTACGATTCGTAGCGCTAAAAAACTTCAGTCTCATTTGCTTCGATACTCGAATAGTCTCAGCTCTTCCTTCGTTCCATTGTCAAAGCTTTGCGGAGACACATAAAAGTAGGCGCATCGCTTGCTCTATCCCATTACACTGTAGGATCTGTCCCTCCGATGAAAAAAATGCTCCATCACGCTCATTTTGTACTCTATACCGGTCTTTGAAAATGTAAAAAAAGAATAGCTTCACGCGTCTGCCACGGTGATACGTGGCTTCCTACAGGTGACATAAAGTTATTCTGGCACGCGTTCGTCAAGGTTGTAAACAGCCACTGTTTCGCGCCGGAATTCAGTCGAGGCCCTTCGGGTTGTACGGTACTTCATGCAAGATTGCTTTCATGAATGATGATGTACGTATGGACAGTTGGCAAACTAAAAGGCGTTACCAACGCGATTCACCACGTGAAGCGATGTCGCTTGCACTTTTATTTCTGCCATTTTTTAATGCACACAATATTCGTGCCTTCGTATGCGAGAATGGCCTGAAATATGGAAGAATAATCGAACACTGAGAGGGGAAAATGATAATGCAAAAATAAGCGAAAGGCAAAAAAACGAGATAAAAAGCATCGGCGAATATCGGAAGAGGATTCCGATAAATCAGAATCGGAAACGCTTTCGTCTCGACCCCTCCATGGCTCTCGCACCGCCTCGGGTTTCCCCCCGTACCACACATCGACTGCACTCCGACTGCATACTAAAATGGGACAGACCGGATACCAAATGCCTCGACAACGATCGTACCCGTGGTCAACTCTTTCTCTGCATAACACACTTTTAGACCAATATCGTGCGACTGTGTTTATTCTAAAAAAAAATTAACATTACGAATTTCGGACATATTTGAGGAATTTTTCGTTTTGAAAAAAATCGATTTTTAAATTTTTAACTTGCATTTGCCAAGCATCGATAAATCTTTTTGCTTCTAGCAATTTCGCACGTGTACGATCGAGACTTTTAGTTGATTGCGTGTGTGACAGTGACAGTGAAAGGGGGAGAAGTCTGGAGGGATCTGGTATGATGAATATCCGATCGTTGCTAGTCTGAAAATGCTTTTCGGTAGTAGTACAACGTAGTTGTGAAGACTGAAAAGGCAGCTGAGAGTGAGAAACAAAAAATCGACAGAAGTTCTCGCCATCGCCAGACATCAATTGTTGCTAGGACAATCGACTCCGAAATAAATAACGACACTGAACGACGCCACGTATCACATGACTCGTATTTTTCATTCTTTTTAATTTATGCTTTCTTTGGTTCTTTATTATTCGTGACGAAATAAGTCGCAATGTATCCTTTACGTAACAGTCTTGCAGCCCGTTGGTTTCTCCGACCATCAAATTTTCATGTTTTTCTCATCTTTTAATAAAGTTAATGAAGTGACGATGAAACAAAAGGGTTTTCTATCGTGCGATGTATTTCAATTTTTCTTTTTTTCTTCTTTGTTGAACAGATAAAACGAACCTTCAGCACGGACTTGCAGGACATGCACACCAATTGGAAAAACAATCACTACGATTGGTTACCAGGCCTAAACGAGATACCGAAACACCTCGGCGAAAGTCTCGACTCGGAGTATCTTCAAAAGCTTGAAATTCGTCTGGTGAGTTTGACACGCGGTTGAGCAGCTATTCAGACATCATGACTACTCGTTATTCGTTTTCACTTACGATTCGTTTTTTTTTAATCTTGGATACAGCTTGATACCGCACTGTTGGACGCATACGAATACATGCAGAGGTACGCGGTTGGTCTCGAGCAAATAGTCTGGGACCAGGAAGACCATCGATTGGAGTTTCGCAAGCAGTTCAAGGATACCGAATTCAACCTGCGGACGGTGAGCTTCCCCTTTTCTCCCAGCGAGTCTCGTTAAAAAATTAGCCGAATCTGAAAATAAAAAAAAAATTCGAGAACTCTCTTTAATCAGATTTTCGTAATTCGCTTGTTGCAGGTTCTCTGCGAGCTGCAAGTGGCGTTGGTCGAGCGCGGTGTGACTCCACGACCGGACATAACACGTGATGCGATGTCCAGCGAATACAGAGAAATGTCCGGCCAAGAAACTTACCGAAATCTTCGCGATTGGCTGATATTTCGTGACTACATGAATGGTCTCGAATATATCGTACAAGTATTCGACCATCTCCGACGTAGTTTGGAGTCCTGAGGATGGCTCGGCGGAGGCCGGCGGCGGGCGACCAGGCGACGACTCACTCATCTCATTAGAAAACCGATACCTCGTCTGGAGGCCCTCCTTTCGTAGATATGCACTCCTGTCAAAGGCATTCATAGAAAACACACACACACACACACACACACTCACCCATACAGGTTTATGATTGACATTGGCATATAATAGTGTATATACATGTCGTTGCAAACTTATCTGGTGCTGTCAAATAAGGAGACGTGGAAAGGGAACGTTGAATTAGCAAGTTTTTCCTCGACGGGTTCGCAGCGTGCATCGAATATTCGGACGAAAATCAGTGAATTTTCTGAGTACGCATGGCAACGTATGACGATAGAAAATTACGACGAAGTTCGAAGAAGGTGTAGCACCGAGAGCGCCATCGATACAAACACGCTCCCGAAGCTGTCGAAAGGCGGGAAGGACCTCCGGAATCAACGACGTAACATCCAACTTGGTTATTCCAGTTTTTCCACGCCACCGATCCACTTTTCCCGTGTTGACTAAGTTTTCGAGCGTTTTTGACTGGAGCGTGAGTGAGATTCGGAAAGACGAAAGGAATCGAAAGATTTCGAGTACTTCCTCCATCAGAACGAGTGCGCACGTTAATCTTCGTGAGCACAGTGAAGCTGTTGGCGTCGTAATACTTATTGGTCAGCTCGAAAATCATCAGCGAAAGATTTTCAGTGAGAATTCTTGTTTTGCGAATATCAGCACACCGGTGAAATCGAATGTGTCAAAAGTTATCACGCGACTTGCGTACAGCGGCTGGGATTGCCAATGTCGCGCGCGACTCCTTCGACCGAGGAGACCTGGGAACCGGAAGTGTACACGAATACCTTCGGACGCGTACACTCATGGCTGTATTTATACGGACATAAACATTCACGTAAATGTATTCGTATACGCTTGCATACACATTTGTATACGTCACTGACTGACAGGGAAAAGACGTAAATGGTTGAAGAATAAAAAGGGAAAAGAAGCCTAGGAGAATGGAGGAAAAGAGAAGAGTGAGAGGAACGAGACGAGTCGAGTCGTTCGATTGGAGCCCCGCCGGCTTTTGCCGCCTTTGTCATTCTCTGTGCCGGAAAGTTTTTATAACAGCCGGTCTAACTATATACAATATGAATATATATATATATATACCCATACGTATGGACACACGTAAAGGTACATGTTGAGAGATAGAAGCACACACGCCGAATCCAGCGATCCAACATGAAAAAGATAATCCTGCACGCACGAAGCTTCCTCAGCGTGAGTTTCAAGAGAGTTTCAAATGCATGAGAAAAAAATATTAAATACCCGATGCAAATTGATGTCGCGCAATTGATGGTACACCGTCGCCATTTTCATGAGGAAATAACAACGCGCTCTCTTCTGCATTGGAAAACAATTGGTGGTCAAAATACTCGAGTGTTAAACGAAGGACAAAAGTGAGTGAAGAAAGTTTTGGCCGGAGGGACTATAAGCATTCGAGGTTTTAACATTATACGTCCTTAGAATTTAAATGAATGTACAGTGTTTTTATTTTAATTTTTTTTTTTTTTTTTTTTTTTTTTAATTCCGTTTAATCATAATTTTTTAACATGAAATTAATATGCGTTGGAAATATTTTCCAATCGCATTGGAAAACGTCGCGTGAAGTAGAATATTCGCTGAAATTTTAGTAACGAGATGAAATAATTGTAATTTTATGGGAGAAAGTGGAAAAAAAGGAAAACTTAGCTACGCGCTTGTGCGAAGCAGAGCAGTTTTTGTAGGTTTCAAAGGTCGAGCCCGGTTTTATTTTTTTTTTTATATTCGAAGTTTATTGAGTATTAAATACGCGTACAGAATGACGCGTGTTACTGAACCGGAACAAGGCGAACACATAAAGCTATTTGAATTCAATGTATTTTGCACTTAAGAGAAAGAAATAACGAGACGAGACCAATTGGTCCGATGCGAGAAATTTTGCAGACAAAAAAATCGCTCTCCGAGTGCAATACACAAATAAGTTGATGTGAAAATGATTTAGGAAAGAAAAGAAAGAAAAATCATTGAATGGTAGAAGACACGAATTTAGTTATTCTAATTAATATTTATTAAATAATATTAATACCATTGCCGTATTTATTCAGATTATTTATTTTATTTTTATAAAGGCTTTATACGCTCGACTATATTGAATCTACGTGTTCGAGATAAACAATAAAAAATGGGGAAAAAAACATCGAAGAAAGTCGAATGAGCAGACGTCGCAAGAGCGCGATGCTGAAAACATATTTGTAAGCTTACAATGTTATAGTAGTGAAAAATTCTCTCACGAACGTTAGTCGGAAGTCGCACTACCGCAATGATCCCCAATGGCATCAATCGGAGCATTCGGCTGAACGAGATTGTTCCCTTAATTTATTTTTTCAAGAATAATCTTATTATCTCAAAGAGGTCGACATCATTTCATTTTATTTCTTTTTTATATACGAACGGAGACTTTCGATTTGTATTAAAAAAAAAAATTTTTTTTTATTCCATACACCGATTATTTTATGGGTTTGACGACCAGTTCCGTACGAAAATATAATTTCACCAAATTTTGACATTCCCTTTTACTGTTGAACAAGATGATTGAAAATTGGGGACCTCAGAGTGACTTCCGAAACTCGCGAATCTCGAATTTAGCGAATGTTTGTTAAGATGTAGGCAAATCTTTATAAACGACTGACTATTGTCAATAGTTTTTGTCATTCTTCCGTCGTCTTCATATTAAAACTCTGTTGCACCCTTGAGATTGTCGATGAATCCGAAGCATTTCCGTGACATCCTCTGAGACCGGTTTGAAAAAAAACCCGAAACTTTACGAATTGTTTTCTCTTTGATGTCTGTTTTTTATTTTTATTTTTTATTTTTTATTATAGAATTTGTTTTGTTACTGATGATTCTACAGGACTATAGTGATCGCGTAATCGCCAATATTTCACTCTGATACGAAGGCATTCGAACCGGTCGACGGATTACTAATTAAAATAGATAATTTTAAAATAATGCTGTAGCGGCAGCCCACGAGCTTATTTGTATAGATAATTAACTTAAAAACTAGTGAACAAAGTTCATTGAACTCGTGTCGATAAAATGAAATGTCTATAAATAAAATTTAAAATGCATTAGATCATGGTAGCGCACATCGAATGAAAATTTCAAAAATAATACAACGATGAAGATACGAAAAAATAATTCAAACAAATAAATGTTACAACAGAAACAACAATTAGACGCGTCCGTGCAAAGCGTCCTTCATCGTATCATCGCGTCTGTGATATATGCATGTTAATATTCAAATCTCTTCAATTCGTCCTCTCATAAAACTCAACATCGATCTATACAAAGAATCATTTGAAGAAAGGAAACATAAAATACCATAAAAAAGCTGTAATCTGTACACTTTCTTAAATATTGAAACCCCGTAGCGTAATATAAAATCGTCAAATTCTTCAGTCTTTCAAATCTATCAAATACCATCATTCAGTGCTCTATATAACAACACATTTCTTTCGTATCCCAATCATTTGTGCAACACCATCGGCTATCTGACCCTCGATCGCCACGATGTTCCTATCGGGTAGCTGATTGAGATTTTAATGTATACGTAATATGTTGAACGAAAAGTAAAATCTACAGATTGCATCATTTTTGTCATGAAGAAAAAAAAAAAAAAACAAACAAACGTGTGACATTATTAAAAACATGCAAAAAAAAAAATTACTGATTATCACGTTACAATTTGTGTACGTAGATGGATTTCGTAAATTCGTCATCATTATCATCATCATGTTTATCATCGATGATTACAGGAAATTCAATGAAAATGTCAGACGTCTATTTTCAATGGACTTTCCATAGTTAAAAAATTGCAGCTCTGAAAAGTTCAACATGTGAAGCAAAAAGTATCTTCACTCTTTGTTGTTGGAATGATAAATAGTGACTGTTATTACGCAATATTAAAGGCACCGATGAATACGAGTTACATTGAAATATAACGATATGAAAGAAAACAGACAATAAAACGAATGTACTACTGACACCGTTGATCAAGACATCTATATATATAAAACTCTATGAGAAATATAAGAAGAGTGTGTATGTGTCATAAAGAGAAAATATAGACCAGCAGGAGCAGAAATCTGCGATGATACGTGGAACATGAAAAATGAAAAGTTGGAAAAAAATTATTGTATATGTATATGTTGACATATAGCGTGTATATCGAACGGCCCCGTCCCACAGAATTCCCACTGTGTTGTATAATATTAAACCAAAGATCGTTCAATATCGAAACAGTAATTTCTTGCAACTTTTTTTCACAACCTTCACCACCATCCTTTCTCATTTTCATAATTTTTGCATTCGATTTATTCCCATCTCCTCGTACTTTTATCATGTGCGATGGGATGAGTTGTAGAAAAAAGAAAAAAATATAAAGAAAAATAAAAGAAAACATGCTCGGGAGAGCCCCGCACACGGGGCTCTCGGTCTCGCTCAGTGTTTGAGAGGAAACGGGTAAAGTGACACGATCAACGACAACCATGAGGTAGAGATGCTTTGGGCTCCGAGCCGCCATGTTTACTCACGCTGTTAGCTCGTTGTCATCGCCCTCCGATTCTCTATACACGACCGCTTGCTCTTCTTGTACGACTCTCGTTAATGTTCATCTCGCGCTCATATCTTCTCTCCGGCACACACCATCGCATCCTCTAGTGCCTTGAAAATGCCTTGGAATGCGTCGTCTATAAGTCTGTTGACATTCTTGCCGTATATGTATATAATGTATGTATAGATATAGAAATTTTGCTCGCCCCCCTCTGCTCTCTTCCTCGCGTTCTCACACTGTCTGTCTCACTCTTTTCATTTTTCTTCTCTTTTTCACCATATAAATATTCTCCGGGACTTGAGCTGGCTAGAGCACTTCAACGTCATCCAGAAGGTGTCAATGTTTTACGTACCCATTAAGATTATTAGTTCCGTTCTTATCTTCCTCAATTAGAAGAAGATTCTCATTTTATCGTCTGCGCGGCGTATCAAAAGAAGAACACGCATCTATCGAGCTCAGGCTTGAGTGGTCCAGGTCCGGTGGTGAGGATTAATTGTCAAACACGAAAAGCGATAACCAGCGTCAGGGATCCAGCGTCGGTATGAGATGTTCCGTGTCGGTATCGGTGGTTGTCTCACACAAACCTCCTTCATTTCTCTCCATTGAAAATCTTTCGGCAATAACGAAGCAAAAATGGGGGTAACGCGCAGTCAACGATCGGATCTGATGGGTGGGAGTGAGTCGTGAGGAAGGTAATGAAGGTTTACTGACTTGGTTAAGGCTCAAATGGACCTTCTCGAGCCAACGGGCTTGAGAGGATGTGAGAAGACGAAACGAAATTGGGCTGAGCACTGCAAACCCCGTGAATGGTTCTCGCCGGGAAAATCTTCGGGACTACGCTCCGGATTCGTAGGGGGAATGTTGCCAAGGACGCCACGACACTTCTGCGTCGTATCTGTCATTACTTGGCTTGGTCTTCTGCTTACGCTGTTACCTAGCCCTTCAATTTTCGCGCGATTCTTTTTGGCGTAGAAACACTAAGATCGTGAAATTCCTCGCGTATGCACACATTCTCGCGAGGATTGATTCAGGTCCTGGGCCTGAGCGAATGTGCGGCTCTCTTTAGTTCCTAATGAAAGGAACGGACAGAGGATCTGGTCTGAAAAAATTTGGTTGTAATTAGGACAGTGGGCCCGCATGAGATTCGCGCTTCTCGTGAACATGACAAAACTGAGCAACACATCCGTCATCTTATAATATGTATGTGGAGCTAAATGTCCGTCATATGCAAAGACACGAGAGATCGACTGCCAAAGCATGCGAAAGGACACAATCCGCGCATCGTTTCTATACGCGTTGAACAGCTTTGAAGATTTTCTTTTGTTTTATAATCATTCATGTGAGAGTTATGCGAGGGCATTGAGCCTGGAATGATGGAGCTTCAGAAACTCTTTTCCGGTGGCACGTATCCATTTCTATCGGTTCACATACCTCCGATCGTCGCGCTAACTTCAAAATAAAATCCGAACCACCCGCTCGTATCCTTCGGCCGCGAGCTGCCCCCGTCCTCGCAGGCTTCTCGATTGTCCTCGCACTACATTCCACAGAAAAGTGTTCAACTGCCTCCCCCGCTGTGAAAAGAAAACGAACTGGGAATAAAGCCCATAGGAACCGAAGCATGCGCTTGAACAATAGAGCCCTCGCGGTGACGCACCTCTTCGGTATCTGCTCCCTTGCGGCACAGTGAAATTCTTTGTGAAACAGATATTGCGACTGAATTCTCCGCTACGTACTTGCTGTGAGCTAATACGTATGTGCAACTACTTACGAATGCCACTTGCAATGGCTGAACTGAAAATTTCGACATTCACGAATATCCGTTATGATTTTTTATTTTTACATTAACTGACGTTGATATTTCATGTTGAATTTGTAAAGATAACCGATTATCAAGTGATAGATTTTTCGATTGTACTCCGAGCCGTATCTGCGAGTCTATTTTCTCGAGTTTCAAGATCGCATTGCAATCACTAAGATGAGTTTTGGTCCATCACGTATCTGGCTCGTCGGAAGTGAAAGAGAAATAAAGGCAAGAGGGGGACGAGTGAAGGATGTGGCACGAGCAGCGAGACGCCCTTAACTGCCGCTGATTAAGGGGCGTCGACGGGTTCACAGTTCCTACAGAGACGAGAGAGCGCGTATCACATCCTCACATAGCGACTCATTGAAAACGAACCACCGTCTTCGAAGGTACACTACACACCAATGCGTTCACACACACAGCAGATACAGGCGAGTTGACTTAAAGTTTAAACTCTTGGTAGAAGCCACACCGGTATACATCCGAAGGATGGTCGCTCGGAAGGCGGAGAGTGTGCACCCCATCCTACCTTTCCCTCCTCAAAGCAGCGTGGATTTATTTCACGACTAATTTTGGCTTGTTAGCCGACACAGGATTGGAGTCCTCGAGGGAGAGAGAGAGAGAGGGCTAAAGGTACGTATAACAGCGGCGTCAGCAGGCTGCCAGCTTGTGTTTGTCTTTTGAGTGAGCTTTGGACACGATCCTGCGTGATTCTCTTCGGGTGAGAGCTCACATACACACCGTCGCTCGGCTCGACGAGAGCTCTTTTAACGGGCCATAATGGGCCGCGCGCTAACCATCTCACCGAAAGTGAGATACGAGCTCAAACAACCGCAGATTCGTATCTCTATCTATATCGTATAAATATCTGCCCAGTAACATCGTGTACGAGAATTCTCAAGTGGAGACCCGCCATTTGAAAAGAATTGTTGAGATCGATGTAGCCGGGCAGGGGTCTTGCTCTTGTTTCTGGAGCTAATAACGGCGATGAAGATTTGGTCACTGGCGCGCAGTCGATACGAACGATCGGGGAGGAAAAGCTTAAAATTTGAGGAGAGACCGTGAAAATGTGGACAAACGATGCGAGGAAGGGAACCGAAGAAAGTTCTGCGAGCACTTTGAATATTTTCGGCAGTCCATTGAAGATTTCATCTCCCGTTTTTGTCTCTTTGTAATCGAGTTTAGTGCGTGGGGTATGAGGCAGAAGTTGGCAGTGCTCGAGCGGCACATGAGTCTCTCGGTATACACGTTTGTATGTGCCGAACCAGAAATCTCGTTCCACCGGATCGTCCTTCAGAGAAAAGCGAAGCTGTTCGTGGGAACCGCGGCGCGACTTCCCAGAAGTGGTATCCGCGCTGGAGACCTGGTGCTGGCTTCTGCGGCTCTGCATTTTCTTTTTGGATTCATGGTTCCTATCGGCATCGCGTCGCATAGTGGTCCTCTCGCTTTTTTCGATCTCCCTGCCGACTGGCAAGTGGAAAAAAAAAAACAATTCGTATGAAAGTCCTCGAGAGATGCTCTTTCCGCTTGGCCGGAGAGTGCAATATGGAAATTTGCTTGAGCAGGGGATATGCCATTCGCGATGTATACTTTGATCAGGTTGTGCAGATTCGAACTCACAGTGCAGGCATTCCTGCGCGTCTTGAACAATCGAATAGCCATGCTTTAAGTGTGATCGTATTCCAGTGTGAAGTCTACAGCAGCGACAAGCAGATCTTCGGTTAGCAATCGCAATGAGAATGTCTTATATAACTCTACATTAGCGCGCATGCAAAATCGCATTTGGAGTAGAGGCGACAGATTTAGTTTTCGGACAGCTGTTTACAGCCAATGAGATGCATTTTGTCACGAGATAAACGAGCTGCACCGGAGGAAGCAGGGGTGCGCGCGATTGCAAAGAAACACACGAACACTTTTAACGGCTAATTGCAGGAGATAATACGAGACGATGCATATATGCGAAAGGACCAAAAGGAACTGGTATCCAGTGTCTTCGGACGTCTCGGTATCGCTTGCCTCGCAAAATGCATGGGAACCCACTGAAGTCACATGACCGATTCTTCTCCCCTTTATTTTTCATACGACGCACTAAAACAAACGCTTTTTTTCAATTATTTTTTATTCCATATTATTTGCAGGGCCCGAAACGATTTACGGGGGCGAAGAAAGTTGAAGCGAATCGTAAAGTTGAAACGTTCACGCGGGCTTTTGCCAGTTTCCTTTATACTTGGTAGTTGTGAAACAGATTTGAAATTACTGTCTCAGCCACATAATTTTTCCAATAAGACATATCGAGTTCGCCATTATTATTTAAGGAGTTGGATTCGCGATAAAAATTTCGGGGTTGCGTAAATGATGCCGCAGACGTCAAGAGAGCAAGCATCTCGACTGGGTTTACATCGACGCCTCTGCACGGTCGCGTCTGCAGCACACGCATGGTGTGCTTGTCAAAGTATAGGTTCGGAGGGAACCTGAGTGCGGCGCGAGGCCATTAGCAACTTCTAATCTTAATAGTCCAGTCCCGGGGAGCGAATCTTGTTTCAGATCATTCAGTTCTCATTTCACACGTTCGTAGTTATATTTTTGTATGTTTTATTTTCTCATTTTTAGGCAATGCTCTACGTTTCTCTGTTGATACGAGATCGCCGAATGTAATTGCACTATCATAAAAATCCGAGGCATTAATCCTACAGCATGTCCTCGAAGAAAAATATTAGAGACGGCTGGCCTCGAGGAGCCTGAGCTCCGTTGCAGGCCCGCGTATATTATTTCTCCTGTTGTGTACACAGCTCTGTATAGCTCCTGGTGGTTCTCCAGCTCGTGCGCCATTACGATCGTTATAGATGTTGCAGTTAAGAGAGGCCCTTACGCGAAGCCTCTCTGGCAAGTTGACCATCGCGATCCATGCGAATAAGACTAGCCTGCGAGCAGCAAACCTTCAGAAACTTCTGATTGCATGTGTATCGTATGTGTATGAGGAAAGAGGACATAAGTGCTGTACTACAACACGAGGACAGTGTAAGGTGTTGTAGTGTGTAGAACCTCGAAGAGTTGCAAGACGATGAGCGAAGTGGCGAGGAGTGTGCTGGTGCGCGCTTGCTGGTGTTCGCAAAAGGGGTTTTGTTAGCCCGAGCCCGAGAGAAGCGCCAACAACGCGACGAGGTCGCGACATCGTGACCACCGCCAGCCACTGATTTACATATTGTCCACCGTTGAGCATAAGCGCGCGCCGTTTCTCTCTTTCGTATATAGCTCTTTGTTTTGGAATGTCGGGACCCGAGGAAGATCGTCGGAGTTTGCTCTTGCCGCTGCTGGTGCTTCGGTGTGTGCTACAAGATAATGTTCGACGTCGTTCGTAATAGCATTCGAAGAGAGAGGGAAAAGATTCAGACCTACGAGACGACACGTATATGCTCTCCGTGGTCCTCTGTCATTCGGACCATTCGAGAACCACCAACGTCGATCTCTTGCCGCCCCGGAGTTTGCTGGTGCGCGTTCATCACATACACCACTTACGTTCCCTATTATGCGCTCAAAATCTTCTTTGATTTAAACTCTCGGGACTAACTATAACGCGATTTCACCCGAGAGATCATACCTTTTTAGAAAACTTTTAAGCTGTCTGTGAAATTGGGCGATTTTATAAAATATCTCAGTCGCACACGTATAGCAGCCCACGATTCCATGATCAATTCAATTAGTAGTATACACCTTCGCGGGCACGTCTTCCTCCACCGGAAATCTATAAATTCTCACATTCGAATGACCAAGTTAGTGTTGCGGCGTGCCCGATTAAAATACAGGTCGGGGGGCCTGCGGTGGAAAGGCTTAAGACTCTCGTTTTCTTTTTGAAAACGTTGCGGCGGAAATGCTTTTCATAGTTGAAAGATTGATGGGAGGAGAGATGCAGAAAGCGATTTTTTTCGAGAGCCCACCGAGAGTTGTTCGTCTCAAGAGGTTCACCCGTGTCTCTCACACCGCAACAATATTTCGAGAGCTACGGTTTTCAGAGCACGCGCTCCTCTCTCTTATGTATACTGTAATAATCCCGCGTCGAAAGTAACACGCGTCAGCTACAAAAGGAGAAAAAAACTCCGAAAAAAAAAAAAAAAAAAAAAACAAGAAATACAGAGAGCCTAAAAGTCTTGGCGAACACGTTCTAGGTACAAGACACATGTTGGTAGTAGTAAATGTATTTTGTCTCAGGAGACGAGAGTTCTCACGTCGATACGGGACGAGGAAACATGGAATTTACCGGGTCACCACGACCGGCTTGTATTGCGTGCACGGGTCACTCGTACATACTCTCAAAAATATGGAAGCGAAAAGAGAGGCGAAAAATTCAGGAATTACCCGTGCTAATTTCAACTTACATACATGAATTCAATCGTCGTGAGTCCAAGTTTGCTGATTCATGAAAATATGTGGTTAACGCATGCGTGTACGTTGGTACTTATGAAAGACCAATGAAAATGCTCAGATGTGCGATATACAAGTGGATCCGTGGCATAGGGCAGAAGCCGCAAGCAAAACCACAAAGAGAACACGCGTTGAATCGAGAGAGACGACTCGCGCGCGGGTGAAAGAGCGGATTTGAGGAAGGCGAGGACCGCCCGAGTCTCCTCCGCGTCTTTCGATGTTATCCAACGAATAACGCGCGCGTCGCTCGTTCTCCTCTCACCTTCTTTGTCCTCGCATGCATGAAAACCCTATTTTGCCACGTTCTCCGTTTCTGTCTTTCACGCTCGGCGTCGTTTGTAGGATCGTCATCCTCTCCTCCATACGGAGCATGTTTTCGCGGTGTATTCCGACTCGGTTGTCTCTCCTTTCTGGTCGGCATATATAGGACCAGGCTCGATTCCAGCGGTGCCGACCGCAGCCGGGGCACGAGACTCATGCTGATGCCTTGTTAACATCTACGAAACGACCGTCAGGAATCCGAAAGAGCATGTCGTATTAGAACCTGGGGGCCCACCGAGTTTTCAACTCGTTTCTCTCTCTCTCTCTCTTGCTTTAACTCGCGAGATGTAGCGCTCGTTTCTCAACACGCGGTTTCTCTCCGCGTGTTCAATGGGATGCCGATTAAAACGGGGATGCCCCCCTCCGCGCCCCTCTTCCTCCGCTGTTCCACCCTCACACCGGTTCTCAAACATGCCCGGTAGTTTATTTTTTGTCGATCATCGCTTCCCTGTACGTTGTTTCCGTCTCCTTTTTTTGCCGGTTCTCGTGTTTAACAAGAAAAAGCTATCTGCGTGTTACGATCGCGATCGTGTTAAAATAATAATTCGCTTTTGTTCGAATGTCAATGCGCGGCGAAGTAGTGACGGAAGCAACGCACACTTGCCGAAAGTGTATGTTCGAACATGGTCCAAATTCGTACTGTATAATAGCGAGATTGGGAGCGAATAGAGGAGATGCCGGTTAGTCGGACTACCTAACGACGCGAACCTCATCTTCGTCGCTGTTCATCCTCGAGGGACGAAATTATAGCCTGGGAAAAAATGTAGCGGGTGACGGGTGATGCTCGTCGCAGCGGGTAGCCGACGATCCTCAAGATATAAGTATTTTGCGAGAATATTCACGCGAACGCGAGGGATTTAGAATAGCATGCACGTATAGTTAGGAGCGAGAGGAGACGATATAAAAACCGAAAAGTTTTTGTCGGCGGGATGAAACGGGATCACCCGTACGTGGGAAAGTGCGAGGTACGACCGTGGGGGGTCTCCGAATCCTGTTCTTTCCTGTCCGTAAATTTTGTTCTTGTTCTCATCTTCGAGCTCTTGTGTTTTCGAAGCTCGCTTACTGCGCGTACTCCTCTCGGTTCGTCACGTTCCCCCAATTCACGTGGAAACGCACGTGCGCGATTTTACGGTTAGCCTCCGCGACACAAAAAGCCGTGCTATTTTCATATTTTTCATTTCTCTCACTTACCATTTTCTCGAGTCTCCTTTCAATCTTTCTCTCTCTCTCTCTCTGCGCTCGATGCTTGACCATCGATGTCGTTTCGATGTCTACCGCATTCTTGATTCTTTTTACTATTCGACGTGGCTAATAAGCGGAGAAATGATAAGCCGTCACAGTATGCCTGATTTGTTATGGCCACGTTGATCGTCGAGTCAGATCAAGCAACACCGAGAATATATTCTCTTCTCGACACATCCAATTTCTCGCGGACACGCCAAAAAATTCTTTACCGATCCATGGAGGGTCAGGTCTGTTGGGTTCTCCGGTCCACCCGCTATTAATGCGTACGTATTTGTATCCCAGGGTCTCCGATTACCAAAACGAGCCGGAGAACAGAAAGAGCAGCGGCCGATGGAGGTGAACGCGTCCAGGGCCAACGAGCCATCGTACAGAGTATATAAATATATTATCCGCACCATCGTAGAGCTTCGCCCGGTATTTCACTATACCAAAATACAACACGGGACCACCGACGATAGCCATGGAAAGATTGCTTTAATTTTTCCGACACCCGCGTCAAATATATCACCATCCGAGCGATAATATATTAACTGAATGGGAAGAAACGAAGGACGCGCTAGCCGTAGTGTTCGATTCACCAAAGAGGAGATAAGCAGCAGCTTGCATGAATCAAAGTGATATACGAAAATATAGAAATTTTTTTAATGGTCCTGAAAAATATTTGTGTAAAATATCGACTGAGTAATAGCTAATATATTAATATAAAAGTAGTATAATCATGCGTTAAGGTGATGAAGTCGTTACGAATGAGGATAGACGTGGTGAACACTCTCATTTCAAGAGGTGAGAATGTTTTAGTGAACTTTGACCACAATGGTGAGAACGCGAGTCGAGACCGTAGCGATCTCAATCTGCAGCAGTTTGGGTGGCGGGAGAATCTCTTTTCTCGTTAGCCTCCGAGTTCTCGTGTAGGTTCGCTCGGCTGTGTGTCGTATCGTCAAAAAACGAGTAATAGAAATAAAGAAGAGGAGCGATGAGAAGGTCTTGTATTCTACAGCGAATCAGAGGAGAGGAACTGTAAAGAGGTTCCGATCTGAAAACAACGATATCAACTGTGGGCTCAATAAGAGAGCTGGCTACACAGTGCTAACGCCATTGGCGAGCGAGCTCGTGCACGCCGGAGGTCCTCAATGGAGACGCCGGCTCTATACCTCGCTCCTTCTACCTATCTTTCCGTCTCTTACTTTCTCCCATTCTGAAGGTGGATCAGAGTGCCGCCGACCGGCTCCATTCACAAATACACCACAATGCCCTTAACTAAGAGATTTTGCCGCTCTCATCTCGAGCTCCATTGGTAGGTTCCACGGCGTTTAACCAGGAGAAAAGTCTGGCATTGCTGCTGGGTCGTGGGGTTTGAGGGTCCCCGTCGACATCTATTCCTCTCACTCTCTCGCTCCTCTTTTTTCTCCCTCACTTACACACTCGAGCTGTGTTTCCTCGCTCGAACTGAGGGCCTTTTTTCAGACCACCGGTAGTCAGGGTGGTTTCGCACGTGTAATATAGTATCTTCGCACGCTTGACGATGTATGTGTTCACACACCAGGCCACTATGGATATATGTATCTATTATACTCCTACATCGGCTGCATTCGTATAACATGCTGAAAAAAAATACCTGCGTGTTAAGATCGGCACGACAAGCTGGCGCCACTTCTATGGCCCTCTGCGAGTCCAACTCACCCGGCTATCGTTCTATCCTTTTTTCTATACCTGCTGCACCATATAGTTCTTCCCTCTCTTATGACACTCTCTTTCTTCATCGTCTCTCTTCATAACTAGACTTGTGTCTGTGCGCCCACGAAAAAGAGAGGAAGACCATATTTCTCTGCGCCCACTTTCGAAAATTTTTTCATTGTCCTTAAGAGTATTCTACCTTCTCGATCTTCTCTTTTCACTCCCCTCAAATACGTTATTTTGTAGTTCAACAATCGATGTGTATTTGGGTTCCCCCTCGTATCCAATATGAGCCCTGACCATCCCATTCGGATTTGGCAACATTCTTCACACACTAAATGCGCAACAATAGCCTTGTTTAGACTGTGATTTAGATATCGGCTCGACGCTTTCCAAGACCACATCAGATCGTTGCGCCCGACCGTACACTCTCGCAAGCCCAACCACTACGAATCCTCCTTTTCTCATATACGAGCCTCTCCTGCGCTATCATCTATCTTTCGAATAGGTGGATGAAAAGGCAAACCTGAGCATTCCTTTTGTATCGTTTTCTTTTTTCTTCCTTGCACTCTCACTCTCTATTCGAACGTGAAATGTCCGCTCTCTCTATACAAGCAGCCGCCGCTCACTACTTCTAGAACTTTTCTTATCCTGAGGGATCTTGATCCAGAAATTTTCTCCGCGCGACATCAACTACTCGCGCGGAAAATACTCAGAGTCGGTGAAAGTGAAGAAATTTTTTCTTCCGAGTTCCAGCCGCATCCGGTGAAAGATTCTCTCCGATTATCACCACGTTATTCACTGTACGAGACCGATTCAGTTTCAATCACAACACGGTAGTTATGATAAACCAGCAAAACTTTTAGAAACATCATTAAAAACAGAATCGGGTAGAAAATTACGTTTCAGAGGTGCGTGTCACTTTTTCGTGTTCTTTTAAATCGCAACGAATGCTAATTACTGAAACGATGATAGTTTATTAAAAGACACCAATGCCATTCTCCACTTCCGTGATTCCATGTCCAAACACTGTATTTTAACGAGCAGGAGTTTATTTGTTCCCCATGTAACACGGTCGAATTAAACATTTTCCAGCTTTCAAGTGATTAATTGATGTTTTCGAAATGGCTGATAAGTCACGCTTAGCTGGATCGGTGATGAGCGTACGACAACCATAACTAGTAGCTGTGAAATAACCCAGCATCATCAAAACGTTGTACTTAGTGACGTGGCTGACGACCAGTGGCGTAACGCCACGCCTTCCTGGTTTCACGCCTCTTATATGTTTCTAGCAAATCTCCTAACAAAATCTCCGGTCAAGTAGCGATTTCACGGCTCAATCTGACAAAATGGCGTGCACGTATCTAAACTGTAAGTTCATCGAGAGCTATTTCACGTTACTTATGCAAATGGATTATGGAAACGGAATCATTCGATCTTAAGGTATTAAATAGGGATACGGAGCATTTTTTAAGCAACGCCCGAATTCTTAGACTTTAAAGTATCAAAAAATGTTGCGTTATTTTCTGGATCTTCGACAAAATGTACATTCAGTGGATGCTGTCTCGACCTTATACTTCATCAATGCATAAAAGAATTCAGCACGCTATGAATCCTTAATTAGTATAGAATCAATTAGTCGAGGCTCTGTAGTGTTCGGTGTAAACAAAGTGGATAAATAAAGTGGTTGGCTAAGTTGAAAAGCTTAGCACGACAACAAATAATACCCGAGGAACTTGGAGGTGGTATGGTCCCCCGTAATATGTCGACTAGCAAGCAGATCGTATGCTCAGGCACGTTCAGGCCACACGTACTGTGTAAGCGAACGATCCAGGACCCCATAGAACGCAAGAATAACCGTGGAAGAACATCGGTGAAAAAGCGCTGGCTAATTGTATGCACGCCTCGAGACAATTGCTTGCAAGAGGCATAAGTGAAGGAGTCACATGAACTCTGGCTCTCCGAGTGAGGACAACAGCCATAGTCTCGACACTCTTCTGATAGGAAGTCATAATTTCTTGGGTTTAAGGTACCAACATGGCAGATACATTATGCGCCATGAGCGCAATCGACGCGCGTGTTATTTTTTCACTGCAATTATACTTGGCGTTGATAATTCAATGCTGTTTTCACCTCAGAGTATGTCGAGCATCTCATTCGTTTTCTTATCAATTTAATTGATGAAGATTTCGAGCGAAACTGTTTGACTGAGAGATTTTCCACGTGTATCCATGAAAATCGCTTAGTGAAGAAAGATTTCGTAATTCGTTGACAATAGACAGAAAATGTCGTGCGAGTTGAGGCGAAGAAACTTAAAGACTTTGAGTTAGTCCTGTTGTAGGGAGTCACTAGTCCATGTAAAGAAGGCACTCCATCAAAATCGCATCTGGCAGTTGAGGAAGGCGGATTGCGGAGAGCATTGTCGAGACTCGACTGCATTGTTGCTGACAGCTCAAAGTCAAGTGCCGCCAAAGTGCTGGAGAACATTGAGAGATGAAAAAAGGACAGGACGCGAGGGCGGGGGGTCTCTCATCCAGAGCTCTCCTCTACGGCTTGCTACAAACTATAGAGAAAGATAGATTTCACACGCATTCCCAAAGTGCTGGAGAACGATCGGTAGATCACTCGAGTATACTTCCTGGACCTTTGCTCTATTGTCGTGTACCATTCACTCCCCGCGTTCGGTTGCCACTGCATCCAACAACGTGTATTCTACCAGCAAGCCAGTGTGGAAGGCCCCACACGGCGATCCCGGAGGAACGAAGATTCGACCCATTCCCAGCATCCGTACCTCTGACGTGAATCGATTCTTTTCTTTCCAAGTAGATATATAGGACGCCTAGTTTCTTTTTCTTCTACGACATGCTTTTTACCCGCATAAGGAAACCAAGGCGGGGCGGTTTAATACTGTGTATAGATATTGACTGTAACGTCGCACGAGACACAATCCTCTTTTCGAAAGCTGGTTCTGTTTCACATTGTCACTATGCTGGGCAAAAAAAAGCGAGAGGGTGAGCAAGGTTTCACTTTTGACCATTCATTTATGACTTGGCGACATGCTTGTCATGCTTCCTTGGCATAAAATCGCGCTGCGCTTCGATTCAACACGGTAATTATATCATAATTCGAGAACGAAAATATGTTGGACGATTCGAAGACAGAAGTGAGTCTCTTACAACCGGTTATAACGAAGGGTGTGAATTTCTCGTTGTACCCATATTAGTATAATAATAATATTGTGGCAGGTGGGCTGATGCATGATCGGTCTAGGCCGACGTTTTTTTTTCAACGGAAGTTTCTATGGCACGGTACAACGAATAATTCGAATGAATCATCATCATTCTTGTAGGACCTTGAACAAGATCCGTATCGAGTGTAAGAGAGCAGTGAGGGAGAAGAGGGTCCATCGAGCGGCATTTAAGAATCGAAACTTCCAATAAAGGTTCTTATACGACATCCTTCGCCAAATGTCGCATGCAATGTTCCCTCGTCTCACTTGATCTCCTGATCACAGGAGCCGGCGAAGCCATCAAAGCGGACAAATATTTAGGCTACCAGAGGCGTCAAGATCTCGTTCAATTCATTCAAGTTTTCGCAGCATTCACGGTCCTCGGGTGCATGCAGCAGGCAGTGAGAGAGCGAGCGAGAGCTGGGGGACACGCCACAAAGGAGTAGGTTGCGGTAACTGAAGGCGTGAGCCTCCCTAATGAAATCACAAGAGAGGAACTGCCAGCCAATTAGCGTGAGAATGTTGGCAAGGAATCGCTGTATGACGCAATCGATTTCTTCTGGACCGATTTCTCCTCATGGCTTCTCGCATATGCTTTCAGTCTCTCTCATATCGAGCATACCTGGAGGCCCCGATGGTCGTTGTGGCAAAGCTAGAATGGTGAACAGACAACGTTTCCTCAGGCGACGCAGGTTGAACCCTCGCTCATCTTCATGTCGTTCGTCGGCCTGCATCAGGATATACTCAAACGACCTAAGATACTACTGCATGCTTGTGTACGGGAACTATTGAGTTGTCGGCACGCGGAACTCATCCAACAAGCTTACAACCGTAGAGTAGGATGAACAACAAATACCGAAACCTCGTGAAACACGATCGGACATGGATGAACACCAACGCACCAACAAACATGAGAAGATGAGGAGGGAACCGAAGATAGGCTCGCGCGGTTCTTTGCCCAAGGGGCCCGATCGGTGTGTCGAACAAGTTCTCGCCGTCTCTATTTTCTTTCCAATGTGTTTGTTTCTTCCATAAAACCGCCCAGTTCAAACTCATTTATACCACTTAAAACACTTTTGTAAATATTAAATAGCAGTTTTACAAGATTCGAACAAGAGTTGGCAAACATTTCATTAGCCAATTAAGAGTTCTACTTAGATCTGGTGAACGAAGATTCATTGATCAATTTCTCGTTCACATTTTTATAGACGTGCGATTCACGCGCGTAGGGAACACTTTGTACTACAAATTCGGGAAGTTCAGCATCCGTGTAAAAAGCGAGGGAAAGATGAAAAAAATGAAAATATCCCAACGGAAATACCACAGTGTACCTGTTGATATAAAGATTCGAATCTCTTTGTTACCTCAAGGTGTAGGGTGTTGGTCAGTCTGGAAGTTCCCAATCTTGAGGTTATGAGCTGAACGTGAAGTTATGCGATGGATTAAGAGTGCGAGCACTTCCTCAACATAAATAACGCCAGACCTTTTCTTCCTATTCCCTGTTCATAGAATGTAGCCTAGAATGAGAAAGAACACACTTTTCAACATGGCTGCGTATCAACTTTTATTTCTATATTCGATATCACACACTACTACAGCACTGTTATCAAGGAAAATCACGTTCCCATCGATTTTTTAAACTTTTAAACAGCCCATGGTTTTCGATGGCGTTTCATTGAGATCTCCGGCTAACCAAGTTAATGTTGGTGAAGAACGATGAACGGGTGCCTGAGAACGGACAAGAGCCACTCTTCAAATCCTAAACCTTTTTCTCTGTGCATCTCTTTGAAAAAACAGTCTGCGACGATAAGCTTGGGATGTTTTATCTGATCTTGTTTAAAAATTCAGTAAAATCATGATGCCGTCAGAAAAGGGTGGCAGGGCGGAAAAAAAGTAGAGTTAAGTAAAACGCCCGGTAGATACATATGTGTGAGGATCTCTGGAGGCGGCGACCCACAAAAGCTTCAAGGTGGCCCGCAAGACCTCGGGGGGCTCGGCAGTTGGGCTGCTCGGTCCGGCGCCACGGGAGTCCAACTCCCAGCTAATAGAGAAATCACCGCGATGCTGATACCTTCCTTCTCACCATTGGTAACGTGCCATTTGTAACGCTATTTGTGCAGGACATAGCAAAGCTTCGATGCTCGATAGAGAGGTAATATGTTTTCTCTCTGTCAAGACTCGTAAATTCACGGCTTATGCGTAGGTCTGCTGCTCCGCGGCACCGTGCTGGTGAGGCCGTCGGTGTGACGGAGCACTCGACCTGATGCTGCACTCACTTCATGGCTCCTAGCCCGTCCTTTATTCCCTGGGGAAACGAAAGAGCATAAAGCTAGTGTGACGTTCTTGAACGAGCGTAACGAAAGGTCCAGTTTGTTCCGCTGAATCATGGAGAACTCAGATCTACAATAAGGATCAGGGCATAGAAGAAAAAAAGGCTTATGAATTATGGTCGCTCAAGATCGGAAAATTCAGAGACCATTCATGGATCGTCGTTCGTGAAAAACTGGGGTTAGCCCAGGTGAACAAGGGTTTGATATTGGAAGTCACAGAGACGGCTTAATAGAATGGAGACTGGACCGAAAAAAATGCTGTCGGCCAGTAAAGAATTGACGACGGCACGAGCCTGCGCACTATTTGTCAAAGTGCATTTAGCATCTTACCAAAAATTTAAGAACCTTATGTACTGAGATCATTCTTCCGAGCTGTACATAGTCGAGGTCATTGGAAGCATACCGTTCAATACCATAGTCATGTCTACGTACGAAATCAAACGGATTTTCTAGCTAATCCTTCAAAGAATTTACCTATGATAATCGTCCACGAATTTTTCGAACCAAGTTGCCTTGGTCAGATTAATGGAAGAGCGTGGTCGCTGTGCTTCATGCAGAATACGAAACTCCACATGATCATTGGAGCATAATGCTCTCTGATTGTTCGAGCTTTCAAAATTCATCAAGTGCTACAAGAGAGCAGTGAAATGTAAAATTTTTCCTGTTTTCATGCTGAAGAGTCAATGCTGAAAAATAGTTAACGACGGACAGAAAAGTGGGCTGGCCAAGTTTAGGAAAACGAAAAGAGGTAAAACCCAGAGAAGAGCCGAGGGCTGGTCTCTTTCGGTCTGGACGCAGCATTTTTTCCCTCTTCGTTATATTGTCTCTGGTGTCACGTTTCCCTCGAGTTCACAAAGGATCGCGCAGGATCCTTATCTCTGTATCGTCTAACTTGTTAACATAACTAACCAACTACGAGCCCTCGGCAGGTCCCACCGGCGTATTACGACGACTCAATTCCACCACTTCTCATTCACTTTTTCAGTCATCCACCTTTTTTGTGTTTCTCTCTCGCCACCGGAAACTCTGATCGATTCTTTTGAGACGAAAATGTTGCTGGAGACGAGATCCCTCACATCATAGCAAGACTAACATCATTTAGTGCTCCTTTCTTCACCTTTTTCGCTGCTGAATTTTCTCCCTACAAAATGGCTTATGCGGTCCTGCATTAAGATAGCAACCTTGCATGCGTTTCGAACTGCGTGCACACAACCGACCGCAGACAACAAACAACCGCACAGCGTTTCAAGATACTTTATCTGCTAATGCATTGGAATCGAATATGTTAAAAAGGCGAGAGTTAAAGGAAAACATGAATATGTATTTATACTCATACAAATATAAGAATTTATACATGCAGCTTCGTAGATGCAGCTTCGGAATGAGTATCCTCGAACGATTCTCACATCGATGGGAATCACCGGTCCCGGAGAGTAGTGACATTGCTTCATTGAGTTTTACACGAATCAACTAGTTTTTTATATGCAAAAGTTTATCTGTCAGTTGTTATAAAGTTTACAGCACTTTGTAACAGCACTCGAGAAGGTTTCAAGATTCCCATGAAAAAAACCTGAAATATATCGTAAAATTTTTTACAATCTTTTGAGGTTGGTTAGTAGTTCCAGTCTGCGTGTACTCCTCGTCATGACTCCGCGTCTACGTTGTCGGGAGACTATTTCCACGCGCTGTACGTGTGTACGAGGTGGTGTGTTGTACTTTTTTTTGTCGTTTTCTAATTGGGTCTAAGATCGCTCCCAAGGAGGTCGGGGTCAGAGGGACGTGTGGGAGCAGCGCAAAAGCTGGACGGATCCAGCGTTAGTATATGCATCGTGCGATAACAGCCACTATAAATAAAGTGAAGCGAGCTCGTGCTCGTTAAAACGTCAGCCGGTGAAATGCGGCGTACGTCATCCTCAGGTTATGCAAATCTTACCGACCGTCGGCTAAACCGTTGTCCCGATAAATCCCCGAAAAATATGTCCCAATTACTGAAATGACTCATCAAGTAATTGCGCATAAAACAAAGCAGCCGCGCTGACTACTCGAGTAGGCGCACGCCCCAGGACCTCAGAAGCTGACAGAGATGATGGTCCCCCTTGATAGAGAAGGGTGTTGACCGAACCGTGTCCAACTCTAAAATGTTACATATTCGAGTCACAAACTTGATGTGAATAAAAGTGATACGAAACATTCTTCTGAAACGAGGTGCCCTTTCGCAGCGAGTTTTTCATTGACGGTTCAATGAAAAGTCATTCGCGTTCAAGCATTTTTATTCAGGACCACTTAAGACTCACACCTGTTGATTTGGGCATGGATCAATTATGCTTGACAAACATGTTTTAAAAATGTGGAAGATTGTCCGAACCAAAGGTTTTGAATTACTTCGACGGAAGGTCAAAAAACCTGGAAAAGTCAAATGTGAAGGAATAATTTTGCTTTTCGATATCATTCGAACCTAGTTCCACTGTCATATCACAATAAAAAGTCATTCTTCCACCACTATAACTTGTATTCTTAGTATGATATCAAAGTACAAAAATAAGGTTGGAATTTCGCAGGAAATTATATGTAACCAACCTCGTTATAAGAGTGGTTTGTAGTTGGAGGTAACGAATCACCGCCTTCGACGTGAAACCCCCGAAGAGATTAAAATCTCACCTGCTACGTGCCGCGTCAAAGATGCGTCGGAGATCGCTCAGCCCCGGCCAGGAGTCGCCAACAATCGCTCAGCCAGTGGCGGCTCCTGGATTATTTCTTCCAGTGTAACTTCAGAGCAAAACGGCATAAAGTTACGTGGGCGCTGAATGCTCGACAGGTAAACGTTGCTCCTCAAATTTCCAAATAATTTCAAACTGACCCCTCAAATTCCCTTTCGAATCACATTTCAACTTAATGAATCTTCATCATCGGCCATATCGAGGCCAACGAATCTCACACGTCGTAACAAAACAATATTTATTTGCAATTCTGAAGTGTCACGACTTATTGGCCAGGAATGTACGAAAAATTCGCCGATAGAGAAGAGAGATTGATCTTGAAAAGAACCGAAATGGTTGGACGATTTTTTAGAGGTTACCGACTGCGTCCGAAAGCTTGAGATGCGATAACCTAGGCAGCAGTCTCCACCGTGTTCACTGGCTAAACTATTGACTGGAAGTTCGACCGGTAAAGCTGTACTCTGTTTATACGGAGTTGACTCACCTATATTTTTCCATCAACGAACGTTGCTTTTTGTCTCTGGTTGGAGGCATATTAAACACCACTTTACTCTAATCTCGAAATCACTATCTCGTTTTATATTTTATAAACAAAACTTGCGCTGTTTTAAAACACTATTTTTAATGCATCGGCGATGCAATATTTCCACGATAAATTCTTGAGAGTTATGTGTCATGAGCAAGTGATAAAAGTCATCAATCATCAAGGAAACGCCAGACCTTGATGCATATGAATATCAACCCAGTCAATTGAACCTGCGTCGCATTATCTCTAACAGTTACCACTGACGAATGCGTGTGTCGCGTTCAAACGTATACACTCTTGTACTCCAATACACAGCAGCATGCAACTCTCGTGATTGCGTGTGATAACAGTTCACGAGGACAAACCCACAACTTAAAGTTTTTATAAAACTTATATTTTCAGATGCTGGTACAAATCGTGTAGACACAAAAGTATATGTGGGGGCAGGCGAGAAACTAGCATTAAGGCAATACGACCGTGTTATTTGATTCGTTATACTTCTACATTGATATACGTAGAACCTTTTTGTCATTGCTTTGCATTCGATTGGGGAAGGCAGAAAAATTTGCTTTTTATACTCAAAGGTATATCCAGGAAGTGGTATGGGTTTTCGGACGAATTAATATTTCGTAGTGGACAAAACTTTTGAGTCTATCTCAGGAATACCGCAGCTTTAGTCACACGGATGAATATAAATATGTTGTTTTTTTTTCCTTTCTAGGGACGATTTTCGAACGGTCGTTATTTTACAGAACGGCGAAAGGAAAATAAAAATAGAAGAGTTGAAGAATATCCTACTCTGAAATGAGCACCGGAATAAATCGTGAGAAAGCTGCATGACGTTTTGGCATGGTGTTAGAATTTTATGACCCCTTTCTCACTGTCGAGGGGCGCTTTGTCAGACTTCGAACACCGCGATGAATCCAAAAAGTTATACCTCGTACGTCATCCATTTCGCGGTTGATTTTGGTCTCTTCTTAGAGGAAAAAGTTTCAGTGCCATAAACTGATACGGTTAATAGAATATATTAATGACATGAAAAATCGGAGAACAGGATCTCGGGTCCGGTAAATTCCACTTTTTTAATCGTCCGTTTGATAGAAATTTATGAACTAAATTTTTCAAATGTTCAAACGATTCTTAAAAAATTTCAGACTTTTTCCAATGTTTGCGTTGTCTACGTTTCAAATCTGTGAGCACCAAACGAACCCGTGCACTCGGTTAGTTTGCATAAAATGGGCAAAAATCATCATCTCTTCAATTGAAGCAACTCTGCAAATGAGTATCACGATTATTTCAACAGAATTCAGCGGAATGTTGAGTCGAAGACCTTTGAAAAATATAAATAACTTGGGAAAGGAGGGCTTCGGGTTCCGAGTCAAGAGATATGAGGTTCCCGTGGTGAATTTCCCCCGTGTCACAGCTTACAGCGCGAGGGATCCTCGCTCCCTCGCGAGAGTCCCCGCGCGCGCGACTTTACGGCCAATAAAAATATTATTAGGAGATCCTTCTCTCCCAGTGGGCATCTCCGTCGCCTCTAGCTAGGCTTTTTCCCGTTGCCCGCCTCTTTACATTCGGATTTTGTGTCCTTTAGTCCTTCGTCTCTCAAGCGATTCCTCTTTCTATTGACTACTATCCCGAGAGATCGTACAACATCCACGTTTACATTCAACCTTCTACCGATTCTCAACATCGCTTGCCTCCTCCTCCTCCTCCCTTCGGTTGCACTCAAAATGCGTTTTGCTTAACGCCGATATATTTCACGTTTTATATGATTTGTGAGATTATTTTCTTGGCTTCATCTACGTCTTCTGCGCATTAGTGCGGTCCATCGTCGAAGCAGGCCACTCTCCTGAAAGAGGAAAACGAGCCCCTTCAGAGGTTTGATTGCGGATGGCCGGGGAACATCATAAAGACCATTGAAAATCGATTATATTCTGTGGAAATTTTAGTGACACGAGTTCTTAATACCGCGGCCCACAGGCTCTGGGGACCCGCCTGCTGAGTCTTACGACTTATTGACCTATGGGACTATTGCTAATGGAATGTCGGATGGGACGAAAACCTTCCACACCTATCAGTAAGTCAACGAACTCTATCAAAAGTGAGAGACGGCACAGCTTTATCTATCGTCGACTAATTTTGAAGTTTTGCTTGGTTACCAAGCACGATAAATATTTGTATGATTAAAGTAGCATTTTTCCCACGCAGTTACTCGTCGATTTTAATGGACTGAGAATTCCTTTGAGTTTTACTCCAAAAATTGCACGATAGAAGTAAAATCATGCAGTGCGGTCCCTCATTTCATGTCTGCGAAGACCTGACTTAAAATATTTCGTAGTTTTAGTGAAAGTTTGAATATCTGTTTGGAAATTTCGGCCCAACGTTTCATAAATATTACGGTGCAAGACGACAAAAAATTCATCGGTATTCGTTTCATGGAGAACGCCCGGGGTGACGAAAATTTACCATGCGCTTCATACATTTTTCTGGGCACGCAGAAAATTTTACGAAATCTTAGTCAGAAATAAATATAAAAAACTTTATTCATGCAGCAACAGGTTTTATTAACGTTGTCTTAGGTAAATCCTTAAATCCCTATTTCGAAGTACGTTCCAGCTCTCAGAATTGAAATCGAATATTGAACGGAGCACGAAGAACAAAATGAGAGATCAAGTTGAAGAAAGGAAAGCGTTGAAGGCTTATTATCGTGGTTAAAGTTGTATGCTTCAAGTCTGGGAGTCCTTACTGCCAATTACAAGACGTTCCTTTAATTATGCAGTCACCGGTGGATCGGCAAAGACTCACGGCGACGGGGCATTTTGGCGCATCGGGCTCGGGGATCATCGTAGGAGGCGACCGCTTTAATTTGGGTCTCAAGGAGTTTTGCTCGAGGTTTTGCTAGGCCACAGCCTAGGGCAGCGTACGTGGGAACACGCGTCCAGGTAACACACTACCAAGACCAAGAGACTCATGGGCTGACCAGCATGGGTGGCCGTCTACGCCATGTTTGTCCGTGTCCTTGGTCCTGGTCAAGATCACCCACGAAATCCCGCACCCGTCTTGCGGTTACCTCCATCCACCTCATCTCCGTCGTTGGCTCGCTTTACTCGTCCGTTTCTCAATTTTTACCTACTTTTCGTCTTCAAAATCCATCGAACCTCGCGTATCGCGAACGGATCTTCTTATGCGATCTAGAATGACCACTCGCCCGTTCATTACCTTCCCGTAAAAGTTTCAATAATTTATTATCAAACGAGGGTACAGCATCTTTTTGAAATAAAGTTATCAGCTGCATCGATGCATTAGATTTCGTGAATGGAACACAGCAAACATTTGATTCGAAGTCTTTGAGGCTCACCGATAAACGCGAAAGTAATTCCATCAGGCTATTTTATAGAGATACGTTTACCGGATGGTCACACGTACGTGTAAATAGTCCTTTCGCTGATTCGCGAAGCGCTTAAACTCTGTCGAAGCATTACAGTGAATACGTGCGATTATGTGAAGTGAACTAGCGAGCGATATTTCGTACATTGCGTGTGAAATGCCAAGTTACGATCGTAGATTTCGCAAGCCCAACAATGAGGCATAATGCTAAGCCACGTTATTGCTTTCGTAACGGACATATTTTAGTGCACGATCTGTGAGAAAAGTCATTGTAAGAAAAACGCACCCAGACATATCCGGGGAAAATTAGAGAATGCACCACCCTAAGGTCAAAGGAAACGATCGACGATGATTCTTTCGGTGTGTAACCCAACGAAAAAGTCGCAGCAGCACACACTCGAAAGAAACCGGCCGAAGGATCATCCGGCGCTGATCCCCTTCTCTCTTTCTCTTTGAGTCCCTTATTTAGGCGTTTCTCTCACGCGCGTACAAATATGAAGCAAGAAAGATGCGATCACGGCAATAAACCGATTTCGGTTTCATGTTTGTCGTCTCTGAAACAGTTATTACGCGCATCATTTCTGATCAGCATTATCCTTGGTGAATCGTCGCGATCTCTTGAGCGCGTGCTTCTTCTTCCCACCTTTTGCCTTACCTTCATTTTTGATCCGTATTTTTGACCTCCGCGCTATTACACCCTACAGCAACACCAGCTATCTTACTTTACGACTTACAAATTGGACTTTGCGAGCTCTCCACTTTTCTTATGCCTCCTGCCCCCTGATATAGGAAAGGGAACATTCTGGCATTTTGGATGGGAGTTCATTATTATTAACCGCAACTACTAGTCCTGCTCGGCGTCTGTGTTGTGGGTTTTTGCTCTCTCTTCTTCGAGTATTCCCATTGATCCACTTACACTTTGTAAGAAACTTAAGAATGAGTATATTCGGTCTGTTTAGTGTCGTTGATGAAAGCAGCTTCCATTGAATGATGATCAATTACCATTTGTATATATAGGAAGAACGCCGCCCAACACTGCCGTCGTCTCTGCAGCCATGGATCGCATGATAAATAGTGCATTCATGGTGCAATTGGAACTGCAATATGGTAAAAATTTCATTGCACTCCTTCCCCACGACCTTTAGATTCCTTGTGTCTCAATGCCATTTGTCCTTTTTTGCCACCTTCGTCGTCCCGTGCTTTCGTTCTTTATTATTTTCGTCCCTCTTTATCCCTTGCCTTGTCGTATTTACACTACATTCGCCCCCGGTACATATATATAGTTACATGATAATTATCGAATTCAACCAAATCACTGTACGCCGAGTCCTGGGAAATTACTGGATATTTCGCCGGAAACGCGAAGGGAACAAGAGACTGTGGATGCGAAGTAGCGTCCTAGCACGCGAGGGACGAAAGCAGCATCGTTTCTTCAATGCGGCCGTCAAAGTAGAAAGAGACTCGTAAAATTCTTTCAAACTGATGAGAAGACCTCGCTCACAGAATCAAGAGAAGCGAAAAAAAGGGAAATGGAGAGCGTGAGCCGCAGAGAGTGAGAGGGAGCGAGAGAAATAGAGAGAGACAGAGAGAGTGAGAGAGGGGTGGGGGGGAGGGGAAGATAAAAACTACCGAGGATGTGAAGGGAACGAACCTCTACCGATCGAAGAGACATAGACACACAACAGATAATTACAATCTGTGAAGAAAAAGACAGAGAGAGAAAGAGAGAGAGAGAGAGAGAGAGAGTGATAGAAAGAGATGAAGAAGAGACGGCGATGAGCGGGACATGCGGGGGCCTTGTGCTTCGCTGTGTAGATCATTGGATTGTTTGTCCCTCGTTGATGCTTCGCGCGCTATTTGTTCTCTTTCGTGACCAAAGAGAAGCGAGTTAAGAAGGGCAGTGAATAAGAGAAGCTAAGAATCGGGGAATAAGGTAACCGAGATCCCGGGTACATTGTCGGCACCGGCATCCTAAGATCTGCGCACGCCAAGACCACAAGACACTACGAGTATAAGAGAGAAGAGTTTACGCGGTTTCTGGGAAGTCGAGTTTCGTTTTTGTGCTTGTCGTTCTTCTCTTGCGAGCTCGAAGACGCGTTCTCTTAGCTCTTTTCCAGTCGTCTTCGTATAGTCTCTCCCTCCTCCCCCTCCCGCCCCTCTAGATATGCTGTCCACAGCGCGTTCATCTCGGAAAGAGTCGTGCGAGTCCGCCTGGCCACCTCCGCGAGTGCCCCTTCGCGTTCATTTCTTTCCTCCGTAGCGCGTCTCTCTTCTGCCAACTCTTGGGACTGCACACAGCAGCATGCAGCAAAAGTATGCGGTGATCAACCGAGAAAGGGAATCAGCAAACATACCACCGACGCGAAACTCCTTAATGACAATAATGACTTCCCTGGACGGAGTCTGTTAGTGACAAATAAGCCGGTGCTCTGACTCTCGTCACGCACACCGAACTCGTTTAGATAATTATTGTCGATCGATGGAACCTGCTCGAGTTCGTGCTTCACCGCTCTGGAGTTAGCTCATACTCGTTCGCCTCTATGCCTGAATCACACTGTGAAGTGAAGTTTCTATTTTCTCATATTTTAATAACCTCTGCAGGATTCGCGATCGGATTCGTCCTGGAAGCTAACGTACATTATAGAAGCAAATAGAAAATCAAAGTGCAGCGATTAAAATATTTTTGCTTCCAATGAACGAAGGATACGCTTTACAACGAAGTAACTTCAATGCATCGCATTACTAATCACCGTTACAATCTTTCTAAAAAATGTTCTCATCAGTTTCGCGCGCAGTTTATTTCAACGAGATACCGATTTTTTAAAATAAATCTGACCAAATCCCGGCGCACAGGTCCAAAAAAAACACAAAAAAACTAGTTTAGTCTCGAGATATTTTCGGCATGATTCCTATCTGAACGCGAGAAGAGAGAATCGATCTACCGGGGCATCTCACCCGAGTTTTATTCTTATTTTCCGAAGGGCACACGCTACCGCAGGGAGCTATAAAATGGAGAGAGATGAGAGCATGAAAGGCAGTTAACAGAGTTGGAATATACCGCATGCTTCTCGTAATATAAGGATCCTGAGAGGGCGCGAATCGCAGGATGATTTTTCGGCATAATTTTGCGTAGCTTCGTCGATCAGCGTCTTCTCTCGATCCTTATGCAGATCGGGAGCAAACATCTAGTCTAACCGGCTGATTGGTATTCCTATCGTGGACCGTCTCATCATCTCAGATTTATGGGACGAAATTCGGTCCGCATTTTTATATTGATAATCATACACCGGTGTGCCCCGATGGTGAATGCGAAAAAAAGTGAAGGGAATGAAAACGAAAGGAATAGACTGAGAGAATATAAGATACATGAAAGGAGAGAGAAAAGGATATCGAGTATATGAGGGAGATCGCAAACGGAATGTGGGATGGGTGAGTGCAGTCAGAAAGAGTGACGTCATGCTCGACCATACAGTCGCGAGTATCTCGGTGTTAGAGTGGGCAGCGATACCATGTGGAGTTTCCAAGTCAGCTTTATATACACGAATACATAGAAAATCATTCACGGATATCGCCTTAGTATCGAACGTATCATATCAACATGCACGGGTATATCGGGTGATCTTCAATTCGGAAGTGGATCCTCAAAATCCGGATGAAACATTGTAAAATCAAATTTTGCACTTAGATACCTGAAAAAAGGGGCTACTATCTCAGTATTATGGATACCATATATTATATTTATATTTATTATCTCATATACTATACAATCTCAGTATTTTCTTGACTGAGGATCATTTAGTGATCTATATTGATACATCAATCTTATCTACCAATGGCGATGAAATATTGAGAAGATAAATAAATGGTACAAGAGCCAATTGAAACAGTTGTATACGAATTAAAGTTAAGTTAGGGTTGTTTGAAAATAGAAATGCAATTCAGCTACCTGGGCTTTGACTGTTTTAAGTGTTTTAAGCGACAAGTATAGATTTACGATCAACTCACTAGTCCGCTAGCCATAGCTATCCAATGACTAATTGAGTTACCTTCTATGTAAGCGTCGCGGTTAAGTTTTAGGATAGGGAAAAAAATCTTTTGTGTTTACACCTCCTTTTACTTTACAGACTCTCACGCTTATTCAATGAGTTTGGTTTTTACACACCGGCTAGTGGAACAAGCAAACGTCTGGGACGACTAATCATTTGACATGGGACTACGCCTCTTCTATTAGTTTTTCTTCCCTGTTGATCAAATAACATAAAAATCCGGTCAGATAAAGTGACGAAAAAATGCATTCCCCATCACTGCGAATCGAGGAATAGTTTCAAACTTTTCGATGATTTTTGCCAGCTGATTTTTGAGTCACAGCTAAGTTGCAAGTTTTTTTAACTTTAACAACACATAGTTGAAAGAGAACAAGCGAATATTAATTGCTAATTCGTAGAGAACTTTAACAGATTCAAAATGACCATTACCGAAAGGATTTCGATATTGGAAGAAGACCGAAGATCTTCAAGAACTATGGAAATTGTGAATGGGATATAAAATGAAGGAATCCGATGAAATATTGTCGCTGGGGATCGTCATGCCGTTAATTGCAAGAGTTCTGCGTGGTCCCAACCTACACACTGAGCTTTAAATTTGTAGTTGATCAATCGATTTTTAATGGACATTTTTAATGAATTGATACATTCACAACCGGTATAAATTTATTATGACTCTATTATTCCAGTCAAAGCGATCCTAAAACTGACTGGTGTCGTCCATTCAAACTGATCGAACGAAAGATTTGTCTGGTATTCCAGTTATTTCGATCGTCCGATGTCGTCCAGCGGGATGGAAAGACAAAGTTCCATTGGATGACCAAGGCAGAAACTCACAAAAAGAATCCCATACAGAGATCCAATGAATCATGTTTTTTCACGTTCAGATGTTGCTGATGAAATATTCGTGTACCTCTTATCACCGAAACCCACCAAATGCGTGGGATTTGTTTGACAGTTTTGGTGACAAACTCGCTAGAATATTCCATGGGCAAAGATATCTCTAAGAATACGTTTTTCTTATGACGATGATCAATGATTACACGGTGGCAATGGCAGTCGAGTTTGTCCGTTGCTCGCTAATTTTGGACGCGTTTGCATTCTACTGTGAAAGAATGCTTCCAAGCTCCGTATGCGGCGTCCGGTGAAACGAGTGATATTAAGATGTTTGGTGAGTAAGCAGTGACCAGCGGAGCTCCAGTGAATCGGTGCTCAAACGCAATAACAAAGTTCAAGCGCAGCACCCGAGATGCAAACGAGAGTGTGCCTGCTCCTTCGGCTCCTCGTTGCTGCTGTCTTCTCACGCTGACGGATCGTCTCAGGTGGCTTTTCATCAACAACGTCGCCGATCACGAAACTTATAGCATCTCAAGTACAGAGAGTAAACGTGCCCAATGAAGAATCTTCGTGGAGGATCGTGCTCCGGTAAAGAGAACGAAGGAATGCATGACGCAGGTAGAAACAATATAATTAATATCTTTGCATCGAAGTTATTTTCTTTTGAATATTTTCAAAGCTCGCTCCTTCTACTTCCGCAGCGATTTCGCTGTCAACTGATGTCAACGGATGGACGCATAAGAGTGCGTGTCCGATTCCGGCTGAAAATTGAACACCGTTGAGGGGTGACGAAGCTCGCTGAGTTCACTTTTCATTGGGCCTTATCCACGCGCCTCTCTTCTCTACTTCGCACTCGCAATCTTGGACCAACAGAACCTTCAATCATCATCGTCATCTCTCATCTTCTTCTGGGTTCGAGATAGAAGACTTTCTGGGGTGCACCGTGAGAATGCGTTATTACGAACGAACCACCGTCGCAGGGCTGACCGTACTTATAATTTTGTAATGAACAGGAAACGAGTTATGATCGGGAACTCCTTTTCAACTGTGTATCGTCTTGCTGTAAATTCTTTCACGAACTTTTCGGAAATACATCATTGAAACTCATTGATTAGCTTGTCGAAATCTTTTCATCAAAACTAAAAAAAAGACTCAAAAAAGAAAAAATGCTAAAAAACAGCAATGCCACTATTTTTCGTAACGATTGCTCTCCAGTTGAGGATAATTTCCAAAGTTTTTTTAACATCTGAAACGAAATGAGCGTTTATGTCGCAAAATATGTCATAGGATATGGTGCAAGTTTGAAAAGTTTGATCCTCCCGCATCTGTTGGAGTGATATTCAAGTGTCAAGTTCAGGGTTACTGAAGAGACGAATGGTTTCAGAGATTATTGTATGAAACAAGGTGAAACGATGCCAGCTACGTGATAAATGTGATCTCTTGAGAAAGCAACGTGATGCGCGAGAGGGTGCAGGGTAAGCTGGCTGCAAGCCGGAGATAAAAAACGCTTGCAGGTGCTGAGGGGTACGGCGGTTCTGTATATCGAAATACAATATCGCAAAAAAGCTAGAAACGGCGATGATGGCGTACTTACACATTCAGTTGCCAATGTTAGTAGAGCGTAGAGAGAGTCTTCGAAGCATGCTCCTTAAGCCCTGGTACCACATAGCCTTTTTGATGTATACGTTAGTGCAGGACATGACTTTGTGCTGAGCTTGAATACAGTAAAGGTTTATTTGGTCGGTGACGCGATCGTGAGACGTGTGTTGTGAAAGAGAGAGACAGTGCGATAGACCGCGATGAATAAGAAAGCAAAAGCGTATATGCTTGCGATCACGAACGACCACCTGCGCCGATGACGACGTCGTCTGCCACTTGATGATGTTTCTCGCATGTTGGCTCGTCGACGATTGAAGAGGCGGTGAATGTGTCGCTGCGGAGGAACGATTTTTATCGAGATTATGGATGGTCGTCACCCCAACACATTTCACAAACGGTCATCCAATTAATTAATACCAGCTTCCCAAAGTCTCGACAGATATACTTTCTATATGTGGAATATTTGAAATGAGTACAATCGAAAATGGATTTCATCAGCTTCACCATTCAGTGGGGACGAAATGAATGTTATTTTACAATAAAACATTTGTAACGAATTCTCGAGCTTAATGCTTAGCAATAATCTTAAAAATGCAGTTAAACAGTAAAATTATACGGTTTGCCATTGTGTGCCCACACTCCAGAACAATAAAATTGTTATTTAAGGCACTATTGTCATCGGGAGCGTTCCTACATTATTTTAGTAGTTTTCATTCAACGTGAATCACCATCCGGATATTTTTACGAGAGCACATGCTATGCACAAACTTATAGTCGTTTCTCTGATCATCTAGTGGTATGAGAAAACGTCGATGGAACGAAACTGATTACATTGGAAGATTCACGATGTTGTGAGAAGGAGAAACGCAAAGGTGCATATACGTAAACCTAAGCTCGGGATTGCATCCAGAACCCTCGAGCTTCGCGGAGCACTGATTCTTCATGGCTCGGATCAGCTCTAATTTTAAAGAATCTTCCGAAATGGCCCCTGGCTGCAATGGGAGATCGCGTTACTCTTGTTCATGTGTTGTACTTTTCGTCCTCTCATAGAGGCTTTACTGTTCCACCTAATAATAAAGGTACCCAAGATCGAGAATACGTACGTACACTCTCAATCATGTGTAACCACGTACACTATCCCCGGCAGGATATTCAGGTTTTATCGCTTGTCAGGGACCAGATCACGCGTGCCCCTCGTAACGTTCCATTACTTATTACGGGCCATTACTACGTCTCAATCTCTGCCGGCGAAATAGATCGCCGTGTACTCAGTGCATGGAGCCTCTCAATTAAATTTGCATCATGTAAAACTCTGCAGTGAGAGAGAAGCGAAGAAGTTCCGGATGCATATTCACGCTCACCCGTAACGTGTTTTGCGGCACATTCGAGCCACACACTAGTGACCCTTGACGCATACACGGCCAAATAGGCTTTCACAGCTGGAAGATTTTTCTTTTCACCTTTCCAACATTAACTCGCATATTTTTATTCCTATTTCGATATCCTTCCCATGTAAGACGATGGGTTTTTGCGTGCGTTTTTAATCGCTGTTAAATGTCAACATTTTAGATCTCTGTTTTTAAATTCATTCTATATTAAGAAATAATACAGAGTACACCGTGATTCTCAATGATATTTCGATATACAATCGACGTAGAAGTTGAATGTTTCGATCCGCACGTACAAATCGTTGGAAAATATGCAGAAAGAATAAGTATCCTTTTTGAAAATATTTCAGGATTATAATAATCGTATGATAAATAGTGTCAGAACAACCAAAATATTTTTTCAAAATTCTTCATTATTTGTGTAATAAGTCATTAAAAAAAATAGCACTAGCTTAAAATGAACAAAGTCCTTGATACTATAAAAATTGCATACTCATTTGTATATACAAGGGTCGTGGAATCATTCAAAAAATGTATGCATGCTATCTGTTTGGATGCTTGATTCTACAGCTTGTGGAAGCAGGACTCATTTGTTAGGTAGTGTGAGAGTGCTCGTAAGTGACGCCATTATTTGCCGGAGCGTGGCACGTCGCGGCTTCTTTCGCCGCCAGTCAGTCTGGTCAGATCAGATCCAATACATGCCCACAAGTTAGCTGATACACTCGTTATATATCTAATGTATATTTATAATCCACGCCTGACTCGGTTCAGAACTCTCACAGCGGAGAAAAACAAAACCGATCATAGCACTCGAGTATTAGTCAAGATCCAGAAAGGGGTCAACGCTCTTTCATATCTGCGGATGACAAAGTGTGAAAATACTCGAGTTCGTTTTTCAACAGGATCTCGCGAAAATGTTCTTTTAGATAAATAACTTTCCCCAAGACCAATTTCGCCGTTACTATACTAAATTGTAGAACAACATTAACGCCTCGAACGTAGCTTTAGGAAATACGCTGCTAGTGGGCGTCCGATGACATCGTGCGTTCGTTAAACGAGTTCTAGATTTCTATCACGCGAAAGATCGAAAGATAACTGAGGCACAATTTAATGCAACCAGGCAACATAGTTCAAGTGATGATCGAGCTAACAATGTTACTATCAAAATTTCTACTATTGAAACGCCGTAGCAGACAGTTCCGGTTGGTGTATTTTCAAAATTTCTCCACAGTCTAGTCCTAGATACAAAAATCAATCGATCGCGTAAGTGGTTGAATTTTCTAGACCTGTCAGTCGATGAAAACCCGAAAATTATCGCGTTTTTCTAACAATTCTAAATCCACGTTGCTTCTGCTTCAATTTTCGCATATGAAAGACTCGTGCAGCGTGATGCTCGAGAGAAGATTTTTAGTGACGAATGATATTGTCGCGTGAGCTCTTTCCTCTCCCGCGACACAATCTCATTGCACAATAATCGTCATCGAGGTTACCGAGCCTCTTTCTCGCAAAGCCAGTGGCGAGCAGAACGAAGGGGAGAGGGGAAGTGCTGACTATGTGACTTCAGCAACTGCGACGCTGGATAGAAAAAGAGAGGGAGATTGGGGGAGATCGAAGGAGGGGTAGGGAGCGAGAGAAAACGGAGATAGAGCGAGAGATCATGAGCAAGAGATCTGTGTGTATTACTATCGCGAGGGCGTGGTACAAGCGGCACAACTCTCAACGCGTTCTCGTTATTAACGTTCCTCTGCTCTACAGCATCGAGTAGAATAACTGCAAAGCGAGAGTCCAAGGAGCTAGACATTGACTTGTCACTTGTTTGTTGCGATATAGTTATAATTTTATAGGTGGCATTCGAGCGAGGTCTGTTAGTTGGCTCCCCAGATAAATTCCGCAATCTTTGTTGAAATTAATTCACCTCTCGTGTTACCGTCTTTATGCCAGAGCACGTGTGTGTGTTGATCTTTATTAAAAATGTTAAAAAATGACAGCTGCGTGATAAGTGATAAGTATTTCATTGAATGATACGATCTCCCAGGGACAATTGATGATCCGCAATACATAAATCAATCCTTCACTCTTTGAGTGACGAAGACTCGTATTGAAGCAGACGTATGCCCTTGCATAATATTATGGACACAACAATTGCGAGAAGTGTTTTTCCATCAATCATTCATGAGTAGAAAACACGGTCCCATTCATTCGCTCGTTAATCCGGAATCGAAAGCTTGGAGTGTGCTCTCCAACGTCACTCTTGCCACTGTTAAGACTGTGAACAAATTACCGCTCCACCTCGTGCCATTTAAAATTATTTTATGTATTCAAACTGATCGAAAATGCATGTTGATGCAGAGCTGTTATCAGCATCTAAATGGACCGAACATTTTACAAGTTTAGTAACGTTTGTCGTATTCTGATATCTTGATCGGTCAATCATAATGTCTTGAGAGACTGTTGACTCCTTTTCCAGAGTTGTCAATTGGAACGGTCAGAACTTGGATTCATTCATGTCTGCACATTTCGGGATCGCTATCGAGTACAAATTTTTCCAATTGACGTCGTTCATGTAGACTCACACGATCATTGGCTACTTGGGTCCAAAATTCTTTGTTCACTTTAGACATGCTTGCATGCTCATAAAATTGCGTTCGTAAGAGTTGAAAATATTTACTGAATTTTCGGCATTGCCAAAATGAGGGAATGACTCAACGCGATTGACCTAACGAACAATAATCGTTACGGTTCTTTTTTTCGATTCCAGTATGCCAAAATTCACATTTTTCTTTCAGTGCACAAAAGAGTATTGGTAATTTCTGCAAAGTCGAATGCCAATGTTTTTGGGAGTTCGATTCTGTGAAAGGTGAGCGTGCGTTCAGACTCCTTGTTATATTAACAGTAGCCGATAAATAAAAAAAAACGTATTGCTCAGACATATTTGGATATTATGAATTTTATCGATACGGTATATCAGTCTCATAACCCCTGAATTATTTGCTTGCCCCGCAGCTTCACTCTCACTAATTCTTCGAACGAGATGCTGTTTTTTACTTCTGTGTTGTCTCCCGATCACCCACGCGAAGCGATGAACCCTTGTTCATGGGTCGCGAAGAGTGCATCGACGTGATCCGCGTCCGTTGGGTTTTTGACCGGCGCTTTTCTCGCGATGATTTTTGGCTGCTGCAGTGCCGCTACACCAACTTTTAGTCGTCGGTATTTCGTACGATTTTCCAGTCTCTCGCGTAACTAAAGGCTAAGCATTTGTTCTTTCTCCGCTAAAGTTGAGTCTCCATTCCATAAATATGCAGCGCATGGTACGTGAACGAAAAGCAGACAAAATAGGGGAACTCGTGAAAGATCGGAGAACGGGAACGCGCCTGTGTGACAGAAGAAGCACAAGAGAGACAGTCTCCATTAGACTTTGAAGACGTATATCTGTATTTGCGGTACGAAGCGTTAATGGCCCGGCGCAAAAGTTCGCTGAGGACAATGCGTTCGCCGGGCGGTAGACGAGTGGGCGCCCGAGATATGGGCCAGGTCTGACGCCCATGAAAGTGGCCTCAGGCTCGCGCGCTTGTGTGCACCAAACAACCAGCCGGAAACTCTCCCAGCTTCACTGACAATTGCGCGCCCGAGTTGCATCTCGCATCAAAAGAAACAATACGAAATCTTAATTCGTTCGAGTGTACGTGCAACTAATATAGTTGTGCGTTGTCACGATATCAGCAAAGAAACTTTTTTTGGAGCGAACTCATGTGAATGAGTTGCTACATTTATTATTTTTACTCTCTTCTTTTTTTACTTTGAGGTCACGATTGGACGGGGAGGAAGTATAAAGTTTAAGTACGAAGGAATTTGTTTGGCTTCCTTTCTTATGGTGGTTGCACGTTATAAATTAAAAAAAAAACATTGTGAAGGGACCGAGGATGGAAAGAAGCGCAATAAAGTTGAAAGTTAGTCAGTGAAGTGTAATTATTCCAAATTTTCTTCGATCTTCTGACAGCGAACAAACTTTCATAAGCAGAAGGGCGCTCACACCCATACTTTTTCTCGACACGAGAAAATCTGTTTTTCCCATGAACAAATATGAAGTGGAAAGTGACGAGTTCAGAAAAAATCTAGGGCAATCTCAGTGTCAACTGGAAATATAGTTTTTTGGGAAAGCGATGAGTTAAATTCATTCGTAGCTTCGTCATAATTATTCATTTTCAAGAAAGCTATTTCTCTGCGGGGAAGCACGAAAGACATCGGTCGAAGAACCCACGGGAAGTGCGGCCGATGGACTCGAGGCGATTTCCGACCGAGGGAAACGATAGATCTACGTCCGCCCTCGAGATTGCCATGGCTCTTTTTTCTCCCTCTCTTCGTCCGTCTCTGTTTTTGTCCTCTGCCTCTATCTCTGTGTATCTTTCTCACTCACTTCTTTTTGTGCCTCTGTAAGGTGAGATAGCAGGGAGGAATGGCGTTACTTTTTCTTGGATATGGGACGGGTTCCTGTGCTAAGGAGCATCGATCTCGAGTCGACTCTCACCATTAGAAGCAAAGTCCGGAGGATCTTTGCGAGTATTCTCAGTTCTTTTGGTCCTGTGCAGGGTCGAAAAGAATTCAAAAGCTTATGAGCAAAAAGAATGGATTGATGTCTTCGTGCCTTCGCTCCCATAAAATAATTGAACTTTGGGTACGTCGCACTAGTCAAGGGGGGAAGCCGATGGACGAAAATACGAAAAATCAATCGACCTCGATTAGCCAGCTAATCGACATCGTCGAATGAATTGAAAAAATATCGATTTCCGGCTGGGTTTTCAGGAGTTTTAATCTCCAAAGCCAAATGCGAGTAAAGTTCGTGATATACGCAGTTTTTGTTTCCCCATGAGCATTAAAGTCCGAAAATCGTAAGTCTAAACAATTATGTCCTTGGAGAATTTGATATAAATGCGAAACGGAACACGCAGGTATCGTATACATGCATAGGATAATACTGTACCAAGAGTGAGAATTAAAAAGGAGAGAAAAACGTGTCGTGCAAAAACGTTTAAGGATGGCGTTCTGATGGCGTGTGTGTATGTGTGTGGGCGTGCAGACGACAGCGATGCACAGTCAGCAGTGGGGCAAAAAAGAGGAAGCGAATAAGCCGGGGAAGAAGATCTTAGAAAGAGAGGTAGAGAGTCGTTTATTGCCAGCTTTGAGACTGGGTCTCCTGCGAGGGCACACGTACCACAGAAAAGTGCGCAGCAGTTCGGTATGAAATGAATTGTCGTACATTAAAGACGAAAAAATGTGTATCGATATTACAGTTAACAACTCAAGGTTTTCTTAACCTAAACTCGTGAAATATCTCTATTATAAATTTTACTAAGAAACTCGGTATTGAATAAATAGAGAATTTTTTATCAGGAACAAGTTATGACTCGGATAAAAATTAAATTTACTCCATCTCTGGTACGGGCACGAATTAAATACTGTGAATTTATGGGAGCACGAAGGAAAAATCCGCAAGCGAGAGGGAGGGAGTTTTAGGTGCTTGGGAAGTAGTGCTCAAGGGGGGAGTTGCCGAGACAACGGGTTATTCATATCAGCTCTTCGTCACGCGAAAATGTTGGATGCTGTTGTAGGACCCGCGCACTTATGCGCACCGAGACGAGAACCGGAACACCTGAGACTGTGACCACCTTTTGCTCCTACTCCCCACTTCTCTACTTGTTATTTTCTTCTTACTTCTTCCCCTTCGTGATCTTCTTGTAGCAACACGACACAAGGATTTCGGCCCGTTGGTCTTGCAAGAGTGCAGTTGCAGCGGCAAGATTTGCGCGCAGCAGCTTCTTCCTTCGCTTCTTCTTCGTCTTCCTCCGCGGTATCGGTATTACTTGTCTCTCCGAGGAAGGATGGCTTTGCGCTAACTCACCCACGTGGGACGTGCGCATTTCCGAACTCTCTCGTCATCGACCCTTTTAGCTTTCTCAACGCGTCTCTACACAGATATGTAGGTGCAACACAAACACCTTTTACCATCAACGCTGTATGCACATGCAGCTCACGCGAGATCTTCTATCCGTAGAAATGTGGGTGCCTTCGTGTGAACAGCTCTTGAACTCTTTCTCTCATTTAATTTCGACGGGAAAGCGCTATCGAATGTCTTTCGGCCTGCTTTTTATTGACGCAAAATACTCGTTGCGGAAAAAATGTTTAGTAGGGAGGGAAACTAGAAACTTTCTCATGCCATTTTTTCTGCGTCATTTTAGTCTCAAACGAAAGGAAATGTCACGCTTTTTGGCACATGCGACAATGCCACAGTGGCATAGAACCGAAGAATCTTTTCGTAGGAAACAATTATTTGAATTTTATAATTGTAAATGGTCGAGGGCTGCTTTTGCAGAAACGGGCACGAAGATTTAATAATGGTCTTATAACGCCGGCTGCGATTGAGCGACTGCTGACGACAAAAATCCAATGGATTTCTGCCACCAACTATTAATTTTCGGGCAGGACCACGAGCCGTATATCGCTGTACGCAGATTAAAGGGTCCGATATTTATTTGTATTGAACTTCGATTTACAAGTTTAGTCTACAGTCGTATTCACAAATCGATAATAACTCGTTTTCTTTGTAGGCGGATCCTCAAAATTTCGAAAAAAGTATGAAAATGATGGTAGGTACTATTTTTAATTACGGGACCCGCCACCAAGAGGTTTGAAGTACATGACGAAACGAATGTTGAGCAGGTTCACAGTCGATCTTAATCGTCTATAATTATCCTCGACTAATTTATATTTGAGCTTGGCAAGAGCGCAAATATAAATGAGTAAAATATTTGCGCCCGAGAGAGCTCCTATCTCGTTCTTCTTCGTCTCACAGTGTGTCGTTGAGGTGTGTCCAATGACCAGAGAAACGAGAGAAGTGTATAAGCCGCTGCGATCCCGATGGGTGCCGATGTGAGAATCGAGAACCCACGGACTACACTCTCGACTACCTGCGGTCTCCCGCGTAAGTGGTTTGTCGACGAAACCGTGTGCAATAAAAGAGTCTATTAAGGTGTGGTAAAAAAAGAAGCGACGAGGTCCTCGAACCACACATATTAAAGCCGTACCGCCTGCTTCTTCTCCTTCCTTCTTTTTCGTATGTATGTTTTCATATAAATAAACGTACACCAATGTGTTCACGTTCGAATCTTGAGCGGCAATCTGGCACAAGGAAAAAGAGAGATTTCTCGCCGATTGCGGCTCAAAAAAGCCCCATAACGGGCATTTTGAAACGCGATAAAAAGAAAACAAATTAATTTAGATGTCTTAATGAAATTTGTAAATTTATCCGTGTTTATGCGCGAGCACCACTCACGTGTACATTTGAGCCCCTGGCACCTGTTAACAGCGAGCGAATGCCGCAAATGAAAAAAAGAACTTTTTTTCTCGTTTGAACGGAACTCTTTCGAACTTTTGCAATGTCTTATTTATTTTTGCTTTGCTCGCGGTCCTAATCGGTTCACGAGGGCCTCAATCCTTCTCGCTGTTGTCTGATCTACTTCCGGTTTATCCAGAGCGATAAGACGGCAGGTGCTCCACAAAAAAACTCCTCCTAAAGCTGGCCGTACTGGGAGACCTGTGAGGATTTACTGAAAAAAATATAAGCTAATACAACATTTGCGTCCAGGCTGTTTTTATTCAACAAGTTGCATTTTTTCCATTATGCTCAGTGCTTCGACATTTTTTTCCAAGTGTCAGTGACCGAGCATAACTTAATACTCATCGATCGATCACTCAGATTGTACGGAGATTGTAAATGCAGCGGACGAAACAATGGTCTCGAGACTTTCCTTCTCTTGTTCCTCCATCGACCGTTCCCTGTCGCGACTTACCGTTTCTTCCGGTGACGTTATGCAATATGACAATGATCCCGATCGCGCTGGTCGCGAGATCGAGTGTGCGGTAACCACAGTCGTCTGCTCTCAGATACTCCACGGAACTCGCAATTTCGGCAAGACGAAAATTTAGCCTCGTAGTTTTCGAGCGAGCACTGAAATATTAATGTAATCCGAAGTTATGTTACAGTCTCCGTTCCCGAAATGTGATTTCTGTTTCCAAAAGGTGGGCCTCGTAAAATAGTCGTAAAATGGAAGTGCGCACATCTTCGTCTTAGTTAAAAATATTTTCGAATTAAAAAATATCGGCCAAACGTGCTGTTAAAAATCAATAATCTTTTGAAATGAGCTCGTCCTGAATCGAAATAGAATTTTTTTACTCGACGATTAATGAAGAATTTAGGAAAATTTGTATCTGTCATAAATCAAAATAGTACCGATAATTTCAAGGTTACTGCCTCTACCCAAAATTGTAATCATAAAAATGAATGATTATATTATTCGATAATGAGTCAATCACTCTTCACAAATTCTAATAAGTTTGGCAACTATTGAGCACAAGAGCTGCAACCGTGAGATCCCTATGATTTGATTTAAAAATCTTGACGCTCCAAAACTCAATTATTTCCAGAAAATTCCAAATAATAATTTTTCCTCAACAATAATTCAAGTTTTTCTTAAAACTTTTCACAATACCAGAGATTTTATGAATTTCCCCAAACTCGAGTGCACCCGAGCTTTTGAAAGGCACAAATTTTTGAAATGCCCCAAAAATTGACGTGTCAAAAATGTGTTGTCATCCAAGGAAAAATCCCTGGCGTGTAAATGACAAAACATATCATAAGCGCGAATGTGTATTCATGAATGTATGTCCTGAGAAGCAGCAATCCATCGAAGCAAATAGTCTTTGCAACTCGAGACGTCAGAGAGAAATGTACGCACAAGAGGCTACGCGCGGAGGTACAAGGCAAACGGGCGCCTCGCTACGACTTCCGGTGATAAAGCCGATCGGATAAGTCGTGTGCTTTTCTCAGTTCTCTGACTCCTCTGCGCTCCTCCGCGCCTTCGTCGCGCAAGATCCTTCCCTTCGCGTGTTCTCTTTGCCCTCCTTTTTATTATCGTACTGCGTGTCAAAGCAAACAGTGAGTTCGAGGGGCATAATCGAGACGCACAATATCGGTAAAGCCCGCAACAATGTTGGCGATATCATTGCCACGAGTGAGCCAATAACAAATCCTGATGCAGTTTAGAGTTGCACCATCCTACGGACTGCATATAAACTACTATTCAGCGTTCCCGAAATGAAAAATAGTCGAAAAATTCAAGCAGAAAAAAGAACAAAGATCAAATTGCAAATGGTTCTCCATTACCCTCCAGGACATACACTCGCAAATCTACCGCGTTATTTACCGTTACAGTCTAACGAGATAGCTTTAATGACACATGCTCCGAGCTGAAAGACTGCAATTTTTTTGTCAACTTCGTCATATGAGAATGTCGATATGAATACAGCTCACAATAATTATTCGGAAATCATATCACTCAATAAGATTAACAATTGTCATTGCGCAAACCAGAATTTGAGATTACAGCGTAATAAATAATCGATCAAGTTTTCCTCTGCATGTACACAGAAGCACGTATTATTCAGGGTTAGATAACAATGAATTCGGGGTATTCGGTGGGTAGCGTGGCGATTGGATACCAATGAGAATTAAAGCTCCGTATGGCATGTTACTCATTGGTCGAAAGTCATGAAATTTTGAAAAATTTTGAAATCAATCGACGACAATTTAGCTGCAAAAAATGAAAATGTCGAGGAAAGCTGGAAAGGAGCTTCCTCAACGTTTTTGATTTTGCTGAGGGTGTCAAACACCGACTGGAACAGCGACAAATTTATGGTGGAAGAGTCTCGACTATCATTCGCTCGCATTGTAACGAACGCAGTAATTTAGCTGTCGATGGAAAGTAAGCTGAACAATAAGTCAACGGTGAGCGAATGCGTTCGATCTTGTTGCTTTTCTACTTTTCAGGATGATCGGGCGGCTGGTCGGTCCTTCGGGCTTAAGTCTCGAGGAGAGTACCTCTTTCGATTTTGCTCTCTTGGAACAAATATCGAATGACCGGTGTGTGCCCAGGGCGGTGGGCAGTTAGTGCGCGCGCGCGCGATTCTTGGTGTATAACCTGGACCCTCGCAACGATGTGCACAAAAAATAAATGAAAAAAATAATAAAAATAAATAAAGAAACTTTCTGAACCCGCTGGCTGAACTGGTATATGGATATATACGTAACACGTTGTATGGAATGGAGTGCGCGGGAGTCGGAGCTCGGCAGCAGGGTACGCAGAGGCAATAATTCGCTGGTAATATTGGCGAAGGCCTATATTGCAATGGTCCGACACGGATCAAGAGACTGCGAATTATTTTTCATTTATTTTTTATTTCGATACGAGACACGCGAGAGAATTTTGCTCAAGCACGCAGCGTAATATTTTTGTCCTTCGTTTTGTCCGCGTATTTATCGTGAGTTTACATCGGAATTTCTAGGCTTTGACTCCATAACGGTATGGAGCGGTATTTGTGATCAATTTGGCAAACCTAAACTTGACTAACTCGTGTATTCGTGTAGCAACTTTCCCCTTCGCTCGCGTCTCTCTTCGACTCCCGCGTCATCGAAACAATCGTTAAATGGATGAGGATGTTCGAGCGTGGTCCCGAATTCTGGTGGCGTTCCAGCTGATGAAATGTGTATCATTGATCAGGAGATGCGCGAACGTCTCGACGCCGAGATATAGAAAAAAAAAATTAATTCTAACAGCCGGAGACAAACGTGCAGCGATCTACACTCGGGGGATTTTATAATTTCACTAAAATGCGATGATTTTCAACGCTAGTTTTGGCAATGAATCACATTCAGGGATTTCTTCAAAATAAAGCCGTTTGATTTTCCGGGCCACTGTAATCGGGGACAGATGTATGCATGCTGGAGTCGTTATGCCATAAATTGTGATATGCTAATTTAATAAGTGTACGCCCAACGGTACGTCTACGTACTCGGAGACCACGCCGGGCGTATCTTCTCGCGGATTTTATTTCTTCGTGTCATATTCCTCGTGACCATCCCGCGGGTTTGAATGAGCAACGACCGCAAGAGAGGAGGATTTTGAGGTGGATACAATAATATCTTCATTGTGTTAGAAGAATCGTTCGTCGCATGTCGGAGATGAAAAATTGCGTTCACTGATCTCTTCAAACTTTATGAATCGGTAGGACAGCATTTCGAAAGGTTTGGATAACGAGCTTCCAAATAAATCATTCGTTAATGATTCTCTTAGGTGGTTGAGTCATTACTCAGAGCTTTATAAAGTAGAAATTGCAGTTTTCTTTCATTGGTACTTTGTTGTCTTCAGCTTATTTATCTCTTCCCTTTCCCTTTCGTTTTATCAGACGTACATACGAATCGGCGTTGATAGATATAATTACATACCGTATCGACAGGGGGCGTGGCTGACCCGCGCAACTTCTTACGAGAGACAAAACAGCTTTCCTGCTCGATCCTCTGTGATTTACAGTTGAGCCGCTTGAATTAAATGCAATTAAGTCGCGATAAATAACGCATGTATATGTCTATATACACGCGAATATAAGACACGCGCGTTATATAAATAAAATATCGAAACGCGTTGACAAGGGGCCAGAGATAATAAATCAGCGTCGTGTTTACAGTTTGCGTGTAATCGGGAGAGTTTTTCTCTCTCGGATATCGCGTTGCCGAGAAAGAAGAAAAAAAGCGCAACGATTGGTTGCGGCTCGGCATAGACGAGAATCTTTGCCTTCGGCGACCTGTGTGCAGTTCTTAAACGACCTCCTTCGCAAGATATGCGCATTTGGAATGCCTCCTATGCGAGAGCGTAGTTTGAAGATGTGCAACAAGCGTGTGCACCGCTCGCGTCCAACTTGGAGACGTGAGAGAATCAAATGGGGCAGGAAAGCCTGAAGGGTAGCGCACGACCGTTTTCCATCAGCTACGGTCCATTGTAATCGCGTTTTCCTGATGAATATTCATGGTTGTCGCGCTTTTTGATTGCCGTCACAGAAGCTGTAACTGATCAATTTTAAATACGAGAAAAATAGGAAAGTGAAAACACAAAGTTCAATCAGATCCATCGATCTTGGATGATTGTGTAACCCAACGAATCCATTTGTATACATACAAATGGGATTCCATGAGAGGCAAGAATCCCATGTAGATTTAAAACGGAAAAGAAAATTCACGAAGTAAAGCCATTCGATTCTGCAGGCAAGAGCCATTATTTCAACGCATGCAGGGATGAGGATCGAGCGTGTTCAACAATAGACGACAAGCTAAGTTACCATAAACTATGGGACTTGGGATTTTGTAAAATAATTTTCCATTGGCCGCTAGCGGTGATCGCAGAAAGTCTTTTCCAATATATGCACACAGTATATAAATAGAATTTCTATGTAAATAGGATTAACGTGTGTGCACAGAAAGTTTCACAAGTTTGTTGCTCGCGAGCAGTCGGTGCTCGAGGAGTGAACATACTTAGGAGCCCCGTGAGAATATCAAAAAGGGCGAATAGTTGTACGCGCGCAGATATAGCCAATTAGTCTCGAGTGTGGTACATGCAAGACTTGTGGGCTCTCGCCCGGGTTCAAGAATCTCGTTCCTCACACGATATATATGTCACACTCGTGGACCGCTATTATGTGATGTTGCGGAGAGTTGCGCTCAGATCGATCGATATATAGACACACACACACACACACACACACACACACACACACACACACACATACACCGCGTGCTGCGCGGCTTGCCCCGAGCTTCGATAGAGAGATAAATAATGTTTATTGGCTCCTTTGGGACAACTTGTCCTCGGGGACAAACCGGACGCGTAACTGTCGTCGACGATAAATAATACGATGGAATAAACAATCGGCTTGAGATCGAGATTTAGAGATTGGACGTAAGTCCTCATATTGTTAACAGTCGTGAAATAATAATCAACTTTTACCAATGCTCCCGACATTAAAACATCAGTCGGTCAATCCCTGCAAACCATTTTTTACTCAATTATACAAATCAATAGAATCACCCTTCGAGAATGAAACATTGGATTGTCAATCGAATCGTTGACGATAAATTATTGCTGCTGAACTCATTGTTTGATTCATTGCACCGTGTAAGTCAATCACAGCGTAGATTCATGAGTACTCGCAACTGTCATTAATTTTTCCCTCTCCAGTCTTTTCGTGTAGCACTGACACAACGTTCTTTCCTTCAGAAACATCTCTCCCGTTCCTCCACACGTGAAGCGAACGATAAAAGTCAAAGTTCATGAAGATTCCATATGATCATGCACCATTGCACCGAAGCCGAGGTGCATTTGTCACAGAACAAAATACGTTCATGGCTGTCACTCAATGCGTTATCGAAATTTCGATTTTGCGAGCTTAGCGGATTATTACTTTTCGCTCATCCCAGGAATCTGATCGGTACTTTGTCTGTACAACGCGGTAAATAATGTCCTCCCCGTTCCAAATGATTTTCCTTCGATTTCGTTCACAATTTTTGCAAAAGATGTACTGTCTCTACTTTAATCCTTACCGATGCCCATAGCTGGAGTGTCAAACGCACAATCCTGTGTATATTCGTATAACGACGGAGCGATGTGTTTGTGAAATGTCTCCGCTAAGCTCCACCGTAAAGTAGCATTAAGACAATACGAAAAAATTAGAGTGCGCCGCGCGGAGACGTTTTAACTAATAATGAATTGCACAGGACATATGCGTATGCATTGGGTATTAAATTTCATACTGTAATACAGGCGTTATTGTTGAGCCAACACCTACGGACAAATCGGGCGGTTAGTATTCGTATTATACATTATTTATGATTACCGTCTGGGTGGTTCGCTAAATACGTTTATGAAACATGCACTCATACACTGATTATTATCAGAAAATTTTCTTTACTGATCGCAGTCCAACATGGAATGGATTTCTCAATTTTTTTTCTCCCATTACTCCATCGTGTGTACCGCACTAATTACCGCTTGTACGCGTTTGACTTTCTCTCTTCTTGCCCATCGTTTTTTTCTCTGAATCATTATTTACGGAGTTTCGTGACAGCTCCAATTAACTCTTTCAATCATATCCGTGTCGTCGATTTAGATACGGATATACGTATACGGCGAAGTTTTTCTCTGAACAATTTGTTTTCATTGCTCACCAGGATCAATGGTGGCTGCAACTATATTATTTGAGTTTTTAAACTGCTTGAATAATGCTATTGATAATACAATTAATATTATTAAATACATTTTTGGGAGTTTTGTTACGAGTGCGGTTGTCTGGACGCCAGAAATGCTCACAATAAGTGAGACTTCTTTTCAAATTTTTGGCGTTATAAAGAAATGGATTGAAGCAACTTTTATTTGCTTTTTTCCTGATACAAGGTTTGATCGTATTTAGAAAGGGGTGAGTTTTAAGCCTACTGTGCTTTCCGACTTCGGGAAATGGCAACTTGGCTCGAAAGATATTTTTTTCAACCACGAACAATGTCTTCGCCTTACCTGAAATAATAAATTCATTAAGATCGATTCGCAGTTTCCAATTAATTAAAAATTCTCGTAGTTTTCAATTAATTCTTCTCTACGGAGATTCATTCTGTATCGCGTATCCAGGGTGAAATGACAAATGAAAAATGTTTTTCCCACTGCGAGCTAAGGTTGGCCACGTTACTTTTTTGCTCTTTCGGTTTTCATTTTTCACCTCAGTCTCCTCCGAACGAATGCGCCTGGAGGTACGATGAGAGTTTATGATGTTTACCCCATCTGCGTGAGCTAAACCGAGAGAGTCTCGGCTCGAGCTGCCTCATGTACCGGAGATAACGCGTCGAGCGGCTATCGGTACGAATGCATTAGCGTTAATTGCTCGATAAACATTTATCGGCTTGTACGATCGATCTAATCGGCACCGACGCGCACACGCCAGCTTGTTAATGCCTCTCTCGAGTTGCTGTTGTCGTACTCGTCATCATCGTCGTTCCAACGCGCACACTACTCCTTCATACTTTGACTTCTTCGTCACACGTTTGTAAGATCATTATCGCGAGTTGTCCTCATGAAGGTATATTTATGTGAGAGTAAATGATACGAAAAATTCAATGGCGAATTATATTTACATTTGAGCGAGTATCTGATCGAAACGTGAGCGATTTTACGATCGTTTCTTTGCTCCATCATTTTCTCTCATTTGTGCGTTGTAAACGGGCTTTTTGTAATTACATTTAAACCGTATCGTTCCATTTTTATTCACGGGGTATTAAAAATCTTACGGAGCCATTAATGCCAGTGACAGGATTCCCAGTGGAAAACTCTCTTTATCGAATCCTCAGCACAACTATAAAGCAATTAAAAAAAAAAAAAAATGATCTTTTCGCTGTGATATTCTCAACCATTTGACATGTTTCAAGCGTAATATTGCCGCAGTTACTCCGATGTGCTCCTGGCGATAGCGACATTTTTACTCCGTGTCGAATAAGTTTGGAATTGCAAAAGAATTATGTAACCGTTTTATGAACAATTTAAAATTTTCTCAAAGAATTTCGACATAGGAACTAAAATCATTTTTAACGACTCTGACACAGCCTTCAATCATAACAGATTTTACTCGAAAAAATCAGAATATATTCATCATTTTTGGGAGGCAGCACAGGTAGAAAAAAGTAACTTTCAAGTAACACAAATTCAAATGAATTTTTTTCAATTCAACTTAGTATCAGGCGAAGTTGAGTGGCTCCAGCTTTTGTTTTTCCCATCAAGAATAATTGTAAACAACAGATGAACCTGGAGAGATAAATAAAGCTAATTTGTTTACCCATTTTATTAACAAATCTCCGTCCACCGAACCGTAACGCCGTTGAATTTTCCCGATACGAACGCGAATTGGTTTAGCATTACTAACGAGGGAATAAAACCACACCGCGTTCCTTTTTGAAGGACTAGATTCTGGCGCTTCCGGCCTATGAGTAGGCGTAATATCGTTGTCGATCGTAGGTACCATGTCACTCTCAATACTGTGCGTGGAGCTCGTGCCGCAGTAATTTCGCTGATGTCCGTTCCGATCACTTGCTCCGCGATCTGTGCTCACATTTGCGCCCGGAGGGTAATTGCTCTAACGCTCATTACAATTTTATAAATCGTTTATTAACAGATACTCGTCGTTTATGGATTTTGTACATATTCTCAATCATATTCAATCTCGCTTATGCGAACGGACAAAAGTTTTTCTGTTGAGTGAGCCTCTGGCTTGGAAAACGGCGACACGAAGCGCGCGGTTCCTCGAGACTGGGGAGACCTCGTTAGCGCTTTCGCGGAGTAGCTTTTGCCAACTGATGTTGGAACTTTAGCTCAGAGGCGCTTCAAATTCTATGCCTGTGTACAAATAAACATACGTGCTTACCTGCACACACAGAAGAAACGAGGTACACGCACGTACGTCGGGCATTAGGAGGAGTAAGAAGAAAAGGCGAGAGCGTCTTTGTTCGGTCGGCATTTTATTTAAATTCGCATTAATATTTAGTACTGCCGGGCAAGAGTGTTTAAGTGGGAGTTGCTCGCCAACCCGCGAGCCCTATATAATTACTGCGAGCTCTCGAGTACAGCCCACACTCAACATACGTATATCGAGTATGGTGGTGTAGTTACTTGGTATGGAGCCTCGAAAAGAGAGGAAGAGAGAAGGTCCGCGCGCGGCCATCGTCACACGGAGGAGCGAGTACCGCGAGTATGTATGAACGAGTGTGGAAGAGTGTGTGGAATAAACATGAGGGACGACATCACTCGACGCGTAACCGAATACTCCCAAATATACGAAAACATTCAACATGCTCGTGTTTGCGCTTGAAGCGAAGAAACGACGCGGAACCTTTTTGACACTTGGCGTTAGGATTGCGGGCCTAAACTTCTACTTGACCCTGAATAAACACCGCATTGATCTCTGGCCTGTTTTGACCGTCCAATAAAACGTTTTTCTGAGGCCGTTTCGCCGGAAGCCAACCTCATTTGAATGGGAATCGTGTTATTTTTAAATTGAGGTTTCCGCGTGTTCAAGAAACAACGAAATCGGATTATCGAACCTCTCAAAATAGCGAAATTTCTGAATTGAGATCTTCGAGAGGCTCCAAAACTTTTGGGCGAAGCTGTAATCGTGATTGAAACGTCAAAATAATCGAATGACAATATTGATAACGATAAGAAAATCAGTGTCAGCCTCGTAGATGACTTCACTTTATGGGCACGCTTTTTAAAATTACATCATTAAACGAAGAATTTATAAAGTTTTCTCTTCATTTTTTTTTTGACAACGTTTCGACACTCCCATACGCGGCTATGGAGCAGAGAAACAATCGATAGAAGACCGCGCGCACATACGATACGAGTAAGACCGAATGCACATGCATCTGGATGTTCCCGTGAGAATAATTTCAACAAATAGGATAAAAGAGTTTTCTGGTTTCGTCGATTCCACCTTCATTCTATACGAGAGCATGCACGCGTGATCTTGTGAGCAGCTCCACTGGATGTAGCACATTTACGTCGGTGTAGTAAGAAAGAAAGAAAGACACACAAATTGTTTTGCCGTACCGTGTAATTTGCAGTTCGGCCCGACGTCGATCATACGTCATTTGCTCAAATTATAAATTCATTATATCACAATTATCATAATGCATTTGGGAAAGAGGCAATGTAGTTGTATTCTTGAACCTTTGGCATATTATATACGCGCGTTATAATATCGACTGAGCCGTGATCTTCGACAGTCGATCACAATATTCCGCTCGAAAGCAGTGTGTACAAAAGCAAACCAGCACCTTCCTTGCAGTTTGCACAGAGGTTAAGAAAATACGATGAAAATAAAAGAGGATCGCTCCGTGGAAAGAATTTACGGTTGGATATGAAGCTGTGAGTGTATCTGGTTTCCGTGCTTCGCGCCACACGCACGAATATTTCTGAATACACTACATAACGGGGAACCACTCGAAATTCGAGAGATACTCAACACTTTAAGTCGAGAATGGGATACGAAAATTTCGCCATTTTCGTGATAAGCCGCAGTTATGTTCAGCACATACTACCTACTTCGCTCTCGTGGCGAAGAACCTTGCTTTAGTAGTGAAAATAAACTCATAGCTCGAAATTAATTTGTATAACGCGAACTCGTGCACTCACTGAAGGTTTATTGATGTCGTAAAACTTTGATGAGTCGCTTTTATAAAGACTTTATAGTTGAATTCGTTTTCACGTGGGCATGTGTGTTCGATGACCGGAGTTTCTCGAGATGGCTTTACGATTAACTCTCATCTAAATACCATCGTTAAAATCTTGATCTCTCCCGTTCGCAAATCTTGCATTTGCACTTAGTCGCTTCGTGTGCATCACGACACCTTCTTCATATATAGACTCAGGTTTCACGATGAATGTCGCGACAGAATTCTACACTCGCGTCGATTCAGTCGATGCGAATCTTTCGTAGCATTGATATTCGGTTGCCTGTAAATGAGTCATCAAAGTACCCGGTATCGGTCAATGGACGGATTGTATTTGAATAATTTCTAGAAAATTATGGAATATCGAGAGCTCATGCAACATCTCTAAGGCAAAAAACCTGAACTATTAACTCGGATGGGAGTAAAATCATTTTTCATTAGACGAATACTTTTTTAAGGTAGATTATGCCCGAAGGATCGTGTTTTATGGGTGTCTAAATTGGATCGATTATTACTCCCTAAATAAAGATATAATCACTTTAAATTCATGTCAGAGTCATTAATTCAAAATTGTAAATACACCTTTTTAACTTATCTTTTGGCGAATGAAATTACGAGCCATTCATTGAACGGAGATCCAACACACTCACCGAACCCAAAATTTCATTCGTCCCTGGCTAAAATACAATAGTCTTTTATGTAAAAAATCACATTGGAGAGCGCAAAGGAAAACGCAAACGGAAATGGATCGAGAAAAAAGTGTTAATAAAAAGACAGAAGGCTATAACAGGAATGGGCCAAGCCAAGAAGAAACAAATGCCGAAATAAGCAAGTGTGAGATTACGAGTGCTCATTTTACCAATTGCGTTCAATCGTGAACGTATTTTTATTACTAGTAAGACATTTCTCTCGATTTTTTTCCAGACCTTCGTTATGTACTTCATTGTTTTTGTGTACTTTTTCATAAACTTCGTAAGAAGCGTTCATTCGTTACGTAGTCCCCTGTGTATTTTCCTCCATACTTAAACACGTTTATCTAAATAACCAATAAGACGAACCCTCTTTAAAATTCGATACGCGTGTCAGTCTTTTTTCTTAAGAAAATCGTTTCGTGCATAAATTACCTTAAAGACACTTTTTTTTGTGATATTTGAAGGAGATATTCAGGAGGTTGAACACATTCCATTGTTTAGTGAATATTTCTTGGGTAAATAACAATATAAAAAAATAAATTCGTCCTCCAAGTTGTATATTTTCACAGTAAATGATGCACCAAGATATTTTATCTGTGAAATTAAGCTTAACGTACACCGTGAATAATTATTTTATCGCAAAAAGCATTGTCCTAAAATCGTGCATCATGACACGCTTCATTTTCCAGTTCATATATTCTACTTCACATCCCATTATCGAAAAACTCTACCGGCGATATTGCTAAACGTTTTATCTAACGTTATTTCTTTCTTCCCAATGGCAATAACGTTTGCGTGCTCCCTCAGCGAGGCGTTATCTTATCCTTAGTAATGTACGCAGCCCACCCTCGGGATCTCGAGTATCGCGATCAACAGTTGTGTCGGCCCACGTAAACAAGGCACACATCCGCGTGTATTTCGAGTAAGTTGGTGTGTGTAAACTGCTAAACGATTGTGACTGTATTCGGGAATGCGAAGGGGTCCTGGCGTGAAGCGGAGGAGCCTGAAGCCGCGGTCCCCCGTTCGGTGGATTTTCGATGGGCAGCGAGAAGCGAAAGAGAAGTGCTGCGAAGACCGACCTACGGAATTCCCGGGAGTCGGAAGTGACGCGAATGTTCGCAAGCGCATTATGTCACCGCGCGTTGCGACGCGAATCCCGCGATGTCACGGGCTTTGCCATTTATGGCGATAAGCCCATGCCGTAACAATAACGTCGCGACACAGTTCCTCGAAGCGGCGCATGCCTCATGAGTTACAGAAAAGCAAATCTCGCTCGGTCTAGTCGCGCGATCCGCGCGAGTTTACGCAAATATTTAGGCCCCCGGAAGCGCCCGAGCGAGCGTCGGCGTTTTCGACGTCACCGTTAAGACTACGCGGCGTGGTTGATGACGCGACACGAGAAATCGCTCCCACGTGCATATGTCATCGCTATCGCGCACGGTTTACCACGTGACCGCAGTCCCCATGTGCAACACTCGGCGCCAGTCGTCAGCCCCCCGCGTCATTGTGAATCTCAACGGAACAGGCTACGTAGCTATCGGGCTGATAAATCGATATATCACACACTCGTCGCTACAGATATACTGAAATCTTCACGAGCATGAAAGAAAGTGGATTGAATAATTGACGACAGAAATGAGATGCTCGAATCGGCTGCTGTTGACACTTCATTCTGTGTGGCCGCATACCTTTTCCCCCGATCCATATCACACGAAATACTTAACGCTCCTAGAGATATACATGCGCACGTAGATTTTCGTTTATCGTTACGAGGCACTTGGAGCTGAACGGGTTTGAGCGAGGAAAAATGTGGAAATTGATATAGCGCACTTTGGAAGTTTATTATTAATTGGCGCGTTATCGTGAAAGATCCGGAATTGTTCGAGTACCAGGCGCACCGGGTAATGGGACCAGTCTCTTGCTTATCGGGGAATTTCTACCTCTTTAACGTTATTATTGTTATTTCTACGTCGCAGAGATTGTCGAACTTCGAGGCTGATTAATATGAGCTATTAGGCACGTGACTATAATATATCGAGAAACACCCGAACGTGTATATATACGACGATGACACTAGTCTGAAAATAATAAAAAGCTCGTCTTCTACAGCCTCATATCGGCGATGCACACTCGTGTTAAGATGCTTATACGAGGCTGAAAAACGAGAGAATATCGAGGAGGCCAATGCATCTTTATATCCATCTTTTAACCGGTTTGTACGCGAGGGCTCCTTCGGTTAGACGCAACAAACAAACGCACTACGATCATTCCACTTTCTGGCGACGCTCTCTAGACAAACAGCCACTGAGGGAGCCAGGAGTTAAGATGCAACAAGTACTTGTTACCGCGCGGAGAAAATCCAATGAGGAGCCTGCATGTGCGCGTTTATGCGGCCTATAACTCTTCGCGCGATGCGCGCCCCCGTGCATCGCACAAGAAGCCTGTGCATTGCTACAGGCGGAAGAGAAAGTGCGCGAAATATATTTTCTCGAGATATTCTCCTGATGACATAATCATGGTCACGGTCTCTCTTCCCGAATCCGGTGCACGTATTCAGCATCTTTCGACATTCGAACGGGCAATTGAAACTGTGGAAAGCGTGGAATTGTTCAATAGCCAGCTTTATTTACGTCCGCAGCGTACAACTGATTCCGACTGCCACGATCCTACTTTCTTGAATGGCATTCGCGATTGTCAAATTCTTCAAACACCTGCCGGCAGTTTATTAGCTCGCTGGCTCCGGGTAATGAAGAATTTGTCCTTGGACCAAAGAGCCCTTCAAACTTCAACTGAACAGCGACTACCTGTTCTTTCGACTCTGATTTCATTCATAAGATTATTTGGGCTCACCAAAGGTTTTTCCAGATTTTTTCGAATCGAGGTTTTGGAATGTTTTATTTTCTATAAAAACAAACGATTCATTGATACTTTAGGGAGAAAAGTGCAGTTCGATTAAAGCAGCCAGCATGATGTCGGAGCCGTCATGTAAAAATCATTAATTTGTGTCGTGTTTTCGCAAGGCAGCCATTGGGATGTAGTGTGGTTTAGAAGAAAAAAGTGTGTAACGGAAAATCATATATTTTGTCATTTGGCGAATAAATTGACAACGCAGAAGTAAGTACGAGTACGAGTTTGAGGACGGTGAAAGAAAGAGAGAGAACGACGATGTGCGGACGGCGTAACTATCTTGCGAGGGGGAGCGCGAGTAGAGCAGCACGAGAGTTACGGTTGTGTTCCCCTCATTAGGGAACTGGACGTGGAAGGTAATTGATGCTTTCATAACCTGGCAGCATTCCCACCTGCGAATAGTTGAGTTTTTTTGCCGCGGCCTCGTTAGAGGTGACAATAAGTAGTTAGCCGTTTCCAGGTACGTACCCATACCTTTATAATACCTCTACGGCAGTCCAACAACGGCGACGAAGGTAAGACTCTCCTGTGACTCCATGGAGAGAGAGAGAGAGAGAGAGAGAGAGAGAGAGAGAGAGAGAGAGCGATGGGTGGAGGGAGGGGGGGGGGGGGGGGGGGGGAGTGCAGCGGGCAGTGAGTTACACAGCACATCAATGGAGAAAGGAGAAAAACTCGAATAGGCACACACCAACCTGGTTAAACTGAGCTGAAGAAAATTATTTTCGCAAAAAACAAAGTGCATTTTTTATGACGGGGAGGGCGCAAGTACGAAAGGAGCCAAGAGACAGACACCTGGCATCCTCGCATTATTCATTATAACACAAGATCACCTGTCGGCCATGATCATTATACCGTTCATTCAACCGCAAAAAAATCTATTATACGAAAACTTACTGAATAAGTGTTTCACGGCTACGTTAAGTACACAGAACTGAACAAACGTAACGATTGAAAATATCGATAAGTTCGAGGTCAAAAGATGATCGCATTTATATGGGTGACACTAAAAAGGCTAAATTCGTACTTAAAAAGTCACTCGAATGTCACAGAAGGAGTGAAAAAGTATATTTTCATAAACAGCAAGAAAGAGCCAGAGCAGTGCAGATCCGATCTATGGAAAGGAATCCGGTCGTCGTTTCCCATTGTTCTTCGTTCGCACTGTTATTCCAATGGCGTATACATAAACGCTAAGGATATAGCCGCTGCAGTAGCTTCTTCGGTAAAATATTCCTCGACTCTATCGCTTCTCTTTCTTTACTCTTTTTCCAATCGCGTTTTCACCCCCGATCGACGTATCGATCTTTCTGCGCGAATCGCTCGCATTTCATTATTCCCTCGGCGCATGAGGATTATCGTTGATCTATGCGCCTTTTCTCCTTTTGTTTACTATCTTTACAGAATTTAATAAATCTCACGCTGGCGCACTATGAATTATTATTCCTACGATAACCCGAACTATTCCCTTTAGAAGAATCTATTTTATGAACGTCACAGAGAATTTGACTTGGAAAAATTGATAGTCGTTGAGATTATTGCTTTCGTGCCAAATTTCAGAACTACCAGAAAAAGTAAAAGAGCATAAATTGGCTTCTATGAAGATCGTTTACGCTGTTACGTCTCGAGAGGGAGATGGATTTACATCTTTATAAAATTGGTCTATTGCAATATGTCGAGCCCAATTTTTCGCTCCTTAAGGATCTTGTACTTTTGATGGACCGATGGCCTGTTGAGTTTGATTTAAATGAAAGTTAATTCTGCTATAAAAGCCAAATAACGTTTCTTTGTCCTTTTGTTCAAATGGGTGTAATTCCTCAAGCCACACAAACAAAAGTCTCGATGTGATATATCTATTTGGTAAGATATTGATTAATTCATCGATTGTAACGATTGTGAAATTTTCTAAACTTTCGTATACGACTCCTTAGCATTTATTTTTCAATAGTGTAACTACTGGTCTTTTTCCAACAGAAGAGAGGTATTCTCGAGAAGATTTGCAGTAATTGATAAAGATATTAAGAGACCTTGTTTCGGATGAACTCTGGTGTGTATCTAATGAAATTTCTGTAGTTAGAACTTATGGAATTTTTTCAAGTGCTTGATTGAAATACTGAAAATGATTAGCTATTTATCCATTGCCCGCCTAGAAATTTGTTAGGGTTCACCTGTTCATGATGAGGTCATGATCAGGTTTTGAAACGGGCAATCCTATTGTTAAAAGCCTGATGTGGCCGCTATAAGGTTTTCCACAATAATTTCCAAAACAGCCTAATCTAAAATGGCCCTGATCGGGTTCGCCTAGATAAGGCCTTTTTGACCGTTATCTCATTCAGGTCCTGCTCAGGCTCGACTTAATCACGCCATATGTGGAAATCCTTATGAGATTCCAGCTGGAATCTACCACAATACTGCCTTGACAGTACTTGTTCTATTAGGTCCTTCCAAGGCTTGCCTTATGACTGGCACAAACGCGTATTCGAATATGGTGAATAAGTTATATTCCATTAGTGTTTTATACGAGATCCGAGTGACAAGTTTCCAAGTGATTTTCAAAGTGAGTTTCCATATATTTGATGAAGTTTTATTCTATTCGTATTTTATAAAAGATCCGAGTGACGAGTTTTCAAGTGAAATCAAACAATAAAAAAATTTTATCTGAACATAAGTTGAAATGAATCGAGATGAGCAACGTCGGTATAAGGCGCGCATGCGTATGCGAAGATATCGCTCTATGCGTAAATTTTCAAAAGGTATGTACAATTTTAAAGTGATTTGCATTAATTATGTGAACGAATTAAAATTGACATTATACAAACGAACGAGAATTGTGTTGAGAGAATTATTGATACAAATTTGTGATTTTTCTCTTGGAAATTCTAAAATTGTGTCAATCTTAGCACACCAATCATTTTATTTTATTGTTTAATATTTCACAGATTTACATAGCCCGAGTACTAGTTTTGCTTCGGTAACTAGAGAAAGAAATGAAAACATCACAGATGGTGTGACAAAGATTTTTGATAATGAAAACAGTGAGTCTGCGACAAGTTCAATCAATGGTGGGGAATTGAATTTTAACAAACATGACAGCGAAGGGCATACTGATAATAAAGAATCCAGCGGTGATGAGCTAAACAGAGACAGCGATGGAAAATTCACCAATGAAGAAAGCAGCGAAGCAACATCTAATAATGAAGAGAGCAGCGAAGTAGAATCCATGAATGAAGAAAGCAGCGAAGAAAATTCTGACGGGGACAGGCAGTGTAATGAAGAAAACCAAGAGCGGAGAGGGCATCCTGTTGAAGAAAACACTGAAATTTTAGAACTGCGAAAGTGGGCTGTGGCTGCTCGTATTCCACAAACACAGTTGGATAAATTGCTTGAAATTCTTCGAAAAAGATTGTTACCAGAATTGCCAAAATCATCAAAAACTTTCCTCAAAACAACATCAGCAATGTATGAAATTGAAAAGTTCAAGGATGTTGATGGTGCTGAAATAGGTGACTTTGTGTATTTTGGAATAAAACACCATCTCCAAAGAATTGTGAACTCCAATTTGCACAAAGACAATATATTGTACCTGCAATTTAACATCGATGGAATTTCCCTGTTTAAATCAAGCAGTAAGCAACTCTGGCCAATTTTATGCAAAGTTTTTTCTGAACCCGACGTATATCGAGTTTTCCCAGTGGCTATATACGCCGGAATCGAAAAGCCGCACGTTGCGAACATGTATTTTGAAAAATTTAACAATGAGATGTTAGATCTTTTACGCGAAGGAATCGTTATAGATGGGACGCTACTCGAAATTCGTATTATGTGTTTCATTTGCGACAAACCCGCTCGCTCTTTCGTCAAATGCATAAAAAACCATGGCGCATATTATGCCTGTGAGCGTTGTACTGTTAAAGGTGAGAGATATGATGAACGTATAATCTATCCATCCACAAATTGCCCGGAAAGAACAAATGAAAGTTTTCGGAGACAAGAACAACCTGAACACCATAGAGGGGTCTCACCTTTACTAATCATCGCTGAACTCGACATGGTTATGCATTTTGTGTTGGATTTTATGCATCTTTGCTGTCTTGGCTTGATGAAAAAATTGCTCGAATATTGGATGAAGGGTGATCGAAAAGTAAAAATGAGCCACACAGGGAAATCAATTTTGACCTACATTTTACTTGAACTGCAATCGCAAATACCTCAAGAATTTCAACGCACAACCAGATCATTGGCCGAGATTGCAAAGTGGAAAGCAACGGAATTCCGATTTTTTTTGTTGTATCTCGGATCAGTTGTTTTGAAAAAAGTTCTACAAGATGACTTGTACAAACATTTTATGCTCTTGCATGCGGCTTGTAGAATTTTGTGCTCAAAAGACCTGGCGTTGAAATTCAATGAACAGGCAAAGACTTATCTTACACGATTCGTACAACTCAGCGAATTTTATTATGGAAAACAGAGCCAAGTTTTAAATATGCACTCGGTAATACATTTGGCCGACGATGTCAAAAATCTAAAATGTCCTTTGAATAATATCACCGCATTTCCGTTTGAAAGTTCATTAGGAAAAATTAAAAAAATGGTCCGAAATGGCAATCGTCCGCTGTCTCAAATATGTCGTCGGTATTATGAAGAATTTCTCGTTAATACAGATAAAACTGAAATACCACAAGCTGTGATAATAGTCTACAAAAAAGTCAAAAAAGGCATCGAACCACAAAGAAACAGAATAATAAAAAAGCTTCAATATAAAGAATTTACTCTGACTAATAATTCACCCGACAACACGGTAATGCTCCAAAACGGTCAGATTTTAATGATCAACGCAATATATAAATTGTCTAATCAACATCAAGAAGAAATTAAGATCGCCGGAAAAATTTTGAGTCGAGAAAAACCTATTTTTGAATATCCGTGTAACTCACAGACCCTGCATATGTGGAAGGTAAAAAAAACCAACATTAACAAAACTTGTGCTCTTCAAAATATTCAGGCCAAAATGGTGTGCTTGAAAATCGATGATGGTTCAGAAGAAAAAAAAATCTATGTAATGCCATTACTTCATACGTAAAAAAATGAGTTCAAGTGTCGACATTCTAATGTGTACTTTTTTCTGATTTTTTTCTCTATATGGGAATGTATATCTCAATTCGTAATTTGAAATTCCCACTTTATTTTTATGAGCAATTACCATTACCTCTGTGAGTGTTGAAACATAAAAAAAAATTGAAGTATGTATGACTGAAAATAACGCAGGAGACAAGAACAATTCTAACCTCAAAATTATCACATCGCATTTCGCGTCGTCGATACTGGACAGTTCGGAACAAACGCTTGAAGTTGGAACGTGTACTACCGTCATCTCAGAATTCGGCAAATCGTAAGTTTTTTTTCTTTATATTTATTAACATGACTTTTCCATGCATAATCAATCACTATTACGAATTTTCAATGATTTCACGAAAAAAAAACCTGAAAGTATAAACGGTCCAGAATATTGCTCAAAACGAAAATTATAACCTAAAAATGACCGCGCCATTTCGTTGTTTGCACAAACGGAATTCATGACCTTCGTAAGTCGAGATATCATTTATATTTCGAAAATGAGAAGGAAAAAATCAAAAGAAAAGATTTTTTCAAAGTAAGATACTTGCACAATAAATGAATGATGGAAAAACATTAGCAATAACCTCAAAAATTACGCGTGGTCGTGACTTGTTTGAAGCAAAAAAAGTTTTCCTCATGTCTAACGGTGTAATATGTATAATTTGTATAATTATAAAACTGTTTATAATAAGTAAAAATAATCATGATTCAAATAAGAAGAAAAGTGTCATATTTTTTTGTACTGTGTAGATGGATAACGTTTTCAAACTGGTTGAATTCAGAGAAGAGAATGACGGACAAAAAAAATCAGTTGATGTTATTCCAAGTAGTTGGATAGCTTATGATAAAAACACCGATGGACTCATGGCAAAATTTATGCCCCCACCATATGATGAAGAGAATTCAGCATTACTGCATTCACTTATCGAATGTTGTGCTCCAGCACCGGAGGATTGGCCAGCTTATGCAGTCACTGTACGCGGCAGAGCTAGTAAGTTAAATTACTTGATATTATTATTATTTCATCATTTGCCACTATATTTTTTCCTGAATATGTACCAATTTGCTTTCGACTTCACAGGAACTTATCAAGAAGGCTTGAAAAAATTGAGAATACTCGACCAAAAAGACCATGCATTCTCTACTGACGATGAATATTCTTCAAGTGACAAAGCTAGGATGGCAATGGAATCCTATAAAACGGGAGAACGGGTTTCTAACAGTCTTTGGGAGGTTCCTGAATTGACGGATGAAAATCTGAATCTAAGTAAGTATTTTTAGTTATTTAGTATATTTAGATATTGATTCTGAAAATTTGAATCCAAGGTTTTTTTGACTAGATTTTGACAAGATAAGTATATTTGACTCTAAAAGAATATGAAAGGAAGATTTGTAGCCAAAGTTCTTTCTGATGATTTAACGGAGACTCTATTTCCATCATCTAGAAATATTTTGGAATCTGAGATCAATTTGATATTCATTATTTTCAGTATCCGAAACGTTTGAGCTAGCTACTTCGGAAACAGTATCTAAAACAAAAGAGAAAGAGTCGACAAAAAAGATCAAAGGTTTCTTGTAATTTTTTTTATATTCCAAAACATGGTTCTTCTCGTTTTTAACAAATAGAATTTCTAATTTCTAGTGGTGCAAAACAAAATCATCCCCGAGTCTTTTACAAGTACTCAAATACGACATGAGAGCACACCTCCTCTTATGCTATTTAACGACATGGTTTCGGTAATAAATGACTGTAATTTATTGAAAGGTTAGTATTTTTTTAATATGAAATTTGACTAGATTTTGACTCTAAAAATGTGATTCTAAATATTTTTTTGACTAGATAATCTCTGAAAATCGGATTCTGTTTTTTTTTTTTTTTTACTAGAGATTTGATTACATTTTGACTCTAAAAATCTGAATCCAAGTATTTTTTTGACTAGATAAGAATATTTGACTCAAAAAGAATATGAAAGGAAGATTTGTAGCCAAAGTTCTTTGTGATGATTTAACGGAGACTCTATTTCCATCATCTAGAATTTTTTTGGAATCTCAGATCAATTTTATATTTATTATTTTCAGTATCCGAGACGCTTGAACCAGCAGCTGCCTCGGAGACAGTATCTAAAAGAAAAGAGAAAGAGTCGACAAAAAAGATCAAAGGTTTCTTGCAATTTTTTTCATATTCCAAAACATGGTTTTTGTCGTTTCTAACAAATGGAATTTCTAATTTCTAGTGGTGCAAAACAAAATCATCCCCGAGTCTTTTACAAAGACTCAAACACGACAGGAGAGTACACCACCTCTTATGCTATTCGACGACATGGTATCAGTAATGAAAGATGGTGCTTCATTGGAAGGTCAGTATTTTTTAAAAATAAAATTTGATTTTGTAATGGGAAATATAATGCTCATTCGATGTTTCAAGTCAATTCCATAAATTTATGATTTTATATGTTTCAGATATCAAAGCAGCCGTGACTAAAGGTTTCTATGCACAAAGCCTTCATTTGGCGCAAATATCGACTCAACTAGAAGAACTGAAAATTATGTGTACAGAAACTGTAGCCAACAAGATGTCCGAGCTTCCAAACTTCAGCAGTCCAACCAAAAAACATAATTTAATTCTGCCATTAAAAAATATGCAAGACTTTATGGACTTCGAGGCTAAACTACTCGCCGATGAAAAATTTCGTAATGACATTGTGAGTTTGCGTTTATATTCAACTCACTATAAAAACTACTTCTCCACAGATTTTTCGAACTCAATTTTCAGTGGGAAAATTTTTTATTTTATTTTTATGTTCATTTATTATCATATTTAAATTTATTTATGTTTCAGATTGCAAGCATGTGGCGGATTGCTAGTATTTCCGTGCCAATGCAACAGACCGTACGGGATATTTTCAAAAAATTCATCTCTCGAGACATTGTTGTACAATTCACCGCAGTGAAGAATACGGGAAGAAAGCAAGTCCTTTCCAAAACTAAATTCTTCTCGTGCGTTCAAGGTATTTATTCAAATATTTTATATTTACTAATATATTTATTCAAATATTCAGTATTTATTCAAATAATAATTGGACGTGGATACAATTTTCACTATCTTAACGAAAATTAAAATATCGAGAATTTAATTGATATTTGCTGTTTTCAGATGTTGTTATCGCAAAATTCGCCAGCGACGAGAAGAAATCCGTAAGCGTCAAAGATTTTGAGCAAGCTGTTGGCAGAGTCATCAACAATGCCAAGGATTGGGATGGAAATCGGGCTATACGCCAAAAAAATTCCCAATAAACGCGTATTTTTAAGAATATAAAATTAGACTCTGTATCCACATGTTCCTCAAACTTGACAATTTAAAAAACATAATTTATGTTTATAAAACATAATTATTAATTTATATGTTACACATGTAAAAATATTTAAAAAAAGATTTATAATTTACATGATTGATTTAATAAATATTTATAAAATAATGATGTCTTCTAGAAGTATATTTGCACGAGATTTTCATGTAGGGACAATCTGACAGTAGCCTAGTCGAAAACCCTGATCACCGCCCGGTCAGATAACCTAATCAGGGTCTGTAAACGAGCGTGATCCGACCCGGGCCAGGGCGCCCTATTCGGGCCTGACCAAACAACCTGGTCATGGCCATTTGTTTTAGGGCGTAACATTTTGGAACAGGGTGTCATCAGGTGGCCTTACAAGCGCCTTACCAAGGCAGCATGGCAGCCTGACAATACCCTAAGGAGGTACCTAGGAAATTTTCTAGGCGGGTGGGTACGTTTATGTCTACTGCAACTTGTTGAGGGTTAGGATTTCCACCAAATTGAAAATGTTGACTCTCGAGGTTTAATCCTGCTGCTTGGTCCTCGGGATATTAATTGTCGATGGGCATTTTGAATTTTAGTAATCTACTGCTGCTGGTGTCCTGGGCCTGCTTCCTGGCAACATCCTTGATTTTATGACTGTCCCTTGTTGGTTTGGAGTGTGCGCGTGCTCGTAGATAGTCCTCGAGACTTTCACTGCAAATTGTCGATGTGTTCTTGCGTTGATGCGAAATTTTATATTTCGTAGATTTGCGCTGCCACCAATTTTAATGTGGAAGTGAAAAATTGGTGTTTTTATTTTCCCTTGATTTCCGCCACGACCGAGTTTAATATAGAATGAAAAATGGTGTTTAGTATTGTTTTTTTCTTAGTTTTTTGCATGCTTTTCCATCTGTAAAGGAAATACTCCACGAGTACGAAGTCACAGTATAACGATGACTACTAATAATTAATGGTTATTGCTAGTTTTAAGTTGCTCTCGAAACATAGAATTTGAAATGAGCCAGAATAGCCGTCAGGCTCCAAGTTAATTCAGGGCTCGGATTCTCCTCGACTCAAATGAATATGCTGAATTCTAGCGTCGTTACCACACTGTTTTTGGATCGAGGGCTCAGCTATATACGCACTGGTGAAAAAACTTGGCTTGCTAAACTGTACAACCCTGACTTTAACGAGAGAGCCCGTACGTGTGATAGGTACGTATTACAGAAATGCTTGACAAGGATCAAGAAAAATCAATATATGTGCTTACATGTATACGAATGTAGAGAGGTGTATAGATATATTGAGACCACAGCGATTACGAATGCACGCGACTTACATAATTTAACGTAATACGCGCGTGTATGTACGTGCGAGCGTTCACAAATTAGCGGCGTACTCTCGGACACGTAGAGGTGCGTGTAATAAGCCCTTGGATCAGCATCCCAGCAGCAACGCGGTGGCACATTATGCGCGCGGTGGCAAGGAAATTAGTAAAGGGAAAAGAGAGGACGCACGCGGCGGAGAGGCAGGAGTGTTGTCGGCAAGTGCGCTAATCACGGTGATTGCAGGTAGTAGCAACCGTCGGCGAGATAATATCCTCGTAATTGGTTCAGCCCGTGTCAACCTGTCTCGCTCCCGCACGACATCTTAACCCGCAGCTCTCTCGAGCTCTCCTCGCATCGATACAAACATACACAGACATGCTTCTCTCACGCTCGCACTAAGCCATTTACTTCTTCGGTTTTGCGTTCTCCTGCGTCGTTGGCGTAACTCGGCGTAGCATGAAACGGCCATTTTGGTTTCTGCTGAATCAATAAATCCTTCTCTGAAATAATGATGTTGCAACGTTCGAAGATTGTCGATTTATTTGTGATTTATATGTACGGAAAGTTGAATCGTAGTTACCTGAGGGATATTCGATTGTGTTTTTCTACATTGTCATCTCAATTGTGGATAATCGATGATATTTTCGTCATTGGGTTTGTACCCGAGAATGAGATTATGCGTTCGACGCACGAGTTTGGACAGGGGCGCAAGTTGGAAACGGGACTCTGCGGAAAGGGGTCCCGTGGTCAGTTGACACGAAGTGCCCACTTGCCGGACACTTGCCACGGGAGCGGAGGGTCGTTGAGATTTCACACTGTTCTGAGGGCCCGATTGGTTCCGGTACTTTTGTGAATGGTGATAAACCAGGGAGAAAGTCATTCGCCGGGGCTGATGGAACTGGCCCTTTTCGTGCTAGGAAAACGAGGCATTTTTGTTAACGAATTGGAAGTTCGACGTAGGACAAAGAAAGAGATCGTTCACTGCTCGAAAGAGAGTGTGAGTCGATCGGAAAAAAGAAAACGAGAATATTCTTTTCTCTGGTGATGGCGAGCTCCTCAGGACGACAAACTCAAATAAATACATTTTTTTTCTCTCCCCCGGAGAAGAATAGATCCTTTCTCTAGTCGTTGAGGATCGGCCACGAGGATCGGATCTCTCCTTTGTTGCACACGGGCTTCTCCCGGGTACTGCTGAGCTCTCTCATCGCGACTCAGGGTCAGCTCCGGTTCCCACGGGAAGACCGCGGAAATGAGAAGTCGGCCTTCGCTTGTATATTTGGTGATGCTCGTCTCCTCTCCTTCTCCTCCCATCCCTCGTACTTTTTTCTCCCTCTCCTTTACTTCTCACACTCGAGCCTTCTTCTTCTTCTTCTTCTTCGTCTTCCTCTTCTTAGACTATAGGTGACTTTCCTCCGACGCGAAAAGAAAGAAACAGAAAAAAGAAAAGGTATATATATATATATATATATTAATAAGTTATAGCGGGCCGATAGTTTTCTGGGAAGGTATGAGAGACGACGTCGAACTACGCCGGTGGATGCTGTCGGTGTCGTGTCCCGCGTGTCGAGAAAGACCGCGCGAGAGCAGCACGCATAGAGAGAGAGGAATCTTTTGCCTATATAGAGGCTTGTTGCGCCCGCACAATGGCGCACACGGGGGACCTCGCGCCGCGGGATACCCGACCGAAGATTTGCTCGGGATAGAGTTTGACAACGCGGATCTCTCCCCGCCGGTCCAGAGCTCTCGATCCTCACCGCCGCCATCAGATAACGATGCGTTTGAGGAACCGCACACCATTATATGTATACATATACGCATCGCTTGTACCGTGAACGAGTTCGCACGCATTTTCTCGTGTTCTCTCCTTACATCTCTCTCTCTCTCTCTCTCTCTCTCTCTCACAATCCCTCTCTTTTTTTCTTCTTCCTTTCCAATTCGTAAATCTTCATCTGTATGGTAGTTCAAGTAGAGATATATAGCCATAGGAATATGTGAATCACCCTGGCCACCGAAAGATCACTTCGATTTTACGAAACATTTTTTATGGGCGCGTCGCGGTGGAGAATTTTTTTTTTCCCCGAGATACACACTCTATTGACGGGCAGACCGTATTTACTTTTTATTATAATCTCTCGATAAAGTCATAATATAGTGAAATTAAGTTGTTGAAAAATATCAGTATCTCGTTACATAAATGTGATTTCAGTTATGATTAAAGTCACAAAATAACGTAGAGGAGAATCAGTCGTTGTTCAATTCATAATATGGGGAAAAATGCAGAAAGTAACTTGAAAAATTGACACGTTGATAAACGATTGAATTACTCATTAAACTAGAATAGAAAAATTGTCTGCGGTTTTTTGACAAAGTCTTTTGTATGTTTGATCTTTATTGAAAATTTCTCGTGTCCGCTGCAAATGTGCATGTATATTTATAGAAACGCGTGGCCTAATCGACGGACAGCGAGCAAATGCACGAATGGTTCTACAGGATCCCGTAGCGGGCCGGGACAGCGGTCGCGTGAAACTCGAAGCGCGAATGTGGCATAATAAATCGCGCCTGGAGAACAGGCTGACCTGACTTTTTGTTAACATCTTTCTCTATATTACGCAGTTGTCGCTGTCCCGCCGAGTGTTCGAGGATTCACTAATTGACTGTGTTGGAAAGAGGTATCTAAATTTGCGGTTTCTTTGGTCTAAAATGTTTTCAATTCACGCACGAATGTTCTTAGAATTATTCAAATGGAAAACTTCGTTGCTGACGCTAATTTTTGTCAATGAAGAACGTACAACGCACTGTGTAAGATTTTTTATAATAAACACAACCAAAATAATACTTCTTATACAAAAAATAATATCATTAATCAATAATGTAAATTAGTTAACAAAATAATTATGATAACAGCTGGATACATATTATAATTGGTCTGCCCATGCTCTACTGGTCGTTGACGTGGGAGACTATCCGAAAAAACCAGTTTCTTGTGTCGCTATGACACAAAAATGATCAGATTTGTCAGACGCGAAGTTCACGTGCGAGTGTGCCTCACTCTCGAAATGTCCGGTCGACCACCTGTTTCCGCGATCTCTAAGTTCGAATGATTCACGTATTTTAATTTTCGAGTTATACTGGAATGTTATTCGAGTTTTTTGACTTTGCTATAAAATAGCTCTCTTCTGTTACACCATCAACGATAAATATCAAGATATACGCATGTATGCGTACAGAAAAGCTACGCCATTTAGGTGTATTCGTTGTAAATTATTTAAAATTGTTTGGATGAATCATTGCAGTAGTTCTAGAAACGGGTGCGTCACGTTTCAGCGCGACCGTTTCGGCGTGACCGTTTCGATGCGAGACGTTTGGGCGTAGGGAAGTTTCGAGTGAAGACCGTTTAAAATTGCTATTGCAGAAGTTCATGAATTGATAAAAATTATAAAAAAAAGTAATTTTAATAAACACACCAGTGCTGCTCTCCATCAATCTTCGTAGTTCAGGTGTCGAATGATAAAATCGATGACCTTAGAAAAAAATTGCTTGACCCCGAAGCAGAACCAGAGCAGACATGAATTTTTTATCTAGTACCATAAAATTTCTTTGTCAGTTGATAAAATAACACGAGCCCACTCGTTTTTAAGTATGACTTAACCGCTGTGAGAATCACCAGAGATAACGATTCTAAAAGCGTCGAACATCTAATCGGTGAATCCATATGATAAGTCATCGAGCTGTTAACGCTTTAAGATTGTCAAATTATGGATCGTTACATAATTCGTGTAAATCAGTGTAACATTGTGAAATAGTTTCTAAACTTTACCTTGAAAAATTCGAAGCAAAGTCTGATAATTTTTCCGGAAGACATTTATCATCGAATCGAGTATAAACACACTTCAATGTTTTTCTCAGTTGTTTTCAAATTGATAATCGTTTTTCAGGGTTTCGTGCGATTAAAAGATATTTTCGATACCCACTGAAGATTAACTGTAAGTAAGTTTTGAATTTAATGGACTGTTATATGATCGGTGTACGAATTTCATAAAACTCGTAGTTCATTTATCAAATGCCATCATTCTTGTTCAAATATTTGCTTATTCGAGTAAACGTCATGACATATTTTTTAAATTCATCTGTCAGAAACGAACTAAGTTTATCTGAACCATCAATACTGTGAATAAATAAGAAACTCTATGAATTGCGATCTCGGGTAGAAGGATTACGATTCAATTTGAAAAAATGAATGCGCGTGGGATCGGCGCCCGGTGGAAGTGAATCTTCTTGTCTGCATATAGAATCATTCGTCCTTTGCTATATTAAACTAGGGATAGTTATTGAGAATATCGAGGATGCGGGTATGTTATCAAATGAAAAGAAACCTTCCAAGTAACCTTCTCAAACGTATTCGACAAGTAATTTATTATTTATTCGAAAAAAACACAAATAGATTATAATAATTCACTAGCCAAAAAAATCAATGAGAGGTTGACTTTCAGGCCTGGAGAAGTGGACATTGAAATCTCCGCTCAATATCATTGGCAGAGTTCCCCGATCCTCTTTAAGCAATGCTGCACCTGCTGGTAATTTTCATATTTCTAACTACAACATCTCATCCGTGAGTACGGTTCGAAAAAGTCTTTTACACGCTAGTTTTTCTTTTAACGGTGGAGTCACCTTTATTCGGTGAAAAAAGGCCCAATTTTGAGAACTCCATTGAACTCTGTAGATAATAAAAAATTTATTTTATTGATTGTGACATCACAATACAATATACGAACAATATATTATGCCGTCTTCCCTTTCCACTGGCAGACTATACGCTTAAGCGGTTTCGCCACTAACATTGAAACTAAAACTAAAAAAGTGTAAAAACTGATAAAACAAAGAAAAAAAAAAGAGCGCAACGTGCACGTTTCCGCTACAGCGATGTTTTTCCTCTCCGCCAAATTTCGGCTGGCGAGCTAAAAACTATGAATATTAAGCGACGTTTCACTTTTTCTTGGACCTTAATATAGCCCGTAGAGACGTAGAAATTCTGAAAAATCGTTCCGAGTGACTGGGCCCGGCGATTAGCTTCCGATGAGTCTGGCATATCCGGCCAAGTTCCGGTACAATTATTGACTGTGTCGATAAATCCTGGCGCTTAAAGTACACCAGAGGTGTGAGAGTATGGAGTCGATGTCGATCAAAGTTTCCGAGAAAAAGCGACTACGCGATTTGCGCGCGTCCACGAACCCCGCGAGTTCCCCGCTAAACCGGCGTCGTGCGACGTTACACAGAGAAGCGTGCGCGTAGAGACACGTTACGAGGAGCGAAGGCATCCGTTGCGATTGGCTGAAATGCCAGGAGGACGCCCACACCGTGAACGGTTATATGGTACCCGGTTTACCATGCGGAGTTCATTCATAGTTCCACTCTAGTCTAGTCATTCATTAATCTGTTGAGATATACCGCGAGGAGAGAGTGTATTCCGAGGAAGAAGACGCGTTCAACGTCCTCTGCTTCTTCGTCCTGTACGTCGTGGTGTGTTGTTATCCGTGGATCCGTGAATCCTTCGTTTACCAATTAAGCATAAGCAGTAGTCGTCAATTACGAGCCTGAATTGAAAACGATACTTTCCATTGGACTCGAGGAACCGCAGTGCTTGGATAATCAACATTTTTCAAGTGCAAACGTGATTTTCAGGAGAATGAAAATAGGTGAGTGATTTCATACAATACGCTTTCTATAAAAGTTCAATCTCGCATTGTCATGAAAAAAAAAAAAAAAAATTACGTCATTCAAATTTGATGCAATCACTTGGCGTATCTTTGCGGTTTCAGTTTCGAGTGTTTTTTTTACACTGTTATCTCAGATTGCGGGTGCATGTGAGCTGGAATCGTCGAGGTTTCCTCTCCGAGGATGTGTAAATTTAGTACGTTCTGTCGTTAGGGATTGGAGTGATCAACGCTTTAGGAAATTTGTTCTACTCGTAGATATTCCTGTCGTACTTTTATTGTGCTTCGATTGTTTACATTTGACTTTTGGGGTTTTTACTTCCCTGCCCATTTTTCTAGGTCATTGTGAAAAATGGCGTTTATAAAAGTGCCTTTTTGGTTACGATTGCAGCTGCTGATGAACGCAGCAAAATTAAAAATGGCAATAATTTCCGCGATCAAACGTTTCCCAATCGATTGTTCGTTATCAGATTCGCGAGACTCTTCCACTCCGTGTGGAATCATCAATACAACGACTGATACGCAAACTGCACATTCTTATCTAAAGTGGCGTGTGTGCCCGGCGATGTTGACCCGGTGCGTGAACCAAACACGTTGCGACACATCGCGCCCGCGATTTCCGCTTCCCCCGAGAGTGTAAACACTCGGTGCGCCCTCTACAACATTTTCTCGTTCCGTCGACTTTTTAAAGGAGAAAGAAAATGCGGTGCCAGCTCGGTCGACTTTCTCCAGACGTTCGTTGTATTCATCGGTCCCTCTAATTCAAACCCATTTATGAAATTTTAGCGAATAAAAATGAGTTTTCGGATAATAACATAAAAAATGATTTGTCCAAGGAAAAATGCATTTTTTTTGGGTTGAATCTGCAACTCCAACGGTCGCATCATGTTTTCTTACACGATCCGCTTATCTCGATGATTCATGCGATTGGCGCCTTCTTGAACTGATTCATAAGTGCATGGGCATTTATAAAATCGATACGATCGCGTTATCAGAGCGAGGAATTCGTCATACCTGGATTCGGCGATTGACGGTAATAAAATTTGTTTTCGTGGAAGTGCCTTGCTGACTTTCTCACCGGATATGAAAACTTTATTTCAATCACTGGGTCCTGACAGTTCGATTCAAGCTCAAAGTCGCTCGTCCTTTGTTCGTGAATCTCAGTAGCTCGATAAAGATTGTTTTATTTGTTGATGCAGCGGTCTATTATTCCCGGAGCAATGATATAATCCTCAATTTGCTCCGTATCGTGCCGGCGAGCTGTGAGTTAAACAAACGAACCGACGTCAAAGTAGGCATGACGCAACAATTACGCGATCCAGTGCAAGATGAGGACGCGTTAGGTGTAGCCGGTTTCATTACAAACGAGTGGAGTGAGACTTAGGAAATGGAAAAACAGGGAGAACGAGAGAGAGAGGAAAGACGAGGATGCTGATAAAAAATCATTAGGGGAATCCCCTAAACTGTGTGTGACTAACATATTGTTTTCCTTCGTGCCGTAATCCTGTACTCTTATCGGAAATACTAATTGACGGAGAGAATTGCTAGTTCTGCGGGATGACGCATACATTTTTAATGCCTCAGACTAACCGCGACAGATATCAATCTACGAGTACCACAATAGCGAGATCCGTCTCAACAGATTTCCGTTCACGAAATTATTTCCATCGATGGCGAACCGAGTTTAAAAACATGCAAATATTCAATAAAATTCTATATTTCATACGAATACCTTGGCACGAATGCGCGCTTTTTTTGCGTATGGATATTTTCGAGTTTCTTCGATGACTGTTGTGCTTTTTTTTATTAAGATTTCATAAAAGTGAAGCATGAAATTGCAGTTTTGTCACTGCATTCTTATGATTTTTATTGACGTAGCTACACGTTGCTCACCTTTCGTGTGTTCAAGTCTACTTATGACTTCGAAGCCAGTCAGTCTGCGGGTCCTAAAGTTCTTTCAGAGTTTATCACGGAACTTTATTTTCTGATAAATAAATAATTGTCGTCTATGAATGAATCGTTTTAAAATTCGTTTGAGGATTCCTTTTATGTTGGGGGTTAGTTCAACTTTGAAAACAACTTCGGGCAAGAGATTGATGTGTGAACTGCGCCTTCGGGTCGTCGAGTAAAACTACAGAAAAATGAAGGAAATTTCAATCACAAATTCACCTCTCGAGCTGGCTTAAAAGTATAACAGCAATGTAAGCGCGAGCGTTTTATTTTGGACGCATTTATGAAAAGCGCGAGCTGATCATCGAGCGTGAGCGAGAGACGGTAGTCAATTAACAACGTGACACCCTAATTGCTAAGGTAGTTCGACCCACCTTCGCCCGTTGGATGAATTCTGTGCTCACTTTCAGTCGCTGATTCCTTCTCCGTCCCTCTTCCCTCTTTCTCTACCTCTCTGGCTTTTCTCACTTCCATCAGAATTCCTGCCAGGTTGGATATGACCCGAGCGCGTTATACGCGTCATTTAATCAAGTTTTCGGTGCTTGCTCAGCTCAGACTTTACTCCTGAGAATGTTTCCGTTAACCTTTTTTTATTTGAAAATATCGAGAGTGTACAATCCTGCACGAATTCGAAGTGAATCTGCTTTTTAGGGGTCCCTCGAATAGCGCAATAAACGCACCGTCACGGCGCCACTTGACGTCTCCGCACGTGTTTTCTGTCACTTCGAATCGTTATTACTTTTTCAACATTGATGTGAACAAACATCGAGAAGCTTGTTGAGAAACGTTTTAGTGCTTACGACAATGCAGCAGCGGGGGCAGGGAAACAAAATTTCATTAAACGCTCGTATATTCGCGAGTCGCAGGCTTTGTCTGTAGATCATTCTACGCGTCGATGCAGATCCTGATTTGAAATCAACGACTGATTAAAAAAATTCAAAATAGTGTTTTAGTTTGAAGCAAGAATTAGTTTCGCCATGGGAGATTGTCATCCGTAGACGCGGGCAATCTATCGTAGTACGCTACACACGTGACACTCATCCAGGAGGTCGATCGTCGCGGTGATAAAATCCCGATGTATTATCGCCAGACGTCTTATCGCTATGACGTTTATGACGTGCGCACCAACGGTTTCGTCTTCGTGCAAAATTTGTCTTTATCGAAGTGTTGTTGGCAAGCAGCACACCGGAGGCGGCGTCACCAAGAAGGTGAAACAGGATTTTCCGGGGTGTGGGTTCGTTCCCAGTAAATTTACGTGGCGCGAGCACGTACGTTAATCAAGACCGGAGGCAAGATTGAAATTCGTTAAATTCGCGTCCGTCCTAACACCCGCAATTCCGTAACGAACGCGCAGTCTTTCAAGCGTCTTTCACCTTAAATAGTTGGCTTTGTTGGGTAATTATTGACAAAGTGCACGTCCCTCCAGGGCCAACATCGTATGCGCGCCTATCTATATTGCGATCTTTCCCGTTGCGTCGCCGGGAATTAAGATTAACAATTTGTCACGGTAAAAGAGCATGCACTCTCAAGTTTCAGTTTCTAGGCGATCGTGGGTGGATTTTTTGCCTCCAAGTTTATTATTGTGTTACCGTTCAGCGACAATTATCGCGCTGCCCTCTTTGAGTCATCGGGAGAAAAAAGCGTCGAACCGCCTCGCTATCTTCATTTTTAATCTAATATCCTTCGCGGCGCGTAGTATGCCACAGAGAGATCGAGTCTTGATGGAATTTTACGAGGTGTGCAAAAATCATGCGGAGAGGAAAGAGACAAGAAGGGAAAAAATAGGTGGAAGGAGACGGAAAAGAGATGAAGAAAGGAGTAACATGGGAGGACTTCGAATGTACGTAATAGTATGGCGAGGACTGAAAAAAAAATTGAAAAAAGAAAAAAAAAGAAAAAGAAAAATCATACAGTCGAAGGTTTCTCTACGCTTACAATATCCTATACACGTGGTGCGTGTACTTGCTCGAACGCAGTGCGTTTAATGATACGTGTAATGAAATCGCGTGGCCCGGGGGTCCAGCCCGTATATCCCCCACGCAGCCATGAGGGTGGTGTAGCCACGCGGAGAGAGAGAGGGGGAGAGAAAGAGCGAGAGAGGAGGACACGAGGATGGAGGGGAAGGTTGGCTGGTGGTGGTGTCGCTCGTGGTGAGCAACGTGAGAGGAGAGGAGGAGAGAGAATGGAGGTGGGACCGAGAACTCTCTCGGCCGGTGAGTGAGTGAGTGAGTGCGTGAGTGAATAGTGAGTCCAGCCAAGTGAGTAACTGAGAATCGCGCGAGAGTCTCTCAGTCACCACGAGATCGGCAAGCCGAATGGTCCGACGTGGTTTGCTTGCGCTTTTACGAAACAAACCGGGCAAGAATACTGGCTATTTCTGTAAAATAAATAAATAAATAAATAAATAAATAAAAAAGAAGAAGTGATCACCCGTTGCGCAACTTCATTTATCGCGAATGTAATCGTCACCGCAAATTTTCTTATCAACGGCTTTGTTGCCCCGGCAAGCGGTACCGAAATTTCGGAACAAAATCATCAGCGATAAACGCGCGATATCGAACAATGTTTTTGATAAATGCCAGCCAACGCTCGCGATCGGTGACTAATGAATAGAAAATAAAAGTCAAACCCGACGACAGTCGACTGAGCGATTGTCGACTGAAAACGCGCAAGAAAAAGTTTCTCGTGGCCCTCGTGCCTCAGACGGTTCTTCGAGGATGTCGCGCTTCCACGTTCTCTGCTATGATAAATCGACGGCCCGCTCGTTTATCGCAATATTAACATCTATATAACTGTACCAAATGTTAGCTCTCCCAATTTTGCTTCTTTTCACTATATAAATGTCCGCAGCGTGTGAAAAAACGTGTTAATAGCGCGGTGGTGAACAAAATTTCGTAAACAAACGAACGAACGTATCGCACGAATTTGTAAATTCATTAGATCGAGGACGAAAGAGGAAGTGCGTGAGTGGATGCGAAGAAGAAGGATCACTCGGAGAAGACGGGAACTCTCCTGCAGGAAAAAGAAGAAGAGATGATCTTCGAGCTGCTGGTGGCCGGTGTTGTCACCCTCGCCACACGAAGGCGGTGTGTGTACATTGCTGAATTTATACAAATATCTAATAAATCAGTTACTGTAATTACCCTATTGTTGGCGATTGATAGCTCAACATTTTCTTAGCAAAACATTCGAGAATATCCATTAGCCTTTTATTTCAAGGCTCTGCTTTTTTGTCTCGCTGACAGTTTGGTATTTACGTACTGCTGATTTATTGGTAAACTTAATTATTCTTCATATTATTAACCTTTTTACTGTTCAAATCCATTCGAATATCTACGCATTTGTTTTTTGACAGGCGATAAGACATTTTACATTTTACATTCAGCCTGCAGACTCACAGCAAAACATACGCCGAAGAGGCTAGCGAAAATATGTTTTTGTTTGAGTTTATCATTCATCAGTGGACATAGAACGTCTGTGTATATTCTTAAATGATCGATAGCTCAATTTTCACCGCGTCTGTACGTTCTCGTCTAATCTTTACGACCGACATATTTATGCAAGCTAAAAAACTATCTTGTATCATGTAAACGTTTACATTTCAATCCATGAAGTAAATAACGATATTATACGAGGTTCGTTTCTTGGGGGGTCCACCAAGGTGGCAGAAATAATGAAATCTTTGTCCATCTTCTCGTGAAACGCTTTCGGGAAACGCGGCGTTGAAATCACCGACCGAATCGACACAGCTCTTCAAGGGTAGATTCTCGCGAGACGAAACTTGCCTTCCTTGCTGTAGTTTGCTCCGATTATGAGTTAATCTTCCTGATCGATTATCGTCGATGGAACGGGGCGACGACTGCGAGTGGTGGCCTGATATAATCGTGGCTTCGGAAAACCCTGTACGCGTGTTCATTTTGCCTCAATTCTAAGAGTGGTCAGATTCTTTGTGTTTTACACACATTGTGCTTGGCAGCCCGAATCTCATTTCACAACAAACGAGCATGCGACTCACGATAAATCTTTGCTTCCGCGATACCTTGGGAAAGACCTTGTCATAAAATATAGTTGGTTCCTTATTAATCGATACGTGCCGAGTGTTAGTGATGAACAGATTCCTCGGGGAATTTTTATCTCGTGACAGCCGATTGTAATCAAAAGTCACAGTCCTTGATATTCGTATCAAATATTATCGTGGCGTCAATCAAATAATTCTGTCTTCCGGGTTTGTCCCAAATCCCGACCAGTCCTTAGTGTATTTACGAAAAAACGTCGAGAATTACGCAATTCTACGGATGCGCAGACACCTCTGCTTCGGAAATTCTCAAAAATTTCGATCATCCCTAACCCAGTCACCGGATTCGATGAGCATAAAGTTCATCAATCGCCTCGGCTTAAGACGTTCGAACTCCATCAGCTCGTGTATATCTCAGAAACATTATTTTTCGATGTATAGGAAAAAGTTGGCTACTTTCAACAACGATCTTCTGAAGGATTCTCCCTTCTAGGGAAGTCAAAGATACATTAAGATCCCTCCTGACCCTTAATATCAACACCTGAATCGGCAAAAAGGAGATTTCCGTGGATAAATCTTCATCGCAGAAAGCATCTTAACTTCCTAGCGAATTTGTGAAGATTTTGGTAGAGAGTTACAGATAACGACGGAGAAAAGGAGAAGCGAAGAGGACGACGAAGAAATTTGTCTCCCACAGTGAAAGAAGGCCACACCTGTGATCCCGTGCGCTCGCAAGAATCACCTGTTCCTCTTGCACGCACACGATAAACACGTTAACGTACACACAAGTACGAGTACCTGTAGAAGTTTCGTGAAGGAACTCGCGAGCGCGCGGGTGCTTGAGACTCGAGTACACTAGGTATGGTTCTCGTTGTTGATTCGGGGTACACAGAAGATTGTTTGCTCGGAGACCGCATCGAGGGCCCTATCCTGCTCCCTCGAGGACAGAGTCACAACACTAGTAAAGTTACAAAGCGTACAGGCAAACAGAATCGAAGACACGTGAGCCGCGAGATGAGAGGCGTACAATAGCTCTGTATAAATATATGTGGAAATGTGTGTATAGAGATACTTGAAACTTGGTCTTACAGCGCGTTATATGCAATACCGGGTTGGCAGTTCCGGTCTCTCTTTCTCATTTTTTACATCGAGCGCGCTCTCTCTCTGTCCTGCTACATAGTAATTTATTCCTTCTTCTTTCAACGTTGGATTTTTCTTACCGAAAACGAAGAAAAAGCATCGAGAAGAGACGGGGGGAGGCTGGCTCTCGAATAATCTTTCTCGAGTTTGCCACAAAAATCGTATATACGTACGAGTGAAAGAAACGTGGAATTCAAGGTGGAATGATAATAATTGAGGATTGGAATATAATAATCACGAGAGTATCCATACCACTGTGCGAGCTCTCCGAAAGAAATAACGATCTGGGCTCTCGTGATGATTGTCCATGACTGTGTATCTGTGTGTTGTGTATCGAGAGGCTGAAATATATGAGTGCGTGGTGCACGCGTGCGTGCAGCTAATGTAGCCGAGATCAGAGCGTCAGAGGAACGTGTGCACACATCGGTTTTCACTCGCCCGCTTTCGTCTCCCTTCCAACCCCCACCCCCTTCGTTCTCATCTCTCTCGAGAGTGAAAATTCTCTCCCTCCCATTTGAAGAACGCAAAAAATCTTCGCGCTCCAGTAGATACAGCGGGCTCTTGGATCGTAAGAGGAAAGTTGATAGAAACACTTAGAATTATGTCAATAAATGTGCTATTTGAAAAAACTCGCAAAATAAAGAACAGAGCGGGACCCGCTGACGGGAGAAGATCGCAGTGAGCGTGAGGAGGAGGAAAAAAGATGGAAGATCAATCGTGTCGATGTACGGGGGAATCGGAAGGAGCGACAAGGGGTGTGCGGTGAAGTGGGGAATGAGCAGAGGCGAACAGGCGAGGGAGGAGTCAAACAGCGCTAAGGCAAACCTTCTCTCTTTGCTCTGGTACCGACGACGACGACGACGACGACGACGACAATGATGACGAAGAAGACGACGACGACGCCGACGAATGTAATGATTCTGTATATACATGTTGGACGGGCCATCAGCCGCTGCTAATGCTACACGAGAGCAAACGCGTGAGCGAGAAAGAGACGAATGCGACGTCTCGCGCACGAGACCAGACACCGAGTATACAAACTGTGGCGGGTGTTTGTGTTAACCTTTGCACTTCCATCTTGCCAAGTCGAATGACTCTTTTCTCTTCGACGTATGATAAAACGCGCGACGAATTATAGTTCCATTGATCAGTTACTTTTTCAGAGTGGGCTGAACATATTAAAATCCTTACCGAGCCAATCGAACCAAACTCTTTTTTGTAACTTCGATTCGAAAAAAAAAAAACAATCGAACTTACGACTCCCGGAAGAAGCACGATAAAGTCGAAAGGGCCTCCGAAGCTTTCTCTCTTTATCTTCCTTTTTGAATAGCTACATATAAATCTACAAAATATCTGACCTGTTGTTTCGCGCTCAAGGAGCAGAGTTCAATCGCGCCATCGTTTATGGGACAGGCGGGACCACTCCACCGTGAAATGAAAATATTATGCCACGACCGAGACACACTCCGTGAGAGAGGAAGATGCTTGGGAGTGTGTGCGGAGTTCCGAGACACCACCAGCGTATCTACGACTCGCATAAATTATCCCGAGAAAGTGCACACACGCGTGCATAGTTTGAATAAAGCGAAAGAACAAAGAAAAAAGGAAGAAGCGACGATCAGAATCGATAAGGTATTTGACAATCATTAATTCTTTTTATTGAATCGTCGTATATGCGGGGCTATTAATAACAGTCTCGAAAAGGTTGAAGTATGCAGGGAGCGATTTCGAGGAGGGGTATCCGCGATGAAAGGCTGCCAAGGGGAATATCTTGATACGTAGAAGGCGGTTCCGCGATAGCTCCGCAGTGTCGTACACTCCCGGTGAGTGGTAACATTAATCCAGATGATGGACTCGTCAGTGACCACCCTGATAATTATTGTAATCGGACCGAGATGACACGTGAAAAATGTTGCGTCGAGAAACGTGCTGCTCTCGCGAACATGACGTTCGAAGATCCTCGACAAGCAGATAGCCGCACGCTTCGCGATTCTCCTGGTAAATTGTTACTAACAAGCCCTTTTGTTACGTGAAAGATCGAATGCGTACCACGTGCCCAGTTAGAGTGGCTCGCGCCCCGCCGATCCTCGACTCTTTTTCATCGACTCTGCATTACGCCGTCCTTCGCTCTCGCATAGGCGTAACCTACATTCCTGCTGGTCAACGATTACAGGTATCGCGTACTTATGACGATTAATCGATTAATACGTTCGTGCACGCCGGAGATATCCGACCGCCGAGGACGACGTCGGTGATGACTGCGAAGGAATGACTGATTGTCAGAGACTGAGAAAGTCATAAACGATCTCTCGGGGCGGCTGGGCACTGCGTGATCATTAATGATAATGTGTATCCTGCACAAATGATAAGAACAGGCACAGGCACATGCTGGAGAAATGTCTAGGCGAGCTCGATCAAGCAAGAATACGCTTGGGATTATGCGGCATGAAATATTTCAATCGATACGCATCAATCTGGCGCACATATTTCATACGTTTCACGATTTGACATTGATTAGTCATATTTGATTAATTCACCAGTCTCTTCGTCACGCTTTCATCACGAAGATATTTTATATCTTTTTATCAACTGTTGCATCTAATTATCAACGTATTTGCACAACCTGTGATCTCTGTGCGTCTCCGGAGGAAAATAAGCTTGAAGCAATCGCGAAGTAGCTTTACGTTCGCGTATGAAAGATTAAAGATCAAGACCACTTGGAATCCGGTGTGTTTACAATTTCTCTCTCTCTCTCTCTCGCCTTCTGCTCCCGCGTCGTCGAAGAAGAGATTTATTGTTAAACATGAACTCGAGCGGTGCCCTCTTCATCTTCGTTACATTTCTGGTCAGATCGCATTTTTAGCCAAAAACCAGTGTTTTTTTTGTATTACCCTTTCGCTTCGTGCCCTCCACACCTGGTATGAGTTTCGACTGTAGAGATGACACCCACGCGTTTCTAACACGGAGTGAATTGAATCTTTGAAACGTGGTAAAAGGGCAGGACGCTATTGAAGTCCAAGGACGTTGACAGGATTTCTGCAAGTCATATGCCAGAGGAATCAATGACGAGGGGAAGCAAGAGGACGAGGGAACAAGCAGAAACAGTAGAACTGACGAATGCCCGAGTGAGGGCAAGCTCCGGGGTTACTTTTTGTGGCAATTTGTTAATCGAGTTTTTGCTCCCGGCTCGGCTGCTGTTCGCGTTTATACTTACTTAGTTCGTCACTTACTAACTCGATAACCGAGAGAACTGGTAACTCGGGTAAGTACACGCCTGAGACAAGCTCTCTCGTGATAAATTCAGTTTCATACATTCCTGTCTGGTTCCGAGGACGGGAGAACCACGACGACGCGACAACGGGTTCCCTCTGTCTCTCCATCTCTCGTCAGCATGCAGCAGCCGCAGCAAGAGAGGCGACACCAATCCCAGCGCCTGACTGCGCACGAGACTCTTGCACCGATGCAAGGCCCACGGGACACCGCTTGCAAACGCAGTATCGACCGACATCAGATTCTCCCAACTCAGATACGTCGCGTCCAGTGAGCTTGTTCTCGTTATATTATAAATTGAATTTATCCAATCGCTTTTTACATCTGAATCCTGTGGACGTGTACTCGCTTAAATGTGCACATGCCCATTGATAATTCATTTGTCAAGCAGACCAAAGGTCCTTGCTTTTCTTCCTATCCGGAGTCTCTTGCTCCGCTCCAACATGGGACGAATGAAGAATGAGTTTCCGGGGCCACGATCGTTTGTTTATGTTTCTAATTCGTGCCATTGCGGTGCACACGAATTTGTGGAAATATTTGAAGCACTCTGCGAAATCTTTCAATGCCATTTTCGACAAGGTTTTTTAGTTTTCTGCACTGCCTTGCAGCTGCTCCATGTTTCCTTTTATTTCGAAAAATTATTTTGCAACAACTATACGCAAAATGAGAAACGATATGCTTATTTCAGTCACGATAATATTGACCGAATGGACGCCTGTTGCGCATGCACTTACTCCAGCTTGTTTCCATTCACGGTATTTACGGTGAAAAAGTAATGTGCGGCTTGTTAACAGCCCAACAACTTTTGTATCTCGTTGAGAAATTCAAAACTCGATAAAGCCTCTCCTTGAATTGTAATAATATGTGGATCTCCCGTCCGCTAGCATTGACGCGTGTCCCGCTTGTCCGGCATAATGACTCAAACGTTTGCGTTAATTGCGCGGATTTACGATCACGTTCATTATCGTTAACTCGTCGGATATACCGTCATTCTACTACCGTCTCTCTTACACGCGTGTTATGAGCAATTTGTGACGCTTCCCACATTCTTTAGCCAGTATACCATCTCATTGCAGCGAACACATGAAACCTTTTTACCCAAGGAAAATTTATTAACACGATTTCAGACAATATCTAAATATTCTTTGTTCATATTATTTTTTGTGGATTTGATCTTGATGCTGGAGATTAGTAAGATCGTTTCTTACCTTACATTGTTCACCAATAACAGGACTGAGAGCACTTTACTTGGTTTGGCAGTTTCAATCGAAAAAATTATGTTTCGTAAAGAATCGCTAGCAACTCAACTTTCTTTTACTCCTGTAATAATATCTCAACTGAAAAATTTTATTGACTTGCGTGCAGATATTTGACTTGAGAGTTGAGCCAAGCAGTGAGCGATCGGACCGAAAAAAGTCATTCGACGTTTTTCGTCTTCTGCTGCCACAATATCGGAATGAAATAAGTTTATTTTGGAGCGAGGATCCTTTTTATTAGCCAATAATTGGTGTCTAAATAAAAAGTAATGGCTACCGAAGTATAAGGAGTGAAAAGGTACGAAAATTACGGTCCCCTGAACAATAAATGAATGAAGAATTTCAATCCATCTTACGAAAATTGAAATCGAGCTATAAATTTTTACGATTGTTACACAAAAAGTGCATCACTTTCTTCCAAGTTTTGTGATTCGAATTGGAACGTTTCATTTGTTTTCAATAAATGAGCTCAGAGTAAAGTCTTACTCGCGTTCGGATACTCGTACAGAGAGGCCGGTAATTTTTGAAATATTTTTCTCTCCGTGTATAACGTAATCATTACGTTTGTATCATCGTTAAATGTTTCTCGAGAAATTAGCAGTGAAATAAATACTGAAATGGCATAAAACAAAATTACAGGATGGAATAACGTGCTTCCGAGTGTTAAGAATTAGGTGCAAATGTTTTAAGTGCCACATGAGTGAAACACTCGATAAAACCATAAAGTATTACAGCGACGAGTGGCAGCCAGCTGAGAAAACGGGAAAAAAATCTGCGTCGTTTTTCAAATCGTGTACAACCATACATTTGTATTATTCAAATGGTGAACGCACCGACGCATTGTATTTAAATTACAGGATTTGCATAAATCATACTATTCCTTAGACCAAATTACATCCGCACATATATCGAAACGATATTAATAAAGGCTGTTCCATCGTGATACAAATGTGATCAGAATTTATCATTGTTTTTTCTTCAACCACAGACTCACGAGCGCCCGTGTATTAACGCGCGTACGTCCAAACCGCAAAAGATCGAGAGTCGCGACGTGCGGGTGGCGCACGCAGGAGTGTGCGGAGTAGAAAGTGAGGCAATGTTTAAATTACACGCCCTGTGTGTAGGACTGTAGTATATGCGCGATATAGCGAGTGCGCCACGAGCTTTACGAGGCCTCGTGGGATACCTCGCGGGTCCCGTTCTCCTCTTAGTATACCGCAGCAATTACATTGCCCCGAGGTGCGAGAGCGAGCATTTCGCTCTGCGTGCGACGCGAAAGAGACGAAATCGCAGTGAGAATAAAAAAGAAAAATAAATAAATAAAACGGTGCGTTTACAAACGGCCGAGATGCGCCCAGCGACGCAACGTCACCACCTCGACCGCATAATTCGTTTTGCGGGACCGGAATTAACGTTTTTTTCTTTTCATATTGGCCTGCTCAAAAATTGCATATATGTATGAGGTTATCTTGCTCAATGCAGAACTGTTCGTCGCAGCCATTTTTTCGGATTCGGACCTTAGGCGTAGGGGCTCCAAAGTCTTGTTTCGCGAATGAGAACTTCGGTTCTTTCTCGAGAAAAATACTCCAAAATCCATTTGGTTCTAGTAATAATTCGCGGGCTCAATATTCGCGGGCGTGTTACGAGAGCAACGGGAAATGACGAGCGAGACATTTTTTCGCTCACAACGATCTTGATTTTTTGAAGTAACTTTATTTTGTTTGAAAAATGACAAAAGTGTGAACTTTTCGTTAATTGGAATCTACGGTACGGCAAAATGGGCTGCCACCATTCAAAAAATTCAGGGAATAGCTTCTGCGACTCGGAAGAGAATACCTCGTATATTTTCCAGCCTTAATTTATGAATGGAATTGTAAAAAAGGAAGAAGAGAGAGGGGGTGAGGAAGGGAGACGAGAGAAGCAGTACAAGAATGAACAATAAAAAGCGCGAATGCGCGGGCGGACGGGAGACTCGCATCTCGAAGAGATCTCTCGCCACCTGATGCCATCCATCCTGCCGTTGATAGAGGCTACTCCTATTCTCTCCTGTATTCTTGGCTCTGTATATATAGAAATATAAATGGATTAGTTCGTTTGAATCGTACTCGAGATTCCCTGACGTTGGACCGTTCGAAGTTATTCACAAGGCGAGTGTACTGATGAGTACAACAATTTGCATTCAAGTGTTAGAAACCGTGTTATTTTTTCATCACTATTCGCTTACTCTCGACCGCGAGCATGAATATTCTATAGCAATAATTCATGAAACAGTCAATCCTATTAATAGTTTATCAAGTAGCATCCAGATTTAAAAAATTTTAAATAATTCTTTTGAGCGTGTAGTGGAAGTTTACGAAAAATCGCTTTGTGGACGCACTAACGAAATTCTTTTCCTTCTTCATCTTTTAGTTTATTTTTTCGTTAATTCCCGACGGAAATTTGGGACCGCTGAGTTGTTACGAAGCCTCCTCAATTCGTCGATCCCGTCATTACGTTGTCTGGCTCCGAAATCTATTTTATGAAGAGTATTAAGGATAAAAAAAGAAAGACAGAGGACCAGGTATGAATGGAATTTCTTAAGCTTCCACTCGTGCCTCATTTTATCTCGAAACGTCGCCCGGTTTCGGCTACGAAGCGTTGCCAAATATGTGCGCCCTGGAGATCGACGAAACGACGAATGCTGAAATTTCCATTGCATTCTTGGACCGAAGTACGGGGGACATTATGACCCCAGCGGCGTACGCTTCGACGGTCGCTTCGCTGCTCGCTCGATCGTTCGATTGCTCCTTCCCGGAGTCGGAGCTCGCGATCTCGTGGGTGGAGTGGTCCCTGGGGCCAGAGATCGTGCCTGACCACCGACAACTTTGATTCACTGCGATTGTTGGCTGTTCATGCGCTCTCCGCACCGCCGACTCTGCCCTTGTACAAACTTGGTTCAACGATCGGCGCGGCGCACATCGATGCTGTGGCGTGACACTGCTTCAGCGATCGATTTATTATTGGCCGGGCTGCGCATTCCGTCCAATAAAATTCCGCACTATTTCTGTTCAGCAATTGGTTTTGTGCAATTTTCAAGATTTTATTGCTTATTTGAATGCACATTATTTTTGTAGGTTAAAGATAGAGGATTAACGGAAACGGAGGGAAACGGGAATGAAGCGACACGTGCAATTTTCTCCAAAACTTATCACTGTCACATAAAGAATGTTCATCGCGTGGAGAATATTCGTCAAGTTTGTCTCCTTGATTTACAGTTTCCGTTAAATTACATCGGAATTTGCGTCTACGCGTTTCCTCCGGGCGCTTTTTAACGGATAATTAAACACGAGATAATCGAATGGCAGTTTTTTCTTTATTTTTCTTTTTTAACTTCTGTGTGCTTGAATTTTCACTATACACTCGTCGTTCGTCTCGACATCCCAATCACGTTTTATTTTATTTTCACGACAATACCTGTAAAGCTTCCCGACGGGACCTGACGGCGATCGTAAAATTCCTATCGCGGAATCGAACGGGGGCTCGGGACAAATGGTGAATTACCTGGAGAAGAGAGGACGAGTCTGTTGAACGAGCAGTTTCTCACCATTGTGCCAACGCTCATACTCTTTCGCTTTCACGCACGCGCGAATATTGGACGTCGATTTAGACACAGAGAAACATAAATAAATTGGCAAGCGGAAGTTTGAGGACCAGAAAGGCTGCATGGTTTTCCGGGCTCTCTAATATTCCTCGTCCACGCAGCTTTCTCCCATCCCACAGACTTTTTCCTCGCTCGTGCATCGACTGATGCGTCGCGTCTGTTGATTATCTACAGTTCGTTGCGCACACCCCGAGGCCTTTTCCAAGATTCTCCACCTTCGCTGCATTTATACTGTCACCACATCATTTATCGCCTTCGTACGTACTCAGCCTCGCGGCTTTTCCAGTATGCAAACGTTTATGTATTAAACTATACGCGCTTTATTACACTGGGATCGTTAAAAAACAGAGTTTGCTACCAGTAACGAGGTTCTTTGAGACTGAACGGTGCTTCCCGTATCGTTTTGCCATCCACGTGTTTTAAAGCCAATAAGCAACGATACGAATCGAACCCAACGGAAAGAAAGACAAAATTATGATAAGAAATTTTTTATTGGAATAATTATTCAAATCCAATCATCGTACACCCGCGTGCATCCGCTCATCTGAAGCAAAGATATGCAAATGGCATATATATCGAGTGACAGTGAAGAAGAAGAAGAAGAAGAAGAAGAAGAAGAAGAAGAGTCTATTCATGTCATACTTTGTATATTGCTCGTATCCCGTGGCCTTTCGATCACTAGAAATTTACACTCGCAGTTTTAGAAAAAAATCTTACATAAATACGTGTGGACGTAGCTCGAACACCGCCAGATGTAATATGCCCTCGCAAAAAAGATAGTACACTCTGTACACGTGTCGCTTGCCACGTGAGATGACATTGAGCACAAGTTACAGAACGAGGATATCGTGAGCGTTAATGCATTCTACTGGATTGCTATTACATACCCGTTCGCACAGTATAAATGCATGCTTCGAAAGAGTCGGAGCGAGCAATAGAGAGAGATGACGATATGATGTTGCAGCTGATCGTCCACTCGAGTCCTATGAAGTGCACCCATGTCGATGTCAGACTGTTGCTTCTGGACACAAATGAGAAATGACGTCAGCAATGACATCAGTGATCTATATCATCGGAGAGTCTCTACGTTACCGCACAATTCATATCCGCAGCAACGTTGTAAAAAGCTGTGAAAATTTGTGCTGCTCGCTCTTGCAGGCATAAAAATAAATCAGGATGTTAAATCTCGAGTGTATGTTATGAACTGAAAAGAGGAAAAAGTTATTATTTGAGGTCGTCACTAATCAGCTCGATGATCAATGAAGAGGAACAGCGAAAATGGAGAAAAATTTTGTCTATCGATACTTCACTAATGGGAAGTGAGCACCGAGACAAGATCGGTAATTCTCACCGCTCTGCGCAAATCTCCTCGATGGTGAAGAGCTGAGAGCAAAAGGGAGCACGTGAGCGCCGCCTGTGCTGAGCTCCGGCAGCAACAGCAGCACAGAACAGAAGTTTTATCTCTCGCTTCTCGCATGCTGTATGTGTATATACGGTGTTGCGAACAGAGTGGGCGGAGAGAAGCCGCGGTCAGATGATAGTGAAGGATGAGATGTGGAAAATAGAGGAGAAAAGAGAATGGAGAAGGTTAACGCGCAATCCCGAATAACTTAAAGCCCTTCTTGGTCGTTGGGGGAAAGAGGGAGAGCGAGAGAGAGAGAGAGAGAAAGAGAGAGGAAGAGAGCTGTACTATATATATGAAGAAAGTTTATGGGTGGGTTTGTATCGCTCTCCTCTCGAGCATCCTCAAGCGTGCGTGAATAGTGGTCTATCGCGCGACGACGAGGAAGAAGATGAAAAATAAGACGAAAAAATAAAAGAGAGAAGGAGCAGGGAGCTACTATACCAGGACGTGAGATGAGCAAGCTAGCCCTGAAGACCAGACAAAATGCAAATTTCCTCCGAGAGACCGCACGAGCCTGAGCGTCTCCGCTAATCTGTCTGGCGCATCCGTGACGTCAAAATATCCATTGGCGGCGAGCTCTCTGCATGTACTGTAATACCTATACGGATATGATGAATTTACTGGACGAACTTAGCCTGCAATTCCCAACAGAATCATATGACAGCCAACTTAATATGCTGGGAAAGAGCTACTCGATGATTTCAAATTAACTCGAAATTAAAAGGTAGATGGGTGAATATTCGCTATCCAATATTACGCGATGATATTTTTGGTGGGTAAAAATGAATACGTACTGGATAGTTTTACAAAATTTCGTTTATCAACAAATTAATTATTGAATATCGACTTTTCTCTGACACTTATCACTCCGGCATACGAAAACCGTACACACATGAAAAGTTATTGAATTTTTTCGTTAGTTATATCCAAGATTTCAAGAATGTGGATGTTCAAGAATACATGAGTATTTTAATTTTTGAACCTTGCCGTTGAAAATCGGCTGAAATATGAATAAATATCTGATGAGAAAGCATTCGGATTATAAGACAAATGGATCAGTAACGTTTGACAGCGCTGCATTCAATATACGTTCGCATGTGACGCCAGTTCGACCTTTCGGTCATATTTTGTCGTTTGTTAGCTTCGTCACGTTTTTTTGTAATTTTGTTACAAAACGACGATTGATTTTTATCCCGGTAAACTTTTTCATCGTTCATTTTTTCATTTTCCTCCACTGCAATACCACTTTGGACAGAAAACTCACTTCATAAACTATAAAATTTGGAAACAAAACTGACAGCGTGACATCAACTGAAATAATAAAATTAGTGTTTTCAAGCAAGTTTCGTCTTTTGAAATTTTCGAAAAATATAGTTGCGGCAAAAATCACGTAGCCGTCACCCATCCACCTTAACGCGTTCCAAAAATCCTTAAAACAACGATTTCAACATCGCTAGCTGATCGCATTTTTTTTATCGTTGCCATCAAGAGCAGAGAATCGACTCAGAACTGTAGCATGGAGAACCAACCTGAGTCTGACTTCAAACCTCCTCCCATTTGAATTTTCGTCTTTCATACACACCCGAATTTCCAGGATTCCAATTTTTACGCCCATTCAGAAAGGAAGGCATCTAATTAATAATTATAGAACTCAATAAAGGCGAAATCATTCAGAAAATGCTGCTTATTATAATGAACAAGCAGATGGCCTCCACGAGACTCGATCAGTGAGATCGACGCCCGCAAAGAAAGAACGTCGAGGGCTATACACGACAAAGAAGTGATCGATTCGCAATCGATCTTCCGCGTGGCAGCTTTTTATGTATACATATATATGCATAATGAGAGAACAGCGCAAAGGAGAAAACGAACAGAGAGAAAGCTCAACGCCCCTGCATCTTTCCATTAGTTATCTTTGCGTGTGCCATGTCTTATGCACAAGCGCAAAACAGCATACGAGAGACGCGTACTTCCTACAGGTCACCCACCACGAGTCTCACTTTCCGCTCGTTCTCTTTCGATCTTCTCGTTATTGTGCATTATAATTTTATGAATTTTAGTGGTTTTCACGAAACTATAGTGTAAGAGAATTTTAGGATTTCAAAGACTCTTAAATCATCGTAAGATCGTCGGTGTAATCCGCGAGCAATTATTCTACGGTGATGCGTTGTAACGATTCGATGGAAGGAAAACCACCGTTTCGGCCTAGTTCAAATCTCGTTATCAATGGATCCTCAAATTCTGATCTTTTCGTACTTTCGTGACGAAAACTCATCGTCGAACCCAATGATTCTCGATCTTGCTGTGCACTCTCGTCAACTTTTTGTCGTTTACTACCAAAGTGAATCTAACGCGGTTGTGGCTTGATGTAAAAAAGAAATTTTCAGCTTTTGAGACTGTCAGCCTTCCACATTCGTTTGCGAACGAAAAGTGCACGTTTGTCGGACAGCCACCGACCTCTACCTTCGCTTTATTTTCAATGCATATACTTTGTTGTACATTATGCGTGTGGACCTACTGTAAGATCGTTTATACTCTCGGCTGGTGTGAATAAGTATACTCGTATATAAACCGACAGCGATAAGAGGACGATTTTTTCGCTTCGGTACAAAGCATGAATACAGATATTCGTGGTGTGAAAGAGCAATATGCCTCATATTGTGCACGTATAACTACGCTCTTGAATGCAAATCGTTGTGTGGGTGCGAGGATAAGCGTGTCCTCTCGTACGGTGGAAGCATATTCACGCAGCAGGTATATTAAGGTTGAGACCTCACTGGGATCTCTTTCATTCGACTCTTTGTCGTACGCGCGTACTCTTGCAGTATTTTGGCCAAATGAATCGCTTAAGAAAAATGCTGAACATGTACAATATTTCGTAGCATAATAGCTGAAAAAAAAGAAATACTGCGAAAGTGCCTCGAGCCAGTGTGTAATTGAGTTGACGTTTTTCTAAGTAGTTTTTATCGCTGCTGACCCAGGAGCGAAACGTTCTCTGAAAGTCGCCGTCAGCCCGGGCACCAAGTTGACCTCGGTTGAATCAACAATCTCATAGAACTCTACCTACGAACAAGTTCGTGTGCTTGGGACTCGAATCGGAACACCGATCAGGCATAAAAGTACGCTTTTCGCTCTTGCTCACCATTTTTACGAAACGGGCCCGATTAAATCGACGAAATCGTTGCGAACATTCTTCATTTCATAGAATTTTTATTCCAATTTGTGATAAAATGAAATGGGTTTCTTCCGCTTCACGATTCAGCGCTTAGGCCCAACCTATGTTGAAGTTCCTCTCCTCGAAGTATCTACGATGGTAAATCGAGGTTCGGTATTTACCCAAAAAAAGATCGAATTTCCTCTCAATCATGTCGCATAACTCAATGTTTCTCGGCCAGGAGTTCTATGCCTTTCGATCTACGGATTAATTTCACACGCAGGGATATTTATACTTGCTAAGTTATGGGCACACGGAACTGCGAGATTGCCGCGAGACACTCGGTTCGTCTCGCGTGAAATAATCGATAATCGAAGCATGATTTAGGGACGATAAAGTACCGGTTTCAAATAATCGCGAGTCTCCCGTCTCTCTTGTTTCTCTCAGTCTTTCGTTTGGGTCCTTTCGAATAATGGACCCTCATCGATGTTCTTCGACGGCGGAACGCACATGTGTGGCGTATCCATTCAAGCGTGAAACTGACAGGGTGTTCGCGCCCGTGGACCGATAGAGCGAGCGAGATAAAAATCTTTCTCCATTTCCCGCGCGGGATCTACTCGTTTGCAAGCCCGCGACGACAACGACGACGTCAACGAAGAAGTCGAAGTCTCTCTAGCTTGTTCGCGCGTGACTGACGTGCGAATTATAGCGACATCTTGAGGGATCCTGCGGGGTGTTAACTCCGCGGGGTGAACACACGCTGCACGGTGGTGTACAGGGACGTAACCAATCGTTACAAAATCACACCCCGCTGTGCGAAAGCGAGGGGGCGTTCGAAACCGAGCTGAGGCACGCACGCACCATTAAACGCTTGTAATTAACCGAGCGTCGCTCGGCCGACACGGCTATCGTCACACCTCGAAATAGCGAACAATGTAACGATTTGTTTTTTCGAGTCGCCAACGGCGGATACTCTTTGCAGCGACAAGTTTACCATCCTCGCGATCCTTCGTTTTTAATGAAGAGAAAAAATACTGCAAGCAGAAAAGCATACGAAGGAGTCGCGGACTGTCGTTGATTTTATTGTGCGCTGATAACATCAATTGAAGCTGGCCACCAATTCGGATACTCCATTTGGGCGAACTAATTGAGAAATATTTTAAATCTACGGTGAGTCACGCGCCAGAGTCGCGATAAGAAATATTTGACCCGCTGAGATAATCCGGGAGTTGGAAGAGCGATGAAAATTTTAATTAAACTAACGAACGCACCGCGTGAAAGTTACGTTTGATGGAGTAAATAACGACTTCCGTTTCATGCACGGACACATTTCCTTTCGAAGACTCTCCGCCGGTCATTAAAGAGCTTTGGTGATAGGATATTTGCGAAGGAAAGGAAAGGATAAAAAATAACTCGGAGAATTCACTGAAGCCGATCGTATGGTGCTCGGGTGGACGTTTAATTGCACGATAAATCCTGATTCAGCGATTTGCAACCCATTTCCTAGTGCGGGGGCGCGCACCGCGATCGGTAGGTGATTCGAAGAGATCGCGCAAAAGACTGTAACCCACATGTGTGGGTGGCTCAATCCTTGTCTTTCTTCTTGATGAGTTAAATAACGAGAGAAAGAAAGAGAAGAGAAGACGCGACGGGCTGAGCGAGCCTCGGAGAAGTAACCTGTGCTTCAGTAACACATGTTGATAATTCAACGAGGAACTTTGTGTGAAAGTCTGTTGAAACGGAGCACCCGTGAAAGCCATCGCGTATCTCAAACGAGTGCGTATACGCACCTTCCAACGATCGATTCTCGTGTTCTTTATTTTTCGACGCGGTGTGTGAAAAAACGATTTCAACGTTGCATTCGAATTATTGAAATTATTCCCCGGACAATTTTGCTTCATCGTAAAATGATCAAATTGTATTTTATACCGTCAACGCGAGTACCGTGTATTTATTTTATGGCTCCCAAACAGGGAAATCTTTTGTAGACGCAACTATTGAATTAGGATCATTAAATTAATAACAATATTGAACGTTGATTAATTATCAATTCGAATACTGTCACGAATGCATTGATTCTTTATTTTCTAATAATAAATATCAACTCCAAAGCAAAATGTAATTTAGGGCCATGGACACAAGACTTCATTTTGTGTCGTCGACAAGTGAGTAATCGATGCTGCTTCCCCGAACCGAAATGATGCCAAAGTTCACTGATTATGTATCTCGAATCGTTATTGCCAGAAAATCGACGATTTTTTTATCGCCGAAACTAATGTTTTTTGTGATCTTTCGTTGTTACAGACTCCGTGGCACAGACGGCTACCTTAACGAGCCTGGCGTTCTTCCTGAGCTCTGGTCTGAGCACGGTTTTGGCTGCACCGTCTTACGGTTTCGGGCTCACGCAATCTACGAACAGCGGAATGGAAGCCTGGGAGCAACCTTGCGGGACACCTCTTGGTGCTGCGCTCAAAAGATCCCCGCAACGACACAGCGTTCATCGGGCATTAAAACGCGTTCGTACGCAGCTCCGAGTTGCTCAGAATCACTTCAGGAAGGACCTCAAGGATGTCCACGATATTTATGCAAAGGTTAGCACTGGAAATGTATTGTTATTTATCAAAAATGAATTTCAATTTCTATGGAAAAAATGTTGTTTGAGGAACATCGAAATTTCTCAATCGCAGGTCAATGCTCGTATCGACTTAGCTTTATCGAGCACTCGTTTGTTCGCTTTGTACGTTCTCACGCGGTCGTTCACAAGTCAAGCCAGTAATCTTCCGTTTATATCGAACCTGAGATAAGACTAAGAGAAGGAGACAAGTTTATAAAACACCCGTGGCTCGAGCGCTGTATACGCTTCTCGTTGCAACTGTACGTTACAGTTATTATTGTATCGTCTACATCGAGTTTGATGGACCGGTTGGATCTAACTTCAGTTCAGAAAAATATCACGTATGAGGCAAATTTCATGCTGACTTGGTCACTTCGCTAAGATTACTGAGCTCAAGCTCATTTGATTCGTTTCAACGAGACGACTTGTTCTCTACAAACTTTATTGTTTTATATACTCCATGAGATTGGAAACCATCTGATAAAATTGTCCATGAATTTGGTGAAATAATAAAAAATCTTAAATCATCAAAGTGTCGCAAATGGGTGTCAAAAACGCTGACTGATTTGCCCAAGTTTTTTGCTCGCGAGCACAGAAAATGATGAAATTTTCTCTAAATCACCGGAAGATAATGAAGGAACGAAGTAACTTAAATTAAGAGTGGCATACGCGAATACGCGAGGACACGAGGAAAAAAGCATTAAAGTATCTTGGTGGTTGGGAGAGGCGACACGAGAGAGTAGATGCTGCTCAGCTGTAGGTTGACAGTAGGTTGTTTCCTCATATGTTCAACCCACGATTCGCTTGTCTGCGGTCTCAAAGAGGAAACCGTCTCGCACATATATATTGTCCGGGTACATGCAAAGGGGATACGTGAATAAACGTTTTCATCCGAGCGAAATTGAGAGAATTTATTATCCCTCGGTAAACGTACGGCTCTATAAGCGATGAAATGTGCATCTTTATTTCTCGTAGTGAGAATGAAGTCATCGCTCGACTCATTAAATTTTTCAAACGCGATTTTTCGTTCTTCTTGCTTATATCGTGATCGCGCATCTCGTTGAATTAAACGACGAGATAAACCGCGCTTTAAGAATAAACTGATAACGAATTCTAAGCAACGTCTTAACTCACGTTTTATGCATATGTTCGCAGGTGTACAAAGTGCTGAAAGGACAATACCACATGAGTTGGTTGCCGGAAAGGCAACTCGAGTGGTACCATCGCGAGCTTTGGTGCATGGAGAAAGTGAAGAAGGCGGAATATGCGCTACCCAGACTCCACGACGCCCTCCAGAGATTCGCAATTACATTCTACTCCCTACGAAGCTTTCGTCTTAAATCGAACATCAACGTCGAATTCACAATTAATAGACGCAACGAGATCATCGATGGCATGCAGAACGAAGTTCTCAGGGTATGTTCAGTCTTTTGAATATTTTATTTGCATTGGCAATTGGAAAGATATTTCGAAAAATTTGAGACTTTTATCAATCTGATGAAAGTATTTTGTAAACTTTTTGTCTAATCAAATGAATTTATATGAAATTTTGATGGATTTACTATCGATTTTACAGATGCTGTGCGAAGTTGAAACAGCGATATTAAATCTCGGTCACCAACTTCCGGTGGTTCATAAATCGACGATAGTCACAGAAAGCTCAGATTGGACAACGGAAGGTGATCTCACGTTGATGCTCATACAGGATTGGGGTGTGATGCGACTGTATCAGGCGTTCCTCAACGACTGGACTCGAGCATTCCGCAATGCGACGGCAACAGGACCGGGAACGTGCGATCCAAACACGAAAAAGCCTCTTACCTTCGTGCCAAAAAGCAAGGCTCTTAAAAAAATGAGCGTCGAGAAGGGGAAGCGACCCTTGAAAGTACGAAAGCAAAAAGGACACATCCGGAAGCCGATTCAATTAGGCTCCGAGGGCTCGATATTACACGGTCGAAGAAGGGACTTCAGACGAAGGCTCGTCAAAAATCGGCGAAGAAAAGTTCTATAGATCATTTTTTTTTAAGTTATTTGCCAAAATCGTAACCAACATTATCACTCGATGAATCACGATAAGGGACGCGGCATTGTTACACTCAACACACCTTCATTATTTTAACATTGGAATCGAATTATTGAATGTATGAAATGTCACACAGTTCACTCACAAATTATTTATTTCATCTCAGCGATCATTCACATGCTCTTTCTTGCCGGTGCACACGCGTGCATTCACGCATATAGACACGATCACACAAACAAATCATTTTATAATTGACACGTCAAACTACATTAATGGACTCGAGACCAGTATTATTGAAATCTTGAAAATGATTAAACAGTATTAAATAAGGAATCGATATTCCAAGTGTCGAGAAAACATGAAAATTATCAGCTTTCATTAAACAAGTTTGGTAATTCAATAGTTATTTTGAATGTAAATGAAAATTCAAGATCTAGGCTCTGAATGTGTGGATATGTTGGAGGAAAAAAGTTACTGTACAATTTGTACATATTACATTGTTTGCCGGGACGAGCAAGCCTTCGGTGTTTGTTTTTTGTGTACGAGGAATTCCATGTGAGACTGGCGAACTTTTTCTCTGACCCCCGCCACTTTGGTTCATTTTTTTATACATGATTATATCAAATCTAAGACACCGCGACGTTTTTTCAGATTTTTCTTAAAAAATCTGAAATTCCGAAATCAATCGAGAAACACTCACTCGGGGCGAACAGTTAAATATTTTGGCACCTAAAACTAATTCTCTTTACAATTTTTGAATAATTAAATCAAAATTACGGACCTTGATCAGCTAGTAGTTACCAATTCCCAATACGGTACGATTATACGTACAATATTCACCGATTTTTGGAATTTTTTCAGATCTTTAAAAAGCTGCGTTTTTCCGGGTTCTTAAATTTTTTTTTCTCAATAATGGCTGTTTAGAAAAATCGTAAAAAACATCGGGCTGTCTTTTAGACCTAATATAACCATATTAAAACAATTAACCAAATTGGTGAGGGTCAGGGAAAAAGTTCGCTGGTCCCACGTGGAATACCTCATGCATAACTTTTTCACTCGCTCGGCCAATAGTAGTTAATATTTATTTATCTTAGCTTTAACGCGCACGAGACAATAACCGCGTGAGCTTGAAGTTGTTAGCTGTGATATTCTCGAACGTACGCGGACGTTACAGAGTTCCTACGTTTTTATATTCTTTATTATAGTTAATGGCGTTTGACTTTCGTATACGCACGTTAAGTATACCTTTTTACCCTCTGTCCAGTTAAGGGGACGAACGAAATTTTAGGAGATATTTATTAATGTGTACTTAGTTGTTTTTTACCCCATCATTCATTGGAATCTCACGATGTTTCGTTGGCAACGGATTCTCAATCCCCTTTGAAGTTCGAGTTCGTGCACCGAAAACGCGCAACAACTTCCAATCCGATTTTTTTTACTACGGACGATTTTGACGAATTTTTTTTCTCATGATTTGAAATTCACGACGTTTTGGAATTCGATTTTATATTGAAAGTATTTATAATATAATTTACTGGAAATCTTTTACATTCGCGAATCCTTTAAAAAAAAAACGATGAAACAATGCGGGACCAGGACGTTCGATTTCATTCGAACGATCCATTTTTATACCTTGTAAGGATAAAATTCATATTGAGAACTCTTCGTTCCAACTTCCCGAATAATTTACACGCGAGGTAGCATCCACATGTGCCAGTGGATTAACTTTAAGAGTGTCGTTGTACTTAAGTTCAATTGTACGCATGTATGGTATAGATACTTATTTATATTGGGCATATAGACGCACACGTATTTGTATTATTATTTGTCAAGAAAATTTATTTATTATGTCACGTTACCATCTCATATATTATTTATTTTCACTCTCCTATCTTATGTATTATCGTCTCGAATATAAAATTTATTTTGTATTTATTAATGTTTATTTTTTCATTCCCGAAACCGACAAAATAATTCATCCCAAAATAAGTTACCATGAGGTTACGTAGACCTCGTGTTTTTTTCGAATTATCTTGAGATTCAAACATTTCTGAAAAACGCACGTATTGTAGCTCATTTATTCTATCGGACGATTCAAAAAGATTTCTTTTTTTTTGGTTGTTACCTAAAACTGAATATTTTAAAATGAATTTATAATTCTAAGAGAGCTTGAATGGTTACTTACAATCACTTCTGGTTGGAAGTTCATAAGAACTGATCCTCCTATGTAGAAAATGGTTTTCCATAATTTTTTTTTATCTATCAGAAGATAGGAAAACGTTTCCATGGGATCAGGTCCACTGGTCCGGTGGCACTAAAATTGTGACAAAATCATTGGCATTATATTTTCAAATGTATGAACTGTCGAATGAATGGACGAAGAATAGGGAAAGAATTTTTCGAACTTTTTGGTCTGAGATGTCAAGGGCATATAAATAAGATGGGAAAGTAATGGATTGTTTAAAAAAACGTTTCAGTATCTAATTGGACCGTTCGAGTTGGCATGAGAGTGCTCGAAGTTGCATTTCATTGTTGTCCTTGTCACTAATACACGAGGAGTGAGATACATTCACGTCGCGTCATTCATTTTGCATATTACAGTGTCTCGCTGAAAAAGGCCTTGCTGGCATCGTGCGAGAGGCACACAAACGCGTGTTGCAAATGAGTTTACGTTTATCTTCGGACAACGACTCCCATCGGTTCTCTTTTCTCTTCTGTCTCACCTGCTGTGCAATCTTCAATGTCAATTCCCTCTAATCGTCAATGAATAACTCGCAGATATCTCTTCACCTTGTTTGAATAATAAAATGCAAATTGGAAGTGTTCTTCTTTGGAAGAGATAAAACGATTGAGATATATCAACGAAATTATTATTCGGGAGCAGACGGACATGCCACGATTGCTGCGACACGATGATCATCACTTTGGAATAAAAAATCGAATTGAGTAACTCCGAGACAGACCACGCTTGATAATCTAATTAAATCAATTTGAATACATTTTCATTTATCGGATTGAGCATGAACCGGACCAGTTGCATAAAAAAAAATTGGAGGCCTTACAGGTTACCTACATTTGAAAATGAGCAGCGAACCCTTATTCAAAATACTACAAAAATTTTTTAATGTTTTGCTGTCGTTTTGATCATCAGAAAGACAACATTTTATTCTGATTTAGTTCACCTACATTCTTATCATCATGTTTGAAGTTTAAAGAACAAATATCAGTTTTCCTATAATTAGCAGTGTGTCAAAAAATGCCAATATTTGCCATGTGACGTCAAAGAATCATTCGAACTTCATTTCGTCTTTCGTCACGTTATACAAATAATCGTTTTTTTTAGACATGCCACGGTATCTAACGGCGTAAACACATTGATGATGTAATTGTTTTCGGAAGTCATCGTAGGTCTTCTTCCATCAGGTCTGGGACTGGTTAGCAAATAATAGTGATTCATAGGAAAACGAAAATTTTGTAGTAGTCGAACATTTGATTTTTTGAATTTTATGAATATTTGAACTGCTTGGAGGCCTTTGAGCGGATGTATTCCCCTTTCAAGCACTGACGTCGGTATCCTATCGACTTTATCAGATGGTAAAAAAATGCGAGACACAAGCGACCTTTTTATTCACTCTTTATCGACTTGGAGGTTTCGCATACCGGGTATCCGCGTATCAGGAGCACATGACTGGTGTAAAGCTCTCCTGGAAGGCGTTGACCACTCTTTATAAATCGATCGCGCAGAAGGCTAGCGAGCGGAATGGTTGATTGTCAGGAAGGAACATAAACTGGGATGGGCTTGTGAAATTATATGCAACGAGACGTATAATAATTACACATTGAAACAAAGGGCGAGGCTTAGACCATCAGTTATTTTACCAATCATATCCACCCGTATACACATTTTTATTCAACGAAGATGCATTATCGATTTTAGATACTCCTTTGTTAACAAAATAGATCAACGTTTCGTTCTGAGCCGAATTCCCTCGCAATTTTTTAATTCTCTTCCAATAAAATCGTAATTCTTATTGTACGTTTGGGTAACGCACTACTTTGATACGTTAGAGTTTCAGTTAAATGAATTGCGACTATTTGAAGTGAACGTGCAATTATATTTTCTTTGCATTTTTTATCACTCATTTCATTGGGAGTTGCTGAGGGAAAGCTGAAGCTGGTTCAGGGGTCAAAATGTTCCCGGTGGTGAAGACGACGCAAGAAGCCTTGCGGAAAAAACCCAATAGCTCATCCACGAACAAGTATCTGGTAAGCTAGTTTCGTCTCTTAAGCTATTGCAATCATAAACAGGTGGTCGTAAAAGAATTAAATGTGTGGATTAGAATTTTTATAATTATGGTTCTTCGATAAAATTTTTGTATCAACGTGTTTGTATGCACACGCAGCGTCATGAGTGACGCTCTATGCTAGGACCAACTAAAATTTCACGACTTGCGTAAGAAAAATTTTAAGGTATTCGTAATACTGCAAACATAAATCCAGATGAAACAAGTACGAGGGATTTTTGGTATCCGTTACTAAGACCACGCTATTGGCAATAAAAACATTAGAACATTTTCGAAAAGTTTCATTTGTGGAATCAGATAAAGTGGCAAATCTGATAAAACCACAACGACAATCTACATAATCGCTTGACAAAGAGATTTGAAAATGAATCATTTTTATGTGAAAGCGTTTTTTTAAGTAAACCCAAGTTCTACCATGTACGCCGCTGGTCCCCAGTTCGAACCCTCGCTTCGATACAACTTTGGTTGTATCTTTGGTACTTGGTTGGTACTCGTTGGAGATGGTACTCGAATATAGCAATGTGTTGTTTCACTCGTTTCATGGTTACTGAAGAACTGACTGCCGAAGTATCTCCGGCGGGCACTCTCAGCCTCCCACAAGGAAACAACTCGACCTAAATGTTGCCAAAGAGGATTCCACACGAAGAAAGTAAATTGAACTTTTTTAATGCCTGCTGACATTCGTTGCAACGGGATTTATAGGATTACGAAATGAAAAAATTCTCGAAAAATATTTATTATGAGCAGTTTTTCAAGTTTGTCAAAAAGCTGGGAAGAAATTGTTCATGCGCAGTAACGATGGGACTCAATAAAGTTATGAAGGAATCTGGGGATTATGTGCATCACGTGCGAAGAAATCCGTCACTAGGTCCCAGATGTACCGGTAATTTTCTTCATGTTCGATGCTCTTCGGAATTCATGCTCTTTATATTCCTCATTAGGAAAGTGTTTTTAAAAATACTCTTTTTTCGACCGTCTCAAGTTAACGGCTGTGACTTTTACCTTCTGACTACCATCTCCGATTGATAACTAATAATAAACGAGAATTGTCAATTCCTCGGAATGAGTCTAAGTATAGAACACCATAAGGACAAAGCATAGACGTTATACATTTTGTCTTCTGACGCAGTATAGAATTCGGCACATTTGCTATTTCTCTTAAGAAGAGGAACTTTGACGCAAAACGCGTGTGAAAATCACCATCATCGTACTAATACGAAGAATCAAAGTTGGAGCGAGTTGTTTGTATAATCGCCATGTACGGTGGTCGGTCCCTGATACCGAGCGGCTTGGAACGAAGAGAGTCGAAGATAGGGAGACGGAGAATCATACCCGTACGTTGCTTCGACGGGTACTTACGTCGACTTCATTCATAACTTTTGCTCTGCTCGTATGTATGTATATGTAGGGTAAATATTACGCAGGCGTACAGTTCCGAGGAGATAACCCTTCTCTTTACAGTTTTCCACGCTGCGTCGCCTCGGAGTAAAACTATTGTCGATCTGACGTCACAGAACATCGACGCTCTTTTAACTTTACTACGAAATTCGCTAACGCGCGTAAGCTCGTGTTCTCACAACTGTTCTCGTGCCCTTAAACAAACACCTGTGAGAAGAATCATAACCGTCAGCTTGTCTCGGTCCGTATTTCTAGACGGACCCTTGATTGCAATCATTTTTACATTTAATTGGAGCGACCACAGCATGCCCTGAATATTTTTGTAGGTTTTCTTTATTTGTACGTTACAAAGAGCACTAAACAGAGGCGAGTAGGTGAGTGAATATTTTCGGATTTGACATCGCAGTCAATGAATATTCAGTAAAGACGTTCATCAACTTCCATGAACTTTCATATGCAGCGATAATTGCAATAGCGAACTTGCTAATTGAGCTTTAATGAAAGTTCGAACGATCATCGTGACGGCGATGACGCGCGTTTTCCTCGATACCCGGCGATTCCCTGACATTACGCAACGATGAAGAAAGGGGCCCACCCCGTCGATTAGAAACGCGCACCCACACGTGTGTGCATTCGTGTACACGGATTTTTGCACACGTTTTTAGAGCTCAGTTCGACGTAGCCGGTCGGCTTTCCCGTTTGAATCACAACGCAAACAGGAGGACGAAAGTGTATGGACGCCTCATCGAAACGGAGCGCAGGATTTCGTAGATGCACTCGTCTATGCATCTCCATTTACCGTAAAATCCCGCGATGATATTGACGGTGCTTCGCAGAAAGTGCAGAAAAAGATAATGCAACAATGCAAGTGGGCGGGATCCGGGAAAAACTATAACGGAACGGGAGAGAAAAACCAGAAGGGAGAAGAAAACGTAGAGAAAGCAGCCCCATGATCTATGACTAAAGTAGTAAAACTATCCTGAATTTGTATACACAATAAATACTCGACGGCCGTTAACATCCCGCGCATTCGCATGAGATACGTGCATATTTAAAGAAACGCATACCTTTCGCACGTATCAGAACGCTAACTCGTCTAATCTTTCTCGATCTTTGGTTACGTTATTTCTATTTACAGCTATGGATCACCAACGTAAGGGAATCCTTCGCATTACGCAGTCCGTGTCCACGTGTATGTAGCACTCGTTTTAGCGTTTTTTTTTTTCTTTTTATTGAGGTGCAAACTAATCATTTACATGGCAATGGTTATCGATGACGGAATGTTTCTGTTACGCACAAGAACTACGAAGGTGCTAGTCCTGAGTGCACGACTGAATTCCATCAATCGTTTTTTCTAATTTCTTTTTTTCTTCGCTCGGCTAGGCCACGCCGGGCGAAGGTATAAAGGGGCTAACCGGTCCGTTGAAGAATTTTGAAACCGTTTTGAAATGATAAATATATGTCAAAAAAATTCTATAGAAAAACAAACTCAAATGATTTTGAAATTATATCGTATACTTGCGTGAAATTGCGTGAAAATTATTGCGTGAAAATATTTCGAACTTGCGTGAAATTACGTGAAAAAATTATTGCTCCTTTCCGAGTAATCATCAAATGTGAAATTGCGTGAAAATATTTCGAACTTGAGTGAAATTACGTGAAAAAATTATTGCTCCTTTCCGAGCAATCATCAAATGCGATTGCTCCGAAAGTCCAAATTGCTCTAAATTGCTCTAAAAGGATTTGGATATTTTAATCAAATCCTATTTGCAACAATTCGCAGCTGACACTCTTCACAGTTTTTTCAATGTCTGCTTTTTTTGTTCTAGAAGCCTTTGAGTATGTTTTTTCGGAGTCCATTGAAAATTTGAAGAAAAAAATGTTCATTGTAATGCTTTGGAGTCAAGTTTAACAATTGCAAAAAGGATAAAGATAGATTAAGACTCAACCATGTACGAATGCATACACATGCACGCTGGCTTTCATAAGGAGAATATAGAACGATCGAGGAGGAGTGAGCGAGATGAACTAGTTGAACGCAAGGCGTGGTGTGCTGCGAGGATGTGCGGTTCAGGCTGTGAGAAAGCACAAAACTGACAAAACTTTTGCTGTTGTACGACGAGGGAACCCGACATCGTTCGAACGAGACTTCGAAGCCACGCGTCGTACGTACGTACACGATTGTTTACACTATCGCATATATAAGGAGGAAGAACCAGAGTTTGACAATCTCAGTTTGCGATCTCCAGCAACTTGGCCAACATCACCATCATTATCATTATTTCCATCAGTCAAATCCGTCGATCAATCAAACTGATAAGCCTTAATTTGCTTTACCAGTTAATCAAATTCTCTTTGAATATTTTAACGAAGTTGCCCTCCCCCCTTAAAAAAGATTTGCGAGCAAAAAGTAAATTCGAGAAACTGAAAAATCGAACGACTTTTTTGCAGTTTTGTGTACAGTGTGAACAGAATAAAATTGTCAATAAAATGTCGATGATAAAGACATTCAAGTGCTTCATTGCAACTGTCACAATCGTTGCGTTAACGAGCATCGTTTCCGCTGCACCTAATCGTGCCAAGAGATCGTTGACACCTTCCTGGCATTTGCCGTGTGGCGACGTACTCGAGAGCGAGACCGCAAGTTTGGGCAATACCGAGGACGACGTCAAGGCCAGTCTCGAGAGCATCAAACTGCAGCATCAGCTGACCATGAACGACTATCTAAATCGAGATTACGAGTATCTTTACGAGGCTGTTAGATTCAGTATTCAAGATCATCAATACATACCGAACTGGATACCGGGCAAGAAAGATGTCAACATGCTGAAAAATCTGTCGCAACAGAGACCGCAAACGGTAATTATCTGATTCTGCTTATCTGCTATGAGATCGAGTCACTGGACGCGTTCTTCAAAACACTTTAGCCCATTCTCTCCAACCCCTTTTTCTAACTCCATTAAGGATGGTGGATCACGACGATACAACGTTGCCATGCGAAGCCATGTTAAAAGTATTAAGAATTTTCAAAATGATAAGAATTTAATAAAATTTGGTAAATGTATTTTTTAACAATATATAAGACAATATAATTTTTTTTAGGTTTTTCTACCACATAGCTCTCGAGTAATTGAACATTAAAGTTCACGTGTATAAGCATAGAGTTTACATGTATACAGTTATACATCTCGTGCATAAGAACTTTGATTTAATGCTCAATTATTCGATAACCATGTGGTAAAAAAATTTGAAAAAAATTGTATTTGTATACTTGATGCTAAAGAATGTTATCACCAAATTTGATCAAATTCTGATTATTTTGATTTCGTGATACACCCTCCTTAAGAGTCGGATCAGTCGACTAAAAGTCACTTGAAATTTTCGAAATCGAAATTTACAGATATCTCTCTCGCACTGACGGTTGCGATGTACCGACTGATGCATCCTCTTAAGAAATTTAAAATGACAAACAAACGAAGGGTAGCTTTTTCTCTTAAAGTTTTCCTTATTTTTCATCGTAGAGCCACTTTTCATTTTTAGAGTTCGATGTGAGCTTTATGAAATGTGTCAACTGAGGAATTGTGTTGGTAGAAATAGAAATAAATACAATCAACAAGTTAACGAGTTCGTAGCTGTTCTTTTTAATTCTTTAAATTCGAGTGATTGTTCATACTTCGACGAGTCCCATCGTGAAAGTTGTAAGGTTAATTAACGTGGAACTTCAATTTCCCTTGGAACGAAATCACATGTCACCTTCATTCACAGTTGCGCACGGGAGTCCTTTTATGCGCTGCTATGAAACAAAGCAGGAGAATGGGTGAAATGGGCGTCCTGCCTGCTCGCGTTATCTATAAATCTTGTGTACGATACAATTGATTAACGTTAAATAACAAAATTTTAATGAGGGAGTAATTATTATAAAGTATCCGGAAAACAGGAGAGGTCACTATACTCAACGTTACTCGTAACGTGTGTGCATCCATGAGATCCTTTCTCGCTCTCTTTCTCCCTCGTTCAATCGCGGCTGTATGTACACGAGGATCGCAAAATCCTACTGATCCTCGCATGCTCGCCGGGTCCCGCAACGCCGCAATCGCGCGCATGTCCCTCAAATACTTACGACGAGGGGTTCTATTTGAAAATCTCTCCTTCGTACATGAGCATAAATTTCGTTATGAATAACCTGATTCCACCACAAAATTCATTTGATCAATTATTTCTTGTATTTTGCTCCTTTTGCATGAAAATTGTATTGAAAAAAGTTCGAATATTTTAAAAAATAATTAATTTGAAAAATAGCCTTTTCAAAGTGTTCTCAAAAGTAATCTTTTCGATACCGGAAGTTGGAGAATGTGCCATTCACTCGATAAAATCGTGCTTGAGGAGCCTCATTCACTTACCACTGCCATGATTACCACAAGCCTCCAACTTACAGACATTTTTTTTGCTTGTCCCAGATAGCGAATTACTTGCCGAAATTACACATGGACCTTCAGAAATTTGCTGTCGCTTTCGAGGAACTGATCGAGGACGAATCGAGACCTAAATTTCAGGAGGCACTTTTATCGACACAGAGTTATTTGACGATGATGCTTTGCGAAGTCGAAAGTAACATCGTGGTATTACCTACCTTGAAATTACCCTTAAGAGTACAAAGAAGCATAATGAGCAGCACGGAACGAGAACCTGTCGATGTTACAAGGAGACTCGTAAGAGACTGGGGCATCCTTCTCAAGTACAGAGATTACCTGCACGCCTGGAGACGCATTTTCGACTATTGATAGTGCCGTTCCCACAAGAATTTGACGAGAAGTTAACACGAGGATAAATTGATGGCTTCTGGTGCAACGAACTGTCAACGAACCAATGAAAATCTTGGAAGAAAACGTATTTAGTCCAGTGGGGAGACCAGGTTCAAGAGTCTGAGGATATTTCTGGTCTTCGGTGTACGAAAATAATTCGTAAACTAAAAAGTATTTATAGAGGGTGGTAGGAGGCAGATGACCACGTTGATCGAGAGTGAATATCGAAGCGATTATTTTTGTAAAATCGTGGAATTACGGGAATCTTCGGGGCATCGACTAGACATACGAGACTCGATGAGAAAATCGATGCAGATTTCGTTTCGCATACTCGCCTACGTCATGACATGCATTTTCAGTTTAACGACGCGCTCGACACGTGTATTTTCCATCAGACACCAACGCGGTGAGCGCTGCTCCATGCACGTGAAATCCTATGAATCGCGTATCGTATACTGGCCTGCAACACTCTCGTAGTTGATTCTCGACATAACCGCATTGACTCCATTCATTCAATGTCGTTTTAACATCTAAATGCGACTCAACTCCCCGGAAAGTGCTGAAAGCTTTCAATAGAAATTTTATTTATTAGATATTTATTCAATTAGCCACGTATTATTTATTTCACTTAGACATAATAATTTATTTGCAACGACCAACGAATCGCGATATCATTTTATCATTAGATTTACCAATAATAGCCAGTGCGGCCGGTGATTTTTTCTATTTAGATACTAAGCTATTTATGAAAGACATTTATTTATGATTAAGAGGTACTGAAATCGTACAGTATTATCAAATCGAAGTAATCATGAAAAAAGTATTCGTACCTCTGCGCAATAATTTATGACTATTTATATCATGTCAACGACAATAATTTATTATATTTTGTACGCTGTTTCCTAAATAAACAAATACAATTAACGTGACAAATCGACGTTTCTGTGTTTCATTATAGCTCTCGTAATTTTTTTGTTTTTTTTTTTTTTATATGCGTATGTAAGATTCGGGAATAATTCTCTGCATTTAATTGTTAAGAGTCTCGAATTTTCGGTACAGTATTTGTAAACACAGCCCTTAATAACTTCATTAATTTTCTGAGTTTTATAAATTCTGTCCATTCCATAAGCATTAATATTGGAAGATCATCTTCAGAGGTGGACGTACACAACGATCGGTCCAATTGAATTTTTGTTTATCGACTTGAGAAGAGTACGCGTAGGTCTTTTTGTATCTGCTGAAAATAAATGATCGTCTCATACGAACGTTCTCTTTTCGATCGTCAATCGGTTACAAAGTCCCTAGTCTAACGACTGCGAACTAAAGTTAACCACTGCCTCTATCATATCGGAATTAGGAACGACGTCTTACCATCTGTCGGTACGCAAGAGCGCAGTTTGATGTTGCCAATTGCGGTGAATCTATACTGAAAGCTTTTTTACCTTTTTGTCGGATTACAAGAACGATCAAATGATTGGAACCCAGATCTAGAGTCGTGGTAGCGACTCAAGACAAGTGAATTTATGTTTAAGGTAGTTCATGCCATAGTTTTAATGGGTAGTCGATTGACACGCATATTAAATTTTAAAGGGTTCGTCTTACTAGTTATTGAGATATAAACGCGTTTAAATATGAAGAAAAATACAAAGGGTTGTAGGGACTATGCATAAGAAATCGTTTATCTTTCCTTATAAAGAATGAACGATTCTTACAAAGTTTATGAAAAAGTACACAATAACAATGAAGTATATAATGAAGGTCTGGGAAAAAAATCGAGACGATTGTCTTACTAATATGAAGATGTGTATTACCTTAAAGATTGAACAAAATTGGTAAAATGAACAATCATAACCTTACATTTGCTTATTTCAGCATTTTGTTTTTTCTTGGCTTGGACCATTCCTGTCTTTTTATTAATACTTTTTTCTTGATCCATTTTCCGTGGTGTTTTCCCTTTGCGCTCTCCAATGCGATTTTTTACATAAAAAACTATTGTGTTTCCGCCAGGGACGAATGAAATTTCGGATTCAGTTAGGATCTCCAATTAATTAATGGCTTGTAATTTCATTTGCCAAAAACATAAGTTGAAAAAATGTATTGAAAATTTAGAATTAATAACTCTGACATTAATTTAAAGTGATTATATTTTTAATCAGGGAGTAAAAATCGTCCCAATTTAGATACTCATAAAATACGATCCTCCGAGCATGATCTACCTTAAGCGAGTCGTTTCCTCTACAACATGGTTATGATGAGATTCTGTGGCTTCGAGTGTCAATGAATGCGACGGTCTCGATATCCCCAGTTCACTCCTGTGCCAAAATCTTCTTCCAGTAAATATTCAACGTTTTTTTATTTCAGCTTCGTTCCAATTCCATTATTAATAATTGTGAAAATTGGGAGGTACAAAAGTCACGGAATACAGCGATGACGTGTATTTCTCGACAGCATAAAAAGTCACAGCGACGAGATGCTCTGCTCGATGAGAAAGGTTCGAGTGTATAAGTTAAACTCCAACAACTACAGCAGCAACTCGTGCAATAGATTGCATTCGTTGTCATGACTGGCATTCAAATGCCAGGCTGCCAGGTTCTTTGTTCTCCCCACGTCTATTGGGTATAACATGATCAGGGATTATCCTGAAGAACGCATCTTTCATTTAGTTAGCCAAGAAATATGAAGGTACGGGGACCGCTGTTCTACGTCACTTTGTTTTAAGGCGTGTGCTATTCACGCATCGTTTTTGCGCGCATTTAAATCTTCAAAATAGTAAAAAATGAAAAGAAAAATTTTTTTTAGTGTGTGCTCTATACTTTTTGGATTGCTAATCAAATTACTGAGAGCTTTTCCGTGTCATCAAAAATGGGAGAGAAAGCCACCAAGAAATCTGCGATTTTTAACGACGGTTTGACTGTTCTGCGAACGCGTTCCCGTGATGCTTCTCTGAATAATTGAATGTCAGTTGTTTCCACGTGATAGATCGATATTGAAGAAAGAAAAGCGTTTGCCAGTTGATTATTAATCTATGTGCAGGACTTATCCACACGATAGATACAAAATCATAGAGAAACTTTTCACGAAGACTTGATATTAGCCTTTACCATGGTGGTTATCACGTAGGATTTGCCAACATATTCACATGTGTGCAGTCATGTATCGTGAGAAATGGCAATAACGGTGAGAAAAAACATCGAGTTGTAGTCGTCCTCGAAATCCCCTCAGGCCTGTATGTCTTGCGTGTCTTTATTTGTGTTCATTTCGATTTGCTCATACAAGGAATTCTTCAAATTTAAATAATCAATGAAAAACCATAATGACTTAGTTTCGTGTTTAATCTACCAGCAGAAGCTGCATTCAGACGTCACACATCGAACTAGATTCGGGGTCTACCTCGTTGGTTAAAAGAAATGCGTGCCATTTTTGTGAAAAGTAAAAATGAGGATTGAAGAAAGTCGATCACGCAAAAGAACTCTCAAAATATCGGATCGTTGCAATCTTGGTAAAAAAAAATCACTTGCAAGAGGCGGGAAGAAACAATTTTCCTCCTAGCAAAGAATTCTCTCAACGTGTTGGACTGCAGTATCGATTCAGTCGTGGTTGGAAATAATTCAATAAATGCCATGAATAATCAATCAGCTTTATGTGGCGTTTGTAGAAAATTGATTAACGCCTGATCCATGATCGAGGGAAATAATCATTTAAAAATCAAGTAAATCGAATATGCCAGTTAATATTGAGAACCCTGCAAAAGGGAATTTACAGTCTAAGCATTTTGATAAGCATCAGGTCCCGGACTCGATAAGCTAGTAAAAAAATAACCCAGTTTGCTTGTGCTGCTGTATAGAGAAAATGGGAACAAGTTCAGAAAGCAGTTGGTTTGTTATTAACACGAAGGTAGGAATAGAAAATCCTTAACCCACAGGTCAGGAATCCCAATAAAGTATCGGGTTCTCGACTCCCCCGAGGTTTTTATTTTTCTCATTTAATTATAATGATTATCGATTAATTGCTTGATTGTTACGCAAGCGAATGATCTCGGGCACTTGATCGTGCTCGGGAGCGAGAAAACGTCTCCGTCGTGCGACGCCCCCATCCAACCACGATTACATTCCATCCCACTCCTCTCCTTAACGTCTTCGTACAGTTTTATTCTCTTCGGCAAACTCCTGCCGACGCGGTAGGCTTCCATTGTTTCGATTTACCGTTTACATAATAGTTAGCCAAACATGAGGAAACTTGCGAGGAGCGCGGCGAGAGGGAGACAATTTCAGTCGTTAAGCGAGTGAGGTGCGATCAAGATTCCAGGGTAACGCTTTCCTACGATTGCGCTTTTTCCCCCTCCCCCTACTTTTGCACGATTATCCTTCATCTTTCCGCTTCAATCTCATTTTTTACTTTACTTTTCTCTTTTTCTTCGATCTCTTTCACCATTCCTCTCTTTCTTTCGCCTTTACGTATCATCGCTCGACTTACGCTTCGCGCTTTGCAACGCACATTATTCAATACTCAGACGCTGTTCTCTCAGAGGCATATCTATATTTGTATGTATAAATACATACGCGAGAGAAGCAAACGATTTTTTCTGAAACGTCATCATCGTCCTGTTCCCCGATAAATATATGTTTGTATGTTTTATTTAGTACTAGAATTGAACATCGTCTACGATAGTTGTACAAGCATGATGTAAACTCGTGCTTCTCTATTAGCGAACACTTAACAACAACGTTTCTTTATGGACTCTCGAATGGTCAGTGGGTAAAGAGAGCAAAGAGATGCTCTGCACAACTTCAAATCCTCGTAGTTTCTCGCTTTATTGTCGTGAGTTATATCAACTTTATAGCCGCTCGATCCACTTCATCGTACTTCAATTTCACTCTTGTAGCTTGACCAATAAGTTCGACAAAGTGGAAGAAAATCATAAAAATTTTACATTCACTTGCCGAAACTCTCGCGCAGGTATCTCGTGACCGTCTCGTGACTTGTCTAAATGAACGTTTTTTTTTCTTCAGTCGAGTTAGTCAAATGCGTTGCAACAATTGCACTGATTTTCTTCCACTTTTTCTTTGTTCGCTTATAATTATTATACTCGTGTTTTTTTATTACTTGGCTTTTCATTTCACAAGCAGTCTCTGTTATCTGAAAGAGGATATTAAATTTTCTTTGGTTCGTGCGCTGCTCTATTGTGCTTTATCGCCATGGAAATAAGTGCAACTACCACTTTCTACGCATAATGACATATTGCAATTCCTACCATTTTTAATTGATATTCCTATATTATTTTTAACGTTCGTACATCCGTGGAAAACGCACTTTGAATATAATTGCTATGAAGAGAAATCATTTTTAATGGTAATTGAAACGGAAATTCGTAATTATTGAACTACACTTTGTGCTTTTTGTGAATTTTTGGTACTCAAGAATCCACTTTCTCGTTTCTCTTTCTCTGTGAACATTCTTCACAGAGAATTTTGCTCGAGGATTCGACATTTTTTTAACGAATAGTTTGTGCCACGTGGTTTTTTTTTCTATGATTTTATTCCAGTGAATCACTTGCATTGATGTATTTTGATTTCATAGAATAATTCGAAATGACAATGACTTATTAAAAAAAAAATCGTTTTTGGTGTTCTAGAAAAATGGATTATCACCGAGCTCAAAACTGTTCCACGCTACGTCAAATATCTGAAACACAGCAGTGCGGAATACGTGATGGGTGAGGTCGAACACCGAGAGAGGCGCATCCAGAAGTAATATGCAGTACCGAGGCGTACCTTTTAAGGAGCGCCCACGGTTAAAGTTCTCGCCTAAATGTCGGCCTCCATATACCACTTTGCATCGTTACAACAATTCATAGACCATTTATTTTCATATCCAACATCGTATATCTTATGCAACGAAGGTATACTCCGAGGGTGAGTCACTCAAAAAAAGTGATCACCCAAATAAATTCATCGAACTCGAATAAGCTCGATGATTCAGGTTGTTTGATTTTCTTTCCTGAGTTTTTCGAAATGAGGCTAATTTTCGTACGCCATTTGACAATAAGGCGATGACTAGAGGATCAAAAATTAATGCTAATAATTCCAGCCCAATCGGATGAGCTTGTTTGAGTGATTCCAACTTGTTTCATAGACGAGTTGTAGCATTTTTGGCAATTTTTTCACTGTACTTGTTTTCATAAAATAATTCCCATGGTAGAAAATATGAATGTATATATGAAAAGAACTTTTTTTAAAATTGAATCGTTCTGTATTGAACCTAACAAAAATCCCTTTGCTTTATACCCACTTGTGTATGTTGATTAATCACATGAGAATTTCTTACATCCTTGCAAATATGTCCGAGAGCAACGACGTTATATTTCCTTTATTGCTTTTCCTTTCATATAACATTTGGCTTCATGCACGTTTTCATGATTCCCCGAGTCCCAGAATTTATTGCTCGTGCGTACGTGGACTGTCGGATAAGAGGACAAAAACTGGAGACGAGCTATAGAAATCAGCGTTGTCTTCTCTGCCGTTCAGGTTCGAGCGCTGGATATACGCACACAATTTACTTTGCTGCGGAATAAATATAGTAGATTCATTTATTGATACACGATGCACGTACGATCGTTACACGCGAGATCTCTTATTACCGGTCAACGAATCGTTAACGTATTATCTCGTTAATGCCAATCGAGCTGATCGAGAGCGTTGAAAGGACAGGCAACGGCACGCTCGATCGTTCTAGTCCTCGTTGTCTCGACGTCACTTTACGAGTTCTTTTCTGCATTCGCGAATTCATCAAGAAATACAATTAAGACAGTGTAACGGAATTGCTCGTTAAAACAGTTAACCTCGCATCCTGCTCGGAGTAATGCCAATAAATAATCCCGGAAGCGTAATCCCTATTACATTTAAATTACATTTATACATATAAGTCAAAATACAGTCTGTCAGGTTCTGCAATAGCGTACTTCGATAATTTGCATTTTATTGGTTCGTCAAATAGAGTTTGCTCGGGTCAAGTAAATGCGAAGAAAACATTGGTGTTTTCCAGTGTCCATTTTTATTGAGCCATGAGCAAAATATTTTCGTCATTTCACGAACGACTAACGAACAAACAATTCAAACCAGGACAAAAGTTACGAATTATTATATTCTTGCTTTGGGTTGAATATTCATGAAAATTCGAATATTTTATATTTTGTCAAACCCCACTTTTTTCGATCCTATGACGTACTAGTTATCGTCTGACTGTCGATCTCAGTGCGTGAAGAGTACGCTAGGACTCCTTAGGAATGATTGAAATTATGCAAACATATGAACGTTGGAGCGATTCGTTCCAGCTGAACCGTCGACTCATAATTTATTCGGTTTCCCATTATAACCATGGTCTCTGACCAATCGATGTTCTGGTCACTTGGAGTACATCCTCGTGCTTCCTGCCACGGAGCAGGCAGATGAGAGCTTAAGAAATGTTCGAGCGCCTCTCAAACTAATGCGTGAAAAGATCAAAGGGGAAAGTAAGCTGCAGCGCCGAGACGAAGAGGAGGATTGAAAAAATGAGGAAAAAAATAAAAAATAACGAAGGAGACTAACAAAATGTGTCGTTCGAAAGACAGACAGATCGAGAAAAGCGATCGAGACGCCGAAGAAAAATACGAGATAAAAGTAATCCAACGATAAAACAAGGAGAGCAAAAGAAAAATATTCATAAGGAACACAAACAAATGACTGGACGCATTAAAAAAATGTGACGAGTCGATGAAAATTCAATTGAAAAACAATATAAAAAAGGGAGTGTCATGGAATTTTAAGGCAGCATGCACGCTGTTGTTTTTGTCGGAGAAAGCAAGGGCATGAATCGAAGATCACCTCCATCTATTATCAGCTCTCTCGTACCTCTCTTATTCCCTCTCCAGTAAGATCGGAGTGAAATATATAGCATCTGAATACAAGATTCGTTGAAGGAACTCAGAGAGCGTTGCGTGTGTGTGTGTGTGTGTGTGTGTGTGTGTGTGTGTGTGTGTGTGTGTGTGTGTGTGTGAGTGCGAGCATACTGTACGAACCATGTATTGATGCACTAAGGAAAGCATTTGAGAGAAAAAGGTCACGATTTACTGTACTATTGTACGAGGTAGTGGGTCGAAGACAAAAATCATGAAATCATCAGCTGCGAATCGGTGCAACAGTTTGAGTTCAGTCGTGATAGTATGCAGACCGGTTGTTTAGAACGGTCACAACATCATCCGATCGTGGAGTTTGACTACGAAAAGGGGCGAAATAACCGTAGCAAAATAGTTTTCATTCAAACTCCTTCAAATGCTAAGCGCTTACGTAATGGCTCGACCATATGATTTCGATGGCTAAAAAATTAGTGCACTTAAAGTAGCGTGACTCGAGCAAATTTGCTATGATTTTTATTATCGAGTATACGCTTTTTGTAGAAAACATTAAGGTAGATCATGTCCGAAGGATCATTTTTTATGGGTGTGTAAATTCGATTGATTATTACTCTCTAATTAAAGATATAATCACTTTAAGTTAATGTTAGAGTTATTCATTTGAAATTGTAAATACACTTTTTCAACTTATCTTTTGGCAAATGAAATTACAAGCCATTGATTAATCGGAGATCCTAACTGAACCCGAAATTTCATTCGTCCCTGGCGGAAACACAATAGTTTTTCATGTAAAAAATCGCATTGGAGACCGCAAAGGGAAAACACAACGGAAAATGGAGCAAGAAAAAAGTATTAATAAAAAGACAGAAGGCTGCGACAGGAATGGGCCAAGCCAAGAAGAAACAAAATGCCGAAATAGGCAAATGTGAGGTTATACGAGTGCTCGTTACCAATTTTGATCAATTTTTAACGTAATATGTCTTTATTAGTAGTAATACTATCGTCTCGAATTTTTTCCCAGACCTTCATTATATACTTCATTTTATTAGTGTATTTTTTTATAAACTTCGTAAGAAGCGTTCATTCCTTATATGGAAAGATAAACGATTTTTCATGCATAGTCCCTGTGTATTTTTCTTCATATTTAAACACGTTTATCTCAACAACCAATCAGACGAATCCTTTAAAATTTGATATGCGTGTCAGTCGACTACCCATTTAAACTCTGTGTAAATTTCAAGACTTTCTTAAGAAAATCGTTTCGTGTATGAACTACCTTAAATTTATCTTACCCACAGCTTAGTGTCGATTCTTATAAGTTTAAAGGTCCAGAACAACGCACTAATCAATGGAATCATAATAGTGTCGGTGGTAATGTAATTTTATGACACAGCATTGATTTCACAGACGTTGTTCCAACCTCTTGATTGAATTAATCAGCATTCTTTCGCATAATAAAAATACAACGATCACCTAACACGTGAGAGCAACATGAAAAAAAAACGCAGCGATAAATTATTAATTATGATTGACAATTGAGTGCTTTCAGAGAACATTATTAGCTTCAATAATAGTACCAGTTTCGCTAAATTAAAAATGTATCTTTTAACTTCGTCGTATATCGACACGGGATGTAATAAACCGAGACACGCCGTCGAACGTTTTAAGGGACTATATCTATGTTTATTAAAAGCATGAAATATATGTATTGCATGTACGTTTTCTCAAGCCACCAAGTGTGGGTTGCACAAGTCGCGAGTTTATTACGATTATTGTACGGCATACACTGGTGTATAAGTGTCCGTTCTGGGAGGAGTGAAATTTTTGCTACCTTCCAAGACGACACTTTACGATCGCTCTGGCCGCACGTGTGTACTGACGGGGTGTTTCTGTATTACGATACTGCATAAGAATTTCTTTGCACCGGGTTCACGACCCCAGCTTGATGCAAGCGCCTGCACGCGCCATTGCAACTCTGAATTTTGCTGCTTTATGATTGTGCGTGCGTCGTTTCTATATACTGTGATGTGTGATGAAATATGGTGGAAGTTTTATTCAACCAAAGCGGTGATGGATGGACTTTTTTTTCACTTCCGCATTCAGAATTGGGTTTTACATCAACGCGATTTGGATTCCGACAGGAATTTCGTACTTTCAATGGTTAACAATGAATGTTTGGTACATTCGAGTTTGACGCATGAGCACAATTCGAATGATAAATATATGACTCAAGTGTGGGAGCTCGAACACTCTATTCGGAGTAACTCTTTCCAACAAACGATACATTCACTTGACCTTAAGTATTACGATTTCAAAGATTTACAAAAGGGAATCATCAACGAACTTCCCTCCGTTCAGCTCCTTTTTCATTCGACGTTCGTGTATGCCGATGTGATTATTTTAACCTTTTTAAATTCACGTCCTCATCGACAAGCATGTGATCAAATTTTCTAGGCTTTTTAGTACGTCATGCAATTGACTAACTTCAAACGCTGAAGAGTCTGTTCGAATGTTGGTTCACGCGCAAAGGGCGTCTTACCATTCTCCTACAATCGAAAAATTCAAACTCGAGCCAATGAGAAGATGAAACTCGACGGCATTCACGTCCCCGGTTATTCATATGCTGAATCACTGCTCGAATGGAACGATCGCTACTCGACAATAGCTTCGCGATTGATGATCGAGGAAATGATCAGTATTAAATTATTACGATGATTTCATTAGCTATTCCAAGGCAAAAAGACGATGCGATATTATCCCCATTTACTTTCTGCGTAAAACTCGAGTCATTGTGATACTTTTGAAAACAAGACACTTTCTAGAAAGGTTTATCAGAATCGTTCTTGGTCAGAATCCGCGTGAATATTATCTCAAGAAATATGAGGAAGGCAACAACGAGCGGGACTAGAAAATCGTAACAACACCCTCTTTGAGCCAATTAGTGAACAGTCAGAGAAGCAATAAACATTCAAGAAAATCTCCAAATAGGCAGCAAACTATTTTTTATGACATGATGCCCGTTTAGCTTTTACCAAACTGCCAATTTGCGTCATACTGTAGTCGTGCGTATTTTCAATTGCCATTATCTCATTCAACGATCTGTATAAACGCCATCGATCGTCCGCATGCATTAACACAGAGAGGTTATCGGTTCGCACGCGCCACTGCAGCACTTTCTGATGATTTACAATACGTATTCGAGAACTAGAATTTACACGAGTTCACATGGACGAGATACTAGGTAAAGAGGAGAAAAGGAGAAGGAAGGGAGACATCCAAAGTACAGAGTCTGCGGTTCAATGAGAGTCTCACACCCAAGCATGATATTCAAGTTTCCATTCGAGGTCCGCACCGCGATCACAGCGAGAGAGGAGCAATAGAGCACACGCGAAACCGGCGATTACTCTCCTTAATAATTGCAGGAAACGATATTTCATAGTACTTCGCTGCAATGCCCTCCCATTTCGAGCTCTTTAACGCTGCACACCATCGAATTATCCGTATTTTCCTTCTTTTCCTCCATTTTATTGGTACGACGGGGGTTATTTCATTGCACAAACTTTCTTCCATGTCTCAAAGAGCATTCGTGAAATATTGTATTTCGAGTGTCACCGTAACGTGGCAGCGCGAGCTTTGAAAAATCTGGTAAGTATAGAATCGTCGTTCAATCAAGCTTGATGATTGATTTGCTTGATGAAATTTTTCGGAACTATTTTGAAAATTCCAATATCTTGGAAATTTTTTTTTTCACTTTACAAAATATTTACAAATTTGTTTTCGTTTAACATAATTTTTTTCGTGATTTGTAAAATTTTTTCTGAATATTTGTGTTGCCAATTTTTTACAGTTGGTTTCGTAAAATTTTTAATGGCATTTTTTTTCACTTTTCGTGTATGATCAGGAAACAAAGGACCGTCAACGTACTCGCCCCAACATTTTTTTCCCTAGGGGAATTTTTGATGTTCTCCAATGTGCCGAAAAAATTTCGTGCAAAAAATTTCCAAAATCTGCGTTTTCTGGCTCACTTCGGTGCACAATAGCAAAGATTATCATTAAAAGTCGCTTCAACCACGAATTTCAGCTTAGTATCTACACTGTAAAAAATTTCTGTATGAAAATTAATATACATGTATAGGAAGTTCTTACGCGGACACGGTGTGAGAAATTTCAGATACGATTTTTGAAATCCAAACTAGGTATTGTGCCAGTAAAAGTGGAGCCTATGAAAATTACTATACTTGTGTATATGAAAATGAATGCACATGCGATGGAAAAAAAAATGTATGGCAAATCTATTGAGGAGTTCATAATATAATTTTTGACCGTGTATATTAATTTTTGTTTCTTATTCTCGTTTAGCATTTTTGAAAGGTCATTGTTGGAACCACAAATCGCGCATATCCTGAAATTCAACTTCATATGTATATCATTTCCCAAATACCTGAAAATAAATTTCAAAGTTGTACTGTATTTTCAATGTTTTGTTTCCGACAGGTGGATTCATATACAAATGTTGTAATTTCCAATTGACAATATGGGATATTACATCACTAGTTCGAAAAATTCTCAAACCCGTTTTGAATATTGAATATCATGTATTGTAAATTTCATACCAGTTATAGGAATGCAGAATACTGTTTTAAATTTACCACACAAGTATATTAATTTTCATTTCATATACCCAGTTTGTAAAATTCATACACCGCTGTATAGTAAAAGTATTGTAAATTTCATAACATTTTTTACAGTGATATTTTTACAATTTCTTCATTGATCACGCAAAGTATTTTTCGCGAACCGTTTGCGGAAAGTAATACAAGAGGAGATGCATGCCTGCAGGGCAGATATCCAACTTCCAAGGAGTCGAGCTCGAACAAAAAAAATGAGTCTTTGCAAACCGGAAGATCCAAGTCGAACGATTTTCGTTCAAAAAAGATACGAGTGAAAAGATTGTATAAAATCTGCATAAGAAACAAAGTAACTAAAAAACCGTAAGTGAAAACAAACTTAGTTAAAATGAAAAAATTTCTTTATATTTTTCTGATGTGCTTTAAGCAGGAGAAAGTGGACAGTTTCTCCTTTTGAGACGAAGAGACCCATGTGTCTCAAGCCCCATCAAATTGTGCACGCTTCTCACGTCGTTTTCCTCCCGCGCGCGTAACAATTAAAATCGAATTCGCGGTTATCGTCGTTAATACCTTTCAATAAACATGCAGGCTTCGTCTGTTGAGGAGAATTTTAACGAAACGCGATACTCCGAGACTCTCATTAGTTATATCGCGGATAAATAGTAAATTCTGTATATAAAATAGCCTGAGGGTAGATTGGAAGCAACGACAGATATAAGAAAGGCTATCCAACCCGTTAATGAGGCAGTACTTCTCCCACTCGGCACTCTGCTATTATTATCTATGTACAGCTTTATAGTCGCGACGATGCAACACACAAACGTGAATAAGTACGTATGTGAAGACAGACAAAACAATATGTGCCGTATATATAAAGCCGTAAGTGCTTGTATATAAGTGAATTACGTACACGAAGCCCAACAATAGTGGGAAATCTGTACATTGACCTATTCCTCGCCGGATCCGTGTACACGAGCGTACACACGTAAACGCGTACACGATTCTCGTGATTTAATGCTCAGAGGATAAAGCCTCGTGAATCTTCACGAATCGTGATCTCGCGTAGGTGCAGCCAGCGTCCCTTTTTTAAATATACATGTATGGGTTCATGTATGGTGTATATATAAGTACATAAAATGAATCCTCAGGTACAGCTTCGAAATAGAATTCTCCGGGCTTAAGCGCGTGGCCATTTATCTCACTTGGGTTTAAATAACAGGCTGCCTCTTCTGTCGCTGGCGCGGGGTCTCGTGACAGTATATCGATGGCGAGCCGGGACGAGTATCTTGCGTGCATTTCGCCACCGATTTTCCGCGGAGAATCCTTTCTCGCTTCTCGCGCTTATAAACTTCTCTCGCGAGCTCTTTCCCGCTTTCTTTCTCTTCGACAATGCGTCACTGCGCACAGAGAATTCTACGGCGAGAGATCGAAGATCAAGGACGCGACGAGGGGATCGCGCTCCGTATAATAACACCTGGGCAAAGTGGATCAAGTTCTTCTTGTTGCACGAAAATTTAATGTCTCCACATCCAGCTGCGGGTCAAGCACGTTTCTTACGTTTAATTGATCGGCGTGCATCTTTATTTAACTTGCCACGCCATCGTTCACGTAAACAACTCTTTCAGCGAGTTTATCATTGTTGTTATGTGAATCTTTGTTGTACGATTATAAGGATTGCACAATATTTTTCGCCTTCTCGAAGATTGCAATTGGATATATTCGACATGATTTACACGCTGAAAGCCCTGCATATATCCATTACTCCAGGTTCAAAAGATCGCGAAGCCTCGTGGTGATGGAAATTTCGATGAGATTGATCCCTGTCCATCAACGAATTATTCGAGGAGTGGCCCACGGCCTCGATACCAAATTTGGAGAATCGCTCCGAGTGAAGATAAATCGTAGATTTCATAGTCCTAAGATGTCTTCGACCTAATGATGACACCGAATATGCTATGCGTCATCCAAACCCAGGCACTCGGCAGCTGTGCTCCGATGGAAACGCTCTTTCAACTTTATTGGTACTCCAAATCATAAATTTCAAAATGAAAGCCTTGGAAATAAGAAAATTATCGAAGGAGGGATCCTGAAGTACGCGCAAAAAGATTCGATCGACGATCAACGGATTAAGGTCGAGATGATACCGCGGTTTGAAAACGTGACAAAATTTGAAGAGTTCGAACATCAATGTTGCTTATTCGTCTGCATTGATCGCCAGATTGCGAAAGATGCGAGTCCTTAAAAGCAATCAAACGCGTTTCGAAGTAATTTACGCATAAACTACCTTGGAAAATGGCGGAAATGAATCAAGTTTAACGATCGCGAATGTGATTCGTTCTTCGGCGCGGGCATTATCGGCCCGAGATATTTTATGAAGGAAATGGTGTACGCAAGTAACGGCAACGATAACTTTTTGCCTCTTCTATTGGCATGCTTCGCGAACCTCAGGGGAATTATTGCACATCGAAAGTTTGTTTTTAACGACTCCGACCTGGCCCGAGGACTCTGTAATTAGCTCTCGCTGATTATTTCGTTACGTATTAGTGGACAGATAACTGTTATTGGAAGTGAAGATATCTCGTCGGCTGGTGATTCTAACATGCGCTCGCTGTTAATAATAGGAGGAAAATCACGCGGGTTCGCGTTTAATATCCATGTATAGTGTACAGGATATTTCAACTGGTGAACTTACGCGAGAGAAGAAGCGGCGCCGGGTGATCCCCGGTAGCGGTGAAACGGAGTTACGGACACACCAGGGGGATCCGCGGCCGATTATTAAGTTACTACGTTATTACCCCTCATTCGTTATTCCTAAGCACCCATTCAAACTGCGAGTATCTTGCGCGCGTTACAGTAGTGAAAGGTTCTTGTTAGCCCCAGAAATGAAACGAGACGAATGCATGTACCTTTTTGGAGCATAAATGCCCTGGTGCTTGCATGCATGCGTTCGAAGATTCGTGTTACGTATTCAGTGAGCGCCAAACAACGTATATCGTCTGGATCCACTGAAATATGCACATGTCCGTAGATTTTTTTCGTCTTACACATGCACGCGGGCATGTATCCGCAATCCCATTTGAAAGAGGATACACAACGTGCTCGTATTTAACCAACGAAGCATCATCGCTCTCCGAGCAACGATACTTTTCACGAACGTCTGCTGGCAAACGCTGTAAGTCTCGTCCCTCGTGCTCTCTCCCAGTACCGAGCATTTACTTTTCGGATAGTATACACGTGCAGCGAATGTGTACATGCACGAGAGCAAAAGCGATTGCGCATTTGCAAAATATCTTACGAACCGGACTACATGATATATCGGATATAATATTTTTTTTGCTCGAGAGATTCGAGTGGCTGGCATCGACTCCATGAAATTTATTAACATTTGCCATACGTCAGCGTGTACACATTTTTTTATTCTTCGGGGTCTGAAAGGATCTGCAGGATCGTTAAGACTCGAAATGATTTACAACTGTCCCAGCAGCAACGACTCTGCTGCTTTGTGATCTTTGAATATATCGAGATAAATGAATTTGTTTGGGCCTGAGGAACTTTGTGCGGAGAAGAATTTTTCTTATTTCTGGATGGTACATCGAAGGATAAGGAAAAGAAAGCTCGTGGCATCCAGATACAGAAAAAGCCTCAATGGAAATAACAATTGACGAATCTACTTAGTTTAGTGTCAGTGACTCTGTTTCCATTCCGTTCCGATAACAATGTTCGGTCTATTAGTCCAGCGAGCTAGTGCCGGCTTGTAGCGGCAGACTCTATCGTATCGAATCGCATTGGAGAGTTCGTCGCTGCTATAACAATGCGCCTCGAGATCTTGTCTCGAAGCAGCGAGAGATAACGCTTACCTCGGGGGCGACGTGTTGCAACTATTCTGCTGGAATGTGCGTGGGTGTCTCGGACTGAGACAATCGAATGTGGCTCCCTGAAAATGGCGAGCGAGCTATCACTACTCAGCAAAGATCATACAGCTTCGATTTGCGCACAAGATTTTCCAGACGATTGAACTATTGGCACAAAGTAGTTTGCCCTTTAGAAAACAGCGAGTGAGATCAGAGGAACTTCGATTATTTTAAATATCAACTTTAAGTACTGGCGAAATTTGATTCTATCGAACTGAAGACATTTTTTTCGTTGTCGTGATCGACACAATATTTTTAGTTTTGCTTTGCTTCAAATTTTCAAAGAGTTTTGATCAATGCTCTACTTTAACAGTAGCATTGATCGTAATCTTCCTTACGGAGCCCACACACACGTCAGTATTTACGTAACTACAGGAAGCTTTTTATTCAGCAGTCAAAACCTGTCTAAAGAGAAACATTTTGCCTTACGCCAAGGCAAAAATCGTCTTTACAAAGAAGATTCCACTCGTTCGTAGGATAGAACAATTCTTACATAAGAGGTTTCAGTTACTCGTCTTTTCGTTCTGCTTCCGTCCCCATACATTGAGGTTTCTAGACTGCCATACGACAAGAAGTTCGACTTTGTTGTCAGTGGACTGGCTGTGCACAAATTCCCACAAAAAACAAGGTTTTTCTCAGCACTGCGAGTCTCGGTACGAAAAGATAGAAATCGACGTTACAAAAGATCTTTTCAAACGAGCTACGTGTGCTTTGAACTCCAATTGTATGTTGATGGCATGCCATTTTGACCTGAAATTTGTGGTTGCTCTCCGGAGGAGTTGCAGACTCCTGTTTTTACTTTCGCTTCAAAATAATCAATGCATTCACGGTAGTCAAGGTCTCATCATTTTCCTTTCTCATAACTCCACGTTGCCTGAAGAAAGTTGCGTGCCGGCCTTTTCTTCGAGCGAACTCCAGCTCATGATTTATCGCCGTAGGTTAAGTCAGCTATTAAACTCTTTTGTGATATTCGGCGGGAAATTCTATTTGATCTATAAGTGCCATTATCTGAGCATTTTATAGACGATCAGCAATAAAGTGTTACTTTTCTGGGGCGGCGCAAATAGAAAATAAATGCTTGACTTCTCATTCGTACTGAATGTCTCGGTGTGCACCCGAAGCACGTGAGAAACCTTAGAACAGTTGTAATAAATAATGAATTATCTGCGTAGCAAGCGCGATAAGATCCGAATACATTTGCTCATGGTGGCCGACAAATGACTGAGAGGCAAAGGTCGCTGTTGTACGTACCGGGTTGCCGGACCAGGGACGACAGGACGGAATGCAGTTTTCATTCAGGAAGACCATAATGCAAAAACCTTGAAACCGTGTCACACCCCCGTGCCGATTTATCATTATTCTTCTGGCAATAAATATGAATATTCCTGTTTCACCGCCAATGCAGCAATATCCGTATCGATCTCGTTGTGTTATAAGCGGCGCGAGCTTGACAGAGAGAGAGCGAGTCGAAAAATTATTGCGATAAAACGATAATTATACGTTCGTGACTTTCAGGATTGGCGAACGGAGCTTTCGTTCGGTACCAATCCCGATTCAATGCTGCAGATTGATCACGCGTACTCGAATTCCGATTCGATGTCGGCATATTTTTCAAGACGTGGTTCCCAAAGGGGACGACTCAAGTTTTCACAACTCTGCGAGCGAGTTGTAATAAAGGTGGAGGAGTATTCGATCAAAAGATTTAAAAACCTGCCAAAACTGCTGGTCTCGGTGACCATTTGAGAGGGAAAAGTCTTGGACGTATTCGGTAAAACCCGTAATCAAATTTCTGTTCTGAATGAGAAAATAAAATTCTTACTTTTCCCTAATCCAACGATTCTTGCTTAACAACTCGATTTGCGCTTCATTACCTGAGCCGTTCAGTTTTCTCCTGTTGCCTGTGCACTGCGAACTCTGAAACACGTGTTTTTGACCAGTTAGACAAGTAGAAAAAGAACGATTGGATATACACGCGACTGGTTACTTTGGTGCAGCAGGTTCCAAGTGCTCGTTAGAAGGTAATGTGCATTTTTCAGCCTAATTTGATGAAGCTCCCCCTTCGAATATCAAGTCAGAGATGGAACGTAAGAAATTATTAAAAGTTTTCGTACCTTTCTATCCATAAAATGAATTTGGTACCGCATCAAGAGCGGCAACACCAGAGCAACATTCCGTGCGTGTGTGTTGTCTCCCATCTGTGTCGTCACACTGGCCGTTGATCGTGAGAAAGCAAAACCATTTCAGCACTACTTTCATCTTAGCTAAGTGTCGCCTTTTGATGCAGTCGTAAAAGACACCCTGAGAAAATTAAGCGTAAGTTAAATTTGCGGTAACAATCCATGAAAATGTCTAATTAAAGTGGCCGATTAAAGTCGCTGATGAGCTTTCAGTTTCACCGACGACATATAATTTGCATGTGAACCTATCGAAAAGCAGCGAAATGCAAGTCATTTTTAAATACCGAAAATAAAATTCATCGTGTGCATAATTATGTACTAAAATGATAAAAGTTAACTGAAAATTCCAAAAGAACGAAAGCCTCTTCAGCGATAAATGAAAATTCGGAAGATTACAGGAAGCAAAAACGAAAAATTGAGTCGTTCTCACGTCACAGCTAATGGAGATCAGAGCACGGCAAAAAGTTGATATCTTTTTCCCCATCCTTCCGAAAAGTTATGCGTACATTCTAAAGCGGTTGATATACTCAGGCACCGCGGAAAATTAGCGGGTGCGGAGTAACGAAAGACGTTTGTGGCTTGCACGCTGCAACAAATCGGTGGTATGCGAGCGAGGAATTGAAAAAAATGCGATATCGCAGCATCGACAAGAGAATGCGTGCGCCCGTTGTTCACAGATCGAAAGAGATAAGCGCGGGATTCGAGTACCCGAGGTTTAACAATGTGCACCAAAATTCAGCCGAGCATTGAAAAAAGCATTTTAGAAAAAGAAACAATTTACATTCCACTGTTTGGAATAACCGTCGACAATGTATTCTATGAAAAAAGTGAACAGTTTATTGCGTAACGTTTCTCAACATTTTAGATTCAACCATGTCCATGAACGTTTTACGTCACAATAAATCGGACAGCGAATAAGTAACGGAGCTTGAATCGAGCGTGGTAAAAATCAATGTGATGATCGCGACGTTAATTGCCTCTCGATTAAAACTTTTTGCCTTTTTTTTCGTTTATAAATGTAAGGCGTGATAATTGCTGAATTATTTGAACAATTATCAGTCACACGAATATGGGGCTCTGGATACTCGATCCGCTCACCGTTTCTCCTCCTATCCTCTGGCCGTTGCGCAGATCCCCATCAATTAATCGGATCAATCAAGTGACTAGGACGCACCAACATTCCATCAGTCAAGTCACGATCGATTCACGACCGCACCCACGTGTGGGCACTTTATAAGGATCGGTAAAAGCATCTTGATGGTCAGTAACTGTTCGATTGAGAATAAACTGTAAAGTATCCTTGCAAACATGAGCTTAGCGAAACAATAGTCCCAACTGATCGCGCGGCCGAGCATAGTCTAATTGATGAAAACAAAAAATTGTACATTGAGAGCTGAAACTTCCTTTCGAAGGCCAATGAAATTGATGTTTTCTTCTCTATTCATCACAAAGCGCACGTTTCATAGAGCAAGGTCTCGCTTGTGGATAATTGATCGGACGCTTCCGGTTCAGTGAGTAATATCCGCATGATTAATGAACGCGCTATCAATCACAAAGGAATCAATGAATGTGAACTTCAATAGAGATTCATTCACGCTAATCGTTCTTGATCGCAACGGGCAACACAGTCAAGGTTCCTATAATTAGACTGGTCAAGAGTGAACTTAATCGGAATATTTGCTGCTTAGGTTCACATCCATTCACTGCATGTATAAATTATCTTGGTAGTTGAAAAAATGAATGAAATACAGCTTGAAGCAGAGTGCTTGTAGCTTAAATTATACCACTCGACGTTGATGATCGTTACAAGAAAACGAAAAAATAAGGCAATCGTCATTTTTTGAAGAATCAATCATTCTCCTTCGTTTTTGCCATATCCGGATCACTTTGATGCCCTTTTTGAAATCCAAGAAGTGGGAAATCCGTATAACGACTGAAGAAACTCTGCAACGAAGGTTTTGGGAATCTTTAGACCAATTGATGTCAAACTGCAGATTTTTTCAAAATCGTATGAATAATTTTTGTTAACGGACTGAACGCATATAACAGATTCATCAAACGGTTAATATTTGCAGGCTGAGCTCGAGTCAACGACACATTTCAAATGAAAAAGAAATCGAATCTGAGAAAAAACGGTTCGGTCGCGCTCCGCGACAAATCTATAACAGGCACTCGTTCATCTCTCGTTCTTCTCATAAAAACAGTTGATACTGTTATTACCGTCTATTAGCCGGCCGAATAGTCGCGTAATTCCTTCATAACTATTAATAGTTGGCGTAACTTTGCTCGTTGAGACTATTATAAAGTCGTGGTGACAGTGAGTACCTTGGAAAAAGAAAGTTGGAGGTTCGCGAAACGGCAGCTCCAGCGCGAAGGTGTGTGTAGAGATTTCTACCAAGTTGAGACTCATAGCGAGCGTCTTTGTTGTTAGTATGAGTATTGCTCGATTACGTGCAACCAGGAAAAGGATCTCCGCGCTCTTGCTCACCCGCCACTACGGGAAGGGATGAGTACAACATCTCCGCAGATTACAATGCGCGAGGGTCGAGGAGAAAGAAAAAGAGAGCGGGAGGGAAGGCACACAGGTGAGAAGGGATTGATGAAAACCTCGGGAAAATTGGAGTTATCGATGATTCACTCGACAATACCGAATACCGTTGAGCCTGACTCGAACATACCTCACAGCAGGCTTCCGTTTGGATGAACATACTTGTGATGTCTGGATACGTGACGTGAGAAGAATTTACGGTGCTTTTTTTCAGGCATCCTTTGAAAAATGTGCTATTAATAATTCCTGGTTTTAGCGTATATGGACTGCACTTACGGATAAGGTAAGACGGAAGAATATTTTAAAAATCGCCTTCCCTGTTGAGAGATCATTACTTCAAATTAACTGCATGAAGTAAAATGAAACGAAATTCGTTTGAAAAAGTATTTTTTTAATTCTAACTCTCCCACGAAGTTAAATCGTTTGTATCCTTTGAAATTTTCATCCGCACGCAGGGATAAGAACCGGAGAAATCATCACTGCGTGAAATGACACCTTACGCAGCTCCTTCTATGTAAGATCCTACAAAAAGCTAATGCGCATTGTACAATTCGTCTTTCCGAATAAAATAGCGTGTCGTCAGTCCGATTCGAAGAAAGTTGTGAGAAACGCTTCCGCAACGCTTAGAATCAGCTGCGAGCGGACTCGATCGATATGAAATTTTCGCGTTGATCAAATCGAGTCCACGGTCAAGCACTCTGACACTGGCTAAGTCTTAGGGTCTGACAATAATTACGAAATGCATTAGTCTCTGATTTAACACTCGGATAGCTGTAGAAAATAAGTAAGTGTGTGATATACGTTAGCGTTGCAGGTAGTAAGCGACTGCTTCGCTTCGTCGCTCGCTATTATTATATAGTGCTCGGTACATTCGTTTCGGTCAAGAGCTACGCGCGTGCGCGATTAGATGGCAAATTGTAAAAGAACTTTCGACACATCCTACGATGTGGTTGATTATATTGAAGGAAAGAGGATGTTTGAGTGATGGCTCGGTCGTCGCGTATCCTAGCACGTGACTAATTCAAACATTAGTTGAAAATCCACCGTTAAAATTCAAGCTTTTTCTATTGAATTTAAACCTCGTGTGTCTCAATGATGAAAATCTTATTGAAAATCCATCCCATTTCAGTTGGTTTTAATCCATTAAACGAAATCGGTGAGAAAAATGAGAATCGACTGGATAGTTTTTCAAGAGGTATTCACTTTATGCAACCGCCCTTATTTGACCGTGACAAATGAAAGTAAAAGATTGATGAAGAAATTCGAATAATAAATGACTTGTATCAGAGAACGTGGCTTACTGCATGCCTGTGAAGTATCAGGATCAGATGTGCTGTCCGTCTGTAATATTTATGCTGTTCGGCAACGAGGAAAACGCGTAGAGACTATTTGACGCGGTTAACCGCGCATTTGCGTGGGTGCTGGTACCGATTTTATGGAGGCACAAATCGCAGCCCTGTGCGCCAGTTCAACGAAATACCGTGTCCAAGAGTCTCGCATTAATGAAGTAATTTATAGTGCGTCGGCAAGGTATTAATTCAAAGACTAAAATCACTTGTATTTGCAAGTACTTTGGCTTTCTTCGACGTGTAAACACGAGGAAAAGCTTATTCATCCGTGGTCTTGAATGAAGCCTGATCATATTACGTCAAACGTCTCCCATGAACTCTGTGCGCTAGTGAAATAATAAAAAACGTACATGCGAGTCAGTAAATTATGGTCGCCTCATTAAGATAGGTTGGATCGATCCATTCCGAACGTGCGGATCGATTCGACATGACGTTTCCTTTCGAACACGATTCTCCTCGTATCCCATAAGCAACACAACCCCCCTGTTGATATTCTACTCGTTCTAGCCGCACACAGGCGAGAAGATTACCGAAGCACAAGCACGAATTGGTCCCTAGTTTAAGCATGCTCACGATATGCTGATCCAACGGTCACGAAATTGACCCGGGAGAGCGTCGCGAAAAAAGAACATTTCGAACGAGATGCACACAGTTCATGAATATGCGGACTCGAAGGAGAGGGGAAAAAGGTCATTAACCTGCTTATTTTTGAAGACACTCGTCTAATTTTTATTTCCACCATTATTTATGTGTCTTCACTTAAATTATTCACAACAGCCCAGCATAGTTTAATTTTTTTAACAATAACATTCGTGTGGGCTTTGTGAAAAAATGCTACCATCATCATTGCCCATGAATTTGAATACCTCTCAAGTGTTTTTGTACATATCAGATATTAGAAAACAAGATGAATATGCGCGGGTAGCTATTTTTGAATAATAAAAAATTGACTGATTGCCAGGCTTGCACCGGGTCATTACACGGAGTTTACGATTCCGTAATAACTATTGAAGGCTTTTTATCTTGATGAAATTGCATGCATCCCATACAAAGGAATCTTGAGAAAATTCGTGTATTTCCAGCTATTAATATTTTCGAGTGCTTTTCATATGCTTTTCTATTCGCTGAAGATGGGAGGGTTGCAAGATTTTCTCTGATTTCGAGGAAAATCCCGTTTCTGTACTCTCCACGTAAGGATAGAATAAAGTTGTCTCGTCGAATGCTTATGCTTTGGAATCGGTAAAAATTCGAGAAACCCCAATAAAAAGCGCAAGGAAAGCGTGATTCTGAGATTTACCATCTCGCGATCCGATTCCGCAGAGTTTCTCGGAGGCTTAAATCTCTCGTTCCGTATCAGCGCATCATTACTAGATTCATCTTGGATTTATCTTGCCGAGAAGATCCACGACACAAAACACAGTCGCAGCAGCGTGCAGAACTCCCGGAGCACATTCATTGCTGGATGTGCGCGAGTGCTCTCATCCGTGAGGTCTCTGCTTTGCTGGTACAATACACTCGGCCAGACTCGGATGTCTCCCTACTCCGGGCGTGCTATCGAGAAGAGAAGAGGTGCTTTCGTACGTGCCGTATAAAACCGGTGAAAGCGCTTGACGGCCCTCCAGACTAGCGCACGATATCACAGCGCAACGAGCCGCTCCGTTCGCTGCAGAAGACCTTGTGCCTGGCTCTGTCACGTAGAGTACGGTTATCGTTTTTCCCTTTTCCATCTCCGGAAAGACTTTTTCGTGTACGATTTAAGCAACATTTAACATTTTTCAGCAATACAAACATTTTGCTTTGGGGATTTTCGTATTTCTTTAAAAATCGTTTTTACAGTACGACGTTCGTTTTGTTTGTGCCGGAAATATTGACTGGAACTTTTTTGATCGACGAATTCAACAGTGCTAATCATGAAGACTCTGTTTTTTTTCGTTCTCACTCTCCTAACGATCCTTGGAGATCGAGCCTTGGGATATCCTCCGCAAGAGCGGCTCATGCCAGGTTAGTGCTATTTTTCACTCCCTTTTCCACGTGCCATCTTCCACCCGAAATACGAGTACGAGGATTGTAAAGCTTCCGGACAACACAATGAACTATTAAGGGAATTAAACGGAAGGCCGCAAACTGGCGTGAAATTCGTATGAAGGAAAGGCTCTTTGTAATTATGTCCGGATCGTTTTTCAGGTACATCATTTCATAATAGCAGACTCTATCCATTGTGTTGCTCCACGGCCTTTACTTCGTGGCCGCATTCAATCAGGTTTTGCGTTATTAATATTGAATCGGATTCTTATTGTGACTCTTGTTTAAGATCGTCCGGTAAATAAAAAAATGATGACGATTTAGGATCAAGTCTACCGACATACCGGCGACATTGATTCCATTTTCTTCTTGAAATGATATCACGCTGGGCTCCGATGAAATTACTCTAACAAAGTGTATTACGAATCTATAATATTTCCGGTATATAAAACCATGTTTTTGCTGACCAGCAGCAGCTCCTTGAAATGCAGGTAATCCATATTCATGGATTACAATTTTCATTGACCTTTTGCTTGGAACTACAAAGAAATTGCGCTAATTGATTGCAATGTCAGGTTTGATTGAAATTTATTGGAATAACCGCGCGCGTTATTTTCTTCTGTTCCTGATAGTTATCGAATGAGTTCTAACGGCAAACGGTTCGACTTTAATTTTCTAATAAATCACGTGCTTCAGTTTTTATCAATTGAATTTTATGCGGAAACTAATGACTTGAGGCCAGCTACAAAAGGGAGACGATTGTGGTCGAGTCCTTCGCTTACTCAGCTATTAAATTCTAATCACTTCAAAGAATGTTGTGTCGTTTTATTCGTCGAAATAAAAGTTCCGAAAGACTGCTCAATAAATGCCCTTCGTATGGTGATGATTTTTACGGATGTTTCAGTACTTGAATAAAATTCTCGATATTGATAAAAATGTTTAGAACATTGTGAATATTGTTACCCATATTTTCATCCTACTGCACGTTTATTCCCATGACCAAGAACACTGCGCGATCGACTCAATGTAATATTTCACTACCATCAAAAATTCTGTTGAATCAAGGATTTTTTTTCTCACTGTAATGAGGCTGGAGCATCGATAAGCCACTGAACACACGTATATGGAATGTTTCTGCATGTGTCCTGGGTGTGGTTCTCAAGTGTCTCTTGTGTCATAAGGAGACTAATTAAATTATGGAAAAATGGGGCTACGGGGACAATTCTCACATTGTTCATGGTGTATACCAATTTCAGGAAAGTCGCACACTTTCAAGCAGGAGTTACCATCCGAGTTGACTCTTTTCATTCAATTTATTTGGTTGTGAAAGAACGCGGAGTGAAAAATTACGTACCATATATTTTCCCCTAATTTCAGAATGATTTATCATGTCTTATCCGCATTCATAATAATATGATTCTTTTTTTTTTTTTTTATTAAGAAAATAAAAACGAAAAATGTTCTTCTGCACTGATTAAAAAATAAATCGCTTTTCTACCAATCTGGTTTCTTATCGATTGGAACGGAATCATCGCACACAGCTTTCAATAATATTGACTTTATACGGGCCCTCCAACTGCCATAAATTCTTCGTTATCGGGGCCGATTCGCCTTTCTGTTGAGATAAACAAGAATATGGAAGATTCCAATTTACAACCGATTCAAAAGCGATTCACGTGAAATTATCAACGAAAATCTAAATCACAAAAGTTGCTGGAAAGAAATGAACACACACGCACGCTCCTCATATTCCTCAATTCACGTGTTGACTCATTTGAAAGTGGAACACTTCCTTCAAGAGATGATAATCTTCATGTACGATCGTCAAAACGCGCCTTGCGCTCAGGCCCTGAGGACTGTTAAGCGTGTTAAAAAATGTATATTCGTTTTACGATATTCTGTACATAAGTATACATAAGAAGCGTGCAGTATGAAATCTGACTGAAACGTGTGGAGATCTTTCATGAAATTCTGAGACACAGTGGAGTCTTGCATAATTGAGCGCACAGTGAGAATTATAACGATTATTTCGTTATTCACAGTTGCTGCTCGTAGTTTCATTTGGGTGTAGAACCATTCTTTCTCTCTTCTTTTTCATTTCCGGCTCTTGGAAAAAAATGTCAGTCGAGTACTTTTCTTAACGTTAATTACCAACAATAGTAAATGTAAAATGCTTATAATAACAGTAAGATATCTCGAAGCTATTGATTGGATCACTAATGACAGACTGCATAGAATAATTCGTGTTATAGGTATAGTTTTGAGTATTAAAAATCTGTACATTTCATGATTCATTTTCAGTGAAAAAGTATGACATAATAGAAAATAATATTGTTACTGTTTTATTCGAAAATCCCAATACGCTTTGCGCGATAAAACTTCAATTTAATTTATTTAGTCGTCATGCAATATTGCTCGAGAGCGAGCCGTTCGGGTTGTGTAACGCCTTAACGGTGTCAGAAATTTCTTCTCAATGGCCAGAGTGTTTTAAGTCCACAAAAATTGTAACCTCGTTAGCATGGATACCGATTTTGGCAAGTGTGTGTCGTTCGCATTCGATCGAGATTTTTAAATAGAAATTTATAAGCGTGCACCCAAGTGGCACGAGCTTTGGATAATGCAGAAATAATGAGATATCGGGAATCTGTACGACTCGTCCTAATTGGTTCAAACTTTCGATCTTATAAGGACAAAGAGCGAGTTAATTTTGTCCCTCGTCATAAATCTTCGTGCGATTTATCTACCTAACGCACGTCTAACGATTTCAAAGGGGCAAAACACATGCCGCAGACGATAAGCATTGCATGTATATAGCTCGTGCTAAAGCGATCTCGATAAATACTTCGGAGGCAGACCGATACGTGAGCGCGACGATCGCAAGCATTTTTGTCGCTCTTTACGTTCCGATCACCCGAGACAGACTCACTTCCCGCGAGAGATCGATTATTGAGCTATCAGACATTTCTGAAATCGCTAAATCTCGAGTGAGAGATATCTCGGACTCATTAAGGAGTTTCATGCCTTTGCCTTCTTCGATAGACCTAAAGATTTCTCAAGTAGTCACGATTTTATCCTGACCAAATCTCTTTATCCGTTGCATTTACGTTTTTCTTTTCGTACACATATGTTTTGTTCAGCAACAATGTTACGATATGCTGATACATCATTGGGATTGGTGACAAGAAGCGTGCATGACGATTAGCGACAAGTCGCGACCTCTGAACTACCCGTGCATGTTTCGTATCGGTACAAAGCTCCAATTATCCCCCACATGTGGCATAGCTTTACCTGCAATGTCTAACTAGAGATTAAAAAAAAAGAAACGAACGCCTGAAAAAATATATTTTATGTTTTAAAGTAGATCATGCTGGAAGCATCCTGTTTTATGGGTTTCTAAATTGGATTAATTTTGACTCCCTAATTGAATATATTATCACTTTAAATTAATGTCAGAGTAATTAATTCGAAATTGTAAATACATTTTTTCAACTTATCTTTTGGCAAATGAAATTACGAGCCATTAATTAATCGGAGATCCATCACTGACTGAAGCCGAAATTTCATTCGTCCTTCGCGAAAATACCATGGTTTTTATGTAATAAATCGCATCAGAGAGCGCATAGGGTAGAAGCAAAGATAAATGGATCAAGAAAAAAGTATTAATAAAAAGACAGAAGGCTGTGACAGGAATGGGCCAAGCCAAGGAAGAAACGAAATGCCGAAATAGGCAAATGTGAGGTTGTACGAGTGCTCATTACCAGTTTCGTTCAATCTTTGTTTTTTATATTTTTATTAGTAGTAAGACAATCGTCTCCAATTTTTTCCCTGACCTTCATTACATATTTCATTGTTATTGTGTACTTTTAAACTCTGTGTAAATTTCAAGACTTTTTTAAGAAAATCGTTTCGTGCATGAACTTCCTTAAGACCAACAAAAATCATCAAAATATAATTGACCCACTTGAATCGATGAAAAAAATGGGCTTACATGAGAATTATTCGCAGATTTCAGTTAGATAAAAATATGGTGGTACTTTTGTGCTTCTGGCTCAAATTTCACTGAAAATACAGTGCATTCATCTATTGAATGAACTGAATTGAGAGTGATTTCTAAAAAAAAATCAATAAATCCACTAAATGTTCGCCAACTATCAGATTTAGTACCACGAACAGATATTTCGTCTCATTGAACCGTAGACGAAAACGAAATGAAATTTTATTCGTGACTTAGTAACAACAATGGATCGTTGCCATGGCGATTTCCACGTTAAAAATGTTGCTATACCCTCAGTTAAAGGAGCTTGCCTCGATGACACGATTTGAGATAAGAACAACTTTTATTTTCACACCATCCAACACGGGGATGAAAAAACCATGAAAACGTAATGCGTTTCGAATCGAACCACCTTACCCTACATATATAAATTTGTGCTAAGAGCGAGTGTGGATATTAAAGAGTAAGGACGGACTCACGTGCTGCACGTGATTTCACTAGCTAGATCCACGTGCTGCAGTGATCTTTCACGAGGTCTCCCGGCGAGCCGTTCACGAGAGACGTTCGCAGCGAAGGATGGAGAGGGAAAAAGAGACTTGCGCTCTCGCCATAGTAAATGTACGTGTGCATTTCTATATGGATACTGCACACGATGTATCATACTTTGAATACGTTGAAACGCCTACGAAGTAACGCATAGAAAAAGCCGGCGAGTTGGCCGGCTCCTCTAGGCTCCAGTATCGTCGTCGTAGATCAATGCGTAGCCAGGAAAAGTGTCTACGTTGTGAGTCACGTACGAAGCATTATGTATAAAGCAGCATCCGTGACCGAAGCGATCATTGATTCGCGTGACCCTTGGACAGGGCTCTTCATCGCTTCGCCGTTATGGCCGACGCCGATGCCCTCTATCATCCTGTCAATTAGTCTATCCAGCTCCCATGTCCACCCATTTTCTCCGCGCACGACGATTCCGATAATTACAGAGTGTCTTATGAAAAAGAAAGGAACAGCCACGCTCCTTTTAACTCGTGTTTACGAGTGTATCCAACATTGTACAACTTTTTTAACTACTGACATTGACATTGTACCACGTCACACTTCCTAAGCTAATTGATGGGTGAGACGACGCGTGATAAAAGTAGAGCCGCACTTTCTTTTACCCGCAGGTTGCAATACCAAGGCATTAATGGACCTGCCATTGACCGTCGGTTCGCCAGTAATAACACGTCAAAATTACGGTCTTCAGGCTCCGAGAAATCTCCACCAGGAACCGGTCACAATCATGTCTTTGACTCTGAGCTTTTTATTCGTTGCGACATTTTAAATTATGTCCAAATTAGCCACTGACTGCTCTTGGGACTGTGTCGGAGGGTCGAAAACTTTCTGATTAAATTTCGAGCATAACAACAGTAATTATAATAATGAAAGTATTTTCATTAACACCAAATTTACCTTGCGTTAAAAAAGCGCGATCAACGCTTGCGAAAAATTTTCACCGTCCGGACCTTGATTCATTGGTCGACTTTTCTTTCCCTCCGTCTACTCATATTACTAACAATGTCAATGACAGTCCACACGGCCAATTGTGAAGCTGAGAACTAAAGAAATGTAATAAAATGCATGATAGTTAGTGGTGCAATTAGTAGTACGGCTAACGACATCAGAGGACCGTAAACGGAGCGATTATGCCAGTTCGCCTCTCACAACGAGAATCTCTGTCATTGACATTGCCATGAAAAGAGATTTTCATTAATACGCCAGCTCCGTTCCGACCAAGATCGTTGGATTTCTCAAGACAGAGTTTGATACTTCGATGCTGCTTGCGGCCAATGGAAGGACGTAAGCCGTGTGATAGAAGCAGCAAAATTATACGCGAACGCTGCCCTTTCACTCGCGAGTTATCGATACGCGTACACCACGGGCCCCCGTAAACAGCTTTGGGAATCTTTTTGCGAGGCTCGTTAGCGTGGAAAGCGTGAGAATTGGAAGAGGGAAGAGTGAAGAATAAGACGAATTGTATATAAATATACACGAACGTAAATATCCCCTGAATGTATCAGTGGCTACACAGCACCTTGCTCGAAGACAGAAAAGATAATGCATTTGTATGCGTCTGAATCAAAAGGAACGGTGCAGACTACGAGTCTAGCTGTCATTGACACTGATCCGCAGCTCGATTTCAACGTTCCTACACGTGACTGCAGTAATGACTGGCTGTCGTATGTATTCGAAATATACACTCTGTAATTCAACGACATCGACGATAGGCTAGAAAGGTGTAGAAAAAAATGAACGTTCACTGGTTAATGTCTGGGATTTTCGATCCGTGGCGGATGGAATAACTTGCTCGTTCGTGTACCGGATGCGTTGGTGTGCGTTTACACAGAACTAAGAAAATGTCTCGCGGTTGTGGAGCATTGGAACCCCTTTCTTTGAATACTATCGTACAGCATTAGACTTGGCTCGAACGCTGGGTACTTCAAGGCCTTATATGGCACGGATCTTGACAGCTCATGCACCGTTCTCGTATCGCTAATCAGATTAAGATTTTTGTCTGTTTTTTTTAAAATATTTTTCTATTTGAATTTTGCGAATGCTGCTGGTATCAGTTAATGAGTTGATAATAACAATCACAGTGAATATTTCAGTGAACGCCGAAGGACTGTAGCGCGTGGAGTAAAATTTGTCGACTTTTGCACTGCTGGCAATTAACATTATTATCTCTGGGAATACTGTTAAATGGCAATCTAAACTTTATTTTGCGTCTGTTATCCACGTTTCCGTATAATACTCGATAGGTTTTATGTACCTATTGATTTATCGTGCTTCTCAGGGTGGCTCGGCTCCGGACTCACATTCATGTGTCCGCGTACGTTCGGTCGCGCTGCTTTCCTCATGTTTTTTTTGCCTCACAATATTACTGGGCTCATACAAGTAAACTTATTTCAAATGTCTCCGGTTTAGCTTACCATTCGCGACTAAACGAGACTGACACGAATCGGTCGTCGTCACAGTTATTATCCGCAGCAACAATATTGTCTCCCAATTCCGTAGGAACTTTCTACGCTGACTTCCCACGAGTCAATTTTTTCGCCCAGATTTTGTTCGACCTTCGACAAGTGACAAATGTACGATTAGCCACGACGTGGGTGATGTGCCAAACGATTTCAACGGGCGTCGAATTGATACGTTTCTCAGTGATTGAAAGCTCTGCAGCCTCATTACGTCCGAGTGGTGACAGGATGGCAAGATTTACAGGGGCGAACTCCCCTGTCGAAAGGAGATCAATTCTTGTCGATTCTAGAATAATTTATTTTCGTTATCTTGTGAATAATGTTTTTTTTTCTTTTTAATGCGTTACATTGCTGTGGCGCCTTGCGAGCTAAGAGTGTAGTTCAATGTAGCAATGTGCAAGCATGCCGTTGATTGGGAGCTCACATATGTGTGTGTGTGTGTGTGTGTGTGTGTGTGCGCGCGTGTGCTTTAACTATCAATACTCTGTGTAAAAGTCTCGCTCATTCGACTTACCAGATCGTAATTCTCTTATGTTGAGGAGAAGGGATCGTAAACATATTTTCCGCTGTGTTAATGGTGGAAAATATGTTCGCGATGTGTATCGCTACGTAGGTGTTGAGTTTCGCACGCGGGTATCCAGAAAAAAATACACTCACCTACGCCACAATGTGTAGGAGCTTAGAATTTATGCTACGGAAAAAACGAACATCCTTGACCGAAACATGCATTCGCATCGATCAGTCGTTGAACACCTGATTTTCAGCATAATTTTCAAGTATCTATTTCCTTCTCACTATTTCATTCTTCAAAAGTTTATTACAACCGATTTTCCAGTGTCTTTGACCGGTCGCTTTATTAATACAAAAAGTCGTAATTAACCCGAATTTAACTTGGCGGCTTCGAATTGGTTTTCGCTTTTGAATTCAACTGAAATAACGTAATCCAAATTTCGTTGAGCAATGCACATTTTATGGGTGTTTTTTTTACTCACTTTATTATGCCACTAAAACCGCTTGTTCTATTTTATTTTTTGCAGTTGATAAAATATTTCGAGAGTCTTGTTAAACTTTCGCGTGGGATGCTTGGTGTCAGTATTTATTATCGGTGTTACATTGCCATAAATTTTATTGTATTCCAATGCCTACGTACAAAATTTAATTCTCCATTGCAGCGAGCAGTGCCCATGACGAAAGAATTGAATTTTGGGATCGATCGATTACCATTTAAAATCGTATTTGCAGGCGAATAAACTAAGTGGATAAAGCGGATGTGTATCTTGATTATTTGTAATGGGAGAGTTCAGCTATCGCATTAACGTCCAATTATATACGAGTCATTTAGTGTGTTTCGCTGAGCAGCACGCGTATGTTGTGTTCTCCATGTGAGAAATAGGATTCTCTAACATTGATCCGCGCAGCAAGCTTGTATGCAGAATTCACGTGCTCGAGAGCGTGGACGTTGTATCGTTTGCACGTGACTAGGTGTCACGTGTATAAATGCATCGAGAGGTAGTTGGCACGCGATATAAGTGCAAAATTATATGTATATGTGAACGGCGTAGGGCAAATACAGACTATAGTAGCCAAGGAGAAAGAGTTAATAGCCGAAGGAGACACACGAGACTCTCGGATACGTACTAAAATGCAAGGCACCTTTATCCATAATAATGTGCTGACTGGGTATGCGTCTGGTGCAACGGGATGCTGGAGTCTACCTTCGGGTATTTATTCCTCTGTCTTTCACGATAAACGATATAAATTCATTAGACATATCAGCGTTTAAGGCTGTCAAGAAAGCTTCGATCGATCAAACTTCCAATGAAAACTGCTCGCGTTGTCACAATAATGGGAGCAGAATGCGGAGGGATTATAAAAAAACGAATGAACGCAGAATAAAGGAAAAGTCATCGATCGTGTCTAATGGCAAAGTTGAACTGTACGAAATGCGTAGTAATACGATCGATGTATCTGAGATTTGATCGGGAAATATTGATTTTTCTTCTTTCCAACGATGTTAAAATATCCAACGCTGCTTTTATCCCCCGTGGACGCAGTCTCGTTATTCAATTGCTCAACGTTTCTAGTACTGCAGACGCGTATTGAATCAGCAATAATCGATCACAGAGGGGAGCCGCGAAAATATAGCTACAGATATGTATTCGTTAACAAAAATGCCTCGCCCAACTCGTGCCAGAGTTTGGCTCGGAGCGTTCGTCAAGTTTTCGCAACTCGATCATTCAGCGCGGGGGACCATCGAGCACAGGCGTTTCAGAACCGTGGGCTATCCACGATGAAAAGGGGAGGAAACGATTGGCGAAAAAACGAAGAAATTCACTGGGGAAAGAATAAAGAAAAACTAACCACACGTATGTCACATTGCCGCGGGATCGTTACGGAAACTTAACGGTGCTTTAAAGACCCGCTCTCGCCCGCGTCTCTGAACGATAAAAAAAGAAAAATCACGTGCACCGTGGCATTATGTATATATGGATCTGTGCTTGTGCACCAGTGACCATAATTACGCTCAATGAACGCCCAGCCAGTATACGTATGTATAAACCCGGGTTTGTGAAAGAGAGAGAAAGGCGAACGGCGAATGCGACTTTTTCACCAAGTTTTGACGTACCAACTTCCAATAAACATGTATAGATATATGATAACTTACGCGTTTAAGTATGTGCTGAAGCGGGCGCAAGGGCCTTGACGCAATGTAGTTAAGACCAAGCCCCCGATGTCTGTACTTTCCGCCGATTTTGTTCGATTGACCCAATTTAGAATCGAGAAACTATCGGTTTATAAATACCGATATAACGGAACGAAACTTCTGTTTTATTTGACCATTATGCACGTGAGTTTTGTGCTATGGGAAAATTTCATTGCAGTCAGATATTTCCGTCTATACTCGCGGCTGAACGTTCGTTAGTTCATTTCAGTTTTTCTTACTGTGTTTAGCAGACGTTCATCGGGCGGATGGGAAGGCACAGTAAACTTCCGGCATTCGAGAATCATCGTGCTCACAATTGGAATGTCCGAATCCTATATTATTGCTTGAAAAATGCCAGAAACATAAAACCGTCTGGTCGAAGCTTGGAATAATGAAGCTCGCGAAGGCCTGACGCTATTGAATCGCGTGGAAAGTGAAGCCGCCTGTCCTCCGGCCACTTTTACCCATTCGGGGTTAACATCCGAGCGTTTCTGAATCACTTCACTGGATATGGGGTTGCTGGAAGCTGCTGCAATCTCATTGAAAGTCGTGTCCGCGTCCGGACTCGATAGCCGCACCAGTAGATTTTTAGTCGTTTGGTTATTATGCTTCGGGCATGCTCGTGCACTGAATACTCATTTGAAAAATTCCTCCCAGCCCTGCTTACTTTGAGCTCAGCGACTGAAATTTTTTCCGGAGTATTGGCCCTCGGCGACTTTGATTCTGTAGATTCGAGTTTCTGCAGTCTGCCCAGAAGATTTATGTCACAGTGTCGTGGACATTGGTACGCACGGAGTTTCAGTGACATTCCCGCGATTCGTGTCGCACCTGTGAAGAAACAAACATGCACGTTGAGACTTTTATTTGATGTTGTTGGCGACATTTCGTACAAATGGAAGAACATTTATCGACATTCTCAAAATTAATACTAAATTCAATTCCAAATATTATTGAAATCCAATGAATTTTTTAATTCAGCCAAATAAATGGAAATATAAATTCTGCGATATAGAGTGGCTCATGCCAGATCTCGATTTCCCGTGGACGCACGCATTCGATAAAAGCGATGATAATAAAATTTGTTCTTTTTCTTCGATTATTGGAGTCAACTCGGATTGTTTTCACTCGACATCGTAAATTCGTCTTTAGTTACGTTGCATGCGCAGTGCGATAGCTCTCGAGTCTTAAAAATTCGTGGTTAACTTCGTCTGCAGGAATATCACATAATTCCCATAATTTTTGGCTCCTTCAAAGGAATGTAGTTGCGCATTTATTGCTTCTTTGTAGGTATCAGAATGGATCGAAAGTGACAGGTTATTCTAATAACGGCATGTTTTCGCGGTTTAACTACCGAGCCGATTTGTCGATGATCTGATCTGAGAAGCTTGATAATGTGATTTAAAACTGAACTTCAGTGGGAAAGAGTAGACTTATAGCGGAGGCATCGAGGATTTAACGTTCCTGGCAGTCGATCATTAAACACCGAATGAAATAAAACGCGTGTACGTAACGGCAGAGCGTCAAATGAGTGGAATTTATTTATTGCTTTGGGAGCAATCACACGGGATTTAATAGAGTCGTATAGCGTGAGTACGAATCTCCCCGCGGAGTATAAAACAGCTTTAAGCACGTATGCGTGCCTCCACCGAGATGTATATTTCATTAGGAACAGAATGTTACATCGAAACTTGGGTGCATGTGCGCGCGTGTCCGTGGTAAATCCGCGATCTTGGATCTTGGAGATCGTCGAGATCAGGGTTAAGCGAGAAGTAGATCATCGCGTGACGGTGTGCGTGGACGGTCAATATTGGGAAAGGGATAAGCGAGCAGCTCGCAGCAGGCACATAATATGCGCGTGTGACAGGTATTCGTCCTATCGGAGAAAGAACGCGCACGGGGTGTTACACTTCGCACGAGCAGACTACGGGAGCGTTTTATTGTATCGGCCGGAGTCTAATTACTCGTCGCGGTCTTAAATGGATCTTGGTCAGACGTGCGTAAACGCGCGCGGGATGCAGTGTGGAGCAGAGATAATTGGCTCGTTAGAGTCGCGATCGCGTCGTCCGATGTTCAGATAATGTGAAAGGGATACAAACTTTGGTCGATGTGTGAGTGACGTTTGCATTGAATCGGTATGATTCATGTCGATTTATGATCGGAGTGTTCTCTATTCGTTCTCATCGAGTCCAGATAAATCCCACGATATCGATTCACCCGTGGCGTTGACCTCTTGATGGATGATTTGAGCGTGATTTGGAAAAAAGCGAGACGAGAAGAGGAGAAAAATTATTGTATCGTTAGAAAGGTGCACTCGTTCCTTCGAGCAGGCAACGCGCAGCCGGTGCAATGCACCACACGTGCCGAGACTCCGTCACTTTTAAAGATCGTTAACTTTATCAAACGCGCTCGCACACACGCGCACCTCCATTCTCCAATAGACGAGAGGCAAATGCACGTATGACAGCGGGACAATTGAAAGCGGCTCCGTTGAATAAATTAGTGGGCAGCACCACGTCGATGTACTGGAAGTAACAGTTCCTTGACACTGTGTAAATAGCTTTGGCTCGCACACTCGGTACTCGCTCGTCAGGACCGCTCGGCATTTTTTTCTTTCCCTTCAGAGATACTCACCAACTCATTATGAATACAGGAGCTGCTGTTTCATTGGAAAACATGGTAGAGTGGACATTAACAGGTTTACTTGAATATTGCGTTCGAGGCGTGCAGGAGTTCAAACCAGAGAGAGAGAGAGAGAGAGCGAGAGAGGGGGGAAAGGCTGGGAGAGAGGGAGACGGAAAGATCGAGCAGCCAGAAACATGAGGATTATTAACGCATAATCCGGCGCGCACCGCCTTCGAGAAAAACTCGGGGTAGTCTCGAGACGCATAATTTCTTCATCATAAATGTACAGTGCATGAAAAACCTGTAGGTGGTAAGTGCATATCGAGTATACGCACAAGCCAATAATCCTTAGCAAAAAATCAGTGGCGAACAATCGGTATTGAATGCAATGGACCTGCCGCCAATGCCGTAGGGCAGTTTTTAGTCCATTCTGTAAGGAATACTTTATTGTGAAATGAAAAACACGTTGGTCCAGCTACTCCAGGATCGATATTTATTTTCGCTGCATACAGCGCGAGATCTCACGTCGAACTAATGACTCGATAGTGCGCGTCTTCTCTACCACTCTCTAATCGTCGCTAGGAACCCCATCGATTTCGGTATTTTTCCATTACTGTTGAACAATTTTGAAAATCGCTACGAAAATTCACGCGAGCCAATTCAACTACTCTCAGTCCAGGTGCCATGGCAATTTTTCGCACTAAATTTTGCCTCTGAGATTCATCAGAGCTGGAATTGAGAATTCTTGCCTGTGAGGATCTCAAACGCCTCTTGTACGAAAATAAAGATCGTATGTAAATTTGATAAATGTAGGCCTACGCTGTAAAATAACTGCTTATCAAAACACACGAGAATCCAGCTCGCCACCGTAATATCTTGACCGCATTATAACATATAATTTTCAATGGAGCACTTGAATATAAATCTGATGAAATATATAAGTACGCCGAAAATTAAGTGTTTCGAAAGGTAAGTGTTTATTTTTTTTCTGTCATACTCGATGTAGAGTAAAAGTTAACCGATGGAGTTTCCTTTCGAGAAAGTTGCTTTTGTGAAATTATTCTAACAATGTGTGTAAAAGAATAGCCCGACAGTCTATGTACTTCATTATTTTCACAACATATCTTCCCACAATCAAAGCTCGAGCATACCAAACTTTATTCAATCTACATTGTATTTATTAATCGCAAGCGTGCCTGTCCAAAGGCACTTTGAGTCGAAGTTTTATTATTATATACATCTAAATGCATATATACAATCGTTCAATTTGTAATACTGTATCTTGGGGCTCACATAAAATAAACTTTGCATCATTTATATCTGCTGGTAACGTTATACACGTGTATGAGAGAACACCAGAGTCATTCGCTCGTTATAAAGCCCGTATAATACGCGACCGTAGAGGGTCAATAAAGCGGCATAATTAGAGTGCGATTGCGACGCTGATTCGAACGTCGGCGTGTATAAACATCCACTACGCGAAATTCCCCGCGCTCTACTTCTTTCATGCGATTCGTTCACCTATTCAATAATAATCGTCGTATAGAAGGAGACTATGAATGTGTATTAATACCGCACAGTGTATACGGCTCTTGCCAACTCGGTACTGAAAAAGGAATCGAACTTGTGGCTTGTCAATAAAGGCAGCCACAACGCTGACCAATCGAAGATCGATCGATGCGAATTTCAATCACACACCCGCCGCTCTTAAATTTACTGCAATATTAATCGTCTCGCGTGCCACACGGATCGCGATCAATTGACAGTCCGTTTTATCTCGAATCTCCTTGTTTTCCATTTATTCACAATAATCCTTCGCCGTCTTTGGGCCAAGTCGAAAATGTCATAAAAACTGATGAATTATTCCATCGTTAAAAACAATTAATCGTTAAATCGAAACTTTTCATCATTTATTAATTGCATGAATGTAACGATTGAACGCATTTTCTTGGAGCGAAGTACACCGATAATCGTTAAAAAAGTCTCGAGTAAATGAAGAGCTTTGACAAATCGTTTCGTCTGTTTCATAAAGTTTTCATTGAATATTCGAATATGTCTTAACTCATCTTGTTTTTGAGATGTATAAACTTGGGAATGCACACACGATATACGTGCTCCTGGAAAACCCACATGGTGAAGTTAATCGGATGATCAACGTCCCGAGAATGTTAAGGCTGTTGGTAAATATTTTACTCCTACATTCATCGAAGCTACAGCTGGAAGGAGAAAAAGGATACTCGTAACTCGGAGGATGTTCGAGAGAATGGATGATGCGCAAAGTAGATAGATACTTGGCATAGGTCGATCGTGGTCGAGGGATAAGATCCGTGATCACGTTTCTTGGGACGAATATCACGCTGACAATGCCTACAGTATAGAGGGTGATAATGAGATTTATTTAAAGAAGAGCATCGATAAAGGAGATGCTGAAAAAAAGTTGCTACTGGAATACAGCTGGAGTTGCGCCACTTTGAGAAGTTTTTGGATGAGAAAAATTGTACAAGTACACGAACATGTGTACTAACGAATGTCATTCACAGTTTTTCAATAAACATTTATTTTCTTGTTGAAAAAAAATCAAGAAAATGACGTATTTCACCCTCTGCAAGTGTATAATAAGGCCTTAAAGAAATCAGGATTTCAAACGTCTACATAAAAAGTTATCAAACCAAAGCGTGATCGAGATATGAAAGCCGAATATTTTAGAAACGCGAATGTGTCTTCCAACAAAATCAGAAACATTTCCGACCCCGCAGTGGTCGCTTTCCTCGTGCCTAATAACCACGCTCACCGAGAATTTCGTACGGTATAAATAATTTCATGAAAATGTAGTCCGAATGAAATCAAAGAAGTGTATAAAGTGGAAGTTTTCACAACAATCAGTGTCATCATCTAGTCTGGATTGTGGTTCGTTCTCGTCCGGTAATCAAATTGAGTAATACTGAATTAATTTGCAACGGCTGAGCGGGCGCTCGCGGCAACTTGTGCATATTTTGCGCCCTCCGAGTTGGCGGTGCGCACGTCGAGCGATAGACCAGAAACCAGATTCCCTTGATCTTGTCGGTTCCCTCGTCGGTTCCTCGTGCTCTTGAGAGACGAGAGATTTCTCGATCCGTTATTTCGTTTCTCTTCCTTTTCTGCGAGATCCGCTAAGACCGAGTTTACCGGATCAATTTGAGCGAGGGATAATAGTATTCGTCATGCATGTGGAGCAGGTTGGTATTATCGGACGTATCGCACACGCGGAGGCTCTCTATCGCGAGCATTGTAATTAAGCCCAGAGTTCAATAGACTTCTCAGGTGAAATGGAAAGTAGCCTGAAAATGGGGTGAATTGGACTAATGTATTCGCTTATAACGTGCTGTTTTCGCAAAATGAAACAGTGAAAAATCGCACTGCGATCTCGGTGATCAACGATCGTGCACAACTTCTCGTCACGATCGATCGTTTTTAAATCGTGATCGATGCTGAACGGAGAAAAAAACTTAGTGATACCTGCGTCCATATAAATAAGTGCAAACCCAGCACGTATGATTTCCTTGCGATAAAAAATGTATATCCTATAAGTGCATACATATTTATTACTATTTTCATATAATGATCGACCCATTAACCCGTTGCCACGACGTTTTCCTTCTCTTCAAATTCCACCTTCGTATCTCCAACTTCTTGATGATTATCTCTCGCATGTCTCGCCAATAGAATAACAATAACGAAGCAATAAATAATCCCAGCGTACGGTCTATTATGTTGTCACGAATCCATATCTCCATTTGACTCTCATTATTTTATTAGTACTTTGAAAACCGAAGAAAATGTTGAGACCTTAAGGTAACAGTAGCAGTGCGAGAGTGATTCAAAGATTTTTAAGGCTGCAGCCGCAACGGAGTATACGCGGTAGCATAATAAAGACCGATCGCAACCGATTTTTCATATTCTTCAACATCCCTTTGCTGCTCGTCCTAGAAGCCGCCTCTCGAGGCTTCGACAGCCCCTGTTGTTCGTGTCAATCACGAACACGAATAATTAGTCGCAATAGAACACTTTTTCACTCGCTGCTCATTCTCCGTCTCTCCGTCTCTTCTGTGCTGGCGAGAGCAGACACACGATCGCAACATATTTCGCACTTCGAGTCTCACGCGTCTGATTTACGACAGCTTTGTACGTTTAGACATGGCCAAGTGTACCGATATACTTTGACGATTGCCGTATAATTAAATCCAGCTTCTCGACAAACGAGATCATAATCAATGAGTAACACGCATTGAAGGGAACGGAGAGGGTTGTTATACGCCCGTAGAATCTCATAATTTATGTTGCCATTGAGACTCGGAGCAGCTTAGACTCCAGCATTAGCTGATTTTGCATGCGGTGAAATACGAATGATCGCGAGAACGTATTCGCGTCTGTTGCACTTATGTACGAATACGTTTTTTTCCATACATTCGTGCTAACGAATGGGTGTAACCCATTTAAGTTTTTATAGGTTATGTCGTACGAGTAATGTCCGTAGCGTGTCAGCACTTGGCGATGATTTCGTGATCGGCGCACAGAAAGGTCAACGGTGTTTGTCTTTCACTTTTTCCACTTAGATTTTACGTTAAGGAAGGTTAGGCACGGTGCATCTCTCCCCCTCACCACGAGCATCTTTCCCTCCACGAGGGACTGTAATCTTGAGGCTAATCTCGAGATTCTACTTGAATGGAAAGGCAGTCGTGACATTTGGGTCGATTGGGGCAGGCAAAGTCAAGCAAAGTGGACGACAATCCACTGGAGGCATTGGATCTCCTTTGCTCGACGTGTTACCCGATTGTTGAGTTCCTAACAACGTGTGAGAATTAATGTCATTGAGCAGCCAAATGACATTCGAGTTTTTTGGAAGTGGAGCAGGAATTTGTGTTTGATTAAGACACAAAAACCCTTCGATTGGAAGGGTTCTTGTTTGATATGACGCCAAAACGATGTGCAACGATGGAAACAAAAAATCATGTATTCTTGTGAATAGCATATTAATATTGTTCACTTCAGTATCAGAGTGTCGTACTCACCACGTATTATTTATAAGTGTTTCTTGTTACGGTTAACCTTTATCAAATAAATATCTTTCGAGCGATTAAAAGCAGCTTATTTTTGATTCTTATGTAACGATTACCCAACCCTCCAATCTTCGTCGAGGCAGTAGCGAAATCGTTAAAGTTATGATCTATTTTCATAGCACATTCTAGATAATCGTTCACTAACTACGGGTTTTACGATTCAAAACAACTTCGTACCGCTTTTGGTCAAGAACAAACACTTCGGTCGTTGATTTTGAGAAGTTAACGTTACGTGGCAAGTTCGTTTCTCAGATCGACGTCGCGAGCGGATCTTTCGGGTACACCCTCAAGCATTTATAACTACTTCGGACACCCTGGATCGTATTTTCGACGGGTGAAAACGAGTCGGCCGTGCTGCTACTGTCTGCTTAGAAAGTTTTTGCAGGCGTGCATGTCGATCGTACAGCTCGGACAATGGACCGTAAATATAAAGTATACCAGAGCACTCATAAACGTGTGACCCCTGGAAGCACGATTGTTCGAACGCGGTATAGTGATAATGAAAGTAAGAAACGTGTTAAAATATGCGCTGTTCGAACATTGGATCTGGATGATCCATATTCATGGAAACATTCCCGTTTTCTCTTTTTCTTTTACGTTTATTAACGATTCGTATCGTTTTGTTTCTCTGGTGGTGTTTTCAAGTGCAAGCTTTCAACAATACAGAAGAAATTCTCACCCAACGGGAGCGTTGTTCAACGCAAATTCAGAGCTCTTGATAAACAAAGAGACATTTTCGTGATTCAGTCAAGCTTGCTGCAATAACGACCGCGATTTTCTCGACAGCCTTCCCCATTTTGTAAATGACGAATCATGACCAAGCTGAAAATTCATACCGACTTAGAATACCGTTTCGAGATATTAACGCAGGTGCGGCTAATAACCCTCGACCTCCCAGCGAAGACGAAGTCTCTCCCACGACCATAGGACAGCGCGCATGCATCGTAATCCACGTTCACGTATGTGCGATAAACACACAACTTGGATGTGAATCGCATTCACGTGACGAAGGAAATTCAGGCTCCCGGTGAGTTGCATGCGTCGTCGTGGGTCTCGTGCTGCTGGAGCCATAGCTCCTGCGGCTATACACAGAGCACCGGTGACTTTTGCCGGGATCTCGAGGCATCGCAAGCGAACAGGCCTTGAGTCGAGCCCCTGGAATGCAACCGCGTGCAGCCACCGCGATCAGTAAAAGTGTTGCAGCTCTCTATGCACACTTCAGAGAAACAGAACAAAAACGTGCAGCCGACTATTGTTCCGGAGAGATTCCCGTATCTTGGCCAGGCGAAAAGGAGCATAACGAGAGAAAGATTTATGGCTGCATGCACGCTGAAATTTGTGTGTTAATTTGGACTATTCTCGTTATGCAGGAAATTATAATGCTCGAGGCTCGATACTCCAACACGGTCAATGTACAACTTACTTTATTCTATTCATAAGCAATTGTTATATATTTGCATGTGCGGTTTAAACACGTTGTAACTTCACACTGCTTTATTGCACGAAATTCTAAAGAATGGCATAATTAGAGGTATGAATAACTTGTGCTTACATATTTTTGCTAGTCTCGATGTAAGTCGAGTGTGCTACTGGTATTGAATTACTCGGAGATCCCAGCTACAGCGATACCCTTCGGAAAAATGTTTGAATTTATACCAGGAAGAGTATAAATGCTCGCGTTAGTGTGTAGCTCCAGAAAGATGTGAATTTGTGGAGATTCCTACCGGAGATTTTGAACCCAAGTTGATCGCTCGAGCTTCAGGCTTGCATTTTATCTGATGCAATTTTTGGTTGTATTTCTATGTAGCTCTGGTTATGTAATCAATTAACGTTCTACTGAGCGATTCAGTGAATGAAACTTTGGAGGGTTTGGAATTTGGTATAAATTGGAGGGCCGTTGATTTGTAAATTGGCGTAGGAAAAAGTTGCATTAACTTTGACGGGTGTGCCGGATAGCACGGAACGGCCTCCTTCAGCTGCAACACTCTTTTGGCATTTGGTTCGGAACAGCCCATATATAGCACAAAAAAGTATGTCGGTTCACCGAATGTTATTGACCAATCTCTTGTTTCGCTCCCGTGACTTTTACGAGAACGCACTTTTTACGCCAAGTTAAATATTAGAGAGCTGTTTCTTTCACTCTTTCTCTATCGAGCGGCGCGCGAGAAGCTTGATCCTTTTTCCGCGCGATCAACGAAATTTCAACGGTCTTTTTACGCTGCCGCCTCAGCCGTCGCCGCCCGTGCTGCACGGAAGATTTTATTTTCTGTTTCTCACCCGTTGCTCAATAGTTACAAACTATCGATATCCTCGAATACGTTCTCGAGCGGTGCCCAACGATTCTACCGAGCTCGTGACCCATCTTCAGGGTAAAATCGAACACAATTTACGGGCAAGACCAAACGTCCGTGTATTCCACCTGCTCTCGAGAAGTATATCTTGTGTAAAAGACAAACACAAAGGTGGAACGAAGGTGACGAAAGATTTCGCGATCTCGCTACGAGAGATCGTGATCGAGAAACGCGGTAGATTTGCAACAATAACTGCGAGACGGCAAGGAGGAGGGGGGGGGGGGGGGGGGGAGGGAGCATTGTCTGAGATCTCAGGATTTCTTCAGATACACTTTTGCATCGTTACCTTGAGAAATGAACGAAAAATTCACCAACTCATGGGTTATTAATGGACTGAGCTCTGTATTGAGAGTATGCGCGTTCTCTTTCAAACGAATCACGTTTTATGTGGAATATCTCTGCATGGATGATATGGGTTTAGAGCGTTAAGCAAGAATCGGAATACGGCGTTCCGAAGTAATTTAAACACATTTTACCAAAGACAAGGGCTTTGGACACAAAAAAGCAACGTGATGTGTTATTTTATGCAGTTTCCACTTTTTTCTTTACAATATTTGCACCACAAATTACCGGCTAGGTACGAAACCCCTTATATTTTTTCAGTAAAACGAACTTTCCTCGCGTGTCTATGGAACATTTACTTTGTTCGATAGGTGCTAACTGTCGTGTGGAGATGACATCGCGAGTGCGTTGCGTGCAAACATGGCGAAATTCTTTCATCCATAGATCAGTGGGTCGATCGCGTGCTCCATTACAGCATTGCTGCTGAATATTATAATAATACGATCATTTTGTTATTGGCAAACTTGTCTCGATATTCTGGGAGAATAGTACTCAGAGTTGAGAGCGCAGACGCTATTGGAAGCATCAATCTTAAGGGGAAACACGAATAACGTAGCTCGAATAAGACGTTCTGAGATTGTTTTGTATGTGTCAAGAAACTGTAAAAAAATTTTCCAGTTTTTCATAAGCAGTGCAGACTAACGAAGCTCTTCAATCGTTCCAACGATTTGAACGCCCAGTAGGATTGGTAAATTCTTGTACTAGATTTAATAGAATTATTCGTTTGCTCACTTCGTCGTAACTCTGATTTCTATTTCTGAAATGGTCGTGTCCAATTAATTTAAATGCCACATGTCTTCCTCCGATAACAGTTCTCACAGCCATTGTTTTATACGGTTGATTCAATGATCTAAATAACGTTGAGATTAAAATCGGGTTCTCGCAATGTGTTTGTTAAGTGAGTTGCCGACGTCGATCGCATATTTTACCTTAAAAAATATGGTGCAATAATTCACCATAGCAGGACACTTTACGGTCGCTTCAAGTGCATTAATAAATATTTATTCTCGCGGCTCCATTTGGCGTGAATCGCGCGCGGTCTCTTTGTATATTCCTCTTTCGTTTCTATTGACTCGACGCGCGGTCGTTCAAATCCTTCGAGACTGTTGGAACTTCGACGCGAATATCGAAACAATTATTCCTTACGTCTTTCTCGCAAGTCGTTTAATATTGCGCAATCGAGGAGATCGCGAGAAAGAGAGACGGCGAATCACGATCTCTCGCTCCGTTGTGCGCAGGAGTAACAGGGGAATCTCACGCGCGGGATCGTGCGCGCTTGGTAATTTGTCGGAGGTCGGGGATACACTCTTCTTTTTCTTTGCCTCTACGCTTTGCGACTCTATAGTAATCTTCTTCAGGTAAATACCTAGAGTTCGATTATATACCCACGGTGCTATACCTTTCTCGCCTTTTGCCAGCAAATAATACTCTTATTCCGTCGTGACAAACGGCATCTTTCTCGGCTAAAACCTTTCGGACACGTAGATGCTCAATGGGGATCCTCTGCTGTTGAGAGACGAGTGCAACCGCGCGACCCCCGCTTCTCGATTAAGAATCGAGCGACGTCGCAGGTGCGAATGATCGGGACTTTCCCAGTAATCGATTTTTAATGGTCTTTCTCAAAACGTATGCGAACTTTTCGTGTCTTTGAATATAAGCGGGTTACCTGCATCCGCATTCGACTATCGAACCTTCGGAGTGCGTTCCCGTCCAGATATTTTTCCCTCGGACGCGATGTTTTTAGTGGAAACACCACGCGTGGGGTCGAAAAATTCGATGGATTGTTAGTAAATTCATTTTTTTTAGGAAATCAATGAAAACGAATTCATTCCCAATTACGAAAGGCCATCGAGTGAAATTCTAATGTACAAAAGACACTCGTACAACACACACGTGATCTTGCAAATAATGCCAAACAGAAGTGAACAGATTTCGCAAGAGCACACCCGTGCTACTTGCTAAATTCAATCGACACGTAAATGGGAGAAAAAAAATTGAAGAAAATTTCAACTCGTAATCGGGCAATCGAGAATTGTCGAGAGCCGTTCACTTCTCCCAGTCTCTCTTCATGTATCCTTCAGTACGAAAGAACATTTTTTACTTGATGGATATCAGAGACTCTAAGTGAGAAGAGGCAGCGTTAGATAGAGGAATTGTGGAATCGCATCCTGAACTGAAAAACCGCGCCGTCCCCTTATTTCCAGGGTGCACGAACGAATTTTGAGTCGTGCGCGCACACTGGGATTCGTGGAAACTAGAACCGCAGTCGTCTCCACTTTCTGATGAGACAAAAATGTCTAAATAATGATCAATTGGCTCTAAAAAATATCCTCGTACAGTGATAATAACCTGGCAAAACCAAAGAATAAAAAAGGTTCTTAGAAGAGTGAAAATAATAAGTGAGTCACGCGGACGGTAAACAAATTTTGAACCAAGCCTCCCGGCGTACCTTTCGATTCAGCTTCAACCGTTCCGTACGTACGTGAGGGAATTGTTGCAAGTTTTTTTCTCACATCAACTCCAGTCCCGGAGTCCAGTAGCTCGTGTGCTATATCTTGAGTGGAGACCGCGCGGCTGGGTGACATCGGTCGAAGTATTTCGCAAAAGATATATCACGTAGAGCGCAAACTCTTTGGTCAGCTATAGATAAAATTTCACCAGCGAGTCCCGAGAAAAGAATTTCCTTCTCCCCTCACCAAGTCGGTGGGTTTGCTCGAGAAAAGTAACAGCGTTGCGGGTGATTGAAGCATTTCTGGCGAACAGTGGCACAACGCGCATACTTTTTTTTTGTCACGAGAAAGATATCGATCGAAGATCGAAACAGCGATATCACTGCGGTATTGCTCAAAAATTCTATCAATCCTGTGTACCAGAAATTTATGAACCATGTAATGTTATGTAGCACACCGTACAATAATACGAATTCATTGATACCCTTTTTTTTCTCTTCGGCCTTTATAAATTCATGGATCGTAGATATCATTAATCCCGAGTGTGTTAACCGAGTGACTTACACGGTCGGCGTCTGTACACCTGGTAGGAAGGCGTATTGACGGTGATTGGAACGGCGCATTTGTATTTTTTCCGAATATATCAATTTCGATGATGAAATAAATAAAATTAGATAATAACACTGAAACGTGATTGATTCCAATGAAAAAATGCCTTATCTTTCGCACTTTTTGTTTCGCGTTCTAACGTTTTTTTGCCGGGAAAAAAATTAAAGTATCTGATTGATATAAGTGGTTCCTTTTATTACACAAAAATGTACGGAGCTGATGCATAAAGGGCTGGTTTATTAATAATGTAATAAAAATCCAAGCTGTAATATCGGAGCTTTCTATCTCTAATATTCCTGAAACCAGTTACTTTTTATTTCGTATTTCGTTGAGCAGCATGCGACCGGTGCACTTTGTCATAATTGATTTCGATCGGAAAGTGTCCTTAATTTTAACCACGCGAGATGGGGAGGGGAAAAAATGGCTGAATCCGCATTGGAACTCATAAATTCCGAGCGATTGAGCTCGAGGCGACGATCGGTGAATGATCATTACACGATTAAGTAATGATGTTTATGCATCACTATGTTTATGTACTTGTATTATTAAGCGCGTGTGTGTGTATGAAAAGGAATAGTTGGCGCGAGTGCGCCAAACATTTAGCAAGAAAAGCAATACCGGAAAGATCTTGCTGACGAAAATAATAGGGTCCTTGTTCGAGGGTGCCCCCTTAATCATCTAATTCGCCACACGCTATATGCGAACGTCTTATTTACATAAGTGGCTGTGTTACACCTCGTTTTACGGCGTATGTAATTGGGAATTAAGCCGAGTGTAGCTTGCGCGGAGCGAATCGCGATAAGCGTAATAGTGAGTCAAGAGGTGCACAGAGCTTGTTTTGCCTTCGTATCTTTAAGTGTTATGTCTGTCTCTATATATATATATTTATTCGAGAAATTACTCTGCATGCTGTCCACACGCGAATACCTATATTTCCCTCGTTTAGATGACGGCCAGATGATAGCAAATGGAAATAAATGATAATTTAAGGGGACAGTCCGAAACGTTTTTTTTAATCGTTCCCGGTGTATTAAAATATCGACTAGTGCGATAGATGCAGAGTATTTTCATTGCTCCTCCGCCTCCTCCTCCTCCTTCGAATCGAGCCTGAGTGGTGTTAATTTAAAATCTAATTAATTATCTAATTCCATCATATATATGTGGACATGCCTATATATGTGGACGTGGATCTCGTTTCGTGCGTCACAAATTCCCAGAATAAGTCAGTGTGACTCTGATTAATTTTATTCATTTCTCAATGAAAAATTTCGTCTCTACCCAACTGAATCTTTATACGCATACTCCACGAGAGTTTTTAAGTGCGGAGTAATGAGCCATCCTAATGCATATAAATTACGTATGATATGCAACGTGGAATATTTGCAATAAATTATCGCTCTTTCCGGGTGTACGTGCACTAAGATATTTGCCAGTGTCCATAGTAGACTCCATACATTCGTTCGCTTGCTTGTGCTCCAATGTTGAAAGATGATTCCATTTGTTTTTCTGTATAAATGAATAATAAGTGAGAGACACTCCGAAGAGTTGTTGGACTCGTAGAAACGTTAGGAGATCTTTCACAAATATTGTAAACAGTACTGCGAGAGAGAGATTCGTGTCGACTTCGTATTCTTCGAGGATTCTTCGCAGTAGATTATCAACTAAATATCCAATGTGGATGGTTAGGGATGTAACTAAATATCCGAACTAATGTGTACGAAATACTCAAACGTCACGTTCCGAACTCGTGTTATCCACTTTCTCGGATGGGTCACACATTTTTTCTTGACCCAATGCTCAAGCCTGTGCTCTCTTATACACCGATTCAACACGAGTTTATAACCGTATGATAGAAATGAAACTCGTCGCTTTTTCTCACAGAACGATCGAGAGGCCTCAGCGGAGATTTTCCTTCGGTTTACGCAACGCGAAACTCACGTCGTTTGGCTCTTCCTTCCGCACTCGGAGTTCACAGCTTTCTTCTTCTCCGTCGTCCGTCTGTGCATAATACTTAGATAAGAGCGTGAAAAATTTGAAATTTATTCGAAATTCAATTGGAACTTCGGTTCCATCCGGCTTTTAACATGGACATTGGTAATCGGACGTGCGTCCAATTCCATTCGGCATCGTCACAATGCAACGTTTCAGATTTTTCTCTTCCCCAATACAATAATCTTGTTTTATAAATGTCTTTTGCTATTTGCTAGATAGATTGGATGCGACGGGAGTCAGGTTTGTTGTGATTCGTTATCATTTTTCTCACGAGTTTTTCTAGTGCGCTGTTTTGCTACAATCGATCACGAAAGTTCACGGATTTCCAACAAATGGAAAATCCTTCAGGGGCTTTCCTTTGTCTGAGAAAATCTAGGGACACTCTTCCTTCCGCTCTCCGCAGCAAACGCACGCATTGATGTATCTTCGAAACGGTGAATACCGTAATTGATCAGCTGCCCTTCCCTGCTCTTTCTCTTGTCTGCTCTTTTCCTAATGACACACTCGTGAGAATAATCAATTGGCTGAAATAATGCACGCTCAACATCATAAAACTGTCACGCGCGTGCGTCTCACCTGTTAAATAATCGCGAGACGACAGATACATTTCACTTAACTTGACCATGTGTTGGAAGAAGTGTAATAAACGTATACGGGGCACAAAAACTTCCGCAAGCCTTTCTAAGCGAGATTTTGAAATTCTTAGCACGCTTACACTATAAATAGCTTCTAGGAAACATTGTTACTCCGTTTGATCCAAGTCATTAGGGACGCGATGGAAAAAAATTATGAACATACGATTTAGCTATAAATTAAAATTCCGTCGCTTTCTCACTCAAATGAAAGCAAATCTAAGAATCAGAGGGACCAAATTTTTTCCTCGACCGATACTTCCTTAAGAATTCAAATCATATGCAGCAGGAAATTCATGTAATGGAGTATTAATAAGAATAATATTGATGATGATTTTTTTGCTACGAGTACTCAATATTCAATTACGAATGTTCAATAAGCAATTGATAATTTTTTCATTTAATTAACTCTTGAATGGTACAGTCGGCATCAATTTTCGTAGATGTTCTTGGTGATTTAAAATCTTCTCTTGAGACTGCTGTTTTCATAACGTTAGGATATTGTTTGAAAGACTATCGAAGAGCCTCCTCACTATTATTTTTGACTACGAAATGGAGCAAAGATGCGAAGTATAAAAGATATCATGGGAAGTCTGAATAACGAACGACTCAAACGTTTTGTTGAGGGCGCCCAAAACTTTCTCTAACATTTGGCCCTCTGTAAGGAAAATTGGAAATCATCACTGAGCAAGCTATTATTAAATCATTATCTGAATTCCTCTCAGCAATTTAAGGAATTTTGTTTACTATTTTTTACTCTTATGTTAAAATTGGCCATCATTTGAACACTGTGTAAAAAGTTACAGTTTGGTCGTGGCCCAAAGTATGACAGGATTCGAGCATTTTTTACTCGATTGGAATTAAAATCTCGAATCACACGAAATGATTATTGGTTACTTCGGACGTTATTTTCTTGTAGTATCGCCCAGGAAATGCTTCTATAAACGTTCCTAATATTTTGCTTTTGCCCACAAGAAATTCAGAGAAGCTTGAGTCTGAGGTATCGAACAGAATTATCTAAGCAGTTTGATTTATACCATAACCTCGTAGCTCACTGATCCTTAGGAAATCTTCCACCGTCTAGCACACTCGGATATTATTCTTCAAGCTTCTAGGGTACATGGCGCCGTCGGTGCTTGCCAATCATTACATTCCCTCGTTTATTTTGGCATGGATAATAAATAAACTTTAATTATCATGAATCCACAGTTATTTCTGAACTATTTCTCTGTTTACTTTACTCTGTACATATAGATATAACGAATATTGTTAATAAGCTTCCGGGCCCAGCTCGCAGATTTATGGTGCACGATTCGTAATTTTGTAAAAACCTAAATTGTTGTTTCTTTGATGAATTATTATGCGCGGAGGTCTACGCCTTGGGTCACAACGTGATGTGCCTCTTCGCGATTCGATGCAAGTAGTAATCGACTCCTGATGGTGTACCATTTTCGTACTATGTAATATTTATGGTCCAGTCTTTATGATAATGCGTATAAACTGTAAACGATACTTCCTTCGCTCCGACGATATCGGCTCTCGACTGTTGCGTAATCATACACACGAATGCACGAGTCCGGTCGCCCATTGTTTTCCACACAATCACTATCGACGTCTAACAATGGATGGCAGCGATTCCGCGTTTACGAATTTCTTTCGAGCAAAGAATCTCGGTGGCTTTCTCCGACGCTGACACGACAAAAAAGACGGTAGATTCGATAAATTTCTCACTTACGGAATAGCGCTAATTTATAGTTCCTTCGTGTTCGGACTCATTGGAATAAACATTTATTAGACATCGGAAATTCTCAATTAAAAATTTAATAAGCTGATTTATCGAAGCTGGAAAAACTGTATGTTCCGAATAGAAATTCATGTAAATACTGAAAAATACGATCAAACTCATATTTCCATAAATACAGCAGTAAATTTTGTTTGTGAAACTCGAATGGACATTTTATTTTACGGATATGTATTAAGGTCGCGGCATAGAAAAAATAATTATTTATGTCTTGTAAAACCATTTTTCCGGATGTATAGAAACACGTAAATATCCCAGAATGCTGAACTTTGTATCCATCTAGTTGATCAAGCCTAATCACACTACGTAATATATCTCATCGCGTCAGTAATCAGTGTATAGATGATGGCAATTTGATCGGAGTTTGAGTGCTTTACTCGGAACGGTCCAGCACAACAAGGATTTATAGTACATACGCGAGCAAGACTTTTCTCGTGTTCGCGAGGGATTGATTTCATTTCGATGCTTCGCTCGACTGCACTGACCAACGATTAAGTCACTCGATATAAGAAATTCAGGCTCTCTCTTCTCCCTAAATTTCACGTAACCGTGAAGCGCAACACATTTTCAAATTTTCTACGGAAATAGAAAGTAAATCGAACACTGAAATCTGCTCATTAGAATCATTATAATTAATAAGTTATTAAATATACCCAAAGCACTTTTTACGAGATCGTTTCCAGCAATATTTTTATATTGTTTATTAATTACTCAATAATTAGAACACATCGAACGGAACGAGTTCTAAAGCGATGATAAACCTTAATTGCTGCTATAAAACTATTTTTATAACTATAAGCTTGTTTCAAAAGTAATATGTCCAATATCTCGTATTATTGTAACCAAAAAATTGTTTCTTCAATTTGTTTAATTGAAAGCTTTGAAAAAAATATAGTTCCATTTGAAAATGTTCTTCAAAGCTACGAAGATTAAATCGAACATTAAATTGGCTTCGTACTTGACCCAGTTGAGGAATTATGTATAAAATCCATAAATCTCAATTAGCTCTCATCGTATTCATAATAAATTTGTTATTAAACGTACTGCAACATGAAAATATTGACCTAATTCGAATTGAATCAGTTCGCTACGCAGATTCATTAATATTATGAGAATATCTCGCTGAAATCTTTCGAGAGGAAGACGAGTGGATTTCCATTCGCGCAATTTTATTTTTCCTCGTCCCAAGATATATTCCGTCTGTAAAATTGCCGCAGAAGGCGGTCCCGCTTTTGTCTCGTGACCAAAATCCACCCCGTCTTCCGGGATTACTAGACTCTTCTGTGGATGTGCAGCGCACTGAATTAAAGCGTGATGATATTACTTTCTCCGGATTGCTCAAACCCGCGAAGATCGTGTTTATTTCAAAGAAATGGAAGTGGGAAAAGAAAGAATGCAATAAATCTGACGTTCGAGTCTGAACACTGGGTCGGCAACTACTTAATCTCAATCGTCCGTACTCTCATTCTTGTGCACACACGAAGGCTATTTGCTATCGTCGATTGGGTGATTCGCTCGATCGCATGATAGATGAAAAAAAGCATATGGATCACTGGCAGTCAATCAAGGAAAGCTTGCCCTCTCTTTCTCTCAACTTTCCGTTTCTTTCTGTCTTCCCCATCGCTGTAAAGCCTCAGCACACAATCTGAGCTTCGGCACTAGAACATATTGCATTATGCGTAATCACGTCGATACTTACGTCCTATATATACACACCATAAGTTGATTTTGTTCAACCGTACGGAATATTCTCTATGTATCTATCATTATAATTACTATAAAAGCAATTGCGAGGGTAATAATTCGCTTTAAGTGTGCTTTCTCTCTCTCTAGCTGGTTGGCCGCAGGAGAGGCTTTCGTCAGCAGTCACGTCACGTTGTGAAATTTTTCGTGCGTTCCATAAATCTCCGCAATTCCCTTGAGATACAAATATATATATATAGTACGTTGAGCTCGCAATATATAAATAGCGAAAATGGTTGGAAAGAGAGATTCGTAGGGACCGGTAGTAGAACGGCTCGCATATTAGTCTGACTGTCTGTCGTCTCGTAGCCTACGGACACTTCATGCGTGCTCGTGGCACTCGGAATACCAAGGATAATATAAATTCCCGGTCGTTTCCTAGTACGACAAAACATATTTATATATACGGACATGTATAAAGTTTCCTTGGGTTATAGAAGCGGGAAAATCAACTGTATCGTGCTGCGTTGTCCATTTTTGTAATCGCAATCGCGTCTCGGAAAAGTATAATTGTCATCATTAAGCTTCCATCTGGTCCATGCACTTTTCTCAAAGGGGATGGTGAGAATTGTTCCTTTGCGTACGTTTCTGGGTTGGCGTACGTTTTCAAAACCGTTTTTCCGCATTGCTGTATGTGTTTTTCTAATGGATCTTTATCCGGGACGTTGAAGACAGGGAGCTTTCCGACAGGCATGGAACGTATGAACGATTTTCCAGTTAACATTTTCTTCACTGCTTTTGCTCATGTACCTTGTGCCAGTGTCTTCCTCGTTGTGAGTCGAAACTATGGTAGAAAATCAATTTAATGCATGACGTCTTCTACGTGCCACCGTGCGTGCACCCTGATCTAGTAGTTCAACGTGAAACCGTTGAACTTTACAAAGTGCAATATGCACACTAGAAACGAACGGGGGATCGCAAAATGGGATATCTAAGATCGCTTCTTTGACTGGATTGTTACTCTTAAAGTTCAGTTGAAAGTTGCTGATTGTGAACCGAAGATAGGCTCGGGTGTAAAAAAATGGTAAAACCACTGCGCGTTGGTTGTCTTTTTAGGAAAAAAATCTTTCCAAACTCACTGAACATGTGCACAAACGTTTTCCTAATTTTTTCTCAACCTGTGGAGTGGAGGCAACAATCGATTGTATATCCCAACTCGTTTCAAGCCACGTACGAGCCGGTTGAAATGTGCGCTCGAGCGGGATATAGCGCGAAGGGTGGAACGATGAAAGTTTTCGAATAAATTTCATTTCATCTTTTCCGGATCTGTTTAACGTTCAAGAAACAGCAAAGTTGGCATGAAAAATGCATTAGCATCGTTTATCTTTACCGAATGTTTATTACCTCTCACGTTAAAGTGCCCGATGAAAAGCCATCGATTACGCGACCCGGCCATAATTACGATTATCGAAGCGATTAACGTGTGTGTCCGTGTGTATCTTGCCACAGATTGAGCTGCTGCACGAGACCCTGCCGCACTTTATTGATGAAAATAGAAATCGATAATTCACCTACACACGGATATACAAATGTCCGTATTCGTCCACAAATACATTGTATATCTGAGGCAGGTTGTACACATAGGCATACACGAACGAGGTGTCTAGTGGCCCGATGTAATATCTATTCGGTAGACGTAACACAGCAATAAGCCTGTGACATCATCGGACACTGACGTTTATATCGCGATTTACAGATCCTCCTTGTTTTGCATTCGTTAAGCCGGACTTGCTTTAACGGGTATTCGTAACGAGACGCCGTATATATTTTTGCGAAAAAGAAGTTTAACACACAAGCGAGTGTATAGACATACAGTGACGATGGGAAAGGACGAAGGAGTCTGGAGCTCCCGCGGTGCGCTTGAACGTCGTTTCGGTGTAGCAGGTTAATTTCCCGTATGGTATAACACTATTCAACATGATATATACGCGTGTGCTGGTATAAACCATTCGGAAAATGTAGTGAAAACAGTTTTGACGAAGCCAGAGTACTCGCCGTTTGCTTTATGGTGTTATAGACCACGTTCCTCAATGTTTGCCCGGAGAAAATCAAGGAAATAATGAACGAAAAAAATGACTGGAAAAGAAAAACAAGGCATAAGCTGAGCGTAGATTCTCAAACTAGATCTCCGATGATTAGAGCACAAACTCAGCGATGAGTTTTATTCCCCCGAAGCGCTCCTGCTCTCGGCCAAATTACTCACGTTTCTGCGCTTTAGCTGTTCCCCCGATGCATCTAACGCACCTATATAAATATACACATAATCGTACGTACGTGAAATGGACTACAACGTTCAGCCCCTGCCGTTGCAGCGAGCTTGTTCTCGAGCACAAGCCTCGTCTCTCGTTTCCGCAATTAATAGATTGCCTCACAAAGAATCCGGTTCCTATACATTTTCTTTGCTTTCTACTCATAAAGATTCCATCCCCATCAGCCTTTCGACGTCTGTCCAAATTCTAGGGAACGAATGACGACGCGGCCATCAGTGCATTCGCGTCAGTCGCATCACTTCCTGTCGAATGTGACATTTTGTATCGGACTGCCTCATTGAAAACTGCCCTTAAAGAAGCTCGTCTGGTACCGAGTTAGTCGAAAGAAAAATTATTGCGACTAGAGTAGTCGCAACCTGTACTGTCTATACAGCAGTTATTGACAGAATTTTTCACGCGCGTTCATGTCATAATCAGTGTTCAAACATTTCTCATAATTGAAACATGGCAGAAATGTCTAAAAAAAAAAACAAGTTTTTACTAATTAAATCAATATTTTCCTCACCCATCCTTCGTATTTTATTGGATGTCCCTAGTGTGAGATGCGTGGATCGGAAAACGTAGTCTCCGGTTTCAAAAAGCGCGCGGCTGCAACGTTACCATTATGAAAGTAACACATGGGTTAACCTCCCAATAGTCACCATTTTTCGAGAAAAAAATCATTAATTGCGAACTTAATAAGTATTGAATGGATTTTACGACACTGTAAACATATTCTTCAGATATTTTTCTATCACTCACGGAAGTTTCTCCAGGAACCGTTTGTCAATGCCTGCAAATTTCATATATAAAGACGGAAAAACCACGGAAAACCGTAAGAGACCGTGTTGATTTGGAGAATCCGTTTTAATTTTGTTTCTCACGAACAAAGTATCCTCAGGCGTTAAAATTTTGACAGGATGTTTTTTTATTATTCATTACTATATAAAAATTTTCAAATCGAAATCTCTTTGTTAATTTGATTACCAAATGAACTTCCTTAAACCAATTCGAAATCCTCAATTATTTGACAAGCTCGTAGTTACGATTGGTGACGAGCAGATCACTCTATATCAATATTTTTAGTAATCCACACTCAACAATCTCAACGTTTTGATAAATTTTCTAGTTTCATCAGGAAGAAATTCTTCCTGAGACAAGCTAAGCGTTGCAGCCGAAAAGTATTCGGTGCTTGAGATGCAAAGAGAAATATACCCATTCGCATAGGGAGATTCCTCACCTACCTGAAAACAGGGCACTAAGCGTTTTCGCAATTGCGAGAGTCCAAATTCCGATCAATCACGTCTGAGACGGATCGAATGAAGACAGGCACGAGAATCTTACCACCAGAAAATAACTGAAAACTGTTTCTACTAGGAAACAGTAAGTCGGGTCAATCGCTAAAAATAAAAGTGCTTGAATATTTATTGGGAAGGCAATGATTTAGGCATCGTCTTTACTCTTGTTGCGTCGAACATTAGTGTCTCGCGTGGAACAACTTATCTCCCTCTCGACATTGAGTCCACTCCACACGCGAAGGACTCACTTATATTAGTGTATATTAGTGCGGTGTAATGCAAAACTTGTGTAACTGGCGGGAGAAGTTTGTACGGGAATGTTTATTTAATTTCTTAACAATTATTCGGAGTAACGGGGCCACCTGAGAGAACGTTCACTCTCGCTTCGAGTCAACCGGCTACCTTTTGTTGTGTGTTGATCTCTTGTACTTTTACCAAGAGCAGAGACGACATAGAGAGAGAGAGAGAGAGAGAGAGAGAGAGAGAGAGAGAGAGAGAGAGAGAGAGAGAGAGAGAGAGAGAGAGAGAGAGAAGCCGATGTTGACGCAACATTTTCCCAGAGAACATTGACTCTGCCGCAGTCTCGACGATGCTCGAAGCGTCTTTGAGTCCGAGCTCGCTTCTGGCTCGGCTGCATCATCCAGGAAACTTTATGTATATTCAGTCCCCTATGTTTCTCGAATTCCAGTACAACGCTCATAATAACTATGCTTAAATAAATCTTCGGATTATTACTTCACACAGAAATGAAACGAAAAGATACGATATTTTAAGATCACGAGAAAATGTTGGTTTCGTATGAGATAAGATAAAACAGTTTTGGATAATTTGATAATTTTGAAAAAATGTTTCATTCCCTCTCATACTTTTTAATCAACGATTGTTATCGGGTTTTTTTTAAATTGTTGGCGCCAGTAGAATTCCTATAACTATCATGTATGTTCACATCGCCGAAGGGCTATTTGCAGTTGAAGCGGTGTAGCGTGCAATCAATATGTGCCACTGTACGATACTGTGCGATGTAAAGTTCACTCGCAAAATCTGCGAGTTTCAACTTATCGCTGGACTCAAGCGTTTCCCACATATAGTTATAAGAAAAACGCCCTCGGAGAGAAGGTCGGTGTGTGTGTGAGGGTGTGCATTCGAAACTGTTGAAACTATAATGCCAGCGTTCGGTCTGTTGGCTGCACTTGAGAATGCAAATGGAGAGTTTGATCGAGAGGAATCTGCGGCGTATGGACGCAGAATCCGCGAAGTACTCATGGTATCCGAGAGATTTAAACGTTTTGATACTATCGGCACTTTGGCATGGCATGGCTTTAAAAAAAACAACGGGAGAAGGAGGTTGAGCGAGAGGTAAAAGAGTGACGTTTTATGGATCAGGATCCGCAAGTTAAAAGCGAAAGAAGTTAGCGCGCTGGCGAGTGTCCAAACGACCTGTGCCTCGACCTCGCTCGCGCACTCACGCCTTTGATTTTCTCAAACGATCTCCGGCATTGATCGCGCAAGCCTCTCTCTCTCTCTTTCTCGAAAGAGTGAATTTCAATCCGCGGAAATCGATTCCGCGCGATAATAGCGTCTCGCTGGTGCGGAGCGTATGAAATAAACTTGAATAAATAATTGGCTCTATCTCCGTATCTGCCGGGTTCTTTCGTCGTCGCACATGTGTCTATAAAGCCCGTTGTATCGTTAACAAAACAATGCGCCCTCTGTTTAGTGAGGTATCCATTACACGCGTTTGAGCACACAGGCTGATTTAATCACGCTTTTACCAACAGTTTTTCAAACTTTATCCCATTTTACGTTATAGGTGAGAGAAAAGAAAACGGCGCTTTGATCGGTCCTGTTATGCTGAGCCTTCTTAATGAGGCTTGTCCAAGTACCTTTACAACCTGCGCACGCAGCAGTAGATTAGGCGTTTGTACGTTTCGAACATTATGAGCCTCGATACATCGCCCACTGCAGAGATCGAAAGTTAAGTTACCGTTTTCTCAAACAAGCCTAAACTAAATGACAGCCGATCGATGGAAATTCGACAGTTTATATGCAGAAGTTGAATTCTTACATGCGCTAGCAAAGTGGATGATAACGGGAGCAACGAGATGTCTATATAAAATCAAGATTATGTATCGGCGCATGCACGCATTCGCGTTGTAGATAGTGCTGCTGCTCTAGCATCAACTGCTATACAATATTCACGTTCGATTCTATTACTCCCGCTGGCGCGAGTGTCTCATTTGCTTCGAACACGCCAGAGAGAGCAGAGCTCGCTTCGATAAAACACAACTGTATATGGCATTATATTCGCAATCTTGTAATTTGTGTACACATGATTTTTGTAACCGCAAATATGCTTGCCAACGGTGTGTATACACGGGCTTTCGTACTTTGAGTTACGATCTGGTTAAATATGTGTTAATTCTGCGCATTACATCGTATCCGTGAATGTACAAACACGTGGATGTGTAGCACCCGAGCTAATGCTGTAATTTTATTACAATTCATTTATCACGCGATTACGCGTTTGCGAGCATCGCGAACTCTCGCTCGCTACACGTCACACTCATCGTATACCGTTTTACACCAGTTGCTAGGCATTTAATGGCGAAAGCAATGGTTTTGTGAAAAGTGTGTGCAACACGCAGAGAAATTGGGAACGGACGAATCACTGTCTGCGGGCACCTACATTTTGAAATGATGTTCAGAAAAGCCGTTTTTTTTCGTTAATAGATTCACCAGAAGATGCTCCAAGATATTAATGGCAGATAAAATTCTCTTCTTTGCTTCAAGTCCATTGAAAAAAAAATCGTGATTTCTTGTATGCACCCGGATCCCAGCAATCGATTGCTTCTTTGTGCTTTCTCTGTGTACGAGAGTTCAGGCAGATAAAATGAGTTGCGTTAACGAAATATCACCCGGATGATCATAATACTTACTCTAATGAGTCGAAAGTGCTGCGTCCACGAAGATAGACAAGACGAATGTGCCGCGGTCTTTGTCCAGTAATAAAGTCTCATTCCGAGAGCCCCGTATTGTTATTCACCAAGCAAAGCGCATTGTGTTATATAAATATATCGCCACAGGCATATTCGAACCGGGAATCAGTGATTGGAATACCGAAGATACAGCTTAATTGGATGAGTGCTGCGATTCCATCGAATTACATGTCGCCGACAAGTTTTACCGAGAATCCATATTACAACGGAAGACGCGCTGAAGAACAAATGGAGCGAGGCTGCATGCTCGCTCCAAAGAGCCGTCTCTTGTCCTAGGTAAACCACAGCAGCCAGCGTAGTGCCTCCTCTGGAATTCAAAACGAGGTGAATGTGCATTCTATTGTAGAAATGCATGCTTCTTTGAATCGTAATGCCTGCTGCATCGTTTGTCGGATCTCTGTAAAGGCGTGTTGAGGAATTTTGTTCCAGCACTTTCATGGCAGCTGCCTGTCTGACTGAGATTAGAGCAGATCCTCGGCTGCTGAGATCCAATTTATAATCAGTGAGGTTACGATCATAACTTGTTTCAATATTGAGGCCAATTTCGTAGTTTCGGGTTCGAAGGTCATGCGCGATACTTCCATTTGCAGTATTTTGGTTTGGTCAATATTTGCTAGCAATTTGGATGATGCACGTTGATGCGGAACAAATTTTTTTCATGACGAGTCCAATCACAGTAGGCTGTCATCGCGAAAGTCCTGAAAGTAGAGTTAAGAGTTGAAACTAAAGTATATTGCGCTTTCAACGACGTAATGTCATTCATTTTTTACCGTTATTTATACTCGTCGGCGCAGACATGCAAATTATTGCAGTATGTGCGAAAAAATATAAAATTGATATACGAGTCAGATACATATTTGCAGGAATGGATTCTTGCATTTTAATGGATATGCTTAACGCGGATATGTTATGTTTATTAATAGTTAACACTAAAAAATTAATTACATAATGTGTTTATGACCGATAAATTATGGAATGCGAAGAATGAAAAATTGAAAAAGAGGAAAAAAACCAAGTGTAAATATCGTCGAGGGTGATTAGCACAATTATGACGTTTATCCTCTCCAGTCTTTGAACTGCATGGATAATCAATGTGATGTATGCACGCACTTTGTTGTCATATGAATTCTGTTTGCATATGCGATATAAATTGAATTCCCAAGTGTTCGTTGAACGCTGGGTCGGTTCGCCTCTCGATTCTATGACAGAAAGATGTTAAGAAAAGAAAAATTATTATGTTTATAAAGAATGAAGATTTAACAAGCATTTTCGATCTACTCTGAGCTTCCGATAACAAAAAATAAAATTAACATGTTAAAATGAGTTAAAACCATTTGGAATCACGAGTTAGTGTAGCGCAGCTTATATTTAGTTGTGTATAAATGATCAAACACCTTCGCGTGGCATTTGACAGACGAAGATCTCAGTTTTTTCTTTCTCAACGGTAATCGCCGTGCTACGAGCGAAGCAAACAGTGCATCGTAACTCGTGCACGCGTCACAGCAGAGTTCCTACACCGCGTGAATGCACTTTGCGCAATTCTTTTTGCTCCGTCTCTGCAGAGGCTTTTACTCTTAGACACCGCGCTCGCTCATCTCTCCCTCGCTATCTCAATATTTATAATACCGTTTGTTTTTCTCTTTCGACCATTATTCTGGCATAACGATCGATCATTACCGATGGAACATCCGCACTAAAATGTGAGTGGGGTTTAAGGATAGGAGGAAAATAAGTTAGAAAATCCACCAAACACCTTTCACATCGTAGTTAACGGACGAACCAAACAACATTATTGCCCTCGACTTACGCAATATCTCTTCTCCTTCCGGCTTTAACTTGCTTTCTTTTCACTTTTTTCATCAATTCTATACTTTAACGTTACTTGCAGTCGTGGCTTTAAAACACGTTTTGGTGTTACTCGAGAATGAAAAAAGCTTGGCACTCCGTTACTTTAAAACTACGCTGAATTTATCATCCCAGTGTGTTAACAGATCAAGTTTCTACGTTACTTAAAATATATGTGCGGGTCAAGTACTTAGTCGAGGATTGAAAAAATAATGAAACTACCCATAACTGTTCTTAGTTTTTCTGTTTCGCTGGAGTTTCTGAGCCCATTACGTGAGTTTCTAAGAAAGTGCTATTTGAGTCGTCTCGAAAGTATATCCCGTGTGACTCAATTATCAGTGACTGATAGCTTTCCTGTAAAAGTAATTCGATTAACACATGCACCGATTTTAAACAAAATAATCTTTTTACAGGACAATGTTCTCCAGGAAAAGACCAGTTAAGGGATTGTTTGCATCAACGTTACCGTTACATTAAACATCGTTACGGAGAATAAAAAGCCTCGCGGCAACACGTAAATTTGAGATGTTGACAGTGGAAATTTAATTACCATCTTTACAGCTCTTGTATTTACCAAGTTCCTTTTACTGGGCATGTAATTTGTTATTTTCCCGACTAGAATGTTGTTGTTCATATAAATCAGTAAAAAAAACGAAGAAAAGCCTCTTTCGTTCTTCAGTAATCGCGTTCAGCGGCATATCAGTTTATCACAACAAAAAGAAATTCTAATTGGATACCGAGTATTTGCCACTCCTAGTTGATTATCACTTTTGTTTCGCTCTCCTGTCGTATCTTCAGACATTCCCGAGCAAAGGTGAGCCTCTTCTAGTGACTGGACGAGTTTCTGACATTATCAATTAGATCGAAAGGAAGAAAAAAACGTTCACAAATTGTTGACTTTCAGTTCCTATTGTCATGAGCTTTTTTCAGCCTTGACTGACAAATTGCTTTTATTGTTATTTTTTTTTCTCACTTCGAATACGTCGGAGCAGCACATTCGATAAAGACCCAACGAAAATTAATACCTGTCGGTGAAAACCACACCTCGCAAATTGTTAACCTGCTGCAGCGAGTGTAAGAAACTACGCGGGCGAGATAAAGCGAGAATTTAATTATATGCGTAACAGGGGTGCGTGCGGTGATGAAAGTCACGCCGTCGTTACAGCCAATTATTAACGAGAGTCGATGTGAATTTTATGACCAAAAGGTTGTTAATATTGATTTTTCACTCGCTCGCTTTCTTTAATTCTCAAATTTTGTCCACGTTTCGTTGAATTTTTTTTGTTTATTTTTCGTACTCTATGAAAAACAACGGTGAATTTTTGGAAATTCCTGAACAAGGAACTTGGACTCGAAATTTTTATCGACCGTCCGGATTTTTTGAGTCGAAAAATGTTTCGTTGAACAAGAAAAGATTTGACTCCATGAGAGTTCGAGAGAAAAAAATTCTGTGAGAACGCACTCGGCGTACTTTCCAGACGAATATTTAGCTTCAGGGAATGAAATGGAGCACGTCGAGGTCACGCAATATTTGATGCATTTTTTCGAAGAGTATCGTAAAAAATATGAAAACATAAATATCAAGCACCTTAATAAAGAAGCATATAAAGCGTTTGGATGTTACGTCAGGTCACTTTTCTGACGGTTGTAGTACGCAGAGATTGAGAACATGCGGACAAGAGCGAAATCGCTGACGAACTAATTTCTCTCAAGTCAAGGGAACCTGCTGAACGCGCGTCCAGGTGTAAAACTCATGAACACAAATTTTGCATCGATTTAACAGTTTATCGTTTGAAAGTTTGAACTCGATTTCGCGGTATATACGCCGAGCCGCATACTCAAGAAGTGCCAACGTACAAAGTATCCTGAGGAACGCGCGAGCTGTGCTCGGGTTACACCATAAAATCAGGAACTAACGAATGCCGGTGATTTACACCGACAACAAAACGAACACTTTTCTTATCTTTCCGACATCACTGTTCTCTCTGCTCTCGTTCTATTCGCAAAATCATTATAAAACAGTTTAAAAACTGTATTGTTAATAGAAGTTTGCAGTTTCGAAACGTCTGCGGAGGTCAAGTAAGATTGGTGGAAACATTTTCCCAGCGATAGTGCCCGCTCGGTTCGTCCGTCCATATCACATTGAACATTCCACTTACAAGCGAGATACATTCTACCTGACTGAGGTATAAAAAAAAAAATAAAAAAATAAAAAAAAAGTCTTGACCAACCCTCCGGGCACTTTTAACCCCTGTTCGATAGTCGCACAGTTTTTCCTCCTTCGATTTTCTAATGGTTCTGTAATAGCAGCTCATTTTTTCTGACATGATATCTTGATTATTATATTTGCCCTTGTACCGGTCGTTCCCGCAGAGCGACAGAGGCCTGGGCGCTCGGTAAGCAATTTTCCCAGGAGCACACGCGATTGAGTCACTTCAATCACAATTAACTTATTAAAATCTCTGGGCAGCGTGTTCGAAGCGGCAAAAGTGAGATAAAATGAGTGTAAGGAATGAAAGATCGGGCGAGTCCGTGAATTCGTGTAACAAGTAAGTGCATACAGAGTCGTGTGCGTATGCACGCGAGATAATAAGTGAATCGCGGGAAGAGAAGTGAGTAAAAATAGAGAAGCTTAAAAATGAGAGAGGCTTTGTCGACGAAGTTATAGACTTCGACGAATGCACGATGCATTCGTGTCACGTTCGTCTCCACGATAATTCTCCCCTCGAGACCCGATTTCTCTGGAAAGCCTTAAGAAAAATGGAGTGTGTGTGTGTGAGAGAGAGAGAGAGAGAGCTGCAATCCGAACAAATAGGATGAAAGAGAAGAAACGACGGTGAAAAAAAGTGGAAAAACAAATATGAAGAAAAAACAAGAATAACAAACGGAATAGAAAAAAACTGGAGTCACAGTGCAAAAGTATAAGGTAGAAGCACGCGGATCCAGCTCCTCGAGCAGCAGTGGTTCCTCATATCTCGACCCTTTTAAGCCTCGATCTCGCGCCTCCGCGACTTAACAGAAAACGCAAAGCCGCGGGAAAGAACACTCGATGAAGTAACGTATCCCTCGCACCTCGTGTCAGCAGACTTATGTCAGAATCTCGTTGAAGCGTGGCTCGCTTCGCTCCTGAGAATGCGAGAAAACGTAACGTCTACGTGCATAATACGTATCCATTTGTATATATACAGAGAGCGCACATAACTAAAGCCGCGTCGTCGACCTCCCGAGATCTTCAAGCGCCGCTCCCGCTCTCCTCGCGTACGGGTGGCTATTTACGAAAATGGCAAGTTGTGCGGACATTCCTCATCTGGTGCGTGCATACCCGGGTCTTTACTGATCACTGTAACCACCATCTCTTTTCGACTATATGCCGCGATCTATCTATATCCATACACATCACGCACGCATGCTTTTACAGGCGTCTCTCACTGTCTCAACCCGAGCGTGATTTGTAACGGTCAATTCTTTGAAGTCGCGATCGCCTGGACTCACACGCGAGCCTCGTATTGTCGCTTCGTACAGATATACAACAACGTTGAGATCAAACTCCCGGCGAGCGCAGCAGCCTCGACATATGGTCGTAGCAGGGTAAAACGAGGAAGCTGTCCACTTGTCGTCCTCGCGTTGCTCGCTCGCGTCTCTATGGATCTATAAAAGCCTTCATTTCTGATTCCTCGTTGAGATACGCCCAGCTCGGTATCGCAATTCTCCTGTCATTACCAAAGAAATATTGACTCCCCGACAATCCAGTCGCGCGATAGAGTAATCGCGAACGCTCGAGCTATCGGACTCCCTGTCTCTCTCGGAAAATTATTCTCTTCGTGGGGTAAAAGAAAAATCGTGCATGCGGCTAAAACCCAGTCTTTTTTTACCAGGGGCAAGCTAATTTATGTGAAAAGTAAGCTGATCATTCACCGATTGAAAAGTGTTGAACACGGCTCCCGAGAGACCGGACAGTCTTCTCATAAATCGAGTATTATTATATTTGAAAATGAAACTAAAAGTATTATGTACCGAGTGTAAGCGAACAAACGCTTAGGGCAAGAGGATGTATCGAATCTGAAAACGATTATTGTGAAATTTTCGTAGGCGCTATATTCGCGCGTCGGTGTTGAGAAGTTTCGAACGCGAAAAGCGACGAGGTAATAGTTTACGATGGATTCTTGGGTAACCCAATAGATCCACTCGCAGCATTACGCTTTCATAATCTTATTTAATATCTATCACTCACTTTTATTATTACGAAGTCTTGTTACTACTGCACGACTGTCGACTGTAACATTTCTGATAAAATACTTTATTTGAAATTAGCCTCGAAGTATTGTAATTTGATACTTGAATACAGCGGGTCTCTTGAATACCACGTTTCCAAATGACTTCCTGTAATATCGATTGCTTTCCTTCAACCATGTTCAGCTACAACATAGCTCAAAAATGTTATAAAAAATTATTATAATAGAAACGAAAATAAAAAAATTCATGACGACTTGTTGGATTGGCAGTGTTATGAAGACTCCAAACCCAAATTTGATTTGTCCACAGTTTATAATCAATTTTAGTAGAATAATTTACAATAATATGAAAAAAACTCAACTTATTTGATTATTTCCAAGTTTCGTATTACAAGCACCCTCGTTTTAGTGAACGTGTGATTCTTCATTTTTCATACCACATATGCAAGGCCCATGAGAGCAGTCGTTAGAAATCTGGCGAGTTCGTTGAGTGTTAAGAGTGACAGCTACCTGAAAACAGCAACCACGAGAGAAGGGATATAAACTTGAAAGAGATGTAAAGCGCATTAAAACTTTAACGATCACATAAAAAGTGTATAATGCTCGTCTACATTAATTTTTTTCAATTCCACGGTCGACTTAAACGATGAGAGCTTTCATTGGCAGAATACTCGGCACCGTCGATTTTCTTACTAAACGATTGTTCCTCGTTAGACGCTAAATTTTCATCTAAAACGACAGGCACCGCATATATTTATGGAGCGAAAGAGTGGGTCACGAGAAATAAAAGAAATGCTCAAGTAAGACATTCACCGAGCCAAGTTTACCCGCAGAGTAGCGAAGGAGGAATCGGAGCAGGGGGGGGGGGGCAGCTACATCAATAAATGCGTATAGAGAGGCAGATAAACAGAATACGGTGATTTGCGATCGTTCTTTAAATCCATCCGGTGACTCTCAGCGTATCAACAATTCTCGCAGAGATCCTGCGGCTAAATAAAGGACGATCGGTATAACTCAGGGCTTATGGGGCACCCTTTCACGACGTGTATACGGCGGATCTATAGATTGTGCTCTCGAACGCTATGCACGTCACTTTCGAAATCTATAGACATTTGCAACTGACACTTTAGTAAACATATACGTGCCTCTAGCTAAGGATTGGACTCGTGCGCGAGTCTGCTCGATCTGGAGTATAATGCATCTCTGGGAGACACAGGATCTTCATGGTAAAGTACATACGCACACTCAAGTACGTTGTCACATATTTACGAGCCTGAGGCTTTCGATCGATGCACTCAAACGACGATCGAAGATTCATTTTTAAGGCTATTTACGCCAAAAAAAGGCAAATAAGTTGGCACACAGTTTTAAACATTTTTTAAGCACATTACACTCAATTGCTAATGGCAATGTACATAATGAAAATGAGAGCGGTCGATGTGAAGGTAGCTCGACTTTCCACCGACTCTAGCACGATTGATGACGAAAATTTCCATTCAAAAACCCCTAATGAGACCCCTGAACAAAATTTCATTTCTGCTAACCTATTTATATGACAGAAACTGATCTCACCGATGGAGATAACACTTGACAGAAGCCTCGTATCTTTCAACTACATTGTCAGGGATAGCCTTGCGAATAATTTGCTGCTTACAGAAAGTACGAGCTTGAGGGATCCTCGGATCATTATATACTCGACGGATACGTGAGGGAGAGTGATCGGAGGATAACCTTTGTGTGACACGGTTCGGAATTTTATTCGCGACTCAAGAACACTCTCTCCTCTTGTCTAAGTCACAAAGGCGGACAGATCAAGGATGTGGAACGCTGCTGAGGTATCATTGATGAATGACAGCACCGCGAGCCTCATTCGGGTAAAGAAATGAAAAGTGATCATCGTATTACAACAATACAGAGGTTGAGAGACGTCTCGAAACTAGCGATGAGCCGCTATAAAAGATTCAATAAACGAATCATCGATATTCGAGCTTCATAATTAGTAGCGACGAAGTGAGCGGTTATTGAACGATTAATAGTCGATGGCCGATCGCGAGAAACGGATCATCCTATCTTCGCCGAATGTTTCGCGAGTCCAATGCGATCCAAAGATCAAGAATCTCCCCGTCGTAAGTTTCGAATGAACACCTACGTGCATCGACGCGCTTGTACGTGACTCGCGCACACATACGTCAGACTCGAAGCGGACAAAGCAGAGGCTACTTTCTCCGGATCCAGCTGGACCGGAATATCTTTCACTGACACTTTTTTCTCCCTCTCTCTCTCTCTCTCTCTCTCTCTCGGTGTCGCGCCTCTTGTATATTTGTCAGCAAACATGCACGAACTGCTCATCCTCAGAACCCGCAGGACCACACCGCGTTTAAATGATAGCGTTTTATGTGGGAGCGCAACCGCGAGGGTGGATCAAGGAGGACCGGAGGAGAGGATATAAACGTGATCGTTCGAGCCAAGGTTTTGCGATCGCATTCCACTTTGGTCAGCAAACATATAAGACATACATGATTTTGCTATGAGCGTTTAGTGCTCGGATATGCTTAATATACGTTGAAATGATAGTTTACACTTTCGCCGTTTACCATGATCTACACTTGTCCTTCGTCCTGGGATAAAATTGTTTGCGTAAGTTCATAATTCGTTCTCGAACTTGATCGTGGCGTTCGGATTCTTATTTATCAACTGATCTGAGAGTTTATCGGGGTTTCCCTTTTTTCATCGTCGCGTCGCTCTTGTCAATCGACACTATTTCACTGTTCAATCGCTTGTATGAGGGCTCAACTTGATGTAGGAACAGCAAATGACTGTTTTAGAGCGTACAAAAAGCACTGTTTACGAGGAAGTCTTTTCTGTGAAGAAACCACGAGAACTGTAATAAATGGATATATTTATATACGTACGTACAGAAGTATATAAGGAAGAATGAAAGTTGCACATCAATCAGGAAGCAAAGCATCAATTTTTGCCTTCTCAACGTAGAAATGCGTTTATTTAATCTTGCGGTTCTTACTTTGCCACGCGTTTCAGACTTTTTGTTTTAAATTCTCTTTTCTTTGAGTTTGTGCTGTACATAAACATTGGCTTGTGTGCCTCAGCTGTTCGGCCGGCCACGTACACCCGCTACTGGAGAACAGAATAAATTAACCGGAGTCTCGCCTCGGAGTAGTATGTGGGAAAGTAATTCCGGCAAGCGTATTAACGAGTTCTCAGAGGGGCGCGCGTATGCGCGAGTTAGGCCAGCGTAGTGAAACGAGAAGAGTTTTTATTCTACGAGATTTGAATCATAATTGGCCACAGAAGCTCGAGGAAGGTAAAAAAGCTCGGGCGGATATCGAATAGATCAGTTTCTACGAATGCGCACAACGATAATAGTCCCGTCATTAATGCGTTTTGATGGAACTAAAAAATGCAGCAATCAGTGACCAGCTGTCTCGCAAAAGCACCGAACTGATCGAACGGATCTCTTTCACTGCGAACGCTGCAAACTGAGTATCAAGATTAAGGAGAGAGAGAGAGCGGAAAAAGCAAAGAATCCACCTTGGCCTTGAAATACCATATGCGAGTGCTGTTCCGTTCGAAGCAGTTTGTCTACACAGCGCGTCGACGTCGTGATCGATTTAAGTATTAATTTAACCGAACTAATTCGCAGGAGACTCAATTGAAGTACCGCAGTGTTTTATACAAAAATTGAAGAAAAATTGAAAGCATGAGTAACGGTCTCGGCCCTACTTACGTCAATATAGCAGTGCACACTGAAAAGTCGTATCTCTCGACGTTCTGCGTACGTACGTTACGGTGAATCCGCCTTTGTTGACTTTCTGAATTCGTTGCACTCGAACGAACCGGAACATTCGTGATCCTCGAATCGCCTTATCGAGACTATTATCCCTCGATCGAATCTCCCTATCTGAGAAACGAGTCACTGCGATACTTACAGTGTCCGATTGGCGCGAGAGTCCGAGCCTCAACGAAAGCGCTAATGAGATCAGATGCATATCTCCGCGTACGTTTTCTGTCTCTTCCACGGTGCGACGTTTCGATTTTTTGCTCTAGCAACTACAGCTGATCCTCTCTTCCGTAGGAGAATGAAAGTCTTTCGTTGTTCTTGAAAGCACGTATCCAGAGGTAGCACGGCAATTGGAATGCTCACTGAAAAGAGCAGGTCAAAATCCACTGTTCGTTTCTTTCAACGTATTGTTATATCAACTGTGTGATTATAGTTATCAAAATAATTTCTGTTCTTCGGAGTCACTGGGGAGAGCTTTTTTTCTCTTTATACGCTTTCTCTATTCTTTTGTATTCAACATTCGATGATGATTCGAGAAAAGTATTATTCTTTTTGTGCCTTGAAATTGTTTTCACGAATGACTCGTCGTGAGTCTTGCAAGGAAAAGTCGTTCAGGAATCTTCACTTTCGATTATTCCTAATTAATCGTTCTAATGGTTTGTCGTTCGTCATTTATAATGAATTCGAGCGATTCCTTTTTGTTCGCGTTTTCGTATTGTGCACGATTCGATTATTTACTTTTTCCAATTTGTTTGGGTTGTGTTAGCCAATAGAATTATTTCTGACATACTGGAAATTAAATCTGCCTTGTTTGTTCTAGTAAATCTATCAAGAATGTCCGACCGATATTGTTGACGCGTGGCAAGTGTTAAAACTTTATTGCTGGGTTAACCGTATGCGATTGTTTTGCGCAATTACATACTTTCTATCCGGGACGGAAAGCTCTTGGGCGAGTATACGGACGACGATGTGAAAGTGCATTAATTTTCACGATGCGCCAACCGCACTCTTTATACGCGTGCACACACGTCTGTGAATATGTGTGTTCAGCGAGCCGCTACGTTGTGCATCGTTTTTTGTATTTACGCGTTCGTACGAACGCGCCAGTCTCGCTGATCCATCCCGTGAGACGAAAGTTTCCCTGTGCACACGAATGCCACAAATAATTGAGGGGGAAAAAAAATTGGAAGAATTATCACTTCTAGCAGCGATGATTTATTCCACTCGATTAAATTGAATTTTAATTGAATAACATGCATTTCGGCCAAGACACATAGACTCAATTGATTTATCATGCAATCGAATATAATAAAACACTTTATTTTTAAATTCTTTAGTTACCATAAGAGAATATTAAAATTCGCTGAATTTTATTGCCTCTTTTTTAAAGATCTTCTGATTACCACAGAAATAAACGAACGCTCGTGTCTCTTCGCCTCTCTTTCGGTAAAATACCTCGATGACCATTGGTAATTAAAAAAAAATACATTATTATTACCAGTATTATAAACACTTAACAACGATCGAAAGTAAAATGAGCAATTAGCATTCCTCAAGGATATATTTCATTGAAAAAAAATTATTCAGTGTTAAAATTAGTTGACGCGCCTCGTAAAAGAAGTTTAATTAAGATCCCAGGAATATTCGTCGTTACTCAACAAATTCCATCCTCGAATTCCCCCGATTCGTTCATACTCCATTAATCCTTAAAATGGTTACTAATTTTTAATCGCGTTCGTCAAGACAAGTTTCAATGCCGGTAGTGTGACGTGGGTGGATCGTAGTAGCTGCGGTAATATTCAATCGCATATGTCGTCCTTCTTTTCGTTCTCGGATCCGAATGCAATGGATATCGCTATCCGTTGGAGCTAAGCTACAGAGTGATATGGAGAATTGTAATGGGCGTCGTTGAACATGACGGCACGAGTACCGTTTGTTTATGCGTGCCAAGGCTCACGAGTCAGCGTTCTTTAGGTCGCGGTACACGCGTTCACGTGATCGATAACAACCTCCCTTGACGTCATTCACGTGTGCTGCTCGTTCTCCTGACGAGCGGGCTTTTGAGACGAGACTCACGCAATGCAAATCTAACAATGAATAGATGAGAAAACCTACGCGTTAAATACACATGGAGTTGCGACCAGTCTACGACGTTTTATGATGCAGATAAAAGTTCAACTCCGAAACAATGTCGAGCTCCTACCACTTTTACATTTCTTCTCGAGCCTTCGTGTTATTTACGATTGTCAATCTTGCATCGTGCGAGATAATTCTCAATATTATTGTTATTATTATTTCGGTAGTCATTGTACTTAAATGCCTCCTGTGACAGAACATAAATTATTCGGATTCGTTGTTGCACGCGAAATTTTATTGAACACAACATTAACTATCGAATAAAGAGATTTTCTACGAAGGATCCTGGCCTCAGTGAAATATGGTTACGTTCAATTATAAAATTACCTGGGACGTTTACAACGCAAGCTAATGGAGCTCGAACAGCGTGGAAACTCAGACGCCAAAATGATCGTCTAGAAAAATGCCCAGTAGCAAACTTCGCAGTACTCCAAAAAAGTAAGCCGCTCGATGACTGGCAGTTTTTATGGTTCCAACTGTCAGATGCGAGACAGTAGCTGAACCGGTCTACTGGAGGGGCTTTGCTGACCGTTTGGCTTTCGATTATCTCAGGCTCTTTACACTACGTCTGCATACATAAACATCGATTAATAGCAAACAAAAAGGGGTGGCTCTCACGACTCACAACGTAAACTACTGCTCACAAGAGTTGTATTCTTTGGTATGCTGAAAAGTTCTATGGGAGTATATGAACGTCATGAGGTTGCACAAGGTTACAAGTTGCAACAAACATGCAGATAAATGTAGAAACGTTTACTCGTGATTATGTAATTATATTAAATTAAAGCGAACCGTGAAATAAGTTCGTAGGCAAACATCGTGTCGTTTATTTCATTAACGCTCAACAGGCTTTGTTGGCGGTGTCATTCTCTTCTACTTGTTCTCAATTCTATAGAACTTTTCGTTATGACTAATGGATATTTGGCATGAATAATGAAAACGAGAGTTATACGTATAAATATGTTGTGCATACGCTGATGAATAGAAACGAGAGCTCAAGCGTCTAATTGAATCCTAGGGAACGTTAATGATCGTCTCGTCCTTGCACCGATGATTGCTCGTCATTCCAGTTCTGCTGAGCGCGCGCGTTCCAGATCCTCGTGCGTCTCTTCCCGCGTCCTGCTATACCTTATTCTCGCGCATTTAATACACTTTGTAATATTAACATATAGTTGAGCAAGAAAATGAAAACAAGGATGCTACGACCTTGCTGTCAGATAACAAGTACGTATGCGCACCTCCAGCCGGTGCGTTTATTGCAAATTGCACTTAGTTCCCATGGCTTGACATGAATCATCGGCCGATTAACCCCACGAGATAAGCCAGTTATCTATCGAAGAGCTTTATTATTTCCGCACCGTCTTTACTCTTTTCTCATTGTCCTGGGCGTGGACTCGTATCTGTAATTGGATCGTTAAGTGACAGCTATAATAATTGACTTACCACCGTTTTCCAAAGAGATTAATTGGTATTCAACGTGATTGGAATTTTCCTCGTTTCGTAATGTGCGTGAGCACGTTTTATTATGGACGAAGCATCGTTTTCTTACGGGTAGTGATATCACAAATGGAATGAGATTCTATCGAACATGCAGTGAAAGAGCATTGGAGCAGATAATCACTTTCGACTTTTTCACTAACGTTAGAATTGGTGATCCCTTCGAACGTCGCCTTAAAAGTTGACCAAATTCGTGTTCATTTTTTAAACTCGTCACGACATTAATCGAAGTCCAACTGCAACAAGTCGTGGAATTCAAATCTAATTTGAGAACCCGAAGATTACATTTTGCTCTAATTCACCATATTCACCAATCATCCATGCGGCACATCCCAAGCAATTTGCTTTTTCCTACAGCATAGGTAAACGAATTCTTCATCTCCGAACATCTTTTTTTACTCACCCGGAAGTCATGCGCGAGAGCCTCACGATTCAGGAGAAAGTAATACGTGCAAAGAAAGATACGTCGAGTGTGCTTGTCGAATAACCCTCTGGGCCTTGAAGTTTTCGCTTCACTGTCCTCCGAAATTGTCTTACAATGAATTTCAAATCGATAGCTGGATAATAGAAATATTCTGTGGACGTTTTTCCCCAAGATCAAAAGGATAAATGCAAAAATTAACTGTTAACTGGATTATTCGCTCTGTTTTGACCCTCAGGAATCAAGAATATTATTGCTCAGTGCAACATGACTATCGAGTGTGATGATTTCGTAATGCGGCTTTGCAATTACGTTATTCCTGAGGAGCTCTATTCGCCCGATGTAGTGTTGGTATTCTTGAGGAATCCGAGATGTAAATTAACGCTGCGAAACATATTAGCATTTGGTGAATGAAAAACATATAGTGCAATTGCAAATGTTGGATTGATATTAATGGGTTCATTCGATTAAGCAAGAGTACAACGCTTCGCTCTCGTTGCCTCATGAAATCTCGACGTCATTAAAACAATATTTCCTAGTGAACGCGTATATCGAACTCAATGCATGTATTCTGCGCAGACGAGTTTGATTAATTTGAAGATAATGAATAACTAATAGGGACTTATGATAATAATCGACACTGAAATAGGGTTTCGAGCAGTTGGAGCAAACGATAAAGAACTGAAAGGATTGCAATGGTAAATGAGATCTGATTCTTACGTTCACATAGTAGAGAAGATGCCTTTAAAAAATTAAACTTGCATGAAATCTCGAAGCCATTTGGAGGCCTTCCTTTTTGATACTCGCACCAAAAGTCGAATTCAGGAAAGAATTTTGGGAGTGGACCGAAGAACGAGTTTTCGAATTGATATGCATTCTGTCGTCCTACAAGATTCCCATCGCGGAATGCCCTCGAAAAAGTGCCAACGAACTCGTGGCTCGTTCAACCCAATCTTTTTTGGACCATCGTGAAAATGCATCGTTGTATATGCCTATAGCGAACGCAGAACGCCTACCTCGGCGGTCTTTGACGTGATACATGGCAAGTAAACGATCGAGAGAAAGAGGGAGAGTTAAAAAGAGCAAGGAGGCGGGACAAAGACAGCTCGGAAACCGAGAGAAAGAAACGAGAGTCCAGGGCTCGTGGCCACATTGTCAAGGCCAACGATCTGAAACGCAAGAAGCGTGGAACGTAGGCAATCAATCATCAGTGGTCAGTTTCTATCTGGGTCAGACGCATAGCATTCAATCTTTGACGTACACTCACAGGAAATGTATCTCAATATACACATTTAACAATGGTTTTAAATAGCTAATTTATCGTTTAGAACATCCCAAAACTTTCGAACCGTAATTTCAATTACAAATGGACGTCTTACAAGAAAAACGTTGGAATGAAATTTCTTTTGAGGCAATCCATATTTTCATTTCCGAATGAACATAAGAAGTTCCTCCTAATAGGTAAATGCATTGCGAGAGCTGAAAAATGAAATGTACGACGTAAGCATGAAGGCGTCTTGAAAAGACAAGAATTCATAAAAACATGGAGGATCGTAAAAACATCTTTATGCTCAATTAATCAATAAAATACTTTCCCTTTGTAAAATGTTTGCATATCCTCTATCGCCTTTATGGGATTCTTTTCCCATGTTGCTGGAATGATAATGGATGAAAACTGCTAATCGAGACGTTTCATTACGCGGTTTGTCGAGTAGTTAAAATTCTCGCAGGCACAAAAGTGTTCACTCGGTTACGTATCACGTTTTGTAGCGTGCTCATATCTGCTATACATAAGTGAGAAGAGCCGAGGGCATCTCGGACGAATATATCTGGCGACGTACTTTACGAGCGTCGAGGTATTAAAAGAAAATATTAAGCGCGCGCACTGGGCGAAGGCATCAGGCGGCTGCACGAGCCGCTTCTTCCCTTCGGGAGAAAGTTGGATTCCCGATTGAGTTTCGGTTCTCACTCGTAATGTGTGTTACATCCGTGTATATACACGGATGTGCATATATTTGTGTACGAATACGAAGATGTTTATGTATATTTATGTTATATTCGTGCGAATACACGCGGAGCCTCCGCGTCAAACGAAAGTTTGATCTTTACTTCTGCTACTCTCGAGCAGTTTGCTACGAAGATCGACACTTTTCCAAGTGCTTTCTCTCGGATCTTCTGTTTTATTGGAATAAAAAATCATCACCACCGTGTAGTATTCACGAGAAACTGAGAAAAGGTCGGGGAAATGCTGATAACCAAAGACCAAAGGTATCGTCGGAAATCGTGTGTGGCAGTATATATTGTGTAAGGTGTGGTCGATCCTCGGATCGAGTGGAATCTAATCAACTCCCACGATCATCCTCCATGGCATATCAGAATATCCTCAGGTTTTCATACCGTGATTGACTGAAGGATGGAGATTGCGGATGAATGCGAAATTATAGAACAGTACCGATGCAATAATGAAATGGAAAAAAATCATTCGTCTAATTATCTCACGAAGGCTGGCCAGGGAAACCATAATTTCTTGCTGATTTTCTGAGGCCAACGGTTATTTCAACATTTTTATTCACTAGTCGGATCTCTTGGAGCTGTAAACGAAACAAGGATTCACTTTGTGTTAGGCATCGTCATCATCTCTAATATACATTAATGATGTGCATAAAGAAAATATGTTTGTGCGGACGTGAAATGATAATTGGTTGTTGAGATTATTGTGCGCGGCGTGTGAAAGCATTTCCTAGTTTTGCCTGAGTAAACTGTACCAAATGACTCGAACATACTGGTGAAACAGAGAAATCGTATTGGCAAAGTAATCACGAGCTGCGTGGTTCGTCAAACGCCTAATTACTGTATTTGTAATTATGATTCATCATGGAAATCAGCCGGGTAGTTTTATCAGGAAAACATATCATCGATCGTTCTGCGGGCATAATCTTTTGATGACGTTGCTTCGGTTCATTCAACCACCTGCCAAAATTCTAGCTAGAGTTCAACGTAAATGATGATGAGAGAGCGATTACAAGAAAAAGAGCCAATTAAAATGGAGAACGATGAACAGTGATGAGTATCCGATCAACTTATGTAGAAGAGTTGCTTTGGATACTTTTTTGAATCTCACGGAAACATGGCATTTGAAGAAAGTTATAAAAAAATTACTGCTCATTCGTACCTGGCAATAGACGTATTCGTTGATGAATTTTTCTAAGGGTTCGCTTTATACAGGAAATAAACAATGCTGGAGTGTGAATAAAATGATGACGCTGTTAACGCAAGAGACTACATAAGTTTCTAAGTAAATGCTGCTAAATCGAAATGTGTGTGAACACAACGCAAATCTTGCTGATTCTAAGCAAAGATCATTGAAGACGATTGTACATGAAATATTTCCTGTTGGCCACTGTGAATGTAGTCAACGAGAAACGCTTTCTTCGTTACGAAGACTATGTTTATAGTTATATGAGCAGAAGACTCTTCATGAAACTTTAGTTTTGTATGTTTCTACGTAGAGTGGTCGTCGAGCATGCAGCACGGCCGTGCTGTCTCGTTAGCGATATTGATGCGCAATCACCGGAGCTTCCTGAAAAGCTCGAGATTCTCTGGCGATGTTTCGTCATAAAATAATGCACGGTCACCAATATCTTCGAATTTCTCAAGTCTCGTCGAGACAGCGAGTCGTTTTTGTTAGAGTTACTCGACAGTGGCATAAGAATTCAATTGCATAAAACGTACAAACGAAGCTCGAAGCGTACACGCATTATTTGTTACAAATTGGCTGGTTTCTATTGCGCCGCGTACATACGTTTCATCTGTTTTTTCTATTCCATTTTTCTTTTCTTTCGAGCTCCATAGCACTGACGGTGAATTATAACAAGAAAAAAGAAAGTAAAAGGGATGATTATAGGAGAGAAACAGAAAATCCCGAGCAGGAAGTACGTGATTCCTCGTGGCAGCCGATCTGAACGAACAGAGATCGATTCTTTGCAGTTTTCCGGCACGGATAAAAACAAATTTACGTCTGACTAGAATGACACGTCGTTTTCAATTGCTCCCTCCCTCCCTCTCTCCTTTCTTCTTCCCATCCGGAGTATATCGAACTGCAGCAGGAAAAGAAAACACAACGAGAAAGAGTGTTAACAAACAAACGTAGCCGTGCGTGGTTTGCACGAGATCGATTTAAATAACTTCCTTGTCGACAGTGATACTAAGATCGCCCCGGGGCAAAGACCACCGCATAAGAATCCGGTCTGTTTATTCGCCACTCGATTATGTCGTTCAGATACTACGTACCGATTACAATTTTCAAATAGCTCCAAGCGTGTTACTGCAGTGTTATGCTCTTCGCGTTACAATTGAGCGGTGAAGTTAAGCAGAGTGAACAGTAGAGAGAAAGAGAAGACAAATTGAAAAAAAATGTTCATTCAATGTGACGACGGTCTCGTGGCCAATTCAGTTATGGAGTCTCTCCACAAAATAATCAAGTGGACTGCACTGCTGCAATTGTGTCGATGATGGCAGCATGTTTTACCTCGATCTAATCGGTGATCCATTATCGTCGACAATGTCACTGAACCATGGAAGTAATCAGCTCGTTATGTTCCCAGACAAGTTCTAAGTAATTCTCGTGAAGCCAGCAAAGTTTGATCACCAGCAAACCTGAGATGGGTTGGAGCACGACCCGGTACCTTCCATCTGTAGAGAAAACAACGCTAATTTTCCTCGCTGAGTCACGAACTCGATCAGTGGTATCGCTCGACGGTCTGAATTATCGCTCTTGTCTTTTATTCTGCTTTATTCGAACGTAAATTTTTCAATGCGGAGCAAATATTTCTTCGCAAAATACACAAACATCCTCGTAAATATCACGATACCGTGCGCTAGTGTTCCGGGTGAACCGAGTCGAAATGTAGATCACCAAAGGTTGCGTTATTCGGATTACAAAGTGCTTTTCTTGGCTAGATTCACGCCAGGACTCGCTTTGTTCAATGTTGCACTTTTGTAGGGAAAGATAATTGATGAAAAGTTACTGAATGTCGAATGTAAAGGTCGGCGAGGCCTACTTTACTTATCACTCGTTCCAATCTGCGCTCATAACCACACAGACAAAACTGTACTTACATCTGAACAACGTTCTTGTTGTTACGATGAAGTGTTTTTACTGAAAATTTTTCGGAGCACTTTGGCGCACTTTGATCCAGTGAAACATTCGATCTCGGCTTTGCGACCCTTTTCTGTTAGATAATGAACAACACCTGAAAATTAGTGAAACTGACGTACGTCAAAGTAGTTGTAATGGCTTGCACATTAGCATAGTGAGAGCGCGGAGTTGAGATAAACACGCGATAACTCACGACACGCAATCCTTGTCGCATATATTTCATTAATATAGATAAAATCGTTCGCTCCTGCAGTACAATACTCGAGCGGCCGTTCATTATCAGCACATCGAAAAACTCTTTGCTTTGAATCCTTTCAAGTTCATTTTCTTGAACTCGCTTGCTCAATCGACAGAGTTGATATTTCAAGAGTTCAAATGAATGAACGAGAAAATGAGAAGAAGAAAGCAATCTGAAAAATATGCAAATGGAAACTTTCACGTTGCCTCGTTCGGATTTTTTCGTCTTCGAGAATCTTCTTCCACGAACGCACGTTTTTCTCTTTCTGTATTTCCTCATAGATGGAGGTACTCGGTGCGTAAAATTGGGTGCACCACCTTAACGCTCTCAATACTTTTCGTTTACTACCACGGTGCAGTCTGTCAAGAAAGTTCAACGAGATGCTGCTTTGAACTTCTTTTTATTGAACTGATCGTCGAGAAACCTTTTTCTAGGGCCACGGACTCAATCACGTTCGAGGGATTAAGTTTCCAGATTTATGAGAAAGATGAATTTTTTGCAATTCAAATTTTTCTTTCGCTTCGGTACGAGAACATCATTTTTGCTTACAGATTTATTACGTAGACGCTAAAAAAATATCGTAACCCCTCTCGTTTGCTTTTGTTATCTAAAGAAAAATCCTCCTCTCTCTCCAACAGAGATCACGAGGAGAAGAAACACGAAACGAAAGTGATTCGGTAGATCGACCAAGCGCGAAAGTACAAGCCAAGAAAAAAAGGCGGTAAAATGTCAGACGGAAGTGAAAACATGGAGCTTCCTTTAACTTAATTTTTCGAGAAAAATTCACAGATTTATAGATCGCGTGAGCTCGCCAAAAAGCGTGCAACGAAAAGTCACGTCGGTTCGAAACAAACGCAGAGTAAATATTTGAAGCAACTAAAAAATGAGAACAACACGCAAGACTGCAGTAGCTTCGATCCGACCAAAATTTAATGGAATTACATTTTTTCTGATGGGAAGAAATTCCTTTTATTTAAGTTAACTCTAAAAAAACATAAAATTCTCCACAAACGATAAATATCGATAATTACAAAAGTGCTGGAAATACTACGAGCTTTTTTTCTCCTTCCAAGCTTATCACGTTTTCTACAAATAGTCTGACTTTCAGCCGGAAGTATTTCATTGCTTCTCGAAATAGCGATAAAATCAAATTGTTTGGCGCGTCAACACTACTCAACTCGGAATGGTTTACTGCACGGGGATGATTTTTTTGCGACAAAAAATGTGCCGCAAGAGTTCGCTTGGACAAAAACCTAAATGTCGGAAGTGCTTGGATTTTTTTTTTTCCACCGCGTGGAACGTAACGATCCAAGAAGCGGACAGTCGCGGGACAGGTGCACGATGCTGTGTAGCAGTCGCAGCAGTAATCGGCAATTGAAACGAATGCATGCGGCCAGTAGAACGGGTGTACAGAGCGCGTTGTTGAGTCTCCTCTATGTATAAATATATTTGTATAGTTAATACGTAAACGCACACATATATCCGTGGCGAAGTTTTTCGCGGGAGGCTATTCTCGTTGTACAGAAGTCGCGAGTACGAATCTACGTTGTAGAGAATCGAGCAATAATCTCGAGAGACTTCTCTCGTTCTCGCGAAATGTCCAATGTCCGCAAGTCTCGAACTGTACAGTGATACACGCAAACGTGCTACTCGTCCCTCGACGTAATTGACTTTCTCCCTCGTTGTGAGAGGGAGGAACGCTCAAACTCCCGTGAGTTTACCGGTGTTACAGGAGGGATTTATATATCTGCTTTGAGCAGCGTATATATCTGTGTATACATGGATGTATATAACGACAGTTTGTGTACTCAACGTGGACGTAATTAATCGTGAACCACCGTTCGAGATTTGTGGGTCGAGAAACGAGCGAGAGAGATACGCGCTGATTATCTGCACGGATTCTCTCGCTGCGACATATACCCACGTACTCGAACTAATTAATAACGAGGGAGAAAGAAAGAAAGAAAGGGGTTTCAAGAGAAAGGGATACTTTTTGTGTGTGAGTGCATGTCGCGTGGGTCTCGCTGGAGAGAAATTATCGGAGGACTTTCCAAGTGATTGTATTTTATATCCAAGACTATCTTTTATTTCTATTCTTCTCGACGAGGAGCGGGGATACGGGAAGCCATTGACGTTGAATAAATATAGAGGTTTTTATCTCATGCACCTTCGTATTTAGCAACATTACTTTCAACGCCCGAACTTGCTTTTCGATGCTAAAGTTCTTGGAGAAAGAAAAATATGTTTTTTTCTGTTTGGGAAGAATTATTTTAAAGACGCTTCAAGGATGACGGGGGTGAACGGGTCCTGCGGATCTTCCCGCTGCTTTCCGAGATAAAATTAATGTTATCGCCGGTGTGCTTCCCATCCGGTTGTTGTGGGAGAACTTTACGAGGGGCAGGTTCCATGCAAACGATTCCTGCTCCGTGGTCTCGTCCCCCTCGTTCGCTATCGACGCTATACTCAAACTTCAAGAATTTCATATTATTCCTCCTCTCGAAAGTCGTTTTTTCAGGGTTAAAAATCTCTCCTTCACACTTTTCTTTGTCCTCCTTTTTTACCTTTTCGGATAATGCGGAAACCTTGAACTCAGATTACAACGGGCACACGGCATCACACAATTCTTTATCCGCTGTGGGCATGATAAATACTCGTGAGATTCGAACGCGATTATTTTTCGTGATAAAACTGCGTGTGGCTCCTTCGATCGAGAGGATTTTTGGAAACTGCACAGCCGAAAAGATTACGAATTTGTTTTTGCACATAGCTCAGACAAAGGTTGAAGACATTTTTTTATGTTTTTCTAAATTTCGTGGCTTATTTGTTGTCGATTGAGTTTATTTTAGTTCGGAGACTTAAGGAAAATTTTCATTTTTGTTTCAGATGGAGCTCCAGTACCAAAAGAGGCTGCAGTTCACGAGGTTAGATAAACAATATCGAACAACTACCGACGGTTTTCAGTATACATTTTTACGTTCGTCTGTAATTTATTTTGCACTATTACGACTAAGCACGAATTTTTACAATACTCATAAACTGCAATTTTACGCAAGATTAGGCGCAGGATACTTCAAATAAAATCTCATAACAAAAATAGATGGCACGAAAATGTAATTTTAAGGTAAAATCGTAGAAGCAATCAAACTTATCGTATATACTTTTGAAAATTATCTTTCCGTAAATCATCGCTGACTTGAGAAAATTGCACACCCGATGAAAAGTAGGAAAAAATGAAAAAAATCATTTCTGGGATTTAATTTCTTGTTTTTTATAAAAACAAACAACCGGTTTTCAAAAAATAATATTGGAATATTGATCAGTCCATTGAACCTAAAGAACTCATCGAGATTCCACGCTGTTTCAATAGATTATGAATTATCTTACTTTACGTCTAAATGTGGGTTTATCTCAAGATCTTGGACTTGAGTCACAACGACACCGATCAAGGAAAGGACCGTTGGGTGAGAAAAACCAGGATCACATTCGTATCGAGACGTCGAGAAAGGGTCTTATCGCAGTAGCAAACGTACTTTTCCGTGGCGTATTTATAAGTTCTGTCTCGAACAGCGGGTACTTAGCGTCGATTTAAGCTGTGAAGATTTGAAATCGAAGAATCAGCGAAACGGGATGAGGCTAAGATATTGCTGCTGTCTTTCGGCAAAGATTCACGGTTTGGTTGGAGCGTGCGAGTATTATATTACGTACCTATTGGTTATCCCGGACTATTATAAACACATACGAATACGTAAATACACGTTCGATTATATCTATGGATAGAGCAACCGTGAGAGAAGACTCACGGTGTTGCTACATCGCCGATCGTGAGACCGTACATTGCAAATTGTAATTCACGTGTGATCGCGGTGCCAATTTATAATCTCGATTAGAGTACACGAAAGAGGATTTACGGGACTCGTGGATACGTGCGTTTTTGTAGTATTTTGAAAATGAGGAAAAAATAAACGATTAACGATCGTCTGCGCTGTGTGCCTCATCCTCAAAGGGGGTAACAGGATTATGAAAATTTATTGAAAATACAAAATATTCTGGTCTCAAACTGAGCGAAGGTTGAGTTTTTACAATCCGAATTGTCCTCAGAACACCGATAAACTCATTTTGATGAACATAAATTTTGAAAAAATTCAAAGAAATAAGAAATCTACATCGATGAGTTGACAAAAGTGATTTATAAGATTATCCAGAAAACAGTGTAAGATTGCATCGGCTCTCGCGTGACTAAAGAATCACGTCTCAGGCTCCGGGACAAAACTTTCTATAAATGTGCATCCATCCGGTTTTTATGTAACTCGGAAGATGATCCGTAAAGTGCAATAACATATTAGTGCGAATTGATGGCACGAGATTAACCGAAGGGTCGCTTTCGCTGAATCGCCCAATGAGGAGCGCTATCGAAGTTAAAATTACGTAATTATCTGCAACGGTCGAGGCGTCGAGTGCGAAAAATAGAAGAAACGATGAGCAATTAAAAATGAAGATACCATCGCATGGAGATCGATTCCTCGAAGATTGCAAGTGTCACAACAGCCTCGTATTGATCTAAGCAGCCTGAACCTGCACGTGTACGTATCCCGCGGTGTTCGGCTTTCTCGTTCGAAGATGATTCATCCTCATTTGTGCAAACTTCATATACGTAATAGTGATACGAAGAGACGGAAAAGAATGGTGCGGATCGTGCGAAAAGCGCGATTGGGTTCCTGCCTTGATTGCCCTTAATTCACGTATAATTCATTCGCAGTTGAATCGCGTCGGTGCATTCGCGATACTATATCGAACTGCGCACACGAGTCTGGAATAACTACAGCTCCGTCAGCTCGCGCAGAAAGCTAATAGGCCATGGAGCGCGCGATCGCAGCACGAGCATCCGAGAGTTAATATAATAATCTTCTTACAAGGGTAAAGGTAGTCCAAGCGTGTATTATAGTCAGTGCAAACGGTGCGAGACTAATTTGCGTCCCGCAATCACGCAATAATAACGTCTCTTTCTCCGTTAGAATTTACACGTGCGTGGCACACACACGTGCTCACGTGCTTGACGAGAGAAAAGTGTACGGCCACAGTGCTGAGGCCTTAATAAAACGAACTGCAAAGCGTCCATGGATCGATCGATCTTGCCATACAAAAGTGACAGGTCTCGAAGATACAATTTTCCCATCGAACATTAACTCCGTCTCGCTTGGTGGACCAATGATTCAGTGATTGACCACTGCCAATTGCCAAAAAGAGTAACCGCTAACGGACTTTCCTTGTGTCTTTGCACTCGGCAACGGCTCCCAAGCCCCAACCGAACTATCGTGCCATTCACTGTCCAATGTCAAAAACACCACGCTTCAAGAAAATAATTGAGCAGGAGCTATACACGCGTCACGAAGCGGCGAAATCCTTCGTTCCTTTACCGACGTGTGTGTGCTACGAGCGATTTAATCGATCACCAACTCACTGACTCACTTAATTGATGCGTTATAGATTCGAAAGTGAACGCCGAGCTGTCTAAGCACACTGATCGTTAATTGATCCGAGTGAAGACAACTCGAATTGCCCTGTAATACTCTGTCTGCATGTTGTGTGCTTTCGTGAATCTCTTTTTACACGTTTTATTCAACACGCATCAGGCGCGAGGATGCTCGATCGAGATGTAACGCTAAGAAATGGCGAGCCACCTCTGTTACCCCCACAGCGTACTCACTATTCCAATGATTGCAATCGGCTACATATCAATTTTCACGAATTTCTTACATGGTTCTTCGAACCGTGTTCTCTCAACTTATTTTTCGTAACACTCGTTAGTAGTTTCGCAACGCGAACGAATCGGAAAATTCAAGTTTTTTCCTCTTTAATGAATTCCGAATTTCTTTCCTCCGGCAAATTAGGCAAATTCTCCGGCTCACGGTTGGACTATTCATTTCGGAATCTTACCAACTCAGTCATTCGGTCGAATGGTTTGACCCGAACGAATTCATTTATGAACGTGTTAAGTTTTCTGGTATAACTCGTGTTTTTGGTCCAAGACAATCATTAATTGCGGCCGAATCAGGAGTAGCTCATGAAAGATTATTCTCTGAGACTTGATTTTTCGAGACAACTCGTCATTTGAAAAGGCCTAATGTGAAATTTGAAATACCTGAATAACAATCAGAGAAGTGAGGACTGCCGGGACTCAACAGCTTTTGTAACAATGCTAGGCGTGACGCGACGTTCAAATGTTTCATAATCAGGACAATGAAAACGCGATTCGTGCGGTGTACACACAGTGGAAAAAGCCTCATGAATAATATCTCATGATATTCAAATTTATCGAAGCTGTGGGTTTTGCATAATCGGGTTATCTGTATGATCGCGGAGAAAAAGTTTCTCGTGCCATGTTGTGCTCGTTGATAGAGTCTTTAATTTCATATTAGAAAAAAAATTACAATGCCCACGAGAATTGTGATCGGGTGATATCTACTGTTGATTTTTTTTTTCAGGATTCCGAGGCCTCGGCATCGGAGATTCGTACCGATGACTACGACGATCAAGATGACTCGGACATGTACATGGAGCCAGACGGTGCTGGGACAGCCAACGAGGAAGCGACTCACGAAAGTGTCTCCGAACGTACCGAAACGGCGACTTCTTCTTCGGTTAGTGTTAGCCAAAGAAATCCAAGTGGCGAGGAGATACGCGTGAGTGCGACAATTTCCCAGCCGAGATTGCAGTCCGATGGAGAAATCGTAGTAACATCCGCGGCTCGTCAGGTCGATGACAAGAGTCTCGAGTCCGATAGTCAAAACTTTTTCCCCTCCTTTGCCGAATTGTTCGCCAATCATCGGCTATCCTACAACGAGCAACAGCAGCAACAGCGTTACAGACCCAATCGTTTCTTGGGTTACTTCCAGCGCGACCGCACCGCTTATCAACCCGCAGCTTCCACCGTCAAGGACACCCAGCACCCGCTTCTCGGTTCCGGCAATTTCGGCGTTATCCGGGGTGGAACTTATTACCCTGAGGAGAAGGAAAACGAGGAGTACAGCGGTGACGAGAGCCTCTACAATCCTTACTACTCAGCCAATGTTCCCAGAGCTCGAGCAAACTACTACAGAAATCCGAAACCCCAGCCCGTTCGAGGAGGCGATTTCTTCGCGAACTTCCGTGACTTTGCCGACATAACGGCCCCACCGAAATCGAGTTTCTCGCATCTTTCGGTGGTTTACGCCAACAGGAATGGAACCAAGGGGCACTCCAATGAGCCGAGAAACATTATTGAAACATTGAGAATGCTTGAGGAGCAAGATGACGAGACTGACATCGCCAACGGTCTAACCACCACGACCGCCGAGCCACCAACGAAAAAGCTCAGTCAGGGCAAGAGGAAACTCATCATGATGAAAGAATACCACGAAGAAAAAGCTCGCAAATCCCGCATGACTGTCGAGCCTCTACTCGCTCTTAGTTGAACGTTATCTAACCTAGCATCGTGAGGTTTTTTTTACTAAATTCGCTGTGCTACAAAACAATACAAAAAAAAACGTGTACTCTTGGGCAATGCGCGAGAGTGCTCATCGGAATTCCCCTTACACGTGGAATCTGGCTCAAAGTCTGAGAGTTTCTATTTTCTTTTTTTTTCTTCTTCTTTTTTTTTTTTTTTTTTCTTTCAAACACCTTCGACTGACGTTGCAGTATACAAAATAAAAGGCACGAACAGAGAAAGGCGTAAAGTACATAGGCATATAGTACATCGATCGGAACTGCGCTTGCGGAATGCCCTAGAAGCGCGATCAAGAGATCAGAGACTCATTATTTTCGGCAAATCATTTAGTTTTTAATTGCTTATTAAACAAACAAAAACGGTACAGAAACGTACGCACTTTGCGTGTCCTGACGGAATCGATCAATCGGCACTCCGATTCCTGCTCATCAACATAATCTATCTGAAAATTTCATTCGCTGCGATTAAAATGCGTCTGAGGTTCAATTATCGAACCACGAAACGGTGAGGAAATCGGCTTGGTAGTATTCGTCTCAATTGAAATTCGTGGCCCAGGAACTGACTCAAGAAAGTATTACACGAAATTTTGTGAGCTTTTAGACCTGCTGATTTTAGAGTTTAGATAAAACAACGTATCAAGATTGTTTCCCTTTCATTTATCTTCTTATAATTACCGGATATAAACCAGCGCCACGAATTTCGAAGCATTGTTATCTCATTTGTTGTTGACTATTGTAGTTTGTAGTGATATAGTATTACGCACTAATAATGTTAAGCGAGAAAAACAAAATGGAAAATAAATATGGAATAGTTAAGTTAAGTCATTGTAAAAAAAAGGAAAAAAAAACACACACACAAAAAACAAGAAAAAAGGTTCTTTATATACAACTCTGCAGGGCGCATGGAAACATACGAATAAACTATATTTTTGGTAAATTATAATTTTCCTACATTCCACGATCAAAATGACTATGAATACGTATTTGTGTATACGAAGAAAATTATTATATGTCTCAGCGTACTATGTTTTTCCTCATCTTCGATATCATATTACCGATCCCTTTGTGAACCTCGCCGAAAGTTGCACACGCATATAACCATGCTGGGTTACTAAATACATTGTAAGTTTTACAGTACGAGACACCTGTTACATCCTTGAATTCAATCTTTGCACCCATCTTTTTAACTTGCTTTATTGCCTCGGCGTATGGCCAATCTTCTTCTGGACCTGGAAATGGTCATTTCTGATACGTACTTGAAATTTTACGTTAATTTACAAAAACGCCTTTTCGTAGGCTTAATTGACCGGATCGTGAGAAGCACTCTATCTTTTTATCTTTGTACGGACAAAACATCAAAGATCGAATGTACGGAAGATCATTGGGTATTTGAAAAATAATGACATCTCAAAGTTTCCTTCAGAAAAATTTTGTCTACTGGGTTAACGTAGCAATTATTTTTAAATTGCTTTAAACGAGAAGGGATTCGCATTTTTCTCTGTTTATCTACCCACGAAGCTGTATTTTTTTGTTTTGTTTTACCAGTGTAATGGAATAATGTGGTTCAAATTTGTATCCTCAATTCGTACGAAAAAATAACTAACCTTCTTTTCCCAGTGTTACTTTAGCCCCCTTAAAGACCTTTGCGACCAAGGATGTTGCAATACAAAGTGTACCGATTGGTTTTCTGTCGCAATTGAATTCTTCCATGACTCTCCGAAGTTCGGGTAACACGGTACAGTCAGCTCCCTTCGAGGCGAAGTCACTCCTTTGGAACGAGTTATTTAAATGGGATTAATTGAATGATAAATCATCGGGTAGTAATTTTGTGAGTTATTGTACGAACAGGGTGCGAGCAGCGCCATAGCCGCCGGGAATAATTAACGCTTCGGCGGAGCCCGGTTCACACTCGCAGAGAGATTGTATCGCAGGCCTAGCCAATCTTGCCGCTTCGATAAGAGCATTCCTGGGCGCATTGCGATCATCCGGCTTCTTGGTTAAGTGATTCACGAGTCCAACTATTTCAATGTCCGGCGCATAAAATCGTGGCAGCAAATTGTTTTCGGAACAATGAATCGCTATAGAAACGGCTTCGGCAATTTCCGTGCCGTCGAGACCCCCGACACCGCAAAGAACCTGCGAATTTTTGTTGCTCAAAACTCCTTCAATCGAAATGTAAATTGAGGCGCCCAATTAGATGCTTCAACACATGCAGTCTCGTTGCAACGTTTTCACAAAGTACAATGCGAAGATCGGAAGATTTTAAAAACCTTGAAGGTTCAAAGCAACTTATGAGCAACTAGAAATAGCTAATTTCCCTCAGAAATCCTGAACGAGTGTAAGCTGATAATTGCAAACAGTCACCACAACTCACGATGGCGACAGGAGTAGGATCGCAACCTTTTATCTTCGAAGGCTTTTTCGTTTTGTGCAAACTTCCGGACGTATGTAGACAGGAAGCTATCAAACAAGCCTGAGTAACATTTGGAACTAGAATTTTGAAAACTTTTGATGGAAGCATGGCTCACTCGTATAAAATAATGAACATTCTTACGAAAAATCTAAAACCCACCTATAATTTCTTTAATCGCGTCGTGACTTGACAGCCCATTCAAACAAGTTTGAAATTGTCAGCGTGTCAGCGGTGCGATCGAGATTTATTTTGTTTTCGTCATCAAAATTCATCGTCCTTTCTACTTGCCTGCAGTAGGTACAGAAGATTTCATTTTTTCAAACGATTATCCGAAGCCTCTCGCTCTGCATTATCGGTCCATGGCTACATGACCAGATGCCGTTTGCAGCGTCGAATCGCAGCGAGACCATGCTTGAGAAACCTCCAGTCTCATTTACCTACAACCAGAATCCGAGCGACTGCCAATAATTCTGTGGGATTCCGTGTAGCTCTGTAGTGACCAACTCCATGGTAGGATTGCTGATGGTTACGGGGACCATGCAGATGAGAAAGTATTCACAGCGAACGAGTACATGGAGATATTCTCAGTTTCCAAATAAATATCGGCATACGGTTGGCTCGACTTACTTTACGGCTCGTATAAGCTTTATTGTGCTTCAGGAGAAACTTTCCCTCAGACTATGAATACGAAACGCATAACTGCGGGTAGATGTGGCGCGGGAGAAGACTTGTACTGGATTTAACAACCCCGCGAGCATTCTATTCGACGGGGCTCTCGTGTTCAAACGTAAATCTCTTCAGCCTATTGAAATATAAAACAGAAGCAGCAGTACCGCTTGTGTGAAATAGATTTTCACCTTCTCATACCCACCGTCGTGACTTAAGGTGTTTCGTAAAACTCAATTTCTCTAGATATTCATTGCTTATACGATCCTGTATGAAAGTTATGCGACCCCTTAAACGGTTTATAATTTTCCGACCGTGGCCAAACGGACTTTGAAATTTTAGCCCTTCAAAGGTTCTGCAAACAAATTTATTTTGAAAGGTCTTTATTTTCAGAAGCGGAGATTATTCACTATACGCTCGTCCATATTCCAGAAGAATCATTCAATAAAATACTGCATTTCACTTAGATGTAAAACTTACAGAAGGGGTTTATGTTGATCTACTTGTATAAAATTCTGAGTTGAAACATTGATCTTCGATTGAGCTTAGATGTGTACAAAACTCGTTGAGCAATCTTTAACTCTGTTTTGTAAAGAAACTGAGAAACCTTATAACGAATTTCAGGGGCAAGTCGAAAACTGCCAGCGTTCACTCAGTAAAATGAATATCGAAAGAAATGGCATTTCCCAGGACAATAATTTTCCAACAGTTTTTCATGATATTTTCATATTGTGAATTTTGAATATCTCGTTTGTGAGAATAACTGATAAAAGCAAAGATTTCGATGGTTATCATATCATTGAGGGGTTTTGAAACCGTGACGATGACACTTGCTCGTCCCATACCTAATTGTGTGCCGAAGACAACAATATCCCGAGTGGCTCGTTGACGACGTCAGCTTCTCTGCTGTTTTCCACGATGAATTCCTAACCGGAGTACGTAAACGAGGGGCCTTGCTGGATAATCTTATGTAAATCCATGGCTACCCTTATGCTCACACGCCCTTACATCGTTTTCGCTATCTCTATTTCCTTCCCTCCGTTCTATTTCACCCTTCGAAAGGGCATACACATAGTGGAATTCTCGAGGTACGAGGATCGCGCTATAGCATCGCCCCGGAAAGGGGAAGACTCTGGGTAACTCCGATGCTGGTTCGACGATGCCGTGTTGCCCTCCATATTCCGTCGCTCTACACAACTCGCGCCCTCTCTCTGTCTCTCTGACTCTCGTAGATAGTGGGACGGACGGGGGCTTATATGAATGTTAAAATAAGTTTGAAATTGTCGCGGACAAGTTCGACCCCGGGGGATTCAACTGTCGAGTAATTCCGCAAAGCCAGCGGTTTCGGCCCTTCGGCCTATGTGTATATGTGCAGCTTCCCTTTTCCGTCTCTTTCTTTCTTCCAGAATCTCTTTTTCTCTCTTCCTCCGCTCCTTCCTCTCGCTCTCGCTCACTCTTTCTCCGTTTTTTTTCATTCTCTTGTGCTGCGCATTGTCACGTTAGCAATTCCGTGTGTTCGTCGTTCCATCTTTCTCTCGATTCCACACTATTCCACAACTTTATGTCCCCGCATCCATCTTGGGCCAAAAGATCTGACCGAGAACCGGAAGTTGACGAAGAACGCTGTATAATATACTCTCCGCCGTGACAAGAAGAGCATCTACCTCGTCGCATGAATATCAAATAGTTCTCATAATTTTTGATTTCTTCTGAGTTTCTCGTTTGTCCTCAAAGTCGTTCTTGTCTTCAGGATATTAAGACAAAGTGTCGAAATGATAACTCGTCTTCGCGACAAAGTTATGAGGGTGAGGTTGGACAAGTTGCGGTACATCGCCAATAACATTGACAAATATCTGTTCATGCTCTTTATTTGATTGAAGACATTCGATTTTGATGACTCGGATTTAAATAGCGAACGACCATGATTTTGGGATATTTCGTTCGCCTCCTTTCATTGTGGGATCAAAAATAGTTCTCGAGTAAGTACATATTAAAACGAAAATTCTTATCTTCGTCTCAGGATCAATAGCCTTCGTGTACATCCTAAAAGTTCATGGTCGAAAATGATGTAATTGAAAAGAGCCATTCGACGATGTGATGTTTTGGAACTGACTAAATCAATGGATAACTAGAGGATATTGAATAGCTGTAAATGAATACTTAGTGCCAATGTGATAATTTGAAATTTGGGGATTTTGCCAAAATCGTATACACACAATACACGTGGAGAAGCATCATACACATAAATATACAATTTGTATTCGGAGCGACATGTCATAAGAGACGATGGGAGGATGTAGGTGAGCGCGAGGGAGCCAAGAGCAAATGCGATGTGATGCGAGTAACTGAGTGGCTAATTGAATGAGGTGTCTCCCAGGAGCACAAATCCCGTCACACGTCAGAACTCTGGGAGTTCGAGGTGAAACGAGTGTATATGCGAGAGAGAGAGAGAGAGAAAGATGAATCTATCTGAAATGCCAGGTGGTAGGTTTGCAGTGGTAAGTCCTCGTGTGGGTGGAGGTTGAAACTCTCTCGAATTCGTGCACAATTCTCCATCCCTCGCTCTCTCGTGTTGCTACTCAAAATTCTGACATATTGGAACGGTTGTCGACCCAGGTGCCAATTACGGTATGATCGAAACGATTGCTAGCACAAACTGCAAGCTTCTCACAAATTATTCGTAAATCGAACAAGCGGGGGTAAGTGATCGAGCTGTGACGAGCTACAACAAATCGTGTGTATCTTGTTTTTTCCCACTTTCTCTTTTTTCTCGTGTGTTAGAAGAGACTAAAAGGGGAGAAAGAATTCCATATACGAGAGATACGAATAAATAAAGAGTCATGTTGCACTGGCCAGGCGAGAGAGACAAGGACGGACTGACAGGTCCAGCGTCGTTAATAACCCATTGGGGGAAGCAGGGGTGAATGGATTCGTACCGAGGCATGGGTATGTATCTGGAACACAAGCATCGGGAACACATAGTTATGGGGAGGGATATACGATATCGTATGGAGCGTGTTATGTTGAATGTGGGGAAAGGATCGTTTGTCAGAGCTAAACTGAGCCTTGCTGATTGGTTCTGGAGCCAAGTCACGGAATACATCCGGACAGAATCTATATTTTCATCCATATATAAGTTAATTCTGGTCTGCTTCAATCGTTTTTCTTCCAGTCACTTTGACAGGTTTTTTTGATGTATGAAGGAATGCTGCTGCGAGATCGTTACTAGACTGCAAATAAATTCCGGTGGAATATGATATTTTACGGATTTATCATAAGCGAAATGAAGTGAGAGCGGAATTCGATATATCTTGAGAAATTTATCTCCAATGCTACGTAGACAAGAATTCATTGAAATAAATACTGAAACAAATATATATAAAATGATCGTATACAAGGACAAGAAAAATGAGAATTAAGTACAATTTTCGCAAGACCTTTTTACAGAGAAAAAAATATACGAAAAGCGTACTCGGTGCAGGAGTCCCACACCAGCGGGAGATAACAGTGCTGGAAGCTGCTTATGCATTCTTGGCGCGAAGGCAATCGCAGGTATGGCCGATGAGATCGTAGCCGAGTGTTGAGAAAGGCTGAATGTGGCGTTGGCACGAGGCACATACGGATGATGCCAAAAGCACGAAGGACGACACGGCGGCGGTGTACGGAAACGCGGGGGGCAGAGAATGAGAGCGAGACCAGCAGGCGAAGATTTCGTGCTGTGCGAACGTAGCGCCCAGACAAGAGAACAATTACGCGCCGTCAGACCCGTGACCGGTAGGCCGCCGCGAGGTGAATCAAAACTAGGTGCGCTGGCTGTTCTTCCCTGGCGCTGACACGCAGCAGTCAGGGCAAAAGAGGGAGAGAGAGAGAGAGAGCTTTCATTCCGTTGCTGCTGGCGTGTGCTGGTCTCGGAGGACTTCATCGGCGATCTTTTTGGTCCAACGTTCACAATCCACCGGCGATTCCTCGACGAGAATCGGAGCAGCGCACGATTACGTGGCGCAGGATCGCTCGGGCGACCTTATGTGTTTTGGGCATTTCGTGTTCTTTATTATATATAGCTAACTATCCTTCGGCACTTTCCAGCTGTCATACCTACGAGGACATTTTTTCTTATCTCCGAAACCGGATCGCGGACACTCGGATCATTTTGCTTGGATTTATTTATACAAATCACGACGTAACTCGAAACGAGGAACACGTGATTGGAAAGTGAAATGTTCGATATGAGACATATTTGGTCATATACCGTGACTGCGCAGTTGAAGGACCCATTTTCTCCATCGCGCAATACACCTCAGCAACAGAACGGCACAACTCCAAATGAGTTCGAGCCTCCCTGCGGGAGGCTCGCGTCCTTTCAGTTAGCATCATCCAATGCGAACACGCAGTCCCCAGGACAGGTCAAAGTAGGAAATATAGAATTGATCAGAGAGTAATAAGATTCTTAGTGCAGGGACCACCTGGTACTGCGCGGATCGTACGGAGTTTTCCTCCATCAGGCAACCCCAGGATCCAAGACCTCTTGCGGTGGCTAAACGAGTTATGTCGTCATAAATGTTTCCCTTCTGATCTCTATATTCGTTACACATGAGGGTATTTTCTCGTTGGTGTTACCGTGTATGTGTGTGTGTGTGCGAAAGTTTGGTGCGATCGAGATGGTACATAAAGCGTGAGCGAGGAGCGAAATCGTTTGGTATACCGGTACGAAAATAACGAGTTTGCGATTTATTATTGATTCAGGACCCTCGACGCTTTCTGTGCGGCTCGAGCAGATTCCGCGTCGATACTATTCGCCTAAACCACGACAAGTGCTTGATTTTTCTCCGTTTCTCATTCTTGTTTGTACGAACGGACGCAGAGACACATGTGAAATCGTGGTCGTTCATCAACTCGGAGTGAAACAAATTATATCTGGTGGATCAGGACAGATAGGCACGGTCGAGACCTCGCGATGAGTATTGATAGCTCGGATCAATGGTAGGTTACGAGTTTTGTGTTTTTTTCCTCGCTCTCCTTCCTCTTTGCTTCGTTCGCAGCCGATATACGAATGGCAGCTTGACGGGACCACCCCTGACACGGCGATGAGCTTGAAAATGGGCAGCGAGATGATTTTTCCGGGCACCAGCGGAAAAAGCAATGAGCGTGTGTTCGTCGGTGGAGTGTTCGTGTGTGTATATGCGCGCGTGTGTACGGGGCGCGAGAGTACGCAAGAGCGGAGGCTGGAACGGGGAAAACAGAGAGGTAGCAGCACCACGAGAGCGCGAGAGCAAGATAAAGAAGGAGGGAGCTGTTTTCCCTGGGGATAGTGCTGGTGGAGTAGAATCGCTACCGGAGGCAGGAAGGCCGAACCTCGATCGAGCAAACTCTCCGTTCTTCTCGTCTCCCTCCAACTTGCCACCCGCATCATTCTCCCAACTGGTTTCGCACACCCTGACTCGGCCAGATCGCTTTTCTAATTTTCAGCGCGATCAAACATTATTTTCTGCCCACCTTCCTCTCTGCGAGCATGAGTTCAATGTGTATCCATACATGTATATCTTTCATTGGTTGCTGCCCTCGCCCCGGCCCCTTTCCAACTTTCATCTAACCGATATAGAAAAGTTTTTTCGTTCCTATTCTCCTCTGCACGTATCGTGAGTTTTATTGGCTTTTTTCAACACGTTTCCGCTCCTTTTTTATCCTCCACCTTCGCCGTACTCCACTCCATGGAATCGTTTTTAATGTTACTCTGATATTCGTACGAATCATGTGAAAATTTTTCGATCGAGTGTTTGGACCGGTGTCCACAAAAAATGGAGCTCTAATGACTTTCAATACGAAAGGAAAATGCTTATCTGTGAAAACTTAAGATTGATCGAAACCCTCAAGAGAGATCAGCTCGTAAGTTTTGTAACTCGCATTGTCATGGCGACGAAATACGAAATGTTCAAGAACACGAGGTGAAATATTTTTTCTTCAACTTTCATCAGAGCATTATTAAAATTTTTGTAAACTTCATCCAGCAACGGAATGAATGAATAAACCAAAGCATTGTACAGTCCGAAGGTACGCTTCGGATGAGACGAAAAGCGAAAGAGGAGCGCGCGGTAACTGCTCTGCTGTACCATAAAAGAGTGAGAATATAATACTAAAGCGTTTTATAACGTCACTCGGGTATTAAGATTTCAAGTCGCGTTCCATCGCAAATGCGTACCCTCGCCGTTATATAATTGCAGATTATAACTATATCGAAATATATTTTCGAAGTTTTTTCTAGTTTCGGCGACAATCTGCTTGACGCGGATCGACCGACAGGTGAAAATCTCGAGCGTTGCTGAAAACAAAAAAGAAGTACAACAACTGAAGGAAAGAATGTAAGAAGAAAAGCGACTTGTGACGTAGTTTTATTGTATTTTTTTCATTAACAAGTCCACCGTCACGCCCCCAGAGAGCTCGACGAGAGAGAGAAGTTGGCGCCGAGTTTTAGCGAGACTTTTGTTAATGTTCGGAATTAACGGAGTAAGGAGACTTTAAGTCATAAGGTCTCTCGGGAATATGCGGGTGGGGTTCGACGCCAACTTCCACGATTCTTTATTTCTTTATCAACTCGGCGACGACCCTTGTGCTTTCGCTGCTAGCACGGTATCTCTTTCTCCCTTCCTCGTCTGTGCTCCTTGTTACCCGTGCGCTTTCCTCGACCCGCCCTCGCTGATGGCCAGCACTGCAAGTAGCAATACGACGTTCCAGACTTTTTCTTTCAAACTATATTTATATCGCCGTACAATACGAAGTTTGATTAACAAAAGTAGCAGCAACCGCTTCCCAAGCCTTTCCCCAAGACTTTCCTTTTATTTCGTATTACAGGAATTTTTGAACTGCTATTGCCTCCGGTGCGGCACACTTTCCCGAATCTCTGTATGCGTAAAAACAATTGCTCCGTCAATCTGGGAGTCGAAACATGAAAAATGTGGAAATTGGATGACAATCGTGTTCTGAGATTTTCCACGTACTTATTTCAATTTTAACCCTCCGTGGTCACACATTCTAGGAAAAACGCGCTGGTCGCACGGGCTCGGAATAACCCCAGCCGTGTTTAAACGCTTGCCGCGTCGCCAGCATTGTTCCGAACGACACATAAAAATTCAGGATATTAGTTTGAACCTCCCCGAATAAGAATATCATAGGAAAAAATTTTCATCCAATTGTCAAAATGCCGAAAAAAAATCAACAACGAGGCCAGCATGTTTTAGAAGAAACCATTTTTCCCTAGAAAAAATCATGACTCTGGCAACGGTTCAACCAGCTTCCTTAGCCACTGGTAATTTCGAAATTCCAGATTGAAGTTACTCCCAGGGTCATTTTGACCCCTGGTCACCACGGAGGGTTAATGTTCCAGTAGATCGCAGCGATGATCGAGGATAAAAATAGCGATTGATCGCCAACTTATCTCCCGTCACTCATCAACGAGATGAGGCAATCGCCCATAATTTATGGTGTAGGCTTCGCAGGCGATGTTGCGAAGAACGTGGCAGGAGTAACACGAGAGTGGAGAATTCGTGAGGGATCGAGAGATTCGCGCGACGCTAGCGAGCAGAGAGCAAAGCTCCCTGGCACACACGCGTCACGCATAATGTAACATGATTGCTCCGTGTATGTCTGGACATGCGATTATCGCGCTCGCGGAGAATTTCACGTTAGCCGAACGCGTTGCAACCATGTCCGAGGAGCTCTTAACCATACGTCTATATTCAAGTATACACACTGCGCACCGAATCTAGCAGGTCTGGATACATGTATAGCAACTTATGGTACACATATGTGAACTTGAACGTGCGGATTCAAGAACGTGGAACGTGGATTGCATCGATGCGTCAAAGCTCGAACATACAACAGCCACAGAGCACTCGGTCTCATGTAACTAATCAACCGGCTGTCGAGCCAAATCGACCCCTCTTGGCCAAACCCTTAAATGTGTTCTACGACGTTCGACTAAATCTTGCACGTTCGTGTATTTTCGTGAATACATGTTTGTGAACGGCGTCCATTTTGACGGAGGAAAGGAAGCCTAATTTTTTGCGGATCAGGATGCAGTGTGCATGGGTGAGTTCAGAAAAAGAGCTCATTCGTGAACGCCTGTTAGATTTTTTCGAACGGCTGTGAGTTTCCAAGTTTGCATGGCGCGAAACTTCAAACTTTGGGAGTAAAAAGGTGTTGGTGTCGAGTGGAAATATTGATCAGAATTATTGAGACGAACGTTTGTAAATATAGTAATGAAATAGAAAAATGGTGAAGAATAAAATGCTGGAAATTAGATTCATTGAATATTAGAAAAAGTAATGAGACTTTTGCTGTAAAACGCCAACTCACGATCATTGATTCCTGTCCATCGAGTACAGGGGCCCGATGAGAGGAAGCGGGGGAAGAGTGCGGAAATTGACTGAAAAATCGTCCAGGCTGTACCAGTAATGAGGCAAAAATTGAGACAGCTTTATTAAGTCGAGGGAAGTTACCCTGATTAAGTTAGAGCACGACCCCTCGTCGTCGGATCCCGACAGCAGAAATCTCCTCCTCGAAGCCACCCTTGCTGCTCTAATTTTATTTATTACGCAATTTAAAAATCGATTTCACCGCGATCACGATAGTTAGGCTTCTCGGTTTAAAAGATTTTTGTAAGCACGAAAGCGGTTTTGCTTTGTTGTACGTGTCAACATCGAAAAGAATCGATACATGAATATTCGATTTTTTTCAGCGAGTTTACAGCTCGAACGGTTTACCGGCTGATGAGGATCAATACATGCGCAGAAATCTTTACATACCATAACAAGTCACTAACTACTGAAGCATGCCAGAAAAGTGTACTTTAATCGAGTTAATCTGACGTTATTAACTCAAGAGTTTGCTGCCTGTAACCGAGGGGTGGAAATGTGTAAAGGAAGCGAAGCGGTAAGCACGAGAATGTAGGAGAGGAAAAGAATTCTCGTCAGCACGTGTAAAAGCTTTGTCAGCCGCTTCATTTTTAATGAATTAACGGTCAATTTACACGCAAACTGCCACGTCTCGAAAATTATTCGGATGATTAATGTACTGTATTTAGGTATCACGCTGAATTCTGAATGGTGTTGAAAGGCCTTAATTATGTAAGTATTTATCGGATAATTTACAACCATCTCCATTAACCGTTGCATAAACACTGGGTACGACGTACCCATTACAAGATTGCACGCACACACACAAGCTTCAATTACAAAATTCCAAATTGAGAAACAACAAATTTTTCAGTGTTCCTAAGCTTAGGCTAAGCTCGGTTAATTACAGTTTTAATTACAATACCACGTGTGACGTGTGACGACTCGATGAAGTTCACGGCACAATTAATTGATCGAGTGTTGGAAATAGGACTGATGAGTTCAAGTAGATTCACTGATAGTCTATATCGAATTGGGGACCTCATTCTGTAACGAATATTTGTCAATTTTTAACTATAAAAGCTTCATCAGAAGAGTATGAGTCCTCATTTGGATTGATGGTTGTCATTAAATCTAGAGTGTAGCAGTCGGGTGATAAAAACCGAATTATTCAGGAATTCATGACGCGAAGAGTACAGCAAAACTCAGATATTTCCTGCGTCGTTGGGGGGGAAGCGTGCACGTCACGCTCGAGTGTGCCGGACGAACGAAAGTTCTAACAGACTGGTACGTAATGTTGTCAAACGACGGGCAAGGAAGATTGGATTCTCGAGTACTTTAGTGGAGCAGTTAGCAGAGGTAGTGCGAGCTTGGATTACAAAATTAGCTCTCGGTGGCACGTTCTTCGGCCCGTGCGCTTCTCTCCCATTCCCATCTCCGTAGTCCGTATCGCCGACTCTATGATAGGGCAGAATCGGGAGCCCCAAAGTATCTATCCAGGTCGTACGTCTCTGCTCGAGGACGTGGACCAAGACGAAAAGGACTTTATCGGCCACTTGGCGCAGGAAATTGGCCAATCGGATTTTCAGGAAGGCTGAGGTTTCCCGGCTCTTCTCGCACGGAATACCCTTGCAAACTTTCCTCGTGTTGGCAGTACACTTAAGAGTTCACACAATTTGGTTATACAGAATGATAGAACACGAGAAATCTAAGAATCCGTTTCATCGTGATCGGACTTTTGTCACTTCATTTTTTTTCTACCATGATCCAAAGCTCTTCGAACCTTCATTTCAAGTTGAAGCTGTTACTTTGCTCAACGATCAGGCGAAAAAATCGTATGGGAACCGGGCCAATCTAAAGTTAGTACAAAAATCCATTACGATGAGCGTAAACTCACGTATGAGCTTGTAATCGTAGCGCGTGGCGTACGTTCGATAGTTAAAAGTAGCTCGCACAGTATTGCATTTATATATAACTGCAGAATACACACGTCAGGGTAATAAAACATTTCGCGTGCGAGGGTATAATTGTCGGGGCTGTGCCCGGGTTTTCCGCATAGCGCGCCAGCGCAAAGTTCTCTTGCTGTGCCAGAGGTGGCTCGAATAGTCCGGGCTGTATCTATAGTCTAGGTTTAGGGGCCCCGGGGGTGCACCGCGCCCCCTTTTTCATCCTGTAGTTATTTATCGTCCTGCTCCCGCGGTCGTGTGTTCTCTCTCGCGCTCGCGCGCGCGCGTTACGTACACGGACATAGCTTCTTCTATGCGGCGATAATCTACTGCTGTGTATACACCGAAAGGCAATAGGGCGCGCACCCCCGCGCAACCCTCATCGCAGGTTCATCGATGTTGACGGCAAAGTTGGGTCATAGTGGCGTGCGATGAAGAAGGTCGTACGAGGGTTGTGGTAAAGTATTGTTGCCGTGGCTCCTGATAGGTCTTTGACTTTTCCTTTCCTTCCTATTTTCCTAACGCTAAGAATCATCAGAGGCTGGTGGTTTCGTATCGTACGTATAATTGCATGGGGTTCCCTGTAACAGTATATAGCGGGACGCAGCTTTATGAGCGGACCTTCGTCAATCCTCAGCATCCCAAGAATCACGAAAACCCTCAAGTTTCTTGTGGTTCCTGGAAATCGGCTTTGTTTCTTCATTTTCTTCGCTCTGTTTATTTTGTTATCATGCCAGCCCAGCTTCGTCATCGCGATTAATCTTTTCTTTGTGTTCACAACAGCATTCGTTGATCCGGCAGCCAAGCGATTGAGCGTCATGATTTATTCGGTTCATTCATCCCTTTAGAATCTGTGAAAAAAAACTTCGGAAAAGAGAGTACAGCACATGACAGAACTGTCAATATATTTGTCCCCGGAATCTGACGAGTTCCTTCGTATCTTAAAAGCTTTTTGGGCAATGTTGAAAAAAAATATTTGGTAGGCCACGTGCTACTTTGTGAAGGTCACTAAAGAGAATTTGAGACGGAGCTTTCGCTTACTGAGGCCTGAAACGAACGAAGAGTGTTGATTATTAAAACGTATCCTATTAACGTGAACGGTTTCTGTCTATCTGTGGCCTCGTGATTCTTGTACCGGGAGGTGAGACTAAGGGAACTCGTTCGAGGGATCGTAAACGGACAGGAACGTAGTAGCATTCTATTGGTGCTGGATGCAGCGATGCTCCTGCTCCGCTGTCCAGAGGGTTTTGGCTATTCCGGTAACGTAAGTGACACATTGACGTGGGCTGACCGCAACTTGGCAGGCCTGACCGCATCCCTCGGGTGGATAGTTACCGCATGATTGGCCTTCCATTACCATATACGAGCATAGACAAGCGTCATCCTAACGTTATCCTAAAGCGTAATTCTGTCCTGTGAGCGGAGAACGTTAGGGTTGTGCGGGCACTGCTAACTGGATGTGTTCTGTGCTCCATTTCGGTAACACCTCGACTCTTATTCGAATCCATGACTAGACCATTGCCACTATCATTTTACCTCAAGGAAAGTGGTGCGAAGATACTTCGAGGGTTGTTCCCGCGGGAACCCTGGTGGCCTCTTCTTCACCCACAAGCACACAACGATCATTCGGTCTTTTCTTCCTTTTTCTACCCACCTCTGCGATTCCTCTTCAGCTCAGTAAGCGCGTTCGTTCGATGTTTTTCACCCGGGGTACCCGGCAGCGTCGACGAGAGTCAGATATATCGCGAAGAAGCAACGACAGCTTCTACATCGCTCGGAGAAAGATCGTGCCGAAAGAAAGAACTCGCTGCTGTTTCTTATCGTGAAAAGCCTGAGATGCTCATCCATCTAGTCGATCGTCTCGGTGGATGTATAGCGATCTCTTTATAGACAGAGCGTATGTGAGAAAAATAGCTACCACAAGCACTTTGGTGTCGATGTTCAAGATAACCATGCACAAGCCGCACTTTAATCTGTTTCAAATGATTGCAAGTCCACTTTTTAATGTTGCTCGATTACACTGAGATTTTATCCAATGTCAGGAATACTGCCAGAAGCTTTGCATACCTTCATCAACTTTGTATTTTTTTTGTATATCATTCTTTTTTCTTATTCTCGTCTTCTTGCCGAGTCACTTGCTCGGGTCGAATATGAGGGACTAGTACGAGACTGGGATTTATTTCGTGGCTTTTTGCTGTGCTATCACGACGACAGATTGTTGTACTCGCCAATGTGAAGTAATGGGGGAGACGAAATGTTGAGAATCCGTAGAGTCTGAGCGAATGAACGTGTACGAGAGACGTTTCTCTTTTTTTACGTTGAGCGAGGATTCGACGAGGATAGAGAGAAAGAGAGAAAAAGGGAGGGGGTCGACGAAGAGAGCGAGTCTGTGCCATGGGTAGATGGATAGACGCGTTGCGAACGTACGTAGACATGTGGCGGCGGGGGTTGCACTCGCTTAATTACACTGAAGGCCTCGTGGGAGAGACTGTGAGAGAGGCTGGAAAGCGACCTTATACCCACCTCACCCGTTTCCATCCGGCTACTCCTGCTCCTTTATACCGTTCAAGCATTTACTCGCGCAGTATCCTCCGGCAGAGGTTCATACGTGCTAACGCTCTATACAATACGAAACCTGGCGAACCTTCTTTCGTCGCAGGAGCAACCCTTCTTTACTGCCTTTTTCTCGATCCGCTGTGTGCGTCTCGTTCCGAATCGAGTTCGCCTGCCTTTTACAGCAGGATTTGTATCCACTGGATCTTACTGCTCGACGTTTGCAACTCTCTTGTGCAAAGGTATCCTCACACAGATATTATGAAACAAAAGCGTATTCGCATCTCTTCGCTGAGATTTCCAAACTACTCGGTAGTGGCTGCGGTTGATGTTGCATTCACGGGCGTTCGTGCTGGCCTCTCGGGGGCATCTCGCGGCCAGCTCCCTACTATCGCTCTAAAATGCACCGCTGTGTCTGTGCACAACCCTCAGGATCCTCGAAGAACGAGTCGGATACTGTAGCTCTATACCATCGAACATGACTCGTATAATGCCCGTCAGGGAAAGACGGAGGGACGGAGGGAATGGTGCGCGCAGAGTTGCAAGATCCACCATTCTGAACAATCTCCTCCTCCTCCGCCTTCTGGATTTTAGCCAACCCAGCATTGCTTACGTGCTTCGAAATCTAAGCCTTGCAACCTCTCACTCCTGTCCGTGGACCAGTAATCCATAGAGATTTGTCCCGTCTCTTGTTCGCTTCGTAAAATCCGCGTGAATGGAGAATTAGAGATTATTCGCATGGAGCATCTGGACTGAATAACAAAACCTTTCGAGCCAATTTATATAAACCAAATTACAGAACCTTGACTTTATTTTGACCTGGAAAGTAGCTTATTTATTTACAGATTAAAATCACCATTAAGAAGAACCTTCCCACTGTAATTGCGAAACGATGAGTTTAACACCTCGAGCATCAACTCCCATTCGTGATATTCCTCCATCTCTGGGTGTTAAAAAAGTAGTTTAGTTGTAAATTTCACGATAATTACGCCACCCTGTAATCCTATAACAATACTGCCTCGGTGGTTTTGTCGTCACGTGTATGCGTGATCGAGCAGTTGTAGCTCGCGTGACATTGATATACTCGTGACACGAGTTGGTGGGCGGGTAGAAAATGTCCCGTTTTTTCATTATCAGTCCATAAATTACACTCTATAAAGCAGTGGAGTGAAAAAAATGTGCTGAGTTTACACACCATTTGGCCATTGATGACAGTTCTCTGTGAAATATTTTTATTTCGAAGGTGAAAACTTGAGGGGGATACACTGAGGGAATACATTTGTCCTGGCCAGCTCTAATAAGTTAATATATTTAACAAAATAATTAGCGTCTATTATTCAACATTCTACTTATTTTAATTTGAACTTAACGAGTCAAGACCGCACTCGAAACTGGCATCTATCACCAAGGTGTGAAGCTCTTTTTGTAGAAACTTCTTCGTGTCATGCACAAAACTATCCCGTAAATGTATGCTGGTTAACGAGTGAAAACGAGCGCTGAATTAGTCCGGCGTTATATCGTGATACGGAGATCCTCAAGGCTCGTATCCATAAATAAGATAACAATTTTTCATTCTCCCTCGCGAGTCTGCCAGCAAGGCGGGGTGAGAGCTCTCGCGTCAAATAGGGGGAGGTTCCACGTGACATAGGAATAGGATCGAGGGGATAAGCATATAGAAAGAACATAGAGGGATGCGCTAGTAACAGGGACACTGAGTGAGAAAAGCAGAAAACTTTTTAACCCTCGTTATCGGGTATCGAATTCCAATTAGATGACGATCGCATTTCCAGAGCTCTTCTTCTCGCTTGCTCGATAACTCGCGAGAACACCCGGAAGATTCTGAATTTTTTCGTCTCCACAGTGCGTCGCTAGTTCTTGAGAAGACGCTGCGCAAAGTAAGAAAAATAAAATAAAATAAAATAAAATAAAAAAAGTGAAAAAGAAAAATCGTACGAGAAAATACCCTATCGAGCGACTCCTCAAGTTTCTTTCTCCCTTCCCCAGCAGCTCCACCTACCGTCGTCCCATCGGACGAATCCGAACGGAAACTGATTCGCTGTCTTTTGGGAATTGGCCCCTCGGAGTTTTCCTTGATTCCGCGAATATATATAGTCACACTACTCGCTCTTCACGAGCTCAATCAGCACCGACGCCTCTCGCCAAGGGTCGAATAAGATTTTGCACAATTACTCTCTCGCGAGCTCCGACACTTTAGGATTGCGCTACGGATACCGCTGAAAGACAATCGACGTGCAAGAATTACCGAGAAGCTATGTATTTTATCAACTCAAACTATGTATTTGCTTGAACAAGCATTAGATTCATCGGAAAGTGTTAATTTAATGAAATTTTAAGCAAAAAACATTGTAAGTCTCTTTACAATGCGCATTTATACATAGAAAGGAAGCATCGTTGAAATCTCAGTAGCTGTAAGGACCTTCGAAAATAAACCAAGTTAAAAATTCCCGAAAAGAGCGAACGAAAAGCACAACGTGGAGTTTTGAATTTTCGAATTTTTCTTTCACCCGTACATAAACATGCAAAAATAGGATAGAAGGAGAGGCTGAAACATGAATGAGAAAGCTCCTCCTGCCATCGTAACTCGATACGGAATATCTCGAAGTCGACGAATCCTCTGGAGGAAAAACAGGGTGCGCTAGTTTTTCACAGAGGCAACGAAAACCCGCACGAATGTGCAACTCTTGCGACTTTGCCGAAGAGACCTTTTGACTCGCGAAATTTCTTGAAGCGGAGGAAGAGCACGGGGCTGTGTACATCGGCTCGGTGTCGAGCACTCGTGCATCAAGAAATCCACGAGAGTATCTTGTGCAATGCAAAGAGAAGAAAAACAGTGAGAGAAAGAGGGGGCAGATAAAAGCATGAGAAAGCGAGTATCTCGAAGAAGCAAGGCACGAAGCATATGATGGTTTCGGTAACAGAAAGAGGATAGAACAGACATCCTTAATACACATGGATAAAAAAAATTCAAAATATAGATGTATCTATACACGTATATATTTTGAAGATAGAAGACTGCACTCCAATGGCACCCGTGGCAAAGAGTAAGATCAGTGTGACTCACAGTCGTCCCTTGGGCTCCACGTGGCTTGAGCACAGTCTCCTTGTAGCTCATGATGCTCTCTTATGCGGTTCTCACCTTTCTATCCTGAGAGCTTCTTCTCCCCCCTTTTGCCTCAAAACCCCCGAATAACGGGTGTAAAGAATTGCTACGAAAAAAAATCCACTCCGAAGGTGCCATTTATATTTAGGATGAAAGTTGACGTTTTTGCAAAAAACGTTCAGTTATTTAAAAATATTTTCGGGAGTAAAATTTTGTTAAGAAAGATAAATTCGTATCGGTCGTCCCTCAGCTCCGAATACACGTTTTTGTTTTCCCACGCTTTTTCGGCTCGGAGTTTAGCTCGAAGGATATCTTACCTCGATAAAGCATGCGATCGAATTGTATACTGCGAAGAAGCTAAAACAATGTTGCTTGATTAACCGCGACAGAGTTTATAAACTAAAAAATATTCGAACTAAAAGATATTCCAAATTTTAAAAACATTTAAAGCATTCAAATAATATACGTTCAAAGTAGGAATGCAGAAAATTGTGGAAGCTCGAGAAATTTGCGGTGTAACATCAGCGTCGGCCATCCAGTTATGTATTGACAGTCACTGCGAACGATACCAGAGACGCTGCAATATAGACGACCTGTAGATGGACCTCGGGTAAGTGGTGCTCACGCGGGGTATAGGTGACTTGCCCGGTCGCCAGGGGGTTGGGGGAAGGTGGAGAGCTTTCGGAGAGCGTGCACGACTGAGGAGAGTTTACGTCGACAGGGCACGGTAAACCCCCGGAATTGTGGCTACCTCACGACGCCTCCAGAGACCGCGCTAGCTGGGTATTGAAAATTACATCTTACTCCGCACCCGATCTAGCCAGCAGCCTACGCTTGGGTATACACTCTACACAATATTATCGTATACCAGAGACGTATACTAGCGATATACGTACTTTGCGAATGGCCGGGCAGCCCCTTTCCCTCAATCCAACAACCGAGTTTTCCCTCCCCTGTCTCTTCCTCATTCCACGTCTGTTTTTCGCTCATAACTTGGCTCGCTCGGTCAACTCAGGTTTAGGTTGCGAACACCGCAGCTTGAATCAAACTTGCCCTTTCGTCGATATGCTCGCTCGTTCGTAATCGCAGCCGACGAATGCATCTCTCGTTCCATCGCAGTTTATACTGCAACCACTCCGATATATTTCGTTAGTTTCTCCTTTCCACTCGATTTTATCGCTCACGTTCTGTTCCCTTCCGAATGGGACTCGCTTTTGTATGTGTGTGTATGTGCAAATATCCATGTAGTTTCCACACGTGCGGACTTCGTTTTGTACGGGCGGCGGCATACACATTTTTCTTTTCCCGATGGCTTTCGGCATGTTTTTAATAATTCGCGGGCAAAAAGACCGAAAAAGTAACGAGAACTACGAACGGAAGTTTCGACGCACTGGATGGAAATTTTGCAATCGTAAAACTTCCATCAATTTCACTATTTTTTCTTTTCTAAATACTTTTCAGTTATTTCATTATTTTTTAAGGGATTCGAGGGCTTCGTATAGAGCCGTTACTACTACAGAAAAAATCCATCCGTAACGTAATCCGAATTCTCATGAATCAAAAATAAGTCGCTTTTTGAGGATGTAACAGTCGCGTGAAATCTTTCATGTGCAGAGATGTGCAGAGATTTTGACGAGTCTCTGGGATTTCGAATAATGGCCAAAACTCCCAAAGTCGTGCGTTGAAACATCAAAGGAATGCATGCACGACCATACGGCAAGACGATGCTTCTCAAGAGTTGCGAAGATAAGAATTTCACCCCACTTTTCCATCCTCTTCCGAAAACTTCATTTCGCCATACTTTTGTGTCATAAGAAACGTACCCGAGCGCTCAATCGACAAGGGAACGTGCGAAGTTGAAAAAACATGCAAAATCATAAATGCTTATCGAATGGAAAAAAGTTTTGTCAAGAATCAAAAATATTTTATTCGAAGTATCGGGGATGAGAAAACTGTATTCACCCCTTTAAAACCGAAATGACACTTAACGTCTCAATCTTGATCGTACGTTTCGCTGAGCTAACCGAAACGTGGTAACCGCTTAAGTGTGAAATATTGAACTTTAGTAAAAAAAAAGAAAACTCAAAACATTTAGACAAGCTGAGAACTTGGAAGTTCAAAGTTCGTAAGGGCGAAAGAAAATGCGTGTAGTTGGAAAACATATCGTCGGGAAGCTCCGCGAAGAACTCTTCGACATCTTCACATACAACTTCGATATTTGTTAAACTCACCTTGGTCTTCCCTTCCGCATCAAGCTTTTCCTTACTCCCCTCATTCCATTTTTTTCTACCTCCACAAACTTTGGGAACGATGACGTAGAGTGTCGACCGTCATTTCCTCCTCCCGATAAAACCATTCGACGCTGTCTGCGTCCCACACGTGTTTCATCTTTTTCTGTATCACTCTCCCTTTCGTATGTAAGGCAACGTCCTGCTGTATACTTCCTATACTTGTCATATAGATTTTATATATCGTTGCTGAATGGGTATGCGAAAGAAAATACCAAGAAAGAGATAGAAATAGTAAGAAAACTGCGAGCACTGAGTCACGTCTGTCCGACTTCCAATAAACCTAAGTGATTTTCCGATCGTATTGTTTCGTAGTTTCATTGCGACTGTAGGATGAAAAATGCAGGACGTACATTCGCCCATACAGAACGAGCGTGAGGGCAACCTCAGCTTCAAAAATACAATTCCTTTCCATCGTTATGTGATAGTTGCTAACAATTCTTGACCTTAGCGAAGCCCAACAATGTGACTGACGGAATAAATGGTTCACTTTTAACCTTTTGTCTCTGCGCCCTTCATTTTGATATCCAATGAACATGTTTAAAGGAAAAAAAAAAAACACGAATTTAATCGCTTCGATTTTTCGAATGATTCGAAACCGAATCTAGACTGATTCAATTAAAAATCTATTCTTAGCTCTGGCAATGGATAATGAACTCCGGCTCGTGTTTTTTTAGACGCACCGATGACTTTTCCCACATGGAAGCATATCCACTTCGGCAACGGAAGATACCTCGGCCATCTCTCTCCCTCTGCCTCCCTCTTTCGCTGTCTTTTACTCTCTTGCAGAATGGTCACGGATACCGCTCAACATCCGGAAATTCGTAGGAGCGAACCGCGACGAGGGGCGGATGAGCGATCCAGGGGATGAAGGCCAAGGGGTTGGGGTAAGGGGGAGGGATGCAGGAGAGCCTGTAACTGGAACAGGCTGCAAGTGCTTCGAATCGTCCAAAGTCCGAAGCGAGAGTAAGAGCGAGAGGGTCGTCGAGTTGGTAATTGGCAATATGAGTGGCTGGATCCAGCAGGATGTCGGGTCAGTCGCTCGCCCCAGGGAGCAACCTCCTTTCTAGGGTGGTGGCGGTGGCGGGTGCTGGCGGGCAACCACCCTCCTGACAGATTCTCTCGCTATATTTCGTGCTCACTCCCTTCGTTTCACATCTTTGCTCTATCGTCTCACTCTTTTTGCTCTTTCCATCCTTCATCCTCCTCCCCGTTGCCTCCCGAACAACCCCAACATCGTCCGAGGGGTCGGCGAAGCAGGAATCAAATTGAGTTTCATACTCGCAGGGTCTCTCACTCTGATGTTGCAGCTTCTGGTCCAGGATAACCAGCAGTACCAGGAACACTCCGATATATAGCACACCTATCTACATTCATTTATACACACACACACACACACACACACACACATCCCTCGTACAAATCCGTGAATTGCATAAATTTTTGACTTTGCTGCATATTTTTGAAAAAAAAATACAAAACTTTCTTGAATAATTTTATTTCTAGTTGAAGTTTAAAAAAAACGAATGTACTTTTAGATTTTATACGATTGGGAGGACCAATTCAATAGTATTCATCACCTGCTCATCGTCCATTTTTCTTTGCCACGAAATATATTTCAGAAACGAACCCGTGAAGTTACTCCAAACTCGAGATCTTGCAATCTACGACGCAATGCCGATGGTTCCCCCGATTTTATTTGTATTTTGAATAATTTTATTTGTAAACATATTACTTTGGGTCCAGTAAAACCGCTGGTGGTATTGCTACGATATCGTGTTTGTGTCCAAGCGACATTGATAGCCGGTGTGTCTGCAGAATATAGATCGTTGTCCTAGCGAGAGTTGAAGGGGTTGAAGCAAAAGCTGGCAAAGCACTGAAGGGTTGTTGTGCCCGAGAGTCTGGACCGCGGATAATAGGAAGTTGGTAGTGGTGGTACTGCTGCTGCTGCTGCTGGCAGACCACCCGGGTATCTCAGCTAATCACGTTAAGTCCGGCAGACCGCTTTGTGCACCCGCGAACGAGAGACTCTCGCCAACAGAAATTTCCAAGTCCGAGCTGTGCTTCTCCTTCTCTTTTCTTCACATAGCATGTGCGACCAGAAAGAGACCGACACGAAACCCAATTGAGCTTCGTTTTAAACGCCCACCACGAGTTCTCATTCTTGGGGTTATAGATATCATGCTGGGATGCCCTTTTCCAAACATCAACCCAAAGGGCTTTTACGATCTCGATGACATCGAAAAACTTGCTTCAGCTCGAAATAATCTGTGCCATTAATAATTCATAAAGTTATGTTATCTCAGATTTTTCCATCTTCGGATTCGTTGGAACAAACGAGTGGGAAGAATATCAAAGAATTTCAAACTGCTCACTTCATAGAATTATTAAAACGACATCATCACTAGAACTCCCATTTTGTTAAGGATCCCAGTTCTAAGATATATGGAAGGCAAAGCAGTTTTTATCAAGGATTTTCTCTTCGGTTTCCTGACGGAAATTCTTGGAAAAAAAGACTCGAGATAATCTCCAAAATCTTAGAAGATCCACTGTTTTCAACACACTTACATTTTTTCCTCGCTTCGATATTTCATGCTTACCGATATTTTTCATTACCGATGCATTTTCATTTTCATGTGAGCTTCAATTTTCTCGAGGCTAAACTCAGTTTTTATTTCAACCCAAGGATGTTTAAGCCGGGAATTTCAGCTGTAACATCTCTTGAGAAATGTGAGGTTGCACGAGATCTACTTGCAGACATTTTTTTTACCCGTCAGATGACGTAAGCTCTATCACTTTCTGCAATAACTTTGCACGAATATATCTGAGCAGCATATCTTGCTGTTGAGTATCTACCTCGTGCGACTTCAGAGAAAGCTTTGCCAGAAGCTCGAGCAAAACGTCGCCGTCACTTGAATGTGGACAACTCCGCGGGTCCGACTTGCGAATCTCATTAAAGTCATTGGTGCGTGCCTTTCGCTTTACGGGTGTATGCGTCGAGCGACGACCGACGACTCCATTAAGATGACCACGTCCCCGTGATATTGCTCGCAGACATGAACCCTCCGTGTGGGTCGCGGCTTGGTGTCACCGCAATCTCTGACAGCGTCGTCGTCTTTCAAAGATATATTCGTAATGTATACATCCACCATATGCGTATTCCGAGTTATAAGTCCGTCGATCCGGGACTTCTTCGGTGGGACGAAAATACTTTGGTGGCTTTGACCGGAGCGACGAAATTTTCTGTACATATCTGAAATCGAGTATTCTTTTGGGAAATTCAAAAGTTCAGGTAAAGTACTCACTTGCGGGATGCTTACAACATGATTTTTATTCAACGTCATGATAAACTAAAAGTTTGATTGATTCATTGATAGTATATTTTTCCTAGGACGAATCCATAAGGCATGAGTGACATATTCGAATTACAATGTAAAGATGAATTTAGAAAGTACAGTGAAGTAAAATTTTTGACAAACTTGAAGTTAACTTATGATGTAAGCGGTGAAATTAATTACTGATTATTTATTAATTTTTGTTTGTTAACACATTTATCGCAAAATGGGGTTTCCTAACGAGATGAGAGAAAAAGTGAGATTTAAATACATCTAGTGATGAAGAAGATCGGATGACGATCAGAAGAGAATGCCAGAGAGGCACCGTAGTTAAAAAAAATGATTTACTTAAGCAAGATGTACGATGATTGGGGATGTGAAATACATCAGGTGTGTGCCGATTAATGGCACGAGTAGATGATGGTGCATAATAAAAAAGTTCAGTTAGGTAATGAGGTGCTCGATTGTTAACAACTCGATAGGTTACTGTTCCAATGAAATACAGTAGCGTCTTCTTGATCGTACAGTAACCACTTCAGCCTTCCGCGATATGGAGTTATGTGAGTGTCTTGTTTGAGGTTAAAATTATATCGAACTCCAGAGTTAAGTAGTACTTCTAATTTACGATTTTGTTCGTCAGTGAGATCGTTATAAATCAACGCAGCAGTAATCAAGGTATAGTTTGTTCAACAATATAAAAGGCAACGGTTGTAATTGAATTTAAGCCAAGTTGGGGCTTCGTTTCGTCAATCAAAAGTAACTTTGTTTCGCGAAATAAACTTTATTCAAATGAAATACAGTTTTACTGTTATTATAATTTGATTTAAAAGTGTTCACGCATCTTCGTCGTAACCAAAACACGCATGCCCACTCCAGTGAGCCTCTACCATTTCACCCTCGCCTGTCTCTTTATACACGGGAAGATTTTACGCGAAAGGAAATTTGAATAATGTCCTTTATCGGCCTGTTTTCCACTATACAGCATTGCTCCTAGGCATATTCCCGTACAAGTCGAAGTAGAGCGTACGTATATTTTCATACAGGTGATGTACACAAAGTAAAAGGGGGTTGAGGGGCGCAATTCCCGTGTGACTCACTGGCGTCAAGAACAGGAAGAAAATCTCCGGGGATTTGATATCGCGAACGTTGAAGCATCTGTTTTGCAGGAGAAGAGCTCGCGCGTATTTTGGATTATCATCAGACGATCCTCGCTCCACCAGACAAAACTTTTTTCCAATGTCTCGATTATATGCTTAGAGACAAGTCTTCACACGAGATTTTAACATAATACTGTACAGAGAAGTTTGCGAAAAGCTTTTGCAACGATTCCTGATACGTATCAGGAAGGCATAAACGCTTGGAGCGAAAAGTTTGAAGTCTTAGATTCAGACTTTAACGTTTATCGTTATAGAATATTTTCTATAGAAGAGAAAAGATGCGGAGCCGATGAAGAAGTCGGTAGTTTGTTACAAATTTATATCCCTGATAATTTATGTTCGTTTGGAATACTTTTCGTTTTTTATACTGTAACAGAAGGGGATTTGTGGTTTCTTCGGATATCAGAAAAATGGTTGCGGCTCGTTCCTACCCTCTTCATTTCTTCGTTTTTTTCGCGCGCAAGCCAGCCGATTAAACTCTTTCGCATTGTGGGAGAAAGCTTCTAGAGGAGAACTGGGATCTGTGGCTAAAACACTGGGGATAATTTGTGGAAGAAGGACTCACAAAAAGGGTTTTGCTCAGGACGTTTGGTGGGGATAATGCGACCCCTGAGATGCCGCTCGGACCACGGAGTGATCTACGGCACTTTATTCGGATCCGCAGCGTTGTACTTATTCCAAAGTATACGCTGATGCCAAGCGAGAAAGGTGAAACCGAGCCGGCAAATAAACGATTTTTGACCGTATGAAGTAACCAGTCACGACGACGATATTATGTCCCCGATGTTCCTACAGTTTTTCGAACGCGAAAATAATATGCAAATTCCACGACCTGTCGGGCGGGGAAACCCGAAGGTTTTGCTAGTCCAACCGGTATGTCGCCGACGCTGACCCCGCCGATGTGGCGTCGACGGACCGAAAACTCATTAACAAATGCAAACGAAGTTACGCTGTGGACAAATTTAATAAAATCGTGCACGCGCAATTACTTTTTCCCTCGTACCGACCAACCAGTGGTTAAGGGGATGAATACGGTGAGTTTTCAGGCTTGAAAATCTTCCGGCCTTTCAGAGCATAAATATACATTGTGTCCTGCCAGCAAAGTGCCGGCGGGTCTGATAAAACCAATATTCATAACACTGTAACTTGCTCGAACAAGGTAATACTTCTGCAGCAAACTTCATCTGTTGATCGAACTCTTTCTTCTTTCAAATCCGAAACCATTTTGACTTTTTGCGTTTTCTGTAGGCTGAGCAGGTTTTTTAGTGACTCTCGTTTCGTAATCATTTTTTCCATATTAGTTGCCTTGGACTTTTAATTGTTCCTGTCTCCGCACGTGCACGTCAGTAGATTTTACACTTACTTTGATGAGCGGATTTACTTTTTACCTTACAACAGTTCCACCACTGAATCTAATCCACACAAAAATGCTAAACAGCTGCAGAAAACATGATTTCATAGTGTTTGGGTCAAATTTTTGCTGTTAGGACTGATGATTCGAAGTCTTTTTTATTTGCTCAATGTTCCTTGTCCTTATAAATATTCGTCAACAATTTGAAAATCTTTATATTTTTCAACGGTGCTTAATAAGATTGTTTTTTTTTCATATAACTGGAATTGCTGTCTTTTGAATGATCTCATCCTACAATTTATTCGAATTTCTGTACCTAGTTGTAAAATGTTGTATATTTACGAAAACCTCACTGGCAAAACTTCCCGTCAGTGTGCCTTCACTCTCGATCGCTGGCCAAGAGTTAGCCGCAAGGGGGCATCCATCGCCCCAAGGAATTTCCTTCGGACGTTGATTCATACGGGGGAAAATCAAATTTTACGGATTGCGGTCAGTATTTGAATATTGCATTTGAATATCTTACGTTAGTCACATGGGTTCGAGGCTGCTTGTAGATATTTGACAGTCATAGTTGTCGAGCGTCACGAAAAATGTGAAAATTTTCACTTTTCTCAAGTTTTACAAATTCGAATAATCTTCTCGTATTCTACAAACATAAATGAGCATGCGATATAAATTTTATGGTAAAAGACTAGGAGAAAATTCGAGGGATTGAAGCGATTTTCCAGAACTAAGCTTGCGTCTGCTGTGTGAATTCACCCCGCATCGTGCGAGCTTACGTGGTACCTTTCTAAATTGAATCTCTCGGACAACACTTCATTCATTATTTATTAGCGGTATTCTTGAGTAGTTTGTAGAATTATGATTATGGAGTTTGACAGTTTCATTGAGTGATAGATAAAAGTGAAAATAAATTTCAGTCCAACTTCAGCGTAAATGTAACTAAAAAGATAAACTCCTAACACCTTGTTTCTTAAGAAAAAAGCAACTTTATTCCTGTCATCTCACGGTTCTTTTTTTTAAATAAAAAAAAATAATTTGTTTCGATTTGATACCACAAATTTTAGCTACAAGTCAGTCAACAGAAAATGACGTTTGTATATGAGACGAAAATTCGAACATGTTTATGATTTATTATTCATCAAACACAGTTTGGGTACGAACGTTCCGAGCACTGGACCTGCTGGACATAAATAGTCATCAACGTCCATAACCCCAATTTTGACGGTTCCGATTGGACTCTTTTTCGATCCATTTTCTCCGTTGCGTCTTTTTTTTACTACACTCTTGCCTCAGAGCGAATATATATAAGAATAAAACATCGAGGTGTTCTACCCCCGCGAGACATCGGCGGATGATTTGTGAGTGGAAACAATAAGCGCTCTCTGCAATATTCATCACGAGGGCTCGGGCACACCCCGTCGTACATGGACCCGCGTACGGCCGCTCATTTCTTTCTCTCTTCCATCTCTTGGTCCTTCCTCGAATACTGTTATACCGGCACGTTTCTTAACGCCAGAAAGAGAGGCTACAACACTCACAAAGATACGTATATCTTGGAGAGAAAGAAACGTTGAGACAGAAGATATAGAAAGATGAGTGTGAAATGCCTCGCGTCGGAAAAAGAATGAGGAAAGAAGGGACGCGGGAGCAAACTAAGAGAATAGAGAGGCGAAGGGAAGAGGGTGCTCGTAGTAGTGTGTCCAGCTAAAAGTTTGATGGGTTACCTTGTGCCCAAGGGAAATGGCAGGAGGGCACATTACTAGGCACCTCGCGTTGCCCCGCACTTCGTGGCTCAGGACCTGAAGGATTTTGGGATTCTATCAAATCGGACAATGCAATAATGTGAGGATCGGCAGAACCAGCAGCGCCATACCAGTTGGAAGCTCTTTCGGCATTTTTCATCGTGCGGTGAGGCCCTCATCAGCCTGTGAATCTGCAGAACATCGCTGTACTTTAGCTACTGGAAAAAGTCCTTTATTGGAAAAGACTCTTCAATTTAACTCGCGCATGACTCGAGCAACGACTCAGTCCTGTGCATTTTCTTTCGTTCTAGAGTTTCATGAGTATGTAATTTTTTGTAAGCGTCCTGGCAGCGGGTATTAAAAAGTAAAATTCCAAAGGATCAAGACGTGCAGCGTATCTGGACTCACGCGATTGTTCCCACTTTTCTAAAACCGTCTCGGAAAGACTTTGTCGTTCTCATTTTCACTTTGCAATATCCCCCAACGGATCTGATCACCGATTTATCTCGAAACCGTCGTGTATTTCGTGGATTCCAGGAACTTCTCTACCGGCGAGTCTCGTTCTGCGGTCTTGATGCAGGATCCTTACAAAAGTACACGGAGGTTTGAGAGAAGCCGTAGCAAACAGGAATTCCAAGAAATACTCCAGGACATTTTAAATTGGCCATTATACTATTTAACTTGAGGGACTGCGAGCCGCAGTACTGAGTACACTCCACGTACGATTGGTATAGCGGGGGCGCATCTATAGCGGTGGGTGAGAGACACAGGGGAACAGGCGACCAGAGTTACCGAAGGACCTGGCAAAGTAATCGACAACGGAGAAACTCAAGTCTGAGGACCGTCGGATTTCAGTCTCCATGTCATAGTACGTTTGGACGAGTTGGTGCACAGCCAGCATGTATGACGTACGTGTGGGATGTGGCACTCACTCGTTTTACCATCACGGCCCCATTCAAAGGGGAGCAAACAGAGAGGTAACCGTATTTGACTACGCCATCCTCCAGCTCGTTCCTCGGTGATCTAATGTCTCAGTTATTCGAACTGGAAACTCCAACATATACACGTATACATGAGCAGAATAACGTTTGGCCAGCTACTGAATGAGACCAACAGGCAGTAGATGTTACGTTTCGAATATTCGGAAATCTAATTCTTGACGTAATCTCAAATCCTTTCCTTAAATTTGCATGCATCGTGTGCCGTGTGTACGAACGAAGATGCGAGGGTACAGATGAGACTTTGGCTTCTCATGATACACCCGTGTGACAAAACTTTCCAGGTGCACCCTCGGACTCTTACGCTTCGACGAACGTCGTTCAAGGAAACCCCAGCGGATGAACAGAGTCAATGAAAGCATTGACTCTGCCGATCCACTGGGGCTGCTTCCTCTTTATCTAGACTGGAAAGAGAATACACGATTATCCGTCGGACCTTAACTACATAGATATGTAGATGAGGGTAAAAGTGTAGGTACCCACTGTCGTTCTTGGAGTAAGTTGATACGGAAATTGGCATACATCGATGAACCGGTAAAACGAGTGTTTGATTCAAATGATGCTGTACGGCCCAGAATCCATTTTCGTGACTTCCATTTGACAGCGTGGTATGAAAACAGGAATTGGATCGTTGGAGGACGAGCAAAAAATTTCATTCTGATTGGTCATCAATATTTACCCTCGATCGATAGATTTGTCGCATTCGATGTGTGCTCGGCATCCATCGAAATACCGAGGTTCCATATAAATATATATATATATTTTTTTTTATATACATTTTATTCATTCGAGTCTCTTTTTTACTGGCAGTTATTTTTCAAAGCAGTGTCTACTCCCGATGGGACGCGGAGAGCACTCGATGTACATCTATTTTTTTTAATGAATTTTAACGAGAGTCAGGTACCGTTGGGCGTTTTCGCGGAATTGGCAAGAGCCCAAGTATGCGCCCAGGGCAAACAGAAGACAATGTGAGTCACGAGACTTTTAATCAAGTCCGCCGTTCTCTGTCTCTTTCTCTCTTATTTTTTTCTCTTCCTTCATCGTCTTTCACCGCACTGGCGGTGTGTTCCCTGCAGCGGAATTAACTCAAATTACGCCACGTGGGGCCTGGCGATACCGTCGGTGCGGATTTAGAATTTATGTGGTCCTTACAAAGTCCGCGGGACATCGGGCTCACTCTCTTCTTTCTATTCTCTATCCCTCGATCCATTGTTCCTCCATATATATGCAAAACTCACCGCAGCACGAAGACTCTTCACCGAATTTTAATGGTTGCCTCTTTACTTCAATCACGTTTCCGTGCAGCACACGCCGTTCTCAATAATTACCAAGCCCTTTGGGGCATCGTATGACTTTAGTCTCTCGCCATAACGAATGTGTACATTCGTACAATTCTCGCATTCGTTTGCTCGAAAAAAAGGAGCGCTAACCTGACGTCAATCTTCCCACTACTCTCTGATACCCAAAGAAATTGCTACAATCAAAGAAAAACTGGGTAGCGTTTGGTATTCGACATACGACGAACAGACTCTATTCATTATTCGTACTGAAATAAAAAGATCGAGAGAAAGAAGGGAAGCGGAAGTGATGTGCACGAACCGACCAAGCATGTACGGAAAAATAAAAATGGCTCTGTCGCTCCCCATATTAAGTGCAGGCAGCTCCGGATCCAGGACACCCATGGGGCCGCGACTAGGGTCACAGCGACGTATTTAAATAAAACATCGGATCGCGCTGCAATTTACCCCTTACCCCTTGCTCCCCTCCCCCTTCCGTCACGCTCGTCCCTCCGGGGGCATGCATACTCTCCTCCAGCAAGCATGCTATCCTGCAGATAAACAAATTAAGCTGCAGCGGGCAACACCTCTCCTACGTTGCGACATTCGACGGACGTTTCACCGTTGACTTTTTCCCTCACAATTTTCAAATTAAATATCCAGTAGCTCCCCCTAACTTTGGGAAACATTTTAGCCAAATCACTAGCCAATCGGAGGTGAACAAAAGCGTGTCATGCTTCGGGATGGAAATCGTTTCAAATGACTATTAACATTCAGGGACATTTAAGTAATTAGAGAGAAAGAAAAGCATTGGAAATGGATTCATGAACAAAAGTATTCTGCAATAGAATTTTTAAGGCTGTTCAGCCAGCTTGATCATAACACTTGAAGCCGCTAAAGCGGCCGTTATAGGGCGCAGTTTAATTCGTAACGGTAAACGATAAAAAGCGTGTATTAAATCCATCCAAAGAATATAGCGACGTCAACGACGACAAAGAAGCCGCTTGATGCGTCTCAAAGTCCCGAGGGATCGGCCGCGACGATTAATCAGCTGTTGGCAAGGCGGAGGAATCCGTCCCAAGGGTAGTTGCGAGTGCACCATGTCAATATGGCATTCCCCCAGCCCCAGCCTCCGGAGTTTTTCAGAATTCGTTTCTTCCCAAGGAAATCACAGATCGGTGTGAAAAAGAACATTCGCCTTGAACTATCGATCGGCTGCGGTACAAATGCATGAACATTTTCAACATCGTGTGCGGTTTTCCAACACGATGACTAGCCTCAATATGTCCAAATATTTGACTTCTTCGAAGATACAACCGGATGATGTTTCTTGGGTGACCTGTCCTCCGGGGATTGACGGAGTCCCATGATCTCACTGGTTTTTTCGATTTTACATTTCCACACAGACAAGCACAGCAGGTAACATTGTACTGAAGAAAATCAAAATTCACCGATTTACTCTCATGTCCGTTGAGTCGTCGGACGAAACAAAATATCCTGATAAAATTACGAGTATTATTTTTTTTTCAGAAAAACCTCCAACAGCTCGGAAAAGTACGAGTGCTGTGCTGCTTTCAGAAAAGTCCAGTATCACGTAACCACAGCAGCATCGGTTGCCGGAGGCACACGCGATGCCGCACCGAGTTGAGATTTACGTTAGTTTTATATTCCAAGGACCTGCTCTCTCCCGCGCGTGCTGGAACAACGATCCATCATTTACCCGGTGTCCGACTCGGAAGTATCATTCCGAACGGTAATCCCGTGGCGATACCACCGCAGTATGCGAACGGAAAGCTATAGCTCTCCCTCCGTATCTCCAGGGCAGCTACAAACTTTTGGCAAAAACACAAGTTTTTTGTTCTACTTCTTCGTCTTTGGGTATACACGCGGAGAGATGGGCTGATTTTGAGACTACTGATGGCGCTGGTTGTGGTGGTCGTCAAAAGTACGAGCATCTTTTCTTGCCACTTGAAGCGTGGATTTTCCAAGGGGGTCGCCGCCGCGTCGTGGCTTCTTTTCTCCCATTTCTCTTATTTTCCCTTATCTGTTTTGCGGCTGGGGCATTCGCACTCTCGATTCTTTGCCACGAATGCTTTGGCATGCATCACGTTTTCCCAGAAGATTCGAGAAGCCTGCGGTCCGAGAGACTGCTCTCACGGATGGAAACGGAGTCGAACAGAAAGCAGAGCCTTGAGACGTGTGAAGGCCCCTGTGGACCAGAAAGCTACAGGAAAACGAAGCTAACATGTACACACGCAGTTATCCGTGATACCCGCGCGAGCTTCCCACTACCTGTATTCTTTTGGTTGCCATGGAATTTTGAGTGTCCGAGAAGAAGCTCCAAAGAGCCATGCGAAAAAGGAAACAAACTCAAGCTCGCTCACGTGGTGATGAATATTTCTCTGCTCTCGCGAATTATCATACGGAATGAGATTGCGCCTACATTATTGATGAGTGCCGCTTGGTTGAGCTTCGAGCAACGAGAAGCAAACCTTCTCCTGGTTATTGCCACCGTCCTCCAGCGTCTTTTTCATACTCAAGAATAAACCCACGCTCGTCGAATGTAGATGATGCGATTTTTCACGCGCCTTACACTCTCGTTTATCGTGGCTTTCACAAGAATAAGAATTACATTTGATTTCACACGTATTATTCGAAGGCTCGAAATGATAGAAATTTCAAAAAAACATTTCATCACGATGAGAGTATAGCAGAAAATAACAGACTCAAAGCTTGCATGCACTGAACATAAAAAACTGGTAAAACAACTGCATCCTTTCCAGTTGCCAGCTTCTCATTTTTCCACATTTTTTTCAATATTCGAAGTGGAATTGAAAATTGAGAAGCGCATCTGCACCGATGCACATCGTTCTAGGGATGCATTTGTGCCTCGTAATGGTTTGCATTCTACAACAGAAATCAACACTGCCTTCCTGTCCCCCGAATGATTGCGATGGGCATCTTTTCTTCTTTATATCATACAGTTCGTCTGATGCGTACGTCCCGCCCTGTGAGCTTACATTGCTTCAACGCTGGGCTCTCAGCACAGCCAACAAATTGCACCCCAACATCTCTAGGGACTCACGAAGTTATGACCGGGACCGACAACTTTCCGACTTCGGAGTAATTATCTTTCTCCGACGGGGCACACGAGCAAACGATATAGAAGTGCGCAGTACGCGCGTTAGAAACCGTCCGGGCGAGCAGTATTTATGAAACCAATCGAAGTTCGATATCGAATATCCTTGACGTGAATTATTGTATACTCCGGCTACACGGGGCTGCATTATAGCGGTATAAGTAATAAACAATCGAATGAACACTATTTTTTCATTCGAGAAGGTCGATTTTCATACGCAGTAGGTCAGGACCTCTGAACTTTTGAAATTTCGATAGTTATTGGCTTCCATTCAAAGAAATATGGAAAACAGAAATTTTCCCTTTAATCTACCTCTCAAAATGATAAAACTTCAGTCGATTTAACAGTTCATACGATCGAAAAGCAAATAAGAAATAAAATTTCGATAATTGAGTCTCAACAAAAATGTATTTTAAGGAAGTTGACGCGGATCTGATGAAAAACGAAAATTCCAACTTTAAGTATTGAAGTTTGGAAATATGCTAGAAATATACGCCGTGCATCTATATTCCTGGAATTATAATAGATTCTACCGTCTAGTTGTTGAGAAAGCAATTAAGGAAAATCACATTTTTGAAGGATTATACATAGACTCTTATGGCAGGTACACTTCCCGTGCGACGATTTGGATTTAATGAAACAGGATCCTCCCAACTTTAAAGAGCCAAAAACGAGAATAAGAAAATATGTTTTTAGATATCAATGATGTCTTGAGAAAGCCTTGTTACCGGAGAAAATGCCTTCAGAATTAACGAAGAAAAATAGTTATTTGAGGTTAACGAGTAATAATGACAGTGGAAGGTTTCACAATACCATGAGCCAGCTGGCTTAAAATGTAGATGGGCATACGCATATAAATAGAAAATGGCTGTTGTCACATTTTGCTTGACGATTTTACTACGAAAGTATTTTAACCACTATCATTATATTACAAATGTATCAATCTCAACAAATAAGTTACACATAATTTTAATAACTGCTAGAATAAATTTTAATCGTTTCTTTGATCATGAAAAGATCAAAACAGTTCAGTTGCTTTTTTTTAGTAACGCATGATCTTCCATAATCACATAAATTTGATTCTTCGTTAAATCCCATCCAGTTTGATCAATTTCACTACTCCTTAACGGTTTTGGAGGATTATTTAACCATAATTTTTCACAGTTTTCGAATAAAATTTTCTGACTGCAATTTTCGTTATGAATTCGCTGCATTACTGCATTTTAATGCACAATATTTCTGAGTAAATTCGACTTGTAACATTATATGTATCCGAGGTGAGAAATGGGGAACGGACAAGCAATTCTTGCCAATGTGCCCGGGCTGATGGAGTGAATAGCGAGAGATCGTAAGGTGGAGCTGGCAGGAAAGTACCTGGTGCATCTATATATCTGACTATACACAGGGATAGCAATTCTCTTTTCTCTTCCTTCTCTGTCTCTGGCTCTCTCTCGTTCTCTCGACATCAGGAAAGGCGCACGATGGTTGCGCGGACGGCCACCAGGGGCGTGTCCGGTGCCGCCTTCGAAGCAAGAGCTCCGTACTGAGGCCACCAACCCCTGAGGCCGCCACCCCCGGCACCCACCTCTATGCACCTTAACTCTTAATTTGTAGAAAGCCACGTTTAATTGAAGATACAGGCCGCACTACTCGCCCTGCTGCTGCTACCGTTGCTGCACTTGCGCGTTACCGCATACTGACGTCAAGGAGGTCTGTAATCCGCCATTGAGATACCTGGTATGATGCATTAAGAAACACACGAGATGAACGAAGAGAATAATAGTGTAAGGATGATGGGATTTCCGGGAGACAGTTGAAATAAAACTTTCTCCGAATGCCAATGTACTTCATGGGAATGAAATTTCCTAAGAGTTTGGAGCTTTCGTTATGGAAGTTTGATTGGGAAACTTTTGCATGGTCAATGTGTGGTATAGAAACGGAAAAAGATCATATTCGCATCCAAGGTGTGCTAATCAGATCGTAATTCATCCGCTTTCTCCAAGTTTCTCATGATTCATTGCTTAATATTTTGTTTTTCAAGTTTTTGGCGGCCACGCCGAAGATATTCATCTTCATACAGTTTTAATATACCATCCGCCCTCGTCCTACCGGAGGCTTATTATGTTTCATAAGAAAATCTTTTCATGCCAAGCTTCTCGATTCCAAATAATTGCTATATCACTGGCTTTCGATTAACTTTATCAAAACGACATGCACGAGCCGGATATCGATTTATGTTCACGCTGGGAATATGGAACAGTAGTTTGAATCTTTCAGCAAGATGTACAAATCTCCGGACGTGACGTCCACACGCCTCCTTCAGTCGTGATTCACCTAATCTTGGGTCCGTCTAAATTCTATAAACTGGGGAAGCTACTCTCCGAAAATGACCGATGGATCATCCCAGCATGGTCGCCAATTAGGTCGATCGATTAATCAAGTTGTTGGCCGGAGCTCCGTTCCAAAACGTCGACAATCCTCTGGTGACGATGTGTTAAAAACGCAATCTGTTTTGGAAGAAAACGAAAAAACACAAAATCTTGGCAACCTAAGCAAGGGAACAGCGAAATATTTTTCTGGAAGCGACTCAACATGTGCTTGAAGTCTTGCAGCAAAATCGATGATACGACATAAAACTTCGCAACTATATACGGCTGCAGGGAAGATGTTATGCAAAAACTGCGTTATAACATTCGAGCATCACAAAGTAACATTCGGCAGGTCTCTGCACTCCTGTTTCCATTTTTCCTAAATTTTTCTCAAATCTATGATACATGTTTGCGAAAAAGGAAAAAGAGAAATTGGATGGTTGAGACAGAGGATGCTAGATAAATATGCTCTTATATTATTTAAAAAGAGGGTGAGAGAGTACGACGCTGCGGGCAACACCGAGTATAGCTGTAGCATAATATCCGCGAGCAAGTCTCCGGAGACCCTTTGCCAAGGCGAGAACGAACGTCGCAGGCTTCCATCTATCTATCTGCATAACAGCGGAGCATCGAGCACCTTGAGAGCTTGTGACAACCTACCGCTGAGACACATTCTAGAGATAGGTATGTGTCTGCGAGATGCCCCCCCATAGCAAACATTTCATGATTTTTGTTTGACAATAAACTTTGTTCAAGTGGCGTTTTGGCATTGTTCTCGAGATAGGAGAGAACGGTGCAACTAAATGGACGATTCTAAGGGCGGTGACGCGATGTCTGGTCGAATTTATGGAATTAATAGGATTTCCAAGCCAATCAAAGACTGATGGAAGTGCGAAGGCAGTGTGGTTAACCTGACGTAATGGAGGTCAGCTCCTTTGGGGCAACAAAGGAAGAAGAGCTCTCTTGGACTTCTGGAAACTGGTCGCATCGAGAGCCGCGATCATATCCCCACGGCGACACAAGAGATGCGACGATGCTGAAACACTTGCTGAGGCTTAGGATAGATGTGGAATGGCGCTTTGTAGTGTGCGTCCGAGTCTGTGTGCACGCTGCCAACTCCCTCCTCCAATGGTGATTGTCGGCTTGATTCTACTTCGGGGAATAACACTGGAAGAGTTGTCGCCAAAGAAGCTAGTCGAGAAGAGGAGAAAAGAAAATCGGAAAATGTAGTTAATGATATCCGTGTCAGTTTTCAAAGAGACCCTGAACGCCTCAACTTTTCCTCTGGGTTAGGTCTTATCGAAGTATCGCTGCAGTGATTCATGAAGTCACTGGAATATTCCAAAAAAGATTGGAAATATAGTTAACTTGGAAGTTACTGCACAAAGATTTTTCGAAACGTACGTACGAGAATATACTGTGAGAAAAGGTTTTAATCGAAGCTAAGCCAACCTTCCACCGTTCACTTTGCCACACAAATACGAAGTCTCTGCCACAAAGTCTATTTATCAAATGTACGTTTAATTTTTTTTCCTCCCAGGTCATACATCATCCGCAAGGGGAAGGTGTGATCCGAGTACGGACGTGGCAGGATTACTTTCCGAGGAAAAATACCCGAGAAAAATGGAAAACTCGCAGTCATCGGTGTACTATGTTTACTTCCGAACGCGCGGTGTACCACTTGCCGTGAAATTGTGGCTGATAGATCGTCTGGAATGTTGCTTTCAAACGTTGATTTGGTGGAGTTCACTATAACGATGTGGGAAAGTGAAAAAGCGTTTACCTTCGATGCTCATTCGTGGGATCGATGGATCTTCGAATTGACGAAGGTTGTAAAAACAAATTAATTATCCTTTCAAAATTTATTCTTACGATTATGATCACGATCTCAGGCATTTATACAAAAAAACATTTTCAGAATGCAGTTAGCATCTTTGTAGATTCAAATGATCATCGAACTATGACGAGCGTTTAATTATGTTGATCGGACGATCAAGCTACCTCGCGATCCAATAAGTCCGTATACGACAAAATCTAAAGTAGCAGGTTCCAGAAGCGGTAAGCTGCTGATGTTCTTTGAGAGATATAGAAAGAGGAAGACAGCAACGTCTACGTTGCTGCCGAGCTCAGCTCAGCCACGAGAAATTATGGCTCTTGTCACGGCTGTTCATTTGTAGATGGAGTTTTTGCTCCCCGAGGAGGCTGCCCCAATCACGAGCCGCGGAAATTGCAGCCCCACCGCTCGTATCTCTCCCCCGCATACGGCGACCTGTCGCGGTATATACCTTTTCTACGCCTCGCACAACGCCAATAGTAGAAACAGCACTTCCCCAAACCCGTTCTAGTCACACGTACGTTATATCCAACGACGATGCTAGCTCACCTTCTTGCATCAAGCTTTATACGTCTTAGATATACAATTGAGATCTTTCAATATCATCCATTCTCGTCGCTGTTCACGAGAGGAAATCATTCAATGTCGCAACCGATTCAATCATTCCTGGAAACAATGCCCGAGTTTCCAGATTCATATTTTAAATTCGCTACAGTCAAAGACTAGGCTGAACATTTTTAGGTCCAGTATTGTACTTTTTGTGAAACAGTACCAGGTTTCAAAAGCATGTTTTTGAGTAAATGTTGAAGAAATTTTGTGCCTTCGTTGTGACACTTTCGTTTATATCCGTGTCTATATATAACACGATAAAATAAAAAGATGAACTAAGGGATGATGAGAGGGTATCCATCACGATGTGGTAACGAAGGCATCAGCTGATGACACATTTTAATATCTTAAAACAGAGTGGCAGAGACAGGCAGACTGGCTTGCGAGTATCTCTTTCGCGAGCCCAACAAAAGAGCGCGTCATGTATTATCTTCCGTTTTTCCTGCTTTCGTCGAAGTTGCGCGCTCTCATCGTGCGATAAAATGAGCAAGAAGGGTGCGAGAAAAGGAGGGAAGGATTTGGGGGAGGGCGAAAACGCATTGGCGATACAGAGGAAATAAGAGATTGAGCAAAAGGGTGCGAGGCGAACGAGGATGGCAGGCAAGTCCCTCAGGTGACTACAGGCTACAGCCAGAGCAATGATTAAGCTCGCATTTTAATCAAAGGACCAGAGTGAAAAGTCTTGTAGCGGCAAGAGATGATAGGATTTTCCCGCCTGATAAATCAAATCGGTATCTCAGCACCGGAGTTATAATACGTATTTCTTATATATTTTTATATTCCAATATATTGCTGTGCAAATCCCGCACAGCCTCTGTGCTCGATCCGAGCAATCGGCGACGATTCCAATAGCAGGTTTCTGAAATCGACATTTTTTATTTGTCAACGACAAATTATAAATGAGTGTCAAGAAGTATTCTATTTTGGTCAATTTTCGGAGTAACTTTTAATGTATAACCGGATCATCTTAGAATGGAACCAACTTATTTTCTGTTGGTCATCAAAATCTTCTTGAAACCATTGCAAAGCTACGTTGCCACTAAAAACGATCAGTCATAATCGAAATACAAAGTTTTGATAAAAATCGATGTTCTGCACACGGCAAAATAGCGAAACGAAGTGAGTGGATCATCGGTAATCTAGAATTTCAAAAAAAAGGTCAACTTTTCTCAAAATTATGAAGCTCAGTCGCTGAGCCATTCGTGGATCATTGATCTTTTTCTGGCGTCACACCTTTCAAGACGACACTCTCCTCGCGCCTCGTCATATTGTGCTACCCCTGGAGAAAAAGGTAAATTCGATCAGCCAAGCTTCCGTTACAGGAAGAAAATAAAATTGAAAATTTTACTTTTCTCTTGGACTCGTCTCGCCAAACTGATTACCTTTTTATCCGATTCTCATCTCCGCGCTGGTTCAGCGGCAAAGTTCAACTCAAAAGACACGAGAAAGAAAAGATCTCGGGAATATTAGCTCAACGTCTCACGAGTCTTTTGAACTTGCTGCGAACATTCAATAAAGTGGACTATACGCTGAACACCGACGATGCGAATCTGGATGTGCTAGGGATGAAGGAAGATGTGCCCTGTGTCATGAACTTGCTATATGAAAACGAATTTTCATAAGCTAAATTATTACATAACGGTAAAAGAGGGAGACCTCGGAGCCAGAGAAGAAGCTTTATGACTCCCAATCTTCTCGTATAGTTTCTTCTCTTTTGCTATAGGAAGCTACGCAATTTTATAGTGGCGGTTGAGAGAAGGAGAGAAGGAGGAAGGGGGTTCAGGGAGGAGGGGATAAGGGAAAGAGAAAGGGTGAGAAGCTACCGTACACGGGTCTTCCGGTGAGGTGGGCGTGGGCCGAAGCATCCTCATGATAGAGCGAGAGAGAAAAGCTAGAGAAAGAGAGTGAGAAGGCGAAGACGATGCAAGGAGTGTGCTACTGCGCGTATAACATCTCACTTGGCCGCACTCGCGCAGTGGCAACGACATAGTCGTGTCCCGGTCATACATTATGCACGGACTAATGCCGTTTTTATTCAAGAAAAGAGGGCCACAGCACATCGGTATCCCTTATGGCTGCTACCCTCTTGCGAACAGCTTCGGCACGAGACACTAAACTCGGGGGCAATGCCGCTTTACGGCGATATAATTTAATTTTTCAGATTTAAGGAGCACAACCTCTCGGCGCTTCGTTCCTTCTTTCCTCTTTCGCGTCTAGGCACGTTGGTAGATTTACCCCAAGAACGTGGTCCTCGTACGATGTACGACCTCGACGAAGCTGTGAGCTTCGGTCCTAAATGACAATATTGCGATTCCTAAACAGTTACTTCGTACGTAAATCTTTTTGAGCTTCTTTCGAAATTAACTTGAATTACATTAAAGTAAATGGTCGACACTGTTTATTTGTCGAAAGCAAGAAATTCGAGCTGCAAGAGTCTCGTGTTCAGACATTCGAAAAATTCGATTCATTTCGAAGAGGTGGGAAGTTACGAAGAGTAAAATTTTTGAAAAAAAGTGGCTAAAGTTGAAGCGAGAAAAAATAGCGTAGAAATAGAAGCCGGCGAGAAAGTTGTTGTGGCATCCTCGAAGGGGACATATCGTGGATTATATTTTATTCTTGATCTTTCCTCCTCACTTCAACCTTGTTTCTACCCCGCTCTCTTTGCGAGCCAGGTAACGGTACGTCGAAGATCTCCAGTACTCCTTGGTTTGATGGCGCGTCCTCGCCACACCAATGTAAGTAGCACTGGAAAACAGAACTCGAGGCCTTCTCGTCTGATGGATTTCACGACTCCATAGGGTCCCCTCAATCCACGCTCGCCCCTGCCCTCTATATGAGTGAGCGAGATCCATCCGCTTCTCGTTCTCCTTGCTGGATCACCACCTCACTCCCCATTTCACCTCCCCCACGCGTTTCTCTCATATTATATGACGGAGCGTCAACGCTCGGCTCGTGAAAAGAATTTCTTTGCTGAGACTCACGTCCGCAAATCGTCGTGTTGTATTCAATGGCTGATGAGTTTATTTTTTTAATACGCCGCGATTTTAGGGGTCGTGGATTGAGCCAGCTTAACATCGATATTGCAGGAACTGTAAGATTGAAAGAGGCTCTTTTTTAGCCACTAATTCTGCAGTGATTAACATCGTTGATGATTTGATGCGATTTGGAATTGAAGAAAGTCCAAATCAATCGTTATATGTTCGAAATCAGTAATTCGATGGAAACAAAAAACGACAGCGAGATCTGACATCACCATCAATTCACTTTGCGAATAGAAGACCTCATTGGCTGCAAGAAACTTCTTTGACGACCATGAAAAGATGAAATCAAATGTTCAAAGCACGAGGGCATGCATATAGCGATAGAAAAGTCGAGAAAATACTACGTAAAGTTTCCTGAGGCGACAAATCCATCGACCGTATACCACCGAATTTTCAATTATGGCCTGAATAAAATATGATCGGGTAGGTGCCCAAGGGGCGTCCTGAGAGCGAAGAACCTACCTGGAGCTGTTGGGAGAGAGAGTGGAAAGTCTTAAAAACGAAGAGACGATAGTATAGAGGGTGAAGAATTGAAATAGCCAGTTGGCAAAAGATATGACGTAACGTTGCTCTTTCGCAACTGAATAGTGCATGTCCTCAACGACTATCCTTCTCACTGTTTCTGCAACATGTTCCCCAGGATCGTGTACGATCTCCGTAAGAAAAGTGAGCAGAAGAAGAAGAAGATGGAAGACGATCGTCTCATAAAATTACCGTCTAGCAGTAAACAGGAAAAGAAAGTGTGAAATGGCCTGCCGTTAACTTTAGGGGGTTGGACTATTGGTTGGGTGCGCAGTTTTCCCACAAACAGGAGAATCTCATGTTGTAAAAAGCGTTATTTCACTATGCCGTTTTATAGTGCACAACAGAGAAATAAATGACATAAATTTCAAGGAAGCTGCTTCGAGCTCCACAGTTTTCGGACGTTTCGCAAAGGTCTTCTGTGACAAGGACTGTGATCCAATGGCGTCATTCTTGTCAACGAGAATAACGATTTTAATTTCTCATTTCGGATGGATTATTTCCTAAACAAAATATCATCCAGTTCTTCGTCAGTCTCCGAGGTTATTACACGTACTCATATCATGTGCGTCCTATCATTCATCATAAGGGTGTACCGCAGACATAATGTTGTCACAAGAAGAGACCTTGCTGAAGGACGGTGCCTCGAGTTCCCTTCGAAGTTTTTAATATTCCCCGTAACCTGGGTAAGAGGTGGGGAGATAGGAGGTGGAGGCTCCTACCTCTGGGACAAAGTTTGAATTAGCAGAGACATATTCATACGAGGAGTTTGCATCGAGGGTCGTTCCTCGGAGGGCACTCCGTCATCTCAGTGCTCCTGGCTGCTGCTTGTGCTGCTGCTCACCTCACTCCCGCGCTTCTACTCGCATCCCGAAAGCATCTGACGAAGCGACCGAGAGCACAGTGGACGCCCTCGGGGAGAGCCACGATCATTAATTAAGTCTTTTTGCGGACTGACCCTTACAAGTGGCAGAGGCAAAAACTTAAAAAGCCTTGAGTCCAAGCCCTCTTTTATGACAGCTCTACGAGTAATATACTCAAATCTTGTATCTGCGTCATCAGTAAATAGCCACGCAACCATACGTAAGACGAAGAATCTCCAGCGACCGTCGGATAATGTCGGAAAAATTGTCGTTTTCCTCAAATCCCTAATAAATTATTCAAAACCTCAAAAATCTACTGCGAACTGAATAATTTTGCAGCTTACCAAAAATATCTGCTGACAACTTCATGCCCAATGGAGACTGACCTTGAGTAAGCTTAATCACAAAAACGTATATCATCGCTTTTACGTTTAAGTATTTTCACGTTAGTGTTATGTCAGAATTGGTCAAATCGGCTGCACGCATGTATACGTCTTGTGGAGAAGGCACCAGGAAACATTGTGTGCTCCTGCTGTCTGTTCGTCGGTTCCTCAGCATGTTAGTAGCAAATTGTTAAGGGATAGGGAATTCCAGGTATACACGTGAAACACGACATCGTAGGAGATGCGAAGCACTCTACACGTCGATGTTAGAACTAGGAGAGCACTGAGCATTCACGTATGCAAATAAGTTTCGTCCTGCCAGGTCAATTATTGTTTGGTAACGTGTTATTATGCTCCAGAATTGATGAAATTTTGAATCGAATGATGTCTTTACGAAAAAACATATATTTTGGGTACATTCTTTCATTCATATTGGCAAATCCAGAGTGGCATTGCTCTTTTTGGAGAAAGATCGATTTAGCTGATCATAGAGAGTAATGGATGTGCAGAGGCTGGACAAGTGGGTTGAGAACTTTCGACGGAATTTCCCTCTGACGTTGAGTTAACGATATAACTATACGTCATGTCCATTGGAATTGCTCCCCCTTTCTATGTCTGCATACACACGCGTACATTTGTACGTTTACATATGCACGTGCTAGGCTCACCGGCGGTTATCGCGCGACGGCGCAAACGAAACAAACAATATGTTAGCAGCCCTCGACGATATTTCGAATTTGAATTTAAATAACTTGGCAGGATCGGCTCGGGGACTTTGGGACCACGCACGAACGTTCTTCCTCGCCTCTCGTTCTCTTTCATGCGTCCTGCTCGCTGCTGTACTCGATCCATCGCACTTTTACTTCTTCTATACAACATCGAGCCTTTCTCCGTTTCTCTCATTTTCTATCGTTTTATTCACGGCCCACGTGCACGTACGCTTTCCACGAATTTCGCGCTCTCTTTTCACGTTTCGTATGAACCCACGATACGAGGGACTCTGCGAACGCTCGTGACTTATAAACTCATTAACGCCGCAACTGTGTGAGTGCAGGTGCGTCCGCGCACGACGGAAAAAGTGTTCTCAGTACTCCGCAATTTAGCTGCCACCTGATTTCGTCGTCGTATAACCGCGCGCGACTACACGTTCCTCCGTAATTGAGCCAATATTTATCAAAATTGCCGGCTGTCGGAAAGAGGCACAGATAGAAAGGCCAAAAAGAGAGAACGCAGAGCATGACAAAAAAAGTGAGCTACGGTGCCCCGAGCCAGATTTCCCTTGGTGACCAGAGTTCGCGCGGAAAACACGATACACGAGCCACAACCCTCACACACGCACGAGCGAGTCTCTCGCTTATATTGAAAAATATCGAGGTTGCGAGAAATGTTTGCACTTCTTTACTTCGCCTACTCGTGTATTTCTCTTTCCTCTCGCTTTATCGCGTTCCTCTTGTTCCTTTTCTGACCGGATCTCGATATGCCTTGATTAAAGCTTTCCTGCTTCAAATTGGTATCCACAAACAGTGATATTGTCTTCCTAATAATTCTGTAACGGTGTAAAGGCGCATTAGTAGATAAAGAGAGAAAAGGGGAAACTCGAAATTCAGAAAAGAGGACTCTTGCCGTTTTGGCCATCGACGAAAATAGAGCACCGAGTCTGCGCTTTCTAAGTAGCATCGATTCGAAGTCGTTTACATATACGAAGAAAAATTACATCGAGGCGCCTCTCCAAAGATCGGCGTGACGACGAAGACCTGTCAAGAAGCGGTTACTATCCAAAAATCTTTCGAGACTACTATCAAGAACTTTCCGGAATTTCGGAAACGACTACGACGACGCGGCACTAACAAAAATCTCAGGTTTGAAATTCTCCGCATTCACACGTACTCTGTCTCTCTCCAATTTCATTACACGAAATATAACCAAAGACGCACATGTTAAAGTGAAAAAGAAAAGTGAACGTTTTTCGTTAATAGTTTTAAGATACTCGTAAGGTTTATAAAACTGAAGTATCTGACTCTCAAGAAAATAAAATTCGTGCCAATTCCGTTATTTCTTATGATTGGAACCTCCACCACGTAACTTTGATCTGTGAATTCCTCATCTTCGTGAAATACAGTGAAAAGTAATGATCGAGTAAATAGCTTACTAAATGTTTGTCAAACTCTACGCGGTGGCTCGCGTAAGTTTTTTTTTATGAATGAGCAAGCTGCTGAACGGAGGTTTATTTTTCTACCGAAACGAATGTAACTCATTCGCCATTCATCGCATCTTGTTTCGTCGTCTTCGTCAGCTCGTGCATATAAGGACGAGCGAGATCCCGGTCAGAAGATAAATATGGATGCAAACATATTTTGTGTAGAGACACGTATGATGTCGCCGGACACGGAGGGAGAGGGAGGAGAGCGCAATGTCAACGTTAATATTTGAGAATCCGGTTATCGTGCCAGGCAGCTTAATATGCAAGGGTTAATATGAAGCCCTCCCTCGAGGAGTCGTAAGGTGGCAGCGAGGTTTCCACCACGTGTGTCCTCGCTCTTCCTACCCCGTACGTAGTACATCGTACGATATTCAACTGTACACGTCCACGGCATTCTCCACCCTTTAACCACCTGCGAAGCTCCGCGATTCGTGAGAGTGAGGACACGCTCCTACGTGAGTGTAAACGTGAATAAGGGAAAGAGAGGGAGAGAGGGAGAGGGCGAGAGAAAGAGATTCCGAGAGCATCTCTCCGCTCGAGAACCCAACACATTCGCTGCATATTTCATATTTATATTAACCTGATTAGAACACGTTGTGTGTGCTGGCTCGCGCGAGCGAGCTCAAGCCGACCGGCTTAATGCTGATATGTGGAGTTTGTTTCTCAACTGGCATTCATTTTAATGGAATTTGTAATTAAATGAGCTATGTCGCGTGACTCTTGCTTTCCCGGGGAAGCGACCGGACCCGTCGTCGGAGCTTTTCACTCCGAATTTCCTTCTATTGTCTTTCCCTCCCTCAAGTACGTTGTAAAATGCTTGCAGGCTGTCTTTGATTTTCGGCCCTTGTGCCATTGTCCATTTTAGTATTAAATAAACTCGCAGAACGTTTTTATCTCTGCAAGTCAATTTCGGTGCTTTAAGCACGCGTTTTATTTTCTGCACCTGCATGTGAGCGTGAATTTTAAACAGCTGTCGGTTTTGGATAGACGAAACGAGCATGAACCGAGGATTATTCGATTACGAGGCGTGATTAGCGTCTCCATCAACTCGCATCAAACTTTCCCAATTAATCAACGGTGGGCGACCCTCGGCACGACTCGCTGCGCGTCCGTGTCTCCCTCCACACATACCCGTGTATAAGGATCGCGTTAACCCATCCCTTGGCATTGCGTGGTCCTGGTGACGATGCGACCGTAATGTAAACTAATTAAACTGGAGGCCAGGCTCTAATGTGTCCATTATGTCGCTGCCCTCTCGCGGTTGCCGGACCGCACGTACACTCAACCCGCTCGCGTCTCTCAGCTCCCGCACTTGCTTGCGCCCACGCAGCTTGGCTCATTCTCTATTGCTCAACCCTGCGGTACACCGCCGTACTGCCTGAGCCCTACGGAACCGCAAACCAGCGGAGAAACCGTGCTGCTTGATCCACGCCACTCCGTATATTGTCTTTCAACTTGCGCGCACTCTCGACTGAACCGCCCTACGCGACGAAGGGTCGGAGTTTCGAACTGTGTACTGCGGGCTATGATACCTCGATGCTTTTTGACCCTTCTCGTAAGATCCTGCCGTCTTTGCTCATTATTACGATCTTCCGTCCCTAAAATCGTTGTTGTACTGCTTCGACTCGAGAAGCACAACGGAATCCTCCGACGAGTGCTAAAATGAAACTTTATGGAAATATTGTTATTGTTATGCGAAATTCGAGGACCAAGTCACATATCACTGAGACACGTATTTATGCGGCGCTAAAAAAGTACGCATTGGAGGCAACGTTGAGGCTGAACAACCCCTCGACGAACCCCTCGAACCCCAAAACCCGAGTATAGAGTATCGATGCGAAGGGGGGCGCGACTATCAATTATTAACACTTCCATCTGTCGGGCATGTCCTGCTCCTATCGAAACTATTGTGCACTACCAGTAGCATCGAAGCATCCTACACAATACGCCACTACATCATATTACACGCTGCAGCGAACCGTATGGCCACAATACACGGGGCTAGTGCGCGCACAGCGGTGCTTATGTGCACTACGAAAACGAGGCTGATTGTCCGGCATTCTCGAATACGTAACACGGCGCCCGTCTCCTGCGCTCTTGATGCAAGGGTTTTTGGGGAAAACATAAATCTTTCTTGACGCTCGATTCATCAGCCTCGAGTTCAGAAAACAAGTTTATATGGTAAATTCTGCACTTGTCTGGGTCTCGAAACGATAGGCGGATCGTCAAATGAATCGGGATTGATAAATCGGGACTGGCGTTGTTGAGATATCGCGCTAGCAGACTCACTCACGTGCCTGGAAGCTCAATAGCATTTGGATGAGCGAGAATTCGAAGAGTATTTTTTATTGCTTATTGTTGATGCTTTTCAAATGACGGATTCAAATTTTGTTTGGTGAAAATTGAAAATTTTAAATACGGGTTTTCGCCGAGTAGAATTTTCCGGAAGTATCTTCGCATGCTTTTGTCAACAGGAGGAAAAAATGTTTTTCAAAGCTTGGATAAAAACCTGGAAAGTTCGATGCACGCCCGAAGAATACGATCGCTCGCAATGCTTCCGTTGCGCGACGAAATGAGATGTTTTTACAGTCGGTGCTTATGATGCACTCCATGAACAACGTGACATCTGAAAACTCGTATTTTTTTTATTTTCGAGTTACGTTTATACACAGCATTCATAATGGTCGCATGCGACGATTATTTCTATGCATGAGAAGCTAAATTGTAACAATCAACGTGAGTGTTTAACCCTGTAAACTGTACCACCACTTCAGGGACTTTTCATGCGTTGAATGATGCACCATGGTGTTTTAATCAAGAGTCGGAGCATATTGCGCCCAGGGCTAAACGCTCGTACGCCTGTAGCAAAACTACTCGGGAGATGGAGCGTTGGATGTGTTTGGTAGCACTGCGTGGGGTCTCCTTTTACAAATTGGCACCCGACCAGGTCCCCCAGCGTTTGTGCCAGCGATATGTCATTCTGCATCTATTTCGAATACCTTATATGTATTCTTATGTATATGCTAGCTGAAGTGCAGGAGAAAAAGCCTTTCCCAGTGAGGAAAATGATCGAGGGGTACTTTCGAAAATCGGTGAATCCGTAGGACCAACGTTCCGCGGGCTTAGGTTCAACAGATCTTCGGGGCGCAAGCTTCGGAGGAAAAATTTGGAAACTCGAATGATATATTTATGAGATCGATAGGTCACGGAAGGTACAAAAAACGGTCATTACAGTTTTACGCGCCAACTGTCACCCATCCAGAGACCTTTAGCACTTTCCTCACAGCAGGTTGTGTTTATAGGCGTAAAACAATTTGCAGCATAGAAAATCACGCGCGTTATAACTAAAGCGTATTTCGAGAGTGATGCGGAGCTCGTAACGTGCGCGAGAGCCATTCGACAGGGATAGAGAGACGAACGTTCATGGGGCTAGTCCGAGGCATTCGTTACGGGGGTATTCATAAACCATCATAACTTTGCTCCTCCGGGTTATGCCCGTTGACCTCCACACACGCACATACAATTTCCATCCACTGCCATCCCAGCTACCCCCTGTCTCATAGCACACGTTTATCCAAAGCACGTTCCAAATGAACCATAACGCGTTCCTCCAGTATATTATCACGTTCATTTCTGTTTACTCTACATTCTGCGCTGTACACGCTTTCCCTATAATCGAAATCGTATAATAAATAATTGAATAAATCTTCGCAGTTTCTCTTTCTCGATGTCGTTTATCACGATGCCATATTTTCACTTTAAATATTTATTTCGTTCGAGCCGCTGCTCGATGTTACATTTTTTTTGTGAGGATCAAATATAAAATTTCAATATCTTCATGATTAGTTGAATATAATTATTTTTTTTATTTTTATTTTATAGAAAATTTTTAATTGCAAATTTATTTGAAAAATTCATATTTTCTTTACTATAAGATTTAAAAATAATTTAATGTTAATTTTGAAGATTTATAAATTTTATGTAAAAAAATTATTTTATTGTGTTGGATCATTATCCCCGTTGACAGCATTAGCCAGGCAGCCTACTAGTGCTTACCCAATATTTCGTATCGCATCGTATCCTTCTGTAATTATTTTATTTTATCTTCCATTTCTCAAGTGTATTGTTTTCCAACTTTTAATTTAGTCATTTTAGAATATGACTCCCAGTTTCGTAGTGTATTTCTCATACAATTTCTTCTTAGCGATCAAAATAATCATGTGACTTCCGGAATGGATCCATCATTTGCAAAAACTTATTCAATTGAGTGTACTGAAAAAAAGTAATGTGAGCTAAGTATGGAGAAAAAACAAGTATCGTAAATCGAGCGACAATTCGCGGCTGCATGTCTAGAAAACCTTTATTTATTTATAAAATCAATATATTTAGTATATTTTCTCATTTCTGACATGAATTTCAAGATTTAGTCGTTTATCTCGGTGGATTCGGGACTGTCAATTGACATTAAAAGCTAAAACGAAAAATTCACACGAAATATGATGCACTCGCTTCGAATGACGGTTCGTGTTTATTTATCATTTTTAATTAGCTAATTTTTAGTCATAATTGAATTAATGATGAAGTAATGGTTGCACGATCTCCACATACATGCCTGTGGATTAACACACGCAAGTCCTTTTTTGCTCGCAAAATATGGACGGTTTACACTGTTCTTACGGATTCCCGGAGGTACTCTCATAAGTCGTTTGCAAAAGCTGTAAAGTGGGACTCGAAGGAGCATCTGCTTCGACGTTAACGTTCTGCAAAGTCATAATATGCTAACGTGACATCATTCGCGAGTTTCATCCACTAAACTTAATCAAGTACGGTCATGGGACGTCTATAGTGAACTCATCATGCCGTGTCGGCCCATCGTTGGGTTTGTGTCACTCGTTATTGCAAACTCAGGACATTAGGGCTGTGATTTTTTATTTTTGGAGCATCAGATTTATGAAGACGAGGCAAAACATTATTAAAAAATCTCCTTAAATTCCTCAAGCTCCTTGAATTCTTGTCGATCGTTTTTATCACCGTTCACATAAATGTGCCCGTTCCTCTTTGCTCATTGAACTAAGTTCACGCACAGTTATTTCGTATCTGCCAAACGAGAGTTTGCCCAGAGATACGAATGAATCCTGAAGGACTTGCAAACTCTGTGAGCGAGCACAATAGCTCTGTGCCCCTGAGAGATTCCAGTCTGACGGTGTTGCTTTTGTAGCCCGTGTACCAGGATATCCTTCGCTCCCAACGTCAGAGGACTCGACCGATCCACTATGAAAACAGAGTCATAGTGAGCTACCAGAATTCTGGTAAGAACTATCTTCAACTAAAGTTAGTGGCAGGTGTCCAACTTTCGGTACGGTTATGAATAAGCTGAGACTCATAGCTCGGCGTACAACGCAAATTGACAAGGAATTTATTCGATTTTTCAAAATACTCAGAAAACATTAAGCTCCCAGCTTTGTTTTATCATTTTTTGAGACTAAAGCTTAGCTTGAAAAATTGCATTGTCGAAATAGTACGAAAAAAGGCAATGTCAGGAAGCTCATGCGCAGAAGAAATTTTTGTTTTCTGACCCACGAAATATTCATGAATATAATTCAATCCAAAAGGCTTATAAAACGTGTTTAGGTATTTCGTTTCGCAGAAGAGCTCGCAAAGGGTACAGAGGGTGGACATTGTGGCAGAAAATAGTACGTGGAAGGTTGCGCGGGGGTGGAAAGGTGAGAGCAGCGTTTGAGGACAAGGGTGTGGACCGTGCGAGTCAAGATATACGTTGATGGTTCTGTTTCTCTCTTTCCCTCTGAGCAGCTTTCAGCAGAGTCGGCAACACGAGTTCTTGAAGTGGTAGAAAGGCACGAAGGCGACTAGTGGCCCCCGAAGGGGCTGTGCGCTGACTTTCGCCCCTATCTACCCTAAACCTCTTCTTTCCGGAAGCTTCGACCCCTCTGCGTGTCTCTTTTAGCGCTACACCTTTCTTTTTACATTACGTCGTGCTGGCTATATTTTTCGAATTTTGACAATTCAGTTTTTACTACTCAGTAAATAAACAACATTTAATTGTTTATAATTGATAGACTCTAATTCACTTGTTTTTGTTTTTCTTTTTTTGGAAATTATGTAATTACTGAAAAACGTCTGTCGACGAAAAAAACTGAACGCACGGTACTCATTTTTGCTGTTGTTGTTAGAAAAGTTTGTCTGTCAACGATCCAAAGGTTCGCGTGTAATCAGGTGGATAACAGAAAGAACAAAAGCTTGTAGTATAATATTTCGGGCTTGGATATTCACTCATTCCAGTTGAAGGAAGAATCTTGAAAAAAGTTGGGACATAAAATGAAGTGACTAACAGCAGTAGAAAGTCCTGCTTTAATTGCCAGAATATGCTAAAGCGTTGGTTGAGAGTCCCGAAGAGATTTATACCAGGGTTTTAATTGTCAGAATATGCTAAGGTCGAGAGTCGAAATTGGAGCTTCCCATGGTGTTGAAGAATGAGACAGATTGTACAAATTATATTTCGAGGTTCAGAGAAGTTAGGGTATCGTTGCTGCAGCTCGAGGAAAAATGTTGTTGGTTGATTCGTTGCTAGAAAAAATTGTCTTGGACAGCAACAAGCTATAAATTACCAGCTCAAATATTATTTTCGTATTGATTATTTGCCATATAATGAGCAATAATCGACTTTCGGTAAACTACAACGGTATTTCAATAATCCCATGTTCCCTCGGGTTGCATCGTTAGTCAAAAAAGAAAAACAAATATTTTTCTCTCGAGAATGGAAAGAAAGGAGCAAATCGTAGGAAAGATTTGAATACTTTTATTTTGTTTTCTATCTTTTGAGAAGCCTGCTTCTCGAGGAAAAATGCGATAATCCACGTGCTCACCAGGCTTGTTATGTTTGCTATGGCGATTCTCGGGGGTGTCTTCACTTCCAGGGATATGTTGTTGAAGAGTTGACCGAGACGAATGAAGAGACGGGAAAAAGGTGGGCGCAACGAGCGATTCGTTCCGGTCGTAAAGTTCCGTCGATCTTCCTTGCCAAACGAAATACAAATGCGTTCCTACACACCTATACGATCATAGCCTATAAATTTGCTTCCGACGCTGTCGCAAAATGTTTTGAAAAATTATTTTTTCCTGACTGTTAAAGTATTAGGCTGCATGATGTCTCTGCGGTTTCTTAACAAAGTCACATTATTTGCCCGTTAAGTTTCGATGGTCAAAGAGCCTCATCGAGAGGTTTTTGATTTATGAATTTTTCACCTCCTTCCCGTTGCAGAAAACTTCACAGCTTCTTTTGTTTAAATCAACGACTCGCGCAATGTCCGGAATTTTTTTGAAACATACAAGGTTCGAAAAAAGAATCAGCCCCTGCCTTTCGAAGGAATGTGCAGTTTAACTAAAACGAAATCACATAAAAAAAAGGTGATAAACTATCGATCCAGACATATACTTTGAACAAAATCTATTCCGACATTTTATCCTTGTACATGAGCGGTTTATATTCTTCATATAAGTTACAATTTTCATAATTGGGTTCACGAGTTGTTTCAATAAAAAAGTAAAATTCTGTAGATCATGTGTAACGGTGCTTTCTATACACGTTGGGATGTTTCACCCCAAGAAAGTTTGTGCCTTGCTGAGTAAGTAAAATTTATAGATCCATGCTATTGTCGCATATACACACATAGAAAATGCAAAACCACAACGTCATAAAGCACCATGAAAATTGACTTATGTGCGGTCGTAAAGGTATTAGGGTTCATGATTTTCTGGCATTGTAAGTACAACGCGACATTATTTGGCTGTTAGAAGAGAGGGCGTGGTTGTCCCGTTGGACAGCGATGGTTCGAAAGTATATTTTCTCGTTTTTCTCCATGCCTCGATCCCCGCGAGACTCCTTGAAAGGTTCGTTCGTACCTACCTTCTGTTAGCTTCTGTCCCTTTTCAGCTTGCTAGTTGGTGGCGTTCACCAGGTCGTTTGAAACGCCTAAACCCAAACTACAAAATTTGTCGAAAGATGCGATGTCAGGAAGAGTGGGCGGGTTTTACCAAAAAGTCGCAGCTCGGACACGAAGTGTGAGCAAACCTTGCTGAGCGTGTTCATCTCCAGATTATCCTCCGAATGGAGGATCATCCAATTATGTGAGCAGGTGACCTGAACCATAATTTGTATACATTACTCCGGTTTTATTGACGACTTCTCATGAATGGAGACAAAAATTACTGGATTTCTTTTCAGCGTCGATTATATATATATATATTTTTTTCATATTTTATTCCTATTTTCACTGAACGTTGAGTTTCACCATCTTCTCCACAAACAAAATAGAATCATAATAATAAACAAAAAAATAAACTTAAGGTAAATCGTGCCCGTAGGATCGTATTTTATGGGTGTCTAAATTGGGTCGATTTTACTTCCTAATTAAAGATATTATAACTCTGAATTAATGTCAGAGTTATTAATTCAAAATTATAAATACATTTTTCCAACTTATTTTTTACGACAAGAAGAAACAAAATGACGAAATAAGCAAATGTGAAGTTACGAGTGCTCATATTTTACCAATTTATTACTAGCACGACAACCGTCTCGAATTTTTTCCCAGATCTTCGTTATACACTTCATTGTTATTGTATACTTTATCATAAACTTTGTAAAAAGCGTTCATTCGTTATATGGAAAGATAAACTATTTTTTACGCAGTTTCTATAACCTCTCTGTAATTTTTTTTTTCATATTTAAACACGTTTATCTAAATAATCAATAAGATGAACTCCTTAAAATTTGATGTGCGTGTCAGTCGACTACCCATTGAAACTGTGTAAATTTCAAGGCTTTTTTCGAAAATCGTTTCGTGCATGAACTACCTTGGGAAAATTTTTTTTGCTAATTCTAGAAGAAGATAATGATCTCTGGCCCATTGGAAGGATTTTTAAGATTCTTGTTTTTTCAGTAGGCTCGAGAAATAATTTTAGTTTCTCAACAAAAGTTTTTTATATTTTTCTTAAGAGCAGCCTGAAAACGTTGAAAGGAAAAGTAAATCATAATGTCTTATTCACATAGAGTGTATTTTCTTCCAAAAATCATTGCCAACTACCAAAGTGTCATAATCCTTATTGAACATGAACCCGAAATCTCAGAAATGGAAGAGAAAGTTTTTTTTATTGTAGCACATAAAAAGTATCACGATAAATAGTGCGAGGTTTCTCATAATAGAATCGAACTAGATTTACGCTTTGAATAACACATGGTAACAGCAAAATAATAATAAAAAATCAAAATAAAAAACGTAAGAGTTTATGATAGAGCAGATGAACCTAAGAGCCCCAGTTGATTCATCCGGACAGTACTGCAGCGAATGATATGAGTAACCGGAGATGCACATATGACGAGGTCTTCACGGCTCGTTTCCCATCGAAGTAAGCCGAGTAGGTATCTCTATCTCCTCGTATATATCGTAGATACTATAATGGCAAGATCGAGTGGGTACGATTCTGTGCTCGTGCACTTGTCTGACCTGCTATTGCTGCGGTCTAAAATCTGACGCTTTCTCATTCGAGATCCGGTAGTAAACGAAGCACCGACTGTTTTCCCCTCGACAGGATGACAACGAGGGATGATGGGCTCTCGCCCGTTACCCTGCAAAGTGGATCCTCGTGCTCCGGGTCTATATTTTATTTTTTTCTTTCTCTCTTTCTATCTCTCTCCCTGCTAGGACGAGTTGGTTTGAGCGATGGCCCTTCTTCAAGCGGGAGAGTTTGTGATGTACAGAGAGACTGCGGTGGCCACATCTGTTTGCAATTGAAACGAGTGGCTTGATTCACTGAAACTTTTATAGCGGTCATTCTTGCGTGCTCACAACAGATTACGATAGAACAAGCAAACGGGACGAAAATCACACGGCTGTGAAATGAAAATTCGATTACGAAACCTCGCAATTCGTTGACGGAGACACTCGAATACGACACCGGGATTTCCGAGACGATTTTTCGAATATTTTTTTCAATTTTCTCCTATGCTTATTACGAAGAGAAATCAGAAAGAGGAGGAAACACTGCAGCGACAAAGCCCATTCAAAGCCGCAAAAGTCGTTATTGCTTCAACATGAGAACAAAAGGTAATAGTCCGTTCGAGAGACGGGCATCTCTGAGAATTGTCCCCGATGTAATTTCGCGTTATGGATAAACGCCAACGACCATAGAACAGACCTACAACCACGCGGTTGCGACATACGATACAGCCAAGTCCGAAATGACGTTTCAATAAGGTAGAACAGTTAGATGGCACTAACGTGCGATTTGGGTGCACTGTTGAGGCCATTGTCATCTACGGGTATCTTTCAACGACGCGTTTTTGTCCCTTCCAGCGATATCGTAATGTTACAACTACGGACAATTTCGTTGAACATCCTCAACACAATATTCGGTTATCCGAAATAGTCGTCCTTATTACCAACCATCAAAATTCGCCGTTAAAGCCGCTTCGTCATTGAAGATCTTTTATTTCCTGGCTACTCCTTGACTCCCTTTGAACACACCGCGGCGTTCGAGCTACTTAAAGCCTTGGATAAGTATATTCGAGTGATTGACGAAGTGCATGCATCCGCAAGGTCGTGCTGGCTACGATTACAGAGCATTCGAGCCCGGAAACATGGAACCGTACGAATGGGATTGATTTTTATAGAATTCTCACTCGAGTTCGATATTTTCGGAAATTAATTAGATTTGAGACAAGCGAAAAAGTGATTAGGTGAGTCCGAGAATTTCGTGAATTTGTACAGCAAGCATGGTACGATTTCATAATTTTCAAATTTTTTTGCTACGAGTTGATGGCAAAGAGAATTCTACTATTGAGGAAAACGGAGGAAAACATTAAAGTTGGTGATCGGAAGATTTTTTATCGCCAGATCCGCATCGGTGGTGTGGCATGGCTCGCGAGCCACATTCGAGGATCATTGTAGAGTGAGTGGTAAAACCATGGAAGGGGCAGTTTCCTTTGTGTCGTTGGAGAGCGAGCGCCGGGGCTGAGAGAATCATAGGGTGACATCGTGACGCCTCGTTGGTCACCAAAGGACACGTCTCCACGAGCAAGCCCGGGCTCTTTCACCAGGTCTCCTTCTGTATGTTTGGCACATCTATCTGTGCCCTCTCAATCTGTCATAGCGGTCGCGAAAGCGTGATGGCTCTCTTTCCCCTTCGCCAGGCACGGGGCTGCGCTCTCTCCGTGTTTGCCGTATGGTTAAAGTTTATTATAATAGCTGCTCGTAGCATTTTTCTATACAGAGACAGGGAGATTGAGCTGTTTTAGAAAGTCGACATTTTTATCCAATTTTCACACTCGAGAAGTCACTTTTGTCTCCGAACTAAACTCACTGGAAGCAATTTCATGAACGTTCAATCCTAAACTCACCTGGTGTTCGTTTTCTATTTGATTGTTTTGCTATAAACGATTCGAATGACGTTTTTTTTTCACAGGATTGAAATTTTTGTTAAAATGTTTCATATTCGCACTGCAACGAAATGGAAATCAAAACAGTTCAAGTTTCTCGTGCTTCCAATCCTGCGTGACTCACCCTTTATACGTGTCATCTTCGTATTCTCAGTGTTTGTAGAGACGACGGTGGTTCAAGCCCAGCGTGAGGCCTTGATCCAAACAGAGGGTAACCGCTTATTCGTTCCACCGTAACCATTTACCATGTGTCCATGTCCTGCCAGTACCGGTGGCTCAGAGGAGCAGCTAAAAAATTTTTTACGTATTGCGATTAACGAATTACGAAGTACTGTTTACGTTTTATTAATTCAGAAAATTTGAGTCTTTGAATGTATTATGAAAACGAATAAACTCGAATTTTCCATTAAAGAGGAGCACGTAGAATTAAAACTTAAAGCGCCTAATCCTTCGAGCAATTCTCGTGTCAGGCTGTACGATTCGAAACACAATCCACTGCACTTGCATGAAAAAAGCCCATAAACCATATCGAATTACCTCGAAAGGGGAGTCTCGATGATGCTCCAATCGGTCGAGGTTGAATCGCGAGGTAACCAAATCCATTGGCGTGCATCAGCCATGTGCGATTCGAAGGGTAAATTACGAGCTTGATAGTAAACTTCATAAAACTTGCGCCAAGTTGAGATTCATACGGCAACAAAAATGATGGAGAAAAAACTTGTTTCGGGTGGAGAATTTTGCAAAAGCACCCACGAGGCTGAGCGGTGGGAGAAACGAGCGAAAAAGCGAGAGGGGGTGTAAGTAAATAAATATAAAATTTGGCGCCTGGTCCATTGGTTCTTGAGGCACATGTGGGCCCGGAGCAACATACATCTGCACCGATTGCGTTTAAGAATCGTCCCATAACTCGTAATAACATCCAACGCGTTTTTTTTACCTCTCCAACTCTCATTCTTATTTCTGTGACAACCCTTCCCGGGACATTTGTTTGTATGTGTACTCTCGCACCCTTAGCTTGGCTTCCATCGAAATCCAGAAGTTCGACCACGTCGCTAATTCATGCTCGGTGACATCTCGTTGGCTCCGTAACAAGTACCATTGTCCGGGATCATCGATCCGGAGCCATTGTACGAACCCTTCGAATATACTGCACGCGCTGCACCGCATCAATATACATATATACATACCAGAAGCGAAGGACACTTCAGGATCGAGGTGCGGGCTTAAAGGCACCTGGCATCAAATGCTCACTGAGCAATCGCTATCGTTTTGTTGTGTCTCTTCTCCTATTCGTATTCTCGATCGACCAGTCATTTATTTGTTTGAAAACACACATCTTCCCCTCCATCGCCCATACTTGCTCGGAATCATCGTGCTCACTTTCAAGAGGTATTTTGCCTCGACAAATTAATAGTCACAATAGAGAGTATTTTCTATGAAAAGTCGACTGACATCATCAGGAACAAAAAACAAATTCGATTAAAGTTCAGTATGATTACTCACGACTTATTTCGTCGAACCAACTCAGAACGTTTGGAATAAGCGTTCACCGTGGGCTTAATAATCCATCGATATTATAAACCATGAATAAAGTAACAAAAACTAATAGAGATTTCGATTTTAAAAAATTTCCATACGGTAATGAATAATAAAAAAATGTCCTGTCAAAATTTCAAGGCCCGAGGATAGTTTGTTCGTGAGAAAAAAATTAAAACGGATTCTCCAAACTAACACGGTCTCTTACGTGTTTCAGTGGTATTCCCATTTTCATATATGAAATTTGCGGCCATTGACTAACAGTGTTCTTGCAGAAACTTCTATAAGTGATAGCAAAATAATTGAGGGATATGTTTACAGCTTCGTAAAATCCATTCAATACTTATAAAGTTAACAATTAATCATTTTTTTCTCGAAAAATAGTGATTATTGGGAGATTTGCCCATATGTTACTTCCACAATGGCAACGTTGCAGCCGTGCGCTTTCTGAAACCGGAGACTAAGTTTTTTTCACTAACTCGGTACCAGATGAACTTCCTTAGCAAAAATGGGAAGGAAGATTTTTTTTCAATTGTTTTGTTGTATTTTGCGTGAAATATGCCCCGGTAAACGATGTGGTAATGTCTTTGAAAATTCATTCGAGAGGGTGAGATGCATATTCATGATGTGTGAAAAATTTTCCGTGCATTTATTTAATTATATGAGAATTCAATGTATGCAAAAAGCGATGAATTTTACATTGTTCTATCATTTCAGAATTTTGAATCCCTCCTCATAATGTTCATAAAAGTAACAGAGGATATATTATTGAAGCGTGAAGGTGTGATATTTGCATAAGCCAGTCGCGAAGATTTAAACTGGTGTGGTCTACCGAGTACTACAAAATAATAATTGTAAACAGTCGAATTTTCAATAGAATTTGCGTATGAAACGAATTCGAAAGCAAACTAATGGCAGGTTCAATAACGAAGGGAAGTATCGTTGTGTGTGACAGATGCAAACAATTGTTTCACAGTAGCATTGTCGCCGCGACCACAACGATAAACAGACATAATTGGCGGAGTGTGTATATCGTCTAGCGTTTACGCAAAGCGACAAACATGAGGCGATCCCTCGTTGGAATAGTTGGCCACACCATAGTAACTGGCTTGTATTTCGTGGAGTATTTGTAGCTCGTTATACGTAAATGCACGAAAACCGCTGTAGCCGCGCGTTGGTTTGTGAATCTGCGAGAGCTAGTTCTCGATCGCGTTGTCCCATTCACTCGCGAATTGCAATAATGAGGCTTCCTCTCTCGATCCTCCGCGTGCTCAATGTTCATCGGCCTCTGTTTCCCATTTACATGGATATATATTTTATACATATATACTTATACACTCTTCCGGAGCGGACAGTGGAGAGCTTTCTCGTATGCAAAGCAAATGTATCATATCACACTGGCCCCAAGGGCTGCATTACAAGCCCGATCATAGTCCGTTTCCGGTTGCGGGCATGGGTATTAATACTTTCGCAAAAATCCAACGAACCCATATTATATGTCTCGCTCTCTCAGCGTACACACTCTGTAACACTCCACCGAGGCCAGTAGGAACGCGCCCGGCGCGGCCGCTAATTTCATTTGGTTCACGTGAAAATTCCACGTCGAAATGTTTCTACCTTTGGTGCTGGTAGGTGCACAGGGGGCTCTTCCGAGGGAGTATGTGTACGTGTGCACACATATGCACCGAGCGGGGTTTCGAATTCGCGAGGATCGCGATGCAGCGGATGCTTTAATCTCGCGCCGCTGTTGCTTTTTTCCTCCTTAACGCACTTAGCTTAATGAAAATAGGGTGAAACTTGTGTTTTACAGTTATTGCGAGCGAGCTTTCGGACTGTCCACGTCCTTTGGATGTCTTTTTGGATATGACATCGCGCTGATCGCAAAACGGAATGGTGGATAATGACGGCGCAGCGAGAAGATGGCCGTTGTACCCGCGGAATGGAGAAAGTGATAATAAAACGTGCAACAATCAAGTCACCCTCGCTCGGCTAAGGAGAACGTGAAAATAGGAAAAAAGGGATATAAAAGTGACGAGCGAGCGTGTGTGTCTGTGTGTGGCTTCGTAGCTGTACAAGTAGAGTCATTCTCCAGGACTACCACTAAATATATACCGCGTGATTCAGGAAAATGTGGTATCACGACTTCTCGCGTAAAATAGGCGATACAATTCCCGCGAGAAAATACCTTCGCTCTGGAATAACCTGTACAAATTCTGGCGGAAGAAGGGCCTCGGCTACAGCAACACCGATAAAAAGCAACCTTTATAGCGTGACGGAATTACCACTATCCGTGCTGGCCTGCGGCGTCCAACCGACTCAAACTGACCACCGCATTTCCACAACTAGCATCTCCGCATTAACAATATGTGCGGACGCATATATGTATATACACATTTCCAGGGTGCACGCTACAAACTAGCCTTACTTCTCGTACACGTATAATTGCTACTTACCCGAGATTGCGTCGTTACTACATTCCTTCTGTTACATGTACCCCGCGGCCGCTGTGATTGCAGACCTAGAGCATATCATCGGACTGTACAAACTCCATTCTACAATGCGTCCCGCAGTGAGTATGAGAGGAAGCTTCCTCAAACAGGATTATTGCGTTGTGAAAATTTGACTTGCCTCGATTCCATCGCGTCCATGTTGATTTTGCAGTCTTTTTCCATTTCGAAGCGATGATTGCCTACCCAAAATTCAACATTGCCACGAGCCACCGTAATGGATTTACAGTGAATACACATGTTCTGTATAACTGCCGACTAGAAGAGAATTAACCGAGCCGTGAAACAAACAAAGGATATTGCACGCAATGTGTCACCCGCTGGCCGCTCCGCCCGAGCCGATCCTGTTCAAACAGACTAATGTGAGAAATACACACGAATCCTCACGATCTCATTCGCCCACTCACCGCGCGCTTCCAATATTGGAACAATCACAAGCTTTGCGGTAACGTCATGGCTCGTGAGTCTAACGGAAAACATGAAAATAAAAAATTCAATAGATTCGAAAACTCTGTAAATATCATCTGAAGTCTTCGCTTTTTTCTCATATTCAATATCTGACAAGTAGTGGTATTAGCACAACTGGTGACTTGAACTTCACTTACATTCACAGACCCAATCGACCAAAGCTTCGAGACAATATATTCGGTGACGCTAGAGATGAAAAATGAATTAAACGACAAATTCACTCGTCATTGCCTTTTTTCCAAACACCCTTCTCAAAGTGCAGTCCCATAGGAAAAATGGTGTTTTTTTTTGTCCATATGCGAAACATTAATTAGCAGTTATTTTTTATTGGAATGATACGTAAACGAGTGAATCCATAAATTGGGGTAACTCGTTTTTATTACGAATCTCGTTTAATGTATCACTATATTTCATATTAGTTGTTCAGTTATTATTAAAACGATGTGTCATTACTGAAGAGGGAATATAGCTATGCAGATCGCCAAGTGCAATAAGAGGAAATGAAAATCCGTGCGGATGAATGGTCATAGTCGAATGAGCATCCGGCGGCTAACTGTGACGAAAATCCATAATATTATAAGCCAATCTATATGTACCCCAACGATGAATTAGGCGGATGACCCTTCGTGAGTTTTGTTCGCAGGTAGAGTGTCTCGTGTAAGCATCCCGACTGGATTATTCACGCGAGTACATTTCACGCCGGTTAATATAATGATTATTAACACAGTCCAGTTTTTCGTATGAATTAAATGATATTTATCGCTGTCGCCAAATTAAATATAATTCTCAATCCACAGTTTGCAGAGTTACCGAAACGTATTAACGACGATGTATCGTTGGACTCGAACCGGGTGATCATAAATTGAATGGAAAACGTGGAAAATAATGATTTCTTTTTCTCCTGAGGGAGGCTCGATCGGAGTGCAGTAGAATCGAAAAAAAGTCGATGTTACGTGACTCGATCGAGTTCGTCGTCACGGTAATGCGGTGCTGTTGTCGCCGTTTGTTCGTAAGTTTATGCAAAGAGGATAAGGGTACGGGCATACAGATTTTAAGGAGGTCGGAGGAAGCGCTGGAGGGTGGGAAGATGTAACAGGGATGGTTCGAGTGATGGCCAGCAGTATGCTAAGAAGAGAAGTGAACGGATACGGGTTTCGAGAAAACGAAAAGAGAGGGGGAGAAAGACGAGATATACAAAATGGCGTCGTCCCGCGAGAGTTCCATGAACGAGTCCGCAATCCAGCGGATATACACGTTTCGTCGTTGTCGACGACGACGATGGCGACGAAGACGGGAAAGCTTTCTCGTTCACCCTTTCCTCCATCTATTTGTCCATCTCTCTCCCTCTCTTCGCCTCTCTCACGTGCTCTTCCTCTGTGCCTGTGCTCGCCTCTTCTTTGTGGTGGTTTCTCTGCGTGGTTAACCCACGTTTCGCATTGGCCCCTCGTGTGTTACTCAAAATGCAGCGTACTGAGGAGCGTATACAGTGAAGGGCGTATGTACGTATCCCGAACTAAACACATCGGTGACAGCAACATCAGATCCGCAAGTCTCGAGTGTACAAGAAACACGTCGACTCAAAGCACATACATTATACGGATCATTCGCATGTACGTATACAACCGAGCGAAAGCACACTCATCCTTAGATCTGCCGTGGTGATTTAGTGCTGAATTCATAGCTGCGACATTCTCAGGCATTAGGAGGATGACGTGCTCGACTTTCGTATTTAATTATACACCAACATCTCGTCAGTTATACTTGACGTGGTGAATAGTCGTTCACGAAATATTGAAAAAGTAGAAATCATGGTTACCAGAAAATGTGGACGCAGGCATCTGGCAAAGTTCCGAGCAACCCGCAATGACGCGAAGTCCGTCACGCCGACTGTGACGAGTCGCAGTTGCTGTCTTTTGTTTTTCAACATTTCTGAGAGTTGAGTTCAATTGCTTTGTTTTGCCAATGTGCATGCACGTGGCTGCATCGAAATATCGCTTGTTATGGAGATCGTGAGTAGTGAAATGTCAGTTTTGAATTATGTGAAAAAATCCTTGGGCCTTCTTGCTCTCATGAGGATTTTTTTTGTTCACAATCATGCGATCCTACGAGACCCACTGTCTTCAGTGTTTTTGCCCGTGCAGGCAGGCAAGAGTTTTTTCTACCGGGAAAAGTAAGTGTTCCGTACCGCATCGTGTCATGATCCGCACCGTCGTACTCTGAAATCGATCGCACTTGAATTCGTGTTTATTTATATTTTGTGTACAAGATCGTCGAAGTCTTGGATGGACGCTTTACGAACGGGGATCGTGGCACCTGTCTGCAGGCATTAGCCCGTCAGCCCACTAATCTGGTTAAGTCATTAGACCTTACCGCCGAGACCACCGGAAGCAGCAGGTTCACATATAACGGAACAGCAAGCAGAAGCAATAGCTGAAGCAACGAACAGTGGCAACAGCAAGCCACGAGGTACATGCTCGACTGGATTAAATAATTCAAATGCCCGATAATCCCCTGATGACTTCGATGCAACGGGCTTCTATGCTACGCATTTATCGAACCTACAACGAGCGGTCAACGGCGTTTACACATTCTCCCTGTGTGTTTCAGACACTGGTTGGAAATGTGATACAGAACATGATAACTTATTGAATTCCTTGTTACAGTGGAACGTAAACTAAGGACATTTCATGGCCCAATTATTGACATGGAGTAATCTTCATTTAAACGGAACATTTTTAGGTTTCAGCTGCAGGAAGCTTCCTAGTCTCTACAAAATCTCAGAGCATGATCCCAAAACGTACTTTTGACGTTTTTTTAAGTAAAAAACTTCAATTGGAGCACAGAAAAACGAAGTTTACTTTTATTGAGTAGTGAAAGAGAATGCAAAAGTGATTTTAAATTATGTAGCTAAATCTTTGCCTCATTTTCAATGGCGTACAAAAATAAATGCGGAGCTTGAACGTTCATGAAAATGAAAGAAGCTGGAGGAGCTTCTGCTTGCCTCGAGATATCCATACAGCATCAGCATTGAGTATAGCATCTAACTTACGAGTCAGCCTGCGCGAAAATAAGTAACATTTACGTCAGTGGGTAAGATAGAGCTGTGTGGTCGTTGTCGTGCGTGCAAAAGCCCGAGTCGTACCGCCTCTATGGCCCTCAAGGGTGCTCTATCCGTGAGTCCTCGCAAAGCAGCACCATGCTACGAAAAGCCACCCCATATCCTCTATCCTCTCGCCTCTACCAACCTAAGCTCATCGCATTCTTTCTTCGATCTTGTAGAAAAAAGACTCTCACCGTTTCGCGGAGTTCTTCTTCTCACTCTTTTCTTAATTCTCTTTTCCTACATCTCTCGTTCTGCCTGTCTTCCGTTCAGCCTCCTCCGGCCAGAGAAGGCCGATTCTTTGACTAGCTCGCTGCATCGTTACACTTTAGTTAACTGGCCGAATACCCCCAATTTCTTTCCCAAAACGTTTGGCTAACGAGCGGACGCACGCATTTGACCCACCCACGATCCACCCTCGCATTCCTGATGATGGCGATAGCACGATATCTCGTGCGTACAAAATGCCGTTGCGACATCCCATACATTCACTATAGCCCATAACATTTTCATACCCATTAATGTTCCAACAGAGCATGTGTTATTGCCATTACTCTCAACAGCACTTTTTCGCGGATCCGCATCTTCTGATTCATCCATATTTAATCCCCCCCCCCCCCCCTTTGAATGCTAAACATTCAAATAGCCTATTTTCATTCGTTTATTTATTTTCATGCAGTTTTTAGATCTCGTTAAATACAAATTTGCAGAAAAAATTCTATCAGTTTTATCACATCTTAAGAATTTTTCATCACATTTTTCGTAAATGAAGTAAAATCTCTGTAAATATTGAATTAAAACTAATCGCACAATTTGAATTGCCGATTTTAAGTCCAAAAAATTTTTCAACTTCCCATCACTTTGAAAAAAAAATCGATTACACTGAAGAATTGAAATAAAGAAAATCAAGTATTTCATCAGGCAGAAACTTAAGTTGAGAAATAAGCAAATCCATTTAACTAAATTGTACATAAAATATACTGAACTTTCTTTCGAGGTAGACATTTGTACATATACGATTGATTTGGTTCGTCATCGATAAGATTTAGTTAAGCGACACGACGAAAAAATCCGGCTATCAAAATTATTTGTTATTTTTCACGAATCATGTTGGCTAATATAATAATACATTTCAACAGAATATTTAATACATTCAATAAAACCGTTTAGATACTTAGTACTTGATATTCAAATAAATATGTCATAAAAATATATGTGAATTAAGTAGAAATAAACAAATGTTTCGAGTTCTTCGAACGAAAGATTTGCTTTCACTCGTTCAGTTAATTCACATAAACAAAAATTCAGTGATTCGGATAAATGAATTATTCCTTATTCATCAATAGAAGGACATGCACCGATGGTTGCGTTAGCCATACAAAAAAACTATGGCACAGTTGATTATTCGCATTAAAATCACATTTATCTTGTTGACCTTAAGTGTGCCCTGTACAAAGTGTCGTTACTTACCCGGATATGCTAATATCTCACTATATACTTGTGCATAAAAAACTGCAAATGTTAACCTCTGCTTCTGTCACGAGCTTCCTTAGTGTTTCGAATTCTCAAATTTTGAGCAAGCCGGACTAATTTACGAGGAGCCATCCATTGGGTAAATTCGATTTTCTCATGTATCAATGCGACCGGACAAACAAAGTATACGTCGAAGTAAGATTACTGGTCAAGTGAAAAACGACAAACAAATCTCCTTCGTATATATTTTGTTAGAGATCCGTTGGAGATCCGGGGCAGGGGTTATGACGGTCTTCCCTCAAATATGCGGCATATCTGTAGCTAGTAGAATACATAGAAAGATCCCGGAGGGTTAGAGTGAAGGTCGGCGCAGGGTCGGACTTCAGTCGGGGTGGCGAAGTGACCGTTCTCGAACTTATCATTAATTCAGAAGACGCAGATCCTGGGATATAAAAATAATTTGGTTTATGGAAACAGACGTGACACACCATCCCAATTTTCGCATGCCTCCGTCCTCCACCGACGATATATCTAAGAAATGTAGCAGGACATATCGTTTTCTATATTTCTACAGGACGAAAACGAGGATAGTTGGATTCACGAAATGGCGTATTGAGCGTATACTGATCGCTAAAATTGTCCACTATTTCCATGGATGTTATCCACGAGCAGGAGGCAAAATTTCAGGCTACCTTAGTACAGGGAACTGGAGTAACGAGAAAAACGCCAAAACAATGACCTCGGCGAAGGCTCGAATGAGCTGGAGACCGGCAACCTGTTGTTCGCGAGCGTTTTCTTTTTAATGTGCAAACGAGAGCAGCCCGCTCGTTTTCTCCTGATAAATAGGTCTTGTCTCGTAACACATCTGCGTAGAACATTAAACATACTATATACCCCCAACCGGGTTCGCTACACCTATATGTTGACTAGCAAAAGCTCTCTCGAGCACCCCTCAAAGCCAAGCGCCGCCATCCAGGAAGAGCGGTCCTCGCGCCCTTCTCGAGCAGCCCCGATACACGGCCCTCGTCCCATTATCATTATAATCGAGCACCGATGCGCTGATCAGCAGTATTGTCGTGCCAAATGTTTACTTCCTGCACGGTATACAAGGGCATGTGTGTTGTACAGCCCTGAATCTCGATTCGGCCATCCTGCTCTGATATTGGTCTATATGCACGTGGCAGGGAAAGCGGACTTTGGCTACTGATAATGTTACAATGGGACAAGTGCGGCTCGTTTTATCCTACGACACGCCCGTCTACTTTCAACTTCCCTCGTTACTACTGATACTTCAAATTGTAAACTTCCAACATTCAATTGTGTCTAAGGCATAGAAAGAATCATGGTTTACCAATTTTGGTTTACAGTTAAAACTGCTACAGGTTGAAAGAGGCGCTGAGTATGGTGGCTGCAGTTGGTGACTAGGTTATAAAAACCACATACATTATGTAATTGGACGTTTTTTGGAACAGCGATGGTTTAGAAGTTTAAAACAAAATTTTATTTTCACTCCATATTCTGTCATGAAACGCTACGATTCAAGAAATTGATTTAATGATAACATCAAATCACATCGGTTTGATGAATAAATTTTCTTTTTTTAGACAGAAAAGTCGCATCTGAAAATATCTCGAAGTGAGGCCTTTCGACTTGTCAGAAAATTCTCCTGTTCAAACCATGGAAGATTAATGAAGACGAAAATTTTTCGAATAGGAGTGAACGGATTCAATTGAAAAAACAGGTCCACAAGATAAGAAAAATCAACGACATAATCGATACCTCAGCTCCATTGGGCACAACATTCATTCCGATAAAACAATTAGTGCAAGCCCTTCAAACTTCATATACAAACAATTTTCTTGGAGGAATAAATGGGCGTCGACAATTGTACCGGAAAGTGAGGGTCTTTAAATTGACATATGGAGGCAGTGCCTACGCTGCTCTGGCAACAGTACAAATAGAAATGCCACGAAATCCGAATATTATGGTGCGGTTCCCCACGGTAATAGGCTTAAAAGCTATGTTTGATTCAGCACCGAAGTACAGTAGCACCAGCATGTCACGGGATACCGTTGTCTGATTACCAGGCGCGCCGTGCTTAGTCCAGTGTACAACACATTGAGAAGCGCTCACCGATCCCCTTCAGTCGTAATTGGATTTCGGTCGTCAACTGGGTTACGATGTTCATTTGACATCATTGGGACATTTAACGCCGAAGCGCTTTAGCATTCGGGGCACCGTGTTCAATTCACGTTGGATTGATCAAATGTTTAATGAACGTTTACCAAGCTGATAAAGCATTTGAGCAGCGAGCACCTTCTGTTCGCAATTCCGGATAAGTAAACGTGGATGAAATACCCTCGGTACCAAAATATCTTTCTCTCGTCTCTTTAACATTCTTTCCAAAATATTTTCTCTCTCGACGAATATCAATACTCACAATACCGTCTTGTTATTCCACAGCAAATGTATGCCATTTGTACAACGGTCTTGACACTGAGTGGCAGGACCTCTTTTCGCTGCTCGTCGTCGTCCTTCTGAATGGCTTTCGTTCCTACCCCTGGCACAAAACGCTTTTCTCTGCCATAAGGCTACAATGTTACGGGACGTTGGGTAGTCCAGAGAGTCCATGAATCACAGGACTCTCCAGCCGAATGAGGGGATAGAAAAACTCAAAGGTATGCCATGGCTCGGAGCCTGAAGATAAATATTACAATTCATGAAACAAAACAAAAAAAAGGAGATGCAACCGGTTTAGCACGGGAGTGATGAAAGATTCGGAAACTTCGCAAACATTGAGAGGTCGTGGTGTCATCAATAGATGACGAAATCATTATTGCGTGAATCTGCTAAAATTCATTTATTTGTAGAATATTTTGACGAACCTCTTTCACTGGAATTTTGAAAATTTTTTCAAAATGAAAATAAATATCGTTAATGCAGTCATGAGTTTGGTCTGCGGAACAAAGAATGTTTTCACGATTTTTTTCTTTGTGAATTGATCGAACCTACAAAGAATATTCTTATCTTCGTACTATTCTCTCCGGTAGATTTACTTGATTTGGATAAGAAGTAAAGAAAGAAGGGTCAAATTACCCGGCACAGAACGCATTATCTCTACTTGATAGGCTCCGAGCACGACCACCTTTCCGTCCATCAGGGGTTCTCTCCGTTACTTCAGTGACTGGGGGAATTCGAAGTAAGATTTTATGCTCCTTTGTAGAGCTGCCTCGTTAACGGAGTTGAGAGACCCTGATCACCGTTTCTTTTTCTCTCGTCCCGAAGTTCCGATTTCGAGCTTCAACCCCGCCACCACACCATAAATTTATTCAAACAAATTCTATAATTACTTTTTCGGGTCCGCGGAGTCACCCGTGAGATTTATTAGTCTCACTCCCGCCTCAAGTTCGTGAGCTTTTAGCATTTTTATTGAGATGCTACCCCGACCATTTCGGCATCAGCGCAGCAGAAAGAAAGACCATCCGTGACCAATTTCTCGGTTGTTGGTACTGTGTCAGTCTCCGTAGAGCATGAAGATCGCTTTTTTTAAAGTTATATGGAGACGTCGAGAATTCCTTAGGTGGACGTGTTCAAAAAGTAGTTACGAAGTTTTTTGAGGTTCCATGAAAAATAACTCCAGGGAGGATGCTTTTGTTGGAGTAAATAGTAAAAATCCTTTCGACTTAATTCTGGTACCGTCGCTAAAAAATGATTCATTGTCGATTTATTTCAAATTTCCACTCAACCAGCCAATGAGACACCGACATATTGTAATCGCTCATTTCGAAATCATAATTTTGACAGAAATTTTCCGCAGTTTTTCATTTTTTCCAATTCGTGCGTGTTGGAGTATCAATTTAAAAAAAAAAAACTCGAACAGTGTTGGATTTATTGTATTCCAGAAATCTTGGAACCACGGAATCGTAAATACTTTTGTCCGACCCCGAGTAAGTTGTTTTCCAAACAGTTTTTCTGATACCTATTTCCATCCAAACTTCCGAAATACGAAGCAGCTTCCACAGTGTATCAACTTTGCTCCATAGGAAAATATCTTAAAACAGAACCAGGGGAGCAGCGACGTAATATTCGTTATAAAAAAACGGCACGATCAAAAATCATAATGATCTCGTGAAGGAAATCTGGAAAAGTTCGCACTGCTCGTAGTCTCTGGGCTGTCGTCCTGAGGGAGAGATCAAGCGAGTTCCTGGTAGCTGATTACACCAGGAAAAAAGTGAGGTAGACTAGGTGCTGGTCGGTACGAAGAGTAAGGTGTTTCTTTGGCGATACGTGACACACCTACCAGTCGTAAATCGCAGTAAAGGACAAGGAGGCTCATGAAGCTCGACGACTCGTGTAGCTCGTTGACGCATCTCACTAGTCCGAGTAATCATAGTGTAAAAAAATTGCATTGAGCCCAGAACGCTGTGAAAAACTCATATCTTCGACCCTGTGCTAAACAGTGGATCTACGAATCGCAGACAAGTTGCATTCCTTATAGGATTGACGGGAGATCCGAACTCCGCTAATACGACAGATGTGCTTGTCGATATTTTTTTGTGAATTCTACATTATTTTTGTATGATTCGATACTTGTACTTGAACGAGTAAAAGTACAAAATCTAACAAGGAAAATCACCGGGAAAGGCTCTTCATTGTGTAAGAGCAACTGAAAATGTTTATTCCTCAAAAAAGAACCAATTCCATGAACGTAATCCGACTTGCATACAATAATGAATTTAATCAAGGCTCCATTGGGTCTTGAAAAATATGAAAAATGCTGACGCGACGATAGCGGCTTCCAATGTGCGTTTCCATGAGAAATTATCATCTCGCGAAAAAATATGACTTAAGGGAATGTTCTGTGAGGGTTCAGTCCATTCCTCGTGGATCACGAAATAAATAAAAGGTCGGAACTTCAGTAAAAATATGAGACTTTCTCAAACTCTATGTGTTGTTTTACCAAACGAGTTTACAACCCTAAGAGAAGAGCAAACGAATCAACCGTTTGATGGTGAAGATAAATTATCCAGGGAATTGTAACAATACAGGGTCAATATTACTAAAAATCGTTACTCGCGAAATTTTGAAGTTGATACAATAATCGAATGATGCACCCAATTTATGTATGCCCCGCCCGACCATATACATGCATCCATGCAATAATAAATGTCAAATTTATAATTAATTGGGCTTTAAAACGTCGACAAACAACCTTCCAGAAAATGTGAATTTTCGACATTATTAATCCGTCAACTAATTGCAAAAATCGCGATGATTTTCGTGGAGCATCGACGCAAAGCGTCCTACCGCTCGAGCGGCTGTCGCCGTAATGAAAGTCTCGTAATGTTGCCGTTCGGGCGCCACCGTCCCTGACGTCCGGTGTGGGCGTACGACGTTGCACAGCCCACTCACGCCATTGGTTGAACCGGAGGATTTCTATTGGTCGATTGGGCGGAGGACGTGACCGGTTCGTCGCATCGCAGGACTCGGATAATGCGCGGACAAGGTTTTGGTGCCGCCCATTGTGCAGATTCCCGACCCCGTGGGACTCCCGTGCACGCCGTTCTGGCTGGCCGTGACACATTCGACAAGCGGCGCCGTAACGGGAAGCAACGCGCGGCTGGGGACTTGGCAGGACCTCGCCTCCTCACCACCAGAAATCACTCTCCCAACTACTGCTTCATCCTCGTTGTAAACGTCGACAGACACAACGTTGAGTGTTACATCGGCACTTTGCTACGAAGACGAAGACGATCGTAGAGCAACGAGGAGATTACTTCGCTCGTTTGTATCGAATACGAAACTAACGACACTCGAGTGGCCCTTTTGTAGAGTCGCCTTCGGAGTCTCGGCTTAACAATCTTCGACGAGCTGTCGAGGAAGCACCCAACCAGCGACGTGCTTTCCTCGGATCTTCCAGTGCAAGCTCGAACGCAGAAACGAGTCTCGTCTCATGGCAGCCGACTGGAATCGTGGCAATATTTCCCGCCAGATCCACCAGCGACTTCTCCACAGTCATGGTTTGAGGAGCTTCCATGACAGGGACCGCGTGTAAGGGATTTTCTTGGAGCAGTGCGTGAGTGATACGACGAGGAGGGTGATTGTGAAAATTTATCAGTGTTCGAGGACCGTCAAGGTATTGTACGGCCAGTGAATCGTGTGATTGGAATAAACAGTCCTGTTTATCAGTTTTATTATACCAGAGGAAACGGAGAAGCAGACTTTCCGGCAATAGTTACATCGGTAAACGCAAAAGAGGCGCTTGGAAAAACTTTGTGTCTGCGTTATTAAAATCTTCGTAGTTCGACTTTAGAAGAATCACAGTGCTATCGAAGAATAAGCGCAACTGCATGTGGCTCATAGAGGAACGTTCACGAGGAAGTCGATAGATGACCGACCTTGAAGGTGGAGGCAACGTGTCACGACCGCCAGGTGTCGGCAGCTACGGAATAGTGAGCTCGCGTTACTAATACGAAATCAGAGACAAGTGGGTGGTAGTGTCGCGTCGATAATATTCATCAGATGTCACTTGAAGCGTGTCCGCCGCGAGTCCACTTAGATTGGTAGTTTTAAAATAATAGTGGGAGACTACTTGCGGGATTCAGTTTGCTGGTGGCAGCAGCGGCACGAAGGACGAAGCCTGTTGCCCCAGGAGGGTTCTTACGGCCTCACCACGCGTTCCGACGAGTGGAGCGGTCTCCTGCCCAGCTCCACTATCGTGGGTGCTGGGGGGTCACCATGGCTGGGACTTGGTGCCGGCGGTGGAACCGGTGCCACCGGAGGTGGGGGCAGCCCCGTCGAGCTCGAGGGACACTGGGGCAGAAAGTTGTATGGTGCGAGCGTCGCACCACCTCCGCCCCCGCCTCATCATCATCCACGAGCACCCCTAGTTTTTGCGCCCCAGGACATGCGACAAATACTCAAGGAGGAACCGGTGCCCCGTGCTTGGCCTCAGCCAACGCTAGCTGACAATGCATCGTGAGTATATACACAAGTTCCTTTATTCCTCCTTAGCATAGGAGACCGAATAGATGCGCTGTTAGGCCTCAACGATCTTGGACCGTTTATCGCCGACGGACGCAAAATATTACGTCTCTTGAGAGTAGATACGAGGCAGCCCGACGCGATGAAGTCTTCTGACAAAAATGCATGAGACATTGACCGAAGATTTTGAGCAGATATGAAAATTCGTAAGAAACTTCTAATATGAGTCACAACGACCGTATTTTGGTGGTAAACTTTTAAATGTTTATTCCGAAAACTGTATACACGTGGCCAAAGAATAAACATGGTTTTTAAATATACGTCAGTGTTGAAATTCCTGCCATTAGGCTGTTCCACATTTCTCAGCTTAAAAATACATTATTATAGATAAGTCGTGGGAATTGGTACTCACAAAGATGCTAATCAGTCACCAGTTATAGTATTAAAACTCGAGATTGCCAATATTTAAGATTGAAAAATCACAGAAAAGCCTGAAACTGGGTTACGAGACTTCATTCTCATGCTCCATTTTCATCGAGCGATAGAACCTGCTAAAAGTGACGACGCTGTAACGGATAGCGTATACGGTCTATATGCATCTATACATGAGAACAGAAGTACGTACCTAACACATGAAGTCACACCGGCGAACAATAAACCCGCGGTTTATTGCAGCCACGCTTAACGGATTTGTACGACGTGCAAACGACGAAAGGTGCAGATACGGGCGAGAGCGAACGAACGGGCTGGCGGGGGTGGCAGACAGGGTGAGCGAGTCGAGCGCGAGCCGAAGGTAAAGCCACGATCGCACCACCCGAGAGAGAGGTGGTGTGTGCGCCAGCTCACGGTCCTTTAATCCAATAGCGGTTCCCTTTAACCAACCCCTCGTGTCGAGGTATATCGCGACATGCCGGGGACTAACCAAAACCGGAATCGAATTAATGTAATTGAGAATTTTAGCGCTCTTGGCTCGTCAACGAGCTCCGTTTCGGAGGCGACTTTTTTCCTTATTTTAGGCTAATTTTCACCGACGTTTCCTTCCATCGAAGATTCAGTAGAATTTCACTCTTCCGGAAGAGCCAAAATCAATGATTATTTTTCATAAATACAGAAAATTTTACATTTGCTGGAAGAGTCAATTCAACTCAGCGCAAAGCATTCATATCGTACAATTTTTATTCCTCCTTGGTATCTTCGATATATCACTTTGACCCACGATAATTGAATATCCGAGAAACTTTTTCATCGTGCAAGCTCTCGGAGCGTTTACTCCGTGAGTTGAAATAAAAGCAAACAAAAAACATTGAAAATTTTTTTGCTCAACGAGCGCTGAATAAAAGCGAGGAGAAAGAATCTCGCTTACGACCTATCTCGGAACTGCTAAGTTCTCCGACAGCTCCCGCGCGTTATCACATTGAAGTGACTCGAAGAAGCGTCGCCAAGATTTTACCGTGAAGTTTCTTTCTGAAGGGAACGTCAGTGAGTGTAACCTACAAACGGGAAGAGCTTCAGAGAGAAACAGCAAAGCATAGAAGGCGCGTGTGTGTGTTTGTGGAAAACGACAAAGACGCTGGCATTTTGCCTGACCCTACCGCACAACGTTATCGGGTGAGAGACTCTTTCGCGCGTTCGTGGTTCGGCGAGAGCGCAACGGAGCTCAGCTTCTCCACTTTTACTTCGTCTCCCCCCAAGGCCGTTATAAAACTCTTAACTTAACCGGATATAACGTAACTTTTGGATAAACCTTATAAAAATTTTCAGACTTTTGAGAAAAGTGCGCTGCTACACTTTATCAACGACAAGTTTTCACCGAACGAAACAGAATATTTTCCTGTATTGTGCTCACAAACGAGAAGCGACTAGATTTGAATTTATAATTGAGAGAAATTCTCGTTCGGTGACTTTATTCTCAATATTTCGTAGGAATATAAACCAGAACGTATTACACATTGCTCATTATCAGCTGTGAATAAATAATGAATTTACGAATTATCGCACCCCCGGTTCGGAAAGCGAGATTGGTAAACACTATGCGGCTTCAGTCGTAGTTATTACAACTGCCACGGTATATAATGGTCCACCCTTTGCGAGCTTTCTGAACCAACTCTCGTAATAACTAACACCGACACTCTCGTGCATTACCTACGGATTTATTGTAATTCTGCGCTTTCGCGATTGCTCTGCCCTCGCAACTGCGTACCTGCGTGTGTGTGTGCGTGGGCGCGGGTCTATACATCAAACAGCCTTGTATTTTACATGTGTTTATACACGAAAGGGGTGTGCATGCGTTCGGGCATAATTCAGAACGCGTAAATGGCGACTCTCTCGTCGGCCCCTACGGCCTCGCTTCGAACGCTGCACACGAAAATGCCCGATGGTTTCAAAAAGCTAATGGCATCGATGCGCGGATTTTCCGTATACAGAGAACGCTAACGATATTCCCATGAACACATATCTATACGTCGTAAATGTCGTTTATTATATTTTCTAGTGATCGATATCCTCGAAGCTTTTAACATTTGCTCCAAAACATATTAACACATGAGTGAATACTCGAGGAAATTTCTAACCTACTGAATTAGACTGATGTGAAGCCATAAAGAGAAGAAGCCCGCTGCGTGTCGCGATTTTTTAGGCGACAATACTGGAACGTTATCCCAAGTACAGTGAACTGGGAAAAAAGCATGAAATTTACCATTCTCCGAATAATTTTAGCTTCGATTCGTCATCTTTGTGTGAATTCTTGATGGAGAAACGTGCGAGTGTAACAGGAAGTAGAGTGAGTGCACGGAGAGACTTTTATATGAATATTTGAGATAATTACATGAAAATATTTGCTATCTTATGTAGTAGCGCTGCTCTATATCGCTGGTCTATCAAATTTCACGAAAATGCATAGTAATTTTGGTGCCGGGAGCAGTTCTCTCAAATTTAACTATGTAGGACGGGCAAAATGTAGGTCTGTGACATTCTTATACTTGGCAAAATGTTTTAAATCGGTGAATTGGACTAGACAAATTGGTGAAATGTCTTTAATTTTTGTATTGTTGAGTCGCACCGTCCGAGAAGAAGTAAATGTTATTTTCGACAAAGATTTACTTGACAAAGTTCTCTCATGAGGGAAGTGACTGCTTGAAATTTTACTATGTGCCACTGGTCAATTTTTTCATGTTTATACTCGCAATACCTCATAAATTTGGTGGGCGCATGAGTTTGCTATGTTATCGAGTGAAATTCAGTGCGGTAAAAAGAAAAATACGAAACTACAATTTTCCGTGTAGCACGGAGAAACGATTGCTAAGTTATCACCTAAATTTTCGTCAAATCATTTCATTGTTTACTATCTTTTTAATCAAGATTCGCTCAGTCTCCATTTTTGTGGACTGTGCTAATGGTTCCCCAAACGTTTTGCATTATTTGACACACTCCGTATCGATGATTATTGTAATATCGATATGGTCCGACGTTGCTATAAAAACATAGTAATTTTTCGTATAAAAGTCTCTCCCTGTGGAGTTATCCGTGTGGAGAAAATGCTTGCAAGATCAAAAATACCGCGAAAGAGTTGAAGGGAGAGCAGAGCATCGCGCCCGTCCGTATTCGCCTATGAATGTAAACATCGTCGTATAGGTATCGGTGAATATATAAATGTCCCGGGATAGGGCATCCGTGTATCCGACGGCGAATATCGTTATCGGCTATGAAAACCGTACACGTGGCAAATTATACGATAAACGCGGATCGAGCATGTAATTATCACCTCGGCATGGCGAGGCTCTCCGAGAGGAAGGAGAGCTCCATAGGTCCCTACTGAAACAGCAAACACAAGTGTGCTCCTGTGTGGATGTGCGCGCGTGAATCTTTGTGTGACGGGTCCGTTGTACCGACACAAGTATGCGGTGAAACGTGAGTTCCTCATACACGCGAAATATTGGATTGTATAGCCAAGTACCGAAAATGGTAGCATGTGAGTACGAGGAGAAAACGATAACTGTAACAACGCACGGGTCACTATACGGTGCGTATGCGAGGCAGGGTGGTTCGTTGTTTCGTTCGTTCGCTCGGGTTCGTTGATGGGGGGATGCGCTGCGAGAGAGAGAGAGAGAGAGAGAGAGAGAGAGAGAGAGAGAGAGAGAGAGAGAGAGAGAGAAGCGTCCGATAGCCCTGAAAGCCTCTCGAATGGGAGGAAGAACGAAATGACGCGAAAAATAGCCGCTTAATAGAGGAATATTGGCGGGAAGTGCTCTCCGGCCGCGTGATTATAATTATTCGGAGCTGCTAAATTGCCTCTCTCGCCTGCTCTCGCTCGCTCGTGCGTACACACCAAATTCTACTTTGGAGCCTTCCACTACCTGCCCCCCGCTTCTGGACTCGCAGTCGCTGTTTCGTCTCTCGTATCACTGTTGTATGCTCTTTACGCGTATCTCTTTTCCAGCTTATTTCCCACATGTTCGGTCTCTCGCTCCTGCTCTTCCGTGCATTCGAACCTATCGCCGTTGAATAACTCGTCTATTTTTCTCCATAAAAACTTCTGTTCGTAACACTCCGAAATTAAAGGTGCGTACGCGTATACGAAACAACCGGATATTCGAGTATAAGAGAGCCGAGCGGTGCTGGACATTGGGACGTGGACATTTCGTGGTTCTTGTGATTTTGAAAACAGCTCAGGCGTTGCGCGCCTACCGTAGCTCTTTATCCCATCATGCTCTGCTTCGAATAATCTGTTCTCAGTGTAGTGCGACATTTTCACCGAATTACAGATCCCACTGCCAGTGAGAGTTCGAGCATAGCGTAAACAGTTGACAGTCTAAATTCGAAGGAAAATGGAGCACTCATTGCGCTCGAATAATTTTCCTGAAGAGTTGCGTTCGATTTACCCGAGCAGATGGACTCGAGTGTGGAAACAACGAGGAAAATCTCTTGACGTACCAAGTTTTTTTCTTACCACAGAAATTCGTAACCCAGCAACAGACTTTTCGTGTAGTAAATAGGCAAAGAGGGTAAACTACGATTGGACAAACACACTGTGAAACGAGGTTGATTGTACCAGCCCCGAGGTATATACAGACGCTTTTTGGCTTATCCGACAATACACTGATCTTGTGTGTGCTTGGTGTGCTGCTTGCGCTACATAATTCCATACTCTCGTTGTAGCAACTGCTACTCTATAGCGTACACTCTGTAACCACGTTACGTTATAGGAATTGGTGCATGGCAAACGGTGCAAAATAATCGGACGTCGAGAGTTATGGGGCGCGAACCAGCGGCCGGTTAATCAGCCACCGATAATTATCGACACGGGCAGTACATCACCCCCAACCCTTCGGTATCCTCGCTCAGCTCCCTCCCCCTTAACCGCTTGCTCTCGTATACGGAGCTCCTGGTTTCATCCCCTGTGCTCACAACCCCCCGCGCCCCGGCAACACCGTTCATTCTCAAATGTGTAGACCTGTTCGACCCTCGACCATCACGCTCTCTCTCTCTCTCTCTCTGTCTCTCTGTCGCTGCATGTATATGCATATTCTGTCCTCTTCTTGCGTCCAACCCCCGCAACACAGCCTTGCCAGGCATGTGCGGTTGCGAGAGAACACACAACGTGGAGGGGTTGGTCGAGCGATGGGCATATCCCACCCAGGTCTACGTTGGCGTGACAAACGCACCGCCGATACCATCATTTATTTCGCAAATGTGCTGCAAAACTGCCGCTATTCATTTTCGAGGCAGTCGATTCAGTTTTCCGCTCGGAAAGCTTCGCGACCAGCAGCACTGCTCCTCTCTCTCTCTCACCCCCCCGTAAAATTCGTGCCCCCTCTCGCCCCGCACTCTCGAACTTTCTCTTCTCGATCTGTACATATGTTTGTATATTCGTAATATATAGACAATGTTACCCCGCGCATCCCGTGTTTCCCGCGACTGCGGCTTTGGTTTATCGTCGCCGCACGCCCCCACGATAATGCAATTTCTATGCTCGGTGGATTTTTAACCGCCGAACGTCACTGGCAAAAGTACTCGACCCTTTCCCTTTCCCTTCATCCGCTCAGGCCGAGTACTCGAAACGCGAACTCGAATTGAAAGCGATATACGTTATAACTATAATGTGTGTACAAGCATCGACGCTATCCTCCAGAGACCGATATTCGCTAAATATGCACAAACGTCAATGCTACGTACTCGTAATCCAAAAATATAGTCATTCAGCTCTGTACGATATTAACTACAAATCGATTGATTATTAAGACCTTGCACATGATTTTTCAGGCTTTTCTTATGCGCCGGACCGATGAAAGTCATTTCAAGCGCAGTATTATATGCCGCTCTTTTTTCAATCTCCATTGCATGGTCAACGCTCTTGGGATTCGTCTCAAATAAGAGACAATTCATTTTTAACATTCATGAGCATACTTTCCAGCCACGAAGAAGAGGGAGCTTCACAGCTTCGTCGAGTGCCAGCTTTCTCGTTTATCCAACACCGCAGTCCCTTTTTGCTTTTTCGGGGGAGTTAAAAATAACGAGAGAACATAACGGCTTTCGCACGTCGGTGAGAATGGCCGAACGACCTGGTCGGCAAAGGCGAAATTTGAGGCTTGCTAACGTTTACACTGTACGCTTTTGTCATGGGGAAAAAGTACGATCGTCTCAGCACTCCAACTTGACGTAGTCTCGTCCTTACAATAGAGACACGTTGGGCTTCCCTCCCCCATCGCGAGCAATTCTTCTCTCAATATTCCCGTGGAAAAGCGTTAATGTCGGTGCGTTAGTTTGGACTAGGTTAATTATTCAGGGTGTCGGCTTAATTGCGGGTAAAAGTGAGGTGACAAAATCCCGCCTATGCCGTATCCCCTGAGAGCAGAAAACTCTCATAATCAAAGTTCTCCTGCTCTCTCGTTTTATACCGGCTTCAAACTCATTAAATAGTCATGCACTTTGAGTTAGTCATGTGAGAAGATAATGAAAAAGTAAAGTACAGCATACAACTTTACAGGTATTAACTAATCGTCACGTAGTTCGATCGATCAATTTGTTATTAAAGACACTATTTTGAACAGAGTTGAAAATTGAAATTTCGCTTTCAGTTGCTTCATTTATTCTTTCACTTTATAAAGATACAAATTCGAGAAGAGTTGAGAAAATTTTCAAAAATAAACTGCTCTCCGTTCGAGCGGATACATATGTCAATGAATTTTATTCTCAACGAGTCCCATTTTTGACGGATCATTCATAATAAGAGAGGTTTCAAGTTATGTAAACAGTGTGATTCTTTTTGTAAATCTCGTGACTGAAATATTATTCGATGCTCTGCAAAAATATCTCTTCAAAAATAGCTGAATTCATAACGTACATCGTTCGTTTATCAAGTCAAAATAATCTTCGAATAAAACTTCGCAGTTACTCGAGGCTTTTTTACCGAGCTATGTTTATCTCAAAAAACAATAATTTTGCAGAATATCGATTTTCCAAGAGGCCTCCATTGCAATTGCAGATTGAAAATGATTTTTACAGCATCGAAGCTGCAGTTCAACTCACCCACGTTGTGCAGCCTTTCATCATTTTTGAGAAGCAAAATATTTTCGTGTCTACCTAAAGGTGAAATTTGCAGTGCTCCGTGATTTATATTTGCGCTCCGGAAATATTATTGCTTCGGTGGTTTGCAGCATAACTTAGTTGGCAGATAGGTCCGTGTGGAAAATAGAAAGGAAAGAGTCGTCGGTGTTACACAGTGATAGGAAAAGTAGCGGCGGGCTACTGACCAAAATACTCCCCTGGGATCACCCCCATGCTATTTTGACAGCTTGAAAAATTGTCGCCAAATTGTTTCTCAGTTATGAAGCGTCTTCCGAGCTTTTCCCTCACTCCTATATTTATACGTGTGTGTCTCTCGATCTGCCGTACGTCGTGTCCTCCATCCAGAATTCTCGTATAAGTATATATACGCTTATACGATCTCTTGTATGGAAGACCGAACAACTGCATTCACGAACCGCCCTCAAAGCGAAGGAAGCACTACGAAGGTACGGAGATCTCGAAGTTGAGGGATGGCCGGTCCCGAGAGATCTCTGTGAATCTCCCGTCTTGCGTTTCCCTATGCGCGCGCGCACACTCGTTCTACCTATTTGTGCCAACAGGCCCGGAAATATCCGTGGGCACTGGGGATACAGTTTCTCAAAGTTGTTGAAACGTTTGTTCCTGCACATGCGTTCCTTCGTTTCTCGCCTTCGGTGACATAAATATATCTTTTTATATCCATGCTCAATCCGGGCCTTCTGATTGCAGTCGATATTGAGTTTTTTCTAAAAAAATAAATATTATCTTTTCAAGAAATAATCATTTTAAATCGAGTTTTGACATTGGAGTTTCGATTCAGGGCGAAGGGGGGTTGGATTGAAAATTAAAATTGTGTCGTTACCTGCGAATAGTTGAGCAGAAAGAAATGATTCACCACCACCGTAACATAAAGACGCCAAGTGCATGCACACAAAAGCCAGGCGGTCGGGCGGTCCTAATCTCTACACATGAGCCCTTAATGGGATTTTAAGGCGTCGCGGTCCACCTGAGCTCGGTTTCCTCACCCCTACGGAAAGCGAAAGACCTCTCTCCTGACCTCATTTGTCTTTCTTGTGTCCCACCGCTTCCCTAAAACTGGACACTCGCCAAGGATGGGCTTACGTATATCTGTACATAAGGATAGACCTGAGAGAGAAAGATTTTTAGGACGGAAACTGGATTATTCTTATACAGCTATCTTAACAGCAATGTTTTTTCTAACGATAAGAAATAAAGAAAATTTTGCCACCTCGCAAAGTTACAGGCGAGTGCTTTTTCAGTAGGCAAACTAAAAATCACGATAGAAAAATAATATACGAATTCCCTAAACGAGAATATCGTGGAATTGTTAAAAATGTGGAGAGTTTTTTCTATATAACGAGGATGCCTTGGGCAAAAAGCTTTTCACGATAATGATTCGGAATTCAATAAAGTTTCTGAGGAATTACAGAATTTTATTAATTTTTTGTTTCAGAGTTGGAATCGGCAAAGCACATTTTGAGAAGCAGCCACCGAGCAATCTGAGGAAGAGCAATTTCTTCCACTTCGTGATCGCGCTTTACGACAGGGTTGGTCAACCGATCGAGATCGAGAGAACAGCCTTCATTGGTTTCGTTGAGAAGGATCAAGTGAGTCAAGTGTGTACCAATGCACAGATACATTACATAAATATATATATTTACCAACCGTTGGAACACGAACTTACACCGATTCAATCGGCACTGAAATATTTGAAATTCATGAAAAGAGAAATTTGTACGTTCGAGGTGAAAAAGAACTTCGTTGAATCGATCGCTCTCGCCGCGCGTCTATCCCTTTTTTCGATTTCGTGTGCGCACACTGGGATGAGAGGAAAAAGTGACAGTCGCGAATTGGAACACACACGACACCGAACGACGATCCGGTTGATTTCATTCAACTCTTGTCTATAACGCGGATCATTTTTACATATGTTAATTAGCCCTGGTCGATCGCGTTTGCCAAGAAACTTAAAAAAGCGATTAACCAAAATTCACGAAACGCTTCCTCTTGGGTCCCGTCTACCGAATGATTTATCAGCATTCCAAACTTTATTTTATTTTGATTCGTACTTGACACTTTCCGAGTGAAAAAGAAGAAATTTACTGTAACCGTTAACCGGATTGGAAAATGAAATTACGCCATTGAAAAATGCATATTCACGCGAGGCAAACGAAGTACAGAACGTTTCGTTAAAATATGTTCGAATTGGAGCGAAGAGAGCAGCTCATTTTTACGGAATTCAACGAATCAGTCGCGATAAATATTGGCTCGGACTCCGTGTCTAGATTCGCTCGTTCATTCCATAATCGCTTTTTCCACGAACAGTGGAAAAAAGAGCAGAAGAGTTGACCGAAGAGTGATCGGGCGAGGGAGGGGGAAGGGGACGGGGAGCAGGAGGTGATGTCCAAGTATTAATTGTCGCTTTATGTACGATTATAAATCGATGAACACGTAAACATTACTCCCCGGCCCCATACACACGCACATCCCGTCTGTGTTTGTTCATTTTCCGTGTCGGGTAGGATGATCGCGATAAAAAAATATCCACGATATTGTCTCGCGTGGTTACTGGGGTGACACTAATTCGAGCTACTTTCACATTCGTAAAACTGCGATTTCTATTACGTTTATAACGCATCGACGGATAAATATTGAGGACAGAGGAAAGCTCGTCAGGTTTCGGTGAGGCGATTTATCACTGCTGAAGATTCTTCGTCAAAATGTCAAAAAATGATGGAAGATTATTGTCGCTCGAAATAGTTATTAACCTAGAGTCGCGGCAGCAACTCGGAGACAAGTACATTTATGTCATGACGAGTTTTGCTGCCAGCGACTCTTTACCGGAGCGATAGCGTCAGGAAGTAGCAGACATGGAAGAAAATAAAAGGCACGAGTTTACTTATTCAAAGCCAATGTTGCTTATAGATTATGCTTTTTCAATTGACAGCAACTTGTACAATGTTTCGATCCAACAAATGGAGGAGTTACTTTATTCACAATGCAAGTGTAAAGTATTTTCCACGCCATAACTTATTCTCGTGATTTCGAGACTGATTTCAATTTCACAATTACTATTATTATTAATACAACACGAATGTGGTGCTCGGAACTAGTATTCTGTAGAGTTTTCTCGATAATTGACGTTTGAATGTCGTTTCTGTAAAAAAAAATCGCCGTTTCACAAACGATTGAAAACATACTGAGATAGTCATAACACTATACTTCAGGAAGATCATGCGTTATTTGCGATTCAGAAAAGCAATTGAACTTTTTTGCTCTTTTCGTGATCAAAGAAACGATTAAAATTTATTCTCGCAATTAACACGTGTAACTTATTCGTTGAGATTGATAAATTTTTAATTTAATGATAGCGGTTAAAATACTTTCGTAGTAAAATCGTCGAGCAAAATGTGACAACAACCATTTTCTATTTATATGCGTATGCATATCTATATTTTAAACCAGCTGGCTCATGGTGTTGTTAAACCTTCCTCCGTTTAGTCGTTATTACTCGTTAACTTCAAACAAGTGTTTTTCTTTTCCCGTTATCAAATTATTTTCACCGATAACAAAGCTTTCTCAAGACATCATTGATATCTAAAAACATTATATTTTCTTATTCTCATTTTCGGCTCTTAAAAGTTGGGAGGATCCTATTTCATTAAATTTAAATGGTCGCACAGGAAGTGTGCCAGCCATAAGAGCCTGCGTTTAACCCTTCAAAAAATGGGATTTTCGTTAATTGTTATCTCAACTAGACCGAAGATCCTATAATAATTCCAGGAATAGATGCACGGTGTATATTTTAAGCATAGTTCCAAATTTCAACTCTCAAAGTGAGAATTCTCGATTTCCATTAGATTCTCGTGAGCTTCCTGAATTCATGCATCATCAGCCAAAATGATAGGATTCGCCTTGCTTCGTTCATTGCTCAAGTGAGAATTCTTGTCGAAAATCACGTAGAAGCAGAAAAGTATCTTCGTTTATATAGTGTTTCATATTTAGAAATGAAACTCCATATATTTATCAGCTGGAGCAGACAGTGTTGGTGTACCTACACATGCGCACATGTAATATAAATATAGCGCATTAAATGTAACATCTACTCTAGAGGGCACTTGTTATACGGTTCTATCTAGCGATATTTCAACTTTCCTTGGGTAGGAACACACACGCGTAGCCCAGCCCAGTAGGACGATAAATCACCCGGTCATAAATCCAGGAGAACCCGATAATGCACCGTGTGGCGAAGGTAAAAGGGCGAATTCGCACCACTTTATATAGGCCTGGTTTATACAACGAGACAACGTTATCGAATTTTGTAACTGACACGAACATAGATTCTCAATGTCGGAGCTGATCATGAGGGGGTTATATACGAGTGCATGTGTAAATGAGTTTTGCGCGAGGAAACGCTCGAAGAATCGTGGCACACGTGGAAAAAGTAGCAACGACTTACGTTAAACAAAAATAACTCTCACTTGTTCTTGATTATTTAATACGAAGGTCAGTCAACTCAACTAATTACACGTCCTGCCACGCGCTCCTGTTTACATCGTGACTTTTGGAAGCCTCAATCCACTTACACTTTATATACACTCCATTCATACGTTTAAAGCCTCAGCTAAGTGTCCCTTCGTAGGCACATAACTGCACACGTGGGCAGAGGTAAATGAATATGTTCACGTTTGCCATGTAATGTTGACCATGCATGTTCCACATGAACATGTATTTCCTGTTCCCCTCTCGGTTCCTCACACCTTGATTATTCCGCGCCTCTTGCTCGACTGTCTCAACTCCCTGGCTAATCCTCTTCCGACTTCGCACTCCCTCTGTCGCTCTCTCTCTCTCTTGCTCAGCCGACATAACGCTTCATACATAATACCATGTACGTATAACTCACACGAACTGGACAGTTGCATCGCGTGGCCTTCCTATTAATTAGGGTCATGCACCGCGGGCATACATCAACCTCTGGCCAGTGCGAGCGCCACGCGGGTGTTTCTCCGGCGGAAGGGAGCTTAGAGAATACGGAGGCCTGGCACAGTATCTGACGTTTAGAAGCCTGGGTGTACACACATAAAGTACCTAATACTGAGCCAACTTGCTTCCTACAATTCGCGTAGAATGCTCCGGAAATGTTTCAACAGAAATTGTACTAAAACTGTACATTCAATGTGCACAGTGATGTGCCGTTTCTCTGTGAGAATATTTGCTGGTTCTTCGGACTTATCAATGTCTAGTGAGTGACTCCTTAAGACTGCTGCTTTGCAGTGCGGAGTGTAAGTGAATTCGTTACTTCGTCAACTATGCTGCCATTCGGTCGATAAATTTCGGCGACAGCTGCTATGCAACACAAAACGTCAGAAAAACTCTTGAAAGTATTGTTAAAAGAAAAATAAGGCAGTTTCAAGGACGAAATGTTGAAGATTCGGCTGTATTCCAAAACTGAGTTTTTCACATATATTTTATATTTTTTTCAGCCATCAAGGGAAACGTTGAGTCGGTGTATTTCCAAGTTAACAAATGCGAACATAAAACCATTGTATGACAAGGAAGTTTAACATGCAGGAAGTCGTCATAAAAGCACTGTTAATCGTCTCTCCTCGTAGGTTATGTAGGTTATTCTTCCCTGGAGCTTACTTACCATGTACACACCATGTGAGGGTAGCACATTTCCGGAAATAGCCCTGATGTTCGTAAACATCAGGGAAACGACTACTCGTCGACATCGACGCGTCGATGTGCTAGGAAAATCAACGGGCATGTGCTTCCGCCCTTTAAATTCTCGAGAATCTTCAGAGTTTCTAGAGATCCGAAAACTCTCAGATTTCAGTTCCAAACAAAGCTGCTTGACAATTTCGAATGATGTTTCTACCTTTTTAAGGCACGTTGAGTCTAGAAAATCCAAGTGATTACGTCGCTCTACCACGTGGTCATCAATCATCGATAGATTCGTTTACGGTTTTTCTTAATTCACCTCGAACGAGAGTGCGTTAGACCACGTCGTGCTTCGTTCTAACATGAAAAACAAAGCGAATAAATACTGGTGATTGAGGGTGGACGAACAAGGGGATGCCTAGTTGAAAATGCATTACCCATGGCCTGTCATGCATATGGCGCGATGCAACACACGCATGACTCGTCAACGCGCCGAGCCATCCGATAATTATGCATGGCACGCCATGAAGAAGAGAACACGATATATGGATATTTATGTAATGGCACTCCACTTTTAGCGGTGGCGCGCGAGACGCATCAAGAAATTAATAATTAGCGTGAGATGGAGTGAACACGTTACATGCGTATCTCGATGTAAAACCTATCATATCAGCCCCATCATTAGTTTTTAATGCATTTAATTAATGTGTATCTGTAACGTTGATTCGCGGTCATGATGGGTTCGTCGTACTCAAATGGCTGTGGGAGTTGTTAGATAACCAGAAACTTGAAATTTCTTTTCGAGATTTTTATTCATGATAATGAGTGCAATCATGGCAATTAACTTACTACAGGTTGGAAGAATTCAGATGTTACAATATTGCAGATTTGCGATATTGGGCTATGGAAAAAAAACTTGTGAAAATTCGTTGTGTGTTTATTAGCATGTTTTGTCCTGATAATAAAATTGCATACGTTCGTGATATTGCAGGAATCCGAGGGTCAAAAAACCAACAACGGAATCCAATACAGGCTCCAGCTGCTCTACGCCAATGGTGAGTTGAAGAATTATTTATGTTCCCGATCGAGATGAAGGACAAAGTAAATGGCTTTTGATATAAGTATCCTATACAGATATACGCAACACTCGATTAAAAATGTGCGTATAAAAGTAAAAATGGAATTTCGGTCGGACGAAAGGCTATACACAGTGAGAATCTTACTTGCTTTCTTAAAACGTCAACAAAACATCGGTCGGTATTTTCTTGCCCGTATATCTTCTCATGTTGGAGAAGGAGTGCGAGAATAAGAGGAAGTCGAGGGAAAAAAGAGCGAGGGGGGAAGGGAAAAGAGAGAATGCCGAGGATCGCAATCGATCTATAAACGATCGCGCGGTGTCGGCGGGTGGGCTCGCGACTGCCCGCTGTAAGTAAGCTGCACATATAGTTATGTTTTCAAGCTGTTGTCCGGGCTCGTTGGAGCGAGAAGATGAAAATGAGAGAGCATAAGAAAGGAGAGAAAGATTGAGAGAGAAGAAGCGATATTTTCGAGGCTGCTTCTGTCGCAGAGTGTGCCGCGCAGGTCCTGCTGGATCCTTTTATAATGGACCGTGCGAAGCGACGATGACGGGCCATCAACATTCCGTGCGGACACCCGGCGCTGGTCTCTTAGGGCAGCTAAAAAGCTCTCGATCGCGAGACGAACACTCGCCAAGACGCAAGACGTCCGTCCAGTCCGAAAGCGAGAGAGGAAGCAAGAGGAGGCGCGAGTCGCGTCGTCCAGAGAGAAAAGCCACAAGAGCATGAGCTCCCGCGCAACAGAGACATATTTTACGTCACTCGCCTACCGCCACTGCTGCACCTTCCTCTCTCGCATTCTCTTCCTCTCGCATCTCTCCTCTTCGGCGTCTCTTTCTCTCGCGACCCCCGGTATTGCAAAAAGAGACGCTTCAACGGCCGCTGAGACTTAGAACGCGCGAAACGTGCACCCGCGCTTTTTGGCTCTTTTATAAAATCTCATATATACACGTGTGCAGCCTCACGCATGCAGGACTTAATTCTTATACAGCTCCGATGAAAACCGGTAGCGCCTGTGCGAAAAACAATCACGAATCTAAAGACGATATAAGAAAATTGACGATAATCACGCCAGCAGCAACATTGTGCAGCTTCTGCATTGCGAGGAAACTTTTATGAACACGTTGAATGAGCGCACAAGACACTTCGGCCAGTCTTCGTGCACTTACTAACACCCGCCAGAATGCGCACAAATGCAATCCACCAGTCTTTTGCCAGTCCAAGTGCGTTTTTGCTCGCTCCGTATGGAACAAAGTCGGACCATGACAGAGACATATTTCACGTTCCTCAAATTCTCGTATGCATACAGAATGTTTTTTTCCCCGGCGAGTCACTGTGAATTTGGCGCAATGTCATGTGACGAGAATGATTAATAGCGCAAGCTTCCAATCCGCACGTTTTTCTCTGAAAGTTTTCACTTCGTCTTTACGCGCGCCGTTTTATCATGGATTAAAGCCTCTCATATCGAAATGTTTTTGCAACTTTTGAGTCGTAGTGGCCAGAAAATCATTACCGTCATTGCCTCTTGCCAGGCGTCAAATGAGCTTGGACTGATGCATATAAAAAACAGAGATTTGTGTGAAATCGAGCCTAGTGCTGGCACATTTTTAAGTACTCGTTGTCATGAAAAAGCAAATAAACAGAGAGACAGAGAGAAAGCCGGAACGCAGAGAAGAGAAGTAGAGCAGTAAAATGTGCCTTCCGTCGGTTGAGCCCGTGCCAGCAATTTTTCACTCCATATACGCGAGTTCGGTGAGTTCCTTACCCAGTAATCCCTTCAATCTTTTTCGTCCTCGAAGCTCTTTCCCTTTCCCTCTCCTCTTTCTCTCCATTCCCCGGTTTTTCCCTTCTTCATCTTCTTGCTTGGTTCTTGTCTCTACGATATCCCCCGTTGCTTTTTTCCCTTTAGTCTCCATGTTCCATCAGATCTTTTCTCTTTCGTCTATGGTGGAGGAAAGGAAGGAAAGTCAAGAGGCATCATCTTTGCTTTTGCTTCCTCTGTCCGTACCCTTTACGAGGAGGCAGCGTTGATAACTTTCATGTAGTACCTGTAAACACTTCCATGTGTTTACTCTAGTACAAGTGAACATATATGCCCAGTATACGGATACACATAATACACAATCGTTTTTTTGCTTATGATGCCAGAAGCCGATCAATCAATGCAAGATTTTCACCATGTCAGCGACGATCGAAGGCCTCTCCACTTTCTCGCTCTTTTCCCTTGCCTCGTTCTCTTCCTTTCTTCCTCTGCGTGGCTGACGCGAGTGAGGCAGGACCGCCCGAGAGCCATCTATGGACGCTGAAACGTGTTGCAAACATCGCGAACAAGAAACAACTAACTGTCGCAAAGTAAGCGAATACCGGAGAGGCGAGAGCGAGAACCGCGCGCGAGAGATCGCTCCCCAGGATATCGTTCTACTATTATACGAATACCGGATTGAAATCAAAGTCTCGTCATGATTTTCTACCGTTCCATTATTCACGTTAAGGGTGTAAATTGCTTGTGATCGTTCACTGGGCTTCCTTTTTGTTTCCGAGTATACACGCCAGTGTTTGCATGATCGACTGCACCTTTGAGATTCGAGTCTTTTTATCCCGATCGAAGGATAGCAGTGTTTCAAATGCTAGCAATCGTTTTGCCACTGAGATTGCGAGCAGCTGGAAATGCGAGATACGAAAAGGAAATGAAAGATTAATTAATCCTAATAGGCTGACGATCTGTTGGCCAATCTGAAGGATTGTTTTTTTCTAAAAGTATGTCGTACTTATGTCTCGGTAAAATGATATTTAACTAGTTCTCAATTGAAAATATATTCTTGACGGAGCAACTGTTGGGCCTCAGTAATCGAATATTCTTTTTGCTTCTAAAGCGTTCAAACACATCCACGAGGATTGGGCACAGTGTTTATAGTTCTGAGTTCTCGTTAATTTCCCTTTAAAGTGGACTCGCTTGTTGCGACTCAGAAAATCCTTTGGTTGATCTCCATTCGATAGTATGTTCGCTATTCCATATTTTTTCATCTCGTCTTTAATAAAAGTTTCATCCCCAAAATTCTGCGTGGCCGGTGGCACGTTTCATTCGGCACAAGCGAAGGTTTTCCCCGTCTCCTTTGCCCCGTCTTCGCACCGCTCGACTGGTCGCCAAGACAAATTGAGGTGCGAGAAGAGCACACGCTACGTAGTCTCGTTCGGTTGTCGTTCGAGTTGCACACGATGATCGGCAGAAGCAAGCCCCGATTCTCCGCTGTACGTGCACCGCTCACGAATACGGAGGAGCGTTTACAGCGGATACGCACACGGACAGAAAAGAACAAACTCGGGCGCGCGACTCCCCATCAGGTGTCTCGGTGCTCCGCGTCATCGCGTCACCGATCACCCGTCCAGAGCAATAAATCTATAATTAAATAATAAATAAGGAGCGTTCCCCGGGCGCGTTCGTCGAGTGACGAGCAAAGTCTCCTCCCATATCGGGTCCTACCCCTTTTTGTCATCGGATCGACTCACCGTCGTGACTCTCTCGCGGCTATCATCCTCTGCTCCCTTGTCCCTTTTTCGTTGTCTCTCACACCGAGGCAGATTCACCTATTCGACTCCGTGTATAGCAGCGTAGCTATTCCACGCTTGTACACATTTGATTCTCCTGTTGCGAGGGCTTTCAGCGTAGGATCGTCACCACCGGTAATATACCTCGCTTCATATATATCTTCCACGGGACAAAAAAACAAAGCAACAGCAACAAATGCCAGAAGGAGTGACGTAGAAAAAACAGCAGAGATATATAAACTGCTGCTACTCTTCGGCATACTGTGTTGGGTATACGCTTTGAGTAATAAGAGCAATACCAATTATGGGAAACGAGCATCCTCGTCATTATTCGAGAATCGAAGTATAAGCACGCAATCAGCGGATCACCTAGCAGCCCGGCGCTGTACACACGCTCCGTCGTCATCCATCAGTCTCGCCTCTCGTCGTGACTGGTCACTGACCACCCTGCAAGTGAATTTCCTAGTTATGCTAATACTCGAACCCATGAACGATATCACAGAAATGCCATCGATCCAACCAGCACGTGTACCGATCGAAAGAGATTCGTGTTAAGAGAAAATCGATACGCTTTTGAGTTCCACCGGACCGCAGTCTGATCGATCGAGTCTTTTTCTTTTCTTTCTTAGCCACGTCACTTTTTTCCGCTCCCTTTACCTTCAGGTGAGATACAGTTTTTCGTGCATCTTTTTCTTACTCCGACAAAGATCCGATGTGTGTTAACACTTGGTTCAACATTGAAAACTCCGCTCGTAGAGTAAATCATTCCAAAGTCTCGATGCCTCTGCTTTTGTAAGTATTGAGCATTCCGGTAGCTGCAAGGAATGAAACGTTTGGACGTGTCGTCTATATTCTTAATCTTAATATAACTTAATCCAGTATTTAGAATCGGTTGTTTGTACAGATATATTAATAAAACGAATTCTGTACTTAGAGTTCCATCTTTACGTACGATGACGTGGATAAAACACATACATATATATCTCACGGTTTAGTTATCTCGCGGTACACGGCTAGCCGTATGTGAGACCTCGGAGCCATGCGAGTAAGTTACTTCCGGTAAGCCACGACGCTTTCTCGAGGTAATTTGTGAGCTAGTTTTGGCCCGAAGTATCGTAATCCACGGTAACGTTATGTGATCCTTGTATGCTTATAGATATATATATTCAAAGATAAAGATACATAAATACATATATAAATATATCTATGCTAGGGGAGAAGACTAGCAGCTAGTCTGCCTCAGTTGCCGCAGCAGCAGCAGCAGCCTCTGCAGTCTTATATCGGGATTACTTGGCTTATGCTGGACACACGACTGGATACAACCAAAAGGAACGAGTAGGGTTTTCCTCTCGTTGTGGCACTCTCCGATGCTCCCTTACACAGTCTTTATAGATTCGAAACTTACCGGCATAGACTATTCCAGGCTGAATCTCTCGGGCTCTCTTTTCTTCGACCCAAAAAATGTCATAAAAAAGGTTTTTTGATTTTTTTTTGTTCAAACGTAGTGTAGATACGTGATATCCGGAGTCTGATCACATGATACAATCGCTCGATTTGATGATGAGATAAACAGTAAAAATTTCAATGAGGATGACTTTTCTGAAAATTTGTTTTTCAATTAAATACACGGGGAGAATTAAATTTGAAAAATTACCGTCCAGTAACGATAGTGTGGTGACGAGCTACGAAAGGGAAAACTGGTTTGGACACTAATTTTTAAAATCTTTTTCAAATGAGCCCAAAACGATCAATGGGAATATTATGGGAATTGAAGAAATTGAATTTTGCTAATAAAAAAAATAATATTCATTGTTCGCAGTAGAAAGTTTTAGCGGAATATTTAGTAAATTTTGAAATCACGGTGAATTTTACCGCGCTGCACTATAGAAATTTCCGTACGAATGTTTACGTTAGGATGCGGCTACATTGGGGACAAGGATGTATCTTGTCGCTATTCCGACCTATTTCCCCACAGTTTTTATATGTTCAGTCCTTTGTTGAAGTGTGTAAATCAGCGTTTCAGTGTGCTACGAAATTCGGAAACGAGTGACCGATACCTACGTTAGGGGAAAGAAATTTGAAAAATAAATATTGAAAATTTTACAGTGCGTTACTGGAGTAAATATTTTTTCTTAACTTGTCCCCGGAGTCAAATATATCCGGTAAATATTACAGTGAATTTCACGCCAAAAATAACCGTTCAATTCTCTCCGTGTACGCAGTTTACAAGTTAAACAATGAGCTTAAAAAATAGCAGTAGAAAAGTCTTCCACGAGTGAGCTCTTGCTATCTTTATACCTTGGTGGAGCATCGTTAAGAACAAAGTATCATATTCCATAAGGTAGAAACTATCAACTTAGTTGCTATCTGAAAACACCGAACATAAAAGTTGGCATTATTATGAAAAAAGGGTGTCATGCTGTCATTTTTGGCTCCTTCTCAAAGGCTCCTGAGTATGTAGATCGTAAGAGATCCTTTCTCAAAATAAATAGGTTGACGCTACACGCGGAAAGCTCAAGTATCATGCGAGAGGAGGAAAAAAACTGTAAAGCGCGGCCATAAACCGTACGCGCTTGGCAGCTCATGCACTAAGAAATGAGATAAAACTGTGAAGAGGAGTATATGGCATGATGCTTTTGCTGTTATTTTGCCATGTAGCCAGGGGGTCATGGATCGAGGAAGGGGGTCGAGCCCGTTTTTCTCCCACGGGAATTTTCGGCCAAGTTAAAGGCACACCGAGACAGGTTGTACCGATACTCACTTACCTGGCTCATCGAGGCCTTCTTACGTACGCGGTGCAATATATACACGTACAAAAGCTACAAGACTGCGTTGAAGAGGCTTCGAGGGCAGAAATACACAGGGGGGAGAGAACAACGGAGATTGTGCATATGTCCCAGGAGGAAAGAGAAGATGCAGGGATCGACAACCGCCGGACAATCTGCACTCCGCGTCCGCTCTTTCCTCCTGCTCGATCGAAAACACTTTTTAATATGCCACTTTTTCACTCCGCCCGTTCCTTTTCCCTCCACGCTTCTTTGCCCTGACTATATTTCACGATTTTTGATGCGCACGGGCCGCTTACAAACTCCGTACAGCGCAATTGATGAAAAAAACGTTAAATACGTCGAATGAGAGTTGGTACAAGACTGAGTCAAGATTATTCTGTTTTTCAGGTCTCAGACAGGAACAGGACATTTTCGTGAGGCTCATCGACTCCTCGACGAAACAGGTGAGCATGTTTTTCATTAATTATTGACGTTTCCGTTATTTTTTACGATGCTTCATAACGGTAAAGACAGTAAACTTGGCAGTAAATATTGTTCTTGATAAAGTTTGTTATTATTCGAACTTCGAGTCGGTGAAATGGAATTCGTCATTGAACATTTGCTTGATCGAATCAATCTGCTGTCCCAAGTCCCAAGTAACTGCGCACAGATAAAACGGAGCAAAAGATCGTTTGCACACGTTATCGCACACGTTACAAGCACTTAATTTTCCGGGGGGTTGCTTTCCAAGAGCCCAAAAAGCCCCTACTTCGCTGACAATGCGCTCCAGTCGTGGCAATGTCCCATCCCGTTATCTGAGCCACGTGGCTCCCGGAGAACCCTCCAACGTTTCCGTACATACACCGCTCCGACTCTCGCCAACCACGTGTTATATGCACCCCTCACACTCCTAGACAAACATGCCTGAAACCCCGGGTCCGACGACCTCGCACGGCACCATCGCTTTTCAGCATTTCATAGATCCTCAGCCATCGATACGAGACACAAACAAAATAGACACGCGTACCCTCCGTTACCAAAAGGAAGATCGTCACCTTCTTTAGCAGCTCGAACTGGCGGATTGAGAAACCTGATAAAAGTTGCTACTACGTTTTCTCGCAGGTTTTGCAAACCGTTTAAGTTATTTCTTCATTGCGGTAGCACGGAAAACTTTATTCCAAGGTCAGCTCAAATTCTCAGTTCGAAAATCTTTGAAGCAGACCTTTGGTTTATCGCCTTTTTCGTCTCATTAATCTGTAAAAAGGCTTTGTCAACCTTGAAATTCTTGTCAGGGATTCTGGATTACTGCACATTCGATTAGTCAGAATTGATGTGTGATTCGAATAAATATTTTTGCTTTTCTGTGTTGTCATAACTACCTTGAGGCAGATCTGTCTGAGATTTTACCAAGTTTTCTAAAAAAATTCAAAAAAAGTACTAAACAAACACAGTGTCGTATTTTTCATAAAAGTTATGGTTTTCGGAAGTATTCCTGAAATTACATGAAGTAAGATTGAGCAAAAAAACCGAAGAAATTTCATGAGCGATGTCGAGGAAAGTAAATTTTTTTTAAATTAATTAATTAAATAGCTCGGATTGCTAGAAAAATTCAATGTTTTTATTACGAGAATGAAGAACCCGGCTGAAAACTCTTGCCGTATATTTGCGTGATCCACACTGATTTGGCGTGTGTGTTGCATTGTGACCGACAAAAGCGAACCTCGACTCTGTGTATAGATATTTGAATAATATAAGAGACACACATACCCAGAAAAAGGGGTGCAGACGAAAGTCTTTGGTCATCATCCTCGTCGTGTACTCGGGTCACAAAGACGTATCTACTTTCTTAAATTATTTTGTGTCTTGTACGCGGTGCTATATATAGGATCCTGAAGACTTGTCCAAGTGCCTATAGGTAAGGGAAAGCGCGGTCGCGCGACGTTTTAGCAGATTAAATCATCTTGCGCGCGAGGCTAGTGGTCGTGAGTTTGATTAAATATATAGGTATTGTGCGAGGCTACTTTACCGTATGCAGGAGGGTTCGTCGCGGCGAAACAGCGAGCGATGTTAGTTTTAGCTGATTAAATTACTAAGCCACTGTGCCCTTGCGCGATCAGAGTCCGGCAGTTTCTCTCTTCGTTCAACGACGCCGCCATTATCGTATTATGCACGGTTAATCGACAATGTTATTTGAAGTACCTTAATCGATTCCTTGTGGTGTGATCGATAAATTTTAAACATGCTTGGACTTGAAAAAGTCTCGTTCGAATAAATATAGCAAAAACTAAAACCCTTCAATTGGCAGACTTTTAGAATCGAAATTGTTTAATCTTGACGAAAAACTATTTTCCTTTTTTTTCTGATAAGAAACATTTTTTTACGACACGTATGACTGCCGACGACACGTATGCTGCTGGCAGAGCACTTCGTCTCTCGAAATCCATACAGTGATTTCCGAAGCCATTCCATCCTATTCTAGCTGTTCCGGTGATAAAGGTACGATCGAACTCGTTGACCAAATCGAAAATGCATTTGAACGTTGAGGGAGCGAGGACGGTGGAGGAAAAAATACAGAATTTATTCAAGTCGCACCGACTGCTTCGGTGGGGTCAGGTCGAAAGGTTGAATCACCCGCGTACATGGCAAGGGCAGGTTATAAATCTGTTATAATTGGCTCGATCGTCGGCTCTCGCAACCTGAATCGAAGCTCTCGCGATCCTCTCTCCATTTTATTCCTTCTTCCACCATTTCCCGAGTCATCCGTTCACTCGCCAATACCCCACCAACCTTTTCTACGTTTCCATTCCTGTAGCTACGTCCATGTACCTGTACATAGATTTCGTGCATGTGTATCTTCACATACCCATGTATACATGCCTATAGATTTGTAAGAACATACATGTCAGTATGGTGGACGTACGAGCGTGTGTATTAACAAGCCGTTGAATTTTCGTGGACGTAGGATAACTGCATGCATTCGTGTGATGCATGGAGGAAGGCAGTTTTTCAGTTTAACGTGCGCATCACTCCGGTGAAAAAAGAAAAATTGAGGAATCATAAAAAACGAAGGAGATAGAAAGGTAGAAATGAGAAACGCGAGAGACTTCCGGTTTCGCCGTTTTATTATATAACAACTACGGTAAATCGCATGTGCGCGGGCCAACGCACCGAATCTTTCGAAAATATAGATAGATAAAAGGCTTGGCATATCCGGCGGGCTATCCTGCTGGCTTTTCTCTGCAGAATTAAAAATGCTAAATGCTAATTAGTTCCGGAGGGCGAACATTTATCTGCCTCGTTCGCGGCTCTAGGAAAATTGTTGCGCCAGTATATATACGAAACGGTACCGCGGGAGCCCCTCGCGGAAAGAGAAAGACGGAGTGCGAAGATCCGCTTGAACCACTCACCGGAGACTTTCATTTACGATATGCTCATTCAGCGTCGTTATTCTAAATGAATGAACAACATGAAATTTCCTCTAATTGTGAAACCTTGTTACAGCCTTTTTTCCCTTTGAGACCGAACACCGCGTGACCAGAGTTATTAAAAGCGCGAGTTTTTTTATGTTTCAGCGTAATACAAGAACAAAGTTGAAGGATTTTAGTTTGAAGTATCTTCGCGAATGTCAAAATTTATCAATTCCACGGTTGAGTAACCTTCCAAATAATCAACAAAAATTACCGCAGTATGAATACGCGCAGGAATGATCGATCATTCGCGAATAAATCGTTCAGCGGTAAGCCTTGCCGCGATTTATATCCCGAAGACACCGATGATTATCAGAGACGATTAAGTTATCGATTGAATTCGTTACAGAAGCATTTTTATGCGGATCCTCATTGTCCGGGTTTTAAAAAACCATGAGAACTCCAAGATCGTCTGCAAGCAGGGTTGTTGTGACGGAGCTCGACGAAAGTAGGATCCTCGGTGAGCGACGGCGAGTCGAATAACCTAGCGATGCATACGTGCACACATGTGCACGAGGAGCGTAGGCGAAGGGCAGGATATGCGTTTCCCTTTGGGGTCCTGTCCCTTAATACTGAAATATGAGTATTTAACCGTGGATCAGGGAAATAATAAGCCCGAGATAGCTTAATCCCCGATAGATAAGAGCAGAGAAGAGAAAAAGAGCCGCCTTATAATGCGCAGGGGAGGGGATGAAAATAGAAGGGCTGGTGCGGTACTGCGACGAGGGGGATGCGAGTCGTGTGTGCGGGCCTATGTTGTTCAGCGGCGTGTATCCACCGCCCTGGTGAAAATATCCCTTGTGTCTGTGTGTCGATGCGAGAAGAACATTCTCCCAGGGGACTTTGAAAATCGATTCGGGATGGAAATCATTACTGGAGATTTGAATGACTATCTTAGAGCTGATCTTCGCTCTTGTCTCTGAAGAAAAGCTTGTTTCCCGGTTGGACTCTCTCACGGATGTGAAAATACTTGTTTCTTCTTTATGTAGCCTTGTGTGTTTATGAAGCAAAGTAGCAGCAGCTCATGCGATAAGACAGATGTAAATACGCATAAATATATGCCCATGAGGATGACGATAACTCAGTTTTATTGCTAAAGACTTTTTTCACTCCTGACCTAACTCGCAGCACGGAACCCTTGGAGTCCCTTTATTCTTTTGCACACACACATACACACACACACATCGAAGGAAGTAGTAAGATCGTTGAAGATAATTGAGACGTGAGATTCGATCGCGTTCCTCTTTCTCGCATACACTCAACATTTTTTACCTCACAGGGATTTAACTGAAAAATCGAGTGTGAGCTGCGGTGAGGGTGTCACTCGAAATGGAATAAATCGCATAACGATAGGCTCGGGGACCGGCGCGAGTCCGGTCTTTATTAGTCCTTCGCAAGTAATTCCCGTGGGAATTGGGAACGAAGGGGGTTTAAGAGTAATATTACCAAAAGTGTATGTGCTCTCCTTGTGGGACTCTGAGAAAACGAAGGAAGGCCCCCGTGGGGCCGGTGCTGACTGGTCGCACCCTCAGGACGCTCTTCTCCCGTATCCCTCCCGCGTGTCCCTGACCTCTGGCATCGTCGTCGTCGTCGTCGACGACGTCATCCTCTACGACAAGGAAACCGCTACAACGTGCGCTTCTCGGGGACCCTTGATGCCGACCCTCGGAGTCCTTGGCATCTCCTCCGAGACCCACAACGACATAACCACCCCGCGATATCCATCGGCGAATGTGTATTATGTAGGAGAGAACGACAGAGAAAGAAAACACTCAAGTGCGACGACGCTCGTTCTATATAACGCTGTGAAATATTCGAGAGTACCGTTCTCTGTTGCCAAGTCTGCTAACATCCGAAGAATCTCTTTTGGGATTTCGGTTCTCGATAGAAATGATTCCTCAGGCTTGCCTGTGAACGTGAGCCTCCTCTCGAGTCTCACAAAAACTTTCGCTGGAGCTCAATCTCTGCTCATTCTGCTATCATTCAACATTCGCACACTCATTCGTCAAGCAAATACTATTTCAGGGCTGCAGTATCCAATGGGAATTCCTAGAAATCATAAAAAATTCAGACGTCTATAAACAAATAACGGACCCGATGGATAATTGCTTCAAATTGTTCCAAAGTGCTAAGAAACGGTGGGTCAACAAAACAGTAGTAATTCGCCGTCGGTGTAGACCCTGCACAAACAATGGTAGCATGCCGCAGCGCTTTGCAGGTGCTACAAAGGTCGTATTGCTTCATCGCACCACTCCTTCGCTTCACTTACATGTTTAACAAGTACCGATTACAAGGCGGCTCTCAACACACCACGGCAGTGATGACACGGATAATAATGTGCATACAGACGAACCATTCCTGGCTTCCTTCATACTCCATTTTTCTTGTCTCGTGTACACGTGGACAGAAACAAAGTTCTGTAATTTGGATCATAAAAACGTCGAGTACACACTGAGAACCTATCCATTAGGTTTGCCACTTCAAAAAAAATGTTCTTTTCGATGTTATCTTTGTTTTAAATACATGGATGTCGAGACCATAATTCGTGATGATGAAAAACCTTCAAATGGGAAGACAGCACATCGTTTACGGTAGCAACTGATTTATCGTAAGGCGAGTTGCTCAATATGCTTAAGAATCAAATTAAATGCGCACTTTCGTTTGATCGAAAATGCCTAAATAAAAAATACGTCAACTTGCAGGATTCTCTGAAATACTGTAATTATTTAATTATTAACGAAATAAATTTTGAAAGTTATAGAAAACTGCTGAAAAACACTCGCTCCTGTAAAGACTCTCTGGAAGCGACTCGCCATACATAAATGTACTCGTCTCAGAGTCGCTACCGCGACTCTAGATTGAATCCAAATTAGTTTATCGGCATTTTTGTCGCCGCACGTATTGAAATAACGGACTCATCCACGTGGAAGAAAAAATTTTCACCCCTTGACTCGGCATCTCACTTTTTTCTTCTCCCTTCTTTTTTCTTGTTTTATACTTTGGTCCCTTCATCAGTTCTTTCCCTTTAACTGCTGTATATTCGGTGTACCCCCAACTTCTCATCCCTCTTTCACGCCTTGATTTACCTACCACCAACGTCTGCTGTATACACTCCGAGAGAAAATATAACCGAGCGAGGCTTCGTTTGTGCTGCAATTCACTTATTTCCAGGCACATAAATATTTCATGCGGTAGTACATTCTCACGGGTAAATCGCGACTGTTGGGCCCCGTGGTGTTTTAAAATCATCCAAAGGTAGCGTACACACTTTGCACCCGCTTTCCGGCCACAGGTTTCATCGCTGCGAGACGTAATCCTACGAGTTTTGGCACGATCCCTGTTTCTTAGTTTTCGCGAGTTTTTTTCGCCATACAATCATCGTATTTCCAATTTTTCATGTTCCGTTCCCCGAAAAACTTTCTATAAATTCCTCTTATTTAAACTCATGCAGTTCACATTACTAATTGTGCGATTATTATTAATTCATCATTTTCAATATAGCTTATCAATGCACAAAGTTCATCGAGTTGAAACGACGCTGGATATTCTACGCGCTTTAATTCATACTTTACTGCACACTAAAAAGCCCAGAGGTCCTATAAAATAAGAAACGAAACATAATTGGTCATTCATCGAAACAGCAATAAACATAAAATTACAAACAGCAAAAGTATCGAATGAGTATGCAATATAAAAATTCGACAAATTTTTATAATTGACGTATGAAAAATAATAGTTAGTAATTATTACGACGGATAACAATTCATAATGATTTCTCGTACGAAGGGTGTAGAAAAACAATGAAACAAAAGTCAATCGAAAGTAAGTGCTCGAGGTTAAGCGCTCTCGACACGTTCGTGTGTACAGAAGCCGCATTTATGGCTTCGTGTCACGCAAGTCGGACGTTAATGTTTCAAAAAATAAAGGAATCCTCAAAACTCACAGGGCTGGTCTTTTTTCTTTTTGTCCTTTCATCCGAGCGTCGATCTTTAACCAGCTTTCCCTCACATGAGTTTTCTTTTCACTCTCCTCGCTGCATCAGATCAAAGCTAAAGTAAAATGTGATCGTTCGTTTTGTCGGAGACGTTGTGTACGGCTATTATTCCCGTGGTAATCCCAGCTACTCTCAACGGGGCTATATGCTTCATACATAAATACATGAATACAAGGAGCGTACGACGTGTTGTCATTAAATAAAAATCAATCGGGAGGTCGTGAAGGAGGCTTAACGGATTTGCTTGCACCGCCCACGGCTTAGCCCTTCGGACTCCGGGATACGTTGTGATCTGTGCGCATCCCTTCTCCCAGTACTTCGCTAAACTATACACGTTCACGGACCAACACTTTCGGCCCGCATACACTCCGTTTCCGACGACCTAAACGAAATTGCGATTTTCCACGTGGGTCTTCTTCGCCGCTCCGCCCATTACTATCCTTCCCAAAATCCCTAAGTTTTTATCTCCCCGATAAATATGCTCAAGCTGTAAAATTCAATGAATAGAAACATGCTCATCAACCGCTCCCTAAGGGAAGCCAACAAATTTACAGATCGTCGTTCCAAAAACACGTTTATCAGAGTTCATGTATACATAAATATTTAAAAATATCTTGTACCAGGTATATTTAATTCCTCACATCAGAATTTTTCACTCCGAAATTCTGCATAAATGGGACACTGTACGCGGAGAAGCGTGTAGCACGTGCCAATAATTATTGTCTCTTCTGTTGAAAGTTGAATCAGCCAAATACTTTTCCTTCCCAGACTATCAATCATTGAGAAAATGGATTTCCTTGGTATTTTGCATACTCAAATTTGATTGTTGTATAGTGATTGAACTAAAAATTCGTTTCATATGTTGGAACGTCGATTGGCAGCGTGTAAAAAAAAATCTGTTTCGTGTGTTTACAGGCGATAATGTACGAGGGGCAGGATAAGAACCCGGAAATGTGCCGTGTCCTATTGACCCACGAGGTTATGTGCAGGTGAGTCAAAAGTCGTCCCATGAGGTTCTTGGTTTTGATAAACTTGAATCAGACTGCGGCAAAGTGTAGAAAGGGCTTTTTCGTTGTAGATTGCGTAGCATGGTGAACGCGTGCCTATGCGTAGATTCATACTTCATCACACGTCGTTCCACCCTTTGCGGTAGTAAACCATAAACGTAACGAGGCATACCAGGGGCGGTGTATATATAGAGTCGCGACTATACGTACTCTCGTGTTTCATACGAGGAGGGGTGCTTCGCAGTAACAGCTATATAGCTGACTCACTGGCCCATGGGACTTCCAACTACCCTCTCCAAAAATCCCCAAGGGCAATCGTGCACTCACATGGGGTGGCAATAGACTTTTTTTTTAGCGACTCGAAACTTCTGACGTTTTCTTCCATAACCCCCAAATGCATCAAGTTCATACACATTCGTCTCATCTTTCTCCTCCTTTTTACTTCGCCATGGATTTCATAAATAAACTATTATTGGAACGAGTCGTATTATTTTCAGTACGCACTTAAATTTAATCATTTATGCATTAATAGAATGATGACGTGCATCGACTTACCGTTTGTTTCATAAATTTTTTATGTAAACATTGTTGACAGTTTTACAATCAACCCTTATTTCGTTTGAATTTATTTATTAATATTTTATTGTTTGCTTCTGCATTTGTTCTCGTTGTACAATAAAGTTTATAAATCACAATTTCGTTACGAGTGTTCTTCGTCATAAAAAAAAGAATTCTTAATATGCGCGGTTAACTATTTCGAGTATGGGAACGAAAAATGAACAATTTCAAAAATCAGTTCACAAATTCGTACTGAAAAATTACCCGGAACTTGAAAAATTTAATTTATATCGACATCCATTGATTTTTCTATTAATCTTCACTCAGCATACCAAACGTACATGGATATTGATATTTTCAGTCGTTGCTGTGATAAAAAAAGTTGCGGAAATCGGAACGAGACGCCCAGTGATCCGGTTATCATCGATCGGTGAGTTTCTTCAAGAATCAGTTCCAATTAATCACTATTCTCCACAATCCTTTACAATAAATTGCAACATAGGAGTTGCGCTTCTTATGCAAACTGGCACGGAAATGTTCAGGGACTGTATATTAAGTTTTCAGTGGGGGTCTGGAAGAATGTCTAGTAGGGTGATGTTCCGAGGGAGTGAAAGGGTCGACTGAGTCTGTAGGTTTATGGAATATACGTAAATATAAATGTATTTATGTCGCGCACTCATCGCAAACAAAGTCCACGCCGAGGGCCGGTTCTTCCTCGCGAAAATACACAACGGTTCTCTCGCTCCGGTACAGCATTTTCCTTTCGTTCTCTGTACGACTGCTCTCGTCTAACGTAAAACGAATGATACACATATACGTCCACGACACACAATTCACCTGGACTTCCACATTCATGTTCATCCGAAATGTGTGTTGTGTGTATGGACGTATGTGAGAGCGTACCTACGTGTATACACTGTGGAGAGTGAGCCTGATATCTGAATAGGCTATAGAGAATCCTGAGATAGGAGAAACGGTACGAAGGAAGAGCGTTCCCCGCGGGACGACCCGGCCGAGATAGTCTTCAGGAGGACATCTTGTGGGCAGAGATGCTCAACCTCGTTTGATTCGATTCAAAAACGTCAGGTGCATGCATCTCGCGCCAGTGTATAACGAGAAAACAAGTACCAGCGAATGACGCATTCGAACTCTCAATTTATCAAAAAGTATTTTTTTCAATTTTGTCCAATCGTTCGATGGCTTCTAGCTACTGAAGGGAGAGAAATATATTGAGAAACGATTTACATTTTTCCTAGAATTTTGTGAGGTAAATTATTTTCGAGCAAAATTATAGTGTAAATCATTGATACTTTGGAAAAAAGATTGTATTCCATCACAGTGGAACTTGAAGAATATCAATTAAAAAAAAACGTCTTCTTTCCAAGTCCTCTCACTTACGAACGCTTGACGCGGATGAGGAAAAAGATTCAAAGTCCGTACTCAAGAATCGGTCGTGCAATGTGTTGCAGTAAATCTTGTCGTTCTCCTTCGACTCATTACTTTTGTTGGTAGCACTGAAAGGTCAATGATACGACAAAAAAGTTGCGGGGAATGCACGTAGGTACTCATTAGCTCGGACGCGTCGAAACCTTCGGCAGCAATCACGCGCAAGCATCCGATACGCGCACGTCCCCTCGTACACCCCCCCGATCATCCCGCACGATAGAAAAATTAATCACTAAATGAGAGTGACCACGAGAAAGAACGACGAGGAAGGGAGCGATGGGAAAAGGAAAGATAAAGAATTACATTGAAAAAGTTAGAGGGAGAGGGGAGGATGACACGCACCTAAGTGTACGTAACTTCGGGGGTGTAGCCATGGCAGAACGGACGTGGTACGAAGGTGGATCGAGACACTTTGTCACGTTGGATTGTAATGTGACTGCGCGATGCGTGCCCTCGCATTGCAGACGTCATAGGAATAAAATTATGCAAGACGTTCGATGCCAGCATAGCTAACAATCTGAACCGCAATTTCTAAACGAAGAAGGACTTTGATCCAAAGAATATTCGAAACAAATTTACACCTTTCATAGACAAACCCAAACAGACTTTCGAACTTTGAAGTAACAGCAACAGTCGTGCGACCTGCTGAGGGTTGAGCGAAAAATTTACATTCGTACTTTGAATTAACGAAATTCTTTGGTTTACGGACTTTCACGAGTGCACGTGACCAAACGATATCGATTGAATGAACTCACGAGAATTCGTGCCGGCAGATCCACGTCGAACTACCAAAGAATAAAATGTCTGAATCCCAGAACCCATAATTATACGAATCCACAACGAAGTTCAATAAAATTAGTATCCCTCGGCTACGAATAGGACGCAAATTGATTTCCTCCACCGAACAAGATTGCAGTAAAAATAAGTCATTCCTCCATGACAATAGATTTCTTTCATGTAACGTTTCAATTATTCTTCAATCGGCGTGGATGAGTTTAGCATGGAATACTCCATATTTAAGTACACATATACGTAAAGTTGAGGGTTTGAGGTGGGCGAATCACACGAGGGCGCGGGGGGAAACAGGAGGTTGTTCGGTCGCGTGTCACGTCGAGCAATCCCCTCTGGCTTCATTTCGTAGACACGCTTCCTGTGCCGAGGTCGATCACGGTATTGCTATCCCGCCTATTGCTTATCGCGAAAGCTCCCGTACCTCCCGATCATGCTCTTCTCTGCTGTTTACCCTCGCACTTTATGCGGCATATAATACTGCGCTACTCTGTATGGTATCTTGCAACGTATGCAGCTTTATATAACTATAAACATAGAGACTTTTATGTCCCCTGGACCTACGCGCTGCTCCCACGCGACAAGCTTCATCTTATTGGCTGTTATTGGTTTTTATATATAGACCATCGCCATCGCTACATTTATATATATATATCTATATTTGTATGTATTCGAAAGACGTACGTGTGAGTGAGAGTATATCTGTCGTGACGACACACACACACAGACGTACAGCTTTCGCCTTCCATGCTTTCATATCCTCGCTTTTCCCCTCGCAATCGTTTGTCCCTACTCTTCTAGCCAGACGAGAGAAATATCGTCGGGAAGCTAATAGATTTTCGGTCTCCGCCGCTAAACCACAATAGAGAAACGTGGACTCTTTTAACCCGGTGGGAGAGAAGAGGGAGGAGGGGGGAAGGGGGGGGGGGAGGGAGGAGGGTATCAATGCCACTTTTTGATTGAGGCGGTCCACGTCGATTGTGACATGCTCATTCGACTGTGCCGGAAAGTACAACGTCAATCCGAGGAGAATGCGTCGGCCACCTGAGGTAAAAAGAGATGAGAAAAAAATCATATCGGGGGACGAGGAGCGACTGACTGGAGAGAAACAAAAGAGAACTCGCGTTTCTCTTCGCTCGCTGTGATCGTGCCATTTTTTTTCCCTCAAGCTTCTCCCTCTGATCAAACTCCATATGGAAATATGAACAAGTGTGGGACTCAATGCTCCGTTCGATCTCAGTGTGCGCAGTGTCTGTCGCATGAGGTTGTTCTTATCCGCATCGTCGTTGCCACACTTAGCTCGTAGTCACTCTGCCAACGGATTTTATTCGACGATGCTTGTTTTCGAGATTTTCTACTCATTTTACGAACAACAAAGTCTGCTCGACCTGCTTCTGCTTGAGTTTTCAATAGAGTATACTCGGGTCAGCAAATTTAAGCATACAGTTCCGATCCACTGGATATTTGGCTCAAACATTTTTGCATTTCATTTTTCAATATCCGAGGCAGTACTCGCATTTTCCATGGAAAAGTTGCACGCTTTTTTCTCAGTAAATCTACACCGGATATCAAAGTCAAGAGTTAAAGCCACCGATTCGAGAAAAAAAAACTTTTTCCCGGCAAGAATACCGATGAAAATAGAAAAGGGGAAAAAGAATTCGGACAAGCATTGGACGTGACGAAGCCGGAATGACCGAGCCAATAAAGGTAGAATGGTCGATCCGCCACCGTGATTGGTTAACTTTGTTTCGTCCTGCATCGATCAAGCCCTTAATTTCAGCATCGATCATAGTCTCTGCACCGCTTCTACCTTCCCCTTCGATGGAATGCCACCATAACCCCCAGCCATCGCCTATATATCGAACCGTTTCTGCTTTCCATCCCTGTTTCTCTCTGTCTCGATATTCCACCATCACGAAATTCTTGTTCCGCATCGTACATGATAGTCCTGAAGTGAACAGTATCCTCGAACTTCCGTTACTGCGACTACTCGTTTTATCCTGAATTATCTTCATTTACATGAAAAAAAACTTCACTCGTAACATTTAAAGAGTTTTAATACTTTTAACTGTATGAATTCGAAGAAGCAATTTCGCAGTACTTTCCAGTATCGTGACAGAATAAACACATGGTCAGAGAGTAGAATATTTTCCAAGCGTGGCATAAGAATCACGCGTTCGAACGACGCAAAAGTATCGCATTTCATCATTTTTTCATACCACCAGGGAATTCAATGTACTTGGTAACACTTTTATTTTTCATGTCCATTCAGGACAGAGCATTCTTTTAATCAGTATTACAGTAATTGAAAAAAACGAGTTATGTCCAAATACCAGTTTTTTTCCTTCAGGATTTCATTTCAATTGTTCACAGTTTATAGTGGATTATATTTTCTCTCGAGTTTTACATTGAAACAATTATAGAACTCTTGCAAACGTCTTTTTTTTTAAATGAATGACACTCGTCCACACATCTGAATTCATCAATGACATTACACCTGTTTTTGCCATCCGAAATATTTTCGTTTCAGAATTGCATGAGTGAATTCGCACCCCAGCAACAATCAATCGTCAAATCAATTGATTGTAAATGCAGCTGGTATGCTCGTTGTCGTCAACATACCGACAGGCTCGTCCCGTTATGACTGACGTCACAATGAGGCCTGGATTGTCAATCAGTCGCGCTTGTGGCGTTAATTAATGCAAATTTTGGGGGCGGAGGGAGGGGGGGGGGGGCATATATTCTGTGTTCCCTGGGCTATACCCTGGCGCCATTCTCGTTCGATCGTTGTTCGATTCAATGCTGTTTCATAACTGTGCTGCATGTGCGAATTTACGCGATGCCGCGGATCGTTGGGGTGAAATTCTTGTGGAAAAAAAATCATGTGAACAGCGACTGCAATCGTCTAGTCTCGAGAGAATTCTAGGGAGTAATGATTTTCGAATAACAAAGAAAAACATTTTACGTTGCACATTTGATGATATCTCTGCACGGAATAAAGCGAATACAGTGAATCTTTACTTTAGTGAACGAAGTAATGTAATAGAAATATTTGAGAAGCTCTTCCATTCTGTAAACTCCGTTAGTTGAAACGTCGCCTCTTCATAAATAAATTCCACATAAATTTTATTCGTAAAATGTGATTAATCGACAACAGGGCGTTCCTTTTTGTTCAATGATTATGAAAACTGATGGAAAAAGCAGGGAACGAAAAGATCATGTCTCAGGTTGAGTAATTGCAATAATGTATAGTGCAGTAATTAGGGATATACTCAGGACGATGTCATATCGCTGAATAACAAGTGATGATAACGTTGAAAGCATAGTAGACCGTGGCCTTGTGGTCACGCAGACTAATCAAGGAAAAGTGTGGTCAGTAATAAGCGCGAAGCAGCATATATCTGCATATGTACAGACTTCTACTCTCTATACGGGGCATTCAAAATCAACTTGTAAAACTTTCGTTTTGCTAAATAGTTGTCAAATTTTAATCTAAATTTTTCGTAAAGACTCGAACTACTGCTGCCACTTTTTCAAGTGGAGTACCACAGAGTAGAATATCAAAGTAGAAAAAAGTGAACGCGTTCGAAAAAACAGAGTAACTTGGGGCTCCCTGTACACATTATTGTACCGAACGTGTGTTTGTAATAACGTTACTTCGCGTAACGACACGCATTCTTATTACAGAACTATTATATTCAAGTCCCTATTATATCGGGGCTCGCCCTCTTCGTTTTCGATGAAAATCGTCGACACGATAGGCCAATTTAGGGGCGATGTAATGAGGAGTTCGGAAGAGCTCAATTGCGCCGGATGACACAGATCGATGACGAATGTTTCGTTTCTGTAATCGCCTAAAAAATCGAGAACCTCATTTCGTTTGGAATAAACGATTCTCCGGAGCTTCGTACTCAAGTTTTCGGCAACCAAACTGGAATTCGAAATAAATCAGGGTTGAAATCATCCAGCGAAAGTGCGAAGAAAAATTGGCACGAATTTGTGTTTTGCTCTCAGTAGCAGGTTTTTCGGTGCACTTTTACGCTCCATGTGTTATTAACGAATCATTATAATTTTATTGTTTTTTTTTTTTTTTTTTTTTTTCGATACATTTAGTCAGATTATTCTTGGATGTAGAGCACAGCATTTTAAGAACTCCGAATACATAGATTCGGGCTACGAGGGCAATGTATTTATCGAGGAAAATTCTATTCAATTGTAAAATAAAATTTCATTGTGTTCGAGAAACAAAGTTTTTTTTTATTCAGTGTGTATTTCGAAACAGGCATTATCGAGCTTTTTCCAGAGAAACTTATTGCCCCAGTGCCCGTTTGCAGTATTTTCTGACGCGTCTATTAGGCAAATCAAAACACACTCTTGCCACCCCTTAAACCCCTCTCGTGGTGTTCTCTCGTAGGAAACATATGGGACCCTCTCGGTGGGGTGTCACACCCTTCTTCCTTGACGTACCCCAAAAATAAATGGACCCGATCTCTCCTGCAGGCCAGTATACACAAACTACCAGTTATGGCCCCCTCTTTTTCGGCTGCTGGTGTTTGTGTAAGAGGGTAAAGCTCTGGGCACGGGCATGAGCGAGAAAGAAAAAAGTAATCTTTACATTGAGTATGAAAACGAAAAGAAAAACGAGAGAGAGAGAGAGCGAGGGAGAATGAGAGGCCTCTGACAGCGGATCGCTGAAGCGGGAAATCGAAGGATAAATAGCCCAGTGTTTGCGTTACTAATTATTTTCGGTTTTGGTAATCTTGAATTTGGGTCGGTATAGAGCACGATTATACAGAGAGTTTCAGCATTATACTTTCGACTGCGCGGTTCAATCGAATATTATAAAAGAAATAAAATTCGTATGATTTCAATCGCAAAACTGAGAATCCTCCGCGATGATGTCTATATTTATGTAGCGTCAATATATCACGGACAAATTTACGAACCAATTGACGTCTTGGTCGACTTAGCCGATTATATAATTCCGTATTTCTTGCGATTGACGAATGCCATCGCAAGAGAAAAGCGAAGGATGACGAACGCGAGCGAGTATTCCTTCCTCGTTATTTCTTGCTTGTCTGTGCTTTTGATGGGTCCGAGTGATTCGCGGTCGTATAATTTATCACGTTATACTACACATACTATATATACGAATGCAGGCCTGCTTTCTTCACTGATCTGTACATTAGTACATATACATAACTGACCGTTCGTGTCCCAGGGTTCCGCGAGCTCTGCTGATCTTTTTTCATCTCTTTTTTATGTGATCGCTCGATAAAATTTAGAAATTCTGAAGAGTTCCGGTGAGTCCATTAAGAGGCGGAGCTGAGGCTTCGTACTATTCGGGATCGAGAAATCCCGGGGATCTCCTCGTAAATTCTTCCAATTAGTCGAACGACCAAAAAATTGGTTCGCTGATTATTCGTTCGCCAAAGAAATACATTGAAATCCAAGTACATCGGTTACTTAGTGTTTATGTGCTCATGTTGTTGTGTATTCGTAAACATAATGTTTGAGATATATGTGAGAGCGAAGGAGATTAAAATTGTGGTCTCACCCCCGAAACTACAATCTTAAATCGTTCGGGAATACATGCCCATTGGAATTGGATTTTATCGGATGTCTGGATCAGTCCAATATCGCTAATGGAAAAGTTATGTTAACGGAATAGGACAAAGTTAGTGAGGGAGAAAAAGAGGGAATGGGAGGGCGATGCTGACGGAGAGAATCGATAAGAAATCCGTGTTATGCCCATTGAGGCATCGATGACAAGTAGCTGGAGATTTTCAGTAAAGTGTCAGTTCTAGAAATATATTTAAAAACCATGAAAATCATTTTCAGGCTTACCCTCACTCGGCACTCTCGAGCCTTGGATACGAAGCTGATTCGCGTGTATAAAAAACTGCGTTAACTTTTCGGACTTTCTTGAAGTCCTCGCAGGGTGTGTTTCCGCTTTGAATCAATTCATCGTTTTCCCCTATTAAATTCAATATTAGTCCTGATACATCGAAGCTTCCACGAGAAATGACAAATATACTTTTAGTGCGTTCTTCTCGGCTGCACCTAACGTGCCCAGATTTCATGCTAGCCAAACGGTATTTCTGGGTGTTTCTCTAGGGACGAGGTAGACTTGGAATTTTTTATTTCACCTGTCCGTTGAATATGTGAAGCTTAATGGTAGAATGGAGGAGAATGAGAGAGAATCGTCGTCAGTGGTTCACACTTTTCTCGCGTCCTTCGCAAAGTCTCGCCATCTAACGCGACTTCCGGTAGTCTGCTTGAGCATCTTTAGCAGATTCCCAAAGACACCCGAGAGAGTCTCTTAGAAGCGGCATGAGAATCTTAGCGGTACTCCAAGCCCGGGAGAAGCAGCTCGGCTCTTGCCTCCCATCCGCGATTTCCTTACGGTTATTTCCCACCGAGAATTACCCCGCGATACGAGTATCCTTATTTTCAAAGAATATCTTAACAGCCACAGGAGAGTCGCGGAACTTTTATTTTGCAGTATATACTCGCCTAATATACATAGCCAATGCACAGACGAGGAAACGCCTACACACGTATACACGGCTAAATCAGTGAAATCTCTGGCAAGCCTTAGCCATTGTAGAAAGAAGGGGTAAAAGAAGAGAGTCGGTATGAGGAACTTTTTTGATCTCGTCTTTTTTCTCCTTCTTTTTTTATCGTTTTCCCTTCTATATATCTCCGATCCAAGAGCAGCTTGCTCATCTCTCTTTCCATTCCTCAGTCCGCGCCTTCTTCTGCGCACTTTCCTCTGTAGCCAGCACAAAAAGAACCCAATAGGGAGAACCGATCAGCTTAATGCATATTGATGCGCTCCTAGCTAAGTGAGTGAAAAATCGCCATCGATCTACCGACCCCTCGCCTCCTACTTATATGAGATAGAAGGCCCGACATCCGGATTCTCTGCTGTCTACTCTCGCAGGCTTTTCAGAGGGCCTCTCCGAAAATATATTTTCCCTGAAGCAGCATTCACCAATTTTATGAGAACCTATTACAGGAAGTAAATTATCTGACGTAGCATTGATTGGAGGTCGATAATTTCACGGTGAATTTCCCTGGCTCATCATCAATTGTGAATCAGGCGTTTTTTTTTACATATTTTCACAAGAAATATTCCAGAGTTCGACCATGAAGTTTCCAAAGAACTCCCGATAGTGAAGACTTCTAACGAAGCTTCGGTTTCTTCATTTCCATGTAAGAGATCCCAAGTACATTTTGGCAGCATCGCGTAGAAATTCCTGCACCGGTTCATCCATTTCCCCAGTCATAAAATGATGGTCCTTTGTTCAATCCCCATTACCGAATCACGGTTATTCCCAACAAATCGGTCGTAAATGCGAAGTGGCAATTAGGTTGAAAACCATCTAGATACCATCGCGTCAAATCACTTGACCGAGTTCGGTGGAAAATTTTGGGAGGCGAGAGACCAAGAGTATCCGAGTGTTTCCGGCTGGTTAACGAATGAAATCGTTTGGAAAGTGACTTCTCCTGAGCTTCCCACCAGCCTGTGTATCGGTGGGTGCACCGGCTTCGAGGACTGCTATCTTCCGTCCCCTTATTGAGGCGACGGTGGCAGCACACGACCCTTGGCATTTTGTACGGAGTGCTATCGCGTATACCAGCAACATTATACCAGCGATGGTATACAGCCATCGATACGTGTATACAGATAAGTTCTGTACGCTCGATATCATTGTATCCACGACGCAAGGAGGCCGATGTCGTCTCTTCTCTCTTAGCATTTCTCGTTACCGTCGAGCGAGCGCGTGCTATGTGACGCTCGGATATGACACTGGCTCGAGAGAGGGAGAAGAAGATAGTTTGGGGTGTGTGTTCCCGCGAGCGAACAGATGCCAAGCGTCACGGCTCGACGACGGCTTGAAGGGTGCCTCCAGATTGAGACACGGTGGATGACTCTAAATGGCGCTTAGTCCTTTCCTCTTGCTCGCTGCCTCGCTTTCTCTTTTCCTCTGGCTCGCTATGTGTCTCGCGATCGCAAGAAATCGATGCGGTACCATCTCTGTAACAGTCCTTGGTGTTACAACCCTTCGCGCAAATGTTTTCGGCAGAAATGGTAATTGAAAAAAGGACTTGACTTTAGAGTGAGTTTAGAAAAATGAGTTTTTACTCGGGCGGAACAAAAGGTCTGCTGTCGTCGGGGTGTGAAGAAAAGACTCGATTTCTTCAGAAGATTTTTCCGTAATAAACGAATGGCTACTCGTAAATGTACTGAGCGGGAAAAGCTGATGAGTCAATTCGGATGAGAGTAGTGATGGAAAATGGATGGTCAAGTCGATGAAATATGCTAAAATGAAAGTGAGGATTGACACAACGTAAAAACAGCTCCTCTAACTTTTTTGCTTCTGCTGATTGATCGATTTAACGAATGCTTGAGTTAATTCTACAAATCTACCTACGCTACGATATATCATACGATTGAACATGTACCCAGGGGCAGTGGCTCATCTCGTTCGTTATTTATTTTCACAAAGGAGAAATACAAACATATTGACGAAAAAAAATCCCCCTCGTAAATGAGACGAGTAAACACAGCCTCCCGCGAGCCGGTTGTTTTCCTCGTTGGCCGTATGTCAATCGCTTCATGAGCATTTTCATTTGAAAGCGTAGAGATGCACGGCACATCCCTCTATCACTTCACGCTCATGTTTTTATGCGAGCTCTCCGCACACTGTGTGTGCTGTAGGTGGCCGTGTTGAGCGTGAGCGAGTGTTTTTCCTGCGGCAAAGAGTGGGTGATTCCACTCGAAACAGGTGGTTACCAGGACTGCGTGTGCGACAGGGATCGCGAAATAGGTAGAACGAGAAAGAAAGAGCCAGAGAATGGGAGGTCCGAACGTTCATCGAGTGTTGGCAGGGGGCCACTTGAAGAGTCGCGTGGCCAACTCAATTACTTTCTAGAGCTTCAAAACACGTTGCACGCACTAATGCTCGTGGCTCGGCACACACGCACCATTTATGCGTACCGCATGCACGTAGCTATACGAGAACATTATAAAAGTTTAGGCATTCTAAGAGCCTGCAAAACGCATGCTGTTTCTTCAATGCATTCACTTAGAATCCGCGGGAGCGTGTCGTCGTATTGTTCACGCGAGACAGACGACGATTCACTTCGATATCATCCCTTAAGGCTCATAGGCACTGTGTGCTATTTTCTACTCTGTTGTTCCGACAGTTGTCCGATCATCTGTGCACAGAGTTACGTGTGTTTACACAGTGCAAACAGTCCGCACGTTGCGAGGTGCAGAGATATCGAGCCTCCAATACAAAAAATTTAATTTGATGGGGCGCTCTCCCTTGAATTAGAAATTTTAGAGGCGGTAGGAACCTTCGGCATCAGTCGCAGCGGCGATGCACTAATTCAGCTCCCACTTCGACGGAGGGATCCAGCTCAAATTCTGATATGAACAATACAAATGGACTGTGAACATTTTATTTTTTATCGCAATGTTTTTAATCTCAGTATGACTTTCCAATCTTGCTGAACAAATGACAAGGATTTTTCGAAAATAATATTTTAACGGTAATGAGAATATCGCGTGTTTATATTAACTCTATTGATAAGGATGACTAGTTCTTCTCTGATTATACATGACACGGCACAAAATTATCTTCGCGAGGCTAAACCGCTCTAAGATCAATGACGAACAACCGGTTCCAATTGTTCGGTGACGAAAAACGCGTCTAAATTCTCTTTCCTTACTTTTTTCCGCGTTCGCTCACGTGCACAGAGCTTCAAGGAACTCCTTGCATGCGCAACAACATGCTCGGCACCGAGACATCAGCCATAAACAATCGCAAAAGTCGAAGCATGAAATTGGTCGAGGAATCCTGTAGTGCAAGGTAACAAGAGTTAGCGAATCTCTTGAATACGCTGGACACGTCATCCGGGATGTCGAGAAGCGTCGATCACCGATTCTGCGAGAAACCACGACATTTCTCTCATCCGTTCGTTCAATCACTTGGCGTCGTCCGCGTGTTATATGCCGTCAATATAACTCGTCTATCCTGCTCGGGGGACCTTGCAACACTAAACTGAAGTACACACTTGGTGTGTACTTACCGGGGTACTTGATACACAACGCTGCATGGAGAGCCGGAGAGATTGACATCTCGGTATTCGGCGTGGTTATCGCGGTGGTCCAACCGTTTCTCCCCCGTCATCCCGAGGAGGGAATGCACAAGAGAAATACTCGCTCGAAGACGTGATAGAGCCCGGGGACGGGCTAAATGCGGAGATATGTTCCTCTGCGTTTGTCTTCGTCTCGACAATGCACATCGAATGATTCTGCGGCACGTGGACGCGACCGCGGGCTCTTGGCTCTTCGAGAACGGTGAGCGTGTATAAAATGAGAGCCAAATAGCTGGCATAGCTTGGCGCCTCACGGCTGTCCATCAGCCAGTGGCGAGATCCATCGTCGTGGCTCGTTGGCGTTCCCTCCGTCCTGTCTTCATCCCTCTCTCTTTCTTCATTTCTTCCATCAGTTTTGCGTATCTCTCTCTCTCTTCTTCTCTTGCACCAGATCTCAGAACGAAGCTGATCAACGCGCTCTTTCTTTCGCTCATTCTACTCCGACGACAACCAAGACCATGAGCAGAAGGTTCCGCCTGGTACGAGGAACTCTGTGCAACTCGTTGAGAGCGAAGGGCTTAGGAAAAACGGGAAGTCTTTGCGCACCTGTCAATCAGACGTCCAGGGTTTTGTACCACTCCGGTTAATGATGATCCACTGCTCTATCTCCGAGGTGGATCGAGTAGCTGCTAAGGCCTCTCGCTCCAACGAGCACTTTTCTCCTTCCCGAGGCACGACTCTCTTCCTTATTCTCTCGCGCACTCTTCTCCTTAGATACTGCAACTGTTCATCGTCCCACATACCCGCGAGAATCTTTCAAAGGTGATTTAATGCATTGTGTAAGAATGAAAATAAGCAGAAATTTAACGATACCGGTTGTGTTCAAGCGGTAGGAACTTCACCAAACGATTAGTCCAATGTGACTTCACACAGCCTTCCATTAAGGTGGTTCCTCCACGAGACAGTTAAATTAGGAAATTATTTAAATTTGGCATACGTTTTGTTTAACATATGAACAACACCTCTATAAAATTTTAACAAGTTTCACCATCCCGAACCCGAGATATATGTATGTAATTGAAGTCGACTCGATTAACACGTAACATATGGACCATGCATAGGCAAACAGCACATTATTAATTCTACCGTTAGTACTAAAATTAGGAAGTTTATAAAAAACGAGGAGGAGCTAGAGCAGGGTATCATAGATATTGTGAAAAAAAATCAAGGTGATTGACCATCTAGTTTGACAGACTTAGTCTCGAGAAGTACGAAGGTTTAGGCTGCGTACGATATATTTTGCACGCGAACAAGCGAATGTCGTCTGTATCGGCAACCTTTTCTGTGTGTTGAAGCGTAGCCCGGATAGTTCCGTCAAAAAATTTACTCGCGATGTCAGATCAAAAATACTTTTAGAATAAATTTTACGAAAGCAAATGATATTTGTGCTATATCTGCTGGCACCGAGTACGTATATAGGGTCTTTACAAAGTTATTGATTACGATCCGAACGAATTATCAACCCTCTTAACGGTACATAACTTTGGTTGGGGCTGTCGTAGGGGATAGATCTTAAGGAAAATTAGTGAACTCACGATTACGAATGAACAATTTCACGTTGATGGATAAATTCACGTTTTCTTTATGGCTCAATAATATTTGGAAATATTTGAAACTCTAAGACGTTATTCGAATTTAATAGGTCGATTTCAAACTCAGCTTCTTTGTTCTATTGCTAATTTGTATTTGTCGTTATCTAAAATAGCACTCAGTCCGAGGTCAGGAAGTCTAGTTGTCATGCTTATATTATTCACACTTTTCATACCATCTTGAGTACAAAAATATATGCTTCAGCCCAAATAAATAACTTTGGTTCTTTCTTGCCAATTTCTACAATGCAAGCATCATATACCTGTGATATTTTATACTATACGCAATATATATAGTGTGTGGTATGTGTGCGTCGTTACATATATACTTGTGTCGCTGAAATTTATGCGATTGATTTGAACGTAGAGAAGTGACAGTACAAGGAAGCGCTTTTAGCCCTGGTGGATCCGTTTTCCCTGGAGAATACACATCCCCCTAGCTACAGCTACGGAGGAGAGTAACGTGGCTGTGTCCGAAGGATCTCTATAAATTTGCATGTAGAATACGGGTAAAGGTTTCCACAAGAGGGATGGAGTGACGTACGGGAGGACAGTGACGCACATCAGGGTGAGAAGACGACACGAGAAAGTGAACTGGAAAGAAGGAAAATGAAGAACTGGAAGAAAAAACAAACTACTTTTGGTCAACGCGGCAAAAGAAAAAATGGTAGATAGACCAGCTGTGAAGAAAATGGGAAAAAGTGGCCACGTACTCTTTCAACATCTTAGGCAGCAGACAGAACATTTTGTGCATTGGAAATATGACATCGAATCGAGTTTACTTCAACGCACATTTAAATACTGTGCCAGCAGGCGTTTTTACAAATACAAATATTTCAACGAAATGATAATTCATTGGAAATGTCCGCGGCAATTTGTGCTCTCGGTGTGAACAACAGGACATTGAATGAGGGCGTGATGGTTCGACTTCGCGTTTGTTGAGCGCGTAGGATCGAATGATGTTCGCACTACAGCCAACACATACAACGAACACTCGACGAGTCAATCGCGGTCGGTCGTGTCCGCAGGTACGATTGTTTGCGTGCGCACGGGCGCGTTTCCCGGGTTGTTACGACGACGAGGCCCTCGTAGTTTCTCGGTCTGTGGGACGCTCCACGAGAGAAGTGATAAAAAAGACAAAAAGATAGGGGGAAAAAACGATCGGTTCCACCCACCTCGTCGTCTCGTCGTTGTCACCGTTTCCATCGCTGTCTTCATCTCCTTCGTTGAAACACAGACAGAATGAAAGCCATTTCGAATAAAAGAATGAACACAGCTCGAAGAGAAAATAAACTTGCGGGCAGTTGAGATAAGTCAGAGATGCTCCCGAACGATGCTTTTTGTTTTTTCAAATAAAAACAAATATTCACTATAAAAATATTCGTATTCTTCACACTGCGTGTACATAACACTCCGATTCTCAACAATCTCCAGACTACATGAAGAAACTCTCGTCTAGGCAACTACGGCTCGACAAAAGTTGGTCTGCATTGGAGCTTTCGAACAGTCTGATCAAGATGACATAATACTTTTTGTTTCCTATCCCTAGTATTCGACGACCATAATCTGCAGTACAAGTTTACGTACACAAAGTTCGGTGCTGGATTTTCCTGAGCATTTTGCTTAATGCATGGGACTATTCCATGGACGCAAGATCTGACACCCATGCGAAGATCTGCTCTGGAGCGTCTTCCAGTCCCCAACCCCTGTTACACACGTTCCAATTTCCACACATAACCTAAACGTGTGTGTGTGTGTGTGTGTGTGTGTGTGTGTGTGTGTGTGTGTGTGTGTGTGTGTGTGTGTGTGTGTGTGTGTGTGTGTGTGTGTGTATGTGTGTGCACAGATGGATATAGAATCATACACGAGTGTATAGACATGTGGGGTGAGGGTGGACAAGCCAAAGGCTGACCGGTTACTATGGCGACCATATGGATTGATCCGAGAAAATATCATCTCCGAAGACTCCCGAAAGAATCGCTGGATTTTCAGAGGATGGGGTCGGGCCGGCGAGCCTCGGCCAGTCCACCTTCTATATACCTGCAAGCATGTATAAAGATAAGCTTGTACATGTGCGCGTGTGTGCGCGCGCTTGTGTACTTTTACTCGGGCGTTCGGTTCTTTCTACTTCTGAAGCTCGACGGAAAAACCACCAGACTCGTGCACACATAAGTAGAAGCAAAGACAGAGAGAACCGAAAGAAAATAAGGAATAAAATAAGCAGCATATAGAGGGTCCCCGGCATGATCGAGAGTAAAAGGGATGGGAAAAAAGTATAATAAAGTCAGCGAGTGGAATTACTTGAAGGCCGGTTTTACGGAGCGCCGAGAACTTGGTCGCACCGTCTTTCTCTCAGTTGCGCTCCTTCCTGTATGCGGAAATAACTATGATAGCAATTATCAATCGGATCATTGCTCCTGCGCTCAGCCTATGCTCTTCAATCTTCGCGATAAAATAAAAATGAATTTGAGAGTTGATTAACCGGACCAGTTGATCGGTGGATCGTTACGACAAAAATGCCATAATAATCTGCTGACAAGCACACGCACATTCAGGTTGAATCAACGGTTATTTCTGCAGACCAAACAAGGCGTATCTGTAATCTAGCAAACATATTCGAGATGATAGAAAATAGAGTCTGTGAGATTTGTTCAAGATTTTCGTTTATGGCAAGAACAGGGAATCCTTCTTCGATAAATGTCGCGTGTGTACGCAATACAACGCACGGAATAAACCTGGCATATGGATTTTTATACGCAAGAATAAGGAGCGTGTTTGCACAGTACAAATGTTAGGAGGATATGAACGAAAAACGTCCACCGGGAACGCTATGGTCGCGTGTACTCGTTGTCTAGAAGGTTCGACAGAAGTTGGGATCAAGCTGGGAAAAGCAGCAGAGTAGAAGCTAGAAGTAAGCAGCAGGTCACATAATAAGTTTGCGTAGACTGTCGGAAAGAGGGTAGGAGAAGTGTAGTAAATAATGTAACCTTGTAGAATGTCTAACAGTAGAGCGGTGCTCGCGAGCGAGTTAATAGCTTGGTTCTTCGGAGCAGGACTCTATAGTGACTATCATCGAGAGGAGGAGAGAAGGACAACGACGACAACGACAGATACAAAGAGGAGAAGGATGCGCGATGAGTGATTCAGTGCGCGTCTGTCGCCCGGCCCTTTCGATCTCGGTCCCGGCTCGAGGGGGCATCTCTCGCTGTGGGCCTTCTGGCTTTCCAGAAAGAGAGAAAATCGATCGGTGGTGTGAGATGCGGGAATGATGGCACTCCAGCTACAAAAGAGGGGAGAGGAAGAGACTGAAAGAAAGTGAAGGTTCCGGATGGTTATAGAGAAAGCGAGAAAGGCAGAGCAACATGAACGATAGAAAGAGAGCTCAAAGAGTTAGGAAAGAAAGATAGATGAAAAGAGAGACTATTGACGGGCGCGAGGAGAGATGGGCTCCCGTCAGATCAGAGAGAATCCCAACAGCGGTTCTCAAGTGATTGTGATCGTTGCAGGGATCCGCGATATCCCGGCGGGACCTTAACCAGGATGACGCCCTCGACGACATCCAAGGGAGGACCACCCACGGGGACGACGCTCCATATAAAGCTACCGAGCAGGCGGCTGCATTGTCGGAGCCCGCGCGCGTTTCCATCGCGGCATTCGCGGCTGTGCAATGTGGCGGCGGCGGCGGCATTCGACGATTTCAGTAGGTTCCTCTCTCCGTGGGGCATTGCCGCCGCGCGCGATATCGCCGAGATCCTCCACCTCCTCTTTCCTTTATTCGCGTTCTTCTGACTCTTCTTCTTACTTCCCGCGGTTGTCGCCAGAACCGCGCGCGTCTTCTTGTTTTCTCTCTCTCTCTCTCTCTCTCTCTCTCTTTCTCTTCGTCTTCTCAACGTATCCAACTTCTTCTACCTATTGCTTTCTTCTTCATCTTCTTACCGCCCTCGAGACTCGTCTCAGGAATTATAAATTAAGCTATTGAATGTGCATTGGAGTGCATGCGGAATTCTGTGCTCATTCCCTCGGCCCCGCATGTTTTTGTTTGCACTTCTTGAGTCCTATTGGAGAATAAAAGTGTTTTATATATAAGATTCTGCATAAAATTTACGTGCTTCGTTTCAGCCTTGATATATGAGCCTTAGGTGTGGACGTGCTTAATACCCGCCTCACGCGTCACGGAACTAGTCTTTTACGGCCCAGAAACTGGCTTTACTCGAACGCCTAATAGATCGGCTGTAACTTTCGGTTAAACCAAAACAGAGCTCCGAACTCACCCCCGATATATCTATGGCAACTCCAACATTCGCTTCGTCCCGAACTTTGAACTTGGCAACTCCCAATGAGCCGTGCACCACCATTATGGGGAATCTTGTTACATGAGGTAGACTCGAGCTCTTCGAGCCCAAAATCGAGTGAATGGTAATTCGTACTAAAGAGTTAATACGTCGAGAGCTTATGCTTTCCTGTACTTCAGCCTCTGATAATTTCAGAGGTTTTTCGAGAATTCGATAGAGAGCTTAAACTTTCGTTGACTCCATTTCTCTTCGTGATCAGTTCTTGAACGCACACACTCTTTCGAAACCTCGAGCTCCCATTTCAGCATAAATCTATCGTTAAAGACACGAGTCGTTTCGTAAATGTATCATCAGTTATCTGGTAACTGACCAAAATATCTTACACACGTACCCTGACATGAACTTCTTGGCCCAATATTCCCGTGTATAATAAGCTCTTCCCAACTAAATGCTACAATCTCGCTTCGTCGAATGCCAGACTACTGACCGGTGGGGTAACTTTTGAACAAACTAGAAAGGGTGAGAGGGTAAGGAAGGGGAAGGCCGGGCTCCGTGATTTCATGATTAATGTTCGAAACACTGATAAAGTCGGTGGCCATTGTAAGCCGTCAGTGTTATCACTGAAACAAAACCTTCACCTTGGCAAATCTGGTGGAGCTGACCTCGCGTGGAAGCTGACCACGAAACTGCCTGGTGACTCACACTAAGTTGCACGGGTACACGTAAAACTTTGTAACCCAAACAATCTGCAAGCTTCGAAGAACTCTCCGTCGTTGCACGAGCCAATAGTCATCGAAGCCCTGGAGGCTCTTCTGGATTCAGGAGACCACGAGTCTCCCTGGTAAGCTCATAGTGATGCTTTTTCGATCAATAATTGCATGATTATGTAACATTTAATCGACGAAATTGACTTCTATAAGCTTCTAAAAGCTCTTCAAGTTCTGATGGTGTAAACTACTATCATTATTAATGTAAATTTTAATTTACTCGATGGACATTAAATTTCATAGGATCTTAGTGTTTTAATTATATTTAAGCATTTCAAGAACGGATAAAAATTGCACGGATTGTTGGTTCTTTTTCGATAAAAATTCTACAGTTGACATGTTTGGCATTAAAATAGAGCGAGTAACTAGAGCGCGAGGTTGATACCTGGGCCTCGTGGGAAAGCCCAGCGGCAGTAAATCAGGTCGAACTTGAAAATAACTTGGCGGTATAATTCATTCGGTTTTCCTACTCCCCGGTGAAAATCTCGCTCGCTCCACTTCAGCCCTCTTCCGCACTTTTCTCTCATATATACATAACTGACGGTTCTTCCCCCTCTTTGCTGCTTCACTGAGAAATTAAAATAAATCACACTTATCTGTTGCTCTCGTAGCACTTGCTGTTGATCTGGCCATTATTCATTCGAGAGGCTAACCAGGACGCGATAGAGTTGCCCTCGATGGGAGGCCACAGTGAAGAGTGTGTAACGAACGGATATACTTCATTTTATATCGACCATACAAATTTCAATGGTATTAAACGTTACGGTTTATTATGATTGAGCGTTTATGTTTGCATGAATAAAACGATGACGAAATGAACAAACACTTCACCGGCGGTTGATCCCAGCCGAAAGCTAATTGCTCAAGTACATTTTCCATTAATCAGTGATTAATTAAGCAGTTTAAGTTAGTTCAAGTGCACCGTCGGTCCATATGCGCGAGTGAAAACGCTCAAGCCATTCATTCATTCATTCGTCTATCCATTCATTGGGTCCAAAATATTATGAATGAAATTACGAAGTACAGGCTTTTCAAAAGTTTCATTTACTTGAATATTTTCTCTCAATAATATCAATAATAATAACACCAATAAAAATAATTTGATAAACTCATTCTTCTTTCCATATTACGCTCAATTCATACAATCAATTTTATTGCAATGTAGTTAAAAGAAATAATCAAGTCCCCAGAAGCCTCGACGCTCGTGTCGTACCATGAGTTTTACGAGAGGAATGATTTTCTGAAAAATCGCAGAAGCAGACACGCTATTCGTATCCAGATAAAACGTGCCAATATAATGTGAAAACAACAATAAATAAAAAAAACAGTTGGAGTTTTAAGGAATCTTGGAGCTGCCCATTTTCATGAACCCTTGGGGTATTTCTGCTATCATTCGCTGTACATTTCTACCACGTGGATTTCAACAAGATCTCAAGCCAAAGTACACGTTTAACTAGTCTCTGGTATCGTGAATAAATACGGTTAGATGCCGGCAAGGCTTAAAGATTCCTTTGACCGTGAGGCTACGGGCGGGTTTCATGATAGAAGAGCTCGCGCGTTGCTACTCCGACCACGTTGGCACAGGGTGGTAACTGGTAAGTGCCCGGGGCGACCATCTGTGCCCTTATATATAGTAAATATCTCTATGTATACGTATATATGGCTTGCTTCGACGGAACGAGAACCACGTGGATTGCATTACCGTTTACGCGGCATTTGTTGTCCACCGCGCACGCTTTGTACGAATACATTATCGGTAATGTGTACCGTGTTTGCAGACTCGTCTATATCGGTATACGTGGACGTTGGATGGACGATGGAAGCACAGTGACTGGAGGGCCTGTTGCTAGTCGTGGAAGTTTCTTGACAAAAATGGTCCAGATTTCTATAATACACAAAAATACTTTGTTTCGTTGAGTGCTCATGAACATTTTTATTTTACATCCAATCTCATAGGATAATTATACCAGTGGATGGATATGCTGTGGTTTTATTCAGAGTTTGAAATCTGAAAATTGTGCCAGAACGATTTCAAATCCGATTAAGGTAATCCTATCACCAGGCTCAGTTCATAAGATTTGAAAAAAAAAATTTTACGCGGCACTTAAACTTTTAATAAAGGGCTGAGTAAAATTTCAGGATCGGTTATGGACCTGATTTCAGAGAAATTAATTATTAAAATTGGGTGGTTTTCGTGAAGGGACTTCAAAACGGTACACAAAAGCCTAACTTCCGGTTGCTATAAAAGGAAATATTTGCATAAAATCCATGAAACTGCAATTCGCGTACTTAATATCCAAAAAAAATTGCACTTATCGGCCTATTTTTTATGGAATTTTAAGTTTAATTCGAACTTCCAGCATTGGATTTCCTATGAACTCGCTACGATAAAGAGACGCGACAGTAAGGCTGGAGCCGAATGTAGACCTAACCTCAATTTGACAGATCAACGGAAAAGAGGTCATTCACGAGTGGTCGAGTAGAAAAAGACGGAGAAATGTTGCCGAACCTTGGGATAGTACGCGAATCATTGGACCGACTTTCTTTTCATTTTTATAATTCATTGCGAACATTCATTTAAAGGATGACATATGGAAAATTTTAGTCATTAGAAATAATTTTTGTTCTATGTCAATATTATTGATTACTACAAATCTCAAGTATTAGCAGTGGTACGAGAAGACTGAAGCGATAAGATTACCTTAAGTTCGAATAGCGATTAATGTAATCGACTACTGAGTTAAAAAGTCTAACTGAGCTGGAGATTATGAAACAATCGTATCTTTATAGAGATCTAAACTTTTTTGGACTCTTTCAAATGGAGTTTTCACAGTCGGGCGTATAGAACGGAGTCACTAATTAATCACGGTGCACGTCAGCCTTTAGTTCATCCATAGAGATATCAATCGTGCTACACTTTTAATGCTAATGTGGGAAGAGAGACCCTTGCAATTTTGTATTACGAGAACGCTGACCAAATGGCGGATCACTGATAATAATAACGACGATGTCCCTTCACTAGAGCTTAATGATAATTTTGCGACGACGCACTTTCTCGTTGTGAGACGCACGTAATAATGATGACTACACACGATTTCGTATTTTGTTATCGCTTATTACTGTTGCTCTGTGACTAATTTATATGGAGGATAGCGGTGGCAGAGTTTTGTGACGAAAGCCCGACATGCATGCACGGATACGAAGAAACCCGGTCGACAGGCTCGAGATAGCATTTGCGATACGAAACGTGTTCGAAAGGGGCGTATACACCCTGAGTGTCAAGTTACAATGGGTGTCTGTATGAGAGAAGAGAGAAAGAGACAGAGAAAAGGGAGAAGCAGAAAGAGAGAAAGAGGGAAAGAGAAGACGAGAATAAGCTGTACGAGCCAGTGACAGTACAATCGTCCTGTCACCCTTCACATACTCAGTTCGGGATGCTGTGTCTATCGGACTTTGCAACTGCTTCAGGGACGCACCCCAAAACATTGGAAGAAGATTCTGAGCTATTCTGAGAAAATGCTTTATTTTCTTTTGATAGTCTTTCACGATCGTATAAGTTTCTCAGTTTTATATTTTTATCAATTTTCATTTGTAGTCATTTGTGGTTCGAGTGCAGTGAAAGCACTTTGTTGTGCATCGAAATTCCACAATAGGACGTTGATAAAAGTAGCTCATTGGTCCAGACTTTTTCCGCACAACGTGCTTTTATTCCATATCAATTCAATGCATTCGAATCGAATGCAATTGAATACCGTTCCACTGAAATTCAACGTAATCCAATCGAACGTCAGAGATTTTTTTCAACAATGATAATTTGCCTGCATAAACTACGAGTTATCGAAACACGAGACTCGTTGTAGCATTTGATTGTATTTTCCAGTGGAGAATCACGAAAATTTATCAAAACAAAAACATTGTAATCTGCGCGGCCCTGATACATAAGCGAGCTATAAAACTGGAATAGCTCCTGTGTGAACACCAAAAATAGTACGAGGGTGATTAAATATGTACGATTGGACGAAGATTCGTTCTCGTGTCTCTGGATCGCACAATTTCGCCCTCCGTTCAACAAAAAAAATTCCATCTCTTTTTTTCTTCAGTCTCCTATCGTTTTTCCTCTCTTCATACTTCCCCATTCTCTTACCCTGGGCCACTGTCCGCCCACCCCTAAATTGCCAATTTTATCGATAATACGAATCTGGTAATTTGATAGAGATACAATGCAAATTCGTTTAATTGTTCCTTCGTCTGTGGGGCTAGGGTTGGGGTTGCACCGAAAGGTCTTACCGTCTAAATGACGTGAAAGTTTTGTCACAGGAGAAACGCATTTTACTAGAGGGCATCGAGCTATCGCCTTTGCCCTGCCATGCGACCACGTCAGTGGCATGTGTGTGTACATTTCGAGGTGTGTGTGACTACACATGTATCCCTGGGTTCGTAGGTCTTTCCCGCAGGGGGTTTGCATCCATCGGTATAGAGTATCTTTGAGAATAGGATCATGTTTCGGAGTACACATGTCCGAGGCCAAAAGAGCGATGGACGTGTGCGAGCGATCGCAAAAGACTGCGATGTATTTTTGAAATGGAGCGTTTACAAAGAGAAAGGCGTAACTCCCACAATTTCATGGGCTGCAAAGCAGCGTTCGAGCTGTTTTATCCGGCCAGTTGTAAACATCGACTGACAAAGATGCGTTAATGTTTTGATACTACTGGGCTAAACTTCCCAGATGGCACGGATTCATTCTCGCTTTCCATTGTGGAGTTTGGAGTTTTATCATTTTCTGAGCATCACGTCGATCAAGTTGACAATACATTTTCTCTCATCAACGTAACTGTGAAAGCGTTTGTGCACGATGTTTGAAAAAAAAATTGTGTCGAATGAAGGGATCGGGATTTCCTCGGAACTTTTGATACGTAAAATCGCCCTCGACGGTTTTCGAGGTCACGCAATTCATGATGGGAAATGACACCGAAATATTTATTTTTTCCTTTTTTCTAAATCGCGATCTCTCGTTGTGTCTCGCGGATAAACGAGTGTTCGAACGAACGCGGAGTGAGCGAGTTCGCGCAGCAATGGTTCAACGTTTTGTTAGCCGACGAGCGCGAGGGTGAGAGAGAAAGCTACGAATCATTCGATTCCGGATCGCGTTAGCGACGGCGCAAATCCAATATAGAACGCCTGCAGCATCGAATGTCACTGTGGGGCTGCGGGAGGTGCTTTACTGCTTCGGACGAACGTCCGACAAGGGTCGAGAGAGAGAGAGAGAGAGAGAGAGAGACGGAAAGTTCGATTCGCGCTCACCGAGAGTATTGTAGTTTTTGATTGGCTAATCCACCCTAATCTAATCGGCGAGGCAACGGGACTTCCCGGCGCATCATCGCTCTCCTATATGTACCAACTTCATCTCTATCTATAAAGCCTCGACGAACGTGCTATAACCTCGGACTGAGATTTGATTAAGTGTCACGTATATTTTGTGAAAGCCAGCCGATATGCTTTTCATTCGGGAGTTTCTTCTTCAGAAAGGAAGCATCATTCGACTCGAGAAACATGAGTAAATTACTGTAATCGAGTGTGAGGTCTTATGGCAAAGGAGTAAAAGTGAATAGAAAATTATTTGTTGTAACGAACTATTCGCAATTTGCCAACACTCGACCCTCCCATCGAATAAATTGTGAGAAATAAATTCCCGGTATACCAAAACGTGGTATCAGTCTATTTCATCGATAGTCCATAAACCATGAACATGCATCGAGTTTCCTCTGCTCTCAAAGCCTACATTTGCGTTTCTACAATTCGCCCAGTCACACTCAGTCCCAGCAATGAGAAGTCAGTCTTTCGTATTCTTTGATGATTTTTTATAGAAAATTTTACAAAAATATTAACAAAATTTTGACAGTTTAAACTGTGTAGGAAGTCTGCCCTGATAGTTCAGCATTCTGGAACTCTTTTTGTACTGTGGAGTCCCTCACATTGTGAAGTTCCTCCATATCTTGAGGGTCGACGTGTTGATTTAGAGAAAGAGCATCGGGTACAGTGGCCAATAATATCAAATCCATACATAAATACGTTAGTATACGAATATTTATGCACACACACACACACATGCACATGTACAGATGTGTTACCCACTACAGCTCAGCTACTATATGCGATGGCTTATTATTTTTCTACGGCTCATCGAGCCTGTTGTGCTCTTGCTATCAATTACGAAACATTTCGCATGTACGAAGCACATGTACGTCGTACATATACCGTCAGAATATTGAATGTGTGAGCTCGGCTTCACCCTTCGTCCTGCTGTGCGGACTATGGACTTAGTCCGGATAAACGTAACCAGAATCCCATCTGGTAAGCCACAGTGGTATTGGCGCCGGGACTTGGATATCCCTCGGTCTTTCGTACCCACTACAAAAAAGACTCCACTCGGTGTCTCCCTCGTTAGTTTAGCGCGAGCTCGATCCCGTCTTTAACTTTTGATTGTTCCTGATTAATATCCACTTTCTTCTCATTTACTTTCAGGAGTTATTCGATTATTCGGTATCTGGCAACGCTTTGTGAAAAAAGGATTAGTTTAGACGAAGTAGATTTCTATTAAAAGTTACCATTCAATATAATCCTATCGGTTTTTAATTAAGGAGCAAACACGACTTGGTTAATTTTTCGTGAGTTCGATGCGAGAGTTAGAAATTTATGTGAAGTTGAGTATTTCGAAAATTCTGTACACGGAGAAAATGAATTCGTTTTTTATAGTCAGGAATATATTATTTTTCAAGAATTTCCTAAGTATTTAGGCACCGATTACAAACAGAATAGTATTTTTTTAATTTTACGTGGATAGCGAAAAGTAATGCACTTGAGAACTGTATTTCGTTTTGTTTTCGAGTGTTATGCATCACATGTGTAAAGTTGCCCGAGCATACTTTACAATATAAACATTTCAAGTGACTGAAAACATTTTTTACTATGCTTAGAGAGAAAAAAACTCTCGAGTCTTTTGAATAAGAGGTATGGGTATTGGTCTTTTTTTACCATGGAACAATTCTTATGTATCGGTATTTCATAGATAAGCATGAAAAGAGTTTTACTTAGTTTGAAGTAATGAGTATTCTAATCAATCATTCCCAAAAATATCGTTACTTTTCGAAAACTTGATCGAAAAATGAGTCCCAGTGAAAATTCCAACTCTATTCTAACCGAAAAATTAATCCTGCATATGTTAATTGCACAAATGGTTTTTTCACAGTTTTCCAAAATAAAAGCATTATTTTCTCCACGTTACGAGTACAATCAAGTATGAAATCTAAATTTCATGGGTATAAAGTCTGTACGATTTTTTTGTGCCATTTACACCGCATGTATTTCGGTTGGGCTCGGAGAAATAAGAGAAAAAGAAATATCGTTGGCGAGCGAGCACGTGATACCTATGTATGTAAATCGAAATAGCATTATCCGTGGCTCTTGTAGTGCAGCATATATACAGTTAGCGCGGAGTGTAAAAACCGAGAGAGAGAGAGAGAGAGAGAGAGAGAGAGCGAGGAGGAGGCAGAAAGGAGTGAGGGTGGTAGGAAGAGCAACGTTAGAGTCGAAAATTCAGGGACGGATAAAGCGTGTTCGGGGAGGGGTAGTTTGCCTAGCTGTGTGCTTCCTGCCACCCTTGTCGCCCGGGGCGACTGGTATAACGCGCAAAGCAGCCAGGCGAACGTAGTTTCTCAGCGTGTACTACGCTGCTGTATATATATGCGCGTACAGCTCGACATATGGCCGTATTAGCTACTCTTATACTCTGTAAAAGGGAGTAAATCTATATCACTGTAGTAAAGCATATGTGAGCGTGGATTTGTGCGTGTGTGTGAGTATTTTTTTCCTACCATATGACGATAGTTCTCGTATGACGAATATATAATGCTCGGAGTCTCTCTTTTTCCACTCTCGTCATTATAATTCATCCGGAATCGGATCACCCATCGCTATATTACGTGCAATAGGAATCGCGAGTACGTCACATGATGAGCAACTGTGCATTCGTAATTGGGAGACAATTATCTTCCTTTTACTATCGACCGAAGATGAGAGTTTCGTATCGATAAATAGTGCGGGTATGTGGAATATATCGAGGGGAATTAATCATTTTCATTATTCGCGTCTGCACTTTTCTTCGCTTTAGTTGAAACTTCTTTGGTCCCAGGAGGACAATCATGTATACGTCTATATTTAAAGATTATGCTGCATCGTAATAACCTCAGCAGCACATTCTTAAATGTAGATCGATATGCGGACTGAGGGTCGCGCGATATTAATTATCGATGAACATCTAGGCAACGGAGGCACATGTGCGGGGCGATCTGTGTGTGGCCTCGAAGACTGACGGGGCGAGGTGAGCTCTGGCTCGCTAAGTTGTCACTCGAAGTCAGCGACTCCTTTTTGTCTCGCTGAGACGAGTAAAATCGTTGGTGAATAAGAGGATGAGAGGGAGAGAAAGAAACGCGAGGATTCACGTACGTAGTAAGGAGTTTACGGGAGAGTGAGAAAGAGAAAGAAGAAATTTCAAAAGCAAGGGGGAGAAGGGGCCCTTCCACAGGTAGAAGACGTCCAGAAACTCTCTCTCCCTTTCTCTCTCGCTCTTTCTTTGGTTACCCCTTGGGATAGCCGAGGACCCGGTCAGAAGCCCGCGCGGATTCCAGTTTTTCTCGTGCTCACCGAGCAAGCACACGCAACCAGCTTCACGATCTAATAGCTCTCGGGTTCTCCGCGCGGACCTCGCCAGGTTGCTCTCCTTCCATCTTTCACCAACGCTTATTTCTCGCTCATTCTCTTCCGTTTCTTCCTCCCGTCGCTGTTGTCGTCGCTCTGGTTGCGCCTTCTCCGGCACAGCAATCACATTACAGTCGAACATCCATAAGTTACAAATACATGCAGCTTGCAGGGAGACAAAGTCATCCCTACCCTTTCTTGCTCACTGCAAATTGTCTTCTCCTCGCATCGAGAAACCGCGGTACTTATCACTATTTTTCTTCTCCTTTGAGGTTTTTTTCTCTCGTTTTAACATTCGGTATTCAATTCCAATTGCGGGGAAAAAGGCATGCAAGAGAATTCCCAATTATATTTGCTTTTCTCCATGTTAATAATCAATTACATTGAGAACCCAATTACCCATTATCCACTTTAACAAAAAAATCACTACGAAGACTTTCCCTTACCACCAGACTTTGACTGCTATCAATTTACTTGGGTTTCTACTGTATTTTTCTTCTCGTTCTATTACATTTTCAGCGCGTTCGTGAAATTCATCGGTCTTATTATACTCGCTCTCTCTCGATCTCCCATCAATAGTAAATTTGTGTAAAATGTGCACACACACACACACACACACACACTTGGAGAGAATAAGGGAAAGAGAGATACACAGAAAGAGAGCACAAGCGTGCTCACGGTGAAGCCGACGAGCCAGCAACAGCAGACTGCGAATCGACCTAATGAGGATAATTCCTGCATTGATTGCCGAGAGCATCGAGTGGTTACGAGCGCTTCAATGCTCTCTCGCTCAATGTGACTCCTGTGTATAGTACTACTACCGGCCTGGCTGGCTCGTTCTCTGCACTGACTGCCGACGGTAAATCATTCTTAATTAAACGATAGATATTTAATTAGGAGAAGCCTGGATTGAGTTAGTTATGAGGCATTTAAGCTCGCGACGAGTGAGACGAGACGAGACGAGAAGGTTACAATATACGTTGCTCGCATGCCGTATGTGAGAATCATACGTGAACTGTGAAAAAGTTGTATCGATTCCAATTACAAAAATTGGTGCAAGAAATATATCGTTAGTCCGATTACGTTTTACTTTCATTCGACTAAATTGTATTTGGCATTGATCAGAGGTCGAAAAGAAACTGTATTATTAGTTTTATTTTCATTTGCATGGCTGATCTTTCACATTAAATTTGTTTCTTTTCTGCACAAGCTCTGCACATGCTCCTTTCTGAGGCATTTTTTTAAAGGCTTTTATTACAACTTTTTTTGAACGAAGATTAACATCCGATTGAAAATCAAAATGTTATTATAACCCAAATGCAACCAATTTTTTTCATCTTTCCCAAAATCTCTTTGGTCTGAATTTTATTGTGATCAATAAAAAGATACGCGTTAGTCTGCTGCTGATTACGTGCTCTTATCGGAGTGGGCCGATTCGGTACTTCGGCATCTGGCCCGTCCTCACCCGCTCTGTTCCTCTCTCTCTCTCTCTTTTTTTGTTTTCTCCCTTATTCGATATCTCTCTTCTCTTTTGGACGATACAATTTAACATAGGGCAAGCAAAAAAAGGTCGTCCGATAAAAAAATGTTTATCGACTACATTTAAATACGTACATTATTGCGGTATTGATAAAACTGATGAGATCGTTCGCACGCTATAAGACTCGTGATGAATGTACCTACAGATAAATATAGATATACACGCATATCCAAAACGGTTCACACATGGCCACGCGTGTTTTCGAAACAGGATGCATAAAACACTTGACGACTAATTTTCCGGGTCCGTTTTTCTCGCTTATGCGGGGCAACGAATTAACACGAGAACGGCCAAGTTGTGACGCTCGCTGACAAATGTGAGTATGTGCCTCTCGGTTTTTTCTTCAAATCTATATCTGGTAAGAACTTGAGGTCAGCGGATCATTGAAGGTTTACAGTATAGAGAAAAAAAATATGGAAGGAAAACGCCAGGCGCCTTGGCGTTCGACGTTCGACACCTCAACGTGCTTCTGTTTTTCGTCGCACGTCTCGCAGTATCTCTTATTTCTGTATCGAGTGTCTCGCACCCTCCTCCAAAAGACATTTCCTTTCTTGGGATGTGCGCGGCGACGTGTGCGAGAGTCCGAGCGGCATGCACGTTGCCTTCAGCGCGAAGCGGCTGACCGCGGCCCGCTCTCTTCCGAACTCCGTTCGTTTTCCATTTCTCTCGCTTCCTTTTCTCATCATCAACGATTCTCAGAGACTCTCGAATTACAAATTATACACCCAATTAACGAAACGGGCCTCAAGGAATATCGCCTATATATAAGTGAATACATAAATATAGATGTACAAAAATCTGGTCATTATGAGCGTAAGTACTACTGGCAGAAGAGAACCGCAGTGGAGGCAACAGCCTTCCTCGGAACTGTATGCGAATACCGGTATTCAGGACAGATGTATTTACAAGGAAACTTAGCGAGGCTTTCCTTCTCGAGAGTTCTCCCGTACGCAGCACCAACAGCAGCAGATTCGAGCAGTCAACACACGATTCTTTTTATTTCAATTTATTGCATCAAGATATACGTTACATACGCCGCTATATAGCGACGTACGTCACCGTGGCTAGCTCCATGGCCTTAAAAGCAGAACACTTGTGACGTAGCCAAACTGATACGAGGACCAAGATATCTTCTGTGCGCGGTGACTGGATAAGAGCATGGTTTATGACTGGCACACTGCGACGTAACAATATGTTGAATATCTCGTACAAATGCATCGACGAAATAGTGCATCGGAATTATTCTGCTTCGACGACTTTTAAAATCCTTTTCATTCGTTAGATTTTATACTGGAAGAGCGCAATGTCATAGAGAATATCAGAACACTTAATACGATTGCTCGATACGGGGACAGTGATGAAGATCAAATCGACGACGTTAAGGCCCAAGTAAAACTTCAGGAGCGAATTATAAAAGCCAATTATATTCGTTAGTTCGTTACTCTCATCATAGCTTGAGTGCTTTCATTCACATAATATTTTTCAATAATATCGTAATGGATCGATACTGAATTTGGTGGTACTAAAAAAACTCACATTTCGCTTTCTCGACGACATAAATATGCATGTATGAACATAAATAATATAATACGACACACAATACATATTCCATGAGAGTACGAAAACGATATCGGCTAAACGGCATTTTGCCGAAGGTATTACATTTATTTAATATTATTTACGGCTGGGTTTACGACATCAATGATACGTATATGGAGTCTATCCAATATCAAATATAACGTCGTAACCCGGGATGCCCGCGCGTACGCTCTGGAGACGAAGAGCACAAGAGAGGCAATAAATGTACAGCAAACGGCGTTTCCGATAGACACCCTTGTACGTACACTTCATACCTATATAAATATATACATGGAGAAATACGTATATACATGGATGTGTACATAACATGTACGAACTCCGTAGGTTCTCATTTCGTGCATTGCATCGGGCATTCCAGACAAAGTCCAAAAGTCTTCCGCCTCGAGCGCCACGACTCGACTTTCTGGAATGCTGCATATCGAACAGGCGTGATGACTAGATCGAAACGAGACATTTTTTTGTTCATAAACTGGAATTGTATTTAGCTGTGGAGTCTCGAGTTTCCAGATTTTTTCATCAAGATTCGCGATAGTGAATCGAGGCGAGTCGAAACTTCGATCTCTGACATGTAGACCGACATTGAAGAATTGTCAGGAAAGGTCTTCCGCCGAACAATTTGCTGCAGATTGCCGAGATAGTTTCCCGAAATGTTGCTGAACGCATTACAGAGAATTCTTTCGTTTTATGAGGTTCGGCCAAGGGAGAGTCATTCTGACAGCTTTTCCCTCAGTCTCTATAAGTTTCATCGATTTCTGAAATTATCACTTTTCCGAAAATGTGATATTGAGTAAGAATCGCGATATAGAGTTGCTCCGCTAAAAATTTGATGAAGCGTTGAAATATGTTCGGGATTTTTGCCAGAGTTCAATGGACAGTTAATCGAAAGATTCGAAGTTGTTCGATGATTATTTTTCTGGATTAAAGCTAGTCGGATATCAGCAAAGTCGAAAGACAATTCTGTGAACAATAATTAATTTTGTCGTAGAATAGTATTACATTGTGTAGAATAGAATTGAATTGAAACGGAGCTTTATCCACTCATGAGAATTTTCGACAAGACGGTTTTTTGACTCATCGAAGGAAACCCTCAATATAAATGTGCCCACGCTTTTCTGTCACTCCATACATGCTACGAGCATTTCCAATACACAGAAACGGACCCCTCGACGAGAGTGCTCAAAAAACTAGTTACGTTTATGAAAAAAACCTGATTGAAGACACATTCCGAAAGTATGAAAATATTTCATGTGATTTCGTATTGCTAAAACGTAATTTGTGAGTCGTTTTCTCACTTTCATAGATTTGAAACAGCGACTTAAAATGTTTTTCGGATCCTTCGTCGACATGAGTAAAAAAAAAAGGAGAAGAAAAAAAATACACGATCGTTCGCTGTGCACCGTAGAAAGATCTCTTGCATTCGAGGATGTAAATCCAACTACCCGAATCGTATAGAATTCAATTCGAATCGAGTCCCGCCTATTGTGCAAGCCGTGAGAGTACGCGACACCATAGAAAAGCTATACACTTGTATATAACATCCTGGTGCACGACCCTCTCTCCTCTTTTGCGTTCTCCATATACGGGCGGACAAACTCAAATGGCTAAATAGAAAACGCAAACGACACCGGAGTTTACGGCCACTCACCCATTTCACTACGTCTCTCTCTCTTTCTCTCTCTTTCTGTTCCTCCATCACCCTCGTACTCGCGATCTCTGCATACAACATAGACACATATCTGCTATCTCTTCTCTGTCAGAGCACACTTTCGCCGATATTCCTCACTCTTTCTCGGTGACCCTATCAAAAGCGACGTCAAGTTCAACCACTAAAATTTAAAATCGCTACGCTGGCTCGCTTATAGACCGCTTCCCTGGACGCAAAATTCCTCTGAAATGGAAAAGAATGCAAGCTTGAGAGAGCTTTCCACTTATGAAAGAAATGATATTTCAAAAACGTTGAGATTTCTATTGTAATATTCATGTTTATGGTGGTTTATTTTTATACTTGTATTATTAGAGTTCAATCTTCATATGGAGAATTCATAAATTTTGTGTGTGTCGGTTCGCACATCAAGCTTCAGATCAATCAATTTATTCAGTGATTTCTAACACAGCATCGCACTCCGGGTCACGGTTATATAAGCATAAACGTCTCAATTTATTATGAACTGGTGATAGATCGATGGCTTGAGAATAGTTTTTCGAGAAAACTCCACTCATAAAACTCGCCACAGTTGTGTAGGGAGCTTGTAACGATTTTTTTGAAGGTCAGAGTTCGAGACCTTACGACGACGAAGAAAAAACGAAATGACTAAGGTTCAGGTTCAGAAGGCTCATGATTCAAACGATTATATACACGAGCTCCGTAGTATTTGTGGTAGCTACGATCAGACCCCAGAATTTGAAGCAACGTACAAGGATTACTTCGGTGTCCCACCCGGTTGCTGTCCGCTGAATATTTTATGGAGACAATTCACCGTTGCAGTTATTTCATGTCGACTTTCCTTAGGAGTATGAAATGTCTATATCATATTGTAGTGAGAGCTAAAAGATTTCAGAGTCCTGGCACGTAGCTTTCGATGCTTCGAAGCCTCGATTGTCGATTACAATGAGAGAGATGAAACGATATCGAGGGGAAGAAAGAGACCGCAGCTTGCATGAGAGACTTTCAGTTTTCTCTCGTATTCAATGAAATTGAATGCTTCACATGCAATTGGCCACGCGACCAAAGTCTTACAAAACTTGTCACAACTATCCCACTGACGTTTCAACTTTGAAGCAAGTTTGCAACAGGGACATCGATCTTTGAAGGAAACGAACGGTTTTTTGCAGATGCATTTATCCTGGGAAAATGGTTCGTTTGTCGGAGGGCCCATAAGTTTGCGTGGAATGTGATTCGTTGTCCTGGAAGCATTGCGATCGAATAACGATGCATTATTCTTTATCATGAATTCGTCCGTGAGGCAAATAAACTTGTTTTTATATTCCAACAAAGTTTAAAAGGATCGAGGAAATCAACATTTTCGAGATTATGAATGAAAATAGTCAGGAAACGTCCCTTCCGTTGGTATGAATTTTTGTGTTATCTCAATCCAGCCCGAAAATCGAGCGAGTTTGCTGGTGGCCACTAACATTTGCATGAAATTCGTTTCTCCCAATATTTTCACAAAGGTTGGATAGCATTGAGCTGCGGAGTCGTCGAGGATGGGAAAGAAAGAAAGAAGGAAGAAAGGAAGGGAGGAAAGAAAGTACCTGAAATGGTTGGAGTGGGGTCGAAGGGATAAAATGAAGTCGAAGAAACGTTGGAGAGTTGAAGAAACGTACCCTTGGAGAAACGTTGCAGAGCTCGAGGGGAAGTGGACTTTTTTTCAATTTGTTAATTCACGGTAATCTTGAGGGTGGCTAATTTCAAGCGATCCCACGAGCAGCAGCCCCTCTCCGCGTTCTCTGGTGGCTCTGGAGTACTTTCGTTGGCGAGCGCGTTGGCCTACTACGACTTTTAATTTGCTTTCTTTTTTTCCTCCTTCTTATTCGTTTTTTCCGCTATAGCGACACACCAAGATTGTTCTTTCGTTTTTTTGCCCGTTTTATTCGTTCTTTCCTCGAGGCAGCCCCCACGAGGACACGTACACGGATTGCTCCGAATCCAATATAAGGACGATCGAATCACGTAGAAGAAAAATTTATGCCGGGGCACGCTGTGGAATTTATAATCACCTCCCTTTGCTCCCCTTCCCCATCCAAAGTGTGATTTACAAAAAATAAAACCGAATATTTTCAAAAACAGGGAGAATATTAATTCGACAAAAAAGAAAAGTAAGCCAAGCAACATGTTCGCCCATCGGATCTACACTTGCGGCCCTTTATCCTGTGCGATGCTTCCAAAATAGTTGTTGTCACTTGATGCTTTTTTTCATTCCGACACCCTCAGCCATACACGCACCTACCGTTGTATTGTTTTCTCGTCCACGTGTCAGTACACGAACCTTAATAGGTTGGGTCCATGTAAGTGTATAAGAAGATAGCGTCCATACAGTGTGAGCTTCCTTCTTGTGGTTTTGCCACGTTGTCTTTGGAAGTCTTGTAAGGGAAACAGAGGGTTGTTCGTCGTGTGTTGGTAGTGGTGGTGGCGGTCGAACATCACTAGTGTACACATAGGGTTGCCACTGGCTTGCCGTTTTCGCTATACCACAGGGGCTATAGCAGAATGACGGGCGGCGTCGGCCATGTTGTCTTGACATTCTCCCTCGGGGGTTGTCGGGGGTGGATATATTTAGTCTGCCGCCTCCAGGGAGTTTCACCACCCCAAACCCGCTCTACTACCACTAGCTCGGCTACGACGACGACTGGTAAGCATGGCCACCCCTCAGCCCTCAAACCACTCTCTCGACTTGTGATGTCGCGTTGTCCGCCAACCAACCACCGACTATACGTACCGAATCTCGTCTATTTATTGTGTACACATATACGTCATTCTCTCGCCCCACTTATCTCGTACACGCGCTGTACACAGGCCTTTTGTGTACGTGCAAAAAAATATCCGAATCGCCTGGTTCTGGAAATAAAAAAGAAAAAGCAGTGGAAAGGAGAGGGGGAGAAACGCTCACGTTTGAGCTAAATTGCACCAACGAGATTCCTTCCTTCACCGGATCCGTACAGATGTCTAAATGGTTTATGGTATTGCGGAGAAACGATTTTGTCGTAGGATCCAAGGACGAGCCTTGGGAGTTTGAAGACATCTTGACTCCTACGAGCAACGACGCTCGAGCTTTCCCATCGGAGCTGCGAGCCCGATTGGCTACTTTTCAACCCAGATATGGACGAGTACTGAAAAATGTAAATTTCATTTTTGTCAACTGGAAGTTCTTCATCGCAGTACTGATTGATATGATTAGTAATTTTTCCGGATAGAAGAGTTCATATATTTTCCGTTCCCCTATATTCTTCACCATCGCGCGCACACTTTCGACTCGGAGTCAGAACGTTGGAATGGCTAGTTGCGAGTAAAAAAGATCGAGGGGCTGCAACCGATAGTAACAGCAGTAACCTTTGTGTAGCGTAGCCTACAAGTATTGGGAAAAAAGCAAAGAAACTACGCAGCTTTCCAAGACACAGAAGAAATGAGTACGAGCAAGAGAGGGAGCGAAGGAGCGAAGGACAGGGAGGAACAACCATCGACGACCATCTCCGGCCGTTCCTTCTCTCGGCCTCTCCGAATCCACCCTCGCCCCGCCGTCGTCTTTCGCCAGCTCCCCGTGAACCCACCATCGCTGCCCGCACCCTTCCACTACTCGACGGAGAAAGAAGTCATCAATATCTCGTGGCTTTCGCTTCTGGCCATCGTAGTACCCACGACGACGACGACGGCGACTACCACGAAGCTTAGGCTGTAGGGAAAAAGCACTACACACAAGACGAGAAGACACACTCCTATACATAGCGACGCACACAGACTTTTACCCTCACTCGGATTCTCTCTCTTTTCTTTCTTCTCTTGTACATATAACCCTGACAAAACTTTTGCCGTAGGTGGGCGGAGTCACGCCTAATCCCCAGAGTCAAAATGGAAGTCTCATGAGACTCCGAAGCTTTGCTCTCTCTCTCCCTCCCACACACGACGCATTTCCCATCGGGCTTATAACTATACATCTCACTCAATACCGCCTTCGAGCTACAACGCGACCTATGTGTGTGCCTGGCTCGTGCGAAAGCACGTCGGTCCAGCCTGGAGGGTCGTTCGGACGATACTTTTACTGCAACAATCTTCCCCCGCAGCATCGGAAGATGAGAAAAAACTACAATTCTTCACTGCTTTTCGTGCGTCATCTCCGTAACAACTGATTACCGGAAGTAGAATGTTTTCAAGTTACTTTCAAATGAGGATAGAAACTCGCCAAGTTGCAAATGCGAGGGAATCAGTCTACGCGTATGTGTAGCACGGAGAGGAGAAAGTGAGAGCGTGGACCTGGCTTCAGGGGGGTTGCTGGCCGACCGAGTGATCCTACGGAGGGTCGTGCACTCCGTTTCGAGACCAGTGAACCACCCTTATCCTCTCCTCTAACGCTCTCACTATTCAATATATATAGACACACATAACTTTTATATAACTCTGTGCCTGTATATTTGTACGTTTGCGTGTTCGTGTAGGTGAGTATAAACATACACGCACGTGGGTCGCCCTATGCTACGCTCGTTCACTCTCACTTTCCTCGCTCTTTTCCTTCCTCTCAAACTCATCTCAAATAGGCACTCGCGCAGCCTCACGCGCGCATTTATACATCTAGTTATCCAACAAAAGGACCAATCTACCCTGACATAACGCATAATCTCACGTCAGTTGGGCCCTTTTATTGGCCAGCCATGAATACATTTGTACATCCGCTCTACACCTATTCTCGCCAATATCTGAACGTATAAACGTGGTCGCACATACGAATATCGAACGCGTCATGGCTTTCGATTTTTCGTTGAGGCCTGCTCGCAACTTACGCTGTTCTCTCTGCTTCGATAACATGCTTCTCATTTTCTTCATGCACCTATGGATCTTGTGATTTTTAACGTGTACCTCCAAAAGACATAAATTACACAGAAATTGATTACGGATTAAGGTAGCTCATGCACAAAACAATTTTCTTGAGAAAGTCTTGAAATTTAAAGAGAATTTAAATGGGCTGTCGACTGACACGCCGCATAACAATTTTTAAAGGGCTCGTCTTATTAGTTATTTTATCGGCAAATCAATTTTTTAAGTTTATCACTTGAAATTGCTTTCTTTTGAACTCGTACGATAGATCTGACGATAAAAAGCTCGGAACGGTTTGCTTCAATACTGATAATTCGTCTGAATATATTTGGTAGTGAAAACGAACGAGTTTTTCAACTAATTGCGTCTGCAAATTATTAACAAATCTGAAATTTAGGCGAAAATACGTAATTTTTGAATATAATATAAAAATACAAAAAATAAATTGTCTCTCAAAACTCTTTGGTTTTTCGATAAATATAAATGAGAATGACAAGTTCCTGATGGCACGCGTTTTAAGGCATGTGCCACGTGCGTTTCGAATATCATATTCGATGTTACAGTTTCGTTTTTCTCGACGACGAAAAGGGCGCGTAGGAGCGCGGTGAGGTCCTTAATTATTTAAAACGTCGCGCCGTGCTTTGGAGAGCAAGAGCTACCCGCGTGTACCGAATAACCTTTCAAGATTCACTTTCATTTTCTTTTTCCCTCTCTCAGTCTTTTGGCGTACAACTCAACGACTGTGTATACATGTATGCATGAGAAAACGTGGATGTGGGGCGCAGGCGTTTTACACGGTCGAGAAAGACCCGTCCGAGTTTTTCGAGAGTGAAAAACCAAGGGGCAAATATGGAAATGGGAAACAAGTGGGGGGCCCTAAGTTTCCCGTGGATAATTCCCTCGGAAGCGAAGCATAACAGGCGGAAAGTGAGGCAAACTTCACTCTATAGCTATAAAGATTCGAATAATAGTAGAAATACCAGTAGGAAAAATGAGAGAGAAAGCGAGAAGGAAACTCGACAAAACTCGACAAGGAGATGCTTGTTAAATACTAGAATGAGGATAATGCGAGTCAGCTTCATTATGAAAATTAAAAATTGTGATGAAAAATATGTGAAATTCAAAAATACGCACTACTAAATTTTACAATCTGTTGATTATTTTTAAAATATCAGTTTCGTGTCTTCCGATATTGAATATTAAATTTTGTATGCATGATCGTATTTCAGTATTATTAGAACTTCCTGAACAAGCCGATCAACTGCAGTTTTATTTTTTTCAAATTTGCTTCCATGAATCTATCAATGTGCTCTATTTCGCTCGCTCGTATCAAGACTGCAATAAAGTTAGCAGGACGATCGCTTCGAATTTGCAGATTTGCCATACTCTTACACGATTAACTCGACGCAGCCCAAATATTCAAATTATTTATTAGCACAATAAGTAAGTCAGATGTTCGAAATTTCATATGGATTCCATGGCCCTTTCTGATGACATTGACTTAATATTTTCTTAATCGTAAGTTAGTAACAACACCAAATAGAGGCCAATTTTTAATTAATTAATTATCGACTTTTCGTCTCCACCGTACCCAGTGAATCGCGTTGAAGGTTTTATCAACGAATGAAAAAACTATTAACTCAGAGCATGCTGCAGCAATAATTGATTGAAAAATTTGCTGTGATTTTATGTGATGAGAAAATCCCCTCTGAAGTTTCAGCTCATTAAATAAAATGAAGGTAAATTTTTTCTTCCACCATGAATTTCGGCTTGATTGACCCGCATTACCCATTGCTCCAAGGAAGGGGAGAGTGTAGGCGAGTGGGAGGAGAAACAGCAGTAAGCTGAGGGAGAATGAGGGTGAGTTTGGGTTGTGCTCACTGGGTTGCAATACAAGGCGTATAATTTCGTACAATCTTGGCGAAACTCGCTTGCTACGAGTTGTGCGGGGTCGCTTCTTTCAACCAGGAGTGAAGTTTGGTTTCTCACTTCTACTTTTCCCTCCATCCTTTGGTCTCGTCTCTCTTCTACCTTGTCACGAAACACTTTCGCTCACATTCTCTGTATTATCTCCATTTCTCTCGAAAGCTGGTAGGCTCCGCGGCATTCGCTGTCTCAATCGCTCGCGCTTTCTCTTCCCTCTCTTTCTTTCACCCTCTTTCAGCTATTCCCCCAGCAACTCTGTCCCTCGTAAGAGGCAGAGGCGGGTCGTACGATATCGTGCTGCGCGGAGTCCATTGCTTCAGCCGAGGACGCAAAGGAGAAACAAAGCTTTGCTAAGACGGTGCGACGAGAGGGAAAAAGAGGAGGAAAGGAGACAGAGCAGGGGGTATATCGAGAGAAATGAAAGAGTGAGAGGTGGATATTGAGAGGAGCAAAGATGAAGAGGGAAGAAGGGTGGAAGTGAGGGACAGGGGAGGGGCAAGAGAGACAGAGAAAAAGGAAGGAAGGGAGAGAGGAGAGCTCCCTGTAGCGAAGAACCAAAGTAGGAGCACACGACAAGGCGTTAAGGGGCCCACTGGTTAAAGTGAGACAGCGAATCCCAGGGGACTATCGCCTCTCAGGTCCCACGGGACGCGTCAATACTCCAGGGACGCCGTGCCTATACTACTAGTTCTACTACTATTATACTACCGCTGCAACTACTACGGCTATTACTAATACTTTGCTGCTTCCACTCTTGTATACAGTATTTCCTAGGATAGTCCCTTTTCTTCCTCATCTTTCTTACTTCCTTTTCGCTTCCCGACGCCTAAACACTTCAGCCTCCAAGTGAAAAACTTACACACTCTGTTCACACCGTCGAGCTCACTTTTATCTCAACGCTCCGCATGGATGTGTATATCATAATGACACTAACTTAGAATTTATTTCGGAGCTTTATATCTCGTCTGGACGAATAAAATCTTTGAACGATAAACAATCCGCTGGAAATCCTAACGAGAAATAACATTCGACGAAGCTTTTCGAACATTCAGATTTACTGCTTGATTCATTGGTATTTACTTCGGGTTGTGCCACTAGAAAAGTGATTTGAAAACCTTCGGGGTATTCAGATTGTTGTTTTTGTTGAACGCGCTTCGCGAAGGATGCGAATAACGAATGAGGTCGGATAATTTACTGTTTTTTCCCATAGTGCTGCGTTGTAATGGAAAGAAACGCGAGAGACGCGTATCCCGGTTCAGGTACAGCGGCAAAAGCTACGAGCATGCGCATCCCCGTCTGACTTGAAGCGCTTGTACTACTTAGTTGAATTTATACGATCCGAGGCGCTTAGTGCTCGTTAATCTACTCACGTCAAACTCCGGCTTGCTCCGAAAGCGGAACAAGAACTCGAAAATTGAAAGTAAATTAAATACACGCGGCTGATAACGCTCATTCGGTCATGATCGACGATGCTTTTCAAAAGATTTATTTACTGCGCTCAGTTTGCCACTGAATTTTCAATTTTTGGCCACGTGACCTCTATGTAAGAAACAAATTTCTGCATTCCATCAATCCATCAATCGAGCTCATTATCTCTCAACAGGGACAGTAAGAGATTGACTCATCACTACACTTTCACGCAATCCTGAGCCCTCTAATTGATCGTAATATGATTCATCATCGTCTGCATTAGCATAGACGAAACGGGAATTCACGCGAGACACGAGAGATGGAAAAAGCCCTGAAGCTTGAGGACGTGACAAGACTGTTTCCACGAGACACTTTGCAAGTAGCGTTTAGACACGTTAGTTAGGCATGCGGAGACGAGACGAGTAGGTGTTACGTAGAGTGAACGAGCAGTAGTGGCAGTGAAACGTATAATAGTGTGCGGTTGGGTTGTCAGCACCGGTAAGTTATTTAGCGGTTGAGGCTATACCCAGTTGGCAGCGATGTCTAATTGTAACGACACCTCTGGGACTGGATAGCAGCAGGATCGTAGCCCGGTAGACCAGCAGCTTCGCAGCTTCTCTCGGTGTCCTTCGCTCTTCTCACTCGCCCTTGCTGGCGGCTGCCTGCGCAAAGCATCGTCCTTTGGCTGCGAGGTCGGTGAGGCGTTCAGGTATTAGACTCGTCTTTTTCCACTATGAGAATCCTAGACGAAAGCGAGTTGGGCAACCCCATTGCGTTGGAGTTTGTGTATAGACGCGTCGTGGATCTTCCGACGCCGTAAACCGAAAATACGACGACACTTCGTCGAACGGGCCTGACTTACTCGCACGTGAGAGAAAAAAAGAGCGGACGAGAACGAACGTCGTAAACATCTCGATTTTCCGTGTTTCATTTTTTTGCCCACCTCGCAAGTGGGGCGGAAGAGAGAGACGCGATATAAATTTCCATCGTGACTTACGACCCTCGACTCCGCTTGAGAAAAAAAGGACCAACGAGCCCGGACTGGTATTCATTGAAACGAAAAAAACTGACAGATACGTAAACAGCGATAAGGAAACCACATAAATGGGAGCAGAGTTACCCCAACAAATAAAAATGCGTTTCCATAAAAAGAAAATTAATTATGTGATTGCATAAACTGAAGGGAAATCATAATGTGGCACGTACTTTGCGTGATCCTTTTCGTACAACTTTATCACTTAACATTGAGGAAAACTTTTACAGAAATAATTTATTGAATGAAAAGATTTTTTGGAAAATGTGCTTGAGAAAAAGACTTTTCGATAAAATTGTTTTCTCCCAGTAATCGCTTTCGCATAAAATGTTGGCCCGCTTTTTTCCATCTTGTTTTTTTTCGAAGCTACTTCTCTCTAGCTCCCTCCCGTCCCTCGCTCAGTCTTCCATTCTCACTTTGACTTTCATCCCTTATCCTGCTGGCTCGTTCGCACACGCGTGCGCCCGAGAACGAGAAGCTTTTCTGCACGCTTCCTTTATTGCTGGGGTTTCTGATATCGCGACGATGTTCTCGGTGTGGCCGCGCGATGCTGCTTGCTTGCTTTCTTGCTCGTAGCAGGACCAGCAGCAACATCGGTAGAAAGCACGCGGCGGTAGCATTATCATCTCGTGAGGGTTGCGCGTGAGAGGGCGAACGCCCTCTCCCCATGATATCACCATGGCAACCCCCGAGGAACTCAAGGCCCGCCAACGGTATTCTGTCCCGCTCTCCGTCCTGATCCTCTCTTCAATACATTCTCTTCCTCTCTCAATGTGTGACTAGCATGGCGACTATGCTCGGAGTTTCTCTCGCCCTAACTGCTACCTCCTAAAACTGTCTATATTCTTCTTGGCCAATCATGAAAATTCTTGACGTTACAACGTCCCTAAAAATCTTCCCGTTGCAATAATCAACTTTCATAGTAATACGGAAAACAATATGAAACGAAAGTTCCGTCATGGAGCGACCCGGAATTGGAGCTGCGAGTACGTTTTGAAAGATCGAAGACAAAACTTTCTTTGTAAATGTACTTCGAATCCGGAACTAAATAAAATAATAGATCAACGGATTTGAACGCGGAGGCTTCGAAATACGTGAGGCATGTTTGTTCGGGGAATAAAAACTCCGAAACGTTCTTGGTGGGAAACACCAATTTCGTGTGTCATGGAAAAAAAGTAGAATTGGATGAATTCCAGGATACAAACGAAACTACTGAGACTCGATGATTCTTGTGATGGAAAAATCCTCATTCGGAACGAAAAGTTGATATACGAAGTACGGCATCTTTAAGCAGAAATTCATATTCTATTTTTGAAGTGAGGAAATATATTCGTGGTGATTGAATATCTGTCCAAGGTAAATTGATTTAATTCGTTTATAGACCTGAAATGTCGTTCTCGATAACAATGCTTGATTCGAAGAGCAAGACTTAAAGGGCAAAAAAGGGGGATAACAGCGATGAAACGTCGGTGAGTTTGTACACCAGGAACTAGGTTGCGCGCGGACTCTATCGATTTCCACATGAGAGAAATTTCCTCGCTCCGTATTCCATCTTATCCTTCACTTTGTTCCGCTTTTCCCGTCCCTCCCCGTCACTTCTGCTGGCGGAACCACGAATTTTTCATCCGGATAAAAGAATTAATATTACATGGCAAGCCGAGAGAACGAGAGTGAATAAGAGAGTGAAAAAGGAGAAAAAAGTTGAGCGGACCATTTGTCCGGCGTGTGCTTCTTGTCTTCACTGTTACCACGCGTCCGCCATGCATGGGCGGAATCTGTCTTCTGTTTTTGCTTTTTTCCATATAAATTGATGGCGTAAGAGAAAGAGAATAAAGTTACGAAAAAGTACAATAATAAAGTCATGAATTCCCAAATAAAAGGAAGCACATTTTTTTTAATGAATCCCCACAAACGAATGCTTTCCAAACGTTCACCAGTTGAATCGGTTGCTCCCTCGATACGTAGAGCGCGCAAAAAATAATAAAATGAACCAACTCTTTCAGCTCTTTTGGCGGGCCGTTGCTGCTGAGGGATAGAAAAATCAATTGAGCTGATCGAACTCTTACAAAGCGATTCTAAAACAGAGTCTTGAGAAAAAGTTTTTCAAAGAAATCGTGATACATAGCGCGATACGTGAACATTCCAGAAGTACGGCGAAGGCCAAGTCGAAGAGGAAAGAATAAACCGGACGAGTAAACGCGTACACATAGACACAAAGTATTTCGTGCGGATGTGTACTTTCCTCAGAGATAGTCACGGATTTTACCGAGTTTCGAACTGGGTAAGCTGTGTCTGTACAAATTTCCTGCTCGCAGTCCCGCATTTCGCGGAGCAGTTGAAAGCGGTTATGTATGGGGAAACGCGAGTTGAGGGTTCGCGGTGTGTGCAAGGAGCAAGAAACGTTCGCGAGAACTGTAGTCTGTATACGCGGGCGAGAGTTCGAGTAAGCCAGTTAGCGACTCCCCAAAGTTCGCCTCAAAGGAGCTGCGAATTATTAAAATCACATTTTAGCCTCGCTCGACAAACTCACGATGCGACGACGGGGGAGGGAAGACGAAAGCAGGAGGCTTGCTTGGGGGTTATGAGGCAACAAAGTTAGCTGGGATTAAGTGAGCTTGCGTCAACGAACTCGTAACTTATTAGTGAGATGCCGACCCACAACGGGCCAACACGACAGCTTTCTAACATATAATAGATTGACTTAAACGCTTGATGCTCGCGTTACCGTTCATATTTTCTCTTTAAATCCTTCCAAGTTGCCTTTAGAACACCGCATTTTCATATTTTAATAAAAACAGAATATATTCACGTTCCCGCAAATGAATAGTAGCAAATTATTAAAAATCAATGATATATTCAGGTCAGTAGTCAAAACCCGTAGTCAAATTTCGCTAACGAAATATTCGCCAAATGAAAAAATTTCACTTCCCATTAAAACTCGTCTCGTTATTTACCGTTTCCTCCCTTAAACCGGAAGCAGCTTTCTCTCTCAAAGCCAATTCGACTTCGCACGCGCTCATTTCAGCTGTCCTAGGAATGCTAAGCTCCTCCCATTTTCATATCCCAAAAATGTTCAGCTCCCAGAAATCGTGGCCCGATAAAGCATATTAACTGTTGTAGAAAACAAGAAGTCATGTAGGATGTTTGGAGTCGGGCTTAATTACGAGGTCCCATTAGTCCCGACAAATGTGTATTACGGCTTGACTCGAGAAACACATCTGTCGGTCCGTCCGACGTGATACGTACGTAGCAGCTTCGTCGTGTGTGCCGCTGGTACGTTAAAAACAGTCTTGTTTTTTGTACGAAGCGTCGTGTGTATAGCATTCGAATAAGGAGAGCGAGGACCAAGTCGAAGAGGGGATTTGTTCTAGCGGTCCCCGAGGCCCCCCCAGGGGTTTGCCGTATCTAAATGCAGACATTAATAAATCGTTCACGGTACGGAGTATTCAACTGCGTACATAAAATATATACGTATGTGTTCGAAACTCGAGACGACATATACGTTTTCGTTTACCTATTACATTACATACGTATGTGTGACGCTGCTATACATATTATGTGTATTATATGTGCACGTATGTAGAGCATGCATGGATATGTAGAATGTAGACGAGTATAGATATGCGGTTGGTCCATTGGAGGATCGAACATTGGGCAACATGCTGAACAATTCTCGCGCACACGTCTCGACGTTTGTAAGTTAATTTACACGGTGTACTACGGTGTCGGGTAGTTGGTTACCGATGCGTTTATGGAAATGGACCAGAGAATGTCCGAGGGTGCATTCGTGGACGGAGGAAAGCCGCGAGGCTTCGGCTTACACATACGCGGCTCGTATACGGACTGAGAGAATGCTACGTGGCCCAAGGCGTCGAGATAATTCGACCGTCGCAATTTAGCAATTTTCCGCGGCAAGCAACCGCCTCGGTACGGAAATGCATGCGCTCGCCTCCTCCTACACGTCACGTATCCCGTATATCCGTTGTGGAAACGCAAAATTTCATCCAACATTTCTGTGTATGTGTGTGTGTGTGTGTGTGTGTCTCGAGGAACTAACACGAGGGAGGCCGCAAGACTGAAAGAGAGAGAAGGGCGAGCTGGCAGTCCTGCCCGGCCTGCTGGCAAAACACCCTTACAGGGACATATCCTCGACGCTTTACTGCTCTCTCGTATTAATGCTACCGAACACGAAGGTTTCACGAGCCTCTACGAGGACGAGAAACTCGGAGGAATCGTGACATTTTCTTTGCCCGTTTTTCCATTCCTTCAAATAGCTTGAAAAAAAATGGCCGAAGCCGAGCCTTCAGAGCCGCATCCACTTCGCCTCGTGACGTAATTTACAACCTGTAAATCGAACGACGCGAGTTCCCATCGTATACGCAAAAAGTACACAAACGGATCGATTGAAATCATCCGAAAAGTAGCGCCGCAGAGGAAATCGTACAATTCTTCAATCCTTCGTTGAATCTACTAATATTTTGTGATGTGAATTTACGTATGTGTGAGAGTGTGTTTGATCGTATTGGCATTCGTAAAAATACCGAGTGGTAAACATCGAAAGAAGGAGTATTGCTCCGATTCGAGTGAGGATTAACGACGAGGAAACGCTCTCGTCAGTTCGACCCGAGGACGCAAGATGTATAAACGTGAAACTGTGATAAGACTCGCATATCTGGAATAAATCGTCGCGTCGACATGTTGGGCCTTCGAACAGCCTTTTTTTTTATTATACCCTAACATTTTGGGAAAATAATTGTATCCAGAGGTGAGTTTCACCACACTCGAGTCCTGATGATACTCTCACGATGAGATCTGCGTCAATCGTAAGAGCTTCGAAGCCACTTTATTTGGAGCTTTCGTTAAAGTTTCTCGAAAAATCGAGCATTCCTTCATCAACTTACCGAGATAGAGATCCAAGTACGAGGTATCTGTGGAATGAGGTAATCGTCCTGTTCACGCCACGATGAATCGCAGGGCAAACCTAGTTAGCCGGACGATCTCCGGTTTAGTCACAAGGCTCTCACACATCTCGTGGCTTACGTGATAAACTACCATTAAAGGGGGATATACGGGTGGCAAATGTAGCAAGGACGATGAAGATACCCCAGTGCAAGCCCATGCAAGGATTCGCCGTATATAGATATGAGTATTACTCGAGACTGCTGGTTGGACTAGTTACACATCATGAAGGTCTGAGCTTCAGCCTACACAGAGAGAACACAGTAGAGAAATACGAACCGTTTGAAGCATGCACCTTCCTCTCTCGCCTCGCCTAAGACGTATTACTCGACTATGAATTATGTAGCGTCTTAGTAGTGGCTCTCTTCGAGAAAGCATATGCTAACAAAAGCATGAGAGGAGTAAGGAAGCAGAGGGGAGGGAAGAGAACGAGAGAGAATTCTCGAACGAAGTTGGCAAGCATCAAGAATTCGACCCTTCCTGCGTAGCCTGTCTCAAGGACTTAGGCAAAATACTTTTCGCCTCTCTTTTTTGTTACTCAGTGATAACGTGTTTAGTATTCTTTTCGTTTCTATTTCCCCATCGCACATGAGTTTCTCCGATGTGTATAAAATGCCTTTGAGTATCATGCGTGGCCTGTAGGACCAAAGTTTTGCGAATTCGATCACCTTTTTTACATCTGCTACAATGAATTTAAACAACTAACCGTTTCCCCGTTTAATCGGATGTCGAGAAAACTGCAACGTGCGACAAACTTTCAAGATTTCTCAGAAATCTGGATACAAATGATACAAATGCTAATACCGCGCGCACACACACGTGTCCACTTTCACGTATACGCGAGAAAAGAAGTACGGCGCACCGCGAGCAACAACGAAAAGAGAATTTGAACTGAATGAAGAAATCGCCGGGCTGATTGTATCTCTCTTACGAATACCACGCCGCTATCCCAGCGACTCGGCTAAACGAGGTTTTCCTTAAAAGTGTCGGAGACACTGGAACCCGTTTCAGCTCTATACATCTGTGTCTATACATGTGTATATACACGGCCAAGCTCAAATTTATTCCATCTTTCTGCTCCCTTCCCCCTGAACCCTACTCTCAGATACTCCTCCTGCCTCTCTCCTTCTATCTCATTCCCCCTCGCCATTTTCTCCCGTCCCGCTACCCGGATAATATTTACGTCGGGCCTCACGGTGAGAGGAGGTCAAACAACCATCCTCAGAGGGAAACGTGGGTTCTACCTTTCTCCTCAAGCTTTAATGAAAAAAAATAAAGTAAAAAAAATGTTTTAATGAAAAATAAAAACACCAGTAAAATCATCCCCAACCACGTATTCGTTTGTCGCGTAAACTCGTACATTATCTTGCTTGGAATATGCAGAAACTTCGAATTTCATTCCATCAATGTAGTTCCGTAACTTGCGCTCTAATTTCGTAATATAAAAGTTCGAGGACACTGAATCCTGAGAAAGATCGAACGAGCTCGAATCACATTTGGTGAAACGTAAGACACTGAGACGGAGGCAACTCAGCTGAGAAAGCTGAGAAACTACTAATCACCTGTAGCCCCGAACGAGAGCCAGGAAGAATTAAGAAGCATTGGGAAATGCTAGGGATGATCGAGGAGTTCCGTTCCACAAGGATCAAGTGCAAGGTCGATGACAAAATCTTTGAGGAATTCGATACCGGGAAAGAATTGATTTCCTGCCTTAAGGCCTTCAGCTTTGATCCTTCCTCGCGAAGTACATGTAACCGATCCCTCTTAGCCATTTCCCAATCTATATAATACTTCCTGCTAAAGAAGCTGACGACGGTGAAGACGAGCGGCGAGGATATACCGGAAGGGAAAGAGAGCGAGTCTGAGAAGTATGGGGAGAAGACGATGAGAGTGAATCCGCGATACCGGCTAGCACGAAGAGGCGTAATGGAGGCTGGTTAAACATTAAGCATCCCCTGATACCTCGCTAACTCCTTACTAACCCCAGTTAAGGTATATGCAAGGTACACATTGTATGATGGAATGAGTTGATTCGCCTATACCGTTACATTATCACGGTATACATATAAATGCGCATGTATATATGTATATGCGCCTGTATGCGTTATGGTGATAGGATTGGAGCTTGTTGAGTCTTGTGCTTGCCGGTTCCGACCTCCGTACACATTCTTATTAATTGACGTCTTGGGTCATCTATATTATGCATTTCGGCCTCCTGGCTTATTCCCGTGTGTGATGTCGTACTTCAATATGACCACGACCTCCAGATATATGCTGGATCGTTTCGAGAGGCATTTAATATACTCGTTTCTCATCGAATTTCGCAATTTCCTGCAAACTTGATCCCTCTTCACTGCGGCCTCCATCGGGCCCGGTCTCTCTCTCTCCCTCTCAATCTCTTACTTTCTCGTACATCATTCCAGGGCCGAAACGCAGAACAAATTTCACGAGCGCTGTGGACAGACGATGAATTATTATTATCAATCGATCAATAGACAGAGGCCGGATACTCTAACCGGATTAATAGGTGATTAGGCCACTCCGTCAGACACGAGCGCGAACGCGAAGCTCCGGCTGAATGCTGACTCGGTTACTTTCGGGAGTCAGCTTTTTGCCTGCCAGCCCATAAAAATGTTGACTCCCTTCTGGCCTTCGTTAACCCTTATCCAGTGATGCTTTGCAGTATACAAGTATATTCGAGTTTTCATGAGAATAAAATGTGTCTCTTGACAAAAAAATTTGGCTGAGAAAGAGAGGAAAGTGGGCATGGGAAATATCGATCTACGCACGCGAATGGTGCGCGACAACGGCCGCCCCACTCCCTTGGATTTTTTCATACTTTTCGCTCGCATCTTTCTTAGTTTTTTTGCCCTCTTCTCCGGCTATAAACATAGTATACTAAGCTTCCTCGCTACACATCGAAGGGGCGCAAAAACAAAGAAAAGCGTGCAATATGCCGTGGCGAGACGAGTAAGAACGATTCAGAAATCCCTGTGCCGAAGTCGCTTCTTTCGAAATGTATCCCCGCGCGCCAAACCCCCGGGTTATTCTCACAGTAGACGTATACGTAGTAAGTATATAAAGGGGGTAGATTCCTCTATAGCTCTGTCACACCACATTGCTCGCTGAAAACATGATTAAAGATTTTCGAACGAAACGTCAGGGAAAATGGATTTCTGATACGTAGCACCAAACCAGCCACGTTACGCCACCCTATTTGGAACTATTACGCGTAAGTCCCTTGGCTTAAGCCACAGTTATCCATCCCGGGAAGAACAGAGAATCCGATAACCTCTATTTTTCGCCCTTTTTCGCGGTAAATTTGTACATGTATGCACATATCTATAGCCATTTTTGTTTTATTGTCTTAAGAGTAATATTGAATCGTGAGATTCGAAGAGGCAAGTTTTCACGTTGGCGAGATCCCCTGAAAATCAAGATGGATTTGCAGCGTTCTGAATACTACTTTTTGCTTGTGGAAACGACGCTACATTTCCTGGGTAATAAACAGCAGCGAGGAAACATTATCGGAGTACTATGAGACGAAAACGTACATTTGTGCAAAATTTTATTCGCATGCGTGTTCGGAGTGTATCAGAATAGAAAATATAAAACGAGGATCAGATAATAAAAGCACAGGCTACGGAATTGGTCCATTTCGCAACGAGCCAACTCTGTGGAAAAAAATAGCAGCGGGAAAAAAAATATTAACGAAAAAAAACGAACGTAAACGACGTTGCGAATAGAAGACAGGGAGAAGCAAAGAGAGCGAAAGCGAGAGAGAAAGAGACGGAGACGGGGAGCATGGGGAGGAAGGGAGAGTAAAAAAATTACGCGCGTGCCTTGATCCGGCAAATTGCAGGACGACGAGAGCGAGAGAGAAGGAGGGAGAGGGAGTTAAATATCGACGAGAGGCGCGCGGGCAAACACGAAGTCGAACCAATTCAATCAAACCTTGCAATAAATCATCGGCCCTCGCACGCCCGTTTGTTTGGTTCGCCAGCGTGTACCAATTAGCGTTACTCGCGAGGGTGTGGAAACTTCCTCTCTATACTTCGCTTCCGCGCACTTTTTTTTATGTTTCAACCCTCTGCTGAACATATACACGCCAGCATGCAGTTGGCTGTTGCGTTTTTTTTTTCCAATGTTTTTTTCATTGCGGTTTCCAGCCGACGATGCCGAATAAGTATCAATCGATATCAACACATCGATACACTTCGACGGAGCTCTGTATATAACGACATTGGACGGAAATACACGGAGAAATAATGGAACTGATATTTCCTCATAAATCTCTCAACTTGTATTGTAACGGGAGCGGAAAAAAAATTAATTAATGGCGTTCATCGACACTTAGTTTCCCAACATTATTTTCTAGCACATTCACTTATCGTAAGCCAAGTGTATACTTCGAGGGGGAGTCAGATCTGTATAATTTGGAAAATGACATTGTCGAGTTTTTGCTCAAAATCAATTTTTCCATCACGCAGAAATGTGATTCCTTTCAAAGTATCACTTTCAATCGCATCCCACCTCGCGTCTGTCTTCACATTTTTGTCTCGACTATTGAACATCGTGTATTTTCGCTTCCTAAATACGTTGTCACGTGAAACTTGTTAGATCCTCTTTTTCGTACGACTCTTATACTCTTATCACCCCACGAAACCAGAGATGGGGTTTTCAACAGGGTATAGCGTAAAAAAGGGATCTTGGAGAATTCGAACTCTCTCTCTCTCTCTCTCTCTCTCTCTCGCTATCATTCTCTGTGTCGATGGTATTCGCGTACATGGAGGAGAAAAATCTAATAGACATTCGAAATTGAGTTTCGGGCCCCTCCTCTAAGAAACTAGTTCGAGAAAAAAATGCTATCAGCATGTGCTTCTCAGCTATCGCCTCGGATATATGGTAACATCGAGCTCTCCGTCGTAGATCCGTGCTCGGGAGGAGAATGATGGGGTTTCATGGAATAAAATCCAGTTCGCATTTGAATCAGTCCTGTAACGCAATCCATTAGCCCCTAACAGCCAATACTTTCGGTGCTCTTTTTCTATCCTGAATTCGCGTGAGTAAAGAATGGAGAAAACGACACGGTATAAGCGCGTCTCAGTACGCATATGAATCTCCGTACGCGCGTGTATATTTATCTTTCTCACTTGTGCGATTCAACGAAAGCGACGTCGAGGGAGACTTGTCACAAATGATTAGAGAGTCCTGCCGCTTCGCGGGCGCGAGGCTTTGCGCTATACGCAAAAATGTGGGTTCACATGAGCCTGGAAACACATGAAGAATAATCAAATAAGTCTTTTCGAATATTAGCGAACGATACAGCCATTAAATCAATTTTTCAATCACTCTCACTCATTCAGCTTTCCTTCCGATGTCCAATCCTAACAATCCTTTAGACTGGATCATCAAGGAATCCCTTTCATCTCTCAACGATCCTACCTTGCAAGCTCTTTTCACTCTCATGAATGTGCTTCGCCGATACCCACATATGAAAGTATTTCTATACGTCAGGCTGAGTTTGACATTTGAGTGAGACAATAATCCCGAGAGCAATGCCACATATTCCTTTGCCCTGCATATACCATGGCAGTGGTTCCCAATTCCCGGAAATTCATGTTTCTAAAAGCAAAATCATATCTTTCCAAACAGAGATAAAAAAGACAAACCGTAAAGCACGTACTGACGAATCTTGAGGTTTGTGGCTTCATGAAAATGGAGTTTTCGATGTTCAGCAGTGAAAACAATAATTTTAGATTTCAGATATTGATGACAGATATGCTGCTCAGCATAACTGAATCTTTTGAACACACTTTTATCGTGAATTAAGGGTAAAGTTGTGTAAAATAGTACAGTCAACGTTCCACGATTTCTCTCAGTGTTATAAGATTCCGATAAAGCCGAGAATGTCGTGGAGAAAGGGAGGAAGAGAAGGCAGCAGGGAGACTGCTCAGGGTGATTTCCGTGTTTAGAATCCGATCATCCACTCCGATAAGCGCGTTTACAATAGCTCGAATGTAAGTTCATCTCCAGCATCTGTGTTGGATAGGATCTTAAGTCCTTTATTCAGGCCTCAAAGTAAATTAAATTCAGCGACTGTAAATATAGACATATCCATGAAAGTATAAACACTTACGACCGTGCAAATGTTTACCTGACAAAAGGAATATCTAAATAAGAAAGATTCTCCAGTCGAAGGAGAGAATGAAGGGTTGAACGTCAATACAGTGTATAGTGATTCGTCTGTACGTATGTATGATCGACGCAGACTCCGCGACACAAATAAAAAGAGGAACGACGTGACTCGAAGGTATATGCGCGTTTGATTTTTTCCATGGAGTCGTCTCCCGAAGCCGCGGACGTACTCCGCAGGGGAATGACAATGGCGTCCCGAGGGAAGGAAGGCCTACCAACAGCTACCACCCCAAAACTACCCCCAAATACATTCCACGTTCTCCCTTTTTCTCATCACCAACTCACTCTCACCCCATCATTCTCTTCCCCCCTCTCTCGGCCGGTTCATTTTACGCACGCACGTCGATCTTCCGTTTTCTCTTTCTTCTACTCCGTCCGTTTCTTCATGATTCTTCCGCCCTCCTGATTGTTTCGAACGCGCGTCTCCGCCACATCTCGAATCCAGCCCTCACTCCCTGCTTTCTCCGTTCGTCTCGCTTTCTCCATTCGCACACATATCCCGGTCTGTATCCATTCGAGCTCTGCTCTGGTCTCATCCGCTTTGACTATCCTCCGCGCATCCTCGCTGCTGTTCACCCACCCGCAGTTCTCTGTACTTCTCCATTCGCCTCTTTTTCTCGTCCCCCTTGCAACCCCTCCGTAAAATTCACCGAATTCAATATACCTCGATATTCTACATAATTCATGAAAATTGAGCCGCCGGCTTTTCCTCGATTCTCCGAGACGAGCTTCGCGTAAGTGCGCATCCTCCCCGCCCCCTTCCTTTTTCTCTCTTTCTCTTCTTTTACCTTACACTTGCCTCCTTTTATATTCGCACGTATCGACGCGTCTATCGCTATTCTCTGTTTCGCCTTCTCTCTTCATCCTCTATTTTCTTCACATCTTCTGTTACTTCCGTTTTTCTTTAGAATTTGACGTGCGAGGCTCTTTCTACATAGTTTATCGTACGATATCGATAGCAATCACCCCTTTTCGGATGCCATGTCGATCGAAAAATAGACACAGGTATACAATCAGGATAAAAACACCAGTTCACCGTCCGCTTGGTGAATTCTGGAAAGGCCCACATCATGATTGACTTCTTCGCAAATATTTTACATTTCGTTCTTTTACTCATTGTCAGCTGTTGAGTTAAAATTTTGACAGTTTGGCTGAAGATCTATTCGATCTGAACATGGAATACGGTCGTCAACTGCTTTCGTGCTCTCGTTTCGTGAAAACCGTCGTCGACTTTCTATGATCGATGAGCTTTTTTTAAACGAAAAGTATCTTGAATCATTTGTTACAACACGCACACGCTTTGAGTATCCAGGATTCATTAATTAAATGTAGAAAATATAGAGTATTCGATTCAAATAAATCCACCAATTTCTTGTCTGGTATTGCAAAGAGGACTGAAGTGTAATACTTTAACTGTGAACCACACGGTACAAAACACGGTGTGTACATGCCATGCAACATCGTTCGGTCCTCTATAAAGGTCGAGAAACACGTGGCAACGGGGTTTAATCTAGAGAAATGCTGAATAATGCAGCCGAGAGTCGAGTGAGAAGCGCGCGCGGGTAGGTTTGGCGATTGGCTTATGCAGTATTCAAGCCACCATTCCAAGTTTCCTTATCTTACTCCCTTTTTCTTTAGCGTTGCGTCTCTAATTAATTTCCCGTGGCGTTGAACAGTGTTAAGCACACCTTGTCAACCGTTTAAGCCCCCCGAACCGATGCTCGCTGAAAACTAATCTCGTGTTTACCATTTTTTTGCTTGCAGATTTTTTCTCAAATTCTTCCTCAAGTGCAATCAAAACTGTCTGAAAAACGCCGGGAATCCAAGGGACATGAGACGATTCCAGGTAAGCTGAGTGATACTTATCCACCGTCTATTGATCCAGTTAACTCGAAACGGTTTAATAACGAATCAAACGATCATGAAAATCAATTGACACGGTTGATCGTATCGATCAAATACTATTCGCATTATTGAGTTTGCCGTAACGGCCGATATCTATCGCGCAGACACTTATCGGCTAATAATTGTAACCCAGCACCGGAATCCAGGCCAGTATTCAGTGGAAGTCAACGTATATAGTCATCCAGATCCCAGTTAATGTTTCTCGTGGAGGAGTTGAGAGCCCCATCCCGCGTATAACTGAGGAGAGACTTGTAATCCAAGGGGCTGGCAATTAGCGCGGAACGGCATTGGCCGTGCTCTCTTCTGCCCCCTATCCTGTTTCATCGCTCCAGCTATATTATAGTGAGAGTAAGAGCGAGAGGGATGGAGATGCCTCGGTCCACTATTCTGTGGAGCGAAGTTCAACACATTTTTATATAGATGTATTTGAACGCGGTACTTTGGCATGGCCGCGGAAATGAAAGACAGAATTTCAAAAATAAATTACCAAAAAGGATAAAAGCTGAGAATCACCGAGCGTGGGCGTATACAGGACGGAGCGCTGTCCTCTCTCTCTCTCTCTCTCTCTCTCCCAATTCTAAAAAAACGGCCTTTTTGAATCCAGAATAAGGTCAGAATTCACGCACGCGTAAACGCGTCGGCTTCTCTGACTTACGCCCTCTTGTTCATCAATAACGTACACACACAGACGGACAAAAATATAGTATTTTTAGAGAACGAGAACAAGTCGTCGCGTTCACATACTGTATACGTCCTTGCCTTGCCACGCTCTTGAAACCACGGACGAAAAATTAAAATATTTATCGCACTTCCGAATCTCTTCCGGAATTGCTTATTGCCAAAAGTTGCCGAATTAAAATTTCACTCCGGCGGCCTCGCAAATATCACGCTCTTAGCCTCAATTGAGAGTGTGTACGTGTGCCTCGCTCTATATACGCGCACGGACGCGAGCGGCACTCGCACATTTTAAGCAACTGACTTTTTCGCACACGATGTGAAGTTGGCAAAGCGTTATTCAACGGGCCGAAAGAGCTCAGCGGTTTTACAGACGTATACAAACGGCACCACTTTTCGTCTCGCTCTTTCAAATGAGTTTGACCAAACTTTCAAGCGAGATACAGCCGCGAAAAGCGTTTCCTGACTCAAAATATTCTAAAGCCTTTTCAAAACAATCTCAGTCTTGTACCGCCTCTGCATATTTTTCTGTGCTCTTGATTAACAATGGAAAATTCTCTCATCGCAGGTTATAATATCGACGCAAGTTTGCGTGGAAGGACCCCACCTGGCTATTTCGGAAAACATGTTCGTTCACAACAACAGTAAACATGGAAGGAGAGCAAAAAGACTGGACCCGAGTGACCATGGCGAATACAACAGTAAGTACCTTAATAAACATTGCATCACGAGTCATTACGCTGTGCACTTACCACCAAAAAGAACTCACCAAAAACGAAACACAATATCCACTTGATCTCACAAACTTTGGAGTCGAGGTTGAGAAAAACCTTGCTATAATAATTAATTGTGAAAGCAAATTATCCAGGAATATTGAATCCTCGTAAACATGTCTCCAGTCGAAATGATGAACATCTGAAAACCCAATGAATGAAACAATAAGAAATTATTCATCCAAATAAACTGAATTGGCTCGATTTCAAACAATCCAAATACGTGTAACGTAAATGGAGCTACAGCAAAGTGAATCAACGTGAAAATGAAACATCGTTTTCCCTATGTAGAAGCAATCGTTGTACGTGTAATCTCTCAACACACCAGCATTATCCCTATACTTTCGTGGACGGTTCGTGTCACACGTGCTGCACTATAAAACCCGAGTGAGCTGCTGTTCGCTATGACTGTTACGAGTGAACGTACCGGAATGTGTGTGCTCGTGTGGGTATGCCTGTGGAAGCGCTTGTGCCGATGTTAGGAGCGAGAAAAAACCACCCACTACGAGAAACGGGAGAGACCATTTCTATGGGACGCTTCGTGTAAAGCAGACAGAGTAATGTTTGATGGAGGAAATTGATTGCATGACAGCTGATTCCTTGGGTAAGCTCCGTGCTCGGTTATTCGAATGACACAAATTTTGGAAAAAATCTGCTGAAAAAAAGCAAGGTGAGAAGGATCCACGATCAGGCTGCTTTGTTTTCATTTGACTAACGAATTAGTGATTCCGAGTAAATGAAAAAAAAGAGCATTTCTTTTGCGTGGTATTAAAGTGACTAACCGATATCACCTCGAGTGAAAGTGGCCCTCCAAGTTACTCGAAGCTCCTTTGTATCTGGTGTTTTATAGAATTCCTGTTATCTGAATTTCGGTTGTGTCGGACCGCCCCATATGTAAATATATCCATGTGATGGGCGTCTGTATGGTGCACGTTCAAAAGCTAAAAGGGAGCAAAGAAAGCTTGAGAAAGGGATGAATATATCTCTTTGCATGGACGAAAGAGTGTGCAAGGGAGACACAGAGATTGAGGTAGAGTAAGGAGAAGAAGGAGAGATAGAGAGAGTATAAGGAGAGTCATAGGGCAATTCAGCAAAGTTTGGCGTCGGCCGCGCATACAAACGGCTGATATCGCTCGCCGTTTTCTCCAGCTCCAAGGCAGAGTAGCGCCAGCTATATGTACAGGCATCACACATATACAGAGAAAGAGAACTCGCTTTTCCTTCTCAAGAGCCAGGTTTCCTCTTCTTCCTTCGACCCCTTCCTTGCCACCAAGACAAGATGTAAATCAATGGGAAGAGGCGGTAGAAAACGAAGGACCCACCGTCCCATTCTCTTTCTGGGCGTGCGGGGGACGTTGAGAAAAAGAGTGGAAGAAAAACAAGAAGGAGCTAAAGAAGAAGTAGCAGAGAAGACAGAGCCTGAGATCCGTGCTTTCTTTTCACCCTGACTCTCTCTTTCTCTCTCTCTCTCTCTCTTTCTCGTCCACGTAGCTACGGTTTTCCTCTCCCTTATATTTCTACCCGCTGGTCCTGCCTCAGTCTGTCTCCTATCCCTCTATATCTTCCTTTCGCCCTAACTCTCTCTCTCTCTCTCTCTCTCTCTCTCTCTCTCTCTCTCTCTCTCTCTCTCTCTCTCTCTCTCTCTCTCTCTCTCTCTCTCTCTCTCTCTCTCTCTCTCCATTTTCCTCTTGCTTTTGTCTGGTTCGCTGCTACCGACGAGTGCCCAAAGACGCAAGAGAACGGGCGCGAAATTGGCCCTCCTCGCTAAACCTTCAAGGCGTTCTCGTCCTTGCTTCCCATCTCTATATGTATAAAGATATTATTCGCACTAGCAGCAAAATAAGGCCTCAATTCGCACGGTTCCACCATCCACCCGGTACGACATTTACGCCCATTTGCTTATCACCACTCCGAATGTATACAGCCCTTTTGCTATCATCTCTGCCATGACTTTATACTTCCTTCGCTCGGTCGCACACACCGCACCACTGCTCGGGCGTTGGTTTGTGAATGCTAAGTTTAAGCTATCTCGCGGCCCGAGCTCCTGCAACCCTCTCCGTATCCCTCGTCTTCTTGTATACCATGAATGTACATCGTATTATATAAGGTAGAGAAAAGCACCCACCAACGCGCGGTGTGACGATGAGAAACCCACAACATTTGACTATATCTCTATTCCTCCACTGAGCAGAGCACTTCCCTACTCGACGTGTTTCACCATCCCGTACATATAGCGAGAATTTCTACTCTCAACCCCGGAACACCCGATCGGGAATGCCAATGAGCGATGCGTGCGCGAAATTTTCCCTTCCAACACCTCCTCGGGATTTTCCCGCGCTCTATTACCATTGTCTGGAGCGTGTACGCGAAAATTCGAAGCTTCAAATAATACACGATGGTCGAACTCGTGGCGAGTGCATGAAATTAATTTATTCGAAATATTATCTGGATCGTCGTAAGTTTTGGAAGACAACAAAAAATGCTAAATCATTATTGATTCGAATTTGAATAAACTAGTTTTTGTTTTTCTCAATTGAGACTTTAACCTGGACTGCTTAATGAATATTTATCGAGTGGCGGCATCTCCACCAATCGTAATTCGTCAGAGCGTTCGTTTGGGACTGTTTTCTACTTCTCTTTTTCACTCGCTCTGCGTTTATATTCTAATAAATAAGAATGTTTCTTATGATCTCTTCATAACGAATGGAATAAACTCGTGTAAGATTCTTCGATAACTCGTAAAAGTTGTGCACACAGCTTGATTTCGTTATTGTAATTTTAAACGAGTTAAAGTCTTATCGCACAAACTTTCAATCGAACAACGAACGTTTAGCAAGTGTAAAAATTCGCTTTGAACTTGACGAGTAATGTGATCCGAAAGGCTATATTTTCTCATTTTCTTGTGGCAAAATAAAGAGAAAAAGAGACAGTCGGATGAAAAGAGATGAAAGAGAGACAAACGGTTGGGTCTCACTCGGTTTCGTTAAGCACTCGTGATTTATTCGCACATCCCACCTTCCTATGAACCCACATTTGGCCTTGTGCTGTGCTCCACAAGAGCCTCTCGTATACGTATAACGCGTACTCCCCTCTCTCTTCACTCTCTTTCTCTCACTGCCTAGTGAGTGCGCAAATATATACGCTATGGTGTGCGAAAAGTGTTTGAGCGTCACTGAAGGCAATATACCATGATGTCAGCCACTCTGCTAGTAGGTTCTCTCCCTTTCTCTCTTTCTCCCGCTCTCGGTTGGCTCCACTAGGCGGGAGCTGACTACTGGGGTGGCTTGCCGGCTTCGCCGGGGTACAAAATGATATCATTGGGTTATAAATTCCAAGCAGAGACACTGGCGGCCCGATCGCTGCCCTCCTCTTTCACCCTCTTCATCCCTCCTTCTTGTTATAACCCTTCCCTCCTGCTTTCTGACTCTCACCCTGTATATACACACATCTCGCACTATATTTCCTATCGTGGAGCGAACACCACCTCTGAACAGCCTTTATGTGCTTTCCTTTCCATCCTTCCTTTTCGTTCCATTTTCTTCACTCTCTCCCGGCATCCACCTCGTTTTCTCGCTTCCTCTGATTCTGCACCGCTTTCGTGTTTCAACGCAAAAAGCACCCTTTCGCCTCATGCCACCTCAGAGAAAATATATTTGCCACACACACTCTGCTGATGCTCTCGCTCTCTCTCTCTCTCTTTTCCCTTACTTTCTCGCTTCCCGACCGAATAAACAGAATATTCTGATAATTTCACCCTATCCCGTTTGCGGAAGAGTCACGGGACGCTCGAACAAACGCTCCTGCGATTTCATCTCGTTTTTCACTCCACCCTCTTTACTTCCATCGCGTTCGTGCTTCATCCTGTTCACCTCCACTTATGCTTTCCAAAGAAAATTCAATTTTTTTCCCCACTCCGAAGTAATTCGATTTTTACCCGCGAGTCCCTCGATACGATAAACTATTTATAAACTTGCGACTTATGTCGTTGACACTTCAATAAATTCACGCGCATTTCGTTTTTGGTCGTTTTTTTTTTTTTAATTTCATCGTATTAAACTACGTTCCTAAAAAGTGTTTCGTACACATAAATAATTGAATCGTCTCATCACTAAATTGTCTGCTCCTCCGTTGGGTGGAAAAATTCTTATGAAAAAATGTTCTTCAGGCCTGTATCCAGCACTCCCCCTTCAAACACCCTGCATAAAAGCGATATCGCCAAGCGAGGGTTGGACGTCCGGAGGCTCGACCGTAATTATCATCGGCGAACACTTTTTCGACGGGCTGCAAGTAGTCTTCGGATCGATGCTTGTCTGGAGTGAGGTAAGTTCAAGAATCGTAATGGCCAATACGATCAAAACGGTCTGACCAAGAAGGGACCCTCTCGCAATGCGATAGAAATTTAATGCTAATGGCTAACTTTTATCTCCAGTTAATAACCGATCATGCCATCAGAGTTCAAACACCACCTCGACAAATACCTGGAGTCGTCGAGGTAACGCTGTCCTATAAGACCAAACAATTTTGCAAAGGTTCACCCGGGAGATTCGTTTATGTTTGTAAGTACCGAAGCATCTTTACATAGCAAAATCCACGATACAATAATATTTATTATCAGTGAGGATTATTCAAAGAATAATAATTGACACTACATTTTTACGAATCGTCCACGTTCTTAGAAACGTTTTTTTCACGACCCAAAAGAATTTCACGAGCACTGAGCTCCCGCCAAAGATGAACGTTTCAATCGAATCATTTTTTTCTGTCCATGTTCAGCACTCAATGAACCAACGATCGACTACGGTTTCCAGAGGTTACAAAAACTGGTCCCCCGGCATCCGGGCGATCCAGAAAAGCTACCAAAAGAAATAATATTGAAAAGAGCAGCCGATTTGGCGGAGGTACTTTATAGCATGCCGAGGAGCGGTAATACGTCCATATCGGGTACACCGGGTAGTCCTGGTTCGGGTCATCCCACAGCGCCACCAACGTCGAGTTCGGGAACGGGATTTAATTCGTACACGGGTCAACTTGCTGTAACTGTGCAGGAGAACGGCAGCGCGGCCAAATGGACCGACGGTACGTCAGCAATTTCACTCAATCTTCCGGGCAATGAAAAATCGTTCGATTTGTATTCGTTGAAGTTCCGATTTGTATACCAAAGGGGCAAAGTCATTTTACAAGAACCGCTGCGAATGAAATCGAAACTTTCTAAATGCGCGATGATGGAGACACCAGCATTGACAGTTTCAATTTTATTGAATCGAATAAGCTTGTAGTAAAACGTTGATTATGAAGCGACGAAAATTGCAAGACATTAGCCATATGATAGTGAATTTTCGGTTCAATGCGATCGGATACTCACGAGTTCGTCTGACGGGCAGGTTTCTATTTCTAGACGGTAGTTCCGTGACAACGGGTGGCGGAGGTGGAGGCAACGGCGGTGGTGGCGGCGGAAACGGAGGTAACGGTAGCGTCGGTGGCAACAATGACGTCTACAGGCAAAGCAGTAGCGCAAGTCCGCGAGGTGTCGTTACCGGAGGTGGTTATTGCGGAAGTTCAGCCAGTACGCCTCACAGTCATAGCACGAATGGAAGTTATTCTACGGCGAATCCGTATACCGGAAGCCCGACTCTTTACACATCACGTAAGTTTACAAATTCTCAGATTGGATAAATATTGCGAGTGGGATACGTGTTTTTGGTGTTAAGTCTCGCTCGGGTGTGTTCTCCAACGTTGAAAAACCAAATTTTCTAAAATATTGTGACGCTGTCACACGAACCGTTGCAATTATTGTAGAAAGTCTAAATTACCCTCAATCTTAGTGTAAATAAATATTCTGGTTATCTCAACGACCCTCCAAAGGCATGATATTCTGAAGCACGCATGAAGCTTACTTCTTGTTACACTCCGTTGTTAGATGAAACGATACATTATTTGTTTGCACGCACTTACGATCGCCCCATGTGGTTTTTACTTTACGTTTTAGCGCACGAACAATATGGCATTTTCTATTCGTCCGGGGACGGGAGCGCATTCGCCCCCGTAGTCCGACCACCGACCACCTCAGTCCCACCGCACTGGTCCACACAGCACCACCTCGCTACAGCTGCCCAGTAACCGCTAACCGTCCACTACCACCACAATCATCACCATCACGATATCACCAACACCTTAATGTACCGCGATTAAAGAATTATCCGACAATTTGCCAACGACTTTCGGATTTCTGAATGTAGGTATATCTTTTCGTTTGCTCACGCACTCGTTACGTGGATGAAGTCAAATTTTTGAACTTACGTCAAAAAAGCTTGATCCCTTCGTGTTTTGCCATTATTTCAAAATGTTTATCAGCTTCAAATGATATTTTGTGCTATTTAGTCGAGTTGAAAAATTGACTTCGTTCGTTGCTGGTGCAGAGAGTTATCTATGCGTGGCATTCTGATTGGTTTTACTGTTAAAAATTGCTGTTCCATCGTCGCTTGTCAATTTAAGGAGTTCAAAATTAGAAATAATTCAAAAAAACCCAACATGTTCAAAGTTCGAGCTGACTCGCGCAGTTCATAGTCTCATAAAGTCTTATGAACAATCGTCCAAATGATCCGAATCCGAGGATAGACGGTGCGAACATTGCCTTTGGATGTCATGGCAGAAAAAATGAAATTTTCTCACTTACGAATTTAATTTTGCTGACCTTTGAAGCGTTGCTTAGTTTTCGGGATTGAAGAACTGGGAATCGCGTTCCATAGAACGTCCAGATTTTTTTAACCGCACGAGCTACATTCTCCCGGCTGAGCTCGGTCGATCGCACGAAAGGGATTTTCAATCCGAGCGTAAATTTTTGTCACATCTTTTTACCGGGCTCCATGAGCGGACGAACAACACTCGGACAAAAACGGTTTCTAACACAGTCGAAGAAAAAAAAGGGGGACGAATGATAGGTACGTGATCTCCGCTCGTTAGAGATCTCGCTCGTTCGATCGAAAGCGTTTTGCGCGTCTATGAGTGTCGTTATAGTCGTAAATTGCATCTTGTCCGAGTATAGTAGGAGCGCGAGTTGTGTATAAGTCGTTTAGCCGGCACGTGTTGCCCCTCTGGACACAACGATTGACGATGCCACGATTATGGTTTGCCCCGTATAGTGTTGTAGCCGGAGAGAAGTGCATGGATCACATGTCTTCCATTTTTCATCACTCCTTTCGTTCGATCTTCCAGCCTTGCTTTGTAATACCTTTTATTCGCGTGTGAGTGCGCGTATTTTGTCAGTGTGTCTGTGTGGGTTTTTGTTCATCGGGATTCGCTGATGTGTCTGAGCGATAGTTGCGATTACAGTAAAACCACGTAAGGACGACGACAACTAACCGTATAATCGACAGTGGCCATGTTGCAGGGTTAGGAGACGTCGTCAACACGTCGTTCAACGTGAACCCGTTTATGTTGCCAGCGTGCAGTCAGGGCTACACGGACGCCTCGAGTCCTCTGCTTGCATCAACTGGGAAACACCACTACGAGACGTAAGCTTCGTTCGAATTCGGATGAACGACCAATCAACGTCCTCAACTTTCGACCGTTCATCGATCATCGAGAACCTAGCGAATTCGGTATTCGTCCGAGTTTCAGTGAATCTGCGCGCGATCCAAAAACTCCGCGTACCGACTTTGCTAATCGTGTGAACAATTCAATGGGGGCGAGCATTGATGCGAGAGACGGTAAAACAAAAATACAAAAGAGGATGACGGTCCTCGAGTGTCCTTTCCTTTCCGTCATCTTTGTTCAAGAAGATGATGCTACGGGCAACTTCCTTTGAGTTTTCGCAATATACGGACGCTAAATGCGAGTGCATCTTTCGATGTTCATCGATTAACTCTGAAAATGTGATTGTTTTTTTTTTTATTTCCCTGTTTTAACACGTTGTTTATTTTTTTACGGAGTTTTCTCACCAACGAAAAACAAGTGCAAAAGTGACCGTTGGAGGTCTCCCGTCTACAAAGAAATGTTAAATTAGGAAATTAATACATATCGGGGATTGTGGGAATTCGGAGACTTGATGGACATATCGCTTTTATCGAAACAAATGAAAATCTGTAATGATTCTTCCTTGTATTGTTATTCCGGAGAGAAGTGTTCAATGAACCTTAACTTTTCAAGACTTTCCGCACATTTCATCCAACCCCTTTCCCTCTATTTCTCTCTCTTTCCCTCCCTCCTGCTCCTTCCCCCTGATTAATAAAAAGGGACTAACCAATATCGTATTTAACTGTAAGGGATGAAGAATTGTAACTTGTATATTACTTGTAAATATTGTTGCGATGTACAAAAGATGAGAAAAAAAAAACAAAATGAAAAGAAATGAAGGATGAACGAGCGCAATGTATTGTTGTGGGTTGGAACACATCGAAAGAAGGTGAACAAACGAACGAGATAAGAGGACAAAAAATTTAGAGGGATTGTAGATTAAACGGTTATTATACAGAGATGTAAATAATCTTAGAGCGCCCGTAGCTTTTATTCGAATACGGTTGTATTTAGAAGGTCGAATGATTTGAATTGAATTGAGTGTTCGAAGAACGATGCTCGTTCATCAAACATTTGAGCCCCTTCTGTCTCGACCGTTATGATCAAATTTTTCACCAAGCATATCGGGTTTCAAAAAGTGGTAAAAATTGAGGAGAATCTAAACTGTAGTTAAATCGAATTGTATGACAAGCAGGTTCGAATCGGATTTACCCGCCATCATTCACGAAAGTATACGATGAAGAAATGTGAGATTCACCCGGCGAATGATAATACCGGGTGGTTGCGATAATCCAAAGGCACCAAAACTTTCTTATTTCGTTGACGAAAAGAAATAGAAGAAAAAATAAGAAATAGAAAGAGAAAAAAGCTATCATTGAACGTAAACATTGTTTGGGGTTTTATTTCTCTGATCGTCGACGCTCGAGAGTGCTCGCGGTTTGTCCACGAGCTCCCTCACGCCTCGAAATTACATTCAATTCATTCGTTCGTGTTCAGTTCTCCAACAAAAACTGATTCTCATTATTTCTTCCGTTGAAATCTCAACTACTTATTGTTAGTGTCGTTATTTTTCACGAGACCTATGAAAAATGAATTAAATGAGAGAAAAAAAAACGAAAAAAAAAAATACCCACACTCATCCAGTCATCGATGTATATTAATATAAATTAAACTTACATTTTTGAAAATTAAAAAAGAAAGAAAAACAACATAAAACCTGTTGATTATTTAATCGATTTTATTCTCTTTATTTCCAAAGACTATCCAATCCCATCGCTAAACGACCACTACGTGCTTTTTAGAGCCCGAAAAAAGTAACAAAATCACAGTAAAATTCGTTTTAGGTCAATTCATCAAAATAAGAAGTTTTCCTTGAAAACTTCTCATCCAAACTGCAGAGTTTCCATTTCAAAAGACCTTCTCATTAAAAATAATCGAAATAATTCGCACTCACCTTTGTGAGAGTTTGTTACATACGACTTCACTCTTGTTTTTCCCGAATTTTTCATACTGAGAGAAATTGACTAGCGATATTTGTTGTCCACCAGATAAACAACGTTCTAGATTTGAATTCTTCACATTCGGGCTTTTCAATGGATCATTTTTGTTGACGGATGCACGCGAGTTTATCGCGTGTGTCATCGCTGGGCTTAGTGGTGACATTATCTAGACAGGATGATCTATTTGTCAAGGCGGGTGAGTACACTCACGAAGTATACACATTTTTTCTATAACACGTAGGTAGCGTTGTGTGCAGGAAAAAAAACTGCAAACAAGTAAATAAAAACGGTAATCCATGAACGAAATTTTGTGTTCCCAGTGTTTTTAGTGAGAAAACTGTGGAGAGAGGGTGTAACGGGGGGCGGCCCCAATGAAACCAGTGAAACGGGATACTCCCTCCCTCCCTCATTCTCTCTTGCTCTCACTGGAGTACCACTTCGGAGCGATTAGTTCGCATGGTGTCGTATTACCTCTGGCAGCAGCGATATAAAATGCTGCAAGGAACAACGTTATTGTGAGGCTGTTTGCGTTATTAGATTTAGATTGGTCGGCACGTGCTGGTTGGGTCGCCGGCCTTCACAACCCTGCAAAAGCAGGCCACGTGCCTCGGCTACACGGAACAAACGCTCCAAAGAAACTGGGAACGATACAAAATAATCGTGTAAGAATTATTTTACGCAGTAGGGCGCAGCACTCGGTCCTTTACCTTTTTTTCTCTTTCGCTAATGCAAATTCCCATATTTGCCCCTTGGCGGTGACTCGTGTGGCTTCTATTATGCCACAATAACAAGTTGTAACGTGATCGGAGGCAGACGTCTTTTCCATATTCGTAATGACCAACTAGTTATTTGACTCGATTCGTATTCGGTTGGGAGGGAAATCGTTGAAACGCAGGGAAACGTTCGACTGGGATAGAAAAAATGGAAATAATTGGCGGCTCGTTTTTATTAACCCTTGCATCATTTTTCACTTTGTACATAAATTTTTTTTTGTTTGGTAAGTGCCATTTTTTATTACCATCTTCCAGAGTTCAAATGCACCCCCTTCTTACTTGAAGTACATCGCGCCACTGAGGACCGCATTCGAATAGCAATCTAAGGGGGTTTTAGGGGAATGATGACAAGCAGGGCGAGGCTGGATACGAGCAATCCGATGTCAGACCCCCTGACAGCTATAACGATACGATCTAGGATTTCCATCAAGTTGGCTCCATTCGAATTCGGTTTATGAAAGCTCCACTCGGATGCCGCCACCATTCCCCTTACAAGGCTATTGTATTTCCAAGGGACGCGAAAGCATATTAACATCTGCTGATCACCGGTAATCTCCATTGAGCAATGTAACATTATTTATCTCACGTCCACGCGCTCTTTTCGCTGCGAGTTTCTCGTGGAACCCTTCCACGCTATTTCTTCAGAATAAATGTCACTGAAAATATTGGTCCCAAACATTGTGTAACTCCGACTCAAAATTTAGTTCCAAAAAGCTACTAATTTGAGTTCTGAGTTCTGAATATAAATTTTTAAGTATCCTGGATTGTGTGAAATGCCAAAAAATCATGAAGCAGCGTTTCAAATGTTAGCTGCAGGTTCAAGAAAATTCTCAACGTACCTTTATAACTGTCTCTTTTTATAGAGTAAAGTTGTAACGCGTGAATTAGCTCTTCATTGTCATCGCTTTTCCGCGATTTCGATTGGTTCTTGAAACACGACCATTGTGGGGCTAAATTCATTCGAAAAAAAACAACGTTCATTCGTCCTGTCAAAATAACAGCTTGGAATTCAAACCATATTTGACATTTTGTCGATATCGTTTTGCTCGACTCGATTTCTCGAAAATTCTTCGAATTGGACATTCTTTCAATAGTTGTTCAGTAGTTATTAATGAATTGAATTATTAAACGTAAATGAATTCTGGTAAAAATAAATAAAAAGTTACGCTTTGCAAGAAGATGACGGGCGCGGAGCGCGCGTTTGTGACTCACCTAGTTAGAGTTAAATTACTGAAAGTTAGTTCCCAAACTACATGTCAACATTGGCAGTGATGTTGATTTGCAACTTTGATCTCAAAAATTGGCACAGCTAGGTTGGCCGAGCGGTCTAAGGCGCCAGACTTAAGTTCTGGTTCCCATTTGGGATCGTGGGTTCGAACCCCACACCTAGCAATATACCTTTTTTTCAATGATAACGACATCTACTGGAATGAACTGATAGAAAATAAAGGCTGGTGCCCAAGTGACACGGGGATGAGGTACAAAAAAATATTTTCCTTGGTAGCAATCGAATAGGAATCCGGATGTACGTATGACATGAGAATGGTCTATGCGAAATTTAGCGCTATTTTCCGTGAGATCTTTCAACACTATGTTTTAACATCGAAGCGAATCTGTACGTCGATAAAACAGGAATCTCTAGAAAGCCCAGAGTAAAGCACTCTTGTTGTCAGTGAGGAAACTTGAGCGGATCCAGATCGAGGTTTATGGGGAAGACATTCCTGCATCACCTTAACCGACTTTGGTATCAGTCAACTCGAGATTATATCGAATCTCTCAACACAACCACTTCGCAAGTTCATTCGACTGATTTTCCAAATGTCATCAGGACACAGCTGAATCTATTGTTGATTACTTAACCTTCGTTGGTTGATTTCCAGTTGACTCGCTTCTTTCGAAGTCGATCCGAAGAGATCACGATGGAAACAGAATTAAAAGTCGTTGAGTCACAAAGAAAATATTGCCTTTGAATGACTTGAACTACAAAGCAGAACTCGAATAGTAATTGCGTAAGGTCACTCTTACTAAATTCCTCTATCACTTCACTCTTATGTCGCTAAATAAATTTATTTGACACGATTGCGATCGAATGTGTTGCAAGTGTTTCCTCCTTTTTTCTACGATATGAAATACGCACATGAACGAACGTCGAGCACGACATTGACAACCAATCAAAATACGTCTATAGCAGCTTCAGAAATAACTCTCACTTCGAGGTTTCATAACAACTCTAGTTTTATGAGAGGATCCCTGCCAATGTTGAACAATGTGAATAAAAGTGGAATTATTTTCGCATGTTGAGCAGTGAGTTTATCTGAATTTGTATTCAGGTGATAAAAAAAATATTTGAGTAACTGGTGGCTGTTAAATGAGAAATTTGTTTTATCTTCGGAAGATAATTTAGATGAACATACCATTAGTTGGTATAGTCACTAATGCTACCGTCATCCAGTAAAGTCGTGCTTACTGTAGGAGTTATCTCCAGTCTATCGAAGCTGCTGTACCGATGGATTTCAACGGTCGGTAACGTAGAACGCCATTTTGAATGAGAAGCTTTTTACAGTGTATCGACGAATAATACAAAAATTTGATCCTGCCTTGACGGTAAAATAGGAGCCTTCGATTTGGGACACCCGGAAAAGAATTTAAGTGGATGGAATTTAAATCGATTCTTTTAGTCCACACCGGAGAAGCTAATTTTGTTGATGGTAAGCTTCATCAGTTGTCAGTCAATGGTGAAATCCAATGAATTCTGTCCCAAATTCGATCAAAAGTATACGAGACATTCATGGGAAATTTAGGAAAGCTCGAAAACTCGTGAACTTTGACGTTTTGCAAATACTGCCCAATGCAAAAGGAATCTTTGCTAAAATAATTCTAAACTCAGAACGTAGCAGCATCGACAAAATCTCCTTAATCTCCGTAACTCGACCACCCGCATCTTTGACGACTTTCTCCGACGACAGGTTCCCGAGTCTCTGATCTGATGAGTACGAAAAAAAAAATCGATGCAAAACATTTCCACAAGACCAAGCTGCTGAGCATAAGTTACCCGCAGATGAAATCATCAGCAAAATAATTACGATTCATGCTGGCAGGAACGACGAAAGCGACGCCATTGTGTTGAAAAAGAACGGGAGAGCGACAAAGAAGAATCCTGGGTAAAAAAAAACACGTTCCCAAGAGAAGCATAAATGCTTAAGGTTAAGGTCACGCAGTGACATAAGACTCGTTGTCTTAGCATCAGCTATTACATTCCATCATTAACATATATGGCTCTTAGAGGTTGTCACATAGTTCGCGTGTGCCACGAACATCATTACTACAACCGCTCGGACAAGTTAACCGTTCGTTGATACCTGTGGGGAGAAAAACGAATCGAGAAAGTGGGAATAGAGGCAATATTTTCGAAAGGTGAGATTTAATTGCGAAAGATCAAAAGTTTGCGATTGCCCTAAGCTCGATTCAGATCTCATGGCGAACTGGTGGATCCAAGCTGAAAGTATCGCGCTCAGCCGTAAAATCGGAATAACAATAAAGTTAATGCAACGACTGAGCCTCACCCAAAGAGCTTTTTTCTGCGAGGGTGGAACAAAAAATCATCTCCCAAGGATTCAGTCTTATAGATCAAATTAATTGGAAGGGTTAGACGCGCAAGGACGAAAACAGGAGAGTCGAAGAGAACGATATGAAGAGAGGCATACCGGACACGGTCCGACGCCAGCGCTAATTTCGTATTACGTTACAGAGTGATTATATTTGAACCGTGGCGAAACGTTATACCACGGCTTTAAACGGCTCCTTAATCTGAAACAAAGCGGGTCGCACGAGTTTGGAGTTTTTCAGGGTGCGTGCTGGCCAATGGGTCGCGCGAAGACCTGGACCTCACACATCGCCAGCTCCGCACTATATTGCCTTCCGCGCGTCGTTTTCTCGCGCTTCTCCTCTGATGATCCTTTTCGACATAGATATACGAATTTATAGGATACGTTTTAGCTTCACGAGCGAACCCGCCAAGAAGAGTTTCGCAAAACCCCGGAGGGAAAAAAACGGGTGTTTACATCGATGAAATTACACGATTCTGCGGATCCTACATTGAATTAGAGATCGGGTATTATCCCTACCTGGCACACGGGACGCGTCTTGATTTCTCTCCTTTTCATTTTATTTCGAGTTTCAACGTTTTCCAAGAAATGTATCAATCGCTTGAGTGAGTCTGGAAAAATGTGATAAATTTCGCGATACAAAATTCATTTTGTATGAGCCCATTCAAAGTCAGGAAACTCGGTGGATGCATACGAATTTCCATGATCCCAACGCTGGCTGTAGGAAGAAGCGTCGTCGCATTTGAGTCATCTGGGAGCCACAAATAGGCACTGCGCGTCCACAGAAAATAAGACGCATCATCTTACGAACGAAACTAATTCACTAATATGCTCTCATGAATACAAGTTGCGTCTCGAGCGTTCCGGTGCTCACTCCACGGTGCGAATACGAATGGCTATAAAGTATAAAGTATACGTGATAAACCACGAGTGACGTTCTCGATAGGCGACTCGCGTGGGAAGGTGGCGTCCACTTTCCTGCGATGATAAAAAAAAAAAAAAAAAACAAAGTAAGACAAAATTAAAAGGAAAAGAGGAGCTGTATCTGTTTGCTCGCTGGATGGAGTACGAGGCGTTAAGATTGGTACACATCGATAAACGCCCATGAGAGGCTCTGCGAAGAGAGAAAGAAAAGAGATGGATTCGAGAGACAAGATCGCGGTATCGATATATCTCTCGTGCGCGCCATGTTCCGTATGCTTCGTCTTTCTTCTTTCTCTTGAGCAGACTTTCCTTCCACTCTTTATCTTTCTCTTTCTCAATCTCACCATTAATAGAGTGTCTGTCGGCGTTATAAAGTCTCATAAATACGCGACTCGATAGGTACGCAACGATGAAATGAGAAAAATTACTTGTAAGTTAAGTTCGATTGCTGGGGAGTGTACGATAAATCGATTAATTTTAGCGCGGGGTGAGGCCGGTGGCGAACGGAGGCCGGGCGTTCGTAACACGTTGTACATAGTGTGGAGTTTGCTGTACGAGCAATCACCATTTACAGTAGCACCTAAACGTATCGGGGTGGTCTCGAACTGCTCGAGGCGGAGTATATACATTACGAAAATTCTTTTATTAAGTTCTTTGCCCAGTAGTCGTAGGAATCGTACACGTTTAGCATCGAAACGTCTAAAGGGAAACTTATAGCTAATTTATAACGAATAGTCAAACTGTTTCAAGACCGTAACTCCTTCATCGGCTACCTTAAGAAAGGAGCAGGTTATCGCACTCGAAGAATCTTTCTCGTGGTGTATACGCACAAAAAAAATGATGCTACGCCCGAAGAGAAGAAAAAGAAAGCCCTTTCTTCCGCAATCAAGAATTTTTCTTTCGTTCTTCCCCGGCGACGAAACCTCACCGAGGCGTTTCACTGATCGAAAGATACTTTTTTATCTGCGTACGATCGCTGAAGACGCGGCCTCTTGTTTCACCTCGCACACGAGAATCCCCCAGTAGTATCAGAACCGTGTGTGCCCAGATTTTTTTCTTTCCTTTTTTTCGTTCTCGCAGAGTGTCAGAGTCGAATGTTTCCAAACTATTTTCATTTTTTTTCGTCGATACCTCTCGTACTTTTTTGGAGAGATGAAGAAACAGAGAGGGAAGCAACACACGTGGGAAGGAAGGAACAAACGAAATAATTGGTGGGCCAAGCAGACAGCTTGATCGATTCGCCGAAAATGAACAACCGCAAAACTCCGACTCTCTTTTTTTCTTCTTCTCTTCTCTCTCTCGCGTGGTTATTTTCTTAAACCGCGCGAGATCTCATCACGCGCGCCTCTCTCGCCCCATCGTGGACAGTAGCATTGGCAAGATAAATGTTTCACAGTTGAAATACACCTCGAATCCGGATAATGTAACTCGTCGATAAACGCCCGAGAGGCGCCTCACGCTGCTTTGACACCGAATTCTTTAAAACCCCGGTCGCATAACGAAAATATTCTTCAAAATAATAAATTCATTAAGTCCACGCTCGTTCCATTTGCGGCACAATGAGAGAAACCGCGTGCCGACTTAAATGAAATACCGGCGAGAGAAGAAAAAACCAACGGACCCAAACTGAAGAGAGCTTCAGCTTGGTAATTTACGATCCTGAATATTGTACTCTCAGCCACGCACCACACAGCTAACGCAATACCACCCGCTGATGCTGGGGTTAACCCTGAGCCCTTGAAAGTGGTTTCCAAAGTGCCAAAGAAACTTTATTTTTCCTTACCGTTTTTTTTGGCGAGTTCGATTATTGGAATTTTTTGCTGCCATTCAATTAGCAATGTCGAAATTATTATGAATTCATTTACTATATCCCCGACGAATTTCTTCATCCAATACATCCTCGTGCGAATAAAACGTAAACATCGTCATTAGTCATAGCTCTGGGAATGTTTGGAAAAAACTGCTTACCGCAGGCATTGTTTTATCGATGAGCACAAACCACCGCAATTGTCGGGATTAACCCTCTCGGAGCGTATGTTGCTTCTACGCAACACGCACTTTCAGACCCCATAAAACTGCATCGGTCAGTAAGGTCGGAGTTCTAACTGCCTGGTTTCATCAAGTAAGGTTAGATTGCATCATAGATACTCCTAAACCAAGAGATAAACTGCTTTGATCCATCGAAATATCGATATGAAGCCAGCGTTTCGTGTTGACTTGGCGCTGTGCGAAAACGTGCTTTAGTTATCGCAAAATAAAAGTGAGTACACATTTGGTTTTCGTACTCCAAACGTTATATCCTTTCAAAATGAAGCTGATCTGATGTATTTAAAGTGTTAGATGCTAGATTCATTAGAAAATTTTCTTGATTTTACGCACCGAACGTTCAAAAATTCGTATTTCCCACCAAAAAAGCTGAAATTTCACAATGGATTCGTAAACTAGAAAGTTTTTTGGGATAAAATAACGAAGGGAATAATTTTCCTTCAACGTGAAATAAGCCTCGGTCTGAGAGGGCTGAAGTTTCGCCTAAAACATACACGCCTTTTGTTCAGATTCCCTTAGTAAAGAAAACCAATGATTTTATCGTCAACGGGCAAAGGGAAAAAACCACTGGAGTTTTCGATCGTTTCGTAAAGCTTCGAGTGCGCCTACCCGATCGTCGGGAACGTACCAGTATGTGTATCTGTACTCGGCGATTAGTATACACACGACTCGATACGGTGACTTTGCGAATTACCGTCTCATCATCACCGAGGCTAATTCGCACAGACTTTACGGATAAGAACGCCTTGTGTATCCGCAAATGCGCCAATATATATAAATATAATGTATAAACATGAGATGCACGATTACTCGTTTCTCTCGTCGTATACGCGTCCGTCCCCCGCACGCAGGCGTAAGCGATTCCATGGCTTATCTCAATATACTCCTTTATCCAATGTTGCGTTTGCCTCCCCGCGCGAATATAATGTGCATATCTCACTACGAAGGTTTATTACACCTCGGGCCATTACCGCTGTCATTGGCGTGTACATTCCCGCGAGAGAGCCACGTGCGAGTGCGTCTTTATTAAAGCGTTATGCGCGACATATGCACACTGGATCTTTCGTGTACCTTTGGATGTGACTATGTCACTGAATATCTTTTGTACAGAAACAGCTTTTTTCCACGTTCCATTCTGCGATGTGGTGTCGCATCATCGGAGATCACGACCTGCCTCAACTCAACTCTGAACCTTTGAAAACAGCACTGGAATAATGCCAAAAGTAAGTTCAAATAAATTATTCCGCCCGGCGGGAGCAGTAATTAAATATTACACAAATGCGTAATTATTGTACGAATGGCTTTTTTTACTTTTATTTTTACGATGGGAATGCCTCAATTAATCAGACATTATTATGAGGCACTTAATTTTTTTATGCTCCTTTTTAACTCCGTAAACGGTCAGCCACGAACTTTTCGCTGCCTGAGATTCTACCAAACACGGTCTCCATAGAAATGCCGGAAGCTTTAAACGTCGTCGAGACACACGCTGGACAATGAATGTTCGTTACAAATTACGACGGAGATCGATGGATTCTCGACTTCGGGCAATAACCATGTTTTCGAGCTACGACGTTCATTACTTTTTTCCACTTTTCGGAATATTTAACACCAACAATATGGAAATTCGATTTTGTACTCGCCACGTTAAGCATAACAGAATCGTCATTGCTATTTAATTTTCATTAATGTATTTATAATTGAAATACGAACGCACCGGTTAAATTTGTTTCGAAGCTGAATGAGGCACAAAGGTAAAGGCTCCCAGGACCCTGAAGATTGGCGACTGTACGAGCTCCGATAGGGACAGAAGTCGTCGCCCGGTCGTTCGAAGAAGGCCAAGGAAGAGTAACATCCAGCAGGAGCAAACGACCGGTTGAATGTTAGGAACAGCCATGACCACCGCTGGTTCCAGTCTGCATCCAGTGATTTGTAATTACTACCGTTAATATGATACACTTCGAGCTCTGCCCCCTCCCATCCAATCGGTTGTGATGAGCACTCGAATGTCCAAGATGCGAATGAGTTTCGAAACTGTGAAGTTTTTCGCTATTCTCCAGAGAGTGGGCTCCCCTTCACAGCATCTCAAGAGCTGGCCTTTACGATCGAGAGCTCCGGCGGCGCCACAGGTTAATCATTCGCGTCTTTCTCCTCTTTGCTTTACCTTCTTCGTTTCGTTATCTTCTACCGCACTCGCACGCGTGATTTCTTCTCGGCACCTTTCTTCTCTTCCTTTTCTTCAGTCTCTCATATTCTTTTTCTTATTGCTCTTCTTCGTCTTGTGTGAGCCACGGACGCCGACGATCCGGCCACTGGAAGCAGCAACAGCAGCAGCAGCAGTTGAAACCATTTCTCCTCCCGCGCATCATCTCATTTTTTTTACAAATACCACACGGAGCTTCTGACCGTATTTCGCTACTGGGAAGCACGATGTATATGCGCGCACATGATGCACTACCTCCGAGCTTCGGTATATCGATGAAACACCATTGTAATTTTTCTCGCCCACCTCCTGCACGAACTCTAACTTGTATATTAATGAATGTAATAGATTTCTCGATGGGTAGCCGAAAAAAATGTTATCCAATCAAAGAACCAATCGATTCGGACTCAAGAACCCTGCGTGCGCATGAAGTCGGACTTTCGATCTATCGAGTCTTCGAGTCTACCTGATTATTCCTCCTCGCCTCGATCTATGCACTCGACAAACTTTGTGTGTTTTATTAATTAATGATTCCTTGTGATTGACTTTTTAATTATAATACGTTTAAACTTTTTGAACATCACCAAGAAATCTCATCTCGTACGTGGGCATTAAAAGTACCGAAAATTCTCGATTCTTTTCTGTGTTTATTTAGACTTATGTGGCCGAAAGAAAACGCACGATGTGAAAACTGTTTTTGATACATCGATGATTTGTGGATCTCGTGGTTGAATCGACGTGTTTTTCATCTGAATGGGACCGGGTCACTCTTCTTCTTCTTCTTCTTGAAGGAAAAACAACAAGGTTACCTCGATCCAGGATCTCGATGATGATGCTGGCGATGAGTCACTGCAGGAATTCTATCGAATGCTCTTATACGGCAGTGATGCCAATCGAATCAGACGTCTCGACTGTCAAGCAGGAAAAATTGAAAGTTTGAGTAGCTCCAAAACAGAAAACTCGACTTTGTAGTTGCCGAGTGTAAAGCGGGTCTTGCACTTTTGAAATTGTCATGCAGATCCTCGTCTAATCTTCTTTGTCCACCTCTATTAGGTATTTGCTATTCCATTGTATCTGTTTACCGAGGGATTTAGGCTATCGAATGAGCACCGTGGCCACTCAATGGTACGGGATGAATGGCAGCATCTCGGATCTCCGAGGGGAGAGGATCTCTCTTAGCTGGGTGGCTGCGGCGGAGAGGCTCTGATGAAGCGGGAACGGAGGGGGGGCTGCGAGAGACCTGCAAATTGATTTGCGGTTAGCCGGGTGCCGATATACTCACGCGCGCTTCTGGCGCCGCAACAGCATTCCGGCATTTCCGGAATGGCGTTATATGGCCCGTGCGAGAAATGCTACAGCGACCCCTCCCGTGTGGCATCTCACAAGAGATCTACACTCTCGCTCGCTCTCTTTCTCTTCGTCTCTCGATCCTCAAACGTCCTCAAGCCACTCGGCATTAACGCGGCACTGTTAACAAGAACGAAGAATTAACGGGCGAATACGAGAGGCGCCTCTGCTTCGATACGCCGTCTATATACGTTTAAATATATATATGCGTTCCAGCTTAAACGTGTGTTGATATACATGTGTTCCACTCTGTCGAGTCGCGTCTCAAGTGACTCGAGTTCGACTGTCCCGTATATAAATACATTTTATTCGAGCGGCAAAAGTCGAGGCGACATCTCGCACTCTCTTGACAGATGTAAACCCGTGACGTATTTTTTCTCCCCTTATTCAATCTGTGTCTCCGGCGACTTCATTGCGAAACTCCCTTTTTATTTAACAGATCGCATTCCGGACGGCGCACCGAATATAATTGGAATCCTATTGATTGCTGCGCGGATGGTTGAAGGGAAATTAATCATCGGAGGAGCTAATCTGTCGAGCGAGTCAGGATGTTTCAGATACGTTACGAAAGCGAAAAGTGCTTTGAGAATCATGACGAAATATGCTCAGGATTTGGTTTCGATACTACGCATTTATGCCGAATTTCTACGGATCACTGCGAACCGTTGATTACGATATTTATAGCGACATTGTGTACACCCACAGGTAATCGTTATGGATTTCTCTGAAACACCAAACCCCCTTAATCCAGTTGTTCCTTCGATAAGAGCCGGAATCTCATCGTTTCGACATTTTGGATATAATCCATGAAACGTAAATAAAAATTGTATGACTCATGGGCACAAAGTGATCCGTTAATTTGTGGCAGTTACAGGAGAGTCAGTGGCCTGTATTTATAAACGGGCGGTACGTAATCTCGGCTGACGCGAGTTGACAAAGTGATTCATTCATTCTATTTTTCTAACAAGTGTGTTACTTTACAGATCCAATGTACAATGGTGTGTAAATATATATACGAATACATATTTCACGTGTATGTACACCTCGAAATTGACAGTGTGAGAGTCTCTGCTGGAGGCAAAAAAACACGCGAGCTGCATATATTCGGAAGAAAGAGAAAGAGGAGAAGAGAAAGAAGATTCAACGGACAAGCGTGTGTGCGGTGTGTTGTCTCCGGCCGAAATCTGTGGGAACCGAGAAACGCGCGTTCACAATGGCGGGCTTATTAAAATTCCAGGTTGTATTTTATGTGCATGAGGTAGTATACAACGCGTGGTCGAGAAATCTCCGGGACCAAGCGCGCGCGAGCGAGGGAGAAAGGGAGAAAGAGAAGAAAGACGAAGAAAAAAAAAGTGAAAAGGTACCAAGTCGAATAAGAAGAAAGAAGAGGAATAAGAAGATCACAACAGCAACGTAGAAGAGGACGACGAAGAAAAGGAAGGAATTGGACACGCTGGTGAGATTAGGAGAAAAGGAGAAACACCGAGAGAGATAGAAAGGCTGAGGGAAGGAGAGCGAGAGAGAAAACGAATGGAGCAATCCTCCCAGATTGAGAGGAGAAGGGGAGTAACGCCACGCGACTCTCTCTCTGGAGCCAGCTTCAGGCGTAATCTCGTTGCATCTACACCCACGCGTTACTAACCGAGGTACGAGGGAACGGACATCGGAGTGTATTCACCGTGTCCGATTCTCTACGCTGGCTTTCCATGCCCCTTTCTTCCTCGCCCCTTGCCTCCTTCATCTTTTCTATTTACTCTTTTTTCCGCTCATCCCGCTCATCATTTTCTTCTCTCGCTCCCCCGGTCTTCCCGCACCGCGAGAAAGTCATGCATACATGTATGTTCCATTGGATTCGTACATACGAGCGTAACCGTTGATATAAATAATACTTGGCTACTCAGATCCTGCTTTCTTCGAGCGAGTGAAAGACCCTCGCGTCCAAAATCAACGAAAACATTTTGGAGAATAATACACCGTAGCGGAGCTTCACTGACGTTAAAAAATGTTCGAATTCTCGTTCTCGTGTCTTATAAATAACAACTTTTTTCAGCAAATTGAATACACGCGAATCTAACGATTCATTGAACGAAACGGAGCCCTTCTGACTCGTTGATTCGTCAAGTCAAAATAACAACAAATCACTCGCTGCGCTAATCTTTCTTGACAGGGCTATTAGTTCCGGATGCACGAATACGATATTGGGAGAAGAAAATACTCTCCCAAACATGGTCCTTGTTTCAATGTATTTTACCCGGACGTACCATCGCGAACCGCTGCCTCTCTGCTCGATATTATGAATAAAAAATGTCTGAATGACAAAGAATTCTTTTCTTAGGGCTGGGAAACACTTGGTGCCTTCCAGTACTTATCTAAGTCACGATTTACTCTTATCAACATCTTGCACGCAAATTCTCATCACGGCTGCAACATAATATCTGCATATCACGAGGATAATCTTGAGTTTGCCAACTTTGTTGAATGTCATTTTGCACTTACACTGTGCCTTATACACACAAAAAGATCGAGGGAATCACAATGTCGAGGGAGTGCGTTACCCTCCGCGAGCGAGAGTCGGAGATTCCATTTAATGCTCACACTTGCTTCTTATCACAACGCGAATACGCTTATCAAGAGCGACAGTCTAGCGGGCACTTTGGATTCGGGCGAAGGCAAGGGTTTGCTGAAAAAGAGAAAGGGCCCTTTGTCGTTGCCCGTGCGATGCAGGGTCGAAGGAATATTTCATTGAAATAAACTACCTTATGGTCCAAAGTTCAAAATAATATGATTTTCAGAAAATTTAAGGTTCCATGCTCAAGTCATATTCCAACTGCGACTCTACTCGTAACGTAGGAACGACCTTAAAAGTAAAAAAAGACCCGTTGACATCCATCCCAACCTTTCCCAACGTCCCTGCCCAATTGAAACACCTACGACAAGCACTCGTTATTCCAAAGGACCACCTCGAGCGTGTCAGCCGAGAATTTCGACAAACTAACTGCTGCCACACCGAAGGCTGTCTATGAATTGGCTGGGCTTGGCGAGCTGCCAAAATTGAATTAACCCAGTGTGAGTCCAGTGTGGAATGCACGTGGAAGTGCTGAAGAGATAGACGTACATGCCACAGGGAATTACGTGATTTCGTTTGAAGCGCTCGATAAAAGTAACAGCCCGGTGGGTAACGATGGTGGCATCGCGTACCGTTCACCATGTTCGTTAGCCGACGACCTACTTATTGTTCTAAATGAAGTTGTCCTTAATCGTTCCTCCGATATTTTAAATAATTGGCAATCTTGAGCCAGCACCGGTGAAGGCACGAAGATTTTAGCCAGCGGTTACGAAAGTTTTTCTCTTCCCAGACCCCCCTTTGCTCTTCCTTTCGATTTGCAGTTGAATCCCAGATGACGGAACGGGCTCCTTCAGAAACGGTGTCATATCATGAAGCAACTAAAATTTGATTTTATTTTATGAATTCTGACAGGTTTTTCTAGTGGTGTATGGGATTGAGACACGCGGTTGGTCTTTCATTCATTATTCCCAGATCCATCCATCCTCCGAGTTTGATCAAGCCTCGATCGCTTCTTGTATATACATAGTAAGTTCGCGGCGAAAGAGATTGCAGGTCGAAGAGAATATAATTTATTAGCATACGCCGACCATGGAGAGTGGTTTATCGTCGGCTTTAAATGTTCCCCGACAACACGCAGACGCGCGTTCGAGCGATTAAATGAGAAGAGAGTCTCACTGTGTTCCCTATCTTTATCAACCCTTTTAATACATATACATATATAGGGATATAGCTGATGAATTATTCACAGATAACCTTGTGGCGCCAACGGCCCTTCTGGCCGCGACAATCATATTTTAGTTTCTCACGAAATAAACACCTGTTTTAATCTGATAAAGTCTCAGCGTCATTTTTAGCACAAATTTGCAACATCTTTTCCAACTTGAATAACAGTTTTTATATGTAAAACACACTTTCTCGTACGAATAAAAATAACGAAAAGATTTTGTTTTTGGCTCGGGCGAAGTCGTACCTCTGACTTCACATTTGATCTCGAGTAGTCGTAGTTTGCTTTATTCCAATAAAATTCATTATAGTTTTTATTATATTGATGGTTGTCCTTGAGCTGTAGATTTCACTAAGGTACTTCATAGATGTAGATGTAAACGGGGAATGTCAATTAATCATTTTATTCTGTTCTTATTTCTACATTGTCGATCTAACGTGACCGGAAGATTTGAAGCGATTAATCAATTTTAGTTTCTATCACCGTTCAATCCTGTGGTGATTGCTATCGATATTCCGTTTGTTTCCTGATATTACATTCAAGAATCAACTTTCGTAATGATTTTTCTTACCTACCTTGCTATAAATTTATTTAAGTGAGTAAAATAATTGACTAGCTAACACAAAAAGTCTGTGCTGAATTTTAAGAGTTTGGATCAGTCGACTGGTCTCACTTGGAATTTTCGAAATCGAAATTCTTTGACACAGTTCGACCAATTAAGACAAATTTTGCCACGTCCTCTGTCAGTCTACACAGGACGTGGCAAAAATCGGCTAACGCAGCCTTTTTTTAATCGGTCAAACTGTGCCAAAGAATTTCGACTTTGAAATTTGCAGCTACCTGCTGCTCTCTCGCACTCACAGTTGCGATATACCGACTGATCCATCCTCTTAAGACAGTTCGTTAGATTTCAACGAACACCCCTGCGTTTTCGCCAATTGAAGAATAATAACTAGAGGATTTCTCACGACGAAGCTGCGACACCGTTTCCAAAGATATTGGCAGCCACTAATACATACAAGGAGCGCGATTAAAAAGCATATAGCAGCTAATGTCTCAATCGTGACGAATAAAATTGAATAAAACAAAAAACAATATACAAAAGTCTGTGAGCTCGTGAGCTTCAAAACGCCCGCGATAAAACATTTATTGTAATACCCGAGGCCGGCTATTACTCGCGTAATGGATGCTTTATGGGCCCCTCGATGCACAGACGCGCTCGCAATGATTATCATCGAGCGCTACTTCATCCCAGCTTCGCTCCCTTTCTCGCTTTCTCACTTTTTTGCCCTGGAGCCATTCCTGCAGTGGCCATAGCAACATAATATACCAAACCCACGCTCACCCACAGCCTGTTTTCTATGCGCAGTTAGCTCGGCTTCGGGCGTTTGTCTTCATTGTTTATCTCCCTTCATTACTATTCTATGACAGATGAAATTGTGTGTTATTTTCTATCTCTTGTTGAACAGAGCGCACGTGCGATCAACACGGTATTATCCGAAGTTTCTTGTACACCCGTTGGCTGTTAAAGCTACGGAGCGTGCATCTTTGGCGGGTAAACAAAAGAAAATAAAACATCGAGAAGTTTTCTTTTTCATAGAAAGTGCCGAATTTGGAGGGGCCAACGCCTACATTCATGTTCTGATTGGAACGTCAACTCTTGACCTTTCGATTACCCAGAAAATCGAAAATTTGTGTAGGCTGAATATTTTCTTGACACTGAAAACTTTGAGAATCCTCGATGCAAGAGACAACGATTTTGGGCCACTTTCCACGAGACCTACTTGTCCAAATTTCGATCTATTCAAACCACCACGAGCGCACCACTGTTGAAGAAGGATTTCGACGAGTCTCTCTACGGTTTGTTACAAAATGCTCCCCAACAGACGTATTGAAAACCGTTTCAAATTATAATCTCTCGTATATGTATCGATTAACTTGCAGTCGAGGTGAATAATCTGCCCGATTTATAACCCGCCAACTTTTCACGCCGTTGTACTGCATTATCTGCGCATTCCAATACAGTTCTAAGAGAATAGAGTACGCATTCGAAGAGACTTTGCTTGCAGATGATGTACGGAGACTGTATATGCGCGGAGCTTCAGGAGCGCCACAAAGGTGTAAAACTCACGAACGCATATATCATTCTCGCGTAATGCAATATCGTCTGAGCTCTCGTGGCCCAGAGGCCTCCGCATGACATCGCGGCTGCCCATCTCACCGTACGACCATCTCTCGCGTATCGCTTGTGAGTGTAACTAATACCTGTTATTTGCCGGGTATTAGTTTTTGCCCCGAGTCTAACTTATCGACCTCGTAAACTGCTGTACGATTACCTGTCTTCTACTGTGCGCGCAAAATCGTTGCTTCGGTATTGCTAGTGTTGATGGTTATTGAGCTTCTGTGAAAGAAAAAATTCACCATTACTGATATTATTTCGCAGCTAGTCGAATGCGCGATGCGTCATCGAATTTCGCTGACGGTTTGTCGGGGACTGTTCCACAATCGTGCTGCTATTTCGACCGCAATTACTGCCGCGATGTTAAAATTTCAAGTCCTTTAAGCTACGAGATTTGCTGGAGGAACCTTCATTGAGCAGTGCCAACGTTTGACTTCGATTTTTGAATGATTTCCCAAATTTTGAAAAATTACTCAGAGTTTTTGTTTACACAAAAACATGTAGGAGCGGACTGAATTTTATCCGGGCTTTACCCCTGTCAGAAGTGAATCCAAGATGGAAGTTCCTTGAACAAAACATTCGAGGGTTCGATCGAAACTCCGTGTACTCTTATCGTGTATGGCCACGGTTGGAATCTCAGGGTGTTCAGAATTTAAGTCGACGAAAAAGAATGAAGAAAAAGCTGATCGATGAAGCACAGTGATCAGTATTTCACAAAAATCGGATAAATGACGATGTTGACAGACAGATTTTCTTGAATTTTTGTTTTCAACACCGTTGCCTTCATTCTGATTAGTACAAAAAAAAACGACCAAACAAATTTCATTTTACGAGATTGAACTTGCGTCATGCAGGTTAATGGCCCCCTCGATTCGAGAGATTTATGGCTTTTTCTTAACGCAAGCACGGCGATTGCTCTGCCAATGTGTATCGAGTGCGATTCTTGCGTCGAATCGGGTCGCAACACGTACATTATTAACATGCAGCCACAGCGATCTAAAACACTGCGAATGACTCAACGAATAATGGACTCATCGTGCAATAAGTATACCGAAGTCATATTTTAATTCCAATTTATCAAGTCACGATTCTGTAATTTTAACACAATCTCGATGTGGCAGCGTGGTCGCTGAAAGAGTTCAGACGTTTATGAGAGGCCTAACGTAAACAGTGCGGTGTACTTGCAATTTTATTTTTTTTTTTTTCATTACACCAAAGGCCTTGTAAACTACTTCGTGTCACTCAATGGCGCACTTAGCCGTGCTAGAAACGTGGAAAAAAAAGAAATTTCAACCGGTATTTACCGTTTGATCCAGAGGGAAAAGTGAGACGCGGTGAAACCGAAGCGGAACCCGATGGTCACTGTACAACCCAATTGTAAAACGAATGGTCTTTTTGTCTTATCGAGGGGTCTCCTGTTATCGGTGGACGAATCTATTTAACTGATGAAGTCTCCGGAGTGTAAATGCAGTGGCGGTCGTCTTTGTTTGTCCTCATCGCCATCTGCAGCACAGTTTTCTCGAGCGAGAGGGAAAGAGAGAGAGAGAGAGAGGGGGAGAGGTAATGACGTGAAAAGGGGTCTCATGGTGCCCATGCTCGTGTAAGCATTTAGGACCGACAATATTTCCGGTGGAGAAGGAAAACGTGAATATGCTTCAACGTCGTTATCGGATAATAGTCAGATAAGAAAGATCTCACTGAATTTTTTTGGAGGAGAATTCGTTCGGTTGGCCCAATTAAGTCGATCTTCGTTCGAGTTGAACGACGAAACGGTCCGCAATGAAAAGAATTCCGGAAAGAGCTAAACGACAGAGCTGGTCGAATAGCTTGACGGGTGGATGGGAATCCGGGCAGTTATTATTAAATTGATAGTTTTCGATATGACGAGAGTTTTACCGTGAAGCGTAAAACGTAAGATTCACGTAAACGACGGTTATCACCGACGTCGCAGGACTGCGAGGATGCTGATGGTAGAAAGTTTTTCTCAACTTCCAATTGCTCCCTAGTTCGAATATTTGTAGGGGAACTCTACGGCGCTCTCTGGACGTTTCTGTATACATAATGCATAAGCAAACAAAGCGTACGTCCATGTGCGAAAAAATTGAAAAAGAATTGTCGTTCGATGTAGCGTCGAATGCCGGGTGATATAAAGACTTGCTTTGCCCACCCAGAAGTCCAAGCACATAAATTTCGACGTTCAACGAATCTGTGACAATTAAAGGGGGAAGGGTCAGGCAAACGCGCGGCGTCGTGGACAATTGCGTTGACCGCACTGCTGTCCTTTACCCGCGTGGATTATTTACGGGAATGGTCGGCACATTGTCGGGCCTCCGTTGGTCGTGCGACGTCGCTTACATCCTGCTGCATTTTCCTAGCTCACTTCCTGCATGAAAATACGATTCGGTACATTCGTAATGTCCGCAAGCCACATAGGAGTAGCGTGTGCCCAGCCAGCTTTCCCTTTTGCTCCCTTCGGTCCCCGCTGTTGCGTGAAATTCGTTGAATAACCGTTTCAAAGACGCCTCTAATTCGTGGACAAACCTTCGTCATTGTTGGAAGCTACTTTGGGATTTATAAGCACGGAAAAATTGAAGGAACGCTGGATGTTTGTGTTGCTTCCAAGATGTCGAGTGAGGATTCATTTTGTCAACAAATCTCTTCGGCATAATTTATCTTCTCATCACGTGGATAAATCCGCCTCGATAAAACGACGTGAACCGAGGAATTTAATACTTCATCGGAATCCCAAATATTTTCTCTATCAACGACGACATAATTCGTTATCTGCAAAACGATTAGAAAATCGAGGCTGTTACGAAGACTACACACCCGACGGCGATCAGAGCTGATTCGACTTTGAATTTCATTACGCCGCTTGCGGCCGATCCTCGTTGACGGAATGGCTAATAATTCTAATGAAGAGCCCCTCGTAATAATGATATCTCATCGGCGATGTTCACTTTGCAAAGGAGCGGAAAAGAGAAAAATATATAAGAGACGAAAGAAGCCGTGACCTCGTAAGGATAAGAACTCCAGGACCCCGAGATAAGATACGCTAATTGAGAGATCTTAATTGGGGGAATCGTATTCGCTCGATTTTATAACTCGTCGAGTCACGTCTGTATTGTAACGCCTCAATCCCGCAGGTCTTTTCGAGTACCGTGAATAATCTGGATCTCATCAATTATCATCAGCATCGCCGCTCATTCGGTTTAATCTCAACTGCTAATATCATTTATCCACGTATAATAAATGCCGCAGGAATAATCAGAATCGGACCTAACAAAATAATAATCGTGCTTCGATCGGACCATAAGATCCCTCGGATGGTCGCATTCCCATTTTCTCACGGCATTCTCGGCAACATATCTTCGACCAAATTCCCCGACGGATTATTATTATTTTTTTTTTTCCTCGGTGACACACGAGTGTGATACGGTGGCCGGGTATAGTGACGGAGGAGAGGGATGCTGAATGATCCGGCAGTGGCGCGGACGTTGGGTGTTCACCGGTAAGCCAAAGCTTTCGGTGGTCGATGCGTGGATCGATGGCGTGTCCGCTGGTAGTTGAGTAAAAGCATAGCCATGTGTACAGTCGTGTATACGAATAGATGGTATAACTACAGTCGGTGGGTTTTGAATCGTCCGTCGATCCGTGAAGATAAGACCCTTTTTGTGGTCGCCGCTCTTCTCGCAGCGAGAGCGGCCGGGGCGAGGGCTGGGAGGGGGGGGGCCGAAGTGGTTTGCCTCCTCGGTGTTGGCTTTTCAGTCTAGTTTGAGGGGTGAAATTTAACGGCTCTAACCAGTACTTATATTATAGGGGGAGTGTTTGGAGAACTCGTTCATGATTTCCAGATCAAACACTCGAGTGGCGCGTGAAGAAAGAAGCTGCAAACCAGTCAAATCTTCGTTTCGCTCAGAAATTCTACGGTTTTGATCCTTTATTCTGCACGCAAACGGTACCTCGATGTTTTACAAAACACCATTGTACAAAATACGATTTTCGATCGTAATAAAGAACGAGGGGAAGGGAACGCCCGAAAATGCGAGTGGGAGGGGGTTGAAGAATCTTTCAACATTGTTCGGACCCTCAGAAAACGCTCTCGAGGAAGTAAGCCGTCGGAATTGAAGTGTCCATTCTTGCTTTACTCTGTCTCCCAACACTCCTCGCACGTTAAACATGCTCAAGTCGCGATGCACTTGAGTCTGAGCCGCTCTAGAAAATATCGTCGAACCGTTTACTACCGATTTTTTATAGCACCTTCTCGAGTATTTTATTCCGGTCCATAGAATCGATTGGTCTGGAGTCTGGATCCTAAGCATTTGAAGAAAACGTTTTTTTCTATCCGACCATTTTTTTCTGCTTTTCTTTGTGACATTACTTGTGAGGACGGTGACTCGAGACTTGACCATTTCATTGAGACATTTGAAAGTGTATTCTATTTTGCACGACATTATTCGAAGCAGATGTAATAATGCTTGAGACAATGATGCTCCACCAACATATATCCAGTCGCAAAGAGGACTATAATGGGAACGTGAAATAATTGAACTACAAACTTTTTAGCAGTTTATGAGCATGTATTCGACAGTGTTCTTTTCTCTTGTACGGCGGCACACAGTTACATAACTCGTAGTATGAATGTGATTTTTATTTTACGTTGGAATGTTTTGTTGTTACTTATTTTTTTTTTGTATTTTTTTTTTTTGTATTTTATTTTATTTTTTTTCCATTTATTGCTAGCTGCTGCCGGGCGTGCTGTGCTCGCAGGTGTACCTGAGACACTTGATGCAGGGCGGAAGAGTTTTCGTTCAATTTCGAAGGAGTTTACGTGGCGAGTGTGATAATGATGTTCGTAATAATATTTAGGTCCTTTCTGTAAATGATCTCTCTCGTACGTAAGAGAATTGAATCAAGTCGCTTGGCCAGAACTCATACAGCGTTCGGAAATTCGGAGAATAATAATGATTGAGGAAAAAAAACATGAGACAGAAACTCTTTCGTTCAATAAGAAGATAGAAAAATGAAAGTATAAATAACAAAAAGAACGAGAAGATACAACTTCCTATTGATTTGTCACGCTCAACGTTCAAAATCATTTTTTAATTTGCTGCCAAGTTTTACGATCGTAGCACGCCCGTTTACATCAACACATCGATTTAGTGGGTAACGGGAGTATGGCCTCTATGTTACAACGCGAATAGTGTATGTGTGTGTGTGTGTGTGTGTGTGCGTGCGTGTATATGTGTATGTGTGTGTATGTGTGTGTGTGTGTGTATGTAGGTTATCAGACGCCGCGATCGTCGTTGCACCTTTAATTCTCCATCTCATTTAATTTCCTATGTTTCTTCATCTTTTTATTTATATTGATAAAAATACACCGGCGATCGCGACTCCACCATTGTCAATATTATTATTATTATTATTATTAACGTTATTATTATTAGTAGTATTAGTTAATTAATAATATTATTATTATCGTCATTCATCATCATCATAATTATCTTTCATAATAATCATCATTAATATATAATTATCAATCGAGTGTGCCTAACATACGGTATTAAATATCTTACAATACACATCTTTCATATATTTGTTTTATATATAATATTTATAATTTAGATTTTGTTGTTGTTGTTGTTGTTGTTGTTGTTGTTGCTTTATTTATTTAATTATTCATTATGTATACTATCTATCTAAGGTAGTCAGATTCTTCTTTTGTTTCGTTCGCTTGCTCCTGTCGCTGATTTCGTCCATGGCGAGAGAACTTCGAAAGAAAAGAATAGATGTTTATTGTTTTGTAATTTTTTTCTTCTCGGTATAAAAAGGGAAAAAACGAAGGCAAGAGGGTAGCTACCCTCACAGTCGAGTCGCTAGTCGTCATCGTAGTTCGCCGGGCGGCTCGGAGTTGGATTATGCATTACGTTGTAATATATATGTCGTGCTATCAATGTGCTATATCTGGTGTCTGTCTACTCCGTTGCCGAGATTGACTGGTAACTGAATTATGTCTATTATAGACTGGATGAGCGATCGGATGAACGTTAATTGAGTTCCGGAGGGAGCCGCGAAGTCAGCGAATCGATTCAGCAGCGATATTTTTTCTCTCTTTGAAGCTCTCGAGTATTGAATTTTTTCATTCTTAAATTTAATCGTCGCGTTTCACTCGTTGTTAGCGCACTTCGAAAGGCCTAAATAAGGTGACATTCGTTTATTTATTATATTTTTGTATGAATAAATAATCGTCGTTTCCGATCAAACGACTCGACTGTGGGTCTGTTTTGACTTGAGTTCAAATGATGTACCGTGTGACGTCCGCTGCGACCCGAGGGCCGTCTACGAATAATTATACTGATACGAGGGTGAGATTAGGTCGGAAATATTGGGAATTCTGCGCTTTTTTTTCTTTTTTTCATGGAGCAATGCCGCCAATCGCAGCATTTTTTTTTTATTCTTTTATTTGTTTTTTGTTTTTTGTTTTTTTTTTTTCAATTGTCGACGCTTCGTGAGATTATGCTTACACATACAAAAACGAATAGGTTAATTTTTAAACGGGCATTACAATACCATATTACAATACAATACATTACACGTTATATTAGTTGTCTCGTTATTAAATTATAGGTGTCGGATTTTTCACTTGTCAAATATGTTTTTTACTCTCGTATGTTATGTAATTCTTCAGGCGTCGGTGTCTCGTTTTTTTTTTGCTCGTATAAATATGGTCGGCTGCTTTATTCTTTTAGTTTTAAATTCTCGTTGATTTTGGTCGTGTGTCACGCTCATCTCGAGTATACGGATTGATCGTTTCGTGAACGGTGTATCTCAGATTGGAGAAAAGAATCTTTTTCACTCACCTAACCCTCGTTTTGTGTCGTGTTCGTCGAAATTTAGAAAAAAAAAAAAAACATAACCAATGACAACTGAATTTTTTTTTTATTGGAAATTTGATAGAACATTAATGTGAAAAATTATTACAAAATATGGGAACGAGGGAAGGCGAGAATGCAGATTCAGCGTTTATCTTCTGACGTCGAAAGGAGAATGCCAATACTTTTAACTCAGATAATTCGCTAATTTCTCTCGCAATTAGTTCTAAATTTCACGTTTTCTTGCGTTAAGAACTAAAAATCGCACGCGCTCGCAAATCTCCGATGACACGTAACAAAATGCATTTTAAAAATCAATTGCGAATAAGTAACATTTAACTAATGAGGTATTGAGTATTATCAGATTTCGTCGTACGAGCGTTGAAAGAGGTGAGAATATGGGATAATCGAGAGTTCAGGAATACAGATAATAATAACGTGAAGTGACCTTTACCTGACCCGCAGACGTTTTACGATTGCAATATGTGTAATTGATGAAGGGGAGAAGTAGGAGAAGGGCGGAGGGGGGGGGGGGGGGAAGAGTCTTTGGATTAAAAAAAGTGAAATGCATTGAGGGAAGATCCCAATGTTGTATACAGCGGCAGCAGCAGCGGCAGCAGCAGCAGCAGCAGCAGCAGCAGCAACCAGGGCAAAGAGAGCAACATACATTTTTGTTCAAAGTTTTTGTTATTCCTGTTCATTCGTTTCGTTTTATTTTGTTTTTTATTTTTTCGTTTTTTTTTCTCTCTCTAAAATACGCACCGAAGAAAGGAAGGTTCGGTTCGGGTCGGTTTCGTATTAGTACCTAATCGTGATTTCAATAAATAAGCTACCTAGGGAGCGATTATAATTTTCATGTCTTTCGTGGATTTTCTTTCTTTCGGGAAGGGACAGACGCTCCTTGAGCAACGACTCTGCGCGCACGAATGTTGAATAACGACGTGAGGCACTTTGGCTTTGTTTCAACCTCACGAAAATCATTCCTAATGGTTTTCTTTTTTCCTTTCAATTATTATTATTTCTTTTTTTTTTTTTTTTAATTATTATTATCATTAACATTATCATTACCATTATCGTTAATATTATTTATTATTATGATTATTATTATTAATTTTCACCAATATGAGAATCGAAAGTGACCAAAATTCCTGACGTCGTTGATAAGAATCTCTTCGCGGAGTCGTCACCGCGTTATAACTATCGTGTACCTAACCTAGTAATACAGTCTGCAGTAGCGTCCTAAGGATTAAATTTATTAACGGTATGAAGTAGTATATTACACGCACTCGCACGCCTTCATCAACAAGCAAACAAATGAACAAACAAACAAACAAACACATTCTCACAATCGGTCAATCACACACGCGACGACACACACACACACACACTTACATTTGCATTCCCATGTCATCTCTCTCCCTCCCTTCCTCTCTCTAGACGTTAGATCATAGTTTACTCGGGAGGATGCACGAGCATTAACTTTCGCGTATGAATAACTCGCGTGCATTCATACACCTGTATCGCTACGACGAAGTGACTGGCGGCTCGTGTCCCAAAACTGATGGAAACGTTGAAAAACGAAAAAAACAAACACACTAACAATTTATTTCGAATTGTGTTCTCGCTCCGTACATTTTTATACATCGACGGATGTGAAGTTTGTTCATTATGACACTGGATCCAAAAGTGGAATGAAAACTGGGTTAAGATCTCGGAATGGTAAAGAACCTCTCGAAATTTACATCGTAAACGGTCGATTACTTCGGCCTATGACGAACAGCTGTTCGGAGCATTCTATCAAGACTCATCTTTGACTCTGTTACAACGATGATTTCCTGTTTCTCATTGTGAATTAAAAAGAAAAAACACGAGAGTCCAAAATTTCTGAATTACTCATTGAGGAAGTCCTGGATAATGCCCTTCGATACAATTGTAAATGGACTGCTGTGAAACATGTCCCAAAAACTCACGTTGCTGAGACGAATCTACCGTGACGAGTGTTACTTGGAACAAAGATAAATATTTCTTACGATTTGTAAGAAAAAAAGGTTGAATAAATACAAGGAATCAATTGTTAAACGTTCCACAAAAGTCCGTGATTCTCGTGGGGACTGATAAAGCAGGGAATCCCTCTTTTTCTATTTCTTTTTTTTTCATTCTTCGCTCGAACCCAATTACGCAACTGTACAAGTAAAAAAAAAGCTCTTACGCTTGTAACCGGGTCGAAGGGGATACGAAAACGCGCTGACGGAGGGACACAACACGGGACGCTGTCACGCCTTGACCGTCGTTTTATAATCAAGCGTAACAAGTGTCAATGCACGCGTGCACTCATCCATGAACCGTAGACGCACGCAATGACGTCGAAATGTACAACACGACGAGAAGAAAAAAACTCCAAAAAAAGAAAACAAAACAAAACACTCATGCGTTTTACACACTACGGTAGGCGTTGTGTCATTTTTCCCATGGCGCAGGCGAGTTTGCGACGCAGCGAGCGAGGGTTTGACGCTTTACTTCCGAAGTGATTGAAAACGTCGGAAGAATAACGGCAGCGCGATTGCAGCGGCGCTGACAGCAATTGCGACATTTCGACGAAGACGACGACAACGCTGGATCTCGGCGTACAACGACACGTGCGTTCCCGTTCATTGATCCGACGTTGATCCACCGCGCACGCGCAAATACAGCTACGGAGCATTGTGATTGGTCGATAAGCGCAGAACGCGCCATGTGCATCACAAGACACAAGACCTGCAGCACTCCTGCACGGATTTTCCGTGACTCACGCACCTGACAGCTTCGTGTCGGATCAACCGGGAGATCGCTTCGAGGCAACAACCAATGCAGAATTTTAATTGATCTTTCTTTCGCTGGTCACATTTATATACCATATAAATATATAGCGCTTTCAATGACACAATCAAGATAAAGTTCCAGCACGCTGAATCCTCGTTCCTGTGGAGCCTTCGAAGTCTCCGATCGCCCATCATTGTTCGATTTTGTTTTCTTCTCTTCTTCTTTATTATTTAAATAGTACTAGCCGCGAGTAGATCTCGTAGTGTCACAGGTGAGAGGCAGTCTTGATCTTCGAGCCGAGCTGTATTTTATGTATAATGTATACATATATATGTGTTTCTATATATATATATATATATATATATATGCTATATATTATGTATATGCGGGTATACGAACGTTGGCTCAATACTTGCTAGCCTCGAGGAGACGACTCTGGTGATGTCGTCTCCGGGGGCTGGTGACGTCTTCGTGTGGCTGCTTTAGACGATTCGAGTGTCTGTGACGATGCGGCATCGACATTGTCATCGTTTCTCTCGGCACTTCATCCGCTTGGAAAAGAATTTTCTTCGCTTTGTGTTGTTGATTATGCGACGACGTTGAGGCTGGCTGCTGTAGATGCTTTCTCGCATGCTGCAACATTTCTCGTCGCGACGTTGAGCCGCCATGACGAGGACCAGCATTACCCCCGTTCGCGTTGCTGCTTCCTTTTCCACCATTTTTATTTGCACCTGTCCTACCCGAAACCAGGTCGTTGTGGCGTTCCAAACGTTCCTCCATGTTTGGATTGTATTTTAGAAAATTGAAACACTCCGGACGACCTCGCCGGTTTCTTATCGCTTTGCCCAACTTGTTGAAACCGAGCATGTAACTGCTATCGACCGCGCTTCTGTACCTAAAAAATGCCCCGTTGTATGACTCGTAGAACTGGCACATCGCGTCCCTTTGTTTCTTCAGCTGTAATCACAAAATTAAAATATTTTCACGTCACTCCCATGTCATCCTTGTTTTTCTCTGCTCTATTATTCGCTTAGAACGAACAAAGAAATTATTAACAGCAATTCAGATAAATTTGAAGCGACGAGGAGGTGCAGATTCCAAGGTTATTGGTAGTTATTCGAGCCTGAACAGAGAGCAATCGATCACAAATAATTTTAATAATTACCAAAGCGACGGGTTTCCAGCGTTTATTAAAACAGATGTATCGTTGGGTCTTTTCAGCGTAGATGTACAGTTTCCCACTAAAGTCTTCCGACTGTGTGGTTAGCAACTCTGTAACAAAATAAAAATATTCAACGTGTTAGACAATCGTAACGAAGAAAGTGAAGCAAAAGAGCATTTTTTCCGTTTAATAAAGATCGACCTTCCGTAGTATGCGTACTTGATATTAATATTGGTATTTCGGACGTTTCCTGACCTCCAAAGAACATGTTATGAGGAAACATATAAATGCATATGTGCGTTTGATTGTGCACAGGGCGTGAACGGGTGATTCGTGCGTCAAAATACAAGCGCACATGCTCACAACGTACACGTATGCACAGGGAGGGACACACACTCGCACACTCATATGCAAAGTGGCGTTTCTCAGAAGAGAAGCCTTGTCGAGGTTTATGGCAAGAGCGACTTGTACCCACACCGGTGAGAAGCCTCTCCGCGCGCCTCTTATTCTTGGTGAACAAACGCCACTACGACGAGGAGGATGGCGGCATTGCCTCATGTTCAGACAGAGTTGTGTACGGGGAAAGAAAGAGGAACTGCTGGTGAATTGTCACGGACTCGCTGTAGCCATTTGCTTGTGGCTAGTTGGTGCTAATGAAGGAGACACAGACGGTGTGTGCTTTGCCACTTAACAGGCCACAACGGGCTGGCTCGTACGGCAACGTACCCGAGCCACGACCCTGCAAAGTGCACCTCTTCGCAGTGTCAAGCTTACGGCTGTGTTCGTTTTTTCCCTTCATGCGTATACTCGAGCAACTAGTATACCCTTGCCAACACATAAAACAGTTTCCATATCCGAAAAATATTACGAAATTTCAATACGCAATGTACTCTCATTCTCTTGTGTTCTCTGGACAATTCCTCGCCTCACATCCTGGAGAATCTGTCTTTGTTCGTCACGAAGGAATGTCGGACAAAAAAATGGAGGCATTTAGCTACACGAGTGACAAGTATGGAACCCCTTTCTGCACGCACCGATTCAACAACGAAAATGGGCACGAGTTGACTCGTGGAAGAAACAAAAGAAGCGACGAATTCCGAGTAGAGGATTAAGGGACTCCGAGTTAGAGTGTGCGTAGACACATTTCCGGAATTACACGCTCCGTTGATTGTGGCCAGCTCAACGTTCGCTTCTCTCATTCATGGCGGAGTCGATTGATGCCGCGATGAGCCGGTTGCACACCACAAGATGGAAAAATCGACGCGCACGTACGACGCGACGAAAAGACCGAAAGATTTGGTAGAATTTTTCGAGGCGCCTTCCCATGGCGACGAATGAGAAATGGAGCGTGTGTGAGAGAGTTGCTGGAAAGGGAGGCCGGTGTGCAGGGTGGCCCGGCCGCCACCACCGGTACCTCGTTAAATTCAAGTGGTTCTCGTCGGGGGCTCACGCCTGAACGAGGAGAGCAACCACATCGGAATCAAGAATGTCCCCGAACTGCCTCGTAAAGTTTTTTGCTCCTTTGCTGCCGTTGCTTTTCCTGTTCTCAATCTTTTTTCTTCTCTCTATTTTCCTCTCTTTCGTCCTCGTATATTTGTCGCTGTGCCTCAACACTACACGCGAAGTATATCCACGGAGTATAAGTAAACGCGAATATGGCAACGACGACAAACGTCACTGCAGCGCCGTGCACTACAACTTGGAAGCTCCCTCGCTCCGTCAAAGTAACCAAGAAAAAGTACCTTCAATCAAAGAAAATGAACCGAGAAAAAGGAAGAGAGTCAATTCGAAAATGTCCGAGAACATGTGAACCGTATACAATCTACGCGGTGACGATCGAAAGAAAAAGCAAAAAAGCATGACGGCGTATCAGTAAAACTCTTCGAGCTCGGATGTACAATGCAAAAATGCATCCACACCCACATGCACATGCACGCCAAGTATCAACGAATACACACATACATAATATTAATGCTCATAGCTGTCCTGGTCGCGAACGATCCACTTCAATTAATTGCACCGCTTCCATTAATTAATTGAATATATGCCAGCGATGGAACGCCGATTGCATCTCTCACGGTGGCTATCACCGATGCGCTCTCCTCTCGCCTCAAGCTGACCACGGGCGTTTCGAATGTTCTTTACTATACACACCGTGCGCAGTCCTTCCAACTATCAGTGAGATCTCATTCTCTTTTTCTCACTTTTTCTGCCTCCTCTCTTTTCCTTTGCTTCTCTCCGCGTCTCTTTCTCGTACTGAGCATAGTCGAGGCGATAACGCCCTGGTAGAGTCTCGCAAACTCGGACAATTTGTTCTCCCTCCGGGGGCCTCTGTGGCCCGCACCGCTTATCGTGCCTCCGGGGGCTAATCGTCTTCTATCCTTGCACATCTAAGCTCGCTCTCCTGAGAAGAGAGGAGTCGCAATCTCGAGGATCGAGATCAATCGATCGTTGGGTAATTCGAGCGGACGCGCGCGCTCTCTTTTCCAGGTGAAGCATAGTATATCTATAAGAAAGCGGACGATGAGGAGCTGCGAGCAGCTCCAGAGCACGGTGCACAGCTCTCAAGGACGATTTTATCACGGTTATTACAGCGGGAACGTTTCAAACGAGCGCGTAATCTCGTATACGCTCTTACCTCGAGATGCAGATTACTCAACGAGAGAGGGAGAGAGCAGGAGAATACCCGAGCGAGCGGCTTTTCATCCCGCTCAAGATGCTTCTTGAAAAAATTCCTTCGTACTAATTAAAGACCTCTCGAGATGAGATACAACACGGATATCTAATATATCTATAGGGCCTACGGTACCGTAAAACCAAGCTAAGAAAAAACTCCTTTTTATTCGTGGATCACCGGAAGAAACTTTTCTTTTCCTAGAATCGATGATAAACTGAGGGGGAGACTGTTTAGAAGAGTTGAATTTTTAAGTGAAACGGGTGATCGGCATTTGATCACGTCGCTTAGTTTGCCGTGAGATTTGCTCCGTCTTCGAGAGGTAAATGGAGACATAATTGAACCGAGTTGGGGCTCGGGGTCGATGGAAAATTCGAATCAGCCACAGATCGGTATTTGAATGTCGTAACCGTTGCATAGAAATAACGCTCAGACAACCTGGCAGCTCTCCGGTGAAAAACGGGCAAAGAAGAAGCTGCCCGAGTCGCCGGACTTTCACACCGAAGATGAACGATCTAATGTTGACGAAGAGAAGACACTCGAAGTTGACACGAGTTTGAATCACCGTGATTAGTTTGAGCAAGGACAATGAAGCGCGGCGAAAATGAATTTCTATTCGGAGTAAACTTTCGGTCCTCCCTCCTAACGCTGGAATAATAAGTGATCGAAAAAAATATGGATGCGCTGGTATGACCGGGATGATCGGGGTGAAGAGGGCGCACGGGCTCGAACCGCGGGAAAGGGTAGACTGCCTCTGATCGCGGGCCGACACCGCGCTAGATTAGAGGCTGCCAAATGAATTAAAAGCCAATTTTAATCAAAAGCGGGCACCGGCTTTTAGGCACGATTACGCCGGATAATCATGGGTGGGAGGAGCCCGGTAGAGCTACGATGCGGGGGATTATGTACGTACGTTCGTATGACTATATAGATTCTACTATAAAAGTGCGAGAGGCAAGTCCTGAAGAGTGCACGGCCAGGGTTAAAGATTTCAAGAGAAAAGAAAGCGATCGCTAAGAATGGATTCCCCCCCATATATATTAGTCGTACGTGTTCGCGCGCGCGCGGGCCTCCGCGCGCAACCGATTTGCGACGCCAGAACGAAAACAACGAAAACGGCAGGGTTCGCAACTCGCGATTCAATTCAGGCCGCGAAAGAGGATTCACTGAAAATCTCTCTATACGATATTAAGGAGGAATTTCGTCGGTATAATAAACCCTTGAAGCTCTTTGCGTGTGTCCCGAAGCGTGAAAACTTTACGGGACAAATGAGAGAGCAAGGGGGAAGGAGAACCACTGGTAAAAAGCATGCAGAAAGGAAGCGAGCAAGTTCGCGCACACGGCGTCGGCGTCATGAAAGTTATAATACAAAGCAGAAGAGCTGGCAAAAGAGCGGGTGAGTGAGTGAGTGAGTAAGCGAACGATTTAAACGTATGAGGGAATGAACGAGCAAGCGTGTTCGTCTTCGAGAGATAAAAAGCGAAGGAGAAACTGTGCTCGGGCTGCTATAGCGCTGCTCTTGTTATGAACGGGCGAGTATATAGTGACCCTATCATTAACACCTAAACGGACGATTGGTCGATGCACCTTCTTCTTCGTCTTCTTCTTCTTCTTCTTCTTCTTCGACCTTTTCTTATTCCTTCTTCTCTCTCATCGTATTCTTTGTGGCTCTCGGATCCCGCGCGCGCGGTCTTTTCATCTTCTCGCGTGCTCTTTCGCACGAAGATCGTTCACGTATAGCCGCCACCGCCGCCGCAATGTGCCAGAAAGAAAGAGAGACCAAAACGATCGGTGGCCACGCTTGGCTCACCATATCATACGGACTTGCAAAAGAACTCGGACGCGATGATGCATCGAGAAGAAACGTGCTCTTACGCGTATCTGTGAGAGAGCTTCCATACGGATCAAAGGTGCGACAGGTATATGATATGCCTGGTTTGCCAGCATGACGCGATAATCACAGTTCTCCTTGATACTAGAGTAATTAAATTCCAAGCACGCTGTTACCTTCTTGCGGAGTGTAGGCATGTCCATGTGGACGTAACCACGACGATACACAGCGAAGGAACGAGGCTGAAGGTTTTATTGAGTGAGTGGATTTTCAGTCGTCCTAATCGAAAATAATGCTGCTCGGAGAAAGTCGGCCAAAGATGGTAGGAGGGGAATTTTCACCATTCGCTTTTCGTTATCCAACAGCACGGACCGCCTGTATATACAATTCTTCCGGTTTAACTTGGCCAAGGAAGCCCGACGACGAAGGTTGCAATTGTGGCGACGGCCGCCCACTGAGCTCTCAGCTTCGATATTCCCAAGGTAAGGTCAGTGCAGGATTTTTCGTGGTTCGCGTATCCATTACGTTTCACGAAATTCGTGAAATTCCAACATCTTCCCTTTGTTTCGACCCTGACCTTCGCTTCACCGGCCAATGTCACTGCGTGAATACACGCTCGTTGTAAATGTCCGAAAAATTTGTTGGAGAAAAATCGCATCGTGTGTGTAGGATAGAGTTTGTCCAAGCACAGAAATACTTTATGGCTGTACGCTCTCACGATTTTTCAAATCGGAAAGAAACGATCCGGATAACGAGCGATACACATCACACGAAGCTGCAGAAAACGTGGTGGTTACCGGAGAAGAGGATGAATACCGGGGAACGTATATGATGGATCTTTGGAGGCGGCAACGCGAGTGCGGTGCGAAAAAGTGGCTCCTCTGTTTGCTCAAGCGCTTATATATTTTCTCTTCTTTCTTCCCCACCCCCTGTGAGAAGCCTTAGCCCGTTACGTTGCCCATTACTTTGAATCTTCTCTTTTTCGGTATATATTCTTCTCTTTCTCCCTATAATATAAGCGAGAAAACCTCGAATCTCGAGGATATCGGCTTCTCAGAGAAGAGCCGCCGCAGGAGGGCGGACAGCTAGTTCTCGTTCTCGTTCGTCCGTTTCCTTCATACCTAACTTGCGAACCACTCGTTTTGTGCCGTACACCATGTGCCTCTATACAACGTGAGGTGCGTTCGTGCAACAAGCCACGAACAATCAGGCGCCGCTACTATTTTCGTGCGGTGAAATTATTCCGTGCACGCGAGATTGAAACGCTCACTAGATGCGAAATTTGTTACGGTGAACATTCGGGAGTGCATAGTGCATGGCTCTAAACTTCTGTGCATCGATGAGGCGCACAGATTTTGGCGTAATAACTGCGTCGAATGTTCTCAAAATCTCGATAATATATCATCACCCAAAAACGATGCTGTAACTCATCTCGCTATTTCATTTACTTATATTTTTCTACAGTCTTCTATCTCCTCGCTTCAAATAAACCGGATTTAAGAGTCATTCGGACATTGACTTTCATGTCCGAATGCGGGGCTCGCTCTATTTCGCTGATTCTACGGTTTCGTCGAGGATGAGCACAAGAGTTCCGAGCCGTTCGATACTCATCAATATTAGTTTACAGAATGGAAACGGAACCAAAAAACTTTTCGGGAAGATTAAAAAACTCTACGCCAGGCGGCTCCTTTTGCTTGTATCGCCTCTTTCTGTGGTCCTTTTTCCCTCGTTAAAGATACCAGAACGATAAGAGAAAAGAGCCGATTGATCAGTGCTATATAGTTCGCATAAATTGGGGCTTTGGTACTTCACTTTTTACGCGTTCGTGTATAGCGCTCAGAAGCATAAATTTCTATAAATTCAAAACGAAACTTCGAGATCAGTTCTTGGAGGAAGACCATTCTTACGGTTTGACTCGTGAGAACATTTTCTGTACGAGTAAACTCTACGCTCATGAATATATTCTAACTATACGGTCAATAAAAAATAAATGAAACTTACGGTAAGGTGCTATTTGGTCGGCTTTGGTCATGGTTTTGACCGTGCGGCCGATTACGGTAACATTGTTGCTGCTGCAAGTCGAATAGAGACTCACGGAGCGCACCATTGCCGGCATCGCCCCGCACATCACCACCTGCAACAAAACCAGAAAAATTCGTCATCGTCTTAATTCGTAGACGGTTTAAAATGGTCGAAGCAAACTTCCGAATTTCGCTATTATCCAAAGTCGGTTTCTCCCTCGTTCGAACTCGGGTCTGAAGATTCAATCAATTTTCCGCCCCCTCATTTTTTCACTTGCTCTAAAATTTCCAATAATCGAACCAAAGTTCAACGGTCCAAGCCTCCGTCATCAATCTCACGGAATATCCTCGTGCTTCTATGCTATTTTATATTCTACGGTAATAAGAAGTATTCTCGACTTTTACGATCGATTCGTGTGTATATCGCGACGCCGTTGAGCTCTTCTCGGTTCTATTGCAAATTGTTAGAGAGTCGTTCGACAGTCTCGAGATCGATTGTATAAGTATATATATTTTCCCGTTCACTACCCCACTCGTCCTCCCGGGAGATGCGTTCGAAGTTGCGTCTTAGCGAAGAGTAGAAAAAGGCCATTAACACAGCGACGTCAATTTCCGTCTTTTTCTCGTAATAGTCCGCAGCAGCGAGACAAAGCTTTCGTGATATACAGACTCATCGAGTTATCCAGCAGCGTATCCATTTTTAACGACTCGCGTTCGATTTTACGACAATGTATGCGCGCGGCTTGAGAACTCTCTAGGATATAATATTTTACGCTCGAGTCAATTAGATGTCGAAAGCCAGAGGAAGCTTGCACGCGGAGTAAGAAGAAGCGAGAGAAATCTCGTGGCGAGAATTAAGGACTCTAAGTTTTTGGTTTTTTTTTCGTCACTGCGTCGGGCCACGCGACGTAGCATTTTTTTAATATATTTATCTGCTTTACAGACGCCGGCGATGAATTCTACGAGCATTATTGACGTACATATACTTGCATGGATATACGTCGCGAGAGACACGATTAATTAACCACTTCTGCGGACAGTTTCGTCTCGTCGGGTAGAACCCAAGCGTTTTAATTATTCGTTTGACCGCGATCATCGAGTTGTATATGTTACGTCACGTGCGGGGGATTCACTGGTCCATAAATCTCTTAAATATAAGATATCCGAACTACGGCTTTCTTTTTTGGTAATAGGATAATAACGGAGGGTCCCCCATGGCCCTCTCTTTCCGTGAAAAGAGTGATCCTTCTTCACGTAATTACAGATCGATACGGAGTTTATGCGATCAGACTTTTCGATCGATTCGAAGTAAAGAAGACTGTAAATATAAATTTGCCTACAGGGTGTTTGGGATCTCGGAGGCTTGAAATATTGCATCAGTTTTGAATCTTTCTTACTGCTCATCGTGCGAATAGCGCGTCGTCTCAAAATTACAGATGAAAAACAGTTATTCCGAAACTCTCGTCGTAAGATCCAGTTCAATCGAGCATGAAAAAAACTGACCAATATATCAGCCGGTGTCGATCTTTCTAAAGCGTGGGTGTGCGAAAAAGTCCATTCGTTGGGCACGCAGAGAAATTCGACACTGTATCGAACCGTGACTGACTGGGGTTTGGGTGCTTTTTTGGGCGTTTGGAATCGCAGCCTTTCCGACTCCTTGACACTGCCTCTTATTATAGAGGAAAGTGCAATGTTCTGAATTCACTAACTGGGCGTACTGTTTTTAAAGATATTTCAAATTTTCGGCAGAAAAATTTTTTCCATGTTGATCAGTTTCGACGAAATGGTCAAAAGTTGGTCGAGCCATTGGGTAAATATTTCTAAGTTCATTTAAGTTCTCCCAGAATGAGGAAAGTGACTTTGAAATTCATCTTGCCGCGCTAATCATGCATATAAAAATGGAATAGTGCGATGCTGTCGGCGCGATAATCGACGATCTCTCTTAGTCATTCAATTTCACAGGAGAATCCACGGTTTTGTAAAAAAACAAAAGTGCAATGCATCAGCAATAACAGTAAGACGATCCTGACGCGCCGATTTACCAAAGCAGATGTAAAAATATAACACCGTCTATAAAATTCGCCAACTACTCACTCAACGAAAGAAAAACCTTGTCTGATATTCGAGACTCGATATTCGCTGCTGTAAAACGAGTTTTTGGAGTGAAAAAAGAGCAAGCCTCGGATCATTAGTTCCGAGAGTTTATGAGCTTGGGTTTGCAGAATTTATCGCTGCCTTTTTATATATCTCTGTTCTCCTTCTTTCTCTCTCTCTCTCTCTCTCTCTTCCTCGCATAAAGGTACACCGACACACGAAGAGAAAAAACGTGTTACTTTTGCCATTCGAGAGATTTGATCAACTAGGAAAATTTATTAATTCGCGTTTCTGCTCAACAATTTGTATCAGAGTAGAAAAATTGTTGTTATAACTTCGCTTTTGTATTCTCATCCGCTTTTATATTGAAAGATGGACCTGGACAAGCCTACTCATAAACGAGCACTGGGTTTTTTCTATTTTACCCGAAATTATATTGAACTTCTAATTTTTATCTCTCCCATAATTTCAGCTTACTCACCATCAGGAGGCACAAAATCTTCGCTAAGACGGCAAGCTGTGGTAACCTGAAACACAAAAGAAAACATTTCGTTACTACTAAGAAAAAAAAGTAAAAATGATTTTAACAAGCGTGCGAGTAGCTCGCGCCACGCTGAACAGACTCAACATCTATCATAGCAACGTAACAACCGGAGTGCTCAAATTCCAGTTTCTAAAAAACTTATGACACAAACGGTCCAGCAGAATGTACGATTGAAATGTGGCTCAACCAATGCCACACGATATTCGATTGAATTTATCTCCCGCTGCGGTATCTACACCTTCAATGTGAGAAATATAAAACACGAAGTTAGTATAGTCTTCGCTCCCGCGGTGGGCTTCACTACTTCTTTTCTCTTTCTATACGGGGCATTCGTAATAACGAGAAACCTTCATACGCGTGAACGAATACGAGTATAAATAAAAGCATAGGAAGAGTTATAATGATCAAACAAATCTGCGCCACTCCCGAAGCTCTAAACCTCTAACAAAGTCAAGTAGAGCCATGAATTAGTGCGAATAAGATATTAAAATATAGAAAGGAAAAAAAAGGACTTTGAGTAAGACTGAAATGAAGAACTAAAGTGTATGATGAAGTGACGAGCGAAAAAGGCGTTGCGCGATAAAGCTCACCATCGTAATTGGAGAGCATAAATTAGAATGACGAGAAGCGTGTTCGACAATGTGAAAAAAAAGAATAGAAAAAAAATAAATTTGATGGAAACGCGTTAAAATCACGCGATTCGTCGTGAAATATCTGGAAACTCAGGAATATTTCGATCGTTATCAATATTCACTAACTTTCATATACAACTTTATATATCCACATACACGTACACGTGTGTACGGAATTTGAATAATATTTCTTCGATAGAAGCGCCTTAACGAGGCACCGCGAGGCGTCGAAAATCTTGGGTCCTGGCCCCGGGCCACACGCGATCGTGAAAGAGCAGTAATATATAACGGTTCACGAGGCACGTATGCAGCAATCCGCACTCAGAACAGAGTTAATTAAATGTTAACAGATCTTTTGTTGGATACGTCGGAATAAATATTTACTTATGATTATCATTATTTATTCGAGTCCCAAATTAAACTAAATTGAAATAAAGATTAATGAAATTCAACGGGGCTCTCACTAATTCAGTCCGGCTCAATTCAATTGAGCTACTGATTCATCAGTTTTCACAAGTAGCACAGATAAAACCTATTGTCATCGTGGAGCCAGCACCAATTACTGTGGAAATAACATCATTACGAAGCGAGCTTTGAATCGCGCGCTCGGGCTTTATCCCTTGAAAATTTTCGGAGAATTTCTTTCCCAGAGGGAACCGTTTGCATGATTATCAATAATGACACTTCAGTTGTTATTTATCTGGAAGATCGGAGCTCGTGTGATAGAATCAAACGAAAACCGCATCGAAAGACGAGCAGGCAACTTGAGAAAAAATGCAAATAGTAATTGAAAGTATTGGATGTCCTGGGTGTAGTTGACTTTTTTCTCGGATTTTCAGCGCATTATAATAAACTAAATCTGTTCTCAGTGGGATAAGTGATACTGCAAGGTACGGGATGTATAAACGTGTGATTCGCGAGGACTTTCCGAGGATATCTGGTATCTCTGGCAATCGTCTCGCGCCACCGGCGCATCGACAGCGGCAAACCTGCCCCTGGCGCGTGCCAGAACTCAGTAAGGCTCAACAGAAGTGAGAATACGCGAGGAAAAGAGAGAGAAGGAGCGTAGAAACGAAAGAGAAATGGGAGAGAACGAGGATGATGAGAAGCGGGAATATAATGGACAAAGTCAAAGGCTTCGAGGCTCTCTGGACTCCTGAAAGCTTTTACGCACATGCAAACCGAAATGTGTATAGTCCCCGAGTTCTATGTTGCACGTAGAAAAGCATGCGGTGTATGTATGTGCAGTACGAACGGCGATAAAAAAATAATGGGTGATAAATCAGAGGAATAAACAGTAAAGAAACGCAAGAACTTCACCAATGCCGTTTCGAATTGTTGAATTTCTTCCTGGGGTGGTAAAAACCTTCAAGAGTACTAGGAACCTTTTTACATCTTGGGAAAAAAGTGTTGAATAGATTTGTCAATGGTTTGAAAAATTTTATGCCAAGGTTATGAAAAATACTGGCCAGTATTTCACATTTTTTTTATTACGTTCCATGACATTTGTCACACTATGTTTTCAGCAGTTTCACGAATTTCTATAATTCATTTCTGTTGATATGCGAGTGGATCAAATGGAATGAATGGGATCATTTCCATCATCGTTTTTTTCTTTTTACAAATTATTGCACTACTTTCAGACTACTTTTTCTTAATCGTCGATGCGGAGGATTTCGGTAAATTAACGATGTCCAAAAATTGTCCATTCTGGCCAAATAATATGGATCTTTTTTTTTTTTTAATAACATTGAGCTAAATAAGAATGCTTGATAAGAACCCATGGAAAGTTTCCGATCCTTAAAAAGCGATACACGAAAAGTGCAGTCCCTATAACGAGTAAAGTAATCAATGAATTAGAAAGAGGCAAATCGATACAGGGAATCGAGGGCATAGATCTGATCCATGCGGTGAGCGATTCGCGCCCCGTTGCACTCTCGCCTTCGTAGAAGAGCGAGAGTCGCGTTGTGGATTGCGCAAGCGAAATGCAGCTCGTGTTACAAACGAAAGGCAGAAAACACACAGGTGGGCTCTCGATCTCGCAATAGTGTCATTATATCATAAGAATATAAAACTCTAAGAATACAGCACGCATGCTTGTTTAGTTATGATTAAAACCGCATCAATGGGTCCTCAGACGAGAAATCCCTCGTCGTAAATCAGATAACCGTTGGTGATTCACCGATTTATTAATTTTCACTCGGGTTGTTCGCTCATCGGATTGTACTCGATTCTAAACCACAGAGTACTCATTCATACATACGTACATTTGGTTTTATATATTGTTTTTTATTTTTCTTCCATTGCCTGGAGCAGTGTCTCGGAAGATCCATCGAGATTGACACGAAGTGATGCAATTGACGCGGCGACCGCAGCAAGAGTTTTCAGTTTTCGGTCGAGCGTGACGAAAGTGCGTGCAAATTAGCGCTATATGACGTCAATAAATTTTGATTTGACGTCTTAAATCTACAGAAGTGAAGAATTTTATTTACTGCTTTCGAGAGGATGATGAATCGATGCATTAACGATATTCAATGTCTCTCCGGGCCCGTCGATGATGCACCGAAAAAGCAATTCCTTCAAACTTGTTTACGTGAGAACACTTTTATTGCAGACGTATATTACTCGTCTAAAGATTCTTGTATGTGTGTACGCGTCCATGTTTCATGGACATACCGGGAATGCTACGAAACTTGTCTCCCGCGTGTATTCAATTCAAAAGCCACGCCTTTCACTGCACTTTGCTTTGTGGGGAGAGTTCGGGAACGCGTATAACCGCGAATGGCGACGAGACTTTCCGTGCGCATTTTGCGAGACCACCGTCAAATGTGAAAGTTCCCTCACTCTGATGCGATATAGAGGTAGGTATGAAGGCGTCGATGTGGCAAAATGGCTACAAAGGTTCCACCTTTCGTTAAATCGATCAAGACTGACCGAGTATATCGTCATGATATTTTTAAAAACTAAAAAGCTCCTTTTTATTTCGCGACTACGATTAATACTCCACAAACTCTCACTACGATTCCTCATTGAATAATAAAAAGTATTTCCTCCATTTTTTCTCCAACGAAACCCCAAAAACTTCCCCCCCCCCCCGTTGACAAGCTTCTGTTGACAATTCGTACGGTGCTTTCGTCCGAAAGATGAAAGAAAAAATTTCAAAATGGTTTATAATGATTAATTTCCAAAAACTACTGTCAGTTTTGTCATACCATCGGATAAAAGAGGTCAGCAAAACCGACATGAAAGTGAGCCCGACAAACAAGATTCCAATTTACACGTGCACTCTCTACAAAGCAGAACCTTGCATATATTTCGCATAAATATTGTATTTTATGATAGCAAAATGTAATTCATACGAGAATGTGTCTTCATGGTGCTCGTAAAGACTTTTTCTCGCTGAATATAAGAAGAGCTCTCATCAATAACAAACATGTGACGCAAACTACAGTGCGAGCGCGTGTATCGAATTCTTGTTGATGCAACGGCGTTGCGGGCCACAAGAGCATCGGCATACCAGTGTGATCTCACCGCATAATGTGTGCGAGTGTGACAAGAGGCAGTAGGACACGCGCACGAGTGCTTAAGGAATTTCTTGTTCCGTGTGGAATTTCGATGACGCGCAAATTTCACGGTAAACGCAAACGGGACTTGATATAACTCGAGCGCGCCTCCGCACTCGGAGCCATCCGCATCATTATCACCGTTCGCATATACACATTCCTCAATGTATGTAGACATTTTAAGCACACGTAGTATTGGCTACATCGAGGGAAAAAACTCACCGAGCAATCTCTGTCATAGCTGCGAGTACGGCCAACGACGTTCTCGCGTCATCCCAGTATTGAGCAGCAGCTTACGAGCTGCAATCTCGCTCGTGATGCTCACGCGTCACCACAATGTAATAATACGACGTTGCTACTAAATATAAAGGCAGATCCCGATTTAAAATGGCACAGATAAATAGCGTTTTATCGGAGAGTCGTTGCTCGGGGCGGAAATTCTACGTCTGTGCGTGCGAGACGGGGGGCTGGTGATTTATTTGTTTATTCGTTTTCTTTAGTCACCGAAGAAGCACACGCGTTCGAATTTGAGTTTACGCAACAGAGTATCACACGGCACAAGTAATCGTTTCAACAATTATATATCACTCGAAGAAACCTGGAAATAGTTGCCCTCGCCGGAGCCCACGTAAAAATGTTTCGAAGCAGCAGCAATTTATCAATTTCACAATCCAACGAATATCACTGAGTCGAGATGTATCACGTCGGTGACCGGTGAGTAGCATTTTGCTGACACCCTCGAACATCGGGTGAGACATGACGAGCGCAAACTTCATCCCAACGAGAGGTCAAAACTTTTTCATCGGATTTGTACCTCCCATTAAAAAACAATCGTCGAACCTAGAGGCGCGAGCGCCAATTACTTTCTTCAACTTCATTCGAATACTCAATATCGCGCTCTCTCTCTCTCTCTCTGTTGGGAGTTACATCTGTAGTCGTTTGTCCGGTATAAAATATGTCGCCTGACTCCGTAATCTAACCGACCGACACTTCGTGATTGACGTTCGATGAACGACTGAATAAGACGTGCCCGGAAACAAAGCTAGACGAGAACGTATACGTGATGATAAATGAGGCGACGTTCCTCGATTTCAAGAGTACAATGCGCGGTGAAAAATCGGCATCTTTCTGTCCCGGAGTACGAGAGATGTGCGCGCGCGATGGTCACCGCAGCGCGAGATCAGCACGGTGAATGTGCGCCGGGTACGCGGTATAGAACCGGCGTGTGACACCCTCGTGCGGTGCCACGTGGGGACTCATCCAAAAGAGAATTCAGTGGGGATACATGATACATATATACGTGTACGTAACACACAAATAGGTATACGGACATGTACATTTGTCGGTACGTAAGTATGGGTATTGCGGTGCGTATTGGAAGCGTGAAAAACGGCAGTGTGAACACTTGAATAGGCCGACGGATGAAAAACTCGGCTACCGCGCTCTCGGGGGATTCTTGATGTACAGCATGAATCTGTATATGCACAGGCACATATACGAAGGATCACGAGGGTTATGGGTCTGCGGGCAATATACTCGATGTCGTTGAAACGCGAGCTCAAACGCCTCGAATGGTCTTGGGGTCGCCAAAAACGTAATTTCCTTCCTGAAGTGGAAACGGCGCGGCGCTGATCCTCTTGTGACCGTAGACTTCATTCGATGATCATTAGTCTCGCGATTGAGTATACTGCGAGGATCGCTCAACATGCTCGAATCTTCAGCGGGTGGAGCTATTTGAAAAAGCCATGAAAATGAAATCCCATTTTAAAACGATTTATTCCTGTTTACTTTTCCCACAAAAGTGTTTGTACAAGTGTGCTTGTGTGTGCGTCGAAAACTCTAAACAGTCTCAAGGATCGTTCCGAAGGAGGTGATTTTGTGGAAAAGGATAACTCGGCATTCCTCCTCACGTATGCGCGAGCACGAGGCAACCAAGAGCAGGATTAGCTCCCTCTCCGGACTGCAGTCGTTCCTAGGGTTGCACGAGCTTCTTGCTTTTTACGAATCGATGTTCGTATTAATTTAAGATTCAACAAGGCGACTAGGCGTGCTCTGCCGGAACAGAAATTATTTATCAAATTTATTATCAGACCTTTGCGCACTCACCACGCACATCGTTCCTCGTACACATCCTATACCGGTTTGACTGGTCAAAAACCGCTGCTTCGTTCCTTTAATAAAGGACGAAAAGTATCTACGTCTCCATTGAGCGGAGAAATCATTGTTAAGAAGCTGAACTTCTCCATAATATATGTTCCGTTGTGTATACATTAATGGATATAGGTATAGCGCACGAGCCACATATTTCATTGGAGCATAGAAAGAAAGCGTCGGAAAAACCGGCAGCAGGAATCAATGAAAGATTCTCTCTCGCTCGACGAGAAAGCACCGAGTTGCCCGCACGCCGCCAGCCTTAAACTCACCTGGTCACCCCCCGGTAGAGTCCCAAGTATTGGACAATGGCCCAGGTATGAACTGTTTTCCAAACAGGCATAACGAATTGCGACAAATCACGTGCGTTTTACGTTCTAGTTTATACACAATATCCGGCTGTACATGTATATACACGACTCTCTCTCTCTCTGTATTTAGTACGAGGAAAAACTACCCTGACGACGTGCGTGCGATGAGAGGAACCGGTGGTGGAAAATTTGTCGTAGCGAATTGGAGAATAATTGTGGGTGCGAGAATCTGGGGTCGAAGAAGTGAAAAGAGAAAATAGAGAAAGGGACATTTATACAATGGCTAACCCACGACTGGGAAAGGCATTCCGGGGAAAGAGGCGCCGGGCTTTCCTCCCATTCGTTCTCGTTTTATAATAAATTGGGCGTTCACCACTATTTCATGTAACGAGCGCATCTAATGTCCTTGGGATCCTAGTGGACCAGTCAAACTGCTGGCTTTCGCAGCTTGACGTTGCGCATACTTGCGGTTTTCAGTGTGGCGTTAAATCATCTGTGCATTGCGAGTCGCCTGAAATATTTCAATCCACAAGTATGCATGTGAGAAATTACGTTTCGAGATCGAATGATGTAGCCCCGAATGCTCTTTATATTCGAGAAATAACTTCAATATTAAGTCAAAAGATACGCCGCGTAATGTTTCATGAAACGTTGCAAAATCATTTGTTCTTGTTCCATTTTTTTCGGTATTTCGACTCCGATAGAAATTCGTCTACAGCACGCTCCCCGACTCGTAGAACCATCAACAGTCCACCTCCCCGCGTCTATGTAACGTTGCGCAACAACAATAAATCGAAACGATCTCAGAGAAACGGTCCGAGGGAAGGTCAAAAGAGTAATTTTATACTGTACAAAAAGAGAAACGATTAGAAATTACGAAAACCCGAGTAAAAGAGTTTACCTCTTTTAATTTCTCATATTGCACGGGAGGCGATGAACATTTTTGCTCTTTTCAGTAGCGACGAGGGACAATGGAATAGCTTTGAGGCAGTCGACGCAGGTAAACGCTCCAAAGTTGCGTCGGAAGGACGAATATAATGATGATTTCGAATGAAATCTAAAACGCGTTAAACCAGAAAACTGCTTACTTCTTAAGCCTCATGAACCACGACCCATTGTTGGTTTAGGCTTGCGAATCCCCGCCGCGCTGCGCCGGAGACACTGCACTTTTCTCTGGCTCTCGGACGTGCTAGGTTTTGCAAATGATTCGGCCTATTCTACGGTAGCCTCGGTGAGCTGATGTTTTTGTATAACTCGAGAGGATCCACGCGCTATGTGCTTTTGCAGACAAGTGCAAGACGTCAACGTCGCCGAAGTCGTCCGACCATCGTCTTATTCGCTTTCTGACACGCTTCGCGACGTCTCTCTGCGGGAGAGCAAGGATTGTGAGAGCAGAAAAGAGAGTAGAAAACAGCTCCAGGGACGTACATGAGCCCGGAGTGAGTTCACTGTCGCAGGGATTTTGCCAGTAGACAAACTGTGCATCTACGCTCGTACGTTAAAGTTGACAAACTCGTCCGAGCACACACCAGTGAAAGATTTATTGACCAGCGAAGCACGTCTGGTTCGTTTGTTTCATAAGCAACGCATGAAACGCATTATTCCCGGAACTAGGGGACAATACAGAAGATCCATTACACACTCGTTTTTTTCCTTCCTTATCCAACCCTCAAGATCTCTATCTCCTCAGCATGTGTACTCGAGTGTCAATGAAATTTCACGGGGAAGAATAACGCGTTCATCCGCGTGAGCATGACGGTCTTCCACGAAAGTTGATTCGGTATCATATGTCCGTGACGAGCTAAAGAAAGCGAGGGGAGCTATAGGGGAGCCTGCAAAAAATTCAGCAACGAATGGGCGTATGTTGTGCTCCATGAAATTCCAAATTTTGTACAACTACGCCTTTCCCATTGTCGATATTTATGTACTATTGGGGGATCAATATCTCTCCAGGATGATAGCAGCAATGAGCTTCGGTGATAATGGTCGGGAATCGTTGGCGAGGAATGACAAACGACGGAGAGGACGGTCGTTGGTCGAAAACGCATCACTAGAATCTTTTCCCTTCATCACCTGTGGTTCGATTTTTTTACAAAAAAAAACTCATTCGCTTATCAAACCTCGTCCAGTTTAATCGCACGAAAATATCAAAGATTCGACAATATTTTTCTTTGAGGTATCAAAAGATTTGGTCGATTGAAGAAAAAACAGTTGAGTGTACCTTATTTTCGTTGGGCTCGACAGGATTTTATTCGAACGAAATTTTATCTTCAGTTCATGGAAAAAAAGAGACTTAACGAAACGTTAAAGAATCGTTGGAAGACTCAAGGTTCTGCAGCAAAATGATAGAGTTTGGGACACTTTGTGTTTTATTAGAAAACTTATTTTTTGTCTAAACTCCCATTTGTGTGATAACGCGCGACAATACACGCGCATCCTTTACGATACCCTCGGGCATAGAGAGATATAAGCTCTTGGCGGTCGAGTTCTGACCACAGGACGATGAAACAGCACGAAAACAAGGGAGAAGTTCGAAACTTTTTTTTTCGGCAGATAATGATAGGTAGCGAATGGTGTAGTGAGCGTCGACGATATTCCCCTACGAAAAGAAAAATCCGCAGAGCGAGATAGAAGCTCCGATGAATCATCATCGATTTCACCCCACTAATGAATGTCCCATATCCCAGAGTCTGCTTCCTCTTCGATACGCTTTATTTGTGATATATTTTTACGAGAAGTGACGCCTCAAGCACAATTGCAGGCTCGTAAAAAACGATGGTGCAAAAAATCTAACAAAACTTCAAGTTTTTAGAGCTTCCAAATATTCGATAAGTGACGCGTGATCTTCGAGTCAAGCCCACAGACGCATTAACGCCACAGCACGTTCGATAAATTCTGAAGGACCAGCATTTATTGACCAAGGCCTGAATCTGTGGCGGACGTGTAAAGCAGCGCGCGACGCTTAAAACGCACTGTAGAGTGCATTTAGTTTCAGGAATTCATTTCACCGCCGATAAGCCCGCGTGTGTAATCAAATCCTTCCATTACACTCTGTTTTCTCCTATCTGCAGTAAATATCTCGAGCGCAGCGAGCCTGGAGAAATTATTCAACGTTTTTTCACGTTTCGTGAGAAATGCCTCAGCAACCGAAAGAAGGAAATAAAACATCTCGATTCTCGGTGAGCCACAGGAAACAAACGCCTCATTTTTTCGTATTTTCATATCAATTATTTCGAGTGTATCCTCATAGGAACGAAAGATGCGTAACAGCAAGAGTTGGCCAAAGTGCCGACACGTCATCGCGCGTTAGACCGAGAGAGCCTCGCGCGAGCAGCTCTAATTGCGCCACTCATCCGCGACTCTCGGGACACAGACATTAGCGTCGCCGTTTTTTTCTGTTCCCTCAATCCTCCCGCCCTCTCCTTTGCCCTTCTCTATTCGCTTTTACAGACGTGTGAAAAAAACGTGTTGACTAATTCCGCGCGACTCGTATATTACCGCGGCGCAACAGAGCGGGAATGAGACAGAGACGGAGGCGCGCCGAGATATACAGTCAAAAGGAGAATCGTTGAACTAGTCTGCGGATGCGTTTCCAGTTGGGAACACTAGAGTACTCGGAACTGCGGCATCATGCTCAGCTTCATCACGCTCAATTTCGCGAAAGCGAAGTGAGGAATCGTTGATTAGGCTTATTGTAGCAAAAATCCACGAGCAGTGCGGATATACGAAACGCATTTTTTCGCGCGCATTTAAAAGCTAAAGTTCGTTACATGTGAATATCCGTTCAACGTTTCGTAGAAAATGATTCACTTTACGTCCGCCAGTCTGGACATGAAGAGGTGATCGATGTATGACGTCATCCAAGTCTCCGTTAGCTAAGAGATTCGGAAGCACATGTCGGGATAAAAAAAAGAATGTGTTGACGAAGAAGGAAGCGCGGAGAGAAAAGAAATTTCGCTATATCGTAGAGATCCTTGCCCCGAAAAAATGATGAGAGAGGAAAAGAAAGAGAATAAGAGAGGGAGTGGGAAGATTGGATCGGAAGAAGTCGAACTGTGGCGCCGATAACTCTCGAGCGGCTCGAGGGGTCCGGGCTACTTCGAGTCATCGAGCCCCATGTTTTGTCTCGATTTGTCGCTTTCTATTTTTTGTATTTTTATTTTTTTGCTTTTTACCTCAAAACGCCACTGAAGTTTTTACGTTTTTATACATTTTCGAAGGGACGTCGCGACCGAGCTCGTGTTTACGAGATGAGAGGAATCCGGAGTTATAGCTGTGAAAATTGGAACAGTTCACGGTGTGCATGAATTTGGATACTTATTTTTATATCAACGCGAAGGGAGTGGAAGATTCTTTCAACGAACGAAAGGGACAAACGCATAGAAAATACTCGATTTTATAGTGAATGAAAAAGACCCACGTTTGTTTAGCGAGAGAGTCACGTAGACGAATCTCGAGTTTTCTTCTCGGCTTCAGTCTCATTTATAAACTATTCGTTTTTGACGCTAGCGAGGATGAAAGATAGAGAAAAGGGGAACGGGTTTGAAGAAATGAAGAAGAAACTCTAGAGAGGGGTTCAGTCAAAGCCCGGATAAAGATAGAGGATTAAGTATTATATTGTACGATGAGAAAAAAAAGAAAGGTTCGAAGATAGTCGGAGATGAGGAACACAAGAACGAGTCGCAGCTGAAAAACTGTGAATGCGGTAGAAAGGGAATGGAGGAATAGAGAAAGAGGAACATTAAGATTTGTTTGGACACTTTTGGCCTCGCGTGTGAAAGTCGGCACTTGTCCCAATCGTAATCTCAAATGGATATTCTATGACCATTTAAGTAAGTATCGCAACGGCCGAGCGGGCCACCCAGAGACCCAGATATCACCGAGTCAAAATGCCAGCCTGAGAGTACGCTCTAAGAAAAACATTTTATCGTCGTAATACACTTTTGTTTCGCTTCGCGTTCCTGTTTGTCGCGCTACATTGAATCGATTTCGCGTGGCGCTTGCACGCCCAACCACACACTTTTCTCTCCTCCTCGTTTTTTTCGTCACCTTTTTTTTCTCTCTCGTCAACGAAACCCGTTATCTCCGTATACAGTCGATGTACGCACGAGTCCCGATGACTCACGAAAGTCGAGGGGTTAGTCACGCAAAACTTGGGTCGGAGAGAAACCGCACAAGAGAGTTGTGTCTCGCACTTTTAGGGTGCCTTCCTCGGGAGCAACCCGAGACTCCTACGAGGCGGCAACAGTCCAATCTAAACGAGAGCCGACCGATCGATCAGCTCCGAATCGACAATCGTTCGGAGGTTAGAGTCTGCGTGTGCAGAAACTCCCATGTATTTTTCTCCATATGACAAATTTTATATGGATTTTTATATAAGTCTTATATACGCATATAAAGTAAATCAAATCTGTTATATATTCTCTACTGCTCTCGCGGGCTGTATAAAAAGTGAAGTGAGCTCACTGGATATGAGAAAATACGAGAGAGGGCCGGATCGATTCAAGTACCATCGACAAAACGGCGCTCCATATATCTGCTCCGCGAATATAGCCCGATGCGCTGTACTTTAATCCGTAAAGGGGTCCTCGACGTCATTCTATGCCAAAATAGTTCGAGCTACGTAGAAACAGCGAAAAAATATCTCGACGATTGTGCAGATTTTCAAGTACGCGAACGACGAAATATTCATGCTGAAGTACTTTTTTTCACTCACTCAAAATCTCTTGCAAAACTTGTTTTGATAGGAAAAAATAAAACAGATATTTTGATATAGCGATTTAATGGGGAAACTTGGTGCTAATCTTCGAAAATAATATTTTTTGGGTTGAACATCTTGAACTTTATCGAGATTAGAATTCGTTTTTGATCTCGGTCATTTCATGCTTTTTTTTTTCTTATGAATATGCATAACTCAAAGTACTAATGATTCTGTTTATAGAGTCGTTATTTTCATCAGCTTTCCGTCCAGTGATTATCGAGCGTCTACGTGACTGTCAGTGAATCCGATGCAACAAATGATTGAGAGTATACCGAGTCGACGATATCTTAATAGTTGGAAGAAAAAGATCTCGGAGATGTATCAGAAAGAGGGATTTAAAGATACAGCGAGGCTAACGTTCCTTTCGGACTGGTTGTAAATCGGTCGCACGTTGGCCGATGCCGACGGTGTTTGTGTGACCCAGAAAAGGGTCGATAACGAAACGTTCGCGTTTTATCAGTGAACACCGACGATCGGGAATAATATCAGGAAAGCAAGAGCATTCATCTTTCTTGTACGAATACGCGCGATAATTATTGTAATACGAGACCTGAAAGCTGTATCGTTTCGCATTCATTCACAGATATGCTGCGTGCGAAAAACTCCAAAGCTATATTTACAGCAAAGTATTGTGAAAAGATATAAACTGCTCCCTTGATTTCTCCACTGTACAGGCAAACCCGTTGAAAACGAAAACGTCGCAGTTGTAAAGTGCTTCAGGCTGAGGCGAATTGCACTTAAAGGTTCCAAGCCAACCGCATGAAGAGTCTGAAAAATATTAGCTTTTTCGAATAATTTGTTTCCGATTAGCCAACACTGGAAATTCGTCCGGTTTGTGATTGAATCATTTTGAAAAATTCATCAATTTATAAGTAAAAATTATTGGCATCTGGATACTCGAGAACTCCAAGGACACTTAGTGATACACATCTACTTTATAATAATGGAAAAAATCATACAATAAAAACGAGGCAATTGCTATCAGGAAAGCGTCAAGTCCGCGTTCGATCACGATGTAATTAAATCTTTGGACGCGAGAGCTATCCGAAATCGATATGTGTGACAGCGAGAGAGAGAACGAGGAAATGTTCAGAGAAAGAGAGAGAGAGAGAGGGAAAGCCTGACGCAGAGAACGCGGAGAGGAACAGACGAGAGAAGTAGTTGTATATATTATACGAGTGAAGATAAGGAATGAAGGATGAATAACGTGGCTGAGCTCGCTCGCATGGAGCGATAACAGGCGCACTCTTAGCCTCACAATTAGCGGCGGAATCAATCCTTACGCGGCAGCGGCACGGTCATCAATATGCATAATCGGAAAGGCGCCATTAGCAGTCGTGAACGTGTGTGCGTAAGTCGTCTTTTTAAAAACACTCAATGGGTATAGTAATACACGTTACTATGTGCATATATGGACTCGCGTCCCTTCTCCCTCGCTGACATATTTCGAGTAACTGGGCTGTAGCAGTCAACATGCAATTAGCAAGTAATTTCTACTAGACATTAATACAGCAAGATACGAGGCGCTGACCTCTCGAAAATTCATTTCCGCAATATATCTATTTAAAAATGATAATGAAACATTTGATCAAAACCATAGATTTAATGTGAACTTTCATACACTGATAAGCTGCTATGAATGTGCCTAGCATTGGATGGCTCAAAGATTTGTTAACATTACCGCAGTAAAAATGACTCGCGAAGTATAAGAATCAAGTTTCCCTTGAGGTGATGAAACGGGAAGTGTTTTTAAACTGCCTAATGCACGCAATTATACTCATACGAAGTTTGCATGCTCGCGTACAGTGACGCTACGGAGGCATTAGTATGGAAATAAAGTCGTGAACAGACTGGAAAAGAAGCCCACGAGTTTCCACCGGTAGCAGCCCAAGGCGGGTTCTGCGAGACTATAGACTCCGTTGCGCGGCCGTTCACGCAGGAGGGACTTGGTCATGGCTGATTGAACAACCGGTGTACATTTTAGCAGCGTTATCCAATCGTCGGGTGGATTGCGACTAATTAGCCGCGATACGCTCGAGCGGTTGAACCCAACGTCACTGTCCAGGTGGTCCGCGATAGGCCACGCAGCATTTTCTCCACCAACGGGAGCAAAAACCCTCGTGAATTGCAGTTAAAGAGGAATACTTGGTGGTGCGGCCTCTCGCCCGATGGCACGCTTTCCAATGAGAGAAAAAACCAACGCACGAACGGTTGCGCTATTCCTTCGCTTGAGATACTTGAATCTCATTCAACTTTAATGCTCTCCAGACGCGGCAAATTCCCCGACATTTTTGTCACATGATTTCCCATTTTGCAAATTTAATAAACCGACTATACCGGCTTTCACGTAGCGGATTCCCTGCTGCGAGAGATACTCGAGATAGTCTCAGAAGCGATGCGGGTGGCCCAACTTATTTCTTAATTAGCATCCGCGTGGCTGCAAGTTTCTCTACCGCTCGCACGTTTATACAGAAGGGGCGTGGGCAGTTTCCATGCGAGCATGCTAAACAAGAATCAGTAAAAAAGGAGCAAAATGCGTAATAATAATAATAATATACGCACGCAAACACAACGAGACACTGTACGGGGAATTCTCTCGTGGCGTTTGCTCAAAAATCCGTTTTAATGCGGCATTAAACGACGAAACTTCTTCATCTCACATCCGAATAATATTCGGGAAGGAAACCTTCCTGTTCGTATTTCATACGGAAGTCTGGATGAAATATTTCTATACGAATCGTGCCTTAAACTCTGCCCGATGAGCCAACATTCATACACATCAAAATTTCAACAACTTTTTTGCGATTATGCTCAATTTTTCAAAATATAACGAAAATCTATAAAAATCAATGAATTTTCATACACAACACCGATCACATGCTCACACTCAAATACGCTATAAATAAGCTGCAACACAGAACGGAGTGACTTAGCCAACTTCAAGACAGATTATAAGTCCCACGAGGAAGGAAATTAAAATTCATTACCGAATCCCGAGTACTGATTCGTAGCACGACTCATCGCCTCCAATGTTTAAATTCTTTTTTCAAGGCTTGATAGCGCAACGCCACCGCGTCTCTAGATTTGGATTGTTTGTTCGCCACATCGAGCGCTGAAGGCAATGAGCTGAGACAACTGTACGCGGTTACAAATCCAGACAAACCCAAACAAACGTGTATCTTTGGTTCGTCTGTACGCGCCATTTCGACGAATCGATTCGATGGATCTCATGACCACAATGTACCCACTTGAGACACGGGTCCGAGGCCGAAAGATTCTTTACTGTAAGAGGAGAGCGTGAGGTACATTTGGTACATTCGGGTGAAGAGCCTGGACGAGGCCCGCTAATTGCAACAAACACGGTAAAGAGGACGAGGCACTGCGAGCAATACCGTTCGATTGGAGCTCTCTTGGGTCTGCGGAGCTCTGCCAGAAAACCTTCTCCGGAGTTCACTCACGTTTGTGTATCTATAAAGTAAACGTTGGAAGTCCGCGGTACGGGTACCGACTTTGAGCCCCGAAACGAGTGAGATTAATGGACCAGAGAGAAAGAAACTGTTTCAGATCTTGTTAAAACGCTGAGATGAAAATTTCATTGTAAATATTCAGGAAACTCTTTAAAAATATATTATACAGTCTCTGTTTTCCAAGTGGAATGACCTGAATCGGAAAACCGTTGGCTTCGTAATTCATTGTTTTTTTTTTTTTTTCTCGAACAATAATATATAGATTAGTGAGTCGTTTCAGGTCGTTCCCTCGCTCGGTCGCTAGTTGTGGAAAACTAGTCGCACAAATATGGAGCTTTCAACCGGACGTTGTCTCGTGGAGCACATTGAAGCTACGGAAAATTTTACTCGTTCCCTCGAGTAGATATCTATCGAAAACTTTGAGTCAGTCGCATTAAAAGTTTGCACCGATGCGCGGAGGGTGTGCAGGAGGGAGGTCGAGGACCCCTGAATTTCATGTCGAAAACCGGTATGATATGATGCTATGTATGAATGTCAGTTGTAGCAAACAAAAAGGCGCAACTCGAACGATTTAAGTAGAAAATTAATGCCCGCCACGCCTTTTCGTTTGTCAATAGTCAATGTAGGAAATCGTCGGAGTTGTATGGATCGAGACCGAGGGAGCGAGGAAGAGAGAAAGAGAGAAACGCCGGCGCGGTCAATGCAGCCCCCGAACTACTCTCGTTGACTCCGCGCAAGTAGATAAATTCCGGACTGGTCAGACGCGCCGGGCCCTCTCGACCCGACGTACCATAGTTGCTCGTCGCCGGCGGGTCGCTCTCTCCCTATCTCCCTCTCTCGCTCTGTTATTTCCCGGTGTCTAAAAAATATCGCATTTGATCGATCGACTATTTTTATTTCAAATCACCTATCAGCTGTGTTTTTTCCGTTACATGTACCTTATCGTGCATTACAGCACGATTCCTGAGCTCTCATCGGGTCGCGGACTAGAAAAATACCATGAAAACAGTTTCGAATTCTCCACTAAAAGTCTACTGTTCAAAAATTCATCATTTAGTCGCACCCTGTGCGACTAAAATGAAGCGTCGAGTATTTTTGAGACGGCGATCCTACAGAAATATTCATAAATCATAGAAACTTCCTTCCAGCCCAATGATCACTACCTAATGACCAAATTGAAATCGAGAGTTCAGAAAATCTACTGCCCAAAGTGACAACCTTTTTTTCAACTTTTTAGTTTGTTGATTTAAAAAATTTTCAATTATATACCGATTGCGTTAGTTTATGTATATCGCATGAGAATTGTACGCGTAGAAAATAAAATGATCTATTCCATGCCAAACGCAGGCGAGGTTTTAAACTTCTCAGTTTACATCAATCTCCAATGGGAAAGAAGCCCAAGGACGACGGTCGGGCGGTTCTCAAGCGTGGCGTACAAGTATTTCACGTAGTACGTACATTTGCACGTGTCTAGGTAAGTCCGATTCTACATGTAACAGGTACAAACGCTCTCGAACGTTGGAATTTACCACTTAGCTCCTATAATTACCGGGCTTCTATTGACACTGTGCGTAAGGGGAAAACCATAGAGACCGCCGGTGAACATACACCAGAAGACGAGAGACATATGCCGTTCGTATTGCACAATTATAGCTCAGCCATTATGCGGACTTTGGAACGAAGGTCTCGCGTCTAGTCGAGCTAAGAAAAATCTTTCACGGAATGGTCTTTCTTTTGCAAAAATACAGACTTTGACCCCGCGTGGAGACCAAGGTTTTGAGAATCTCGTCACCTTCAAAGGTCCAACATGTTTTATGAATTTTCTCCAAGAGATCAACTGGACCTTTTCTTTCCTTTTGCACGATATGGTTTGATCCTCAAACCCGGATTAACGATTTAACGTGACCCACTGTGACTGCTCCACAGTTTTCCTTTACCCTAGCAAAGGTCTTTGGCCTTCGATGTGTTCCAATTGAACTTTTCAAAACGAAGACGACGACTCATGCGAAAAGCATAAAAGTGACTCCACAGAGGAGACACTGGACCACTATTAATTCTACAACCCGAATGCAAAAAAATAGCACCAAGAAAGCAGCCCTTGCCGCATCCACACTAATTTTGCCATGCGCTGGGAAAGTATTTTTCGTTTAGAAACTTAAAAGAAGAGACAGGAGTAGCGAAAGGAAGTATAATAGGAAACAAATCATTTGACGAATCGAAACGTTTAGAGGCACATAATTCACGGAATGGCCCATGATTCCACTAGTTCCCTTTTCCGCAGTCTTCTTCTCTTTCTTCCCAGTGTCTGCCTCTGCTCGTAGTTCGACGGAAGTTCTTGCGTAAGAGAGTAAGAGGATAGATGTCCTTATCGCTGGAGTGTCACGATTGTAAAAGTCAGTTTTACGAGTGTAGTAGAAGAATTAAAGGGAGAATGGGAAATTTGGTTCAGGTTTGTGTAACAAGAAAAATAGAGAGAGAGAGCAAGAGAAAGGGAGAAAGACAACGAGACACGAAGTACCGAGAGTTGTATGCAGTTCGCGTCGTTTTCGTATTTTGCAGCAGGGCGCACCCGCCGGAAACGAAAACGTACGCGATAAAACAGGAGTTACGAGAAACGCGAGTGAGATTCTTCGAGGAAGATCTTGCGAGGGTGTGCAGAAAGAAGGGGCTCTAGCTTACACAGCGATGAAACGAGTGGTAGGGGCAGGAGAATGACAGGGAGAGGCAGGGAACTTTAATGATAAAAAGTAGCTCGGTTCAAGGAATCTACGGTAAGCGACCCTGTTTAAATGGAAGGATAATGAGAGCCACAACGTTGTTACTCCGAATGTTGTAACTCTGTGAATATGCAGAGTTTCGACATTAAATTTAAGACACAATTTTAAGGCATTAAAGACGCGAACATTTGTACGCAATAAAATTCTGTTGGCTACACCATTGGACCTGAATCTGGAAAGAGAAAAATGGAGAGCATGGCGGAGGCATTCCAGTTTTATTGGGAAGGCTGAATGAGAGCATTTTTATAGACGAGTCGATGAATGAGCAACTTAATAAATGCAAACTAGGTCTTCGGGCACAATGAAAAAATATGCTCCACAGAAATTCCAGGGTTTTATAAAAATCCATTATTCTCATTGCCACGAGTACTTTTCCGCTTATCTTTTCATCCGATCGCGTTTCAAATCACATGCTCGAGCGGTGATCAATGATTCGTACCGACGGAAAGCGTGTCTTATCGCATCGAATTTTCCAACAAAATTGATACTTTTTATCTGAAATTTGTTGTGAATAAACAACCACAGCGGTTCAAAGAGCAAAATCTGCATCCATCTTGATGTTCGATCCTAAAATGAGGAAAAAGCACTTTTGAAGCTTCGAAATAATCAACGGGATATAAAATTGAGAAAAACTTGAGTTTTTATGGAGAGCCGACTAATGTTCTTGGCCTCTTCCGATCTCCTTCGTTCATATTCGGCTCGATTATACACGATCCACAATATAGTTGAATGATGACTCGCGTCCGTAATAATATCCACAGGAGCGTATCGGTGATCGTGGAGATCTACGTATATATCAACCGGTGAAAGGAAATATAAAAGAGAAGAAATAAGATAAAAAGTGTAAAAGAAAAAACGAGCGGCGTTTACACAGAGGACTCTGAGGAGAAGAGCACACAGTGCGCATCATAAATGCGATTGTGACGCCCCCGTTGTAAATTATATCTCGCGCATAGGAACGCGTGTGTATAACGTCGATTCGTGTGTGCCTGTGTGGAGAATGTACGGGAAGCGTTTCTACTCAAAGTTTCGGAAGACCATCCCGTCCCCTTGGTCGAAAAGAAAAATAAAAATAATGAAAGGTAAAGAAGAAAGATCGAGTGAGCGGTATACACAGACGCAGAGGCGAAAGAAAAATCACGGAACGTCATGACGGTTTGCTGCACACGTGAAGACTCCGGGAGACAGAGCGATCATCATCGTTCGCCAGTCGGGACTCTCCTCTCGACTATTATCTCTCAAGCGAAGTGTAATAAAACGGGTCGTGTTCTCGTTCGTTCGTTTTGTCTTGTGCCTGTGTATATAAACTTGCTACGTGGCTGCCGTCGTTGATGCTGGCCCGTTCGAATCCTATCCTCTGGTCTCTTGGCTTAATTAAGAGCTCAGGCTAATTCAATTATAATTTATACCTCGAGGCTTCGGCTCTTCTTCTGCGCGTCTCACAGCTCTCCCGCGCAACCTATATGACTCTCTTCCTGCACAAATACGTGCGTACACACACGCTCACCCGTGTTTCTTAGCACGCTGAGAAAGCAATCAATTACGCGGGCCTAAACGCCACATGTCTAACGTAATTTATAACGATTATGCCTGATGTGTATTCCCGCGCGTTTTATTTCGTTTCATCACGAATCACTCGTACCGCATCTAGACACACGGAGCACGGCGAGGCCAACATTTCGACTTGTCTTCTCATTTTTAATGAATCGTGGAGAAAGAACAGCGGATTTGAGGAGTTTTAAGAGTGATGGAAGACGATCATTGTAAGAAGGAAGAATAGCCGACGGGAGCATGAGCGAGGGTCGAAGTGCACTTCCGAAAGTATTGTCCGGACCCTAACGACGATTTATCGAATTAAATGGTGTACGAGAAAGCAATTCAGATGCAGTAGGACATTGAACAGAGAACAGTGAATGTTGCCATAGGAAGGAAACTTTATCTTAATTTTTACTCGGTCGGAAACATCTGAAGAAGGTTTTTCTCGGATTCGATGCATGTTTGTGTATCGAATAATTAAAAACTATTTTCATGCTTGGAGCTTTTCTCCATGGCGGCTTTTTTATTATCCGAAGGCAAAATTTACTCTCTCAAGTAATCAACCACTAGGTTAGTCGCACGGCTCCGAAAAAAAGGAGCAGCGTGCAGCATAGCGGAAGACTGTAGGTTAAAGCTCGCTGCTACTTGCCCGGATTGAAACGTCTTGGGTTATTTGTTTTGACTGCGAACTCGCCCCGCCCAACTCGTCTAACCCGAACATGTCTCAGGCAACTCGCACTTCAGCTAGTCACTTTTTGCAACAGCGAATCGTCTCCACCCTCGCGAGACTGACAAGCTTTTTTGAGCGTTGACGTCGAGGAAGCGAAGAGAAGAGAACGAGATCCTCTATCCGTTCCACTTCCCTCCCCTCCGCCTTTTCCTTTTTTTGATGAATCTCGAAGCTCTTTTCATAGATTCTTCATTAGAACATCGATAAAATCTTCGTACTTGACCAGAAAAGTTTGTATTCTCCAATAAGAAAATACCGATGTTTTTCGTGTATTTACATATGAATACATTTGATATTTCACTCTTGAGCATCTTCGTCTTATTTTTCAATCAACTCTGTACCACGAAGATCCTTTAATTCAATGAGATCCATCAGATCATTTCATTTGCTACTATATCAAATTACTGGAGTCTCCAATTCTGTATTTTCTCCCCCGTATACGTGGATGCTCGATTCATGGCACATTCAATTCGTTGACTTTGAATAATGTTATAAATAAATGGAGTCAACATAAAATCCAATTAACCTTCAGAAAGATGCATTTTTGCACACAGCATAAAAGGCAAAAACATATAATGGAGCATCAGAACTGAAATCAGAGTAAAATAATATATTTCAACGAAAACAAACAAAAAAACGAAAAAATAACAGGCATTTGCTTCCAAGGTTCAATCTCGTGGGTAACGCCCTTTCGTTTTTTACTACTCGATGATAAGGTTTCGCGGTCGACTTCATCAACCAGTAGGTAATATGAGATTCTCGACTAATATATAACGCCCTTGTGCGAACCTGCCTCCCTTCTCAAGACTTCTAAGAAAACATGCTTTCTGGGTCATGGGCTTTCGAGCATACAAAAAACAAATGGTCGAAAGATTGACGTTCGCTTGAAACGATTATAAATGTTAATAACAATAATCATGAAACATAAAAGAAGCGCTTACGCCCGTGTGTTGTCAGACAGAAGAATGTTATTATTTATATTTTCCTCGCAGTGTGACTAATACGAAGAAATCTCAACTGTCGATAATTATCGGTATTAACACGTCTATTGCAGTTGTTATTCTTCCGAGATCTATAGGCGTGACTGGCGCCCAAAAGGTTCTGCCTTGTCACTCTGTGTATGATCATAAACGTGTATGCATGAAAATGTACATATATTCGGAGATGCATATTGATATTTATGTACTGTGATTATGGACTTTTGAGACAGTTCGTGCATGAAACGATTTTCTTAAGAAAGTCTTGAAATTTACACAGAGTTTAAATGGGTGGTCGACTGACACGCATATCAAATTTTAAAGGGTTCTTCTTATTGGTTATTGAGATAAACGTGTTTAAATATGAAGAAAAATACACAGGGTTATAGGAACTATGCGTAAAAAATCGTTCATCTTTCCTTATAACGAATGAACGCTTCTCATGCAGTTTATGAAAAAGTACACAATAACAATGAAGTATATAATTAAGGTCTGGGGAAAAATTCGAGACGATTGTCTGACTAGTAATAAAGATATATTGTGTTAAAGATTGAACGAAATTGGTAAGGAGCACTCGTATAACCTCACATTTGCTTATTTCAATATTTTATTTCTTTTTGGCTTCGGCCATTCTTGTCATAGCCTCCTGTCTTTTTATTAATATTTTCTTGGTTTATTTCCCTTTGAGCTCTCTAAAGCGATTTTTTATATAAAAAACTATTGTTTTTTTCGCCAGGGACAAATGAAATTTCGGGTTCAGTGAGTGATGGATCCCCGTTCAATCAATGGCTCGTAATTTCATTCGCCAAGGGATAAATTGAAAAAATTTATTTGCAATTTTAAATTGATAACATTAATTTAAAGTGATAATATCTTTAATTAGGTAGTAAAAATCGATTCAATTTAGACACCCATAAAATACGATCCTTCGGGCTTGATCTACCTTAAAAAACTTTCGAAGATTGTACGCAACTGTGCCATTTTGTTCGCGTTGGTCCTGAAGATTTTTTACAATATAAATTTCTTGAAATTTTGTAAGTTGCATTTCATTATTTTCTAATAATGAATACAGAGATGATTTTCAGTATAAGAAAGAAAAGAGCCCGGCTCGTGTCCAACGAGAATTAGCGATCCGTTAGAAACACCCGTCAATGACAGTGGAGATGGTAGCGCGAGAGTCGAGAGTGACAATGCGAGTTTTTTTCACGAAATTAACGAGATATGTTGCAGAAGATAAAATACATCACAAGGAAAACCCAACTCCGTACCGACTCGGTATATAGTGGCAGTCAGAAGACAAAAGCGGAGATAAAAAATTCGAAGGATCGTTGGACGTACTGTTCGTAATAGTAAATAGTCATCTTCACAAGAAAATATACATCCATAACCACCTGTGTGGTGAAAATACGAGACGAACTGTACGAGCTTAAACTACTGCCATCAAAACGTCTCTCTTCTTTTGTTCTCGCTTTCTTAGCTACCTCTTGTTCCTACTTCAATCTTCTATCTCATTCCTCTGCTCGTGCCCCGTTCCACTATTTAAGTGGCACTCTCGTTTCCGCAAAAGTGGTCAGCCGCAACAACACATACTCGGAGTTTCAACGCGGTTTTCCGGTGAGTTATTGCTCATCATCTGGTTATCATTGATGAGCAATGAATGTCACACTTTGAGGTCGAAGGCTCAGCGTAGCTGCGTCTTCAAAAGTCAACATTCCTTCCGACATTAAACAAAAATACAATCAATATTTTATTTTAAATCATTCGAATTTAAAGTGCTGGATTCATTTTTGGAATTTCACACCCAATTAAAAATGACGAAACATTTCATGGAAAGAAAATTCGACGAGGACGTTACCTGTCGAGAGAAAGTGGGTTTTACGACGGTCTCAATTTTTTAAAATTGAATTCATACATTTGGGTATTCGCGAACGCAATTAGTGGCTGTATCGCCATTCCAGAAGGAGGACTTGGACTTTTTAGTACAAGTTCACGTTGAACAAGACATTGCTCAATGAGAGGCTGTTGCGCCAGAGACGAGTTGAGATTGTTTGAGAAAATATATGCCATCAACATCACTTTCCTCGTATATCTATGTATCCACGAACATATATAGATATATGCCTTTTTCTCGCTCACTCCCTCTATAAATACATTACCCTGTTTGCAGAGCACTTGTGTGCCAGTGCTCCTCGATGTCCTGCACGCTATGAGAGAATCTCTATCCACTTCCCCTTCGATCGTATACGTATATAAAACTATAGCTATAACACTCAATGGCATGATTATACATCCCCGTTCTTCCCTCTTTTCTTCTCTGTATTTCTCTCTCTCTCTCTCTCTCTTCCTCTGTCACTCTCTGTCATTCTCACGGTTCATCTTTTGTCGGTAGCACGTTTCGAAATCTCTCGAGCGAGAAAGGGGCTCATCTCGTTGCCCATTCATACGGTACAGTAGTACCGAAATTTCGTGGTGTATATATTTGGGTTATAAAATATCTCAATTCAGTACACTCTTGAAAATACACAACCGCCAACCAGAAGCGAACATAAATGAGATGATTTTGAATAGAATCGTTTTATCTCTGGTCACCGAAACTAAATCGATTCATAATTTATAAATATGAGTGCACCCCCGTAGGAGTAGTGTGTGTTTTCAATAAAATGTGATAACGAAGGGATAATCAAAACGCGAAGGTTTTTCACGACGTGTTTTTCGAGCCTGAACCGCTTTCGAGTATTTTCTTATACTCTCAAATGTTTTTAGGTATTTTCATTCGGCTTTACGTTTTATTGAATCAAACTTTTCGTCTCCACAACTTTTCGTGGTTAGTTGTACGTTCGTTTATAAGCTGAGATTAAACTCTTGCTGTATTGAAATGATTCTTTCTTCTATACTATCAAAATTTCGTTCTGCACGTTTACGAATATTTTTTTTTCAACCAGTCAAAAGTGAAGATTTCAACAACTTTCTATATAAGCTGTCACGAAAATTGTTGTTATCAGAGTGAACCTATAATTCCGGATAAGAAAATCCGTTTTTACATCAAGAAACTAAAAGGCTTTTTGAGCTGTGAAACGTTCACTCGCGTAACGAATGTATCGCGTTCCAATCTTTCGAAATATCTGAACACATTAACCCAGAAATTGAGAAAAAAATCGTTTAATGAAAGTGAAATTTTCTTCCTGGAACTGTAGGGAGAATGGGATTTAAGGCCATTTTGCCGGATCTATTCGAAATAAGTAAAACGATGAAATATCTTGTTTTCTGGAACAATCCTCGCGAGTGTGGCAGAGCAACCGCAACTGATATAATTCGAGACATTTCGAATCGATCGGAATGTGGAACACAGATACACTTTGAAAAGGAAAAGTAACAGTCAACTTGCGCAATGCTTACTAAAAGATTAGCGGATAGCCAGCGGCGGAACGAGTGGTTTATATCCAGCAGAGAAGAAACGGTCAAATAGATAACAGATAAACGGACGCGTGTATCTCCATGCTTATGGAATATCGAAAGTCGAATCTTCTCATTGTTATCTTGATATACCATAATAAAAATGTAAGTGGATCATTTCGAGCCGAATCACCGGGGCCGTGACCCTCGCTATATTTCCTCCATCAATTTAATCGTCTACTAAAGTCAGTATCGTGAGCTCCCACACGATCGCAAATTAAAAAAAAATTGAAAAATCTTGATCAACGGAAAAGTTGATGGGGAGCAATGTTTTTTCATCTTTATAGCTTACTAGAAATCAACTTTTGTGTATAATATTTTTTGGCACATTTTAAAAAATAAACTGAAAGAAAAACCTCACGTATAATCCCATAGAACTACGTAACATTATCAATGGCAAATGTATTTTCTCAATCGAGGTAAAATAACTCATTCGTATATCAGCTGATCTCTTGGCCTCGGTAGCAAAGTCCAATTGAAGTCCCATGATGTGTCAAAATAATGTTTACGAGAGATACAAGGAACGTGCGTATAAGTAATTTGGATGATAAGTTTTTTCCGGTGTATTTGATTGAAATTAAGCACATCGAATATTCCGAATGAACGAACTCGCAAAGAATCCTGAGCAGATAAATTGTGGGAGTAAAATCAATTAAACGCATATATTCATTAAAGGGTAGAGAAGAAAAAATCGATTGGAATATATGAAAATTAAATACGGCGCGAGGTCAATAAATCTCGGTCCAATGAACTTCACATTAAATAGATCTTTTTCACAGTATTTTACATCGATTCGAATATGATTTTTTTCCTCCCATTGAAACTATGATTTAAGTAGATATTTTACAAAGTTTCTACGAAAGCTTAAGAAACAGGTTTTTTTCTCGCGACTTTTGCATACATTATAACCCCAATTAATAAGCAAATTAGTATCGAAACTTTTTCCATTCCTTCTTTTTCACAAAAGTTCAACAAAATTCACGTCAGAAATATTTCCCTGAGCCAGCAAATTCAGCGCTTTCGGAAATCTGAGATTAATTCATATCGCCGAATGATCGTTGGATAAAACTAGTCCAAGAGATCAAAAACCAAATGCCCTCGTTGCTGATCGTCTCTCAGCTCGTGAGTGTAAAAATATCCTAATCGAGTGCATATAATCCAGCCGAGCAATTTACGGATAAAAACCGTGAAGATAATGCGATCTGATATGCGGCCGGGAATACCAAACTCCAAAAAAGCAATGCAAGCATATTTCGCGCCATTTCCGCAAACGACGAGACCGGTGAAAAAAAAAACAATTTTCGGAGAGATCAAACGGAGAAACATTATTGCAGCGCTGCTTAACCTTCAAGAAAAATAAACCTCCTAATTAGGAAAGAGCAAGATGAGCTGTGAGCAGAATACTTTAATTTTCCAGGCTGTTGAAAAAATGTTCTACGCCAGGATGAAGGGACAGCCGAGAGAATTGAGCCGAATCTTGCCTCCATAAATACCTTGACACCCGTAGCGGCATGTTTAATACGCACAAATGTGTGTCCGCATATCGGCATCAATGGATCGGTAAGAAGAACGAATGTATATGCTCACAAGGGTCTCGTAACGCTCGTTATACTCCCGCGCGATAATTTCTTGGGTCAACAGTCGTTCGCACTTACGCACTCACAGCGAGGAGAAGAGCTTGACCGCGAGATCCTCTCGGCGTTTGCAAGGATCCTCTCGTAGTATAACGTCGATTTTTTCTCCTCCTTTAGTTTGCCGGCAGACTTACGTACGTCAGTCTCATGCACACAGGCACTCGCAGACAAGACCATGAGTACAGGTATACAAAAATCCGTCGGAAAACCTGGCGCCAAAAATATTTGCACTCTGAACGTTCAGAGATTCCTCCATTCTCTAGCATATATATTACCATTGGCCGCTCGTAACTCTAAAGGCACGAACGGCGCGTCAAAGTGCCAGGCTGCGCCCACATCTTCGTTCGCGAGAGTAACATTAAATATTTGTGAATTTGCGACGATCCGCGCGCGCGTTAATTTGATTGAGCCGAGGGAGTACTTCGTAGAAACTCCTTCGAATTCCAATGAAATTCTCCGAGAGCTAATCGCTTTTTTACATCTTTATTTTTCTTTCGCTTTTTTCCCACCATTTCTAGGCTGGCTGGATATTCTTTTTCTTCATTAATTATCTGATCGAATGATTGTCTTATTCACAATTTCATGTGCTCTCTTCCCTCTCGTTCATCAGACGAGCTTCATCCGCGATTGCGCGAGATCCCCGTGGAATGTCACCTAACGAATTTATATGCCAATACTTTAGTACCTTCCACGTGGAATCCGGTTGTCAAAAAGCTGTAAAAATTGTAGTAGCATAGGCAGCAAAGGATTATCTGCATTCGCGTTGTTCGACAAGTGTGTCGCGCCATTGCTCATTTCGCTCAATTGCTGCTGACAATCTAATCTCTCCGTCGCAACGACGATAGTACACACGCTGATCTCTTCCACTCTTTGTATTTTCCTCTCGTTCAGAATGATATGACTGCACAAATATATATTGTCGCGATCAATTACACATATCCGTCGATCGATATAACGAAATGATGAAAAAAAAAACAAGAAAAAACATTGCTGCAAATAATAATGTTACAAGAAAAATTACAGAGATCGATAAACTTAAACCTCACACATGTTCTCGATTGATACGAACTTAAGATCGGATTGAAACACTACAAAATCCAGATAAAATCGATCAACGGTCAAACGAAGTGAATTAAAAAATTTATAAAGTTCTGTTATTTTTCACTGTCAAGAGCAGTTCACGAGTCTATGAATGTATTGAGCTACTAGACGAAAAAAATTCAGTATTTTTCGTCGGTCTGGCGGCGTCGGTGACCGTTAGTTTCGTAATTACGTAAAATCTGTAGAATGAAAGTTAAATAAAATAGAAAAAAAATGTTAGATTCTTAGTCCGATGACTCAAAATATCAGGAACAGATTGGAAGGTTTGATGTAAAAAAGTTGGTCAAACTTTGGTAGACCGATTTACATCCATCCGAAACGATATGAACTGTGTTATATATTTGTATAGCAAATCCACGCGAAGTTCTGCGGGCTTCTTTGAGAATTCGAGCGCGCTCTCTGGTCGCCCGGCAAACAACTTTTAGTGAGAAAGTCAATATTTCCTCGCAGCTATCGCCCGCATAAATTCATCGAAGAGAAGAGACTCTTCGATGAATGCAAAAAAAATCGTCGAGGTAAATAAAGTGCAAGAAATTTTCAGGGACATCAAAATATTTAAAAGTCGATTCGCGATGATATTTCCATTAGCTTATGCAGAAGCAGAATAAATAAAATAATGCCCAGTCATAGCGTTTGATGGCACCGGAATTCGACGGTAAAAACAAGTATTTTGTAGCTGATCGAACCGAACTAATGTCGAGTGTAATCACCAGCTATCGGTTAAACCGCAACTACGACACACACAAAATAAATAGGGGATGTTGTGATCATTGTACCCTTGTTTTCCTGCGCGAAAGCGATCGTGTGTACACCGGAGTTTTATCGTTGTCCATTAAAACGAAATTAAGATGCCCAACGGCGAGCCAGTTCGGACTGCACGCGAATTAAGGCATCGGAAAGGAAGAAATCTTTCGGAGCTCAGTCGAGGGCGTTCTTGTTGGAATTTGTGGTCGATCGCAGGGAGCAATATCAGCAAATACTATAAATTTTATTTACTTTTTTGTTGATTAATCGCAGCGTGAAAGGATTCTTTGGTATACTCCGGTGATTACAGCGCTTCTTCGAATGGAGGTTTCTCTGTATATATTTGTGTACTATACACATGGATCGAGCAATTTCCAGCGGAGCTGGTCCATAGCAATATAGCCTAGATTCTTCTCATGGCAAACGCCATCAATCTCAGCGACAATAAACACCGAAATTGGAAAGATCTTCAGAGATGATCGATCATTTCTACAGGGTTGTTGATATTTCGTTTTTATTGTTATAAGTCGATGTACGATGTGAATATGAGCTGTGTAAAGTTAACCGATTGGCCCCAGCTGCATCGTGAATTTTTCGACCTGCTCTGTTGAAGATCAATCTTTTCTTCTGCGAATGAATATATACGTATGCAGAGACCCACTTTTCAGTTCGCTGCCTGCTCAACCGATGATGAATTGTCGTCGATATCCGGCGTTTTTCTTCTTTGTTCCCTTAGGCTCGCATTTTAGAAATTCGTTGAATGGAAACTCTTGAGAGTGCAAAAAGCTGAAAAGATCTGTTACAAGAATTCAATTTGAATTTAAATTGTTTCCCAGCATTTCATTGAATTTGGTCATTCTTTTGACACATTCAAAGTGTTCAGCTTATACTGGAACCAATTTTTTTCAAAAGCAGCATTAAGAGATCATTTCGGGAAGCTTGCATCATGATTTCATCTGGAGCTGATGCATTTGCGGATCAAAATACTGTTTACGAAATAGTAATGAAAATATAGCAAATCAGCAGGTCGGATTATCGCGTTTTGTGGGAAAGAACGATGAGCACGCGATATTGTCGTGTTTGGTATACGTTGACCCCCGAGTATTCATCACTCGATCTGATACAGCGATCAAGCTAATCCTGTATCATCGTCGATCGAGTGAGTTCTTTGCTAATACGGATTGATATCGAAAGTCGACCACATATTTGTAAACAAAGGTGAGTTCGTCATATTTCTTCATATAACAACTTTCTATTGGATCTTTTCTCGTATGAGAAATAACACTTGAAAGTTTATCGACTACCTTTATATTTTTCACCTGACTATGAAATAATATTTTAATCTAGAAGAAATTCGAAAAAGCACACTTTACAACGGAACAGTCCGATCGATTCGATTCGAGCATGCCGCAATTTGAAGAAAATAATGACAGTGGAATGCAATCATTGGCTACCAGACCGTAAAATTCCAATGACAATCCAGCTAATGTTTGATCCAGTAGAATTTCAGCGCTAATTCAATCCATTTGAATTTAAATATCAACATAATTTTTTTCATACGCGCATTTATGTTGCACCGAACTCGTGTTACATTATTGTAACTCGTTATGGGAGCGGCAATCTAGTCAGGAGCAGAGCTTCGACTGCTCTTTTCTCGGTACTTTAATCCTTACGTGTCGTCAATAGAAAAAAAACTTGAATGAAACAATTTCCGACATTTTCGAGGGGTCTTGGTTCGTTAATAGATTTGCACTTTTATACGTCGATGGCCTCAGTCGAAACTCTGTGAACGCACATACTCAAACTAATTGAACACGCCCTTTTGATTTGAAGTTATTGATAGGCTCGTATATTTATCAGAAAGAATGCGATTGCGGGCCACTCCAGATTACATGCCAAAGGGATTAATGCCGATTAGACTTTATCGATAATTCAACACGTGAGAAACGTTGCGGCTTCGTACGTTCCCGCTAGAATACGTTTCGCATAACAAATTTTAATTTAGACGCTTAGGCCGGGTATTGCGCTAGTATAAAGGAGATTGTAAATCATCGGAGTAACGCATATCGCTGTAATTGTTATTTCACATATATCTATGGAGTTGCTGCAGTATATCTTTCGAATCAAACGATCCCTCTGCTCTATGGAAGCCAATCGTTAAAAATCAATTTTTGACGCTACTGTGATCGTGTAGCTTTCTTGTCCGCCCATTTACGGTATTATATGGCCGAGTAATAAAGCAGTGCATCAGAAACGATCAAAGGAAGAAATAAGAATAAAAAGACAAACAAAAAGCAATAATCAAGTCGTGATTCAGAGGAGAATTCTCAATGAGAGCGGCTCGAGAAGGGTACGGACCCTCCAATAAATAACGCAAAACCGAACGTCACGTTTTCATGATGAGCCCTTATCGAGAAACGTGTGCAACAATTTATACACCACGAGGCAGACACATAGATTCATCCGCGGGGCAGCTTTAAAGATCGAAAAAGAGCTTGGAACGAGCGAACTTGAGTACCTTGATTACCAGTTAGAGGGCCTGATGTATCGAGGCTCCGATGATTATTCTCTGATTGAATGTGTAATTGCACACGCGTGCGAGAGAGGCGCGCGAAATAACAGTCCATTAAGCACCGCGTGAGAGCAGCTCAGGCTTGATCGTGTGCAATGGCTCAGTTTCTCTCTCTATCTCTTTCTATTTTTTGCCATCTTTCTCTCTTCCCCTCTCTCTCTCCCATGCACTTGTTTCATTAATATACACTTGGAGTGTGCGTGTGCAACGGAACCCTCCGAAGAGATCACTTTGTTCGTGTTAATCGACCGTCAATCGATTGGACTATTAACACGAAATCACGTGTCCCGCGAGCAGCGCAATCGGTATCCATTCAAAAGCGAAAACGATTTAGTTAAACTGAGATCCTCATGAGCAAAAAGAAACAACTTTTTCGAAGAAATGTGTGGATGATAAAATACTTTGAAGAAAATCGTGAGAAAACATGAATTTATATGAAGATTCCCGAAGATTGTTTAGTGTAAAAATACAAGCGACGTTCGGTTCGAGTTAATAAAAGTTTTAATACAACTAATTTCCAAAGCTTAATTCATATCGTGACGGAATTTAGTCGCTCGAATGGACGATGCTCAAATGCCTAGAATGAGAGGAAAAACAAGCAGGATACGGAGAATTTTGAAGATACAAAGATGGGTCCCCGTTACGACGACATAAAAAATATCTCAAGGGTGCTGTAAGTATGTAGAGTGTGTATGCAGTTCATCTACCGAGACCGTGGTCGATTCAAGATGTTTGTTTGATTTTCCCACGAAGAATGCCAAGGAGCAGCATCCAACGGACAGGCGGACATTCACACGCACGGACTGGAGTTGGAAGACGAGCAGAGGAACTTGTCGAGGACCAACGGAAGGCGGGCACGGAGGACGCGAAGGTTTCACAGGACGTTGTCATGTCCCATCGGTCCGTGACGTACAGGATCTCAAAGAGCTGTCGTACGCTCTTATCCTGACGTTTCGGATGCTTCTTTCTTACTGGAGAACTCAACGAAAGAGACTACAACAATGTTCGGCGTTGCCTACGCAGAGGTTTTTTATCCCAAGACTGTTACGAGCCTGTTACAACATTGCGAACTGGCTCAGAAAAAAATGACGAAAGCTGTGACAAAATTGACCGTTATTTCAGGCAAACACACTGGAATTTTCTTTCAATATTTGACCAACACTGATTTTATTCATCATCGATCTTTTATTCTCATGCTGAGAAGTGCTCTTCGTGATAAGATTTTTAATCATCTACAAGGAATTCGACCGCGCAGATACAATAAACACTCCAACGATCCGATAATCGATTTCGAATTGCGTGTGGCCCATTTTTTTCCTACCAACACTAAGATTTCTACACGCAATCGTTTAATCTCGGGTCCAAAATAATGTTACCTACTACCGATAATATCGCGCGATCGTCACTTTATCTCCATAGTATAACGGCTTACTCGTAGCGGACATCGAAAAAAGTAACAAGGAAAAATAACATCAACAGAAACAGAAAGCACAAAATACTTGGAATAAACAAGAAGCGTAATAATTCAAAGAAAACAACCGGTTGCACGTGTTTTAAATCGTCTTCAGTACCACCGTTTATTGAAATATTTGAACATTTGATGATTTTATTTAAATTTACAAAACATTGCGACTTTCATTTGATCACATTTCGGATACCGATGACTACACTCTTCGTCAGTAAAGTCACGATTTCCTCGCGATTGTCATCGTGTTTTCTTTTCTTTCGCACGTTCGTTTCAACGAGTCGCCCCGCGCGGAGCTCCCAGTCTCCCAGTCTGGGAGAGCTGTTACACATACATAATTCAGCCTTCCTCAGACGTAATTATGATATTTGTCATCTGCTTTTACTATCTCTCGGGAGAAACAGCAGTTACGAGGAAAAAAATATTCCGCACTCGATCTCATTACGAATTCTTCTGAACTTCTCGTCACTCCCTTTCTCTTCACAGACAATTATTTACATATAGATAGGAGGTTTCAGAATTGTTGGTGTCTTTCTTTTTTCCCCTTTCGTAACGTCTCGTTGCTGCGAAAGTTTATGCTTTACCACAAGATTTTTTCATGATCGTTGGAAACTTTCCGCAACCGCAAATATAACCTCGCAAGTATACAGTATTTTGACGTATATTGCACCGCACACTCATACGTCCATTCCACTTATATACCTTCGTATATGAACTTTACGCTTTGAGCATAGTGCTAGCGAACCACGTAAGCGTATGCTAAAAAAACAATCTTCGCGAAAAACACTGAAGAATATAGAGAACACCACCGCATCCTTCATCGATTTGCAAGGTTGATAATAAAATTTACAGCATCGATACCTGCGGCTCAGAATTTTCCTCAATAGAATAGATAAACATGAGAAAGTCTTCGTTCAACCGTGCATGAGAGCCCCCGTACAAAAACAGGCGACGATATTTTTCTATGATTAATGAATAAACCCCAAAAAATGAGCTAAAAATCTAGAGAACTGAAGAGTAATTATGAATTCTATGTGCGTTTCTGATCTATCACAGACTTCCACGAGTCATCACAAGCAAAGACCGTGCTGATTAATGAGCCCTCGAATTAAAGTTTTGTGAGAAAATTGCAACCTACAATTTGATTTATTGCACTCGTTCCGGTTCACTGGAATTATTTACCTTCACAATTCGTAGTGCTGAGACAAAATGCTTGAATGCTTCCATCAAAAAGACGAATATGAAGTATCTGGACGTCTAAATCGTAGTGACAATTGAGACAAGTGTGGTGGCGTTCGTCAAAAGAAGTGTGAAGACGATATGGAACGTGATAGAAATAATACGTCACGCTATTGAATGTTGGGAAACTAGCATACTCGCAAAGCACGAAATCTATAAATATATCTCATAAATAAATAATTGATTCGAAAAATTCCCACGAGGTGTACTGAAAAAAATACACAAAAATTCTTTCCAACTGGGAATAACAGTGCGATCAATCGATATAGAAGACCGCGCTAAAGAGCACAGAAAAGCTCGAAAAAGGGCACTTGAAATCCGAGTTAGCTGTCAGTGTTCCACGTGTGCTTGCATACAATCGAGGAATGCATAAAATCCTCGGAGTGTGAGTAGCCTATACTATGCAACCGGTGCTACACTCGATTCGCGGAAAACTATGAATTGTTCAACACTCTATCTGGGGTCGTCAGCACTGTAAGTCGATAGCGTGAGGTTAGAATTCCGTTGTTCGGTGCCTTGGCTTTGATCTGGCAGGAAGCGACTCGAACTCAAAATGTCTTGGAATCGTGGAGTAGCAGTAGTTGATACGAGCTGTGGCTGATGGCGACGCGACGATACGATACGAGCGCGCGAGTATACACAGAATACCACACGAAGCAGTTCTACCTCGAAATGGCATCTTCGATCCTTTTCCATGAGTATGACGAATAGGCGGTGGATCATGATGATTAAAAGATCTCATCACTCATCGATTAACCATTGAGATAAATAGTTTATAAAATTAACATGGAGTTGCCTGCAGAGCCATGAACCAGTCGAACGTCACACACGACTCAAAATTCGGTATTCGTTGGATACAAATGTTTTGTCAATTATTCTCAGCTGGAGTCCGCTCATTTTCAATTCTATCCCAATGCTTTTTTAAATAATCACAAGACTAGTTTTTCGTGCGAAATGAAACACCGTCGATCCTTAACTCGTATCGCATTTGATAACAAATATCAGTGGATTGATATTGCTAGTTTATTCAGTGAGTGAATTGAGTCTATAAGAAATTTCTCATCGGTCGTTGAACCACTCTATCAAACGAGCGAGGAAAAGCAGCGCAAAATAGTGACTCTTCGTGATACCCGGTCATCGCGATAATAACGAAGTCATCGCTACGTCGCGAGATCGTATTCTAAATATTTAGACTACTTTTCGAACTGACCCATCTCAACGACAAAGCTCTTGCCATTCAGTTAATGCATTGAAAAAACAATACGAACTGTTATACGTTTGTAATACGGATATCTGAGTGATATCTCACACATGTTGCAAAACGCATTGACAATGACTCCCCGAACATTGAGTCACATTGGACAAAGCAATGTTGGCGAGGTCTATCTGTATACGATATTGTCTAACGTTACACTTTTTCCTCTCATTCTTGCTCCGGCTGCACAATGTCTGTCGCTGAATCTTCTTAGGAAAGCTGTGCGAAAGTTCCAGACAGAAGATAACGTAGCGAGAATCGAGCTGTATCTCTCTCGTCTTGCGTTACCGAGGCCACAGCCGCGACTTTTTGGGATTGTTATAAGCTCGTCTCATGCATCTCTCGGATCATTGATCGGTCTGTGACATAATTATGACTCGGGACGACACCCTGAGTGTTGGTCAGTCGATGAATTTTTCGTCTCACGAAACGTCAGGAACGTTATACAAAATGATCAATAAGATGATAAGAAAATTTGTTCCACGAAAAAAAGAGCCTGAATTCGCTGAAAATCTTGAAGATAAAATAAATGACTTTACTCCGTGAGTTTCTTCCAGTCGCAGAGAATCTCGCGCCTACTTATAGCCTGTGAAAAAAAACAGACTAGCGAGATACTCTTAGCAAAAAAGAGACTACCCGTGTGTAGCATTTCACGTATATACTCGTACATAGTTGAAATAAGCAGAAAGAGTTACGTGACAGGAGCGCTGGGTTCGACGCCCGACACTGGAGACCAAGTCTATATCGACAAAACAACATGCGAGGTCTCGGCGTATACCTTTCTTGTCCCCGAGAGAAATATAGAAAGAGAATGTCACACGTACACGCGAAGGCGGATTGCTGGGACAAGTCAGCGGAATGAAGTTTTTCCAGGTTTGTTTCAGTTTTCGTGGTCACCAGTACGAAACAGGGAGGCAGTAAAAGATCGTGAAAAGGGGAAGGAGACCAGGAGACCGAAAGTAGTGGAGCAGTAGCGAAAGAAAGAGCGTCGAGTTAGAAGAAGGAGCGGAATACACAGTCGTAGTTTTTAAAGGGGGATGGAGGTCGAGTTACGTACACACATGAACGAGAGAATTGGGTTGTAGACGAAAGGTGACGAAGAAGAAGAAGAAGAAGAAGCAGAATAAGTAGAAGATGAAAAAGCCAAGAAAATGGAAGAGTGGAGAGATCGTTCGACGCGTTGTCGTTCGAAAACTTGGTGAAACTAGAAGTGTCTACTCTGTGGAGCTACCCGAAAGGAGATTTGTTTCTAAAAGCAAGGGCTCGATTGAAAGTACGAGGAAGAAGGGTGGAGAATGAGAGAATGAAAGAGTGGAGGGTGGAAGCGATTGCCAGGAAGTTTAAGGGACGATAGAGGAAAACGTTGGGAGGATTCATAGTAGTTGAAAATGCAGAGGATGCTTTTCGAGTCAACGTAACACTTTCGGCCAAAATGCTTTCGCCAGTGTACATAAAGCGTCTTGTATACGTAGCTTGGAGTCATACTTCCAAGCTGCGTTGGTGCTGGCTGTGGGTATCACGGCAGCCAAGAGGAGCGGAGGAAGATGCTTCAATTTGTAAACAGGACTCTCAATAATGGTGGATCGTTACACCCGAGGGAGCATCCCAAAGCTCCCGGAGGAACAATGTGACGAAACTTTAAACTTGCAGCCAGAGGGTGAAAGCGTGCTTGCATGCAGTGTATACGTGAGTACACAGATAGTCGCTGGTATATGCGGCAGCCAGAGGGCAGTTACTCAAGCAGTTACGTACGGAAGAGAGAAGAAAGAAGGCAGAATGAAAAAAAAAAACGAAGAAAAGAAAGAGGAAGAGCGAGAAGAAGAAGAATAAGGAAGAAGGTGAACGCCGTGGACGGGAGAGACTGGTAGTCGCACGCACACTGAGATATACTACTTGCTCGGCGAAATAAGACGAAAGCGAAAAGTGTTTGCGACTTACTGGCTGGAAAATGCGGTGACTCAGCGGCCGCAATGTATGGAATAGAAGAACTAAGAAGAGCGGGTCATGACTACACTGTACATAGAATAAGTCTAGGTAAACGCACCCAAACACGCGTTTTAATATGCGAGTGATAGTTTTCGTGCGTTCGAACGTGAAATAAATTCCGAAGAGAAAATGGAAGACACTGATGAAATGATTCCACTGCTCCCTCGCCATCGCGGTTTCACTCCCAAAGCTGCTTCCAAGGCGGAAGTAACATTAAGAAAACTCGTTTTTCATTTTTCTTCTCTCCATCAAAGAGCAAAGCGTGCGAAGCCACTTCCAATGAAGCTTCTCACATTTGCACACTGTTTCGGTACGAGAGATTCATGATACCTGTTGTGCAGAACCCGAATGGATGATGAGAGTTGGACGTGCGACGGAGCATGAGTGAGTCGAACTCGTGTTTACAAGATTGCTAATCTGTCCGCTTCGTCCGCTTCGATTCATCGGAGAAGTTGCACAGCTCTTCGACTCCCGGCACAAGCAGCAAAAAGGCGGAAACCGCACACCACTTATTATGTAAAGTGATGTGGGATAAGCCTCGTTTTTTACTTGCTAGCAGTCGATACATGATCTCGCAGCCACCTGAGAAGTGCAGTGTGTCGGTGATACAGGTGATTCGTCCGGATCGCTGCACCAGCTCAAGCAAGTATGCCCACAGGTATACGCGCATGAGGAATTGATATGTACACGCACACGCATGTATAAATACGTTCCACAAACATCCTTGTCGCGGAGAAGCGATTTCGATCGTTATCAAGAAAGATCGCGCGCGGTCTCGAAAAGCTCGTCACGACTGTCGCTTCCTATTAATTTCAGACGATCGAAGATCCGCGGACGATATCCGCACGAACAAAAAAAAATACAAAATAACCCGCAATGACACTCTGTTCAACGGGAAGCAATGTCGGAGCGTAAATATCATACATTAAACAACTTTCACGAGAGTCGAAAACCAGCACTGGCGAGCTGTTCTTTAATATCCTTCGTTTTTCTCGCCTAGATTTATCACAGTCCTCTTAATTTACTTGGGCGACTATAATTTGTGCGGGGGTCAGCAGCGTCCAACAGCGGATATAGAACTCAGGACGACTCAATCGCTGGTCGGTTCGTTTATATCGTGATTTACGAGATCGTTAAAAAAAGGCTCAGGCTTCTTCTTATACCTACGACAAGCTTACAGCTTAGTGTCCCCAGAACGACCGCTCGTCGTATACTAAATATTTATGGTCTGTTCCCTTACTCCCCCCCCCCCCCCTCCTTCTCTTCTTGTGCCTTTCAAGATCAACCAGAGATTGACTGCCGACAGTAAGATGGACTGTGGATATTTACAGGACCCATCAATTAAATCGTCACGGTTACGTTGCCCTGTTTTGAAAATATTTAATAAATTATCGTATATAAAAATAAATGATTATTCCCGTTCTACCGCGGGAACTGCTCCCAGTATTTGAAGTGTTTGAGATTTTTTAAATAAATCGTAACACAACATAGCAGCGTACACCATCAGTTTTATTATTCCCGTGGATTTAACGATTTTTAAATTGATTTTATCGCGTTCGCAGCTTCCAGGAGCGGGGTTCGCGAACTCGAGCGTCACTGCTGCGAACTTCGATCGACAATGTCTTGGCGAAGAGCGCGAGAGACGAGGCGGCTGATTGACTTTTTAATTGAACCAGCGCGACCGGCATTACCTTCGTCCTCAGTCGATCAACCTCTTTCGGCGTCCCTCTCCACTCGAACGTTATTACATAGAACGCTCCATGTGTACGCGAGACATAAAAAGTATGTGTATCATATACGCGTATAAAATATGTCGAAAAAGAAGTAGTGGAAGCGAAAGAAGCAAGCCCGAGAAGCTTGTAGTGACTCTCATCTCTCACTTTATCAAGCTCTCGTACTCTCCGAGCGATGATCCATCGCGGAGCACACGTCAACGCGCGTGTCCTGATATGTTTGCGATCGCGTCGCTATACTGCAAACTGATCTTCGAGAGCAAAAACTACACTATGAACACGCCCTTGCCCTCCCGCTTCGCTAACTATGTGGGTTTTGCCAATCAAGATGCGATCTCGTCGTCCTCGTCGTCGTCGTCGTTGTCGACGTCGTTGAAGCGCTCCAGTAGTCGATAGAGCTATGCTTTATATTATATATAGCTGCATGGTGTGCTGTGTCGAGCGTGACGTTGAAGGAATAAAGAAGAGAGTGGGATATTGAGATCCTGCGGATCGAGACTTGTTCGATGTATAGGTGTATATAAAATATTTATGAAGAAGATAAAAGCGAAAAAAATAGAGAAAATCCTGATGATAAAATCTATTAGCCTCGCTCCGACGATTACTGTACTTCTGCGATCCACGCGAGTATATTTCCCTAAGACGCGTCGTTGCGATCAGTGTGGTCCAGTAATTATTAACATCAACGAACATTTCGCAACACAAATTATATTCGATTATGGAGAGTGAAGTTCTTGGCGCTGCATGCAGTGAAAAATTGTAAATGACCCACTTTCCTATCTTCTAACATTATTAGTCTTGTAATTGGATGATTGTAAATTATATGAATATCTCCATATTTCGCATGATAAATTAGTCAATTCCATATCGGTCTAATGGATAAGATATAGTTTAAATGCAACTCGATAAGCTCCATTCGATATTTATTCAATGCGATAGTAGAGTAATTGCCATTCGGTTTTTTTGATCGATTAACCTCGCACAAACTTGCCAGCTTATTTTCGGAATGGAAAACATTTCAAAAAGTTATCTCGGCTTCGACTCTCTGTGATCGATGCGTTTCTGATTCAAGTTCTCAAAACTGTATCTCGCTTTTTTTTTCACTTCCATTTTAAGCTGGATGAAATGTTCGCACGGCAGATCAATATTCAGGGTGATGGGAACAACTGAAGACTGGAGATGTAGCTACGATTATTTTCAACCGAATGGAAAGACTGAGCCCATAAAATGCCTGTCATCGGTGAAAGTGTATCGTTAATTGTGCACGGGCATAATGACCGTTGCAGCTTAGCTGCGTTTCACACGATGCCGTTGAAAAATTAAAGTATCAGAGCGAACACCACGCGCGAAGAGTTATCTCCGCTGATGATTTTTTTCCAGTCTACAGCGGCTCTGCACAAAGTGCATAACACTCTCGGTAATACCCGCTTTCGGAGGCACTAGCAGCGTCAATCAGTTCGGCCCTTCGTGGAAAAGATCTCGATCTCTGTCCCCACCTTCGTCTTCGCAACCGCGTTGACGAGGCCACGCGGAGTTATTAAAATTTTTGCAACCTTCAAGCGCGTGTTACAACGAGATTCAGCAATAAAAAAACAAACAGTAAGGACCTGCAATGAAATAAGAGGAGGAGGAAACGGGAGGCGAGCACGCAAAGTTATTTATTAGAGCGACGAAGCGAACGATCGAGGATCGAAAACTCCGAAGGAATTCGAGGTGCAGCAAATGTTGAATGATTTATCAAATATTTACACATATTTCGATTGAACGAGAAGTAGTGAAGATTTCACACCGTTCAATTAATTAGTTGCAAAATTATCGTTGGATTTATAATGTTGCATTTGTGGTATTTGAGAATAGAGCACGACTTTTGTGGCGAATTAACGTATTTGTTCTGAAGGAATTCTCCAACTACATCAACCAGTGCCGATTGGAATCCCCATCTTCGTCTCGTAATCGGGTTTCTCTGGTACGAATAACAGCTCACGAATCTCGGAGTTTGCGCGGGGGCGTTGCTGCGATCCGCCTCGAGCTACTCGGGCTGTGTTACGTACGTAAATGTAGTTAACGGTAGCAATGCTTATGTATATCTGTCCTTCAACGAACGTGATGTTTTCGATTTGTAATGCAGATACGAGCCGCGGAGATCAGTAGAAAAATGATTAGTCTCCTCTCAGTTTTCAATCAACTGACAATAAATAACGTTCGAACTGCTCAAGCGCTCGTTGAATCACAAAATTCTATTGCGATCGAAACTTTACTAACGATTGCCCAGATAACCGCGGGCAAACGATTGATTGTAGTCGAATTCATGTGTACTAAAATGTTAGGCAATCGAGACGATCGTTAAAGCTCTGAGCGTCGATTCAACTTCCAAGAAGTTATAACATAACCGTAGACATTAAATACTGTACATTTTCTTTTGACTCGGGACCGTTTTTACGTTTACCATTCTCCCTCTCCGCCCCCCCCCCCATTCCCTCTTCGGTTCTCACTCTACTGCACATTCTCGGCGGAAGGAAGGTGTTATACGAAGGAACATACTCTCAAGCAGCCGGAATAGGGTCTCACGTGTTTATCGTGAGCCATACGTGCCTCTCGACAACAGCTACCAAGCTCCGCAAAGAAAGCGAGGGCTTTACCTCTCGCCCGATGAGAGTAAGTACTCTCGCGTTCCCCTGGGGTGATGAAGAAGAGGAGAGAAAGAAAAGGGAAAGAATGGTACATACGAGGTACATACTACTCGTACACGATTACGCACGGCGTTGGATTACCTTCACGGCTGTTTTGCACTGTGCTCTTGCGAGAGAACCCTCTGCGTACATACTCTTTCACGAGTTGCTCTTGTGTCGTATTCTCATCGTTGGAAAATTTTTCAAACTTCAACCGTGCTTGGGTGTCGTAACATTTTTTTCGAATTACTCACTCCTTCGATGTGTTAAAATAATGGGCTATTTTCTCGTTATAAAAAGACATTGGAGTGCGCATATTTCAGGATTTTAACTAAACCTATGTCAATTGGAATGACTGGGAAAATAAAATTTAAGTTACAATAAAACATTTCATGAAGAAGAAATATATTTCGCTTTTGACATCTCCAACTGCACGAGCCGAGCACATCGCGTTCCAAAGGTCTGAATTTTCTCGATTCTCATCTCGTTTACATCGATAAAAAAAAAAAAAAAACAGTCTTGCATTGAAACACATAGTCGTAAATGATCAATGTCCAATGATCTAGGATGGTATTTAAATGCGATCGGTCAATGTGCCGGATATCAGTTTTCATCGAACGATCGGTTCAGTTATCAATGTCAACTGGATTCCAAGGCATGAGTTTATGCTTATGATTAGTTTTCGTACAAAAATACGTGAACCTGAAGTAACGTTAATTAATAATAAAATAATAATAATAATAATAATAAAACACAAATTAAACTTGATCAACGGAACAGCGTAACGATTGGAATTTATTTGATAACTGAGGCTATCAATACGTTTCAATGAACGTTTCTGCAGAAAATCTTATCAACTCTATTCATTTCATTCAGAATAATTGTTGCTGAGTGAGAGAATCACAAATGTTAATTGAAATCTATTGAATCAATGTCAACAACGACTTGAAATTTTTTGTGAGAGTGCCCAAGTTGTACAAACAACGCTCGCAAACTTTCTTTCCACTTTAATATACTCCACGAGAACTTGCGGCCCTGCATACATATTACTCGTAGTATGTTAGCTCCGAGGGGAAACCAAAGGCTCAAAATCAAGCAGGAATCCCGAGAGCGATATACACGAGCTCTCGGCCCGATGAGAAGTTTCGAAGACTAACGAAGATAGCGGTAATGGATTTTCGATTAACGAGCTGAGTTAGCGCGATCCCCGTGTTATATACGACCTTAGAGTGTATCGACGGTAGCCCAGTATCCCATATAAATATTTCCTCGGCCGAATCTTCCACAGCAGCAATTTATTTTTCCTTTGCAACATCCGAGAAAACTGCGTTTCACTATGCATATATGAGTTATGATGGAAGAAAAAAAAACGAAAAATAAAAACTTTGAATATTGATGTGTTTAAGAAATTTGACTTTTCGGAAGTCGGACATGAAACGCGTCCGAATAGCGGAAAAATGAAATTTCGTTTCCGCGGAGACTTTTTGCTCTCTTGATCAAATAAGGAAGCGCGCGTGCAATTCTTAGAGACCCGTCCTGAAAACAACATTTTTTTTATTAAATAAATTCAGAGTTCGATTTCGGAGATTCACAGTCGAGATTTCATTGGGTTCGAAATACACTTGGCTTTGGGAAAACCCTCACAGCTGTGATAACGACTATCCAGAGAGATCCATGTGAATTCGTATAAACGTATACATGAATATATCTATATGATCGAAAGTTTCGTATTCGTGATGAGAAGCCCCGGTTAACCGCTTCTATCGTCGAGAGCTCGATATCAAACCGTGGCACGAGCCGGATAATGGCATTAAAGCGACCTTGTTTCTATTCTTCTCTATCGCTCATATAGATATAGATATCCAAGTATATATTTCGCGATTTCGCTTCCTGAATTGGATTGCCCTTACCCGGAATACTTTCATCGCAGATATTCAGATGCCCAAAGCTTATAAAACGTAGATGTATAATTATATTCTGTGCGAAAGGGCACGCGATAGCGGTGCACTCGAATTGCTCGAGAAGCAATTTTAAAATATGCAAATTCTACGGGAGGACGAAGGGGAAGGAGATTTATAGATACAGAAAGTGATAGAGGTGAAGGTGGAAGTTGAATTTATTAAAATCTCATCAACGTCGAGCGGATAAGACGACGACGGATTTGAGTTTCGACTCAGAAGGGATTTCCTTCGAAAGCAACGAATCGATGTTCCCTTGAAAATAGCGTTCGGTGAATGCAAACTTTTCAAATAAGAGTCCGAAGATTAGTGGAGTAACGAAGATCGTTAACACATCGCCTGACCTCGTTCCCACGAGAACGAGACCAAGATGGAAAAACCGATCGCGACGACAGCATGCTGAAGAGTTGTCATTTTATATAAATGTCTACGGTGCACTATGGATGAATGATGTGTACACGCGAAGACGAAGAACGTCTTTGAACTACGCTTAACACCGACCGGATCGTCTGCACAATGGACCAAGGTGCATTCTGTGATGCAACTATTCTCTACAAACTAACACTGCTTTGATGCAGCGCGGCCCTCGACGTTAAGATACTTCTTGTGTTCGTTTGTTATTCATATTAGCACATGTAAGATCACGATGCGTAGATGCGACACAAATCTATGTATAGGCTGTTCACGTATAGAACTTTTGAACAGTTGTCCATTCTTTGTAGGCGCCCGATAGCGTGTCTGATACGTGTGTGTTGTCCTCGAAATTTCGAATGGACGGGTAATCGTTGCACATTTTCTTCTTAAGGGAAAATAAAACGAAAAAACTGGAGGCAAGTGCACAATAAAATTTCAGAGCTTCAATGAAGTTTCCTGTCGGTGAGACCTCATTGAAAAAATAAACTGGTGAGTAAAAAAATCAATAAGACTTGCGAACGATTTTTGCAACTTATCGAGAGCAGCTCATCCAGGAGGCATTTTAATTGCGCGTTCTCCTTATCTCGAATATGCTCGCGTTATCGTTAGCTAAACGTGTACAATCCGATTTTCCGGCTGACAACCTAACAGTGTACGATAACCGCAAACTTGGGCTGTTTTTTCTCTGCTGCTTGCTTTGGTGTGAATTTCGTACCTCACCGATGTATATACACGGACAATGCTTTCAAGGTGTGAAAAACTAAAATGTATTCTGGTAGTTTTATTGTTCGAGCAACAATGTAAGTTCGGAGGATTTCACTGTTGCTAAATGTGTTCATTTTGATAGCCCTTTACTGCAGAGCCATATTGAAATTTCATCGCTCCTTTTTTCTGGCGAAACACGCACAGTGTTGCTTCTTGCATTGAAAAAGGTCAGGTATAATGCAAAGGTATCGTAGGGACTCGATCGATCGAGATGAAGTTGGAGGGTTGAAATGTTGATGCATGTGCGAGCTCAAGGTGCTCACCAATAAAGGTCCCATAGGGGGAATAACTGAGGCGGTCGTATTAGTGGTGCGATTTGGCGTTTATTCGATGGGTAAGAAGAAAAAATGAGAGAGGGAGAGAAATATAAAAATAAAAAAAGGAGAAGAAAACGAGCGATGAGAGGAAAAGAAAGGGCGAAGCGAAAAAGTGCACTTATATGGGGAGCTAGAAAGGATATATAGCCGTGAAATCGTAGCATATAAAGCCGTCCTTCTGTCTCGCCCCCTTAATATAACCGTCGGATTAAGACGGGCTGGCGCTTTTTCATCTTGAAAAGTCGTTACGGGATCTATTCTACCTTTGTACGTATACTCATATGCCTATATATAACACTGATTCCCGGAGGGGTTAGAAAAGTTCGAACCGAGATTTCGGCAGTTCACCCTCCGACAGGTCTCACGTGAGCAGCGCATGCACAAAAGGGGTTGCTGGTGTCAAGACGCAGATGCATTTATAGGCCGGGTCACCTTACTGTCCCGAAAGTAAAAAGTGTCGCGCAATTTTTAACTTCGTTCCAAGTCTTGCAAACAGCGATTTTTTTTTATCATTTGAAGCAACCCAAACTCAGAATACAACTTTTTACCAAAAAAACGTGTTCGGTTTGAAGGAACGAGCACTCGATACAGTAACGCGTGACGAAAAACAATAAAATCACATTCGAAATATCGTTTCACCTTTCGGTGTTTTCGAATCTCGCTGTTTTCGTCGCAGTCATCACCGAATCCGTGAGCGACTCGATAGAAAAATTCAGACAAATATGAAATGATTATTAACGGGAAAATAGACTCACGTGCTTAGAGTGAGACGCATCCAGGCGCGTTGCAGCGTCAGCAGCGTCGACGCATTGCGTCGAGCTGGCCTTCTTAGCTGCTTCACAATATCCTCACATCCAAACCGACGGCGGTTTCTTCGTGAAAACACGTAGTCCTTTATTCACACACAACACGGGGGCCTGCTTTGATAAACGGTGTAATACGATGAGCGAATAATATTAGAATAAAATAAACATCCTCTTACGAATCACCAATCACGATAAAGCAAATGATGCGTAGAACAATGCCAATTCGATATTCCCCAATGTATAATTATTTCCTTTCTTCTCTCCGCAACACTTTCGTTCGACACACTTTAATCCTCGATCGCTAAGAAATTTCCACCGCGCATATGTAATAAAGAAGATACACGGAAATTACGATAGCGATAAACACTGCACTCGAGTCACTTTATCCAACACTGACGATTCATTGTTTGACCGTCGATATATAAACACGCGAGAGAAAACAATATCAATCGATTAATCTGTATTAAAAAATCGATGAAAAGATCGTTAGTAACGGTGCTTTTGTGCTCTGAATATATAATCGGAAGAAAATCGTTGAAAAATCGTGATCAATCACGATAATCTAATACTTGACAAGTATTTCGAGAGCGCCTCGTAGTCTCCCTGGTTAAATTCGGCTGCGCCTTAGTGATCCTCTTTCGATCGTGTTCCGCCGATTAATCGGAGTTGCTGTGGCACAGTTTGAGGGTGGATTAATTCCGTCACGATGGTTTTCGAGTGGCGAACCTCACGGGCGAGAGCTTGGACGAAAGAAGCGTGGCTCCTCGAGCTCACAAAAACTATATATCAGCCGCGCGTCCGCACCACCCTCGTGCCACTCTATCTCGGAGCGCCCCTTTTTTCCCAAACTCAACGAATGCCAACTCAATCGTTGCACGTAATACCGGTATTGTCACTTTTCCGTTGAGAGTTCGTCGTCGAGGAGGACAAGGAGTAAAGTATCTGGTATCGTGCCAGCCTCATCCTCCCTCGATATGAGTATCTATACGATTATTGGGAGGAAACTAAGCTAGAGAGGCTCCACGAAGAGCGCACTTGAACTTTCAAACCACTCCGGAGGGGTTTCATCGATGACGAAGGCACACGATAAACACCACGAAATCCAGCGTCAACCTTTTCCTCATTGCTCACGACTCTGTCTCAACTTTGTACAAGTGGATGAAAACATCGCTTCGTAAAAAAGTATCCACTTTCATCCCCCAAGGGTTATCGCTTGGGGTGGGCGCGATAGGAATAACTGGAGCAGGCACTTGAGCACTTTCAACGAAGTATATGCTTGCATACGCACTAACGCAGTCGAGTGTCAATTTACGACGTTTTGGCAGAATGCGACAGTCGATACTTCGCAAGTAAAAAGCAATATAGCCCAGAGCCCTTTCCCGGTGCACTGCGAGGAGAAAAGTAGGATTGTCTCCGCAGGACAAACCAAACAAAAAAAAACACTTTCACACTTAAGCACTTACTCTCTCGTCATTGCTTTTCATTCACCAGGAAAACCTCGTCCGAAGAATTAATACGAGGCCTAAAACCAGGCTCGTTCACGGTTAACCCACTTCGGATTAAGGTGTTAAGGTGAAGAAAGATCGATGAGGACGAATCGAACGAAGAAAGTAGTGAAAAAAACTCATTTGTTAAATGAAACTCTAGTTCGATTCACTTTGAGGCGAGAGAGCAAAAAAAATAATCGGGCAAGCTGAGAAGCTCTTGGTAAGAGAGAGAGTAGATCGGTAACGGTGGCACACGGAGGCGCGCGAGTCAGCCCCACTAGTGGTAAGTCGTCGTCGCTTACCTGGCGGCTTGGCCTCAGTTCTTCTCCTCTTTGCCTAGAGTTTTACCCCCACCCTATCCACACCGGCATATCCCACCATCCGTATCATACACGAGGTTGCCCCACCAGGATTACTCTCTGCCTTCTCCCCCTCCTTCCCTTCGCTTCACTTTCCCGCTCCTACAACCTTATAAATCCTATATACAATATGCCTACGTATAGGTATACCAAACTATACTCATAGCACACATTGACATGCAGAGATATACGTACACGTATAAAACCTCGTAAGCAAATGCACGTATAACCGATATCGTTTGCCTCAGGCTCGTTTCTATATACCTACTATTATTACTGTGTATGTCACTTGAGAGAAAGAACGATTGAAACACCCCTACTCCCTACTCTTTTGGTTCTATACACGTGCACACAAATATATATGCGACTGTAGAGTTTTCCTTTTTCCTTTCTCTCTTTCTCTTTCGGTCTCGGTCTCGGTGGTTTCCTCTATGCATGTATATTTAAAGAGTTCGGAAGAAAAGAGAGGAGGGAAAAGAAACGAGCTTTAAATACAACGAGATTGAGCACCAATAGGCTTGTATCGGTTGAAAAAGATGGCACTATGTAAAAGGTCCGCGCACACCATACTGACGGAGCGGTCGCATCGCACTGAAAAATTCGAGGGCGCACAATATGAGCGGACCAGGTCGCGTTGGAACGAAAGTTATAAAGTTTTTGGTTTAGTAAACGCTGAACCTGGGAGCAGGCTGCTCCCTATAGTTACTCTGACGAAGTAATTTTTCTATTCCGAATTGTTTTTAATGAAACAGAAATCGAGCCCAGTGGCAGCTATTCCACGAGAGTTACTTATCGCGCACATCGAAACGGATGGAGCCACTTTGCAGCAAAGTGGAGTGAAAATCTGCCGATGCGAGCCGATGGTCCATTTAAAATGGGTAGAAAATGTTTCTGGAAACGCGATGCGATGCGAGCCGCTACGAGCTGGTGTGCGCGGGCCCATAGGCTCGCAGTGAGCCGATGATTTTTTCTCTGATGTTTCCCCTCCCTTCTCCTTCTACTAATGTGTCTCTGGTGAGGAGGAGCGACGCGTGCCACCGTCGTGGGGATTACCATCGAGGCGACCGCCACGCACACACGATCGTTGATTCACCCACCGCGCCAGCACTTTTCACTTCTCTGTGGCGGGGTGAAAAGAGGGAGGTCGAGGAAGAATTTAATTTTTTATTTTCTTTATCTTCCGTAGGATTCTAGACCCCCAGCAGAACTGAGGCATTCATTAATTACAAGAATGAATTTATGGTGAAAGATGATATTTTTTTATTTTCCTCCATCCAAAAATGTGGGTAGAAGTGTTGAACGAATTTTATGGGCCTGCGGAGACAGCAAATGAAACCAGGCGATGCGGGAAATCATTTTTTTTTTTTTTTTATTGGACAAACAATTGATTTCGTGAGCCTCTGTTCGTTATGGCGGAGCTAGTCAAACGTATGTTGAATTCAACTTTCTTCGGTCTTGTCGCATGAAATGGTGTCACGAAGTTATTTCCTCGAGAAATAGTTTTGATGAAGAATGCTGAGAAAAATGTCTGATTCGCGTTATGAGTGATTAATTTTCAGAACTTTGACCCTTAATAACAAAAAAAATCTATAAAAATATATTTCATTTTTCAAGCTTGAGTTTATGATTTTTGGCAATTGCGATCTTATCACGACGTTCGCGTGAGAACGCCTAACCAGATTCGGTAAAATTATGAAAATATTTGAAGGCTACACTACTTTGAAACTCGATTGAGATCGTGAAGATATTAAGATTCTATAGTCATTACTGTGAAGCTCAAATACTTCCAAAAACCATGAATCAAAATTTTAAATATGAATTTTTAAATAGCAAAGAGTAACGATATTCGACTGATTCAGTTAAATACTCCAGTGAGAGGCGCTGATTGTGTACGAAACATGAGGACCATGACACACTCTCGTGCAGATAAAATTCGGCGCCAAAAAAGTTTGGCTGAATAAATTGATATGGGCAGCAGCGTAGAAAGGAGAGAAAATTTTACCGAGAGTTATTAAAACAATAATAGACTATTTCAAAAATAAATCGAGGAGAGACAAAAAAGCGAGCGGTACGAAGATAGAAGCAGAGAAAGCTCGATAATTGATTGATAACCCGGAATGTATCTAATAACGTGATACAACGATGTGATTTTTTTCGAGGTCAATTAAATTATTTTCGACGTTTTCCCCATCGAAGTATTCAATGAGCGATGAGAAATCAGTTTCACTCTTGAAAAATCTACTAAAAAAATGGCTTGACATGAATAATTGGTTTGGAGTTAAATTCAATGGATTCTTTCATCCGGCAATAATTCGCGCTATGTTTACCCATTAATCGAGTATTCATAATTCAATTCTGATTAATAACGAAGGTTGCACGACTTTTTTCCCGAGGCATCGCCGAAGAATTTAGCGACACAGTGAGTTTAAACTGCGAGGATTTGTAATTAATTATTCACGACGATCGCACACGCGCACTCAGGAATTGCATTTTTTCGCCTCGCAGCACGGGTCACTTTAGCCAGTTGATTCGTAAGAATCGCCGGGATTGTTGTTTATTTGACAGAGGGCTTGCACGTTCCACAATTTATATGACGTCTCTCGTGTTAGAATGTCGCAAAATAATGAATACCGATTGGCCGGATGATTTGACTCGAAATACCGAGGGCCAAGTGACAAGAGTTAGGAGTGTAGAAGAGCGCGCGCGAGAGAGAGAGAGAGAGAGTTCGAGCATGCGTCGTATCTCGTCTCGTTGTGGTCGCGATACACAACTGATGAAGTCTGCTCAAAGAGAACCGCCCGACGACCGACAGATCTCTCCGTCCGTCCGTCAGGCGGGACAATAATGTTCGTTGCGAAATAAACGCGCTTTGCCGCTGCGCGCGGATAATACAAGCGAGAATTTAATAATCACTGTAGCGGGAGAGAGAGCTTAAGAGGAAGGGGGAACCCGAAGAAATCCCCCTCCGTTGGCCCCGCTGGTAGAGAGCACGGTGACAAAACGCCTGTGCCATGCGATCTGTGGCCCCTGCCGGGCGAATCACGATAATTAATTATCAATCAACGCGACGGACTCTAGCGGCACGACGAGTCAGCGTGACGCACACCCACATTCACTCATTTATACGTACACGGGCGTGTAACACACTCTCTTCCTAGTAGCTGCTCGTTTAGATTTTTTTTCTGACCACACAAGATCCCGAAGTTGTTTGCACGTGCACCTCTATAGATGAACGTCGTATGTGTATTTTATACTTCTTGATAAATAGTAGATGGCATAAACACACTTTATCATTTTTGTTATTACAGGTGTGCGTTTATTAAATTTTTTGCTCATGGACCTTGGCGTATTGCAAATATGCAAGAGGAAATAAGTCAATGATGATATTTCGGGCTTTTTTACGATGGATTCGCGAGATCGTTAAGGACCATTAATTATGTTGGGATTGTTGGTGACGTCTTTTTGAATAATTCATTAAAGTCCTTCGTTCAAAATTCCACGGTTATTCGTTCAGGACGCCGTTCACTCGAAAAAAAAAGTTTTCCTCTTCAATTGTTATTTAATGCGTTTGTTGTGTGTTTGTGCACTCTGTAATAGCTCAACAATATTTTGTGTCCATCGAAGCATTCGTCACGGTGCTTAGTGAAATTTTATTGGCCTGTCGAGCCAAAATAATCGTGAAAAAAGGCCCAAATGGATTCCGACTCGAGGAATGTTGTTTCTCTTATTGCCGCTGACGTTATTTCGACAAATTTTTAAATACGGGCTCACAGCATGGCAGATTGTTCGTTGAGATGGCGACGATATCGAGAGATCGAGTGAAACGTTTTCCCGTCAAAAATGTACTCCTCAATGCAGTCGCCTGTAAAAACAAAGGAAAGCGGGGCTTTTGATCATTGCGAAACACGGTTACCGTATCAACACCAATCTGAACCAGTCAGAAGATCGCTCCCTGCGTAGCCCGAGAATCGACTACCTACGAGAAAATCGTGCTTCGTCAAATTCTCGGAGAGGATAAAAGTCTGACCATAGAAAGATACAAAAAAACGAAACAAAAAGTGTCCGGAGCCCAATGAAGTTATATTGAGTCCGTCCCGGAGCAGGGAAGCCGGGAAGATCTTCAGCAGGAGAGAACATGGGCCAGAAGTCTACGAAAATCAGAGTGGACGCTTAATTACCCATGGCTAGAGAAAAGGAGAGGAAAAGAGAGACCGAAGAGTGACGGAGTGTGAGAGAAACGAGCAGGAAAGAGAGGGTAAAAGGAACGACAAATGCGCAGGCGCGGTAGATCTGTAGCTAGCAGGTTACGCGGAAATTACCTGCTCCCCAGAAGAGTGGTGTTTGCTGAGGCGTGTGTCCCTTCGCACAGACGCGTAAATCATACGAAACAATGCGACGGGCCCTTTGTTCTTGTCTTGGGTAGGTACTTGCGACGGACCACTCGAAGGAATTCATTTTCCGAGGCGTTGAGGGTTGATACGCATGCAGTAAGCCGGTACATCAACTTCCCGACTCTTACGCTTGGAATCACGTAACGCTCGCGTTGTCTTTTAATACAATAAATACGAAGCCGACACCGGGAAAAGTCTCTAAATCGAACGGTGCCCAGCAATATCTCTGGTTTGACGAGGGATCATCGATCTTCGACCTGGACACGTACAGGTGCGTATATTGTAACGCTGGCTATGCAACTTCGCGTTGTACATTCCCCAGATATCATTTACCGTAGCTGTAACTCACAGGCTGTAAATTCACCGGAGCTGCAAAATGGCACAACTTGGAGGACTCGAACGGTTGAGCGACGCGAGTTACGTCCTTAAGCTCTGCAGCATTAGATTTTCAGGTACTTTTTCAGCATACTGAAATCACGCTGAAAATATTATTCTCCGCAATGGTAAGCTCGAGGCCAACTTCGCAGCTGATGACCGACCGAGATTCTTCGGCTCGGGATCATGAACAACGACGAGCTGGAGGAAGTGATCGTAACGCTCTACGAGTATCGTATATCAGCGATAAACCGCCGTGACATATAAACAAACCCGAGCGATTTTCACTGAAACGAGAACGACTCGTGGCTCTGTGCTCCGTGGTATGATTAAAAACGTGGCATGTATCTGGCCAAGCAACGTGACGAATAATCGTTCGTTCACGCAGGACTGTGTTTCATAGCACAGACGTTGACCACATCCGTGACGCAATACGTATGGTTCTGTAGCCCCATGGCTCAAGAATATACGGTGACTCTGCAGCCGCAAGATTAAATCGTACGTAAAATACTCTTCTTATCATAAGCATTTGTTTCAGTGCATCATGCTGCGCTCTGCGAAAACTCACAGGAGAACACAGAACGAGCTCGCTCGTAGGCTTCACAGAAAACGAATACAAACGTCATAGCACGACTCACGTGCCTGGGCGAAGGCATATTTATTTCTCAAGATCTGCATCAGTTGCGTGAAGAAACGAGATGATCGAAACTGCACCACGACGATCCTTGCACCTCGAGATGTTTTTCCCTTCTTTTGGCAGTGGAGTTCCTAACGTGCTCGTTCAAGAATTGCTCAGTCGTGTTTCCTCTGAGAACGGGTGCCGAGCATTCTACGCCGTTGCCTCGTACAAGCAAAATCTATTCCTGCCAACACTTTTCTCCGTGGGTTAGTATTATTATAAGCCTAAAAACAATGAATCCTTGAAAATTAGGAATGGCAGGAATCTTGTAAATATATACGTACGTTGTTCGAACGATTATGAGCAAACAAACCCAAACAAACAGTTCATATTTCATAGTCAGCAGTAAATCTCATTATGAAAATTGCAGACTTCCACGAAAAATCAGGTGTACCAGTTCGTAACACGACGAACGTTTTTTTCGGAGTTTCTTGGGAGTCTGATACGATGGGACTCTTTTATCGTGCTGAAGAACATTCTTTTCTAAATTATCACTGGAAGCAATCTAGTATTGAATGTTCGACTATCAAAAAAAAACCCACTCGTTTCCACGTATTCGAAATTCCAATCGACAGCGTTTATCTCTCTATAAATAAATAAGTACTCGTGGGACTGTATTCTGGAGGGCGATCATCGTTTCAGTGTTTTATCTTTCAGAAGAATTGTCGGAAAATTCTTACAAGAGGAACGGCGATTTTCTACAAATGATTTGGGTCAACGTCGCAGAAGATTTTTCTGTCTTGATACGTTCGATCTTTGTTTTTTTTTTCTCAATTATAAATAGTCAGTATAAAATAACAGCTAATACATTTTTCACGATATTTTCATTTCGAAAAAATTGAATCGAGTTTTTTATTGCTACTTAACGAACAATAAAGTACATAAAGTTGGCGGTTCTCCAAGCAAAAATCGACGAGAGGTAAAACGTACGCGTACGTATTTTATGCGAATTACAAGCGTGCCATATGAGACTATAGTACGGGGATATAAGAAACAATAAGCGAGGAAGGACCGTCGGTGCGTCGTGCCCCACCGCATTTAATCAGTTTGTGGTCGTGAACCGCCAGCAGCCCTTACGCCCTTATAAAATCATTCGTCATCTCTCCTTTCTACTCTTGCAACTCCGTTGTTGTTTCATTCGGTGTAAACTTCAGGCAGCATAAAATAACACACAGAGAGCCGCAGCGTAACTCAAAACTCCCGCACACGCAATATTCGCTCTCCCGCTTGTTTCACGCAATGGACGAGCTCAAATCGTTCTCGTACTCATCATCGTAGCAGCTCTGAGGAATCTCCTTGCTATTGGGTTCCCAACCACGGTTAACCAACGATTCTTGCCATCGGATCGTTCGTTAGATCAAATTAATTTTCTGGTCATAGGCTGGCTCCTAATCTCACAAAACATTCAAAATTCAAGTTTTTGAAATTGCGTAACTCTACGTTCATTCGACTTATTGTACATAGACGCAAATCAAAGTAATCGCAAATGAATTGAGAACCCGCGAAATCTTCGAGCTAACCACAAAACGACATCACACCGTTATATTCCCTTTCTTTAGCCTCTCGCGTGTGTGTAGGTGCCCGCGACTTTCGGCGAGACGAGCCTCCTCTCTTCGCGAGATCGTGTAATACTTTCTCTTTCTCTTTTATTTCATCTTTTTAATTGTTTTTCGTGGAATCGCGTCATAAGAGAAGGAAACGCGGAGCCACTGAAGAAACGGACAAGGGAGAGAATGACATGGGAACAGTGGAGGTGAGAAAGAGAAAACGAAGGAGTGGAGCTGACAGAAGGGAGAGAGAGAGAGAGAGAGATAAAGAAGAAAGATGCAAAAAACTTCTGGTTTATCTTTTGCCTTCCGGAACAGTGGCTTTTTAATGTCCGATAGGGTTTTACTGCTGGCAGACTGCAAAAGGGCTCTCGTATCGCCATTGATATTTGGTGGAAATGAAATAATAATTATCACAATAAAAATGAAAATACTAAAAAAGATAGCCGGAAAGCCGCTGATTGGTGGCAGCTTCGTACGGTCTTTGCCAACTTCTAAAAAAACAGTGGGCCAACTGGTGGGTAAAATTTTTATTAGGTCATAACATGGCGGGGTGGCTCTTGTGAATGTATTTCTTGGGACTATAGAGCGGCTGTATTACGATAGAGAAGTGTGCTCCTAAATGGCAAAATAAACCAAGAGGTTTCAGCTCGATTGGGCGTGTGGTCTTTTGCGACCCCTACTGGATTAGTACAGTCACGATTCTCAAGATTCCACGACCAATTACGAATTAGTCAGGCTCTTCCAGTTTGCAAAGCGTTTTGTTCCCTCGTCAATTCAACGACAGACGAGATACAACGTTCTAAAAAACATTCCGACTGTTTACAAGGCGCCATTTTGTATCCCTTTTTTATAGACTATTGACGAGGGTTTTGGACAACCGAAGACAAAAGAGATTGGCTATAAAAGTGAGAATTTCACTGATTGAAAACCGGTCGCTCATTATATGCCGATAGCAATCTTTTCTTTCGATGCTTTTATAGCACTCCCCCTCTCTTTGACCGGACAAAACTATAGGAATTGGAAATATCCTAGGATTTAAGTGCCCAGAGAGATATATTACAGAGATCAGTGAGACTCCGGAGCTCGATCTGTGTGGCAGACACGCAGCACGACCAAAGGAAAGTCTGCTCTATGGCATCTGTTGGATGTTTCGAGGAAACGTTTCAATTATCGCTTAGAACGCCAAAGAGAACTCAGGCGGCACATTGGATTTTTACGTCGACACCTTCCTCTTCTTACCTTCTAAAATGTGTGTGAACTCGCGGAACGCGGCCCGCAAAATCCTCGAGTTTAACAGTTAGGTCAAGAGAGGCGTGAGCACTGGAGAAAAAGTTGAACCAATATTTCACGGTTTCAGTGCGTTCCTTTTTTTCGGCCTACCGTGGTCTCTCTTTCATTTTTTTTCTGCGATAAAATAATCTTCGTATCGATGGAAAAGGAGAGATTGGACAAACAAAAAATGTCTTGAGTCTCTCAATTTCGTATTCATCTCATGCCTCGTAACTAGCCCCCACTCTTCTTATTTTTTTTTATTCGAATATCGAGAGTCCGGGTGCTCGCGAAATAATCCGGGAAGAACTCGTGTCGCGCGATACGGCAATTCTCTGTTTAGCGATTTCCATAAATAATGAATTATAAAGAAAATCGATGGGAGAGGATCGATACGTTTGAGATCGAAACATCTTGTAACCCTTCTAGCGATGAAAGTTTGTGACAGCACGCTCGTGTTCGAGCCCAGCCTCGCGATCGGTATTACCAATCCGGTTATATGTGCGGAATCGATTAGTCTGATCATCGACACCTCGTGTGAATCGGTCAGCTTTTTCTCACGGAGAATTTCATTTTTATATTGTGTACGTAATATTATATGTATATATTCTCGTACACGCAATGCCTCGCAGCTGATGCGCGTCATACATGTATTTCGCTCTCCGTGTCGTAAACGCGTCTCGTTTTAATTCGCAAAGACGTCGCGCTTTCGCATAAACGTTCTTCGAGAGCCGCGCGCTCACAAAATATATAGTCATGTACATTCCTATGTACACTCATGTACATAAAGAAGACCAAACATTATGTGGGCGAAACTCTCGAAGCGAGCGGAGGCATAAAAATTTGTCAGATTGGGACGAGAATTGAACAAAGTTTAGGTGACATCGGCACACATGTTCGATTTTGTTATCTTTCCTCTTTTTATCCCCGCTCTCCGCCGTACGTGTTTTCTCCATTTTTTACCGCTAGTAATAAATATAATTTTAGTATTTCCATGGTAAATCGGTGACATTTGGAGTCGCCACTAGGGTTTTGCTTCTCATCGCTTTTCATTATGTTCTACAAGATACACAATTTATCCCTGCCTCTCGAATCGTGCCGGTGTCGACGAAGCTTCGCTGACATGAATTTATGGGCTCTGATCTTGTAAGTTTTTAACTTAAAAATCAAATTTTTGCCTTGCGATCGTCAAATTTATTGGCGTCGTAAGAAAATTATCAGCAACACGAAAACTTTATGTTGTGAATTATTCGAAAATTTAGGACGCTTCAAAAACAACGATACAGTCCAGCCTGCTAACTTTTTATATAGGAATTTTTTCACTTCGGAACTTTGCATAAATCAATTCAAAATGAAGTTTATTTGGACTGCAAACATCCTTTTTTTTCTCACCGAATGAAAGAAATCGCGGACAGCATTAGCCGACATCATATTGATAGAAGATTCAAAACATTTTTGTGACACACCAGCACACAGTAGCTTTTCCACTAAAATAACACAAAAGGTATCTGAAGAATAATGCAGGAATAGAATCGCTGGGTCAACAAATTTTTTATGTACAGGGTGCCCCAAGCATGTCTGAGCTTCTGAATCGTTTGCGGAATCAATAATTTCGTAAAATACAATGCACTGTTGTTTAAGAAAATCCCAATGATTCGTATTTTTTTTTTTTTTTTTTTTTTTTTTATTGCGCATCTTTTCTCGAAACATGTTTTCGAAGAATTCATTTAGTTGCCAATGTCGTTAGCAACTGATTGAAGTTTTCAATTGACACCTTTCTACATAGAGAGATTCAGTTTTAAATAGTGAGGAAACTTTCTATCGATCACGTGAAGTAACGAGAAAACAGACTTTCCATAGGAACGTTCATTCCGGATGATTGTTTCATCTTCTGACATTCTGAAAATTCTCTCCTTCAATTTCGGACACCCCGTATAGTCACATATGCATATTTTTATGTGTTCGTATAAAAATGTTTGTCTCACCTACAGAACTCGTGAGAAGTGGGATCCACTCTGCAACAATAACAACGCACGTGTGTGGCCTCGTGGAGTTTTGTTCAGCACACGAGGAAGAAAACTACGCGCTGGCTCAAGTATTTCACGAGTTCACGAGATGAAAGAAACGATTTTTTTCTCTCTCTCTCTCTCTCTCTTGAAGTTTCGATGTAAATGACCACACGCGAGATGTAATATATCTGCAAATAAGAATCTGCACTTTTTTGTACCATTTCGTATCCACAAGATTTCCGCACCTACCAGAGACGACGTAAAATTATTGCGAATTTAATGACCAATTGTCAGCCTTATCAAAGATCTTAATGACTATCGAACCTACAAGAATACATCAGAACAGAATCTCCAGAGAAATTTAAATTTCCTCCAAACGAGCTTGCGAAAACTAGAACATAATTTTGTATCAGGATTCGAGCAACGTAGAAGACCAGTCCAATGAAAATTTTGATCGCAATCTCAGATCGAGCAACGATTTCGAAATTTACACTCGTGAACATATTCTTGGCACTAGAAATGATTAATTAGAAAAGCTATCGATCCTCTGCAGCCTGTGAAGGTTTTGATATGAGAAAATAGTGATACGATGAGAAACGACGTGCAAAAATTACGGTATTAAGCACTGGTGCATTAAAACATATCCATGAGAGTTGAGAAACGTTCTAACTGGCGAGGGCAATATTTGCAAACAGGTAATAGACGCGTTAGAACGCGGCGCCAAGATAAGTGGTGTGCGGGACTTGTCAACCTCTACAGGAGTTTATAACTACTGTGTCACTCAATAATACGAAGATATGCGTATGTATATAAATGTTTGAACAATGCAGATTTGAGAGATCATACGTGTGAATGGATTCTCTTGTCCGCTGAAAGTGCGGAGAGTTCCACGACATTTCCATTCATATTTTTATTGAGATGATTGACACACTCAAGAAAAAGTGACCTTTGTGTTTTCTCATCCGAAGGCTTGTTTCTTTCAGAACAAAAAAATTCATCGCGAGCTTCGCTCTTGAAGTGAAGAAAAAAGGAAGATTCTGAAGAGCTCTCTATTTAAAATACACAATAACATCGTTATTTTTCACAGAACACGCCCATCACAAACCAATAATATTGTTTTGAAGGAAGATCTACAAACATTTTACTGTTTTCAACGACGGTATCGGGCAACCTGTCCGAGTCATAGTTGTGATTGCCATTGTGATTGCCGCAATTGGATTGGGCATTTTCAGCATCACCATTACCTCAACTATTATTTTGAATCTCAAATTTTTGGATATGAATTTACAATGGATTTTATATCGCAATACCAAAAGCATTTACTGTTTTTCCATCTACGTTTTTATGTCTAACTTGTAAGATACACGTAATCGTACATTATGTTTTGATAACGAAGATCACGTTTGGAATGTACATATACGTGTGCATACATACACGTTCAAGACACTATCGTGACTTGGCTAATATCAAGAATTCTCAGGACTACTATCTGTATGTGTTTATCTATATATAGTGCAGTCTAAGGAATTTCGCCACGGAGCTGTTATCTAATATATATCTTAGCTACCGATATGATCTTTTGCAAATCTTCTTACGAAACATGTTTTCGAGGGAGAGGAGGAGGCTCCAGAACTTGGACAAATGTGGCTTTCAAGTATATCCTTATGGACGTAAGAAAATCTACAGCTCCGGTTAAAAATACGAAAGGTTGTTCCTCCAATTACTCGAGGTCGATATGCTCCTGTATTTATATCTGTACATTATTTTTCATGCGGGCTTCTCATCGATAATGTTGTCCGAGTGACACACACGGGCTGAAAGCTCCATTGTTTCCATTGTTCCGTGAGAATGTTTAAGAGATGAAAAGTCAGAGGATACGATAGATAAAGGTGTGGGAGAGTGATAACGAGCGCGAGGCAGAACATACCATTATTAGGACGTACAAAAAAATCAAACGAAATCGAACGTGATAAAAGATAAAAAGAATTCCCGAACTTTCGTGCCATTTGGATGTTCTTAAGAATAATTGATTGAAAGCAAAACTTCATTTTCAGACGCACTTGATCACCGAAAATTTAGAGATAATATTTTTCCATAATGTTTGTTCATGTTGATTCGGGATGAATTACATAGAAAATCGAATAAGACTACACTTTATTTATACACTTTTACACTTATTGCAATAGACAAATTCGAACATATCTGCGTATTGCGATAAGATTGCGCACTTTGTGTGTTACTATGCAGTCAGTGCAACTGGGATCCCTCGAGTCTCTCTCACTCTCTCTTTTGAGCTCACACTCAAAAGTTATCGTCCATACATGGTTACAGGTATCCGATGTAATGAGTTTGACGAATTAGAACTGGGCCTCTACGTAGGACCATATTTTTATCAATGATTGTGCCAAAGTGTCCATCGCAATCAATAAATTCTCTTTCTTACCAAATTCATTTTCGCCACTATTACAGATGTTTTAAAATGAATAGACCAGAACAAAAGATTCGAAGCTCATTGAGCACCAGTAATTTTCCATCACTAAAAAAATTGGCGCAAGTCCATATTTTTAATTGATGCTGACAACTCACAACATTTTTGAAAACGTTATTCCTTTTTTCTTCATCTTCATTATGACGATCTGAATAATTCAGTAATTCACTTGGTACGTCCATTTAGATTTGATATTATATATCAGCTATTGAAGAAAAAAATGATTCCACTGCCGCGTAACAATAGAAACAGCTCTATCAAGCTTTCATATCTGTGTACACATTGTCATGCTCTTTTTCTATCTCTGAACTCGCGGAAGGCATCGATGACGCCGCTCACGTTGCCATTACGCCAGCGACATATATCAGAGAAAAGCGATGCATTATGATCGTCGCGTGTACCCATATGCCCATAAGCCTTTGTCAATGGTCTAACGGTATAACAGAAAAGCTTACCGCATTGAAAGCTCGAGAAAAGAAAAAAGGGAGAGAGAGAGAGAGAGTGAAAAAATGTGTTTGCGGTTCATCAGTAGAAACTCTCAGCGCGTTTAAAATTCGATGGAAATTGCGATACAGAGTCATTGATTGCAGGTGACGACGTTCTCGCCAGAGGTTAATGTCCCCTTTGCGTGTGTTGAGAACGCACGCACACGCTAGTCACGATTCTTTCTATGAATGTAATCGAAATCTCGTTTCATTGAATATCTCCCACATAAAACACTACTCGAACAAAGTGATACTTATATTGCCATAAGTCATCAATGAAAAGGGCTTAAAAAGGTAGCCACGGAGCGTGAAACTCGAGCCTCTTTCTGGCTCAACGGATCATCTCGGATCATCTGACACTGAAAAGGCGCGATGACTTTGGGAAAGAAGGTTTCTATTTAAGCACGTCAAAACATCGATTGATAGTACGTACTTTCTAATAAATGCGTATCGATGATGTTTGGGTTATTCACGCATACGTGAGTGGTGAACTCGTATAGCTTTTCGGAGATTCGAATACTCATTTAATCGTACGAAAAATAACTTCTGACCAGGAATTTACACGCTCGGGCTGTTTACAGCGGACGCTTTTTTAATTTTTTTTTTTTTAATGTGTGAAGTTGAACGAAAAATCCTCGTTCTTTTCCTGTGGGGATGCGAGTATTTTTTGTGGCTGTTAAAAAATATGAAAAGAATGGTATTTTTCCCATGTGAACCGCCCTGCACTCTCGAACTTGAAACAAAACATTCTTGCGAGCTGCGTTTCATTTTTACAGTGATAAAAAAAAAAACAAGAGACTGGAAGTAGGCGATGGAGAAAAATGTTAAACGATAAAATCATTGGTAATAGGATACGGAAAGACCTCACAAGATTTATCAATCTTTAGCACTAATCAGTGAGTCGCATTGAACCCTCATGGCCAAATAGCAAGATTTACACGTCGCACATACGGAAATCCGAGATTAGCAATCAATTAAGAAGCTGCGTTTATTGCGGGGCGGAAGTCCTCGAGTTTATTTTCGTGTGGGTGAAATCGTCGCTCGCCGCAGTGGTGGATGTCGCAGAGCAGGAAAAACACGAGAGCTCGTACTCAGGCTCGAGGATCTCATGTCAGCACACACTTGTTTGTAAAAATAAACAAATTGAAGAAGAAAAGAGAGTAAAAAATCAATGCAAAAAAAAGTAGACGAAGCAGTTGGCGCTTTCAGATGAAGGCTAGATTAGATCTCGATCTCTCCACACATTGCGCACACGCCACTTGGATTATCGACGATTATCTATACCGCGAGGGTTTATATACAGGCTAATCGCCTATGTTTCTCGGTAAAAGCACTTCTGACTTCTATATGCGCTACTACTGCTATTACGAGCTGCATAGCAAAGATATGTAACGAGAACCTTCGAGGAATAGGCTGCTTCCGGTTGCACATTGTATTAATAGAGCGTACCGAGCAATAAAAACTCGCTCGATCACAAAACAATGAAAAATCATTTTCTAAAAAGAAGAAACATCAGAGACTCGTTTCACCTGCCGAAGAATACGATTCTTCAAATTATTCTGGAGCAATAAAATATTTTTTTTTTTCAACCAAGAACGTAGCTCCGTAACGATGGAATCAGCGTCCAGGAAAAGATAATCGAATGTAACGTGAATCGTGTAAGTTGCCCTTGCCGTCGAGGGGTCGGGAGAGACTCCAAGGAATTCGTCATCTCGGACTCGTCAGAGATTACCGGAAATGAACTCGCGAATGAACTCCAAAATGACGAATCTTTGGATGTCGAGACCGTAAACCCCATCCATTTAAAATTATTACCAGTTTATTCATCAGGAAATCAGTTTTTCGGATAGTCGAAGCCGTTCAAGTGGATACCCGAGAAAATAAAAAGAAAAAAGCACCGGATGATGAAAAGCAGACAACCGAACGCGCGTCATCTCCAAGTAGTTATAATTGTGCGGCGAAATCTTCAACTCTCGGCAGAGTATTAACAGAGAGACGGTAAAGGAGAGAAAGAGAGTGAGGATCGTCGTTGCACAAGGTACGCGAGAGACGGATGGAATGCGTCGGGCAAACACGAGCGCGGACGCAAACAGAAGGAGGCTACACGCTACGAGAGTAAAAGAGCACGTTAGAAGCAGCAATAGCATCAGAAGCAGAATGTCCGCCGTTTACTCTCTTTCTTCTCAACGTCTCTTTTTCTCTCCCTGCTGCTTTTACTTTATCCGCTTGGAGGAGAGGATTCTGAACGACAAAGCAGCGACAGCATCAACGCGCGCGCGCGCACTGCGATCCTCGAGTCCTTCTCCTTCTGAGGATTTTTTTCGTTCTTCGTTCGCTTTGTCGTCGAGAAGACAGAAAGAGCATGTGGAATATAAAGCAACGGAGAAAGACTCATCCGGGATCTCATTCTGTGGTACATCATCGCCGCACGCAGTCCCACGAACTCCTCGCTACAAACCCTCCTGTGTGACAACGACGACGAAGACGCGACGCCCGCGGTTAAAAGTGTTTGCACAGGGCGACGCGACGAGTCCTCTTTCTCCTGTCACTCCTTTCCTCCTTTTTTCCTTTCATTCTTTTTCGTGTTACGCTCGCGATAACCGCCATCTTTCTATCCACCTGTGCCGACTTTCTTTCCTTTTACCTTTCGCGAGAGCGTGCATGTAAAACTTATGTGCGTACTACACTCTTTGGTTTAGGGCACCCCGATCCTCCGTCGCCCAACATCCAACGAACCGGAAGTAAGCCAGACTATCGCTGCCACTCACATCCCTCTCTGAAGAGTTTACACCTGTGCTAAATGTGCACTCGATGATTCGAACGAATCTTACACCCTGCAAAACTCGTCGTGGTGCAAATTTCGAACAGATGTTACATCAGCGCTGAATGCTTCCGTGATAAAAAATGGTTGAAACGGATTCTTCAAGTGGGACGGGGAATCCGGGGCACGTTTTATTTCTTCACATTTGGATTTTCTTATCGAAAAGACTTCTAAGAATCGAAAGAAATACAAAAGTTTGAGAAAAAATAGGAACGTGCATTTTGAAAAGTCGCGCGGTTTACAAAGAAATAATTTCCCTCATTCGTCCTCGTTCCAGTCCAACTTCAATGATATTGCCGACCCGTTGATTAACTTAAAATAACAAGCTAAAGCGCATCGATATCTTCTGGCTTGCTTCGTATTGTAGCTCAGAGGTAATCTCATTCACTCAAGACGTCACGGCGAGACGGGAATGTCTTTCAAGCAGAGACTTAGACTTTCCTCGCGTTTAGCGGTTCCAGCAATCCGAAGCGTCCTGCTCCCGCCGCCCTGACCGCTCTCCCCTGTAATACTCTTTGATCGACATTCCATTCTTTTCCTTTCGATAAAAGAAAAAAGCATAAACTCACGTATATTTACCGTTCGCGCAGTTGATATGAACAGGCACGACTCATGCCGCCGACGCGCGGTGCAATCATCGCGCCAGCAATAAAGGATTAATCCCATCGGCTGTATTCGATAAAACAAACGTTGTGCTCACTGACACCGCTCTTTCGAATGCCCCCTTCCGCCTTTCCCATCCCACTTTCGCTCTCCGCGTCTCACTTCCTCGTGTTTCATCGATCACTCACTATCTTGCCGGCTCGATATCACACAAGAATTATTATTTCAAGTCATGGATTTTCAACGATCGCGCTATCAAAATATCACATCTTGTGGATTCATAAATAAAATCTGTCATAAGTCACAAATTCCTATACTCAATACCGCGATGACCGCTGCGAGCATTCCAATTCGGTTAGTGAATACTCCAAAAAAACTTTATCACAAACCATTTCGATGTTCAAGATCTCTCAAAAAATATTCAATCCCGTTACAGAGAAACATTCGTTTACGGAATATTAAATTTTATATTCTCTACGGAATAATATTTTTATCGTTGCTCAATACTTTTTTTTCGATTCACAAAATTTCGTGTTTTCACTTTACTTGGCGCCCAGCTGCTACTGCGTTTCTAGATTCAACTGTTCAGTATTGAACGCCAGTGGAAATGATCTAAGTGAACACTCATTTTTTCTATTATGTCGAAGTCGAAACCACCCTGCTTCCGGTGAAGGTTCTCTCAGCGGCTCCTTTTCGATAGAACAGTTTAGGGAAACGTATGTACTTGACTCGAGCCTCGATGATGACTTTAAGCTTAAGATGGGTATTCTACCGATAAAGGAAGCAATTGACTAATAACTAGGTAACTTATTCCGGCAGTTAAAAGTGACTTTCTGCAATGAAAAGTTGACATCAGAATGTCAACGTTCAAAATGATGTTAATATGAATTTAAACTTGAAATTTAACTGGTTTTATTATTCTATATCGCATAAAGATTCACTTTCAAGTTCAATTGGGAATGCCAGTCTACGGGGAAAACTGAAAAGAGATTGAGAATCCAGGAAGCTCATGCATGCGAGACACGAATTCTCGATGTTTATCTACTTGAAACTGCATAGTGGAATTCTTTTTTACTCTTTTAAGGAACAGTATTATCTGCGCACATCACAAGGGTGGCCGAGGATTTGCGAATAAGCTCGCGACGCACACATTCACGTACAGGTGAGTCACGTTTTTGGCGCCATCGAGTCGCAGACCGTATACCTTCGTTTTAGTATCACTTTAAATCCGCGAATAATCTCACGGTCTCGCGTGTAGTTAGTCAATGCTCACAATGATGTTCGTATACTTTCATAGAAACTCTTCGATTCTTCACTAACTTGAAAAAATAGTTTTATCTTTATGGTGTGGTATTGGAAAAAAAAGTTTCGACGGCATGAAACGTGGCCGGGTATCTTACATTCGAGTTCTGAAAATCCAATCAAGGTTAATGAATAATCGATAAACTTTGTCGATCGTTAAATAATTTTTGTCAACCATCAGCTCTCGCATTTGATATTCTCTTGCACGCGAATTCGATATGAACATCACTTTTTCTCTCTTCTTTCCCCCCCTCTCTTTCTCTCTCCACAGGGGGGATATATATCGCACTCGCGCGATGTCCGCATTTCTGGTTGGCGCCGTGTGGACGTCGCGCCGCAGTCGCGGAGTAAACACGGACGAGAGTCAATAAGTCATAAAATCCCAACACCTCTCTCGCCGTGTGTCCGCGAGAGTTTCGCGAGGGCGCGGTGGAGACCGTGGATTCACAGCATCGGCCTCTCCCGCGCGAATGTTCACACGAATATATACCCGAGAAGAACAAAGACCGATACCCGTTTGCAAATCTGTGCCAAAATCTCACTCGAGTATACACAGATTTCTGCGTATATATATTTATTTCATTCATTGTACCGTCCAGGGTTGCGGACGAGATCAATAGTCAGCTTTCAACGGTGCCGATTGTTTCGCTATTCATTCGAAATCATGATAATCTTTGTCATTTTGGAATGACATGAGTATTTCTGCGAGCGACTTTCATGCTCAGTTTCAATTTCCTCCTATTTTGATGATTCGAAAAAAAAAACGTTCAGTCCAAACACTTTCAACAGTCGCGACAGAAATCGAAGGACTAGAAATATATTCTCATACAGATGTGTGAAAATTATGTAATATCCTTCGATTTTTGTCTCCTCCATTCTCAAACTAAAAGAAGGAGGAACGAAAAATTTCGAGTAGAGAGTCGAACAACCCTTAACGAACGGATGCAAGCGATTTTCTAACGCGATTGGATACGAATGTGAATTTTGGGAGTCGACTGCCTATTGCCACTTCTGCTTTTCGAAACTACAGTTATTTCTGTTTTTCATTCACAGGGCGTTTTTGTTGATCGTTTTAATCGTACGTAACACGAGAAAAGCGCGAAGAGGGTTGTTCCGGTCTTGAAGCGTGTGGATTGGAAAAGGTGAGAAAAAAATGATCGGTCATGAGGATTAATTATAGGAGTTTTCTCGTGAGTTTGTTTACCGGAGAGGTCCATAGGGCCACACGTGCGGTCAATGGGATACCGAGAAAAGGGAGCCAGAAATTGGCCGATATCAAGGACCGAGAAATATGAATTTTTTCGTGGCTCTCTCCGGTTTTGACTATGTGAGATGTATATTGTTTTAACAAAGTCCTCTCAAAGAAGTAGAAACTCTAAAGGTTTTCTGGCAGGGGGATAGGAAAAAGCAAACTCACGATGAGTTCCTACACGAGCTTAAGATGGGTGAGCGGCTCAACATCATCGGCGGCAAACCCCTCAATTCTCAACGACTGGGTCACACCACCTACAAAGGGAAGCCTCTCCATCACACCTTTTCGTCGAGCCTTTTTTCCGTTCACACGAACCTTCGGGGGTGCAACAAGTGTCGATGATAAAACACACTTAGCCAATGGGAAGAGAATTTCGGAAATGCGTCAACATTATTTAACGTCAAATTTTTCAAAATGTTTGTTTTATTTCTTTTGAGCGGTTCAGTTTACAAATAAACTCATTCCGTCCTGTGGATAATAAACATTCGATTTGAAGGAAAGGACTTTTTTCGAATTGATCATTTTTGTAGGTCTTACATAGCTTCCATTTTTTTCCGCATGTTCACCTACACTATACTCAGAATCGCGGTCTTGAGGATATTTTGTCCTGAGGATTTCTCTAGGATACTTTGACCAGGATATTTCGTCCTGCGTATCGTCGTGTTACCGCATCCTTGCTCGGGGGGGTCGCTGGTTTCTTAGCATTGCCGGGAATCCTATAAAAACACTTCCAATACCAATGAACTCGACTATTGTCGGACACATTCGGATTTCTATGTCTCGCATAAACACAGGGATAAATTGATAACCCTCGTAACCCTCGTGGGAAAGTAGTTTGAGATTCTCAGGCTTTGTATATTTATCGAATCATCGACCTGGATCGTGTATTAGTTTACGTGAAAAAGGGAGTACGAGTCTGGAGAATATTTAGATTCCAGCATGAACTTATCTCGGTTTGTCCTCCGACTCCGAAGCGCGATGAGTTCAAGAATAACGGCATTACACATCTACATAGAAAAAAAGCAATGCCAGGGGATCTTTTGTCTTTGACAAACGATGGAATGTTTCGTGGGAATTTGCAATTTAAATGAAAAATCATCCCCTCTGCGAGGAATTAATTCCTCCTCATTTCCAATTTTGACTTATTGATGCCGTTTCGAAAAGCAGCGGAAAGAAAGAAACGAATGGCGGAGGAGAGCGGTTGCATCAACGAGCAACGACGCAATAATCCCTTTTTCGGAACGATAACTCATGGGCATCCTGCTATCTTTATATATGCAAGTGTATCCAACTATAAATAGCGATATCTCGGGAAAATCCGAATTTGCAACAACAGAATCGGCGAAGACGAGTATAAGCATCATAGCAAAACCGTCTACATACTAAGCTCGCTGCTTGAGCACGGTTTGCCGGGCACATTCATCCCGTGTAGCTGCTTTACCTTTGAGCTAGTCGCGAAGAAAAAAGCGAGCCAGGAATACAATCCACTTCCTTCGATCTATCTCTTTTCATCGCCGCTTCGTGCAAGTATTGTATCGTGTAAGTGAAATCTAAAGTGGAATATCGCACGTAGAGATGAACGAAATATATCTGAAAGTACGTACGGCAACATGAAAATATGATTCGAAGAAGGGATCGGTAGGGATCGTAGTTGGGGTAAATGTGCGCTTTCTGCTGTCGCTGCGGTAGTCAGTGTAGAGTTATAAAATTCGTCGAATGTGGAGTACATGAGCCGTGTCGGGGATGAACAACACATTAGTCAAAGGCAGAGTTTACGCTGGTGGTGTATACGCGAGCGAGGAAGATTTCTGGGCGGAGGACAGAGAGATGCTGCGAGCTGGGTTCGAGTGGGTGGTTGAAAAATGCTGTATAGTTCCATCGCATACTTCCGTATACGTCCAACGCGTATATATATATTCTGGCTGTATTATGTCGAGGTACGTATATAACGACAGCTAACAAACGAAGGGTCGTAGTGGTCGGGATCGAGCACCTAAGCTCCTGAGGATAATGCCCTTTTGTTTGGGAGCCGAAAATGTATGTGTAACGGATTGAGCAAAGCTATCACTGGCAGTATCCCGCAGGTCCCCACGGACGCGGGTACAGCGGGGTGGTATTTGTGAGCCGTCTGCCAATTTGTTTCAACCTTTGACAAATGCATTCGAGTGCGAGAGGGAGAAAACGAGTTGGAACGGTGTAGGATCGAGGAAGAGAAAGAGGACGAGGACCGAAGAGAGGCAAGTAGTTCGACAAACTCGTCTGACCGAAACCAACGGAGTGGGAGCACAGAAGAGAGCGCAGGGAATAACGAAACGAGGAGAAATAGAGTGCCACAGATCGCGAGAACTCGCTGCTCCGTTGAGAATAGAAGAAGCTCGTGCGATAGTGGAGAACACGAGTCTGTTTGCTTTCACACTAGCACCGAGTGGCTTTTCGATTCGGTTTCAGTGTGCAATCGCAACGCTAGTTGGAATCTCAGTATTGGTGAATGCCTTATTGGTGAATAGTAGAGTTCAGCAATGATTGTATAGTCAGTGTGTATATCTTATTGCTACACACAGTTGTACTCTCGAGTAACAAACGAAAGGACTCGATGTGTTCGAGATACGACGAGCCAATTCATGGCACATGCGTCCTTTTGTTCGACAGCAGTTACAAGTACAAGTGTAAAGCTCTGTGCACAAACATTACGTTTGACTTGAGGTTGTATTTGTTGGAAATAGCAAGGACGGGGTTGCTCTTGGGTAGGCGGCAGTGCAGAAACACCACTGGGACGACGCGGTAGAGTACGTCAACATGGTGAGAGTACTACGAACTGGTACATAGTTATTCTTATATACGAAAAGAAAGAGAGAAGAAGAGGTACGTATGAATAGGGAGAAAGAGAGAGTGCGAAATAGTAGCTTTATGTATACACCGTAGACGGATGGTAAAATCAAGGGACACGACGAGGTGGATGTCCGGAGATAGTAGAGAGTACACACACGCAGAAGGCACACTCTGCTGCTACCACCCCGAACACGCCACCTATCGCTTCTGATTTGGGTTACTAAACTGTAAACAAATTCTGAGACGTTTTTTTTGTGTTTTCATCGATTATCGATCCGCTCGACCCGAGTGCAGGGACCTCCGGCACAAGACGAACAACCCCGACGCTAAATGGAGATAGAGACCCCTATAACCCGTTGTGCTTATAGCGGCGGTCAGGCTAACTGTGGCACGTCGCTTCCGCGAATAATGTGCGCTATGTCAATTTTTTTCCATTCTCTATCGACCGAACTGTATTTTTCTACGTAACTCATCACTCCGGGGCTGATAAAGAGAGCTTTTGTACTACTTTATACAATATCCTATGGGATTTTTCAACTGTACTCTCTGTGCCCTAGAAATATTTGTTTGACTATTTTTTTTCTGATACGACATTAAGGTATTACTGGATGGATAGCCCAGCCGATAAATTGTACCTGATCGGAATTTCCGTACTTCGTGATGCAATAAAAATCTGAAAAAATTCAGCAACATTTGGAAAGTTATGAACTACAATTATCAATATTAATATTGCTCAAAAGTTATTAATAAATTGTTTAAATAAATCATTTTTTAACAATTTTACGGTAAACCCTTGTTTTTTTTTACGAATCGAATGTGCGCTTTTTTCTGAATGCTCATGATTTTTTTCAGAATTTTCGTGGATTTTTGAATTTTTAAGTGGCTCTATTTGTACATTTTTGATCCAGTAACCTTGAGACTTTTCAAAACTGATGGTAAATATGTCTTCTAAAACATATAGAAAAATCAAATTTTTTAAAATTTTTTTCAAAATTTTTTCAAGAAATTTCAAAAATCCAAGAAAATTCTGAAAAAATTCATGAGCATTTGGAAAAATACACACATTTGATTAGTAAAAAAAAACAATAGGTCACCGCAAAATTATTGAATAATTAATTGTTTAAACAATTTGTTATTAACTTTTGGGCAATATTATTATTAATAATTGTTATTCATAGCTTTCCAAATGTTGTTGAATTTTTTCAGATTTTTATTGCATCACGAAGTACGGAAATTCCAATCAGATATAATTTTTGGTCGAGCTATCCATCCAGTTATACCTTAAAACTTCCGTTCATGGTATCGATGTTACATCGAGTCTCGACATTTATGTCCACAACGAATCATAACGTACAATCAACGGTTATTCATTTTTTTACTCCCTCCGATTCTAGTAAACAGCTTCCACTCATTGCGCGTTCGTATTCTTCCTGGCACCTATCGTCAGTTTTTTTATTACGGCATCAACCTTTCCCACTGCGTATCTTGCCCTTAGTCTCCCAGCGAACGCCACAGTCCTTCTTGGTTCTCAACGAAATTTAAACGCCCACAACGTATGCACAAGACGCAGAGGATTCCGGGACGACGAGAAGTCACCGAACGGGATTTCTGTTCGCGAGTCCCCATCGTCATCCCGAAGTACAAAACTTATACATTCATATCTGTGTATACTCGTACGTTTTTATAAATATAAACGCACGTACCTTCGATTATATAGTGTAGAAGCAAACGTTTGCCTCGTTTTCGTGTCTCTCGTTCCAAGGCTAACAGCGATAAATATAAATTCGATTCGCGATAAATATAAAAATGCAAATTAGCCGCAGCAGGCTCCACCGCGAAGCGTCCTCGTAAAGCCGCTCCTAGCATAAGAATCGCTCAGGACTGAGAAAATGAGAAGGAAAGAAAAAGATAGAAGTGATGACCACGAACGTTCGTCTCTTTCGAACTTTCGAGGGTGAAAAGGGAAAAGGTCTCCCTACCGTTTCTCAAAGGGCGACTTAAAACTTCGCGATGTATTACAGAATCGAAGTACCAAACCACCACCACCACCACCAGGTTTTTAACTGCTGTACTTCCCTCTTCTTTTGCTGCCAGTCACTCGCTCGTACTCGTTACTTCACACATACTTTGCTTTAAAATATAAACAGGTTATAAATTTTGAAGATCATCGAGCCTCTTGAGAGCTAAATTTTTTTCGCGAGAACGTAACATGCACGATATAATGTCGATGGGTTTTTTAACGTCATGTTGGGTCTTTCAGCTCTGATAACCAAGGTATATGTGAGCGCACAGGTAATTGAGCTTTCTTGAGGGTCTCGTGTTATATTTAGAGTCATCAACGCGAGTCGACGCCGTCAGATTCCCGTAGCTTCCAACTTTTCGTCGTGCTCCTCTTTTTCATTGCCGCGATCAAAACTTATGAAAGCCAGTAACTGTTTTTTCACTTCTATCATCGATATTGACTGATTCTATTGAACACTATTTACCGTCGATAAATATTTCTTGATCTAAATAAATGTCATTCGCCTCTCATGGACAACGACCAATGGAGAGCGCACCAAGCTCATACAAACGAATTGGTTTTGTAGGAAGAAAGAAATGGCCATTTGAAGGAGTCAAAGAACATCTCATCGCGTGCTATTTGGTGACAGGACGTTTATTTTCTGTATATATGCGGTAGTGAACTGTGAACGACTGCATCGTCTACTAAACCTGGATTTCATGAGTCGTTTTGCTGCCGGGATTAACGTTTCGGTTCCGGTCGTAGACATCGCCCGTATATTCAGTTGCCATTGTCATGATTCATCGCAAGTCCGCTTACAAGACAGGATTTTAGTGAATTGAATGACCAAAGGCGCACGCGATGAAAATGTTGTCCAAACAAATTTTTCGTTTCAACTTCCTTGAGCGCTGCAAAGCAACTCAATGCTTTGCCTTCGTTTCTACGATCTTTCGGACGTTTCCTCAAAGTTTATCCTTATTCTTTCCATACTGAATAGCACGATTCGTGGGGATGGAAAAAGCACACAAACCATCAAATGCTGTGTTGGCAGGATCAGGAACTAAGGCTAGTTCTATAGTGGGCATTTTTTAATGGTCCGAGGATCCGCTGGAAATATGTGTATTCGCATCAAAATAATCCCTTTTTCCGATACGATTGTAGAAGTGGAAGGAAAAATTGATCGCATCTACGTAGATTCATCGCTTCACTCTTGTGCGTGTTTTTATTCGAGTACAAGTCATAGCGTTGAGAAAGATGCACACTTTGGATCACGGGTTAGTGATGAATTTTAAAAGTATTTTAAAGGAAAGGATTTTTCGACCTCCCAGTGAGGCCAAAACTAAAATGCGCGTCCGCCTCTTACACATCAATAAAATAACTCAAAACCTGTGTGAGGCTGAAAAATCGTATACGTATATACTAATAACGAATAGCTCCCTGCAAGTTCGAGGGGCCAAGTCGCCGAATAAAGCCTGAAGGGCCCATTACGAGACTAACAAGCTCCGACGCGACGAATTTATGCGCCCACCGTTCGCTGTTTTAACGCTCCTCTGCGTCTGCATTGAATAAGTTGAGGCTCCCTTGAACCCCGAAAGAAATGTGCATTCGGGGCTGGCACTCGATCTCCACTTGCACTAAACACACTCCGGCAATGGCGGGGCGGTTCCGGTAGCCATCATCCGGTATAGTTCACGTGCCACCGACAAACAAATGCTCATTATACAGCCTGCACACACATGCACGGCTCTGTCCCCTCGTTTGACTTCCAAGTGACGGCTCTAATGGCATCCTGGCAGCTCGACTTTGTAATAAACGCTGAAGGAAAAGAAAATTGAACGAAACAAGAAACGAATATAGGACCAAAAGGGGTTTCTAGGGAGTGCGGCCGAAAGAATTGACCAGAGCTGTATAAAGTCAATAATTTGGACACCGTTTTTGTTGGTATCCCTCGAAAAAACTGCGGTCATTTGCACGACTCACAATCAGTAGAGAATTTTTTGTCACCGCCAAACCGCAAGAAATACTGATCGGCATGAAACGTCAGGAATGAATCAGAACGAGGAAGTGTATAAAAAAATGATCGAGCTGGCGCTGTCTTTTCTACGTTATTAGAAAAATAATGAAAACAAAGATGGCAGTGTTCGGTACCCCATCACCAATGAAATGAATAAACTAAACTTTTTTGTCAACCAATCAACTTGACATGACAAGGAATGAAAGCTGAAAGTGGCGCACGTATTCGTTGGAATTCTGTTTCGAATTCCCGAGCGTATGCAAAATGACTTTCGCGAGGTTCAAATAAGTGAAGCGAACATTGCTGTAAATCGCGTGAAATTTTTCAGGAGCGGAGCAGGAGATTGGCGAAGACACCTATATGCATGTACGTATTATATGAACGGGGAAGAGAGTGGAGACTCGGTGGAGACTCGGAGAAGCTACCGGACGATAAATCCACCCGATGAAACTCGCTGGCGCGAGGCCGAGTGTAATGCGGCGTGTGCTTGTATACGGTGTATATAGACGCCAGAAGGAAGGAATTGCGAAAGGGTGAAGGAGGGGAAGGATGCGAAATATACGTAGGTAAAGGGGTAAGGGAAAGGAATAAAGCGAGTAAATAAGTGTGTGCACCAACGACTCTCCGCGTTGCCTCTGCTTTTGCTGTAGCTACTTCTTCGCTTACTCTCTCTCTCTCTCTCTTCCTTAATCTCTCGTTCTCTTTCTACACATGACTACTACTCTCGCAGTACGAGCCACAGCAATTTGTGGCACGCGAGATTTTGCTCCGGCCCCGGGGCCCTTCGCCACGCGCCGTAACGCGTTGCCTCACATCGTTCGCTACCTCTCTCTTCTCCAATCTCTGTCTCTCTTTCTTTCACTCAGCCCCTTGGAAGCATTTGCGGACCTACACGGAGATCATGAAACAAGGAAATTCGAAGCAAAGGAAAAGGAAGGTACAAAATACGAAAGCTGACTAACCCTGTTCACTATTCACGTCCACGGAGCACTGTAATCTGTTGGCACTGAAAAAACAACGAGATAAATCGATATGCTAAGAGGGATGGAGTAAAAGAGAAAGAGAAATGACAGCTAGGGGTAGAAGTAGGTGAAAAAGAAAGCCAGGTGTATCGATTCCCTAGAGCGCCAACAGGCAGGGTTTTATTACACCACTCTTGTTGGCTGACTCGTCAGTTTAAGGGTTACCAGCGTGTGTCGCCGCTTATATGCGCACATACATCAACGTATGTCTACAAAACATCCCCTAAATTAGTGAACACGAACATTTGCTAGGGTTAGAGATTCAGAAGATATTACCTTGTCTCACACGCGAATAAGTGAGCTCGCTGTTTCTTTACGACACGTATAGGGGACACTTTCTAATAATCGTATAATAATATGACGGCGTGAGGTGAAAGAAAAAAGTGAACGGAAGCAGCAGCCTAAATAAGGGCTGTCGTTGAAGCTTTTATTTCGAGATCGTCCAGACAGAAACGTTGAACCTCTTTGAGAATTCCTATTGTACGGTGTGTGTGCGTGTGTGTTTGCATGTGTGTGGATAGACGTGAATACTCGACTCGTTCGGGTCTTAAGCTCGTATGCAGTCGTCCCCCAGTTTTTTCTTCAATAATTTGCAGAACTTGGACATACGGATGAATCAGGCTTCCAGGGTCTCTGCCCTCATTGGATTAACCCTTAAGCCCAAACTAAATACTCTTTTTGTCATTTTTCCTACAATTTTCGTGGCGACACCTTTGTTGTTGTATCGAAACCTTCGCCGTTTCGTGCAGCAGCATGCTTTGACGTCGTGAAATATGCAAATCCAACAACAGCATTTAAACCTTTATCAATTCATTAGGTTTCCTGCAAACACATTCAACTCTATACTTTTTCACAAGAAATCGGGATGCAACAGAATTCGTCGAACGGATGCAGCACCACGGATCGTACACGTATAGAAGTCCGAATGAAAGTGCACTCCTGGTCACTGTAGATAGCGACAAATTTAATTATTTCTGGTCTGGCAATTCTCTATGGCGTATGCGAGGGCAAGAAAGATAGACTCGACAGTACAACCAACCGAGCATCACAGTCAACTTTTACTATATTCGACATGGACGTACGAGAGCGAGCGTGCTTCTCTTTTGTTCCATTTGAAATCGACATTTCCAAATTCACTGCACGATTTTACTGAAGCAACCGTGGGTCGATAAACGAGGCTACGTAGATGGAGGTTCGCTAATTTTACCTCACGATCAAATAAGATTGAACAACGACAAAATAGATTTGAACGAGGAGTATGGTCATCTCAATAAATGTCGTTTTTCGAAACGTTGGTTATTACTTTCGTACTAGCTCGCATCCGCTGCTTCGTATTTCATCAATATCTCGAAGTCCATTTTCGAATCACTCCAAAGTAATAAATGCACAAATAACGAGAGAATTACAAGGCTGCATTGAGAGCACGTTTGGGCTACGGGAAATGTAATATTCAGTTTAAATGAATTAAGGCATAAGAGCGTAAAAAGCACGGGAAAAGGAGGAGAAAGAAGAACGTCGCTCCAGGCAGAGAGAAACGTGCCAAGTGCACTCAGAATTATCGTACCCCGAGGACTCCCCAGTTGACCATACATACCCATATATACCTACGTGAATATGTATAACCTTCACAAGACCCATAACCACTTATGTTATTATTGAACTCCGCGATGATTTAACGTTGATCGAGTATCTCCGAATATGGTTCACCCAGTGCCCTGGGGAAAATGGCACTAGCGAACCGATATTGCATCTCTCAAAGTGTTGCGACCTACTCTTATGCAGGTAATAAATGCAATTTTATCAGTGCGGAGTAAACAGTCAATTCGCGTCGAACGCATCTCATCGATATTGAGAAAGTAATGAATATTCGAAATAAGCAAAGTAGGAAAGTGTCCATTTGAGGGACAAGTGAACGTCTGTTTTGAGGAGAAGCTGAAATATGCAAAAGGTAGATGTGCTGCAGGTACCCCACTGACTCGATGCTTTCGATCCTTCACCCCCTCTCGACTCCCCAGGGCCAAAGATACTCTATTAACCGGCTGAACGAAATCTTGGCTTCTTGTACCATAAGAACGGTCATTATTTAACACAAGCAAAACTCAATTGGGGAACCTCGCTGCGTGCCTTTTTCACGAACGTTGTGATTACCGGCATCTTAATCCAAGATATAATAGAGATGTTCGAGCTTAGTATATACGTATATATTCGTGCATCGAGTGCTGCGATATAAAAGGGCTTAGTCGAAAACACAAAGTGGTTCGAGTCACGACCTACCATTTGTTGAGAATGCTTATGTGGGAAAAAGATTGAGAACTCCGGTGCGTTTCAACCCTGTCGGGATTCTGGGAGCCGGGTGGGCTCCCGCGAATCTTGGACTAATTACTATATATAAAATATCTAAAACCCCGCCAGTTACGCCCTGATAATAAGACGGATACTAGGGCTATTAAGAAGAGGCCAAAGATAAGGCGAATACTTGGCGCCTCTGAAAAATCCAATGGCCGTCTTTCTTCATCTATCATCTAGTTATCTCGCTCCATTAATATAATAGCGTATCAGCTGAAAAATTTTAATTAAAGTACGAGTATAGCAAAAAGCGAAAGTTTTCGGAGGATTTTTGGACCAGTTGAAAATTTGACGGAACTTCTCGGTGCAATTTTTTCTTGGATGCGCAAACGTACGAGTTACATTCGAAGTCTCCTGCATGCGTGTTTACACTGATAGCTAGTTTATTCACGTCAGATAATTTATTGGGATCCTCGTATCACAAACAAGCGGAGGTTTTTACACTCGCCTTTGACGTTTATTTAGTGGCGCGTCGGCACCTTTTTTCCTCACAGGACGCGAAGGAACCGAGGTCGAAAGGTCACTTGGCCGAGGAACCGATGCCGATTTCTTCGGCCCTTCGGAATCCTCTTGCTGTATCCATCTGCATGAGTATTACTCTTTTTTGTCATTTTTTTGTGCGAAGCGTTGTCTTTATTCTTCTGAGTGTAAGGATATTAGTCAGAGACACTTTTTTTTCTTGTTCTTCCTCATGTGTGTGTGTTTATACACCTTTTTCTCGTATTATTTTTTGACAGAGTTTCACTCTGCAAAAAAAATTAATCCCACTGTGCAAGCCAACATGTTTATCGTACTTTCTTTTTTCTCTTCTTCTGAAATGGAGTTTGAATAATCGATTAAACGATTTTTTCGAATGTTGCGAATCTTCGAAATCTGCGAAGAAGTTTCAAAATCAAAGCTTCGAATTGATAGACTTCGGTCAGTGATAAAATTCCAAAATGCCTAATCAACCTCGTTCATCGCTTAGCAAAATTTGCACAACAAACGCTGCTGAATACAGTTGAAACATTATTTCACGTGTGTGCGTTCAACAATAAAAAATACTAAGTTAGTGGGATCAAAGGACCCGAAGCTGCGATGGTACTCCGATCAAAGGCTCATGGAAACAGAATCGTCAAACTATTTTCATTAATCATCATCATTCTCTTGAACGACATAAAACAATCTCTTTCTCACACCCAACCCGGTACTCCACCTAAACTGAGGCGTTGATTGACACATTCCTCACATGACAAACCCCGCAGCTCAATTGAGGACGGGTCGGTGTTGTTCAAGAAAATTCCGCGCATGTTTTGTTCGTAGCCCCCTCCCCTCACTGCTGCACCGTTTTTCTTCTCTCTTTCTACCGATCTCTGGTGACAAGAGAAAACAGAACTAGAAGAACGGAAGAAAAAAAATGATGTATCGAAGATCTATGAGGCTTTTGAAGAGGGATCCAAAGGGAATATTCGACATGGGAAGTTCTCAAGCGTGAGTCCGCTTCCCGCAGGGTTACCTCTCACAGCCTTGCTTCTTTCTCTTTCCCATGATCTTCCTTCGGGGAAGGCGGCCACACTTCTCAGCAGAGTTATAACTATAAAGGAGTGCGAGAGCCTCCTCGAAAAAAGAGGTTCCTTTACACGGTCTCTTTTCTTTCTCTCCGTACGTGCTTCTTTTCGATGAGAGCACACGCAACCACCGCGTCCGACATCCTTTACGCTTATGTGTAAAAAGGCCTTAAGCATTTGGCACCGTGGCGCGTCACGCGTGAACAGTAATTTAATGTAAGGTCTCTCCACTATGTGCGGCGTGTATACGAATCTTCTTTCGCCACCTGCACATGCTATTTGTCATTAGCAATATATTCTTAAGAGTAATCTTCAGACATTGTTGTTTCTCACTTTTATTGAGTTTGGTTACAAGTACGTGTAATTCCTGTTACGAATCTGGGACGCTTAAAATATAGAATTGGATTTGATTTTTTTAAATAAAATCTCAACTCCAATGCCTTAAATGGCCTACTTCATTTTTTTCGGTTACTCCTCCAACAACGACTTCGTACATTACAAGCGTTCTTGAGCACTTAGCTCAATCGTGGATAATAATTCGAAACTCTTCCTAACAGCATTTGTTCCCATTTATGAGTTACATAGAATGAAAGCGAGGAATGAAAAACAAAATCGAAAGTAAAAAATAAATGCGAATGGGGAAACGGAGCGGCGGAGATGGGGAAGAGGAAGGAACGCCAGGGAAGGATATCCCGCAAAGGCTTTTGAGATGGACAGGCACAGGAGAAACGCGCAGGTAGTTGTGGCATCACAGGACGCACTGGGCTATATTCGCCGGCTCACGCCGCCCGAGGCCTTGGATGTTTTCTCTCTTTCTATACACGAACATATATCCTAGCGCCGCGTTATTATTTTTAAGAGTGGTGGGATTGAATTTTTATAGGACGGCCCCAACTTTTCATTCCTGCTGGGTCAGTGGTGCTTCGACCGCAAGTTTGCGGCTGAGAATATCCGAAAAGCCATTGCTTCGTACGAAGATGCGGACATTTGGTATGGCGACCACCTCGAGGAAAAGAGAGAACGACCCATCGATGCTGTACGACTGAATGTTTGAACGCTCTCGGGTCACGTAACGAGGAGGGGTGTGGACCTGAAATCCTGTGAAAACGGTTTTAGCATATGAATGCTTGGTCGACTACGGGGTTACAGGGGCATCGCCGCTGGGTCCACGCATGAAATACCACCATAAAAGCAGGTCACTTGAAAGCAGGCACCGCGCTCACTCCGATAGATCGTTTTCGTACCACAATAATAAGCCAGTCCAGTCTGTTTTTACTTGTATGTATAGAAGCAAGTGTGCTTATACCCACCGACAAAGGGGGGCAACCCTTCGACGATATTTAATATATATTTATATTTATTCATGTGTACATCTCCGTGTACATTATATTACTGGGACCCCTTTTCTTAGAGGCGAAAATCAACCGCCCTTGGGTCGATTTTAGAGGGTGCAGGCGTCCCAACTTCCTGAAGGCAGAGCTTGATAAATCAGAGCATTCTTGGTAGTAGACGTTACTTTACTTTACATTATGCTTACGGAGGGTTGAGTGAACATATTTACCGAAGACAACGCAGCGTTCTATCTTGGCTATGCCTTCTTCTGCCTGTTTTAATATGCCACTTCGAACCAATCAGAATAAGTGATCCTGATACTTTACCCAAAAGATAAACCACCGGAAATTTAATTTTTTCCCTATTTTTCTCATGATTCTTCTGTGCTGTGCGTTAATATTTGATATACGGAATGTGGTCTTTACGAAGATTGACGAGTTTTGTTTAATAAGCCCGTATTAGAGAATTCATGAGGTTGACCGAGGGAGTTCGGTGACTTGGATGCGAGGAAGATCGAGAGGGTCAGAAGTTCGAGCTTGAGGTCAGGGTCGTTTCATTCAACGTGTTCATAAAAACGACTTCCCCTCATGGCCAGAACGGATCAGGTCTTTGACTTCTCGTCACGCCGTTTCAAAGCACTACTGCTAAATTCATGTTTTGTACTTTCGCCAAATGCTGGGGTCTCTACCAATCATGCGTGTTTCAATCACATCGGAAATATTTAAATTCCAGTGGCCGAGAAGCGATAGATATTTCAATAATATTAATATGTGAGCAATAAATCGAACTGGAAATAGGGAAAAAACTCGCTTGTGAATAATGCAATTGTTAAAATCGTGTCTAAACTGAATATATTTATTTCCATTGCTCAATTCAATAGAACTAGACGCATGAATCGTATACAAACTTTTATTTCATGGTTATTGGATGTTATTCCAAACTGCGCAAACACATTTCTCGTATATCCACGTTAGACCATTCAACGACTCGTAAAATATGACAAGGTTGACTCTTCTATGATTTAACTCTTCTCAGACTCTCTTTTATGGAAAACAACGGGAGTGTACGGGAAGAAAAAAGCAATAATAATGCCGAGTGTCTGTGGGAGTCTCCGTAACGGCATTCGGGGAAGGTCCGACTAATGGAGACATCACGAGAAGGGATACACATGTGGATACAATATCGTGATTTTACGATCGCGTATATCAGTCAACTCTCGGAGGTGAGTCTGCAGCCCCCAGGGAACCTCCAAACGTATCGCGAGTGTGCCCTCGCCAGTTTCACCTTTTGCTTTACTTCGTCGATTATTCATCTCGTCTCTCTTTCTTTTGTCTTCTTTTTCTATCTGATCCTTGCGTCTCCTCGTTTCATTGGACGGAAGAGCGAGTGAGAGGTGTTTTTGATAACGCTATAAAAGTTACTTTGACCGACGAAGAAAACGTCGGAGAAATAGGAACGATCAGGAAAAGGGGAGGGGGCTTATGACCTACGAGCTCTTTCACCAAAAGGCCGTCAAGGAACACACGCATACAGAGTTATTTCACTCCCGCATATCACCGAACGCCCAGCATTTTTACGACTGATCAAACAGATATTTTATGGTCCCTTCAACCCTCCGTTTCTGATCGTCGAAGAAAACGTCTCTTTTCTCATTCCCACTGGCTCTATCAGGAACAAAAGTAGTCGTTGAAATTACTCCGAGAAACAGAGATGAATTTCATAAATTAAGGATGAGACAAACGTTTTTCATTCATCAACAGTTAAAAAAACTATGAAATGTCGTTCATGCGGTAACGATTTTAAAAAACTGAGAGTCCTCAATCTTTTCAAACCACATCAGAAGGAGTTTCTGAATATTTTTCAAGAAAAATGGTGGTCTTTCCTTCTAATTTTATTTTACAGCCGAACAAAAAAATGTTCTTGTTCAAAGATAAACGTTTTCGTTCTCCTCGGATAGTGTAAATGGCACATTCGTTTCATCATGAGATAACAAAAGACGTTTGCTTCTAGTATCTCAAAGGTGGACAAAGTGAAAATAGGAAGAAGGCTTTAAGATAAACGTGCATGAGGTTAGAAGATGGAGGCGGCAAACGGTAATTGAAAACAAAGGGTAGGTTTATCGGGTTCGAAATTGTATTGTGTCAAAGATGACTGGACGCATCTAATGCGAGACAATGACTCATCAAAACGCGTGTGGTGAAAATCCTCTTTTTTCTTTCTCTTTTTTTCTATTTTTTTGTTTCATTCTCTCGCTGGGATGCTGCGCGAGCATTGCGGGAGAGTGGACGGCACGTCACAGCGAATTGGGATACACGAGAGGAGGCTGCTTCGTACGTGCGAGATTCCAAGACGAAGAGATAGCATTCTTGAAATAATGCAACTGGGAGCAAAGAGGAGATGAAGAGAGCACATAAAACCAGGAGGAGACCAGGTGATGGAGGGATTTAACCATTGTTTCGGATCACTCTCCCTCTTTGGTCTCATTCTCGTCGTGAAGCCGCTGCTGAAACCCGCGAAGGTGGTCTATAATTTGGTCGAGAGCGCAAGATCCACGAGCGATAGCGGCACGCTGCTGGCTCCTCCGCATATATATACGAATGTAGTTCCGATCGTACTCGATTAGTCCCTGTGCCCTGTCAGCACACAGCATTGACCTCCCCCAAAGCTGCATCCCTGTCTGCACATAACCCGCTGATCCTCCGGCCAGATTCAATTGAGGGAGGTCATGATCTTCTGGACCATTGCCACACCCCCCTCGCTCTGGAATATGAAAAGAGTCCGGACTACGAACTCGCTCGCGACCAGCCGTAATTTCGGGTTGGGTGGTACCCGTCGATGCTTTTTTCAAAAGTTGTAGGCTCAAGCCCTTTCGTCCCTTGCGCTGTACTGTGTGGTTTGACGCAAAACTATTAAGATCTTTATCGCGATGGGCGGTGGCTTTATTTGAAGGGCTGAAATTTATTTCCTACTTCATTCTATATCAGCCTAGATCCGAGTCACAATTTCAGTGCTTGAATACTAAAAGTGCATTGATTGTCGTGTTAATGATTATAAGAATGCTAAAACGTGAAGGCTGCTTCAGGATATGTTTGCTCGTCAATGTGCGAGCGTGTACCAGCAATGATAAGTTTCTTGAATTTTCCCACGTCTCTAAAGATCAGAAGTGAATGCGGTGAAATTTGATTCACCTCATGATTCTCCTCATTCGCGAATCACTTGAAATTTTTTGTTTTTCGTCGTAGAAATCATAAGGCCGACGAATCGTAACGGTAAGTACAGCGAGGAAGAAGCTTCCGATGAGACAAGCTTGCACATCCCGAAGATATAAAACAAAATTGGCCGCGTATAAGAGTCAGGATAGACCTCACAATGCGCGGCGTTATATTTGTTTTAAGTAATAAAAATATATTATACGCAACAGCAAAGCCGGGGGCTGCGTTCATTCATTTTTTTCCATTCTCTGTCGAACAAAGGGTTTCTCTGCGGTATTATTGCACGATGGAGACCGGGGCTTCTTCTTTTACGGACAACGTATACACAGTCGTATATACGAAAGTCTTTTCTTCTTTTCTCCGACGCAACTGAGAATAAAAAAAAGAGCGAGTGGGAGCGAGAACTCCCGTAGTAGAGCCCTCCTTTCGGTGATAATACGTGATATACAGCCGTTATACGATCTACGAATCCCATATAAAGCCTATAGGCAATTTGTACTCCGAATACACACGGCTATAATAACGTTCGGGGCTATAAATTCGTCGTGTATAGCACACTTTGGTCAGAGTGAGGGGGACCATCTTATACGAAGCGCACTCTTTGCTGTTCGCCGCATCCAGGACTAATATAGAAACACAGTCATAGTTAAATACGGCAATATGCATACATATGTGAATCGGTGTGTACGCATCAAGTTCGTGTTGAACTCAACCGCCGTATCGAAAGTCCGGGCTGACTGCCTGTATTTTGCCAAAACATCTTTCACATTGGGACTCTTATGATGGAAACTGTAGCGAAAAAGCTGACGCGAAAAATATCCAGACGTGCCAGCAGTATCATTCGTTTCGTTCTTTCGCGCGGAATAAAAACTCTTAATTAAAAAACACAATTTTATTGCGAGTTTAGAAGTGTTTTTAACGAATTTATTATTATAACTTCTTGGAAAAAACTATTGTCGACGCTGTAAAAAGTTTAGCCATTATAAATCGAGTGAATGATTTCGGATGGCTCCAGGCTTGCAAGTAGTTTCATTGGACATACAAATCGAAGAATCATTGATGTATTTGTTTGAGAAAAAAGGAACGAGCGGAAGAAAACTTCCCTCTTTCGTATTTTTCTCATATCGGATGCGTGAGCAGGGATTTAATTTAAAATTTCGGAAGCCCGAGCATATACGAGGACGAGGAAGAGCATGAGAGAATCCGCTGTCAAGGCATATCGCTATGAGGAATATCAAGGAGGCTGTGGAAGAGCTTTCGGAATGTATTTCTTCGAGAATGATAGAAAGGATAAGGGCCACAAGTTGTAGCCACGCGAATTCTTACTGCTTCTTCTTTTTTTTTTATCTATTTCATCGTTTTAATACGCGAGAGCGAAACATTCACGAATTGAATTTCACGGTGAATTTCTTCCTTCCATCAAGGGTGTGCCCTCGCAAAGCATCAGAGCCCAACTAGACGTGCCGACGTCGCAAACCACTCACGGGTATTAAACCCACTGCTAACACGGTCGTCCTTGATCCCGCGAATATCTGTGTCTAAACTTTTACTTGTACTGCTTCCACAAAATAATAGAAAAAAAAGTAAACGGTCAGCAGAGGTTCCCGTCATGCTTTAAACTCCCGGGCGTCGACGTCGTCGGCGGTAAATTTCGTTGATTAAAAAGTGAAATGTATCCGCGATGGAGAAGCTCGCTTGATCTCGGGCTTATATATCCGAGGAATTTCTATAATGGCTCCGATTAACGAGCGGGATGCTATGCTTGCAAGAGAGAGAAAGAGAGAAAATATACTTGAGTGAAGGAGGGAGAGAGGTACACTTTAATCGAAGGCGCGTGGTTCTGATGCACGCTGTCGGTCGAAAAGATAACACGTAAGACGAAGAAGACATGCTGAAAAAAAAACTACTCGTATAAAATCAGGTAGATACATACATAAAAAAACAGAACAGAATGAATAAAGAGATAAATATACATATTTATATGCAGCTTGCCTAATAATTAGTACTATATTTAGTATAATAATACCGTAATGGCAATAATGAATATAATGTTTTGGTGAGTCAGCTAAATCAAAACGAGACGGATGGAGCGCACGTTCTATCAGACTTGAGTTTTTCAAAACACACGCCGTATACGTACGTGTTTTTAACCAAACTTTTACCACCAAACAATTGCTAATATAAACGTAATGGAACGCATAATAATCGAAAAATATCTTTCAGCAGATTGCTGCAAAAAAGCATCGGAATTGGTGATCGTAAAGTATTAAATACGAGGGGAAAGGAAAGAGGGAGAGAGAGAAAAGGCAGACATTGTAAGTAACGCCGACGTTTGGTATTATACCGATTCAGCAAAAACGTGCGCTTATTACGATGTTACAAATTTCAGGTGCTGAACGAGAAGCGTGCTAGCGATTGTAGATCTGACCTCGCAAGATCGGCCGTGGTTTTACTCACGTGGTACAACGAGGGTGCCAAGGGCGCACTTAATGTATTGTATATGCTATCTCTATGTAAAGGATGAAGTACGTGTATGTACATACCTTTGGTGTTCCTCTAGGTCAAGGCCTCCAATTGCAATTTTGTGAAAATACTAGTCAACTATAAAATCTATCCACAGACTATTCTCATAAAACACTTTTTTTTTACTTGACCGAGGCTTTTTCCAACTTTGATTAAAAATACTTTTAAGATAACTTAAAACCTTGAGTATAGAATCGATCAAAAGCTTATTGGACTCCCAATACCAAGTTATTCCAAGTTGAAATTTTTTTATTGTCAAGAAGATTGTGATCTTGCATCGTCAAGATGCTACAATTAATGGGCAAGTCACGAATGATATTGAAAGTTAACTGCCACTTTTTTTGTCTTTGACAATTGTCTTTAGACGAAGGATTACTCTTTCTTCATTCGAATGTTAGTCATTTGCAAAACATTGTTCTAGCACGTCGTTCTTAATGAGGAAATTTGTTGCATAATGCAGTATGGAGATTTATGAAACATCAAAGACTCAAAAAAAAATGTATTTATTTATGTTTCATATTCCTTGTGATTCGCGCAAGCAGTGAAAAACCCAATGAATCGAAGCAGCCGAACTCTCAGACTCACTTCGTCTCTTAATGAGGAATGTTGCTTCACAAAGGTAAGAATACTCGCTGTTCCAATTGACTGCACCGTCAAATGAGGGTCATCCGTCATATCGAGCTCCATTGACGAATGAGAATGAACCGTAAAATTATACTCGCTAAGTGACTGTAAATAATTCTATACATCGCAAGCAATCCTACGTCGTAACGTAGCATAGAATTATTGCTCATCAATTCATCCGATGGAGAATGGAGTCTCGCAATTTTGCAAAATCCAAGTATAATTCAACGTCCAGTTTCCATTTGGAGGATGGATCTCCGATACCTTTTATTCAAGCGCTCATTTTCTTCATACTTCGAAACATAAACATGCACGAAACTGCAATGCGCTGAATAAAGATAAAAAAGCCCCAACTCCACAGGCGCCTTACTTTACGTAAACCAAACGCGAATTCATGGATTCGGTGGTCCTAAAAGGTACCCGCGGTCAGTTTTGTGATGATATCGAGTGAAATCTCATCAGGCCCAGTCGCGGCAAACAAGTAAAAAAGAAGAAGTGTATAAAAGTAGAGTGGGGCTCGATTTCAGGTCGAAAGGTGAAATGCGTGTGTCCGTCGGTCGTTTTATTATGAGTTTGCATAGCTATATATACATGTATATACAAGTATAGACGTTTCGTATTTCAGTCCATTATCCTCATGAGCCTTTGCGTTTGCCCGCTGCACTTTTCGTTTCTCTTTTAAACTCTTTTTTCCTTTTTTCCTCGTTGTATCGTTCTTTCAGCAATATGAGAATGAACAAAAAAAAAAAAAAGAAGAAGAAGAAGCGTGTACCACCAAGTACTTGCAGGGATAATGTAGGGAAAAAAGCGTGAAGCGCGAGAGCATGAAAGAGACAGTGAGTGAAGAATCCATGAGTAATATAGATATATACACGTGTATACATATATTTATAGCCAAGGGAACAAGAACCACGTCACAAAGCACCGTTCGTAAATGTAATATCCTGTAATTAGTGTGTCATGGAAGAGTGTATACTATATATAGCAGTAGACTATAATATAGTATGAGAAGAGCGCGTGCGCGATGAGATAAAATTTTATCCTGTAATTCTCCCCCGTACCGGTAATCTCTTGTCTCTCTCAACTTTACACTGGCAATGTCTCTTTTCTCTTTCCGCTATTGTAAACTTCTGATAGGTGCAGGAGCAAACCGGCAAGAGGATTCGTTTTTTTATGTGTCGTTTATAAAGCACCCCCTTCGGCTATTAATTCAAAATTAATGACTCGATGGCTGTAAAACCGATCGACGTGTTATAAACGAAATCATTTCGGATAAAAATATTGGAAGACTATTTCCGCGTGGTTCAATTATACTGCCTCGGATGTTGGTCAATCTTCGGTGAAAATTGAACATCATTATTGGCCCTACTGACAACGTTTCACGGCATCGAAAAAGCCTGTGAGTTAATAAGAAAGAAAGATTTATAGCTGTGCTATTACATGCTCACCTCGTGTGAAGAAAATTGGGTTATAGGCACTTACAAATTAACGAAAATCAAAGTACCAAATTAACAAAAAATAATTTGTATTTTATGCTTGTATTAATGCGTTTGTCACTCGAGCATGTAAGCGACAGGAAAGGAGGGAAGATGGTTGCAGAAGACCGGTGACACCGTTACACGCTAACACAATTATTCCCGACATCCATACTCGCGTTCACGAGGTTAATTCTCGCGCTTCCTCTCGTAACATGCTGCTTTACAAGCTCTCGCACTCGGAATTCCAGTGTGCGAGTAGCGAGATGGTTCTGCAGGAGCGGTACTCGTGTCCGCGTTTTCATATAGCTTTTACAATGACTTAGGGTTATTGCACACTCGAAGCTTTCGGAGAGCCACGCACGCTGCAAGAGCTTGTAATATAATCACCCGAACATTTTCTGCTAATCATTTGTCGGTATGGCGCTTGTAACGAATCATTTGATCGCGAACTACGACCCTTCGTTGCTTTACGTTTTTTGCTTCGAAACAATGGAAAACTAGTGCAAAGCATAGTGACTGTATGGAGGGAGAAAAGTTTAGTCCGTCGAACTAAATTCCATTGAGTTGAACGAAAATATAGTGGAGTCACCTGTTTAATGATGCAGGAACTGAATCATTGGCCATTCCGCAAAAAAAATGCAGTCGAACCCACTACACTTCCTGTCCAATTTGAGAAATTTTATTCGACGAACGATATTTTCCCCTCTACATAGAATAAAACCCATTCATTGTTACATTGGCGCTTGGCAGTTGCAAGTCCGGGTGCTAGCGACGGCGTAACAGCTACATGGAAAAACTACGTTATAAAAGGCTGTTTTTATCAAAAATAATGTCCACAAGTCGAGATTAGATTAGAGGACTCTTGCTTCAGGTGTGAATATTGTGGGATTGGAGAACGCGCTTAATATACCAACGTCTTGGGGTATTTCCTGAGGATTATTCGAAGCGTTTGACGAGCGATAAAAATTGCATACGTTTGAATAAGACGAAGAAGAAGCCTGCACCACGGTATAAGGTTTGCAAAGAAGGAAAAACAAATACTGGAACCGGGAGTCGAAAAAGGAAAGTATCGTAACGCGAGCCTAATTCCATTACTTGGCTTATAGACTGCTATAAAGATACGTTACTGTTATTATCATTGGAGGCCCTTCGGGTGAAAGAAGAAACGACGAAACGACGAATGTACACAGCCAATTCTCGCGACGAGGAAAGAAAGAATGCAGTCTTCAGCAATTATCATACCGATCTTATCTGTCTCCAGTTCGTGATTACCATCTTGCGGGATAAACCGGTGATATCTACTCTATCTTGTAGTTACGTACGTAGCTTTTCATCTCATCTCTCTGCGCCTTTGTGATGTATTTTTCGTCATGAAAGTTCCGCAAAGGAGAATCGACATTCCCGTCAAGTTGTAGCTGGGCGTACAGTCTCGCGAGGAAATTTCCCATTCTCAAAGTTACGGTCCATTCTGATTTGTGGAGAGATCCATGTACGACGTCTCATAGGTAGAATCGAATGGCAACAAGATCGTTGACGAAACGAGCTTCGTAACTCATCTCCTGATAAGTATTATTCTTCGAAAGTTCGTCGTCTTCTCCAGTCATCTTCTTGTTCCGCTGCTCCTTCTTCTTTCTCCTCGCGTTTATTCTTATTTTATTGCCGGGTTGCCCGATTGCTGCCTGCGCTGAAAAAAAGGTCCACGCGCCTCGTGTTCTTCGTCACATACGCGCAGCGTGTTCCGGGCACATTGCATATACCGGTTATACGATTGGAGGATGCAACGGGTGGATCTCTTATACCGATGTTATCGAACGCGCGAACCTGCCGCACACTTCCTCGGGTATTCGTTCCTTACCTCCGTATACCTTATTTATCTCACACTCGCTTCTCTCCTTATTTTCGTACCTCCATTTTTATTATTCTTCCCCTGTGCCGCGAACATTCAATGCTAAATCTCATGCCGTACAATGTCCTGCTCGAAAGTTTCTCCAACTTTTCATTCGACTTTTTAGCGCGATATCAGACCAAAATATGCGAATGTAGAAACAGCTGCATGTGGTGGGTTCTCATGCCTCTCGAAAACTCGCAGTCCCGGCATCCAGGGGTCAATTTTGCTGCCGAAATCGCGCCAATCTACTACTTTCAGTAGCTCCGCGAAACTGACACCAACCAGAAACTCGGAAGGAACGATCTCTACCTCTTCCGTGACTTCTCCTTCGCCCCTGCGCTCCTTCTGGACTGATTCGAGGAGCGAACTCCTCGAGCGGGGGCGGAGCAGATGCTACTGCTGATCTTTCCCCTCTCTCTTTCTCTCTCTCTCTCTCCCTCGTTCTCTTTCTACGCAGTCGTTGTTTCAAATCGTCTTTCAACAAGATTCACCAACCCGTTTTCACTCCGCATCTCTTCTCGATGTCTTTTACTACAGAACAGAATGTTTCTCGGTAGAAATATATATAACCCCAGCGGAATACAGTCCTATAAAAGCATCTCGTGCGTTTACAAAACGCTAACAGTAAAAAAGAATCCTCGAAGTAGAGAAGCGGAGAAAATTACATCGAAATAGGGTTTTACACACATGCAAAGAATGGAGGTGTTTCGATGACAAGTGTAATTGGCATAGATATTACATGTTATTAGAGAATTCCACTTGGGAAATAAGTGCTGTATTATAAAAGCAACCATGGCTTGGTGCACAACCATGCACAACCAGTTTTTTTTCTTTTGCATTGCCATGAGCCCACAGTACAGTCCACATAAGCAAATTTATTGCAACAAATAATTTTGAATAATATCTGTAAAGTTTGCGAATTTTTGTGCGTTTGTAAAAATCGAAGGTCTCCCTGGACACCAATTTTTCATTTCCACCGATGCCATGTAGAAAAAAATCTTCCAAATTTGAAAGTTGATCACAGTGTTTGGTAAATGAGAGGAAAAGAAAAAAAAGGCGCAACGGACTCTAGTTTTCACGTTATGTTTGCAATCTTGTTTTCAATTTTACAAATACGAGGTCTGAAGAATAGGATTTTGCAGTTTTTCAACGAGGGCCCACGTATATTGTCCATTTTGAAATGTTGAAATTGGCTTTCTTACTGCCTCTATAACAAAAATGAAATACCCTCGTAAACACAAAAACTGAAATACATTAAAACTCGAAATGACATAATTCAAACGACTAGCATAGCAAGCCTACGTACGAAGTAACCTCGAGGCAATGATCAAGAGTCACGTTCTATTAAATTTAAAAGCTTGAAATACAATTAGAGTTTTGACTGTACCACATCGTAATTCAGAGTGGATTCGAAAAAATCAACGAGTCCTTTCTCTCTCTCGCCCTCCCGCTCTTTCTCGCTCTTGCTCCCTCTTGTCCTTTTGCAGTTTGTATCCTGCAGGGCAGCAGCTTCACGAGATATAATTTTGTACGACGTGTGTCTCGCGGATATTAGGTGTACACGGTAGTCGTCGCCTGCGGAGATATTCGATCGCAATCTTTATCTTCTTCTCCTTCTTCTTCTCCTTCTCGATTATTCTCCTTACTTATCCCCATACGTTCGAAGCTTCGGATGTTTGTGTATGAGAATAAGGTGAAATGACGAAGATAATGATGATTACCAGGACAGGGTGAAAGAGTGAAGCGATCCAAGTAATAGAGAGACAAGTGAAAGGGAGGTGCATACGTTTTATTGCGAAAACTGAACCACGAGATTGACGACATTGATATGCAGCCATAGATAATGCCAAGAATGCAACAGAAAGATCGAAAGAATAAAAAAAACTTGGAAAGTGCACGAGAAACAGATCTATGCACGCGTCTTATTCTATCGTGATGCACGAACACTTTTACCCAGGGTCTCATTAGTAAGTCGCGGTTATCTCGTAATTAAATCTCGTCGTTGCACCATCGAAATTCTGGTGCAAAGTTATTTTTTTTAATAGAAAATAAAAAATTCATCTTCCGTATGAATGTTCTTGAAAATCGAAAAAAAATCTTGTTCAAAAATATAATTTTTCGATCCATGACAAGCTGTGTGCTTGTCAGCAATGGATATTAACGAATCAGCATTCCAGATGCAAAGTGTTGAAATGGAATATATAAGTATCCATCAGAATACCGAGTTCATTGACGAAGAGAGTTAGGTATTCGGAAGCTTCTACACTGAGGAAATGATTTATTCAATTTTCATTACTGAACTTTGGTAAGGACATAAAACGAGTAAGCGGCACGCGTGCAGCTCCCGTCAGCCTGGAATCTTCCATCTAATGCTCAGCTGTAAAAGTGCGGGAGAGGAATGTCAGGCAGGTTGCTTATTAGACGTCGCGGTAGGGAGACTTCAATCAGATTATGTGACCCAAAACTGGACCGGAGGAGCTATGTGGGTTAACTCACTTACGTAAGTTCATTTCAAATTTTGTGGGACAAATTTTCTTCTCGGGCCCGTCGCTTTCCATCGTTTTTACTCTCTTGTATTTCTCTTCTGAGCATCCTTGTTCGATTTTTCTTCGAACATGAATTCAAGAATTTTATCAGACGATTTTATCATTCGTTCGAAAGAAATACTCTCCATCGACGAAAGTCTTAATTAGAAATATATGGCGCCAGCCACAGCCTCGTACAAATGGTCAACAGAATTCGGAATTCGTGATTCAGTCGATCTTTAAGATTTTTAGGATCGTCGTCCACAACGAAATGAAATTCAGACGAAAATTTAAACAGAAAAAAACTAATTCTAATATACTCATGAAAAAAATGGCTCGTGATAAATAACATGATTTTTGTTGATTAAAATTTTTGTTCATGCACTTCGAAGTGATCGATTCATTCTTCAATATATTTAGATAAATAATTCTCATATCTTTTCTCCTTGTCCTGTTTCGTTATCTAATTGGTTAAAAAATTCCCTGAATGCCGAACAGTTGGAAAAATAATAGAAACAAACGAGGCGGATAATTTTGAAAGAAAATCAGCCGATGCCGGGAAAAAATGGGAAGAATTCTTTCGACTGTGTACCGAAGAATTCACGCGCAGGAAACTTTAAAACGTAGGCATGCAAAGGAAAAAGCCGAACGTAAGAGAGCTGTCGAGAAGCGAGAGCTAGATCGAAGGATGAGAATTGAGAAGCGATCAATCGAGGCGGTTTGACAGGTTGTTGGTTATGTATCGCGGGCATATATCGGACTTGACGACAAGTGCCTCGCTGCATCGTCAACGTCCAGCGTTAACCGTTCCACGCGTCCCTCAACCCCTCTTTTTCTCTCCCTCTCTTCTCCTTCTTTCCATGTTTTACTTTATCTCTCGTCTCACTCCCTGGACGCTTTTGATCGCGTATACCTACACGGAAAAGGAACAGCCACGTGCGTCACGAGCAAGTGTCACTCGTCTCATTTGGGATACCTCCGGAACACCGTGGGAGAGCATTTCTGGCTAAAAACGAAATAACTTTTCACAAAATGCAGACTAGAAAAGCCAGCACAGAAGAAATTTTTCTGAGCTTTCCGCCGCATTGGAACCACGATCAGTCTACGTAGAAGCCACGAATTTGATAGAGTTGGACGATTTTTTAAATTTTAATCAGTCAATTTGCGTAAAAAAAATCCTACCAATCAAATTAAATTTCCACCAATTTTTTATATTTCCATCGATTCCCGATGGAAATATAAATAAATCCAGTCCTTTGGACCAAAAATGAAATGAGAATTCTCGAGAATTCGCGATTTATCGAAATTTCACTTCCGAGAAAAGTAAACATTGCTACTGTTGCGATTGAGTTATCCTCAGTAAATTAGAAAAATGTGTAATGCGAACCAAGAATGAAAAAATCAGCGAAAAGATAGTTGCGATGTCACGAAAACGAAAAGATAAACCAAGTAAAAAGTACGAGAATAAATAAGTGGAGTTAGGAGACCCGGTTTTACAAGCGCCAGCTCCAACAAGCGAATTAACTTCGGTGGTATATATTATGCCGTTTCACGGGTGGTTAAGTCCACGAAAGTAGCTTACGAAACGTTATATACAGGGCAGGAGAGAAAGAGAGAGGAAGAATGTTCCAGGATCTTCTTGGCGGTACAAGAATAGGGAAGAATCGTAGAAGCGAATAAGACGAGAGAAACGAAGGAAACGGTAAAAACGTAAACCAGATAGGAAAAAGAATTCACATGTATATATATGAAAATAGGTAGCAAGAAAGAGAGTCATGCAGCTCGGAAGCTGAGTAGATGAGAGACTTTGTAGGCTTCTTCTGATACTCCTGCTACTTTATTCCAAACCTCTTTTTCCTCTTTTACAGATCGCATCTTTTCCCCTTTCCACGAGAAGAAACAGTGGTAATTCCTTGTAAGCTGCACTAATCTCCTTATAGCACGCTGACTGCAGCCCTTTTCGTCGCTGTGTTTGTCATTCTCTACGAATTTATATATACTATGTACGTACGTCAGAGACTCTGCTGACTCTGATTTATCGAGATGTTTTCATTCTCTACCGCCGTTCGGACTTTCACCACGTGGTCTACCATGAGAAAAGATTCGAATGTGGAGTAGATAAGAAAGGCATGAGTAAAATATCTTTCGAAAGCCTCATAGTTGCCCTTCCGTTTTCCGTGTACTTTCGCAGTCATTGGAGCAAAAAAAATCGATTCTCTTTGAACGAGATAAGAAATTCAAACGTCCGTGAAGTATTTTGGTTGCAGACCTTCGAGCCTTGGGTTCAAAAATTAATGATATCGATTCAGCTTCTAAAATGTCCCTCGGATAAAACTTTTACCACATGACTCAATCTCGATTCCCATTAAATAAATTCGTCCGAATGTTCTTTCAACGGCCACATTATTTCATTGCGAATGCGTATTCGGTCGTTGAACTACGCTTCATGAAATTTTTGGAAATAATACGAGAAATGGTCAACGAACTCTCTCGAGTAGGTTATTCCGTGAAGCCCATCTCGCATCGCTCAACCGCGGAAAAATATACGTGACGTTATTGTAAGCGAGTCCATTTCGCTATTGTGTACAGCGAAGGACATCCCGCGAGAGTGCTACTATCTTTCGTACGAGAGATCCCTCGAATTGATGACGATTATCGTCGTGAGTTGCCAGAAAGAGACAGTCGAGCCGGAACTATTAGCCACGACGCTTTTTCTCAACGTTGCCAAAATGCATCTTTCTGCCCGCCCCGATCCGTTCTCCACTCGTATGTGTATACACGCGTTTTGTCTACACGTTCGTATATGAATGGAGGCATTTCTATCTGAGTAAGATAAATATAAAAATCCCCTTATGCTCGATTATAGGTCACGTTTATTCATCCTACGGATTATTCGCTCTCTATTGCACTCCCTTTTCTTTAAAACTTCCAGAAAATTAAAGCAACCATTGCACCATCCAAAATGACTGTATCGACGAGACTAAAAAACTTTGTGGTCATCGCTTCCAACTTTTATCCCCCAGTCGGAGTTTCGAGAGTTCTTCTCAAGAAAATTCGTTTTGAAATTGGTATAACTGAGTCCCATAGAAAAGACTGAGGGGAGGTCTTTGGCCTCCTCACTCTTATTTTTGATGATTATTCGAGTTATGTAACAAAGTAGCTGATTCTATTTCTAGCGAGGTCTCACTGAAAACTGACCATTTACCAATCAAATCCGTCAAGGGAACTGGTGCCTATCAACTCGTTCGTTTGTCTGAAGAAAAGCAATGCAGACGACGGGCGGGTTCTGGGCCATATACGTCAACGGGAGTGAGTAATATTTACCTTCGTTTACAGCCAGCTTTCGTTTCTACGATCAATAAAAGATCTGCCAGTTATAACAAATAGAGTTGAGACTCTAAAATGGATATAATACTTCCACGTTTGTCGGCTGGACGTACCGCTCGTATAATGTTCACACGCACGAACGATCGCAAAATTTAACGCCGGAAATCATACACGCCGTAGACCGAACGTAAATTTCTGGACGATTAATCTTCATCCTGTGTCTTGAAAATGCATGGGTACGGGAAGGAAGTGAGCGAAATATAGAACTTGAAAAATTTTATGTGATTAAGTTTTGCTGGCTGCCATTCCTCAGGTTTTAATTTTTCTTTTTCCATGGCGCAGGGGGGTTTCATGCTCGCCATCGTCGCCCCATCAACTTCACAGCTCTTTCCTCTTCCCATACTTCCTGTCATCTATCATGTTATTTTATGCCATTGCATATATGCGCAAGATATTACATAGTCGTGGCATGATAAAATGAATAGCTCCGAGCTTTTATCGGAAGTATGGAAGACAGAGAAAGAGCTCGACTTGAATCATCCACAACGACAAATCGTCGAAGTTTTGAGTATATTTTCGAAAAGAATCAATCCAGCGAAAATATCCCCACCGAGTTTTCAACGCAGTTTCGCCAAGTTCTCCAAGGGGGTGGAAAAAGGTGGAGGCGAAAGGGATATGAAAGAGCGTGTATGGGACACAAATCCATAGAGAAAAATCGGAAATGGTCATAAAATACGTGCGCATGGATGCATTTACGAACTCAATTCCCAGGGGTAAGTGCGACACCGAGAGAAAACATAAAAGTAGACAGTAAACAATATTCCTGAAATTTCGTGAGCATCGGCAAAAAAATTACTCCCTCGAAATGACAAATATAATACAATGATTAATTCATGACGTGAGGCATCATGAAAGTAAAATCTATATTTATCGTCATGCTGTTATTGATTAAAAAAACTTCAGTATACCAAGTTCCCTCAATTACTGAAACACTTTTCAAAAAAAAAAAAAAAAATCTAAAAATATTGTTTGGAGTACAAATTTCTGTTCCTTCTGATCGTACATATTCGAAAGTTTATTATCAATGGAATTAGTTTTGCTTCATTCTGAATCTATATTTCTCGCTTATGAAAACGTAGAGAAAATTTGAAAAAGTAAAAAAGGATGAATCGTCGATTGGTCTCCAATTTGACAATTTTTTTATTCCAGGACACAAACTTGTATCGATTTTCCAGAGCCTCCTTTTTAGTTTCAAGTACTCAGCGATTCCACGTAGCAGGAAAATATGTATTTAGAGAGAGAGACGGTAAGAAAAATCGGCCCCAACACTTCGATCTTAACGTTTCCTGTTGAAACTACGCTTACGTTTTAACTTCTTTAAATAATAGTAAATAAGCAAGAGCGGCGGGGCTAATCAAGAGTCCACTTCGTAGGAATGAAAAAAAGAAGAAATTAAAAGGACGTTTTGAAGAGGCTCGCGTCAGGTGGTCGCTTCTCGTCGATCTCTCGTTAATTTCGAGTTCACGAGAAAAAAAAACTCTCGTATGTCCCATGGGATAAGGGACGAGGCGAAACCCATGTCGCTCAATTAGCGTCAAAATTCCTCAGCTCCTGCTGAACGTTTACCACCCAGCTGTTCGACAATTTCAAGCATTGGGAATGATTATTTAGGGAATCGAAATTTGTCGAGGAACAAAAAACAGAATCAACTTCAAATGAACAATCCATTTCCGTGTACTTTTTTAGACAAAAGTATACGCACCGTTTCTCACGAAGACACAAGATCTGGCACATCGGCAAACTGTGCCTCTTTTGTAAATATAAATGGTTGATTTTTTCTTCTCCTATGAGCAACCACGAGAGAAGGAATTCCGCACCTCTAATTATCCCGAGGAGCCGAGAAAAAGACTCTCCGGTGAGCCGGAGTGAGCTAGCACGGGTGTTCAACGACTTTCTCACGTCAGGGAGCGTGACGCGTAACTATTTCTGCTTCTATGTATAAACGCGCGTTACATATAACATTCTGCGCCTACTGGGCTTAAATTTCATTTTCACTCTCACGAATTGGATCGCCCATTATTCCGAAAAAGTGCATTAAGTAAGCTCATTTGTTGAATTCATCTAAAATGCAGTTTCTAATAATTCAAATGTTTGAAAAAGTCTTCCAGAACCATAGAAATTTAATTGAAAAATATTCCACCTTAAAGCATGTGGAACATTGTTTAGAAACATTGAAATAAATTCGCCTAAGAGCGCTGTAAAGTCAAAGTTCATAAATTTTACCCAAGAAACAAAATAATTACAAACTCGAGTTTGAGCTGAAAGATCGAAAGTCATCGACTCTCTGTCTGCATAGAACGAAATAATTGAAACGTGCAAGATTCAAGTACACCCTCGTTGATGTAAGTGACTAGTTCTCTTTCCCTTTCATGCACGCCCACCCATTCCATTTTCCCCCTTCCACGTAGAATCTTTCACTTTCTAAGTTAAAAAAGAAACGAGAAAATATCGCTAATCTCTTTAAAGCGAAACTCTCCTGAGTCATTGGCCGCGGAGTACCTGCGCTCCTGCGCAAAGCTATAGCTGCAGGTAGGTAAAAGGGCCACCGACTATTCTCCCACTAATTTTTCCAGCCTCTGTTGTAAGTTTCGGAACGGTGCGCAAGGAGCACGATGAAAAAAGAATGGAAATACGTGGAAGGTGGTACGGAAACTATACACGTATACACTTGCTGCTCGAGGGAAGACTTGGGACCAGTGAGACTCCACAGGTGCTCTTGTGGACAGTACACTGAATTCTCTCGCCTCGCCCCCCGAGATATTTTTCTTCGTTCTGATGTATAGAAATATACGAATGTACAAATGGAAAAATGTGTGAGTCTATGTCTGTTTAAAACATCCTGACGTCCATCTCGTCTGCTCTTTGAGCTTAGGTTCCTGATGACCAGCAAAGCCGAGAGGAATCGTGCCGAGAGAGGCGTCAGAGCAAACAACGAGAGAGGCAAACTTTCTAACGCCGAACCTCGACGGCAGTACATCGGCGCGGTCAGGGCACACACGTTTAGCGTCTTCGTGAGCGAAAATTAGACGTTTAAAAAAAGGCGAAGGAGCCGAGAGATCTCGGAGAAAATATTGGTTTCGTTGGTTCCGTGCTGAGCGGCGTTCGCCATTCGAGTTAATGCGGATTCCGATTTTGAATTTTCATTGAATTTTTATTCCAAATACTTGGCTGAATTGAAAAACAAACTGTTCATTTTATCCCAGGATTTGTAAGTGTTCGATGAATTACTTTTTCTCGTTGCACAGTCACAAAAACTACTTTATCATACACCGCGCATTCAAGAGACTCGCTCACTCGGCCTAAGGAGTTTATAACAGCGTTATTCATAAGCGCACGAGTCAAGCGTACATTCGCGTTTGCGGTACGAGCACGTGTAAGTTTATGTGCGGATGTGGGGGTGCCAATGTATATAAAGTTGCATTTACGGGCACATACGAAAAGTCGAAGACCCTGAGGAGCTTATCGTGGGTGTCGGCGTGTAGTAGCCGGAATGAGAGAACGGGCTCCCGTTGCAAAAATGAAGTACGCGCCAAGAAAGGCATACCGCACGAGAAGCAGAGCTCAAGGTGAGTGAAACAAGTGCGATGGAACGATCTACGTATAAAGTACGACCACCGAGAGCTTATATCGAAGCTCGTAAAACGAGAAGCTGAGCGAGGGAGCGAGACCCGACTGCGCGGGAGACGATGGAGGAGAAAGAGGGATTTTGCAATTGCCGAATGAATCAACAATCGGTGTGTGGCACAGACGATAGAAGTCGAGACCGAGGGTTCAAATATGGCATCAACAGGAGCACCACCAGCGCAGTAAAAATAATTTTATTGTGTCGGAAATGGATTTTAAAGTAGTCGACGCTCGTAGCTCGATGTATTAAAGGCGCTTACATTATATCATGTACATTTTCAAGATGAACCTGAACGGCAACGAGGCGAGACATTTAATTGCGAATCCATTTTATCTCGCGTGAGATATAACACGAATTCAAATAATTTTTATTTAATGACGGTTAAGAAAGTCTATTGACACGGATGTTGTTATAGATAACAAGTTTGACGAAGAAAAATGAGTTTGAAAGATCGTCGAGCCAGAGAAGAATGTTCATAATAAGTTTCAGCCCTCAACCGACCGTTACAAGGATACGTTGGGTACGATTGCCTCTAGGGCATTTGCGATGAGACGAATATTGCACCCTTGAAGAGGAAGGGAATACTTCGACAAGGATTCAAACCCTCCAGCATAGTAAACGTACTTGTTATGTACTTTTTTCTCGGTCAAAACGAACATTCGTACATGTAGCTGCGAGCGCCAGAGGGAACTATGGGATGTTCGTCATCGTTACTCGGATATGCCAGACACAATGCATGAATTTCGCGAGTGACTCGTTGCAAAATACTGTAGCAGTGATCTCTTCTACATTTACTTTGACATTGCCCTTGGGGCAAATTTTACAGAGTACCTTGGTAACAAGTACGCATCAAGATTTTTACGTGTAGCATCCTACAAATAAGTTCAAAAATCATTCATCGTTCGAGAAAATTGATCCAATCGAAAAACTATGCAAAATGTTCTGATCGCCAATAATTTTCGTTGCCTTTTTTTATGAACTCATTTTTCTAGCCAATTTTGGAAATCCACTGCGTTGATATAATTAATTAGAAGAATTAGAGAAAAAAATAAACCAAAATAGGTACAAAATAATTGGAAGAAAAAAATGCACAAAATTCGACCTTCGAAAGTATTTGAAGAAGTTCATCTGCTACCGAGTTAGTCAAAAGAAAAATTATTGCGACTAGCGGTCCAGTGAGTTTGGCAACGCCGCCACCTCGCGTAACCTGTACTGCGTATTGACAGAATTTTTCACGTGCGTTGATGTCACAATCAGTGTTCAAACGTTTAGTGTAATTAAAACATGGCAGAAATGTCTAAAAAAACAAGTTTTTATTAATTACATCAATATTTTCTCATCCATCCTTCATATTTTATTGGAAGTGCCTGGTGTGAATTGCGTGGATCGGAAAACGTAGTCTTCGGTTTCAAAAAAGGCCGCGGTTGCAAAGTTGCCACCATGAAAGTAACATATGGGTTAACCTCCCAATAGTCACAATTTTTCGAGAAAAAATCATTAATTGCGAACTTAATAAGTATTGAATGGATTTTACAAAGCTGTAAACATATTCATCAGATATTTTTTCATCCCTTATGAAAGTTTGTGCAAGAACTGTTTGTCAATGCCTGCAAATTTCGCATATATAAAGACGGGAAAGCTACTAAGACCCGTAAGAGACAGTATCAACTTGGAGAATCCGCTTTAATTTTGTTTCTCACGAACAAAGTATCCTCGGGCCTTAAAATTTGGACAGGATATTTTTTTATTATTCATTACTGCATTCAAATATTATAATCAAAATCACTTTGTTAATTCAATCACCCAGATGAACTTTTTCTTAATAACTGTCACTCTTTTCAGATCTGAAAATAATAAATTCCATATTCGAATTGATATAGAATCGCATAGATTATTCGTGCGTGTTAATAAATTTTCATTCCTATTGGGTTGAATTATTCAACAGGAAATAATGGAATCACTAGTATTTTGTAAGTCAGTTTTGAACTTAAGGGAAAAATGTATATTCGGTAAACATCTCACGAGGTACATAATTGAGGGTTGCGTGCGATATATATGTTGACAAGGGTGATTATGCAGTGAGGGCGATAGGCCGAAGTCGACTGCGTCGTCTCGTGATTTTTGCACGTGTGCAGAAGCACAAAGTAGAGCGAGAGGGGCGGGTTTTATAGTTGCGGGGTTGTTGAGGAATACGGAGTCTCACTCGCGCGAGAGACTCTTGAGAGCCCTCTCGTCTCGCTTCAGGGTGACCAAGTCAAGGCCCCGTGTGTAACTGAAAAGTGTATTCGTTATGGACATATATGACGACTAATAAAAAGCGTATGTCTATATAAACACGGAGAAAATATATTTATGTAATATTCACTCGCGACTGTAGAACCCTTTCGGGGTTGCCCTCTCGTTCGAGCCACCCCCGCAAAAGCCAAAGGCAGAAAAACGTGCTCTATGGCCACTCGACGACCCACTTTCGACTCTCGTTTCGTCCGTGTGTATTCTTCGCCTCGATTACCAAAAGGAAAGAGGCGGAATATCGCCCGCACGGATTCTTCCCTTTCCTGCATCCTCTCGCGTTGCAAGTTTCCCAACACACGTGCAGAGGATGTGAACAAAAAACGAAGCTACACTTACAGAAGGACGCGATTTCCGAGGGCTCGGTGTCTTGAGCTACGCGTGTTACGCCTCTCTGTCAACCAGTCTTCGAATCATATATAAATATGTATCCTTTGCTGGATGCAGGTGGACTCGGAATCGCGATTGGAGTAGCGCCAGTGCCCCCGCATTTTATGCATGTACACCGGCTCTCGAGATTCCAGCCTCGTTCTCCAGCCAGCAAATCGTGCCTTACTACTGACGAGGGGAAAAAAAAAACGCGAAGGCGAAAAAGATACGAGCGAAAAGCATTTCAATATTGCAGATTTCTTTGATCTTCTATAAACTATATAAACAAATTCGTTCTGTGAACTCATCGTCAATAGTGGAGACTCATTCAACCGAGGAAGCTTTTGAAATCGATTTTCAAATACTCGTTATTGCTGCTCTAGTTTACAATCGATTCTGTTTCGAAGCTTTCTTTCATGCGGATTTACGAACAAAAACACTCGCAGACAGTCGCACATTTATGACTTTTATGGCATGACGTCCAAAATGAAAAAAAAACCTCATCGTTTCGCCCTTAATACTTCAATATTCAAACAAAATGTTGGCACCTGCAGGCATTTTATGTAGAACAGAGGAACGCCACTAAGTACTTTCGTGTCAGACTGTCATTATGAAATCACATGCTAATTCTATCAGGCTCATGACCCCGAAGAAATTTCTAGGAATATCTCGTTTAGATTGAAGTGTTAAAAAAAACATGTCAAGTACTCGAGTCGATATTAATTCAACGCGTGACATCAACACTACAATATTTTACGCCAAGAAAATCAAGCAAAACAATTTCCTCATCAATTCAACGACCGAGTAATTTGAGCTTTCTTAAAACTATGCGCAATCAGTTGATGCAAAAAGGTTATGAAACGGCAAGACTAATGATAGAATGCAGACGCTCGGAAGGCTGTGCTCCACGTGAGGTCTCGAGGGCTCAAAATTTCGTGGTTGGCAACCGGGGTGCTGAGAATGGAGAAACGGATATACACCGCGAACCGGCCCCCAATCTCGCATAGCGAGGGTGCGAGTGTATATTGGCGTTCACGTACACACGATTATGTTGACGTATGTATGGAGGCAAGAGGGAGAAACACACCGCATCGACGACACCGCGAACGCGCGACAATGGGGCGCTGACAGACCGGAAGGGTGGAAAGCTCGCGCTCGCTTACATTTATTTGTGTGTTCGCGCTTGTAAATCTGAAAATCACGGCTTTATATATGCGTGATTTGGCGCGAATATGTATCGAGTGGAAGGAGAAACGACAAACGAGTTTAAACGAAGGGATATACAGAGAGGCCGCGACTCTCTAGGCTGGGGATTTTTCGCGACAGCGACGTTTCAAGCGGAGTAATTACACGGTTCAACTAACTTTGCGGATTTTCCTATATGAGACGAATCTGAGTATGGAGGCTGATTTATACACAAATAAACTTCGGCAATGGGCGAGGCGATCCTATGAATTATTATTCGCCACACATATAGTTTGTCATCTGTAGAATAGGCGTAGAAGAAAATGTAATCTCGTTTCTCGCGGTATCAATATTAATGTCATGTAAGCTCTTGTGATTATGATTATTCTCGTACGAATGGGATGCTGCATCATCATCGATGCATACATCAAAAAGTCACGGGCGAACGAAAGCTCGCTTTAATTCAAGTCTTGGCGCGACGTTGTTGCTCCGGCGTCGCATAAATTAATTCGGTCACGCACAATGTTTTCTTCTTTATTTTCATTTTTATTTCTCGCAGAGATCAAGGCGAATTCGACTTTACCAAGGTCGCGTTCGTTCGTTCTCGAGATCTCGCGCTTCCTAGCATTGCTGTGTAGACCTTCGGAAGTTTATCAGCGCACTGATGTTCTCGGTACGACAGTTTGCCCGAATTTATATTCACTTTTCATGACCGTGGCGACAGAAATGTCGACGGGGATGAAGTGACGCAAGATCCTTCCGGAAGTATATAAATAAACATTCGTGTACATACTTCCCTGGCGCCACGAACACAACTTTTCCTTGAAATATGAGTTATAAAATACTTTTCTTTTTCCCTGTTTATTTCTCTTCCTACTGACAAACGCGATTGCAACTTTCCTATCGGAATTTACGATGCCAGACGCTAGCCTGAGCTAAACGAGTATGATGCTGGGCTTGCTAAATTCTTGTATGACATTTAGCACATTGGTTGGTCAATTAAAAGGAAATTAATAGTTAGCTCGAAGTAACTAAATTACTTCGAATATTCGAGTCATTTCGATTAATCGTACACCCACATTTTCAACGATACCAATTTTTTAAAGGCATTTCGAATTTTTCACGAGGCAAATTAATGGTCGAAGACGCGATTTGAAAATGTTGCCGTTCCGATAAAAATGTGTTTGCGGCTTGCAGCACTTTCGAAACCGATACGAACACGATCTCAGATAATTGAAGGAAATCTGAACACTCGTGGGCTTATGAGGCAAAGGCAGATCGGTTCAGAAGGGTCAAATGTAATTTTCTTCAAGTTTGAGCGTTTTTGTCCAAATTAAGAATTATCTGAATAAATGAATAGCCACGTACGAGATTGTCTACACATTTTGTAAAATTCTCTATTTTCTTTAATGACCCTGGTTCGGATAGCAAAATCTTTTTTCTCTCACTGAAAGTGAGCTTTTGATATTTGTGGTATACTGAGATTACATAACCTCTGCTTCTGGAGGATTCGGCAGCTTATTGGCCGAGCGGACCATTAGAATTAGAAATGTGATAACTTACCTTATAACGAACATGTGTGTCCCGTGGTCCCTCGATGGACAGTCATTGGGTCTCACAGTTTGGTCCTTCGGAATACGAGGCAGTAAGCGATGTACACTCGTGAGCCGGCACTTCGCGTCGCGTGGTGAAGGCGGCGGCGTCGGCGGCTCGCCGTTAAACGGGTTAACGCTTACAGCCGCCGGTACACCGGTAATTTTCCCTCTCGGCCCCGTTCTCGTTGACGATGTATACAACCCCCGAAACCGGCTCGCTCGGTTGGCCGACGTTGATAGCACAGAATACTTAATTTTTGATTATCAAATTGAAACTCTTTTACGATTGATTTATATGCGGAGTCACCAACGAATGAGCGTGGAAAGTTTACTTTTCTATATCGTTGGCGATGTAACTTTAATCGAACGGTTCAATATTTTCGATCCTTTTAAGATGCTCCCTGATAAAACTTGTTTGTGCCACCAGCTACGTAAACTTTTTGAAACAACAAGAAATTAAACTAAACGTTTTTTACGGGGTTTACAATTGTTACTTTTTCAATTTTTCTTAACTCCGTTTCCGGTGTGATTGCAATTCCGCGGGAGCAACCTTCAAATCCGCGATCTTACGCCTGACGATTGTCTGGCCGTTCGGAAAGCGCGACGATTGCGAGGACGAGGAGTACAACGAGGATCGGAGGACGTCGGTGTCTCTCGCGGCGGTAGCGGTGGGTGGTCGATAGCGCGGCGCTCTACTGACGTCGCGACGCTTCGTCGTGTCGCGGCTATCGCGGCTCCTGCCGCCACCGTCGTTCCCTAGCCGCCGCAACCACCGTCGTCGACGACGACGCCGCCGCCGCCGTTTTCATCCCTTCCTCCCTCGTATCGTGAAGCTCCGCACTCGCCCACCCTCACTCCAATCCGGAACAACCCGGAAACTGACGAACCCCTCTCAAACTACCCTTATTTCGTGCTCTCTTTATCCGTCTCTATCTCTTTCTATTTTTGTCCGTGCTTTCTCCTCGCTACATCAGCAGCGGCAGCCCCCGAAGGCACCAGCACCGCGAACTTCATTCGCGAACGTGGATCGTCGCGACCAACCATACCCGCGAATTTACACGGACGTAAACACTCACATGCACGGACCAAAAAGTCTCATGAGATGGAGAGGGGCCCGATACGAGATGAGAAAGAACGAGTGGGAGATAGGGATGATCCACTTCAACGATATATCGTTTCATTGGCTGCTAACACGCAAAAAGCTCTAACCCAAATCGTAACGCATGCTGAATTCCGCACGTTACGTCCTTTCCTCTTTTCATACTCGATATGTTCCATATACTCGTATACACTTTATGATGTAAATCGATGGCCTGAGGCCAGAACGTCGTGAAATCCATTCTTATAATGATTCGCCTACGTCCTTCCAACCCTGAGCGCATTGACACGCGCACATACAAAAATGCTCCGATTTCATTGTATTGTGCTAGTCAATCGGGATAGCCGACTACACATAGTAAATTACTGGTCACTCAGATACCTCGAACTCTGAATGACCGCTATGGTGATACGATAAACGTGAGTACGAAACGGATGATAGTCGACATGACAATTACAACCGTTGCGATTGAACACGGACGTCACGAATCCTTAACTTCATAATGATTGTCGGGTCGTTACGCGAATGCGGATTAGACTAAAATGACCATAATTCATCGTGAAAGGGTTTGAACCCCACTAGACGTTCCAATGAATGGATCCTTCCTCATTTAACTTTTCCCTTCTGCATCTGGCAGCACTTGCTGTCTGTGGGAATTGGGAATCATAACTATAGATGGGTTTTGAGTCCGGTTCTACGCCCACGAATATACGAAATAATGTGCTTTTTGGTAATGAATTGAGAGTTACTGAACAGAACCTTAATGATGAATACTAAATTAGAGAAAATTATGATCGACCTCAAACAGTATTTAGACCAACATTCGGGGACCTGCGAGATTAAAAAGGATCGAAAGTAATTGAGAATAAATTTGATAGAATTTCAGCTATTCGGGTCTTGCCACACGCGCATTTGCAGGCACAGCACAACTACGAATGGGTTCGGGAGAGTGAGCCGTTGGGTAGAAGAGTGTCGGTGGGACAGTCGTCCGAACACGTGGGTGCAGTCTGCGACGACTCTTCATCCCTCTGCCCATTCTTCACCCCTTCCAACCCCTTTTCCCGTCACACACGGGACAGCCGGCAATGGCCACGTGCCAAATAACTCACTTGGCACGCGTAAACAATTACTCGGAAAATTCGCGTTATCGCGTTCCGTCGCCCCCGTGTCCACGCTGCGCATACTCTATTAACGTGGTATGTACGTTGGATTGAAATGAACACACACACAGCAACAGTTTCGATTTTACAACTCTCGTTTCACGAACGCCCACACAAGAGTCCTATTTCGCAAACGTTCGAAGAATCTGACTATTCCCATTCACAAATTTCACGACTTTTCACCGAGGAAGAGACCATTTTTTAGCTCAACTTGGCCACGATCATACGTCACCAGATTTCGTGGAATACGTTCGACCGACACGGAGCAGCCGAATTCCGAAAGTATTTCAATAACATATTGACACAAAAACGTGTTATCGAAGTAGGGACAAGTGGTTTCGCCCCGGGCGGTAGATTGCCTCAGTTATACTGAAAACTCACATTTCCCCGTTCATTTGCGATCATTATCCCACCAGTCACGTGTCCCAAAGCAAAATATTAGAAAGTAAAAGACTCAAGATTTTTCGCGATGACCAAGCCTGTCCAGTGGATCGATTGAATTTTAAAATTGAATCGTCGATTTAACTCGCTCAATAATTATCACCTTCCAAAACTTCATTTCCAAAATTAAATTCGATTGTTTTTTCATCCAATGTCATGACATTCGACCGCGGTTGCACTGAAATCATTGACTCAGCGAGTAATCGATTCATCACTCATCAACAGCGTGTATTTCATCCTTGCTTCGAGACTCCCAAACGTTATTTTCGTGACACTAGATTTTTTGGTGGATACTCAAAAAATGGAATGTATCGATACATCACGTTACGTGAGCGCATATCAATTGGGAAAAACTCTTCCATTGATCGCTATGGAATTTAGATATTGTTATCGTCTCGAGTCGATACAACGACGGTGCTAGTCTATACATCCTGGAATCGTGGCGTCTTATAGACACGAACGTACATGTACTACACTTGGCTCTATCTGACTTTTCTCCACCGGGGGAAACGAACCCTGGAAGTTGTAAGGGCGTACACACCCGACGGCACGAAACCTTGGTACCTTCGAACTGTGCCGTTTACAGTTTTGGCTGTCCATGTATGTAATTATGTAAGACTTGTCTAACTCGTGCTCCAGATACTTATAGCGAAAGCGCCACATTGTTGAAGATAGTCAATGGCATATCACTGCGCTATACACATTTACAATCTCCTCCATTCATTGATTCGTAGACTTTCGCCCTGCTGTTCTCTCGTGGGGTCGTTGCACCTGCGAGCAAAGGACGTTTATTTTGTACGTAAGTGACTTTGTCTTACTAGCTTGTGTCGTAACTCAACTCGTACATAGATATACACTGGTGTGCGCATGCTTTCCTCGGCTGAGTTCTGCGTACCGTTACTATTGATAAGATTCATCAGGAGACTTGTTTGAGGTGAACCAAGATCGAGAGAAAGAGGGAATGACAACATGCTGCAACGGAGCGAGTAGTTTCTTACAATACACGACGTCGAATTCGACCATCGACCTACTGCTTCCCTCCAGCAACGAAATTCTCCCCCTTTCTCGCTCGACGGTCTCGGAGCTCCTACAAGAGTCCGCAGATCGATTTGGGACTTGGCCAAATTCGATTCTCTCTCGATCGGTATAGAAACAAAAGGAGGAGAGAGCGCGAGGGTAGAAGAGAGAGAGAGAAATCGGTGTTCGCGAATCTAGGAAATCCTGGGAAAGGGGAGAGAGAAAACGTTGAGTGAGGAGACCTGAGCAGAAAAGAAGAAAGAGAAAACTCCACGGAGATATTACTGAATCCCAATCGTGCAGCTTCGATTTCGTTGGAAAGGAAGAGCAAAGAAAAGGGCGAACGAGACAACGAAAGGAATATCTCACGAATCCAGATGGATCTCGCTGAACTTCGTAGCTGGCACGCTTCGATCTCGTTCTTATCTCTTATTTCGTATCGCTTCGTCTCATCCATCTCTTTGTTTCGTCCCTTAATTTTGACTCTTTCCTAGATTCTCGTCATTCACGATTACCTTTTCGAGTACCGTTCACGTATTGAATTTAAAATCGATTTTTTTAGCAATCATAATAATGACAATGGAGATAACAACGAACATAGTGAATCATATTTGATCAGTTCAATCCAAGATATGGTTAGTTGTCAAGTATATTCTGATAAAAGTGCACATAAATGGGAAAGAATGTGAAAAGAAGCAATCTTCGCATTTTCTTCAACGCATATAAGTCTATGAGCGAAAATTTCTCATCATCCTCACCCACAATAATGCAAAGGTTATCGACAAAATGGCTGAGTGCCAAAAATAACAGACGGTTGCATTGTTCCTTTGGTTGATTGTAGAAATATCCGGCCAGTATCTGGGCACTCCAGAGTATCACGATATACAGTCCACCCTACAGCAAGATCACAAGCAAAATATACTCCATCTGTACATTATACGGACTACATAATCTTGCATTCGGGTATTTTCGACCTTCAAGATTTTTCTACCATTTTGCGATATTCAAATTTCGCGATCGCTATCTGAATGCAGTCCTCTCCACAAGTAGGTCTTCCACTTCGTCCTCTATTTTCACGTATTCATGCACGTAATCATCGGACTGTTCATATCGTAAGCAGCAATTTTTTATTCTTTTCTTCGAGTCTCCTGCGGCTCTGGGACTTGGAAACACACATTGTGCGAACGTTCAAGCGCGCACTGATCGTTTTCCCTTCTTTTCACGCTGAATACGTTTCTCACAATAATTTACGTTGACGTGTACCGAGAATTGCGAAGGGGGAAGAAACTCGACGTAAACGGAATTCCAAGAATTTTCAGAAAGATGTATATAGAATTATGTACAAGTGAAAATGGACGACGCGAGAAGAAAGAGAGATGGCAAACTCTCATTTCGTGTGGGACGAGAGACAAAAAATCGTAGAGCCGGGGATGGAAGAGCCTGTCATTGCTCTCGGTTTTATGACATTAACGATAGGGTGACACCGAAACTAGGATAATTCGAGCGCAACTCATAGACTAAACGATCTCGAGTTTTTTTTTGTTAATAAAAATATATGTGTGCATATGATTTATTGCTCGAACGATCGTGTTTCCACCCACAAGCCGAAATGAGTATGAGGGTGTTATAGAAGCATACGCGTAGAAGTCCAATGAATCAGTGAATGAATGAATCGACTTTGCCCTACTTTGTCGAAGCGTGGGAGTATCGTATCTCGGATTCAGGAGATAGAAGCAGCATTCCCGACCGTTTGCCGCCGCGATGCCACCCTTCGCGAGTTGTCTGACATTTTCGTCTGACATTTTCGCGCAGCAAAATCGCCTAGTACCTCTGTCCCATCATCCCCTTGTAAAGCGGCGTCTTCGTGGGCGTTGCTGACTATACTGTGCGCTTGCTATGCTCGTCGTGTATCCGCACCAGACACACAAGATTCTCGTCGCATCAGCGCGGGAGATGGAAAATTCGCGAGAGGACGAAAGCAGAGGATGTTGTATGGATCGGGGAAAGAGGACGAACGAGTGCGGGAGAGATGAGAAGGGGAGAACGAAAGAGTCGGAGAGAGGCACAGGAAGAGATAGGAAAAGAGAGGAGATCGCCAGAAAAACGCGAGAGATAGTCAGGGAGAAGGAGCGAGGAGTCAGAGAAGATGCGCGAAGAGGAGAGCGAATCTGGGAAACGACCGCGGAGAAATCCATTTCCTCCCTTACTCTCTCCTGCCATTTTCCGGAAAAACAACTTGGTGAGTGGTTCCACGACTCTCGCCGTCTCTCTTGCTAGCTCTTTCTCTCTCTCCTGCTCTGTCCTTCTCCCTTTCTTTCTCGTTCCTACTCTCCCTCTCTTTCTCTCTTGTTGCTACGTCGACGACGACGTCGTAGACGCAGACATCGTCGTTGTCGTCGTTTCAGGGCCGCAAAAGCGCGTCAACTGCCCGACTATATACAGTATTAAGTGTTTGCACGTTTCGATTTATATCTATATAGACTGCCTCTGCCCCTACTCACTTTTTGCCAACGGTTGAAACTGACGAGTGCTCATACAAGGGTTGCGTGAGACTCCCGATACGATTTCGTCATAGGGTGAATACACCAGTGAATTGGCTCGAGCATTTCATGATACAAACGATGCTCTTTTTTCTCGATCGAAGGAGGTTGAGCAAATTAATTCGATCGTACCTGAAAACAGTGTACCCGCGATAACATCAAAAGTGAGTTGCTTTAGTATCGTGTATTGGGAGTGCTGTTTGTTCTTACATCAGTCACCACCAACGTTCATAAATCATTTTGACGAACATTCTTTTTTTCTAGACTCTCTAGTTTCGCTCGTTCTATAGAAATCGAGAAAAGTACATTGACGACAAAATAATGAGTTTGAAGACAAAAGTTTAAAGCGATAATTTCCAAGATCGTTGCGCGATTTGTGCTTGGGATCATTCGAGTTGGGTTAAAATTTTTTACCTTCGAATCTCCCATACCACGGGCACATCCTTCCTACGTCTTTAGCTCAAGCGCGACATATAACGCGTGTTTTGTTGAGGCAGGCTACAGCCGAGACTCGTACATAAAATAAAGTACTCTCGCACCGCCGCGAGTATGTAACCCAAGATTTTTTTCTCCTAATACAGCGTAAGTCGTCGTTCACGGGTTTGAGCATCTCTTTCATCTCACTCTTGAACATTCTGTCGCCCTCTCTTTCTTGTTTCTTCTCTCTATCTCGTAAGGCTCACCGCCGCAGCGCCCATACGCACGTACGCAATTGCAATGCGCGGTATGCGGCTGCAGTTAACATAACAGACGTAAGTGAGAGCCTGCTGCCGGTGAGGAAATTTTTTTAACAATCTTTTTTTCTTTGAGATGTTAGGTTGACACGTTCCTGTGTAAAAACCTCGTATGGGTGAACGTTTTACGAGAGATGGAGAAAGAATGACCGAGAAGTACCGTTAGAACCACTTCCGTATGGCCAATCCTCATCTTCCATGATATATTCCCTTCAATTAAACGATCAAACACTAAATAAAACGACAATTTCTCAGGTTATAAAAAAACTGAAGTTTGCCCACGGTCGAGCTACTCTTTTGGTAGACCTTAAATACGCTCGATTATTCGGGAATTAACCCTCTCGGATCGTATGACGCTTCTGCGCAACGCGCGCTCCCAGGCGCCCCATAAAACTGCATCGGTCAGTAAGGTCGGAGTTCTAACTGCCTAGTTCTCCATCAAACAAGGTTAGATTGCACCATAGATACTCCTAAACCAAGACATAAACTGCTTTAACATATCGGAATATCAATATGAAGCTGGCGTTTCGTGTTGAGTTGGCGCTGTGTGAAAACGTGCTTTAGTTATCGCAAAAGAAAAGTGAGTACACATTTGTTTTTCATACTCCAAACGTTACATCCTTTTAAAGGGCAGGCAACATGATAAGGTGTTAGGTGCTAGATTCATTCGTAAATTTTCCTCATTTTACCGCCCAAGTAGACCTGGTGTTGCGCGTACCCAATATACAAAAATTCGTATTTCCCAACAAAAAAAAACTGAAATTTCGCAATGGATTCGTAAATTAGGAAGTATTTTGAGATACAATTATGAAGAGAATAATTTTCCTTCAACACAAAATAGACCTCGGTTTGAGAGGGTTAACGAGTTATAATTTTTTAAAAAAATTTCAAATAAAACCATGCTCGATCTTGCAACTATTTCACTTTCTCGTAGTGGGTTTCGAGCAAGTTCGTCAAGCGTCAATCGTTTCGTAGGAGCACGCAGTTTGGTTTTATGAACGAAGAGTTTCCTTCCATTCAGTACAGTGGAAGGTTCTTTCAAAATCAATGAAAGCTATTTTGGGTCAAGTGATGAGGGAGAGTGCTTGTGACGAGGGGCCTGAGGGAAGAGAGCAAATGTAGACATTGCTGCAGACACACAAATACAAATTTTGTATGAAAATTTCATTTCTACGTGTAAGTATGCATATAGCCGTATATATAGTTGGATGTTTTACGCGCGCGTCATCACGTGTGCCCTTCAACGCAAAAGTCACTTTGGGCTCGTTCGAAATGTGCTCCATCTCTCGGGCCGGGTTCATACGCAGCTTCTTTCTGTTTCCCGCGACCGCGGTAGTCAATACAGCACGAGCGGTGAAACGAGCAAACACACTTGAGAGGGCGAGTTCCGTCGTAGACGCCGAGGCGTCCATTAAATAAAGAGGCTGAAACCAACTGACCCGGTGTTCAATACGTATATGAGACTATACATGCTGGATATATCGGTACAAAGATATACATTCTGTGCACTGTAAAGTCTACGAGTGGATCGGAGACTGCCACCGCTCCAGACGAATAAATTCCAGTCAAACGTAAACTATTGATTTACACGAGACAATATTATATAGCTAATAAGAAAAATACCTTTCAGTAATGAAAGAAAAAAAGAAAACCATTCCACGAAGCTGGAAATGAAAATACTTCTCGGCAAGTCCCGGGAATGTGGGCGACATGATTTCTGAGATTGTACTATTATGGATACGACGAGGATGCTCAACAGCGTTTAATACCAATGGAGAATTCTGGAAATCCATCAAGAATACGATTTCTCTCTTGGACATTTTTTATTTGTATTTTTAATGTTCCTTCGTACTGTATTTTCATTCGATTGCGTAAAAACTCATTTTCGGTTGGAATTTTCAAGAACTTTTTTCCATAAAATTCGAGTAAGAGACAGCAGTCATCCCTCTTTCGCGGTGTGGCGTGACGTGAGGGGGTGTGTACTGTCTCGTTCGTTTTCATTATCGCGTCTCGCTTGAACGAAAATACCACTCTTTCGCAATTTTCGGCTTCTTGACGGACCATGGGCGAGGCCTAAAAACTTATTCGTATGCACTTTTATTTTTCGCCACCTTCGTCTCTCTCTCTCTCTCTCTCTCTCGCGATTCTCGCCGATTCACGTTCGCGTCTCATGAAAAAAAATTAAATTACGCTTCAAGCTGGGTTGGGCCTTTTAACAACGCGTGCTTTCGAAGTAGCAATCCGACACAGGTTTGTTGAAGGAAAAAACGTATTTACTGCCTGTCGTTCGCGAATACTTGAGAAGCGACAATAGTTGTCATGTATAATTGGCCAGAGACTGTTTGTCCATAGCGCTGAATTTTTGCTCGAAATTATTCGTTTCTTCGCCATAACATCATTTCACTTCCGACTAAACTTCGACGTTTGAATAACCTAAAAGGTCTTCAGCTAAGATGTCAAGCAAACGAAAAATATTTGAAAATTCATTTTCCCGCAAGACAACGTCTAATTGGACTAATAATCTTGTATTTTATCTGAAATCATATTTTTGTTTGAAAAATGTGCACTCTATTGGCATTCCAATAGAAGCAATCGATAAACATTTTCTTAACATATTTTTATGGCGAGATGTATCGATGGTTTGAGGTCACTGGCCCCTCGATCGTGGGCCTGTTAGACGAGATCCAACACTTTTAAGCTTCGAGTGGCGGCTTTATATCCACGAACATAGATATACGTGTATTCACATACCTTTTCATAGTACTAGCAGTAGAGATAGAATCGTAACAGACCCTAACAATGTCGAAAGCTTCAAAAATCTCCGCTCGTCTCAGTCAACATCAGAAATCTTACGTACTCATAACCGTTCATTTCTCTAACTGAAAAACACGAAGACATTTACACTCGATTTAGTTCGATAACGAGCACGTTGAACATGGCCCCATGTATCAGGGTACAGTGCGTCAAATTTTTTTAAATCATATTACAACAGATCGATCTTTGATGAATTCAATCATGAACGATTCGTTTGAAATATTTGTAAAGCGATACTCCAAGTTTAGTGGATGAACGTAAGAGAGGATTACGTATATAAGGTGTTGTGAACACGAGGAAACTCGGGTGGTCCACTAACAGAATTTTGTCCAAGGAAAGAGAGAATTAATATTACAAAATACCTGTACGATGGAGCGTGAAATTCTCGAGAACCGGTATCAAGATCTGTTAGAAATTTCGTTTCGAACATGTAAATTCATTAGAATTTTAAATTTTTCAATTTTTTACTCGCAAACAAAACGCTGTTGAACTTGACATTGGAAACTTTGAATAAGGATTATCAATCTTGATTGAAGATGAAACTGAAAGCATTAAACTGCACGAGTCGAGAAAATTTGCACCGAAATATCCTCAATGCCTTGGGGTTTTCTAACATTATGGTTGGTATGATGGTTGGAACGGTCGTTTATTTCTATAAATTGGATGAATTTTCAAACTTCATTATCGTTCTTGCCACCTAACTTTTGCTAGAAATTGACTCAACGAGTTTTTTTTTAGTTTTTTCCACGAGGGGCTTGCAGTGAAAATTTTTCTTATCACTTTGCATCCTTACGTAACCATTATTTTTCAAGATTCGTGCCATTCTTACATACTTTCGTATTTATTGAGAAAAACTACTAAAAAACAAAAAAAAAATGAACGATAATCGAGCTACAATCAATCGTTGACGACGCTTAATTAAATCGAATATAAGAAAATATATAGCGAGTAGGATTAATCAGTGTGGCAATCTCTGGCTCCATTGGTGTTTTTGATAAATATTTCAACTACTTGTTCCCCGAAGTGATCGCGAGTCACACGCAGGATAAGACACGTACGACTAAAATGTATCTCTGTGGACGTTTGGATGGGAAAAAAATAATTTGCAATCGGAGAGATCACAGCAGCAGTGTGTGCGACGACATAGAGAGCTCTCACGCGATGCATTATAAATGTGGCGTGTCTTTTGCGCGTGTGTACAGTGAACGCAGTCCGTGTTACGAGGCAAGACTGCGCAACGAGATCGGTCGCGTGGCTCACCGTAATCTTCGCGTGCCTCTCGCGCGTACGTCGTCACTCCTTGACGCGTGGGAGTGCGCTGGGCATCCATGCGTTGACAGCAAAAAGAAAAGAGGAAAAAAGAGCCTCCGATGTTGGAGCTCGTCAAGCGTGTACGCGCGCTTGATGTTAAGACCCCAATCGTCATCTTTTACCTCGAGTAAACGGAGCTTGACAGTTGATGACAGTACATGTGCCCGACTACACACAATTGAACTTTCCATATTGTCGGAGAAAATCGTCCCGGAATTTGACGAGATTTTGCAAGAAGTCTCGAGATCATCGTCGTTCTCTCGTCCTTCGAATATTGTTCTTGTAACTGCATCGATAAAAAATAAAATATTGCAGGAAAGTATTTTGGTAAATCTCGTGGAATCGACAGTAGTCGAAGATAATGAAAAATCAGGGGAAATCGACTAATCTCGATTTAAGATACACGGCCTACTGTCTTGACTCGCTCTGCCTAAATCTTCCTTTCCTAATACTTGGTGTCAAGATGCTGCCGCGTCTCTAGGTAAGTATGATGAACATTAAAAATATTTCCATATTCAATCACTATGAACATGTTCCGATTTCATCAACTTCAATATTTTGCCATAACCGATTCAGTAACGTGTAACTTCAACGTTATAGCATTCTCGGCCATTTGATTTATGAATAAGAATCGGAATTTTATAGCCATCTAATCGTGATATGAATGTAAATACACAACCGACATAAGATCTGATGACATGCGCTATGAGCAAATCAAGTCGAAAATTTAAAATTCACTTTCGCACTTAAAATGTGTCATTAAAGTGCTTCCCAATTAATTTGATTGTAAATGATATTTTTAATCTAAGACAAGTTGTAAATGTATGAATTTATCTAATGATTTATGCCACTATGACTTGCGAATTTCGTGCTGTACCTACCTCGAAGATGCCTCAAATGAGTTTTGAGACTTCCTGTAGATGGCGAGGTCATTCGTGGAGTATACGGACAGCTCTTTTCATGAGATGCCCACCAATTCATATGGTAATCAGCGCGGCGAGTATGGGACGTGATACGCTGCCTTTATTAAGCGATGCGGTCTCGCGCGATCATATCCCGCACTCGCTCACTCGATCTTACAACTGACCCATTTCGCCTGTCAGCCCTCACAGCTCTTGAAAATTTTCTAAGTCACGCGGCCAACTCTTTCGTTACTTCTACCTCATAAAATCCATCTCCGTAATCTATAGACTGGAATCTATCGACGTCGTAAACTGTTAATATACCAAGAAAAATGGATACGATTGATTTTAAGAGTTTCTTGTACCGAAATTCCTCAAAAACGAACAATCAAATACAATTTCACGTATTACGTAGATCATTTTTCGAATCCGCTCTCTGCGTTCAATTCATTTTTAAGTATTTCCGAGAGTCCTATCGTTTACGAATGTCAAGAATGGAAGTTAAATTCCGAACGAGTTGATAAAAGGTGTTTTGAGAAGATGCTCGTGCTCAATTTTTATGGTATATGAGCACATTTTCTACACAATTATGAATCTGCTATTACGGCGCAGTAATACTTTGATAACTCATAATATTCGCGGGTGAAAATTCCTGTGGATTTCTTAAAGGTTCACGACTTTCAGCAAATGGTTAATCACCCATCTCGTTTGGAGGCTCGCTATATGAGCCGAGACTAAATGAATAGCCCGTGTTATGCGTAGTGACTGCTCGCGAAACGGATGAACGAAGGAAAAAAGATGACTATAGAAGAATGGTTATATATATTCGAATATACGAAACATCTACATATATACGAAAGAGCTAGAAGAATGAGAGAACTGTCATAAATTAAAACAACAATTAACCACTCTGAGGCTGTGCCTGGGGAAGCACAAGTACGTTCCCACAGAAAGATACATCTCCAGCACGCTATACGTATTTGTTTCGACCTTTTAATTTTTATTTAACGTTTTTCTCTTTCAATGGTAACCTCCCTCTCCATATTTTTTCGCGTTTATTTTCTCCTTCAAAGGTTTGTTAGCCCTTGCGTATTGCACACGTTAAAATCGCACTTTTCGCCTTGTTCGCGTCTGCCCGAAACCGAGAGAACGTTTGGGCTCTACCGGTGTATATACGAACACGTTCGATACGAGCGTGTCTTTATACGTATATGTTCGTACGCCGCACAGAAAAAGCGTCAGATGAGAGGCATTAATGTATCGTTCTCGGTTCAAAGGTTAAACTGTTCTCTCAACGCCATATCTGATTTATTAATCATCGCCCCGATAGCTACCTACGGATATTCAGCCTCTTGTATCGGAGTCGATTATTTTTCTGCTCGGGGCGTCAATCTTTCGGTACATTATTTTTTATATATTTATATACATACGCTCGCGCGTAGCCATGAATTCGCTACTCGACGTTTTGACCAATCATTTTATTTCGGATAAAAACACAGCCTGGGCGCTTAATGTGTTTGAGCAAAATGTGCGAGAGGAAAGCTAAATCATTCGAGAAGTTAGCACAGTACACTAATTTACCTTTGCCATAAACAAATAATTGTGACTTCTCAACGAGTACAGAGAATAGAATGAAATCACCATCATTTTATCCCGCGCTTTTAAATTAACAAATGCACCGCTGAAACTCATTCGCACCATTGCAGATTTTGAACAGTGATCACAAATGTCCGAGAACGAAAGTAATCGAGAAAGACAATTTTATAATGAGTCAACATTTTCAAACACGCCGTTTCCCTGTGTAAAATAAACTCTCAAAACGCAATCATTAATATTCGAAAAGATAAAGATTTTTTTGAGTCGCTTCGAAGCTCTTGGGTGTTCGAAATGTCGCAATATATCTCATTCCGATCTCGTATTACTGCCGTCTTGTCTCGTGTGCCCACGCAAGTAGATTAATTGTGCGCTTGAGGGTCAATGAGCGAGAAGATACCACTATACTCGTTCAATGAATATTTACATGTGTACGGTTAACCTGTAAGTTTATACGAATAGCCTTTAAATGAACGTATAAGCTAATTAACATGTTGCAGTGGAGCGAGCGAGGAAGAAAGAGAAGGACTCGTAAAGCTGCGCCCCACAACAGTTTCTCTGTCTCTTCTCTGTTTCCGACGCAGCTCTCCGCGTGAGAGATCGAGTTCTTAGTGGAAAAAAAGGGAATCAGCATATTCATCGATGCGAAGCTCTCCCTCGCGCGAGTGTTAATATCTCCTTCGATCGACCAATTCAGCCACAAAGCGAAGTGTAAGTCACTCCGATATTCAGAGGAGAGCACTCGAAGTGTTAAGCTTCATGATATTCGCCCTTCTAGTTTTTACCGACTGACACGATATCCTACTACTCTCTATAAAGCAACGTGTAGGCTACCCCGGCGCCGTCGAATTGATTTCAATTAATGTCGAGGCTCCTCGCGATCGCCACTAGGGAAGCAAGCGCGGGTACACGGACACGCACGCGTGTATATGAAAATATGTATACATACAGAGATGATTTTTGGCAGATAATCTGATACAGCAAAGTGAACTACGAAGCTGCGGGAACCCTCTGAGCATTATCAGCGTCTCTTTCATCATGATCCACTCTCATCTTTCTTTCGCTTTCGCTTTCGATCCTCCCAAGTACATAGAACTCTCCGCAGGCTACAGCTATCGAGCCAAGGCCTTCGGATGATTTCAACTCTTATTTTTTTTTCTCTGTTTTATCTTTTTTATTTTTACTTGCGGTCGCACAAACAGAACTATTTGTCACTCCTAACGCAAAGTATTTCGCAACCGAAAATGTTATTCAGTTTTAACGTGTAGTCGTGTGTTTGCCTGAGTTTTATCCTCGAGATAGTGTTTAAGGATAATTAATTGGCGTGAAATTCCACGTCTATTTTTAAGCCAGTAAACTTTTTCAAAACAAATTGAAATCGGGCTGTTTGATAATTGAGTGCAACTCCAAGAAAAATCTAATGAAATGTCAAAGTTTCAGATGAAATTGCTTAAGAACGACGAAGATAGAGCCAGAAAGCAATGAAAATTTGAGAAAATCTCTTGATTGCATATTTACAACTGGTATGAAATGTATCAATGTGAATTTATGAGCAAGAAAAACAAACCGTACGGTATTTCGAGGGAATAAAAATATCAAAGGTCTTATTACTTGTGGTGGTTGAAAATATATGGTTTTTACTACTCGCCCGGGACGACATCAAGCGATATAAAGTTTCGGAGATTTCGTGAGAGCGGGGGCGTATTTCGGCACAATGTTTCCTCCCGAAACTGAAACCCCACGAGTAATAATAATAAGAAATCTGATCTCTGCAAAATGTGCTCTGCTATCCGAGCGGATAAATATACATACTTGTGTGCAGGATAAGCGATACAATCGTTGGCCGGTTGAGCAAACGATGCAAACCAGAATCTAACCTCGTCAGGTATAGATTTCAGCATACTTGTGTCTCTCCTTATCCGACGTTCGTGAATTCGAAGGATTGAGTAAGAAAGTTTCGAGGGCCAACAATAGTGCAGCGTTCATTTCTAGACACATGTGGTTAAAAGCATAAAAGACGTGCAACCATTCCACGAATTACTTGGAATTTCAACAATAATCGGGCTCAGGAGCGTCTTTGCAAAGCGAACTCTCTTCTCATTGGTACATTATTACCATTTTCGACGTATCTAACGACACGCGCTCCATTCACGTCACTGTCATATCCGTGCGTCATTACACCTCCCCCTTTTTCTCTCTTCTTATTTTTCTCAATTTTTCTCCAATTGTTTCTGTTACTATATAGTTTTGAACGCCTCGTGATCGAAGTGTGCCAAGCTCAAAAGTCTCGAGTGTATTTGACAAGCCGTCATGCAAATGCTAAACGACGCATTATTTTTCATCACTCGACTCATCAGCTGAGCTCTTAAGTGTTTCCGAGATTCCTCACTTCGTCTTACATCATACAGCACGAATGCATCTTGCCATCAAACACTTTTGTTCAATCATTTTGCAAGTTGCAAACGATCGAAACAATGAAAGTTCAGATCATCAGGTTCGTGAGTTCGTATAACAATTAGAGATTTTCATTGATTTATTTAGTAAGAGATCAATTGAGTTATCGGTGAATTAAAAAAGCAGTCACCTTCCCATTTCAAAAAGCAACGTTTTTCAACATCGTGAAGAATTCAAATTTACAATAGCCAATGTAAATAGTATCATCAAAAGAGGATCAAAGACTTAGCCTCGGTCAGGAATGAGCGAACTTTTTTCTGAGCACGTGGACGTGTGTGGGCGTACGTATCTTCGCAAAAGAATAGCGAGTATCTTCATGACTGTCGATATAACAATCTCAAATAGGAAAGTTTTTTTGTGTAAGTATTTAAACGAGTGTTTGCGGAAGTGAGTGTGAGTGTGCGAGCTATAGATATGTGCTTAAATCCATTGTAATATGGACCAGAGGTTCGGATGCTGCGCGTTTCTGTACCCTAATCCAAGCGGACTTCACTCTAGGAATTTCTATTAAGCCTGAGCATACGCGAAATACAAGATATTTATACAATGCTAAGAGATACGCAACGACTCTTTTTTCGTGTACTATAATACGGTAGAACACATGCAATAAAAAGAGATGAATCTATGTATAGATATTAATCGAGCGTGTATAATGGGAAGAATAAAAGCGGGGCCGTTGGACCAAACTCATCCAATGTGACTGCCTCATGTGTGTATATCCACAAGCACACACATTGGCAAAGTCTCCTCATGGTCCATCGTAATCTCTACTACCGCACAGTCAGACTTATGTGGCGCCGAAGTGTAACGCGCTGACGCAACACGTACCAGGGTATATACGAATGGATGCCGATATGGAACGAGAGAGAGAGAGAGAGAGAGAAAGGCAGCGAAACGCAGATACGTCTTCAGACGGAACACAAGAGGGAAAACGGTAGAAGTATAGCCAAACACGTCATCGCATTCATGATTTACAGGAACAGGAACGACGAGGATCCTCTATATCAGATATATACACAGTTATAGATGCGTATGCGCGTTCTACCTTTTCCCTATTTTTGATAACAACAAACAGAAAGCGTCGCCACCGAGTCCAATCGTCCTGGTCATTGACCGATTTTTCCAAAATTTTCAGCATTTCTTTGTTTTTCATAGATTTTTTGTGTAATTATGAATTTTTCATATTCTTGCAGGCTGAATAAGAAAAAAGGTCGCTGTATTCTCTCGAGTACAAACGTCAGCGAAGTTTCTCGAATACGTCAAACGAAACTTGGCGGGTTTAGAGAAAAAGGAAAGTCTAATGAATAACGAACGAGAATATTTTACTTGAAGATCTAATTCGACGTCAGCAGTTGAAGAAACTCCGGGGTTGCTTGATGCTTTCAAGAATATATATACGAGTGAAAACTTCGGTATGTTACGGTAATTAATTGGGAAGATAAAAAAGATTGTGATCGCAAATTCTGTCGACGTATTGATGACCTCAATTAAGTTTATTTGTTTCCCTTAAATATTTATGTCCCGTGAAAAACTTTAAACTCGAGGTTCATATACTCGTAGTATCATTATCGAGCTATCACAACAGTCATTAGTTTGCTTTAGTTTATTTCATTGAATAATTGAAGCGGTTATATTGAGCACTTGGCGAAACTCCATTAATATTAAAACCTTTATTTTTCTAACATGCAAGAGAGAAAATTCAATGTTCGCATTAATATGCAGTCACTGAATACAAAACGTAGAGAAGGGCATACACGAATTCCTAAGGCAACTAAAATCCCTCAAAAAGAATATGAGAAAGCGGGCGAGAGAGAGAGAGAGAGAGAGAGAGAGAGAGAGAGAGAGAGAAAGCGGTGGCGCGAGCTCGTGGCTTTAGGGCCTCACGGGATGTACGAAACTGAGGTAATAAATATCGTGCGATTAGATCTCTACCGAAGAAGAGCTCTCTCGTAGCTGCAACAGCAGCATCTTGTGTCTCGGGGTTGTTCGGATGAAGCGAGGGAGCGACTATTAATCACTCCATGTTAATCAAGCTGACCACTAAGTAGGCCGCACTGTGGCATAAAAGTGCGCTCGAAATCGAAGCTGCAGCGAAGTATCTTCTTTCTCTCTTCGACTCCCTCGATGTTCTGCTGCGAGAGCAGTTTTTAGCCTGGATATTGATCAAATATAAAACATGAACGTCTGGGCCTGTATGAGATGTTCCACATAAAGTGGGTTAATCTTTGGCCCAGAAAACTTCGATGAATAGTGGCTCGAACAATGTCCAGAAAAAAACTGAGAATTCAAAGTTTCGACAAACGGGCAAAATCGAACGGTGAATTTTTTTATCGATTCAAAAAATGTAGATTTTCTATTTATGGCGTGAGCGAACGAAAGGGCGTAACTGAAATCACTTTGCTCGTCAATTGAAGTGGGTTACGTTTTGTTTCCTGACAATCAATATCGATGAATATATATACACATACACACACACACATATATATATACGACTATATTAGAAAATATATGATTCCCTCGTGTGTGGTTAGCCTTTAGCCTCATCGAGCTTCCCCTATATTATTCGGAGCTGTAGAATGTTCAGTATATTCATTTATAGTCTTGGTATGTATATATCGCCCCTGAAACCACGACCTACCGCAGACCACCGGGCACGCGTTCCTTTCTCATTTTTGAGGAATTAATCGGGACTAATTGCCATGGTCAGTGCTCGCGGCTAGATGGACCGGGGAGGAAAATACTCACCCCATATCTTGCCCTCCTGAGAATTATGGGGCTCGTTTAAAGTTCGCGCATAGTCTAGCGATTCTATCTCTTTTTCTCTCCCTCCGTCGCCTTCGGTCTCCTTATTCATTCGTCTCTTTCTCCCTCCTGCCCCGATCAGAGAGCCTTTCTCCCTTCGTTATTCTTCTATACGAAGCGTCCTGACGGGGCCGTGGCTACAAATGAATGTGCAGTCGGAGCTTTTACTATTTTTTTATGTGGCAATCAATATTGAAATTCAACCCTGGATAGCGTAACTTGGAAGAAGGTTAGCATGTTACCACCAAATTGATTTTTTTAATTGGTGCTTTTTTTATGAACTTGATTTATCGCTGGAGTACATTGAGAGATCGAGCGGAATAAAAAGTGATCAAGAGCGCATTGATTCTTGATGAAATCTATTTTCCTCTCGAGCAAATATAAATTTCGTGAGAATTAATCAATCAATTTATCACGCCGTAGATGCCATCGAACGTCAAATCGCAAAATATAGTTCAACTCGATGCCTTCACTAGAAATCTTCCTTTCTATCCGTTGCCCTTTTGTGTATCGTGATTTCGTACGTGCTCTCGCTATTCGCAGCGAGAAATTTCACTTATTTATGTTATGCGGATGTTCATAGATCGCGATGTTTTTGAGCACACTCGTCCGTACACGCGCACACACAGACACACATTTATGTGTGCACGGATGTATTTCGAATCTCGTGAAGTTCGTGACAGAACGATTTCCAAATGTCTAAATGCGCATACATCTCTGTATACGTACGTATACAGGAGATGTGCGCAGGCATGTGCGTATGAGTGTGTGTGTGTTCGAGAGTCCCTCGACGAGCTAAAAAGCTTGGAGCACGCGTTTTCTATGTGTCGATCGCTATAATACACACCTCGACGCAAGCGAATGTAAAACTTCCGCGAGAAGATTCCCAAAGCGGGGGGTGGTGAGAGCGCACTTTGTGGTTCAACCACCCTCAACCATTCCAGAGAGAGAGAGAGGGAGAGTGAGAGAGAGAGAGTCCAGGGGAAAGGGATGAGAACCAGCGATAGGAAAGAGAGAATTTGAGACTGAAGGGGAGGTCTTTATAGACTTGTTTGTCCCTGCAGTGTAGAGCAGCCTCGCACAAACCCCCTTGTGCCCCTTCCAAAAGCTTTCGACGAATTATTCGGAAAGTTCGATCCTCGCCAACGCATCCACGGGCGGCCGTCTCGGTCGATCGAACTGCTTTTACCTATCTTTTTCTCTTTCTACACGTATCTCGTGTGTGTGCGTGTGTGTGTGTGTGTGTGAATGTGCAAGTTTATCTAGGAGTGTGGATTCCTACACATCGATACGAGCGTGCGTATAAATCTGTCACGATCCAAGTTCTATCACATTGTAATCGACACAAAGCCAACTACCACATCGATATTCTTGATAAAAAAAGTTGGAATCGTCATTTCTTCGATCATAGATCTCGCTCATATTTTTTGTTCTTGTACGACATTGCAATGAGCCGTAAGCTTGAGTTTCTATCTTGCTTGACCAAAATGCCTCGCTTTTTCGCTCATTTCATCAAGCGATTTTATCTCCGTGATTCTTCCACACTAACGTCATTTCATCAGCCGCTTTCACTTAAATGAATACGGGACGATTGCTCACACGTGACAAAATTTCTATTGAGGTTGGCTACAGAAACTCAACACTAATGGAATTTACTCTCTGTTATACCATTTTAAGTTTTACGATTTTGTAATCGAAGAAGATTACACTAAAGCGACATATTTTTCAATGAATCACTAAAGTTTCAATGCCTTTTACGTTCGATTCTCAGATTCATTTTAAAAGTCACTTAAAGCGCGCGTCAATCTCTCAACGATGCATGAATTGATTAACTCAAATTATTGGAGTGTAAATAACGCCAATAGGATTGATAATTCGATGAATTTTTTAAGAGGTGAGAGGATTTTGAGTCCATTCATAGACAGATATCGTTTTGTTGAGAGTATCGGCGTGGCAAAGTGATTTTTTTATGACCTTTCATCTTTTATTTCGTTGTTCGTTCAATCGAGATCGTGCTTCCCATGAGCGTACGTTTGGAATTCAATGAGGACCCTTTCATACGAGTCCGTTCACAATTTTAGAAAATCAATATCGTTTTAGCTCAGTAACTTTTCGTACTTTAGATCAAGCTCATCAGTCCACCAGGAAAATCGAAAAAGACTTCAATCGCAGATCATTCGTAGTGTCATCTACTTACAAATGTTTGGAAAAATTGACAATTTTTGCCATTCCTTCTGATCACGATTCTCATACGCAAAGCTTCATTATCAATTCACCCTCGCGAAGGTCCGACGTTCCTTCCATCTCAGGGTTGAGACACAACTCGTGTCGTTTTCTCACGAGATCAACGTCCTTTCTGCGTGCACGACGCGCACACACACACCTACAACAAGCGCACGTCCGAGCATATATCGACACTCGGCGTTCATTTTCTATCACAGAGGCGATTCAATGTTTTCTCTTTACTGAAAAACTCTGAGAAGAAGTACCGTCTCGAAATCGTGGAGAGCGAGCCGCTTCTGATACTCAGCAACAGCAGCAGCACGTGTATATTACAGCTTGGGAAGGCTAGTTTCGGACGTGCATCACCATTAGTGTTATCACATAGTATGATTACTGGAAAGCAAGCAGAAGAGAGAGAGAGAGAGAGAGAGAGAAATGGAGATATTTTATGGTCGTCGAACTTCAGGACATTCCGTTATATACCAATCGGAATGAGGGACTTTCTTTATCTCAATTTCCTTCTGTCTTTCGTCTGTTACGAGAGCATAGGTCGCTATCCCACATGAAAATAAGGAGGGACGACGACCGATGATGGAAACAAAAACGACGATTCTTCGAATATCACCGTTTGAATAGTTTCTGTCTGTGCGTTATGTCTTTCATATGGAGTATAGGATACGTCGATAAATAGTCATGTGTATAACAATTTAAAGAAATATATCGAAGACGAATTCGCATGGTTTCGTATGGAAGGAGACGATGGAGCGAGGGCGGGTCGGGTGGTCTCGATCATCGGCTCTTACAGTCTTTTTATATGTGTATATGTACATTCATGTATCGCTAAGATCGTATACCGATTGGCAAGAATCCGAGACAACTCCTTGCTCACGCACATCTGACATTCCATTGTGGTAAAAGACGATTCGACGAGTGGAATGGGAATACGATTGGAATTCCAGCGATCCACGTTCGCGAACGTTTCTACACTCTATGTGCGCCATATATCATAACTGCTCTGTGCCTACAATGCTCTTCACCATTTGTATACATGTAAATACATCGGTAATACGCATGCACGCCCATGCAACGGTATTTATTACTCTATGAACTTTTACTCTCCTCTGTATTTCTCTCTTCCTATTAATGCTCCACGATATAATGGACACATGTTGTGTTTGTTCTCTCGAACGTCACCGATACGTATTAATCTAATGCCTCCTGGACGTATCCAGCCCCCATGAAGCCAAGAACGATGAATCAACTTGCATTTATCGATAACTCGCCATTTTATGCTTCTCAACAATTATACAGACAAGACAACAGATGTTCGAGAATAATCAAGCCATCGGATAGGTCACTTATCCACGATTCGTTACTATTCACTACTTGGAACGAAGAGCTGACGACTTGCAAAGAGTTTGCATGGGATAACGATTGGGAAAATCATTCTTTTAAGGTCATAATCTTTTGAATATTTTATCTGGTCAAATGAAGCTGAATTTGGATATATTTAAAACAACTTTTATTATTGCTAATTAGTTTGTAACGATATCAAAGCGCCTGAATTTTTCAGATGTACCATCTTTAATTATAGAGGCATAAAAAAAAAATTATTTCTGCGTCCAAAACTCTCAAAAAAACATTTACGTCGGACGTAATGAAAATCCTACCGTTTTCTTTCAGTGTATAATTAGCACAAGGCATTGACGTGCTTATCGCTTTTTCACTCTTTCTCTTTCTCCATCTTTCTTTCTCTTTGTTTTCTCGCACACAAGATGTGTACGTTCTTGACCGATGGTGGAACATCTCGTGAATTTATTCCACGTACGCTGGCGGCTGAGGCAGTCTCTATAATATACGACTGAATGAGCGAAGTTAGGACAGCCAGTCCTTTGCGAAAGACGTTTGTCCCACCTACATGCGTGATCCATGACCCAGGCCGAATATTGAATCACTTTAACGCCACGTCAGCGAACGAGATGTGAAAAGCACGTTGAAAGCTTTACAAGTCTCTTTACTTTACGTCAAATGTTCAGAACCTGAGCATGATATACGCTTACGATAATAACGTGGTCAGCAAAATGTACTATTTGTATTTACAACTGCTGGAGATTTTTTGCCAAGAATGTATAGTCTTTGGATGTTTACCAATCTGTATAAATCTGACATTGGCTAACATCATTTTTAATGCGATGCCTCTGAGAGTCGGCATTTTTTAGAGATGAAACAAACGTTTTGGTATTATTCCTTTTCCTTCCCTTTTCTTTTTTCAGGGTCAGGTAAGTATTTTCGCGTGAGTTTGTATTGTAGTCGCGTTTGCCGAGGCCGCAGATTATATCGTCGATCCTTGAAGTTTTCAATCGATGTATCTTGATTTAAAGCTTCAGGGTTGGGGTGATGGTTTCATAGAGTGGCATATTTTTTCCAGCTAGATTTGCGCTGGAGCGAATAGGATCTATGCGAATTTCCCCGTTTAGGTATCTTGGGTGAATGATGCAATCAGTATGGAGAAACAGTCAATTGCCGCACGGACAATCTCGTTGTTCATTTTTACGAGAATTTGGGGCAAAGGCTCCGCTCCAAGATCGTTGGCTGTGAGACCTATTGACGACTGTCGGTCGGACGGGGGCTCTCCGCCGGCCTTCTCCAGTTTTCCGGAGGCTTGATACGCTCCACGTTTGGAGGCTCTCTCCGAGCGCTGATTTTTGGTTTGTCTTTGCGGAACCGATTGGAATTTGATTGCTCGAATAGATCGTATTCCGCCTCTAGGCCCGGGACATAAGACTGGATAAAGTCTTTGGATTGAACGGATAGTCATTCTCAAATTTGGGCGAAGAAGTTCCATGAGCGTTAGCACCTTGGTTTCTTCTGGATCGTTGCTGCGGAGTTGCTTACAAAGCAGATATTTTTACTGGAGAAAGATTCCAGCCTTCTCCTTATATTTTTTTGGAGAATAATTGAGAATTTAACCGCGAAATTACCACGGGACTGTCGTAATAATTCAGGAGAAGTTCCTGAAATTTATCTCAGTCGAAATTTAATGGACTGTAATAGCTCCACTATTTTTTGGCTTCTCCCTGTGTAGCCCTCCGCTGCCGTTTTGGTACGCGCATCATTGGGTATGCGAGAAAAACGGAAGTACTCCTCGCACTGCGTGAGAAAAACTCTGGAATTTTCGTGATCTGCACCATGATAGGTGGAAAGTGGTATTTTTGGGCCTATATTCAAGGCACGTAATAAAGTTTTTAAATACCCTAAATTCGGTAGAGCGCCCGGTTACGCATTACCGCCATCAACATATGGTCGAGGGGCATAGGTCTGAGCGCCTTGATTCGCCCTACCGCGATTATTATTAAATCTATTTCCCCGGATTTCAGAGTTCAAACGAGGATCGTAGTTAGGATCGTAATTAAGATTTAGGTTAGGATCATAATTAGAAAGGTTAAAATCGATATTGGGTGGATCACGAGGGTTCGAAGAACCAGCCCCGTTGCTGTTGAAAGACATTTCGTTGTTTCGTTCGGAAGAGTTGCGCACCACTGGGTTTTCTTGCACTCCCAGAAGTGCGAGGCTTTGATTTATCCGAGGATTCGGAGAATTGTCCGATATCCGTATCAGAGTTAGATTTAAAGTGGAATTTAATCGAATAGTCAACCGCTTCGAAATTCTGTTCGGCAGCGGGGGAGTATGTTTGACACTCATTGAGCTCAAGGTGAAGAAAGAAAGGTACGCGATCAATCGACTTTAATCGTTGGCCCCACGTTGGGCGCCAAAATGTTGAAATATCCAATGAGTTTTTACGAAATGGATTTCGTTGAGATCAGGTTCAACAATGAGGACCAACGTGGTGAATTAATGTGATCATCCCGGATGTGAGAATTCGACCCAGTGATATCCGAGTGCGTCCCTGAGAAGTCGTCGTCTCCGGGAATGGAGGTGAGTATAGGGTAAGTAGCGGTAGGTTGAGGTAAGGTAAGTATCGGTAGGTTGTAGGAGAAGGTAAGTAGCCCTCTCTTCTTTCGGTAGCTATGATGGGTATATGCTTCCTTTCGGTAGCTGGGCTGGTTCCTCTTTTCGGAAATCTGAGCCGCGTTCGAATCCTTTATTGCGGGTTTTGGACCCGATACTGTAGACTAAGCGCGTACCATGGAGAGAGACCTCGCATATGCGTCAAAGTTGAGGGGCAAACGGGCACCACGGAGACGCGAGTAAAAATTTCTCCCGCCTAAGGGACTATGTGTTCATGGGTTCGTGACAAGTGCGCGAATATTCGTGATGTGTTTCGCGTATTTTGACGTTTCGAGATGAAAGTGTGTGAGTGGGTAAAAATGACGTGCCGCGATAATGGAGCAAGTGTCATACGACGGGTAAGTGTTTAAATACATATTTCGCGATTATTAAAATAGTAATGAAATAATATCGTTAGTTTAATGAAGTTGAATAAATAATGAAATAGTTTGTTTTGTTTTTTTTTGTTTTGTATATTTTGTTACGGGTTAGTCTGTGCGATGACAGCCGAGTGTCACGGAGTGTAAGCTAAGTATATTTTTTACTTCTCATATTCAGGCAATGATTACTTGTGGTAAAGTTGATGTATTCATTCGTATTAATGTATTTGTTTTTTTCAATTCTTTTTTAATTTTTTCATTTAATTTAATTTAATTTAATTTTTTTTATTGTTATTACAGGTTTGCTGGACCAGTGGAAGGAATATTTCAATCAATCATTGGAGACTGCAAAGGAGCCTTCACCAGCGGTAAGTGCGACGGTTAAGTTTAGTTACCTTAGTTTGTAGAATTAGCAATAATTAAATGTTAATTAGTTTTAAGAAATTAAATAATAATAAAGGGGTGTTGTATTTACAGGTCAGTGGAGCCAGCGGAGTCAATGGAGTCAGTGGAGTCTACTGAAGCGGCAGCGACCCAGAAATCAGGTATCGGTACGTACTTTACAGTGCTTGGGTAAGTAGCTTTTTAAGCTCAAGATTATTTAAAAAATAAGGTGATTAATTATAGTTTTTTTTATTTACAGGTTTGCGGAGCCAGTGGAGGGAATATTTCAACCAGGGGAGACTGCGGAGGAGCCTTTTCCCCACCAGTGGAGTCTGCGGAGGAGCCTTTTCCTTACCAGAGGAGTCTGCGGAAGAGACCCTTTCCCACCAGCAGAAACTATCAGTGGTAAGCGTTATACTTCTCATCCCTATTTCTAATTATTATATATTTATTCAATTTATTTACCCTTAGAATGAATGCTTATTGATACTAATAAATGTTATTTGTTTTGGATGATAAAAAATGTTCAATGAAAAAAAAGGCTGTCGTCACAGAGTGACGTACAACAGCGATGTTTGAGCATGGGAGTAACGAGTACACGCAACATTGCAGATATGCCTTCAAAATGATCCATGATGCTAGGAGTAAATTTCATTTATTTATTCAATTGAGGAATCCTTTTAAAACGCACAAACTCTATTGCATCGTTACCTAATTGTTGGTAAAAATATTGGTCGCATGAACGAGAGTGCACAAAATCGTCAGGGTTATAAACATCATAGTAGTTGTCGGTTTCGTAGAATGATGATAGAAAACAAAAAAATATACTAAGATCATTAAAGATACGAATGTAAAGTGGTCGAAAAACCAGTTTTGCTTTCCACTTGCACTTGGACCTTGTTTCATGATATATTTTAAGCTGTAACATTTCGCTTATTATGCAGAGCTGATAGAGCAGTCTCTGTTATCTTGTCAATCTGACGATTGAACGAGTCACTTAGTTTGAGACACGAGAAACAAAACTCATTCGTCGTTTTATACACTGTGACATATTTATTAGATGGAGCGGAGATTCACGGCATCTTCGAATGAACGTCGAATAATATGAATAAATGATTCAGGAATAATGGTACGAGATTTAATGCGAAGTCTGAAAGCGTCCTTTCGCGATTGGTCGAGCCGATCGAGGCTTGGGCCTGTCTCATGGGCCAACAGAAGCCGTAAGATTCTCGTCGAAAGTGTCAACCGTGAAATCCAAATCTTTAGCAGTTTTGAGCCCTAGATTACTATCAGAAGTTCCGAGTGAAACGTTTGATAGTTTGGCAGCTTTAGTCCGAATGAATGGGCCGCTTCCTGGAATTTCAGATCTCAAATGATCGAGGGCTCTGCGGACATTTGATAATCTTGTTGCTGAGGTACGTGGCGGTGGCATCATCGGTAGAGGGGGGCGAGGTGGACCCATACCTGGTGGTGGTAGCCGAGGGGATATTCCTGGCGGTGGTATCCTCGGCGGTATCATTCCGGGCGGTGGTAACCTGGGAGGTGGCATTCCCGGTCCCGGGAGTCTAGAGGGTGGTCCGATATTTGGCGGTGGTAATCTCGAAGGACACGGAATTCCGGGAGGGCCTGACATCCTCGATGCGAAACGGGGGCCCGGAAAAGGGCCTGGGCCAGGAGGTCGAGGCCCTAGGCCAGGAGGTCGAGGCCCTAACATGCCGTACGCCTGTGGTCGGGGGCCATCGAGCCATCTTCCCGGGGGTGGAGGTGGAAGCGGTGGCATTATCGGTGGCCTGGGACCGCCAAAAGGTCTTGGAGGTGGTAACCCATTAAATGGTGGACGGGGTGGCAGAGGATATGGACGCCCGTTCACATTTCGTGCACGATCGAACCTATGTCTGCCAACTCGCAAATTAACGTCTGACACGTCGAGTTTTCCACGCGATACGTTCATTAAGTTGGTGACGTAGGCTGCTCGCTCGATCGGATAGCCACGTGCCTTCTCAAAAGCTGAAATTATTCACATTAACGTAACGCAGATATTTATATGCATATCATAATAGTTTGTTTGCGACGGGGACAGCGTGTTTATGGTGGGACTCGTCGAAGGCATCGTTCGAGAAAGGTCCGTGGCGGGACTGTTCGGAGGGAATACGTGTGTATGTGTACCGCAAATATGTGGACAACACAACGGAACGTTGGTCTCCTCATAATATTAAAAGCTATATGTGGACGTCTTTGCACATTGCAAGCGACCATGGAGTCACGAGTGTGCCTCTCCGATCTTATCTCTTACTGAATTATTGCGGTACACGGGGTGGACGGTTTGCCGGATTCATAATGATCAGCGGGGCGGATTTCGGGAATGATGTCGGGCTCCGTAGAAACAACCGAAAAGGAAGAGCTCGGGACCGATTGAGGGAGGAATTCGAGGCGAAACCTTGAACTCAGCTTCATACAGGGTCACAACATAATGCTATATGAGGTCATGTAAAAAAAGTCACCTTACCTTTCAAACTTTTTTGTGGTTCCCACCCTAATTGTTGCACGAGATAACTGTAAGAAACAATTGATTATTAGCAACGAGTTGAGGGAGTGAAAAATAAAACTTTCGTTTCTAGTCTGCTCACCGACAAATCAGGTAGCCCGTCCGGTTAATGCCATGAGTACAATGAACGCCGATAAGTTCACCTGGAACAGAATTAACACTTGAAGACTCCACAGTGTACATTCATATTTGTAAGCTAGTAATCGGAGTGATTGATAAAACTAAAAAATTCTATTCGCAACGATTTTCATTTGAGAATTTTAATTTTAAAACCTATGAACGCTACGAGGCTCAAGTTTCTCAGGATCGAGCAAGAGCTCATCATCAAATTGATCGAGTGAGTAGGAGCAAATCATCGTTGCCATTGCCGTCATGCGCCTGAGTTGCACTCACGTTTAATTAGCAAATGATCGTGAATAAATCCCTACGTATCTCTTTTGACCACGCATCGGAGCATGGGCCTGATTTAATATTATCGCAAATTACTGGCGAACGTTGCAACGAATTCGCAATAACGTCTCGTGACTACAAACATACGCCTTCGTACGCTTTTGAGCATCTCGGGTCAACTTGAGCCACGACCTCATGCATTCTTGCGACAAGCCTGTTGCGTGTAAGAAAACCCTTCAACGCGCATTCTCGTAAGCCTTTTTTCTCAAGTAGCTTTATAATATAATCCCATAATTTCAGTGTAATATCGAAGTCTGATCAACATCTATATGCGGTTTCCTTCTAAAAAACACCGAGTCATTACGAGTCAAGTAGGGGCAGCGACGTGCAAGCGTCTCTGGCACTCGGTTGTGCGATGTGCTCGCTTTTAGCCTTTGGTCTCGATGCTTTTTACCAAGCTCAGCTTTTCAAGATCAGTTTTTTTCTTTTGGCAAATTTGAAATCTTGCTGCGATGAGATGCGAAATTGCGAAAAAGCGATTGTTAGCGGTACAGACATGGAAATTTAGCTCTCTGTCGAGCCATTATTGCAAGCCAAAAACGTCGTTTCGCTCCCGGTATATAAATCCTTTTCTCTTTCACGTATTACCAGGAACGACCGTTGAAGGCTTCAATTCGTAGTTGACCTTTACCTGGTACAGGTCAATTCGTATGGTTGTTGAAAAGACCGGGAAAGGCCACAGATTTCGCAGATAACGCCAGAAAAAAGAGAATGAGAATAAAAAAACAGAACGACGATGTGAACAGCAAGCGGCGGGCAATGGCACTGGCCTGGCAAGACTCAAAGTGCAGCACATTGCCACTGCGATTCATAAAGAATTTGAGAAGGTTTGATCAAGCGATGGAAAGAATCAAATAACGAATTGAAGAAGAAGCTGATAGAATTTAAAAATTATCATTATAAAAATAGTATTAGTTATAAAATAGTTTTTTATTAGTTTATACAATAGTATAGTAAAATAAAAAAGTATTATCTTTCGTGAGGTCATCTTAGAATCGTTTCGAATGTTTTGTATTTCAACGCAGACAAGACTTGTGGCTGTGGATGACAGAGAGGGAAACCACTGTGGTCGAATCACTGCCCTCCATTAAAATCTCAATTCGTATTTTTAAGAGCATCGCTATTACATGCGTTTGTGGACCACTTCGGCTACGGATTGTTTCTGAAGAGCTATTGACACCCATGACAAAATACAAAAGATCGAGCATGCCGCTATGCCCCCATATCAAGACGGCAAGATTCCGTTGGTCTCGCTTCCAAATCAAAAGATCGCTCAACGAGGGCCACGAGAATCCTCGCAGGCCCGTTTGCGAACTTTTTAATATTATATCATATCAAGGCGCCTCGATTCATGAATCGTAGCAACAGCACTATCAATTAACCGGTAAATCTCGATTTATTTGATATCAAAATCGTTCGTTACCTTTCGATCCCACCCGAATGTGCGTATAAGTGAAAGTACAGCGAGTGTACTCCGCACGCATGACTTAGCATAATACCTTGTAGATTTTTGGGATCGATTGTGATTAGGCGCGCACGTTTGAGTATAAACGAATGCGAGCTCGGCCGTATTCGAGTGACAGCTCATCTGATGTCTTCGCTCGCTTCGCTAACAGACGTCATTTCACTATGTTCCTATAAATCGAAAATTTTTCTTTTTCCAAACGAAAAGTTTCAATAAATTTTGCAACTGGCAGATCAAACGGATCATAACGATCATGAAAAATCCGTCTATAATCTACTTGTTGGTGTTGACCTTCGTTCACCATTTCATTCAATAAATCGGTTCCATAAAGACCTTAATGCATTTAATTTTTAGTTAGAATTTAAACTGAAAAAAATGTCTAATTTATGATGAGCTGTCATTGGTGAGCTCGCATTCGTTTGTATTCAAACGTGCGCGTTTAATGCGTATACGAGTTTCACTCGACACGTGAAAATGCGCACGAACGTATCATACCGATTCGAGAATAGCCTCCCAGGACAAAATGGATCGTGTACGCAAGTAATTATATTTTACACTAAACTACCATCCCACAGCTCTAATCCGTAATCACATCATCGCCGCATCGTCGAACATCAAAAGCAATCCCAAGATTGGATTTTCGGTAAATTTCTACAACGGCGTTTTGAGATTTTTTTTCTTTCTCTCTCTCTCTCTCTCTCTCAATTTCTGAGGAGGATGAAATTCACTGCCTTACTTTTGAACGGAAACATGCAACGACGAACATGGCGTGATGTACGTAGGAGGTGAAGCTCGTAAGTAGCCTGAGGTGATGAGGGTACAAAAGATTTCGCCACTTGGGTGGTTGTTTTCCGTCATTTGTTGTTGAATTGAGGAGGGACTGCGCGTCGTCGTTGCCTCTAATGAAGCCCGCGGTAGCATCGTCACGTTTATAAAGAGCCACAAGACGTAGTACGCGCGGCGAAGAGTAAAAATATGTATAATAAAGAAAGAAAGAAAGGGCTGTTGAAACGACTCATGATGTGAGAACGTTAATGTCCGCGAGTCCACCCGCCCGGCAGGGCCGGGTACATAAACTTGAAAATATTGCTCCCGGTTGTTCTCTTTACCCCCGACGGTTACAACGAGATACGATGGTCATTTCGAGCGGTCGATTACTGCCGGTCTAAATCAATCGAACGATCTGCCGAGTTCACGGACTGCGGCGCTGTTTTCAATTTACGCATCAGGATGACCATGCGTTCCCAACAATCTTTACTCCTTTCGACGAAACTCTCATCGTTTACGGTATGACGAATCATGCAGCACAAATTTTTTTTTCGCTCAATTAATACCAAATCCGTGGTCCTGAGCCATAAAAATACATATTCATCACGAGACAGATGATTGGATCCAATCACATAAGCCTGGACAAAACCTGCGGATAATCTAGCAGTCTCAATGAAGTTGAATAAGTTTGCAACGATCACTAAATTCTGTTGGATACTCTATGATTAATTCGATTTTATTTACTCATGAATTTTTCGCCATCGCTGGTGAACATAAATGGGAATGGGAAGAAGAGAAAATAAGCTGTACGTAGTTTCGACGTCCCGAGTAGTTCGGCATTGATGGTCCCGGCAAGAGGTCGGGTGGTTATGGTAATTGGTCGAAGAAATGTAGTCTGAGGGGAAAAATGCTCGTCTACGGATACTGCTGTATATGCTTTTGCATCTCTCTGTGCCATCCACATGAATGTTCAATGTCGATATTGCCCCTTTCCGCGGTCACGACAATTCTTCGGGTTCTCAAACGCGGGGACTATCTTTTTCTCTCTCGAGTATAGAGTTAAACTGTTTTGCTGAATAAAAAAGTCTCGGGAAAAGTTGGTATTGTCACGAAACGTTTCAAGTGCTCTCGGGGCTGAAACTCCAAAAAAAAAATCTCGTCTCCTCGAACTTGGTATGCGGCAGTAGCATTCCATTGATAAATGGTAAGCAGCATGAACAAGTGCTACGCGTTCTTCTTCGAGCATTGCGTTCGACCTTTTTCTTATCTCGTATGGCGCACTAAAATCCGCCGAAAAAAGATCTCTGATGGAATCAATTTTCTTCGAAGGCTCCCTCCTCCGTAACACGACCAGTGCGGTTACCACTTGTAATACAAGGTTGAATTTTCCTCTTTCAGGTTTCCCCATAAGGTTAACACGGAAATGAGGCACTCGGCATTGCTGATGCTGTGTGCAGAACCCGCTCTTGTACCGGAGTTCTGCAAGAGCAGATCTTCGAATTCCAACGGAATGATCACAATAAGTGCGTCGAGAATATTTCCCAAAAAGACTTTACCATATTTGGCAACGTGTTATTTCGGCGTTGAATTCTTCCAAAGTCAGCTTTAATTTCCACAATCGTTGAATATTTTTCGACGTCGTTATCTTTTGCTGAACTCGTCATTAAATTACGTAAAAACAAGTTTGAATCCTGACAATGGGCTCATGATGCTCGATTATTCGTATAGGGCCATTCAACATACCGGCAATTGAATTTCAATGCTATTTTTTTGCATTGTCAATGCGGATAATTTTTGTTATCAAATAAAATGTTATTTATCATTGGTGATTTTTCTTAGCCTGCCGAAGGGTTATTTCTCGAAATCATGGCTCGACAGGAATATTACCGCGAGTTTCGCGAGTCCAATTCTATTATCTGATGCTCGGGCGCAGGCAGTCCGAGGAAACATGAGATTCTTGTTAAGAAACGCGACGGGTGTATTGGAGCGTACAGAGAGAAACGCTTGAGGGAATTCTCTTATTTCGTTCTATGTATATACATTGGGGTAAAAAGTTTTTGATAAACGACGTCAGATAATTAACAATAACGCGTTGCGTGCTCGCGGACTCAAGCGTGGGCGAAGCCTATCCTCGGATCGCGAACACCACGGCGCCATACGATGAAGTAAGTACGAAGCATCGTCATGGTCGAACACGAATTTGATCGAAACAATAAATTCGACGAGGCTGGTCATTGAAACGAGGAGAAAATCAGCGCGGTGGCTACCGCACGAGATTCGATATTGTCCATTAATAACACATAAATAAATACTCGGAAATTATTTGAGCGTATATACGAAATGCATACATATACGCTTATTTTTATCAACTTACCGCTTTTTGCCTCCGAATTGAACTGATGCATCACAGCACAAAATCTGAAACGAAATGAAAAGAAAATTATTTACTTTATTACTCGATCGCAATGTTTTTCGGATGAAGCAACCGAGAGATTGATCATTAATTCAAAGCCGAAAAATCTAATTTAATACCACGACTATTTTATTCCATGAAAAGTTGCCGAGTCTAATCAAATTCTGTGTTATATGTTATTCGCCTTTTCTCTTTTCTTCGTATGATAAAAATAAGAGAATCTGAGAAGGAGAGGAGTAGAAAGGAAGAAAAATATACACATGAGAATTCGAGGAGTGAAGGGCGCAGGGAGGGGGGAGAGAGGAATATCTTCGAATCTTCCTCTTCGCAGATTCGGAGATAGGAAAGCCAGCTCGTAATAATTCACGAGGAGGAGCCGTGCATCATCATCCCCTCGCGTGCACACGAATCCTTCCTATCTGCTCCGTCTTTTTCTTCATTTTCATTTACAATATTATTTTTATTTTTATTCAAGGAACCTTCGAAAACGTGGGAGCGAGAGTGAGAGAAGAGCTTATTAACGAATTAAGCCTGAGACGACGCGATAAATTATCGCCAGGTGGTGCCCAGTACACGCGTTTCATTTTTTTATTCACCCTTCTTCGTCTCCATCATCTTAATCTCTTTTTCTAATTCTCCATACCGCTGAAATTCCAAGGGACATTCCTCGTGAACAAGAGTCGTTTCAACAATATCGTCACCCCCCACGTGGTCACAATGTATCTATTCAAAGATAGAAATCTACGATTTTTTTGATTCTCCGGAACGATATGGAAATAATCATCATTATTTGTTTTAATGACGAAATTCACTGTTACATAATCCGATGGAATTACTCTGATGCTTCATAGTTTCTTTGCCCTTACCGTAGTCGACATTTTTAATGGTCTTAAGCCTCGATACATGATAAATGACTATTTTCCAATCATCACTGATGGCAGAATACTTCGACTGTGTTAAACTTTCGCCTTTTAGAGGCACTTTTAACGCCCTTAACCACTTTGCCGGCTTCGGAGAGAGGATCACGACTCCCACACCCTGAATCCAGCAGGACCGATTAGTCCTAACGTGATTACAAGCACTAATTCACCCAGAGTGCTTCGCGAGAACCTTATTTAGTATACATCGTGATTCTCTCACCGTTTTAACATCTTGGCCGTACAAGGCCCAATATCGTTTTCTCTCCCTTTCGGTCTCACGCGGGCACGCTTCAAAGATACCTATTAATATACTTATATCCTATATAGGCACGTATGATGCGCCTTCTTGACTCTCTTAATGGCCGTCTGAATGCCTTCCCCGGATGCGTGTGCCGCTTCGTTTCACGCTATGAATTGACCTCGGATTGCTACCCTAAGAGATACAATGTCTGCTTTTATATTTCATATTAACGCACGACTACTAGGCTGTAATATAAAATAAAAAAAATAAAAACGAAAACGTTGTTCACTCTCATAAATAAAAATTCGTACTTCATCAATATCTACAATTAAAATGTTTCAAACTGAGGAAATTTCAAAAAGTTAATTCGATAGAAATATCAATTGATTTTTTTCATATTTACTAAATTTTAAGCGATTGAAGAAAAAAACCATACTGTTGCCTTCGTCAGCATTCTTCGATCTTGTGACCTGCAAGCCCAATGTGAATGGTAAACCATTTAAGGAAGTTCACGCGAATCTAATAGAAATCGAGAATGCCAACTTTAAGAGTTGAAATTTGGGAACATACTAGAAATATACTGCGTGCATCTATTCCCGGAATTATTATAGGATCTACCGTCTAGTTGTCGAGAAAACAATTAACAAAAATCTCATTTTTTGAAGGGTCATACCATAGACTCTTATGACAGGCACACTTCCCGTGTGACCATTTGGATTTAATGAAATAGAATCCTCCCAACTTTAAAGAACCAAAAACGAGAATAAGAAAATAGAAAGCTTTTCGATATCAATGATGTCTTGAGAAAGCCTTGTTACCGGTGAAAATGACTTGGGAATGGAAAAGGAAAACACTTATTTGAAGTTAACGAGTAATATGACATAAACAGTGGAAGGTTTCACAACACCATGAGCCAACTGGCTTAAAATATAGATATGCATACGCATGTAAATAGGAAATGGCTGTTGCCACATTTTGCTTGACGATTTTACTACGAAAATATTTTAACCGCTATCATCATTATATTAAAAATGTATCAATCTCAACAAATAAGTTACACATTATTTTAATAATTGCGAAAATAGATTTTATTCGTTTCTCTTTGAAAATCAAAAGAGCAAAAAAGTTCAGTTGCTTTTTTGAACCACAAGTAACACATAACCTTCCTTAAATAATCATACACGTATCTCGAGAGTCCCATTTCCACCTGTTGCACTAAACGGACAGCCGATGATTTTTGTTGTGTACTCCAAAAAATCTGTATCATCATACTTAACATTTGAGAGTAAATCACAGGCATAATTTTTCATCGTAAATCGTATGAGATACTTATAGCTTCTTTTGAAAGATAATAGTCCTTGAATTAGAATGAGTTAATCCATCGATCGGGATGGAAAACACGATCAATTGTATTCATACGAGAGAGTTGCTAGAATCAATTGAATCGGTTATTTCTCACTGAATATAATGGAGAGAAAGATTAGTCTTCACAGTGACGCGGGTTGATGTACAGAAGATGAAGAGCGCTGATGGGCCTGCACGTACGTAAGAATCAAATTTGGTTGTTTCATTTCATGTTTCAGTTTTTTTTTCTTTTACCATACGAAAGGGTTTTGTCTGTCGTTCACGTTGAACGAAAGACCGTGTCAGGGTGAGAAGACGAACATTCTCTTAGACGATAGCTCAAAGTCTCACCATGAGGAAAAATGAAATATCGAAATATCGGTAGAGCTCGCAGGGTTTCCCAGTGAAGGGCTCTGGCGCCGAATGAATAATGACGAGCGTTAAATTAATTTGACTCGTGCCTGTGTGTATTCTGTGTTACAAATTTTTGTATGTACATATTAAAACATAGGACTGGGGCGAATGAAAATATAGTTAAAGGTGTCGGCGGTAAGGGATTTCCTAGCAAAGGAATTAACTCAAACGCGCAGTGGGAACTCTCCATTCCACACTCAACACGAATCAAATGGTTAAGGGAGTACAAGAAAAAAAAGGAAATATCGCACCCCTCGGGTGATATAAGGGCCTGTGGAAAGGGAGAACATCAATATTTATAAAAACATCGATCCATCAAAGACGAGGATCATCCAACATTCGAAGCACATGGACTGAGCTATGGAATTGAAAAAATGAGAATCCGAGGGCTCGACGCACTTCGAAGAATTCTTCTTTACCAATTTTTTCAAATTCATTCACACCGAATATCATTCATAATTAAATCAATACCGAGGATACCGAAAACAAATTTTCAAATTTTTTGAAACCATAAAAAATCTCGACAGGAAAGTGTGTCAATCATTCCCAGGAAATTGGGAAAAATCGACGACCGCAATCTCCATCGTCGAGAAACAGAAATAAGTGGGCATTACGATTGAGGTTAGAGTTGAAAGTCCCTGTGATGAAGTATAGCCACATCGTTGGTGACGTTTGTCCGACTTTTTCGAATATTTGTGATAATTTTGAAAAAAAATTTCCTCTAAAGTAGTCATTGGAAAAAAAGTCGCTTTGAGAAGTACGTGCAATGGAAAACCGGAGCAAACATCTTCGTTAAATTCTTAACTACTCGAGCTCGTGATTTTTATCAACGCGACTATCAGAAATGAAGATTTTCCAAGAGGTTTGACTTTTGAGAATAACAACGTCGGTACAGAACCATTGTAATCCAGAATGAAGGAGAATCTATGGAGAAACACGAACTGTTAAGGTAAGAGAGATAGGAAGATTGAGGTGTTAGTACAAGAAGTTCTCATTTGAATATCACAGCGTGTGTGGGCCTCCTGAGCACGCGTCGTCCGGCCCCTTTTGATACACAGGAGACTCTCACACTTTAGACATGAAATCGACGACGAGTGCGTGTGCGTAAAACGCGTAGACTCGCGAGAGATTCAGTGGGAAGTAACATACACGTTCGATCAACCAACTGCCTTGGCTTCTGGGCTCTCGCCGATTTAACGGATCGTGCGGCTCGGCAATAATTCAGGTGGAATGGAGCATTTACGCACGGACCGTTACGCTCTATACGCAATAAATTGAATGGTAAACGAGAGAGACGAGACGAACGATGTACGTACGACTCTACTAAATATATACGCGTACGTATATGCCCATAGTTCATTTAATCGCGTCGAATTTATCATTCAACATTTCCTGTATCGATGCTTGTTCAATTTAATGTTATCATAACAGTCATTACAGTGAGTTAGTATTTTCCTCTTTGAATCCTCATTGATCAGGTAGCAATATGCACACAAGTTTGCCAACAAACTCTGTCAATGCAGTAGCTTCTATAATATTTGTAAGAATCGTGCGATTGGACTGAAATTAAATTGAGTTTGATGAGGCTTTTTTCGTCGACGACGTTGAAGTTTGAAATGTTGGAGCCCAACGAAATGAAGGAAAAAAAAACATTTGTAATTGACCAATTTTTTCTTCACGAAACATCGGTGTAGGTTGAAAAACTACGAATTGCAAATTCGGCAGGGAACGAAATTGGAGAATCTTGGAATTGTTGGAGAGTTTTTTTAGACCATTTCGTTGGACTCCAACGTTGCAAACTTCGGCGTAATTTTCCGTCGTTTAACCGAGGGAATCTTAAACGAAGAGGAAAAGTACGTAATACTTTGAAGGGTCGTTTCCAAAATGTTGTTCTCGTAATTGGTTTGTTCATTCGATCATTTTTCCGACGTTTAATTAAACCATCAGTACAATGAGAATATTAATTGAAAAATACAGATCGAAATTAACGTGTTGTGATGTTAAATCTTGACCATCGAAGCACTCCATAGCTGTACGTGCCATGAACACTTACGGGCCAAGGATTTTTCCATGTCCCACCAAGTTTATTGCTGTGAAATTAGCATAATACAATATTGCATAATATTCGAGAAAAAGTGACAAAATATTGCCATCCTCTGCACCTACGCTCCTCGCTCAAAGTGTTGCTCGGTTATTCGTATCGTAAGTTTCCAACGCTCGATTTTACCTCTTTTCTCCTAACTCTCAAGTTTTTTATTCTCATCATTTTATTTGAATGTCTATACACAAAAAATATATTTCGTTTTTTACGCAATTTGAATAAACATTAGTCTGGGAAATCGAAAATCGTGGTAGAGTGTAGCGTGGCTCTCAGTGGAATACAATATTTTTCTTTAAACCGGAAATAACGACCTTTTCTTTTGACCATCATTATTTTTCTTTGGCATTCATGAATTCACAAAGTAAATAGCCTAAAACGGGCCATAAAATCGTTGTTTATATCGATACCTTGAATTTGCTATTCTACCTCGTTATTCAACGGCGCCAAATTTCGCGCCTGACACAACTATTCTCAATTACAATATTTACGCTGTATCAATGTCACCGCTTTGCTCCACAAGGCTGTTTCTTCTCGACCACAAAATCCATACGAACATAAGAATATGTTCTGTCATCCGAATTCCGAGCTTTCCAAAACAATTTCTCAACAGTACGAAACATTGTGATAGCACACGCAGTTGCATTCAAGCTGTGAACTCGTCGACTGAGTTACTCTCCTTACATCGCAAACGGTAACAAACCATTCAACAGAACATTCCAGAATATCAGAAAAAACCAGAGATTCCAACAAATCTCCAATTTTCTCGAGTGAGTGTATGAAAAACCGTTGTTTCAATGTCATTGGCAACATTCGCGTACTTAAACCAGTGAAGAATTTCTCAGCAGGCAAAGAGCCTCGTCGAAAATCGCTTTCGAAAATAGTATTCTTTGGTGGAATAAACCGCGGCACGTGAGTCCAGTTAACTGTAAGGAAGGGAGGGAGAGAGAGAGAGCGAGACCTCGAGAAGACACGGAGCCGCGTGTGTATTTGGCATTTTCAACGGTAAGATCAGTTCTCGATGTTTGTTAATGTTTAATGCATATGCGTTAGTAGACGCACCGCGATACAGCAAACGGTCGAGGTTGTTTGTACTCAGACGTCGTCGCATATTTCATCTAGGTGTATACTATACGTGCACATGTTAAATTATGTGTATATACACTGAATAATAGTACTGTACTTGGGAAGGTGCAATATATAGGTGGCCAACAGTGAAAACAAGCACGTCCTCGCCTCTCTCGCTTATAGAACTGAGATCGGCCAAGTACTCAGCAAACACTCATTCGCACTGACTCTCTGTGTTTCTTAATCTTATTTCTTATTGCTCGAGCCACTTGAACAATATATAGGTACTGCATACACCACCATAACGTTGATGAAGTAAATGAGTGTTCGCACTTAGAGACGATATCGCTAGAATTTGCGCATAGCCTACACGAAAAAAGTATATTTGTGAATTGGGGTCGGTATTGGTTGGTAGAATCTTCGAGGATAGAAAATAAGTGGAAATTCACTGCGGGGCTGGTAACGAGGGCAACGGAGATCAAAATCGATTTTGATTTCAATCGACACTCGGGGTTCGAATATATTTTCACAATCGTTGAATTTTTTATAATGGAAGGTCCGGATCGAAATTAATGGGAATTGGAGTATCTCAAATGCCTCTGGCGTATCTCCACTTTTAGAAATTTCAATACCGTTCGTGAATTCGTGAAGAAGGGATTCTTGAAGGTACCAGCATTTCTGAGAGTAGAATTTCGAAAAGGCGAAATGAACTTGAAATATTTGTTCAGCGACAAGGAAAACTCGACGATGAACATTTGCGGAAATCTTGCTCGCATTCGTGAATGATGCGAAACGGTTACACCCGAGTCAACCGACTCTGAAGCATCGACTGTTTAATGTGTTATTGATTCGTATCGAAGTAAACGACAAATAGAAAGTGCCTAAGCGTTTATTATCGACGTAGAAGTGAAACCTCTCTAGAGAAGCTTATGCAAGATGGACCGTGCTGAAAGCCCAATTTGCGGAGTGATGTTTCGAGTCCCATATTCACTTTTCCGGAGCCGGGATAGATCGAGTTGGCATAAATGTCCGTTTTAAGACATCTCGCCGTGAGTAACGTTATTTGCACGATTCGCAGTGGTACACGCGGAGGCTGCGAAGCATTGAGGCACGCACTCTCTCGAGTATGTGTGCAAGCGCCTTCATCTTCGCGAGCGATGTGTGCGCGAAGAAAAACACCGTCGCGAATTTACGTAATGAAGAGATCTTCGGGGTGGTCCATTGCGGAGAAACGGCAAGTTCGAGAGGTACGCATATGTGCAAAACGAACGCGTATAACACCGCGGTATATCACATACGTCTTGGCGTGTACAGACAGAGAGAAGAGAAATGCGCGCGAGAAACAAGAATTTAAATAATCATAATAATAATGATAAAGAAAATCGAATCGAAGAGGCAAGAGACGAGAAACTCCTGAGTACGTAATATTGCGCGAGCACGTGTGAGAATTACGAGCGAAAGAAACCTTCGCTGCTGCATCGTTTGTCATATATAGCCTGTTTTGAAATTCCTCCTTCGCGCCACCTTTTCAGCCTTCACTTCGCGTCTTTGACTTCCCGGCATGCAGCGGAAAGTTTGAACGCTCGGAGGCGCGAATCAACGGCACCGGAAGTATATGAGACAACTTGACGAGGAACACGCGTTAAGTTTCTCGCGCGTTTGGTACGCGCGCACGCGTACATCCGTGCGTATATATGATTCTGAGCGTGTTGGGAAAAGCAAATGTGTAAGATCGGTTACCACCCACCATCGTAAGTCTCAGCCCGCTCCTTCGCATGTCCTGCGCCTCTCCTCAACTTCTCTCTCTCTCTCTCTCTCTCTCGTTCTCCATCTCTCTTCTCCGCGCGTTTATCATCCTCTCGTTCCTTACCTCTTATCGTCTCGGGCTGCTTGTATCTCTTTCATTACATCCTCCGAAAGAGAAAGGTGCCGGAGCACAAAAACACCGAATGAGCCACACGTCAAAATATTTGAGATGGGTTTTCACCTCCAGGTAAAACACGAGTGAAAAAATCGTCGAAGTTGAGCTACGAGCGACGAGTTTAATGTGTTTGTTGTTTGCACAACTGGAAAGGTGAATCCTGCGAGGATGCGAAAGGCGTTTTGGCAAAATGCAGTATATCCCTTGACGATTTTTTCCTTCAAAATTTGTCTTTGCGTCTACTATTTTTAGAAATAAAACTCCGATCAACGATACAATCGTCAAAAATCATAGTTCGTTGACGTGTTTATTGAAAATTAAATCAAAATTGAGACAAAGATTCTGTAGAAAATCTCAAACTCAGAATTTTTGCAAATTCTCGAAAATTCTTCACCTCAAAACTCACGATACACTTAAATCCTCATCGATTCATGAGGCTTCAAAGTATCTCCTTACTTTGGGATTTGCGCGCGGGATGTATGAGCATTGTATTCCATGGAGGATACAGCGAGACAGGGAACACGCGAAAACCTATGTTCGATGTCTCTTCGCAACGAAGGAATAAAGACGTCACGTGTGAAGGCGCCAAACACCCACATACGAAGAGACTAAACACAGAGCAGACACACGTTCTTCTGGTCAAAGCTGTATCTATAGCAGACGAATACTTAAGCGATGCTTGGACCTCGGAGATGTGAGGTGAAGACAACACGTGAAACTCGATTCCAGATCGCCACCCATATCTGCATTGCATATCTACATACATTTCTGGAACGACCTTTAGCTATTTTACAAACAGCCTACGTTCATTTTAATTCGATTTAAATTTTCTATTTCTGTAGGTACATATTAGTATATTAGTTTTAAGGTAGTACTGAGGCACAAACAATAATGTGATTCCACACGATTTACAATGTTATTTACGACTCCTCGTGATAAAGAAGTCAATTCATTCATTTGACTTCCAATTAAAGAAACTGAATTTATACGAGCCTGCTTCGTTTCTTACTCCTTTCAACGAACTGTACTTTTACAAACTTCTAAACATAAACTCATACAAATCCTGAGAGTTTAAACATTTTGCAGCAAATTTCGAACACTCGGAATTGAATAAATTATTTCTGCAGCCAATGTCCCGAATCTCATTGTCAAGCCTGCTCACATTCTCTAGCTGTTTGTTGCACTTTTTTCAATTAATTTCCTGCAATTATCCTCCGGTTGATTGCTCTTTTATTCGTAGTTGCGGGGCGTCCGTTCGGAATGTTTTTTATGCTCCACATTCTTTCATACATTGAAGCAGTTTTCCATCACCTTTAATCAAACGACTTAGCCTCGCTACTCTTTTTGACTTTGATTTCTTTTTTTTCAAGTTTTCTCTTGGACAGACATGCTGAAGTATCCCCTATGAGCGAGCGCAATTATGCGGAAAATGTTGAGCCAAGGAACGAGGAGGTTTACATGGAAGGGCTTTTTTTCTCAACATACACGAAGGAGTCGAGCATATAGCGATGTGCTTAGCAAAAGTGACACTCGAGCTTGTCGCGCGGGAAAGAGACAGAGTTAAATAAAAGAAAGAAAAGGTAGCCAGACTCGACTTGATGGATGTGGCGAAGTCAGAGAAGCAAGAGAGGGGAAGATCTCTTACTCTTGGCGAGGATCCTGGACCTTTTTCGTGTTTTGCTTGAACGTACACACCGTCGTCCTTCGGGAAACCCGAGAAATTCAACGACAACGAAAAGACGACGATGAGTTGGAGCCTGGCAAGCTTGACAGTCTCCTCCTGAAATTGCTGCTCGCGGTGGTTGCTCATGTTTATGTTTCAATTAACATCGCGTTCAACGGTGAAATTGCTTAATTCAATCCACCAGTTTATCTCCATCTCTCTCTCTCTCTCTCAATCTTCCGCTCCCAAGAACAGTTTTAACGAGATGCTAGACTAAAGATTATCACATAAGCAAGCGCGATATAATACGTCAAGAAACCGAGTGAGTGATCTCGCCCATAAAAATCTTGTGTGTCACAGAATATTGAGAGAATATACTCTTAAGGGCTTCACATGTGCAAGAAAAATGGTCATCGATATCGACTCACATTTTTAAAACGTTGATACACGCGTGGTAGGAAGCAAACACCAATTTTGTTCGCAATAACATCAACGATCATGTGGATTTTTTTAGTCTTATGTCTAGCCGCACCGTTTACCTTCAATCCACCGGTTTCAATTAAAATATACGTAGTCCGGAGACGCATTAAAAATTATAATTACCAACACGATGTAAATGAGGATCGAATTAAGCATGGTAGGTTGGATTCATTGGGATGCGTACGAATACAAATAATATAGCGGCGAGTGGCCTCTAAATTCATTAATTCAAAACATTTTTTCCGGAACCGCATCGAAGCCCCGAGAATTCAGCGTTCACAGGGATACAAAAAATGTCATTTACTTGCAGAATTACGATCGTTGTACTTCGGTAATAGTTTACCAGGTTTTTCGGCTAAAGGACTAATAACTTTAATTAAATGCTCGAAAAAACACGAGGAAGAATGGGCCCCGAACATAACCTCGAATCTTGATTAACATAACGTTTCTCTCAAGTTTTGTATTTCTTTATTCTCTGCGCTCGAACAGCCGAAGCTCTGCCTACACAAAAGCGGCGAGAATTTTTCGACGACGGAGCATACGAACGATTCCATTAGAGGCGAAATCACGCGTGATAATGGCAACTCGTTACCCGTTACGAGATGAACGGAACAGAACAACCTATAGAAAAGAAATAAAAAGGAATGGGAAAGAAACAACGTCGTACATGAAACAAATGGACGAACCTCCCAAGAATCGAAAACTTTACAAGCCTCTTCGTGCCTGTTTATACCAACCGAATTCGACGTGATCGCTGATTATTACCGAGGCTTGTTTCTGATCGAATCTCTTGTGGTCCCCAACTTTTTCTTACATTCCTATCAACACGATAATTACTCTAATATTTCAAATGGAATTTCGAAGTTAAATTTCTTTTGTGTTTTCTTGTTTCATTGTTTTTAATGATGATTGAATTACATGCAAAAAATTTCGGGTTTGGCAGCTAGCATGAGAGAATTCTACGAATGTTAATTCTTTGAGCAGAATCTCTTTTGCCATTGAACCGGAAGAGCATCATTGATTCGCGATTTCGCGTCGCCGTTTCAACGTGTTTTGTTGCAAGGTCGGGGCGTTTTCATGTGCGCGATATAACGTTAAGCGATACACCGTTCAAATACTTGTTCGAAAATCAGTTCTCCAAAACGATTCTCTTTCCAAGTGCTCGCAAAGGGAACGAATATTGGTCGAAAATATAAAACTGTCGTAGTACGTTTAATCCCCCATATTAATGCAGCTTGCTGACGCACGGTGAAACGAACAATGTACGAAATAAACATACACGCGCGAAGACTCTCGGGGTTTGGAGGTTTTCCGCAAATACGCTGCGCGTCCGAAAATACCAGAGGATAATTTATTTTTATGGCCATTTTCGAACGTCTGTGTGATTTTTATTATTCCTCTGGGATTTTCATTATTATCAATATTGTTATTATTTTTACACACCGGAACCTTATCTGGCTTACCTTCGAACGAGTCTCACAAACTATGCTCGGACGTGAAAGAGAGAAAAGACATTGAAAAACTCTTATTCGTTGAGAAAAAAGAAAAGCCTTATAACTGAACTCGAAAATTGCTTCTCCATAAACCCTAACCAAGTGTCTTCAATGTGTGCTGCGAGAAAACGAGTATCAAGGTAAAAAGAAACCGGCACGTTGTTTTCTCACAATTAGTGATGAATAAATCGCGAAAAACGTACGAAATTATCGTCGTTCGGCGACCACGTAAAATACGAGGTTACATTGCAATATCTTTTATTTGGCAAAACTGTGAGGAAGGTACGATAGTATCAAAAATACATAGCCACAATGAAAAGTTTCCAATGGAAATAAAATTTTTCTATCTTAAGGTATTCCTTTCGCATGACCGTATTTTTTGGTGGCGCTCATATCGGAATTATTCAGTTTATGAATTATTGAATAGAAATGCGGTGATGATGGAATCTCCGTAAGCTCTCGTATAAATTTTATGATTTTTGAAGTTTCAATTCTTTATTTAATGTTCGATAACCTGATTTGAAATTTCGCTAGTACATTCGTACGCAGTTACTGGGAAAAATGACTTTGTGAACGATTCGGAATAGAAAAAAAAATGAGAAAGTGAAAATAATCGTAGAGTTTTAGGCAGCGTTAAAATGGCAAAGATTTTCACGAGACGAATGTATATAATTACACGTAATTTCAATTCCCGAGGTATTTAGATGTTCCGCACTCATGAAAATAACGATTAAGAAATTATAATAGCGCGATGATGCACACGCGCACATATAATCGCAAACGTCAAACCCACCCGCATCGCGAATTTTTCTCTTTCGCGCCCGAGGAGGTGAGCAATTATTCAGGCAACATATATGAACGTGCCACATTTTTCCATCTCTTCCGTGTATAATTCTCTTGTCTCGTTTACCGCGATGGTTCAAGGATATCCAGGCTATTAAATGCCATCTAATTTCACCTTCATCTCTCTTCTGACTTTTCTGTGCGCCCATATGTAAACAGCGTACGTATTATTCGATATTTTCGGTGAGTATGTAAACGCGATATCTTAACGACGATAGCTGCGCTGTTAATTATAAAGTGCGGCTGACTGCGTTCATTTTTTCTCAGTTTTTCCGCATTACGCTGTCAGAGGGACCGAACAAATTCCAGACTCCGATCGCCGCTTAATGGCGTTGCGAATCACCGCGCTTTTATTCGCAAGTTGTACGAATCTCGTGTACGAGAAAAAAAAAAACAGTTTCATATCCTCTACTTTACAACACGGAGAAGAGATCGACGTTAAAGGGAAGACGAAAAAAGGGCACGATCGTGAAAAGTAAACTGCACGTTGAACAAGATCCCGGAGCTTCGCAGTGCACAAGTGGATTCATTTATACGGATTGAAGTCTAAGTATACAAAAGGATTACCCCATGGCCTTTGGAAGCACGAATGAGAAAAAATGTCGCGATATTATCGACGGAGGTGCAATTGGATACTTAACGTAAACTCATTTCTTCATTGCTTCTTTAATGTAACGTTCAAGGTTCTGCGATATTCAGTCCCAGCTTGTGAAAAAGTGTCTCATTCATTTAGTCGATCTCATAAAAATATTCGGTTTCAAACGTCTTTTAACTTTGTGATGAAAATTACGGAAACTGGGCGAGCATTAAGGGACAAGAATTTGTGTGCGACTTGATTCTTGTCCATAGCGCCCTCTCGTCAACTTTGAAAGAAAGAGAATGTAGCGTGGGTGGAATAAGAACTCCGGTGAGATTCTTCTACGAAGCAAGTGACAGTGATAAAAAAGGTGGAAACAAGAATAGCGAGAGGAAGGGAGAAAAAGAGTGAGGGGGAGGGCGGGGGGGGGGGGGGGGGGGGGTTAGGGTACACGCGCTCGAGGATTCAGCGTTCGGTAAATCATCGGACGTTTATTGCAGTTAATTAGCCGGCTGGCCGCGCAGTCTCCACGGTTCTGTTTTGCATTCAAGAGAGAACGAAGCAAGAAAGAAGGATAGAAAGAGACACAGAACCTCGCGCAAAAGGGGCTCAAGAAACGAAACAAGCGAAGAGATGAGTTTTGTACGATCGCGAGCGCGTGAGAGAGTTTGCCGAGGACCGCGCCTCATCGTCGCGGTGGTACAGCCTCTCTCTTGGCGCCTGAGCAACAAGAACAACTTTACTATATACCCTGTTTATCCGAGGGACGCATTTATTGGCACATTAAGACTTAGATGTCCAAGTTTCCGCACCACTTATCCATTTTTTTCATCTCAATGATCGCATTTGTTTTCTGAGAGATTAAGGTAGATCGTGCCGGTAGGACAGTATTTTATGGGTGTCTAAATTGGGTCGATTTTCACTTCCTAATTATAAATATTATCACTTTAAATCAATGTCAGAGTTATTAATTCGAAATTGTAAATAAATTTTTTCAACTTATTTTTTGGCGAATGAAGTGGGCATTAATTGAACGGGGTTTCATCACCGACTGAACCCAAAATTTCATTCGTCTCTAGCTAAAATGTTATACTATAGTTTTTTATGTAAAATATCGCTTCAGAGAGTGCAAAGGGAAAAAGATCGAGAAATAAGTGTTAATAAAAAGACAGAAGGCTATGACAGGAATGGGCCAAGCCGAGAAGAAATAAAATACCGAAATGAGCAAATGTGAGGTATCATTTTACCAAGTTCATTCAATCTTTAACGTAATATATCTTTATTACTATATTAAGACAATCGTCTCGAATTTTTTCCCAGAACTTCGTTATATACTTCATTGTTATTGTGTACTTTTTCATAAACTTCGTAAGAAGCGTTCATTCCTTATATGAAAAGATAAACGATTTTTTACGCGTAGTCTCTATACCACTGTGTGTTTTTCTTCATATTTAAACGCCTTTGTCTCAATAACCAATAAGACGAACCCTTTAAAATTTGATATGCGTGTCAGTCGACTGCCCATTGAAACTCTGTGTAAATTTCAAGACTGAGAAAATCGTTTCGTGCATATTAAGGGTCAAATTGTTTGAGTGAATGACAAGAAAAAACTCTTGATCAGGTGGTTCACAATTTTCCATATTTTATCGATGGTTAATCGAAGTTTGTGAATGTTTTAAAGGATTTTTAGCCAACTTCTATCATGCTGATTCCGATTAGTTTCACGTCCCTTAAGATCTTTATGTGATAAGCGTCGTAAAAGTCCGAATGACTGTGGCATGTCCGTGATCCTGGTTATTCAGGGCAAGAGACGAGCGTGCACCATGGCGCCGTACAAAGGTCATCGAGCATAAGGCTAAAATACACCGTCTCGGACTCTTCTTTTTTTTCTCGTTTCGTATGCAACGACTATTCGTTGCAAGTACAGGTTATATCTATGTATGTAAAACGAGTATGGACTTTGATTAGCTGTTTGACGTTTCTGTCTGTCATCATGCTTGAAAAAGTGGCGCCCACCTCCTACTAATATGTTTTCTGCTCGTCAACGTCAAGCACACACGAGCATTATATTTTCATTATGATCACGGTGTCGAAACATCCGAAAAATATGAGAAAAGTACAGTGATTGGCATTCTACTGGACTGGAAGCTCAGTGGATTGAACAAAAAATCTGCTCGCCCCACTCATTTTTGCGTTCATGATTAACCAAAGCTCGATTCGAGTCAGCTCGGCTCATTACTGAAAGAAAACAAAAAACATTTTTTTGTTTCAAATGTTACCCCCGAAAGACTCGCGGCCATCACGGTCAATAGTTAACCGTATGCCAATGACTGTAACAACAATTTAACTCGCTGTAAAACGAGGCACACTCATAACCGCCGTCAGCACGACATAACTCGTTGGAGTCTCTCGCGTTTTAAACTCATATCCTTCCAGAAGTAAGCGTTTTAACGTTTTGTACTATATTCGCGTGCTGCGGGGGATGAAATACGATCATTGCCAGGCTAGATATAGACGATTAACACGAGAATCTCGGTACGAGGTAGCTCGCATATATATTCTTGGTAGATCGTCGTGAATACACCCACGTGGCAGTGTATAAATGCAAATAAAAGAGTAAAACGTGTCTATTTTCCTTAGCAACGTCGTGAATCGCGGTTGTAATATAGTCATACAATATCTACTTGGAATTTAAGAGCATACGATAATGCAAGAACCGGCATTCTGTCAAGTTCTAGCAGCGTTCTTCGAAATTTTCGTAATTTATTATTCTTCAGTTGGTTAAGAAAAAATAAAACTCACCGCTTAACACATTCCAACGAGGGCACCTGTTGACCAGGTACCATTATTTTTATGTACTTTATTCCAGCTTCCTGAAATTCCTGCAACAAAAAGTATAGGCGCGAAAATATTTAACGCCGCGAATCACAACGCGCTGCGTACGTTGAAACATAAGATTAAAAATGTGAACACAAAAATTTTATCGTTTCTTTCTCTTTTTATCTTTCTTCAAGACGCTTTATTCAACCCCTCCTTTCCCAGTGAAACTTTATTAGAGATGAGTGCGAGGCGAACGAAGAGGAACGGCCAAGTTCACGCCTACGAAAAATCGACGATCCTCCCTTTGCGCGGTCCGCAAGTCTTCGGTGAGTCTCTCTTTCTCTCGGTCTTCGATCGAAAGGGCTCTTCGGTGCTAATTATCCTGGCTAATTATTACACGGTATCCCGTTAATTATGCATGTTGCGTATGAATAATTAATGAGTCATGGCTCAGAAACGCGGCAGTTTTTGATTTCGAATATCATCGAATATTATCCGGACTGGAAATATTTTCTGACCACGATTCTCACTCGAGACTTCGACACAAGTTTGTCTTAGAAAGAAGAAAATAAACGTCGAAATTTGCAAGTATAATACGCAGGAATATTCTTTTTTCTTTAGAATGAACCCATTCGTTAAAATTTATCGATTAATATGTGCCGCAGGTAACTGCGAATGACTAGAATAAAAATTCGATTAGATTTTTCAAGAATTTTCGCGAGAAAAAACCTCCAAATCCACGTATGGAACTTAGATCGAAACGCGCAATGTGATCATTACGGAAGATGCGTAACTCGATAAATCGGCACTATCAAAAACCGATTTGAAACGGATCGAGATCTGTTCCAGGTTGAGATCGTGAAACCAAATACCAAGGCATCCACCAGCGAGCATTAATGAAGAAATGATTATTAATTGCGGGCAATATCGATTCAGTTGAATCTTGTCTCAATTATTGAAAATAATCCCCAAAATTATCGGTCTTCGATAACTCGATCTAATGCGCCGTCTTCACGGCCACAACGATACGTAAATTCATCAAATTGAGGATCAGAAGTCGGAGAAAATGGAAAAAATTTGAAGCCTGACGCCGAATAAGCTTATGTACCAAAAAAAAAAAACGGGATTCAAATGCCCGTTTCCAAACGATTGTTAACTTAATCGATCACCTGTGTAGAAGGCTAAATAAACGACGCGGATGTCGAAGTCATCAAACGAAAAATAAAATAAAAGACGACAGGCAGATCTATCATCGCGCATGCCGACTCGCGCGAGATGCGACATGAACGTGGTGGACGAAAGAAGAAGAATTCATCAGAATAGAAATATACATTAGTAGCGTGTGTTTTGGGGATCGCATACCAACTGACAACTCACTATGTTGATAAAAATCTCGTGTTCGTCGACGACTCTGTACGCTTGCTCTACCTTCGGGCGATCTTGTTTCGTCAAGGATTCTTTGTTTTGGGGAATGAGTCACAATTTTTCCTGACCACTGATCTACGTACGTGTATATCTCACACGCGTACACGCACGACACGCACACACAGGTAGAGACTCGGGTAGAGATCGGAGTGAGGGAGCGGTGTTACTCACAGAAAAATCGGGGTACGTGTATCTTCGGGGATCTTATGGACCACAAGTTTTCCAATTGGACAATTAAAAGAGTCATCGAGCGATGGTATACGCAGCGCCGGGTGTCCAAAAATCAAACCAAAATCTGTTTCTACCGGATTTCATCGCGAATATAACGATTACGCGAATATGAAAAGTATAAAAAATGTGATTTAATTTCTCAACAACGCAATGAATAAATAAAAATACGGAGCAGTTTGCGTACTTGTTGACGCCTTTTACGCCAGCCACAAATATTATTTTAACACAAATTGCACACGCATTTGCCACAACCGATGAAACCAGAGCCGGATTCACACCACTTCATTGCTCATTACGAAATTTATTCGTCGCAATATCAATCAAAATTCACGGAGAAATCTGGTAGAATACACGTGGGGCGTCTGACACGTGACAGCGACCGTATTTACTACGTATAGTTATACTATAATAGGAGGGGCCACCATCAATTTTGAGTTGATCACGTGAGCTCGATGACTCTTAAACGATTAATGTCTCCTTATACAAATATTTCAATCATTGAAATACTTACGAAGTTGGAATATAAATTAAATTCCTTTTTTAAAAAAAAAGATCCAAAGAAACTTTCGTATTGCATTAATCCCGCTCTTCCACCACTTCAAGTGAAAAGTAAAAGAATTTCATGGCGCCTATAACGTTGCGTTCACTTATCTACGAACAGTCGCGATAAATCGGAAATGTCAGGTCTTACCTTTGCATTGTAGTAACGATTCGTATTCGTCAGATCCACGAGGAACTTCAGTTTTGGAAAGTTGGCCATCAGCTTCGCTGGTGTGAACCTTTGAACATTGTAATTCAGTATTTGCACGCGTTTTTTCTTCATTTTCGAAAATTTAATTAAAAAAAATTGTTCGTAGTGAGCGTCGACTTTAGAATAATTTTTTTCTTAAATCACAAAAATCCACTAACGAACCTTAACAAATTTTTGGTATGATTACATTTCTTTCATGCTTATTTTTTTCAACAAAATCATAACTCCCCAAACGTCAAATCTACGCTACTAACGTAGAAAACACTTACTGTTTTTGTGGTGGCAGCTGTCTTGATATCGTCTGAAAAAGAGATTATTCGTATGTCATTCAAAAGGGATCACGTGGTTTATGCTAAACGAATAAAAAACTACTTCATATAAAGAAAAGAATTCAACGTTATAATTCATGGTCACACGTCATAGAAAAATAATATAGAGAATGCAGTATTAGCAGGTTTTCGACGTTTCTAACTAACACTGTTAGATCGGAGCTTGACCAGTATGTGAGCCCCCATGGAAGTTCGAACCAGCAGTTAGCAAATTAGATGGTAACTTTTTAAAGTCTTCAGAAAAACCAAGCTGATATGGATGCAGCTTTTCAAAGGTGCAGTATTACCCCTCCCTGCCTCTCCTGTACCCAGTCATTAATAGTGCAACGATGACACACATGTGGCACCAGCCTGTCCGCTTTACGCATCGTACCTCGTGCGAGTGATCGATTAGTTTCGAGTTCTTTTCATCCTTCTCCTCCCACTCTTCATGCTTGATAAGCATTCGTGAGAAAGACAAGGAAAAGTAATCAACATGCCCAATATAAGGATGAACGCATGCATATCCAAAGACGGGGCAGCGTCTCTCGGTCAATACGTTTTAAAGATTGATTTTTAGAGAAATTCGAACCGGGCCATTGCTCAGTGAACTTTCAACGAGGTGAGCTATAGGAGTGGAAATAACTTTTCTCAATAAAGCTGCAGACTGCGCTAATTGAATTCCTCGTTCATTCAAAGACTCCAAACTTCGATAATTCATTAAATTCCTCGTAAATGATCCCCCCTCCCTCCCCTTACATTGTCACTGTAAACTATTTTTTGAGAGGATCAAAATAGGGAGATAGTCTACGTTGAACCAGTACAATTAGCAGGATCAAGGGATTTTATTGACAGGAGGGTCGAAAGTTTGCAGGGTGACGAGACTCGAGATTTACGCTTGGGCAGACCGAGCACGAGGCCGAGATATCGTACGGGGCGAGAAGTAAATAAAAAGATTTACGACGCATCTTTCCATTCCTCATTTTCCTTCTTCTCGTTCACATGCATAGTAAGAAACGAGAAGAAAAGCAGGCTCGCCTAAAAGGAAGAAAGAAAACAGGGAAATAATCAGAGAAAGTTGATGAATCAAGGGATCGCCGCGCACACAACGCGGCGAGTGTATTTCTGACTACGCAATAAGAATTTTTCAGGTACGCCCGCTGGTGAGATAGCAACGCAGACGTAGATTCACGGTTCCTGCCCACCTGCGAAATTTACGGGCCATCGAACGTGGCCCAGGAGCAGTTTATTTATTTTCACCCCCCAAGTTGCTACACACTATACACGGATACCGCCTATATCTACCGGCAGAATATGAGACCGGAGAATAAAGAGCGAGGGTTATAGCGCCACAAAGATGAAGGAAGGCAAAGAACGCAAGGCACTTCTTAGCTGATTCCACCATTCAATTTCACGATCCTTAGTCCGATATACGACCGCGACTAAATCAGGATTATATCGAGCTACACGTTGTGACAGCATTGTGTGTACCGGTGTCAGTACAGTCCCTTCGCCGTGGGTCCGTACATGGCTGAGAAACTTTTGTAGTCCTGCATGCAGACGGTGGAATCCAAGGGTCGCTAATGTGCATCAAACTTCCCGTGGCGTATGCGACTTTCCCGTGTGAATAACCACTACATCTAAGGACTACAGAGTTTACGATATACGTAGTCGAAAACATGGAAATATGTCAATCTATCGCGGACGTAATGCTTTGTCTTAGTCATTGAATGAGGAAGCGTCAACTGTTCGACCAAATAAATATAACATCGTCAAGGCTGTTGATCGAAGTTTTCAGAATTTCAAAATAACTTTTCGCAAGTGATGAACACTCGAGTCATTCATGAAAAATTTATCTGCTAAATCCTCGTCAGAATTCAGCTAACGGGCAGTTAAAATTGCGCCTCATTGCTGCAACAATAACGGCGTTCCACAGTGTCTGATAGTTTCAAACGAGAACCAAGGGTATTAGAAATGAGTAAATGAAGAATGTAAAAACGCAAAACGTTTATTTACTTTTTCATTTTCAATGTACAAGGGAAAACCGTCTTTGCTGAAAAACTGTAAAGAACAGCGTTATAAAATGATGAAGAAAACTTCATAAACAAACACTGATAACGATTATTGCTGATGAATAAAAACGATGCTTGTATTTTTGCAAAAGGACTGCGAGTATCAAATTAAAAAAATAAAAAATACAAACGACCAAACTGAATCAGAAGTTCATTGGTCAACCCCTGTCTCAAAGTTATCGCTGAAATTTATCGACTCTTGACAAAAACAGCAAAAGAGGAACTTGTAACACTCATGACGTTGGATAACTCATCGCCCCATCACGGTCAGCTTAATTTGCATCACAAAAACCTTATGACGCACGTTCATCCGAAAAAAAACATGGATAACACATTCTTGGACCCCCGAATAAGACAACTCCATGACCTCCCTGGCATTCGAAAGGCATACGGTCGAATTTACTGCGCAACGTCCCTCACTTACTGACTTTCAAATGCATTTGGGTCTGGAGTCGTGGGCGTTATAACGGGAAGCTATCAATACCATTCGTTGGACATTTCTTCAGTGAAAGTAAACATTTGCGTTGTCACCGTTTTCTAAAGAACGAAACACAAGGGAGTTCTTATCGCCTGAAAGTGTTCACTTTTCGGAAAAGCTCGCGTCCCAAGTTCTGTACCGTGCACACGATGATTTTTAGAACGCATGATCATCGGGAAAGAGCCTGCTCAGAGATGGAACTTGTTGCATTCTAACAGGTGTAGTCGTTACAAAGTACGGTGATCTTTTGACAAACGGTATCAGAATAACAGAAACATGAAAAGCTTCGAACAGTGCACGGTGTTAAGTAGCACCATTGCAGACAGAATAACGCCGAGCCCATCCACAAAACACATCAACAAGGCCTAACCGACCGAAACGAAAATCCTCGTTATAGGGTCGCCGAGAAAAAAAGATTTCAGGAAAACAGAAATCCATTAATCTCTTCCCTCCTGCGGCCTTATGGGCGCGTGTTGTATAAGAACATGCCAGTTCATAGGTGGCAGACGGACAACGGCAAAATCATCAGGGTCGAATATGCCTCGGCATGGATTCCGTCAACACAAGACAGCGATGGCATAATGCAAGAGAAAATGCAGTGTACGATTATCGTGAGTATTAATCAACGCTGATCCCGCAACGTGTTGAGAGTTGATGAAACGCGCGCAGCTGATATTTAACCGCAAAAGGTTTTGGAAATTCAAAAAATACTGGTATCCATACAAGAATTGTTCCTAAATCAATCAACGACTCTCCGATTAGTCTCGGATTCCACGGCGTGTGTGTCGAGTCCAGAAGGACCATTGTGTACGACGAATTGGCTATTAGTGTTGAAAAGATATCATCTTCCTATCGAGTTATTTTGAAACTACTAAAGCACGCTGCTGCGCCCTCTTTTATTTTCCTACAACATCGTAGTTTATATTCGATTTTCTCTTTCTTTTATCTTCCTCTCCCATACGTATCGACTCTCCATGGTTCGCCAGCGGGGGAAACTTGTTCGAATGTTCGATGCCGAAGGCCACACCATGTGTCCATTGATGATGGTAGTAAGAAGTTCTCGAGATCGATTCGGCCCTCGCCTAGTCTGAACAGCAGAGAAGTTCGGAACATGTCTCTCTTCCATGTTTAGCCATATCGTTGGAACGTACCGGTCCCAGCAGTTTCCGCAGTTTAGTATGGACGACTTTCGCGCCGAACCGCCTTCATCGGCCTCTCGGTCACCATGGTCGAAAAATACTTCAGACGTAATGGTACCGGCAGCCGCGGGGGATCCTTCTTGGTCGGACCGTCTCCACCGTCGTTTGGTCCTGAAGGGCCGCGCCGCTATGCCCCACGAACAGGAGGATTCTCCACGAGCATTTCCTACCATGGTTATTTATGTTCGCCCTTCTGACCGACGATCCCGCTACTGCGATAAAACGGCAATTAAAGGAGGCGCTCGCCTGTTTTTCCCTAAATGTTTGAAGAAACTTCAAGGTTCTCGAAATGACAAGGGACATCCTCGGGAAACAATGCGCGTATGGCGCATCTTCAGTTTCACCATAAACTCCTTCGGTATATAAAAAGCATCTAGTTTGAAGAACGTGAGGAAGCCGATGCGGACGATCGATCTCAACACAATTTAGGGAGCTCGTTTGTACCAGTGTCATCTGTACAAATGGCCGATGCGACAAAAAGATCAACGTAGATGCTACATTGAAAATTTTCCCGCTCAGATTTCGTGGAGCTCGAAAACTTTTTCCGGCAGTAACTTACTAAACGATGGAGGTAGTGTTTTAAATGCTCACGTAGTTAATTATCTCGGACATTGGAACACTTGGATGTGGAGAAGCGGCAGCGTCTTGACTCCAACTATTAGAGAAACATTTTTCAACCAGTGAAGCGCAGTGAAGGCAAGATTTCGTGTGAGAGTATCATGGTATAAATTGCTTATTGCGAAACCTCATTCAGCTTGTATATCAAACGTGTCCAAATGGAAGGAATGAAATTCAATAAATTGTGGGGCCTGTCATCAAGACCGAAATTCTGTGGTTTTACCGGCGCCTTGAAGAGCGACGAATCGTCAGTCATCTGCATTCCTGCAGATGGAATAATGCATATCCGCGAGCATTAATACAAATGCGCACACGCATACACGCGAATTCACATAAAATTCGAGCCGCTTGAACGAAACAGGAACGCCGTGCGATTTTATCCGCGTGTGTTCTTTTCATTGTACAATAAGAGACTCGTATAAATAATAACGAGGTTATGCGGTGGCCCATCGCTATAATTCAATTCACACCTAATAACCGAGATCGTAGAATTTCCATAATACAGGCAGTAATAAAATTAAATATTATTTTTTCTTATTCGGGGCAGCTCACCACACGCATCGGGGGGTCTAAACGTCGAGGCGCCATCCCCGCATACAAGTCCGCCACTCGTCTCTTCGATGGCCAACGAACGAGTCGAATTCATGCTAAAATGCATAAGCGAAGAATGATATTCATGCGTTCGCAGGTCCGAAACAACGTCGCAACGTATCCTTTCCGACTATTAAAAGACGAGGGTCTTTCTATGTTTCAAACCTCGTCATCTTGCTATGTAAATGCCCCTCTCCATTACCCCTATTTTCGTCGCCAGATTCAAGGCATTTGTAGGAGACTGAAGATGTGTCAGCGTCATACTGCATACTTCACTGTTCATTTTTCTTTTTGCCAGAGAGGCAAAGAACTATTCCTGTCGATAATTAACATTTAAGGGGAAAAAAATTATGTTTTGATATCACGGTTTTAGTAACAATTCATTCATCATCAGCGCAGATGAAATGTTCCTTACGGGGATTAAGATCAGGATAAATTTTAGGCTCTTTCGGACGCGCCGGTTTGCAGGTATAAATTTGAAAAGTCAATTGGACGGTACTACCAAACTTAACGTACATCATTTCTTTACCACGAGTCTAAAGCGCGAGGGTTTCAAGATCTTCCAAATTCCATGAACTGGTCTCTCGATCTGCAGATCTATATACGAACTGTCAATATATCTTTCGCTCCAACTATCGACTCCGAACACTTACCAAGGTCCCTCCTCTACATAGTTATGTTGCGCGGCTGGCTTAACGGGGCAAAAAGAAATTATCGACAGGTCCAAAGCGGTTGGTTCTCTGTTTCTTTCCTTCTTTTCCATTTTGCATCAGTCGCACGCCGGCGCCAAAAGGTGAGTTGATTGTTTTAGCTACAGGGGTGAGAATACATTATATATATTAACGAGCTGTGGCGTTGCTAGGCAGTCGAAGACAAGATTAACGACTCCCGACTATTTATGGTCGTGAATTGCCAGGACAGTTTAAACAAATGTTTGTTTCTGCGGCCCCTTCAAGTTGGAACGAACGAATCCGCTGGTGGGGCCAGAGTGTTTTTTTTTCTTTTGTGCCGACTGAGACCCTACAAGAGTTTTCGGTTATGCCCCAAAATTCGGCATGACCTGATGGCTACGCGTCTCGTAGAATAAACGTGCAGCAACGCTAACGGTGCCACAATATCCTTCGCGTGCCTCGTCACCCTTACCCTAGAACGTAACGCCCTTTCTTAGCGCCGCAACAAACCCTATACTTTTCACATAATGTGAGATCGAACCTGCACTCCGACGGCGGATGAGAAAAAGCGGAGGTCACTTTCTTGTGAAAATAGTTTCGGTGCTCCACTCCGAAACGAAGGACTGTTGGCGAATCGATGCCGACGCGTTGGGTAACGCCTCACCTTTACCTTTTCCCTCAATCTCTTACATGGACTTGTGCAAGAAGGAAAGTCTTTGTAGAATAGCAACAGGATGTTACTCTGTATTCCTATTCTCTCCTGTTAGAGCTCCTATTCCAGCAGGATTCAGCGCCATTGATAAGTGAGAAAGAAAAAATTGCCGTTGTTGATGAGCAACTACAACGAAACCAATTCGAATGATCTATGCATCCAGGATTACGAAACCAGTTTATTCCTAATGGGAATGGAGCAAAAATAAAGCGAGGGCCATTACTACCGATGACAACGTCGTGCTGATCTGAAGTTTACACACTTCAGGAAAAAGTACATTCTTCTATTAAAGAAATGGGTAAAAACTATTCAGTTGTGAATATACACGAATCCTTATTGGTGGCGCATATAAATGCCTTCTTCCTTCGTTCTATTGGAAAATCAAACAACTTCCGGCGTGCGGTACAATTTAACGGGTGCCAAAGGGAAAGCTGACATGCGGCGCGTGTAATGCACCCTCCTGTCTGCGTTAAGTTCCGACGAAAAGGGCTCTGGTCACAGTGGACCTTCAATGTCGTTCAGTGTAAAGGATCCTTTCTTTTTCATACAGTTTCCTCTTCCTGTATTATATTCCTTCCTGGTACACTTGTTTTCTTTATTTTTTTCTTTTTATCTCAAACGTGAAAGATAGAAAGAGAGAGAATAACGGCGAATGAATGAGGAAGAGATCCAGAAGGTCTGCAGCCACGCCTCTGCGAAAACTGCTCAAATAGTGTATGGGAGTTATTACGCCTAGACACAAATAATGGAGAAGAAACGAGTTGTGAAGGGCAGAGAAACATTGTGGTTTCGGCCGTTGATTGCCACCGAGTCAACGACCACGTTTCGTAAAGACGCCGAAGTAAATTGCGGAAGCGAACCAACAAATAAATGTCCGATGTACGTTTTTTTTCTCCAATGCGAGAGAAAAACTGCTAAGAAAGCAGCAGTATCTCAAAGAATGCGCATTCCACGAAGTGAATGCAGAGAAAAATGTACAGAGGCTGGTATGCGCTTGTGACAAAGAATCGGATGGGGCTTGAAATGGCGGAAGAATATGAGTCAGAGGGGGCAGGTGGGATACGGCCAAATGACGATGGGCGCCAAGAGCGAGTTCATACACACGTGACATACGGAGGACACCGAGTACAGCCATTCAAGGGGAATTTATGTACCACAGAGGCATAAAAGCAACAGAAGCTCGGAGGCAAGTAGCCCGGCATCTATCCAGGAAGACGAAGAGAAGTAAATGCATGGAAGATCGCACGTCCGAACCACCAAATCGACAAATGTCTTGACTGCCTCGTTCGCCACTCCGCCACCATGCTTATACACTTTCATGTAGCATACCAACACATTTTTACACCCACATAGACCTACAGAATTCGTGTCATGGTTGACCTCCTGCTTAATTCCGGATTCCGTTGCAGATGTACCAGTAATAAAAAAGGCAAAAGGTGACTGCATTCAGCGAAAATAAGAACAAAGAAAATAAGATCGGGAGATGTAGAAGAAAACCGAAATAGCCGGGACTCGATTCAGTTCAAAGAGCTCAACCGAGAATACTGCTAGCAAAGCGATATCTATGAATTGGGAAAAATTTTCTAGCTCGTAGCCTTCGCGGTACCCCACATTTTTGAGGATCTTCCGAGAGTCTTCATCGGACTGAAAGCGGATCATTCGCCATGATTTCTAACCTGATAGACAGTGGCGATCGAACATCACCCGCCAATAAAGAATTACGGACAAAGTTATAGCGATGTCACGCACTGGTAGACTCTCGTAACTAAACTCTGCACATAGAGAAAGAGAAAAAAAAAAGATGAAAAGCATACGGATTATCCGATCCAACGTGATGGGTTAAGGAGATTACGTATAATAAAAACAACGCTACTGCAAAAGTTTTTTGGAAGTCTCCGTGGGGTTCCTAGAATGACTGGTAAAAGTGAGAGTCGAGCAAAAGAAAGGCAGAAAAGATGAATACTCCACCATCGTGGCTAGCCGAGATAAAACGTGACCCACGGCAAGTCCTATCTGATGATGCCTCAACGGGTGACAGGAAAAGATCTTGTAAACGTGGAACACAGACAAACGTGAACTCGTCTCAACCCTCATTCTCTCTTCATTTCCCTCAGCATACAGATAAACGGATAGACAACGTTTTATATTTCAATTTACCTGAATTTTAACTGTGATGAAATTCATTCTGATAATCACATCAAAGTTTTACTTGGTATAATATCAAGTGAAATTCGAAGATCATCGTCTTGCAATTATGTATGATAGATGAACAAAATAATCACAGAAGCTTTCTGTTCCTATCAACTGTGGAAGAGTTAGTATTGCATGGAGAAAAATTCATCGAAGACAGTTAACGAGTGCCCATGAAGCACCTGAACGAAACGTCAAATCACTAAATTCGTTAATATTTGAATACTCAGAAGAAAAAACCGCGTTTTGCGCCAAAATTTTAACTTCCAAATGGCCTATCAAGTTTCTACGTTTAACACTTTTGTTCGAGAGGCGTGAGAAAAATTTCCAGCAACACTATGAAAGTTTAAGCTTCTTATTCAATCAGAACCAATATTCACAGATGAAAAATTCAAAAAGCTATTCAAGACTCGAATTCCTTCAATCGATTTGAAAAATGAAGAATTTGCACCACAAAATGGACCGTTGACAGGGTCAGCGGACGGAAGAGGGCGAGGCTCGCTTCAGGATCCATCCACAGAAATGGTACATTACGAGGATCGCCCGGACGGCGGCACATTCCAGAATTTATCATAACGGAATTAATCGACCAAGTTACCGGGTCTTGGTTCCACTATTCAACAGCACCGATGTGATTGAATACTTTGCTCTCTTCCGAGACTGGGGAAGCTAAACGAAAAAGATGTAGTTAATGTCGAGGCGTGATGCGGATGACAGCTCCCAGAGTCAGGTCCAGCGACGACAAAGCAGGAGGATTATTTATGTGGATTCCTCGTACGATCATGCGACTGGGAGAAAGGGCAAGAGTTTCGTCTTCGTTTATTCTTGGTGTTTGAAATAAATATTCAAAAATAGGAGAGAATTGCGTGGAAGAGGGCACGCAAAGTATCCGCAACTCGCACACCCGTTGTACTGAATACGCAATGTTTACGTACAACGTGGAATGCCTTTACGGTGAAATTTTCAAGACAATGCGCCGCTAGCTCAAATACTGCCGGAGCAATCTATACGAGGAAGTTGCCGGCAGCAAGAACGATGCTGGTACAACTCACAAGTCGGATCGCCCGATAGTGATCTGAATGTCGAGAAGAATGGACGACTCGGGTTCCCGGAGAGCGTTCGAACAGAGATATCACCCGCGTCGAAGAGGGCCCCGATGCGTAGCAAGGGCGCAGATACTTTGGCATGTGAACTTTGTGTGGTTTTATAACACCATGACTTTTGTTTGACGGAGAGCAGTTCATCTCGCATTAATATTCTCCCTTCGTGCAGAAATGAGCCAAAGCGTTTGGTAGCTACGAGCACCCCGTGCTATGTGTCGTTCTCTTTCCCTTTGGAGAAAGACCCGAACCCTCGTGGACCAACGAGACGCGACTACACGCGACGTCTCCGTTTGCCACATGCTTTATTCGTTTCTCGTGATCGTGGGAGGTAACCGAGAGGCTTCGCTATGTGGAAAGGTGAAAGAACGCTAGCGTCAAGGGTCCAGGGAGCCATTCTGACAGAAAAATTTGTGTCTCTAACCTCTGTTTCTCTGAAATATTTCGGAAAATATATTGTCTCCACGTCCGGTTAAAGAGAAAAGAAATGCCACCTTTTCACTCCGACTTTCCGCGGTCATTCTTCTTTTTTTAACCTTCTATCTTACCTCCCCTCGTCTCTGTTTCCGTCTTCCTTCTTTCTCCGGAGGACTCACTCGAACGTGAATGTCGCTGATAAATTTATCACTGGCATTCGTGAATGAGTACATCTACGTTAATAAAATTTGTATAATATCCGTAAGTAAGGCTAAATTCATATAATTTCAATTTAAAAGAGAACTTTTGCCTTTTTCACATTTGATTGAAGGTTCTTTCGATCTTTAGACTGCTCTAACGTCAAATGCGTTCTAAAATAATGTGAAGTTTTCAGTTGTTTTTTGAACAGTGTTATATATTTTGAAGGAAAATGCGGGAAAAACACAACTTGAGGTAGGTCATGTCCGCAGGATCGTATTTTATGAGCATCTAAATTGGCTCGATTTTTACTTTCTGATTAAAGATATTATCACTCTAAATTAATGACAGAGTTATTAATTCGAAATTGTAAATCAATTTTTTCAACTCTACTTTTGACGAATGAAATTGCAAGCCATTAATTAATCGGGGATCCATGATTGACTGAACCCAAAATTTCATCCGCCCCTGACGAAAATACTATAGTTTTTTATGTAAAAAATCGCTTTAGAGAGCGCAAAGAGAAAACACTAAGGGAAATGAATAAAGAAAAGTGTTAATAAAAAAACAGAAGGCCATGATAAGAATGGCTCAAGCCAAGAAGAAACAAAATGCTGAAATAAGCAAATGTGAGGTTACGAGTGCTCATATTTCACTGATTTCGTTCAATCTTTAACGTAATATATCTTCATTACTATCTAGACAATCGTCTGGAATTTTTTTTCCAGATCTTCGTTATATACTTCATTGTTATTGTGTACTTTTTTATAAACTTCGTAAGAAGCGATCAATCGTTATATGCAACGATAAACGATTTTTCGCGCATAATCCCTGTGTGTTTTTCTTCATATTTAAGCACGTTTATCTCAATAACTAATAAGACGAACCCTCTAAAAAATTTGATATGCTCGTCAGTTGACTACCCATTTAAACCTGTGTAAATTTCAAGACTTTCTTATGAAAATCATTTCGTGCATGAACTACCTTAAGAGTCATGGGATCCGGATCGACGGATATGGATTTCCAATTAAATGACTTTGTGGTTGTGGTCACATCTTCGTCATCATTGATTTACACAGTTGACTACGCGTACGACGTAAAGTATGGTATTGGTCTTCACCACAAATAAACTGTATATGCGAAACTGGAGGACGAAAAGATTTTCACCACGATACACATCCGAAGTAGATTCAACGGCGTGTGCGTCCTTAAAGGTATAATTATCCATTTGCTTGGCGAGTATACGAAAGTGGACGCACGCAGATGAGACAAAGCTCGCATTGAAAGAATGCCAGGCAACAGTAACCAGTTTTTCTCTTTCTTCTCTTCCTTCATACTCTGCGTTCGTGGCTCCACGACTCTTTGTTTCAGCATCGATGAGAGACACCTTATTTCAGTTGTTTAGTAAAATAGAAAATTGCAATTTCGGTTGAGATCAGGGCAGAACCGTGTCTCTATGCAAAAATCTGGAGAGAGTTAAATGCACGCTGTGAGAATAAGCGATCGAGTGAAGATTTTCGACCCCTGCAACTGGTTCGGCGGTTATTCTCGCCTGCCTTATATTTTTAAGGAACGTTGAAACCGGCAGGGTTCCATATCTCAGCAATATGTTCGAGTTGGAACAGAAAATATTAGCCGGCCGGTATATGGGACACTAGAGATTAGTTACGCAGTGAATCCTCATCGCTTTTCCACTAGCTCTCATATTTCGCAGTCATTTCGACTTGAATTTTCGCACTGTAAACTCTAACCAGTTCCCAGAATCCAAAGACTCACGAAAACACGCCCGTTACAATAACAACTTACTTTACATAAAAAAAAAATAATTTCAATAAGACTATTGATAATCTACCAACTCCATTTAATCAAATTTCTCATTCTCATCCCCATAAAAAATCCAGTTCATGAATTCGGATCGCAGAAGCTTCGGTACTGCGCGACTGAACATGGGTTTGACACTTGAAACAAAAAGCAGAATCGAAGTGTGAATCAAGAGCTACATCAAGAGACCATGCGGCTCTAGATCGAGCGAGGAAGGAATCGCCTCGTTTACACATCTCACAGTTAACAATAAAATAGCCATGAAAATGTCGATGGTTCCTCGAATGATGCACCGCGAGTGCGGAGAGATGAATTTTTGTACAGATCTCTGAGTAGCCTATTAACAAGGGCCCCCCTGCCGGCTGAGCCAGCGGGCCCAATCAGCCTGCACTCTCGTGGGGGCCCCGAGGAGCCCGAGAGAGCATATTTCTCGACGGAGTCTCGAGGAAGATTCACCGTCAACTTGTTTTATGTAAAGCCCTTATGTGACGCCAGAATCAATTAGTCGAGGCAACCACCTATTTGGCGTATGCATATATGCCTCGTGTGCGCATATAGATTTAACGAAAGTGAGCGAGTGATCCCGACTCTCGGAGACGGGGGATAGTGTAAGGAATCGGGTGGGCCCGAAACTCGCGAAGAGCGTGTGGCGTCTTCCGCCTGTAAAAGTGAGAATGCCTGTTCCCGATAGTGAGAAAATGTGTGAGAACCGGTTTTTCCTTTTTGCCGTTGGTGTAGGTAAGAATTAAATGATGTTGGGTTGGCTCCATGTTGCCTCAATTGAATTTTGGCGAACGAGCAGTGCCCGAGACGAAGGCAAGAGGACGCTGTGTCGTGCCTACTACGTACGAACGAGCCGCTCGAACATTTAGTTCGTCCTACCCGACAGCACAAATTGACGCGATAACTGATTGCCAATAACCGATACGTATGAACAATACGTCCGTACGATAATCATTACCAAACCGGTTAAAAAGCAAATAAATATTTCGATGCACAGCCGAGAACAACACTTGACGAACGAGCGATTGGATTCTCTCGTAATGTTTATACCACGCGCGTGTGTGAGAGCATGGACAATTAGCAACCACATGGATTCGTTATTTAATGAAGTGCGCACTTCAACGGGAACCAGCAGAGGCATAAAAATGGTTTATGTCCCGCGAAAGCCCGCACCGCGGTACCATCAATTAGGCGATTGGCTTTCTCGCTTGTACACTTGTACGCTCACACATTTGAGCGTTTGCAACGCACGTGCCTACGTGCCTTGAGCTTTCGCCACATAATCATCATCAACTCGCAGCCGTCAAATGAAAAATCTTATACGTGTGAACGGAAAGTCGCTATGGGGAATTGGCAATTTTGTGTGCACGCGTCGAACGCTTGCATTCCAAGCGTATATAACGACAAAATTATTCATTACGTATCGGACGCTCACTCGCAATATCTGCAGCAATCCCATCATGGGCTAAATTTCATATCGGCCAATTTTTCATCACCAAAAATTTTAAACGAGTCAACGACGTGGCTGCTCGATCGAATATTCCCGGATTTCTGAGAACAGCCTTGTGGGAAGCCGTATGAGCACTGAAAAATAACTGAAACGAAATTACTGAAGCGGGATACAGAACGATGGAAGCAAAGCAATGAAGTGCGTGTCGTCCCCCTGCTCGCGGGGAAGAACAAACAGTTTGTCCTCTTCGTGGGCTGCTTACGTGTTAAGAAGCTGATTTATACCTCGCTGACAAAGCAGTCCGCACTGTTAGGGAATGAAGAAAAAATTGAGTGGATCATTTGGTCAGTAAATGATGCAACACTTCGACACGAACGACGATTGAATCGAATATTTGCTGGAATCTCAAAAGACCACTTTGGCGAGAACGGTAAAAAGTACTGGCCCTGATTTACCACGCGCGTTCATCTGCACAGTGTATTATACACCGTCAGTGTGCTCGCGATCACCTTGAACGGACCCCATAAAGATGAAAACGACTTACTGTCCGGGCTCTGCTCCGAGAATGGCGCGATGGTATCGCCGAACCCGTCTGAGATCTCGTGACTCCCGCAAACTTCTTTTCGATTGAGTGCGGCTAAAAAGTGTGATGAAAAAGGGACAAAACGAGGTATGAGACTGAGAAAGAAGACAAAAGCAGTTTGTGTGCTACGATGTCACTGCAACCGACTCATGCTACGATTGATTAATAATTATCTCCAGAATATATTTTTTTTTTCTCGTACAGCTATATTTCGATTTTTTTTTTAATTCAATAATATTATCGAAAGCTTTTCAAATCTCCATTTAAAAAAAACACACACATTCTACCATTGAAAAAAAAGTCGTGATTCTTTGGATTCGAGAATTTTTCAGTTACGCTAGAATTTTGCTATCCAAGATTTCCCGGATTTATTATGGATTGAAGCCTCAGAAAATCTTACTTCCAGGTGTTTTATCCCTTGAAATTTTTTCAATCGTTCTCCAAATTTCATGCAATTTGGAAATAAAGTTAGATCGTTTGCAAGCTCTCAACAAATTTAGACGATCTTGAAAACGATAGTTTTTTCTTGGACCGAATACAAAAACACTGACAACGAAACACTTTTATGTTCTTCCATAGAAGCTCGCTTCGAAATGAAAGGAATCGCTGTATTGGCGCAGCTCGATATTGGAATCAGTATTTCCGTCATGCCATTTCGTCATGATTCCCCCATAATTAAATTCATAGTAAAATTAAAGATACAAATGGTGTAAAATGGCTGATATATATTTGCGCATGTGTTCATAATATATTGAACAGCGGAAAAAATTACTCTGAAACTGAACATAGTGTTTGTGTACGTAGTTAGTACAGAATCGGCAAGACGAGCGTGCCGACGTGTCCGCACAGCCACCAAACAAGTGATTTATCACAGCATAAATCAGTTCAACTTATACGAAAGGGTTGCCTTTGCACTCAATGCACTGTACACCATTTTGAATACAAATTCTTAATATTATTTTTATTTTTTACTTTTTATTTTAGACCACACCTACTTCACGCTGTTCAGATTTTATCATGAACCGTACGAAGGTACAGGTAATCAACGCACAAAAATTCATGATACAAAATCAGCCCTCCAACGAAAATGAGGCGTACAGAAAAGCTGAACGATTATTTGGAGCGGTAGCTCACATCAACGAATGAGCTTTTTTTTCTGCATCAATTAGCAACGACGTAAACCTTAACATTTTCAAAATTGCTGTTTACTAGAACATTTTTAATAATTACGATACTAATTATTTCTCAGTAATCTGTTTGGGAGAATTGTAATTATAAACTATCGTCATTTACTCACCTCTTTCAAAGGAACTTTAATTGCCAATATGTTTGTGTCGCCGATAACTGTCCCGTAAGGCTCATATGCGAGCCACCTGTGAATCAGATTCAGTCATATTTTAGGCATTATCGCTACATATGAAAACGAAAACATATATATTTGTTGGAATATCAAAATATTTTGTGGCATGTATTAAAATGTTTTTTTTTTAATGTTAGCGCTTAGACAGTAAAATTTTGAAAGTCAAACGAAAGCTTCTTCATATTGAAATGTGAAATTTTGCTGAAACGATGAATTGCGTAGATGATTTTTGTGAATGCATTCAAGAAAATGTTTGAAGATTAAAAAAAAAAATCGTTTCCAGTGCACTTATCAACGCGGATTTTTTTTACAATCTCGAACAGTTCGATTTAGGTGAAGAAGAAGCATCGAGAGCTTTTTGTACTTGTTATGCTGTTTCGTATCGACTCCATTGGCTGATCTGAATTCGTACAAAAATTGTAAAGTTTTGTTTTATGTGACTCCTTTCGAGGAGCGCTCCTCAATTTCCCATTGACCGATCATTGGTGATAAAAAATTATTACAACGAAATTATAGTCGAAGAAATTTTACAGGCAAATGATAAAATACTACGGTAACTGTTTTTCCAACGGAAGAAAATCAAATAGGACACACATTTCTTGCTCACAACGCTATCTTCAGTGTGTTCGGAGTAAGTCTATTTCTGGTTAACTCACGGTCGATAAATCGGTATATGAGTAAACACTTGAAGAGGTTATATATGCGGAATGTATATATTTGAAAAAAATATTGAACGATTTTCTACAATAACAATATACGTCCTCAAATATGGCGTTCGATTTTGCATTAAAAGAATTGAAATTTTCAGCGAATGACGAAAACGTTCGAAGGAACTGAGTAGATAAGGTTGTTTCACATTCGAGAACGATCAGTCACTTTAAAAAACAATAGATGAAACACTCAAAACTGTGATTTTTCTCGTGCTCGAAACGACTTGACTGATGTGCTATTTTTATAGCAGTAAGTCGTGGAAAAACCTCATAAACATGTGGACACAACACACAAAATCTGAATGTTTGAAGCATAAAGAAAAACAGCGATGCACCATAACCTCAATGGACGGAAGTATATTTTCCAACAATCACCAAACTCAACAATGAAATTTGAATTCTTCAGGAACTATCTCGTTTATTGAAACTTATGCTCACCTGTCGGGTATATTTCGTGACATTTTTACACGGTTTATTGTTTATACATTAATAAAAGTTTTAATAAACAACAGCTTATCCGAAAAACGCGCACGCCGCTCACACTACCACGCACTTTGCAACCCTTTGCGAATCTTATTGAACCAATCACAGACTTGTATTTTAAGAACTAAGAGGAATCAAGGAATACATAACTTCTGTGGTGGAATTTTACAGTGACTTCTTGGAAGTGGCGTTGTTTGGTGGTGACCAATTTTATAAGCTATGAGGGCACCCATATTCAGTCGACATCGTAGTCCCATAAAACCTCGCCAAAAATGTTTGACATATTCTTAAAATTATTATGATCCATGGTTTACACCGAAAAATTTTGATATAAATAAGATACACAGTTGCTGGCTTATTTGGTATTGGTGTCAAAGGAAAAAAAAAATCCACGCCTGTAAAATTTCGTCTAATGAAACAGGAACATTTTTATAAATTGAGTCTATGCAAGTAAAATAACATTGATTGTCGAAAAGAAACACGTTTGCATTGGAATTGTAATAATTATCGGAAATAGACATTGAGCGAATAATTGTAATAAAAATATTAGTTCAACTGAGCAAGGTTGGGATGTTTTAAAAGTTCGTAAATATACCACGAACGAAGAGGTGGCGCTACGTGTTAGGCGTCGCCATTTTGTATAGGCTCTCTACATCTTCATCACATCACATAGTCGTTCGGTTCAGACCCGTTCGTTCAGACACGTCGGAATAGGGTCGAGACCGGTATTTCATAATGGCTGATTGGAGGATGAGTGAATGTTTATCCTGGGCGATCAGGGTAATACAGGCCTGACAAATTGAACTTTAACCATTATGTTACTTACAGTCATTGCGTTTTTTCATTAAGCAAACAAATTCCTTCGCTTATGTCTTAATCATTTTTACTGTAACAAAATTGTAGTCATAAACAACTTTATATTTCAACATGGAGGCGAGTGGCGGGAATGGTAAGAATCTCAAAAAAAATTGTCAATATTTGCAATCCACGACGTATTAATCATGTTTAAAAGTTATGTGAAGAAATATTCCATATTTAAGCTATTTTTTTATATTCCATTACCGTAAAATCGACAAAGTCAAATTTTCCAAATCTCATCTCAAAGCCATTTAATTTATCATTGTTTAAAATCGGTTTTGTGATACATTCGTACAATTGTGTATATAAAAAAATTAACTGGAGGACATTAGCGAAAGAATATAGTCGAGTGTAAATACTCGGAACTAACTCAATTTTTGTTGTTGATGACAGAAATCGAGAGAAGTCTCTTAATCGTCATTCTTGATGTGAACCCTGTGCAGCAAATAGTCAAACAAGATGCAAGGATCTTGACGCACTGTCTCGATTCTGTGATTGTATTTGCAAATGCACATCTTATGCAAACTTCCAGTAATGACATTGCTCTTATGGCATGTCATGCGAGTGGCGCCAAATTTTTATATCCGTATGAAAAGTCGGATGAAGTAAGGCAGATCGATGGACAATACGAAAAGTTTACGCTTGTCGAGCGTAACGTTAGACAAAAATTGCAAGAGGTCGTCATCGGTGACATTCTCAATGACAGGCAAATCAATAGCGAAAGTTTAATTTCTGGTGCTCTCACAATGGCTCTTTGCTACACCGCTCGGTTGGAGCGTGAAAAACTGCCAGGCGAAAAACTTCATTGCCGTATATTGATTGTCACAGGAAGCAATGATTCGGCTACTCAGTACATGAATTACATGAATATTTTTTTCACCGCACAAAAAATGGTTCGTCAAATTTTTGTAATTCCTGCCGTGTCCACATCTTTTGCTGTTATCAACATAGAATAAAAAATATTTTGTTTGTCAGGGTGTGATACTGGATGTTTGCAGCTTGGATCAGGAATTAACTCTTCTACAACAAGCTTGCGATATAACGGGTGGCAATTATCTCAAAGTTCCTTCACCTGCTGGCCTGTTGCAATATCTACTGGTAATATCAGCACTCTATTTTCTATAAATCACTGCAATCAGCGGTGAATTTTTGTTTTTAGAAAATATAATGCTCAGAAATAACACCTGGCAAATCATTTCCAAAGATTGAGTGAAATATTTTTCAGTACTTTTGAAATTACAAGCATTTTTTTCATAGTTCCATGTATGCACTGACCTCTGCAAGCCTACTCGAGTGCCATCAAATTCGATGGCTGATAGTTCAAGTTGTTCCATTCAGAGATCAATAAGCAATGAGAGAACGAGTACTGATTTATTTTATTTACGAAAATCTTGAATGTTTGACAGTGGGTTTTCCTGCCTGATCCTGAAGTTCGTTCAAAGCTTGTTCTACCACCCCCAGTAAAAGTCGACTACAGAGCAGCGTGTTTTTGTCACCACGAGCTCATCGATATCGGATACGTTTGTTCTGTTTGCTTATCAAGTAAGAGACTTTTTGAAACATTTTCATGCATCACAAATTCATTCGTAATTTCCATGAATTTCACCAAATGTTTTTATGCTTACAGTTTTCTGCAAGTTCAGTCCGATTTGTACAACCTGCCAGTACGTAAGATCGTCTATTGCATGCTAAAAATTTTCCTTTTTTCTTTGTGAACCTCACGTAACTAGCATTTCGGTGCAGCTTGAAATCGCCATTTGTAACTATATTGTATTTCTTTACAATCTTACACTGCTGAGAAAATAATCTTTATCTGCCATTCGCTCGATTCTACTGCTTCAAAAGAAATCAAAGGATACTAAAATATAAAATTGTAAACTACAATTGAAACAGACACTTGGAAGAATATACAATCTAACTCTTCCTTCCGTTTGTTTTTTGTTTCAGCACATTATTTAAAATGCCTGGACCAATACCCATGAAGACGAAAAAGAAGAAAAAATATGCAGATATAGTTCATTGAATAGGACTGCGGATAAACTATGCTCGTGCCTACCTGAGTGTGACAGGCAAATGAATTTTTTTTCTTACACAATCAATAAATTTATTACATTTTTTCTCAACTGATCCTCAGATACTCCATCTTCTTGATCTGCCTGGTGAGGATATCATTATTATATGTAGCAGTTTGCACGCTGAAAGCATATTGCAAAAAGAAATTACTTGAGAAAAGATCGTTTAGAAGAACGCATGGTTTCCGAAAACTTTCACAGACTGAATATGAATATTGAGTATTGAATATTCGACTTCAATAATCTCGAATGAAATAGCTCGATGACATATCTTCGAATGATACCTTATGATAGCACCAATCACCATTCTGCTTCTCCGCATCTTCCGTCATCAACTGCCTGACGTCGACAAGACCCTCCCATCGAAAATACTGTCTTAGTTGCGCCAGTATGCGAAATATAATTTCGCCTACAAAATCATGCCCACTAAGTATAACGAACGAAATACAGCAAAAGCATGGGTCGCAGTTTAGGGAAATTGACCTTCGTAAATAGCTGAAACCAGCTTGATACAAGTGGTCGAGGGGAAAATTCACTGATTTTTTATATTTGGTAAATCTATTTGTCAGAATATAAATCTTGAGAAATGACGAGCCTGCGCAGAAATTATGGTATCTCCAGTATTTTCAACAAAAAATACAACAAAACGAAATAATTTTAACAAATTTTGTGATACAAATTTTATTTTGGACGAGCCTGACCAAAAACTGCCATTTCGATTTTTATAAATTTTCATACATGGATATGAAAACGGGCCAAGCCCAATTACAGATACTGTGGCACTAAGCTCCAGTAGCGTGAAAAACAACCCACGAATCAGGTTACAAAAGAAAGTAATTTTTTCCACAACTTAACAAAATATTGTCTTACCACGTTAGATGGCATTTTTCAGTTATCAATAAACTTCTGTTTCTATGTTGGCAAATATGAGTATTGAAAGTATCCATTGGCAAATGAAAAATTTGGCATTCCTCCGAAAATTATTGAAAGCAATGAAAAAACTGCAAAATTAGAATTGTTCGTCGAAAGCCCCAACATGAAACAAAGGTTTGAAGTGAGTTTTTTGAGAATTCATCAAATTCGTAATATTCATCAATTAATCGTATCAGGCAACCCCGAATGAGTTTGGGTTTTAACGACGTCTTTATATTAAGAACACTTTAAAAATTTCGAGCTCGAAAATCCCTTCCCATGTAACGCGTAATCAGCCATGCAAGAGCTTTGAAAATGAAACGTTTCCTCTGTTCATACCCTGCCCGAGTAAAATCTCGATTCAATATGCCCTCATGACCCTCATGATGAATTTCATGGAGTTAGACAAGTGATACAGCTCGTACGAACGACAAACGTATCGTCCCATTACGAAGAACAATGCGGAACACGTTTATCTGATTTTTTTTTCTTTTTTTTATCTACTCTACTGTTTTCCATTCGAGTGAGTGCGATTCTGTCACATTTAACAAAAATCTAAGAGAAATTCGAAATTAATCGGTTCCCTTAAACGTCGATACTCCTTCAAAGTCGTTAATTTCGGGAAACTATGATTGTTCGAAATGAATGGTTCGAGAGCCTCGTAGCTCGTTGAGTTAAAAGGCTCCTGCAGAAAAAAAGTAAGAAAGCTTTGAAAATTCGCTATTACGTTTGAAACATCGTGGAACTTAACTTCTGAATGGTCTGGGTTTTAAAAGCTGAAAGAAAAGGCGAGAAGTGAAAAAAGAAAAGAATAAAAATAGTACGACAAAACTGGGGCATGCAGTGAACTCTGTAGGTATATTGCTTAAGCGAGAGTGAAAATCCCGGAAGTCTAGCACACGAGATAAACGCGAAAGCGCGCACTGTTTCGCGGTAATTAATTAACGAGGTTGGCAGCGAAACAATGAGAGTATACGATAATGGTAATGTCTAAGGGGCGGCGCGGTACGAAATCTCGTAGAAGCGCCAACAACGTTGTCTGGAACACGCGAGAGCTTTCTTCTTTGTTTTTATTTTCGTTCTTTTTTTTTTTTTTTTATCCTGAGTATAATTACTAATGATTCGCGTGGTTAGCTTCAATATTACTCAAGCTACTTCAAAAGTAAAGTGAATCGTTGAAAATTACCACATCTTTCTTATTCGTTTCCTTCTTACCGTAATCTCAGATGTTTTCGTCTCTTTTCTCCATTTTCTAACATGACGCGTGTCCAAATTTTTGCCTCGACGGAACATTCGTATCTTGTCCGATGAGTCGTCTCCTCTGGGGGCGTTAAAAAAACGGTCATCGTTCTTCCGGTTAGTTCTACAGCTAGAGGCTAAAGCGAGCAAAGCTCTCGAGTGGCTCGCTCGCTAATTACTCGACGAAAGCCTCTCAGGCATTCGTGTTTTCACGCCTCGAGCTCGTTTTTTTCTTCCTTCGTCGTCGTTCCATTGCTCGCTGCGCGCGTCTTGACATTAATGCATTTTTTCTGCTTTCAATGTTGTCTCAAGTTCTCATCACAATTTTCAAAATTCCAACTCCTCTATTTTATTCTTCGATCACATTTGCAAAATTATCGAAGAATTCAATTAATACCCAATTGGATTTCACCATTCGTACCATTCTCATTTAATCATATCGATTGATTAAAGAGGTTATTATCCGTACAACGTAAAAATCAATTGGACCATTTCGGTTTAAGTCGAAACCATTCAATCCACGGTCTTGGATTTGACGAGGAGGGCATTGGAAGTATCAGGAACAGAAATAAATACGTACGTCTGCGCGGAACCACAAAAAACGTCGTAAAAGTCGACACGACCATACAGTACGTTTTTATCACCGATAAAATCTAAAGAAAAAGTCATTACTACTGTCGCTTGACCCAGAAATACGTTAAATCAAAGAATAACGATTGCATTGGACTTTGTGATTTCGAAGACAAGGCGTAATACAATCATTTATCAACCCTTTTCGTTTTGAATTTAAAATTCATTAAATAAAATCTTTTTAATTCTAATTGAAGTAAGTAAATGTTTCGTTCCTTCGAATCTTGTTCTTCGAGGCCGACCAAATAGATCACACACCGAACTCTACAAAATAGTAAACTATTTTGGAAAAGTAGAATCAGCATTTCGCAAGCAACTAGTTCAATTCGAGGTGCTTAACTATCTTGTCATAGTGTGCCATAAACTTGAGGAAAGCTAGCAGCTCCGTTGAATACATAGCACAATGGTTTGATGGTTATACTATATGTTCATATCAGAAGTACGTGGTTCGTCTATTACAATGGCCACTGTCATCCCCCTTTCGCCTGTTGACGTCGATAAACCTCACGGTATTCCAATAACCGATGTACAGTTGTACGTCTCGACTGTGTGTGTGTATACGTCCGCGTAGCTACATATTCAATAGGTCGTGGTAGATTGGCCGAAGTGATCCTAGGAGGTTGTCGCAATTCTGTGGATTTCCTTGTATCAGATATCAGCCCTTCTCATTCACCACTCCCTCGTCATATATTTTGATCACGTATATGAACACGTACAGGTCGTCAGCTGTTTTACGAGGATTGTTATGCCAAGGTTAGTGTGATTATTGGAATCGTTAATGCAAGAACTCGTCACTCCGTCTATTGGAATATGGGAAAACGAGGTCAGATGGTGAATTTCGAATTTGACAGCTTATCGTTACGTCATCATATCTGGCAATAAATGAACAACCCTATGTTACGACAAACGATAGAAACTGACCGGAACGATTCATTTTTTTAGTTTATAAACAATTTGACCATCTTTGTGCTTGGGCCAGTCGTCCAACTTGCACTGACTCGATTGTTGCATTTACAAAAATGATTTTAAATATGTCATTGTAGTATGTATGGAATTGGTTCGATTAATTCGGCTAATTTTCACAGTGTCGAAATTTACGCTCAATCTTATAATTTCGGGCTGATACCGATTCTGAAAAATCAGGTTAATACGAATTCGTTCTCGAAACTTCGATGACTGTTGATACATTTTTAAATAACTGATCGAACAATTTTACTTACGATTTGAAATAGAAAATACGTCCACAAAAGACTAGTTGGATCAATAATTCCTTGTGATAGTTACCCTTGAGCCTGTTTTATAAGGATATAAGTCATCAATTAATCATTAAATCGGATGGTATTAATGCGCAAAGATTTCTGCTATATACATGAAAAAAACGGATTCGTTTTGGATAGTGAGGAATATATTATTTTTCAAGAATTTTCAAAGTATTTAGGCACCGATTACAAACAGCATAGTAGTTTTGAATTTTGCTATTTTTCATTCCTTGAATTCTAAACAGCTTGCGTCGCCAGCAAAAAGTGATGCACGTGAGAACTATATTTTGTTTTGTTTTCAAGTGTTATTCGTCATGTCAGACTAGCACTTACTGGTGAGTGGAAATGTATCGTAAGTCACAAATTTTGACTGTCAGCATAGTAAATTCTATGATAAATACACGAATATACACCGAATACGTGTGACATTTTACCATACATATAGTTTTTTTTCAGGGTTGCTCGAGCATACTTTACAATATAAACATTTGAAGCGACTGAAAACATTTTTTACTATGCTTATAGAGAAAAACACTCTTGAGTCAAGACTCAAGAATAGAAAGTATGGGTGTTGGTTTTTTTTACTGTGGTGGATAAAACAATTGTTATTATTGAGCTTCGAATTAATGTCACTAACAGTGTTTAAGCTAGTGGCCTCATAATCACTATCGAGATGCAACATAGTTGCTTTCATGAAGTTCGTAAAAGATTGACTTTCAATCTTCTAACACTCATTGAAAAATGATCGAGTATTATTTTACTTTTGAGTATGGATATCGTTACTTCGCGGTATCATAAAACGTAAACACAATTTCAGAGTACGTTTTCACACTTTCCAGAAGACTGTGCTTTCGACGATTGTTATTACTGAGCTTCGAAAACAATTGTTATTATTGAGCTTCGAATTAATGTCACTAACAGTGTTTAAGCTAGTGGCCTCATAATCAATATCGAGATGCAACATAGTTGCTTTCATGAAGTTCGTAAAAGATTGACTTTCAATCTTCTAACACTCATTGAAAATTGATCGAGTATTATTTTACTTTTGAGTATGGATATCGTTACTTCGCGGTATCATAAAACGTAAACACAATTTCAGAGTACGTTTTCACACTTTCCAGAAGACTGTGCTTTCGACGAGAAAATGGTCTTAAAAAAATAATTGTGCCCATCATTGTTTACGCCATCCGAACCACCCTCGATGCGTATCTCAAACTTCATCTCTGTATTTAGCATCATTTCATCGCAGAAAAGACGACCTCCGGGTTATCGTCGTTGAAACTTCGACGTAAACAGGACGTTAATTCGCGTTGCTGAACTTCGTCGTGTCTTTTCCCTTCAAACTGCATTATAAATATTAACAAAGTTTCAACCGACTTCACCGTGTTCCTGTTTTTTGCACATTGAATAATTAAGTCTTGTCAAATCTTTGATGATATCAATATTGTTAAGGTGAAATGTCGTTATAACTTTTCCATTCGTAGCCCGCGAGCGGTCACGCTGCTCAGGCTTCTTCTCATAACTCTATCAAAACAACGATTACCTATAAACTTTGAATGGTACAGGCACTCGGTATTTTCTTCTTTTATTTTCAAAATTTATTCTTCCGTATGATAAAACTGGTAAAAGAATTTGAAAGCACAGTTTTGTTATTTTTCGCAGTCACAGCTCAGTAAAATCACCCATCGCCCGAGCACTTCATCTTGAGCCAAGTTTAGTTTGAGAGCTCAAACCAACTGAGCGCTCAAAATTATAAAATCCGATAGGAAGGCTGCTCGAAAATTGACAATCCATTTTGATTTTTTACTCGGGTCCTTAAAAACATCGATCAAAGTTGAGAAAATACCATGAACCGTGGATTTTCAAGTGGTCGCACGTCCTTCCGCAACGCCCTGCGACGTTTTTCTTTAAACTCAAGTTTCTATTTGATAAGATATTTTCTGGGTATTGTACGTTCATTTGTAAGCATCCAGAGAACAAGAAATATTTCTCGAAGCGTCCTCATTTGGATCGTAAACATTTTCAGTCCCATCGGGAGTTGTAAAATCTTTTGTTTCTCTTTATAAACTTTGAGTCTCCGCGAACGATCCCTTTTGGCGCTTCTCATCGATACAGTCAATTTGCCAGGAGAAAAACGATGCAACGATGGCTTTGTCCTCAAGCAGAGAAAGCGAGAAACAGCATATATTACGAAAAGCAAAAGACGAGTGCTGAATCCCATCGTGTAGAACATGGTAATGATGGCGACCGTAGAAATCCTGACAATTTTGCCATCGGAATTTAAAACGTTTCCATGAATAAAAATGCTTCGTTGGATTCGAGGATGAATAGACTGAGCTCGAAGTATGCGATGAAAGGGATGTGCCCGGTATTTTTAACCATTCTACAAACATTTATGCGCAAAGAAAAGCGCTTGGTTGATCCTCGTTTTTGATAAAAAAAAAAATTGAGGAGGAGCAGTGGTTTGAACAGGATATTTTCATTCCTTGTCCATTTATTTCAGAACTGCTATGACTTTTCCCTATCAAATAATCTCGACCACAAAAATATTTGATTAAATTTCACGAAGCGCTGGTGGATTGTGCACGATCGATCAACACACTCCGGATAGCGTTTCATGCAGGGTTCGAATGTTACAAAAATGTCCTACGTCAGTGGTTTCTGACCAATTTTCGCAAACCCCGATCAAAAAGATCCGATGAAATTCCATAACTTTTGATAATAAAGGTCCATTGAAAACTACTCGATTAGCCAGTCGATTTTTCACAACTGTATCCCAATTGAAAAAGTTCGTTTACAGATTGTAAGTTCTAGATTTGAGCTCCGGTACTTCAACGATTTATACGGCACGTGCGTTTTATATTTACAGATATATGCGAACTCACGTTCCTGCCCCAGCGATTCGGAAAGAAAGAGGAAAATAAAAATAGAACAATGCAAAACGATATGCTCGCTCTGGAATACATTGATCATGCTTCTGAATAACTTTCGATCGGTTATCCCGCCTTCTCCACATGCCTGATATATCCGTGCACAGATGCCTACTCTTGCGGTATTTCCATAAATATACATGTAGACAGCGCACAGTTCCAGCTCGTATATCTATAACGATATGCATGAGTTTTTATACGAAGGTGGAGAGTTTGAATTTTTTTGCGAGCTTACGTAATCGTCCAAGGAAAATATTACTTGTCCGTGTGTCCGAAACATCGATAACTTCCGGTCGGAAGAATCTCTCTTGGAAAATCTCTTTCGCTTTTGCCCCCTCTTCTGCTCTCTGCTCCCTTTCCGACCTCCTGTTATTTACGAATTGTTGAAATTTATCGCTTCCCGCTATTAATTTCGTGCGTATTCACGCGATATCACCGCGCGGAACTCAAACTACCAAGGCCAATTTTTTTAAGGACAAGATTTTCCACGGCGGGCCAAAGGATTCCGTTAGAAGCTTGGAAAATTCCAGTTTTGTTTCCTTTCTCCTCGTTTCCCCCTGTTCTGTTCTCTCCATGCGACCTTCTCGGCTTCGCACAGGATGGTTCGCTAAATTTTCCATCCCCTGTGAGAACGTACGAAGAACGTGACTCTACGATATTTTACTCTATGATCTGGCAACGAGGGAATAAGGGGAGAGATGGCTCATGATCCGTTGGACCCAGCTCACTCGAATCACCTCGCAAGCTCACCTCGTTAAAATTAATTGAGCGTGGAGCATATCGCATCTAACCCTTTATCCTATGCACGTATATAGTCCACGTCGAACTTGTACGAATCCGCCTCATACAAAACTCCGCTACGATACACCAACGATATTCACGTGACGTTAACACGAAAAACGATAAAAGAGATGGGACAAAAATAGGGATAAGTGAGATTTGTGGTCAGAACGTGTAGTAAAAAAGTCGGAATGGACAAGATGAATAACTATGGGGTCGAGGACGATGAAGATGGATCGCACGAAATATGAATAACTGCGATTCCAATTTTTCGAGAATCTTCAAACAATCTTGAAAAAAATGAAAAGGATTTTCAAAGGGAATGTACATTCTATACATAAATTTCAGAGCTCAAACGTGACTGTCAACAACATGATATGAGAATATTGTCATAGTAACGAGAATACTTGGAAAGCACTGCAGTTTTTAAGGCAGTTGCTTTTCTTTATAACATCGAAATAATAAACAAATGATGAACTCAATACGCGACCAAATTGATTCAAATTTATAGGGATCATAACTCTACTTTAACAAGAAAAAGAGAATGAGAAAACGTTATAAAATGGAATGAAAAATGTTCATCTCGATTTATGTTTCACGTACAAATCGAACATCCTGTGAAAAAAAAGTTCATCAATGCGAGCATTCGACTGGGCAAGCTCGCTACAGGAGATCCCGGTTTGCATCATATTTTTTGCTCTGGGCTGTATGCCCGTATAATTATTTCCAATTGGTTCACTAGAGCGTGACAAAAAGCTCGATAGATCCGTAAAACTTTTGTTCCTAGTCCCCATTATTGAAATCTTCGTCATGTCATTTAACCGATTGATTGCTCAATCAACTCTCCATCAATATCGTGAAAAAGATAATTATTCCGAAGACTATCTCTGAATGGGTCGATTAAAATTGCAGAAGCAAAACTTTACTTTTATTTCAGCTATCGTTGACTCTCTTTTGTCCAATTTTATTATATATATTCATTTCGACTGTGGACGTCCTCTCGAACTCGCGTGTGTTGTATTTTATAGTGTTTTCACGGGCTCGTCGAATAAGGATGAAGAGAGAATGGAAGAAAACTCATGCTGGAAACTTAAATGTGTTTTGTTTTCAAGTCTCAGTCGCATTTCGAAATCGCACAAGCGAAAATTTTCTCTCTTGCGTGCTCGGCATTATGCGCGATACAAAAGCAGAGGTGTCGCAGGCTTCTCATATACAGGACAATAAGCCTCTTGTAATATTCTATCCGTAGTAGAAAGACTCTCTCGTATGATTTGTTTTATTTTCGGAAACAAAGTTTGTAACTCGAATACTCGATGTGGGGGAGACATACTTAAACATCTGTTTGAAACTTTTAAGAAATCCGAATACATCGAACATTTTCAGTAGCTCGTAAGAGTATAGTTTACGAGTTACTTTCATTTTATTATTCCAAAAGAAAATATACAAAAAATTCAATTCATAAAATCATTCAAAAAGTCCAAATCGAAATCGCAACGGATCATAAATTATGATGCTGAAGTTTCCAACGTTGAAGTCCAACGAAATGATCTAAAAAATTGTTCAATAATTCCAGCAATTCTCCAATTTATTTCCTGCCGAATTTATACTTCGTAGTTTTTCAATCTGCACAATTATGATTCGTGAAATAAAAAACTGATGGATGTATCGTTTTGTTTTCATTCATTTCGTTGGACTCCAACGTTGGAAACTTCAGCGTCGTTCATAAATTCAATTTCATGAAAACACGAAATAAATTCGTGTCTCAACGGATACGAAACGACGGAAAAACGTTTAAATTTTACCATAAATAAAAGTCGAATGGGCGCAGAGATATGCATCAAAAATACTGTCAGTATAGATATTAAAGGAGATCCCAGTGAGTAGATATTCGAGTAAATAAGCCAATTTTCGGTTCTTTTCGAAACACGTTCTATTCGAGTCACGTTTACGCCTTTAATATTGTACAACACAAAACATACACAGAGACAAAGAGTAAGATAGTCGAAGCGTACGGCTAATAATGCAGCACAAGAAGGTTTCGAAGGTTATAAGCAATATAGTTGTTATCTATGCGCGAGAATACTCTCTCTGGCTAGCATACCTGTATCTTTTTCACGTATTCATGAATGATGTAGCCATAAACAATCAAAGATTCAAGATAACCGTTGTGAATACGTGCGGGAATTTCGGGATTCACAATTTCTCTCGATTATCCTGCTGTAATCGCCAATCGAGTAGGGAAAAGTAAATGGCGAGAGGTAGAGGAAAAAAAATGTGTATTTAACCACGAAAAACTTTCTAGCCACACAGTGTGAATAAGAGCGAATAAGGTTCGGATGAAAAAGTATCGGAGAGCGAAAAAACTGTCCATGGATTATTCTGTTTAATCGGGGCATAAACAGCGTCTCATCTCAACACTACTTTTCATCTTTTCCGACTTTTCAAAGAAGTACTGCCGAGAGTGTTCGGCTCTTTGCTTCTCTTAGTTTTTTCCATCTTCCGCTCGTAAAACGAGGTTTTTTAGAGGTACATCAAGACGCTTTCGATGATGCAAGAAAAGTGGTTGGATGCAGGAACGAATAAATATAGAAGAAAAGGAAAAAAAGACAAGGAGAGCAACAAAGAAGGAGGGAGAGCGAAGCGGCGGATAGGGTTTTCCGACGATGCGAAACCCTTATACCTACAGCAACACAACTTTGTGCTGGTTCAGAAACCAACACGGTACGTGACGTTCACCTCACTTGTTTGAACGACAAACATCGGCATAGAGAGCCGGAAAATCTGCTCTTCTCTCTCTCTCTCTCTCTCTCTCTCTCTCTCTCTCTCTCTCTCTCTCTCTCTCTCTCTCTCTCTCTCTCTCTCTCTCTCTCTCTTTCTTTCTTTCTCATTCTCACACACCTCCTTTTCCCCTCTTATCTCCTTCGGTTTATCTTCGACACGCATACAACGTCGAAAAACTTGCCATAATTTTCCCTCCGAGTGAATTTTCCTTTCAAACGTTTTTTCTTCCATTTCGGCTTTTTTGGTTGATTTTATCGTCGATTACTCGCAGAAAATTCTTCGCCACTATGGTTTTTGGGTTCTGCAAAAATATGACGAGCTAACGCTTATTTACATAATTTTAGTGCATTTCCTGAGCAGCAACCATGCGAAATATTCACGAACGAACGAATCTGCTCGTTGGAAAAGGAAATTTTCGAGTGAATTACTCTCCGTAGTGCTTTTGATCGTGGAAAAATCTTGCCATGCGGGTAATCGATTGTCCTTCGTCTAGAAGTATCTCCGGCATACATTCCACCTTTTGTGTTGAATATTTCGAGTTCCAAACTTTCTTTGCTTTTTACTTCAGTTCATATGGTATTCCTTGAACTTATTGCCTCGACCGAAATCTCACAATATTCTCAGCCCACATTTCTCTACCGTATATAAAATGTGCATACGAAATAAGTTGGACAGCTCCGTATAATTTATCTGAAATGAACTCTTTGTCTGACCGAGCACGTGCCTGCACTACTTATCTGCGCGGGAAATAAAGAATTGTGCGTATCATTATTCATTCGGTTGGCTATAGACTCCGAAGACGTCTTTTTTCTTGCAAAATCATGAAAAAATTGAAGCAATGAATTTGGATAAAACGAGGGTGATTGAAAAAATTCGTTCGACGTTGGTATAGACGCTGCGAAAATTCGATGGAAAACGTTTTCTGGATTAATAATGGAGGTTGCTTGTGATACGGAGCTAGTTTTCCAACACCGATGTGCACAGTATTGCAAACAGGCGAGCCACTGAATCAAACGAATACAGCAGTCTTGTCCGTTTCTACTTTCCGCAACTATATCTATAAACTGTTGGTACGTGTAAGTTGAAGGTACATTTTCTCGGGAATATGTCTGACACGGTTATCTCATAAGTTTTCAACGGAAAGAGGCTACCGCCGGTGGAAAAAGGAGCAATGAAGGGATATGAAAAGGGTCGAGGCTCAGGCAAGTGGCAAAATCCTGTTTGTACGAAGGTCTGTCTACTCGGCAGAGTTCGCACGTATACGGGTTTATAGTACTTTCATGAATCTTGCAGAGTGCACAACGCTCGCTTTCATAATAGAATATGAAGAATATTGCACGCTGGATTGGTATAACAACAGAATATTATACGGAAATAAAATTCGATGATGCGAGCCAATTGCAACTTTCTGTACAAAAAATCGAATGTTATAGTTTTATTTGTTTATATATTCGAGTAGCAACGTCATTGAGACCTTGCAAACAAACGGAAATTTAGTCTGAGGACAGTGAGTCATTACGTCCGTTTCTTTTGTTGCACTGAGATAAAATTTGTCAATTCTCCGTAGCAATGATAGTACCTGCTGTAAACTTTATCCAACGTTGATTTATTTGCTCGAATACTTGGCTCACGTGTACGACAAAGTACGCGGACTTGGATGGTTCTATGCTTGTGTCATTGAAACATATCTAAGAAAAAGTGTGTGTTTTAAAACGAGCGATGATCGTGATCAAGCTCGGGTTACATAAAAGACGTATTTTTATAGAAATGCTATCCTGTGTAAAAGTAGGATAATTGAATATAAATGTTTAATCAGTAGTTCTAATGAACGGTGGAAAAAGTTTTATCGACTAATTGGTTTATTGAATCCGTTTCGTATTCGTTGTATTTCGTGTACTATTCTCAACAGGACATGCTCCTCGAATCACGAACCGCGGCTCATCGCTTCACCTAGTTTGGACGGTCTTTTCGTACCTTCTACGTCTATTAAGGCACACACCAAACGGAGTTCAACGCAACGCGAAATTGAATTGTGCTCGATGCATGCGATCATTAACGAATCTAATCACAGGTAGTTTCGGTGTGGTGACAGCAAGAGTAGATGGTGACTAGAGATGAGGTTGTACCGAGGAAGAGAGGGGGAGGGTGTATCAAGGGAAGTCGTGGACTATCCTATAGAACCGAGTCCGCTGCGGTCGCGAGTCCTCTCGTGCTTGCATATGGCTTTTAAGCTGAAACTATCGCCGATGTTTCGGGCCAGTCAGTCAGACTTTATCGATCGGCATTGTATGCGAGTGTGTTTTCACGTAAAATTGCTGACGTGCATAGATATTCTCCGTCCTTCAGAGGTAGTAGAGTTTATCGGCACTTCGATTCTCACAATTTTACGATTGACGTTCAACGTGGGACGAATTAGTGAACGGAATCAAGTCAACTGTGCTAGCAGATTGAAGAACAAATTGAAAGCTCCGTCCTGGAATAACTTCACAACGATCGCTCGACCTTTGATAAACAAAGATTCAGAGAACAGATTGAACGAACTTTGCTTTATCACGAATAACGTCGAGGAAAAACGTAAATTTAGTTGTTTTCTCATATTGATATTCTTACGTATTTCAAGCTCGATTTCAAATGATGAAATGCGAAAATTAACGTGAGTTAGCAACTTCTCACGCTCGTTACGAGAAACTATCTCGAGAGACATTATTTTTCAATTAATTCTAACTTCGAAGCTACATTTATTAGTTTCAGTTACGCTTCTTCCTCAGTTGTTAAAACACATGAAATTTAAATGATTGATGGTGAAATGTAAGATGTTTTTGAATTATTTGCTCTCTTGGAACTTCAAAAATTGACGATTACTTCGTTAGATAAAACTTTACTGACGTGGAAAAGTTTCTCAGATCCGGAGTAGAACGCGATGGAATTCAAGAAATTGTACATCGAATACATAACTGGACAAGAAATTTGTTATCCGACTTAACTTTTGCTGTCAATTGTATATTCGCCCCTAACGATGTATTCTAACTTCCTGGCTTCGTATTCCGGCTCTTGCCATCGATGTCCTTTAAATAATTGAAGCGAATCAGCCACTAACGTATGCTAATCGTTTGCAAACGAGAGAGATCTCCCGGTAGGCTCTGGAGTTCATCCATCCGGTCATTAAGCATACATTTCCATCAAGCTTCCTGTCTCTCGGTCCCCAGCAATCCCACTAAACTTTTAGCATTTCTCGCGTACATCGAGAGTTTGTAGCAACAGCGTCCAGTGATGAGATGAACGGAAGTTCATCTGAAATAAATGTTTCATGAAATATTTCGTTGAAATCGGTGAATGGGATTCGCTTCGTTTCAATTTAGATCCTGAAATTTGGCTCGTATTATGGGAAAGTTTTGTGAACGATTGTGCTTACCTTTGAACTTCAGTTTGACTTCATATGAAAGCATATCGACAAAAATCACTAAAAAGGAGCTAAAGGAGCTTTGAAAAACTTCGTAATAATGATTTGACATTAATTTTTCATTCTTCATGAAAAAAGATCTTCAAAACAGTAAAATATCGACACTTACAGTCCGGGAATAATCTCCATTCTTCGTACACAAAATTTAATTAAAACAATAAAAATGCTCAAAGAGACGACAGGACAAAAATAATTTCAGGAAATCGTATCGTGGAATAAATGATACGATAAAGTTCTCGTTCAAGAGAACGTTATCCGGCGGTTGCAAACAATTTCGAGACTGAGATGAGGAAATCTTATAAAAGAATTCTGCGTAATGGAGCTCTGGCCGTGAGGAAGAAAATAAGATCCAATATGCGAGAAAGATTCTTTATTAGGGGACAGGTCACAATTAAGAAACGATCTTGTTTTATTTTGGACTTTTACTTATTCGTGCCACGTACTTTTAACGTATTTAGTTGGCCCATACACTCGAACATCTTTTACTTCACAACTTTACTTTCGTAGCTAATGAGCCAGAGCCACGCTTTTAATAAAAGCTTAAGGGTTTTTTCCCCTACCGATGCTTGACGAAACGTGACTGTGCTAGCACGTGAATTAAAAAGGGCGCTCCTTCCCGGTCACAGTTATTCCAGCTTCCTCCTTTATTAGGCAGGTTTTTTAAATCTCAAAGTTACTCTTCAACGATCTTCATTTTCTCATTATCCTTTTCACTATAAACTTGACTTGGTGAACTTGCGCGCCCTCATCACCGATTTCCCTCCACGCTCGTTTCACCATCAGGTTGTAAGCGTGCCACGTCTCACGTCAGTTGAAAGCTTTGCCGAAGTTATTATTCGTTTGCATTAATTGGTCCAGAGGGTTATTCTTATAATCGAGAAGCACTTTGAATATCAGGAGGAACGAGCAATCGCGTTTTTATCTTCTTCATTATGCTGAATGCGTCAAATCAACAAAATGTAATTTCGGTGCAACCACCATTTGAATGCATTTGTCTTTACAGTCGACGATTTCTATTTCTGGGAAACATAAAAATGAAAAAATTGAAATGAGCTTTTGGCTTCGTTCTCAAAGATGTTCTACCTCGAAACTCGCTTTTTAACATTTACTCACTCGATTCCGATATATAATATCATTCAAACTCCAAATGATAGATTTCATTCATAACGACTTCAGCAAATTCGCTACATACAATCGACCATAGAACATTTGAATCTCCCACCCAAAGGTTTACGACCAACATTTTTTTCTTCTAAGCTCTGCAGAAGTAAGGAAACCATTACCGTGTTTCATCGTTGTCGTTTCCTGCTCGTCGTCGGCTCGCCACCTCCTAACCGTTCATCAACCGAGCACATAAGCATGCAGACATAGTCGTAGATGATACAGACTTTTTTAACCGTGACAAAGGTTATGGCAAGGGATTGTGGACATTCATATTCTCACATTTCATATCTAAGACCTTCGCATGGGCAGAAAAAATCTCGACGCGCTTCATCTCTATTTTTTTATGACAAAGCAAAATCTGTTTCACCATTAAGGTGAAGTTTTCCCTTGTTGAAGTAATTTTTCCGATTTTCATGAATTTTTTTTATACATGATTAACTTCTCATTGCATAGTCCCAAACGAATGAAGTGGAAGTAATTATTTTAGAATGCACCGTCAATAATATTCCTGGAAACAGTTTGCATGGGTGCTTTATTTCTGTAATGTTTGCTTCCCATAACAGTTGGAGCAACCGAGTGTAAAAATGAATATAAAATCACAAAACGTTAGATGAACCATAAAGCTGCCTCTATTTTCAATGAATTACTGATATTGACGCAACGCGCTGATTAATTCAACAATATTTCGGGAGAAATGCAAATATTCGTTGACAGTGAAATTTTGACGTCACACTGGTGGTTTGGCCTCAATTAATTTATGTAGCGCTAACGATCACTGCGAATTGTAGAAAACTCTTTGGATTATTCGAAGTAAAATGTGTTGAAAAATTACTTGGAGATTTTATCATTAAAATATAAAATCCAAAATCATCGAAATCATCCAAAAAAATTTTTTTTTCACTCACGTACATTGAGTATCATTGAATGGATAGTAACCATTCAAAAATGGTTACTTTTTTGTATTTTGTATCTTTGCACTTATTGATATATCGACACTTTTTCAACACACAAGTAGTTCAGAATATTTGCTGAAGTCATCGTTCTGATTGTGAGAAAAAGGAATTTACGAATATCGAAAATCGAAGAGGAGATAAAAAGAGGCCAATTATGCGTACTCGTGTATCAAATTTCATTCCAATATATTAAAATCTGTGAACGTTTCAATCTTCTGACAGAATGACAGACGAATCGATATACCGTACAGTAAGACATTTTTTATAGCTCGATTAGAATTATTATCAATAAAACTCTGAAAGGAAACATATTACAACTATACACTAAAAGTAATTGTCGAACAGTTTGTTACCTCAATGGCAGGTCATTGCAAGTTACAACTGCTGCACAGTTGAGGTGCGCTAACTGCCTCGAGTACAGAGAAGGCATCACAGAAGAGTGGAAGACACGAGACTGCATCAGTGATCAGCTGTACGTCCGTGTATCTCAAAAAAATTAATATTCCATATTGTTACCTTGGGCATTCATAGATACAATTATGACTACTCTATAGTTTTTCAATTTGAGTGAATCGTGCCATGACAAAAATATTTTTTCTGTATATCACCATTCAAATATGAAGAATTCGATCGCCTAACACCTTTTTTTTCTGATAAAATATACATCCAGAGCTGTTATAAAGGATTGATGCCAAAAGTTCGAAAAAATATGAGGTCCAGCGTTGTAGCATTTTTATGTATTCCAAATACTCTAGTTTTCGAATTTTTATTCTTTCAATCATCCACTCCTATGGCTTGGCGTTGAATCTACAAATATAAAGTGTTGTGAAAACTGAAACTAGCAAGAGAGAGAGAGAGAGAGAGAGAGAGAGAGAGAGAGAGAGAGAGAGAGAGAGAGAGAGAGAGAGAGAGAGAGAGAGAGAGAGAGAGAGATACTTTTATTGATATTTGATATATTTGTTTATCATGCCTCGGCACTCCATGGGGCAAAGGTAGATTTTTTTCGAAACAGGTGATGGAAGTGACAGTCTATAGAACTGAAATACAATCATTGCAAAACAGAGATAAAGCTACCTTACACGTTAATAATATAATACTAAATTAAATTCAGCTAAAGGGAGAGAGAGAGACCGTAACAAAAGGAGCGAAAGCTAGTTATTAATACAGAGATTCTCGTGTGAGAGTCACATGTGGATTTAAATAAATCTTTTACGTTTACGCATGGGAATGTCGCCGACACATGGATATATAATGCGTTTAGAGTGTCCCTGGGAAAACTTTCAAAAAGTTAAAAAAAAAGGGACGTCAAGTATTAAAAACCTGCGACCTTATCCATCAAATTACCAATTTTTATTGTTAGTATTACATTTAAATAAAATGCAATTTTATTTTTGTCATATACAAAAATTTATTTCGTTCTGAAATAAAATTGCGAAATAAATGTTCTCGATTTCTCCCGAACCAAAAAGTTCGGCTGCAAAAATTAAATATCTCACCGTATACGTATACACTTGTTCCTTTTTGAATATTCTACGTACTTTGAATTCAGTTGTTCAGAGCTTATAATAATTTCTCCAATTTTTAGTCATACTATGCCTTGATCATTTAATGAAGATTGTGATTTTATTGATGACTAATAATGAATAAAAAATAAAATTCATTGATGGAAAAATTTAGGGGTCCATCAGAATTAAGCATTGAGTTTAAAAGCTCAAATCGAATTGAGATCATTTGGTGAATTATGATGAATTCATTGAGAGAAAGGGAGAGTGAGACACCCCATTTTGACCTCAACCTTTACCTCTATGATCTTGGAAAAAGCGAAAAAAGTTACTAGGAAAGTGTACGGTGACGTCGAAGTCGAGACAAGTGTAAGTTTTTCGTGCAGGGACGTATGCCCAATATAAAAAAACATAACTCACGTCCTTCTGTCTCCAATAATCTAAAAAAACCGTAATGATTTTTTCGACATTACCAAGAAATTTGTTTTATTATACTCCCCTTAACTTCCGCGCACTCTACCCATTTCTGGGTTGGAGGAATGTCGAAAATTCGAAATTTCAATGTTGTCCTCGCATTTGCTTCAATTTTTTTCCTTTCCATTATTTAACGCCGACTCGCTACTGTGTCTCTCGATTGTGATATTGAGATGAAACAAGCATAAGAGCGGTTTTGCGGGAACGGGGGAAGCGAGATCGAAGACTCCCCTAAGGGAATCTCCTCATATGCTACACATACATAGCCAACAAGAGGGAAGAATGCGTTGCTTGAATATCTGGTGTACCATCGTCGGCACTTTGTGTTGGCTCGTGTGTATCCGTGTGGCATATAAGTACAGACCCTCGAGCCACGTTTGGTGCGTGCTCAAATTAATTGCTCGGTTCTCGATTAGCACGCGGAAGCACTGGGATAGCCCAAGATTAGCCAGTACACGGTAGCCAACCTCCTGCTCCCCCGATCTCCTCGTCGCCTCTCTTCCTCTTCGCCGCGCTTTCTCTCAGATCTCCTTGTTCTATCTGTACTCGCTCGCTCACACGTAACCCTAATCTCGTTGGGCTATGTATGTGGACCTAACCGTGTATTGACTGCTGGCATCAAAAGGGCAAAGTTTACCTGGTAGAATACACATGATTGTATGATTTACGCCCTTCCGTGGTATAATCCCTCCTGAGCGAGTACAGCGCATGTGTCTGTGTAGCATCGTTTGTGGACGGTGTCCTAGATTGTAAAATTCTTGAAAGAAATTCCCTGATATCGGTCTCCCCTGAATTCGGACTCAACGCTCCTGAGGTACTGGTCCTGAATGATACACTTGAAAACATTTTTTTTATTTTGTTTTCTACGACGTTCTTCAGAGGTGGGCACATTATTGAGATCAATGAAACTATGCATGGCACATTGAATTCATCCTGGAATCGTCGATTCTATCACGACTGTGCCCTGGTAGTCTCCAGGGAGTGGAAATCTCAACGTTTGTCGTATCGTAGGACTGGTCATCCGTTAAATCGAGAGCCAAAGGAGCGTTTAGATTTCTGAAAATGGAAGAGTGGATGAGAAAGAAAAAAGAAGAAAAAAAATTTCCGAGCGAAAGCAAGATAATCGAATTTGATCTATGTTTGTCTCGAATTACGTAACAGTATTCAAAATGAGTGGTCAAACGGCAAGGTTTATGAAACGTAATTGAATTTGAACTAATGCTGACAGAAACTCGGCATTCGAGTTCAAGGATGCCACGAGCTAAAAAAACTATTATTACTAGAAAAACTTATTGTAGTTGTTTTCACATCACAATTGAATTTATATTAAAAAAACAGCACAGATGTGCTGTAAAAAAAGTTGAGCTCAGTACATTCGTTCTTCCCAAACAGTAGTTTCGGTTGATCAAAAGTTACGCCAAGACCTCACGAAAGGTCGTGAGATGAATAAAACTTTGAGAAACATTAATCGAAAAATCTTTCAGTTACTTTTCAGGAAAGTTGCTCCATAGTACAGTTGGTTCTCGCAACAAGAATCGCAATGAAAAAAAATCCTCGCACAGACGAATGCTGTGTACAGAAAAAAAGATTTGATCAATAAAATTCGGGCAAAGTCCTTGGCGAGCCTTTGCACAATTTTGACAGATTCGGTTTGATTGCACAAACATTAAAAATGTGTGCAAAATAGTTTGTAATTTTTTGATGCAACGAGAAAATCAAATATTAAAATCTACAATAATAAATAAGTTAGAAATTTTCAAGTAGTCACGATTGGAAAGAAGATAAATCGTTTTCCAAATGCGCTAATAACAGTGGAACGATTTCATTAGTCGCAGTACCGAAAATATACCGAGCAAAGTTGTCAAATCGAACACTGGACAGTGTGGGTCACGAACCTGTGGATTTAGACCGAAATATCACAGAAATAGTACATGGGATGATCCATGCTGAGCCAACTGGTCCGCGACCCCACCCATTTTTCGTGTTGCTGGAACGATTTTATCTTCAAATAATTACTATAAAACAAGTTCTTTGGAATTCATTTAGTTTTTATTCTCAAATCACTGAAGGATAATGGACCTCTAAAAATTTCAGTTCTTTTTATAAAGCGCAAAGTTTTTTCCCAATAGGAACATGAAAATAGTTTTCTCGGATTCTACTTTCACAAATGAACATCAAAATTCGATCTTTTGTGTTTTAAATTCTTGTTAAGTTATCCGTACCAGGATACGAAGTTATAGAATAGAAATTTGAGTACACTTTTTATAGCTCTTTCCGAAAGGGTCTTGAAAGTTAAAAAACTCCGAGAAAATCAAAAATGCTTTCCGTCACGAACCAGTGAGTTTGGTACGTGAACATTCAAAGTGAATGCCACATGCATAGTATGCATACGACAGTGAATCGCGCCTTTATAATCGGCAGTTATCGATATACACGCGTTTGCATATGTGCATGGATGAAGGTTCGTATAGTTTGCATGTGTAAAGTGCATGCACGAGCAAAGAGAACGACGATAGGTCTCGTACGTGAACCGACAGCCCTGACCGAAGTCCTTCGTGACCCCGAGGCTCTCGCGAGTTCGTGACCTCATACAACCTTTCCACATTTGCACCGTGGGGTGCGTCATTTTCTCTTCACCATCTGTGTTCCTCCTTTTCTCTTGCCGATCCCACTTTCCTCTTCTCTCCAATCGCGTTGTTTTCTTGTTCATTATGCTTCTCGCCTTCTCTCAATTTGACCGAGGGTCCATCGTTTAATCGATAAAATAATATCGTGTTCAACTGACACTACGGCTTGTAAGCTTCTAACAAATTACCACTTTGACCATTTAGATTAGTTTTTACTAACTTTTGTAATTACTTTTGAGCTTTTATGTACTGATGTATATGGCATCAGCGTGCCAGCACTAACTTTAAGTCTGCGAGAGCATCGCATAGAGGATTGTGCGAGATGGAACATTTCTCTTGTCGGTTGACGGAGAATTTAGCTCATAGTTCGCAGAGAATGAAAGAGAAAGAAGATGAGAAAAGCAGAGAGAATAAGAGGGAAGCAGACAGACAGAGCGAACTATAGAATACATATGAGTGCTTCATAGTGTCACACTGCAAGAAAGCACGTACACATAAGTACTTGATACCTTCCTCCGGCATTCATACGTCCTGAGAAAAGATTAAGAGCCCCGTATATCTCGTCTTTTCGCTCATTCATTTCACCCCGCGTACTTGCATCGACTACGACGATTGTCGCCAAGAAGCGAGCGACGATACGATGACTTATTGCACTCGCGAACGCTTTATGTCTATAGATAGCTTAGAAAAATCGTGGTTATCGGATTCGTACGAATATTCTACTTGATTTTCACATCCTGCTTTATACGTTTCTTCCGTAAATTCTTTTGTATTGACGTTATTTCTTTCTTCCCTGCGAACCGTATCTGCGTATGCATAACGATTCATCAAATCCCTGAAAGTTCTCGATCGTTTTCCCAATTCTCTTTTGTGCCTCTTCCGAAGTATACCCGACCGTTTTTATCTTTTCTCATCTCGTCTGCGTCATGAATGAATCCTGAAGTACTGCTTCACAGGTTATGTTTCGACTTGGAAATATCGTTTGAGACACCCTCGCACAGTAGCAAAGTAGAAACTTTTTTCTGCACTAAATGTTGCTAATATATTCGAATTATTTCATCGATGAGCATTGGATTCGTTTTTTTTTGTTCACTTCCTTTCGTTGTGCCCGTAACATTGGTCTCGAGTCAATAAAACCTCAAATTTTCAATTCCTTAAATAAAATAATTGTTAACTCCTTAAGTACTCGTCCTCGATCACTCGTCTCTTCGTGACGGTCTTCGCGGACACAACACTCTTGTTATCCCCATCATTCGAACCATCACATCGGTATCATTTATAATTGTTTAAAAATATTTAACTGCGAAAAAAAAACAGTGAAGTAGAGCTTCTCAAAGGTACAGGAGACCCGATACCACGAAGCATGAAAAAGTTTCACTGAGCTTTTTGTTCGAACAAAGGAACGAAATAAGATTCGATTTATAGTCAATGAGAAAACATATGAGTTCCTTTCATGTGAACTCAAAAAAGGAAAACTAAGATATAGAAGGTGAAGGGAAATTATTGAAAAGCTGTAACGCGATTTCAATAAACTTGAAGAATTCGATGCATAGTTTCCTAAAAATGATCGAATTTCATTGGGAAAGGCAACCAGCTATTGTGAAGCCCCTTTCTGGTTCAACGCCGTTGGGAAAAATATAGCATGTGAATAATTGTAATAGCTCATTAGGTATTCTCCGCGCAGCCGGGGGCTGAGGGCAATAATAAATGATAAGCCTCGAGCCGACTCCTTCTCGTACACAAAAAGTGGCGAGAACGTTGTTGTGTCGGTGGCTTTATCAATATTGATGAAAATCTTACTTTGAATTTCACTACCAATCGATACATAACTTAATTTTTTTAAATATTTGTTGAACATTCTCGGTCAAATTGCAATGAAAAATCGATTACCATATTTATCGACATAGTTTGCTCTATGAAAATCCGTCTTTTGATGGATAGATTTGTATTCCGCCGCAGGTTTATTCAATATAGCCAATTTTTGTCATTTACAAAAAAAATTGAACGCGCGCTGTCAAATCGATCAATTTCAATTTTCTATGCAAAGAATACAATTTCGAGGAAATCGTGTTATTTCCTTTGGGAATAAAACTGTGTCACTGTCATATCTTCATCTCCAACATAGTCACATATTCAAATGGTATTTTTCCGTCATCATTTCAGGAAGAGCATAGTTTCGCTCTATTGAATATAACGAATTTTATCGCTGCTGGAATACTTCTCGAAGATTTTCGTTCCCATAAGTCTCGCTCAGCGATCACGTTCTATTGGAAACCGGGGAGGGTCGAATTTCTTCGTAGAGGGTGTCGTTGTGCGTTTTGAGTTTGCTGCGGCAAACTTAGTTTATTTGCCACATTATATTTTAAGACGTCAAACTTTCCTCGATAATTTTGACTTCCACTATATTAATTTTCAGAAACATTGATTACGAAATTTATAATGATTTTACTGAATGTAAACGAGTTGACGGAGTCAATTCATTTATCGAATGACGCCAAGAAAAAAACCGGAGCAACAGACCAGAATAATGCCGTTTGGTTATTGATTGGAAAAGAAAATTTTGCAATATGTGTTTACACATTTTTTACGAACGTTGAACGATAAAAAATGCATGTCCCCCCAACATAATCTATACAATTCAATTTAAAGAATGCACAATCTTACGTTTTTTCTCCAGAAATATATACTCGAGTCTGTTACCTATCCGCAAGGAATATGCCTTAAGGGGTAAGAGAAGAAATGCAGTCTCACGTATCGCCGCTCGATAAAATAATGACGAAGAGATAGACTCACCGCCTTGCGCGAGGTGTTGGATGCAGGACGATGGTTCCACGATAGCCAAATTCAATTTTGTACCGCGAAACTTGCGCGGATGGCGTGGCTGCTATCTTTACGTTGATGTCGTATATATACAACTAGATGAGGTCTGCTATGTATACATAGCCAATGCACATCTGATATTCCGTCGCTCATAGGGAAACGTGAACGGGTTCCGGAAGTGGCACTTTCGTCGCAAGCTCAAGCTTCTTATAGCACGCTCTCTTTCTCTCTTGCGCTCGCGCGCGCGCGCCCTCTCAGCCTCTCCCGTTCGTTTTCTTTCACCCCAGAATAGACCGTAAATTTTTTTCTCTCCGATTACTTCCAGACTGGGTTCATTTTAGTTATCGATCACTCTTTTCAGCGAGAATCGAGGAGACGTAAAATTTTGAAAGATTAGTTCATTCTTCTTATCGTTCAAATTCAATTTATTCACGCTACTTTTTCACCACCGGTGCATGGAATGGCAGCTTTTAATAAGCTGTTTCGGCCCCCTCGGGAGCAGCCGTTTTAATGAGATTTTAATGAAATTTAAATGGTATAAAATTATGAGTGGAAGTATCATTAATGTTTGAAACCTTAAAAATGTCACATTTTGATGAATCGATCGGGATTTAAAGACTTCAAAAACCCTATTCAATAGCACTTTTCCTGTACCCTTTTTCGATTTACTTCTTCGTGATTCTGATACATTGACTTTTGTACTTTTTTCTCCCGGTTTCATGTCCTAATTTGAGAATCCACAAAATATATATTTGCTTCCACCGATTCGAGTGGTTGAGAAAATATTTGATCGGATCGATTTCGCCAGTAATAATTTTCAGGTTCCTGTATCATTTGCCGTTATTCTTGAGAATAAAGAGGATATACTGCTCTGTTTGGCTACCGTCTGCAACTCCATGCCAGTATTATATTTCGAGCAATCGAGTTTTTTTTGTTCAAAATTTAGCCAAATTTACATTCTCACTATTGATTTTTTTCCACGACGAGGATCGAACATCCATCGATAGGAAAACGTTTACCTTCCGAAATGGAAATCACGCCTTCACTCGCATCGGTATTTTCCAGAATAAAAGGTGGAAAAAAAAACGAGAAAAAAACGTCTGGCACGAAGCATGTGAGTCTCGAAATGATTTTTCGCAAGTACTGCTCTAGAATTAGCAATAAATCAAAATGTTCTCGTGTGCTGTAGAATGTACTTTTCTCTCGTCATATCGCAAATCCAAAATCAGGAAATTCAATATTTCCGAATATTCAGGACGCCCGTAGAAAAGAACTGCGTTCTGCGAATGATGTACTACACGAGCTTGTTACGATTCAATCTCAGCAGAGCCAGTTACACTGATTATGAGAAGAAAAAAACGGAGTTTCCGGAAATCTGATGGGCACGGTATCTCGAATCTTTGTGAAGTCCCTTGTGTGTTACTTCATTTCCATTTCCACATCTCCCCTTTATTCTTGATGTATATTTACGTAGTAAAGTGACATTCCAAAATTTGATTTGCTTTTCGGCCTCTCAGCGTTCAAATAATTGGACGCGTATTTCTCATTCCAACCTTCGTTTCCACTTCGATGTAATCTCTTTGCACAAATTAGCCTTAATGCTAGTTTAAGAACAACCTGCACCAATAAATGTCAATTATCCCAGCGCTAATCTTGTGTTTCGTGTAATCACATTGTAGCAATGGCAAACCTTGAACGACACTTATTCCAGTGTCTGACAGTGTCTGATTGTCATTCAGTGTTTCGCTACCGAATGAATCCGAGCTTCGAACTTGGTGCGAGAATATTCATATTCAAAATTTACCCACATGCACACATGCCGGCCTCGAACATAAATATCGTTTTAATTTTATTTCAAACCGATGGCATTTTCTCTCGAATTCAACGAAAAATGTCATTTTATTTGTACACATCTTCGGGCTACGGATTCAATGAATGCGTGTATAATATTGATTTTGAGTAATACGGAATTGGCGATAATGTCGAACGAACAATCCTGATTAAATTGCGTTCATTATCAGTTCGATACGTATTTGAATTTTGTTTTTCCAGAACAAACATCTCTCGCATTTAATTTTCCACGAGGGATTATGAGAACGCTATTGAATTATTAAAAATTAGCCTGATGAATAAAACAATCGGTTTTATAATCGCACACACGAAATATCCATTTAACGAATTTATGTGTGCTCAATATTTCTTCACCTTGGCATCCTTTTTATTTCTCGCGTTTGTCAAAAAGGCTTTAGCCATTCGCGAGTTTTCTCGCGTATATCCGGCTCCACAAACGATCGCAGAGTGCGAGGATTACGAGCATTTCCCGGGAGATGGCAAAAGATCCACCCTACAGATTTTCTCCGATTACGTGCGCTCGCGCTGCATCCGCAATCCTTTATCCATCAAGACTATCTCGTTCTCGCGCAATTCGCATGGGAATTTGCCCTATTCTGCCACATTCATCACCGATATTGGGCCTCACTCCAGATTCCCTCGAAGCTTGCCACTCGATGGATCGGTTGGATAAACCAATCAGAATACGTATTGTAAACGATATAATTACGCCGATTCATTATTGATGGTTGTTTTCCAATAAGCATCTTTTTACCTCTATGCATTTTTTATTCTTGGCTATTTCAACGCCTCTTCCTTTACCCACAATCTTCTGGTTCCTTCGTACTATTTATTCTAAACTTGAAATTCTTTAACGTTATCACGCCAGATGTCACAGATTCTATTTCTCGTCTTGACATATCTCAGTAGCATTTTCCCTTCGGTTAATCCTCTATTTACGTCGCTCTTGTCTCGTTACTGCATTGCAGCCTCAAGACAGTTTAACGGCTCCTACCATCGCCGCTCCCACTGCCATTTAAATACCTGAACAACGTTTCGGCCACGCTTCTGTGAACTTTCCGTCTCTTCGTACGATCGCTATTCTGCTTCTCTCAACTTATCCTTGTTCTTCTCCTTTATCTTCACCCTCAATCTTCTTCATCGCATTTCATCCTCCATCTTTCGTCTTTGTATGGTTGACAGTTTTCTCGCCTGAAAAATTTTGCCCCTTCTCCCTTCTTACCTGGTCATTATCTCTGTTTCGGTCTTACCCCTCGAGTCTCTGGCACTTTCGAAATATCCTTTTTCCTCATTTTCTCCTCCCGTTCCCCGTCCCTCTTCCTTTCCAATTTCATCTCCCTTCGCTTTATTTCCTCCCCTGTGAAATAGCTCGGCATCGCGGTAGCCTGTTACCGACCCCATCGCGCATGTGTCTTCGTGAACGATCTCTACTTGCTACAGCTGTTTATTTTTAATTCATTGGAAACTGAACCTAGCCGAATGTGTGTTCAATTAGTGGCCTCGGTAACATTAGCCCTTTAATCGTAATCAACTCTCATTAATTACAAATTTCCATGATATTACCAATTGAAAATAAATCAATTACTCTGGTCTGTCCTTTGAGTCCAGAAAGTGTAATTTCCAATCTGTTGACCACGTACCTACTATTCCAATATCTCCATCATTTTTCTACTCATACGAATTCATTATTTTCCAGTACCATCCACGTTTATACATGTAGAGAAGGCACTGGATAAATTTTGAGAGAACGAACGTTTGTGAATTGCTAGCAGATTATTCTCGCGTATTCTCCCACATAATTAAACTCGTTCGTTTGTGTATATACGTATCCGGGATTGATTCACGGTTCGTACCGACGTGCTTCGAATTATGCACGGATTTTGTTCTCTACACGAGTTACATTTTCGAGAATAAATAATCAAAGCAGTTTCTGAAGTATGCTAAACAACGGATAGAATTATCGTCGATTTCTAAGCACGTGTTTCATCGTAAATTTTTTTGGTGTAGAAATTTCTTCGCGATTACACGTTTAAGCGCTCTATTGTTTTTGAAAGTATGATCATGATTGATTGTTTATGAAATACACTGCATTCCAGGACATTATCAGTAGTGTACGCATGAAACAGTAGTTCGCATATTCATGTCTCCGATGCTGGTCGTCTCAGGCCGCAATGTAGACCACATAATTGGACTGTATATATCCTGCTCTCGGCTTCATCTTGATTAACCCCCTCGCTCGTCAGAATTCCAATTGTCCGCGTCATACATTAAATTCTTGTATATATGTGTATATATGTAAAACTCCATTTCTCAACCCCAATATCGCGGCGATAAAACGTATCCCGAGACATTAAAGTTGTGAAAACTTTTCTACCCTGCTTTCTCTTCAAAGCTTTTTGTCCCTGATTTTCCATGAGGATACGCATTTTTCCTAGAATTATTACTTTCGAACGACTTTTTTTGCGTTTGCATTAGTTTAACTGCTCCTCGTTTGTACGGAATGATAAAGATTCTCGTTATACATTTTATATGAAATCGGAGTGATAATGCGGTTCTGATACTCTCATTCCGCTGACTCGATGGAAGTAATCCCAGCGAGAGATCGACGACGCATGATGATATTGTTATAATGGACTTTCATATAGTTTTCGATTCTTATAGAATAATGAAACTTGCTTTAAGACACGAAATGTTGACGATATCAAAGATCACTGAGAAACTAATAATGTTCTTTGAGCAAATAAAAACTCAATATTTCCACGGAGAATCTCGATCGCTATAAAGTTAATGAATTTTTCGTTCTCCAAAGGAACTAAAAAAGCATATTTGTGCGTCTATAGTTTTCGAATCGGTGCTGGTTTGATCGCTCGTAAAAAAATCGCGCGAAGCAAGTTGAGCGCACTAAAGGGAAAGCATTGAATATAGAAGCAGCCGCGAAGCTTTGTGGAAAGCTTGAAATGTGATGTTGCAACGCGAAAAAGAGTATTTCAAAGCGGTCGCGTTATCCGCTCCAAACACGAGAGATATTGAAGGGAGATGAGAGCGCGAGAAAGAGAGGCTGCTATGCTGGGACTTAACCGACCGTCTAAGGATTATTTCGCAGATTTGCACGCTATGTGAACCAGAGATCGGGTACTATGGAATATTTGTTACTAAATATTACGTATACAATAATAGCATGTACATTTCGCGAGTGGTGATTCGTTATTCAAGAGCAGAGAACGACTGAATGAAATTTCTCTCTTTCTCCTTCTCCCTTTTAACTCTGTCATGCTTATATTCTCGAAATCTCATGATTCATCACGTAATGAAGTATTTTACAAAATAGCTGCATCGGGAAAATGAACCGTAACAATTACCGATGCGGACTGAGAATCATTTGCAAGATAGCAAAGATTGATCCTACGAATATTTCTCTCGTAGCACTTGTAATACACACGGAGAAAACGGATTCGTTTTGTATAGTGAGGAATATATTATTTTTCAAGAATTTTCAAAGTATTCAGGCACCGATTACAAACAGCATAATATTTTTTGAATTTTGCAGTTTTCTCGTCCCTTGAATTCTAAACAGCTTTACGTGGATAGCAAAAAGTGATGCACGTGAGAACTATATTTTGTTTTGTTTTCAAGTGTTATTCGTCATGTCAGACTAGCACTGACTGATAAGTGGAAATGTATTGTAAATCAAAAATTTCGTCTGTCGGCATAGTAAATTCTATGATAAATACACAAGTTTACACCGAATACGTGTGACATTTAACCATACATATAGTGTTTTTTTCAGGGTTGCCCGAGCATATTTACAATAAAAACATTTCAAGTGGCTGAAAACATTTTTTACTATGCTTATAGAGAAGACCACTCTCTTGAGTCTTTTGAATAAAAGAGGTATGGGTATTGGTCTTTTTACTATGGTAGATAGAACAATTGTTATTACTGCTCTTCGAATTAATGATGCAATCCCCGAGATACTATATTTCTAGTACTTTCCTCTAGAATTTTCGGCCTCATTTTCTCCGTGTAGGTCTGCTTTTCGAAATGTTCAAATAGATTTTTATTGCACTTTCGAATGCCCTGTACACTGGAAAAATAGAAACACAAGAATTATAAGATTTTTGGTCACACCTCGACGTAGCTTGAATGCTCGATTTACTTTTTCGTACATAATGTACGTGAGGATGTAGGTTCTTATATATTACATGAGCTGAGATGCACATACTTGGTAGCCAAATAATCTCTAATTTCCTAGCCATCCCTCGGTACTCCCTACCTTTACACTAGTTTTACTGCGTGGAATCTTAATTTGAACTGAGATTTCTCTCGTTCTGAACTCTCTCGTGAGCTTCATCCTGCTCGTTTCCGCTTCCTCTACTTTTCCTCATTTGGAAATCTCGTGACCTTTTTTATTCTTTTTTGAATGCTACCAACCCGCTTACTCGTTACATTCACGAGACTGCAAGGGATGCTTTTAATTTACTGCGAGAATCTGAAAAATGTTCATCTTAACACCATTCTTTATTTTATATTGCAAAACGAATTTCTTTTTCTTGACTCGCTGCCCAAAATTTCGCGTAATACTACAATTATCTGGCACTGTTTTTACATCCTCCTAAAATATTCTCTTTTCTTATCACATTTGTACTGTACGTAACTAAATCATAGTTAAAATAAATATCGTCACGACATAAACTTCTGGTTTTCTTCTGCCTTTTGTGTCCATACTTTGTTAAAATAATAAATATAAAAATACACACCATCAAATTTCTTATTCTATCTTATATCCCGAGGCTCCCTCTGAAACCCTAACGAATTATTGCTTACTAAATTCACTCCCTTCTTTTTTTTCGCTACTCTTCTCGTCTATACTCCTCTCATTACAACTCTCCATAACCGTCGGTGTGTACCTCCCCTGATGTCATCGAGTAAATATGTTACATTATTTTACTTTGCCATTCACTTTAGAGCTCCGTTTTCGCGATAATTCACCGTTGTTGATAGTTTTCAGTTGCAATCGCGTCTTTCAAGCAGAGTGACTTAGTTGTGATTACATTAAGGAAGTGTATTAACACAGAAATTTTTAAATTGTGAAACAAAATCATACAACTTCCCTCCCTCTACTTTTCGCGTCCCTTCGGCAATAGCTCGTCGGAAAGCATTTCGTTAGGACAAATCGCCATTATATTTCATTCTCTCTAAACTTGGACCTGCCTCGATTGTGTGTTTTTTCTCAATGTTATTCTTTCTCGAAGAGTCAGGATGTTGACGCGGACTTCCGCGATGAGCAAGAGTGAAGGGAAGACGGAGAATAGTAAGCGGCACGGCCCATGTTCTGATGTTGCAGGGAGATGTGAAAACATCCTAGAAAAGCACAGCATAAGGGGCGAAGTGAAGAAAATAAAAAAAGGTATTAGAGAAAAACAAATTCGATTTTTTCGAAGAACTGGATGGGGATACGCCGAGGATCTTCCCTCTGTCTCCTCCCACTTTGGGGTTAAGGTCTCCCCATCGACCGTTAACTCTGAAATAAAGAATAGCCATGGGTAGTATCTCACTCGATAGTCTCCCCCTTCGACCCCTTTCTGCCTCGTTCTGCCTCTTTTTCACAAAGACCCTGACGCAGATTCACTTCATAGCTCAACGCGATGACGACGACGACAACGACGGGAGTTTGGCTACATTAAGTACAAGCACAGCTTATCAGTGATCGGTTGCCTGCGGCAATTTCCGCCTTTATCGCTTATCTGCCTTTTGGGATCGGGCTCGACGCCGGGTTCGCCTCTTCTCGCGCTGTATTACAAGGACTTCGACCTCTCCCTCGGGTGCATTCTCCCTGCCATCTCACTCTTCACATCCACGTCCTTCTTCGCTCAACGATCTTCAAACTCTTCATCATAAATCCACAATAACCCAAGCTTTCGTAGAGTGTTTTGTATATATTTTCACGTGCGTATGGAAAATTCGGAGATAAGAGACGACGGTTGCGTGGCAGGAGAGTAAGAGAGACTGTGACGAATATGCAAAGAGTCATAAGTTTTGGTTAGGGTCAAATTTCGGTTGGGTAAACGTCAATTTTACGGGTTATATTATGCTCAATTTTTTTACGTCATTGCATAAAACATCTGTTTATCATTTAAAGTGATTTGGATCGGGAGAAAAATTCATTTCAAACTTCATCGAGTTTCCAATAAAATTTTACTGAGAGTATCTGATTACATTTTATGCTGAATTATTCCGAAAGGCCCAAAACGATGCATTCTTAAAATATATTGGAAATTCATGGGAGCACATTGCCCGAGGCTGAAAACCTCTTCGATTCGAAATTCTCTGAATTATTTCAACACAATATTAATTTTCGATAACATTATATACAGAACGACGGTTTTGCCAACATGATGATCTAAAGAGGTGATAAGATAGGAGCGAAACTTGCTCCCAACAGTATATTCCATCAGCGAGTAAACTTTTCACTGGTCGTCCTATATAGTTAGTTACTCTGTAACTTAGATTCGAAATAAATTTATAGATCTGCAGGTATTGATCGTTTGGTTCGAACCTCGAGTTTTCTCTCTTTGAACGGAAAATTCTCCTTGACTCTGCAAGTGTTCACAGCAAAAAAAAACGAATTGATTCGGTCAAGTTTTGAAGTGAAAATTCAAACCTGCATACGGATAAACTTTCTCCTATGAGTGGGAGGAAAATCAAACAGCGAGGACAGTAGAGAATTGCTGCTCACACTCTGGCTTATCCGGTCATGTTTTTTTTTTTTTTTTTTTTCACTTCCCAAGAAGCGAAAAAGAACTTGTGAAATTTCTCGAGGATTTTCTTCATTAACTTCGTTATCAATTTATTAGCTTCCACTTTATTTACTTTTGATAGATAACTGAAGAAGCAGAGAAAAAATCAGGAGATCCAATAAAAAGAGGAACAGTTCTGTGGTGTCGATTCACCAATGATGCTTGTTAAGAGTTTTAGTCCTGCAAACACGAAGAAAATATACTGTAGTCAAACAGATATATAAAGTATTCATTTCTTTTATCAAGTAACGATGCTCTTTACCAACCGACGAAACTTCAAATAAAAAAACCCAATTAAAGTTGTGGAAGAGCCTTTTCTCTGTAATTGGCTTCAACGCGATATTTATAATCACTTGAAACCAGCAGCAAGAGCTTTTCAAATAAAATGAAGAAACTTTACATGAGAAAATGTGTAATTGGAATTCTTACGAAGAATTCATGAATTGTCTGTGGATTCAGAATTTTAACAATCGTTTGCTTTTTACTTTCGTTGATTTTTTTCATCATCTATAATAACTCTCAATTATTTTTTTTCAATTAATGAGCACATCGCCGCGAATAGCTCAATCGTCGCGTCATCTTCGCCCATCTTGCATGGCTATTGGTCACTGTTAGCAAGTTGTGAGGGCTGCAGCAAATTGAGGAAAACTTCTCAAGCTGAACACCAGAATGTCTCACCAAACATTGTCTCGGAGGTCTGTTGGGGCACTTGGCATTTCTATTTGGATGTGTGTTTGTATCGGACTCAATACTAAGACGGCTTTTCGGCTTGTTACATCAACAAATCGTCAAGAAAGTTTTATCCTCGTCCGTTTTTCTGTCCCTTTGCTTCTTAGTTTGTCCCACTGCTCTTTTCTTTGCCTCACAGTTCCGCTTCTCTTTTAGGAGGCTATAAAATTTTTTTGTTGAAACCAAAATGAAGAAAGTAGAAATAAAGCAGTATTTCGGTGCGCGAAATACGGAAAACGGTACTCGTAAAAGAATAAAGTAAATAGTGAAAGAAGGAGACGAGTGGGACACTAAAAAACGTCGTTCTCTACTGACCTCACAGTACAGAAACAATTTATTTGAAACAATTGTGAGCGAATGAGAGTGAGAGAGTTGAGTATAGGAAAAAGGGTACTTTTTGCCCACGCATGCACCGATATGTTTTCCCGCGATTCCATTAATTTTCAGCGCAATTCAAGGACTCGATATCTCAAATTCAGTGAAACTTTTCTACGAAATAAAAAATAAATTCGAAAAATTTCTTTTTTCACTCTTTTTTATGATGCAATTTGTCACCGTCACTCGTGAGTTTTCATGAGTTTTTTGACGATGCTTTCACCGCAGATGTTCGTGTTGTCTACCGGAATGACAAGTTGACAAAAACAATCAACGCCCTCATCAAATTAGGAGGATGACTTCAGAAGGTTTCGTATCTTTTTTACATCGTTTCACACGTATTTGATGAGAAAGTTGAAAAAACATGGGCCTTTGTCAATAATCACTGATTAAAAATTCCTTCGGTTTCTTGAGCACTATGAAAAATAGTCTGAGTTTAACTCGAGAATATTTGAAAAAATTGTATATCGAAACAAATAGTTTTTCAAGTTACAAAAACCATATCTCAAGTTCGACATTTCTTTCAGTAGCCTCAAATACGTGGGAATGCAATACCCAACCCGAATGCTTGCGTAAACAATTCTTCATGTTGAAGTATTCGAGAGTATGACGGGGCACGGAACGAACACATACTTCGTGGCTGCGATGAAATTTGGGTGGGGAAATAGTTGAAGTGATTCAGCGGCATTTATGAAAAGATTGATGACATCAGAAATAGCTGGATTTTGCTTAAGTGCCAATAAAATAAATATACTTTAAATTCTTTCTGTCTGCCAACAGTTGGGAGGTAAAAGACACGAACGAGTTGTTTACCTGCACTGTATAGCAATCTCGACGATAAAGATAAGCTTGAATATATGTATAGAGGTGAGGAGAACAGCAGAGGCAACCAAGACTGTATGCAGCAGACTATTAAAAGCTGTTGTCGTTGCTGCCGTCGTCGACGTTTCCAGGGGGCGGTGGTAAGTCGCATTAAGTTGCTACCAACGGCGTGAATAAACGGCTACGCGAACGCTACCGAACGCTTTGGGAGTGCAGTGAGTGGTTTCTGCTCCTTATATACTGCCCTCACGCCCCCCCCCCCCCCCCCCTCGCCCCTCCACCTCTTCCTTCCTCTGTCACTTCCTGTAACTCGCATACATATACATTCATTGCAAGCAGAATCCCTGAAGCTTGTCGTTCCCTTAGTCCGCGCGGTGAAACTGGCGGAAGCTGCATAGCACAAAATGTCGTAATCCGGAGAGCAACCGTTGTAGGAGCATAGCGTGACGTTTTCAAGGTGTATCAAGAGTTGAGGGAAATACCGCTGAGAATGGGAGACGAAAAGGTATGAGGAGGTGAAATGAAAGAAGTGCGTGTAATAGCGAAGACAGAAAGAGCGAGAGAGACGGAGAAATAATGGACACAAAAACGAAGATTTTTTCCGGTCTGACCTCGCGCACATGCGCGCATTTATATACGCGTCCGTGTGAAATAGTTGGAAGGACTTCTAGTCGAAATTCTGAAATACATGAGTAATTCTGGAATGAGATTAAATTCACTTGATTCACTGTTTGCGGAAGTTGAAAATATGTAACAACGAAGTTGCATCAAAAGTTTTCCCCTTGTTTTAACTCCATGGAAGATATAACAAAAGATGTAAAGACTGGAAAAAAGAATTATTGAACCATCCCGAACCAGACCTGAGCGATTAAATCATTTTAATGACCGACTGAATCACGCGTGCTCTCTTTACGTATTTTTCGTAGAAGATCATTCTCTATCTTTTTTGTTGAATCGAATATAACAAAAGGCATTATTCTCAAGAAGGTTTGAGCGTGCCCCAACTTTTAGGAGCACGTACTGGCGAGCGATGAACGTTTTAATAGAAATCTCTTCGAGTTTATATTAGTTGGATGGATGTTTGAGTATTGGTCGGTTAGCTGAGTAAGTTGGAAAAACGGAGATGCTGTTTCAAGATTGGTTAGTTGAACTCCTATTCAGATGTGAGTATGTCCATATTCGGATATGCAGATTTGCGTTTGCTATATAATTTCATATGCATGGAAATATTAAGGGAGACAGGAACAGTGTACCGTAAAACGCAACTAATTTTCAACCAGCAAAAATGCTTTGTAAATGTTTCTTAATTAATTACGTTACGCAGGGATTTCTGTACATTTTTATTAACAATGGAGTGAAAGGGAGCTTGTACGGGTTCCATGATCACCGCAATCCTATTCAATAACTTTTATACTGAACATCTCGAAATTTCTGATACGAAATGCGTCACGCATGGAAAGAAAATGAGTGATTTTTGAAGATCATACAAATGGGGTGTAATTGAATATCCAGAGGAAACATCAACCCTCGATTTCAGCTCACGTTTTCGAACCAAATAAAATCCGAAATGCTGACGCGAATGGATGATTTCATGGTTAAAATCACCTGCTTAATAACACAGTGTGACAATTGAATTCACGATCGATATCAAAATCGCGAAAATTTCAGAGCCATTTTCATTTTCTCATTGCTCCAATGTGTAGAACGAAATCAAATGCATTTTCGTAAGAGCTGCTCCAAATTTTGCATGATGAACGAGTTCCTCAAAACGATCGTTAGAGTTTTTCAGGATCAAAGTGACGAAGAGAGTTGCAGAACGAAAAATCACGAAGCGTTTGCCCAGAGAGTCACATTTATTTACACATCCGTGCAAATTACGGGAACGTGTTGTGTTCGAGTCGTCGGTGGAGGGTTTCGTTAGTGTATACGAACCGGTGCAGGTTCAACCAGTTGTTAGAAGCATGCAGGACGTGCGTGGATGAGAAAGCAATATTCGTAAACGTGGCTTCGGAATGGGCAGAGTTTGAGAAATAAGGGGGAAGAAAGGCTGACGATAGGGAAGCGAGGGAGTGAGAAACCACTGCGTATGCGCTACGGTGAACTCTGTACCTTCGTTACTGGGCTCTGGCAGGATACGTAATTTGGGGTTTTACACGATATATCGTACATTTCCTATACATACATATGCAGTATGGATTGCTGTAACAGTGTCAAATTGCGGTGACACTACATCGACGATTGCTTCCAGCCAAAACGGCTCTACTCAAGCTCCTTAACGCACACTAATTTCACGTACTTTACGTCTTTTTGTTTGTTAGTTATAAACTTAGAGTTTGCTAGCTATGTATACTGAGTTAGATTATACAGATGTATCTTTTGCAAGATTCGTAACGTCGGGGATTGACGATCTAGTTGGGATGCGGGTTCCGATTCATCAGGGAGTAGAAACTACGTGTAGAAGCGTTTCCTAGAAATTGCTCACTTATACGAGGATTAGACATACGTTTATAGTTAATAGCATGTGGAGGCTAGAATCAGAGATTAGTTCTGCTACACAGAGGGTCAAAGCTGAAGTTGCACACTGCATAGAGTTGGCTTTGTAGTTCATTTGAATTTATTTCTATTTGAAATTCACAGTGGCTCTCGTTCCAAATTTCGTGTCTCATGCATAGGCCAAAAGATCGTACTTTGTAGTGAGTGAAAAGAGATTCGCTTTTTCGTTGAGGGCAAAAATGACATTTCACGTGATGCAAGCTTCTGGGGATTAATAGTTTTGAGATGGCAGCTGTAGCACTGAACAAAAGCCCACTATTTTATTGAATCTCCAGAGAGTCCGTTAGCTTCCAGAATATACATTTTACCAGATAAGAGAAAATAGGGATCATGAAAAAACATGAAAAGTAGAGAAAACATGAGTGAGAAGTAGATTGGAATCGAGTCAGAGTGCATACGGAGAAAGCTTCTCTTTTATTTGTCTCTTTCTGCCGTCACTGTAGTTGCAAATGTTACTCCGCTTCCCACTAAATATAGCATCGTACTCAAATATTACGACCATCTCATACGAATTACAGGGAGATATTTCCCAGATTTTCAGCAACCAAAATGTCATCTGTTATATTCAGAGATCCCAAAAGGCAGGAGCAGAGAGGGCTCTTCTTTTTACTCAAATTCGATTATATTTTTACTTCATGCATTGTTAATCGCTGCACGTGACACAGATTGTCTTCTGACTCGGAGTATGCATTATTATATCGTCGTATATATTAAAAAAAAAAACTCTTATAAAGAATAATGCATACAATGGATGCATTTGAAATAAACACGAGGGATTTCGGGCGTAGATTTGCATCAAATCTGGAAGTGCATTAAGACTGATGAATTATTACATCGTTGTTTTTCGTTCACCGAGAAGCCCGGTGTTCTTAGTCGACGCATGTTTTATTGTTGTATGCAAGTTTATTCGAGAAAGTTTTTGGTTAGTCTAATCTTTCGCTCGATTCTTAGGATCGTTCAGGATTTATCCGCATTGTTAATTAACGAAAATACAAAAAAAAAAATTTAAACTTCGAAACTTGCTCCGTGGATTTCTTGAAGGATGTTTACCATTGAAGTTGCTGTCAATTAATTAGCTTCGCAACTTTTCGTGGTTTCCATGGGTTCCTATAAAGAAACCGAGAGAATAAGAGTAGAGGAAGAAATGAACAACGAAAGAGTTCCTGGGGCTCACGATAATACTTAACACAGCTTGTTATGTTTCTTTGTAAACTTTGGAGATTTTATTTTGATCGCTGTGGTGCTAGTTTAAATATACACAACAATTAGGTGGTCTGACGTAAAGGTTAAATTTTCATACGTCTTTCATAAATTGAGTGAAGTTTTTTCATCGAATTGAAAAATCGTTATAAACGATTGGTTTATAACAAATAGTTTTTTATTGTGTGGCCAAACGTTCGTGATTTTATTCATGTTGATATTTCCATGTAGAAAATATGTCGTACAAAACTGAAACAGTCGATGTACTTCAATATTTGACATGTTCTTCTCCATTTCACGAATTCTCTCTGTACGTGCGTTCTCAAGGCAATTTCGTTGATAGCTCAAGGGGATGCGAAAGGACAAGATATACTCTGAGAATTGCGTCTTTTTCCACTTTCTCGATTTTCCAACGAAATGCGATTCGTATAAGTTTCAAAATTTACATCCTTTGTCGGAGCTTTTATAGTGAAGTGGAAAGAAAAAAAAATAATTTTGTATTAACATACGAATACTATTTGACCTTTTTTTTCGTAAATTGCTCGAGGTCTTCTTTGACAACGGGAGACTTTATATGTACAAAAAGTTAACAGAGGCACATTACAGGCGCTTATCTTATCATAACTTTCATTCAAGATAATAATTATGCTGATGTATCTATAATAGTCTCCCAAGAAAAAAAACCCTTGTAACAGCATCTGATAAATATATGAATTCATATCTCTATATATTTTCAACTCACAATCCTATTGGCCATTAAACTTTTTTCGAATTTTGCTACGTTATCAACCGAGTGGTACTTGAGTGATTTTTCGATGGCATTTGAGCGATTATTCTCAACGAGCAATACAGTCGTCGAGTTTTTCATGCACCTCTTTGTTTGGATCTGATTAATTTGCATTGATAGCTAGATTGCCATTCGTGTATTTATTCTCGAAATTTGGAAAGTGGAGCAATACCGCACAGGACATGATTTTATCCATATTTAATGTCAGTGCACGAACTGTATGTAGGATGCCGTGATATACGATTGGAGTGAACGCTCTTTCCAAGCCTGGACTTCCATTTACGTTATCTTTACTCGACATGGAATATTATCGTAGGTCGGAAACCATAGCCTCCCGCGCGTTCGAATTTGATGGAACACGCAGAAATGAGAGGAGAATGCACGGTTGGTTCGCGAGGTCGTTGTGATACGAGACGAGCATGAAAAAAAGATCGATCGAGGGTGATGGGAAAGGAGTGACAACGAAAGAGAGAGAAAGAGCGAGAGGGGAAAAGTGAGGGAGGGGAAATAGATGATAAAACTCGTCAAAAGCTCGTATCTGAAGCTTAGAGTCAATAGAGAGGGACGTGAAATCAATCACTCGTTAACTCATCAATATGTATTTTTATTATATTATATCCACACTTCATCGATAACGTGAATTCCCGTAGCAAGGCGGTTCTCATTTTAGAGATTCATGCGTGAGTTCTCAACACAGACAGGCACGCGTGTACGAATGTACGTATGGAATTCTGTGTGTCTCAGACAGGAAAATAAATGTGGTCTACATCATGGAACGCTGATGTCCGTATACACATACATCTTTTCATATTCACATATCGTATTCATATTGAAACTCTCCGCCCCATATTCGACGTCTACCATCAGCACTTTCGGAATCGAATAGATTCGTGGGATATGCCACTATTTTTTGTTCCATACTTCTCGCGGCATATGAGCACTAAAAGATCAAATGAAGCATCCAACGATCGGAAGAGATTGGCAAACCGCTCCGAAAAAAAACGAGGTTGTGCGTGTAATACATAAAACGTGTCATATACGGATATATATACGTTTGCACATTTTTCATACATTTCGCTTTTCATGTTTTTCCTGTATTGGAGATAAAATGTTTGATAAACGAAAGCTATTTTCTTTATCCCGTGTTAAAAATGAAGTTTAACTGTTCCTGTACCCGATACGCCCGTAAAAGTCGAACTCATCGTGCGCTCGTTCATCACTTTCGTCGGATGAATTTTTATTTTTACGTTGATCGTTCTGAGCGACATTCTCGTGGTAAACTTTTTACTCTCATTTCTCATAAACTAAAAATATGAGAAAACACATTCCCAGTTGTTTTATGAATAACGTACGCTCGTAATTTTTATCTTTTATTGTTCATTTTTCGTCTTCTTTTATTTCCATTGTTTTATATGTATCTTTCGATTTTTATTCATCGCTATACGCACACATATTTTCGTCGATGAAAAAATATTGATCGTATACACGGCGCAGTGCTCGTGTGAAATTTTCGGAATATTTGTTTCATCGAAAAATAAATAAAAACGAAATATCGGTTAGGAAAAAAAGAGAGAGAAAAGTTATGATTCTCGTGCCCGGAAATTGGCTCATCCGTTTGGCTTATTCTAATCATTATTAATTTGATACTTCGAGCAAATACTCCGAATTTCGTCGCTTGATACAACAAAATATTTCGATATAATATGTTAAATGAAAAATGGACAATTTTGTTCGACACGAATAACATCGAAAATTCTAGTAAACCTTGGGCAGACACGATATCCAACATTTCGATGGTAATCTAAAATTTTGTAATTTACCACGTAATTTAAAGAAATATGTAAGACTCCAATAGATCAGACGAGCTCTTTTCACTGGCACATCCAGGTGCCATAAAATTATCTAGACCGAAACAGCCGTTCGAAATCTCGCAATCTCCCCTACGGCAAAAGCTAATGGAAGCTATTTGTGATCGATAGTCGAGCGTTATCCGCATTGGCAGGTAATCCGCCCTTATGGGTCTGCCGTTTCGCGAACGTCTTGGTAGAATACAGTGGGTTTGAAGTACAGAAGTCCACCATCTCTGATCCTGTAAATCCGTCCTCTCAGTTCCATGTCCTTGGATATACTTACGGTCCGAATGCCCACAAATACGAATAAACCTCGCAATCTCTATACATATATTGAAATAGTTCCGAGACAAAATATCGTCTTGTCTTATACAGTGAATTGATTTGAAGTTAAGCTTCTCAATACTGTTGATAAATGTACAGGCGAAGCCCAGAAAAACGAATGGAAATGGAAATGGATATTTACGTAAAACTGATACAATTTTGTGTGAATACCGAAGCGAATGATTTTGATTCGTTTCTATTCAACCGATTCGGTACTGTTAAAAAATCGTTAGATATTCTAATGACGTTATTATCAGTACAGAGTATAATTATTGAAGGTTCATTACCTTGAGATCACTGATCGTGGTTACACGAATATCATTTTACAGTGAATAGTAGGAAAACCTCTTTTAATCTACAGTCCCCAACGGAAGGTGATAAAAAATACTTTGGAGTAATTAAACGGGCGCGTTTTCAGAAGTTTATGGGGCTTAAATTTGGGCGAGTACACAATACAACACATTAATTTCTGCTTACGTTCACCACTCATATTTTTGGCACAACGGAAGAGTGGAGGTCTAGAGAAATATAGAAGAAGATGGGACGACTAAAAGAAACGGTGAAAGAACATTGTTTGGAAGAAAGGTTTACGAAAAGAGATGAAGAGGCTCCTCGGAGTGTGAGGGAACATTCTATTGAAGCTTCGTCAACAGCGCTCTCGCATTTTCGCCCAAGAAGAAAGAGCTCGTAACGAAGAGAGACGAGTAAGAAAGAGAGAATGAATGCAAGCGCTGAAGAATCTTGTGTGGGACACAGTCCCGAGGGGATATACTGTGGGAAAGAAGAGAGATTGAATTAAAACTCGAAATCGAGTTGTTCCTCCCCTCACAGTTTGTGTGGCTCCGGTGGTGTCACTAGCTATTCGAAGGTGTGCGCTGCATCACAATGTTGAGCACGAGACCGAGCCCTGACCAAATTTACTTTACAAACTTTCCATATTCTGTTTCCAACTCCTCCTCTCGAACGCGGGGGCTCTATGAGAGAAAAAGTATATTCTTCCATCCTGTCTACTCCCCTTGCTTTTTTCTTTTTCACTGTCTTCGTTTTTCTCTATAATTCTCCGGTTCATCGAAACATATAACGTGATTGACACCTTGAAGAAAACTACTCGCGATTTCGTACACCACGCGCCGACTCAATGGAAACTCTTTCGTACCTTCTGCCATCCTGGTTGCCGGCTCTGGCTTTTTCTTCCTCTTATCCTTCACTTCCTTCTTTCATTATTTTTCCTGACGATCACGTGGTTTCTCTGGCTCTCCCTTGAGCGTCATCCATCAGTGATCGACGACAATTTCATCGAACTCGACGTCGACCAGGTATCTCCTCGGGATTTTCTCAACCATTTTCTTCCTCCCTTTGTTCACTTTTTCATTAACCTTTTTTTGAGTTCCTCGTTTTTCCTTATTACATTCTGTCACTCATTTTCACCTCGTTCGATCCATTTTCTGTCGGCTTGGAGCACACTGTACCCAACCTTAGATGAAATGGTGCAGATAAAAAGTTTGGTTTTTCAATTTTTCTGTTTCTTTCAATATACGACCATTACAGTATTTAATCGATATGAAGATATTCGTCCAAAGAACGCTGCGAATTATCACGGTCCATCGGAAATGATGCCCGAAGTAAATTCACCTATCAAATGAAAATCCCGTAATATATGACTCACCTTGAGTTATAGTATAAAGGATTACGGTGGGTTGCAGATCTCAATCGATATACCGTATTTGGTTGAATAATACGACCTAATTTGTAAAGCTGTAGGCATACTGCAGGGGAGGGTCGAGAGTAAGCTGCAAGTAGTAATAATCGTTGTGCTCTGACAGACTTTGAACAACAAATTTGTTCAAATTACACGTTTAACTTGACTAACCCCAAGAACGCCGAACATTGAATAATTCGTGCAATTATTGAACAGTTTTTCTTATCAATGTGCAACAAAAACCTCATGATAGTTTCAGCTACATTAACTCAAAACACGAATTCCCCGGATGTATAGTGCCTTGATACGATTGCTGGTAGCGAGAGATGAAAATTATACAATGTTATTGAAATTATAAGCTTCGCATAGATATACTTTACGTCGTGGATACTGCGAAAAGTTTCTCACACATTAGACGAAAGCGGCGGAAATAATGTCAAAAACGTGCCACAGGTGCAAAGCTCGTATTATACCGTCATCTGTTCTAATAATGGTCTCGTTCCAACGAAGTTTTCCCTCGGTTCTGGCATTAGAATCGCTGCCGTGACTCTAGATACTGATCCATGGAAATTAATAGGACAATAAGTGAATATTTGAGCAGAAATTTTCATATTCGTGTATTTATATATTAAATAGGAACTGGTAAAGATGAAATTTGAAGATGTTCAAGCCCGTGATGTAGAGTCGTTGAATTCGAGATTAGAATCAGTAAATCTTCGAAATATACTTAAAACTCTTAATCGCGTATAGACGCTCCTGCTTTTATATTGTTCCATTCTCAAATATTACATACAGAGATATAACTGTATATTCAGTATCAGTAAATGGTTTCACGCTCACTGATTCCTCAGCTCTTATCGCAGTGAGACCAGCATCAGTCCAGTCTGATTACGTTCAGTCGATTACGCTCCGCTTCCTCTCCAACACGTTCGACTATACTAATGTAGTTGCTCTTCCTCTCAAATTCTCTACCTTCCAGTGCCTCCTCCTCTTCTCTCAACCTCAGAACGTGCCTGTACCAGCGAAAGATGTATATCGTCAAGTTATGTCACTCTGTGGTTAGCGAGCTTGCTGCAACGATCCTAGGATCCCATTGCTATGCCTGCTCCAAATGACATGGTCAGTGTCGATTATAACAGCTGCCGTCGATTCTCAACACGTTCCTTGGCCGACCTTTGTAGAATTGCATGTATGCAAGTTCATATATGCGTGCTTTCGCGCATTGTTCGGTTGGAAAGAAATGCAAACTTGTCACCAATCCCACGTTTCATTATTCAGCCACAATTTCTTGAAACCTAATATTTGACAAGAATAAGTAGAACATGAATAACGATGATTCCTCGTAGCTAAGAATTTCTTGTGGAAAATATTTCGTTATAAGATATTCTGCTCCACTCAATCCTTAGTGCATTCTGATTTTTTGAAACATTCTCAATTCCTTTGAAGGAAATTTTCTAGCGTGGAAGCCGAATGATTTATTATTTTCCATAATAATTTCTGTGTTTCGTATTGTTTAGTACTAATGAAGAGAGTTTGTTACAATTTACTCTTGAACTGGTAGTCTCATCAGTACAAGGCAGTAATTGAAGAACGGTTTTTTTTATGAGATTGTGAAGAATATTTCTTAAAATTAATAAAAAATTTGCAGGGGTAAAGCTTATGCAATCTGCGCGACTCTATTTAAAGTAAAAGCAGGTTTTCTCTTCTTTAAGTACTTTCAAACATTTTGTGTTTTTAAAATTCCAATTGATAATCGAACGACAATTAAGAAAATTCAATAGAATTATGAAATTTCTAATAAATTTCGGAAATTGAAAAACATGAATAATCTCAAAGTGTTTACGAACGTTAGCAATTTTTGTGACTTGATACAAGGAACTTTATACGAGCATTCCGTGCTTCCTGACGCCAAACATATCCAGCGACTTCTCAAAAACAAATTTTTTTTTGGAATTTTTATTCCATAGCTACGTAATCGTCAGTATCTAATAATAAGTGCATAGACGATGACTCTCTTGAATGATGATGAGTAACTGTCTTATAATCGACAACTTTCACTCTATTTACTTTAATTAACAGGAAATGGAAGTTTTGTCGTTGTAGTAGTTTGATCTTTTCACATGGATACTCATGAAACTTGACTTGAAGTGGCTTTTAAGAAGTAGTCTTAGGACACAAAAAAGTACCGGAATTTTTTATTTTCTTTTATTTTACTTCATTTTCTTAAACTAAGAGGAAAGGATGCTTGTGTGTGTTCATGGTATGGGTAAAAGGTGAAGATGATAAGGAGTATAATGAGGAGACTCCTTATTCAGACTTATTATAAGCCGCACGGGGCCTCTATTTGTACAACTCTGAGTCTTAATATTAAAGAAGTCCACCCAAAGAAACGCTCTCTTACTCCTTAAAATGTTCCTCTTTTTCTCTCACTCCCCCCCCCCCTCCTCCCCTCGAACTGGTGCTCACTGACTCGGTTCTGCCTTTCTATTTGGCATGCAAGGCTTGGTCGGTTGGATTCACAGTCGAGGGATGAAAGTAGTCTCAACGGATATATATGGAGCTTCGTTATTACGAAGTCTTTGGAATTTTCAGGAAGCAATAACCATGAAAGAACGTAAAATTTGCGCGTAAAATGAAATGCTTTTTTATCTCGTGAAGTAATCTTCTCACAACTAAAATATAGATATGAGAAGTTTGAAAATTCGACGTGGTTCGACCGACATCGATGCACCAAAATTTTCTTGATGTCTAAATTATTCTAAATTTAAAACTTTATTCATCATTGTCCTTCACAATTTTTGACAGATTTATTAAAAATTCTAGAGATATTCAAAAGCCTGCAAACAATCAAGATTCAGTATTTTCTTATGAGAAATATTTTTCAAAAATTGCTTTTCAAACAGAGATATTTTTGGTTTTGCCAAAGTTGTTCGCATACATAAATTCTTTCTATTCACCTCTACGGACTTGACGTTTCACGAGAATTTCTTATCTCGAGTAATAACATGGACGGTATAAAGTTGAATCAAGAATTGGAGAACAAACTGTGCAAAGAGTCCGATAACGTTGAATCGATCTCGTGAAATGGCTTCACGTAAGTACGCTTTTACGACTCAAATAGGGCATTCCAAGAGCAAGTCTTTTTTTCCACCGTAGATGGTCTGCCACGTGTAGAGTGTTTCCATTGGATACTACAATTTAGTTTAACGCTGATGAGAGAAACTTCGGTTATCCACAACTCTATGACTTTCAATTTTAATCGAATTTTTCTATAGAACTCGTTCAAACAAATTTAAAGAGAGTTCACATTTTTCCTGCTTCGCATGAATAGTTTAAACTTGAAGCGATCCGCTTGTTCGCGAGCTTATTCCCGAGTTGTTTTTAACAGAACGAAAAAAATTCTACGAGACGATTCGAACGCAGTAGAACAAATGAGAAACCGTCATTCAGCCAGGAGACTTCGATTACGAAATTCGCTTTCCAAAAACCAACTTTTGCAATGAAAGCCTCAAAATTCTACCCTTTAATATAGTGAAAGTTTATCATGGACGACGCACCGACATGAGCGAACGTTTTCAAAAGCACCGTATGCAGAGCAACTAACTTCTTCGGATTGATTTTACATCTGTGATGCGAACGCGTTATTCGATTTCATGCATACATTTGTAGTTTGGTGTTCCAAACGATCAGCATAATCATATATACATGCGAATTCAATTCAAACTAGAAACTCGAAATTCTATCTACTTAGAAGGTAAATTTATCTGCGCACGAGGTTTCCTAATCCCTCCCCGTGCGCACGTAAAGTCTATCGGGCTTCGAAATACCGACAGGAAGCATCAAACTCTGTACTTTCATATAACATCGTAATACACAGTACATTTCTCGTTTGATGGTGCGCACACTTTCCTCCGTGCGTATAACGATAAACATACCACAATCTGCAAGGGAACATGGTTAACTTTAAGCCAGTGAATGTGTGCATTCGAAAGTAATATTATTCCAATGCAAATACGTGAAATTCCTTGCAGGTTAAGTAAACACAAAGATCGTAACGAGAGAGAGATTCCCTAGCGAGCATCAGCAGTAGATTGTAAATTCTCCCATTCGCATCGGCGTATATTTTCATAAACACATCCCGAAGCTTTGAGGGTCAATGTACATCATGCCACACCGGATTTCGAAGGCAAGCTTATACCGTTGTACCGTTGTACATACACATAAATATTAAGGTAAACCGATAGCGATAAGTCTCTTTACTTCAGCGGTGTACCGGATTAAGGAGCTTAAGTTCCGCAGTATTTGGTTGGGTGACATATTAGCCAAGCAGGGGCTTGAGTATTGATAAGAAAAGAGAACGTACTTTTTTAGGTTTAGGTTCGAGTCAACTTGACTGGATACTCGGTTAAGTGTAGAAATCCTCAATGGAAAAAGTGTAGAAATGGAGTAATAAAAATCCAAAAGAGTGATAAAAAAGGGGGTGGAAAAACGAGTAAAATAATGAGAGAATACCATAGAAAATTTTAATTTCCTCCCAGGTTTTATAATTTCATCGCAATACTTCAACTTCGTGCTACTACGTTGCAGCACCTTCTTTTATTTCAGCACTACAGATAAGCGACTGAAAGTGAGCTAATGAAGAAAGCGTGAGAAAGGAAAAAATAATTTGCACCTTGGAGCTAGAAATGGTAATGATAAAATAGTCCGTGCAGCTCGATTTGAAAATTACTGGTATAATTTAAATGATTGAAAACGTTTAACGTTTCAAAGATTAAATAAAAAATTATTTCTACAAGTAAAATTGCCCATACTTGGAAAGAAATTCTCATCGCTATCGATAGACTTTTGGAAAAATCGTCTTTAAAGAATGAATGTACAGAAATATCACTTACCGTGAATCGTGCAGTTTTTCATTGACGTCAAGAATGACGCGTGGCCATGTCGTTAGTAGATGGCGCCTCGGAGTACAAGGAAATAAAATGTAGGGCAATGTCGTCATTGAATAAAAAAGACACGAAAAGAAACACATTGTACTCTTGGATTTTTGTTTTTACTTTTTATAAAACAAAGTCGTAAGTATTGATAGTTTTTGGTTTTTTTTCGGTTTTGTTCAATTACTGAATACAACGTAGTACTCGTTTGTTATATATTCCATATCGTCGTTGTCGCTTAAACCAAAACTCTCTCTCACAACGTAATCTCGTTCATGCTCATACGCCCATAATATTTATTTCAATATTTTCCTTTATTTCCTTCTCTCTCAAATCTCTCACTTGTGAATGTGTCAAGGGAGAGAACTCGGCGCAATCATTTATTTCGGGCACTCGGTACACCATCTTTAGTCGTCGTATGATTTATTCGAATGAAGAAAAATTTATCGTGTCGGTTTTGTTTCGTGTGACGTTTTATTTTTATTTTTAGACATCGCGTTATCTTGTCAGTTTGTGACCCTTCGTGTACTTGAATAATTGTAGGAATAATAACGATAATAATAGAAATAATAAACAATATTTATAGTAATAATAATAATTATAATAACAACAGTCATTTCAAGTAAGCGCATGAAGTATCCCTTACCTCTCGAGCGTTCTGCTATTTCTTACACCTACGATTCTGTACGTCGCATCTCTCGTTGGTCGGTTTTTGTAATAACAACAGTAATAGTCATGTTGAGAATATAATCATAAATAGAGATAATGACTACAATAAAATTTGTTGACTCTTCATTTCGTAAGTTATTTTAGTATCGTTCAAATACGTATGATCCTCTGCTTTCGGTTTTATCGAACAGTGGACCATTGAGAACGTCGACGCATCATTTTGTTAATGTCCTATTAACCATCTTTATACAAAATTATTATCGCTATTGCGATCCTACGTGCTAAGAAACTCGTCAAAAGAATGCGTGTGTGCATTTCCTTTTTTTTTTTTTTTTTAATTATTTTGTTTTCTCCCACTATGAATGTCTGTATCGTGTGAAAGTGTGTAGGCGGTGTATAGAGTGTTAAGTTTTTCGTGGCTCTTTCTTTTCAACAATCCTTTGAGGCCGAGAAAAAACAAACCGAATTTTCACGATTTCCATAAAGCTTATTGAAATTTTAACCGAACATCGTTACCGTTTCAAGGAATTCATTTACATAAATGATCGTTTCATAGGATTGGAAATCGAGTGAATCTTTTTTCTCGGTGATTTGCACTACTTTTATTCTGCTAATATTGACGACAACGGGATTATTACAGCTTTCAACGACTTACAAAGAAACACCAGTGTTTCTTTATTTTCCTCGGCTTATCAATGTTTTTGTCGCTTCTTGTATCAATATCTTTCGCACTTCATAACTTTCTCTCTCTCTCTCTTCCTTTTTTCGACACTGTTACTCAACATCTTGTCTCTGTTGTCCCTGTTAGTACTTCATTATGCAAAGGAGGTGCCCAGCTCAGTGATACAGAAACTGATCGCGGGACGAGCCTTTAAAACGTGAACACTTGAACTCTCGAGATTGGAACAAGAGGAACGGTACTCAAGAAGATGATGGCGTGTAAATTTTGAAATGTCAACTCTTAGCATATTTCACAGGGTGTGATAAACTAACAACATTTTTATAATGGGCTAATATTTTTCATTTAACGTTCAAACTGCCTTTTTGACAGTATAGTTTTTGAGAGTCTAAAACAAAAAATATAAAGCAAACGAGAGCCTTTGCAGTGTGTCGAACAAATAATATAAATTATCAAAACGTTCATCAGCGATGCTCTGTTGGCTAAAAGTGACTTTACACGACCATTAATTCATTCGACATACCAGAAAAAAACTGTTTATTTAGGGGAGCTGGATTATTCAATTATTCTTCATTTATCAGCAGGAAAGCTAGTCTTATTTTACTGTATCTGTTAAAAAACCAAGATTTCGTAGTTAAAAATAAAGCTTTCGAAAAATGTTGTGTCGGAGCATTCGAAATAAACTATGAAACGAGTAACATTTATAGAAATAGTTTTTTCTCTTATACAATTTATAATAAAGTTTTGAAAGGTTGTCGGGAGAAAAGGTTCATTTTAAATGTGGTTGAGTTTCTCCGCTTGCAAGCAGTCAGTACAAGATATTCAACGTAGAAGCTCATATGTGACATTTTCCAAGTCCTTGAGTTTCAAAGCCATTTGAAGCTGGGCATGATTTTTATGTCGTACCGTCGAACGAATGAGATAAACGTGATTGGGTTTTATATGTAAATTCCTTCGAGCTCGTTTTATCGTGCAAACGAGAGTGACAGTCTTAGTAGATACTTTTCTGTCGAGGAAGGAATGGAAGACTTTTATAGATCAAACTTGACGTAAACCGAGGATTGGGAGCCTCAAACAGAAACCACATAGCATTTCACATATAAAGATTCCTGCGCGTGGGCTATGCCGTTATTTTATTTTTTATTCATGTGCATACCGTATACGCCTGAATTGTGTGCAAGATGTGACTGATTCGAAGATTAATTGACCCGTATGCCCGAGCGGGCATTACACAAAAGGAATTTCTCATTTCCTCGTAGATAAACCAATAACCTCCATCAAGATAAGAAACTTCCAAAAACGGACGAAAATAGGTCAAAATTACTGTTGCTAATTACGGTAAATCATATTATTTAAAAACGAATTTAAAAAATAAACTCGTCGCATTATTAAAACAAAAGTGTTCAAATACTTTCGAGAAGAAATTTCTTTCTCGAATACAAAAACAAGATAATAAAAGGTATTTTTTAGCTGAATACTGTCATGTTCCATTCGAGGCAATTTACATTGGGCGAACAGTGATATTTACATTACAAATATCATGTATCCAGCTGTACGCGGCTAAGATTCATTGTGCAGCGATGTTTTGTGTCAATGTATTGTGAATTGTATGAGCGCGTTCCATTTTGATGGTTGGCATTTGGTTGGTTCGGTTGAAACATTTGATTTTAAAAAACGTATGAGTGACCCTTTAAAGTCAACCTGACTACGCTTTTCCTACACAATTTCCGGTCGCTATTACATTCGAGTGCACTGATTGTTCGAGCATTCAATGTTATCCGATGTGTACAGGCAGAACTATTTTCATTGTGTGATTGCTCCGCGATCATTTTTTTGCCAGTATTATATGATTGGAAAATTATTGACAGGAAATGAGGCGTTTCTGTCAGATATATTGGACAACAGTTATCTATATTTATATTTATACACGTATATGCTGGAAATTTTCAATTTGAAATCTTCGAAATGAAAGCTCACATCTACGGAGGTAAAATCCTTTGCTAGTTTGATTCTGTATGTGTGTGTGTGTGTTTTTTCACCCTCGATAGGAACCACTGGAAACCGTAAGACGCGCCGAGAAAATATATTGGGTTCTCCGTTCAACCGGGAATAACTGAAATATAAACTGGCAAATCGAACGCAACATGATAATGTTTGTGGCCGATTGCGCTCGAACAACTTCTATCCATTTGTAGAACGAAATTGATTCGCGAAATTGTACCAAAGATTTGATTAACTCTTATTTCCCAACCAATGGCGAAGGAAATTCCTATCTTTCATTCATTTTCTGCACAAAGTACCAGCAGTGGTGGAATCGATAAACTAAACTTATCCAATCAAGTATTTAGCTGGAGCCTGATACTCGTTTCTCCGACCACCGTTAATGACGTCCAATTGGAAGGAAAAAAAAAAGTTTTTTTCTTCCTCAACGTGATTTATAGCAATTGAAAAACACGCAGTGGAATAATTCGGAGGGTGGTCACACATTTATAGGAAACTCATTCAACGATTCTTTATCAGAAAAAAAAACACAGCAAATAGAAAAAATAGATTTAACAAATGCGACTTTAATTATTAAAAATCGTTTCTATGGGGTTGATAGTACGATAGCAAGATAAAGTATTCGTGAATACTTGAACGTGCTCACAATGACGAGAATAAAAATTCATTTTCGTGCTGTATGACACAGCTGATAATGTCAATGAGGCTATTACACCAACGAAACTAACTCGAAAGTACAGTCACGAATTTTCGAAGCCATTAACGAGGGACGAGATGAACGATGGCGTTATTTTTCATGATCTTGATTTTATCAGGAAAGTGTAACGTTTTGTCCGCCTTTGAAAATATCGCTATAATATTTATAATTATAATGAAAAATGTGACAGACGGGCTCAGTGATCGTGATGGAACGGCGTGTTTGTCAAAACTCTGAGTGAGTTCGTGTAGACGCGATTATACGAACATGGTCACGCATAGCCCGTCACGCAGACCTCAGAAGCTTCTCAGCAATAAATTTATAGGAATTATACGAAACGCATTTTACAATTTCTCTCATGCCATTCAGTTCGGTATTATTTACAAAATTAAATATTTTCTGGTCGCAAAAAACTGTTTATTTATATATATATATATATATATATATATATTTTATATTATTTTATAACGTTGTGTAAATTGAGTAATATCATTCGTTTTCTTTTATGACGCTCGATATTTCATTAAAATTTTATAATATTTTTTTTTTTTTTTCAAATCTCCCGGACTTTATGCTCTATAACAGACAACCAACGCTACGAGACAAGAGGACTTGATAATGATTCTTTGTTCTTCAATATTTATATATATATATCATATGTATAATTTTTTAAAAATATGTTACAGCTAACAATGACAGTCATAATTTGCTTTTTTTTTTATAATGAATCAATGACGATAATAGTGATGATATTAATAAAATATTTGTAATAATGGTACTAACTGATAGATACCCACGTTTATATAAATATGTATATATATATATCATGTTCTTTCACGTGTATATACATGTATACATAGTTGGTTTTTCTTCCTAGTATACACATAATCGTATAATATATACAAGTGTCGTTACTAATAATAATCATGGTGATAATCATTCTTTGATTTACCATTGAAATTTTGTAATACGTTGCAGAACATGTGTATATATATATATATATAAATACACAAATATACTGCTATAAGTTTGTATGTATATGGGTGCATTGATGAATTTTTATGTACATATATATTGATTTGAAATTGCATACTCGTTCTTTCTAAGGATAAATATCCAATTTATAATTTTCGATTATGAATATCATAGATTTTCTTCTTGTCTGACTTCCCTCATAGCTCGACATATTCTGTCCACGATTATTCTTGACTGTGGATTTTTTTGAATATCCTTTCATACCCGATTCCCTTTTGAAGCGTGCGCGCGCGTCGAATTCTTCTTGTTTAGTCGACTATCACACCCCTTGAAAGCGTTTTAGTGATATCACAGTGATTTCATTGCTCCAATATTATCGATAGAATTTGTAACGCGATAATCGAGCGTTAACGCGATTTTTGCCAAGCCATTTCGCGCTTTGATTGAACATTGCTTTTGCACTTCGAACTTTAGCATTCAACATTGATAAAGCGATATTTTTCTTTCCTTCGTATATTTTCTTTGTAAAGTGAATGATTGATGCTTTATGTTGAGGGATTGTTGGCTTTGTTTTTCATGCATGAATATTGGGCATTATCGGATTTGAAAATTAATTGGTCCTCAGCTTGTGTTTCTATCATAATGGGGAGACCAATTTAATTTAGGTATTGTGCGGTATTGGTATAACAAAAGTCTGATGGAAATTCGTTCGTTTAATCACATTGCTGATCGAAACAAACGAGCAAAGCTCAAGTTTTTTCTTCTTCATTTCCTCCTGTATTTCGTGTTACTAGAAGCGCGCAATTTTTCTTTCAATCGCCACAAGTCGATTTTTTCCTACTTCTTTTGTGGTATAGAAGTGCGGTAAAGAACTATAGGCGAGGTTGCTGCATGCACGTGAAACCGCGAAAGTAAAAGAAACAAAAAGCGGATTAACGTCGAATCCCTTGGAGCACACCCTCGGGCGTACCTGATTTATTCAGTGAAAAGTCAACCGAGCTTTTTCCTCTTTATTCGCTTTTTCATTCTCCCTTACTCTCTGGGACTTCGTTCGGGCGAAAGATCCATTTGGGGTGCATTGGTTTTCTTTTGCCTCACGTGTAAGAAAAGTCGACCTCGCGCGCGAAATGCTTGCAAATTTTTCACCGCTCCCGCACGACTCGCACGCTCTCGACGAATAAAAAATAAGCATTTATCAATAGTTCCACCGAGAAAGATTGATTTATTCAATTCCAATCAAATTATATTTCATCAAATTATCTATTTAAGTGACTCCCCTGATCGATGATGTTTTCAGTTTGAAATATTTTCCGATAACTACTTCAATTATAATTGAATATATTCCGCTCGTAGTAAATACGATCATGAAAACAATTGATTTCATGATATCAAGTAAAGAGTGATTCATCTCAATCGGCCCACACGTCGGATCAGTTAAACGGTTCTCGTGGTAGTTAGACATAACGAGTACATTAATATATAATAATAACCACTTCTCTAGCCATGCTCTCTGTGACTGTGCGTGTGTATATGTGTGTAACGTGGGATTTTCAAAATTCATTCTTATGGGTTTTATTCGCAACATTTACTTTTGTATCAAATTTATTATTTGCGAAATACATGCAACGACTCAAAATGAGCCAGGCTCCCTTGAACAGTATTATCATTGCATTTTTTTTATTTTCCAATCGGAATAATCAATTTTAATGACGAATCATTAATTAGTCTCCACATTCCCGGTTATTAATCGAAGTTCCACAAAACGTTCTATTCTGATGATCGCTATACTGACGATTATAATTGCGTTGATGAATTCGCTAGTATTATTTATAATGTCGACTAATGTTTCATCTATACTATCGCTCCTAACTCTCCGCGTAATCCGATATTTGTGACACACAGAAATTTTATTTTGCGAAAAAATGTAGAGGGGAAAAAACTGTGACTCGCATCTCTAAGACACATTCCGAGCAATATTTTTCTTATAGGTATGCATTTATTGATGTTTTTGTCCAAAAATTATGGTACATTACCATACTAAGTAGAATTAATATTTAATTTTATAACTACAAATTTATTTATAGTAGAATTTACAGAGGGCTTTTTTCTTACTATTATTATCGTTAGATTTTTCATTTCTGCTCGATGTGTTAATCTAATCATTGCCGATACCATATCCGACAAATAATAAGATTCGTATAGTATGTCACGTTCGCGTATTGCAGTAAAAACTTTTCGCGCCTAAATAAGTGGAACAATAATAATGACCCTAAAATGTTCGATCTTTAGGGTTCATCACCTTTAAGTTACGACTAAACGGTACCTGTGAAAATAGTTTCAAACTGGTGTTATACCTTCTCCTATCATTCATAATTTTACCATAATGAAAAGAGGAAAAATACCTTTTCGATTCCGTCCAATGTTTTTGTCACAACACAAAACGAAATGTGTATTTTAATTATCAATTACAAGCACTCATTTGATGTATATTTACAAATGTTTTTGAAGGTCCCTTCAAATACGTGTAATAAAATTTATTGAATCTTAATTCTCTCTGTGCGTGAATCCCTCATCGTCGTATTTGTAACTAAATAAAATATTATTTTTTTGCAAATAAAAGGTTGATGAAACCAGATTAAGATGTTTTCATCTTCAATTGCTTTTCCTTAATTCAACTTTATTCAGCGTCATAATCGTTCCTAAATTTAATCTTGATCTATCTTTTAGCGGTTATCCCTTTTTTCTCCTCCTTCTCTCCACTCTCGATTTCACTCTCATTACGTTAACTCTCCAATTTCCGGGATACAACCACGGAAGTTCGGAGCTTCCGAAAATTCGGATCGATCTTTACTCCTATAGGTGTCTCTCTCTCTCTTTTCTCTTTTTATATATACAACGAAACCCCTCCTTCTCCTCCGCCTCTTTTCCCTACTTTTCCAACGTAAATTATCTCTGGAGTGTGTGTGTGAGAGAGAGAGAGAGAGAGAGAGAGAGAAAGCGAGAGGAAGAGAGATAGAGATAGAGCCGACATTTTCTTATCAGCGAATTCCATATTGGCTTCGCGCGTTTCCTCATTTCCGTTATTTCGCACATGAAAATACATCACGCGAATCACTCTGCCACGATCAAATATACGCACGCATACACAAGAGACGAGAGTATTAGCCAAAACTTCTATCGATTTATCGTTGTTGCACATTCCATCGTATTACTGTGTAAACATTGCCTCCGATCAGATATTTTATCTAAACTCGGAGAGTTTTTTTCCAAAATCATATTTTCACGTTGGTATACAATTGAAAGCTCATTCATTATATCGATCGTTTCAAATCGCAAAATAATTATTGTGCTTATCCTTTTACTTCAGAAAAGCACATTCAATTTTTCACGCTCTTATATTCGTGGCTACTATTTCTCATTGAGAAAAACATGCTCGAGCACATCGTGCCAAGGAAGTTGTATTTTTTGGAAAAATCGTAGAGTTTTCGCTTGGTGTAAACTTCAAGCTTGAAAGGAACGGAAAATCGCCAGATCCCGAGTACAGATATAGTCTTGCCTGACTCCATTTTTCGAATACTCAACGTCAAGACGCTGCCACATTTCTGGATGGCGAAATCAGATTCAACGTAGAAGTTTTATAAAGCGCTGGATTTTTAATTGGAAATAGATTGGAATTTTACTATAAATTCATTCTTCGTTACACTTTTTTTTCTAGTCCTAAATTTAAAATCAAACTGATTTTACTTGATTATCTTCAACGAATTGAAGCGACTGCTCTCATTTGCCGTGTATGCTCTCACGTGTTATTTGTCGTCGACGCAGAGTATCGTTTTTTCATTAAATTTGTATGTGTTTTTGTGTCTGCGTGCGAGCTCGTTGTTGTGTCAATTTGGGAAATTCTATGGAATCGTATTTGAAAATCGTCGTTTTTTTGTGCGACACGACACACGTTTGCTAAAATCTTCTACACGATAAACTAATTCAAATAATTCATGATTCAGACTCTGCCACTGCTAATGTGCTAATTCAAAATTTATTTATTTATACAATTGAAGTTTTCATTTGTTCTCCTTGAATATGTTCATAAATTATGATTTATACATATATATATATATATAAATATCATATGTATACATAATATTTTTGGAATATCTTGATTTTCCAATAAGACGATGCCGATCGATTGAAATAACCGATTCTATACACAACCCCAAGCATTTTTATAATCTGTTTAGTTTTTTTTCACTTCTTATCGTTAGGAAACATATTTTCGCGCGTTTGCTTGAGTCTCGAGCATTGTTTAAAAAGTATTATTTATTTGTCAGTGATTATCAATATAATCATCGTATCTCGTTTATTTTAATCCGTAATTTGGGTAGTCGTGCGAGGTTCGATTTTTAATAAAATCGGAAATATTTAATTGGAAATAATTATAGCATACTGTTCGATGATGAGCCCCAAACCGGCGAGAATTCATGACCAAATAGTATGAAATATAATAATATCGTAAATACACATTTATCTTCCATCCTAATACTTGCATAAACATATTGCACGTATAATGTATATGTATATGTATATACAATCCATAATATATAATGTTTCTGTGTTTTTAAAAATTACTTTATTCATCTCCCTTCTATTGTACTGAATATATTATCAGATCGGAGAGTGGATTGTCGTTTCATGTTCGAGTTACGAGTACAATGTTTAGATGAAAAATAATAAAACATTGAATTTTCTGGTTGAATAATGGTTTTTTCCATTATTTGGTAATTGATGAATATTTAATAATATTCTCTTTGTTGCTGGCGATGAATGATCGCGCACCGAGACACGTTTGTCAATGTTTATTATTGTTATTCTAATTTTAGCAGAATTATTGCTTAATTTCGTCGTGGTTTTTGTTGAGGATAATTATGATGCCTTCTGCGATGGTTGTTTAAAGTCTAAATATGAGACGCGACTATAGAATTCGGTGCGGGACCTTTGAAGGCCGAGATATTTCGTTTTATTTTTCTCTCACGTTCTTTCTCTCCACTCCTTAAAAAATCTTGAGAAGAGACAAGGACAGAACGCTCCGGCAACTCTTTTCTTTTATCACGGACTCGAGAAGTAACAGTGTGACCGGTAAATTTTCTTCTTTTTCTGCCACTCACCTCATTCTCTATGTGCACGTTTCGGTGGGTGGTTGGGGGAGGTGTTGCACTTTTGGACATTCGGGTCATTGACGAGGATGTCGACGAGGGGTTTTGTGAGAACGCAAAATATTTTCTTTCCTCCAAAATTTCGAGTGTCTCATCGTCGTCGTCGTCGTCGTCGTCGACGTCGTCGTTATTAACAACAACCATGCGAGTCTGGGTCAAGTGCGAGAGTAAGAGAGAACGGGCGATGTAAAGAAAGAAGAAAGAAGAGAGAGAGAGAGAGAGAGACGTGGCACGTTGTAAAGTTGAAAAAAGGTGTTTCGGCGCTTTTGTTTGGGAAAATGCGCGCTCATACATACAATGGCTTTCCACGTTTTATTTCCTCTCCCACTTTTTCGTCTCTTTATTTTTCTGCTACATTGTCAACTATATTTATATACATGTACGTAACATAGTCGAGGGAGTCTCGAAGCGCACCTGCGGAATGCACAGTCACGTCCGAAATTACCTAATTCAAATCTGTCTAACAGTTTTTTCATTTTATTTTTTTTCTCGACACTCCTCCACTCTGTTTCTCGTTAAATACTAATTGGTAATTAAGCGCCGGAAAGGCGATGTTTCTCCCGAATGGGAGGTAGATTTTCGATGCTGCTGTGACGATAGTTTTCCGACCCGATCTTTTGTCGATGTGACAGAACCGCGTTTTGTGTAAAAGAAAAAAAACAACATTCCATTTTTTCTCTCCTTTCGAGTTCCTTATTGGTTCCCACTCGCCTCACCCTTTCATAGGGTTCGGTTGAGCGTTGAAAAGGTCACCTTCGAATCGACCTTCGCGGCCCGTAGTTTATCGTATTTTTTGTCGACGCGACCTTTACCATCGTTTTCTGATTTGATGCTTGGGATTCTGGGTATCCTGCTGTTTCCTCGTCCTCGTTGGACTCTGAACTGATCCTGCCACGAATCACTTGTACAGTATTCGACGAAATGCCCGGCGAAAGTCCTTGTTGAATACCGTGTAGATAACGGGATTTAGGGCGGAATTCATGTAACCAAGCCAGAATGCAATGGCGAATGCCTGGACGGGTATCTCGAGAGTTGGGAACAACGGTTTCACGATATAGAGGAAGAAAAATGGTAACCAACAAGCTATAAAACTTCCCATTATCAGACCGAGTATGAGAGTCGCACGTTTTTCCTTTTTACGCGCTAAACGCCTCTTCTCACGCTCAGGGTCCCGAGGCTTCGCTGGCTTTATATCCTCCTGCGTCTCCTTGGCAGAGTGCTTGCCCGGGTCCGCGTGCTCCCTCTTGAGCTTCCCGATCGCTTTACGGCCAAATATTGGCCTGCAAAGTCTCAGCTTAAGAGGCTTGACCACTGCGCACCTGGACACGACACCGCTGTCGGACGAGGATGGATCGAACTCTGAGACCATGTCGACGTCGATACCAACGCTTGGGGCTCTGCAACGTGCTGGCACACCTGACGAACCACCATCGCCGGAACCGTTTGGCGAAAGACTCGCCTTCAGACTAGTCTTCTGCATCGGTATCGGCATGCTCACCTGACGTTTCATTCCCCCGGTTATTATGTATTTTTCACTCACAATGTTATCCCCGTTTCCTCTTCTCCATCGGACCGAGAAAAATGGTTTAAGTGTATCCACGATTTTTTTTTGACAAAAACGGTTTTCCCTGCTTAGCTCTCCCCATCTTTTCGGATGCTCAAATTTCCACTGGCCTTAGACTCGACAACATCAACTGCTAAACACGTTTCGACAAATCGATGGAAACTTCCGAAGCCATTTTTCCTGGTGATTGTCTCTAACCCTCCCGAGGCGTTTTGTTTCTTTATTCGAGAAAAATCAAGAAGAGACAGCGGTTTTGGTTATCCCGCAACGAACTTTGTTTTACAACAGAAAAGAGGATTTTAGGATTTTAGAATTTTAGCATGTCGTCAAAATCTACCCAAAAATTTCTAGATCTCAAAGTTATCAGACTCAATTTTGAATAACGATCCGTATCATGAAAAAAAGGTAAAAATAGATCGCTGTTCGAACCGTGTGAGCGAAACTTTTCAAATGTGTTCCGTAGCATTTTTTATGACTTATTTCCATTCAGAAGCTACCAATGCGGAATGGATTCTGCCAAGATCCTCCAGCGTATCGAGGCAACTGCTGCCGCATGACTGTACGAAAGTTTCGGCATTCAATCTTTATAAGAGACTAAAATTATACACCCGCACGCTTTCATTGCAATATCGAATTGATTATATCGAAATGGATATTAGTTCTTATAACGCCTCGGGAGATTTATTTGGAGAAGAAAAACTAGGTCGGAAGTGAACATTTGCTGAACGAACCTTTAGTGTATCCTTTTCGTCAGAAGCATAACATCCGCCTCCAGGATCAGCCTCCGATGTGCTTACGTCACTGGCAAAATCGCAAGTGACAATTGGTATCTGAACCGGCTGACTTTCGATCGTCGCAACGTTCTCCATCATTCCAGGTGTTTTTCTCGTATCTGTTGCCGGAGTGCTCTGGGTGAAGCTCGTTTGTCGTACGTCCGGTGATTCGGGAGGAACTGCTGGTCTTGGCCTTGGTTGTTTGCGAATTCCACGTCTCGCACGGGCTTTCGCCGCAAAATATATTCGTATGTATACGAATACCATGATGCACGATGGTATATAAAAACTGCCGAGGGCTGAATACAGCACGTAGCCGATGTCCTCCGATAACTAAAACACAATTAAAACCGACCAATTGTTAATTCTCTTCAATTATATAATGATTTAATATTTCTGTTATCGCAATCTTGTAATCCTATTAATGTAGGTTTATCAATGCCAACGCTTATCAACCGAATGCTTTATAATCCGGCTTTACCAGGTACGCGCCACAACGCAACGCCCGAAAATGCTTAGCAAATTCATCTGTGAACAACAGGTTTTTCATTTTTAATCCTCTTGTCAAAATAAACAAAATTGACCTGTTCGATTATCAATCAATTGCTGCGCAGACTCTTCTTGAACGACGTTTCCAAAATTTTAGGAAAAAAATCAGAAACCTTTGGATTGATCGAAAAAGTGAAACATTCATTCAAAAATGTCTGATTGTACTCAAAGCTGTCTATAACTTTGACTGCACTTCAGTTCCTTTTCAAATTTGCACATTTTTCCGTATTAAACCCAAAAAAATGTGTGCAGTGTCCATCGAGAATGGAAATAGTATACGGAAAGTCTAGTTCTGCAATTAATCCTCTGGAGATTTTCATTCGGTAATAATTTCTTTGGATGGTCCCGGTCGAATGAGTACTTTTTAGTGACTCGAATGCCATGGCAATTTTCTCCTCCGGTATAAAATAACTTTTAGTACTTTTGCGAACCATACGTCGGAGCGTGTGTGAATATACAGGCTCATATGGTAGGGCTCAATGTGGCTTGATGTAATCGGAGGAAGTACCCACTGAACGAGCGTTCAGGGGTTATATGGTCTACTGCATCACTCAGATTTGTCGAAGAGAGATCACAGAGCCGGTAAGGGAGAAATGGTGGTTCACGTGGATTTGCACCGCGGAATATAACGACCAATTCCACCGGAGGCAGGGATGAAAATTCATGAAACTATGAATAATAATGTTGGGTGAAAGAGAAAGAGATGATAGATAGAAAGAGACTCGCGGGGTCTGCGAATCTGTGGCGATTTTTAGATGAAAACCAAGCGCGAGGTGGAGTCTATATGTGCGAAAATATCCCCCGGTCTCAATGTTCGTATACTCAGTAAACAGATAAAAGTGTCAGAACGTTTCGGAGTAGAAAAGATCAAGGGAGAGCAAGGGAAGGAGAAAACGTACTGTTCCGAAACGTTGGAAGATTTTGTAGCGAAGAAGTCCAAAACTCTCATGGGAGAAGAGTATTTATTAATCGGTTGTAGCGGTACGAGAGCCATTCTGGGGTCAGCCGATCGATAAGTTTCTCTTTTCCTTGTGTTATATACGCGCAAGGAACGAAGGAAGGGATCTTCGCCGTTTTCTTCCTCCTGCTACGCAATACTGCCTCTTTGGTTACTATAAAGCTGCTTTTCTGTGGCTGCTATCCCGCCGGTAAAAAGTTGAACGAAGGTCGAAAGCCGTGAAGAGTGTGCTTACCAAGATTTCTCACGATTTCTCTCGAATATCCCAAGTGCAAAGAGCAACTAAAAATAGGGGAAAAGTTACTTTGACCATTGGCCATCAAGACCATAGTCCAATTTTCAACGGAGCTGAGAATTCTCGATTCACCAGGGACTATACGTGGAAAATTGGAGGACCGATGTGTATAGTGCGTTTATGACCCAAAGAGCTTCGAAGACCTTTTCCATTATAATTTCTCGTGGGTTTTTCCCTCTAGGCAGAATCATCCCAATCAAAAGGGCATGACCCATCGGAATTCATCAGGATATCAGCAGGGCCTTCGTGAGCAGCTCATTTTGCTTTTACACACCACTAACCGAAGTTTTTTCTTTTCTATCTGTTTCACTGTGAAGGGTGGAGATAGTCGTCACAGAGAAGTGAGAAAAAAAGGTAGAAAATGATGCAAGTACCATTTTTTACCCCCATTGATCGCATATACTTGTTTATTTGCAACACTCATACAAGTAAATGCCTGTCGTGCCTTGACCACGTACAAGCGAATAATAACTTGATAGCGACAACGCGATAATGAAAAAAGAATGAGATCCATGTGCTCATTTTTTATCTTCACAGACCGTAAATCATATGGTCCATGACCAACCAAAGAAGAAAGGTATGAGATTGACATTAAGGCATGGATACAAACCAGAAAGTACATGAGACAGGATCGCTTTTTTTTCATCATAATTCTTCTTCATTCTCGCTTTTACATGCGCCAGTTCTACAAAAACGTCATCTGTGTATCTTCATTAATCTGAGGCTGTTTTTATTCGACTGTCGCAATTCTCGACGAACTTTCGCAACCGTTATTAATTTTCTTGTACTTTGATCTTCGTCTTGTTTGTCGCGAACTGTATATCCAATCTGGCAGAAAGTCTGCCAATTATTTGAAGACTGTATCTCGAGGATTATTCGGTACCAATATTCTTTGCTGACCGCGCCGTTCGTTGGAATCCCAAAAGGACCTTCTACGCGACCCTAAGATATTGTCAGAGAAGACAATTTTCTTATTATTCCAAAAATTTCGTACCCGACATATCAAATATTCGTTTCTAAAGATTTTTCTCAATCAACTATTGCGACTCAATTCGAAATACTGGAATCACAATTTCGAATGATTATTCATATTTCAAGTTAGCAATCTTGAACATCAAAGAACATTATTAACACCCTCCTACGTTTCCACTCTGTTACAAGACTCCAATAAAAAAGTAAAACGAAAGAGGATGCTGGACAATTAAAAACTTTTGTGTAAAGTGTTCAAGTTTGATAAACATTATTTACATGGACAGTGGAAAAAAAATTGTTGTTTTTTATACGCCTCATGCTGGGTGTGTTAAGTGGTTGAGACAAGGGGTGCTTGAGCGGCATCATGGATACTGTACGTGTGGATGATACAGTGTGGGATGTAGTTTCGTGAGAAGCTTCTCTCCAATTAAGTTCAACGGACCCGAAAAAGCTTGTGCTTACGGAGTTGGCCATCCGTTGTTACCGTTGGTAGCCGCGTTCCAGGCGGATTTCATGATAGAGAACCGAGCCAAAGCTGAGGGCTAGAGAGCATATACATATATATTTTTTCTACCTACACACGTACTGAAGTTCTGACGAGGGAGAGGAAGAGTTAGTGACGGGGTTAAGGGAATTGGGTAGGAATCACTATGTTCCATTCTATGAGTTGGGTGCGGAAGATGTTGGATAAAAAGACAGAAAGATAGGAGGAAAGCAGGAGAGAAAAACCGTGACCCAATTATATTTCAAATTCCATGTCAGCTTTGAAGGGATGAAAGTATAGAAAATGTTGAAGCATCAAGCAGCTTTTTCCCTTTTTCTTTGTCGTAACTCTATCATCACAGAATTTTAACTTCTGAACTCTTCTCTTCCCGCATGCTCTCAACGCAATGGTCGATCTCTTAAACCCTCTCACACCCCCTTCGCACTTGAACACTGTTCAAACGGAGCACGATTGGTTCATCGAATGTTTGTTTTTGAGCCGTATATGCGTCTTCAGATATTGGAATTATAGATAATGTAGAGTAAGGTAAAGATGGAAAATAATTCAATTCACGGAAAGCCAGTGATAAGATTAATGACTGAAAGAACGAATGAGAGGGGGCGATGGAAGTAGGCAAGAAGAGGGACGAGAGATATATGACCTTCTCGAATATTAGCCACTTTTATAGCCCTCGGGATCCACACTTTGAATTTAGGTCAATATCTTTCAGCTCACTCATCACCCTGGTATTTATTCCTGTCATACACTTTTTGTGGCTGTCAGAAAAACTATTTTCTTTCGTTTTTTGCCTCTCTCTCTCTCTCTTTTCTCATGACGTCAAACGTATCACAATAATCGGGTATACATATCGAACGACCGCATTCGGTCATACAAAGATTTTCGTGTCCCCGACGTTTCTCAAACACGTGTATAGTGCTTTACAACGCGACCCGATGTAGGATACGAAATCCCTGACATATACGTTCCACCCCTCTCCCATGACGATTTCTCCCCGACGTGGGTGAAAGGAAAATTACCAAGTTGCACGTCGGATGGAAAAATCAGAAACGTGAGAAAGCTCTGCTGGATCGGATATGTGGGGCATAAAAGAGAATGATACGTTGTGAGTGCACCGTTGAAATGACTGGCTTTTTTGGAAAAGGAATGTTATTCAGCTCAAGAAAATCGATGTTGAGAGAATGCCTTATGGGAATTAAAGAATGTTTCTAAATAATAGCAATATCTGCAGGAAAAGCTTGAGGGGGGACCAATATTTCAAAGACTATAAAGAACCGTCAGAAAAAGGGAGGAACTCGTGTGGTCGAAATTGCGGTTTACAAATAAACCGAATTCCTTGGCTACGGTGTAGTACATCGGTTGAGAGAATAACATAGTACTGAAAATCTGGTCTACCTTAAACATTCAGGAGAAAGTAGATTCAAAATTTTAGGAAATTTCAGTAGCCGAGAACGTCAAGGGAAAAGAGTAATTAAGGTATAAGTAGCATAAAGTAAACTTACGTACAACATTGAGTGGCATTGAAAGAGGAACGAGGTAGGGGCCCCTGATTCCAGGCGCACAGGGTACTCACAAAGTGAAATTTAATTCATGTTAATTTATAATGCGCAAGCACTTTGCGGTTTAGCTGATGAAACCGCGTAGTGAAAAGGGGGATGGAAGTGAGGACGGATTCATCGTCCCTTTAAACCTGGAATACGGATATACAGTTAGGCTGAAGAGAGCGAAAGAGAGAGGTAGCAAAAGATCCAGGAGCGATTTCCACGGATGTACCAAACGAACCACATCGTGAATCGTCAGTACGTGACGCCGCATGGCTACCGAGTTAAACCTTTTGCTGGGGCATCTCTTGGATCTCACCGGCATACCTTACCCGTCATTGCCCTCGCTCTTTGTATATCACTTCCTCTCTAGATTTTCCGCTTCCTCCTCGCTTTCTCTCTCTCTTTCTCTCTCTAACTGTTCATTTGGTTGCAACCTGCGTTCCATCGTTCCCTCTCACCGGGCTGGTTTTTGTCATATCAGCCGCGCGAATTTTGCCAGACCACGCAAACGCACTATCGTTGTTCGTCACACTGCACTCTCATTAGTATGCTGCACCGCCGCGGTATAGCAATTAAAATCTTCAATTTCATCGGAGGACAATCGTCCAAAATCGATATTAATGAAGAAACAGTGCTTCCGTTATTCAATTCAAATATAGATACGTTTCCACAATGCTTCAATAGAGTTATTTTTTTATTGGAGCTTTGTGATGTAAATGGGTCTCTCCTCATTAGCGTTTAAACGAATTTTTCTCAGAATATTTTCTACAATCAGTCGTGATTATTTTATGCAAATAACGCGGGGAATTCCGGTCACTTTTAAAGAATACTACACCAAACATTTTTTTTTTACCTCATCGTCACAACATTTTTCGTCACCATTATTTCATTCTTTGGCTAACCGTCATATTTATCTTCATATGAATATGAATTATTCACAGCAGAGCTGTTTGTGTTTGTCTTCTTCTTTCTACTTTCAACACCTCAGAATTTAACATTTTTCAAGCTTTATTTTTTGCTGCACGCTCTCCAGAGCCAGAGAACAGACGTTCTCCGGATATCGTCACTGGCTATAGCCTTGTATTTATGGCTACGGGTTGCCACCATTTCTTTGCTTCAAGCAGCCTCGCAACGATCGTAGGGAGTTTCTTCAGCATCCAGTAAGCGATAGTTATACGTATAATCATTATACTTGTATGTATATGTATATTTATTGCTCTCCCTAGGGAGCCTCTCGTTCCTTTTACTCACGTTTCTATATACTCCGCGTACAGCTCCTCCTCAGCTTCTCGCCTTTGTTCTAGCGACATCATTCGGATCGCCTCGAATTTTCCCGATCGTTCAAGAGCTTCTTTTTTACTTCTTCCTTTTTTACTTTCGTATCGCCTTCTTTGTATCTTCCAACCAGCCTCACGCGATTATATACACGTTCTTCGTCGGGGCCAAGTTTATTCTTTCTGCTTTTCTTAAATCGTTTACAAAGGGAGGTTTGTTTTCTTTGTAAATTTTCGGATGTTTCTAAACGCTTTTATTTAATATTGCTCATCATTTGTGCATGTTCATGCGACGTATTCATCACCGAACAATAAATTTTCAAGGATGAATTTGTTGAGCTCTAACCTAAAATTTTTGAAACCACTGTATTTTCACTGTTGTTGAAAAACGGCTCAGAAAGGAGCCCTGGATATTGAAAAATACTCCGTATTTTTGAAAAAATACCCTGAATTGAATCCGAGTAAGTGGATGTGCCATGTGGAAAGAGAGGAAGAGGCGAGCAAAGTTGAAAATTTCTAAAGATAATAAAAACTATGGAAGGTCTAATTGATTACAGAATTGCAGTTCTTCGTTAGTGTGCACAAGAAATATATCGTACGGAGCGAAAAAACAGTAGGTGATTGATTTGGGTTGTAGCAAAAAGTTAGAAAGCTACGGCAGACATTGTCTTAGAATTCTTTTATAAAGTAGCGGCCAAAAAAGAATGAGGAAACGTTGCTTATATATTTTACTTGTTGTCTTCGACGACGTCAATTACGTGGCTATACATATCTAACAAACATCGTATCTCAACGACGAATTCCACTTCTCGTCTCTGTTACACATTTCTATTTGGAATGTTTGTTTTTGTCGATTCGCTTACATCTATAGAGACAGAGCTCGCGCGTTGTCCCACCAGAATTTATGATAGTCTTTCAATTACCTTCGTTCGTCGTATATTTCTTGAGAAAATGGTTCCTCACATATTGCTACTTGGACGGAAAATGCCTGTAAAATAAGTCTGAACATATCCAGGCTCTTCAAGTCTGTTTTATAACATGGATGTATTCGGACCTGATGTCATATTCGCTATTTTTCTTCAACGATTTCCACAACTGGCGATCAACCGATTCCTACCCTTTGTCTTACCCTCAACAAACTTCGTATTCATGAGAATATAAAAGAAACATTAAATTTGAGGAACCATCGCAAGGCTTTCCTTACCTTTTTTTATTCAATTAATAGCAGTTTACTTTTGATTTATAGCCGATCCAAATAAACTCTGGTTTAGCCTAACTCCTGTTGATATTATTTTACGATGAAAGTTGTTTATTCCTTATTGGACATTGTGCAGTCGCCATTCGCTCCGTGACCCTTCTACTTCTTCTACCGTTGTTGTTATCACGACGCGCTCGCATCGGTCCCACTTCCCTCTCCCCAACTCTGGCAAGGGGTAGGGATGTGATCATCACTGGTCGTGATAAGGAGCCATGGATTAGGCGAGTCAGAACAGCTTGGAAGGGAATGGTGATCTGCGAAAAATGAAGAGCTCAACGCGACCTCGTCAACCAGTTTGTACCTCAAACAGATTTCCATTATTTTCCAGGGTCTTTACTTGAATAGATTATGAACCACAGAACGTTACGAGAAAGAATCCCTCAAAAAGCGGAAGAGCGTGTCTGAGCATAAAGTTTGATTTACCGTTATCGATTGTGTTTGTCAACTGATATACGGGCAGGATTTGTCAAAGTCCATCATGTATTCAATTACGAAGGAGTACCGAGCTCAGCTGTAGAGAAAGCAGAGCGGATTATAAAATTCGCGAAATATTGATATGAGAAATTCCTTATAAACTTAAGAGAATGGATCAGTCGACTAACCTCACATAGAATTTTCGAAATCGAAATTCTTTTACACAGTTTGACCGATTAAAAAAAGGCTCTGTCAGCCTACACAGGACGATGGCAAAAATCGACTGACAGAGCCTTTTTTTAATCTGTTAAAGTGTGTCAAAGTGTGACTGATCCATCCTCTTAATTGAAGTAAACAAAAAAATAAATGAGGGTTTATCTTCAGACGGTCTAAGAAGACATTCGAGGACTATTACGTGAGCAAATTGGTCCGTCGTTTGCTACCCACAAGTCCGGAATGTCCCCTGTTGTAATATAGATCGTTGAAATACTTCTACAGGCATAACGGACGTTTGATGCGGACATGACGAAATCTCTTGGATTAAAAAGTATTGTAAAAGATACGAGTGAGGTTCTCATTCATAAATAAATTCGGATCTGTGAGAAGAGCGTGGCTGTAGAAATGCAGATACTATTCAAAGAGTAAAATCTTTCAAAATTTAAAACGTTGTACCGAATGGTTATAAATAATTCACTTTTCAATTTCATCATTAGTTGAAATATTCATGCAAACTACGGGGACACGTTTCATACAAAATCGATTTACTCTCAACCCCCATGAATAATATATGTGTGTGTGTGTGTGTGCCGAAAAAGTTATTTCGCAAGGTAGCATTTCGCTGGGGTGTTTCTCTCAAACAATTCTCCATCGGATACCTTCTTTATCCCTAGCTACTCCTGGAATTCTCTATCCCTTTTACCCCATCACAGCCTCACACTCAGGACCATACGGTGGAACGTATCATTTTTCATTCTCGTTAAGACGGTTATGATGCGCGTTTGCTGGCAGAAACGTCGACAACTACCAGCCGTACGTTTCATAATATATAAGGAACGGTCGATTCTTTTTTCCGCATGCTTCAGGGCTTGCCAAGCGATTATTCAATAAAAATGAAAAATCGTTCTCTGTAGTATCAGAATATATAACCATTTGATACGGCCATGAAAAAAAACGGTCATGTCGTTTTTTCGAAATTGATGTTTCGTTATAAATATTTCCCCGGTGCCACTCGGCCACATGATCTGCTGCTTCTCATTTCATTACTTGCTGGATTTTTATCCGCAGTTATTTTATTGCCAACTTAATCACATGTCACGCGCGCCCTCTTCATTTTTTATTCAGTAACGAGAGATTTGAACTTTGCACCGTATCATAGTTACTTTTGTACGCGCGTGACAGAAATTGAATAGTTCGCGTGTGTATAATTTTTCATAAACGTGGGGGAGGCATTTTTTCGATTGTAATGCGCACGCTGGTCGAACAAGAGATCAACTAAGTTCCTGGCTCAAATGTTTCAACTTGCTTTCTGACACTTGGTCATAACGAAAATCAGCGTTGCGCCTAGCGCGTTTTCCCATTTTCGCGCATCTGACGCGAGGTCCGATTGGACCGGATGCATTCCCTGCCAAGCGGGAACGGGCGGTTACAGAAATAGCCACTTGGCGGCGCCCCGGGGATAGTTGACCGCAGTCATTAGCGTATCCTGTGCTGATGTTAGCGTTCCATTATTATGCGGATGAAACAACAGTCAAAATCGCGGAGGTTCGGTAGCACGCCCATCTTTTATGTTTTCTTTTTTTTTTTTTTTTAAATTTAACAGCACTGTTCGTAGATAGCAATATTTGCCTAAAATGGTACTTGCGTTGTTTACTGAGGAAGCAAACTGTGTTGACCTTTTGGCATTTCTGAATAAGCGACTCGAGGCTGCCCAGTTGAGGTAATTTGGAAACATAGCTCAAGGCCGTACTTCAAACACACACCGATACTTGTGCAGGAAGATCTCCAGAAGAGGTCGAGAGTCTGGACGTGCGAGGGTGCCATATTCATGATGATAAACTATACAGTGACAGCTTCGCGGAGATGTATGTATACGAGAGTTCTTTATCACGGATAGTGCAAGGTAATGGAAAACGTATACGAAGATCGTAAAGATAACAATATGTTACAGGGGTATCGAAAGGCGATGAAAACGGTCTCGGTACCATCACGACAAAAAGAAGCGGCAGTTTTATCGTAGTACATTTGGCCATAACGCGATGCAGAACAAACTCTTAACTCCGGGATGGATGGAAAATAAATAAGCAGCTGTGAGTAAAAGCATGGGTTTTATGGTTCGGAAGAAAAGACGCGAAGGATACCATGTTCCAGTCTTTTAACAGAATACCTTGCTCGGCTTGCATCAACTTTCCTTTATGAAAAAAAAATAAATAAATAAATAAATATATACTTAAGCATCAGAATGTAAGCTGCATCGTGGATAAAGAAAAAAGGAGAACAGAGATGAAATAGAATCTTTACAGTCCACGTGAACATGAATTTACTAGCACTCAAACCACCACGTATATACCCGATGCACTTGCTAGTAGACAAACTACCATGTGGTATGGATGGTTAGCTGCAAGAGCATAGTCAACCGCATGCTTACGTGGAGAGTTCGTTATTTCAGGTGTCTCGTTACGTGAGATGCCCTCGGCGTCTCCGACACTGACACTGCAGCTTGACTTACGCATTGCAAGGGAAAGCAAGGATACTGTGCTGAGAAAAATATAGAACAGAGAACTCGTGAGCACGTGAAAAAGAGCAAGAGAGAGGGAAAGAGAGAGAAATAACACGGAAGGGGTTGAATATAAATTAGAAAGCTTGGGTGGAAGCAGCGTAGGACCAGGACTGAGTAGAGCGAGAGTGAACTGGTAATTGTGGTGTCGGTAGTCTTCTCAAAACGTCTACGCCAGGAGCTTTTTGCTTGAGGGATGAAGCTCATTTTACCCGCATGTTTTTAATAAATTTTCAGGATGTTTTTCACGCAAGTGAAACCTACTGAAGAATCTTTTGTAGACATATTCATTGATTTCGTTTTTACACATATGCCAACTATTAGGGAAAATTAACAGTCAACTACAGCAGGTAGAAAGGATCGTTCGTTTCAGTTTTTCGGGCATTATCGAGTTTTTATTCATCGTGCAGTTCAATAACCTTCCATTGTAATCTTTTTAACTTTATCAACTTCGTGAAGTCCAACGATATTCGTGTTTCCCACTTTTCTCTCGCTCCCTTTCTCTCTCTTCTTCGGTCCCTCTTTGTAGTTTTGTGTCGTTCCATGCCACTCTGAACTTCCCTCAAATTAGTTCCCCTTCCTTCTTCATTGCGTGGTCTACTTTATCGCCTCCCAGTCTTACATATCAATGACCTCAAAACTCGAATTGCGTTTTAGAGTCATAACAGAAACCACCTGCAGTGCACAACTCATTGGCAGTGATAGTGGTCAACCTGTGGTCGAATGAAAGTTTGTTAAACGTTGAACTCCGTGTGTACAGTGGCTTTGCTTCCGGCACACATGGGTCATCATTCGTCGGCACATAGGAATCTTCCTTCCCACAGCAGCGGTGATTGCTTCGCTCCTGTTTTAGTCGCTTTTTGATATGCTCATCTAGTCGTTTATTTTCACCTGAACGCGACAAGAGCCAAGCAGAGAGAGAGAACTCTCTGTGAGATTTTGTGAAAATGGTGAAACGTAGTGAGACTGAGTCACGTACACGTTCCCTTGAGCAATACCGTTAGTTGGTCGTGACATATACTAAGCCGGATACCATTGGGAGTTACATTTCTGCGCAAAATATGGATAGAAGAGCTAAAGGTGGCCGTAGAGTGAGGGTGGGATAGGGGCAGGGGGGAGGGGAGGGGAGCCGGAAAAACAGAAAGAGCGAAAAGACCGAAAAAGAAGCATCGCATATCCTTTCCGAAAAAAATGTATACTTTAGCAGTGAAAAGCTGCTTGTACTTTTTTATAGCTAGTAGAAAATGCCAGTCTTCGGTCAGACGGAAAAATTCGACTCTAGTTTTTGCCATCTTTTATTCAACTTTCCACTCGGCTTTTACTTGTTGCCAAGCCCTTTGCCACTTTGCTCTCTTTCAGAGTAAGTACTTACAGCATACTATACACGTGGAAAGAGTTCCTGATTTGAAAACTTATTCCTGCAGGACTTCTTCTTTGCCTTGATCTCCGCATTTCTATCGACCGAGAGTAACGAGAGTACCGGAAGAGTTTTCTATCGTGTCTCGTTTCCTCAGCTTTACCAAAGAAATCAATGAAATGAGTGAAATGGAGTAAAGAAAAAGGGGCGGAATGAAAAAGAAGGAAGATGCAGACGGACTCATAGGCGGAAACGTCGACATTACGATTCCTTCGAGAAATCCTTGTCGCCTCTTCCCAAATGCACAGCATCTCCGTGGTAAACTTCAAACTCTAAAGGCTTCATTCTGGTCTCGTTCCTCTCTGCACCTATCCTTTCACTCTGTTCCACTCAAAGGGCTCAGTAAAGATGCACGCATAATCTTTGTAAATGGCTGGATTCGGTTGGATCCAAGATCAGAAACATTTCATTGGGTGTATTGTTCAACAAATTTTGCAAGAGTGTACAACATTAAATGATGATCCGAAGAATGCCAATTATCGAAAATACCTTCCAACTGCCAAGATCGATCTTTTATCATTGAAAATTTGAATTTCGCTACTATTCTGGGGTCGAAAGATTTTGATTTTCTTACCAATTGGATTGCAATCCTAACCGAATATTAAGGGAAATTGTGAGCCTGAATGTTTGTTGATCCATTCGTTGCCTCATCGCTATTTCGACGATCAACGAATTATCACCGAAACGTGTATATACTTCGTTCATCCGCCGAATATAACACGGAGTCAATAAGATTTTAATCAAATCAAATTCTTCTCACTACGCCAGCGAAGCCACGGGTAACGGCTCGTTCTATAGAAGAGCATAGAACTTGGCAGTAGTGGAGGCCACATTGCGGTCAGACAACTGCATACCCTGGGGCATCGTGAATCTCGCTGTAAGCCTTCCTCTCTCTCTCTCTCTCTTATTTGTTTTCCTCGCACACTTGAATGCTTAATGTCTTGATTCGGAACATTTTAGTGGCTATCCCGACTTACCGCGTGTTCTAGACCCGTGGACAAGATGACTCGTGAAGTGCTAATTAACTACAATGATAAAATAAAATGTTCATTTCATTTATTTCCTCGAATAGTTCTTTCGTTTTTGATCACGGTATTAACAAAGATGGATTCACTGACCGAAGCATGTGTCTGCGGTACAAATATACGAATAATTATTCATCGACATGCCGCATGACAACGGAAATTCTCAGCATGTTTGTCGCACTATCGCGGTTCGCGAGCCTCGCGCATACTGCATCGTAATTAATTGTTATTCTGCATAACGAAGAGCAGAGAGATGAAGTAAGGGGTATGGTATGTATATGATAACTATGAGTGAAAACGACGAACGGGGAATGTTCGCTCACGTAAGCTGCGTGTAGGATCGATGGCTAATGCGATTAATCCCAATTCGCGATGGGTTTCGCCCCTTTGCCTCTTCGTTAACCCTCACTCCTGTGTCCTCGTTTCTCTAACCGCGCGTTCCCTTTTTAACTAGATACCTACCCAAGCTCTGTAGCTTCTGGACAAAATAGGAACAACCCGGACAGGTCACTAATGCTCGCTTCCCGTGGTCATCTCTCCCGCATCGTATTACTCTCTTAATGAAAATTCAATTTCACCGCGTTCTATGGGTTTCAATTTATATTCCCTCTGTTCCAACCACGAAGGAATGCATTAAAAAAAAAATACAACGTATCCTATCATCGTTGAAACTGTTGCATTGCATGATTTCAACATCTTTTCGAGGACGTGAATGCCAACGAGAAAATAAAAATATTAGAGGATAAAAAGTGTTTAGTAAGCTTCGAATATATAAAAAAGTTGAACAGAATTCTAAAAATCAGTGCAACTCCATTATATTCGTTGTCAGCTTACTGTGATTTTTAATGTTATTGTAGTGATTCTTCCAGAGACGCAAGATTGAAGAGTTAAAAATCGGACTATTTTTAATTCGTTTAAATACGTCATGAGGAAAAACTTAATCACCTATTAAGGAGTTTCGGTACATACAATACAATGTTGCCATGCTAAACCATGCTAAAAACATAAAAAATTTCAAAAAGTTCAGAATTTTATAAAATTTGGTGAACATATTCTTTAGTGCCAAATTTGGAAATACAAATTTTTTAAGATTTTTCTTCTACACAGTTATCGAGTAATTGATCACTAAAGTTCACGTGTATAAGCATAGCGTTTTCATATATATAGGTATACATTCCGGGCATAAGAAATCTGCTTTAATGCGTAATTAATCGATAACTAAGTAGAAGAAAATTTTGAAAAAAATTGTGTTTTTGCACTTGATGTTGAACAACATTATCACCAAGTTTGATCAATTTCTTAATATTTAAACTTTTGTACTGAAACTCCTTAAATAGAGTAAAATCTCGTCGAGTCGTAGATCAATAAACGGTTCTCGAACGGTGAAAATTATATGAGAATTATGACCGTTGTTATAGCTGAGATCGATGACGATTCATAATGAAAATTGGAGGTTACGAAAAGCAAGCTGGGAAGTGATCAAACACAAGTGTTGCGCGGTTGCAAGGGGCTTTAACAAGCGAGAAATTGGGAACTTGCCAGTTCATTAAGCGACAATCTTCAGGAAAAATTATATTCCTTACTATATTATCGTTAATAATCATTGAAGGTTAAGCGTCGAATTTAATAGGTGCAAAAAGGCCAGGAGCCAGAAAACAAACGGTTGAAGTTTTCATCAGTATATACTACCCTGAAGAGGGTGCAGGGTTCGAATAATTCTCGTAAAATGTCGAAAGGTGGAGGGTATATGTAGGCAAAAGCTTCGCATGCAGGACGGAGTGAGATGAGAGAGGCATATGGTAGAAAGCAAAGATTTTGGTATATGGCGGGTTAAAAGTACATTACATTATTACAAAGCCGGTGAGTTGCACACCATTCTGCCAGAAATAAGGTGCTCACAGTGCCAAATGAAACTCTGATCGCTTTTATCGTTCTCTCATTCGCGTGCATTCCGTTGAATTCGTAAATGGATTTCGGGCCACACTCTGATTCGGAAATCAATTTGTGCTTGGCACGCGTAATGCATAAACGTAAAAGTGTGGCAAGAAAATGAGTTGAAAGAAAAGATTAATCGACTGATTGGAATTATATGAATTCGTGACGTCGACCTACATTGGAATGTCAAATTGTGTTGTACTAACGTCACTCTCGTGATGCAGTAGCTCATTCTGCAATAATATTTCATTATCGTACAACATTTTCATACACTCACAGTATTTTTCAGCTATTCAATGGAAATGAGAGCAGGAAAGACTAGAAAAACTGCATTTTTGGGAGGCGAGATCTCACATTTCGTTGACTCATTGTAAACCACTCAAATTATACCAATGAATATATATTTCGAAAAAAAAGATTGAAAATAGGTCGAAGCGAATCCAAAATGGATGTTTTCCCATTCACAAATCGAAGGCCGACGAAAACAAAAATAGAGTGCGATTTATTTCGATCAGCATTATACTGGTTGAAGGTTCTAATGTTCCAAGAATATAGAAATTTACATTAGAGCCGTGCTGCTGAGTCATACGGAGATTTTTGGTAATTCCATTTACTTTCCCATTAAAAATTAAGTCGATCATTAGGAATAGCTAACCAGGAATATAATTCTCTTGAACTTTTTCGGTTTAAGTCACGCTTGAATTCCATTCCGAACTTCAACGGTCGATCCATACCTGATGTGGTCTAAAACTGGAGTAATTCTAATTTGTTGTGGTGGCTGATAGAACGACAACGCCCGCGCTCGGTAAAACGATAGCCACATATAGGGGTGGTTTTCGTTGCGGTTGCAGAGCCCGGTCGGGAGCAAGCGACGATGCGCAAATGCATTCGAACGCATTATTGGCCCATTATACGAGGTCCTCGACAATGAGTGGCGTGGGAAAGGGGGCCGGGCAAGAGGGGGGAATGCGTGAACGTGTGTCCCCAGAGCAAACTAATAGGACCGTTTCGAATACGGTGGGATTCTCGTGTCTCTCTGAGCATAACACAGAGTGACGCAAGTGGGATGCCATGAGACGGACTACAATATGTATAGGTCCGCGATTTGTGGGATCTCGTGGGGCAGTAGCGCGTAGATTGAACCAATGTAATCAAAACGAAAGCCCGAACGAATGATTACGAAGGTAATACGGATTTTCAACGGAATATTCGGAGGATTACGATTACTCTTGAACAAGAATTCGTGTTTCGTGGAAAGCATTCGAATCGATTCATCATCCATGACAGCAATAGTAATTGAGTAATAACGATGGTAAAAGTGAAGTAATTTCGTTTTCGTTCGATTGACTTTTAATTATTTTAATCTTTCATGTTGAATTCACCATTCGTCCACGGTGAAAACTGCTGTAGAAAAGTTACGAACGAGCGGAACTAATAATTAGCAACTTTTCCCTGCATTTTATTAATTCTTAACTCACGCGGAGCTTACCTCCATTCGAATACGTTTCCATCCACATATTTCAGGGAATAAATAAAAGTACGGTTAAAATTCGTGGGGAGCAATAAAATCTGATGATTGTTACGCCCCCTCGGCCGAGGCTTCAGCCTCGGCAACTCCGACACTCAAACTTTTCACATCAATTACCCTCACTACATAGGCGAGCAAGCGATTACAACATACTACAAAATTGTGTTTGAACCGTGGTTCTAGTGAACACAAAGACTAAATTTACTTCGTAGTGGATTGTGATATAGTTATACGCACTCCTACGTTGCGGTACTTATTCCATTCGCCCGTTGAAAAAATCGTTTAAAATTCGTTAATTGCTTCTGAATTGGCTTTGTGTGCGCTAGAGATTCCGAATTCTACTCTGGATAAATACGACTCGTTTATCTCAACATTAAAAATAGTACCAAAAAGGTTCGTAAATCCACAAAAATAAAATTCACAGACACGTCAGTGGCTCGACGCAAGCATTGAAAAATGCTGGAGTGCGAGTTCATCTGCACTTCCATAAACTCCAATACGACCATTTTCGGGCTTACGAAAGAATAAATGAAGTCGGGAATCCGACTACAGAGAAATATGTATAAAAAAATCTAAAAAATATATGACGATGAAGTTCATTAGTGATCAAACCGTTCGTGAAATTATGAATTAATGAGATGTTTCCAATTGAAAATACTGGCATATGCCATTCTCCCGAGATGAGATTGCTGAGAACGACTATTTTTTTAATGACGGAAATATACTTCCGCCGTGAAGCCACTAGCACTGGTATGTCTGTTATATTCAACTTGCAATGAAAACGCCCACACGAGACGATATTTTCAGTATGATCGATGAAACTAATTCGGGATCGCAAATGTTTCCGGTTTTGCAGTTCAGCTGATTCTCTGTCGACTGTCGTTTGCATCCAGTGGCCATTTGCCATTGGCATTTCGAGTGATTCGAAATAATAAAAAATAAAAAATAAATAAATAAAAAAAGAAGAAATACCACCGCGGGAGCTGAAACGGCGAAAATGTTACATGAACTCGTACGAGAGGTTCGTGCGTACGTATACTAACGAAATGTAAAAGCTTTCACGTCTGATAGCTCGATACTTTTTTGATAAACCGCTATCAAATTCGCCCAAATTTTCGTTCTATCTTCGATTTTTTCTCGCCTCATCTCATTGCCGTCACTCCCACCGTCGTTTTCATTTTTTTTCGCTCCTCCTCGCTCGCTCACAATACGCAGACATTCTTCGCGCGCGAACGTCAATAGTTACAGAGAGCCAACTGCGCGCCTAAACGTTTCGTTGCCACGGCTCGGTTCTATACATAAAACCAGGTTTTTATCAACGTACCGCACGTTTTTGCATTATTCTTTCACTCTCATTTCTGCATCTCTTTCTCTCTCGCGTTCTCTCACATATGCACGCATATGTAACACGAGTCTATCTCTTTTTGTCGATATCCATCCACGAGTGGACGGTTGGAAAAAAAATCACTGTGGATAACGCTCGCCTATTCGTCCGTCGTCGAACACGATGTGCAAACCACCGTTAGGACACCGACCACGAGCTCGAGGTATAATCGTAACCGCATGACAAACCATAAAGATACGTAGTTGCAAGAATGTTCAGAGGGAGAGAGAGAGAGATGGAGATGCACGTGGCAAAGAGTCACTTGGAGTGAGAGGAAAAAAAACTTGAGAGAAAGGGTGGAAAAAGATAGAGGCAGAGATGAGAGTCCTGCATGCATGCACCGATAGGCAGCGACGAGCTCGTTCTCCCGGCTAATTCCCGCAGTTCTCTTCTAGGCTTGCTGCACTTCTAACACGTTTTTTTTATTTATTATTCACGCTGCCTTTAGTTGACTCTTTATTTCATTCTATTTTTGAAAAAAATCTTTCTTCGCCATATTCCATACCCGCTCCGAGAATTGCTCTTCTCTTTTCATTTATTTTCGATTGTTGTTGTTTTTTTTTTCTTTTTTTTTCTTTTTTTTTTTTAACTTTGCTGATCCGCTTTGCGATATGTTCATCAGCATGTTTCGCTCCACTCAGTTTTCTCCTATCCAATTTTCTTTCATTGCTGTCTCGATCGTACAGGTCATGTGCTATATACGCGAATGTGTATCATGCGCTTGGCTGCATGTGCGTATGACGTAGCAATCAAGAGATTTAAACTCATGCATCTGTGCGCCTCGCCTCCAGCATTCGCTTTTATTCAACTCTATTTTTTTTCTTTTTTCACGGACGAAAAAATTAGTCGTTCGAACGGAGCGAACTTTTTGAACTTTTGAATATCTTCTCACATATCAATCTGTTCTCGCATATAACTACTCATCTGTTTTAATAGCCTCAGTACTTTCCGGACGAAAACAAATTCCAATGAAGATCCACCTGAAATTATTTTCTAACGTAATCGTGGATAACTGCGACACATTTCCATGCCATTTATATTTATCTGATTCTTTTTAATAACTTTTTACAATGTCCTCGCTCCATTGTTTCATCCGCGTCAACAGACGTTGATGAGAGTACGACTGATTCCATAATACAGTTCAATAACGTTTCAGGTAATGGAGAATAACGCTAACTTCGCTCATGTGCGTGTGTTAATTAGTTTCAGCACAAGGATACTAAAATTTCAGAATTCCAGATTTAATGCTCATTCATACCCAGACTGCCTTGAACTACCTTACTTCCTCTTCCACCAGCGGCGCAAACTTCAAGATTATTATTACATTGCTCGACTCTCACACTGGCGTTCCTACGCTGCGACTATTTCAAGAATTTCAATAGGAATTATTAACTTATTAATGAATTCTGTGCAAGTATAAGGGTAGCGTGGAGAAAGGTTACGCAATGGGCCTGTGCGTGAGGTGAAAAAACTACATCGAGTACATACGCACACTCGCAACACAGTCAGTGAGCTCTGACGGGAATTCCTGTTCGCAGGAGTAACGTTTATCGTTTCTGACGCTCATGCCACGTTAACCAACTGCGCGTGACTTCTGAGGGGTTGGAACTGTAATTGTCGCTTGTGCTTTTCGTAATGTATCGCAATCTGTCAGTCACTGTTGCGAAGACTCCAGCGGTTTTTATCTCTCGATTTGTCTCTCTCCATTTTATCTTTTTTCTCCATCCACACACGAAACCTGTACGACTATGAAAACTCAAGCGAATGCGTAGAAAATGGGGTTGACCTCGTAAAGTGATGACAGGAAGAGATTATGAAAAAGTTATGGTGATTGTCACTACCATAGGCGGTTTTCATATATGAGTAGGCGCTGGTCGCAAAGGATTTTTATAATGTAAAAAAGATAAAAGGTAACAAGTAAAGAAATTGTTCGAGGTTACGAGGAACAAAAATAAATCTCATTTATCCGTTCATCTGTGCATTTATAGACCTCAAATATCCACGTGTTGAAGAGCTGCGTTGTTCAGCCGGTATTAACTCGGTTTCACTTCACTTCATAATATAAACTGCAACGATAACATTCAGTACCCAATAACGTCGATCTACAGCAAAAAGAGTGTATGTCAGGGAAGGCGGAGAGTGAGAAAGAGCGAGAGGTATCCGCAGCGTTGTTTATCCTGAATGGATTTGCGTTGGTTGATACGTTTACGATGATTTCACACCGATTCATTATTCATCGGCGGTTCGCTTTCTCGAAGAACCGAAGCATCTGCCCCGTTCTATTTTCGTTCAAACTGAGAATATATCTATTCCCACTCTGCAATCTCGTTGGGTACAGTGAGGAGAATTATTCGGGGCAGAAGGTGAACATTAGTGTAGGTGGAAGCTTCATGGATTCGAAAAGTGCCAGCTGGCTCGTGGTACGTAATCAGCACCTTCTTCGTGGCATTTTCTCCCTCTCTCTCTATCTCTCTCCTCATCCACTTTTTTTCTCGTTTTTTACCTCTCTTTTCGAATATCTCCGAGTGGGAAGATTACAAAACGCTGAAAGCGCTCACGGAAAACGAGGCTCGTGCATTCCGCCCTGCTTGTTTCACGTACATCATCCACCGCAATTTATGTATATCTGTACGTTCATCCGCACATAAAATCATGCCTGTACGTATACACGGTTGTTGGCCCGTCTAACTGCGCGCCCCGTAGCTTCCGGCCAATTTACATGCTGCACGGTTTTTGCTGAGGTCAGGTATTTACCTGCCTGGAATATTCGTACATAACACGGTATGGCCAAACGAAGTACAGTTGCCGGAATGACGATCCAACACTGTACTCTGTATTCTCATATACACGTGCCTTAATCACTACCCTCTCGAGCCACAGCGCACATGGACAAGGCGTGGTCCGGTCACGAACCCGTCAACTCGATTCGAGCCGACTGCCATCGAAAAGTGTAGAGGGAATGCCGAGCAGGTTCGAAAAAAAAAACACGAGCAGAATGTAAAAGAGAAAAAAATTCTATTTGTTCATCTCTATCTTCTTATAAGGAACAGGAAAAAGGTCAGCCGCGAGAATCGATGCAAGCACATCACAGAAAGTATTCGATAGTCATCTTTTTTTTCGAAGCAGCTATGAACACGCAGTTACTCAAGACTCCATGGAAGAAAGGAGGAAAAATTGGTTGTGATTTTTTTTCATCCTGTGGGAACATAGATAAAGAGGGAGGGAAATAGAAAAGATTCAGTCTGAGTTTTTTGACGCTGATAATATTGAGAAACAATTTTTGGATTGTTATCCACGTTTATCGAATCCGGAACTGTTTTGAGAGGTTCGAATCCAAATCCTGAAAAAAATTTCTTTCAGTATATTGACCCCCTCCTCTCCGAAAATTGTCTCGATGCTTATGATCGATGCACGTGTGTGCTAAGAAAGCTTCGATTCAGTAATAAAAATCACTTTTATATCGCAGTTTTTCATGTTGAAAGAAAGGAGGGAGCATTATTATGTGCGAGATCGTAGTATTTTTTCTGAATTCAAAATGAAAATATTAGTTATGGAAAATGCTACAAACCACTAAAAGAGCTCACCCCTCTGTTTTTCTCTCTTTCCTTTTTCATCCAGAACCCTCAGGGTTCTGGATCGCTCTCATATTCGTGACAGAATATGAGACCGTGAAAACAGCATGAGTGCTGTAAAAAAATTGGAGACAAGTACATTTATGTTTTATGTAACCTCGACTGAGTAAAACCCGACGTGTTACTCGTGTAGTCCAAAAAATAAATGCACGATGATTTATAAGAAGTTGTTCGATCTATTCTCTGGAAACTTGCTTCAATAATGAGCAATTCATTACTAAAGGTTATAAAAAAAAACTATTTCAAACGTAATGAATAAAAAAAATGAATCTGTTAAATCTTGGTAATGTATGAAAAACATTTGGTTCAAAGGAACAAAAGGTTGTCAAATAAATGCAAAAGGGACGAGTACATCGGATGACGAATAAACAAAATTTTTAACATAATGGTATGTAAAAAAAATTACGAAACCAACTGTGTTTGAATAAAACAATTAAGAAAAGCTTTCACAAATCGTGAAAAAAACATTATATTTAGAAGAAATACAAATCCATAATTATATTGTAAAGGAAAAAAAAATTCAAATAGAACGTGAGAAATTCATTCCTACGGGAAGCATCCGGAACTTGAAAAAGTTCTAGTGAATCAAAAAGTTACCAAAAAATCGCATCAAAGGTAAAAGTCATTTGTTACTCTATGGTGACAGATACTTAGAAGAAAATCGATTCTTCTCAGACTTTCAGGATCCCTTGGTATTCACAATATTCGATGTCGATTTCGTGTCGGTACAAATTATGTTTAAATATGTGCTAAAAGTACTTGTCCGGCCCATCACTTTTCATTCAAATTGCTCATTCAAATAAAAATCAAACTAGACCTTAATTAATGTATTATTTTTATGGAACTAGTATTAACGCTGCCGTTACACGCCCACTTGAATTCGAACATCATCTCATATATGCTCGGCGGCAACTATTTCTTCGCAACAATTCACTCATGTTTTTATGTTGATTTTAACAAAGTGCAATTGTGTATGTGATAATAAAAAAAAAACGAGATTATACAGACGAATCCTCTCGAAAATTTCAATATAAACTGGAGAGTTAATTTGGAAGCTTGACAATTTTTATCGTCCGAAGGGTATTTTTTCATCAATACACAATAATATTTCTTGTATATTACAGAAAAATTGAATGCAATTAAGTTAAAATCTCTTGGAGATAATTTTCTCAATTCCCTCTGTAGGCATACATATGATCCATCAGATCTAAAAGAGCCCTGATTTTTATTTGAATGAGCAATTTGAATGAAAAGTGATGGGCCGGACAAGTACTTTTAGCACATATTTAAACATAATTTGTACCGACACGAAATCGACATCGAATATTGTGAATACCAAGGGATCCTGAAAGTCTGAGAAGAATCGATTTTCTTCTAAGTATCTGTCACCATAGAGTAACAAATGACTTTTACCTTTGATGCGATTTTTTGGTAACTTTTTGATTCACTAGAACTTTTTCAAGTTCCGGATGCTTCCCGTAGGAATGAATTTCTCACGTTCTATTTGAATTTTTTTTTCCTTTACAATATAATTATGGATTTGTATTTCTTCTAAATATAATGTTTTTTTCACGATTTGTGAAAGCTTTTCTTAATTGTTTTATTCAAACACAGTTGGTTTCGTAATTTTTTTTACATACCATTATGTTAAAAATTTTGTTTATTCGTCATCCGATGTACTCGTCCCTTTTGCATTTATTTGACAACCTTTTGTTCCTTTGAACCAAATGTTTTTCATACATTACCAAGATTTAACAGATTCATTTTTTTTATTCATTACGTTTGAAATAGTTTTTTTTTATAACCTTTAGTAATGAATTGCTCATTATTGAAGCAAGTTTCCAGAGAATAGATCGAACAACTTCTTATAAATCATCGTGCATTTATTTTTTGGACTACACGAGTAACACGTCGGGTTTTACTCAGTCGAGGTTACATAAAACATAAATGTACTTGTCTCCAATTTTTTTACAGCACTCATGCTGTTTTCACGGTTTGATTTGACTACTTTTTGTGCACTGTGAACTTGAAAAAAATTCACAGGACATGTTACGACACAACTATTATCGTTAATTCATTTTTTTGTTCGTTCCAAGAAATACACATAACTATTCTTGGCGTTTCTCGGCCAACTTCTTTTTTCGACCTTAGCATCATCAGCAAAAACCCATGACGTACCAGATCTTAACATGTTCGTATAATGCCCTTCAAATACTGTTCGATCATGATGGAAAATAGCACTATTGACTTTATATTTTTCGCCGCAAACAGTAACTACAGCGGATGGAATACCTTTAATACTAAAATTAATCTTTGAAAGTTTCATAGTTTTTTCATCTATAGATAATATTAAAAGTTGAAGAATCAAAACGCCTTGAACAGTTGATAGCGAAGTTTTTGTTAAGAGTGTTCCCATTCCGCCATAAGCATTGCACTGATGTCCTTCAATCGGATTCCACTGAGACAAACTATATATGTTCGATTAATTCCTGTAAAGTAAAAGCTTTTTTAACACGCGGAAAGCTCAAAACTAGTATATTATTTGCTTGTTCATCTGTGGTCGTATATTGACAAGCTTTACATCGAACTTTAATAATCAATTTATGTTCTACAGCATTTCGAAGTAAATCAGATTTTTTGCAGATTCCCATGAAAAATTCAGAAACGTCGTGCTGTTTTTTTTTGAATAAACGATTCTCCTACATATTCTCTTACAACGCATGAACTCACTGATTTATTTCTTTCCACATAAGACCGAAGTAAAAGAGGTATAGGATTTTCTTTCTCCTCCGAAGTCTGAAAAATTCTTCCCTAAGAGGTTTGCAATTGAAAATATATTGTATAATAGAATTAGCATAACACGAAACACCATCCGTATTGGTTAATCCGTTAATAGACCAGGAGCTCATATTTTTCCATTCACTTGGCGCTGCTTGACACTCCATAACATTTTTGGATATAGCCCAAACAAAATCTGGAATTTTGGGAGCCCATTGTTTGGCAAACTTTATGAGTGCAAGATCTGTACGAAACTTCTGTCTGAGACGATTGTATTCCCTTATAGCTAACTCACCTGCTTTTACAGAATGGGGATCGAAATTGATTAAATGTAGTCCGTCTAAGGTAGTAACACGAGAAAGACCAACATAAGTCTGTCCACAAGTGAATATAGAATTTCCTGCATTATAATTATTACCTATCAGTTTATTCGGAAAAATTTTTAATTAATAAAATAGATTTTTAGTTTCCCTACCTTGGAAATTTTTTAAAAAATTCCCTGCCTCATTGAAAGAGAAAAATATATCAAATTACGGCTAATAAAAATTCCAGATAACGCGATATTGAAAATCCAACTTACGCAGAATTAGTTTTTTTGAAAAATCATTTTATTATACATTAAAGTTGTTTTAAGTACTATACAGCCAAACAAACATGCGCGCGCATATTTTATTTCCAACTTAAATTTTACTTTGTTCGATTAAAAATCATCAACACTTTCGAATAGTCTGTTATGCGGTTACAAATTCAGCGCCATTTTCTAAATTATCAAGAATTCCATCAACGCCCTCATAAATTTCTTCTCCAACCCTATTGACTCCTGAATTAACGAGTCAGAGCAAATTTCAAAATGGACCATATTTTTTACCAAAATACATTAAGCAAACTCGTTTCTGAAAAACACGATGAACCAAGCCACAAGTCCGTAACTTCTTATCAGCAACAACGAGGAAAACTGCAAAAAACGTAAATATATATATATATATTATATAAGTGTTTCAAACCATGATTGCAATAATTTCCATCATCGACTAATTCGTAGCGTTAAACTTGGATACTGACTTACCTTGAGAAACACTTGAATCAATGGTTGTGTCTTGGCAAGAGCAACACGAAAAATGACCAAGCAGTTTGGACGGAATTCTCACAGCGAAAATCCAGAAATATTTTTTTTTTTAACTGAAATAGAATACAATTAATCACATAATGATGACTTCGTTTCTCATTCAATTTGATAGAAAACTACAAAAAAATGCATATAAATATACCTGAATCGAAATTTCATTCTCTGTAGTATCGCACCTTTCAGAACTGAAAAGTTCTAACATATTCCCAACGAGTCTGACCCAAGAATCTCATTCCCAGTATCCACTCATTTGAAGCCCATGGCTCAAGGAATACCTCCATACACTTAAGATCACGAAATCTGGACAATCAAGACTTTGAGCCATATATTTTCATGGAACGCTTGAGACTGTAAAACCGTGTTGATCAACCAAACTGAGGTCATGGAAAAAAATCACACCGTGTCCATTTGAATCAAAAGAGTTTTATCAGGAAACACCGCTTCCACTGTAATAAAAAAAAATTTTTATTGCAATTTCATCTTCATCTATACTATTAAACTGAACGAGTTTATAGGGCTTGTGGTTTATATTCTGATTGAGGATCAAATTTTGATACCTTTATCTCAGATTTGCTGGTCCGTAACAAGTTCTGACACTTTAGGAACCTGTACGCTTGGACCATTGCGACAATCTTCAAAACCAAAAATGTAAAGGAACAGCAACAGACCGCTTCCACATTTCATTAGCACTGGAGATAAAAGATTCTGTAATCAGAAAATTACTATTATATTGAAAAATTATTCTACTTACTCAAAAGCATTGTCACTGGAGCCTGCAAGTATACTCACCCGCACTTGATCTTTCTTCATTTTCTTTGCAGATCAACGTTGAACCAAACCTCAAGAAATCTCTATCCGAAAGGAACCAAAATTTTATCTCGGTCTTCTGACTGGCAGTCTTCAAGTATGAAACTTTAACGCTGTTGATTGCAATTTCATCTTCATCTCTACTATTAACTTGTGGTTTAAATTCTGATTGAGGATCAAATTTTGATACCTTTATCTCAGACAACAAAATTTTTGCTGGTCCGTAACAAATTCTGACACTTTAGGAACCCGTGGACATGGACCATTGCGACAGTCTTCACAACCAAAAATGAAAAGGAACAGCAACAGACCGCTTCCACATTTCATTAGCACTGGAGATAAAAGATTTTGTAATCAGAAAATTACTATTATATTGAAAAATTATTCTACTTACTTAAAAGCATTGTCACCGGAGCCTGCAAGTATACTCACCCGCACTCTATCTTTCTTCATTTTCTTTGCGGATCCAAAAATTTTTGTTGATCCAAAAATTCAGAATACGGACCAACTCAAGAAATCTCTATCCGGAAGGAACCAAAATTTTATTTCGGTCTTCTGACTGGCAGTCTTCTGCGTATGAAACTTTAACTGTTGAAAACACAATCTTGGATTTCGACCTCTATTTCGCTTTTTTTCATCTTTACTTTTTTCACCATTTTCACTAAACATTGTCCTGCTTTTAAATAGTCGGTGAATAGTCGGTGAAAACTGTTACATTCGCGATCTTTCTTTTACATCACGGAAATATATAGATATATACTTGTACTACAGAGAACTGTCAAACGCGATCTTTATAACCTCATTCATTTATAACAACACACCATACGTCATATCACGAAATATATATAAGTATATACTTGTATTATGGCACCAGAAAAAAAATATATAGGTATATAAAATGTATTATGGCACCAGATTTGTCACTAAAAAAAAACAAATAAACATCAAAAATGTGTGCGAAAATCCGACCCATTTTTTGATGCTATTAAAAAATAAATAATTAATATTTCTTCAACGCGTTAAGCTACAGAGTTCGAAGAGGTCGCGATCGAAAGAAAAAAAAAAATAAAAAATACGTTAACTTATAATATTCTCTGGAATACTATAGTTAATTAATTATTAAAGAAACAAATTTTGAAAATTTTCGAAAACAATTGGAAACGCTATCGCTCCGGTAAAGAGTCTCTGGCAGCAACTCGTCATGTCATGTTGTTGTTATAAATGTACTTGTCTCAGAGTCGCTGCCGCGACTCTAGATACATGAATCGCCTGTGATGAACTGCGAACACACCTAGTTCTCTGTGGACTGCTGCATATAGATTGCGTTTAGCACGTACGCAGTTTCCCCGATCGATCCAACGATCATAGATAATGGACACTTGCCTAGTTTCGAAGCAGCTTTAGCAGAGAACTTGAATTTCTAATCATCAAAAATCCACGAAGTAAATTAATAAAAAATGTAATTTTACTGAAACTAGGAAAGTATCGCGGGGTTGAATATTACGATCTTTAACGAAGGACCAGAGGGAACGAAAGCCGATTAAAAACGGTGACGAAATTGGTGGTTCAAGTATTTTTATCTCGAATATGTTGCAGCGCATCGTATGATTAAAAAATAAACTGGAAATTTACACGTGTTAAGTACAGGTACGTGCGGAAATTAAAGTTGTGATAGAGGTTCGTGCCAAGTGGCCATTACCACTTTCATACAACCAGCATAACCTCGAATCATAACGCAGACACTGACGTACCACATTTTATTACATGACTCTGTAGTATTAAAAAATAAGTAAAACTAAGCGATGCTATCTTGTCACGGATTAATCCATTAGGAAACAATAATGATATAATCAACCAACATGCAAGAACGAGTGAATGATTAAACAACTTCGAAGGTGAAATAAATGGTGACCGACAACTTAGTAATAGTATGGGAGTATAACACTATTCGATTATTTCTTTTCCCGTGACTATTCAAATTGTTTTGTAACAGTAAATATATTTCGAATACTCTCATCTACAGACTCGAGCACGAAATAGTTGTGAGCAAATAAAAAATACAATTGAAGGTTTTCCAATAGGCTCAGAGCGAATAATCGAGATTGAGGTTGCGAATGAATTTTGATTTTCCAAACTTTATATATGATGAATGAGAAATCTGTTTTATTTTTTTGTGTCGGTGGGAAAAATTCACTAATTCCTAATAAAGCTCAGGCTACGAATATCGATCGTTACTGAACACTTTGAGCTTCAAAAATCTCAGTATAATGGCCTAGTTGAATGAAGATATTCGAAGGAAAATCCTTGATGGACGTACGCTTTAGAAATTTCTGTACAACGGCCTAGTTCGATGAAGATATCTAAAGGAAAGTTCGCGATGGACGTGTGTCGAAGTTTCAAGCTCGACGAAGTTGTTGACGTCATCGTTTCACGGGTCATGGAAATTCTTGATCCGTCAGCATTTTCGGTAGCCAATGTTATATTAAACTTCTCGTGTTTAAAGTTCATGATTGCTTGTATGGGAAAGGTGTAAGACAGTATACGCTCTGTACACTGAACCTCGGAGCGAGAGCTCGCTCCTCTATCTTTCAAAGAATAAATATTGACATTGGCGATGCTCCATCGGTGATATATTTTGAGATTAAAAATACCGTCGTGGATAGAACCGAGATGAGAATTTAGTGAAGGTAGTGAGGAGAACGCCCGGGAGAGCAACGGAGAGAGAAAGAGAAAGAGAGAAAAAGGGAGTGTTAGTAGTGAAGAACCCAACAAGGACGCGGATTTTGAGTGGTTTTTTCTCGAGCAGCAGCTGGCTCCACTAGCGATGTTGGTTGAAGGTGAACGCAGGGTGTTATATACATATACATAAAGAGTTATACGAGAATAGAAGCACAAGGAATAAAAAGAGAGGATAAGAGAGAGATAGAGGAAGAGGGTGGGAGCGAGAGCGAGAAAGAGCAAAAACTCTATCTATGTTAGCGACGTCATTTTTCCGATCAGTCGAAGAGGCCGCGAAAGCTTTTTCCTTCTATATCTGTGACGATTCCTCTCGTTCTACGATCACAGACGACGAATCACGTGCAAATTTTTTCAATATATTCTCGTTATAAAAATGTATGAGGTCCCCGACATTTCGCGTAGGCCAGAACTCAAACTCTCCCTTCTCTCTCTCTCTCTCTTTCTATTGTTTCGGGATAGCTTATGCAAGAGGGTTTAATGTATATAGATTCGTAACAAGTAGGGAAGACCAACAGAAATGAGTTCAGGAAACCTCTGGTGTGTGCACCACCCAGAACTCGTTAGATAAGGATAAATATGGCACCCACAGATCTCCATCAAGTTTTCTCAATTCTCATATTTCTATAGTATTTTATAGAGACGCTCTGATGCATTGAGAATATATTTTTCTTTCTTCATTAAATATTTCATATGCTGACTGAACAGTCACGAGAGTAAATTACGAAGAAGATTGGTAGATTGTTGCCACGTACACAACAATATTCTTGGAAGAATATGAAACTTCTAACGAAGGAGAAGGAAGAATTTTGAAATAGAATTACATTGTCAACGATTTTCTTCTACATCTGTTATTATTGAGAAAATCTAGACGTTTAAATAGTTTGACATTTGCACTGATTGGACGGGGGGATCCTGACCGGTGAAATGATTAGATTTTCATCGGAAAATGTATTACCTGGAAATAAATTAATTCGATCAGCTATAAGGTCACATGAATTTTATTTGACTCGAATCCACATAGTTATGGACAGTTATTGCCTCGAAAAAGTACAACGATGGTGAAACAAAGGTCATAAAACTATGCAGTATCACGAGGGAATACGTACTTTTGTGATTTAAGACTGAAAAAAAAGTTGGTCAAGTAACGATTGCGGAACTTCTCGAATACAAACGACGAGGTTTTTTTTCTAGACACCACAAAATAAAAAGTACAAGTTTCCTCGTCTAGTAGAATTTACCGCAATGAGATAGATGGGGTTGACCCAAAAATGGAATGCGTAAATTTAAAGTTGAACTAACGACGTGGCTTTTCTATGCTGCCACTGTTCCACTGCGAAACGCACAGAGCCAAAAGTTACATACGCTCCATTGAATTAGTTGATCCAATCGGCTGATTCGGTAGTAATTGAATTAGTTTCACCGATGCTCCCGCTGGCGAAGTTTAGTAGCTAAGCGACCGTCATAAAACCTTCGTTGTATTTTAACTTGTCGCATAAAACTCGAATATACATCCATACAAGTTTGCTCGAATTAACAAACGTTATTCCAGCTGTGATTTTCGATTCTATAGAAATATGATCATCATTCGTTGAACTAAGGCACTGAAGAGATGAATTTCATAAAATTCGATGCAAAGCAAATTGAACAACGGAGCTGAACTAATAGAAATAATAATCATTATCCACCAGCTCGGAATTTGATCTGAACCATTTATAACACTTTTTGAATGAAATTATGTGTTGAAAAAACGAATATCAGAGCTCCTCGGCCTCATAATTAAAATATTGCAAACCTCGCAGCTTTCTATGGCTCGTTTTCAACCCATCACGTGTTTCTTTATTGCATCCGTTTGTAGTTTGAAACTTTGAGCTGAAAGCTCAAAGCTTATTAAATTTCCCAGATGCATTGAATAACGAAGTCAAAAAGAGGGAGTGTCGCTTGATATCAGAGGGGGATGTAACACACAGGCAATAGCGGATAGTGGAGAAGAGACAAAAAGAAAGAGAAAAGCAGGGGGAGAGCTTATCGATAAAACTGTTAAAGGCATACCCCGTTCAGTTCGTACCACGATATTTTATCACTGATATAGGGGATTGGCCTGAATCAGATGACAAATTATTCCACTAGCGATAAATCCTTCGAGGGTTGGTGAAACGGCGCTCGCTCTTGGCTCCGAAGGGCTGTTTTGCTACGTGTATTCCACAGAAACCTGAGCTCAACGAGACTCGTCTCAAGCTCGTCATCTTCGTCTGCGTCATCCTTTCCGCCTCTTTCAAACGATCTTTCGTACCCCCTGATGTAGTCTTTCCTTCGGAGACAATATCGAGCGAGATTTTCGGTCAAGATTGACATTTGACGTCAGAAAGCAAAGAAAAAGGAAATCGATTTCAATGCTCACCGCAGTATCCCCATGAACGTATAATTCTCGAACATTACACGAGGAGAAAAGTTACACTTTTGTTTCCGTTACGACGTCCGCAGGATTTTATTATTTGAAAATTTTCAGTTTCCCTGGAATATAATTACTGCAAATATATACCTTTTTACACACTAATTAATAAATTCGTGGTACCCGTACGCGTGGCACGTTCGTCTGCAACCCTTTTCCTACACCCTCTCCTTCGCCCTGCTGGTCTCCAATTTCACATGTATTCTGGAAACTTGTGAGGCCATTTATTTCACAGCACAATGTTTCACTCGATCCACTTGGTATTATGAGCACTGGAGCGACGCGCTCCTGCTTTCAAACCTAGAGCTCTTTACTACACACACGAGCGTATAATGCACTTCTGCTCTTTGGGTACAGAGTCGCATTGTTCTATTTTTCCCTTCTTTACGCTACTTTACGCTACTATGAATCTTGTATGGCTAACTGAAAATTTTCCCCTTCACCCAAGCCGTTTATTCGTAATGGTGTTATTCGAGGGCCGGTCCAATTTTGAATGCGACGTATATTCCATTTTCGGGGATGAAAGCACCATCATTCACGGAAAGCACTCACTATCTTTCTTTTTCTACCCCCTTTTATCACTTATATCAGCGCAACTGGCTTTTTTTCTGGTTTTAGCCCCAAAGAAAATTCATGATTTATAGAGTATACGTTTTACGCATCGAATACAGCAACGAACGAAGTGGCCATTTTTTTACTCTCTTGGCTCGTGTAATCTTACACTGAACTTTGCTCTTTTGTGTGGTTCATCTGCTCACTGTTTCGTACTCCAACTTTATTCTACTTTTTATCTATTTTTTTACGAACCCGTTTTTAATACTTTTTTTGTTATACAGATTGTACGCAAAAGATTGCATCTTCATGATGACAGATAGAAACGTTTTGGCATTTCAGTTTATTGGACCAGTGAGAGTGAGGAAGCGCGCGAGAGTCACTTGTGGCGAAAGGAGCCAGAGATGCAAATCGTGCGGTGCCTTTCACCGCGTCTCTCCCTTCGTTTACATTACTGAAGCTTTATCCTCATATCTCATGCTTCAGCTTTTCGCTGTAGATTAGAAGCAAAAAGTTGGAAAAACGGAAAAATAATAACGTGCCACGCTTGCGTATTTCAGCCTCCATCCCAATGTTATACTCCTATAAACTTGTTTTTATGTCAGTTTTGTTTGTGTATTCACTCATATTTATTTGGTATAGAAGTTTCCTTGCTTTTCACCTATTGGACGAAGGGATCTTTTGGGACATGCAGGCAAAACGAGATGAAATATGCTCAAACAGAATGGGCTTTCTTTTCACCATGATTGCGTAGCTGTAAAACTCTCTTCTATTTGTTCCTATTGGTGGAAATCCTTCGAGATTGGTCAACAAAAAGGCAGGCGTTGTGCGAGTACATTCGATCTTATTAAGAATTACGACGACGCTGAACGTAATAAAGCAGAGGGAACGGTATAAACAAGATATTTTATGGAAAAAAAAAAAAAAAAAAAAAAACAATTCCACGATTCCCCAACGTCAGGTCGGAGTTAAACGAAGGAAATTGGGTACGGAAATTCGAAAAATAGTGTATTTCAAACGAATAAAAAGATTTCCATAATTTTTCATTAGTCAAACCCATCAATGGACATAAACGAATTGAGATTGCTATCAATACCAAAAATGGGGTCGAGCATCCACTTACTTTTGCTATTGCGCTCTGCTGAGTTCCGCATAAGCCACAAGTATGAGTAGATAAACAAATTCCTTCGTATTTTACTTTATGGCTGCCTCGCATCCTCCTGTATCTTCCTTCATAACTGAAAGATCGTTCAGCTCTTGGAAAAAAATAGGGCTACCGTTACCACCAAGATTTCGAGTAGTGAAAGTTTTCGGAGTTCCAATAAAGCAACGTTAATTCGCATACAATTCGATTGAGAATGATTCAAACAATATAAGTTTCGATCCGATTGTTAGAGCAATTCGAGGGAGTGCATTTCAATTACAAGAATACAGATACTAGGCACGGATGGATATACATATATGTACAATTGAATTGATACGCGAAAGGTAGAGTCGGAGAGAGGTTGCACGTGCATAGCATGTACGAAGCAAAGTTCCCACAATCTCGGAGATACAGGATGTATTGTATAAGTACGTGGTTATATTTCTCTTTCCTTCTCCACCCCCTTCAAAGTCGGGGATTAAACTCGTCCTCTGTGCTTTCGGAGCATGAGAGTTACGTATCCAGTAATACGAATACCGCGTAGTAATCCCGGGAAAGGATTATCGGCGAATAGAAGGTAGACTCGACTCTATGCCTTGTCATTTCCGTGTGTATGTGTGTCTGTGCATTTATGTGAATGTGTATGCCTAGATGGGTATATTACGGCACATCATATTAGCTCCTCGCCGCATCTGTGGAGTCCCTCCACAACGTTTTCAAATCTCAGAGAACGGCACTATCTTTTGTAGTCCTACAAAGTACCTTATCCTTCAGTCGCAGCGTTCGACTATCTTAGTCGCGTTTCCACTCGTAGCTCTCGCTAGTTTCTCCAAATTCTCGTTAAAATTTTCCCCTCCTTTTTACTCAATTTTATGTGGCCCCATTATTTGAATCGGTAGCTTCTTATGGGACACCAGAAAATTGAATTCAGTTAAAACTTCCTTACGAAACATGGACTTTAATTTGCAACCTTCGAGCACGATTTCTCTGATATAAATTCCCTCCCGGTTTCCAGTATACGATCCGACCGCTGAGGAAATGGCGAAACATTCCACATATACCTAACGTATAAATTGACCGGTGTGAAACCCACTTCCGAATATCTAAATACGTCTTGCAAGGAGCAGCCGACTCGATCTGATGAAATCAAACAAATATTTTCGGAAATTCTGGAGAAAAAACAACTTTACAATATTTTATTAAGCGAACTTCGAGCAATCGAAAATACAATAAATACGTTTCATAATTTCTATGATTTGAAATCATGCCAAAGATGGAGTTCATACGCCCCAGGCAGTCCTCTGTGCTACCTGCGACTACGTAGCAAAGATGATATATCAAAGGAATTATCATTCATGATTGTACGTATTTCGGTAGTTACCGTAAGTAAAGATTTGTGATAGCAGTGTTTGAAATATTTGCCAAAATAATCTCAATACTATTTGCTAGAATAAAAATGCATTTATAGACGGCTGAATGAGAGGGTTGGAATCACTGATGTTGAATATAATCATAGTTCGTTGAAATACTTCGGACGTATGTGCGATCCGTGTTTATTGTATCACATTTCTCCTACCATGTTCCTCAGTAATGTGTTGCACAAACAAACGCGTTCTAAAAGCGGTGTCAGTGGATTCAGTAGAAATGCAGCAAATCAGAGTGCGAAGATGCCGGGTGAAACTATCTTACATCGTCACGTGAGGTGGAGTCGTTGCTCGGGCGAAACATGGCAGTGAGTTTGTGGATGAGTTGAAGCTTAGGATTGAGTAAACACAACCGTCATTGCTGAAGCGCGTCTTTACTTCTTGTTCTCTTGAATGCTTTGACAAACAGCACAATTGAGACATGCTGGTAGACACGTACGGTCCGGATAGGGGATTCGATAAATTGAAAGAGCGCGAAACTGCAGTTTCATGTTTTTAAACGAAGTAACAAACACAATTTTCGCCCGAGTACGGTCAGTGCATTGAGACTTTATTTTTTGCTCGAACAGTTTGATTAAAATGTGAAGTAAAAGTTGATATGATACCTCTCGGGAGAGATTCGCTCGATAGTGATTAAAAAGATAGCGCACACCGATGCATTTCTCATTCGACGTATTTTGTTTGAAACAGGTTTTGATTTTTTTTTCAAACTTCATCGTTTTTTTAGAATTCTCATATCGCGAGGCTGAAATTGCGTGCTGCAATCAATGGTCCCGGATTTCTGTTCCAGTGCGGTAAGTTCACTTTAGTGCATGAGAAAAAAATAGCAATAATTTTCGAAGTAAACTGTCAGTTCCCTACTGTTCTGGGATTTGGAAAAATAAAAATACAAAATTTCATGGAAAAAGAACTGAAAAATAACCGAAATTTAATTTCGACATAGTCGACATGGTTCCAAATGTCAACGCCCTTATTATGGACGGACCGAGGAGCACATTTATAAACACTGAATTTTTTCAACTACAGTAAATGGTTGAAAATGCCTTTATAAGAAGCATTAAAAAAACTCTCAGTTACGAAAAAAAGCACTGTGAATTTTTTTCTAAGCTTGTAAGAAACACGCTGAAAATAGCGATCGATATTTTTAAAGTACTCCACGAGACCTCCCCCTTTAAGAGAAGACATACCGACACGTCGTCTTGTTGCTATGGACCCCAATCTTTTTTGCTTTTGTCACTGCGTCACGCTGTCTTTCTACGCCTAGACTCCTAATATTCGCCTAAATTAAATTCAACCGACACATTCATTTCTTAACCAGCCGTGCGCCCGGAGAATCATCCGGAGCTCATTCTCGGCTCTTTCCCGTCTCTCTTTTACGCATTTGAGTTTGTAACTTCGTAGCTGTATATTTCCTGTCCTTTGGGAAGAAGATTGGCGTCGTACAGAACCCGTGTTATACTCGCGGTTCCTTTTGAAAGTCACACGGGGATTTGTACGTAAACTCCTTAAAGTTTGCTGCAGAGGGTCGAGTGTCATACGTGAACGACTGCACCCTCTGTTAAACATTTCTCTTTGGTGCGGTTGAAGTAAAGGCTCGAGCGTTTGTGTGCACACTCACGCTCGTCCTCCTAATTCTGCATAAATGAGGCTTCTCTTGGCTTGGCGTTATGCACACTCAATGTAAATAAGGAAGAAATGCCGTGGATTAAAATCGTCACTTTAACGTAGATGAACGAGTCGTTTGCCCGTGGCGCGGGCATTCTTATGAGGATTCTTTCCGGCCCATCTCCCTATTATTATGATTTTTCTTCGCTTTTCTCTCTGGCTCTCTCTCTCTCTCTCTCTCTCTCTCATCTCCGTATTCTACACCTGAGTACCATTGAACCTCGTTCCTTTTCGTCGTCAGAGAAAATGCTCGAGGGATGCAATATTCCGCGTTACTCTGCGATCTTGGCGTCAGATATCCTACTGAAAAACACAAAGAACGATCGAAAGAAAAAGAGAGAGAGAGAAATCCAACAGTACGTGAATAATGGAAATGAGAACTAAAATTGAGGGACCTCAAGTTGGAAACGTTAATAGTAAGAAAAATCGGTTCAACGATTTCATCTTGATTCTTATTTCGTTCAATTTCTACCAACTCATCGACGATTATATCTACACACATTTTATATCGTTATGGAGGGAGATCGTTGATTGGAATGTTATGAATGGCTGCCGCACTGTTTCTAGGAGTTTTCCCACTATTTCAGTTCAATCAGTTTCTCTACTGGAGATAAATCAAGCAAAATGGTGGAATTTAATAACTTTTTTCATCAACTGTACAAAAAAGCCTGAAAAGCACACTTTTCAATTGCTTCCTTTCAACCGACACATGGGACCAAAGGCTAATGATAGTCCGAGTTTGATGTTTGTTTTTTCTCCTTTTTTCTTTATTCGGTACAGCTTTCAGAGCATTTTAAAATCCATATCCCGTGTTGCTGGCGTTGCCTCCGTTCATTCGTGTTGCATATTTACCCTGTGGCTGTATACCACCTCGCTGCCAGCAGAGATTGCGTTAACTCCGAGGCCCAAGTGTACTACACTGCTTAGCCTGCAGCTTTCACCTTTTGTCGAGCAAAAGTCTTCCTTCTTTTCTCCGCTTTTTCATTTAATTTTTCGTTTCTTCGTGCTCTCATTCCGAAACTTTTCATCGTCAATCTCAAGATTTACCTATGCCACGCTACGCGTCTCATGTTTGGTCGTCGTTGTCTCGATTCGTCGTAACTCGAATTTTTTTCTCGCCAATTCCCTCGGGTTCATTCTCTTTTTACGTACTGCAGACTTGTAGATGCTCTCTCTCTCTCCGTGACATTGTATGTACCAACATAATTCTTCTGTTGATGAAATCTTGGACAAAAGTGGCATTCATCTTTGTATTTCTCTTATTCATATAAAATTTCTAGGTTTTTTATAAGGAGCACACGAAACCCAACGATTGTAATTCAATTTTAACCGCAATGTTTACGATATTCGGAATTTACGACTCCTCTATTTTTGTGCTACTTCGGATAATAATTTTCGTCCCTTAGAAGGCTCGACTGATAGTTCATTGGATCAGCTTCCCATGAGCAGATTGTTGACTAACAAACGCATAGGTAGCAACATGACGAGTGAATCTTCAAGTTTTCACGAAGAATCTTACCTTAGTAAAATGCACCATTTAAGGGTAATGAAGTTGCCAATATGATTGGATAGCGGCAGTGACGTATTTATGTCAGTGAGCATTCGGTGGCCTTCGATCGACCTGATCACGTGATTTTCACTGCTCAGCAGTGCACTACTTACTGAGAGTTTCAAAATGTTTTTTATTTTTCTGTCTCCTTTTTTCTTACGTTTCTCTCATATTCTCTCGACCTTTTTCTGTTCTTTTTATACGAGTGTCCATACGAAAATAAGGGCTAGAGACACGTAGAAGAGGAGCATACAGCCAGAAGGTATCTCTGCTCTCTCGTTGTCACTGATGGTATGGGTAAGTGCACAGTACTCAAGAAAAGCTGGTATAATACCAGTGCGAGTCTTTCTCTTTCTCTCCAGCTCTGTTACACTTCTATCTTCAGTTGCCATTCCTAGTCTCCTCACGTGGCCAAGGAATAAAGCACTGGTCGTCGCACAGCGATTGTATCCTGAAATGGCAAAACTTCTGAAGTGCAACTTTCGCTCACTACTACATCGCTGCTTGCTTTCATCCTTGAATGCATCCAGTTGCCGAATTATTGTGACAGAAACTGGGTGGAAAAAATTTCATAGTGTGAAATTTAATGAACGGACAACTGACATATGCTTGGGATATCTACATTTGGATCTTTCAGAAATTAGATCATTAAGGAATCGGAATAAAAATGGTTAAATCAAGAAATCAGTGATGAGAAGTAAATCCAATAAGACTGCGTCGATTCGTAACTGAGGTTGTTTTCTTTCGCTATTGATTCCACTGTGAAATATGATTCGGTACTATTTTCAAACGCTCGAGCTAGGAATCCGTCATTACCCATAAACGAGTGGTACGGGAACATTGCCGTATAGTTTGTATTTCAACAACAGTCATCAGCATCTTATTTTCTGGTTCTCGATCTATTGTTTCCTCTTCTCTATTGTTTTCATTTCGCAGCGTGATGGAGATGTTTTAAGAAGGTTCTCAAGTTCAGTATAAAATAGAGAACAATGTATAGATGTCGTGACTCGTGGTATGAAAGGGGTGAAAAATCCGGACATGGTGAGAGTAGAGGAAAGCTCGGAAGAAAGCATTGAAGAAGTGGATGAAAGGGGAAGAGAAGAAAAATGAATCAACGAAGTGAGAGGGTATAGGCGGGGATCGATCGCTGAAGTTAATTTGATCGTTTTGGCCAGGAGAGGAAAGCCAACGGCAAAACCCAGCTGATTTACGAGGTTACGACGTCTTTCCCTTCGGTGGCAGCTCTCAATGTTCACTATCCGAATCGGCGAATACCGACTGCCTGACTTCGGCACTTCGTTTTAATTTCGCCCTCGAACGGGCACGGCCCGTTGCTGCTGGTCTTGGCGACCAGCAACTGAACCCCGGAAAAGGTCGTGACCGAAACTGCTGTGGCCTTTTCCAACGGTTCTTTCAGTATTGGAGCTTGAAATCGTCGTGGAGAAAGGCAATAAATATTCCCCATGTGTGTGCTTCAAAATTTATTTTACAACGGGGAAGATGAGACGCGGTTAATGGTCCGAACTGAAAATTGTGCCTTCTCAAGCTGGCAAATAATATCTGGCTATGATCGAATGCAGCTCGATCTTATAAGTAGAACAATATTTCCCTATGGTACGATCCAATTTCAGACATCCTCTGTGTACGTTTCGAGCAAGTGAAAAAAATTCATCTGGTCCAGACCTTCGTCTCTGATGGTGTCCTTTTTTTCCACCACCCTTTCTCAAGTGAGCTAACAACACATAAGGATCATTGGCCATCCGTTTGAATACTGACGTTAAGTAATGGATTGCAGGTCAAATACAGGCTTCGAACTCAGCTATCACAGCGCAAAGATATCTATGCTAAATTCTCATAATGAATAATTAATTTATTCCACGCTTTACATATGTCCTGTTTCACCCGTAAGAATGAAACAATCGATCTTTGTTGTCCAGTATTTCACTGGATTTTTTCTCTCATCGTCACGACACATAAAAATTTCAATGAAATTTTGCATTCAGATGTAGAAATAAGTGCACGAATGCATTTCCAATTACAGCTTGAAAATGTTGATCATCGCGCTAGAAAAATTCACGTGACCATTGATAAAACTGAAACCCTTTGATATGTGGAGTCAGAAAGTACAGGAGAAATAAAAAACAACTGACAGCGTTGGGAATTTTATTTTCACTACTTGTGCAGGTTCTCAAGTGTTAGAAAAGTTCAAATGAACCTATTAGCATTTATTGGTGAATTTTAAAGACTTCAATACCGCGAGCATGACTGCTTATTCTACTTTCAATAAAATTCCAACCTCTGTTGAATAACTATCTTGAGAATAATTTCGTGTTAGAGTGTGAACTTCTACAGTTATTATGTTAAACTTCAGGGACGAATGGATGTGTCAGGTCTCTGGATACCTATTGGACACTTTCTCATTTCTCTAACACGCACCAATCCCTCTTATCCCACGTCTCACTTAACCCACTGGTACATTTAGACAATGAATAAAACGATTTTGACTGTAGTAGCGTCCGCGTCCGCGTCCGCGTCCAACTCCATTTGAATAATTCATTTCGTTGCTACGGCTCGCGTCCATTATCACGAACTTTTGCGGATTGAATTCGGGGCTTCAGCACTACAGCACCATGCAACTGTTCTGCTGTAATGCTCGACGTAGAAACAAACCGTACTTAACAAACAGCGTGTCCTTTCTGTTCACTCGTCGTGAACAGTCATTGAGAACAAGAAAAACTATTTTCCTTTCTCATTCAAATGGAATTCCGTATTTGCTTTTTGTTGCTGGTTACTCGATCAGTCAACCAGTACCAGGGAAAATTTTATTTGGCATACGCATTATCCGAGGTCTACGAGTAGTATAAATACAAAATGAATGAAAAAGAAAACAACTAAATGAGCTTGTACAGAGCTTAACTTTATGTATTCGATCACGATATGAAAATAGCAGAATTTCATATACTTTTCACCGCAAACCCAACGAAGACATTCTACCAAGCTCAGGTGACAGTGGCCTCAGAGTTATATGAGACAGGACAACACGAAGAAGGATTAAGAGAAGTACGGCAACGGGAAGTGAAGAGTGGTGGTTGTAGTTTTGTTTCTGTGCGAGCAAACGGGTCACTTCCGGCCTAGCTCCCTGCTTCCGTGTCCGTTTCCGCTTACCGTTTCCGGTTTTAATACCCGCTGGACAGCCACCGTCTCTGGTTGCTTACTGGGTGCACATCTGCAGGCTGGTAGGGTTATATTGACTGCGGTAGCCATTTCAAGGTTGGCTTCATCGTCTAAATGGTGTCTCCATCATTTGCATTTTCCTTTTGCATACTAAAGGGATGGGAGTCTTGTTATGGCAGAATATCGTGCTGATGGGTGTGGACCAGCTACCAGTGTTGACAACGCAAAATAGGGAGGGCAGACAGAAATGTTGGCGGATGTAGTTCGAGCACAAATTGTTTTACTAATGTATTTCATGTATGATATGTTCACCAGGGTGGTCCTTACGTGGGGTCGACATTTTTTTTCAAATATCCCCCTCCCCGCTGGTTCGATTCCAAATCACTAAAAAAGACACCACGAAAAAGCTGGGGTCAGTGTGGGCTTTCTCGTTTGGACTTTCTTTTTCGTCGCCGTTTTTCGGCACCTTCGTAGTAGTGATTTTACGTCCTGAAAATCTATCGACAAAGGGATAATGTGCGGAAAAATTCAGCGAATCATCGCGCAAATATTTCCAAGTGCATCCAGCACTCACGTGCTTCCTACGTGTTCCTTTAGTCGTAACAATTTATACGAGTGCTCGTACTCTTCAATTTTTTACACTATTTCGCTGCATAGTATTCGCGCGAAAATTTCGCACTGCGATAGTCAAGTAAAACGGACACCGTGTAGTCTGGCTTCGAGAATCTCCTACGTCATTGCGAACTCATCGATGTCGAAGAGTCCACAAGTCGAACACTCTGTAAGATATATGAGAACAGGGTAAAATCCTCGTGTTACAAGCCCGTTGAATGCAGCCATATCTCCTATATTTTTCTTGGCGAACAAATAAAAGTAAATTATATGCCAGCTCGAAGAGAGAAGCCAACGCTGAAGTGCGCAAGAGCGCCATCGCTGATATAGTCGCATGATGACGTCAGTGGTTGTAGCAAAACATTGTACCTACTGCGCGACCTTTTAGGAAGATTGACGAGTACCAACGCTTATAGATGTTTGTACTCAACATAACACTGGTCCAGAAATTACGATGAAGATTTCGGAGCACGCCGTGAATAATCATGAGCTGACGTTGAAATTTTATCTTCGGGAAATGAAAACTCAGTAAGTGGAAATAATAAAGTCATACTATTAAAATGGGCCTCGACTCAAAAAATAACTGAGTTCTTTGTGATCACAAGTATGTACAACAATTACAGTATTTACGGTTTTTGTATCACTCGTCTCTCAATGATTGACAATAAGGGAGCAAAACGTTATTGGAAGACCCGGGAACAGTATTACGAATTATCATTGAGGTAACAAATCCTCGTTTATGACAAGGTAAAAAAAATATTGCAAATTCAAGTACCGCTTGATCACGTAAATAAATTCCAATCGTTTAACGAGGTAATAATTCAATCAATCATTGATCCGATAATGAAAATTTAATTTGTGTTAATGGACACTCTCAATACATTCAGTTCGAAGTGGAAAATTTTTATTGAATTTTTTCTAACGAATTGATTTTTCGATGCTGAACGTATGAAATAAACTTGGAATATAAATTTTGGATTCTCGCATATTTCGTTTGAAAAACGTTAAATGCAAGGCATTGGCATCATTTGATGTAATTTTCAATCGAATCGTTTGGAGTTTGAATTCTCTAGAGATATAAGGTACCGAGATGTTTATGGTAAGCCGGATGTTTACGATTATTCACTCGTTTAGTCTGAAAAGTGGTTAATTGAATATTTCCGGAGAAGGGGTGAAAACCGCAAGGTACGAAAGAGAAGTGAATAGCGATGAAGGGTTGGAAGGTAATCTAGTTTGCCCAGCCACTGTAAAGTGAGCATCGATGGAAGAAAAAGTAAGAAAAGAGAAATTGGAATTTCGCTTCGTAAATATCATTCCATCTCTTTCTCTCTTTTTCCATTGCACAATTTACTTTGAGGCTGGTTGTCGAATGAGAAGCGCAACCGACGCTTGGCAGTCGGGGATATAAAAAACCCCATCCATGGGGGGATACGAGTGGGGAAGGGATGGGCCTGTACGCCTCGGGTCTTTAATATTAACGCCGAGGCCAACTTTTAAATTAAAAGTCTGTCCACAGACCGGCTTTGGAAAAAGTTTATGCTTATTCACGAAAAGCTCTCATCCACAGTAGTGGGCTTGATATAAAGGGAAAAAAGTATCGAAACGAAGACAGAAAAAGCGGAGCAAATGGAAAAACCCTATACACGTACATACATATGCGAGAAAGAGAGTGACGGAGAACAAGATAGCGTGTCAAACTTCTTCCTCTTCTTCTTCTTGTTTTTTTCCCTCGTTTTTTCATTGTTTTCACAATTTCCAATGCGACGGCGTAATTATTTTCTCATTTCGGCAAGACTACTTGGAAGTTTGTTAGTCTTTTCAAGTTAATCGCATCCGAAACTAGTACTTTTTCGTCAATATTCTCGGTTCAAGCCACCGAACCTGCAGTCAATGCATCTATAAATAATCTATGCAAGGGCCACGGTCCGTGACCCAAACTAATAATGGTAACTACCCGTATTTGTAGTGAACTGGGCAAAATGATTGATGATCACGTTATCCAAAGAAATCTTCAGTGTTTCAATTTCCGCTTGCAGGATTAGTGATATTAATGGATGCGAACGTCCGGAACACGTGAGGTCGTCGTCTTTTTTCTTTTTCTCATTATTACTATTCCAATAACACAGCAATGGTATTGCGAGCAAATGAACCCGCGAAATGTACATTTACTGTTTAGGCGCAGGTTCGACTGCCATTACGCGTACGGAGCAACTGAAATGCAAGGGGCATTCTGCACGCTTTTCGTTATTTATTAGCCATATAAATTAATTATTATTTGCATCGACTGTGACCATGGTTACTGATTACACTAGTGCAGAACGGGATTTCATTACTCCATGGATAACATTTCAGACGTGAATTATTAGGTCCAACATTGCGGAGAAAATTTATATTGTAATTTGGAGAAATTGAATGTTTAGCAATTCAAAACTCCTAACTACCAAACGAATATGCTGAGTAAAAATTAGTCAGAAGCTGATGTCTTGGCCAGATTTTCGCAGAAGCACGTCCCCAAGACTTTGTTCGTTCTCGGAACTTTTTCTTCCAGTCTCGTTGACACTCTTGCCGAGCCTTCCAATTGTTTTTTCAAACCTCCGGACCCACGGATACGTTTTCTGGTCGAGGCGAGCAAGGCTTCCAAGAGATTGTCACGGTTTTTATTACGGTCTGATATTATTTTATCAAAAGCGAATTTACTAAACAAGAAAATTCTACCAAAGCTATTAGCCGGGGCCGAAGAAGGTAACTTAGTTTTTGCACAACTCGAGTGGCAATTCCTTTCACATTTGTGACACGTTATAGCAAGGCGAACAATCGATCTCGTTCACCTCAAACAGTCGGTCTGCATAGGCCCTGCTCAGATAAGAGCGACGACTCGCAATATAAAAGAGTCAGCTAATAGAGCAGAGGGCGAGAATTGCTCCGGTAACGACGATGGATCGGCGCGCTTGTGTGCACCCACAGCTAACGGCAGTTCCACATGGACATATGGTACCATATTTGCACTTAGGTGTCGTGCACACGTGGGTGTCACACGCACACGTATGAAACGACGAAATGAGAGCAGACACAGTGAGTATGTAAACAAAGGATATAGCAATAGCGGTTGGCAAGGTTCTTGTGGATTTTCCACGAGAGGGGAATTGTAGTGACGAGTCGGGCATCGAAGTAGGATAGTGGGGGGTTGAACTCGGGCACCGAATAGTCGGTGTACAAAGTACTATTTTTTCGATAAAGTATGGCTAGTTTCCTTGAGTGTCGATTGACTGTGTCGCATATTTCTGTCACAAAATGGATGAAGTAGTGGTAAAAAGTGTGGTGACGAAATCAAAATTTAATTCTTGTGAGATTTTCATCTTTAAAGAGAGATTTGGGAAGTGACTGCTCGCTATTCAAAGTACAGTATTCGACGAGTACAAATGTGACGAAAGTTTCGTTCATCGGATGAACGAAAACTTACTTACAATTTCGCGTACAACGTTAACGTTTTGAGCGAACTACCATTGTTACGAATTCATGAATCTTTGAAGGGATCATCATTAAAACTGACAAATGAGAGCGCCCTCGACCTCGCGTTTCTACCTCTATAAGTTACTAATTGCAGATAAATCCGGTTCACGGAACTGCAGCAATCTCGTGACTAGTAGTGACCAAGCTCAGGTAGAGATAAGTGTAGGGTTATCACCCAAAGGCACCTGTGAATGAAGTCTCTCGTAAGAGACGAACGTTTCAAAGGAATAGAACCGTTTGAACGAGGACACGGTGGGACAAGTGACTCTGGAGAATTGAGGATGAAGAAAATGCTGCGAAGGGTGATTACGTGAGCTACGGGCTCGTGGGGTTATAACTCGACTTCAGCAATAGCCAGCGTATCGAGTTACATTGCATAGAATTTAGAACGTTGCAATTCTCAGTCAGTTTACCTCTGCCCTTTGTGGCAGTTGTTCAGTTGGTCAATCCTTTTCGTTTCAAGTATACTGATTCGAGTTAAGCTTTCGCCCTTTCTCATATACGAGCAATTCTATGGTTCACCAATTTGCAAACGAGATCCGTGCCATTGCAAAGTGGGTTTAAAAAACTAGAAGACTCCAGATGACGTCACATCCAATGAAACCTTGAGGAAATCCGAAGGACCGAGTTTTCGAAATTTCTGGATTTCTCCCAAACCCCAACGAGCAGTAAAGAGCGAGAGGCGAAAAACGTCAGGTCTGGGTAGTACAGTCCATAAAATGGAAGGATGCAGCCAAGTTTGGTGAAGAGCCAAAAGCGACGGTAAAGAGATCTCCGTGGCAAGAGTAGAGGTCTCATAAGGGCTTGAAACCTGAGGTACTTACTCCTTGTTTAACTTCCTGTAAAAATAACTAGCTCTCAGCGGCTGGTCTGTCCTCAGGGCTCTCTCACATTTAAACGAAAAGACGATAGTACAGGAAATCCTCTTCCATCTCTCAATAACCTTCTGCAAATTTTTTTATTTTCGATAGTTGTAAAAAAACTTACTCGTGACACTGTTCTTTCAGTCTGTCTACTTTTTCGAATGTTTTACACTAAATCCCGCAACGCGATTGAACGGACTTTATTCGTTCCACGCTTGTTGTAAGCTAACTTTTATTCATAATAACTTCAGCCTATTTTTTTACATTCCTAGGGTACTTCTTAAACTTTTCTGGGTTAAATCAACTGGATGGAGATTTCTAGTTACATACGAATCTAATGGACAGGAGTTTAGCTAGTGTTCTCTTGCAATTATATTCCAGGTATCAGAAATTTTTTTCTTTCTTTGGTGCAGCTTAATCGAAATCGTCCAAAAAACTTCTTCAACATTTCTTCTGTAATTACCCAAGATAAAACAGAATTTTTACGAGAAATCGATCTAATTTCGAGCGTGTATCCCTGGCCATGTAAATACGAACAGAAATACCCAATTTTCCAATAAATAAGAGGATATTCGTCATAGCAAAATACAATTGGAAACGTTGATAGATGGGCATAAGCACATCCACTGGAACACACAATTTACGTCGTACAATGTGTTATCTTGGAGTGTTGGTGGGCTTCTACGTACAGCGTTGTTGACTCAAATCACCCAGGAACACACTTGGCAAATACATAGACTTCCAAAATGTTGAACGTATGAGGATTTCTCGTCTGGTTCATACCCACGCGTGTGTGAACATGAACTACCGAAGTATCTATGTACCGTTCTGTATGTGAGCCCGTAAATGTACAGTGCCTACCACGTGACTTGTGTGAAATATTCTTCGGAGAATATACACAGACGCCTTGGACAATGAGCGAAGAGCAAAATCGAATAACACAAGCGCTGCCTTCTCTTTCGGCTTGTTTGCACCACACGTTATCCCGCTTGTCTCTTTAAAGGAGATAAACGATCACGAAATATATAAACAGAGCAAAATTGGCAACTACATTTACGACGCTATCTTCTGTTTCTCTATTTCTCATCCTCGTTACTTCGCGTTAATAGGAAGACATCGGAGTGTCAGGACTGGCGTATTAGCCTCGGACGATAATTTGTGTGGTCGAATATACTTCTAGGTCCTTTTCGTGATTCAGAAAAAAATACAATTCTTATCTCTGGATGTGAGCCTTCGTATTTACCAAAAGAATTTAGTCCTTTTCGCAGATTTCGTATAGAGATGCGATAAAAGGAATTAGTCAGGAAAATTTACGTAGTACGTAAATATGAGTACAGAGATGTCAAATAAGAAAAACAGTAAAAAGTGAATGCTATTTCATTACTCTTTCACGCCGGTAGTCTTTTTAACAGCTTTTTCCATTCTCTCCTATAACTTTGGACCAACTATCAACTTTTTTCCTCTTCTCTCTGATATTCGAGGCTTCCCTTAAGGTTTATTAGTCTCGAAATTGTTTTTACGATACTCCTTTTTCAGGGCCTCCGAAGAATTTCACGATCAGCTAATAACACTGTTGGAGGATTCAGTTGCTGTTGCTGGTGTAATTTGATCAGGCTCTTATTCCCAGTCTTGATCGATTGACAGCCCAGTTCAATGTCCCTTTGTGACTTTTACGTTCTAAAACTCTGGTGTCCAGGAACGAACGAGCAAAAGTAATGGAAACATAAAGACGATCATGGCATTTTTTATGAACGCTTGAAGGTTTTTTACTTACTATTATTTTATCTGGATTAACTTTCATCGTCACATTCTCTAACCGAATGGACTCGCCTAAATAAGTCATCCAGTTAGCAGGGAGATACGTTCATAGATCACGAACAAGCTTAAGGAGTTACTTCGAGTATTCTTCATTAATACACTAAAAGTCTATATCTCCGTGTTGACAGTGATTAATATTCGAAATTGAAAATACCATACGAAGTTATATTACAATGAGCATGCTGACATGGCTAACTCGATGGTCGAATAAGGAAGGATTAAAGAATTTTTCTACGTTGCAGATACCCGAGATTATAAAATGTTGATCGGGCGTTAATGCACTTCGATAATTGCACAGTCATGGATGTGGGTTTTGTCACCAAAAAGAGCTTCGATCATGATATTTGCACCACGATTTCATGGCTAATGATCAGTATCAAGATTGATATTGAGGTTTACAAATAATGCTGGCATTTGAATACCCGCACGCTCCCCGTTAGCTCAGGTGGTTAAATTTTGTCTATTAACGATAAAAGGCAAACTGCAAATACGAAACCAATCTACATTTCCTTCGCATATATAATCGATACCTAGAAACTGCAGCTATCGTTGGTAGTGGTTCATTCGCTATATGCAATCGGTTCGGTAAATGATTTGTGGCTTCGTGGATTCTAAATCACGTGCCAATGGAAACAATGAATGATCACGCGCCCCAAATGAGTTTTTCTATGAATACTTATTGCACTGAAATAAATATCTATTGCTTATGAATAAATTGTAAATGCATAGACCGAAGCATGCGAATTTACGAAAGTCATTAACGTATCGCTGTACTGAATTATTGTCATAGCGTAAAAAAAGTTAGTCGGAATTAGTTGCTACGCTAAAAATACGATGACGTTGTTAAAAATTGTAGCGTGAATAAGATCAGTTTAATTTCTGACTTCAAGAAATCTCGGATGTTCTCTTCAGCTATTTTCAGAGTGTCGAAAATAGAGCTTGCTATATATGGGAACTTTTTGCTCAGTTTCTTAAAATGAAAAACTCGGAAGAGGATTTTGTGTCTAGGTAGCTTGGTGAGAAAAGACTGGATTTAGCCTTCCTGTCGTTTCCCACATAGCTTTCTTTTTTTCAACGATATAAAGAATAGAGTTGCTTTATCGAGCGTTGTGGAAATCCTCAGTCTTATTCTTTATGAGCTGACAGTCTCTGCTTTAGCTCTCAAGGTAGAGGTGATAAATCAAAATCATCTCGTGAAAGTATAGTGGCCGAAGATCTTTCTTCGTGTGGGAAAGCATTTTCACACATTTGAGACAAGACACGAACGCGACATAGCCACGTATACATATACGGAAATGAGAAAAGCGGTGTAAAATGGAAGGTGAAGATGAGATATACGTCAGCTGAATCCTCGGGTGTTAAGTGCAAGCAATGCAACAAACTGTAGTGGATCGCTGACGTAAACAACAGTCATCGAGGAAGGTGACATCTTGTGCCAACGTGGGAAAGGATCCATAAGCCTCTTGATGCCGGAAGATAAAAAAAGAACGAAATGTAGTGCGTTCCTTTCACAAATGAGATGGATCATGTAAGAAATGTGGCACGGTTTATAAATGTCCATTTTCATACATATCTACATATATATTTACAGTGAAAAAGTTGATGCAACAGTCAGGCGTGTGTAAGTAAACGGGAATAATATTCCTGACGTTCGGAGTAGAAACTCTGAAGCGTATAACCGCGTGGCACATGCGACTTTATAGTTCGCGAAAAGCAAGTAAGCGCGACGAGAGAATACATTGGCCGTGACATCGTGGCGCGGCGTCAGTCGCGCATAAAGAATGAAAAGTCAAGATAAAATACAACGATGAGAGATGAGCTGTGTATAGCGATGGAGGAAAGGAGCAAAAGGATATATGGCCTCCAGTTGAGTTTTGCATAAACGACAGTGAGGAGGTTTCACCAATTTTTTTATCCGACAGTTGTCTCTCGAGCTCTAACGAAAATTATGCGCGTTATTGTCCACGTAATCTTTCCAAGTTCACTCTGTACAATGTCTATGATTCAGTGGAAAAAAATGAATCCATTTACAGCGAGAGTATTCTTCAGTCGTGATTATTTCTATCTGTCGCTGAAACCGTCATTTCAAAGTGCAAGTATTCATACTGCATTATTTCTTATGCATAACGGAGTTATTCGTTTTTGTTAGTATTATTCAGGTTGTTAACGACGTCATTTGACGATGTTCTTTCGTCGAAAATTTATTAAAAACTCTAAATGACAACGAACATTTATTATGTGTATAGACGATGATAATTTGTTTATGGAGAATAGCAGTACCAGAAGATCAATGCAACGATTTCCCATATTTTTATGAGCTCGGGAACAAATGAAATTTCGTGACAATTTAGTGCTCATGCTTTTGGCCACTTGGAATTGGAATATTTTAACGCTCGTGCACTCTGTATTTAAGTTTTAATTCCGGGTGACATTGCATACAATGAAACAAAATCGAGTCATCATCCCTATACAGGGTAATCAATGAAAGTAAATTTTCAATTCTGCATCACATTTTTAATAGAAAATTATTTCAATACACGAAATGCAAAAGAGTCTGTGATTGATATTTCGCAAAGGGGAAATTTGTTTGTCGACGTTATTTTTTGTCAAGTTAAGAAGAGCTTTGTGAAAATTTATCTGAAGCAATAACGGAGGCATTTGATCATCAGCACTTACTCGAGGAGCTACATACATTATTTTTTTACATACAAGCACCTGTAATGAGAAGACAATTCCAAGATCGATTGGTGCGAAAGAAAGAATAGACGGTCTCGAAGATAGCTTCATGTTGTACGAAATCCGGGTGAACAAATGGTTGCATTCGTCTATGTCTCGTTTGGACAAAGCCGCAGGTAACCAGCAGTTAGAGCTCTAGAGAAAGCACGGAAATAAGAGAAGGTTGAAAATAGGAAGAAGGTAGGGGGGGGGGGGGGGGAAGGGTACGGTTAATGGAGAATGGGTTTCGAAGGAAGCCTCGCGAGAGAAACTCCATTATTATCGAATCTATCTAGACTCGGAGTGTGGTACACAAGTCTCCGTACGTACAGAGCAACACACTCCAGCGAGCTGCGAAACCCTTTCTGCGTCCGAATGAGTTGGAAGCCCATAAATTCAATGTCGGGAACGCGGATTCGAGTAACGTGCTCCTCCAACCCGGTCAGTTCCAGAGAATGATGGGAACGTGGAGCGGCGAGCGGCGTTGGGCCACCACCAGCTTCCGACATCCTTAACTCGCTTTTTTTTTTTTATTTTTCGGTATTTCTCAAGGTTATGAGGTGAATGTGTACTCTATACACGCGAACACAATTTTGGGGGCCTTTTATTTCTTCCATGTTATGCTCTCGTTCTCTATGAGCTTCCAGGTATGGATGCATTGTGCCTCGATGCTGATTTCTTTGGAAGACTGCAATACGCAGCTAGTGGAGTGTAATTTGCGTGATTGCGAAGCTTTGTGAGCTTGCAATCTGCAGAAAAACGTTCTACTGGCTAAGTTTTATGCATTCACGATTCAAACGTCTCGCAGTTTTTGTGCCTCGTCAATGTAGTGCCCGGCGTTAAACGAGTCAGCTAACATCGAAGAACGAATGATCGTTTGCGAGTAAATACGAGCGTTTTTACGAAATCGTTTACTGAAAATTGGGCTCAAACGTGAGAGATCTGAAGGGGTACTATACAGGAATACCCATGGATCCATGAACAAAGACAATCAAAGAGGTCACCAAAGGACGGTTTGGGAGGCCAAGCAACACACAAGAATAGGAGACGAGTGGGATTCCTAGATTGAAGGGGGATTGCGTTTGATTGGTATTCGATTGTTAGGTTCAGAGGTTACGTCCAATCGGAATGCACTGCCAGGCGGGCCACTACTACCTCTCGTTAATCTCTATAAATTTCAACATGGTGAATCGATGATGTGCGAAAGAAACGACCTTTCGTCAATGCGCACATAGCAGTTGCCACCATGCCAAAGATTCTCGTTTTATTCACATTGCTCTAGCGAGCAACTCCTGACAATTGTAACTTTGTGGCACCTTGTAATGAGGCGTCGAGCTCAGAAATGAGATCACAGCGCAATCACATTTTTCCTGGTTATGAAATGAGCCAAATATGCGAGTGCAACAGCATTCGATTTTCCATTTTACGACTTGTACAGTAATGGAAGACTAAAATTAAAAGCATGCCGTGCACAGAAAGCTGAACATGCTTGAGTGAAGTTGATTGATTTTTATAGAATTTCGAATATGGTTATCTCCCCTCATCCTGCTCCTCTTTCTCCAGCTTTTCCGCGCAAATTCTGTTGCATAGTGCACGCACTGTACGGATTGATGAAGACACGTATAAATACGTGAGAGCGATTCTCTCATTCTCGGCACACCTCAGCGAATTTCGAGTCCAATTGTCTCTCTTCAGATAGAGTGCCATTCAGGAACTGAAACGAGGAATTTCGACGACCTCCTAAATTAACTCGCCCCGTAATCTATTCCTCTCGTGTATATTCCATCTAAACGTATTGGCCTCCAAATATTCAGTATTTATTACTGCACTGCTTTACCAATTATTTCCTGAAATTTGTTAAGGAATACGACAATTCTCCAAAAAATTGGATATAGTCAAATTTGTGAAAATCACTATTCAAGCTGAAATTCCAATGGAAGCAATCGATTATTCTAGTCCAATCAACAAGCTCTCAATCGTAGTGTGCTCAAACTCAAAAATTTCTATAAGGAAGCGTATAAAATAATAAAAGATCCATCAGTCATAGTCTGCCGTCCAATACGTAAACAAATTCCGCAAATGATTTGGTACGATAACTTGATAATACCTTGATTTTGACGGATTAATATCAGATACTAATGACGCATCTGCGTGTTATTATGACACAGTGGTTTGAGAGCTGGATAGAGAACCGTGGCAAAGGGATAGACGCCCAATAAATTGGTATCGATTACTTCAAAGGTAAATGTCGATTGCTGAGTACAGGGGTGGAAGCGTGTGTATACACATCTATAATAGTTTATCCACATGTACATATAATGTATGCATACTATTCCTACCTTCACGAAATTGTAGGGTACATAGAGACTCCCGGTGCCTACAGGTAGTCCTCTAAAATTGCATCGGTTTCGCTATATTACAGCCACTAATATACAGCCAATGCATTGAACAGAGGAGAATGCATGAGTCTTGTATGTCTGTCACAACCTCAACGTTATCGATTTGCCTACACTACTAGACTATTATGCACACTACATATTCTCAGAAGCTTTTGTTATGACCTTGTTTTAATCTGCACATCGTACGCACATTACTTTGAAGTTTACGTTCCCATGAGATTAAATAAATCGAGCGGAATCAATAAATAATTGAAGTTCGATCAGTTTCTAATCTAATTTCTCTACATTTTTAATCCATTCAGTATAAGGACGGTAGAAAATAAGCGGGGTAAAAATAAAAGAGGTTGGGTAAACAAAAATTCATTAAAAAATATTAGAACACCTCAATTGCGATTAAAATAGCACTTCAATAATTGATGATAGTTTGGGAAAAGATACGTCGACATGCTTCTGAAATTTGTATCGAATAATGCCAATGAACTTTCCTATTGAAAATAGACAATGAGAAATGTTATTCAAAAGTGAATTAATATAATGTGGAAAATGTGCACAAAAGAGTTATCTGGACATAAAATATTCGAGATGATCGTTGAATGGAGCATGTGTTTGCATGCGAATTCCATACATCGTGGATTGCATGTAATGGCCAGTGCCGAATTTATCGATAATTCAGATTGAAGACCGGGGAAAATCGAGAGGCGCCAAACCAAACCTAATACTCAACGCATGCTCGTGTCTCGAGTGCCCTCGCAATTCTGTTTGTTACAGTTCAGATTCCAGCTCGCACGAGTGTTTATAAGGATCCGACGGTGATCAATGCCAAATGGACAAACAAACACGAAGAAATTTTACTCAATCTTGTTCGAAGCTTCGATGTGATCGTCGTGAATTCTCATTCTCGAACATCATAGATACCATGCACAAATAAATTGATTCTATTACATTTTTCCATCGGTCCAAATCAACAATCATCAATTTTTCAAACACTTTATGACTTTGACTGAAATTTTCTGTCAAACAAAGCCATTATCAGATTTATGAAAAACTACATTTTATTTCCCGGATGATATTAATCACGAAAATAAATAAAAACAACGAACTTACATTTGAATCCAAAAAATATCCATGCTCTCTGAAGATTCCGTGTTAAGATAATTGATAGTAAGTGATGGAAGCACAATGGATTCCGAAGAGAAATGAGGTTCGAAGATCGCTTCGTATGTTACGATCCAAGTTGGAATTCCGAATGAGAATCGATTTTTGCCTGCACACGGTATGTAATTTGGCCAACATTGGAGCATCACCTCCTAACATTATTCTTCGGCGGATACAGATGGCAAGGAAAAAGTACGCATTTATCAGAGAAGGGATAGCAATGGGGCAGCGTAGCATAAAGTACCGATGAGGTAGCAGGCGAGAGGTTTTAGTAGATTGTCGATGTTAGTTGAAAAGAGCACTATGTATGGAGATGGCCATCCATGGAACGCGTTATCCTGTCAAATCAAATATACGCTCGTGCGCTCTACATATCCGTACCAAGGTATTAAATAGCGCGGAGGTCACGAATGATTTACCTGGCCAATCGCTCGTCACATAATAGTGCGGTATGCCCGTGGTTTCGGTTTCCTTTATTAGAGAATTCGTAAAGCTAGTGCTATGCGAGATGCAGTCATGCGATGACATATTCCATATTCTACTAGGCTTAACTCACCGCGAATCTTCTATCCGTGTTTATCAACATTTCCATGTGTTTCTTCGTACGGAATTTCCCGACGATCTCTCACCTGCGTTACACCCATGCACACAGAGCATCTGCGGTAGATAAACATGTACCCTTGTGTTCATGAGGAATAGAAAGAGGGAAAACAGAGAGATGAAGCAAGAGGGCGCTAGAGGGAAAGAGAGAAAGCGACAAAGAGAAAGAGGTATACGTCCTTACGCATTTAGCTTGATTGCGCGATCGCTCGCATGGATTACGGCGATTAAGCCACCGCCATTCCGTTTTGCAATTACTAGCAGCACTCTATACACGTATATACAAACCGAATAAGCGAATGCACTAGCGCTCCTACTCTCTCGCTGCTCCTGCATGCAGCTCCATGCAAAACGGCATTGTTACGACTTACTGAATACGTACTCTCATCTCTGCGCGTATTTTTTCTCGCTCTTACTTCGACCCCATTCCTCACAGCACAATCAATATACTACGCGGAGCCTGCATGCCCTTTTCAGCCATGTGCTCATGTACCTGCCATTCCACTTCGAGCTACCTTCGTCAACTGTACTTGAGCAAATCTCACCATTCTGGATTTCGAGCATATTTTTTTTTAAATTCAGAACTCATTGATTTTGGAATATTTCAATGTAAGTTTTCGATCGTGGAATGAAATGTTCCCTCGTTGATAATGGTCGACTATTTTACATTTTTTATTTTATGCAATCTGTTAATATAGAATTGGAATCGAAACTGGGTTTGTGAGATTTTGGTGACATACGAATATGAAGCTCGTAATTTCAAGGGACATCAATGATTCCATTTATTGTATCGATACCATGCAAAACCTTAGTCTTCTTCTCTCGGTCATGCTTGTGTGAGGTTTCATTGAAAGTAGTCAAATCAGGCGAAAATCAGCGCAGAGTGTTGTTTACCTCTGGATCCATCGAGCCATCTACAAATTGCGTGTTAATATATTCTGCCAGAGTATCTGGATATATTGTACGTGCATCCACTTCTCAAAAGAGATAATGGTAATGAGAAATTCTGAAAGAGAATTTGAAACACTGATTCGCGACGTGAACATATCGAGATAGCTCGCCAGTGGAAAAAGTATGAAGGATAGAGAGAATTCGAAAAATGTCACATGTGCCATTATGAATTATTTGAAAAGAAGCGAGTAAAATCTTGTTAACGCAATTATTCTAATTCATATCGCAGGTCTAGTGAAAATGACTTAAAAATAATAAGGTGAATTCGAATTCACGGAGTGCACCGTACAGTCGCTCCATCCATAATGGAGAAGGTTACGTTTCCAATAGCAATCTGTGCGTTGACCTGAATTGAACAGGAAATAGTCTCTATAACGAATTGAATATACTCTTGATTTACGTTTGGCGAAATTTGTTATTCAATTGAGAAGAAAATTTGATTTTTCTATCGTATTCGTAATGTTCTTTTTTCTCCTATTCTACGGAAGTCGTTCAAGAGTTCTCCGCGCGTTGTGTCTACGTATATTTCATCAATCGAAATCTTCCCGTTGTCTTTTGAGCTGCCGTCTCAGCATGGGACACACGTACACAGACCGTTGGGCGAGTATAGAAAAATACATAGAGAAGAGAGAGAAAAAAGTAGAGCGCGGAGGGAGCAAGAACCAGCATGAAAAACCTAATCCTTGTCTTGAAGGTATTCCCAACGGGGCAAACTCGTGGAAACGTCGAAACGAATTGGCATTCTCGAATGTATACATATAGCAAACGTATATAACATACATACACATATACATTTGGTATACGGAATCTGCGAAATTTTCTCGCCTCTCGATCTCCCCCTTTTCTGTCATTTCTGTCTTCCGTCCTCCCCCACACGCGAATTTTATCTCTCGTCACACGGGAATCGTATAATTGGGAATTCCTGAGAGAAGGATGGAATCTTCCCGAGTGTCAAACCAGCGGGGAGTATTCCTGCTCGGTAGCTCCGCATCCTATTAGCTTTACCATTCTTTAATTTTTTTGCTCTCTGTTATATAACACGAAGTGATTGCAATAGTTTTCCGAAACTTTATCCTTTTTGACAGATCGAACATGAACGAAATCCAATGTTTATCTCCAAAAAATAGTGGGAAAATGTTCGTTCCTCCTTTTGCTTCTCCTCGATAAAACCGCCGGCAACGTTTCTTGGCTCATGCATCCGAGAAACCTATGTACTAGACGTAAAAAGAAAACTTCATTGAGTGGGTGAGTCATCTAATAAAAGTAGTAGATGGGAAAGAAAAGAAGAATAAAATCGAAAGGAAGATAACGAAAATCGTCTTTCCTGTCGAACTATGCAGGCTCTTGCCAGGCACCGCATTCCATTATAAATTGAACATTTTTATAAATGTAGGCATTAAAAGAATGAGAATAAAAAATAATTAAATTGAGAATATTCCGATTCTGTGCACTTAGTTTAAGCCAATTTTGTCGTAGAACAATTTTTTGTTTTTCACAACCATCAGATATTTTTCGTCTTGACAGAGAATCTCCTCTGTAATATATCAATTGAAAAAGAGTCGCGTTGGGCGTTACGGTGACAAAACGGAGACACGCCACCGCGCTTCGCTTCACCTAGCACACGAGCAGGTCACGGAAAGCGCCTTTTTCCTCAGGATTAAGTGCACCGACTCTAATTGTCGGCTGTCATTCTGCATCGCTTTCCCTTCTGCCTTTTTTGACTGATGCTTTGTCTCTTTCTCGAGTTTAACTAAACTACGTAGCATCCTCTAAGCGCTTTGTTGCGGAATATTTGAAGCTACTTTTTTTCGCTAGCATGCCTTTTTACAGCTTCACCGTGTGTCTCCCCTTGTTCTGGGATGCGGTTGAAAAAGAAGCGCTCTTTCCATCACTCTTTTCCATTCTTTTCGCCGTTTCGTGTATATTTTACATTAGCCCGGTCTTTGCTCTTTCAGTTCATCGTGACATGACACTCTAGAGGGACCTCGAATTTCTTCAATGCCAAAGCAACCCGGTCCAGAATTAGCCCACAAAAAGTACTGGGGGAACGAAGGCATAGAAGTTACGAGAGGTCACTACTTTTCCTGTGGGGTATACTTCATTCATTCATTCATTCATTCTTCCGGGTCTATCAACCCACGCTCGCGCTATCATAGGAACCTTCCACCCCTAATAGCTTTTAGGTTTTTATGCTCGAGATTAAGCCACTTATGCCACAATGCGCAGCTTCGACAAGACGAATTTCTATCGCGAGCTTTTATCCAGAGAAAATGAAGCGTAACAAAGTACCGTGCCCACACAATTCGAAAACAAATAAGCGCACACGATTATGAAATTAGTGATGTAATATTTACGGACATACATTGATTAACCGATGAAACCAGCCATAGCAAATACCTATCGTTAATAATCAATAAACGGCGATTCGCAAGTAATAACGTCGGTATATTCACTCAGTAATGGTTTCATTCTATTCTTTCCCGTGGTATCGATTTCATATTTATTGCATTTTTTCATTGAGGGTAATCCACGACATATGAAAATTCACTCGCTCAATATTATTTCCTACTGCTACAAAAAGTGTGATCCGGAGACCATAACCTGTTGACTAGCCACACGAATGAATCTAGAGAACAATAATGGAAATAACAGAACGTATGGAAGAAAACAAAAAATATTAGGATGGAAGAGAATACGCCAGTTTATCGATGGTTTTCTCAGCGAGCAACAGAGCTTGATCGATGCCTGCGCAGTCCTAGGAACAGGAGTCTGCAAGAAAAAGTGCGAAGTGAGTCCACTCTTCGACCGAACAAAAAACATCGTTAAAATGCCACAATTCGAATGAGACGAAAAAAATTAAGTGAGGGCTCTTGTTCCAATGGACTTAGAAAGTCAGAGGGTGATAGTAAGATCAAGAGTTAGGGGGAAACCGGCGAACAGTGGAGTGGTCCCGACTGCGAAGCACTTATCGTTCGTGGTTTGCTCCATAGGTGGGAAAACACATAACGGTCGAGAGGATACGTTACCAAGCGTTTACTTTATCCTGATAGAGCGAGCGAAGAAAGGGATGAAGTATAAATCAGAAATTGACAGTGTACTTATTCTTCATTTCAAGTTGACAAACATCTCCGGTTAAACTTCTTACAGTGGACTCCGCACGACAGTAAATATACGAATATAATATTTTTTCTGCAGTGCTGACCTAAATATTATTGCTTAAAATAACTTTTGCGTTGGGATAAAATAGACGTGGACAGAAGTTCCCATTTGTAAGAGTTCAAGCACGGACGAGATGCGCCAACTAGTGTGAACCATAAATATGGGTCATTCGATTCGACGAGTCGATGGGACACACCCTCTGGGATTTTTTTATTACTGTTCTATGCTCTTTGATGAAAGCCTCACGTCCATATTCATATTAGCTGTTGGCTTTCAATATATTTTTATTCACCTATTTCATACGATGTCTATGGACTGGCCACTTGGTATATTCGAATATAAATATTAAATCTAGATAAATCCTTTGAAATGTAAACAAATAAGTTATTGCGAATTCGATTGTTGCGAAAGGATTATGAAATAAAGAGGAGACAAATTTTCGAAAGTTAGACAAGAATCGAGGATTCGGTTCAGTTTACTCAGTGTACTTACTTCGGCATGGATTCACATAGGCCAGTGATTGATGCTTTCACATCTATTCGGGAAAGCCACTACATCGACAGGACTGAAAGCTCCTGCCAAGGAAAAGGCTAAAAAAGATTCTCCATTTACGTTCTTGAACTGACAATCAGAAATATCTGCTGTCTATCCTTCGTCAATAAAGAGAAATCGTTCTTGAAGGGTATGGTGAAAGTATATTGCGGTATAGGAAAATAGTAAGTTTAAGAGCGAGGTTGATTGAGAGATAGGGAGGAGTCGCTAGGAAGGAAAAAAATTGAACGAGGACGAAGGAGACAGCATGTCAGAAAGATGCGTCAATATGGATGAACGTGATCGATATTATAGGCCTCGAGCCTGTCGATTTTTCGTCTTTCCATGATTCAGGAAGAATTTCCTAAGGACTTGTGTTCGGAGACGGCATAACAAGAGAGTAGCACGGACTTAAGTTCAGTACCGATACGCGAAAATAAATGATGGAATGTAAGACAGCTCGAGGGGTGATCCTTGCGACGATTTTTCAAGATTATTGAGAATCACCGGGGAAGAGAAACACACCCCTAAATCATATGAACTTTTATATTACATTTTAATATAAAAAAGATTAATTTTATCACGCTTAATGAACGGAGATGTGACGCAGAAAATTCTCCACAACCCTTAAAGAAAGAGAGCAATTAAATGTTAATTATTCAATGGTTAGGAATGTTTTCTCTTTCGAATTCTTTTTCCTATTTGTTAACTCTCTAGTGGAATAACACTGTTCAACAATGTATTCGATACTTATACATGAAGCTCGTCAGTGGATAAAATTGAGGTCGCATTCCCTCCAGACGATGGGCAACTATGATCGGAAATTACAGAAAAATGTAGGAGTAGGGAGTAATCTCTGCGAAAAGAAACCGAGAGATCAAGACCAACGAAGACCACCTGGGATGACGATAATGTCCGGTCTTAATGTTTTATAATTACTCTTGGGACTAGAGTTCTTTTCCTCGTGCTTGTTGCGAGCACCAGTGAAAAAAGCTTGAAGGACTTTGCCGAAGAATTATACGATCTTTGTGCTTACTTGAACTTCTCATTTTCTTTCGTCCACGACTTTTCATACGTATGTTAAAAACTCGAGATGGATTCGTTCATACACGATAATGATTTCTCTCTGAATACGATCGATCAATCTCTACCGCTATTGAGAACGAAAATCGAATAATAAAGAAGTTGTGTGTGGGTGTGCCTGTGTTGGTGGTGACCAGATCTATCTATATTCCCAACAGTTACATAGAAAGGGCAATCCTTTGACTGCAAAGAGGCACAGACATTGGTCGAGTAGTCCCACGTCAGATGATCGTTCGTTTCAGGAATGTTAGATATTAAAATACCGCAGTCTCTCTACCCCTGGAGCGTACCAGTGGCTCTCCGCGGTGTCAGCCTCGCCGTACTATCTACCCCTTTTCATTCACCCCTACCACGACGATCCTCTCTGCTCTGTATCACCCTTCCGATTTCTCGCTAACTGTCATTTCATCTATATATGGCATACGGTAAATATAGATTTTTACCCCTCTTTTGACATATATTTTCCTTCTTCCAATCTCCTCTTATCCCAATTTCCTGCTTACTTCGTGGTTCCCTCTTCGCGTACGTTTCCTCTCCTCCCGCCATAATCTCACCGAGAGCTTTTTCCATCTTTCTGAAGTATCTTCGATGGGAGAGGAAAATCCATTTCGTTGGCCACATTCAGTTGCTGCGAAACTTCTATTGTCATTATTATTATTGCACTATTTTATTTTCACGAATTTTCCAAAAGAATTTCAGATTCATTAGTCGATTTAGTGGATAATCCTTTTATGAAAATGCCTCAGTAATGAACAAGCCTTATCAAATAATGACGACCACTCCAGGCTATATGAGTGGAGAGGGAACCAGAACAATCGATAAGTAATGGTCCGAAATTTCAATTCAGAGATTTAATCCACACAGTCGGTAAATAAACGGAGTTTCAGGTAGATGGAAAAGTGTTCAGTAGTAGTAGGAGGCTGATCGATTATTGAATCACCAAAGTGATTTATTTCATTGCTACGGTGGTAAACTGAATGGGATTATATGTCGTGCTCCGAGTGTGACCTGCCTTAGTTCAACTTCAATATCGAGATATAATCCAAATTAGTTTTATTATTAAAAAGATGATCAATCCATGTTATATGAGCACATGCCTTCCCTGATAATTTGTCCCATGGGACCACTTACAATTATTGTACAAAGTAAAGGCATGCTTGGTGATACATGCCTCTAATACTGTGCGGATCCGGACATACATAGATTAAGTATAACCTCGATATAAACAATGCTTGGCATATGTGTACGTTATTAACGAGGAATTTTGGCCAACCTTCTGTCACCGACAAGCTATGGTTTAACGAGGCTTTGGCTAAAGCTCGTATATTTTATTACGGTTGAACTTGATCTTATTTCATAAATAGGAAACTATTAGCAATAAATAATACCAGAAACCGTTTCTTCGAATAATTAAAATCACCAGGTGAGTCGCTCAGGTGATAAGGTCCAAGTGCTTTTGAGATGTAAGTACAAGCATGGTGCTTATTTTTTTGGACTGGACCTATCCCATTACTCACGGGATAACTGAAGAAATGTATTGTCGATTGAATTTCTTATAGTGCAGAGAATGAAGTAAGAAATCCGTTACGGGACGGTAGCTCGAGCGTAATTGGTTCTAAACGCGTACACAACCTCCCGAACGTTGAGCCCGGTTTTCCTTCACGTAAGGAGCCTCGATGTGGCTAGGGATTCGAATATCGTGCAAGCTCTCGGTTATTCAGGATCGTAAATACTAAGAGCCAGGTATAGAGAAACCTAGCCATGGTTGAGCCAACACGGTAACAGTAGAATTGCAAGCCACTGTGACATTAATATCCCATTTCGAGTTGAGAGTTTTGTGGTTTGGCCCTTTTCTAACTTGCTGTACGGTTTGCCCGGATCCTTACCTCGTGGGTTTCCACCATGGAAACTTCTCACATTTCTCTCTCACTCCATAGAATTCTTGTTATATCGCGTTTCAAAACCACATTGCAGCGCAGGATCATCTCGTGATAGACACGAGATGCGAGCTAGTCTTCGGGAAACCTTCCATCTAATCAAAACTCCTCTTATCTTGGAGGAATTAAAACACACGGTAACGAACATACGTGAGAGAAGTCTTGCAGAGCTGTGCTTCCAGATGTTAGAAAGACTGTGATTTGGGCTATCCAACCGTAGGATTCACATCCATCAATGGGGGACCGGACTGTTGATGAGAGTATGGCAGATGTTTTCGGACATAACACAGAAACCTAAATCCCTCTTGGATGAAGAATTAGTGTCTTATTCAGCACCGATGAGTATGTGAACGAGCTCTTGAATGGAATAGATCTCCTTCAAATGTTGAGAAAATCATTTCAACAAAAACATGTGTTGACCACTTCTGCTAGATTCCATTTTTGATCAGAGACAAGCTGGATAGAAATTTGATACTGGTGTTCGAAGCTTCAATATGAAAGCGACCTTGATTTTTATATCCAGTTGATTTGAAAACAGATAGCCCTGACTAGCAATGGAATTTAGTCACCCGATAGGAACAGTCAGATCGAAATGAAACAAAGGGTTCACGTGTTGCCATATCTCAGCTTATGCTCTGCTGTTATAACGAATCAGGGTTGATATAAACCAACGTGTCACAGTGTACAATACACGTATAAGCGTATATATCTATAAACATGAAAAGAGGAGCAAAGAGCAAGGAGGAAGTTTCGAAAAGCTTCAGAATAGGATGTTCGGGGGCGCCTTTATTTCCTCACTCGTTCCAGCTTTCGATCTCTCTTACCCGGGCTCCAGCCATCCTGGCAGCTTCTTCTGCACAACACAAGAGCAGTCTTTTGTATTGTGCGAAGCTTTCCTACGCAGAAGGGAGACGCCTTTTTCTCCTTCCCTTTTTTCCTCTCTGTAGCTGCCTTGAGCACTAAGAAAATAATCAACGATCCCTGAGGGCACTTGCAGAATATCGCTTTCACCTCTGTACCTTTCCAACGCGCTTAAAATATTTAGCTAAACAAAATGCTACATGAATGGTGAGGCTTGAAGTATTCCATCGATGCAACCCGCTCTCTTTTTCAAGCATCTTTGTACACTATGTTTCATGGATGTGGATAAACTCATGTCGAATATTCCTCGAAACCTAGAAGTCGACCTATGTACCGCTCACTTTCTATTCTCCCGAACCACCAAAAATAAATATAGTTGAGCACATATTGGCAGAAGTTTTTATCTTTACAATATTCACTCAAATATTGAGCGAGTCTATGATTGTGTGCAAAAGAACAATCAAAGTTTCTATGCAACTTTCCTGGTGTATATTTCATGTGGTAGCCTGTTGACCAGGTCAGATGGTATGTCTTATAAATTCTTTCAGACATGTGGTAGGTATAACTCGCTTTTCCTCGTTTTTGGTTAATTTTTTCAATTCTTCATAATCGAGTTTATATTTTTTCATTCAAAAAAGTTTGTTGTCCACATTGGAACGGTTGGTAATCGAAAACTTTTAGAAGCGATTGGCTGTAGTTTTGTGATATTATGGAAACCCGATTGATGTGCTTATCAAAAAATATCTTTAAATAGACGCATCGAAGGGTGTAGTTGTTAAAGAAGGACACGCGAAGTCGAGCATCGTTTTTTTCACACTTAGTTCAGCTGTTTTCGTGGCAGTTTATACCACATGGTAACAGTGCTAACTCGTACGCATCGATTTTTTCGTCCATTTCCCTAATAATGTGCTACTCTGAAATCTGGCGCGAAGTAAAAGCCACCCTACTTTTTTATATATCGGTCAACTGTGTATATGCCCGCGTACTATATGATGCACAAACACGAGGAGAAGTAGAACCAGCATCAGCAGTACCATCACAGCTTACTGAATTGTAGAAGGAGGGAGAGAATGAAACAGAAGTGAATAGTAGGCTCGGTCACTGCGGGGATCGAGGAAACTAAAGAAAAACGAATGGGAAAGGGAGGGAATCTACTCGACTTTCCAGCAAAAACGTTTCGCGACGACGCGCGCGTTGTTGGTGCAGTCGAAGTCTCCGGCATCGTTTCAACCTTTTCACTCTCCCTCCGGATCGTTTATTTTCTTTCCCCGTTCCTTTCCTCGCTATTTTTCTCTATTTCTCATTTTCCTTTTCCCCTCTTCAGCGCTCACTCACTTCGCTGCCGACTGATGAGCGAAAGAGTGCGCGGATTCATATAATTCCCCTGCTTCCATTACTTTTTCTCGTCTTTCTTTCTTCGTATACCTCAATTTCCCTCTTGGCTTTCGAGCTCCTGCCTACTCTTCATGCATTTGTCCTCTCATTGAATATCTTTCTCGTCAGCGACTAACTACCCTCTTCCCAGGCATACTACCCTTAAGCTTAAAAAGTAATATGTTAGCGATCTATATACCTGCGGTTTGGTATGAAAAGTGACTGAATCATTCGGTACAAAAGTGACTAAATCTACCACTTTTTTATTTTTCATTTTTTTTCAGATGAATTACTATTCATTTTTTTATTTTCTCATCCAAAGCTCATTCAACGGGATTCCGACCCTTACCCTTTCACAATTCATATGGAACTTCTCATACAACAGTCAGATGCTGACAAAATTTTCCAGTTTTTTAGCTGCACAAAAGATTTTTGATAAATAAAACCTGAAGGGAAATGTTAGATTTTTATTATACGTAATCGAGGAAAAAATGTTTTGATTAAAACGATACCAGTGAAGATTGAAGCAGAACTGACCATTCTAGACGAAATCCAAAAGGGTATATATTAGGGACCTGTAGATTTAGTCCACATGCTCCGTACATAAAGTGATCCGTGTGTAGGCACACGGATAAGGCGTGGGAGACATGACGAACAACAGAGAACGCGAAGGGAAGCGATGTGGGCCAGCTGTCGAGAATCGACCGAGAATTTCTAGACAGCAATGTGCTCTTCTGCTGTTAATGTTCGGTGTTGCTCTTTTTTCCATCATTTTCTCAAATGGCTCAGAACGGTGGAAAGCAAAGTGTACAGAATAATGGCGATAAACAGAGGAAAGTAAATCGCTAAAGTGAGAGATCTGAATTCCATTGAAAGTACTTCAACTGCCGTTAATCTTGGTAATTTGTGGAGCTCCCACTATCCTCAGTGAACATCATTAAAGTACCAAAGATTATTTATCCACAAAAGATTTAATGCTCTCTTTCTCTTTCCCTCTCTCTTCGTCACCCATTACGCTTCAACTCCCACTATTATCTCTGTACATTTCAATACGCATTTATAATACAAAAAAGATTTTTAATGCGAGGACGAAAAACGAGAAATTAGAGTGTGATGTGGGAATAACATCCTTTTAATTTCTTAAGCCGCTATTGTTTGTTTGAGAAATGTGAGTAAAGATTGTCGGTCGAAATAATTGCCTCTCACCCTTAATAATCACGCCTCAATGACGTCTGACAATCGTTCAGGTCTCATTTAAAAACAATTATATGCTATGACGATTATATACGGATTCATTACAACCAGTCACAGTGAAATGCAATGACTATTTTTCTACTCGGTCTACATATCAATTTAATCTATAGGTAAACAAAACATAAAATTGAGAACGTAGTAAAGAATAGAACGATTAGTCGTTCAGGGGTCTCCCTTAAATACTGAATAAAAGAGGCATAAGTTTTTCTTGCAGAAGAGGAGTCCCTAAGGCAGGAGACCACGCAGAGAGGTAACGAGGGTTAAGATTTATTTCACAACAGAGTATATAAGAGAGAGGGCATTGGGGATTCGGCTTCTTATCTCATCGAAATCGTGATAAGCAACGAGCGTGCCTTTTTCAGCTTCGAAGTGTACATTTATAAAACCATATTTGAAATCGTTAATCAACCTCTCGCCGTTAATTCTCTTTCCTCAGCTGGTACCGTTTATTTCCACGAATGTGGTATCGCGTATGCCTTCGAAATATAGCCTGTCTTATTCTTCTGTTCTCACTCTTTCTCGCAATACAATAATTCACTTTCGAATGTCGAGAAACTTTTATGAAGTACCCTCCCCTTCGATATCTTAACAAAGGATTCTTTTCTACACAAAGAAATTCGACAGCGAAAAATTCAAAGCAATTTTAACGCTTCGAGAAACCGAAATATTTCTCTTGGATTTTGTCAAAGAATAAAGTTCACGAAAATATAATTTTTAAAGCGAAGGACATTGTACCTGAATTTTTGGACTATGCATGAATACTAACATCGTGAAATATTCGGTACATAAATTTTCCATTCTTTGCTTTTCGTCGATTGAAAATACTTTCATTCTCTTGAAAATCTACGAGGAAATTAGATTCCAAATATTCGTTTCATTTGATACGTTTTTTCAAAATAAAATATTCCAACACCAAACACCATAAAAAGTACAGAATTCAAATGATCCGCATTCATTTTCAGCATTCAGGTTCATATTTGGCTTTGTGTAAGTGACGTTAATACATCTTTCATGAATATTTTCTCTTGGCCATTCTGCACTATTATCATCATTATTTCCAATCGATATCGACGGATAGTTTGGATAAAAGCTATGCTATCTCTCTCTCTCTCTCTTTCCCTCTCTGATAACATTCCCGGTCATTCTCATTCCTGCCACAAGAGAATCGAACATTGCTAGGGAGCCTTTCGCATATTCACCTATATCGGATGAACACCGGCATTCGCCTGCAGTACAGTGCTCTCTTGGAAATCGCCTCTCGGCGCACTTCCGCCGAGAGGCGAATAAACGAGAGAAGCCCGACACCGGATATTTCGTCATTACGAATTCACCATTGGAATCACTTGATGTTAATGCGTCTTATTTCCCAATTTTTGTTCTGCCCCTCACTTTAGATTAATTTGGCTATTTGCTCTGCTGCAATTACTATCCCGATAACGTAGATAACGTACTTTGAAATACTGAAAGAGGATTTATTATTCAGCGACGTTGAGATTGAACGGAATTTTCCATTCGGCGGACATTAGTTTTTGCGCTGTTATCGCGATAATTTTTAATTAACGCACAAATTCGTTATCCACTATACGTAGAAGAACCAACCATGTGTGGCGCTTTTGGCTCGAGCCAAAAAGCATACTTTTCCGAGCTCGCTTTTCTTCTCTACCAAGCTTCCCTCCTTCGCCCCTTACTCTTTCCCTTCTTTCCATACTTCGTTCTAGCTCCTGGTAAATGGCCCGTGAATAAACGATTTTGGAAAGGGGAAAACGAAAAGAGGCTGTGTGGAAAATAGCAAAGAGATGTATGAGAGGAAAGAAAAGGGGTGGTTATGGCCGCAGGCTTTAGGCAACCGCTGTGACGTCAGGGCGTGTACTCAAAGAGGGGTGCTATCAGCTTCTCGACCGAGGAAGAAAAACTTTTTTAGTTCGAGCAATCAAAAGCTGTACTAGAGCATAACTGAGTTTCAGAATGTATATATATATATAAATATTATCATGTGACTGAACAGGGGTTGACGTGTGCGGACCATCGTGAAAAGCCGTAAGGTTCTACTACCCCTTGTATGAAACTCTATACTTTCACTGAGGGTAGGAAGATTTAATTTTGTAAAAAAAGTGTTAAGCAGGTTTGAGCCACTCTCCGATTATGTCACTGCTTCCAATGCCTACTGCAGTAAAATAACATTTTTTATCGAAGTAATAGCAGCAATGAAATTACAAATCGTTCATGCATTGTAGGATGAAGTTCCCACAACAATCTTGTCTCCTCTTTCTTCCATTTTCTTCTTCTCTGTAGTGATACTTGGCTTTTTTTTAAGAATATTCCATCGACTACAAATACCTCCAGATCGCTTTACCATGTCGTATAACTTATTGTAGCTCTCTTTCATTCGTCAGGTTCGTGATATTTGTCACTTAGTTATTCTTTGTTCGCTGAGCCTCCTTGGCTTTTATTCCAGCTATCTGGCCTCGATTTCGAAGAGCAATGAAAGAATTTTCTTTACTATTATGTGTAGGAAAATATCAACAGCTCTTATAAAATCGAAAGATTTTAGGCACTTTCGAATGTGTTACTCTCACGTCAATATAAATATCATAATACCACTTGAAGTACGGAGGAAAAAGTCCCATAAAAAGTAAACACACCAAGCCTTCGTCAAGGCTATTAGAATAGTTGACATGTACAATATCTATCAAACGATACTTAGTAAGGAATTGATTCTCGTCGCTAGGGACTTTATGTCCGTGAAACTAGAGAGCAAGTTTGAAGACGTTTTACCAAAGATAGCATTCGAGAGTGCTCTTGACATGTTGTTGTTAAAGGCGTCGGATAAGAGACTCAACCTGCCACTGGAGAAATGTCTCCACATGCTTTTATTCATTTAACATTCACTTACGTCACATCTACTTGCTTTCTAGTAGGTATTCAAAGTTGAAAGAGAGTAAGGTGGGAGCAAAGGTGATGCAGCGAAAGGGAATGATATCAGAAACTCGCGACAGACACGGTACTTGACTAAACTTTATGTCAAATGCATAACATTATCGTGCCAGTGCAACTGCAAAGTCAAGCCTGGCCGAGACGAGGCTATATCACACGAATGTTTAGGTTCTGAAGTTGCAAGCTTTTCCTATAAAAGAGCACGGGAGAGCTGGAATGAGTTATTCATTTAGTACCATACACAATCCCTTTCTCCCGCTACGAGTCTCACGGCAATATTCACTCATTCATGCTCTGGCAACCTCATTTCATTCCCCATCGTTCCCTGCATCTCCGACAGCCGTCTGGAGATACAATAGACCCGGACATGGCCTGGTTTTCAAGTTAATTTTTAAATGGACTCTCATAACCAAGATCCATTGCATGAACAGAAAAAAGACTTCACCATAGAAAGATCTACAATTTTAGTAAAACATTCGGTAAAAATAATAAGCACACAGTAAGTATTCAATCGAAACGAAATTCTAACAAGAATCCCTATTGAGGTATAATTTCCATGTAGTGTGAGAACACCTTGAAAAATGTCTAAAAAAAATGCGTGTATTTCCAGGTAATAGAAATCAATCTTCTCTACATGACAACGAAAGTTGATCCAAAGTTAATATTTTCGAACGTGATCACTGCTCCGGACGGTTCGCCATATTTTCGAGTAATAACTAGAAAGTGTCCTGCATAAATTTGTAACCTCAATGTGATAGTTTTGTTTGCAGCAGATTCATGTACCAGGAAAATGTCAAACTATTCACCGCGATATAATTTCTCCATAATTCTCGGGAAAAGTTTATTTGGTAATTATGAATTGCGTTCATTGCGGGCTGACTATACAAACCGAGGCTAAAGTTAATTCGGGCAAAAGCAAGCTGCTTCCAAGCGTGTTGTACATTGGTCTAACTGCCAGGACCAGTGACTTCTGCCCTCTTCCAAGTAGCTGCAGAAATATATAGATATTTATAACGTCTATGTATGCTAGATATACGTGTTAGTGAACACAAGAATTTCTCTAGTTTGTATATCAACATGCAATTCTGAGAGTAACCGTGCATATGTACAACTATAAAATCTACGTGGAGGGCAACTCGAGTGCACGGTGGAGCGACCCTATGAATAAATCACATTTCTTAATGCGTGATTCCTGCTGCTTTGTCTACTGGACGCCTTTTCCACGCGTGTATGTTTTTTCCTTTCAATGCCCTTGACTCGAGAGCTACGTTGAATTGCATAAAAAAATGAATGAATGAATATTACATTGGGCATTCGGAAGTGCTGCTGAGTGATTCCATATTCCTGTGGATGCGCTCGTTCTTTTTGTCACAAAAATTCGTAAAATAGTGGAATATTATTCAGTTCATCCGGAATAATCGTCCCCAGGGCTATATGAAGAGGGTAAAATAAGCAAAAAGCATGATTGCGGCTCGTAACACGACAAATTTTCCTTTCTGGCACTTGGCGGCTTAAGAGAGCAGATAAGTGAACAAGATGAAAACTCGAATGAAGGAGTGCATGGGAGAATGGGAAGAGTAGATAGATCGGGAGCGGGAAATATGAGAGCAAAAACGAAAGTGCCCTCGCGACGTGTTCTCTCGTGGTTTTGTTTCGTTCCAATGCTGCTGAAACGAGGGGATAGTCGTATATAACCGATAGTAAAAACAGCAAAGGAACTACGCGTATATATACGAGGACAATGAGAAATGGAACGATATGAGAATAGAAAGGTTTCCAGGGGTGAGGTGAGACAGAAGACTTGGCATAGATTGATGTCTCTCACTGCACTACCGCGGCTCGACTGGCCAGAGTTTCTAGCTTCTGTCGGTCATAATGCATAGCTATACGCATTAGAGAGGAAAAGAGAGAGCGAAAAGAAGGGAAGCAGAGACAAACAATGCTAGTAGCAGCAAGTGCGAGAGTCTGAGAGAGAGAGACCGACCGAGCAGAGAACGAGGAAGCTTCCTCTGTCAGACATTCAACCAAAGCAATACGGAGCAAGATATACATGGATATATGAGTACCATAGTGAAAGCCGGTATGCCGTCGCTAGGTTCTCTAGGTTCGCTAGGCGCAAGGTCCGCAAGCTTCCTCCGGCGGAGGCTTTCCACTGGCATCGCTTGTCATACCAGAAAAGCTTGATGTATTGCGTACCGAGGGTGGCTTCATTACTGGTTTACCGATGGCTACTCTTGTTTGCGTATTCTCATCCTCTCTTCCTCCTCCTCCTCCTCCTCCTGCCCCTGTTCTCATCTCCGTCACAACCCTTCTCCACAGTAAATGTCATAGAAGAGCAACGCGCTGCTGGAGATCCTCATCGCTACACATGATCCTCTATACTCCCTCGCATTGGCTCATAAGCACCCTTTCACGTCACCGTTACGCACTCTGTTATGTACACGATTCGACAGTTTGTCGCAAGCTTCTTATTCGTAAAGGTTTTCTGATGTCACGCACGATTCTCACGTTTATTTTAATGCTTTTTTTTGTTTGTCATTCCCAGGAGGAAAAATGATTGGGAAATGTTGACGGGGGTGAAGCCACGGGCATAAAATGCTTTGCTGGTAATTATGAATAATCCCATTCGACTCCCTCATGGGATTAACCGTATGTATACTTTGGCTAAAATACACAGTCTAATTGATTTCCAGTCTCAATACTAGGACTTTTGGTTCTTCCATATTTCTGCACGAGTCATTTATATTCGCGATGTCTGGGAAAATTTCAAGTATACCATTTGTTCGTCTTCAATTCCAAAGCCACGTTCTCGTGTCCCGTAACAGCGTCACGTCGTTTTCTTTTCATTCTTTATTCGAGGATACTTCGTATCTTTTCCTTTTTTGTCCACATTTTGCTTAGCTTGGACAGAACCTGCGTGTCTGGGAATCAGTTCTGTGTACACTTATGTAGATAATGCGAACGTTCGCAAGTGCATACAATATAGAACAGTCACTTTAGCAGCGAAACGTTTGCATATCGATTGCATCAGTCGGTCATATAGAACTCTTTTCACCAGAAGGAGAAAAAAGGAGGATATACACCGATCGAAAGGTACGTCGATAGAGGCTCAGGAAGCGAAGGGATGGAACTTTTATCCGACCATCGATGTTGAAAAACGGGAGAGAAGTGCCGAGTATACCTCGCATCGCAGCATCACCGCACATACAGTCAAAGATATCAGTGCGAGTTTCGGTCTGATCGTTTGATCCTCTAAAATACGGAATTGATAGGATCATTTGTTCGAATTTTCTTTTCCTTTCTACGATTGAAGTTGAAAAATATCAAATCTCCCTCTAAAATATAGCTACATGCTGACCGCATATCCGTCGCTACCGATATTTGGGAATCGAGGATATTCCAAGTGGTTATTTTTCTGGTAAGTTGCATGCTGGGAAAACGTCTCCGAATGGATCATACATTTATTTTGCTGTATTTGAAAACTTTTTTTTGGATTCGGATTTGATTTTAAATCGGAGAGATTACAAAAAATGAGCTTGTTTTATTTATATTCTCCAATGAAAAATATCGTGCGCATGTTGTAAACAACTTGATTCATTAAACAATCTGTTAACTTGTTAAATAATTTGCTAACACATTTTTGAGAATATGTCGCACATGAAATATGTACTTGGACTGATTTTCATAAGGGAAAACAGGATCAGATGCAATCAGGGAAAGAAAATAACTTTCAGCTTAAGTCAAACAGACCGCAAAGCATCACATTTCTCGTAGTGAATCGAGTGGCTTAATGTATATCCTTGAGCTCCTTGAGCTTTCAAATAAAAAAACGTGCGAGTGAAAAAAAGAATTAATTCACGGATATGCAAACAGAATTAAAAAAAAAAAAAACAAAACACCCGTAAAATGTGCGAAATGCGAGGCTTTTGTTCTGTTCACTCTTTGAAGTAACGATGTATATATCCAAGCTTATGTGCAACTATATTTTTAATATTCTACAAAAGAGACTAATTAATGTGAGCGTCGGCCCCAGACATGCTCAACAGCCCGACATTTCATTTGCACTTTCATTCGCTGTATGTCCATATACGATCGTTCTGACCCTTTTGCACTTTTACTTTATCCACAGTGCTGGGCTTAAAAACTTTTTCGTTTTATAATTTCACTGGATACGCGAATGAGTTCTATTTTCCAGCCTGTCGGTATCCCCTTTGCTAATAGTCAAATGTACTGAAAAGCCTCTGTGACAAAAGTAGTCGTCATTGAGTGAAAAAAGGTACAATCAATCGACGAATCATGTTTTGTTTTGTTTTGTTTTGTTTTTTTTTTTTTTTTTTTTTTTTTTTTTTATCAATTTCATTCGACTCTCGTGTATTTGAGGAGATAAAATCCTGGATGGACTATCTATATACCTCGTCGGATCTACAAGAATTCAGTTTTCGGTGTAACACTGACGCTTTCTCTGGGGAAAAAGAACTACAGCTTGCTGCTTCGCTATTGCTTGCTACTCATAAACACCATCAAATACTGTCTTCCTATTCCTTTCTCTCGTACTTTTACCTCGTATCCTTTTGTAAAATGTTTTCCTTTGGATGCATGTGATGGTGATTGTTTTGACATTGCAGTCTAAAAATTTCCAGTAAAATCTAAAGAGCTTTGAAATCTTGCACGAAACAATACAGCGTTTCTGCTTCGGTGGTGCAAATCTGGAGCAAATTGCAAGAAATATATTTGTTGGAATCGGATTTTGAGATACGAATACGCGGTGAAGGAGCTATTTCTTTATTTGGCTAAAGAATGAAAGAAAAAAGTTGAGTAACGCAAACAGGAAGCATAGCAGTGAGCTGCCTTAAAAGCCGATGCCAAGCTGTGGCAACAGCAAATCTGCAGTTGGTTCTACGTTCCTGCAGAAAATGGGAGATCGAAGTCATCTTTCTTTCTCTCTCTCTCTCTCTCTCTCTCTCGCTCCCTTTTGCGCTGCGTTCTTTCTTTACTTCCTTTCCTCTCTCTGTTAAACAGTAGTTGACAACAGATGGGACAGAACGAGAGGGGCCGAAGGGGAATCGGCTAAGCGAAATCCGATAATCGTGTTGGCTCGGGGAAACGTAGATTGAATGATCCTCGGGGCAAACAGGTAACAGAAAAGGAGCCAGTTTCGACTGCCGTACTTCTACTGTTATCCTCCTCGGAGATTCTCTTTGCACCCATCGCGACAAATAAAAATATATCAGAAGACACACGCTACAAGAAATTACTTATGAAGTGGTACAGACGGGAAGAAAAATTTAATAATAATCGCTGCAGTGGCTTTGAGGATCGTGGCGATATCAGCAGAAAATTGTAATGAGCCACGATATTTGAAACAGCTTATAAAAGCGCCAAAAAGAAAGATTTCGTTGGAAGGGATCGTACTGCTTTCCCTTTGCTCAAAGTATCTTCAAAAAATCGAGGAAACTGGCGATACATCAGAGTAGTGGAAAAAAGAGGAGTGCAAGGAGCAGAGGACACACGAGAGTGTCATCGGGAGGCGGTTGAAACGAGAGAAACGCGACGGAATGCAAGTTCCGTGAAACGAGAGGAAAGTGGAAGGTTGGTCGGAACGCTTCTCCGAGGAATTCATATAAACTTTTTTCGTCCTCTTTCCTCTTTCCTTCCTTCCCTGCTGCCTCATTCGCACGGATATCCGTCCTCTTTTCCTCCCTCTCGCTTTCTCTTCCGATGTTACGGATCCTCAGCTTGCGCAAATGGCCACCAACGCTACCGCAATATATGATCTCCATGGAGGAACTCGACAACGACTCTCTAGGATTCTGGTAAACCGAGAGAATCAGAAGACGCGACGTGTACAGAAACGGGAGAAATTTCCTCATCCTGACTCTCTCTCTCTCTCTCTTTCACATATCCAACCTCTCTCGTTCGCTCTTCCGCCCTCATCTCTTTCGCTATTCCACCCAATCCTCCCTCGTCCGCCCCCTTCCTCGTCGCCCACAGCGTTCCTCTTCGGCTTCCCGTGCTCCTCTTTCTTTCTGAGATATTTTTCCTCCACGCTGTGTCCTCCACTCGCGGCAAAATTCCATGCTTAACTCCATATATCCTGCGTATTGGATGTCGGCGTATTCCTCGTTGACATTTATAGAGACTCGATTGTAGGGAATGCGCACAGCTGTCTAGGTGTGTCCTGCTGGTATAAAGTATGCATATGTGCTGGCGTATCATATACCCGGAGACAACCCGAATCGAATGAATCACATAGAACGTGTGTCAAACATACAACCGTGAACGTAAACGGATGCAAAAATATAACGAAAACATAGATGCAGCCAAGCTGCTATGTAGGAAAATAAATCGACCGAATATACAGCACGATACTACGATCGAGTACACACATTTATCTATAGATGTGGACTTTTCAATGGCTCCAGGTGATCTTGAAGTTTTTTGATGCACATACAAGAGCATAAAAGCTCCGTTACCCCGAAGATAGGCCACATGTGCAATCTGATGAACTTTTCCAACAGAAAAAATACTCCGAACGAGCATCGATTTTTTCGATAAAACAATGACGGTGCAGCCTCTTTTTCTTCTTTATTGTGGAATTTGTCCAAAGCTGTATTTATACCGACCTATTAAAGCTCCGAAGCTTCCGGCAAAGCTCACCCGACGGCAAAAGCTCCATTCTATACTTAGTGAAGAGACTGCAGATATAGCTGCAGCCTAAATGCGTTGCTGCGCGTTATTGTCACGTGTGTCTTTTGCTAACCTACTCTAATAACGAATTCTCGGACCTATACGCCGCTGATCGTCATGGCTATTTGTGAGCATGTGGGTTAGTGTCTCGATTAAAGACATCTGAAAAAACGTTTTTTATTCACACATTTTGTGAACGAGAATGTTGGCCGAAAGTAATTGACAGTGAATTATCAAAATACTTCTGGAAGTACGGAAAATTTGTTATGTTATATTCCAGAACGATTTTCCTTCCTCAATGTTTTGTTTTGTAAATATACGAAAACACGATGGAAGTAGTTATATTTTTTGTGCCAATTATAGCTACCCTACAATGAGAAAGGCACCATGAGTTGGAAAAAAATGTAGCTAGTTTTCCTGGAAGCTATGAACTGGATGTATTTCTTCATGTGTTATTGGTTTTCAGTAGCACCTCCTGTAGTTCTTGTTACGATGTTATCTCAAGGATACCGAAGGGTACTACCGTCGAGGTAGTACATTTACGGTCCCTAGCTTGTGTATGCTGCTAACGTCGATAATCGAAAGAAAATATTTTGTAGTACCCGAGGAACGATTCTTAGGAAACGTATCTTGAACCTTATTTTTCGAAGCTGGTCCCCAATCGTTGTATAACCATCTATGGAGTGATTTTTAAATAATTGTGATTGAAACATCTTGAAATAATATTCTGCATCAATTTTTTCCGGACTTTTGAAGACACCCAAGGAAATATTCTCAAAGACGTGCCTTCTTTTATTGAAAAATATTGCTCACAGCAATCTTGGGCTTCAAGGGTTTCATTTTATGTTTTTGTGAAAAATAAATAGAAGTTTATTCATATACGTGAATAAATAGAACCTTCGAATCATATCCACTGAATAAGAAACTTGTTTGATCAAGTTTTTTTATGTACTGCGATTGATTGCATTTAATTTCAATTCGAAGCAGTCCGTATTGACATTTTGCCCAATAAATTATAATCTTTTTATCACGTTGGGTAGGTTCTTTTTCCTATCACGCCACGAGCACGACTGTTCAATCCAAGCTGGCAAAAATCCGTCAATGTAGAGGGAAGTTCGCGAAGACGAATGAGTAAAGAGAGCGAGTCCAACCGAAGCGAGCCTTTGAAGAATTTCATTATCGTCACCCGTGAAGCTGGTAGAGTAAAACAGCCCTGAGCACCGAAGGGATGGAAAATGCGCTATTTGGAGCGTGCTGAGTTACAAAGCGTACCATCGAAGATGTAAAGTATACGAGAGAGTGAGGAGAAGAGAGAGGGAAAAAAACGGAGAACAAAAAAAGTCGTTTTAATTCTTAATCAACTCGCGTTCTCTACTTTTCCACTTTCCACAACGTTCATGTATTCATATTTTGTGTGCTACCTCTAACAATTTTCTTTTGAATGCTTATACACCTAAAATGCCAGTAATATTTCAAGAATACCAGAGATCAGAAAAATAATGACATTTTTGTCCGAGATACGTGGGGATGAAAAAATGTGAGTTTTATGCAAATATTAAACTCGATTTAATACTGTCTTTGAACTACCGAGCATTCATAAGTTTCTGTGAGGAATGAGGATAAAAAATATTTTTCATAGAATTCAATAAATACTACAAGAACATTGGAAAAAAAAATTGAAGTTTCGTTACTATTTTTCTACTCTAATAATTTTCCTATATCATAGCACAAAAATCAGTTGTCTTTTTGTGAGGTATGCTTTAAGACTAAAAGTAAAATTATTACATTAAGGGTCAAATGACTCGAATCTTTGGTACGGTTAATTAGCAACATGACATCAAAAAACTACAAAATTAAAAGAGTCCAGATAATCCGAGCGCTTTCGACCGTTCTCGTGATGAGGTAGGAATCGATGTGGAGGTTCCCATTCCCTTATGCAAGCAAAGCTGCCGTTGGTGTTTCGATGCCGCTCAATACAAAGAAAGAAAAAAGGCCATGCAGTAGTGGCGTTGCAACTGCCGGTGCGTTTATCATTCTAGCTCCATTCGAAGGCACGGAATAATCCTGTGGAGTCGCACTAGGAATGGTTGACGCAAGGATCGGTCAGGGTAGAGGGAAAACAAGGATGAAAGGGAAAGAGAGAAAATGGCAGAAAGAGAGAGAGAGAGAGAGAGAGAAGCGGGTGGAAATGGCAGGTGGGACGAACAGATGCCGCCCGTGAGGTTGCTGCTCGTGGTGGTCCAAGGGATGCAAAGCAGTATGAAAAAAGAGTTGCTGCTGGCAATAATTTAGAGCACCTAGATATATATTATTTATGTATACACATATCGATGTATACACACTTTCAAGCACGTATACTATTTCTATACGTAAGTGCGCCACGATTCGAGCAAATATGGAAATTCAAAACGGGAAAGAACTCCGAAATGTCTCATATATGTTTGTAAATGTGTATGTGCCACATGTGCATGCTCGTGTGTGCATGTATTCAAGTGAATAATCGACCCAACGGAAATTCGGTACTCGGAGCTTATTTTCCTGGGACTATGTGACCCTAAAAAGTCTTTTCACCGTTCGACGTATATCGCACGAAAAAAATATGTCATAAGTCAAAATTGACAGACCAGGATGAATAAAATATACAAGCAATTAGTCGCCTTTTCGAATTTATAAAAATGCGAAAGTTTCAATAGCAATTGGAAGATAGTTAAGACTTGTATTTCTAACGACTCAACTGTTGCATATCGACTGCATCGATCCAAGAGCGATATAAGCGATACCGACTACCGAGACAGCCTCGGAATTGGAAACGATCGCAGATTAAAGGAATCATCAGAGCACGCTACCACTTCAAGAACGTCGTTTTGCGAATTAATAAACTTTATTATGCGTCTTGTTTTTCTAGCTACTATTGCGATGGAAGTTTCTCAGGGTTCTATAAGTCCTTGTGAATAAACACAATTTACCAGAATCTTTTTATTACCTTTCGATCACAATAACAAAATTATGCCAATGGAAGCCAATAATCCAGACTTTATCAAAGCGAAGCTTTTTGCATGCCCGATGTTATTGAGCATCAAAAAACGACGGTGTGTGCGAGGGGCTTAAGGTAGATCATGTCCGAACGATAGTAAATTTTATGGATGTCTAAATTGATCGATTTTCAATTCTCAATTAAAGATATTATCACTCTAAATTAATGTTAGAGTTATTTATCAAAAATTGTAATCAAATTTTTTTAGCCTATTTTTTGGCGAATGGAATTACAAGCCATTAATTAATCGTGGATTCGTCACTAACGAAACTCGAAATTTCATTCGTCCCTGGTTAAAATACTACAGTTTTTTATGTAAAAAATCGCATTATCGGGGGCAAAGGGCACAAAGTAAAATGGATCAAGAAAAAAATATTAATAAAAAGACAGAAAGCTATGACAGAAATGGGCCAAGCCAAGAAGAAACAAAATGCCGAAATAAGCGAATGTGAGGTTATGCGAGTGCTCTTTACCAATTTCTTTCAATCTTTAACGTAATATATCTTTATTACTAATAAGACAATCGTCTTGAATTTTTTCCCAGACATTCGTTATATACTTCATTGTTATTCTGTACTTTTTCATAAACTTTGTGAGAAGCGTTCATTCCTTATATGGAATGATAGACGATTTTTCATGCACAGTTCCTATAACCCTGTGTGTTTTTCTTTCTATTTAAATACGTTTATCTAACGAACCAATCAAACGAACAACCCTTTAAAATTTGATCCGCGTCAGTCGACTAACCATTCAAACTCTTTATAAATTTCAAGACTTTCTGAAGAAAATCGTCTCGTGCACGAATTACCTTAAATAATGAATTTCAAGATTCCTGATCAAAGCGTCTATCGTGAAAACTTCGAACAACCTCGAAAAAATGTTCATTTTAACAAATGTGATGTCACATATCCTTGTGCTTTAGTATTTGCAGAATTCTCATCAGAATACACCACGAAAGTGAGTCGATGCATGTCAGGCCGTCGGCCTCGTGAGCTGTTGCATTAGTATCTGAATATTTACACTATTACTGTGAGCACATACAACCCATGAACATAAAGTAATGTTATATGAATATTGCTGTATAACGTCATGTATAGATATGTATCAGTATTTAATGGTTGACGTTCAGCTGAATGCCTTTTGTTTGAAATTTTTTAATAAAGCGCGAGGCGCGAATTCCGTCGGCTCATATAACTGTGGCAATGCGAGCACAGAATTCACGTTTCACATCACGGTCCGCACACGTAACCAGGGCTTTGCACATTCCACATATCAACGTAACTTGTAAAAGTCATAAGGACGTATATGACACGATGAAAAGCATTTTGCAATACTTTGAATACGCCCCTGAACTAATCATTGCAAGAATACACTCGTGTCGTTATTTGGGACACTTTTAATTTGCTTAATTGTACAGGAATGCACATACTTTTCCATGGAGCAATTCCATGTTCACTGACGCAAAACACTGCATCGTATCGCAAGAAAAAAAGATCTTTAATTTTAAGCACCAGCACATTTTGAGATTTCTCAAAATATTTCAAATGTAGTGGCAGTTAAAGTGAAAATAAAAGTGAAATAGTGGTGCAAATTTGCACACTCTTTCACTATATCACTGATTGGGTTTTGGTCAACCGAATCTTCCTCTGGCTCCCTGGATGAACCCCCTATTTATTCATGGCCCTAGATGAGATGCAAACCGCACACCAGCGGAGTATCGGACAAGAAAAGCGGGAACTCTACAGCCTGGATCCCCGTCCGTGTAAATGTGTTTGATTTCGTATACATGTTTAGGAAAATCGTGGTCGAGCAACAAACGGAAGCACTACCAGCTCCCTTATGTATAATTTAAGCGGCCCATCAGTAGCTTCGTTTTATCTAACCCATATTATGCAATTAAGGATGTACTTACACTAAAGTTACGCGAATACGGAAAATCGTGAGAGATTAAAAGAAATAAGGAAGAGAATCATTTTATTGGATAATTGTGTTCTCGATATTTCCTAACCACTTTTCGTCTTCTGATTGAACTTTCAGTTGACTTGGCATATGCTTTTTATCCGATGCATATTCGATTCCCCAAGATTTTCGTTTGTGTTTAAGAATTATTTTTCACACGAATTACGTAACGACTGTGAATGATAATGGCTTCAAAAATCTTCCTTTGATTTCATTTATAAGTTGCCACTAGGAAATTTCTATAAACTTTTTTTTTTATAAAGTTAGAGAATATCAAACTACAAGCTTGAGCGTATCGCGCAGAAGGCAATTTTTCCCGATACCTGAATGAAAGAGTTGAGAAAATTCTGTGCTGAATTTTGAGTCAATTTGGTGAAATACTCTAGGAATAAAAGACTCCAAAACATACTTGGGTACCACGTTCTCCGTTTCTTATGCAGGATTTAATTTCTGTTTTACCTTTCTCTTTCTTGCCTTCTCCACTTTTCTCTCGTTTTCTGTATGTAATACCCATTTATAATGCAGTCAGCGAAATTGCAAGCTCACCGCGTGTACGAGAACTTTGAGCCGGGTCCACGTGTTTTTTCCCCTAGAGTTTGCCCGGCGAATATCGAATCTCGCTAATGCACAGTGCAGAGAGTGCACACCGGCAGAACCAACACGAAAACTTTTTTAATTGAAACGTTAATCAATTCCGAGGACGCCTTCGATTGGTCAACTCTTGGACACACCTGGCGCGACATGCTGGGTAGTCCAAACTTCCGGATCTCTTGACGAGGCTTTGGCTAAAAGTTTTTCACAAGGTGAGAAAACTCCCTGATAAGTTCAGAGATCCGAGGATTTGCCAGGAGGAAGCAAGCAGGTACGAAAATAATGAACGACGGGAGAGAGAGAGAGAGAGAGAGAGAGAGAGCCCTCATTGTCAGTCTCTTTCACGTCTAGAAAATTTAAGTTTCACCGGATACCGGATACGCTTCAAACAACAAAAGGGTCAAACTTTGTTTTCTACAGAGAAACTAAGTCTTTTCGAGAGAAGCCTTGCATAATAATTCGGGATTTTACGGTACAGCGTAAAATGTTTAACGTTTTTTTTCAGTGGGATTTCTACCAGGTCGGTATAAAGTTCCGTATTTTTAATTATAATTTTTTGTCACACAGAATTTTATAGCTCGAAGTGCAACGACATTTAATGAAGTTAGTCACCTAACAACAAGATTACGCCTTAACAAGACAGTTTAACACCTTAATAGAATAATTTTTAACACCTCAAAAGAATGCTTCTACGGGTTGCTGTAAAAGACTCTCGAAAACATTTTTGTTTGGTTTTTTTATTCGGTAGATCATTTTCATAGTTTTGCAAAATATTTGGCTATGTTTTTTGTAGAATTGAACAAGCATGTGGGTCTTCATTTTGCATCATGAATTCATAATCAATGCGAAAATGTCAAAAAAATACAATTGTCAGTTTTATATGAAATTTTTAACATTTTAATGAAATTAATACATGAAGAGAAATGAGGATATTGATAATGATAATGAAAGTTTTATTTAGTTTCCCTTGAATCACTAAACCCAATATATGGTAGATTCCCATGAAAATGATCAAAGAATTTGACGCATTCCTGTGCATAACGCAATAATTTTAATGATAACGTAATGCCAATCAATGGTATATAAATATAAACAAAAGCTCATGAGAATAGTGAACAACGATATTCGAATGTTTTTTTGAAGATTGATCCAAAACGACGTTTTTGTAAGCTCTCTGCTTCAATTCTGATTCGATTCAATGCCACAGTTTTTGTTTATTCCTTTTTTCGTCGTATAATAATTTATAATTTGAGTGTTGACAAGTCGTCAAGTTTTGTGATAAAGGAAAGCTGTGTGACTTTTTTATGCTATGAAGAAAATACTCTGTCGAACGAGTCAACCTGGGGCCTAGTTATCAAAGTTCTTGACACCTCGTATCGGAGGAGCGTTGAAACGTTTTCCTCCCATGTTTCAGGTCAATCCGTCGCCCACAGGGAATAGACTTTATACTTTTTTGCTCTGTGTGCGTGAATGAAATACAGAGAAGCTTTTTTTTCATTTTCACCGAGTATTTGGCATTTTTTACTGACACCGGTGGTGAAAAGATGTAATAAGTTTTTTCTTTCTCCCCTTTCATACGAAATTAGATAAATAAATCTGGAGGGTTTGGATTGCACTTCCACTCTGAATCGTTGAATGTGAGGGCGCTGGTCATGAAACAAAAACCCAGTCTTCAAAATTATATTACTTTTGGACGAATGCGGAGAGCCCCTCCGACTCCGGAATAACATGATTTTTTTTACGAGGACAATGGAAAGTAATGGTAGGGACAAAACTACATGGACGAAAATGAACAGAAAGAATAATACGTAAAAAGGGTTCACTTGAAACCTCGAACTCGAGGATTTGATGAATTCTATGTAGATATACCTCGGTAAAGACACGATAGAATTCCCTGAAAAACGAGGATTAGCTGTCGGAGTATCGCGAAAATCATTGAACCATGAAGCTACGGTTAAAAATAGTATAAAAAAATGTTTTGCTCGTCCCGATAGACGGATGTTCCAGATAAGACTTAATCGTGTTACGTTATCTCAACTGGAAAGTCAAATATGGTTAAGAGATTTTGAGATAGAAAGCAAAAGCTTTTGAAGAAAAATGATTTGTAAGAGTGAAGGAAGGAAAAAGACGTTCGAAAATTCGAACATAAAATTGGTGATATCATTCGAAACCATTCAATTTTTCTCGTATACTGTGTCAAAGAAAATAGTTAATACACGAAATTGCAGCAGATTCAAAAAAACCAAAAGACCCAACGTTTTCGTCGAAGTATAAAAAGATCTCGAGGGTATATCCGCGAAAAGATATTTTATTGTGAGGCTGCAACGTCCAGTCTTGTTGCACCGTGAGATACGAGACGTGTATAATGTCCCTGGCTTTGGTTGCCAAAGACACGACCGGCAAACGGTGGAAAAGTCTTTGCTTCAAAAAGCCGTGGTGGAAAAACGAGAGGCCAACGAGAAAATAAAAGAAAGAGCGGAAGGGATAGGACAAGGTCGAAAAGAGTTGGTGTAGGGAGAGACATGGGATCACGGAGGAGGATAAAAAGAGGGAATCCACGAGGCGGATTACCTGGGCTACTTCTCTTCAGTCCAGCTAATTCATTGCCCTCGTTGTCTGCCGTAGAAGCTCTGCTGCTGTGAACCTGGCCAAGTTTGCTTCGTCCAATTTACCTTCTCATCCTGCTCTCCCTCCTCCCCTCCTTTTCTCCTTCTTTTCCTGTCACCCTTCTCTTTCCATCATGTTTTCCTTGTCTCTTTACCCTCATGCTATTCTCGTCTTCTCACGTTCTTTCCCTCTTGGGATCTGTCGCCATACCACTTCCGCCCGTCCAACCATTTCCCCTCACACACTTCACTACCACTGGACCACTTTCGATTCTCTCTGTTCACTATTACGCGCTGATCCTCTTGGCCTTTATCACAAACCCACGCCAGCTTGAATAGTATGACGGAGTCCCTTCCTATCCTTTTTATCCCTGTTCTACTTCCCTCCCCCCCCCCCCCTCCTCTCTCTCCCTCACCCTTTGCTTATTCTGCCTCACTCTCCCGGTCTTAGTCGTCTCGCAACCTTTCGAATGAAGCTCACAAAGGCGCAACGTTGTACGACTACTGTGTAGTGCAACCCCAATACCGTTAGTAGTTCAGTTATACGGTCTGACCATTGGGGAGTCTCACTACTGACGCTTCTATTCTCTCCTACACAAGCACAGGATCATCTTGTGCTGTGGCTAACTAAGGCTGCGCTCAGGCTAAAGGAGCGATTGCGATGCCTTCGTGTCAGCAGTGGAAATAAGAACAGCACTATCCTCTTAACAAGTCACAAAAACGGTGCTTTTTGTGTTCCTTGGGAACATAAACCCAATTAGATTCCTCGTCGATTTTACTGCAACCCCAAAAAGTCTACCTCATCCTAATTATTGGCTTTGAGGATTTTTTTTTAACGAGGGTATAATATTACCGATCAGCTACCGCGAATATTCGACACTTCATTTTTTTGTTTTAAATCTTTTATTACGCTATATGCTCCGGATTCTGAAATTCGTATCGGCTTATGGATTATTTTATGGGTTATTCTGATCAGAGTGGACTCCTGGAATAAATGTATGGAAGAAGCAGAGAGAGAGAGAGAGAGAGCAACAGAAACGAAAAGGAAATATTTCCACGAGCGGTGGAATATCGGAAAAAAAATAAAATAAATAATTGAATGAAGTTTTGTAGCTGCAGTAGCGTTTTCATTTACAACCCTATTCGTACGTATACAGAAACGTGGCTCACGGACTAATAGAAGGATATCGAAATACAGAAATGAAAAATCTAAATTCCGTATGGCGTTTGCAGCTGCTGTGAATGTTCGTTGATGCAATTGATTTATTGATTGAATCAGTGAGTCGCAGTTTCCATGCGTTTCCCTTCTCTTAACTCTGGCAGCAATACCGTTAACTTTATATATGGGTCATGGATAGACGGCAAATTGATTACTGTGTTTCTTATAAAACATTCAAACGTAGAATCGACGAGGAGAATTCTTTGTCGGAACCGTGTTCGGGATGCTGTACGCTAAAGATCAATCGCGAGGAAAAGTTTGTGATTCCCGAAGAGCTTGGAACAAAGGACGAAAAGATATCGAGCCGAAAGAGATATCGGCCAGGCTTTCAGAAAATTTTAGTACTAGTTATGACTCTTGCGTGTTTTCACGTTATACTTTGGACTCTGCCAGATTTTCAAAGTATATTTCTACTGGCTGACTCTTTTTCTCAAGCCAATATCAATATAAAGGAAAGAAACAGATCGTCGCACTCCTAGGGACGATAACCTCGACGTGCTGACCAAGAAACAACACCATAGGGGAGAGTCATCCTCAAGTTACTACGAAATCGATATTCTTCGAGGCCGAGGGTGTGACTGCCAATATGGAAGGAAATATATATATATATAAGACCGTGAATTCTAGTGAGTATGGGGTTCGTGGTAGAAAACCGACACCCCAATATACTTCGGAACACTTTGGGTGAGATTTATAGGAACCTATATCTGTGCGTATGAGCTATACGAATTTAAACATCAAGAAAAGCTCTGTCAAAATAATTTAAAGTTTGCACTATTTTATGGCTATCCAGTTGCGGATTGAACAAAGTATTACAACGAATTTGCAATATGACTAATGACGGCAGAGAGTTATTCTTACAGAAAATATATATGACAACGTATTAATTCTTAGACAAGGATCTTCTTCTACTGTTTCGCATATGCATATTCAGGAAACTGACTGATTTTCCTTGAACTTCAATCAACGTTTATGGATACGTGCTCAGAACTTCTCTTCATGTATATTCATAGAAAGTGTACAGTTAACTGGAGACTTTCCTTAGTTGACTGGATAATCGACAGAAGTTCCAATTTACTTTTGCGGATGAAACTTTTTTATAGGAAGTGACTACATAAACTGGGTGGCCAATGTAACGAATTTTTGTTACGTTTGAATGCACGCATCACGAATGAATACTTTTTTTTTCATTCCCCTGCCAACAATTTGCTCGTGCATACAACTTTTTTAATGATGTGAACATCTCAAAGTTTAGCGAGAGCTGGAAAATAAAATCGTACTTTTTTACCAACTAAATCATTCGACCGAACAGCTATTTTTAAAAGCGATCGAGAGGGAATCAAAGAGAGTGGAGAGCTCCATGGTGTTGTTAAGATTGTAGATTGAATGCATTTTGATTTCAACGTCACATTACTCTCGTTTTCTTTCTCATTTTACACGGGCCACAATTTTTCCCCAGCTATAAGAAAGGGCAGGCGCAGTGTGGGAAGTGAATGAATGCAGATAATGTTGGAGGAAGATCGAGTCGAGGTGTCAGTGGAGCGCGATAAAAACGTATAAGAATATGACGAGTTTACTCCATCGAGTCATCGTTCGTTGGCCATGTCTATCATCGGTCTCGTGGTTAAACTAAATTATCGAAAGGCACTTTCCATAGAAGGGGGGGGGGGGGGGCAGAAGAGACTTTACATGGAAGTGATGGCGCGTTGACGTTGATGTCGACGGAGGGATTGATATGGAATGCCGTTGATGATGGGATGAGAGAGGAAAAAGGAGAGAGAGAGAGAGAGAGAGAGCGAGAGCATCCCTTGCCATGAGTAAGGAGATGGCAGTGGCAGAGTATAAACGCGAATACCACGGCAAAACGTGCCGCACCCGTTTTCATCCCTTCGAACGCGCGCGCCCCAGCACCACTATCTAGATTAAGGCCGTCGCTCAAAGTAATTATCCAATCGACTCCAGCCACGCGGTGTATATACGCGATAGTCTGCAGTAGAGCGATCTAACGATTTAGCGAACGAGTGAACCAACAAACTATAATGAACGAACGAGTCAGCATGCTAAGAAGAGAGAAAGAAAGGGAAGAGGGGAATGAGAAAGAGAGAGAGAGAGAGAGAGAGAGAGAAAGAGGACGGTTGCGGGAGCGCACAGCAAAGTTTGCATGGAGGCAAATCGCGGGAGGTATTATCGCTTCGATGAAAGTGCCAAGACAAGAGATCGTAGACTATGCTTAAACTAACAAGGATATTGGGTGTATGTATTCAATATCCTATATATGATAGCCTATATGTGATTTTCTCTCATCTCTCTGCCTTTAAAGTCTCCTTTCTCTTGTTCTTCGCTCCTCCGCCTCGTTCTCTTTCTCCTTTCAATCTACTAAATGTAGCGTTCAAACTTTGTTACATGTTTAATTGTCGTTCGTGGGCTTTTCATTATTGAGCAATTTCCGGGTTAATGACTCGTTTCAACCACCCAGCTTTCGAACATTTTTGCAACAATATGAAAATAGCTCAGTTTTTCATAAAGGGAATAGAATATTTCAAATATCTCGACGTCTTTGCACAAAAAATCGATTTTTATAAAAGATAATTCGTGTCGATTCTTAATGAGATCATGCCCACCACACGAGTGTTGAACAACTGAATTTTTTGTCATGATAAGGGATTGGTGCTGTTATATTCTCTCAAAATTTATAGGTTTAAAAATTAACATAACTAATTAATTAGTCCGTTGTAATTATCAATTATATAAAAAAAAATATCATTATTAGTAAAAATTTGACTAGTTAACTTTTTGATTTGGCAACTTTGTTGTTGGTGGAGAGATATATCTACCTTGCCAACGGTAAACTGATGGCTTGTCACTCACATATGACTTGATACACATTACCAACAATTTATTTGAATTTGAGGTTACGTCATTATTTGTGATTACAAATATTTTTGTTATCACAATATTTATATAAATATGAACAAAAAACATTTTTCTATTAATTATACCGAGAAAGTATACACGCCTGTACAGTACCGATACACTAATGTAAGCACGTCACAATTAAACACGATATACGTCGATATACATATATATAAACAGCTGATAGAGCGGTGTTGCCGATGTCGTACCGAACCTAGTATTCAACGACTCATCGTGAGCGATAATCGTAGTTAATTTATGATTTCATTCTTAAAGTTTCGGTGACCTGATATTTTTATAACGCCATTAACAAGATAAATGTTCAACGAATACGGATATGATTTAATTTTTTTTTTTTCCAGCATTTACGATCCCTTAAATTTGATTGAAAAATCACGATCCATTTACTGCCACTACGATGTCCAATTTTTAATACTTATTTTCTTGCTTAAATATTCGGTAACCTCCCCTCAATTTTTTTATCGTCATTTTCGAACATTTTTCTATGCTGTGTAAAAAAATCAGATTTTTCTGCAGATTTTTAAATAGTGGCCATGATCTCATTAATAGGCGAACGAATATTGGACTGATTGTTTATTGTCCACTTGCCCCGTTAAATTTCCATCTCTTTGCTATTCGTGGATTGTTTTTCGTACGAAATGATAAACGAGAATGAGTCTATACCTTATTTCTATCGAGAACAAAGATAAAGAGAAAGAGAGAGAGAGAGAGAGAGAGAGAGAGAGAAAGGAAGACAGAGTGGAACACGAAAATGGACCGTAACGAAATCAAGGTCGGGTTTCACTGGAGTATCGTCATTCTTTTACATTCGCCCCATCAAATGGAATAGACGATCTTTGTCGTCGGTGGCGGCAGCTCGCCGCCTCGTCAGAAACTCGAAATTTCAAGGCATCATCAGTGCGAACGGAAGAGGATCAATGTCCCAGAACGAAAAAGAGAAACTTCTAGATTTTCATCCTCTTTGTATTTTTCAATATCTCTATCTATGTTTATCGAGAATATTGAAAACATGAAACAAACCAGAAGAAAATTCTACCAGCCGTGATAAAAAGTATTGATGAACAAAAATATTTTATCTGACACGTGAAGCATATTCTCAATAACGCAAAGCCTTCGTTACAATTTTCGATTCTACCAGTACCCTCATTATTCACCGGTTTTATTAATTAATAATCCAATTTCAATGCAAATATAATTTAATAAATTATTCAAATTCGTTATAAAGCAGGAATAGCAGGGGATACGTGTTCGTACTAAATAAATGGAGAATCAAATAAATTCAACGTGACATTCGCATAATATTCTGTCCTACTTTCATTCCATCCGCAATTTTATTATCAGGATTATTGTGTTGACGTCAATAATAATGGAAGCGTAAGACGAGGGAAAATAGCTACGGGATGTGGTCCGAAGGACATATACACTGAATTCTTGGATCAATCCTGAGATCTGGTAGTGGTCGAGAAATGACGCGAGCGGGTAGCTCGACGAACAAAAATAGAGAGGATGAGACAGCGGAGCAGAGAATGAAGCAAAGTGAGCCGCGCGTCTCGATGTGGAAAGAAGAAATCACGAAATGGGATTGTCACTCGCTGAAAAGTCACTTTCGACATTTCGGACTGGGAGGGTGCTGGATGTGCTTCGCAGGAAACTGCGTATAAATATAATATCTATGTATCAAATATATTTGCTATATGCGGGCGTACACGTGAATATACAGCGTTAGCCAAAAGTATTAGATATCCTTTCTAAGTTAGATGACTGTTTTTTAATCAGAGAGTTATAAAACTGTAAAACAATTCGCAAGAATATTGACGAAAATCGGAAAATCGAAGCTCTCGGTATCTTCTTTGGAGACTGAATCAAGAGAAGCGAGCATACAATATTTTCGAAGTCTAACGCGTTCTTTCGTGAAGTGAAAAGATCGTGAAAAAACGATATTTTGGAAATGACGTACCGGGGACTAAAAATCGCATCAGCAGTAATGGAAAAAGGAAAATTATGCTGAAATAGTCTGAAAAACGATTATTTCTCGTTGAAATATTCGTTTTCAATCTGCCAGGAAAACTCAAAGGGTGCCTAATACTTTTGGCCAAAGCTGTATAAACCATAAAATCTACAGAAACAGTGCAATAACTTTATACTACTCAACATGCATATTCTCCGCGTATATGATATATATCTATATAAGAAGCAATATTGAGAGAAACTCTAGATCGTCACGCTGAAGTACCCTCACTGATCCACTCTGTCGTTGACATATATTCGAGATGTATCTCGTCACCGATCACTGTGGATATACGCGGTTAAATATAGTCATATGTTTACTCTGTATTGCACAAAAATTCTGAGCAGCATTCAGAAAAATTACTACGGCGAACTATTTCAGGAAAAACTCCTGTTAATGCTTGTAGGAATGTGGCACACGTACTATATATCGACAGTTCGATCGTCACCAGACGGGAATGTTTGAAAGTCATTTTCCAAAATATCTAGCCTTCTACCTTCTTCCATTGGGTATCATTTCAGGCTGTACCTACAACACGATATAGATGCTAGACGTATCGATCCGATTATTATTATTTTTATCTAAATTGCAAATCCGTTGACAATCGAATATCGAATTGCGAGTTCGATTCTCCTCGTTTTATTATTTATGTTGTGATTGGTCGTTGGAAGATAGCCAACTTCATGTTTGACTGTCGCCGAAGCAGCTGACAAATTTATTATGTCCATCGCAACGAAAAGAAAATTTCGTGATTTGCTTAGCAGCGAATTGACGATCACATCCATGAAAACGATCATTCGTCGATTTGGGGAGTATCCAGGGAAATTGGAAACGAATCTCCATTCAAACTTTGGGAATTCGCGATGGCAGATCCAGTGCAGTAGACCGGAGTGATTTCCTACAACAGTCTCTACAGCAATGACAACAGAAAATGCAGAAGCAGGTGCAGGTGCACAGATAGTGGAGACGAAAGCAGAGGCGCAGATAAAGAAGGCAGAATAAAGGAGGCAGGGGCACGAAGAACAAAAAAGACTGAAACAGACGCTGTGGTTGAGTCAGAGGAATAAGAGCAGGTAGAAGCACAGGCCAAAGCAGCGGAGAGACAAAGCAGAGAGACGGGCAGGCAGGAACGTCAAGGGCACAAGAAGCAGAAGGTAGAAAGTCATCGATAAAAGTGGTTAACGTGAAAGTATGAGAGGTAGACGTGGAATAGGCATCGACAGGAAAGTCAGAGGCAGAACAGGCAGAGACGGAAGAAGCGGAGCTAGAAGAGATCGAGGAATAAAGAGCGAGGGTAGAAGCGCCCGAGACCAAAGGGGCAGGTTGGAACAAAGCAGAAAAGGCGAAAACAGCAGCAGCGTAGATGGACGCAGACGAGGAATAGGCAGGAAAGCCAGAGATAGAAGAGGAAGAGGTAAAGAAGATCAGAAATAGAAAAGCTTAAAGCAGAGGCGAAGATAAAGCAGATAGGCAGACTAGGAAGAAGTATAGGCAGAGAAAGAAGAGTAAGAGAAGTAGAGGTAGAGGTAGAAGAGGTAAAAGTACAATTGGGAGAAAGTCAGTGGCAAAAGAGACGGGGGTAGAGACGGAATAGCCAGACACTGGGAAGGCAGGGGGATGAGAGAGAGATATTTGATTAAACGCTGCAGTGGAAGCAGTGAAAATTCCATGCGCGAAGCGTGCGTCGTTTTTTCAGTATTTTTAAATATTCTAATTCAAACTCGGCCTTTGGAAACATAAAATAGCACGAGTATTTTTTCGTGGAAATTTTTCAACAATTGCAGTGTGAACGTTCGCTGATGGTTCTATTGGTATTTAGTCACATATCGAGTAAATACATGAAAAAACTTTTTCAATCAAATGATATGGGAATATTTTAGCACCTTTTCCATATCCGTTCACATGCTTTTTTTCCTTTCATTTTCTTATTATCCTTATTGAAAAAACAATTTATATAGCAAAAGCAAAACACGTTATGAGTATGGAAAATAAGCAAAGAAAAAGTCACGTGCTGCACCCGCTGAAATGACACTTCTGTCTCAGCAAAAGGAAAAGAGAACGAAGGTGTAGGAGTAATCACAATAGTTCTGCAGTTCTGTGAACCGAAGAAGTGGGGGAACGGGTGAATCCTGAAATAAGATTGTCATTTTTCGTCACGGAGTTTATACTTCACTGTTGCATTGCATTTCCTGAAGAAAGAGAAATACGCGCGGAGCAAGAACGAGAAAGAAAGCGGAATGAAACATACTTTTGCGGACGAGTTTTATCAGCAATGTAAGAGCAATGAATTCTCCTCTGTTACAAGCTTCTTTCTTTCCTTACCAGTCAGCTTGGCGATTTAATACTAAATCGCAGAATACGATATGAATCATTTATATAGCGATCTGCTTCGCCTACGCCCAAATATCATACGGCAGTTCTTCTGCGAAGATAATTATTTCTGATGAAAAATGTTCAGCTCTCTCTTTCTCCGAACTTAACCGCATCACTGCCATTTTAAAAAGGAACAAGTTTGATTTTAAATTAAACAAGATAGTATTAGAATTTGTACGTTTTTCAGTATTTTCAATTCCGTATACATAAATTTTCTGTTAATAATTCTTGGTACCGACCTCATCAAATATTACTGTAAAATGTAGCAACTCTAAAAAGGCTCTCTCGTCTACTTCAAGTAGAAAAACGCCGCGGTCATGTTTTTGTCCTTTGCGACACAAACACAGACACCAAGTCACATACGCACACTCGAAAAGGTAATTAAATGAGAGTCGTGTATCGCGTATTAAAGTACAGACTGTAAAAAGAAAAAATTTAATTTCGAAAATTGGCTTGGCGAAAGTTTCACCGAGGGAAACGCCGTGTTTCAGGGCTCTTAAGCTCAGTCAAGTGTCGACACAAGGGTCAAGTGAGAATGGAAGGGTTCGCAATCTCTCTCGAACCACCACTACAGTCTTCGTGTGTGTTGTGCCACGAACAGGCTGAAGAAGTATAGAAACCTTACTAGCTCCGACAAGGGATGATGATAAGGAAGCAACGTTGCTTACACAAATCTACTTAAATAATTCAATTTTCCTGTGCCCCTCAATTCTTACCATGTCTCAAGTAATTGAGTGGCATATCACTTCAAATGGCTAATCAGAACTCTGACAATAATCTTCATTGTCAACCTTTTCGCTTGCTTCGTATGAATTGCACCCTTCATAATAAACTTTTCTAGCCCGAGGAAGTAAACAGGGTCAAGGCTAATAATAAGTACAAATGCTTTCTCCTACTAAATTAGCGCGAAAACTTTCCTATTTCACTAGTGATCCAACTTTACTTGATTCCCAAGCTAAACGATTTGCTTCATTTCTCATACCGGGAAGTGAGATAATGATACTGATGTCAATATACACTTTGAGTGAAATTTATTCTCACGACAACTAAAATTTGTTCGACTAACAAGAACTTCTATTCTACAAAAGTCCAATTTCATGTGCAAACGAGGGTGATCTTACTTTCTGTCTCAATTCGTTAGTCGATATTTTCCTCGCACACATTTGGCAAAAAATAAAATTATTCGATGTATTTTTATGCTTTGACTTCTACATTTTTCTTCAGATTCGTTTTCTAACAGGGTTCGAATTTTCAAATCCGCACAACCGAAATTTACGATTCATTACGACGTAATGCAACGTTCACAATGATTAACATATTTCAGTTCTAGCATGCCGTGATAATAAATTTCAAGTGTTTGATAGAATCGTTTCGAACATCATGAAAAGCACTCGTTGTACTCGTCTTCATCGTGTTGAGAGGTTCCGAACTGAGCGCCGAAACAAAAGTATTGGCAACTCACTGTTTATTGAAGTAAATATTGATTTTCGACGTTCCTGCCAACCCCTTATCGAATTAGAGTATAAAATAAATGAACATGGCAGCTTGACAGAATAGCGTCCATATTTGAACAAGAATAAAGTAAAGTTCGTTCGAGTTGAGCTTAATTTAAAATGCGAAAGTGCATGTATTCGGTATTGCATAATTTTATTATAAATGAATATGATAAAGAATAATCTACGCAAGTACTCTGAAGAGTTTACACAATCGACACTGACCGAGAGCACACGGTAATCTCGTAACAATTCTCAATTTGGGAATTAATTTTTACTCGCCATCGAACCGATACATAACCGTTGTATTCATCGACGTTGATGTAGGGGAATTGAATGTTTACAAATTAAATGTATCGCGTAGCCAAAATCTGGGCGGAAATTAAAGCGGACAGATCACAAAGCGGTATGAAAATTCCGGTAAATGGTATAACGTGTTATACACATCGATAATATACAGATATGTGACTTTGGCAGCATGTACTACGTAGAGCATTGTGGAACGGGACTAAAAGCTATGTAACGTATTACTGCCCCACACGAAGTAGGAAAAGCAAATATGCTCGTGGGCCGCGTAATCTTTTTTCCTTTTAAAGTGGCCAGTGGCGGAATGAGACTAACAGCAATCTGGTACGTCATATATTCTCTGTAATGCTCGTTCCTGTTATATTCGAGCGTATTGAAACGTCGTAGAAGCGTATACGTAATATAAATAATGGCCGCGTATTCTAACGAGTAAGCCGCAGAGCTTTCACCATTTTTTAATATACATTTTTTGCCTATTGACGACATGCGTTTTTGTGCAGCGATATGAGCACACGTGCAAGCTTCAATACGCTGCTCACAGATTTTATCAGCTACGGATCAAAGCCATAGCGCGATTCTTCAGCATCAGCCAGCCATCGATTTATACTTTAATCCATTAATGGAAATATACTGTTTTCGTTTTCAGAGGTGAAGTTTTTCATGAGAGCAGAAAAAAGAAATGGAAATGGTGAGATAAGAGCCACTCGACGATGGAAGTTCACACTCTGAAAATTTACATCTCACACCTCAGGAATATTTTTCTTTTCCCAGAACTCTCAGCATATATACTCATTGCAACTGATGTACGAATGAATTTTTTATTTCCGTTCGCGCCGGAAACTGAGGCTCACGAAGCCAGCGGAATAAAACATTCGACGAAAAATAAAGGAACGTTATGTCACGAGGAATTATGTATATACACGAGCCATTTTTCAAATGTGGTATATTAACCATGGAGTTTTACTCACAATCTATTTAGGATTTTCTATGAAAAGCATTTCAATGTTATCATTTTATTTTCACTGCCTACTTCAATTTTATTTCCTGGTAATAATGGATTCAACACCATTCGATGAATCTTTCAAATTTGAGAGACGAACGGAGATTACCTGTCTCGAAATTTCTATTGAATCTTAGAGGCAATCCCCCGGTCAAAAGACAAAACCTGAACGTAGGTTACAAAAATAATTATCGAAATCAAATACTCTCGAGTGTCAATCAATCAGAACGAATTTTTCATTTACCATAATGGATCTTGGTTTACCTTCGAATAAAGTATCAATGCCTGAAAGTGGCATTGTAAATGATGAGAATCCATGGAGAGATTAGTTCGTAAAGTGATGAATAAAAAAATATGAAGTACACGAGAAAAGACTTACACTGCATTTTGGATATTCCTCCGCTGGTTGTGGTCGCTTCCATCCAAGTAGAGGTGGTATACACACGAGTGCTGAGAGGAGCCAGACCAGAGTGATCATAAGGGCAGCTCTCGCTGGTGTTCTCTTCTTCAAATAATCAATCGCTTGGGTTATGCTCCAAAATCGATCGAGACTTATCAGACACAAATTCATAATGCTCGCTGTACACAGTAGAACATCCATTGCCGAGTATATGTCGCACCACAAATAACCGAATATCCAATAGCCCATTATCTCATTGGCGAGCGAGAAGGGCATTATAACAAGACCGAGAAAGAAATCGGCAACTGCGAGACTCGCGATGAACCAATTTTGAATGTTTTTGAGTGCCTTTTCGGTGGCAATCGCTATGATAACGAGCATGTTACCGACCACGACGACGATCATGAGTACGGTTGCCGCTATCGAAGCGAGAATAATCTGGAGTAGACTGTATCCCGAGGGATACATACCCTCGGCCACAACGACGTACGTATCGTTGTACATGCTTGAGTTCCAATTGTACATACTGCTATTCTCGTTATACCATGTAGAGTTCAATTTTAAGAATTCGATTTCCTCCATGGTGTCAACGAACCGAAACAACAATTCACCGTCTGCGGTCGAGTCGAAGACTCGATCGTCGTCCGGGCTTCGGTCGCTAGTGCCTCCAGCAACTCTATCTTCGTCAGCTCCTTCGATATTACGACTCGTAGAGGACGATGAATGCAAACCTGGATTATCGTCCTCAGGCTCACTGTCGTCGCCGCTCTCGTCACCGGAAGCAAAACCTTCGTCCTCCTCCTCGCAATTCCGATTCAATGAAGGCGGCCTCTCCTTATTCTTACTACCTGCAGCCTCAACTCCCTCTAAGCGTATTACCGGACTGCTTATCGTACTGAAACTCGTATCATCAGACTCGAATCCGGAGACTTTAACCCTGTTAACGCGCTTCACGAGCGAGTCGTTTCTCGTCGTATTAATAGTATCCGCACCGTTGACACCGAAAGGAACGCTTGTCTGTGTTGACAATGTCCCTGAGGGCACTTCCGGGATCGATGACAGGGTCAGACGCGAAGAAGGATGATGCTCGAGTGTCGCATCTTCCACGGGGTACGTCAAGTGTGGATACGAGAATGATGGCGACGAGGAGGAATTTTCGGACGCCAATGATGATAATGGCAATGACGACGATGATGACAATGATGTCGGTGCTGACGAAGATGTTATCAAAGAACCCGATAGAAAGCGTGACGTTGATGAGGCGACTATCGATGTTGTATCAATCGACGATGATGATACCGAAGCCGATGATTTAACGTACGAACTTGTTTTGCTTATACTTTTATTGACTCCTTTGAATAATTGCTGCGTTGCTGCCGATGTGGTATTCAAGCTCGTCGTCGTCAAATCGCTCATATTCTCTTCGAAGATGCTCGTCGACGCCAAATTACTACCGACTCTGCGGACGTTCATGACGCCGTTTGAGCTCGGCACGACTCGCACCTTCGACGCGAGCTCGTGCTATCGTACCGGATCTCGTCTTGTCACTAATTCGCCACGGGTTGTTCGCGTCGTCGGGATTAACGTCGTCGTGAAGATCGGTGGCTCGCACCGGGCTCCCGTGGCAAGCACGAGAAAAAGAAGGCAAAAAGGTACGGAAACTACGGACCCAACGAGGGAATGTATCGTCGTTGATTTGGTCGCGATGTTTACGGGGCTGCTGGTAGTTATTCTCGTTATTCCAATGTTGCTCGTTGTACTGTTTGCTTTGTCGTTGCTGATGATTGATGATATTCCTTCGCCCCTTGTTGTCGAATACCTCGCTAGGCCTTTCGTGTTCCTCAAGGAGCATCTCGGGTTCGCCAGGTTAGGCAACATGCCCGAATTCACGATGACGTCATCGCACGTTCATCGATCACGAATGCAAATTATTATTTTTTTCTCTCGATCGCTAATTTACCACCCAGATTGTAAGATCCTTGTTCTTCGCTCTTTGTATCTTGCCTGCGTCCTCGTAAGTTGTCTTCTTATGCACCCTTCGAGTATTTACCAACTCAACCGAACCTTCTCGCAAAATCGGCCTTCAATAATCCGATATAATTTCGTCCTCTACACGTTTTATTTTCACCAATCCGTTTCTTAAATTAGCTGCTTGTCCATCGACTTGTTCGATATGACTTCCAATATTTTTCCAACGATCTTCTCCGCAGCTTGTTTCCGCAGACGATAGAGTGGAAAGTCTTATAAGTGAGATGAGGACGGTGCTGTTCAGCTGAAACTCTTTTCCGTTGTTCTTTCACAGTAAGATGAGTTTGCTGGAAGGGCAACTCTTTCTGTCTCTTTTCTCGACAATTTCGCTCTACTTTTAGTTCACTCAAGACGCTTTAGGCGAGGCCTTGATTCATGCCTCGCTGATGTTGCTTTCTCGCAAATACGAGCCCCAAAAATCAAGAGACGCCGATATAGTGGGTACGTATTATGTATATATATACAGATAAATGTTAAATACTAGTATATCGGTATAAGCGTAAGAGTTGGGAAGAATGCTGAAGGAAAATGGATATAAATGCTTGGAGATAAATGGATTGCTACCACGGCGCGCAAGATAGATTAGATGAGATTCTTTCGTCCTTCCTCTTATAATATAATACTCTCAAACTTTTTTTCCTTTTATTCCCCTTGTTATGTTTCGAAAAGCGTAAGATCTTAAATGACGGAAATAACGTGGATGTCACGGAAACGAAAGGACGGAAAAGAGGATAGACAAAGTCTTTACGGGATCGCGTCCACTTGGGTCAATCGGGTGGTGGAGCAGCGACAAAAAGGGAACGGAAGATTGGTGTGTTCCACAAAACAGGTCAGAAGATGTTCACCGAATGGGAGTATTTCTTTTCGTTGACTATTTTTTTTTTTTTTTTTTCTATTACTCGAGTCAAACTGATTTGCTCTCTTTCGCTTTTTTATTTCTATGGATCTGTGACTATAGCACTGTTTTGGTATAACAGTTCCGCGGTCGTGGACAAAAATTGGTCCCCTTTTCTCACGTGGCTTGTGTTTCGTAAATAATTTTTTGTTTTCTTTTTCGTTTGCGCACTCTTACTTGAATTGTACTAAGCCGACTTTTATATGCTCGGTTTTATTTAGGAAATGTTTCGACGTTTCCGCGTGTTTATAGCAGCTCAGCGTATTTTATACTCCTGCTTGAGACCTTCGCTATCCGTTATTGTTTCTAGTAGTATTATTTATATTTTTTTTACAAGTGAGATTAGTCGCTTCACAAACTTTATGCTTTGTGATGTGTTTGTAACGAATCTCTAAAAGTGCATAAATTCAAGAGGATATTTATTCATGAAACTTCGTTATTGGTACAGATCGAGAAAAAGACGAAGGAACGAGAAGAGGAAGGGAAAATGACGTACCATCTGGAAAACCACGGTTCTCGGTATATAAAAAGAATTCTTCCTCCGACCGAGGATTTGACGTTTCTTATGAAGGTTATTCAATAAATTCAACCCCAATCTGAAACCCTTTCTATTCTTTGTCTTCTCGTATTTCTCCAACACCCTGTTGTACACGATTGAATGGCGTATCCTAACCGATACGCGCCCTTCAGACAATTAATTATTGTCCAGGCTAAAAAAGCTAGTTACCCGTACTGCTCCGACCTGCTGCTGCTGTACGCTGCTTTATTATGTATATTATAATGTATTATATTTTTTGTACCGATTGTATAGCGATAATGCTTTTTTTTCCCACAAATTCTACAATAATTTAAACGACAATGACGACCAAATGAAAAAGAGCTTTGCTTGATTTCCGGTAATTTTTCGTTTTTGTTTTTTACAAGAATCTTATCTTATGTATCTCTCTCTCTCTCTATTAATTGGATAGGTAACGTACGTATTTTCTTACCCGATATTAAGTAATAACCAAGATTGTTTTTTTCCGTTTCTATTCTTGATATTTTTGTAAATAAATCTCTACGATGCTATGAAAAAGATTCTTTAATAGTCGACTATCTTGATAGAAGTAACGAGAGAAGGAGGTAAAAGTAGGAAGCGTATACCGGAAGTGCGTTTGTTTTGAAGGGAGTTCCGTTCTCGAAATACCACCGAGATGCGAGTTATGTTTTCGCTCTTGTTATTTTTCGAAATTCACGTTATTTTTGTTTCCCCTTCTTCACTCACTATGCCTCTTTGCTTATTCTATTTACATTTATTTACACATTTTTTCAGTCTCTATCCTTTTTCACTTAACCTCTGTCACTTTCAGGATTAAACTGCAGAAAGAGCGCGATCTGGTTAAGCGTTGCTCAAAAACAAGTGCGTTTGTTCTACGTCTGTTGAACGAATTTCGTTTTTCTAAGTTTTCCAATTTTCGTCCGATGCCGATGTCCAAAGAATTTTCTCGGATTATGTCATCTGTATGGACACGTTTTCTTCGGATCGGTATTGCGTTTCCGAAAACGAAAGATCTACGGATCGTACGTGTTGTACGGATGTCATGAGAGTGCTCGGTGCTGTTTTATATTTACCTCGTGATATGGGCTTCGTTCGACAACGTTCACGGACTTTTACGCTTTGCGAATAAATAAAACTTTTGTACGAAGTTGTGCTTCTTGGTGAATACTTTGCGCTTGCTCTTCTTCTCTCTTCCTCTTTTAGTAGAGAACTAGAGATTGAGACGAAGGAATTTTCTACGATCTTTTCTACGATTCATTTCGTCCCCTTGTGCCACCTTTCGATCCCAAAAATTCCACTGTAGACGCAGTAATAAAAAAAAACACTGTGAACTTGTCAATGGAAAAAATAATTGATCGACGACATATTTTTTATGAACGTCCGAGTTTGTTGTTTTCCGGACTTTTCACTGACGGTACGACCACCTCACTGCGTTCATGTGCGATATGATATTCAGTTGCGTGCTAATCTTAAAAAATGCACAAAACAATCCTGCCAGTCAGATTTAACGTTGGATGTTATTCCCCGACTCCGTAGCTCGTGTTAAGCGAGTGTTCCTTGATAAACGGTTCTGCGAGAGCTTTATTGCGCTTAGCCTGATGAAAACCGGGAGCTGAATCTTAACGGCAACGCCCGACCGGTAATGATACTTGACAGGAAACCGTAGATCCAATGACCTCTCTTCTAGCCGGCTCCTCGTCTGTAGCCTTTAAGTCCTGTGACACTTATTCTCCTTGGTCGACTTTGCACTGGCTCGGAGCAACCAGTTCCCCAAGGATTTACTGGAAGCGTTGATGTAATTTGGTCGCTTGAGAACTGCGGTTGCTGCGATACTGTATACGAGAAGAAGCTAGAAGAAGAGGCGAACTCTTCCAGGATCGTGCTACCTTTTGGAACGTGATACACGACACTTCCGGGTCCCTTCAGTTTCACGCATCGCACAGCTACTGTGCGAAAAATACGCTGCTCCGCTTGATTCTTCTTTCCGTTGAAAAGCTTGCCTTCTTCGTCCGCCACCCCCTTTCGTCCTGCTCCCTACGTCCACGATACTTCCGGCCAACTTATCTCACATGCACTTCCTCTCTTGGGTGTAATCTTTTCCTACTTTTCTCATATATACATATATACAATATCGACCAAGAGTGCACTCCACTTTTTTTCAATTTCTGCAACCCCTAGCCATACACTCACTCTTCACTAGTACCAGGTAATATTTCACCCTGAAACTTTCGCGTTTTTTCTTTTAGTAAATGGTGCTTTTTTATGCCTTCTTTTTATCGTTTTCGTTACACCAAACCAGATTGTGAGAGCGATCACTCGTCGAGTCACGCGGCTTCCTTTATCTCGAGTTCACTGGCCCACACAAGTCAACCACTATCACCCCTATTCCTTATGACTACTTCAAATACGTGAATTCGAGTGGAACGAGACACTTTGATTGTTTATCATTGCTGTGACGACTTCTCGTTAAAATTATCGGTACGAGTCTGTAAGCTCGACCAGACGAAAGAAGGTGGTAAAGAAAATGCGCCGAAAGGAGATGGCGAATAGTTAACGGTTGCGATACACAGCAAGTAAAGTCTTGCGAGGTTCCATTGAACAGGAGTTTAAAACGTTTTGATGCGATTACCATGGAACGATATCTAAAACTGTTCAAAGCCACGATCGTCTCCGAATCAGTTTGTCTCTTTACCAATTCTGTTATTCATTGGATTCGAACAATCGGCACTCCACATTGAAGATAAAAAACGGTGGATTTCAGGCTCGAGAGTGTCTCGTTCGAACGCTGCATTGTGCTGATACAATTTTCATCCCTATTTCAGTTGGTACGCACCGCAATTCTTTTATTAGTTTGTTTCCCCTCCCCGTTGGGATTGCAAGTTTATTTCTCCTTCGGATGTCCGAGCTCAGCGTGAACCAGCGGTGGCACTGTATTTACCAGTATTTCGAACTAACGTGTCGTCGTAATAATCAAAGGAAAAAAGAGGATTGCGAGCCAGAATGAACAAGCCCTCATGACGAAAAATTTGAGAAAGTGCCTCGCCTAGCCGAAATGATAAAACGCGTAAATAATACGTAAATTTGATTAGTCTCTTCGTAGGTGATAACGCGACAACGAGAATTCACAATCACTCAGAGAGCCTAATCGGTAAATGACCGAACCTCTTTGAAGAGGGTTGCGAGTAATGCGCTTTACTGGCTCACTGGAGGCTGACTGGAGGCGTCGCCGACGTTAGTGGTACACGTCCCGACGATAGCGAACTCGGGGCGCCGCGCGCGGTGTTCTGCTGCTTCACACACTTTGGTATTATACGCGAAGGCCTTGGGTGCACGGGTGGTACACGTAGGATCGTGGGCGCAAGCGTCGAGGGACGCCGAGAGTCTACTCATTTCTCTCTTTCTCTCGCGCCCTCCTCTTCCTCCCTCACCTTCTCTCTCACTCACACACGTATTCGCCTCTATATACTCACATAAACGCATTTACACACATACACGAAATATCCAACGACCTGCCATGAACGCACGGTCGGCTTTGGACCATCGACCGAGTATAGTCAGCCGCGCACATTACTACACGTAATATACGAAAGTTCCCAGTGGGAGCGGATGCGAGTCGGGCAGGAGGTCGAAAAGAGGGTGTGCGAGAACGATGTACTACTGAAATATATATATACATTTATATATATGTACCCCCATACAGGGATAAGAACATCGCCGAAGCAGCGGCAAGCGAAAGGGTTGTAAGATATGGAATTAAGGGCGACTAGGAGGCCCTCACTCCTCAGGAAATGGCGAGAGGGGCCTTGATAAATTTCATTTAATTTAACCGAAGAAATATGACTTTTGTTTTTGTTTTTCCTGGGCACGGGTAACCTACACGGACAAATCGATTCTCAATTCGATATATTACGGAATCAGATTCAAAAATGCAATCCATATTGGGTAACGAAGAGAGGATTTGTATGTTGGGCATTTTTGTGATAATAGAATTACTTTTTTTATTGATTGAGCATTCGGAAGAGTTTCTCATCATTTTGAACTTTCGGAATCGATGCTCTTCAAAGTCACTACGCTGCTACAAACTAGTCGAATAAGTGATAAACTTTGACGACTATGGATTACGAAGTTTGATAACATCTACTTTGAACCTTGAGAAATATTAGTAATGATTTCCATCGAGATTTACGGAATCACCCTGTGAAGTTTTTCAACTTTGTTGTTCCATTGTGAAGCGAATCATAGCATCATGTCGCGAAAATTTTCTTTTGTTAAATTATCATTTTGCAAATTTATCGTCATCTGCATTTTTCTCGACCAAGATTGTGTGCTAAAATACAAGCTCATTTCCAATTCGTCCAGCTTCGGATGAAATAATAATGCACGAAGAAAATTTTAGGCAAAAAATTCTGTTTTCTTTGAAGATTTACTTATTTTCATTAGAAATACAGTGAGTTTCTTCATTGTGCTCAAAATGGTGCTACACTCTGATGTATATGATTATTCTTCATAAAATATTCTCTTTCAATGAGAACGTGGCAATCAATTACCTCACAAGAAGCAGAGCACTCTATTCCTTGTTACTTTTTAAAACATGAATTACAAATCCATCGAAAATTGAGAAAATCTCGAAAGTAAATATGAAAAATGGTGAATAAGAAAAACTTCGTTTTCCTGACGATTATGAAAATCACGTAACACGAGGCCATTCATATTTCTTTTAAATTTCTCATACGTTCTGAGAGCACAGCGTTCATGCAGAAATACAATAGAGATAACCGTAATGCACCCAATTCTTTTTGTTCTTTCAAAAGCACTCGCAGAATCCAAGACAAGAATTGAGCTCGTATGCAAATGACCTGAATCTGCTTGCACCTCGAATTCTTAATGTGTCCCAGCATGAATGACGGCTAGAAAAGTTTTGCCGCTGGCACATACATTTCGCATTACTCTGAACGCAAACACAGTGATAATATATGCACAAGATTTTATCATAAAACGAAGTCAAGTTTTAGCGAAGTAACTAAATTTATCGAGTTTCTTCAATAAAGTCGCGCCTTTGTACGTGTTCAGTTCTTATTTGTGGCATTCCTAACAAAATGATACAGTAGACATCACTTATGCAGTTCCTCTGATAACGCGTAGCTCGAGCCCACATAAATGTAAGGAACAAATCACTAGTCGGTAAGTTGGTACAGTCGTGATAATTTTTCAATAAATATTCCAAAATACATTGAAATTCTGTGTACGCACAGAGAGACGATAGAGTGCTCACGCACTTTGTCAAGTCAGGGTAACTTATGATTAAGCTTATGAACCATGTGACGCATCAATAGAATTTTGCCTGCTCATAAAGCTTGCATACCAAGTGTATAAATATTAGCCACGAGGGAGGGATGTGAAGAAAAGGGACGAATAATACTTAGTCATTGTGTGAGGAGGCCAACGCGATTTGTATTAAAATCCACCTAGTGGAGCCCTAACATCATTATTCCTAAAACAACACACGCACGCGCACACAATGAAGAAAACAATTCCATAGTTTCAATAGGTAAGAAAAAAATCAATCACTGTATTCACCAACTCGATAAAATAACTTGAAGCATGACACAGCGGTTACATGAAAATTGTGTGTTTCATGGTAGCTCAAATTTCGCTCAATAAAGCAATGTTATAAAATGACGAAAAGACCACGCACGCAATAAGCAAAAACTGCGGGGTGTCACGCCGAATGTTATTTCCCTTTTATATCGATGAAGAGTTTTTTTTCCACGTTGATCTTCAGTGCTGCCGGTATCGAACGATTTCTACAGCCATAAAGGGGATCACGCGAACGGTGTAATACGATCATGAGTCTTATATCGATACAAGGGGAAAGGAACTAGTACCTGCAGGTACGACGAGGACGCCGTTTGTGCTGTTGAGCTATGTCATGTGATCAGAAACACGTTACGTGAGTGACAGGCAAAACGTCGAGTTATTTATGCGTATGAATTCATGTATATTTATAGATATAAACAAATTTGAATCGATAAGGAAACGGAATTTGATATCTCAAGGAAAGTGCTTCATCCGATTCAAGAGTTTCCTTATTTAAAAAAAGTATATGTGAACTTACAGCCCTTCTTTGAAGCACGTCGTATAATAAAAGATAAAATTGAAACGCGATGCACGTTACTATGAAAGTCGATAATACGTCGCTCTTTTCGAATCTTTCATTGCGATTCTATAAGATTTTTATTTTTGCGCAATTTTAATATAGATCGGAATGGCGAAGACAATTTTCCCATGAAATTTGAGGTGAAAGTAGCTGTTTTGCATTGGAATATAAAGCCACGTTCGCAAGCCGTGTTTATCACTGAGGGTAATGTAAAATTTCAAACGCTAGGCATATTTTGACAGTTCGCACTGAAAAATGCACGAGTAGCGAGTCGCTACGGCATCGGAGCGTGTAACTCTTGTCGGGGAGTTTTTTTGTTGTGCAGCCGCAAAATTCACGATGGTATTCAGTAAAAGAGAGAAAGTGGAAAAATATGCACTGAAGTAATCGCAAGACCGCGGTATTTTTCACTGAGAATTTCTTATGGAGATGGAATAATTAACTGCGTGGTTGAAAATAATTAATCTTTCAGGATATCCTTCAATATTACATCGGACATGAAAATCCACTGAAATTCCAGTAAAGTTTTCTGGATGGAAAATAAAATTTGATTTTGTTCCTACGAGAATCTCTATCTATATCGAACGTTGCCTGCGTTGGTTTTTTTTTTCTAGTTAGAAAGATTGAATTCTGTATTACCATTTGATAACAAGGAATTAGGAACGGAAAAATGTTTGTTCCAGCTCAGCTTTCGAAGCTCGAATGAAATATATTATTTCAAGCTGCATAGGAGGATTCTCGTCATGCCAAAACTAGAACGTCTGTGAACTTGGAAATGTTGTTATAATACGGCTATGGGCAAACGTATTATCTCGTATTCACCTCCAGCTGGACCGCAGCAAAATATAGTACTTCCTTTCGTGTACTGTATATAATTCTATCCAGCTTCGTCGTCCTCCCTTACGTCAGGATATTTTCTCGCACGCTATTCTCCAAGGCTATTATATCGAGCCACGAAAACTACCCTCAGGCTTCCATTAACGTACAACGCTCCGAATGACCAAATGTATACAGCAACAGAGAAAGAAAAGAGCAAAGTATATTCTCTCTGCCGATTGGTCTGTCTCTCTTTACGAATTGCTCTTGAGCTATCGTCCGTTTAAATTGTCTTGCGCGGGTTCCCAAGTATTTCGTTTGAGTCCACTCGCGGGCTCCCAACACATGGTGGTGTACTATCTCGTGAGGGCGCGAGATCTCGTTGGCTTTTATACTGCTCGAATGCGCAACAGAGAATAATAAATTCAAGAATAGCCTATAACTCTCCCAAATACGATAAACCGCGAAGGCACTACATTCACTTAATGGATACTCTCGCGGCACACAGTACTGTGCAATGTATTCTATCCGCAGGATCATTCTGGCTGACGGATAGTTATTAGCCTCAGCTACTCCGGGCTTATGGTTTGATCATTTCTTCACGTCATTGAACGATACTTGCACGGGGAGCAGCAGCGATGAGAGAAAAGAGGTAAAGAACGTTGAAGCATCCAGCAAGTACAAAGAGAGTTATTGTGTCAGGAAAAGTGGTTGATACGGTAAAGCGTTTGACGATTCTGAAGATGAATATATACGTGAACGCATATGCATATTTTTCTCTGGCACATTTAATCTTCCGTTGGGTATAACCGTATATATAAAACTGAAACCATTAGAGCGTAGAGAATACTCTTGGAAAGATGCCACACCCGGAAAACTGTGATCGATATATGTAAGTGTGTGTACTACATACATACAAATGTATGAATTTATGTGGGCTTATACTCGGCCCCTCAAGCATCTTCTCACTCTCTATTCGCAACCCCTTTCACCTCGGACGAACCTCGAGAACGTTATCCCTCCGCGAATTCACTCCTCCCGTCTGTCTCAGGTAATTTCTCCACTATTTCGAAGATCGATGGTTTGGCAAAGCTCTTCGTTTCGCCCTGCGCTGCATTATGTTCTTGAAATAGTAGTGGTTGATGGTTGGTTTGCTTTCGCCATGCCCAATACATTCACGAGGCTCTATTGCCTGTATGTGTTTCGCTTCGGTTCACTCCGATCCGATGCTTTATCCGACTACGTCGTCTGCTTGACTACCGTCCAATTCGACAACGCTACGAATGCTGCTGGTAAACGCCGAATAGACGAATATTCAGAGGGGTGTACAAGTCTCAGAAAAATCGAGGGCGAAATCACGAAAATCGAATATTGAGCGCGGATCGGTATAAGAATGAGCTCCGCGGTGAAACAGAAAGCTGGAGGGAAAAAAAACGAGAATGAAGTGAGAACGGATATGGTAGCGGGAGTATATGACGAGCAACCACCTGCTGGACTCTTCCATGTAAATTATAACAACACTTTTCGACTTACTCGCTCCATTTTGCTGTGTACCTTTTGCTCTTTCTTTTTTCCTTACCAACTGTGCCACTCAAATCTTCGTGAATAAAGATATATAAGAAAAGTATTCTCAAGGAATCCGAGTGCTTGTTCACCACATCGATAGTAGTGAACGAAAAACAAAACCACGAAACAGTGATGGAGTGTGAGGAGATGAGGTCGAAGAAAGAGTTTTCCTGGCGAAAAACAAGATCGAAAGATATGAGCAGGCACTCGGAACAGCATCGAGACTATCGAACTTTTCATTGCTGCAAACATCGAGCAGCAAATACACTTGAATATATATATATACACGTAAGTAAAGACAGAAGCATGGCCGGAGTGGAAAAGGACTAGACATTCGAGACGAAGGATCTCAATGGTAGGAATGCTGAGTTCGTAGTGTTTACGACAGAGACAGAAAGATTGTGCACTGAGGACGAAAATCAACTACATTCGCACCAACCACCTGCTGAATACCCTTCGGGGCACAAAGTCATCCACATCCGGAACATTAATGGTTCAAGGAGTGTCATCCAAGATCAACACCGTTCTGGATTTGATCTTGGACCATCGCTTCTCTGTGTTAAGAGAAGTGTTATACATATACGTACACTTAAATCGAGATACGGAGAGAAGTTCGCGACGATTGGTGTGATGTAGTCGCTGCGTTTGGATCAATGCTTCTAATATGCGGGCCAGACTTAGCTCGCACTCCTTGCTTCGTAAATTGGATGCTTTTGCTAGTGAGGAGTGAGGAAGTGAGCCAACTTCAACCACCTGACGCTTTTGTAAGGATCTTTGGACGGTTGTCGACAACTTCCACGACTCTAAGTTTCTATACAGATGCTCCAGTTCTCTTTTTTTGTACTAAAGTCGACTGATTCTATATTCTGTCCTGCGTTTACTTCTTGCATTACTGAGTAGAGTAGGAGCAAGTTAGTGCAGGAAAATAAATTAAAGGAGCGTCCACAGTTCAAGTTATTGATAGAGCAAGAGCCATGAGAGTCCTTGGAAGAATGAGCTGGTTTTCCATGTCAAATGGGAGCTCTTATCATTATTCTCTCTCTCTCTCTCTCACTCTCACTGTTATCTATTTCTACACGCTTCCAATCTACTCCACTGACACCGTCAGTCACTTGTATGCTCCCCACTTTCTCTCACATACACATTATATTCGTCTCTTTGAACATCACTATCTTCAGTTCCAAGCTGTCTCTCCCTCTCCTGGTTTCCTTTACTTTGGTGAAACGTTTCTCGACGGCCACGGAAGAGTTGAAGAAAAGGAAAGAAAAACCTCCTAGTTCTTGACAATCGCGAGTCTCTACACTCGAGTTTGGGGATATTCACGACGGTCACATATGCCCAGAAGAGGAGAAGGAAGATGCGGTTCGGAGCGTGCGAGAGGACGTGTTATGTCGACCCCGAAACTTTGTCATCCAGAAAAGTACGTGAGAATACAACAAGGAAAGGAACAGGATCGTGGTAGGACGACAAAGCGCGAAATGCCCGGTCCCGTGAAGCACGTTTTCGTTGATATATATATTGAAACATTCGCCAGAAAATTAGCTGTGTCATTTTACATTTTCGCTGTTTTTATATATCCATTATTCATGTTCTAATCGGATCCTGAGCAGGAATAATATATCTTAGAATTATTAAAAAACAATTCATTGTTTTATTGTTTTAAAGGAAAATTTGAATGTGGCAATCTATTCCGAGATGACAGTTTTATTAGAGTGAAACAAACTGCTCTCGACGAGGATATTCTGTACATTGAATCGATCCATGAAATGGGGTTGATTCGTGAAAATATAAAGACGAATGCGTCTCAGAATGGTCAGAAAACAATAAATGGGTCAGCAATTGTAAATCACGTTGCGATTCAGTTTCAAGGAGATTTGAAACTCTATGATATTTCAATAAATGTAACAGCAGGACACATTCGAGTTTATCGACGATTAGCGACGACCTGGAGCTCAAGTCAAGGTCTCGAAAATCGAGTTCTCTGTAGATCGTTATATATTCTGAGGTATTATATTTGCACATATAGATACAGTACCTGTGGCTTTCTATATGCATCACTCCTTTCGTCGCCTTTTCTTATAGTATATCAGACATTGTGGAGGCTCGACTTTACCACACTGTAACCAAAATGGTCTACTGTTTCGCTCACCTCCGTACCCACAGAAACTAGTTACGAAACTTCTTACCTTCGACCTGATGCTTCTCTCGCTTCGCCTCCCAAACACCCCGGCGAAACAGATAACGTCGCTAGAGACGGGAAACTCTGGCCACAACCTCGGCGATACATCGGTTCGCTGAATCCGTTATTGTCGCCAACGAGATGTTCCACACCTGCTCTTTCCCTTCCAAGATTTCGAATTATGAAGAACAAAAGCTCCAGACTCAGTTATTTAAGCTGGATTTACATATTTTTTCCACACATTCCACGAGAATCATTTCATTTCACGATCATTTTAAATATTGATATTTCATATTATGCTGGTTGCTGAAACACTCGGATACCTCAGGCAGCAAGCCGAATTGGCAAAACGATGTGAAAACTTTATTTTGCAAAATTTCTCTACTCAAATCCACTTCGAAGTTGGGGGAGATCGCGGACGAAAATATCGTTTTTTGTTTCCCATATATTTTTTTTTATACTTATCACTCTCACGTCATTACCGTTGTGGATGACAATTCCAAACCCTCCGCATCTGTCCGCAGCTCCAGAAAACACAAGACAGAGGAGAAGGTTTCCCGTACCATCATGCAGCCGCTGCTGGAGGAATTTCTATGGAAGAGTTGCATGCAACAGCACTGATATATCTATACACGGACACTCATATATTTTATCGTTTTTCCTATATATAAGAACAACCGGGCGCTGTTTATGCCGGCAGCGAAAAATGTTCCACCTTGTTGAAGCTAGTGGGTGAGAGCGAAATGCGGTGCCCTCCTGGTTCGTTAGTGGAACGCGTTCCACCCCGCATCTCTTTTATTCATTTCCTCTCTTTCTCTCCCTCTCTCTCTCTCTCTCTCTCTGCCCATTCTTTATTTTCTGTCTTCTCCCTCCGTCTCTTTGGTTCTCTATAACACACTACTTTCTTCTGCTTCCTTACTTTTCTTTCTTATTTATTCTCCCTCATTTTTTGTTTACTTTTTCCATGTTTTCTTCCTCCATCTCTACCCTTGTTCTTCTTCCTGTGCCTCTCTTATGTGCGCATCCTCTCAGAACTCCTACCACCAACTTTCGAACAATATTTTATGGAATATTTTCACTCGTTGCAAAAAATACAGGAATCTTTGAGGAAAATATTAGGGAATGACGTATACGTGTGAAGGTTCACAGTTTCAATCTGAAGACAGAACGCGCTTTACGGATCGTACATGAAAAGAAGAAACAGAGTTTCATGTAGGGAGAGTTGGTGACAACGACGAGGTTGCTGATAGATATTTCATCAGGCAGCCCAACACACTATTCACAAAGCATATAGGCCGGACCAAATCTCCAGCGTCCATCAAAACGTCACGGTGTAGTATGCCTATATCCATACAATGAAAGCTTTGATTTAAAACATTATTATTATTATTATAATCCATGCAAATGTCTTCAACAAAACGGACGTCCGAAATTCCTCATAATTCTCCTCGCGAAAATTGGGTGACCAGTCAACTTTCTATGCCGGAACCTTCAAGCGAGGAAAATTCGAATGCACTCAGCCAAATGAATTCGTGGAATTTAGTCTCATCATTGTGCATTAAGATTTCAACGAAACTAAATCAGAAGGATGTGGATTGATGATTAGAATCATCTGCGAAGTATGACGTATGGTTATTTACCTACATTCAGATACTGATTTTCCCATTCTGCAGGCGTAAACTTTTTATTCGTAAATATTTTTGTCGATTGTTCATTTAATCGTTAAAGGCACTTCCATTTTCATGTTAGAGAAATTCATTATCCCAATTCTACTTTTTCAACGAATCGCTTCAGTCGGGTGATGGAAATTTTCACTTTTTCAACGATAAAAAAATTTCACTCGTTTAGGGCGGTATTTCATTTCGATTCCTGCTCCCTCCTACATTTTTTCATGAGTATAGATTCCCAGAGAAATAATAGTACGTTCCTCGGGGCATTCAACGAATTTGGATTTCGTGGGATCTTCCGATGAGCAATTTCCATTCAATGGCAGGGTTAGCTCAATTTTTTTCTCTTAATTTTTTCATATTTTCAAATACCATTTCACTTCCGTGATGGAACGAAGGACTTTTGAATGAAAAACAACGGTCACGGGACGTGTGGAAAATTCTCAATATTACACTCATCCGCATGCTTTATCAATTTTTCTTACTTGTCCTCTTGAGATCCCTCGAAAATGAAATACTTCAGATTAACACAGACTTTATGTTGGATCTATAAAAATAAAAATATGGAAATTATTATCAGAAGCAGATGGGAGGGCGGAGAACGCGTGAGCCGCAATAAACGGCTAGTTATTATAGACATTAGAGGTAATACAGCAGCGGTTTATGGCCACCGATGGTTAAGGCACGTTCGTAAAATACCACCGCTGTTCACTGAAGTAATTGCATAAGCCATCAGCCGAGCCAAGCATTAAACTTCGCGATCGAAGCCACCGAAGGGCTAAAGGATAGAGGTGTCCGAGCGGGTTTAGGAGTGTGTTTTTGATAGGTTTCACTCGTGCACAACCTCATTGTGGTGTGTACTTTTCCGTCGGATACTTTATGTACTTAACTTCAAATTCACGAGAGCCTCATGTTCGCGTAGACATTCTTGTCTGAAATTTGCTTTATCAATTAGTCAAACTTCATTTTCAGTCCTGCGGTACATTACCCCCTACTAACTAGCCAAATAGCCCTTTCATGATGTATCATTTAAAAGACTTTCGAAACATTCTCGTCGGTGTAACGCTCAAGCTTTTTCAACCGTGCATGAGTAAATGGTAGGGAAGATCATCATTCCAACAAAGAAGCATCAGTCGAGCTTACGAGCTACGCGGCTGCACTACTTTGCATCTAACAATGCATGCAAATATGGTCGTTTGTATAAATAAAAATAAAATAAATTTAATGGTCACTGGTGATGCCTGGAGTGATGGAAAAAACAGACTTCGATATGAAACTATACGAAACGTTGATGAAATTATAACTGCAGTTTCAGTATGAAATTTTTTCCTCTCCGTAGAATGGAGGTGAAAAAATACAGTGGGAAATTAATTGAAGTATCATGAACCTTATGCAGAGTGCGCTGAGTGCTAAGTTGGCTGAAATTAAATAATGGAAGAAAATCAAAGGTTCTCATGGATTTATTAGCATCATAGGGCGCGATAGTCTCGCGTATGAAACCTTTTACTTTGATGGTTTTCTTATTATTCCACATTTAGGAAAATCATTTTCTTGTCCAATGGAAAATCTTGTAAGAATCGACGAAACTGCCAAATCGGAAGTTTGACTTTTGAATAATTCTGTGAATATACCTGAAGTATATCCAGAAATATACATGTGAATACCGGTCAGTTACCTATTGAATACAGGATTCATTGAAAATGAATGAATGATTAATTATAACTCGTACAGCTGGCTGAGTAATCTCTGCCTTTTAAATTTTCGAAGAGCGTAGCTTTGCAGTTTAATTATATCCCAGAGCTTTGAATAAGTAACTCGCGACGCCATGAAAGAGGATATAAATTTAGTGTGAGCATCAAACTTGTTGAACTTTCGGTTGACTACTATTTAACTTCGCGTCGAATGGCTCCTACACATCCGCATATGAAAGTCTTGTTTATGCGGAAAACATGCGCGAGATACTGTACAATGAACATGTATTCCTAAGAAGCGCAAGTCGTAGCTAGCTTAACATCATCAAAAGACAACGATGCAGATGCACGAAAGAGTTTCTAAAATAGCTACGGCAGGAGGATAGCCACTTGTGTAAACGACAGGAAAAATATATAAATAATTGAAATGAAACCACGAAATAAATGGGTGACCTCTTTGAAGCAGAGGATACCGCGACTCTGAAGCAAATTGAGTGAGAGCGAAGCAGGAGGGCAAATATACCGTTAGAAAAATATCACAGTAAAACTTTTTGATAAAATCTGGAAAAAATAATGGCAAACGCCCGAGGACCACGGCTCAAAAAACTTTCTCTCATCTGCCCTTGTTCATTCGCTCATCCCTTCCTTCAACATTCTTGTCTTCTTCCCATCTTTCCAGCCGCTGCTCTCTGTCACTAGGATTCAGTTTGTAAAAGATCCACCTGATTTTTTTATAACCTCGTTTTGTTCATCGTAAAAAGCTTCTCCGATTTCATTACGTCATATTTTTTTACGCTCTTCTTCTCATTTCTCCTTTATATACGGTCTCTTTCTTTCTTTACCATTTGTTACAGATAAAACCGACTTGAGAAAAGCCAAACCGCTTGACTCATCGAAAAAATTTGCTTTGCAGCGAGCGCCGAGGGTCGAAAATTTCAGTCGCAACTAAATGCTTCTCGTCTGTCCGCTTCGTCGTGGTCTCGTGTTTGCTTTTTCCATTTTCGTTCCGTGCCCAACGGACAAATGTGTTTTCTGTCGAGCCCTGGGGACAGTGCTATTTCGAATGTACCTACGCTCCGCTATGAACGGTATATGTAATAGGTATATGTTCGTGTATGTTTCATGATAAATAGCGTGTACGCTTAGCTTTGAGGTCGAAATTGTGCGCACTGACAGTGCGCCGGGACTGTTTATTTTCGGATTTTTACCACAAATATTTCGTTAAAATATTAATAATTTTACCGTTCGATATAATATTGACTATAACTTGCATAAATATAATGAAGTTATAACAAGGATCGAAATACCTCGACGTACAATATATTATCTTGTTTTATTGTAAACAGAGTACGAAGTAAAACATGTTTGAATGTTGACAAGACCTGTTGCAAATAGAGGCCAACCATAACGGTAGAACTGATAACTCGAGGACAGCACGAACTTAGAATTGCATAAAAGCGGTGATTTTCGAGGCCATGCTTGATTGGTTTCAGCTAAGCTGCGAGTGCGAGTAGATCGTTAAATTATTAAGTGTTTAGCACTCGTAAACCATTCTTGGAACTTCTATAGAGTATTGAATATCGCAGATGCACTGATATGCTTCTTCGTGACAACACAAAATGACGTTTTACATATCTAAATGATGCATTACTTGACACAGGAAGTGTGTGAAAACGAGAGTGAAATTTTCATATTAAGAATGTTGCAAAAAGTCAACGGCACGTGGTCAGTAAGTCTTGACACGATGAAGAGAACGAACCGTCGTTCTCAAATATTTTCATTTTCACTGCTGTATGTTTTCATTTATGCAAACATAATTCCAATGGATATCAACGATTGCAGAAGCCTCACCGTGTTAAGGCCGTTAAAAGACTGTGCCCGCGCTCCATTTATCCTTTACATAAGCGTTGTATTTAGGTGTGCAAATTTGAATAACTCGTGCAGGGCATTTCACCTGTTCAAGCTATTTGAATTTGAATTTGAGGAAAGAAAAAAACGCTCCGAAGAAATTTTCTTTCCAATGAAAATACACTGGGTTCCGTGTAAATACAGGGAATGGAGTAATATTTGCGTAAGTGCATGCGATGAATCCATTCGCTCGATTTATAAAACTCGCACCGGAAGCAATAGGACAGAAAAAAAACAAGGAAAAGAATAATATACATATGTATAGAGAGAATACGTGTTATGTCTATGTTTATATAGGAAGGAGAAGCAGTTATTTCAAGCGGGCGGTGATCAAGGCTGGTAACATCGGGGCCAGTAGGTACGGGGTACGTAGTAGACGGACGTCTGCGTTATACATATGGAATACTCGGTGGCCCACTTTTTCACGAAGCGCACACAGGCCGGTTACCTACTGCGGGGCGTCCGATCAGACGCCGACTCTTTCCACGTGTTGCTCTTGCTCTCACCCGTCCGCACAATCGCTCCTGCACCCTCCCCTTTTCATCTTCACCCTTCCTCGCGGCAGCCTCGCACTATTTCAGCCCGGCGAGGAGAGAAGAGGGGCTATGCACAAAAGGAATGACGGAAGAGCGAGTGAGAGGAAAATGTAGTGCCGTTAACGAGGACCCCGCCCTTGTGACGTCACCGAACCTCCCGGTGTGACGTGCGGCTTCAGCGAGAGGAATGAGAATATTTGTGTATAGATATATTCATTGATAAGGAAGAAAACAGAGACAAAAGGGCGCTCGTGCGATTCATTAGAACTGCGAATCGTGCCGCGTCCATACCCACTATGTTTTCTGCCGTACGAGTATAGATGTATGCATGTTTGTATACATTTGTATGTATAGGGATGAAAATAAAGGGCGCGTGCGCGAGGTTGAGACCGAAATATATAGAAACTACATCACTTCTGCGGAATACCATCGCTCAAGAGTTTGTGTGGAGCTCGCGTTAAAACTGGTCCGTTACGAACGCACGCACACATGTACTTGGAAAAATGTATCTATTTTCATATACATTTGTTGAAAAGACAAGTGCGTATGCAATGTGGCCAGCGTTTACTCACTATCTGTACGTATATCATTGGTATATGTTCCAATTTTATTCGAATAACGTAGAACTACGTTTTTGATATAAAGAGAAACAGGTTTTGATATAATAAACGTACCTGCACAAACTTAAATGACAACAACCCTCTAGTGGTGAGATGGCAAAATTGCCATCTCACGTAAATGTTTATTAAGGTAAAGGTGCACGCAGTGGCTACCGGCGTTGAATAGTTTCGAAACAATTAACGGGATTAAAATTTCGTATGAGCGGGGCAATAGAAAATGGAGAATGAAATGCTTTTGTGAGATTTACAATGCACGATCGATAGAAGCCCGGCTCTTGATAGAGTATTTTTTACAACAACCATGAATCGGAGCTTGTATCAGGCTCGAGTGAATTTCATTAGCAACAATGAGAAGTAGTTCGATGGAAATTACGGTTAATTGTGGCGTGTTGCATAAGTTACTCCAAGATAGCCTCGGCGACACGAGGACTTTGAAAGCAGCGAGAAGTGACTCCGAGTCGGAAATTCAATTTGCTTACGCCAAATAAACACAGGCTGTTTGCGAACGATATCACATTTTATCTCGCTTATTTATCTTGTTCAATTCAAATTGCACGAAATAAAGTGGAGCCAGAAGACGAGTTAGCACAATCTCGACTCTCGGTGTATGTTGACCTCGTAAAGAAACATGCCTTGAGACTCCGGCAGCGTTACGAAGAGAGGTTAACACTTCAAATATGCTAATTGAGTATTCGTTTCGTAGCTAAAGGCGATACTTGATTATGCAGAATGTCCAGTGTATAGGGACCATTACATGAGACATGTGAGGAGAATTGTATATTGCCATGGTGCAGTCTCGTGTGAGATTATGTGTACCCTGGTACGAGAGACACAGTGAGAGGAATCGGAGGAGAGAGGGAGAAAAGAGAGCGAGAGAGCGCGCACGCTCTAGCTTTAGCGAGGGACGCGCGCGCCTCGACAGTGAAACAGCCAGCAAGAGGGGGTGTATCGACCCCAGCAAGATTCGCAATTCTTTTCTGTGCTCTCTCAGCGTGAACCCCTCGCGTCGGAGTGCGAGATGGAGGGACGCGGCGGAGGAGCGGAGCGAAGGAGAGCGAGAGAGGGGAGGAAAAAAGGGGTGAAAAGGGGCTTGGGACGCTTGCTTCGGGGGATGGACGCAAGAGGGTTTTTCCCCATGACGTCACGGATGCCTCGACGCGGAGAGGAGAGTCGAGGGTCGAAGTTAAAGCGCGCCTATCGTCCCTCACCAATTTTATATATTGCTCGTTTTTATTTATAGAATTTTCAAATGCCACATTTTTTGTCATCGGATCCGTGACATTTAAAATTTTAGAGGAGTTCTGTTGAATGAAAAATTTGAATTATTTATAGAAATCGCACTTCTGTCCTGTACTTTATTCAGGCTATCTGAAAATAATAACTTGGAAATAACGCAAATATTTTACGAGAAAAGTGGACACATCTTCCACCGACCAATTTTATGGCATTTTATGTATTTTACTACAAGAATTTAGGGATCCCATATTTTGTCGCATGAAATATGCTGTACCTACTCGAGGCATCACGTGCCAGAATTTCGAATATTTTCACTGTTTTTATGTCAAGGCTGAATATTACTTCGGTATGATGGAAACGATAAACAACGATCAGTGAGCAAGCGGATCTGTTTATCGATAAAATGCATCATGCCTGATGAGTAATACGAGTTCATAGGGCAAACCCGATAGAAAACACTCAGCTATATCGGATTTATCGTAGAAACGAAAGAGAATTAATATCTACAGACGGTGATCGAGCCACAGGAAAGCGATTAATCCTTCTCGTTTCCATCTCGATCTCGCTGTACCACGCACTCACCGATAAACGGAGGAGACTCGGTCCATGAAAGCAATGCCCAGAACCGTGACTACTTCGACTGGACAACGCTCGTTCGATTAGACCCGCAATTGACGAGAACCAATCCGTTATAGGTGATAGAGAGCACGCGGCAACGGAAAGGGGAAAATCAGCGAGGGAATGAATTTCGAACGTTGGAGGAAATCAGCGGTATTCACTCAGCATACGAGTATGTGTACTCGCACTTTGTCGATCCTACATATACGATGTGTACTCGGTTACTTCGGTCTTTGTGATTCGACACGAACGCTTTAATCCGTTCTCCTAGCGTACACTCTTTCTGTGTACATATATATACACACTCGTCGATTCGAAGGGCCATATGCGTTTAGAACACACGAGAAAATTTATTCTACAATCAGCGACGAACAAAACTGTGACTTTTTCATTTACACTATTCCTCGGCTTCCCCTGGATATTTAAACGTTGCAGGAATTAACATAATTTGTGTTTCAATGTCTTCACATCGAAGTGTTTGTTGTGAAGTGTCCGGGTCGTTGTGACACATGACAGCGAAAGTGGGGATCGACTTTTCATCTGCTAAATTTGAAATGTTAAAATCAAATTTTATAATTTTGTTGTAATTCCTGAAAATTGTGGTGAATAATTAAACATTGCGGTTTCATCAGTAATTAAATACGAGATGATTGTTATCGCAAAAACAACGGCGTATTAATATATCGCTGTAAAAATATTTTCGTACGTATATCGGCGTCAAAAGTGGTCGATTTTGAGCCTATCAGTTTAATTACGATGCACTTTCACATCTACATACACGAAATTGGAACCCTGCACTTGATGGAGTAGCTTAATTAAGAGCGACAATAAAAGCGCCAGGACAATATAAATTCCAGGAAGCAAGACTCTGCAGACGATAACGATCCGCATTGTTAATTAATTATTGCACGAGAGTTAATCATAAATTGCGGGTTCGATGAGAAATGAATCGTGATACAGATGATGCCTGCGTGCATTGATTCATCTCAATTTAAACGTTAACGATAGGAAAGAAAAGTTGAATTTTTTTGTCGACAAAGTTACAAGCACTCGCTCTTAAATATGATCATTCGTAATGGCACGAAATTTTTATCTCGCTCGTATTTGCTGCACGTCGATCACCACTCGAAAATAAAATCACTCGCGATCAATCTTCCAAAGTAGAAGTGTAATAAATAATGTGTAATCATAAAAAAAAACTCGACTCGAAAATTCCAGGCTGACGTCAACCCGTCCACCGATTTCCGGATTGGATAGATTTTCAAGATTCGAAACCGGCAACGTACTACGGATATCTGGATATATTGGCTGCCAATCTGATATGAAACGTTGTAGCAAGGCGCGATTCAAGTCAAGCACGAGTTAGGAATACGAGAGGATATGAAATCACCAGTGATCCTTCGTCCGGTCTGAAACGCTGCTCGACGTCCGGACGATTAGACGATAAATTGACGAGCGGCAATCGGTTATACAGGGTGAACGAAATGGAAGAAGCAATGTTTCGGCAGACGTAATAACGCGACGAGGGTCGTCGCGAAACATCGCGACGAAGGTTGAACAAGCGAAGTGAAGAATTGAGATGATGAGTTAAGTGAGATACGAACCTTGAAATCGAGAGATATCAAGAAAAATAAATGAGACGGATGAAGGTAGAATTTCATGTACAGACGGTGCGGTATGGATGAAGGTGAAAGAGGCGAGGTCGAATTCGATTATTCCATTACCTGTTCGCCTCATCCCCTTTAAACAAAGACTGTACTTTCTTTTGCTTATTCTGTATATGGAATGAATGTCAGACGCGCCGAGGCCAGTTCCCCAACTTCCATCGCAAAAGATTGAGTGATGTCGTAGACATAGATTCGGGCAAACTGGGTCACCGTAAAAGGGAACTCACTCGTGATCTCCAATGCGATACTTTATTTCTATAAATTGTCATACACTGTATGGCCAATTGGACGGTAACTTATGAGGCGAATATTCGAATGAACAAATATTCAAATTCAGATGCTAGTTGACTCATCGAAGCAATTGCTACGATTCATTTGTATCGACCGAATACCAAATGGTTAATTTTGTTATCGGTCAATTTCGTGCGTCGATCACAGTAATTGAAAACTTTGATGCTTTCTGCACGTCATCCGTCACGTTTCATTTGCCAAAAAGAAATGTTGCAATAGGAAGAGAAAAAGAATGGTGCAGTACGAAACAATTTTGGTCGACGGTTTACCAAGCAGGTTTTAGTTCTTGAGTAAAATTTTTTATACGAATATATGGAAAGCAAAACGCAGAATTTTTCTTTCTCGTTTATTTGTCCGTCTCTGCCTTCTTCCCTCTCTCTCTGTCTTTTAAACACGTACAACGCGCTTACGTTCCGAATAATAATAGGTGCACAACAGTTTCAAGCGTTTGTAAAGCAGAATTGTAAAAGCTTTAGCCCCGCTTTTCGTCGCAGCGATGAGTTTTGCCCATTTTTCTATTCGCTGCATATCCCGTTTGCTCTGCCGGCAGCATCTTCGCACGACCCACATGTGTGCGTGCGTACATTTTCAGGTTAACCTCCACAAATGCGCTGATGTATGCGACCGGATTTTTCTCGTAGTTGTAACGAGATGTGCGACGTCAGTCACGCCACGATGCGATGCGAAACTCGCGAGCTTTCCCTATCTTTTCTCTCCATCTTCAGTGGAAGCTGCACTTTTCCTTTTTCTTCTACAGTACGCCATTCTTTTTTCCGCGACCCATATATAGCAACATTTTTTCTCTTTAACCCTCTCGCGGTTCTCCCGTCTCTTCTGTCAGACGCTTAGTAATTTGTAGTGTTTTCCGAAATTCCTCATCAAAACAGCACAGAGCTTCACTCTCTCAACAACTTTTATTGCAAAACCTTCTGTGTTGTGAAAATGAATTTAGGCATTCCAACTAATGGAAACCCATCCTTAAACGAGGGATGAAAGACTAGAAAAATGTTCATTAATCGACTAATTTATGACGAATCTTATTCAATCTTTTGATGTTAATGCTGCCTGAAGTTCAACCTAAGAAAAAATTTCTCGCGCTGTTGAAAGAATAGTCATGCAACAGTGAGTACCACAGACTAAAAACATTTTTCTGAATAGTACACAATTCATGGCCGCTGAAGTATTGTAAAAATGATGAAACCAGCTTAAAATGGGCTAAATTAATTGAAATATTCGAGGCAAATAAAAATACAGTTTACTCGCATGTGTTCACTTCGTTTACAGAAGAAATTCTTACGCTTTTCTTGTGCAGATAACTTTCAAGCAAACCGAGCGAGGGGATATTTGATGTTGGTGTTTATACGGAGGGTGGTTTCAATGGTTATATACACAGACATCCAAAAATAAATACATTTACAGTGAGGTACTGAGAGAAATAGGGCGTTTGGAATATTCCAATTTGCCTTATTCGATTCACTTTATTTCTATTGAAAGTTTAATCAACCTAGTTAACTGGGTAAAATATGCTGTAACGATCCAACGTATAATGTCCACGAAAACGTGTGATTATCAATTTGTTTTTTCAATTATGTAACCACGTCCCTTTCAGATCCAATGTGACGTCGTTCCTGAAAGAAATTGATCAGCCATTTGTTTTCAGACGAGAAAATCATTTTTCTGGAACTATCAGAAAATTTACGTTACACATGGTTCCATAAGGAGTTGTACGACTCTCTAAAGAATCACCCTCTATATTTCTAAAGGAATATAAATCATTGAACGCGCACCAGCAGCTTGAATTAATAGCTCGCCGAATGAGACGTCGTTGTCCTCAACTTTCTCATCTGCACGGTAATCCGTCCACGACGTAGAGAGCATGGGTATATGTATAATGTGCGTATCGGGAAAGAGAGAGAGAGAGAGAGAGAGAGAGAGAGAGAGAGAGAGAGAGAGAGAGAGAGAGAGAAAGAGACAGCGATGGAAAGAGAAAGAATGTTGCTCGTGAGGGTGCTTTCACCTTCGATTTCCGCATCTTCAATTCTAACGGGGTTTTCTCGCGTGCACCGCTTTCTCGGCTGCTCCCACATCCACCCCCTTTTTATTCCATCTTTGACGTCGCTTCGCAAGCTTCGCTTGTGCACTTTCATCCACGATCCCTCTCGTTCCCACAGCCACCTAGGTATCTTCTCTTCCCTGTAAGAACCCACCAATAGCGGGTGGAAACTCGATTTCGCGTCATTATTCTTATCCCTGGTGAGCCACCCGCTGTTTCTTTGGGTCTCTGTCTTTCTCACTCCTCCTTCGCCTCGTAAACTATCGCAGTCTTTCTCTGTCTCGGTAAAGCCATTCGACAATTTCGAGAGCCAGTCAGCCTCGTAGCAAGGAGAACGAACGAACTAGATGGATCGACGTGACATTCCCGCGATACTCCCGCCTGCCAAACGAAAGAGGCCGGATCGATAAGATCCTCGAAGCTTCTTATAACTGCTCCTCGCCCTCCTCCTCAATAAATTTCTCGTCTCCATTTCTCCCCATCTTTGCTCCTCTTGCTCCCTTCTCACTCTCTCACTCTATTACTCTTCCTTTACCCATTTTCAGACTGACGACGCTTTCGCGAACTTTGTTTCTCTCTTTCTCACTCACTCACTCGCGCACTCTCTTCCTCATTCCGCTTTCGAGGAACTATTAGTTTCCTTATCGCGAAAATCTCTTGATTTTACATTTTCGCGGGGTCTTTTTTCTCGGCTAAGCATACACCCAGAAGCCAAAAGTCATTCCTCCTTATTGTCGCGGAGAAATCATCAGCTCAAATAGAGAAGGAAACCCTTATAAACCTCACTAAATAAGACTCCAGTACGAACAAAAAGCTTTTATGTTGTAATCCCTTTACGACGATTGATCCTTGCCCTTATTCTTTTCTTTACTTTTTACCCTCCTGTTCTCGCAGTCCCACTCAACTCATTGCCGAAGACGAAATTAGCTCTGACAAAGAGCATTTGTGATAAAACAATTTTACGCTCCGATTCATTTATGTGTACCATCCGTAATCCACAATCACGCATGACAAGCAGAAACTCTGATTAGTATTTGTCCAATTTTTCGATTGAGTATTACTTTATGAAGAATAACCGTGAGTATTTTTAAATGGAATAAATTCTCGTCGATTTTATCCAGCTGAAAGAGTGATCAAACGTTTTGGTCATCGTGGATAATAGAATTATTCCCGAATGTCGCTGAAGCATAAAGCAATTGAATCTCCAAAGTGATTCAATTTTTTCCGACCGGTCGAATTTAAAAATTCACTATGAATACTAGTCGACGATCACCAATTTGCTGAAAAAGAATGTAAATTTTGCTTCGACCTGTCCCTATCGAATCGAAGATTCCGAAAAACTTGCCGAAGGTTTTTTTTTAATACTGCAGCATCGCAATTCATCACGTCGTGTATCAAAAAAGGGTATCCCAACACGAGTAAAACAAAGCAGCGCTTGCTCCATTTTTTATCCGTGACGTTCGGCTATCGATGCGTTATTAAAGTCGTTCTTGCATGATAGATATCATGCGCATGAGAGAACAAACGCACGTACACTTGTCTGGCGGTAGTAAAGTCGGTTGTATTTCTCGTTTGCAAATAGAATGACCAATGACAATCAATTGATTTGGATGATATTATTTTATTCACCTATTTTTCATTATTTTAACTATGAATCGCACTTTTTTTTGGAGAAAAAAAGAAATTAGTCAAATTCAAAAAAACTTGATTCAGCATTTCATTGAAAATAAATTCGAGAATAAAATTTCAATGTTGACGGATTTCCATTGAGTATACACGAGAGATTTTTTTATGTATTGATATTTACGAAAACCAACATTTTCGGCTAAACGGTACCCGTAAAGCATCGTTGACAAACGTCAACTTCGTAACAACGAATGAGTCGTTATTTCGTCGCATGTTATGAGGGCTGTTGGAGGAAAATGGAAGAACTAGAAACACATTAACAGGTGTTGTATTCACCGTGTCGGACACGCATCTTCATTGTGCAGAGCATAACAGAGTTCAACGAACACGACAAATTGTGGAGTGGGAAAAGTTGGCCTATGGAAATAATAAAAGAGAATGGAAAGCCTTTTAACGAGACAAAACAAAGTTTTCGTTTTCGGAACATTCGAGCTGCGTAGCATTTCGCATTCAATGAAAGCTTTCTTTTTCGTAAAAGGATGCGCTGCGCGACTCCCTTTGTAAATATGCGCAAGTCCGTAGGCGTTTTGTAATTCGTACAAAAGAGGGTGAGGGGATAAGTTTTACGTTGAACACACTAAACGCTCCCTGAGAATAAAAGTCAACAATTTTTCTTCTTCCCAATCCAATTCTTTCTATTCTTAAAATCATCGTCCTCTCCGACTCAGTTACTTTTCTTTTTATATTCTGTTATTTATCTTACGTTTTTAGCTACACATTAGCCATTAAATAAAAAGCAGTATTGAAGTACTGGATCATATTTAATAAAGCAACACTTTTCTTCACGCAAGTGAATTTTTGAATTTCATCAATTAGTACATCGAATCAGAGAGTCCGGTGGTTATATATCTACGGAGAGTAATTGTCACGAGATTACCGGCTAATTCCGCTCTAACCAAATTAGCATGTAATTTATCACTAAGTCCATTATACGCGCGTGATTATTCATAACGACTTGATTCCCATTCTCCCTATCTTTCTCTATCCCTTTCTCTCTCTCCATATCTCTTTCGCTTCAACTGCAGTCTCTCCGGCTTCCCCTGACTCGTATTAACAATCGCCGAGAAATTTGATTGTCTATATGCCATTGCTATGCACCGATTTGGTGCAGCATGATGAATGCAATTCCATAACAAATACACGCTTGAAAACACGTGTGCCAATATTTATTACGAACGCTATACTATGTCTTTCCGATTATACGGATTTACCGAAATAACTGCAAACGATCCCGTTTATTCCCATGCTGAGAAGTGATTATTCAGAATTATCTTCAGAACTGTGCGGAGGTGTGTAATCTTTTTAAAATTTATGACATCGCAAGGGGTTGGAAGTACGAGGCAACGAACAATGTTAATCAGCAAAATTTTCTCACCCCTTCTCCAATCTTGATATTCTTTTAGAAGATAAAGAAGCAAGTATGGGGAATGACAAAGAAAAAGCGGGAGTACAAAACGAAATTTAGAATGGAGGAGAATCTTTGCACGATTGTATTCTATCGCGATAAGTGAATTGCCAACATCATTCACTCCCCCGAAAATCTTCTTTTCTTTTCCCTTTTCTCAGGCAAGATTTTGTCTCCGCTATATTTCTACCCCTGTTTGTTCTGATCTTACGGAAACTACAATGCTACTTATATACCCGGTGTGCGTTCGAATCCCTGGCTAAATTTACGGCAATGTGGTAATAAATCACAGCACAGTATATTCTTGAGCACATGGGCACAAAGTATCATTGAGATAGGACGGTGCAAGTCACAAACTTTCGCTCAGGAGCTTCACAGGGTTCGTCTGAGCGGAAATGAATGACACAAAATTTTCATCCTTCCGCAGACAAATGGTTGTGCTACAACTATTATGGCAGCATATCATTCGCTGACAGTTAAATCTTTAATTCATTATATTGGAAATTCGAGAAATTTGGCAATTGATTGAATATTGGTAAAACCTCTTTTTCAGCATGACTATCAACAAATTGTACTACATTTATCTCTTCTTCTCATCATGTGTTTTTCCAATAATGGGTGAAAAACCTCGTTGTGAATGTACCCGTTGAAACTCATTGGCAAAGACGTATTTCCAGTGGAAACAGTGGCAAACTGCAAACGAACTATGGGCAAGTACCGTAGCTTGCCGTTTCAGCTGGAGAATTCAAGGTATTCGAAAAATGTGCTCAGCAGAGCAGCGTTAGGGCCAGAATAAGGCAAGAGGAGGATGGAGAGCGCTCAAACTCTCAACTGCTGACCTGAAGTCCAGCAGCAACGAGTATTCACGTTGGCTCACACAGCGTAACATATATCCCTGAAACTATCAGCGGAGGAGTTCTAAAAACGGGAGAAAAAAGCTCTTTGTACTATTGTGTGTGTGTGTGTGTGTGTGTGTGTGTGTGTGTGTGAGTTCATGCAAGTATATATACATTTACGATCTTCAAAATAAATTGCCCATAAAAAGGCGTTTCATTTAATTGACTATTGAACCAGCGAGTTCGTCCTGGACATTGAAAACCGTTGCACGTGATACCCTTTTCTCCATGGAGACGTAAAGAAGCTATTTTTGGATAGAGAAGAGTAATTCCGACTATAACTTGAAATTTATTGAATTCACAAACAAATTTCTCATTCCGCAATTCCTCGAACCGAATGAGACTGCGGTACGTGACATTGTATTTTATTTTATTAAAAATTTATTCATGTATTTATCGACATGCTGCATTATCATGGAATGTTCCTCGAGCATCGATCATGTATTACGATGCATTTTCCCAAGTCGAAATAAAATCCCGAAAAATAGTGATATTTTGGGCACTGCGGCAATGGAATTTTCCAAATTCCCCAAAGTTGAGGATCGAGCAATGAAAATTAACGTGCGACGGAAGTGGTCCTGAAACGACTGACGTGGCGACGTTGGCCATTTCGAATGCAACATCGGCACAAAAAGCAGCTGACAGTCCGTTTATATATTCGGGCATAACTTCGTAGCGAAACCATAAAAATGTCGTGTAAAAAATTCACGTTCCTCATAGCTCCTCAAGAGGTTGAATCCTGTTTGAAGAAGAAATCATAGCTCCCCGTTGAGGCAGACAACCGTGAGAGAGTCATGGGAGAAAAAAGTTTGCGAAAGATAAATCGAACGAATTGGAAAGAGATTGAAAAGTGATAAGCCGCTGTCAACTTTTTTACATCGCTTTTAGTTCGCTTCACCCGATTCTCTCCTGTCTTCCCCGACCCCTCATCCTTTCATCTTCATATCCTTTACCCCACGAAAGATTCAAACTTTCCTTCTCAAAGTTGGCACTCGCCGACTCGATCTCAAGTTCCCCCATATTATTACGCTTAACCGAAGCTTCCGGGGGAAAGGCTCCGTCCAAGAAGCCGCTGAAGAGGAGAGAAAAAAACAACGCAGAAACACATGATGAATGAAGTTGGCACACTGTACGAGCACGATCAGTTGGGGGAATTCGATAGTGAAGTCAGGCTTGACCATAAGTCAGTCTTTCCTCGTTGTACCGATTTATTTCTATCTTCTCTAGGTTCTCAGATAAATCGTAACTATGGATGACTACAAGAAGGAGAACAGGAGATAGAGCTCGAGACCGAACGCGAAACAGCAGACGGTGGTAAATGCGTTCAGGGTATAAGAAGAAGAAGGAGAGAGAGGGAAAAACTCTTAGATCCTCGTTGGCAGGGGGTTCTCTCGTCGCCCCCCCCCCCCCCCCCCCCCCCCACCGTATCGCTGGTATATGCCATTGAACATACGTATAACTAAGAGCCTTAGCAAAGTTGCTACCGTTCCTTGTATAAATCACGTTGCACATCGGGCGAGTATAGCTGTTACTTCGGCATGGTCATCTCACTCTCCTTTCTATATATACGTATATATCCATTTGTACAGATACATATATAAACTTAATATAGGTTATCTCGCTCGCGCTCAACCTCGGCGCAGTCTTACTCGGCTATCGTCATTGCTATAAGCCAGCAGCGACCACCCAGGCAACCGTTAACAATGTATATTTATATACAAATGGTCGAATGTGTAGTTACCGGAATCGCGATAACCGCGCTTGATTGATTTACGAGTAACAAGGTGCTGCAGTGGTTGGTGCACAGGTGAGAATCGTTGCGGTCTCGCGGTAACGTGCCTTTAAAGCTGCGAATGTGAGTAACTATAGAAAAGAGAAAGAATGAAAAGCCAAAGAGTCATTGGCACGTGTGGGGAAAAGCGATTTTACAAAGACGGCGCAGTTGAAACACGTTTCAAAGGCGAGCGCGTGTAGAAGAAAGTACGAAACGACGCCGCGCTGTGTACTGCCGAGGAAATTCAGTACACAAGGAAAAGTTGAGCGAGGGATAAATGGAAAGAGAGAGAGAGAGAGAGAAGGAGAGAAAGCGCGAAGGTAGTTGGAGATGGGAAAATAGCTCTGGGGCGAAAAGGATTTTAAATTGGGAGGGAAAGGAACGTTGAAACATACACAAAGATGTAAGCAGGGGTGGGGGTGCATGCGAAATTACATGCATACTCATAGACTCGTGCCTCTATAAACACAGATACACTTGATACATGAAAGACGAGTGTTTTCGTGAGCTGCATCACCAGCTATTATACACCATCCCGCTACATTTTCTAGTGTGTTGTATGCACAATTTCGTGAGGTAACCACTGAAGGGAATGAAAGGAAATTATGTCCCAGCGGAAACGAACGCAAAGCATCGCTCTTATTTTTCGTAACATAAAAACTGTGAGAGTATACACACGAGACACTGTTATATATAGAACAGTGTCTTTAATGGATAGGAAAAGGTTTCAACGGGAAGCTTACAGGATATTGAACGATCCCGATGCATTTCCGGAAGAGGCATATTTATGTGCGATCCTCCATCAGCTTGTCGGTTGAACGCTTCGTCAACACCGGTAACGATTTCAACCCTCTCTATTCTTCTTCCCTTACAGCGTCGTCCTTACTTCCAGAAATTCTACTGCGCTCTTCTTCTAAACTCATTTCGACTTGAGCATCATTTATACCTGCCAGAATCTCGTTCTTATCTCACGTATATACCTTCGTCTCAACCTTCGTCTCAATCGCACCAATATCTTCAACCTATTTCATCTGTGCTTCGCCGACTCGTAATCTGGCGCTCTTGGTATGGGAACTTGGTCGTTGCATACAGCAGATCGACCAAGGGGTTATAAATTATGTCCGTACCAGAAACGTATACACTCGATACACTTGCGAGTAGTAACAGCGACAGAGGTAATGTAACAGCAGCAACAGACATACAGTTGAGCAGAGAACAGGCGTGTGTCACGAGACCAGGGATGCCATCTGATTCTGGCAGCTGAGAGAAAGGGAGAGAGGGAGAGAGAGAGAGAGAGAGAGAGAACGAAATGGGGAAACTCAACTCATTCTCTAATCCAGACAAATAGAGGATGAACACACAGTCGTTCGTGTTGTTACACAATATGATGTTAAGATACTCAAGACATAACTTAGGAATCAACCAACCCTTATGAATCCTCAACTTCGAAAGCAATTACGGCGAATATTCTCATGTTCTTAATCTACACAGCGTAGATCACGCTCGTATTTGTATAAGAGAAAACCAGGCCAAAGCAGGGAGCTGGGAACAGAGTCATTATAAATTTTTATTTTAAAATGCTTGTACGAATCTCATTCCCGACAGATTTATAACTGAATCGAAAAATCCAACGGCGTTAAGTGCAGTTCACAGAGCGAAATAGATTTTGAGTATTTTATTTATCTTCGTTGTTCACAGACCACAAACGGTTTTCCTTCAACTTAGACTCGCAAATTTGCATGATCGATCGAATATGGGCTTGTGTTTGACAGCTTATTCCGATGTCGAAATCTCTGGAAGCGAATAAAATATGGAGAAATTTAACAACTCATTGTTATCCAGAGGATTTTTCAATCACGAACAAGAATATATTCGTAGCTATTTTCATTACAAGGATTGAGAATTCTCTAGGTGCTTTGCTTTCTCCCTGGTCAACCCTCCATTTCCTTTCAAGTCGATGGGTGGGAAAGAGAAAAGAAAAAAACTCAAGAGCCTATTGTTGTTTCTAGTACTTGAATTCTCCCACCAACAAACGTGCTTCCACGCATTTCCATTCAAATCCTTTCATTGGCTAGCGAACTTAATTCCACTAATCCTGTCTTCCAGTTAATGGAAGTTCACATTCACATAACTTCCACACGAAATTGTGCAAACTCTATCTTTTGTTTAGAACAATTGAGATATTCATTCGAATATGGAATGGTAGAAGTGGAATTCAGGAGCTTTCGTTATCTTTCGAGATAATTTTTTCAATAAGATTAATGTATCTACACGCACTGCAATTTCAACGTTGTTTCTAATCGGTAAGAAAAATTTTAGTTGCCAAAAAGGTTACATCATCACATCCTTCAAGTTGCATTTGTATCTTCACATCATGAAATCTCTGTACATAATTTTATGCATTTTTTCAAGGCCATTCGTGCATCTGCGTATGACAAATACTCAAAATTTTTATCCAATAGATGAGTGAATTCCAAGTAATCGATCTATCTCACAGAGACACTGTATGTATATCGACTGCAGTGACGTAGATAAGCTTCGATAAGAATGAAAAGTGAGCTTTCACTACACTCAAAAATATGTCTTTTGATTTATCGCGAATATGTTTCATCAGAATCTCGCAAAATTGCTATAAAGCTGTTTCCGATGGGTATGTGTATTGTTCTTGATCCCTTAGGGGAATCTAAAGTAAAATGGAACAGGAAAGGTATGAAGTCTCAACGGATGCAGTCGCAAAGGCAACTGTTTCAAAGACATAAAACATGATTTTGTAAAGCAGAAAATGTACGAGCACCGTACATAAAATAACAATTGTACCAGCGAATTCAAAATCAAATTTTGTCTGTAAATAAAAAAAGATTAAAACTAGGCATCTAGGATTTCGGGAAATGTACACGTGGGTACAAGGTCGGAACGTGCATATGGACACCAGAAATTTATTCTAATATCCAAGGGACTAGAAGGAGGCGCTTTGACCTATCTGCATGTCAAAATAAATGCATTCAGCACGAACCTAATGTCGACGGAGGAGGTACTCGAGCCTCAATGGTTCGACAGACAGCAGATACGATACCATCGTACACTCAGCATAAATGTAGTACACATGCAGGATTCTAGCAAACAGAAAGACGGAACTTGGATATCATCTGGAAGATAATATCGTGAGGGTTACGACCTTTCGTTCGCTAAAACCGAGTACAGCTCAATTCTGTACATTTCTGGCATGTACGCGTAGAGAATGAAGTCCATCGAACGGATGTCGGGAATCGGCTATACGTGCACCATCAGCTTCCCCAAATAGTCGTCGTAGCACGAGCGCAAACATGGCATCATACATGCAGAGAAACATTACAGCTCTCTTCGTTTGCATTCCATACCTCGCATACAAGACATTTCTTATCTTCCTATCCGCGCTCGCAAGTGCTCAAATATAAAATATGTTCCGTGATATTTTCTTCAGTTTCATCGTGATTTTATGCGAGAATAAATCGAAAATCGTTGCTGAAATATATTGACGTTTACTTGGATTCATTGGAAATTTTATACCACTGCAGTGGAACTCCATGCGAGCAAGGACTCACGCGAGCAACAGTTCTTTTAATGCATGACATTGTTATCAACGGGACGCAATGGGGAGGCCGGAGAGACCTTTGTCTATACATATATGGAAGCGTGTGAGTTTCGCTATTTACGAGGCTAGTTCGGTGCGTAGTATATAGCCGATCGCATTCTACTCGATCGGTACTGCTGCTGGCTTTCGCTTGATCGGGATCACAGTGTGCGTTCCGAATATACTTTTTTTATTTGTACATTTTGTTCGTAGCGATATATTCACAGCTTTTTACTTCATTTTATAAATGGAATACATTCATGCACTTGCATTTATTTCTGGATGATCAATGTCCAGCTGGATTTCAAAGATGCTGCCTTTTATTGTTCGTTTCATTTCCCAATCTCCGGTTCTCCCACTTTGCCGAATTGTTAAATGCTAGAATTGAAAAATAAAAAAGAAAATTTTTTCAGAATATTTCTACGGAATATCTCTCGTCCCGTTTTTCACAATGTGTTGCAACGTGCTTTAATAAAGTTTTAATAAAGTAAATTTTCAATATAACGGCAATTTAATTTATATTTTATATTGATTTTAATTTATATTTATATAAATATTGAGTGAAAACAGTGGATATGGATACAATCGTAACGCAATTCGTTGCATTAACGTACAGCAGTAAAGTTGTTTTTTTTTCGCGATAAAATCTGAAACAATAGGATAATTAAAGTCAAGGCACTCAAACGCTCGTCACGCTTCTGTCATAATAGTGATAATGGCGATCAGCTTCAGGATATAAGAATCGAGCGAACTTTTTTTTTCACAAATGTAAATAGAACGACGGTTCACAGGACTCGACACTTTGTAACTGTCATTATCTTCTGGTTACGTATCTTTATTTAGAAGTCACCAATCAACATATTTACCTGCGCGCTCTCCACGCTATATTTTCATCGTGAAACGACTTGCAAATGAAAAAACAAAAATATCGATAAATTAATCTTTCGAATTATTTAAACCTGCAAGTTTCATCGACGTTTATTTTCAGGTCTCATTTTCTCATTTCATTCATAAAATAATGCAATTTTATCGAAAACATTTCGAACTTTATTCAAGAATTTCTCAATCTACCTACTTTGGATTTGTCATTCGATTCTTTCGTATATCAAAATTTATTAATTTTTATATACGATAATGCATCAAGAACAGTATCTGCAGATTGATGTTAACAGCAGAGTAATTTTAGTGAAAAAAAGAAACAACACAATCTAGATTTTTCTTTAACTGTTGACACGATATCTCGGATCGTATATGCTCGATCTTACGTGTCGTGCGCAAAATGACAAAATAAATGCAGAGTGGAAAACGATCGTGGATTGGAGGTAAACCGATAAAAAGATTTAAATATTTTTTTGTCGATTAGTAATTAAATGATTTTTGTCGATTAAAATATTTTTGTCAACAAAAGGAATATTGAGTGCTCTTCGATAAAAATAGATGAATAATTTTTCAAACTCGAATATTCTCGAAGAAAAGAAAGGAAAAAATGAATCAGAGGAACTATACCAAATGCGAATAAATTCACTCATAAACGATGTTTGCTTATTTTTCATTCGCATCATCGTCCTTTTGTAACTATGAAAACTTTACTTTTATCTCTCATGATCGTTGTGTCTTCGGTGAAACTAGAATACCTTATTGGCATTCATTGACGTCATTGCCCAGAGAGAAAAATCTTTGGTAAACACCGAGTAAATTCTGATTCAACCGGTGTCGTAAATATGACAGAGGACACTCTTAAATTTCGCTTCGTCTATGTGCGTCAGACGAGTCGCGTGCAGCAAGAGAGATCGTAATTTACTAAGCCTGCAGCGTGTGTGACTCTATTTACTCGTCCATATAAAGTAAAATAACAGTCATAACGAAAAGTAGATGACAGTTTTGGCCTGTTACGAAAATGGTAAAAGTTGAACGATGAAGAGCTTTTAGCACGAAAGTGATAACTAATAGTCGAGCAACACGGGGAAATGTCTAACGTAAAGTACGTGTTACAAAATTAATTTAAGTTACAGGGATAGTTTGACGTACGGAGAGGTTGCGAGGAAAATAGAGAGGGAAAGAGATAAGGAGAGAAAGCTGCTTACGATCGATTCCGATGATTCTGCGAGTGAGGTAAAATAACCAATATTTTTTCATCTTTATAAAATATTTTACGATTCAAGTTTTTCTTAGTTAGTTAAACTTTCGATTTATAAAATCGTGTCGTTTTTCCGAAATTTTATTTACGGTGAACGTTCATCGATAAAAAGTAATGAAGCAAAAATATTGAAAAATGGAATTTTTATTCATAATGGATTTACATTCACGTCGTTTCTTAAAAAAAATTTAAATTAATGATCCTTATAAAAAAACGCTCCTTCTATGAGTCGTTACAAGAATGAAAATATCGATTTAAAAGATACTCATGAAAATCAGAAGACACACGTGAATCAAAATTATCCCTCTTGGAATTTTTTAAACAATGATTTCAAAATAATTTGATTTTCTCTTCCATCGGCAGCGATAGAATGACGCGCGCTAATCTTTCGACGAAATGTTTCATTTTACCCTCAGTTTCTTATTATTATCCCGCGTTATTTAGTCGATCGTTGCTTGAAAGCTTCTGTTGTCTCACACGTGAGTACGATTGAATGAGAAAGAGATAAATGAAAAAGCCCAACGAGTGATTTTTTTTCTTTTTCCTGTTTTTTCCCCCTTTTTTTCATTCGAATCGGGCACCACGTTTGAACAAGCTTTCATCCCTCGTGAAAATGGTAAACGAACGTATGAATAAACAAAAAACGATGTGAACCAATAGCCGGTGCGAGGACGAAAGAGCGAATGCATGCGGGTCATCCCCGTGACCAAAACACGGGCATCAACCATGAACGCTACGCTGAGCTTTTTCTGTTAGATTCAGTCTGAAATGTCCGAACAAAGATACGTATATACATGAAAAAGGGATACGAATAGCGTTGCCTCAATCTATAATAATGCATGAAGCGAGATAGGAGAAGTAAAATAGTGAGTACAGTTAACGAGTGGAAAAAATCGATCAACCATCGCTACCATCAAAGCCAGGAGGGACTGAGCGAGACTAGCCAGGACACCTAACGACAAAATGAATGCCACAAAGCATACACACGCGACCTTGACTGTATGTTCACTGTGTTTTGATCCTTTTTTTTCTTGCCACGACCACAGAGTATTTCGTGGTCGAATCGTTTTTTTGAGGATAGAAGATGTGAAAAATGAAGCGTAAGGGAGAAATGCTGCCGGCAGAGAAAGAGAGAAATCCCGATCTGTCCGCGGTGCTTCGGTTTGATTGGTTTTTTCCCTATTGCCGAGATTTTTTAGGCTCGTTTTCTTTCCCTCTCGGTGTTTTTTCTGCTCGTTTCATTGTTCCGATTTCTCATCGGTGACGAGCCGGGAAATCGTCAGAAAGAAGTAAAAAAAAATTATCTTTCATGTGAACGAAATCAATTATCATTCGTCTCGTGAAAACGTCCAAGTGGAAACACGTTTTCCCGACACTTTTATTTTGTATTCTCATACATTTATGCCCTCGTGAGCCCTCTAATGTAATCCCAGTTGAATGTTTATATTCATGTTGCACACGATGAAGTCACGTACTTTGTGGGTACTTCGGTGTGGCCAATCTCAGGGATCTTCTCCAAAGAGCTTGCGCGTACACCAAAGGTGAAATTCCTGCTCGTATTATATTCGAAATTATTCGTAACGTGTGCACATATATTTACACGTGCATTCACAAAGCTCATAAGAAGATGGACAGGTGGAGTAACGATGCTGGGCGTGCGAGCTACGGATTAAGCTGTGTCCTGATGCCATGTACACTTTCATCAACTCATTACCTATGTACGAGCTGTCAAAGAAGACACACATCTCCATGTATCTCATCACGCATGTATATCCACAGATTTTCCCTGCTTATCCCATCCAAGGAACCTTCTAATTCATATCAATCATCATTAAGATGAATTGCTGAGGCAGGCAAGGAGCGTCTTTCCTGCAAGCTCGAAACATATTCGCGCATCTATTGTACATCGGGACCAACTGCTATTTCACATTTTTTCTCGTGTGAATGATTTATTTTTCTGCCTATACAAAGTTACCGACTGTGGGGAGCCATCAGAAGCGTTACCGCAAACCGTCGATGAATGGTCATGAGCTAAACGAGTTTTTATCTCTGTACAAACAGTTTGAATCAATCTGATGGGACTGCAAATCGAATGAAATATGGTTTCACCCGGTCAAACACATATAAAATTTTTACGAGTCGAGTATCCATCTCACACTTCCATTAAAATTTCTTCTTCAGTATGTCGAAATGAAGATATTTTGTTAGTTTTTATTAAAATTTTTCATTTTGATTCCTGAATAACTGTACAAATAGCTCAACGGCAGGTGGTTCGTTGCAATATTTTCCTATTCCAAAAGCGCGAAAGAGTATTCTGAACGAAAACTTGAGAAAAAAATCAAGTCTGCACCTAATTGATACACGCTTACAATAAAATAGCTCCAATTACTCAATGCCTGTAATTATCGCGTGTTTAAATACGCCTGCATATATGTGTAGTCTTCGTTAGTGGATGATTAAGCTCCCTGCAGCTTTTCCGCCTGGAGCCTGCGCTATTTCCGCGACACCTCTCAATATTCTTAACGAACGCGAGGTATACATAGGCATATACATACAAACGTACACATTTATCTATATATCAAAAAATATATATGACAAGGGCGGTTTCCTGGTTGTGAGGGATTCGCGTGAGCTGTATCTGGTTTGTCATTTGCCCTTCTCCTCGATCCTTCTTCCCTTTTCTTCTTCAACTCTCATCCGTATTACAAACAAGGATCGCAACCCTCTCCCCGATCTCCTCTACTCTTAGCCGGTGGCGTCGGCACGTGACGCGATCGTGAGTAATCACCACCGTGGAAATTGGGAACCGGTGGAAAGGGAGAGAGAGAGAGATATCAGAGAGGAACAGACTGTGTTGTTGATGCTGCGTTCCCGTTGGCTCTGCCGTATGGAATCCCGGTTGGCTGCTCTCTACTTATTCTCACACCATGATACCATACGGATATATACAAACTCGTATACGTATATACGTACTCGTACATCGCTGTACTCAGGTACGGATAATATATACGAATATACATGCAAATATCAAAATATATATCCGTATACTCGTATCGTATCTCCTCCTACGTTAGATGCTTGACTGGTTCTTAGTTGATGTCCTGATGCCCCTGATGCTGGTGCTGCTACTGCTGCGTGAGGTAAAGAGAAGACCGATCCGGCTTTATACGTCACCATCAGTAGGTTCCAACCGTTACCACGTAGGGCGTGATTCTGCAGGCCATTTACAACATAAGCTCTCTCGAAGCTCCATGTGTACACCAATATATGTATAGACGTATGTACGGCATATAGGTCTGTGCTTCGTGTAGGAAAGACGACACAAGCGAGAGTACAAGATGAGGATCAGGAAACCCCAGCCCTGAGAACACACTGTTCTCCTTCACCGTCGGTCTGTCTCTCTTCACCTTTCTCTCTCTCTCCCTCTTTCTCTTTCACTCTCTTCCATCTTCAAGCCACCGGTAACCTCCGACCCGGAGTATAATAACGTGACCGAGCTCATTAGAAATTAACGAGCGTGCTAACGCGACGGATAACGGGCTTATCATTCCGGCAACCACTCCTTGCCTCACGCACGTATTTTATATAGAATTTCTTGAAAATCATCCACCCTGAAATGATTCGACACGCGGTTCAATTCGCTCTCTACCAACGAAAGAAATCCACTCAATTTAATCGCCAAGCGTTATGCTAATTATACATTTCTTTCGACACTTCGTGCATAGAGTTCTTCGTATTCAAATCTCGTTGGTTGTAAACCGATGTTTAATTGGTGCTCACATCGTAGAAGATTGGTGCTCATATCGATTTTGAAGATCCTATTAATTAAAACGAGTTACTTTCCCAACTGCAGTCATCTCAGAAAGCTCATTTCATTTCCCATTTCAGCAAAGTTATTCTTATGAAACGCATAAAACTGGAGAATTTTCGATAGGAAATATCTCTACTTAAGAACCGTTTTCACAGATACAGACAAATTATAGAAACACCCTTTCGCTACCTACACACTTCAAAGAATCGTTTCCCATGGAAGAATTTTAAAAAATATATATATACTTTCGGCATTAAAGTCAATTGTCCATCTGCGAGGAGTCTTTCAATTTTAACTGCGATTCTATATTTTTTGAAGCGCTGCTTTATCGGTCATCTCACTCGTTGAAAATGTTCTGCTTGATCTAGTCAGAAGCCATGGGACTTTTCGTGAGAATGGAAACTAGAACCGATGCATCGTTTCAAACAAGTTTTTTTTTTCGTAAAATAATTCAGGGGAATTACCTAATGCATAGCAGGAATAATGGGGTTTCGTCTATAACGAAAAACTGAATTCCGAATACAACCACTTTTATCAACGTTTTTAGTTTTTTTTTTTTTCGTTTGTGCAGAAAAATAATGAGCTTCCGCTCTCGTATCATTGGGTACGGAAAACTTACATAAAGAGCCGGAAAATTATATTTTTACTTCATCAGGTGTGTATAAGCAACGTGTTACAATAGAATTACACCGATTTCATTATTACGAATACTGTACATCCTTCGTAGCAGTTACATTTTAAAACTGATTTTGCCTCTCATGACAACAATTTGATGAAAAAAATGGTGAATTCGAGAACAAACAACTTCATAAGTTAATTATTTATCGAACGAGTAGTCAAGTAGCAAAAGTTATACGCACTGTTTCCTGTATGCACACTTTGATGGAGGTCAATACAACGGAATTGGCACCTTGATTATGCCAACATACAGAATAGTGATATTTGATACAAGTTCTGATGGAAAGATTGATAGAATACAGTTTTAATCGTACGTAGTGGCATTGTGAGCAATTAGAAAAGTTAGAGGAGGGGACAGAAAACGAACTGGGAATACATCCGGTGCGATAATGCGCTTGAAAGCGTAGCGAATGTCGCATGTGAGTGATTCATCGAAGTCGGAAAAATACCGAGATTGTGTGCGCTGTCAGGTTTTTTTTCATACACAATCAGCTGATGAATCGATCGACCGGTACTGCCGTGGCGGGTAGGAGTGTAGAAGAAAGATCTCGTGATTCTGTTTCTCAGTAAGTTTGAGGAAGTTTTGGGATAAACCCGGAAAATAAAATTCTCCTCGAGGGGGAACGAATAAAAGAAATACGTGGGAAGAAGAAAAATCACTTTTCCGAACAAAGAAAAAGGATAAGAGGGGACAGAAAGCAAGAGAATTCTATTGAAATCGAGTGAAAGTGATAATTTTCTTAGTCATTTGATTATGATCAAATATAATTGAAAAATAATTCGTAGCTGGATCTCCGTTTTTCCAGTGGACAATGTCAGTACAATTTATACCTTCGTCATTGCAAATTAAATTGCTAACCATTTTTCCCTGCTGAATCACTCCTTTTTTTCAATAACGCGTTAATGACGAGGCAGAAAAAATTACTTTTCAGTATCTCAATACTGAATACTCCGAAGCAATGAATACTCCGAAGGATCAATTACAACGTGTGATGAAAACGTTTAATAAAAATATGTCAGTTTGGAATGGCGACTACAAGTTATGCGATTTCTTAGAAGAATAAACGCATAATTGGATATTGAAATAATAAAAAACTGAGCATTCAATGAAGTTGAGCAATTATGCACGTAATTGTAGTTCGTTGAAACCAAGATAATAATCATTGATAGAAATTGTTCGGTATAAATGTTCGTAACTTATTTTGGTTACACTGACGTGACATACTATATGCTCAGAAAGAGTGAGTATAGAAAAAATACTATTTTGTGGCAATTATTAAGTAAAATGAATTTTTTTCAAATTATAATGAATTTTTATTGTTTAAGCTCACAGCAATTTCACGGTATTTTCGTAAAGAAACAATAACTGCTTTATCTTCCATGTTTTAACAATTTTATTCGCGTGTCAGTTTTACACATTGTGTGGCATGTTCAATTTGCAATTTTTCATAGGTCATGCTTGAAATTAAAAGATAAAGCAACAAGTATGCATAAGCTTTGCTAATTCTCCTGACGTTCAGGTGTTCGCGTTGATTTTAATGAATAAATGAACGAAAAAATATTTTCTTCGTTCCTTTCGTGTCAGTGTTACTGTTGCTTTCTCGAACTATTTTTTATTTGAGCGTCGATTGTTTCGCGATTTGACGAAGCACTAGCAAAGTTCGTTGCTGATTAGTTTCTCGGTGGCGTCAAGTTGGACGGCGAGAAAAAAGTCTGCACTCTTACCGGCGAGTATAGCTTGGAAGTTCTCCCGCGATTCCGCGGCCTTGAAAACTAATGCTCACGCGCGTACGTAGACGAACACACACGTGTGCACGTAAGAGCGTGATAAAGTGGTCAGAATCACGGTGCATTGCCGCGTGTTGGTCGTGAACACAGCGAACGAGGAGGACCGACGAATCCGTGAGCCGAACTCGCGGCTCACGACTGCGGCACGCTTTGTTCGTGGTTTTTTAAATAAGTTGGCGACCTACCACGATCGTGAAGCAGTTTCGTCTCGTCGATTGACCGTGGTGCACACAAAAACTCGTAGCTAAAGCAGCCGCTTTTGTTGTTACCTTGACAAAACCACGTATACAAATATCCGGCACTTTCGTTTACTTTTGTTATTATAATGTCTGCCTTGCACATTGGTTACGTCTTCATTTTTATAACGCAAAGTTTCACAACGATGCGAAACACGGTATCAACCTCTTGATTTAATCATCGTAGCATTCGTCCATGACTCGTTGATTCTTATCTTGGCGCCGATCAAAACGTATCGGAGTCTCTAAAACGCGTTTATTCGTGGGTGCACGTGCGTCGATGAATTTTGAAAATCAAATGAATACATCGTGAGCCGCAACTTCTACTTGGAATTTCCCACTGGTACATTGTTTTGCTTATTCAACAACGAAGAAAAATAACGAGCATCAACGGGAGCACTCGTGGTTATGACGTTAGGAATGTCATAAGGAGCAGAAGCTAAAGGTTCACTTGTTTTTATTTCAATCAAGTACTATTTATAGCTGCCTTCAGCCCCTTTTGAGCGTCACTGAAGTTCTGGATAAGCTATTTAATTAAAACCTTTAACCAAGTATTATTGAAGTTTCGTTATGAAAATAAAACAATACTGATACTGTGGCTAAAAATGGTACCTCTCATCACATTAAGACGAATGAGAAATCATTACGTCGATTAATCCATTTCGAAACATAGAATGCAGTAGTTGTAAATTGAGACCTTTCGATTTTTATTTTAAAAAATAAAGCCAAGAACCTTGAAAAAGAACGCGTGATTGTTTAACACCTTGTGCCATTTAGTAAAGAAACAATGAGGAAAAGACGTAACGTAGGTCATAAATGTGACCGCTATTTAAAAAGAGTAGACAGGCGCGACGAACTCGGGTTAATTTTTCACAGGAAATAATCAGTCAACAGGTGTGACATCCATCACGTCATATATTGTCTTTCTGTTTATTCAATTCAACACAATAAGTAGAAAAAATGGGACAATTGTTATCGTTTTTTTCTATTTCACTATATTACCTTTGGGGAAGGCATCCAACAAAGTAGCCACTTTGAGATTTTTTCATGGATTTTTATCTAAAAAGTATCAATAGAATTTATCACGTCTTTGCGCTATTTTTCTATCGGAATTCACTTTTTGATACTTTCCCAACATTTTACATGTTTTCTTTCGAAACAACGAACTGCAACAATTTGCTTGTTTTTTAGTATTTAATATTCGCTTTATTAAGGAGGTAACTGAATCTACACACATTCCGATTGGATCAATAACTTTTCGAAAGGATAAGTCGGGGCAACCGAACTGTACTATCGACTTTCCTGTTTTACGGTTGGAAGTGACGCGACGATCCGTCGCTATCGATTTTATTAATGTTTTTCATCGCGTTGAAGCGATATCGTGAAGATTGTAAAATTCATTGCCACGTGCATACGTGGAGCTCCGTTTGATTATTCATCCAGCAGTTTCCACCGAGTTCATGAAATTGGGTAAAATTTGGTAATGAAACGTTTCAAGTGGATTTTCATTCGTAGCGCATTAACAGCTTAAGCAAGTTTGCGTTGGTTCTGTTCGCACAGCTCAATGGAGTCTCTTTTTGTGAATGCTCAAATGAAACGGGATAAGCTTCTTCTCAAATCGATTATTTCAAGTACGAGTTCTTTTTGTACTTCGTGAGCGAGAACGATAAGAATGTTCTCTATGAATGGATCAGTTGAAAAGGAAGGCGCAACAGTTCGACAGTGAAGGTCCGCTGTACGATGCTCGCGAGCGAGCATCGGCTATTTATAACTGAACCTCGCGGGCTACTTGGCCGGTCTCTATGAACGTTGCACCGCTATCACTGATCAGATATATATGGATGAGTGGGAGGTGAGATCGAGTAACGAAAGAAGTCGAACGTTTACGAGGCACGTGACTGGACAGGTTGATTGACGTTAGCAGATTGAGTTTCGAGAACCGAAGATGCTGAGACTGAACGGGAGCAAAATAAAGGAAGAGGATAGAGCGAGGACGTGGGAAAGGGGAAGAAGGCTGAATAGATAGTAGAAGCAAGAGGAGGAAAACGAAGGATGAAAAAGTTGAAACTAAGGGTTAAGAGTTGAAAGGAAGAGAGAACAATGGAGAGGGTTAAAGTTGTAGGAAACGAGATGGACGTGAAGGATGAAACTCTGGACCGCGAGCTCCACCCTTCTTGCAACTCCGACACACAGAGCCCCACACCATGTACTGCGCGAGTACACCTTTGCTACCAGCAAGATTCAAAGACAGCTCGATGGCAACTTGGACTAAAACTGATAATACAAGCCTCTTACGTTCATTGCCTTCACTTGATCTCTGTTGTCCCTAGTAGAAAGTGTACTGTTTTCCGGATGAATTTCAGTTAGATTGTTGTTTCTCGTATCGAATAAACTTGCCTAGGAACCTCGTCAGTTAGAAACTTTCACATTGCTTATACATTTCTTCTTCTTCTTCTTCTTCCTCTTGTTTCCCTTCCATGGAGCTTGTTCTTTGGTAAGCAGGCATCTCCAATTTGATACGACTCTCTACAAGTCTTACAATACAAACTTTATCAAGCACGAGGGTTCGAACAGATATTTCCCTAGAACACTCATCCTTCATTTTCCTTAAGTTCAATCTAACTGATTTTTTCCTCGTTTTAATTCCTCAGAAATTTATTTTTGCGCAAATTCACTAGAGACGAATAAAACAATTAAGGGGGAACCATTATTCCATAAAACGCCGCATATATTCATCGGTTTAAATGCACACAGATTTTTTGATGCGCGATATACTCATTTTGAGTAAATAAACAAATTCATTAAACGATATCATTGTTCAAATATTTTATCCAAAACTTTGAACTTTTGAAAAGTGACAGTTTTATCTGCATACAATAAAATATTGGAAGTATGCGAGGCAGTCAAATTCATTTTCCTTTCTCTCTCTGAAATCTCTACCTCCCTTACTCATTTTCTTTTGACATCTAGTAACGATCTGTGTCGGAACATACCAATTCGTGTTTACGAGAACGTGTGAACTTTGGTCGATAGCAGAGGTATTAATCCACGGTATGTTCACTAAAGAGTGTGAGAGAGAAAGATACATCGTTTCCGCGGATGTCAGCCATTAGTATCGGAAACGCGATCAGACTATCGCTTTTATTTCAAAACTCGGTCGCGTGCAAGCTCGCACGGCATGAGCATTATAGTGGAAAGTGGGTAATAAAAATCAGCTGCGAATAGCCATTCACCTTTTCTCGAAAACCTTATAATCGCAAGAAACAGCAGGAACGCTGTAATAAAAAATAGGGAAAAAATAAGTATTGAAAAAAACAAATTCCGATGAAGTACTTGGCAGTGCTTTGCTTGATTTTCGTAAAGTTCCTATCACTCATGGTCGTGAATTCATCAAAGAATTTTCACTCGCCCAATATCTCGAAATCGACCGCGAGTTTTTAAAAGGATTTTTTTTGAGAAATTTTCAAAGGTACGGCACGCAGTTTTTTTCCCCGAGGATTTTTCTGAGTGAAGAATTCTCCCAGGAAACTCCTAGAAACCCCAGCCCGAGCACTTCTTTTTTCTCTATAATTTTTCCATGATTTTTCACATCAATGCAGGTTTTGCGAATCGCATTATTCCATGTTATATATAAAAAAATAAAAATGAAAAAACTATCGAGTGCGTGTTATAATGGAGACAAAAGTTGTCTGTGACGTTTCTGACTCGTATAGGAAAATACGGAATTAATGACAGAATCGAGCGAGCGAAAATCAGCGAAAAAAATTTGCCTGTAGGTCGTTCGTAAAATTGTGAATAGCTGGACAGATCGATCCTGTACGAAGGGGGGCTCGCGAATGGAGTTGAATGAGGTACCGAGTCCATTTTCACATTCGCTCAATTTTCGCTCCATCAGCTACAACAAATCATGTCGTCTGTGACCCATGCCTGTATACAACATATACACACCAATGCATATGCATATAGAAACATTAATTCGTTTACATGGTAAATAATCCTCGCGAAACACGATTATTCATAAATCCTACCCAAGCGATTTTTACCAACGGAGCGTGTACAGAGGTAACAACTTGAGTATTGAAAAAACAAAATCATAGTCATTTACTTCTGCTGGTGCATGGAGCTAACGTTGCCCTCGACTTTATCACCACCATGCAATTTAACATTATTTCTTTTTAGTATATTCGAGACTTTGGTAATAAAAAGCGGTTATGGTGGAGTAATGAACGGGCTGTTTTTATTGCACTGGTATAATTATTTACTTTTGTATCCATTAATTTTCGCGTGCGTAGAAACGTTACATTGGGAAATGAAACTTTTTCCATGAATTCATTCATTTTTTTCTCCCACAAATCCTTGAAAATACATGAATACTGGATCGACGTGATTCATCTTGTTTCTAGACCAGTTAGGGCATTTGTTTAACGGAAAAAAGAATCGAGGGAAATAGAGCAGCTGACGAAAGTGTTCATTATTTCATATATTGCATTATTTCGAGGAGAATGCTCGCGCAGAATCGGCTCAATTCGAGGCTGTTACAGTTTTTAGTACTGTTCAATTGACGTGGGAAATCCCGCGGGGATATAATCTTGCAGATATGAATTATGAACCACAAGTGAAATGGTTCAACGCGCGGGCTTAGCCCTTTCGCGTCATGAGACATTTGTTATTTACTGCAACCGACAAATCTGTAACCGCAGGTGAAATTGAGCCAATTTTTCATTGGGATTCGTGGAAATCGCGTTCAAAATGATTTTCCGAATATTCGATTCGATTTCAAAATAAATGGGCCAAAAATCTATAGGCGGCACGAATCCTTGACACGCACACATGGGAAACACACGTTTATCACGGTCGAATATGCTCCAATGGAGAAAAATGTTGTCTACGCTTTTCCGCCAATTCGTTTTGTTGCGCGTTATCAAGTGTGGAAATGTTTCCTCATTCATTTAGCTCTTCCTTCCGTTCCATTCTTTTTCTACTCGTTTTTCATCACGAGACTCGGTAGCAGCTCGCGACCCCAAGACATTATGCACGTCTTCATTTGCATTTTTCACTCGATTCAAGCACCAGTGTTAGGCTCCGACCTTCACATTTATTACATAGATTTCACAAGCTTACACTCGACCAAAGTGTCCCACCTTCATAAGTCGCCAGAGAAAAGGCGCTTAAGAGAGACCTTTTAATGAGAAATAAGACAATTAAAACAACAGAGTCTGCACACAAGAATGATGCACGTTAAGTTAAATACTTCTTCGAAAATCTGTACGATGGTTTTCAACATCTGCTCGTATTTGCAGCACTGAAGGAAAATTTTCCACAACAGCAAACTTTTTATAATAATGAAACAACGAACACCCTTCTCGAATTGAAGACTAAAAACAATATAAAATAACACCACGGCAGTCAGAATCGTAGCTTTTTCGATCAATAGAGAATATTTGAGTTTGCTCGATGTAATTCAAATTCAGTGCGCGTTTCACTGTTATCCGTAGGTACATTATTTGCTGAGTTGCTGGCAAAAAAGGGAAATCACTTAACTACTTCTGGACCGCTGCCAGTACGTCGATCAGACTGGAGCTGTTGGAGGGCTTAGTTCAAGACCTTTACGTTCTCTTACAATTATCCACAGTGTAATGAACTATCCATGGAGAATACGTTTGTTCCTGCAAGAAATAAATTCTAAAAAATCGTTCAATCGTGACAGGAAGCTCGTAGTCGTAGCATGAATAAAGCGCATGATAAATTGATGGGAATGTTTGTTCAGTTTTTCATTAACGATTCGCTTTAAATAAAAATGTCAAGAAAACTCTATACCAAATAGAAATGAGCCAGTAATCGGAAGCATTCGATACCTGGAAAAAAACCTCAGTATGATAGTCTTTTCGTCGAAATTCAGCGTTTTCGTTTTATTTTCTCACTTTTTCTCATATTTCCACCGCGCAGTTAGGAAAAAAAGTTCTCGTCACCGTAATATCCTTTTAGCGACAGCATAACTATGAACGTTGATGGATGGGGGATGAGAACGAATCGGGAGGAGGAAAGACCGAGAAAGTGTAGAAGACCGAACGTTTCTGCTGAATGGAAAATTTATGGAAAATTACCGTCACGCTCGAGGCTATCGATATTCGGGGAAGTTCTCGTGCTTAAGCGATATTGAAAACGAACCTTCGAAATATTCGCGAACTCCCTTTCGAGTTTTCTCGCGATTGAATAATAATATACTTTCAAGTCCAGAAGGCACCAGAAGGAGCACTTCAAATAAATATACAATGCTGATTTCTTCACTTTCAATAGCCAGTAATTAACCCCCCTGCCTTGACATTCCTTCTGACTTCGCATTATCCTTCGAGTCATTAAGAGAGAAGAAAAAAAATAAAAATACACGAATGGTAAAACATTCAAAAATTTCGAGTAAAGGAAATTCGAGTTTTGCTCGAGAATTACGAAGCCATCGAAAATACGTTATCACCTGTCACGATGAAGATACGAGAAAACCATGAATAATATTGAATATTTCATTTTTTTCTCATTCTGGCAGAATACATTTCAGGATAATTAATCATCCAGAATATCCTGACAAAATAACAATATCTCGTCAGTCGTGTCACGTTTATACAAATTGCATTCTATTCTCACGTTGAAATAAAAAAACCAAGTTTTTTCTTAACTCCTTTACTATTAAAACTTCAACCATCTCTCGGTAAAGTGTAGAACGTACTTTTGAGTGTGGTTTGTATTAAGTTCAGGATAAAGTGTTATGGGGATAGTCGATTCAAAAAAACTTTCAGTTTGAATCAAGCAAGATCCTCATTAAATTCTATATGCAATAGGATTCGACAGATAGTTTGAACGATCCCTTTGCCAGCTTGAATTTTCTCACGAAAATCATCTCAATTAATAGCTCAACAATAGGAATGATTTTTCAGCGGAATAAATCGTTGAGATTTTGGAAAACAGATTTTATTCCAGTGTCAACAAATCACGGTTCTACAGAACGATTTGCCAATACTTGTTTCTCTTTTCTTACTCGGTGAAATGTCGAATCTCGTGGTGCTGATAGAACTAACGTTCTTGCGAAGAGAAAGTAGGGTCCGATGTCACTCGACCAGTATGTTTGAAGAGTTGGGATAGAGTGGGCACAATCGACCAGCAAGTCGGATACCTTGGCGAGCTTTGGAATAGCTACTGTAGATATACGAACGATAGAACCCAATAACTCGCGTAGGAAAATAAAGAGTGGGCCAAAGATCTATACAGAGTAAAGGAAGAAAAAGAGGAGAGAGAATTGGGATTCGATACGTAGAAAACCGATGAGAGCCTTGAGCGGGTAAGCACCTCTCAGGACTTTCTTCGTCTTCTCTGCTTTATCCTTCTTTTTCCTCGGCGGTGTATATATTTGAGGGAGTTCGTTTGATGGCGATGCATGCCCTGCGAGAAGTCAAAGTCTCGTGGGATGGATTCAACGCTCGGTTTTCGTTTACCAGCTTGTCGTTTGCCTTCTTCCCGGTCTTTCTTTTTCTCGTACGTATAACTTCTCGCCATTCCTGGGCTCCTCGATCTCTAACGAACAGCAATTTTATGCTCTTCTTGTTCCTTCCCTATCGCGATGGAGCTTGTCGACAACAATATGGAAATGTTAGAATTAGCTGACATTTGAACGAAGAGTTACTTCCGAGTGGCCCAGTCGTCATTGACACGAATTCAAGTGTCTCCAAATTTACATATTAGTTTCCATTTGACGCTTGTTCGCGAACACACCATTCGAATTTTCTCTCATTTTATTTTTTTAACTTCAAAGAAATGAAAAAAAAATCCTAGCCGTCATTGAGAGCATCGAATCTTCGCTGTTTTTACAGTGATTCGGCGCTCAAATCGCTCTTTAAAGGACCTTCGAATATTTGTGATAAGGCAGAGCTGCAGACAAACGTGTGTAACCTAAGAATCGATGGGATATGCTTGTTCAATAATATTACCATTCCACGTTGATTTTTCTCGTAGTTTTTTCTACTTTGTTGTCTTTTTTACGAAGTATTCTGGGCAAGTGTGCCTCGACGATGGTGGTATAAAGAGCTCCTAGGAGCTTCTAACATGATCCATCGAGACGCACGCAAAAACTCCCGCACGTTATTCTCCCCGTTTCTCTTCTCTTTTTCTCACTATTTTGCTCCCCCAACTTTCGTAATAATCGAGAGCGAAAAAGTGCTTTGCAAGTGGAGAGGGAAGCAAATGCCAGCATCATCTGTGCTGCATAGACACCTTCCTTCGTTTCTCATGCTTTACGAATAACATTTATTTTCGTTCTGGTAGTAAGATTATTTTTTTCTTCAAAACATGCGGAGTGGGATTTCGAAGACATAAAATAATGGATATGGGAGAAGCAGCAATGCGTTTTTCATCGATTCGTCTTTATCCTCTCTTTTATAAATCGTTCATATTCGATGGTATATTTCTTCTGTTTTTCATCTCGATCGCTCACACTTTTCGTCTCGGTTGCGTTAATGTCCTCGTATAAATCCGTTTCCTCGATCACTCCCCGTTTTTCTCCCACAAGCTCGATGTATCGAAAAAGCTTTGTTTCCTCCTTCATAAGCTAGAGACCCAGGGCAATTGCTGTGAAAGCTTTGGTAATCGCTGTCACATCAATAAACTCCTGTTCAACGACAGCCCGGATTTCATCAGTTTTTCACGTACGTACGTCATAGTGAGCAATGAAAGAAAAATTTAGTAGCGGGTTATTTTTACTTTTTCTGCCAGTATCGCTTCCAATAATACGTGACTTTATTACGAAATCATAATTCCTAACCGAGTTTAATTTCACAGTGTTTGCTTGTATAAAATAGTGAACACTGTGAAGACAAAAAGCGAGTTTGTGCAAAAAGTCTTCCATTAAGTAATTCATTTAAAAAAAACAGCATATTTCAGAAGAGTTCTTTCCAATTTATGAGATAAGCACATTTAATTATCTCATTTGCAATACTGAAATTTCCCTCAGTACTCTACGAATACGTAAACTAAGTAAATATACAAAAATAATTTGCATACAGAATGAATTTTAGCACTGAAAAACATTTGACAGGCCAACTCTTCGTTTCATGATAGAAGTATACCTACGTGGCCATCAGTGAGGGTACGTGATCCCGTACAGATCCACAGTCACGTTGTAACTCGACGTTAAAGTTTGAGAGACTAGAAGAGAGAAGAGCGTTGGGCAGCAAAAGCCGTGTAGAAGTTTGGGTGAACCGATCACTAGTTAGACGAGGATTTGCATTGTAAAGTTTCCGTATCTACGCCAGCTGGACATATATATGCCCGTCCCACGCTGTTCTGGCCAATCTCCTTCCTTCCCGTCGATTGCGGCACTGCCGCTTTGGAAACTGTGCTCGCGACCGAGCAATTCATCTCTCATTGTATTTATTGTTACGCCGTTAACACAAATGCTAAATTTATGCAGGTCATTCTATATATTATAGTGGTACATATAGAATCTGGAATTACAGGAATGGCATCCGGTTTCTACAGGGTGTGTTTCCTCGGTTGGTCGAACCCAATAGCTGAAGGGCTGATGACAGTCGACTGAACTCCAGCAATGAATCGTAAAAAAAAATGTTGACTGTCATTCCTTGATCGGACATTATGGCAATGAGTCGTCACGGTCAAAAGATCGTGACGATGTTAAAATTCCTCCCCTGTGAACGTTTCAAAAAATAATGAATCCAGAGCTTCGATGCAAAAAATCAACCACGGAGAGCTTTATAACATTTCGACAAGAAACTTTGCTTTTCTATCTCTCTGAACGGAGTCACTGAAATATCAAAAAGCTACGAAACTCACACGTTGTTTGAGGGACCTGCTCGATCACTTCCAAAGCCACTTTTAGGATGAAGCCACTTGAATATGGAAATTAGAGTCATCGTGTTCTTGGTAGAAAATTGAATGCTCTACTTGATTCATCTTGAATATTTTCGCTTCATCTCCAAACGTTTTAAAAGCTCGTGTGGCTTCATCGTCTTCAACCATTAAGAATTTTGATTTTACAAAAAACGTCTTGTTTGGGTGAAACAACTTTCATATTGCAGAATAATAATATTTCATTTAATTTGTAGCCATGCAAGCCATGCAAGCTATTTCAATTCCAAGAAATCTTCATTCTTACCCTAACAAAGTGGAATGTAAAAATAATTTTTCGATTAAACAAACACTGGAGAATATTTATTATCATCCTGAGGCGACGATTAAATAAAACGTGATCGATGCTCGGTTCCAGCCTTACTGCAAAGTCAAAACAGGAAAACAGTGACAAAATTCATCGATGCGGAAATTCGTAAGCTATTAATTATTGAAATTCCATTTGTAATAACAGAGATTGTGTCTTGCAAAGTTACGGTTAGAAGTCGTTTGGGTTCGTTGAGAAATATTGAGGAAAATCGCGAAACCATTTATGTATAAATCATAACTTTATGACGCAACTTTTTACAAGAACAGAAGAAACATTGTATGAGAGAAATAGCGAGTGGATCGAGGCGCGTATCTCATTACATTCATCAACATTTGCATCAACAAATGAGATTCAACACACTCTTCGAATCTCGTATGAATTTCAACCGAATGTTTATTTTTTATGGATGTATATATTATATTAAGGGGAGCAAATGTTCGTTCACTAAGTGCACGCGTATCGTGTTTCCTCTCTAGGTGAAATACAACTCCACATAGCTCGAGGTACTTTGGCACAATTTGCCAAAGCATTCGGTCTCGTCGAGCCCAGGACATATTCGCAAATCTCTCGCGTCACTTTCTGTCATCTGGCGCGCGAGTCACTGATATTCAATGCAAGTGTACATATGCTCACACAGTGAATATTTGTATACAGGTGATACGGGGGTTAAAGTACAGAAGACACATGTACTTGAGTTAAAGTTCGTAGGCCCTCGGCTTTAATCTCAAAACTTACCATACACATTGGCGTTATATCTCTCCAACACGGGTCCAATATGTCCAATAATCAAATTGTAGAACGCTCGATATTTCGAAAATTTAACAGATTATACTTTTAACCGAATATTCCTTCTTTGAATTCGTATATTTACTCGAAAATATATATTTCGATAGTTTTCATTTCGGATTCAATATTGACAGACCATCCGAATGTCAAAAATTCATATTTTCCAATTCAAAATGGAGAGTTTTATAGACAGACCAGAAAATAGAGTAGCGAAAAATCGAAAGTGAATTTTTCGAACCAATAAAACTTAGATTTGCAGAATAGCGAGGACTCGAAAAGGCGAAAGTCAAAATGGCGATGTTTGAAATTGGAGATGACCAGCCTGAGTAAGTGAGCGAGTGAGACGCGTGTACTTTGAGAGCTCCGCTGCATTTCTTTATTTTGATCGGTCGACTTTCTAACTTTTGGCCATTTCGACCGTTCGACTTTCTGGTGTTTCAGTATTTCAACCTCAGTGTCTTTCATTTTTATATTTTCGAAATTGTAAATATTCACAGTATCGTTGATTGTAGTAATTTATGAATCGAAAGAGTGATAGTCGAGTTTTCGGAAAAACGATATTTCAGTCGTCATTCTATGGGCGATTGTTACATTCTGTTATCCATATAAACGCGTTTCGAACCTTGAAGTTTCTACATTATTTATTTTCGATGTTCAAAGCTCTAGTCGAATTGATATGTCTCCACATTATCGCATTCGAAGTAATAACTCGAGATTTTAGCTGTTCGAAATTTTAGTCATTCTAACATTTTATCTCCACCCTCGAACACTTGGGACATTTCCCACCTCCCGGCGGAGTCTTGATCCTTACAGTCCTGTGGAGCAGCATACCTCGATGAAGTTCGGTGCAGCAGAAAACGTTTGGAATAATTTCAACGATTGTCACCGATGTCAGGCGTACAAACGACTGTTAGTTAATTATTTTAAGGGTATCAATGTCTCCGGCATAATATTTCCATTATTACGTTCACTAGCAGCAGTTCATAGTCCCTTGAAGTTACGGAAAATTTGCATAATTGAAAGTACAGATAGCGCCGAAAATTATTCGTTCGATGGGAGGAATAATCGATTACGTGTGAACGAGGGTGGAAGGTGAAAATGTGTGGCAAGGGGATGGGCTGAGAGGACGTTACCTCGTGAACACATTCCGTCAGAGAAAAATAAGGGCTGGTGGATTCGGGCGAACGGAAGGAACAGCGAGGGATGGTAGAATTGTGCGTGAACTCCTCCACCGTGTTTGCACTCGATGCACATCGATATTCGTCGACTCTTTGCACCGCGCGCTCGACTGTGCCTGCATGCGTCATTGTGTGTTCGTGTATGCAGCTGAGGGAGTTTGAAGCAAATTGAACTCTCATTTTCCAACGTTAACGGCCTCGCATCTGTGAAATTTATACATGCAGCCCCCACGAATCGTTTGTATAGATATTAATTCAATAGGCTAACGTTTGCACGAGGTGGAGCAAATGAAAACGAGATAATGAAGAAAAAAAAGTGCAAAAACGTACGCGATACTTTTCTCCCTTTCTCCCATATTTCCGTACGTGAAAAGCGCTGCTACTGCATAATTAATTTAATCATCCTATGAACAGGGCGGTGAATTCATTTTTCAAATTATCCTTCAACGTGCTCTCTGCGATAGTTTCTCCATTAAAATTCACTTCCGTCTCCTCGTTCCAAATCCAGTGGCGATCTCCGATTAAGTCCTCCTTTTCCGCTAAAAGCTCATTTTTGACGACCAGCAAACTCATCGGTAATCCGTATCACGCATAAACTCTCTTCGTATAAATACTAGTTTACTATAAAATTCCTTTTTACGTAGCCTGCTGCAGGGAATTCAAAGAGGCGTTAACAAGTTTTTGATTTGCACTTTTTTTCGAAAATTATTTCTAATCCAAATACCTTAAATGCGTCCGTTCAAAAGTAGTGGGTAGAAGAATATCCGCGGTGATGATGTAATTTTATTTCTCGTCAAAGAACCACTAATCCTCCGATTTAAGAGCTTCCTTCATGACAATTGATTTTTTTTGATAAACCTGTTTTACACGCCAGCTCGGAGTTATGTATTTTAAATTGGAGTGACGATTGATATTTGCCACGATTCTCAAAGCGACCAAAACCATAAGAATTTTACGACAGCACCCTCGTTCGGTTTATGATTGTCTTCCTCTTTATTCGGAACTCTGTGCTGGTCAGTAAAATCGTGCGATTTCACATTGATGAATAAAATATGTGCCAGGGAGTTTAAACGTGTAATTAAACCGCGGTGGGCAGCCAAGTGCGATGAAACGAATGCCCGACGTGATACTCTCTTGGTTAATCATTAACCCTCGAGCACAACACCTAATTTTTTATACCCTCGAGCAGCTACTTCTGTTCTAAAATAGCATCTGTTCTATCTCACGTTCGAGGGATATTGAACATCCGTTTTATACATCAAGCAAAGTACTTTGAGTTATTTTTATAATTTAGCGAAAGTTAATTACCGAGACGATAAATAAACGAAAATGAAATTTATGTGAGGGAAAATGTGGAGGGAAACTTGTATGACAGAGCGTGTGAGGTCAAAGGATATCGAACAAGAGGTCGATACAAAGCTTGTAGTTAATTTCGATTTGTACTCTATGACACTTTGAAACTTCACTCGCACTCCAATATCATATTACAATTACACGGCATCATGGTTGTTGAAACAATTTCCCTTTTCGTTTCAATCGTTTTGTCTAGAGACACTCGCACTGAAGGAACTTTTTCAGTATTTTCGTTTTTTTTCCAATAAATTATTTTGTTTATTCAGTCACGAGATGAAATTTTATTTGCCAAGTATCTGCGTCTTTCCGAATAGAAAATAAAATCGAGTTTTTTCTACTGATGTTCGTTTCGTTGCGTACTTTTTTTTAAATAAAAATAAGAACGAAGTAAATGACAAAAAAAAATGGAGATAATTGCGAGATTGTCCAAAGGGGTATGGAAACAGAAAAAACGTGGAAACCAATATTATAAGAAAAGTATTGGAACTGCTCGGTCGACACAGAGATTGCCTCGTATTATGACGGTCGTCAAAATCTCAATTTCTTTGACGAACGAACCGTGCAACAAAAAACTTTACTCCTCCTCGAGGTTCGCGTTCAACCAAACGAGTTTGAAGCTCTTACCAGTCGAGACAACCGTGCTCGCACGAATGATAACATATCCGCATGCAGTTCTGGCTGAATATGTTTGAAGTTGAGCTCCGGTATCGTAAAAACCGTGGGAAAAAAGTGTTAACTGAAATGGAATTTTTTTGTAGCTTGCGTTCGCGTGAAAGACTTTGATCCTGTAAGGAATGTGGACAACCAAAAGACGGAGCTTATCCAACGAGTGAAAAATATTATTACAATCAACATTAATTTGTGAAAAAAATATTCTATCACTCGTCGACGCTTGAAATTCGCAATTCCCGGTGTTCATTCAAAATAATACTCTCCAATATTTTCTTATTACGAGAACACACTATTTTTCAAGAAACTTTTGTCGAGTATATTCAAACTCTAAACAGTATCGGGTCTGGCCACTTTCAGTCCTTTTGTCATGCTCCTTACAGACGCTGCTCAAGTATACAATGTTCAGAAAATATTTCCAGTTTATTCGTTACGCTGAAAACTTTTCTACGTTGGGACAAGATTCAGTACAGCGAGGGTGTGCATATCCGTTGAAAAAGTTGAAAAACTTTTGACAATACAACTTCGACAACAAACCCACAGCAGATCCATCCATACCATGCATACATGCGACTGAATAAATGCCTATGAATATTTTTTTTTTTTTTTTCGTTATTTCGAAATTCGCATGGGAAATTGAAAATTCAAATCCCCTTTGGTTCCTGCATAACTTCTCCTTCAAACGAATACAAAAAATATTATTGTCCATAAAACGTATCGCGATGTATTAAAGCCGAACAACGTAACACGAGCATTATCAATGCTGACTATCGGAGCGTCGATAAGAAAAGACGTGGACGTGATTTATATGTGTACATGCATGCGTATGTGTGTATAGAAATGAAAAAAAACGCTCTTATGGCACCGCCATCGTCCGAACTCGCACCGGCTGCTTTTACAGTTATTATTTTTTCTTGATAGCCTACATATATAACATCGAAGGTTTTAACGAGTCCACTCGATCACTCCGATTCCACTTAAGCAGCTCCCACGTACCTGCTGTAGTCCCCTAAAAGTGTTGCTCACAGTCTCCCTTCCTTAATACATTACCGTACTATCGCTTTTGCATCAGCGCAGACCAAAGTGTAAAGGGGGTCCCCAACAGCTGATATCGTTTGCCATAATTTTGACTGAATTTCAGCCGATTATCCCCTTGAAAAGGTTTTTGGTTTATTTTTAATTCGAAAAAAGCCACTGCGTGGCTAACCGGTCACTCCGCGAAGAGTCGACCTCATCCGTGACCGCTAACTCGAGACATTGCTGAAACTGCGCTCTAAGCGCACGCATCAGTCACTGTCGGCGATTAGAAAAAATGTTATTCGCCACTCCGTATCGAGTCGCTGTCTCAGCTCCGTTGATACATTGACATCCAGCCAGGGCGAGTCACCAGAGGGACAAACTACATGAATAATCTATTCGAATCTGGAGCGGACCAAAAAGCATCAGCGAAAAAGGTGAACGTTGGCAGAAGGGATTTTCACAGCGACTGAATGTACCGTGATCCGAATGGAAAAAAGTGACGATCTACCGTCTCGTCAGTGTTTATTTCCCACACAAAATACTTCCCCCGTGGCCATTTGAGGGTCATTTAGAAAAGTTTCTAAGAGGCGGAAGCGACGCACACGTGGAAGTTTTGTTCCTTCGGTTTTCATGATCGATCTTTCCCTCCGGTTCTCGCATGTCGTCAGTGACTCACCTCCTCAACTCATGCGTAAAAATATAAGTAAACAGATACTCTCGAGAAGGCCACTAGAGCCTCAACCAAGTATTATCTGAACTCGAGTCTTATCAGCGCGGCTACAGTCGAAAATGGCTTCGCAGCAGTGACCAACACCTTAACGCATTCGTACACACGCTTACTCGAAGTTAAAAGAAACCTTCGTGCACACAGGTACGCGGCATCGATGCATGATCATCGTGAGAAGTCGCTTGAGTAAGGTGTTCAACGGTCAGTTGGCTCACGGACTCGCGAACGTTCGGACACGATTCTCCGCGTTTATTACTATAAACTACCGGTACGAGTGCTGCCGCAAGATGAGCGTGTAGACACTCCTTATTTGTGCGTGCAATCGTCCATTTTCGTGTTTGTTCTGTCAAGTGATTCGCGGGAAAAAACGCGACACAGCAGCACGCTTCGTATAAATATCGTACCGGAGGCTGCACGGTGGGAGAACCAAGCGTGTTATTCATCTCGGTCGTTGCTCCGAATTCTCTAAACCTCCGAGCAGTTGCAGAAAATCAAACAGCGCAGAGCGAGTGAGTGAGTGAGTGAGGATGAGTGAATACGACTAAGAGAGAAGGGGAGATAGTGCAAAAGCCCGAAAGAGAGAGAGAGAGACACAGAGAAGGAAAAAAAACGAGAATGACCATGAGTTACAATCATGTGCAGACTATTCGAAAACTCGTGACAAATATAAATGGCTTTAATCGGGAGCGTCCTACTCGGGAATTAAAATGTGACAAGATACAAATCAGAGCTCGCCTCGGACAATTGCATTGTCATCGTATCGGGGGTTAATCGATCGCGTGCTCGCCAATGACCATAACAACATTGTCGTTGTATATGCTTCACGTATGTAGTTTTAGATTTAACTACATTTATGAATATATATTCGTACCTGAACGACGCACGAACTTCTCACTTCAAATCTCAGAAGAACAAAAGTTCGCTTCCGTTTCCATTGTTACCATCAATACGATTGCCTTGGTAAAACCGCAAACATGAGGCATCTTTGTTCATTCGCTTGTCTTTCTTCAGCCGTAGCAGCTTTGATTTTACTGACATTATTATTTTACTTCCCGCTTGAATTTCTTGCAGAAAAATGAGAGGATTCGTTCGACGTTTTAGGTAAATCTTTCTTTACCAGAGAAAAGTTATCAAAGTTCACACGCATATTTGCACGCGATCAGTCACGCATTGACGCGACGAAGAAAGCTCTCTGGGTAGAGCGAAAGGCTAGTTTCTTCTGAGAAAGAAAAGATTCTTTCACTCTTTGATTATTACTTTTTCGTTAACAATCCCTTTTCCCCGAACCGTTACAAAACGGTACGCAGAAGTTTTACAATGAGGATAAAGTTTCAGCGTTCGAACAGCACTTCGAGCAAAAAGTAACCAAGGTCATTACACTTCTAGTGTTCCTCTACGGATATACTTACGATTTGACAGCTAAAGCCGGAGTGACTCATTAATATTTACGCGAAAATAAGTAAAAAGGAACGCCACAGTAGTTTTTTTTCATTCGAAATTTCTATTGAGATAGACAATAATTTTTTGTAGAATCGACGAATAAGCATTTCAGGTGGCGGTAGACAATGAATTATGCAGGGAAAAATTGACCCGCAAAGTTCACCGACGTGTCAGTGTGACCTCGGATTGTTAACGTCAATAAAAATGTATAAATATGAGCACACACATAAATCGGGTAAACAGCCGTAGTATATTTACCGTATAAATACAGACCCTTCGTAAATAAGCGTGCCTTGCCGACATGCTAACTCCAGGAAAAATAGATGTAGTCAAGGGCTCAGACGTTGACTACACGTAAGAAAAATCGTTTCGGAATGTACACTTTAGAAATATTTTTCAAACTGACTGCGTCGTAATTCTTTTCGTAAAAATCCTCGAGCAACTAAACGATGAAATGTGGAGTTTTTCATCGGAAGTACATTTTAATGATAACGACAAAGCGCGTTCGAAACGTGAATTGGGTTGTTTGAAAGTGTAGAATGTATTCGTGGAATCTCGAATTTCTACGATGATTTGAGAATATCCTGAGCGCGTGTATCCATAAATATAAAATGGTCAGAATATGATCGATTAGAAAAGATTAGAGATTAGCTCGAGTACGTCCAATCAGTAAGAATGGTTGTATGTCCGCAATCGAGACGGAAGCTGATTAAATGCTAGCGAACCCAAAAATTCGGTTGTGAAAGTAATTTTTATGGCGAGTCTTTCCACTCGAAGTAATGTGACACTTTAAAACTTATTTTTTTTTCCCGATTGTATGCTTTACTTGGCAGGTAATGAAAGAAATAGGATGAAAAATGTTCAGCTCATTAACGGTATTCAGGTATGTACGCGGATGGGTTTAATATAAGTGGGGTTTAGAGCAGTCTGCCGGATCGTTAAGCGGCAAACACGATCTGGCGAAGCACAACGAGCAATGACATGCGAAGGAGAGACAGACGAGATGATCGGGCCAGAGCACATAGAGCATAGTACATGGAATGGTGGGATGATTGGCTGCTTCTCTCTCTCGTAGCTCGCTGTTGGTCCCGTTGGGGCATGTGTAATTGGCAGCCCAGCTCCAGTTGTCCCTTGCACACGCCCGCGCTCCACCGACTTTTATCGGAGCAGCACGCTCGTGACACGAGCGTGATACTCGTGCACGAGACTCGTGCTACGCACGTGTGTCGACAGTAAATAAAACCGATCTAAGACGTACAGACGCTCACATATGTACGGCGAGCGAGCAGATCGATCCGGGCAAAAATGAAACGTTGAGCCTTTATAGCGGTTTGAGGCTCCAACGGTATTTATGTACAACTAACTCGCCTTTATAATTTTAATCTCCAGCCGTCATGGCGAACCGAGAACATCAAAATCGTCGCTCGAACGGCAATGACGGCGAGGAGCACTCTTTATAGCTTCGTCCCTTTCCGTAGAGAAGGCTTGTTATGCGTGGGTTTTGCTCTTCATTGTCATCGATTTTCTGCGATCATTACTCTGAATTAAATTCTTATTCTGTTTGCTACCAAATGTCACAGTGACAGTCCCTCGTGTCCGTGACAACTGAGATTCGTTCTCGACAAAGTCGTGAACGGGGAAGAATAAGAAAGAATAATTATTCTGATAAAATTTTGCTCGAAGGAAAATTATATTGAAACTCGAGGAAGTAGAGGATAAAAAATATCGTCGAATTGTTTGATTATTCTGAAAAATGTGTAGGGAAGAAATTTCCCTCCGCATTTGAGTATTCTCACTGAGATCACGAAGCGTTATCATTTTAGGTATTTTTTTTATCGATATTTGGAAAAGTATCTGAACCTTGCGTCATCTTGTCATCACTCAATAGCTGGTCAACATTTTGGAGCTTTGTGCTGAGGGGGGCAAAAATAGAGCTTAAATAGAGCGTGTGTCGGTAGACAAAAATAGAACTTAAAATCCTAAACGGCCGAGTCGTCTCGAGGGCAGGCTTTTTTACTGTTGAACGTACAAGGACACGAAGCCATAATTTTTCCATCTTGAATATGTTTCGTGTACGTTGTTTGCGATGAAATGGAAATGAGTAAGTGAATATGAAAAAAATCCGTTTTAACTTGGATTCTTTGAATTTTCTCTACACGTAGATTTGAACATGTTTGCTCGACGGATCAACAAAAGTTTTGTGCCACGATGTGAAAATTTTTTAAGCACGTTTCATACGTAAACGCCCACGCAAGCAGGTGAAATCTCTATTCACGGAATTCACGAGCGCATGGTCGTTTTTCTGTTCCAACCCCGGAGCATATTTTTCGTCCCGTATCTTTCGTGGCCAGAGACACTACCTGAGAGGAGTGGTAACACAAAAATAAAAACTAAAAAAATCGCCCACTGGTTGAAACGGAAGAGTGGCCGACCGGTTATTAAAATTACCAGGCTGCTTGCTCGTTCGTTCGATCGTTCGCGCGTTCATGCGCCGATGTCGGAATTCATACTTTTCCTTGGTTTTTTTCACGCATTTGTATCCATACACATAATTAGGAGTTAATACAACCAACGAATTTTTTAACATTCGCATAGGATTTTAAAACGAGATAGCATTTCGCTTGGTAATATTTTATGCCATGTAAACATTCGAGAGCCTGTCAAAAGCAGAATCTGTACGTTCATCACAAATGAATGTACGATTTTCCATAATTATCGTACTTCAAAAATCTTGGCCACCATTTCGGACCGCCAATTTCCAGCTTTCACAGTATTTTATATGATCGGTTAATAAGATTTTTAGACTTCGTGATAGGCCCCCGGTTCCTCTTCCCTCAGGGGCCCTTCACTGCTAAATCTAATGCAAAGCTTTGGAAAGTGGAATACGTGCGTTGTGCATTATAAACTCGGTGCGATGCAAATGGCAAATCTGTCGTTCTTCAAAATTTCTACCTCCACATATTGCGTTATCCGCGCCTGTCTCTCCCGTTGAGCCCGCATTTCCTCATTGATAATGCCCCGGTTCACGCTAAGTTTCGACGAAGAATCTCCCGATAGAGAGACTTGTGGCAGCATACCGCGAGAGGACGAGAGGGAGAGAGAAAGAGAGACGAAGCGAGCGATACGAGGATGGGAGATGCAGTAGGAACGAACGAAATTTGCGCGTTGGAGCGCGAGCTTCAACAGTCGTTAATTAACGGAACGCCAATTATCTACTGAAATTACAGACAGAGAGAAAGAGAATAAAATAAACAGGGAGGGGAGGGAGATGAAACGAGAAATGTGAGTGCTTTACTCTCACATTTCTCTTTGCCTTAGCCTCGTCACGCTTCTCATTATTTGATGCTCCCATAGACTCTTTCTCTCCCTTCCTCTTTGTTCCATTTTTTCTCCTGATCTCTTTCTCCGTCCGTCTCTCTCTTGCGCTATTTCTCGATATCCCTTAAACCCGCTCGTTGTGCCTGTTTCCCCACTAAGGATTCAAGAGAGAACCGGAATTTCCGGGCTGTGCTTTCTCCTTCTTCCCGCACCTCGTAATAATCGTCCTCGTGTTGCGGAACGTTCGGGTGGATCGGAGCAGGAATGATCGCGCGAGGGAAAAGAAGAGACTGCGATGAGGAAAGAGCGCAGTTTGGAAACCCGCCAGGAACAGTCTTGGGTGACTCTCGACCAGCAGTCTCGAAGGGACGTGAAGTCATGCGAATGCAGCGCGAGTGTCAAAAAGCGGGTGCGGCAGAAAGAGAAGGAGAAAGAATTTTAGGTATATACTTGCGAATAAATGGGTGGATGGAGAGAAACGTGAAAAGAGATGGAAAGTTTATAGTTTGAGATAGCTCAGCTGATTTCACGGCGCGAATGAAAGAACCACGACGACCATCACGTGCAGAAAAAATGAAGAAGGAAGAGCAGAAGAAGAGGGAAGCAAAACGAGAAAAGAAAGTACCTCAGCCAATCTACTTCTCGCATTGCGCATCATCCTCGAAGTGCCTCGTTCCTTCTCATCCTTCTTTATCTCCATGTTCTTGTTTTTCTTTATCATTTTAGCGTGCGGCTATTTAATTAAACGGTGAAACAACCGAGCTTAATAGATCCTTTAAGTTTTGCTACTCCTCTCGTTCCTGCTTTATCGATGGCTCATTATCACTCGCTCTGCTATACTTCAAAATTTATATTCTACATTGTCAAACTCGCAGTCGGTGTCGTTGAGCTAAAGAAATAGTCACTTCAAAGGTCACTTTTATCATGAAAAATATACCATCGATACAGAAACTGCTTTTAATATATTTTTTAACCATCCGGAGAATGTGAATACCATTATTATTATAATAAGAGAAATGAAAGATGTATACCCATCGATAAAATCAACTTCACAAGGGACAAAGAACTCTTCGATCGATTATAGCTTTCGAACTTTATCTTCCCATAGAAAAACTTTGCTTCATTAGTGAAAGTTCTTTTTTCTCGATTTTTATAATTAATGAACTTGTCATCGGTATTTTTTTTATTCTCATCCCTTCGAGTTTTCACATTCTCATTTATTATGCGCTCCACCCTAACACCATTCCAATACCATTTCGTTTTCCTACAGGCTGCTCCATCAGGTTCGTTAGAAATGGAATAAACAAAATCAATATGGGAGAATTTGGAATTTGTTGAAAAAAAATTGACGAAGAATCTTCATCCTCTTCAGTAGTTTGATCCTAAAAATAATTCATAAGAGCTTTAGTTCTCCAGCGTTAATCTCTCAAACAGTTGTGAATCATTTATGAATTTCTCGCGGGTAAAACGTCACGAATTATGTATCGGAGTCCATATAAAAATTGTTCATTCAGAATAATTTTCACGATTCGATTAAAAATGGAATGCTCGATACGTTACGAGGAATTGTTTTTTGTCTCATATCGGTTGACCTCGTCACACAGCTGTGAGAAATCGAGCCACTGCCACCAGCTTCGTTTCAGTGAACAGAAACCGAATTCTTAAATTATTTCGCTTTAACAAAAATATCAACGATGTCGACTGAGTGAATTTGTAGGCGAAGTTACGGTAGGCGTTCGCAAATTTCGCGAGCGCTGATACAACAAAAAATTTACGACGTGCCATATCTCGATGGAAAAGAACAAAAACACCATTTTTTTGCGACAATAAAAATAATGGATCTTGTAACGCGAATTCCTAACATAAAAACATTTCGCAAGTTCAATGTCCTTTAATATAGATCAATAATAAAAAAATATTGTGATTATCACGTAGATGCGGATTTCGCTTGACCGATTTAGTAGTTTCGTAGCAAGCATAAAAAGTGTGCTGCAATCGCTGAATGAATTGTTCGTAAATTCATTAACTGAAGTTTCACGGCCAAGAGCTTGCCAGCAAGGAGAAATCTAACCGTACATTATGTGCACGCGTATGTATTTACGGTAATATAAAGCACGTACGATTTTCCGTGACGCTAACGAGATCACGTGACCACCGAGGTTGTTGTCCATGGTGGATTTATGAAAAATCGTTTCCACAAGTAGAATAAATGACGTTTCCTGCTTGTTCAATTTCGTGAACGATAGCAATTTTCCAATTGAACAAATAAAAGTTGAAGACCAAAAGGAAAACGAAGACGTGAGAGTATGAAACGTAAACGCTTGAGAGTTTTATGGAAATTGACACGCCACGGGGTTGCGTGTGCGAGAGTAATGCAATCGTGACTTCTATTGAGATTTTTTTTCGATATATCCTGAACGAGAATTACCACCGATGGAAATGAGAATATTAAAAATGAAATGAAGAACGTTGAGAAAAGAATATGCAAAGATATAGAGAAGCCGTGAAAAACCCAGGCGAACCTCTGACATAAGAGACGTAACAACTCCCCCGAGTCATAATAACGTACCAATTGTGCTGACTCGTGTTTGTCTCATATCGATCTCAGCCTGAATAATGCTTCACGACTCTTCACATTATTATCGACAGCATATGCGTCTATATTACACAGTGCATACATCGCATGTGTGCACCAAGTAAATATATTGACACAGTAAAAGCTCTTGCTGAGCTTCAAGTGTTTGCCAAAGATTCTGAATAGCTTTTCGGTACATGTTGAGTAATTACAATACATAAGACTAATCACGTGCATGTTAATTCGATGATACACGCTTATTCTTGCAAGAATCACTGCGCGTCTTTGCGATATGTACTCTCGTCTGAATTTATGCGACGCGAAATATCCATGCATCCCGCATCGTATTATTTTTTTTTTTGTTATTTTGCTTCTCGCAAATGTTTCAGGGAAACCTCCCTTTTGGTGCTCAAGTTTGTACTTATTCATGCATAATTTATTTTACATTTTATTACGATCAATGGAAACCCTTTGACAACGATCCGATCAATCGAGTATCGATTTTTTACGAAGGTATAAAATTCAAAAAAATCCAATCTACCTTATGCTCGACGCGATGGTTTATTGAACTTTTGTGAGAATCGGGAGAAAATTTTCTCGAAAAATTTCAATACTTTTCCAATAATATCTTTTAACGAATTTAATGGAGAAGCCTTCATGAAGAGTCTGATGAAACATTAGGAACTTTGATCATTCGGGTTACGAGAATGTTATTGAAACACTTTACGAAATATCACTTCCTGTAAAGTTCCACGTGGAAAAATATATGAGAACTACCTTAACTGGACGATGCTAAAAGTTAATTCATGTTCAATATTGGTCCGGAGTCAAGTTTTGAACACAACAGTATAGCGAAGTATGCTTAGTTTCCATCCACACAAATTTTGCTCCTGTAATCGGAATTTTATGTGACGGAATCTGACGACACAAACACGAGAACATTCTAATCACCGGTTAAGTCTCCGTAGGTTCCCGTGACTCGTTATCAATATTCCGAATATTAATTAACACATTTGGAAACTTTCCTCCACGAATTTAACACGCGCTGGTAATTTTCTCGTATATCTAATAAGACCTACGTCAATACATGGTGGTGATATGTGATAAAGTTAATGAAGCGATAATGTTCCTGAACATACATGACATGTATTATTTATTAGTGCCAATTACATAGTCTCTACAACTTAAGTTGAACTTTGATGAAGGTGAATCCTCTGTATTGTAACAATATTATGGCAATTATGTGCAAACTACGAAAGTAGTTGATCGTTCTCCTCGTTTTTTTTTTGTTAAATCTCTGCACTCGCATGGATTTCTACAAGAAGTGTTTTTTTCATTTCGTCCGTATTACATTCCAAAGTAAGATTCCTCGAGCAGATGTCAGCCACGAGGAAAATTCATTGAATGTACTTAAAAAAATGGGAACGTAAATCAAAAATTTTAATTTGTACCTTGAATTTGTCTCATGATCGAACAATTTTAAGGCACGATATCTTCTCAGGGTCATGGCGTAATCACAAAAACAGGTTTTCAGTAATGAGTAGAGGACATTCTTATTCGAATGATTCACGACTCTTTTTATATTTATATGAAAGTATTTCCGCGCACGCTCTGATAACTCGCCAATTCCAACGTGGATACAAGGTGGAATTTTCAGAAGAATTTCATTCCCGGATGCCTGTCGATCCTTTGAACATTTATTTTCAACTTTTTTCAAACTTCATTCTTAAACTGCAGCCAACAGTTTTTGAACACGAATTCACATCGTTTTTGCGCTTAATCTTCCTTTCACGGCGTTTGATTACAATGGGTCTCGTTATCATCAGCGTTTTTAATTGTGCTGACAATATTTGTTTTTACAATTGCATGTAATTGGCATACACAAATCCGCGTACAAATACGATAATATTTCTTATCGGTTGAGATCAAAAGTTTATCACGTCTCATACGTTTTGTTATTTTATGTGAAACGAGCTCGCATAAAATAATATTATAAAAGCAATTAAATACTTCGAAATGATAATGTTTGGAGGTCAACAGTCCGATCGAGAATGTTGGTTGTGCGAATGTAGCGTGGTTCAACAAGTAATCACCGAACTCTGACAGCTCCGAACAACGCTGACGCTGAGTTCGGTGAGCGCTTAGTGTCAAGCACCGGCTCGCGGTAACAATCGTTGAGCAAAACACAATTTTTCCAAGTTTCTGATGATTTTGATAAATTGAAATTCTTTATATTTTTGTACTCGAAAAAATGATGATGAAATTCTCAAACTGTTGGATTGAATGGCGCGGAGCTGTAAAGATCGATTAACAACCAAAAATGAATTCTAAATGAGTCAATACTTATCAAATATTTTTGAACAAACAATATTCTATGTTAAAATTCATTTCTGCTAATGGAATTTCATGCAGCAATACCCGAAGCACAGTGAAAATGAAGGATTAAATAAATTCTCAACTTTACGACATTCTTTGCACAGGTGGAGCGACGACCGGACGAATGTTGCAACGATGATAACGATCGTTTTAATCACCTGTTCAAAAAAATTGAACAATCTTGACAGTTTTTTTTCTCCCCATCGATTCATTATTGCATTTCAATGTCAAACGTTTATAACTTCTTGCAATACGTACATAACAATCTGCGAGAGCAGCACGAATGGTGAAATAAAAATCAGTAATGGGCAATAAAGTTGAGGAGTCCGTGAGAGGTAAACATGAAACGATGTGCGCGTGTTTCGTGTGGGGATTTACACGAGATACAGCAGAGGAGAGCCAAACTGGAGCCGATAGAACGACAGTTACGAGACCGCCGGTTAAATGATAATTAATGGCCGATTACTCGAACTGTCAACGGTGGCGCGCAAATATTTGTCCAGTGATTCACGTACATTTCCAAAATGCGCACATTCATGTATCGCGCGTTATTCCCTCTTCCATTTGAAAGCGTCATTTATATGAATATCGTATGTTTTAACGTATACACGTGCTGTTGAATACTGTAATTTATATTCGATTAATATTCAAATGGATTCGCCACAGCGGGTAAAAAATATGAAGCAAAAATGTTCATCATCCTTGCCAGGACTCAGCTCATCCCAGCAGCCTGGTCAACTAGGATCAAACTGACATAATATTTTTTACTTTGAATGATGAATTTAGATTAAAGGGATTTGGAGGGTTCGTAAACAAAAAAAAACCGTGTTTTTCGGGTTTTTCATCTTACAACGCGATACTTGGTGAACTATTAATATGAAAAAGTAACGTTTGTTTCAAGGCTTCCCCGGCGGCCCGTGAGTTCACTCGACATCAAGAACTCATCATGCAAATTCGTTGACCACGATTAAAAAAAAAGTTCAATGGAGTTTTGATACATATTGATAAAAAGGGACGATGACGCAAAGAGTAACGAGAAGTCATTTTTCATGGGATGCATAAGTGCGAATAATTCATGGGCGATTGTCTTTTTCCATGACAAGGGTACCAAGTTGTTTGGAAATATTTTTCGAGCTGAATTTCAGCTGCCCTTTTTTTAACTGATATTTTAGCGTGTGTTTTTGGCTCTGATCACTGGAATCGTATGATAACCTTTCATCGAATTTTTTGATGCATACGAAAGTACGAGGGAAAAATTTCATATGGAAAATTATTCTACCCTTAGCACTCGAGGAAATGCGTTGAAATGAAAAAAATTGGAAAAATGCTTGAAAAAATGAAAAAATTGATCATGGAGTTGTTCGGATACTTAACATTCCTCTTACCGCACGACCCATTTTGAATCATATTTGTTTAACGATTCTCAGTCGCAGTACTGCAGTATTTCCCCAGTATAATTGTCAATAGAACACCGCGTACAAGATAATTGAATGAAAGAAGTTGAAACAGAAACTACTTCTGTATTCAAAGCAGCTGAAATATAAAAAAACCTTGCGACACGAAGAAAAATGTCAAATTGCTTTGAAGCGAGTATATCGAAGAAAAAAAACGGCTTTCGATCGGACGACGGGTATAAAATCATTAAAGCTCATGCACGTGACTGCGGGATATACGAAGAATACAGAAAAGACTAGAAAAAGTGGTGGAAGACATTTTTTGTCCGGTCTCGACTGAGAGTTCGTTTGAAGGCACGCGAGAAGAAGCGCGACGATGATGACGAGGACGAAGGGACTGAAACCTCGGGATAATCACGAAATCAATTCGTAAAGTGGTGACAAATTCTTAGAGATTAAGGGAGCTTGGCTTCCTGGACACTCTCATATAAATGCTCGTCGCCAAAACCAAATCCCTCGACTCTTCGGTTAGCTAGGTGAGCTCGTGAAAAACTTTTCTTTTTCCGTCCTTCACGAGGACGTGAGGGCAACGTCGACGACGATGACGACGACAACGACTAATGGACTAACGTCTTGGCTACTTTTTTTACGAGGGTGACTTTGCCCCAAGTTTTACGAGACTTTCCTTCAACTTTCCATTCTATCGCGCAGTGCGAAGAAGTTGAAGTGGGCGAGAAAAACGATAGAGTTGCGACAAGAAAATCGTTGACATTTTCTTTTCTGGTCCACCAGTCACGTGTGCGACAAGGTAAAGACTAAAAGTCCTTGAATCTTTCAACAGATATGTATCAGTCTGCTCGAGTCACGAGGATGCAACCGAACCATGTGATGCTTCATTCGCTATCTCTGTTTCCCCCCTTGCAGCTCTCGCGATCTTAGCTGAGCTTTCACGGCTCTCGCACTCTGATGCGGCTCGATGTGCGCACGAGCTTGTTAAGCTTGTTAGTGCAATGAAACTGCATTACAACTGTAGCAAAGATTACAACACTGTACACACTCTGTTTCTTTCACCACTCGATATCTTTTACCTCCCACTTTCAACGCATTGTAAATATTCGTTCGCGTGCCACTGTCGTCAAATAATGTACGCAATTTTTTCTCCTTACACTTTTTACCAGCGTATCTTCCCCTGTCAAACGCGTTTACTCAGTTTACACACGGTAAATCAACCGTATCATTTTTCTTGTCTCGATACGAGATGACGGTACTTTTCTGCTAACGAGAACGTATTCACACGTTGCCGGATTATGAAAATACACAAACATCTGCAATGTTTCCCGACAAAAATCAAATTCGCTGATCCGTTCAAGGTGTTTTTGAATATATTTTTGGCCACTTCTCTCTTTCATACCAACTTTAGAAAGCTTTTCTTTCATTTTTTTTATCAAGTGTTCCCGTCAGTCTAACGATGGGCAATGAAAATTACGTTTTTTACAGTGAAGCGTCTAACTTCAGTTTACCAAAAACAGATTTGTTGAAGTCCTTAAATATTTTGTTGAGCTCGCATCAACGGAATCTTCCTTTTATGCGAACCTGGTAAAAACAAATAAAAAATATCTTACGCAATCAGTTTACCTTTGTGGATAAAGAAAAATAATATGAGAGCACCCGTTTCCAATGGGTTTAGACGTTCCCCAAACACATGTATCTTTAAAAATTGGTGACTAAGCAATATTCATCGCAGCAATAACAACCGGAAAAAACTAAACCGGTTATTTTTGGTTATGACGAAAACAATAACATCGTCTGGGTGACTCACTACGGATGATTAAATTATCAGCGTGTCAATTGAAATATCTTCAATGATTTCCTTCCTGAAAGCTATCGGGTACACTCATGCTGGATATCCAATCGTTTTACTAGTGCCTATAGTGAGGGCGCTCAAAGAGAGCCCCGTGCTAACGACCTCATCGAGTTAGAATCAAATTATAAAACTCGTCATTCTAACCGAGATTCGGGCTCAGTGAGTATACAGAAAAAAGTATTCCAGCCAAAATTTTGCGCAGATTCAGAATGGCACAGGATAAAATTTACTTACGAAATGAAATTCGCACTCGAGCAAATTTTTGTTTTGTTCATATTTCTGATTTTTAATTAATTCCACATACGTGCTTAACGAACAATACACCATGGTTATCGTAAAAGTATCTTTGTAAGCGAATGTTTCTCTCGGGGGATATCAAAGGAATGGAAAAATGATTATTTAACGTAAATCTCTCGAGAGATAGAATTTCCAGTTGGCATACTGAATAAGCATGGCAAAAGAGAGGGACATTAAAAATTCTCCACCGGAATGCCGCCCCGGGCTTCTCTGTGTACCGTAAACTCGACGAGTTTCTCTATTTCATTCTCTTACTTCCCCTCTAGCTCTTTCCATATTTCTCTCTTTCTCTTCCTCTCGTGCGTTAAATTCTCCGTCTCTCTCTCCTTCCATAGCTCTTCGATAATCGAATTTCAGCGCCGACCCGTTATAATTATTCCTATCGAGTCGATGTGTTTCCGGCTGAGTGAAAACGAAGAGATGCACACGCAATTCATCGAGGCAGCATAGATCGATAAAACGAAATTCGAAGCCCGAGGAAATGTGAGTGAGAAAGCGAATCTACCTCGCTCCTCCATCCTCCCCCTGCAGTTCTACGTCTCTCGTATTCTCTGCTGTATCCTATGAGGGAATCCGAGAAATTCCAGAGTACGAGGAAAAAGAATGGACCGAAGGAGAGAAATCCACAACCGCAATGTAGACGTTACTCGTGAACAGAAAGAAGAGCGAAATTCTCCATCAATTTTTTTATTCCCATTCACATATTCTCGTATAAATTGAGCAGGACATTGACAGTTCATTCTGACATGCATCAACGAAACAGAAAACCCATAGTTGATGGGATGCACGAAATTAAAGTAAAACTGCGTATACTCCAAAAATCTTCTCATTATTTCCACATTATTATTTCTGTTTTATCAAGGTTTATCCACCCGGAATGGAGACTCGTTTTATTAACTCTCCAATAGAAGAAGTTTCTTCGACAAGACAAACTCACTAGAAAGTTGCAAGGTTCCTCAGACCTTCTTCGCTCTCTCACTGAGCTCAATCGTTTCAGCTTCCATTAACTGCCCGGTTAATTCACCAATTATTTTTATTTCGAAGAGAAAAATCTTCACCACCATTGCGTATCTAATCAATTGCAATAATTGTCACATTATTCATTATTTAAAATCATAAAAATCGCGCTGTACGCACAGTCAATTTTCACACAGTGGCCAAGGCTAACTGCGAGATGCAGGTGGCTATATTTTTACTGAGTTCGAATTGATTAGCATCGCAGAAGGTAAAAAAACTGCCTCGAGTTCCTGCTCAACTTTGGTGATCACCAGAGTCACGAGTTATTAATGTACGATCATCTTTAAACAGCTTCGGACTATTATTCCAATTATAACTTTTTTCAAATCTTGGTACCGTACTTTTAGAGTGAAATTCATCTGCAAGCATTACTTACAATCAGTGGTTTTGCAGTCGTTGTTCGAGTCACATGTCGCATTTTGGACTCTGGATTGAAAAAAATAATTGAGTAACATTAAATGATATGAACATTCTTAATCATCTTTTACAATGTCTCGTGTAGTTTTAACTTCCAAAACTCTCTCTCTCTTTCTCTCTCTTTCTCTCTCATAAATCACATTGCGAAATGGGTTTGCATTATTCATTCCATCACTCAAAGATACGAATGTGTCTGAGGAAATATACTACATTATGCTTTATTTGCTTCAGCACTCTCAGGAAATTGTCCAACAGCCGAGAGTATCCAAATTCAGGTGTTTTTATTGATGGACTCGAGCAATCGATATAATCTGATAAAACTGGTACTTCGATCTAACGAATCCGTCATATACGCGCATGGAGTTTAATTCTGAAGTAAAAGAGTTTTTCAACACAATTTTCATAAAATGTTCTCTTTTCTTTTTTTTCGACACGCGCTCATAAATATTTCTGCGTTTATTATGCATTTTGGCAGCACTTTTATTGCCGTCGCAAAATGCCGAGATTACAGTAAGAATAAACAGGAGGAAAATCCAAGTGGTACGTGCGGATCGAAATTCTTCATGTGTAAAAAGCAGAAAAAAAGCTATAACGCTGTTTCACGAGCCAAAAATACCATGCCCAGAGAGCAGTGGAGGGAGAGCGTGAAAAAACATCGCTGAAAATTCGAGTATAAACGTTTATCTTTGTTTGTGTCCAAAATTCAAGAGGCAATAAAACAAAAAGAGACGAAGAAAGAAAAAGTAAAGTCTGAGGAACGAGTGACGTCGGAAAAAACACGAATTTTACTCCATCACATTTGTTTATCAGTTACTCGCTCGCGAGACGCTCACTTGTTTTTTACACACCAAAAACAAACCAAGAATAGAAAGAACTAAAAAAGTACAAACGAAAAATCGTGTCACGTCGTTCGTTTTCGGGATGCGAGACTTGAGACAACTCCGAAATTTCCATACGCTTTTAACCAAGCGAATAGCTATAGAGGAGCCTCATTTCGTGGAGATCGAAATCGTGCAAGCGAAATTTTTTCCACGAAAAATCGAGTTCACTGGGTTTGAAAAAAAATCATGATCGAAAGATAAACTGATTCTGTTTACGCGATTTTTTTATTATTAATCTACATACGAACGTTTCATTGTGACTAGAAAGAAAATCAATACTCCAATTCTCAAATACTTTCAAACCAATTGATTCTCATTGCATTTCTCAGTTGTGGTTCCGTAAAAGAGAACATGATGGATGCACTTACCAAGGCTCGCATCGTAGCCGCTTGAATATATGATCACAAATTATCGACTCGCAGCGTCGGATAATTACATAATTCCACATAATCATACGGAATAAGTGATGCCATGGGAGGGATCGACTACGAGAGCGTCCCTGCTGTTTTCCAGCTGTGGTAAAGAGCTATAAAGAGGTAGTAAGATACTCTAGAGGCGGTGGTTCAAGGCAATGACATTAGTCATTGAACTTGCGGATGAGCCAGAGGCGTACAATTGTTTCTCGAGTCACAGTGATTGCAAGAGTCTTTGATTAGTCATTCCTATCGGATACAGCGATGCTCATTAAAATGATGTCGGAGTTTGAGCATGCAGTTTCATTACTTTCTGAAGTGGATTAGGCACATTCTTTCCGACAAATCGACACAAATTTCACAAAAATTCATAACATTCGAGTGATGAGAAGCTCATCCCGATTTACTGCATCTTTGCTCAAGCGAGTGACGCATCCATGTAAAAACGATTGATTCCCTTTCCACCGAATGGAAATATTTAATGTTTTTACTTATATTTCAATTATACGCCCGAATATTGTGAATGAAAAGAACTCGAACAGAAAGCATTTGCATAAAAAAGAGTGATGAGATTTGTCGAACCAACAGCAAGCCTGAGAGCTCATGGAACGACTGAAAATATCAATTTTCCGAAGTTTTGAATGATCGATTAAGAAAATTGATATGTGAGCAAGGCAATATGTTTGAGTTAGGGCTAAGAGTGGAACGAGTTTTATGTACGTACATATAAATAGGATGAGTAATCCATCACGATCGTAAAGCCACAGCCGGAAGGTCTTTTCCAGTTTTGCTTGCCCTTGGTTGCGCTACTATTACCATATAGTCTAGCCAACTCCGTCGCTACAGCGGTATCTCTCTGAGCCAAGAACGTGGCTTTTCGTATTGTCGTCACGATTTGGCAAACCCTTCGAGCGACAGATAGAGCCGAGCCCACAAGCGAATCAACCACATTTGTTCAGACCCACGTTAAATAATTGGCCACGTCAGTTTACCTCACGAGAGCTTGCTGTTTCGATTAATCGGATCCAACCTCATTCTTTTCGTGGTCTTATTGTACGAAACGAATAAAAGGAACGAAAAGTCGTTCTACGAAAAAAACAGAAAAAAATGGCGAACAAATTTTTTTTAAATCGTCCTGACAAATCATATTATGCCTTCGCGCTTTTGATTTTTTTTCTTGCAACGACGTGAGATTCGGAGGGAGACCGAACGCATTTCGTAAATTCTAAATTACTGCCTGTTTGGGCCTGATTTCATTGTGTTCCCGAGTACGGACGTATAAAACGAAACTGCAGCGACGGAATTCGCCACCTCGTCATTATCCTTACCAGTTTGGAGGTAAATATTTCAATTATTACAATTTCGAAGGCACTGCCTTAAATTCGACGACCGTGTACGAGACGCGATCTCATTCAGTTCGACTCACGTGCGTGTAACGACTGGAGGCATAACAAAGTGTAATGAATTTCTATATTCGCCATTGTCAACTGAATTCAATTGGAAAAATATTTAAACGAAAATTGCCTTCGTGATTTGGATGCAATATTGTACTTACTGCGGATATTGGATTTCATTCCTTTATTGAAAAGTAAATTCTCGATTATCATTACTTTTGATTTGATACTGAATTGATACTGAACAGATTTTTTAGCAAAAAGTTAAACTTGCTGCTAAATTCCACTGAAAATATTCATCGTTTTCTTCTTCACTGGCCCAATTAAGCTGCGGGTAAACTAAACGAACTTATTCTACGTTAAATACTCTATTTCATCCGAGCGTTTGGATAATCCATCAGAATTTTCAATCATTTTATACTCCCACATTATCGGAACGTAACGAAAACTGTTCTACTCTCTTATTTAAAGCTTGAAAGCGAATTCATTACCGTGTTAAAGCAGACCACGTTTATTCCGTTTTTTTTTCATTAGACACTAATGTTTCGGACTAACAGACTGCGTATTCTATTTACCGTAGGTTCATTTACGGTATTTTTTCCTGTGAACGTGTAACGAGAAAACGAACCTCTGCTACGTATTTTTATGAATATACATTCAAAGGTCTACTTCATGCGAATGCACGTACGTATATAAAATACATATAGCATTGCGTGTAGTAAACGCAAATAGGCTCGAGACTAGAAGAGACTCGGCGAGGTGGAAGAAAAAATACGAACAATAAAAAGCGAATTTTATCACACAGAATAACTGCGTTTCAGACTGTTTAAAAAAACATTTCCGTCAGTCGCCGTACTAAGGTTGAAATTTTCACTTAAATTGGATTTTCATAAAAAATCATAGAATATACTTTTCATTTCACAAGGTCACAACAACTCGTTTGATTATTTCTATAAATGTATATTGCTGAATGACAGTATTTCAATTAAAAAAATGTACAGATCGACGGTGTGCGATCGATTTGTGGCTTCCGGAGTTTGTCGAGTTCGCAGCAGCCTTGAGGTCAATACTTCGTTGGGTGACTGTCATTTGGCTCTCGTAGAAATGCAGCACGCACTTGTGCCTTAAGATGCGTAGCCATTGGCTACATTTTCGAAGGGTAATACGAAAGTAGAAATCTGCTGAAAATATTCCTGAGGACATCGAATGTTTTTTAACATTCACGATAACTCTTCTCGGTATTAAGTAAGAACTTACAACGAAATTAATAAGCAGACAGAAAACGGTGTGGTTCGAAATTGAGCAACTGGAGGTTATGAGACATTTGATAATTCCGGAATACAATTTATTTTCCATCATCATTCGAATGAGCACATTGATTCTTAGGGACCTTAGGAAAGTTGATGCGAAAGTTTGGAAAGATTATATAAAATTTTGGGACGGGGAAAGTTTTACATTCATTTGTATGCTGTAAAGTAATTATAAATCCTCGAAGAACTTGACCCGTTTTTAAAAACGAGCGCAATACTACGATCCTAAAAATCGTAGTTTCCTAATATTTTCCATGAGCTTTGTGCTTATTACATATAGATGCAAGTTACGTATGTTCATAAAACACAATGCGATGTCGACGATACTGTTGGCGATGGAAAGTTTGAGGGAGTCACGAGAGCCTCGAGTACTTCAAAAAAGGCTTCTAAAAAAGTGAATTCGAGAAAAATAGAATTCTTAAAGAGCTGCCAAGCCGTTCGCGGCGTACGAAAGCGAGAGAGGAGAATGTTCCGAGCTTCTGTAAGGGAGGGAGAGAGAGAGAGAGATCGAAAAGGAGACGTGAACGAAATAAAATCGTTGGAGTGGGAGGAATGAGTGAGAAAGAAAAATAAGTTGACTCGTGAGGCAACTTAAAGAGCTGAGGCTTTTTTTTACTTTGTCGCAGCTGTCTTTGACGATTCTACACTCACGGACGTTCACTTGTGCGTCACGGTGCGTATATATTGGTGATAGCCAATTGTGTGAGTGACCAGAAAACGGGCCACGTGCGTGAGCCAGCAGAACTGTAGCTAGAAGAAAGAGAAAATATCGTATAGACATGTTTGTATTGGTACAGGCAATGAAGCTAACAGAAATGACGCGGGTGCTGAATCGACGAATTGCAGAAGCTGGAGGGCTCGTTTTCGTCTCTCTCTTTTGACTAATGCCGTCTTTTTCTCAGTTCTTTCTCTCTCGAACTATCTGTGCTCTTGCACTGCTCATCAGAAGAGATAAACCATGCTGGAGAGAGAGAGAGAGAGAGAGAGAGAGAGAGAAAGAAAAAGAGAAAGAGAAAGAAGGAGAGGGAGAGAAAGAGAGGAAGAGTCACGACAAAAAGATAAGCGCGGAGGGGTTTCTGAGTCTTTAGCATAATAACACCGAGTGCTTTACCTCGTTGTAGTCAGTTCGTGTCGTCGCTTCGATCGTACCACACTTATCGTCTCCTCTGGCAAATCCATTTAGGAAAAAATCGTTAACTCAATCGCGATCCATTCCGGCAAACAGATCGTATTAAATCGAGCTGTTAGCGACGTTGGATTCTCTGTCCTTATTCATTGTTGTTTTTTCTGCCGAGGAAGCCAAAAGAGACTCAAAAACTGTTTGCAACGAGTGAACGATAACGTGTATCCACAAAAATAATCATAATAATAAACGATTCCAATTCCTTCGAGCGGAATCTAATATCCATTTTGTGGCTTCTCAAATGAGCTTATTCTCCCGGCAGTAAAATACGTTTATCCGTGTGTACAGAAATTCAAATTGACCCACATCCACCATTATCCGGAAACCGATTATTTTCGATTCGATCGTTCGGTTTAATCGTGAAATCTTGATCTGCAAATACAGAACTCATTTTTTCAAGATTTGCTTGTTCTGTTTGTTTATAACAACGTCACAGAGGGGCATTAGCCGAGTAAACGAGAAATCATGGTCATGGAAGCATCAGCAATGGTCGTCGATTATCTTGTCTTCGTCGCGGTCATTATCGCATCGTTCGTCATACCGCTTTGGGGAAGGTTCAGGGCTAAGAAAAAGGAGACGAAAGCGGATTATGTATTCGCAACCGGTACCGTTTCGATGGGCGCAATGATGCTCTCCATTGCTCGTGGTACACTCGGAGTGAGATCCTTTCTCGGCTACCCATCGGAACTTTATTATCGCGGTAGCGCAATGTGGGAAACTCTCTACGGAATGTTACTCTCCTATCCAATAGTATGTTTCATCTTCGTGCCTGTCTACTACAACCTTGGAATCACGTCGGTCTATCAGTATCTCGACATGAGGTAATTTTAAATGTATTTTTATTTAAACCTTTTTTTTATTATTATTCTAACAAAAACCTTACTTTATCTATAATTTTCTTAAGCATCCACAAAACTCGCATCGTGCTTCGAATAACCAACAAAATTAAGAAATTCACGATAATAATGCTCCGAGTGCATTTTCGTCGCTCTTGTTCTTTCATGTTTGACCATTTGCATAAACAGACAGAAAAAAATGATCAATATCAATGTAATGAATAAGACACTCGTCAATGTCGTGATAATGTACGAAAGAGTCAAATTCGTTTATTGAATATACCCTCAGACATTCTTATCTTCATTTTTTGTTTATACACATTAAATTAATCAATATCGTAATGCAAAGCCAACCAATTGCTTCAACTCTATTGGTATTTTTTTCATTAATCCGGTAAATACTGAATTTGAAATTCTTTCGAAGCAATAAATCGTTTCGGCGTCGGTTATTACAGAAAAAAACAATAAACAACGAAAGCTGCAATTCATTTTGTTATAATTTATTATCTTTGTTATTAATGTTTATCTTCCTTGTCATGTAAATCTACTGTTTTGTGGAACTCACACTGTTCATACATCAATTTCTGACTTGAACATTTTACGTTAGGCAGCGCTCCACGTTTTGTTCGACAAAGTAGAACGTCGATGATCGTGGAGCTCAGCAAAATTGCCTGCTCGTCTGTCCTACAGTGTAACTAATTGCCATGGACTATTCACTAGAAATAAAACACACCTCGTGTCTCAAAGAGTACAATAAATGGAACAATGAGTCGGAATAAATGGAACTATTAATGAATCGCCTCGATCTCGTTTGATGACAGGACGTTTCTTTTCATTAACAATGTTTCTTTCGTTTGTTTATAAATGATAAACGATGCAGGATTAATCGATTGATTATTTTTGTACGGTGGAATTCGGAGAGATGAGAATTCCGATATGAGTAAAACGGCAATCAATCTTTCTATCTGTTTCGTTCAGATTTTGCTTTTCTACACTCATTTTTCTTCCGGTATATTCAACAAGAAGAAAGACAAGCGAGACGAAGATTAATATCGTTTTGTTGTACTCCCCCCTCCCTTTATTTGAAAATTATATCGCCGTTTATTTACAGATTTAAATCAAAATTGGTGCGATGCCTCGCAAGTTTTTCGTATGTTATACGAAGTCTCCTGAATCTCGCAGTGACGGTATTCACACCGTGCGTTGCATTAAAAACTGTCATAGGTTTGCCTTATTGGGCAAGCATCCTCGGGATTACGACGATATCGGTCGTCTTTTCGTCTATGGTGAGTCAGCATTAAACACTGAATATTCATCGTCTTTTCTATCACGAGATTCCACACAGAATAGTCTTTCTAGCACTTAATCTTGGAAACATTCGTTTCACGTGCTGAAAAGGTTAATGACTAAAATGATGTAAATTTTTTTCATGGCGAAAGACTCAACCGATTAAACATAATAAATTTCAGGGTGGTCTTAAGGCAGCCATCATGTCAGACGTAATTCAGGGAGTCACAATGATCGGAGTTTCTCTGGCTATCATCGGTCAGGGCGTCTTCGATATTGGCGGCTTACGGCCCGTCCTTAACATAACCCACGAGCGTGGACGGCTTGATTTCTTTGAGTAAGTTTTCGTTCGTATTCTCAATACAATTTCTTTTTTATCATTTATTTTCAACATCGAAAAGGATTGTAGGAGTGAGGAAAAAATTTACTATGAAACAATTTAAAACTCTGATACGAGAAATAGAATAAAAAAACTGTTGCAGAAGTAAAATTTTCTTAGATTATGACGAGACAATTGGCGGAAAAAATACCACCTTTAACTCGATTATTTCTTATTAGTCGATTTCAATATCGATAAAAATGGATTTTCGTAATCGCTTAGAAAGAATACGTTTTGTAAAAAAACGAAAGAATTTACGATCGCTTCGAAATTTACTCATCTCAGTTTCACGTTATATAAATTTGTATAACCATGACGCTCGAGGTCTAAAAAATGTGACAGTCTGAATATATTATGTGAGTATATAAGGCGTGGATATGTTGAGAACAGATGTCACGATCCATGTTCGGGAAAGAACGAAACGTTCCAAATATCGCTTCGAATGATTCGATAAGAAAAACTGTGTAATTATGAGTGAATTTCAAGCATGCGGTTTTGTTTGAACATTTTTTTCTGTCCAATTGCCAAAATATGGTGAAATAATGAGTCATTCTCGACTCATGTCGAATCGAGTAGTTCAAACGACTACCGAAGCAGTTTCGAGAGTCAATGAATTTCGATATTAAAATTTACGTTTAATTTAATAAGTTTCTTAACTCCTTCAAGTCGATTCCGAGATTTAATAAAATAGTCTTAGACTGGACCTAGCCGATCGAAACGATTGCAAATTATTTAATGAGTTAAAACAATAATTATTTGGTTAATAAAATGTTATCGAAATCAATCGGAGTTTTAATAATCAACTCGATCTTCACACAGCTTCAACATGGACCCAACGATCCGTGTTACGACAGTCTCAGCAACACTGGGTCAGCTCTTCATGAGTCTTTCGATTTTCGGTTGTCAGCAAAATTTTGTTCAGCGATATTGCAGTATGAGCAGTCGCAGTAAAGTTGTGAAGTGAGTACACCTCGAAATCAAATAATGCCAAAAGAAGTTGATCTGGAGGAAAAAAAATTGAAAACACAATCACGAGTATAAATGAACGTGAATTTTATCGTTTGAATCGACCATTAAAGGATTCTCTTGTTACGATTTAATTACAGGACGATGATGACGAACATGCCAGTTATAACGATATTGTTTTCGTTATCGTGGGTCGTTGGTATGGTCATCTTCGCGAATTATGCGGACTGTGATCCTCTGAGCTTAGGCTACATATCAAAGTTCGATGAGATAGTGCCGTTTTACGTCGAGGACAAATTGGCCTATTTGCCAGGTCTGTTGGGTCTCGTTATGGCAACCCTGTTCAACAGTGCACTAACTCTGGCCGTATCCAACCTCAATTCCCTCGCAACGGTTACATTCGAGGATTTTCTAAGTCAGATACCGGCGCTGAGCAATCTTCGGGACACGCAGCAGCTTCATCTAATCAAGATAATCGGTGTTATATACGGTGTGGTGGTGGTAGGCATAAGTTTCCTGGTGGCAATGCTTTCGGGTGTTATTGAGTCGTCGATGTTGATGACTTCGGCAACGTCAGGACCGTTGCTGGGTGTCTTCGTGTTGGCTATGTTGGTACCATGCTGCAATTGGAAAGGTGCTGCAGGGGGTATGATTTTCAGTCATATAACAACCTTGTGGATCACGTTCGGACACTTGTCGTTGACGAATGAGGCAGAAACCCTGCCACTGTCAACGGTTGCTTGTCAGAACGACACGTTTTCACCGCATCTGACGAGACCTTCGAGTCTTTACTCACCGGTCCAACGGTTAGAAAATGCCTTCTCGACTACGCCCAGTCCAGTCTCGAGCAACACGAGCCAAACACCAATAGAATTTCTCTACGGCATAACCTACATGTATTACGCTTTTATTGGCAGCATGACGACTATCATAGTTGGCATATTAGTGAGTCTTATTACTGCCGATGCGAAAGAGGATGCGTACGAAGAACATTTGTTACATCCACTAGCACTGAGATTTTCAAAATGGTGTCCTGGCAAGCCACGCCTTTACGCCAGCAGCACGAGATTAGCCGATCCTCACACAACGACGAATCCGGCTTACGCCGATTCGCTAACCTCTATAACTAACGGTACGAGCAAATTAAATCCATTCGCCGGAACTGATAGCGACGGCAAGGTGCAGCTCAATGCTGCCTACGTTGATAAACTCAATGCTCTTAAGGAAGCCTCCCTCGATGTTAGCAACGAAGTGACCAAAGGCACGAGATTGTGAGTTATCGTTCAAATGAATATTCGACCAACGGAGGAACAATGAAACTCTGCTTACTTCTGCGATTTTTAATTATGATTTTTTTGAAAAATCAATTCAGTGAAAACAGTGCCAAATTTCGCATAACGGACTAGAATACTATGCAATCGTAGATTTCACGTTGCGTATTTTATTCTTTCATAATGTTTATATTAATATAAATGTGACCGAAAGCGAAGCGCTTGAGGAGACTCCGAGGGCCGAGACAAAAGAGTTTTGCGTCGATGTCCAAGCGGAATTATTCGAGGGCCTCATTTCCGAAAGACTTTTGTTGCCTCGACGATAAACAAATGAGAAATATTTTTTATACGATTACACAATTGTACCGTCGGAATCCCCCAATTTTTTTCATTGTTTTTCTCTCGTTTCGACGATCTTTGGACAAGTCCCGTAGAGAGGTTAGATGAGACTGACGATAGCGATTGAATCGACAATGTCTATCGAGTAATGATATTCAAAAGATTCAATGAAGCTCGCTGTATTTAAGAAGAAAAACATTGTACAGTACTCGATAATTCGTTTCCTGCGATCTTTTTGCTGTCGCTCTCAGCTCCTTAACTCCAGAACTCATGGTTAATTTACCTCAAGACCTCGCAGTGAACGAATACTTGTTACGTGTTGTTGTTACAAAACAATAGGTCGAATTTTAATAGTTAACTTTGATTGTTTTTTTTTTCTTATCATGTGAATTACTGTGATGCCACATGAGTGTGATCAAGAGATTGTATTCCGTTTTTTCGGCTCTGTAAATATATTTTTTGTAATGCCAGTTTGATTGAAGCAGCGCTTGAGTAAATCATGTCATAAGTCATTGGTCCGGATGTTTATGCCGAAAAACAACGTGAACATTTGAATTGGCATTGACTTTGTGTATTGTTATACTTTGTGGTTTTCTAGTTTAATCCTTTATTATTTAAGTTTTACCATTTTCTTTATCCGCACAGTCATCGATATGGCATGAAGGAGATGTATAATTATATCGCGATAAGCAACGTGATCATGTATTTGAATAGAGATCTGCAGCGTCCTAACGAATGTTTGAACATAGCCGCAACTATACAAGGCATTTAAAGCCGAATCGACAAGTTTTTCAGACCTCAGCCCTCATTTATTTGTCTGATTTTCATGTTTTTTTTTAAGTTTTGATCACGGCTATTTGTGAGGGTGCAAATGTAAATGTAATGTAAATGTAAATGCAATGTAAATGAACATAATTCGAAGGATTGTAAAAACGGTCGTTCGACTTACGTGAATGAATTATTTACGAAAAAAGCAACAAATTGAATAAAAAAAAAGTTCTTGATTTTGTTTTCCACGATGATTAATAGGTTCGTGAGATAAAAATCCTTTCACTACTGTCAGCACTTCTTATTGCAGGTTGAATACTGTTCGTGAAAATGAACAAAAATGTTTGTCGAATTCACAGGTCTTATTTTTCTGAAAACATCGACGGTGGAATATGGAAATGAACGAACCAACGAGACACTGAAAAAAAATAATGCAGACTTTTCGGTTTTCGATGTTTCACTCTGCAGTCTCTCTACACATGCTTCCGCAGCGCTCCTAATGCTCCCGAAAAACAGCGCTATTAAAACATGCATTCGTTAGTACACAGCTGATGCGGTTCAGAATATTCACTGTACGAGCTTCGAGAGTTCCTACACATTTTTATGCGAAATATTGTGGCAACAGAGCTCATGACACAGCTCCTAGTCCGCAGAAACATTCCTCAGGTCATTTTTTATCTCAAAAAGGAATGAGTGAAACTAACGACGGGTTTCAGGATCAATTGTAAACGTCTTCGCTATGAATTTCGTAATTATTGAAAAGTAAAAACGAGACTTTCAGACTAAACTTGGCTGTAGTTTTCATAAATTATTTTGAAACCGGGCTATCTTGATCGAGCTTTTCAGTGGCTTATCACGCCACAATATTCGGCGTTGAATCAACGCCGCGCCCTTTGACAATGATAAATTAAAAGTAAACGAAAAGGAGCAAATCATGAATGAATAAAATTTAGTTAACTAATATAAAACTAAATATGAGAAAACATTACGACTAAAAAGGATTTTCCCTATTCTTAGTCCGAGAAAAAACACCGATTTTATTTTAACAAGAAGCGGCATACTCTAATTGACAAATACGTTCACAGACAACAAGCACCTCAGTGAGAACGAAAGCCATGGCTTCAAAATACCTTGTCCTATCTTACCGTCCCTTATTCAACCCGCACCGAATCTCTTCGTCGACGCAAAGGTCTTGATGCCGCCACTCACACCCCCCTTTGAATTTCTCCATTAAAAACTAACGTTTTTAATTAAGTTTCATTGCTATGGATTGAATTTCATGACAGAAATCACGTGAGATTATTAACTTGAAGTAATATGACGAAAACACTGCTACAACCGTATAATTAATTACAACAACCGTATACAAGTAGAAACGGACGGTCGTTGCTCTACGCATCATAAGGGACATATACTTGTTTGAGGAATGAAAGGAAAATAAATAACGAAACGTCCAAAGCACACTTTGATAAATGAAGATTGATTGTTTCTATGCAAACGTAAAAAACGTGAGAAGGTAAAAAATGTGAAAAAGAATAAAGTAATAAATAGAATAACAAATAATCCGACACGTAACGGGCAAGATATAAGTGCGCTTCGTAATACGCGCGTGTTCGAGTGCCTCGCGCGGTGAGTAATTTTCTAAAGTGATCTTTTCGATTAAACTCTTGGCAATGGATAAAAGGGGTTAACGGAATCGAGAGTGCGTCGTGCGTCTGTATACGAGGTTGGAGAAATAATCTATTGGAAATTTGCGTGATTGTACCCATGAGAACTAATTTATATAACGAAGATGCGGACCGTTCATGTGTCAGGTCAAACGGTACGAGTATTTATTTAGAGATAACGTTGGAACTTGTGTTCCTATTTCGTTTACATATTTTATGCACTAAATAACGTTGCTAACTCCACTTGTCATTAGTCACTTCATTATTAAGGTATGTTGCGGATAGATACACGTTTTAGTTTTAGTTTTACTTCGTTATGCAAATGAGACTCGGTTTAGCTGTGAGTTACGTTTTTGATCATCCTCCAAATACATGCGATCGTAAACTGACAAACATAGGAGTATGCCATTCCCATCGCTAAGCTCTTCTCCCTTCCACGAATCTCTTTCTCTCTATGGCTAATAAACTGTACTACTCTACTTTGGTTTAATATGTACGGGGAAGTATTACAGTTTGTGACGTGTAGTATTTTACTTGTCGTAACTGAAAACCGTTGCTGCTAACGAGTTTAAATTATTCCCTTCTGTTTCGGATATCACGACAGCCCCTTTCAATTCACGGTGTCAAAAACAATGAGAAGGAATATTTATTCATCGGGCACTTTTAATCCTCGGCGGAATGTGTGGTGGTAAAGATAATTAACTTGGGAATGATTGAAGTTTATTTTTACGGAATGTTTCTCCGGAAGATTCGGGAGGTTCTCGTGGTTGTGATATTCAATGAACTGGGGAGCTATCCGGGTCTCGCACTGACAAAGTCTCAACAATCAAATCTATCGGTTTTGAGAGTGCATTGAAATTCATCGCGGATTAAGAGTCATCGAGCGATGGTGTAGGCAGCGTCAGGTGTCCAAAAATTGAACTTTATTTTCATTGAAATTCTTTTGTTTTTAGAAAAAAATTGAGTTTGGTTACTTACCGGGCTTCTGAACTATTGATTTTGGGTATATCTGAATATGTACGAATTATGGCTGAGCTGGATTACGAATGCAGTGGAAGAGTGATTTTTTGAGTGATTGAAGTTGAACGATTCCTGGCTCGATATTTAGGGGGATGCCACGACTGTGTATAAAACTCTCTGCGCACTTTAGCAATACATGCGTGCAAGTCGGGATTTATTCAGAAAATCGCAATGCTGTCAATGCGAAGAAAAATCCGCATATAGTGAAAAAGAGAAGTAGAGAGAGGAGAAAGGAACAGGGGACGAGAAAAATCGTAAGATTTTTCTGGAATTCCGCGGACATCGAACCGCTACGCAGCTGCTGTGAGAATTTTTTTCAACCTGATACGCATTTCTCGCTGTTTGGAAGACGTCCAAGCTGCAGAAACGGAGAGGAACTGAGGAAGACGACCGGAACTGCTGCCGCAAAGGAATGAGATCCGATCGTGTTTTTGCTGGAAATCCTGGGCTTGGTCTAGTTGAAATCAAACAGCGACAGAGTAAGAGACCGAAGTACCACATGAGACTCGCTTCAAGAATAGATTCAGCAATAAGCCCGCGAGCCTACACATCCATACATACATACTTGCGTACACACCCGTCTCTCTTCGACGTCCATTTTTTCCCGTAGCTCATCCTTTTCACGAGCTCCTTTAGCCATTGGCAAATTTCCGTATTGGTCGCCGATATTTCGTGTAGCTCGACAATCGCCCGTGGCAGTGCTTAGACCGGATGTCGGTATTCCTTGTGCACGGAGAAAGACCTTCCTATGGAGCGACTGCACGCGAACAAAAAACTCGAAAGACGGAAACGACGAGAGTCAGATCTCCCGAAGCCAAATACGGAATTAGATGATGGGGATGTGAAGCGTGACGAATCGTACGAATATATCGTCGTAATTGTGATTTTTTTGCTACGATGCAGAAATTATTTTCCAGGGAGACTTCAGATCCTTCATTTTTTCACTTGATTTATTTGGCTCCAAGGATTTTCTGCCAAATGTAAAATTTCTTTCATCTTCTTGTGTGTTTCTCATATTTTGACGTATTCAATACGTGTTCGGTCACATTGTTAGTCATGAGTGAGCTTCAAAACAATCTGTGGAGAACCTGGCAGGTTCAGACGCTTGTTTTTCTGACGAGTGCAAATGAATTACTGCCACCAGGAGCTCAAATACTGTGTTTTACTCGGCGATTGACGTTCCGAATAGTGTCGGGTTAAGTGGTCATCGTACCAAGTGTTGGCCGAGCCCGAAGCTACTCAACCTCGAAGATCACCGGCGTCAGACAATTTTATGTTATAACCTCAATCTTTGTGAAAAATCTTTCCATTGTAATAATCATTGGTTCTACGTTTTTTGTGCACATTTTAAAAAAAGGGAGGAGAAATGATATTAACAAATCGAAAATAATGCATGTTTTCTCATAAGATTGGCAGACGCAGTATGGTGCTCGAAGACTAAATTTAGATTCGTGTTTCGATATGGGCTACGAAGGCATTCGAGAGATGAAGGAACAAGCTTCAACGCTATCAAGGATCTCTAAATAGTTCGAAGCACCGAAACGAGAATCCTTGCTCTTTCACGAGGATTCTCTCATGCTCAGTCTGGAAAAAATGGTTCAACGACCCGTCGAAAAACATTTGATCACGCTATATGCCCATCTGCCAAGAGGAGTAGGCCCCATTATGACTGGAACTTGGAGAGAGCCTAAAACCTCAGAAGGATAAAAAAGAACCAACAGACGCCGCAATGTAGAAACGTCTGAAGGTCGTTCGACGACGAGAAACTCAAGAGCCTCTTACTCGGGCGGCGGACGAGAGTTTTGCCAACCCGCGGTTTATGCAGGCTTATCCACGGACGTGTGTTCACGTTGCAAAAAAAAAAAAAAAAAACAAAAAAAGAAAAGTGCAATTCTGAGAAAAGCACTATCCGTTTTCGTTGTCTTCGTATTTATGTAAATTAGGTTCTAACCAAAAATCGTAAAATTGGCACAATTTTCTTTTTTTTTTCAGTTTCGTCTAGGGAGGCATTGAAAAAATCTGGCGGCTGCTGTCGCTCCACTTTTTTTCATTGTTTTATGTTTTTTTTTTTTTATGACGTATTATGTCCGTCTCGCCGTTGAACCAGAAGGTGAATTTTTGTTTTATGTGTGAAAAACCGGGTTGATGTGTGAAGCGCACGAGCTCGGAACCAATTTATCTGATAAACGAGAACTTTGTTACGAAACAACCGTACAACTTCAACGACATTGGAAAATTGAATTACGTCCATTATGTCAGTCCAATCGAGGTAAATTTTTTTTTAGGTTACACAAGAAACATGGCTTTGCATTGTCAAGTTTATCAAAGCGAGCTAACATTACGATATTTTATTACGAATATTTGAAAATAAACTTATTGATAGTCATCGAACAGTTCTGGTTTTTTGTAACCTCACTTTTCGTATGAACAATAGAAATTTAATTGAAAAACTACACTTCTACTGACGCGAATCGCGGAATGATTCACCGTTTATTACGATGAATAATCGACCGAAAATTCACACTTAAAATTTGAGGCTTATCGCAGTAACAGTAAATTGTCATAATTTTCGTACCTTCTCTGTAGATTCATCCGATTTTTTCATCAGCTATAAAAATCGGTATTGCAATCGTTGGGGCTTTCACACATGTGTGAATTCATTCATTCGTAAAATATTTGATACGAGTTTTGCTCCATTGTTAAGAATCTGAGCCCTAAAATGTGACGATGAATGTAATTTGCAGGTCCATTAAAGAAGTGACGAATTTCAATTAACTTTTATCACAACCGCATTTTATTATCAGCCCTCTTTCACAGCATTCACAATTTATTGGCCCGTGTGTTCTCATTTTCTCGATTTTACTGTGTCGTTCGGACCGATAAAACCTCCGTGTATGACGCTGTCTCGGGGAAACACGCTTTGCAGAAAATTTAGCATTCTGTAGGTTGCACGAACGTTAGATGTTGAATTCAAAATTCCAGTGCAACGTCCCGACGGCGCCGGCTTACTGTCGGAATAAAAGCGGAAAGATAGAGAGGCGAGAAGAGAGAAAGATCTGCTCTTCTGCGCTCTCGTTTAATGAAAAAGAGGGAGAAGGAGCATTAGACTCGACGATACAGAGCAAATGAAGACTCGTACGTTTCCTCGTGTTTTGCCAGATTAACCTGAACGAGGCAAAAAATAGCCAACAAAAAAGTTCATTCCATTGAATAGAAACCACATCACCGAAGCAACGTTGTACAGCTGGATTGCGGTCGTTGCACGATTGGCTACAGGGACGATCGTTCCCAACTTGCACATCAAAATACATGTCATTTGCAAAAAGTGGTCAAAAAAATTGCTTCAATCTTCGTAAAGTTTCACTAGAACAAACACAAAAGTATCGATTCTATTGTAGATGAAAACCCCGTTGATGAAACATCTCGAAAGCTCAGCCAAAAAGTTGAACGACTTTTATATGATGCTTCTTCAATTTCAGCTGTAAACGAAAAGTTTAATGTTGAACTTAATATTATCTTGGCACCGTTGGAATAGAGGAAAACTTTTTTATCGTGATATTGACCAACATTTATAAATGCATTTACACGTCGAAAATGTTCAATAATGTTTTAACGTGTAAAAAAACTACGAATATGCATAAAGCAGAACACAAAATTGCAACTTATTAAAATATTTCTTTATTAACGGCCAAATTTTGAATATTTTTTAATCAATTAGAATAAAAATATGTCGACACTGAGGCTTCACCTTTTAGAGATACCATTTCATTTTAATTTCCCACAGAGCGGCTCGTATACCATCTTGACCTCAATATATCGAATTCCTTCCGAGAGTAAAGTGCGGAAAATACGGACTGATACGGTCAGTGCCTGACCTAAGTCCTGGATGGTAATGCGAGTAAAGTGACCGCGAGAGAGTGTTTTGGGAATCAGGTTCTCGCAGTGATTTCGTACATGAGCTACAGCATGGTTAGCTGATCGGCACTCAAAGGCGGAGGATCCCTTGGGAAATGTTTCTAAGATTGCGTACCGATTGTTCACAATTCCGTGAATAATCGATTAATGTTCGGCGCGAATTATTTCGCGACTTTTAGTATAATTTTCCAAAAACTGAGATTATATTTCGATACGTATAATCAGAAATGACAGGAAAATTGGGATTCAGATTTTGTAATTACATCGATCGTGTATACGCGATGATTTTCAAGAAAACAAATAACGGAATAATTGGAAGGGAGAAATCTGAGAAAATCGTAACACATGGTCATTAAAAACGAGTCAATTAGTAGAGCTGAATAAAGCCGACAGAACTTTAATTAGTGGCCTACGAATCAATCAATTTTTTCGTTTGCGTAAGATAACCATTATCTCATCTTTACTGCTGATAGCAAACGAGCATAATGACTTTCGTTTTGTAATCTTGATTCAGTGGCAGCAAGGCAAAAAATGAATGAAAATTCTCAGCAGATTTTCTCGCTAAAGATTGATCGGTCAGCTTGCTAATTAGACGTGGATCATCACTCCCTCGTGTTGGTCCGTCTCTCGCCCTCTCTCTCTCTCTCTCTCTCTCTCTCTCTCTCTCGCCCGAGTCTCCTCATGTTACTATCGCTCTATTCATCAATCACGAATCCCGATTAATTTCAGATGGATGCCATGTCAGTTGGCGATCGAGTCGAACATTTGCAGTTGCGAATACGATGGGATAATCCTAGTGTCCGGAAATTCTCCTGGTACCAATGAGCCTGAACCCTTCAAGAGTGTCCTCTATGCGGCGGCTCAGATCGATTTTGCTCTAGGAACAATTGGTGGACTTATACCCATTAATTTACCGGCTAAGAGACTTATATACAGTCCAACTGGTCCTCTCAACATGGATTTTGATGACGTGCGGAGTTTCGCGGAAGCAGCGTCACGAGGCGTTGATAGGTTGGCATATATTCCTTCCCGGCAATAACAACCTTTTTAATTGAAACATTCGAGATTCGATAATTGAAAAACCTAACATTCACGGTACAGTGGCGTTTTAACTGGAACTTTTCAGATTTGATAATAAAAATACTCCATATTTACAGAGTGCGTATCAATAACTGAATGCTTTCACAATCTGTATACATGGAATAGAAGATTAAAAAAGTCCACAGGTAACCTATTACAGAGTAATTCAGTTTGAACGAGAGTGATAAAAGAAAAAGTCGTGTTCTACCTCCACAATAATTTCCGATCGGATCGTACCCCTGGATTTTACGGGTTGCTCAGCAAGCCCATGAAAACCAGCACTCCGCGGTGCTACCCTTTTCCGTCGTCTCGTTTATTTTTTATCGAGAAAGTGTGGAATAAAAGTTTCAAGGTGGTAATTGTTATTGACCGAGACTAGGGAGCTAAAAAACCTAGAAACGCAGGAACATATACTTTCTTTTCTTAGTGTCCGTTCCTCTCTCTTTCTCCCTCGTTCCTTCTCTCTTTTTCTCTATTTTCCTTCGGTACTTTGCGAAGAATTTCTTGGTCTTCTCTTGTAATCACACGCGACCTATTTCTTTGATATAGTAAGACAGCTGTATGCCTTCCGTCGACAGTGTTGATCGTACGGTCTTAACATAAGAAAAAAAATGAATGCATGGCATGAGAAAAAGCTCGTTTTATGTGATGCGTATACAGAGTGTCATCATCATCAGTCATCAGTAATAAAAAATGAAACATTTGATTCTGGTCGAAATTTCCTAGCCGAGAAAGTCGTTGAACCATTTTTTTGTTCGAGAATCTTTTTACGAATGGGCCAGAAACTTTAGTTGTGCCAATCATTCTCGCACTGCACTGTCATGCGCGATCAACTGACCGAACTTCGACAGAAAGTATTGCATCAGGAATTCATTCGATGAAGGAACGTGCAATAACTCGACTCAGAACATTGTCACATGAATCAAAGTTGTCATGTGCCCATATACGTGAGTTTGGAAGAACATTCACGAGGGCACAAAACGTTTTTCTTCGTCTCTTTCTTTCTTGGAAACAGTGCAGTGTGTTAGTAAAGGTGTGTGCAGTTGCCTAACAGTAAGTACTGAAAGCTCTTCGCTTGACGACTAAAGTGTGATTTCCCAAAAAGCACGTCGAACGAGAGCACGAGAATGAAAAATAGTTGAAGAGGAACTTCAGTACTGAGACCGAAAAAAAGTCGCACGACTGCGAGTCAGAGAATTTTAAGTCGGGAAAATTTTCAACTGCTCTTCGATTCCATTAGCGAGTCCGTTGTGCTCGCTAAATTCCACTTACATACTTTCACCACACACTCATTTTCACTGACGGAAAATGCACCTTAGGACAAACTCCGATGTTTTAGAAGTAATTCCACGAAGAGCGGAAAAGAGGAAAAGTTTGAGGCGCGCAGCCAGGGCCGGAAGGGGGAGGGATCGATATGAAACATGCGAACGGAACGAGATAGAAAGGATTCTAAGAATTCTTGCAATTTTTGTCTCTCGAGCAATTACAAAAAATTTGAGAGACCCTCACCCTTGCTGTCTAGGTCCGTTCTGCAGCTGCTCCGTTGTTCACATTCAACGAATCTGATTTTCATTCTCATTTTTAGTACAAATAGGGGTGAGAATGATTTAATGGAAGCAAAAGGTACACCGTCCGGGGAAAACGACTGAAAAAGCGGGGAAAACGGTGTCTTATAACCACCCTTCGGTAGAGAGTTTTACAGCTCTTTCAAATAACCTTTCGAATAATCGAGTGAAAGAAACCTGTTTAAAAGACTCCAGTTCGGTCAGTTTTTTTACCGTCAAGTTAAATTTAATTTACTAAAACATAGCGTGAAAAGAAAATACTATCGACGTTGATGAAAATTCAAGTTTATTTTCCTCGTTCTGAGCAGCTCTCTGACTTTCTTAACTCTTGACTTTTCCTCCAATTTTCCCGTCCATTCATCCAATTCTTTCTTGTTACAGAGCCTTGAAGGCAGGTGTTCAACGTCCATTGATCGCTCTTATACCTGATGTAAGATTCGAGAACGTTGAGCTGGTTACGTTGCTCGGTGCACTGGACGCCCTTTACGTCGTAAGTGATTTTTCTTCCATTGACATTCGATCTCCAATGGGTGCAGAATTTTTATTCCAAATAACTTCGAAACGTTTAACCACAATGGAACGAGTATAACGATCATGAGAAATCAAATAAAATAGTAATTTTCTTCAAAAGGTTTTTCACATCCTGTGACATATTTGAACAATATTTGTTTATGCAGACCTGCATCACTAATACCATTGCCTTTCAACGAGTAAACAGGATAATTGAGTTATAATTACTGTAAACTGTTCCGAAGGATGCAATTCAATTGAAGTAGGAAACTCCGAAGTAACGAGGATTTATCAGAACGCTCGTTACAATTGGCAACCTGTTACAAACTGCACTCAACTTCTCTCCAGCATTCTCTTTTGTCTCTGGAAATTCTTGACTCTTCACTTATTCTAAGCATCACGTACATTTTCCATTACGGTGTAGTGCTTCTTTATCTAACACATTATGGAATTACTCACTTGCCAAGAGTATTTCATGGCTCGAGGGATCGTGGCTGTGCGTCGTCGAAGTAGGAGGCTAAATACGCCCACGTACATATTCCCTCTCTTTGTCTGTACGTTCCTCAGCCTCTCCCATTCCCTTTTACTTTCTATATACCTATCGCTTTCTCGGGAGTTAAACTTTGCTACTGGAGAACTCTGGACCCCGAGGCTAAGCCTCTGGACTGGAGGTCCAAGTATGAAGGTATAACTATAAAGGCCGTTGAGGGGGGGTAGCGCCGAAATCTCGTTCCCCCTCCTGACGAAAGCTCTTTCCTCTTGCACTGTTACTCTTCGAAGCTCGCTTTCTAGTGTTCCTTGATAGATATAGATAGTATTATACTTACGTCCACATATACATACGCAAGATGAGGGCAACTCAAGAATGGAGAAGGGAGAGAGAGACGAAGAGAGGCGGGAGGATGTAAGACAGTCGAAGAGAAGGGAACGTACAAGAGTTCCTACATATACATGTATGCCAAGATCGGCTTGGTGGCGTCGTTGGGACGGGACTATATAATGGAAGGAGAAGAAATGGGAAACAATCGGGAGCACAAAGGAGAAAGATGGAAAGACATACAGGGAAGAAGACAGGGAGAAGACCCTGCCTGGGGGATAGCCAAGGGTTCACAGCACCAGCGGCTCTCCCTGCTTTTCTCTCTCTCTCTCTCTCTCTTTCCTACCCGGGAGTAACAAATGCCTTGAATTCCTGAATCCTGGTGGCTCCGAGCGACCTAATTAGCAAAATACTCGAGAACCCTCTCGCTGTGAGCGTCCCTGCATCTGCACCATCTTCCATTCCCGCTTCATCTCCATCGCATCTTTCGGCTTTCCATCCCCTCTCTTGCCCTCCCCCGTTTCCTCTCCCCTGAGGAGCCTGCACCAGCCTCACTCACTTCTTTCCGTGAACTGAAAGCCTCGCGGTCCAACGCGCGCGCGAATGCGGCGCGTCGTTTTCCGGAATACCGGAATCCGCCTGTGGAATTTCTCGTCCCGTAATCGGAACCCATGCCAGTATACGAGACTGTGGAAAAGAGAGAGAGAGAGAGTAAAAGGGTCACAGGATGTACCCAAAGCAGGACCGCAAGGCGTCGTCGTGGCGTCGCCGACCACCGTCATCGGCACAAGCATCTATATTCCGTTCTACTTCATCTTTCTCGCACTGGCCGTATCGCTGCTCAGTGACGTGTACAATCACCCGCTGTTTATGGACAGTTTAACGGATGCCAAGAATATCGTATTTTACAATTCTCCGAATCCGCTGCACCCGATCGATCGCACGGAATTTAAAACCTACCAGCTTATAGAATTATTTTTATACATAGCCGTATTTGTGTGGAAAGTATTGCATCCTCTGACAAACCAATTTCACGTGTCGATGTTAGATCACAGCCTCGAGCCGTTCATGGCCATCGATTATGACAATCTGAAAAGTAACGTAGACCCCTGGACAAAGCGTCAGGCTCTGGCACCTTACGAGGGCGCCATAATAGAGCAGAAAACAAAATGGCAACTGATGAATGAGCCAAACACCATCGCTAGCGTGCCTTCGTTCTACGCCGACCCCACCACCGGCGAAATGCAGATGAATCACACGTCCCCCTGTACACCGGCACGTGCCTTCTGAACGCGACGGACAGGACGTGCGTTTGTACGCTGAGCAAAGACAAACGAGCTGGTCACTGTGTTTCACGACTTGCACGGGTATCGCAACGTCGAGTCCAAACTCACCCTCGACACTTACGTCGTGTATTAAGAGATGAAGAAGAGCACCACGGCGCTTACAGTCTGCCAGGACGGTCTTACGTACACAGTGCCGCGTCTAGCCGTCAATATCGACTTGAAGACGCCCGCAAGCGTGTTTTCGCACCTGCTACGCGATCATCCTTTAATAAGGGATAAATTACAGCACTCGGTACTGAGCGAGTCTATCGAAGTGAAGAAACCGTATCAGGTATCGTACGAGTTCGCCGCGGTATCAATTGGTCGTTAGCAGCTCCGCGTCCTGCTTCGTCCTGACCATCCTGGCCGACAATCCCGACATCGCCAAGGAGAAATTGAGAAATTTGTGCTACGTGTGGCAAAGTGTGCGCAACAAGCCCTTTCACGAACGACACATGAATCGGCACATACGATTTTTTTGTTCCTCCCGGCGAGGGTACCACCGACGCGGAGGAGGAGGCCGAACTGGTAAAGCGGTGTCCGCAGCTCAGAGCGCGTCGGCAATCATCGATGTTTCCGCGCCAAAGTTTCACGTGTAGAACGCCATCTCGCGAAACATGGCCAAGAAATTCATACGCTCGGCCGACGATATTCCCGAATACTATCGCGAAGTGCGCACCGACATGAAGGCCTTTGAGAAAAAAAAGACGCGACGGCGGAGGAGGAGGAAAATCTGCTGAACGGCTAGATATGCGACGAGCGCTGGAAAATCATTTGCACCGAGTTCATCATGAGCAACCCGCTGAATTTTCTCGTGGGCACGCTGGATTTTCTGTTCTTGGACGTGCCCGTGGAGGAGCAGTTGAAACAGCATTACGCCGAGGCCGCCGCCGGTCGGTCGCGACGCTTAACCTTGAAAGTCTGCCTCGGCGATTGGAGATTTTTGAAGAATTCGCTGCGCGCACAGGCATACGCGCCAAAACAGTGTCTATTCGAGCTGTGCAATTATGCGGACACCAAAGAGTTTAGAAACACCTTGCAATTCAACATTTGCCGCCACCTGCTGCTCAACATGTGGCAAATCTGGGCGTGGCCATTTGACATTATCATCGACCGACTGACGCTCGTAGTGTTCAACTCGAAAGTGAACAAACACGAGATTTGCAACATGCGAATTCTCCCCGATCCCCTGATGGACCGAGTTTTTCGACGGGCGTTCATGGAATTTGAGACGGCGAGCACAAGCACCAGCACCAGCACTCACGGCGATTGCTACTGCGCCAAATCGCCCGAGGACATTTTCCCTGTATTTTTCAAGCACAATAGAGAAACACCAATTAAATTAGCACAAGTTTTATTTTTGCGTAAAATCATTATTAATAATATTACATTTACTTTTGTTGTGTCCGTGAAGACCGTTGCGAAGGGACGAGTATTTAAGGGGTTTAGGCCAAAAGAGCTGAACTCCAACTCGATACTTTTACAACAAGTTAACAATAAGTTTACTTAAGATGTTACAAATCGAGGTTTTATTGCTTCCAGACCAACCGTTACAATTTCCGTCAAAGACTGTCGGTTTTTGTGTTAATCGATAATTTTATAGATTTGGGATTTTTCCCCTTCTCTTGCGAGTATAGCAATGGTGATATTTCGCCATTGCTGCGTTTGCGCTGGAAGCGCTTCATTTGTTTTAATAACGAGTGCGATGTACGGGAACAACACTTTTCCAAGAGGGCTATATACTTTTCTGTCATCGCTCGTTCCATCTTTACGGCCTCTTCCTTCTCCCGACGCGCCTCCTCAACCCTCTGTAGTTGCAGCCGACGGTCCTTGAACATTTTAATGATCATCAGCGTCATTTTCTCGTTCATGCGAATCAATTCTTCGTGCGTGTACTCGCCCCGCTGCATACTGTAAACATAAACACACACACACACAATTAGCACAATCGCACAATGTATCGATTAGTATGCAATATAAATAAAAAACTTGTATCCTATACTACGCACTTTATGATGATTAATGTGTCTAGAAAGCGCCACGTACGTGTATTGTTGACCGCTCGAGAACGTGTTGCCACAAAAGTACAGCGCTTATATACGAATGTGGTGCCCCACCGCCGCCGCCACGACGGTGGTACGGAACCTATGCCGCACAAGTTCCGTACCACCGCGATGCCTTGGCAACAATGAAACCTGCGTGGCTTCTTCTTCTCTCGATCTGTCCACTCGGAGGTCCGCTCCCTTCTTCTTCTTCTTCTTCTTCTTCTTCTTCTATTTTTGGAGATGGAGAGGGGGTCTCCATCGCCTGGCCTCATGTGTGACTCATTGTCAGATACAACCAAGGTCCGCTCCCGACTGAAAGGATCCCACCACTTTTCAGTATCACCATCTCTTTCACTCCTATTTGTGGCTACGAGTGCGAGCGAGAGGCAAACACTCCAAGGATATAAAAGTAAGTGTCTTCTCGCGCGCATACATCTTCGTCCTTCTTCCCCTTTCTCTTTGTTAAAAATAAAGTACAGCGCTTATATACGAATGTGGTGCCCCACCGCCGCCGCCACGACGGTGGTACGGAACCTATGCCGCACAAGTTCCGTACCACCGCGATGCCTTGGCAACAATGAAACCCGCGTGGCTTCTTCTTCTCTCGATCTGTCCACTCGGAGGTCCGCTCCCTTCTTCTTCTTCTTCTTCTTCTTCTATTTTTGGAGATGGAGAGGGGGTCTCCATCGCCTGGCCTCATGTGTGACTCATTGTCAGATACAACCAAGGTCCGCTCCCGACTGAAAGGATCCCACCACTTTTCAGTATCACCATCTCTTTCACTCCTATTTGTGGCTACGAGTGCGAGCGAGAGGCAAACACTCCAAGGATATAAAAGTAAGTGTCTTCTCGCGCGCATACATCTTCGTCCTTCTTCCCCTTTCTCTTTGTGTATATACTATCTATGCGTAGCTACATGTAACCTTTTTCCTTTTCTTTTGCTTCTTCTTCTTCTTCTTCTTCTTCTTCTTCTTCTTCTTCTTTCGCACATTATCTTCACTGCACTTTGTCACCCGCCGCGCGATGCCGTTTTCTGATGTAGCGAACAAAAATTACGAGCGAACCCGAGGAACTTTTCAACAACCGCTCAAACTTTGGCTTGAAAAACTCGGACTAACGAGCGCTTTCGAGTTATCCAAAAAAGGGGCCGCCTGAACAATGAGAAAACAGGCATTACTAATTGTTCCATGCTCGAATGCTCGTTCTTCATTGTTAGAATGATCTTGTACGGTAGCTAGCCTTTATCAGTGAAGTAGTTATCGTCTGAAGTAAAAATTAAAAAAAAAAAAACATTTTTTATTACAATAGAACGGTAATTGATGAATAAGTTCTAGTAATAGAGTGGTTTGGCTATTTACAGATTCATGCGAAAGTTTTTTCTTGGAACTGTTTTTTCTTCAAACTCTGATGTGAATCGAAATTTCGAATCCCCCTCCGTTTGATTGGCTCGATGATTCGGGGCTGTGAATATATTTGGGTGAAAGAATCGAGAAAGGCCACGACAGTTTTCAATGATAAATACGCTGTAGAGTGACCAGTGGGAATATAAAAAATACGGAGGTCGATTTGGTGTCGGTTTGATAGGAAATACTCGAGAATTTGCTAATCACCGGAATTTGACGGTCGACTGTCTCGTTTTCGTGAAATCGTGCTCCTTATTGGGTGTAGACCCACGTTAGCTGTCATGTCGGTCTTTTTCGGAACTTGATTTCGCTAACACGAATATTTATCATTTTTTTCCATCAATAAAGTCGGAAAAGAGGTTTGACAGTTCAATATTCGTTGCTCGATTGTCGCGATGATCCGCAGCCGATTCCCTCGAAATCTAGTTTGCAGCTGATCGATTTTTAGTCATGATATTAATTGCTTCAGAATATGAATCGATTTACGTATTTACAGCCACTGGGTGTTCGTGAGATCGGCCCTGATCGATGTTACAAGGCCTGCCGATTAGGTGTGTGGACTTCAGGCTGTCCCAAAAAGATTCAGGGAGTTGTGAAATTGGCTTCAGCCCTCGAAAGTGGACGGTACGTTGCTCGAGACATTGGTGAGTAAAAATATGTGCATGGCCCGCGGTCCATGACTTATGTACGATTTATCCGTGATCAATCTTCTATTTGAAAGTCTATCGAATGAGTGGTTTTTGTTTGTTATTGTTAGCCCCTTAATTTTTTTGGGACGCAAGAGGGTCATAACGCTTTTCCTTCAACTTTCGATTTCCCCCGAAACTCTCTTCGACTTTTTCCCTTTTCCTTCCTTCAGTCTCTGTCGAGAAGCAGGCTCTTGTCTTCTATCTTAGTGAACTTGTACCCCAAGCTGGTACGATCACGCTCAGCACGGGCTTGCCCGGTGTTTTCTCAACAAAGTTTTCCACTGCCTCGCTTCGCTATTGCGTCGAGAACGGTAAAAAAAAAACGCCGCTGATGGGCAGGGGATTAAGAAGGGGAAGGGTGCGAGTGGAATAAAAAGGGAGAAAATGGAAGCCCCGAAGAGAAGAGAGAATTCTGAACGAACGGACTTTCCTCATCGAGGACTTCGTGTCATGAAAGACGAGAAATCGCCTGAAGCCTTCGTGAATACGTTCCTTTCCTTCCTCCTTCGCTCATTTCATCCTCCCTATCCCATCACGTCGAAACATCCGGCGATTTCCAAGAAAATAAAAGTCTCTTATTTCCTTTCTTTTCACTCTTTGTTCTGATTGAGAATAAAACTGTGTCAGTACAGCTGTGCATTGACCTGCCTGATTTTTTAACCGTTAATTTTTTCATCTTCATCCCAACTCGCATCAGCCTTTCCAGCGGTCAATTTATCTCGAAAGGCTTTTCTCCAACCCCGCGTATTTTCTTAGTTTGATTATTTTTTCCTGATCCATTGATCCCTGCTTTGTGCTGCCAGCTCCATTGATTGAAGTGCATGCTTTGAAACATTCTTCCCGAGCTTATATGAAATAATCTCTTTTCACAACTCATCGGATTTTTAAAGGTGGTGCGGATCCTGAGCGGATGACACCCTCCAGAGTCGAAGAGTACGTTGCCGAATTATTTTGCGGCTCAAGTGTCAGTGTACAAGTTGTCTGTGACCCCGACACTCTGCACCAGGAATATCCTTTATTCGCATCAGTGAATCGGGCCGCATCTGTTATTCCCCGCCACGCAGGAAGAATTATCTTTTTGACTTATGAGCCCCCGAACGCAGCATGTGCACTCGAGACACTGATGTTCGTTGGGAAAGGCGTTACCTACGATACCGGCGGTGTTGACATCAAATACGGCGGTACCATGGTAGGAATGTCAAGGGACAAGTGTGGCGCTGCTGCTTGCGCTGGATTTATGCAGGTATTAAAAACACATTTAAACCTCGTGTCGAAAATAAAAAACCAGTTCAACGCACAGCTCAAATCTCTTGGGTTCTTAAACCTAATTGAATTCCCGAGGCTTCCCAGACACAGAGAATAAATATTTAAAACACCACAAGCCACATTTTCAACTTGAGGAAATATTATGGCGATAAAATTCGTCCTATGAGAATTCATTTTGCAATGAGCGAATGTACTGCATTGAAGTTATTAAAAATTGAGTGTTGGGAGACATCAATTATTGAAGCATTAAATTATGCAGTTTTCATTAAAAATTCATTTCCCCGATGAAACTGTTATCGAATTGACGACAAAATTAATCACAATACCTTCTTTTTTGTCATTTCTTGGAGATTTTTTTTCTTTTTTCTTAATGGTACCAAGGGACGCAAAAAACACCATCGATTCACCCGAACGTTTTTATAGCTATGACCCGAGGGAATGAATTTTGAATATAAACACCTCGGACATGTTCACGTAGCATGCTCAGAGGGATTTAATGAAACAGCTTTCGTTAAATATTTAACACTGGCGGACCGACATTTCCAGATCAAATAACAATAAAATCCAAATGTAAATGACATTTCAATGAAAAATGGATTAATAAATATCGAATAACCTTTAACATTTTACAGCGTTTTCCATACTGTGCCAATTTCGTATGACAAATTTAAGTTTTTATTGGAAAAGTATTTTATATTCTGATAATTTTTATTCTATGCTTTGAAAATGAATAGCGAAAAGAAATAACCAAAATATTCATTGGCAACTTTCTATCAGATTGTTAATCTCCTTCGACCTGAGACCGTTAAGGTCGTGGCTGCACTTTGCGTCGTGAGGAACAGCGTTGGAGCAAATTCTTATGTTTCTGATGAAGTTATAACTGCGAAATCAGGTAAAAGAATTCGCATCGTAAATACCGATGCCGAGGGCCGATTGGCAATGGCCGATGCACTTTACCACATGAAGGAAATGGCTATACGCTCAGTAAATCCACACATATTCACGATCGCAACACTTACTGAATCTGCAATTCAGACCGCAGGATATGGATATTCGGTTAGTACTTGTAATGTTAGAAAATCACAATTCCAGTTGATTTTTCTGGCTCCAGAGAAAATTATCGATCAGCAAAAATTGTAAAAAATTATTCGTTGATGTTGTGCCAGTTATCAGCAAACAATGATAACAATTGAGCTTTTTGAAGTAAAACTTCTATAGGCGCGCTGGGCTTGGGGGGTAAACTGGTGAAAATCTTGTTACGGAAGTGTGTAACGGAAGTGCTACGAAAAGTGTGAATGCGCATGCGCATGTACATTTTCGTTCTTTCTCACGCTCATTGCCATGGGCTCGTGTGATTGGGCGAAGCGAACGATAATTGAGAGAGAGATATACGTTGGTAGAGATAGAAATACCTAATACACAGTGTAGGCCCATCGTCCCCACTCTTACATTTAGTCTTGAGCCCTGACTTGGAAGTATTGTATGAGCAAGAGAGAGAGAGAGAGAGAGAGTGATGCGCACGCACATTTTCTTTCTCTCTTTTTCTCACTGCCAGTTCATGAAATATATACATCTCAGTAAAGCGTATGTGAGTTTTGAGTTCAGTAGCTTTAAACGAACGATATGAAAAAAGCCAAGCACGAAACAATAAAAATAAGTGATTTTATAAAAATTTTTAAATTACAATAATTGTAACACTGTTTTACTAGAGAAAGTAGTCCTCTACGAAAAACCACAAGAATTTCTTGTTTTTTATATACATATTCAAGTACACAGCTACTGAATATAATGTTATATGTCGAGATTTTTGAATTTCAACCCATAAATGACGTGAAGGCTGTTGCTGCAGTACGGCACACACCGATAATTCGATCATGACGTATCATTCAACTTGATTTTTGAAGAATCTCAAAATAAAATAGCACGGTTTCTTTGTAAAAAAAAGTCTGAACTTTACGAAAAAAATATTCTAAAATATTTTAAAAATGGTACATTAGGAGAAAAAGCAATTTTAAAGTTATAATTGCTTTTTCAGGATTTATTTGATCCCCGAAAATATTTAAAATATTTTTATCGAAAAGCTGAGGTTTTTTCACATAAAAATGACTACGTTTAGTGTTCCGAAAAATAGTTCAGGGCTTCGATATTTTCAAAACGAGAAGTTAACAATTGTAAATTTTCAAACCTTTATAACTTAGAAACGGCTAGACAAAAAAAATCATGAAAGCTCACAGTGACACGTACTTTTGAAAAGCAATGGCTATTTAGCATAATTCAGATCCTCCAGCACAAATTAATTCCATAATTGGTGGAATGACCCATACATCTGTACGTTGCGAAAAAGTTTTACTTCAGTTGTGTGGTCTAAAGCACACTCACTTTTTTTGTTACATTTCTAATTTTCAACATTTTTCAAAATCCATACACTAGAAAATGAATGAATGAACGAATAAACGAAGATTAAATAGAATTGCATAGGTTTGATGAAAAACTGACTTGAATTATATTTTTCCCACGTTCCTATACACCTCGACGCGTGTAAAACAGATTCAGCAGAATTAATGGAAAATCTTGGTGAATTTTTGACAGCAGTGATGGAGAAGAAAATATTCCATAAATGAAAAACGACAGGAGCTCTTGCACGGAACTTTTTACACCCTACTTTCCGCATTGCAAAGAGTCAACACTTACATTTTTCTTCACCGCATATGCAAAGTCCATCGTAGATATTCAAATCACTTTTCCGTGCCACTCTACTTTTCCCTTTCTCTCTCTTTCTACTTCACTCGCTTCTTCTATCTCGCTAACGTTCCCCGCGTATATATTTGCATCGCAAGCTCATTTTTCTCTCCATCGCTAATTCGAAGTCCATCTATATTTAAATTTTTTACGACGTACAACCTCCTGCGTGTACGAAATACTGGCAGCGAAAAATTTGCACGCATTACCGCTTGCATCACAATGTTTATGCAGATCGTAGGAAGTCTAGATGATTATTAATACGCGTAAGGAGCGAAATACTGTCGTGCTTTTCGGACTTGTAAATTTTGTCGAAAATTTAACAGCGTGTAATTCAACAGAATTGTTCGAAAAACCATTTTCATTTGCTTGTAATATTTTCAACATAATTACATAATTTAATAATGAAAAAAAATTGCCCACGGCTTCCTCCGTTTGCTGAACAATTTCTTGATCAAACCGATGAAACTATTTGCTGTTCTTAATTATAATTTTTTGTGCCTAACACTGAGAAACACTAAAGATGTTTTATTCAGTGTTCTCTCGCGGGAAAACTTGTTAGAGTTATCCAACGGAAAAAGCCGTTACATTTTTCGTAATTTTTCTCTCGTCTCACCGGAACAAAAAGCTCTGCGCTACGCCCAACTCGGAGTAATAGGTTGTCGGAGCTGGGATTTCTTTTGTTTTTTCTTCCCCCCCCCCCTCCCCCCCCCCCCCTTCCATCTCTCCAACTTATCTTCACTGGTTAGCGCATAGAATTCATTACCAACGCGATATAAAAGAAGCCTCAATCTCTCACAGCAAAACTTGCAAACCACGCAAACTGCCAGATTTTCTAGCCTCAACCCGAATGAACGAAAGAATCTTTGAGACTCACCCCGCCCTCTTCCAACTCACTCTTCATTCGTCAATGGGAAGGTGAACGATAATTTATCAAGTCCTCCTCAATTAACCCTGCTTTTTCAGAGTTTCGGAGACTATATATAATTACATACGCGATCTCTTTCAATCCTGACGCAATCACACCATCGACTGGCACTCCTGCTTTATACTCGCAAATTATATAAATGCGTATTAGACATTCCACGTTAAATTTTCATTCCAAAACTCCAATCATTTCTCATTTGCACTGGATTGTTATATAATTTTCCATGAGGGAATACGGTAAAAACATTTTACTTTTTTTCTCATTCGAACACTTCTATGGCTTTGGCAGTCCTGGCTGGAGTTTTGAGTTCGCTCTTCTGTACTCCTGCGTGAGTTCACACTTCGATAATTCGAAAGCTATGGATTTTATGACCGGAAGGACTCATAGCTTTTCTTCGCATATCAAATTTTTTTCCATTTAAATGCTAAACAATGGAAATACAAGTTTAAAAGCACATTTTGAAGGGAAAAGTTTAATTTCATCTTTATACAGCACACAGTCTCGTCATTATTTAAACTTTGCTCGATTATACTTAAAAAAGGGAAGCGATGTCAAAAAACTGCTCGGACTTTGGTGAGCAAGAGTGAAATTTTTGGCTTTTAATCAATATTCACGTTGGTTATTTACATCGAAATTCGGCCAGTCGAGTCGTCGGATTTGAAATTTAGCGAGACATTGAAACCACTCGGCGTTGTCTTCAGTTTTTTTTTGTCACCCAGACATAAGTTTCGATGAATTTCAAATTACGAGCTCAATTTTTCTACCAATTGGGTTTTAGATCGTCATGGATAACGCAGTAGCGAGGCTTTCGAGTAACGCCGAAAGGCTTCGAGCATCTGGGGGAACCATGGGCGATCCCTTTGAGATATCGACACTTCGACGAGAGGATTTCAAATCACACGAGGGCAAGGCCGAGGGTGACGATGTCGTACAAGCACCCAATGAGGCCAGTACGAAAATCAACCGAGGACATCAAGGTCCGGCTGCCTTTCTCATCAAAGCATCCGGCCTTGACAAGGTACATAGAAAATTGAACTCAATATATTTTCTTTTCGCCATGTTTTTCAACGCATCTCACCGAAGAAATAAATTCGCCATGGCGTCGATTGCTATCGGACGTAACAAGGTCACTCAAACTATCAACGGACTGTTATTTTAAATAACGATGGTAAATCCAGACAAAATATTGAGCTTAGAGTAAAGTAAAGCAAGTTGGATTGAAGCAACCTTCAAAAAGTCCGAAATAGCTCGCTTCGTTTCCTCAGCACTTTTCTTCTGGATCATTCTGCCTGGCAGTATTCTTCCATTTTTCGTTATCCGCCAGATGCTCAAAAAACTCACTCAAATGAGCTTTTTATGTCGAGCTTCCCAATATCACTATCAACTCTTTTTACCGAAGAATTTTTCGGAAATGCTCATCAGACCCAAATAGTTTTTCTCACTGTTTTTCTCACTCCTCCGTCGCTGAAACTTCCGATACTTTTGAACGATACAGCTCAGCATTGAGTTTCCAACGACCGCTCACCAATTACGTCACGTTATATTTGAAAAATGATGAATCACGTTATACCACAACAGCACGGTGCATGCAGTTGTCTACCCCTCAAATACACCAACATCGATATCGCTGGTCACATGGCTCATCGTGATGAGATACGTTACAGTGGAAATCCTGTTCTCGCGTTGGCCTACTGCTATCTAATACAAGGCAAATGTTTGACCATTCGTAATGAAATGCCTTGCGATATGCAATACGTTAGTGAAGTCGACTGCAAAACCGTCAACATGCCACCGAGCCAACCTATAGCTTCGGCGTGTCGTACGAATTCTGCTCCGATGACATGTCCAGATTCTAATCATCAGGCAACCGGTGGATCGGGCGCCTGCCAAGAACAGGTGATGATAGTCGAACCAGCGTGTCAACCGAACGCTGCCAACAAAAGAAACGGCTTGAACACCGCTGCGTAAATAACTCTATAGAAAAGGGATCTCTTTCTAGATGGTTAGAAAGAATTGTTCAAATGTTCAGAACAATATGATCAAACGTCAATAAAAGGAAGTTTTAAGAAGTTCATGATAAAATTCGGTATCGTTATTCGTGTGCTGATGATAAGCCGGATTCTACCGAAGGTGAAGGACTAGAATTTTACTTTTACGTAACGGTGGAAGTGAAGACAATATAAATTTTAAAGATTCTGCGATGTAAATTTGTTACTATTGTAAATCTTTAATCGAGTTCCATAACAGGATACAATTTCTCGGCCTTTAAAAGTTTTCATCCTCACCGAATATCGGTAAACTAGAACTCTCCATTTGTCATAACACTTTGTTTGGATAATAATATTCCAAGAAGAATCAAAACACTTGACTGAGGTTCGACTCAATATTCGGGTTTTTCCGTAGATTGTACAATCGACGCTGAATCGACGATTGGATTCACAAAAATTTTCCAATTTTGACATTTCATCGACGTAACTTCGTCCGTTCCCATTTATCAAGATTTTTCCCTCCATTCTGTAATATCAATATTATAAACAGCGATAGAAAATCGTGATAAAATTCAAATCCAATTTCATCATTAATTCATCCACCAATTCCGATTCAGTTTGATTACGGAATCTTATCGAAGTGCTACTTCAGGGATGCTCACCCGGATCCTCACGATGGTAGTTCGAAAAGTGTATTTATCTTCGGGCCGATACCTTTTTTACCAACGGTTACCGAAGGATCAAGCTCGGTGGCAGAGAGTAATTTCATCACTGACATGTGATAATGTTCAACTCCGTTGGATCCTCTCCAAAAAATGTAGATATCTACAAACCTACGCTTACCAACCGTCGGTAACAAAATAAAAAATGGATACTTTACAATTGCAGTCTCCCAAACGAAATAGTTAAATTATGATTTTCCTACCAGTCTTTATTGAAAAAATAGTACTTTACAAGCAAAATTATTTAAAATTAGTCGATCACATGGTCGACCGATTGAATAATTATGCGGCTATGGTCGCTCCATCGCAACGGTCTGTCAAACATTAAAACTCACTATTTGGTCGAGACTAGTTCAAACTAACAGGGTGTTTGGAACATAATATTCCCTAATCATCCCGATTTGCTACACAGCAATCACAAACAGGATATGCCATTGTATAGTAATAACGTTAAGGCAGAAACGAGCGAGACTCAAAGGGGCGAAGAGAAGGCGTAATGACTATGACCGACTAGCATACAGACAGCACACAGTTTCTTTGATGAACTTCGACATATATATATATAAATATGTGTACACTCGGTAGACATCTAAATATAGATTTCAGCTCTCTCTTCGCAACTTGCATCTCTCGTTGCAGTCTTCTCTCGCTCACGTTAATAAATCATTGGCTGTTAGTTACACCGGAGCACAATTTTACTGCTCTTAGTACACAATGTATACAATTTTATTGTTTTTCGGATCGGAGATAAACATATCGCTCCACGCCATTGTGAACACTGGCACTTATTGCAGAATATATATCGAACGTTGCGAATGAACGAGTCACTTATTCGGTTTGAAAACATTTTATCAATTGGAGATATTTCTATAAAAATAAAAGTTCAAAACGAAAGGACAAAGATCAAATACTCGAATTTTGCCGGAGTTTTTTTTTATAACCTGGCAATACTTGTGCTGCGACGTTTTGCGGTAACATTTCTTCAGTGTTGGGAGTTTTTTTACTTGTAACGAGTCGACACGCCCGGAAACCCTTCGCGTCGATTCTCCTTGTTATTTTTTCTATTTTCTGAGGTACTGATTGTCAAGTACAACTATTTGTTTATCACTCTTGCAACACAAAGATAAAGAGGAAAGAAGGTTATTTCTGTAGCCATTCTCACGTGTCAACATTTTTTTACAACCCTTAAATCTTCTCCCTCTTCGAAATAACTTCCACGAACACACCATGAAAGATAAAAAAAAAAATGAAAAAACTAAAAGACAAACGTCATAGGAGGATCGAAGAAAAAAGGAAATATCTTGAAGGTAACTCGCTGTCTGACTAGCTCCCATACAGGAAAAAAACGGTCTTAACTACGTGCTCAATGGCAAGAAACGGACGTGAAATATGGTAAATGGATGAGTGGAAAAAGAGGAAACATTCTCACGATACCGAACGGGTATTGAAGCGATGCAATCAACAATCGACAATCTAATTCCGCTCTTGATTTTTCGTGAGCTGTGAACCAGCAGACAACGAAGCACAAGCAACGATCGTGGAATAATTCGAGCACGAGAACCGAAAGATTTTATCAAAAAAAACTTTCTCAACCTTATATTAAGCCCCCGCGGTAATGTCTTTTGAGGATATGGCGAGGAAGAAAAGTCAGAAAAGCAGGTAGGAGCCGGTGAAGAAAAAGGAAGAAACCCGAGACGGCAGAAGTGGCCTCGAGGGATGTGTGAAGAAGAGTTAACAACGAGAGAGAGAGTCGAAGCAATAATCGCAACATGAATATATATACGAAGAAGGAAGCAGCCTAGAGAACGAGCTGAATATGAGAAGGATGAAGGAAAGGGAGAGGTCGAAGGAGTCGAGGGGCACCTCGCTGTCTCGCACGGGGCCCTGCTTCTTAGAAAAATGCTCTTGTAATATAACCTATGGATATAGGAGCGAGGGAAAGGGAGAGAGGGAGATTAAAGAAAATGAGCGAATAGCGCGCGGGATGACTTGAAAGAAAATAGAGAATGTAAAAAGAGGTCTGCAGCGTGATAAGGAGAGGCTACGAAAGAGTCATACGAACCAGTAGCCAAGAAGAATAAGAAGCGAGAGAAGCAAGAAGCTGTGAAGGAATCGTCGGTCAGGGCGCGGGCGCCGGGGGACCCGTACAAGAAGAGGAAGAAGAAGAAGAAGAAGAAGGAGTAGAAAAGAAGAGATGGAGGAGGTAGGTAGGGGACAGTGTGGCGGGTTCGATGGCCGGCTGGTGGCCCAGTGACCGGGACCGGTTCCCTCCGCGGTTCCTCCTTCCGCCTTCCTTGCAAACGCACAACTGCATCATCTCTCGCACTTCTCTACTCCCTCCTCGGCCACACAAGCTCCTCGGCTCACTCCTTCTTTCGTGCGTTTCTTGACTCGTTTTGCCCTTCTCTTTTTCTCTCTTTCTTTGTCGCACTGCAGACATCCTTCATCAGCCTTTTTCTCACTTCTCTCTCTCTCTCGCTTCATCTTTCTCTTTTTCTTTCACTCCTTCTCTCTCAATATTTTTCTCTCTTCATCGTTTCAGCGCACAGGAAACCCGGCAGAGATTCAACTGCAACATTAAAATATACATGTATATATCTATATGGGCACGATGAGACTCGGACACAAATATATCCTTACAAGTACATGGACGAATAAATAAACACACCCACGGAATTTAACGCCGGTGTAACACCGCACGTAAGACCGTCACGCGATTATGAATTTATACGCGAAGTAGATGCACACTTGGATGAAAAGCAGTAGCAGCGATCTCGAAGAGAAAAAGAGAGAGAGAGAGGGAGAGAAAAAAACACACGCGAGAGACACGAAGAAAAGAACACTCCAATTATCGTCGCTCAATTACTTTTACTGTCATGCACCTTTTATCTTTATAACTTTTTCTGCATTCTTCATCTCATTTATTCTCATCCCAATCGGACAGTTTTTGTCAAATATCTTATCGCATTTCTTCTCTTGCTTTGGAATATGCGAGTGAACGAAACACACATTTTGTTCTCCTTGTTATCACTATTAATTACGATTCCACGACCACTCCTGCTTATCTTCGTCGTGGATTTACTGCATTTCCTAAATTATTATCCCTAGTTAAACTTTTCTCGTTCCCTTGATGCATCTGTCCTTCTTCCACCGTAAGAGTTATCTTCCGCGAGACTCCTTCGAGAGGTCACGCTGTTGTGCATCCCCTCGCTCCGCTTCCAAGACTCACGTATTTCTTCTGGTCTCTTGTGGTTCGGCATCTTTCTTCTTCAAGCTCTTCGCAACCGTCTTCATCTCTCTCTCTCTCTTTCCCCCTTCCTCACGGACTTGTGACGTCTTTTGCAGCAAGCCCAGCGATCGAGCAGGACTGGAATACCGGAAGAATCATTCAGCCATCTGATAAAAATCATCAACTTGAAGTAGGCATTCTTATTTGGTTAACACCGAGGAATGACAATGCGTGGACATGCCAATTGTGCATCGATCCTAGAAGCAATAAATGCCTTGTCACAGAACTGCATTTTTTGACTGGTCCATCAGTATCGTTCCAACCATTTATGGATACAAACGCGGCCCAATTTTTTCTCCGATGTTCTAGAACCGCACTCTGTTCATTTTAGGCAAATCAAACTCCAATAGAATCCCTCATGGAAGTTCGTTTGTCCTGAACAAAGTAAAACATTCTGATTTTGTGTTGGTCGCACGTTTTAATGCCGGATCAACATTTTCCTTTGAAGCAATCTTAAAATCTCCACACATGCAAACGTCATATAAGGCGTCATGATTGTACGACGAGTTCAACGGGAATGGAAAATTGGAAAAAATGAGTTACGAAAGATGCAAGATTTCTGTCAATGAACGGACACAGTTGTGGTGTATGCACACGAAACCAGAGGGAAGATCATGAGTGAGGATGGTATAGATGAAGAGGCAGAGGCAAGAGAGTCAAGGGCCTGAAAGGAAAAGTAGTCTCTCTATGCGACCGGAGTGGCACGAGGGGGTTAGTGGGAGAGAGGAAAGGAAGTGAAAGTCCAAGGCGGTTGCGTCTCGAGCTGCATCCGAGATTTCGTGCCTTCTTCTTCCGTTCCTTCTATCGCTATATCCTTCGTTGGAGCTCATCGTCTTTATACACGGAATACACACACACACACACACACACTCACACACACACATCTTAATATATAGATACTTATACGTGTATATAGAAATATACACGCACCGCTTGAGTAAATGAGAGCTTAACGCAATCTCCTCTCCCAACCGATTACGAAACAGACGCACGTGCGTTCAGTCGTTTAATTTTTTTTCCCTAACACGCTTCACTTCTATTCACAAGCTCAGGTCGGCATGAAACGGTGGAAATGACATTTGAAATCTCCTACGGTTCTTCCAAGTGAACCAGAGGAAATGGGCGCTTTATTTTTTGGATGGAAAATAATTGATGAGTTATTGCAAATCCGATGGGTCGTGTCGGCTCGAATAACGAATGCCAGGAGTGCATTGTTTGAAATGTATTCGAAGATCTTGGAAAATGAGCAAGTTCAACCCGTTTTTTTTTCTCTTACGAAAGCCACAAATGAATACGTTTCGTATAGAAACGAAAGTCAATGACTCTTCGATGCGAGCCACGAAACTTAGAGGCCACAAATAGAAATAAGATTTCCAGTAGAAAAGTGATAGAACAAAGAGTACGCGTGTGCGTGTATCCCGTGATTGAACGTACGAGATCGCTAACTGGTCCATAAGGATTCAAGAGATCCGTTAGACCAGCGGGACAAGCTGCGGTGATGTTGAGAAGGGAGAGACGGTGAATGAGAAAGAAATTGGTGAAAAAAAAGAAGAGAATAGGAGAAAGAGATCGCTGGACGTGGGAGAGTCGTGACGAATAAAAAAAAAGCGTAAAGAAAAAAATGGGCCGCTTTTCGGAGCAGGGTTGCTGATTCTTTTGGTGCAAATAAAGGAGAAAAAAATGATGATGAGGAAAGAAGATAGAGAGAAGGAGCATCGTGTGGCAAACACACCGCGAGAGAACGCAAAGGATATAACGGTTCCGAAGCATCGGCTGAGTCGCGGTATAATTTCGGTCGAACAGCCCCCTGGTTCTCCTCAAACCCCGCCACCCGCGCATACATATACACCACGGCGAAGCTCTTTTCCTCTTTCTTTCTCGCTCACCCCAATGCTCTTGGCTCCTTTCTCCTTCATTTTCTCTTTCTTCTCTCTCTCCCACACAACTTTTCTTTTTATTCGCATCTTCTCATCGCGGCTCCTATAACGCACCGATGCAACCAGTCAAAGTATGTGTGTGTGTGTGTGTGTCCGTTTATGTGTGGGAGAGGGACAGAGAGAAGGAGAAAGGGACAGAGCTCCTCATGGAGGCTTCGCAAACGCCATGGAACGCGCTGCTTCACCGCGAATTCGATCTCTCTCACTTCTCTTTATCATATTCTTATTATTCCATCGTCCACTTCCATACATATGTTTATTCTCTTTTCGTCTTCTCTTTCTTCATCATCTCCGTTTACGTTATCTCTCTTTTTCGTGAGAGATACGATCCCTTCCGGCTGGCTATGCGCTTATCCCCAAATCCTCGGGATCGGAGATCACCATTTTTCATCTGCTTTATTGTCACCATACTTGAATTGAGCACGACTATTCACATACTCGTAATTGTGAATAACTATTACGGCAAAGCAATGACAATGAAGATTTGACAATTTTTGTTGTTTTTTTTTTTTGCAATTGAATTGATACGTCGCCAGCAATTGCTGCTTCCAATGAGTAGTCAGGGAAGCTCGAAGGTGCGCGTCAATTCGATAAAAGATGACGCGCACGTTGCCTCATCGAAACGTGCACGAAAGATTGGACGGCTTGGTCGACCCATAATTTATTCAGCATCCCATGCCCTCTGACCAAACAAGAATGAAGCTCGATTGCAATCTTCCATAAAGAGGATCGACGACACTTCGTAAAACCAATGAACCTGAAAGAATAATGTGAGATGCCATTGACAGGTTGAGTGATTACGAATTTGAGACAAGGACGTGCCATTAGCAAATTGTCGGAGCACAACAAAATGGCCATAAACATATATGCGATATAGTGAAGTGAGTTAACGCGAGCAGGACGATACATATCTTAGTTTCTTTCTCTCTCGATCCTCTTGGAAAGAGTAGTGTACACAGAATGTAAAGAGAGAGAGAGAGAGAGAGAGAGAGGGAGAAAGAGAGAAAAAATATGCGAGTGGCTCGCCTGGACTCGGACGCGCGATCTCTCGTTCACTCGCTCGCATTCGCATTAGCTCGAAGTTTTCTCTGTGGGCCCCAGCATACTCCAGGAGAGCCCCCAAGACTCCTGTCTTTTATCTCTCCCTCTCTCTCTCTCTTTCTCTCGCTCTTTTTCGCAAAGAGGCCCTCAGTATATATGTACATATATATGTGTAGTACATATAGATACAAGAATCGTCGACAACGACGACGAAGAGTGAGAGAGCTCGCGCGAGTTCTCTGCGCAAAGTAAAGAGGAGCTCTCCGTCAGGTCGTTGGCCGCAACTCGCCGTGACCCAGTGCGAGCGCTTAGGACATTGACTCTGCCATCGCCATCGCTATCCGCGATACCGACTTCCCTCCCCCTCCTGCCGACTCACTTCTTCTCTCTTTCTCTTCATTCTCAATTCTTCTCCTCTCTTTCTTTTATCACGACTACCGCCCTCTTTCTCTCTCCCTCCAACGTCCCTTTTTCTCGCTCTCTTCTTGCTCGCTATCTTCTTTTCTCGCTCTCTATCTCTCTCTTTCTCTCCGTCTCGCTCTCACTCTTCAGGCTTTCCTGAACTCGCGCTCGTCGCTGATACTTCTGCTATACTCACTATATAATCGAGAACTCCGCGCTCTCTTCCTTCCCCCTCCCGCCCTTTTTTCAACTCGCCCGAGTGTTTGGCTCTTTTCTTTCTTTTGCACTTTTTCTTCGTTTTGGTAAACTTATTTTTTTGATTTTTCGACAACTTTTAGCCTCGAATTCGAGAGAACAGTCTTTAGCTGTATTGTATATTAGGTATTCTCTTTCGCTCGTGAGGAATCTCTTCGTTTATTTTTTTCTTCCTTTTGCTGGCTCCTCCTCCCTGCAGGGGCTCCACTCTGCGAACTTGGAGCTGCGAATTTAGGTGCCTTGGATCGGGTTTCTCTGAGTTGCTAACAAGATCGGTGGATCGGGGTCTTGCCTAAAATTAGACTTGCCACGTCACTCGATCGCCACATTTTATTTTTATATTCAATCGCCCGAGGGATCGAATTTTCGTGCTATAATATTATTCGTAAATTATGAGGTTTTTGCACCACCACCGTACCGATTATTTCATTCATTCTATAGCAACAACTTTCGTTCGTTAGTGTTTTTACTACGTTAAGTTTACTCGAGTGCAGCCTCGTGTCCCGTGCGGAACGCACTGAGAAAGGGAACTTGTTGATTCGACAAAGTTTTCTCTTGAATCAGCAGCAAATCGTGGTGGACAATTTCAATTCCTTGATTCACCGAAACTTTTGTTATTCGAACAATTTTTTTTTTTTTTTCGTGGCGAGGACCAATACTTATTGGGACTTCAATTCGTGGTCTTAAAATCGATTCATGCATAGTCTCATGTTAAAATCATTGGACCCACTGAAATTATATACTGAAACAATTAAATGTAAGAGCATGTTTTGTATTAACTTGCACAACGTTTGTACCGAGGTGAGTATTCGTTTCCTGATAACAGTTAAATGAGTGAAAAACGAGTTTCATTGTTCCTATTTTATTCAGATTATCGAGCAGAGACCCGATTCTCAATTACCAAATTGATGTACTTTTCTTACAGCTCATTAGCGAGATTTAAAACCGTACACCGGACGTTGTTACGTCGAAATACGAATAAATATCTTTCATGGTATTTTCCGCCTACTCAATTTGTCCGTAGCGTTTCGAAGGACCTCAATAAATTTGCGCTATCGAATATACGAGAAGAAGTCATTTCCACGAGAAATTTGTTTTTTTTTTTTTTTTTTTTTTTTCGGCGTGTCATTTGTTCGAGGAATAATGCTGCAAGTATACGAGATCACCGGATGCCTCGGTTCTCGCGGTACGAATTGGAAACGCGCGTTTTTCCATTATCTTGTAAGAAGCAAAAGATCAGAGGCAAGACCTCCGAGCATCGTTGTCGATCTCGTATATACAGCGGCGAGTAAGGTAGAAATGAGAGAAAAAAGAGAGAGGGAAAGAGACAGCTTGGCTTGATGGTCATGAGCACGTATAAGCGAGCTGTACTAGTCGTAGAGCGAGAAAGAGAGTTGAAATATTGCGAGAGAAGAAGAGAGAAAGACTTCAACTATACTTCGGAGGCTGGACAGGTAAAGAGCAAAGAGTAGGAGGGAGAGAATTGACCCCCGCGGCGAATGAGAAGCGCCGTCAGCTGACTTGAACGAGTCTCTTCGTCAGCTGAGACCATAATGCTATTTTTCTCTTCTATCGCTTATCGAACTTTATCGTCGACTCGTCGTAAAGCGTTCGACCCCCCTCTAAAACAAAAAAGAAATCAATCAAATTTTCTTCATCACTTGTATCGATTTCTCACAAAAATAACTACCAATGGATTACAGTTTTCTTAAATTCACATCTCACATTTCACAGACATTCTCCATCAACGTTATAATTCGAAAGTGACGAGCAACCGAAATAACACAAGCTCCGATGTAACGTTGATTGTATAATTTACCATCAATCATCGACGGATCAATGATTATTCGAAAACAAATAAAAAAGATGTCCGCTCGTTTCAGAATAATCTGTTGCAGTAATTTTCTCAATTGAATGAGAAGCCTTTGCTAATTATTTGTTTGCGCGTACGCGCGCACTCGTGGCCGTTCCTCGCCAACTTTCGCAGATAACCTCCGAATAAGGAAAATGGGAAATGGTTTTTTTTCTTCCGTGTATACTTCCACGAAGGTTGCTCCAGCGGGTGAATGCACCGAGGGCATCATAAAGCCACATCAGATTAGTCATAATTTAATATTGCATGAGTTCCGTCGAGGAGAATGAGAGAAGTTGGAGAGCCGTTGATACACGAAAACCCGGAAGTGCATCACTAATCCTTCGACTCGGAGAAAAATACATATTTTTCGAACGAACACTCCGGAGAATATACATTCGAAAAATTTGAAGGGACCGAAAGCAGGGGGAGAGGAAGCATCGTAAAAATGTTTGAGCGTGAGACCAAAAGGAATGAGAGAACGAGAGCCATATATTCCGAACGAAAACGAAAGAGAGAAAGAGAAAATTGACGATGACTTTGTATCGAGGTCTATGCACGCGAAAGCGTAGGTACTATATACAGTCGCACTCGAGGTTGCGATTTAATGAGATGCGCCTCAGAGGGGGCGTCTCTCCTGTGATTATTGAGCTTTCCCGTCACGTACAATGGCGCAAGGCGCACTCTGAAGAGCCGAACCGCGTCGCGCATCGTGTCCGAATCTACGAGAAAATATACAAAACAAAGAAGAAACAGAGGAAAAAGGGCATGAGGCATACCGCGTTGCGTGTTTTCAGGTGGGAAATGAGGACGAAAAATAAAAAAGGCATTCCGCCTTTGGTGACGATTTTTCACAGCGAATGGAGATCGAATCGCTTTTCTTCACTTTCTTCCTTTCCCTTACGCAGCCGGTCCAACCCTCGTAATTCACCGTTTATCCTTGACTCCGTTGCCTCTTTCACGGAAAATCGGCAACGGGAAAAACGATGTTTCTATTTTTCCGGACATTTTTCGTGGAATTCGAGCCAACATGGAACCACAGAATTGCATGGGTATACATCCGCGTTCGGTATACTCGAAGAAAGAGCCAAGAGAACCTTCGAGAATTCGGCGCACGTTCGCCGGCCGAACTTACATTCATATACATACATACCACCCTCCCTTCTTCCTCTCAACACATACCGTCCGATGCGCATTGCGACTGCGATCCACTGATTTTCACCGATCGTCCATGCTCCGAGCGCAATACCGTTACGCATTTTTCGTCAGTAAACGTTTAGGAACCAGGACGATTCTATCCTTCGTGATAGAATTCAAGAAAAAGTGCAGGAACAATGAGAAAAAACGGTACTTCACTTTCCCTTGTAATTTTTTTTTCCCCTATCAATAGACGCTGTAGGGACATTTGGCAAAAAAAATTGAATATCCTGCTGGATCGGGACCGATGTAAAGGCCCGTTGCAGACCGGACGTTTAATGCTCTCGCTAATGCACTCGATTGCTGTAAGAGACAAAAGGTCCGCGTCGATATTCACTTTATCCCCATAGCCATGGGTTTTGAGCCCCTTTACATACGAGCCTCCAGCACATTTATATTTGTACTGCATTCGGAGTACCCACCCTCCGTTGTCCAGCACCGGTCTTCCTGGATTTCGGTATATCCACACACTCCTGGTATGTCTGAGGCAAAAAAACTCCCGAGTTCACAGCATCCACCCTCGCAACGTACTGCAGAGCAATCCTCCAAGTTTTTTCTACCCTCCCTTCGTCGAGCGTAGATGCATCGATATTTTTCTCCCGTTCTCGTCGCCCCGTCGATTTTCCATGGTTTTGCGTTTTTTATTTTTTGTATTATTACGTCGTTTTTTCCATCAGCAAGCGTCCGTCGAATGGTATACGCGACGCGCGTGTATTTGCCGTATGCTACACATGGGATATTCGATTACGTGCATCGTGTTACCGGAGTGGGGAGGATTCCTGCGAGAAGCCTGCGGGGGTGGAGGACTAGCTGCTCCAAAGAGATTTATACACGGAAGAGGATGATTTTATGAGTCGATATAAAGGCATGTGGAGGAACGATAACACCGCAAAGATCGATCGTTGATTATGTGGTTATCATTAAATTTGCCCGAGCGAAAATTCATGGGTTTGATATTTTTTTCAGTTATATTTTTTTCGTACTATAATCATCTCATAACTGCGTTATACCAACTGGAATAACCACAACTTCTCAATAAAGATGTCCAAAGTTTTGACATTTTTCCGTCGTAATCGTTGTTGATATTTTATCATTTACGTCATCGAAAGATGTGGCTGCACGGTTGGTGTTTCGCTTCGACGACCTCTCCAGTTAAGCAGCCTCGGGTAGGGTCAGCACTTGGTTGGACGCGAGTGCTCAGCCATTTAATTTATTGTACGTCTCGATAACGAATGACATTCACTATAAAAATAATCGTTACAAAAATTCGTAACAGAAGGCTTAAAACGATGTGAGAATTCTGATAATGACAGGTGGAAAAGATATGAAACCGACACGTCATTTTGGCCTCTCGTACTATAAATTCAACTCGTGTTTCAATATGGGTGAGCCGAGTGCAAGTTTTTTGTGTATTTTTTTTTGACATCTTTAAGCGATGTACGTTTCTGGTTTTACTGAAATCGTTGCGTATAAATATTCGAATTTCTCTACCCACGTTAGAGGATTCCATTGATTTAAAAAAAAGATTGTCGCCTCTATTCTTAAGGATGTTCTCGTTAATGGGATTCGCACACGGATCCTGAAATCTAACGATACGAAGAGTTTGCATTTTTTAATACTTTTTCATTATTTTTTCGTCTCATCTGTTCTTCATTCTGATATGTGAAAATAAGTTAAATATTCATGAAACGAGCCATTCCCAATCGCATCATAAGTGTTGCGGAGGTTTCGCGATCGGATATATCGCATCCGTCCAAGGATTCGTGACTCTTCTTCTACTTTTTCGTCTTCTTCTTCATCTCTTCCTCTTCTTTTCATTCTCTCTCGTTGTCTCATGCGGCGTTCCTCAATTTTAAGTTTAACTGCTCGCCAAACGAGTTTGCCGTGCGGGGGACCGTGTACCTAAGGACACTAATCTTTCTTTCCACTTTTTTCTCTTCCTTTTCTTCTTTTATTTTCTCGTTTTTTCTTTCTCTGCTTCCTGGGCGAGTGTTATATGCGTGTAAAGTCGCTAATAATTCAGCGAGCTGATCCGGTGATTCCCTTCACTGTTTGAGAGAGGACATCACCGAGCTAGTAAAAACTCCTTCGTGCCCCGATGTGTTCGCGACTTCCCGGTGATCGCGAGAGAACCACGGTCAAGGCCTCGGGCGTGATCGCCAGTCCATTTCTCTCTCTCTCTCTCTCTCTCTCTCTCTCTGCCTTTTGCCTTTCTTCTTTCTTCTTCTTTCTATGGCTGCTGTCGTTATGCCACGGCAACCATGAGCAAGGAGGAGCACCTCAAGCTCTCCCTCTACTCTCGTCGGGAGCGTCGTTAAAGTATTTAGGTCAAAAAGTCACCGCTTGTATAAGTGTGTGCGTGCGATAACCGTTCTCCATTTGTCTCGAAGAACGAGAATGCGTAAGACGCACGAAGAAGAGGATCAAATTAAAGAGGCGTCGGTAACAGTTCACTAAATTACATCAAGAAATAAGCGCATTCGCAGTGACTCGTTAACATTTTTACACGCGCCTTTTCGTATAGCCGCGCATAACCGATATGGCCATTCAGAACTCATACGAATCCTTAAAACTCCTTAATAACCCGTTTATCATACTGGAAATCCTCCTTTGTCATTCTTCACATGTTCATCGTCGTATTTTCTTAGCATATTTTATAATTTCATGTACCACTACCGAATTATCTCTTATGATGTCTCAATCACGATTAATCAATCAACTCCAGTTTTTAAAATAAACTCTAGAGACGAAATCCCACTTATTTCAACAAGTCGATTCAGATCAAATTAATCGATAAAGTTGACTGACAAATTTCAATGAAGTAGGCCAGTGAGCGTGGTGAATGGCAGTGGCATTCATCCAATGACTATGCCCGAGCTAGTCTTAAGATATTACAGAATGATCAGATAAACTCTCCTCATGTGCCAATTTTCCTTTACGACCAGTTGGAATGGTTGTTAAAAACGGATAAATATTTCTACGACGGTGCCTGTAAAAAAGAAACGAACAGAGCATTTTTGTGGTGAAATTCTGCAGTGCTTTTACTTGCTTGTTCTCAGGTGGGTATTTCAGGACACCCTGTGTATGGCAACATCCATATGTGAGGTAATGCAGAAAGCTTCAATTCGAGAAGCGTGTAAACTGTTCACGCAAACACTACCTAATTATTTGAATTGCAAATTCTCATTCTCTGCTGAATCGAGCCACAATATTCGAGACAAAGAAGGTGAAAATACATATGAGCAAGAATAAATGAACAAAATTTGTGAGTTGTATACAAAAATATGAAAAAAAACTTACCCAGTTATTGGGGCATTGGGTGTATAACAAAAACATTCATTTTTCTTGATGTTTCATTTATGGTACCTATATTTACCGAATATTTATCGAGTCCATTGGTATTGTGGCCCAAAAATGACACGCGAGAGTTCCTGCTGCGGAGCGTCCCCGACACATCTTCAGAGTTACTGCACCAACGAAAATTTCGATTCCCAGAACTCGACGATGAACTCATCGGTGATAATTCATCGTTGTCTCCCGTGCAACCTGGTTCCATTTTTCGACTTTCTTTATCACCAGGAAACAAAGAATGTTTTTCTCACTGATTCATCTCTAATTGTGTTAATCACTCAGTCAAGTTTTAATTCTTCGTTACATGCGTACGTTCTTTTATTAAGTTTCCTTTCTCGCTGGATTTCAGTCCATTTTTTCATAAACTGACGATCCAGCTATGTGACTGTGGCCAAACATTTCGATTGTTGGATCGAACGTAATAGCTGAAGTCTTAACCTACTTATCGTCTTTGGAAATTTTTCGTCTTATATTGAGCTGAACTCTATGGAGTCTCGGCTATGTTAATCACGAGATCGAACTGAACTGACCGGACTTTGGAATCCAACAAGAGATCACGACGACTCCGAAACAACTTTTTAATCGACCTAGAAGACGAAGATTGTCATCTCGACTGCATTTTGTAAAGCCTATGAAAAGAAGAGTCAAGTGATCTGAGAATAGAATTAATTGCAGCTGACTTTGGCTTTTCGTTTGCCAAAAAATAACAAAAAAAATCATTCCAATAAATGCTTCATTTGACCTGCCATTTTTGGATGACGATAATTCTGAAAATATCGCATTCACTCGTCCTGTAATCCCAGCCCTTCGGTCCATGGGCATCATCCATTTGATTTCTTCAATCTAAACGATAAAGAATATTTGGAGTGGAAAAAATGAAGGTGCAATTTGCGTGCCGGTTGTCTCGATAGAGCCCAGCATTGAAATACGTGACGTGACGGGAAAAGGATGTTAGGACGTTAATTATTCTAGCGGCGACTCTCTCGCTATCGTTTCTTGGCCAATGGGACTGTGGTTCTATGGGACATTGGAGTCGTCGAGCTGTGGGCTACCTTCATGTCCATCGTACATTAGAAACACGTTGAAGCCACGCCTCGTGACCCAGACTTCCATATAACTGTTCTCGAAACATCGACGACATCGCGATATACGCTGTACATATTATCGATGTACACACATGCGCAAGGGAATGAATCTCTTTGGCACGATCACGATGGTGAGGAGAAAGAACGAGGTGAAGGTGCGACGAAAGAAAGCAATAGCATAGAAAGAAGTGTCGACTTAAACACGTAACTGAGTGAATGAAATAGAAATGAAGTTTATTCAATCTATGCAATCACGATTGCAATGGATAGGAAGGAAAAAAAATGTGCGCGACACTCTCAGTTCTAAACTTATGTACAATTTTTCAAAATCAAAATAAAAAAATTATTTTATGAAGATTATTATTTACTGATGCAACTATTTTCATAGATACGTTCATTTAGTGTCCAAGTTAATTTGAATTCATTCTCCAATGAACTTCGAAACCTCGGTTTTATATTATTTCGGATTTTATCCATGTTGCTTAAGCCCAGACGAAAAATTCTTCATTGCAATTTCAGTTTTGCGATTCCTCGATTAACTCGTGGACACCGCACTCCCTTTGAGGTCACACACTCACCGCACTGGCGCAAATTTGCACTTCGACTTATCGAAACTTTTTATTGCATTCATGAATATATGGAACTAATCTTACAACGAGATTTTGTTGGGGTTACAATTCGTTAGTAATCGTTAACAAACATTAAAAAATTGAAAAATAAAGTTTTATTGTAGAAAAATGGGCAAATTGAAGAAAGGAATTTTGAGGTTCTAAACAGTTAAAATTTTTTTAGTAACAAATTTGCACAAGTGTGGTGTCGACGTTAGCAGTACATCTACGACCTATAAATAACATCTGCATACGCGAAGCCTCAAATCCTGACGAATTTCAGAAAAAAGTTAAGCCAGGAAAAAAAATGATTGTTCATGCACTCGATTTCGTGAACGGAGTCCATTCGATCCCTCCGAAGATTTGCCTTATAGAAATATAAAGAGTGAAAGATGTTTGTACGAAAAGCGGATGCTGATGTTCGTGGTCAGCTTTTGGCCCGTAGTCAAGCTGCGGCGAGGTATAAATTTCTCATTAAAGTGCTGTTAGTCCGTAAAATCCGTCAGAGAGCACTTGGCGCATTGGCCTTGTAGAAAAGCGAGCGAGAATATGCGAACACGAGCTTGTGCATCGGTCATCCGTCAAATTATCGTTTTGAAAAATGTTCTGGGTCAAAGCCTTTTTCGCTTTCTCAAGCTTCCTTTTTTTCTCACTCCCCTAACGTCATTCACTGCGAGCTGGACGTCATTTTTCTGGACACGATGATCCTTCATAGTTTTCCATTGTGTCAAAAATCGACGGACAGTCCTTCGACCCATATCCATGAATTCGAATCGTGCCTTATGAATGGGCACGACGAATATTGACCGTAGAGTGGACAACCGGACTGAATATGCATTTGTATTTATATATTCATATGTACATATGTTCGCGTTGTATGGTGTCCACTCCACTAAAGGATTATCTTGGACCGAAGAATGCCCTCGGACACAGCAGCCTTTTTACGTTTCCAACTCTTTCTCTATTTGCTCCACACTCCATTTCCTATGTCCTGTCGATTTAACTCACCGCCTTTCCCCTTTCTTCCTATTTTCTCTTTTCCATCGAAGAGGGCCCCGTTTAGTGGCGAGCCTCCTCACGGGGGGCGCTATTGTAGCAAAAAGGAGTTTCTACACAGCGTTCGTCTCTCGACGATTCTTGGCGATTAAATCGCGTGCGCGCGGGCACACCGAACCGTATCGACAGCTGAAAACTTTTCGCATCCCTCTCCGATCTGACGCGACTAATTGCCAATTAAAAAGACGTTTCTCCTCGCTCCTTTTCAGCCGCGTTCAACACGATTCTTCCTCACCTTTTCGTCCTCTCTTTTCCGCTCGTGCGAGAGAGAGCATTGTCAAGCCTGATGCGCGCGCTTTTGCGCTTTGACCGATACACTTCTGGTCAGCTCGGCGAATATGAATTCACGCTGTGAATTTTTTCCTCTGACAAAAATATGGACGCGTGTAGTTTCTCCTGAGAGACGTAGCCTGCGTGAACGATTTCTTCCAACCTCGATGCCGAGTGTCGTCGAAAGTGTCCGGCGGGCCTTTGACACCGTCAATGTCCGATTTCTCGGACATCTGCATTTTTTAAGCCTCCTTCGTATTCGCAGTCTGTCAGAAAATCAACGATAAACCATGGAGGCTTCGGTGAACGGGGCAGATTGAAAAGGATTGAATTTTCCAGTCGGGCTCGCGGCACGCGTCTGCTGTCTCCGCCCTTAATAGTTTTTTCTCCTTTTTTACGGCTACTCTCGTCTCGCATCTCTCCTTTTCATCTTTCCGCCGAGGCATAAGGTTACGCGCGGTTATATATTTTTCCAAAACCATATGGACGAGACACGTGCCCGGCTTATGCAAGCCTCGCATCGCGTTTTATATACACGCATCGATCGATCGATCAACTTCCGGGTAAGAGACGAAGCGAAGCGATAGATTAGAGACAGCAAAATCGGTACAGATCCTCCGTCCTTTTTCCCGGAAGAAATCGATCCTTGATGCGTAATGAAAAAAAGGCAGAAAAAATGTGCGTCAGAAAATACCCCGCTGTTTGCCGCAATGCATATATAGCAAAGGTGTACCAGGGATTGCCGGGAGGGGGCGAGGTTGCTCGACTTCCTCATCGTCCTCCTCGCATCCTCCTCTCATCGTTGACGACGTTCTACACACGCAGTCTCTCTCTCTTTCTCATGAGGGCGTGGCGGAATCTCTGCGCTGGTTCTTCTTGCAGGATGACACAAAGGGAGCATACCAACGCTGTGCCATTGCTTTATGTTTTCACGTAATCAATACATGTGCGTGTGCATTTGTTTGTACAGCATTTCTACATAAATAGATATACGCGCTTCAGGAAGCATTGACGAATTTATTATTCATCGTTTTGTCAATTCAACTCGCACTTTTTGTGATTTTTCCAATAGTTTTATCAATTTTTTCAACTCCGTATATTTACTTATTGTTGGAATACCGCGTGTCCATTAGCAAGTTTGGGTTCAATTCCATGCACGAATCCACAGTCACAAGACAACGATGTTTTTACTGCGAAATTTCTTACGCGCGGAGAAACATCAAGTTCACGCGAAGTGGGGTTATGTAAATACGAATTTGATTGTTTTTATCCGAGTTAAAAATACGTCATTTTTGGGTAGAATTTATGTAAAATATTTAAAAATGGCAGAATGAAATTTTGCACACGTGTTTTTTAGAGTTAAAACCGTGGAATAGTACTTTTTTTCTAATCTGTCACCATTTTTAATTTTTTTCTGAGTATGGAAAGATGGGGCCTGTGGAGTTGATTTCTATGCGTAGTTGTTAAGTGTTCGAAGATTGGAAATTATTTACTAAAAATTGGCTGAATGGAATGGATTGAAAATTGGGGAGGCTATAGAAAATATATTCAAAAAGTTTTATTAAGCTATCACCATTTTCTTCAAGCTGATGTTCCTCCTTCATTACTTCACTAAATATTAGTTCGGAATTGAACTTTTTTTCCAGACGATCGGAATTTATCGATGTGGCTAGTATACATAAAGCATAATACATGAAGTTCGTGAAGAAAAAAAATCATCTGCTACGTAGTTTTGGCCAGATGTCGCAACGACCGTACACAAGTTCATTTCGCTTCGTCCTATTTGATTTTTTACTCATTTTTTGTGCTGCTCGCCGTTGCACTGTTTTCGGGGAGCCTTGAATTTTGTTTCCGGGAACGAGAGATGCGAATGGGAGCACGCGATCGAGGATGAACGACGAGCGCAATTTTTTTTCTCTTCAGACACGAGATATCCCGGAAGTGGTATAATCGAGGGTGCAGGGAGCGAAAAGAGACGAAAGTATAGAGGGCGGAGAAAGGTGAAGGCGAGGAGAAAACGGAGACGAAGAGAGAGAGAGAGAGCGGGCGGAGAAAGCAAAGGGTTGATGATGTCTTGCAAGTGGCAGCTGCTCCCGCTCCTCGACAAAGTAAGAGTCTTCTGCTAGAAAGATATCAAGCTTCTCTCGAGTGAGGTCTACCGGCGAAGAGACGAACACAGGAAGACGCGAGCTCTCTCGCTCCTCTGCCGTCTCTCTCTGTCCTTTCTCTTGACAGATTTCAATGAAAGCCTCGAAACGGGTAGTTTTCCAGCTCGAACCCTTTTTCTATCGTTTTACGCCATGGCCAATAGATTCTTTTCTTTCCACGAGAAAGGGACGTTTATGTAGCCTCAAGATGCCATGGTAACCGGTGATGCAAAAGTGCCCCGTGTGTCGCGTGCCAAACACCGGAGCACGTGCCTATTGACATGAGGTCGTTTCCAATCATTACCGAACGCATTTGTTCTGGTGCTCTGTCTTTTTTATCGTTATTTTATCGTTATATCGTATCAAAAGAGACCGATGAACTAGCAGTAAAAGTCCATTCCGAATTCGTATGCAATTTCCTTTCCAATGTATTAATCAAAGATAAATTGGTGTTGGACTAAAATCTAATTATCCGTAACCGAATCCTCTCAGATTCAAAATGAAGTCATTGAATAAAATGGAAACTTGTAATAAAGTACGAAGGTGATTTGAGTCGTGCACTGTGAAATACGTTTGAGAGAGCAGAAATCTAGTGAATGGTGAATATCATGCAAGGCATCTTGAATTTCCACAATATCCCATTATCAAATTTCTCATTGCCAATATCGTAAAGAACCCCATAATTGAAGCCAACTTAAATAAGCCGAGCGACAAAGTACAGTTATTCTCGGGCTCGATGTAAATCGCAACATGAATAAAGAGTACGTGAGAAGATTCGTCTTATCACACAATAACACATTTGAGCAAAACTAAGAACCGATAAAACGAAGAGAGAATGAAAATTCTCGAGGAAAAAAGAAGAAAGAATAAAATCACGTGAACCAGCGAAGAAGTGAATAGAAAGGAAGTTGAAGAGGTACAATGCAAAAATTGTATAAGAAAAATGTAAAGAAAGAGGAGTGAAGAGGAAAGAGGAGGAAAAGAAGGAGGAGAGGCGACAGAGAGAAGAAGTTGGAGGGAGAAAGGTGCAGGCACTCGTGACTCTCTTCGAGCGTCTAGCGCTCGGGCTTGGAGAACGCGGAAGAAGAACGCGAGAGACGTTGAGATGCTGGAAGTTATATAGTTGCATGAATATATACACACACCTCTTTATACAAGCGTACACGTTCGTATGACTATATACATAGAGGATACAGTGGAAAGACGAAGAGTGAAGAGAGGTCAGAAAAAGAAGAGGGAAGAGATATATATACAAAGAAGTTGGAGATAGCGTGTGTCATGATCCAGCAGCGAGAGAGCACGTGAGGAAGGGAGTCCCTTTCAGAGTAAGAGTGGGTTAAGGCCCAAGGTCCTACCATCGGTACTCCCGGGAGAGGTACCAGGGGACGCGAGAAATGCCCCCGGATGTAAGAAAGATGTGCGCGAAGAAACGGCTGCAGAACTGTAGCTCTGTGAAGGAAGATAGATACGGAAAAAGGTTGGAAGAAAGAAAGAGAGAGGGAGATATGAAGAGAAGGAAAGAAAAACGAAGAACGAGCAGCATTGGCGAATAAACAGCAGCAAAGTACAAGCCTCCTTTGCCTCTTGTGCACCCCGCGTACGAGCGACCTACAGACTCTCTTGCAAGAGTTCCACACGGTGTGCCCCGCTGGACGCCATAACCTAACAGTATCTACACTTCATGAGTTCTTTGTGGTGGTGTTGAACCGACGACGAGTCGATGAGAAGCAGCGCTGCTTCTCGTTGCATTGCAGTGAAAGAGGCCTTGTTGGACGAACCAACGGCGGACACGATCGGACATAAACACCAATTCATGCGGGTATATACATGTGAAATCGTACGATGTGTGTCTGCAAGTGTACGTATGTGTGCGTACATTAACCGCTATAAGTTTGGTTCCACGTGTGTGACCCTATAAAGTATAAAGGCTCTGTGGTCTCTGCCTTCAAGCTCCATACATACCTTATATAGGCCATCACTTCTTTCGTACTTTTAGCGAAACGTACACGCCTAAATAGCTGACATAACAGTTAACTTCCCTTCAGGCCAAGACGTATAGGATTTGTGGTATAGAAACCGTTGAAAACGGTGAAGCATCTGCGATTCGTTACTGGATCTGCTCGTACGATGAAAGCAAATGAAATAATTCGTTGCCCGGTTTCCATTTTCACGTCTTTTTTGTTTTGTTTTGTTTTGTTTTGTTTTTTTTTTTTTTAATCTTCATCCGTACCTTGATTGACGTGACATTCGAATGCCTCAATTTTTCAACTCGATTTCATTCAAGTGCAATCGTTGTCTCTGACTCGGTTGAACAGAAGAAATCGACGTAATACACATGATGCAAACCGACCAGCTGGATGGAAATTTGCATATGAGAAGATCGTCGATGACCTACAATCCGAAAATTCACCGTTTCAAATAATTTCAAGACGAATTACGTGGCTCGGAGTCATTCGCAGAATAGACTGGCCAAAAGAGCAACGGAATAGCATTCGAAAGCGTATGTAGGCCAATGGACTCGATTAGTTCGTTTTGCTACCTGTGCTTCGCAACCTTACTTACACACGCTCGTATACGCTATCCCAAAAACCTACAAGTACGGGTCCGAAGAGCAGGACGAGATAGGCTTCTTCTTCATCGGCTGCAAAAACGGATGCCTCATATATTCGCTCATGTGTATAGAATCGTACGTGTATTAACATGTGAACAAGTACAGACACACGGGAACACGTATCAGTTGGTGCATATGCGTGTGAGTGGAGGATCGGAGTGCTCTGTGCTCGCCTCCCTCGAGATGGGCCCGTTAGTCAGGGTGTCGCGGAGCCAGTTACCGTGTTACCGCAATTCAGGCCACAAAGTCAAAATACAGTTAGCCAACGCAACGAGAAACGGCTCTCGTTCGCCGGTGGCGAGAGAACATACCGCCTGTGTATTGCTCCAACGATAAAGAAAAAAAAACAAAAAAAAACAACAACAACGAACGATAAAAACAAAAAAAAGGAAAGAAATCCTGAGAGTGCCAATGCATCGGTATATAACCACGAAGAGCAGCGAGGGAGAGCACCGAGATGAGACAAGGAGGGAGCGGAAAGAGAGATGAGGCAATCGCATTCGATGAGAGAAAGGAAAGGAAGATGAGAAGATCTGATACAAGGGGAGACTGAGATGCAAAAGGGAGATGAGAACATCGGATGCAAGCAGGAAATAAAAGAGAGATGAGAAGGTCAAATGCGAAGAGGGAGGATGGAAAGGAGGGATGCGGTGCAAAAGGAAAAGATAAAAGATAAGTTCGCTTTGTGACCTCCCCACTCTGCTCGCCGACCGCACATTTTTTTCTGAATGCTTTTATCACGCATAACAATAATTGGAAACAGATACGAAAATCTGGTTCGCAAGGAACCTATAAAACCTTGTCCAATTTTTTCTCTAGACTGAATTCTTTCTACTTCAGTTTTGAGGTTTTCGTTGCAAAAAGAAAACTCAATCACGTGTCGATAATTTCGTAAGCACTGATTCGAGGTGAACGCGCCAGGCGAAGAGGAAAGATTGACTGAACAGGGACCATTCTTCGGAAGAATCCACGTCATTCTTTTGACTCAGCGTCTTGAGAGGGAAAAGGGGGAAAAGCACCGTACTCATGCATTGGGAATTTCTGCTCGATTAACGGTGACGATGGGGCTTTTTCTCCCTTTTTTTCATATTTTCATGTTCAATTCCAGTCGTTCCTACAAATGCGATTTTTTTTGCAGATTAATAATTAATCCTTATCCTAAAAAAATCGGAATAAAATTGACCGAAAAACTACCAAATCATGCATTTTCTATGACAATAAAATCGATCATTCCAGACTGGACACTGTCAATTTTTTTTTAGGACGAATCTTTCGTGAACGTCATTCGAAAATGATGGAACGAAATAATCCGCAGTAAAGAAAATGGAAGCACTGGGAAGAAAAAATTGTGTGTGGTTTCATCATCTGAGCACGAGTTCCCTTCAAATCCCCCGCGGTCATTCGGTACGTGATTCGTTCACGAGTCCGTCAAGATTGCAACACTATGTATGTTCGTTTCCTGCATCGACACTTCAAATGTCTATATGCTACGATGGTATATACTATCCACGGTATCCATGTACAAAGTACACGAAGGTGCCGCTCTTGCCTTCTTTAGGGCATCCACGTGGATCCCAAAAAGTTGATAGCCGTGCACCGCAATAGAGGCGGAGTCTCTGAGCGTTAATCGTGGCCGTCTCTCCCACTAGTTCTTCCTACTTTTCTCTTTCGTATTCGTCCATCCTTTCTCCCTTTTCGTCGAAGCCCTGAATTTTATGGTTTATGAAAAACGATCGTTGAAAAGTATTTCAAAAAAATTCGGACGAAAATGCAAATTTTCATTACGTCTCGATTCTCGTACTAAAGTTGCTACAACGATTTCGAGTTGAATCGTGTGTACAAAGCCATCAATTCAACTCGTCGATGGTAGTGTCCAACTAAATTGAAACAAAATCTTGCACTTGTTTCTTGCATTATTTTTGTTTTTGTTTCTATGAGAATTGGCACGATCAAAAACTCATTTTCCGTTCCGAGCGATCGATGAGCCCCACCCACGTATATCGAAGCGGTGACCCAACCAAGTATTGGCTTCGCACGAGGCTGCTCAACTCGGGCGATCGCACCGACCACAAACCCATCACGGCTGGTTAACTGTACTTTCCAATCAAATTTTTAATAAATCCATCGGAAAGCTTCGCATTTTTTATACTTAAGGCAGTTCATGCACGAAACAATTTTCTTAAGAGAGTTTTGAAATTTACACGTGTTTAAATATGAAGAAAAACACACAGATTTATAGGTGCTATGCATAAAAAATCGTTTATCTTTTTATATAACTAATAAACGCTTCTTACGAAGTTTATGAAAAAATACACAATAACAATGAAGTATAATAAGGAAGGTCTGAAAAAAATTCGAGATGATTATTTTACTAGTAATAAAGATATATTACGTTAAAAATTGAACGAAATTGGTAAAATGAGTACTCGTGACCTCATACTTTTTGGCTTGGACCATTCCTATTATGGCCTTCTGTCTTTTTATTAAAACTTTTTTCTTGATGCATTTTCCTCTGTACTTTCCCTTTGCGCTCTCGATTGCGATTTTTTAAATAAAAACTAGAGTATTGTAGCCAGGGACGAATGAAATTTGAGGTTCAGTCAGTGATGGATCGCCGATTAATTAATGGCTTGTAATTTCATTCGCCAAAAAATGCGTTGAAAAAATGTATTTACAATTTTGAATTAAAAAAATCGACGCAATTTAGACACCCATAAAATACGATCTACTTTAAACTAGTTTAAAAAAACGTGACTCCACTGCTGGAGTAAAAAATAAAAAAAGCCAACCATGATAGTGCTCACACGAATGAAAAACGCAGATAAGTGATCCGGTGGGCAAATAGTCGAATGAAAAGTTCGCAAACACCCAGTGTGTACCCCACACGTTTCACATTCCAATCTCAGTCGTCAAACTACAAGTACTTTTCGTAAGAGACGCCCCGTGACTTTCTTATACATTTTCTATCTTCTTTTTCTCTCCGTGTTTCTTTTCCGGTTGTCCGCCATGCGGAAATCAACGCCCAATCCACAGCCCATTGCACGAAGTATAAAAATTATATTTTTGTATCCTCAATCAAGCTGATAAGCTTTTAGCGAAGAAAAGCTTTAAAAAACCTCACGAACTTTCTATCTCTTAGGTTTAAAGTTATCTCCTTCGATCTCCAGGCTTGTGTAGAGATTTCTTTAAATCGCTCAGCATCAATACTGTATGTGCCCAGCAGTCAACCGGCATTAGATGTCATTGACCTCTGATTGAAATTCCGCTGGATCCATCCGAATTCTACGCCCCGTAGACGTGTATATACATTTCGGTCTATTTCAAACCACCACGATGTGTTTGAACCTTTTATTTACCGAACATAAAATACATTTTGCAAGCCAATATTCTGCCATTGAAGAGCTCAATTCAATTATCTTCAACGTGAAACAAAACTCAGTTTTATTATTATCAAATATTTTCAAAAATTCATCATTTTTTCGCTTCACTCGTCTACTCGTTGCACAAAAACCGTGAACATTTTTAGCCTACAATATACAATTGATTTCCGTGGTACAAAACGAGGGCCCACCTCATGTACTTACTACATATAGACACATGTGTGTATACATATATAAATATACATATAGTATACGAGTAAACGTTCGCGGGAGGTTAACGACACTTTGTCGACTGTCGAAATAACGTATGGCCACGCACACAGACACACACACACGCAAATATATGAACGAGTGTATATATAGATTCTGGTCGCGTTGTATATTATTTCGGTGCTGTGCTGTAATGGGTGTTAGTCTTACGCGTTTGCTAATGGTGACTCTTCTACCTGACGAATATAACAGGGATGGAGAAAAGCACTGTTAGAAATGGATTTCGAACATATTCTCACGCTCACGTTGCGACGAATGTGCGGAACGGTCTAGCTCAGGGGATCGCTACTCTTTCATAAATTCCGACTAGATTTCCCAATAAAATCACGTCGGTTTTTGGTCACTACTTTTGCTGGAAGTCGGCGATTAATAATAGTTCGAAAATTTATTTATCCGAGAGAAAAACTTAACGCTGTGACGATCGATCGTATTTATATAAGAGTTTCTGGCTTTATTTTTTCTCATTGTCAGTCTCCTGTTTCTGGTTTCAAAGTACTCGCGTATCTCGAAGCTCACCGATATCGATTGACCAAGTTCACCATTCATTTCAGTGTACGCATGTCAATGTACCGTATATTACATTCTGACGGTATGGTATCGCGTAGATACACTATTGTGTAGCAGGTGAGGGCACCTGCAAGCCTCCTGTAAAGATAACGAGACGTTAAACCCGCCGACTGAGACTATTATTGAAGCAGGAAAGGGTCTATTTGAGGTGAAACCAGAAAAATCAACTGGGGCAGAAGAAAAAAATTATTTTTTCTTTTTCTATTCTGTTTTTTGCTTCTAGGAATTTTTTTTTCGTTACTTTTGCTTAGTTTTGTTAGTTTGTTCTTAGATAATAGAAAAATAGTATAAATGCACGGATTATTTGCTCGGAGATCATTCGAACGCTCATCGAAAGACTTTTTCATTCATTCAAGAGTTTCTACCATCGTGAAAAATCTGTTTGAAATAATTGACCAGCAATAAAAACGTATGCCAAATTTCTTGAGCAGGTACTTCGTCCATTTCGCGCAACTTTCTCTCCGGATATCCCGATGTCAACGACCCCCTTGACACGGAGTTGGAGTTAGGAGCTCTAAGATAGTGTTCCTCCAATTTTAATTGGTTCGTACATTCAAAGAAAATTTATAACTCATTTTCAGCGACTTCGATGTCGCATTGCCTCGATTCGGTAAAAAATTTGCTTTTTCTCTAGACAAACAGAAAATTCTTGTATCGATGCCAACGCAGCAGCGTTCCATCGGTTTGCTTCCTTAATCCGCCTCTACATTCACCTTCCACATCCCGAGGCTCGTTCGATATCCGCTATTTCAAATAAATTGATACGCAAAACTTAATTTCTAGCCTTTCTCTCGCAGAAGCGTGTACTATAATAGGCAAAAAATGGAACAGCCTTAAATAAAAAGTAAAAGACATCCTACACACGTTTCTTCGTCATTGCCACGATAAGCGCTGACGGTGCTTTCTCGACGGGTCTCTGGTGAACGTGGCACGAAGTCGGTCGTCACATATAATAGAAATTAACCGGAGAATCGTTCGACAGCACACTTTCCTCTGGCATAAGACCACAAAACGCAACGCGGATAGGCGTAGATATGAAGAAAGCAGGAGAAACACTTCGACGAGAAAGTATCTCCGGTTTTGCACTTTTACACAAGTACACCTAGCTTGAGTCAACTGAGAAGATAATTACAATAGTTTAATCAATTTTAAGAGAAAGTCGAAAATTCTTTCAACATTTTTTTCTTCTACCATGACGATGAGAAAATTATAACTCATCGTGATAATTTAAAAAATGAATCTTCTCGATATTTTGCCAATCATATGCTGATGTGAAGCAGACGCGAAATAATTGCATTCGTGAGAATCTGAATTTTAATAATGACACTTCTTCCCAAATATCTCGAATATATACAAAATAGAAATGAAAGTATGCAGGGAAAGAAATTTCCAAAAACATGTCTCAATGGGAGGACATTTTTTATAGAAAATTTGCGATTTTAGGCTCAATTATTGAAAATTTCATTTTATCTTCTTTTCCAAAATGATCGTGATGAAAAGTTGACTAGATTTTGAGAATAAATATTGAAATTTAAGGTTTGGAGTTACGTCGACGTCAAAGCCCCAGCAACATGCATGCTGCAGAGGCCAAGCGCGGTGGGTCATGTTTGCAGGCCGCTGCTGGTGAACAGAGCTGATTGCAAGGAATCGTACAAACGTACCTTGACACTGTGCCAGTTTCGCGAGGCCTCGAAAAACTCTCGATGCTCGATCGAGGAGTGGAGGCTCGTGGCACGAGCGAGCAGAAAACGTCCATCTCATTCTTTCTAATCGAGAATGCGAGCACTGACGTTCTTCCACCCGCGTTCATTCCGCACACTAGCCAACGAGCACATAGATATGCAACACGTCATTGAGACTTTCCTCCTTCAAGCTCGCCAAAGCGAGTGTTCAATTTATGGCAAAGTCGGCCGAAAGTAAATGCAAGTGAAAAGAGATCGTTTACGTGGCCATTTTCATGATCGAAAGTCTCGAGAAACCTCAGAACGAGGAAGTGATCGAGAGTGGTGAATTTCGATAATTGAACACTGTCACGTCGAATTTTTCAGCTGTGGCAAACGTTCGGAGTTTCGGAAGGTTCTATGAATGAAAACGAAAAAAAGAAAAAAAAACACACAATTTTTGTTACAATGGGAACGAGTTCAATTGAAAATAATAAAATTGCGTGGATTCCAAAAACGAGATTAAATTGAACCTCTGAAAAACTACAATTCCACAATGCAATTAGAATTTTTAAACTCTTTCCAAAAAATCATAAACTTTTATTAACAAACTTGACGCTGTCGAAATCACCGGAAACGATGAAAGTTTTCTTTCCGGACAGGCTCTTATACCGCTTATACATTAATAGAGCAAATTTTTGATGCTATACGTGGTCGAAGAATTCGTCCGAGAAATCGTAGGAGAAAGTAGACACGTCATTAGAAACGAGCAAATTTAATTCTCTGGAAATAATCTCACAGGAAAGATCGACAGAAAAAATGAACGGACTGTGTCCACTCTAAAGTAATTGAACTCAATTGAAGTCAAAAATGGCATTTTCAAAGGTCGAGTGGATGAGTTTTCAGGGGACCGAAAAATGCCGAAACTTCAAGGCTGCCCGCGAACCTCACGCTCAACTCTCGTTAACAATCGTTCGTGTCGAAGATGCAAGAACTTGGAAATTTTTTAGCTCAAATATTCGGATGATATGAATGGGCGAGAAGAAGGAAAAGAAAGGGAAGGGAGGAGCGATGAACACACGCGGTACGCGGTGCCGATTTCACTTTCCCCGAGTGCGCTTGGTGCAGGAGTGAACTCACGTTGCACTTCGTCGTTTCTCCCCCGTTCTGGTCGCACAGACAAATGGGTGGAGACGCACACATTCACATGGATTTACAAGCACTACGAGAAGACTAGAACGTCTTGACGTGGCTTCACAATATTTTTTTAACCACTATTCTTCCCGCTTCATCTTCTCCTTTCGCGACAATAATGAAGCTAGTCTCGTAAGAAAGGAAAGTGAAACTACCACGACGACGAAAAGATCTTTGGCAGTCAATAAAACGTTGGACAGGGCATTCAATTAGCATATTTCTCAAAAATTTGTGAATCGTGCTACGAAGCTCTGTGGGTTATCTGCAAGCAAAAACTCCGAGTCACGATGTATTTTTCCTCATCCAAGAGAGCGAGTGTCTCTCCGCTCGTTCCCTGATTCTCGACCCCGCCGGGGAAAGAATTTCTCCATAAACTTAGCCGGATATGCAATCTGAGTATTTTCCGGAAAGGAGTGAAAAATAATAATCCTGTGCGATTAGTTGGGAAAGACACGAGAATGAAATATGATTAATGACTAGAAAGTTGAATCTTTTCTCTCGAAAGTACCGGATGAACACATAACTTGATATCTTTTATAAAAATCATCACGATCGTTAATTTACTGCAGGCTTCGTCTAAAGTCACGGATAGAACTACGAGTTTGAAGCTTTCCTTCAAAGTTTGTAACCAAAATCGATGTTCCATCGAGCTCAAAAGTAATCGTTCCGCCCAAGAGAATGAGCAGCGACTTTCAAGCTCCGAGTGCAACCCGACCGAGTTTTACCAAGTGAATGTCAAATGAATCTGGAAGTGAAAAAAACGCTCGGGAGCTTATTCAGACTTCTGGGTCATTAAGTACCTTCCATTTGATGTTTTGCTGGCGAGCGGAGGCGGATTTTTCGAGCCTATCGAGAGCATTGTTTCCGGTTTGAAAGCCACAAATACACATGAGATATAAACAGAGAGAATTGTCGTCCGCGGCTTCGCGATGGTGTGGTCGGTCAACTTACGATAGGACCGCGAGCTTGATGTCTCCTTTCTTCCAACTTCCTCTCTTGCCAAGCCGCTGTACAAATATATCCGTGTATTTATATATTTATATATACATGCACATGGATATATATATAGAGGTCGAAGGGAGACGACTGTGAGCTCGAAGAAGTGAGCAGCGAGCCCGGCCTGGTGCGCGCACGGTGATGGCTCGCGAACGCGAGCCCGTGCTCGAAGAGCCCCGGGGTCAACGCACCTAACCTAACGAGGAGAGCACAGCCGCGAGACGCGGACGCGCGAGCCACATAGGCTCCTATCTATCCGAGAGAGATTTCTCTCGCTCGCACCTCTTGCCACACCGATTCCTCGCCCGGCTCCATTTTCTTCCTTTTAACTCTCAGCTAAGTCCTCTCTCGTTCTCTTTCTCTTTCTTCCTATCCGTTCGCACTCTTCTGGCTTCTTCTGTCTACCTACCTACCTACCCACCTACCTACTTATCGTCACTTATTCAAAGCGTTATGTACCTATCAAGGTGGTGCCTTCAATATTCTTCTGCCTGCTCCCCTCGTAATTTATATAGTTCCAGCTCTTGACCAGTGTGTGGTCAGTGACAAGCTTCAATTTTCTTAGGAACGCCCAACGTTTAGTTGGAATCATTTGCAATCACGGGGCGAAGGTTGTACGATGAGAAAAATTTGTGTGAATTCGTCGTCCGATAGGAGGAGGCATCTCGGTTGATCGTCATCCGTATAGTGTCGTCGATCGACAGTTGACGAATTTTTCGGATTGCTTTCTCTCGGTTGGCATTTCGTTTCAAGGAAATGGGCGATTTGGTCTCGTGGCTCGTTTCGGTAAATGGAATTTTTGTCAATGCGACTCACAAATGGGCCTCATTTAGCGTACCATGCATTTTCCAGCGGATTGATTTATCGTTCTGGAATTTCAACAACTGCGGTATGTAACACCATGGCCAATGACCCCAATTCGCAACACTCACCACAGGCGGTTTCACGTACTTCAATTATTACACGCCGCGCGCGCGGTTAGTGCGAAGGTGGCGAAACGAAAGACCTCGACATTATCGGCTCATAATTTCAGTATTCTCTTTGGACTGCTGCGAAACACTGCAAAGGTTACTGACAAGCCAGGCCACGAACGAGAGACCCATAAATTACGCTTGAGTTCACGAAGATCAAACGGATGACGTTTTGTGTACAGGCACATAAACTGATGACCTGACACTATGCATTCCGTCGTTTTAACGCTTTAGCGTGTGTGTGTGCGCACGCGTTCTCGCTGAGAGGCTCCAAACTCGGGGTAAAAGTAACCGAGTTCAAGAGGAATCATTAAAGCGAAGTATGCAAATTCGATTTTCGTGCAAAGCCTATCCGAAAGGTCATGGTCCACATTCCCGTAATAAGTTAAACGCAGAATCTCCGAGAATCATTTCTCACCAATATTTCAAGTCTCCGATACACCGATTATGGAAGCAGATTTGACGTTATTATTGACAGCCAATCAACGGGTGGTCAAAGAGATAACGCGCCAAGATCTCGAAGCTCAAGATTCGGTTTCAAGCGCGATCCCATCTCCGCCACGCCTGCATCCGCGCTCCGGCACACCGGATTCGCAATCTCCAATTTATTATTCCAAGACGAACGGTAAATCGTAGAGAAAAATGCATAATGACTTTCTGCTTCGGAATCCCGGTTTCGCAGCGCATTATCAAAAAACTCGAGAATCAGTTTCTCAATATCTTTTTATGCAGGGCGATATTCGTACCTCAACAATACATTTTCCGCCTTTATCATGTACGAAATAAAATCAAATCCTTCCAGCTTATTACCTCCACGATAATGATCACTCTAGCTATAATCTTTCCACTCGTTCACTAAATCTCATTCGTGGAAGATGAAAATCGTAACAGAATATGTTTGACTAAATCATCGAGTGTACGCAGCAAACTGATTCTAGGCTCGCTTACGTAACTCTCTGTCAAATGAAAACCGTCTTGCTTTTCTACTTTTAGAAGAATAATGCCTCACAGCAATGGAGTTCTGCGATAATAATAATGCTGATGAGGACGTATCGTATCGAAAACTTGACTTCATAAGAGATTGGATTTCAAACTAGCCTGGGGCAAAATTACATGGAGAAGCATTGATCTTGTGTTTCCAATGATTCGGTCACTTTTTCCGTCGTGTTTGTGTGAGTGAATGAGTAAAAATGATTGTCACAAGCGTTAGCTCCACCCGGCGTCATGCCACACACACACACACACGCACACACACTCGCACACATCTTTATATATTCGTGTGCGTACGTAGCGTGTGTATATACGAATCAATGGGTTCGTTGTACGGAGGAGTCGAAAATTCGTCGACCAAGTTGCCGGGTCCCTCTCGGTGCGAGTTTCAGCGAAGCAAACTCTGTGCATTCGAGTGTGTATGTGTTTTATATGTAAGTTTTTTCTCTCTGTCTATATCGTGGCTCAGATGATCACGGTGCGCGAGTCTTTGCTTGCCTCGTCTTTCCCAAGTGTTGCTGCTGCTGCTGCTTCGTCAGTATGGAATTGACGACGACGTCGACGACGACGACGACGACGACGACGACGACGGAGTCGTCGCGGAGAGAGAACCCACGGAGGAGCAACATCAGCAGCGGCAGGGTGAACGTCCGACCTAGAGGCTCTCGGCAGTGTGCTCTCGTTGCTTGCGTCCGTCTACTTGCAAGCAAGAGCCCGCCACGCCGAGAGCAATACCGCACTAACACGCACACTTTGCCCATCTCTCCTGTGTACAGACTCATATTTATACGTGTACAAAGTACGTATCGAGGTATAGGTTTGTCCGCTGTAAGTATCGTGTACGTACCGGCATTTGTTTCTCGCTTTTATCTATCGCTCTCTCTCTCTCTTTTTCTTTCTCCTTTCTTACCATACTTTCGAGTCTCCTCTGGCGGCGCAAATCTCGCGCTCCATCTCCCAGCTATTATATCACCATTGTTGTATCACCGGTATTCTCGACGTCGTCCCCCGCAAACTGCGCTATAAGGCGAGCCTTGCGGCTTGCGTAATCGCAATGTACTAACTCATTGAATTGAATTTCCGTAAGGGAAGATTCATTAGATTTATATAGCTTGGATTTTGAATCGATGTATTTGAGACTACGACGGCACTTTATTGTCGGCGTAACATCAATAAAATGTTAAATCGATGCCCATTTTTCGGATGCCTTTGATCAGGAAAGCTCTGCCTTTTCAATTGGCGCCGACGATTATTCCGTTGAGTGGCTAATTATTATTTGGGGAGGAAAAAAAAACAAAATCGTGAATTCTGGTAGGATTTAACACTAATGCGAGAAAAAACGAAGAAAATGTTTCGAATCATGATCAGGCATGAATGCAGTCGCTTTTACGGATTATCGGAGAATCCGGCACACCATGCGCGAAAAGGGGTTGGAAAATTTTGATAAAACGTGAAAAGACTGAAATATTAGAAAAACATTGTTCGATTTACGCCCATTGAAGGATTTAAGGAAATTTTTCATTCGCATCAACGTTTCTCTTACGTACCAGAACGAAACGATCACTTTATTTTTTCACCGTAGCGTTATTATAAAAAATCTGAAACATTGGAGTAAAAAATGGAATTCTCGGTTTTTCAGGTTGCGGGGAAAAGGAAAAATGCAGTACATCTGAAAAAAATTGTTGGGAAACGTCAGTTTTTATTTGTACATAAACTATTAACCTTTGTGTGTACTGGTGTGTCGTGAGAGTCCTTGAATAATAATGATGGATACAGTGGATAATTCCTTGCATTAAATATCGCGCTCTCGTATGATTAGTAATCGATTCAGGAGTGCTTAACACTTGTTCCTGATCATTTTACTCGTGTATGAGAGTGAAATAAAGAGAAGGAGAGTGGGAGAGAGAGAGAGAGAAAGTAGAACCAATACAGTGAGATGGAGCGAGAGAAAAACTATAATAATTATCCTTCTCGAGTAAAGTGGGAAAGAAAGATGTCGAACAAGGCGTACATGGCAGTAAATTAGCAGCTCCAGAGAAATACCAACCTACAGTATGTATTCGAGCAATATCCTTTCGATACAACAAAACTACAAACAGTAAAAAGAGAAGATTGAATTACAATAATTGAATCGTAGATAAAGTTCACACTGCGAAAAAAGAAAATATTATACAATGTATCAGTACGTATAAGACATGAGATAATTGAAGAAATCTCATGCATGTATTCGAACAGCGAAGGCCACTTCTGTCTCCTTATTTCTGTCTAATAATTTGTAGCATTGCAATAGTCGTCAATTAACTTACGATTTATAAACGTTTGTACTTTGTTGCAATACCCTCGAGATTCGGATCGAACAAAACCTATGGATTTATCACGCAAATTGGCTTGTTGGAACTCGCAGTGAACAGATTTTCTCCCGGAGACGAAAATTTCACCTCCGAACCGGGGCTCAATATCGGACCTTGGAAATGATAATTCCATTATCAAAACACTGATGTGGAATGCAAAGTTTTCTCTACAATGCAGCACAACGACGATAGACTCCGAGATAATTGATGAGGACACATCTTTTACTCGATTCCAGGTAGCCTGATTGTTCGAACACAATTAAACGATGTCTCACAAAAATGCCATTCAGGAATAATCGTTCCCATCAACAAAGTCTGCAAATGCTGCGACGTGCGTGCTCTTTCGACGAGTCAACAAAACAAGCTCTTACGCCTGACGAGTCACAAGCTTCGGAGGAATTTATTTGAAATAATGTATCAACGAACTAACACATTCCTGAAGTCAGAAGGTCTCGTGCACTTTACTAATTGTTAGCAAAAATTATAACCCAGCGTTTCCTGTTCGAAGCAATTCTTTAATACCTTCGTACATATGAGAAACGACAGATCCTGATAGAACACATAATGTGTAGCATGTAGTGTGGCTAGGTCAGGGAGCGTAAGTGAGAGACAGGATCGACTGGCAAAAGTTTGTTCCACGCACATTTGCACAATCGGCCTCGACAACGACAACGACGACGACGACGAAGACGAAGACGACGACTTGTACAGTCAAGCCCCCTAGCCCACCGAGCCACAATGTTGCCCACCTCACTTCTCCTCGGCTCCTCCTCCTACTACTCTTATTCTTCCTCTTCCTCGTCGCATATCCTAGCATCCTTCGTCCTTTTTACTTTATTCTCTTTCTCTATCTCCCCCCCCCCTCCCTTCACGAACTACATTTCTTTTACCTCCTCTGCTTTATACCTCCTTTTTCGTCCTTCCTCTCCGTTCCTTTTTCTGCTTATTCACTCTTCGATCCTTGTGTTATGCATCTAGTGTGTCTGGTTCAATAATATATAAGCACATGTATGTGCTTTAAAAGGCTAGTGTGCATATACTGTGTACGTTCTCTTTCATTCTTCTTCCTTCCTCTTATTCCGATACGTAAGTTTTTTTAATTTCTTCAAAAGCATAATGCACTTCCTTCTTCCTGAACTATCAATCGCTGCATTCTCGGGTAACGTCACTCACTCAATATCAACGGAATTAAAATAACGTCAATTGAAAACATATCATTCACTTGTTATCTATCATTAAAGTCATTTCTCTTTGCCACACGTCACTCACGACCTCGCCTGTGACGTCTACGGTGAGTAAACTTGCACCGATATTTTTCCCTTCTGCTCAGCAAACTGCGTCTACCTCTTTTAAGGAAGTTGAGGCATTAGAATGAAAATGATGTCACCGCTTTTAAACCGATTGCATCTTATAAAGTGAAGTGTAAAAAAAAATCAGTTAAATTTTCAGACAGTTTAGGAGCGTCGTTGCTGAGAAAAATCAATAACAATTTGGGCCAAATAACATGTAATCTTATGGAAGTCAAGACACATTCAGTGATATCTCCGTTAAAAATGATGCTAAAAATATGAAATTTTTTGGGCAACATGAGCAAGGCTTGCCGAATAATGTCAATTTTTTTCAGATTTATTAGTAGATTTGCTGAGATTATATTAATAATATTCTGTTTTCCGTGCAGTTTTTTGAGGCTAGGATCGTCACCGTTCGTGTTTTCGACTGAGCTTTCACCAGTTTTTCGTCTTTTTTTCCCCAACTTTTCTTTAAAGTGTATGCAACATTGCTAAACTGTAAACTGGCCCAACTTTCGAAAGGTACAGGTCATCACTTTTGGGTAAAAAAAATGACTGTACAGCCTCAACTTCCTTAATGGTACAATCGTCAAGCGAGACTGTTAAATTAATAAAATTAGCATTTTTGTCACGTCTCGCTTGTTTTTTATTGGAGAAAATTATTTGAAGCTGATGTAAAATCTTTCGAAAAATGCTCGTTCTCTTTTTATTCAGTTTTGATGCTTCTCGCCTACCAACTCAATTTATGCACGTGTATTTGGTCGAATGATTCGATAAAATGTCCCGGCACAGCCACGGCGTTGATCAATCGTAAAAATATTTATGCTTTCGTTTATTCAAGTTACGGAGAGGTTCGTAAGTCACGTTACTATGCTGAGTTATTATGCAACAACTTGAATGCAAGTTTTATTATGTTTTTATTACATTCGAGTTGGTACTTGGGTATTCGTCGAGCAAGGTTGATCGTGGGATTTACATCCGGAATTGCTGTTTCTTCGGTTCTACTCCGGCCGTGTGTATATTTTATTTTAACCACTAACAACATTATGCTCTTTCAATATAATTGTCCTCTGTTACGTAATTATGGATAATTGTTCTAAAAAAATGTATTGACATTCGTTTGGTATTTATTGATAAAAATTTTCATCGATTCGAAAATTTGGATTTCTCCTCTCAGCACGAGGGCGATCTTTCAGTCTCGATGAAAAATTTCTTCCGATGCCCATCACATACGTCAGCCATTCGGAGATTTGCTGATATTTAATTTTCAATAATATTCAGAAATGAATCTCCGTTGACACGAGAAAAAATGTAAGCGATCAATTTCTTTTTTCCGCACATGGTTTCCTGCATCTCGAATATTCGAGTCTTGATAAACAGTCGATAAGTCGAAACACGTGACGAATAATGTCAGAAAAAATTTGCTTATTCTCGAGATGATTTTATCATGCCGAATTCCAGTATCTGTCATGAAATTTTCTTATAGTCATAATACGCCCGATTGATCCACGTGTACTACAGAACTCAACAGAGCCGACAGTAAAAAGACGAAGGTATAACACGCGGGTGGCCCCGTAGGATGGTTATATGTGAATCGCCTGTTGCGCAAACCTTCTTCTTCATCTTCGCTCTCATCCTCGTGTACAACTTGTTCGTCGTGTTTAGGTTGCACAATCGAGAGTCGTCTCCCGTTGGTTGTAACCACCTCCTCAGCGTCTTCTTCCCCGATGCAACATCCACGAAACTGGTGTGACCCCTTGCGGGTACGTGTCCTGCTAAGCGGGAACGAGAATTGAACAAAAAGGTGTGAAGAAGGCATTTCGTTCAAATTCAGGAAAGAGACGCGACTACGAGAATTCCAACGAATGTATGAATGCGCCAGGTCAACCTTTTTCTTTCTTCATCATCTACTTTCCTCGTAACATTCCATTTGAATCAGGCTTTAGATAAATTTCAAGTTTTTAATCTTCCCAATAGCCAAAGATATGGGGGAGTGATCACAAGCAAATATTGCACGTGCAATTAATATTTTCATTCTGTTGCAGTCCCGATGTAGTACATTCGTACTTTGTAAACCCTTCCGCTGTCCACTTATTTTATTGCTTACCTTAAATTTAATTTATCACCGGTGATGTCCGAACCTGAAATCATTTTTGAATAGTTTTTCTTCAATACACAACAACAAATCTGATATGGTATTTTATCTGAAATTTTTAAAAAATGCAGATTTAGAAAGTGTCGTCAAATTTGTTAATAAATCCACAAATAATACTGGAACAAATGGACTAGAGCATTGAATAAAGTGAAAGATTTAAACCAGAGTTCGTTGAACAATTTCTCTCTCCGAGCAATCCATTAATGATTGCTTGCGATCGATCACTCATACTTTGTCGTTGCTACCACCTGCTTGCAATAATCTTATAATCATAATCATATACGTGTAAGTGCATCGGTCATTCTGTGTCAAGTTTATATAAAAAATAACCTCCGAATATCATCGTAATTAGAGAATAAAAACAGGTTTTTCTATCGATTTCCTTATTGATACTACCGTAGAAAATTTTGAATAGAGAAAAAAGAGCTTTCAAAATCATTTTCGCCCTAACGCTTTATTAACGATCAATTGACATTTTTTTCCATTTTAGTGTGCATAAATTGGCCGATAATTTCCGCTACGTTTAAAACATCTGAACTTCTGCATTCAAAGTACACGAGCATCTCGATCTCGTTCTTCTGATTTATTCAGGTCCTTGTTTATTCTTCCCAATTACAATTAATGGACAACCTTCAATGATGCTTGAAATGCTTGAAAATATGATGCTTCCTTCGCCTACGCGATGACGCGTCGATTGTCGTGGTGGCGAAGCTCAATGTAGGGAATCTTCAAATCCGAGGAAGCTTATCGAGGCGCTTGATGACCTTCGTCTTTCGTCGCTGCTTGCACGGGAGGGGAGCGCGAGCTCGCGATCGCGGCATCCCTCCAATCGACGTGGGATACTGCTGGCCGGACACGAGAGCAACCGACGAGTACATTCACCTTTTATCCCAGTAACACCGCGTCGCGGACGCGAACGTGAGCTCGCGCGCGCGCTCACCCAAGCTCGCACATAAGTACTATATTTGTACAAATAGATGCACATACGCGTGTATATAAAGAGAGAGGGAGAGAGAGAGAGAGAGAGAGAGAGAGAGAGAGAGAGAGAGAGAGAAGACGAGCAAACACATGCTCTCGATATATAAGAGCGATCAACATAAGCTTAGTATACAAACTGCATGTGCTTTCAGAACGAACTGAGATACATATTTTGTATGTACACATAGTGTGTGTATGCACATATAAAAATGTGTGCATGTGCATATACAGGTGTCGCAGTAGTTCGCAAGAAGCAGCGAGTTCTTACTCCAACGTCCCTCTTTTTTTCTTCCCCCTTCATCTCCGGTTATCCGTGTGGTCCAAGACGCTTGTTCTCTCCATCGACAGAAACGATGCTTTATTTGTGGCTCATTTCTGGACGCCGGTACGTCTCTTTTTTTTCTTCAATCTGGTGTTTCTCATTGATGCAAAAATGAATAGTTTTCTGATTTCATAGATATTTATTCGAATAAGCCCCAATTTAGGAACAATTTTGAATTTGACATCCATCGCTTCGAAATATTTGACTGGTCAAAAAACTTGATTGCATGTAATTGTTAGAATTTTGGAAATCGATTTGCATGTTTTTTCTCAAATTACAATAATGTGGGATCATAAAAATGGTCCAAGTGTGCGAGCGTCACAGCATCGTCACACTGAAAGTTTTCGTGGCCGAAAATTTTGCGTACTCCCAGTTCATTCCTTCGACCGATGAAATCCACTCGACGATGCGATGCCTTTTTTAGTTTCGTTTCTCCCTAAGTCCAAGTCAGAAGGATTATATCGAGCGTCGTTCTTCCCCCGGCGGATCCCCAAACGAGACACTGCCTCGAGACCTCTGCAAATTCCTTTGGAAATCCGGATTGGAACGAGTCAGCCAAAAATGATGCTTGCATGCTCAGATCTATGGGTGAAGTAAGTGCGTACTTGAAAAGCCGGTAGAATACGCGGGTCGTGTGGCTTTTCGCATGTTTTGCTGGCACCGCCCCGCTACCTGGCATTATATTCTGCCATAAGCAATCTCTGCTTGCTCGAACGCATTCGCCCAAAGCCAAGTGCATTTTCGTTACAATCTCGACCTCTTTCTCTCTCGCCCTTCCATTATTCTGCGTCGTTGGAAAATCCGAGCCAAATTACTTATTCCGTCGTTCTGACACTGTGAGATTATGACTTAATCCTTGTTCCAATTCGTCGAATGCCACTTTTCCTCAAGCGCATATTTGAGATCCGCGGCTCACAAATCCTGTGCAAATCCAACCAAAACTCGGCTAGAGTTGAAAATATCACATCGGAAAGAAGGCCAAATACAGTTAAAATTCGTAATGAAAACACATTTTGACAGAATAAATAATTAACGAATTTGACAAAAAAAAAAGCCCCAAATCCCTCGCTCAATATTCCTCGACACGTTAATTCAAAGCACTGAAACTGGAAAATCGTCCTAACGATTTTCCGTCTAGCACTTCTCAGTGGTCATTGACAGCGGAGGGACCAAGTTTTGCCCCTCCCTTAGAATCCAGCAATTGCACAAAACCCGATACTGGTAACCACTGAGACGAGACGCGGTGGGACGATTAGTTAATGAGTTTTCTTATCAGTGAACGAGTAAAACCGTCGCCACTGAGATATATCGCCGCTCACCTAGCTCACGTTACATGCACTATTCCATCCCAAGCAACGAAGGAAGTAACGTATGTAGTCAGTGGATATTATGACGAAGAGGGATGAACTCGTACGGCAATGAGGACTAATCGCCTTTCCGTCCTCGCGGTTAGCCGTGTAACCCAGCCTACGAAGTTTCAAACCCGATAGTACAACGAAACTTCCTAAAATTATGCACGTCCCATCTGCGAATGACATTTTGCTAGAGCTTGAATAATATCGACGCGAATTAATAGCGACTACGTTGGCTCAGTGGTTGCGTGGTTCGTATACTTGGTTGTGGAATACATCGAAGTATCGTGAATCAATAGAAAGTTATGAATCGTCAAGATGTGGTAGGCAATTGGGGAGAAAAATTCGCATGAGTCACTAGTACGCAGTTCGCTTGATAAATTTACTGAAAAAAATGCAAAACTATAAAAATTCCATGTCAAATGAATTATTCAATTTTGTCAAAAGAGCCGCCGGATTGATAGTTCCAATTGAAAAACCTCAAATCTAATAACATCCCAGAATGGTTGAGCATCATTTTCATCGAATTTGCTGTTGAAAGAAACTTGGGTTTGAAAAAGTTTGATTGAAGATTAAATGTCGTTCGGGCTGAAGTTACCATGAGTTTCAATGAATTCGAGGATTTCGGGAGCGGGAGCGCGCAGAGGCTAAAAATTTCTCAAAAATTCTATCGCTCCGTTCGTGTGGAATGCCTCATGTGTATACATATAAACGCATTCATATGGGGCTCCGTGTGACGAGAATTCCAACGCAAACGGTGCGTGTAAATATATATTTATGTAAGCGCGAAATTTATTCGTCATTAACCGATTGACGTCGTAACAAAATGCGCGGTATAATTTTCTTCTTTATGCTTCTTTTTCATTGGGTTTATAATTTTTTTCTGCTTTCCGCCCAGATCTATACGGGCGTCCGTATATATTTATATATCAAATACAAATTCGTGTGAAGAAGAAATGAAGTTGAATTAACATACATAGATACAGCGCCTTGGACGAGACTCATTGAGATTAGTTTAAGAAAAAAAGTGGAAGAACCAGAAAAACGAGAAGTGCTGGCGCGTGGGTCATAAAAATTTCGTTAGGAGAAATGCTTTCGCTGCTGAAGCAGTAATAGTATGGGACCGGATGAAAAGATGAAAAAAATTTAAGCAGCAGAAGAACGAGTGATGAAGGCCGCGCGGGGTAAGTTTAAAACCCCCGCCGGATAAAATGGCTTTTCCGGTGAGCTGTAAAGTGACCTCCGGCTCGTGGGTTTTATTGGACCATACAATTTTTCCAGCTGATGCGACAATTTGAGCATTTTACCGAGGGCCCTATTGGACGAGAAAAAGAAAGAAGAAGAGGCGGTAGAAAAAATTGCGGTGCAGAGTAGTGTCGAAAAAGATTTGTGGATTTCTTGGCAGTTCGAGTGCCTGGGCGACGAAATTCCTTATAAAATGTCAGGTAACGCGACCACTCGCCGTCCAGAGATTTCTATTTTCCGTAATGCTCGAAGCATTCAATTTTCACGACGCTGTTGCTCGATATCAAATTTTCGTCAAACGTTCGCGTCAGCTTTCAAATATTTTCACATTTTCAAGAATGCTAATTCCGCTGACGCACAATAATCCGCCATGGCGGTCGATCAAATCGCTAGAAAGGTTCATACCTCATTAATATCTCGTCGTCCTGCTGCGTAGATACTTTCGAGGAAGTGAATGGCAGCCGGCTTATTATCGTGCAAAAAAAGGCCAATTCGTCGCTCGACGTAGTATCGACGTACGTGCGTAATATTATTTTATATTGACATGTAGGACCAGCAGGGATTAAAGTATGCACATTGCACACACAACTTTCCCATTAATAAATCGTTATTTGTCCGGATGCGAGTCACGTTGCGGAGCTTCTTTTTTATCTCGTTATAAAACTATGCTCCATTATCCATGCGATGATGAGCGATTATCCGGTGCAGTGAAAAATAAAAAAAACGTTTACTGGACACTCCAATGATTCAACTGTACCCGAGCGATGCAAGTGAGTTTGTTTCTGCGACGAAAAAATCGAATCGTATCTTCTTTCATGCAACAATAATAGCCAATTTCAATCAAATTATTCAACCGGAATCATTCCTTGGTCCATTAATTAAGGCAAAACAAATTTATTCCTATTTAATCAAGAATTTTTTCCATTTTCAATGAAACCTCCAAATAAATAGCGTGGAATTCCATCCAACGGAGCAGACTGAAAATTAAGGGGGGTTCCTGCTTTAGAAAGTCAAAAAAATCGATTGTTTTCATGAATATTTTTGGACAGACAGGAATAACTCAGCATAGCGAACTTTTCGGTATAGTTTCAAGGATATTTCAAGAGTAAAAAAATCATTTTTTAATGCGAGAAATACTAATTTGTACATGGTTATTCGCAAAGTCTGATTGTCGAAGTTTCTCAGCTGCCTACAATGTGGAGATCGTAATTATTGTCCGCAACAAAATTTCCAATTTTTTTTGCCCATCTTCACATATTTTCCTTCCTCATGAGCCTATAACCTATTCGATTCAACATAAAATGTGGTCACAAAATATATCTCTATGTTCAATATCCATATGCACATGCACACGTCTGTGATCACCTGGAGAGTAGGTTTCGCGTTTGTATGCCGATCCCAGCGTGTAACATACGTTGCGGGCTTGGGGTGCGGGTGGAGGGGGCGAGAATAAATGCAAGTGGGGTGGTTGTGCTCGCGTGAATAGTTTGCGCGAGATCGTCTCTCGCGCTCATAGGATCGTATATATACAACATATACAGACGTTCGGCTCGGTCGCGTGGCCGGGGAAATTTTCCGAAAGCTCCTTCCGCGCGATTCCGATGTAGCCGTTCCAGCCGTCCAATCGGCTGTGAGCCCGGTCGAATAGGTGGGGGCCGAGCAAGACTTAAGCGAGGCCACTCGCCGTGAGCTGTCAGAGCTCTGTGGGGCACGGTCACGCGCACAGCAGCTAGATAGTTTCCGGTATTACATACATATTTATATGTATAAATGTATCCACGTATATACTCAAATATATATATGCATACATCGGCGTGTAAACATAGACCGCAATCGTAGCTCAGAGTTGAGAGATCGCGAAATTCTTTGAAACTTATTCCTGATTCCGTTCGCTTGTCTTTTTGATATTTGAAAGAATAATCGAAGATAAATTGTTCGATGAGTCGTTGAATTAAAAAAACCGAGTGTCAGGGAAACGATACTCCATTTAGGATTCGCAGAAATCAACAAGAAGAGGACGATTGCCCTGCGTTACTGGATTTAAACGAAGAGGTACTTTGCAGAGATATATTTTTATCTACTCGAAGACTCTTGACAAAAGTTACCTAAATAAAAAAAAAAACCAAAGAACAACAAACAAACTAACAAACAACTTAAAAACAAAATACACAAACACTACACAAGATGGCAGTAAAACTGGACCCGACTGGACTCTACTGAGTAATTGGTATTTCTTCAGATCATTGCTGACAGGTCTTGGCTCGTACGAACCAGCAGGACAAGCAGATCGAGAGATTTTGAGGTCTTCATTGGCAAGGGACGGAAAGAGTGTTATTCCGAATCGACATCTCTTGGATCATCATGGTGGACGGAGATCTCGATCCAACTGGTCTCTACTAAAGTGTCCTGTGAAATAATATCTCGAGTTACGTTTGAATCCGTGTTGTATACAGTTCGTTTTGCCTCGTTAGTGGCACGCGTGAGAACGTCGAAAAAAATTGCCTTGATATGGCTATTCTCGATCCAACCGGACAGTATTGAAGGAGAGAAAGGCGGGAAGATCTTCCTTCGCCGGAGCTAGAAGAGAGAAATTTCAAATTGATCGAGGCAAAGAGGAAGGAAAGATAAACGAGTCACTAGACATCGTTTACGTGATTGAAGGAACAGTAAAGCGGAAATCAAGAGATTCCAAGTCCTCTCCAAGGTCGCGACATGGCTGGAGTTCTCGATCCGACTGGGCAGTACTGAAGGGTCCGCCGAAAGGACCGAAGGGAAGGAGCAAGAAGAAGAACGAAGGAGGAGAAGAAGAAGAAGAAGTCGAAGAGCTGGCGAACCAAGAGTGCTTGAGGTGCCGGCGAGGGCGGAGGGGCGACCGTTGCAGTAAGCCTTACCGAGGTGGTTTTGCCGGTGCCGTTGGTGGTTGTGGTGGTTTTCGCGTCGGAGCCAGTACTAATACCTCTGGCAGGTGCAACGACGAGCTTCTCTTTGTCGATCATCCTCATCATCATCATCATCATCAACAACAACATCAGCCCGGAAGTACGATGGAGATGATTCCAAACGTGAGAGGCAAAGAAGAGACATCGTCTTCCAATCTTCGAAGATCACCGTGGAGTATTCACATTCGCAAAGGCAGACATTCACCTTTGCCAAATATCACGACTAAGCGTAAAACGTTACGTCACCATCGTCGTCCTTTTCTTCAATTTCAATGAAGAATCCCTCACGTGTACTGCCTTCTTGCACTGCCTATGAAAGAGGTAAGATTTTTTTTTATTCCCTACGATTTTTATTGACGTACAAATAAATCGTTTGTACCATCAGATTTTCAAACATCTGTCGTTAGAGAACTCGACTCAAGTATATTGGTACTCAGTCAAACTTAACGCTCTCTCCACAAGCAAATTGATGGAATTATTAGCATCACTGTCCGTTGCCATTCCTGCTAAAATTCTACACCAATTTATGTATCGTAAAACTCAAGCACGAAGGTTATTGCCCTGTTTAGTTATTATACTCAATCGAAACAAAACGAATTATTACCGAGTTATAATTTCCATTTGGACAACTTAAAAACATAAAAATCACTGGAATAATCGTTGATTATTGAAATTTAATCCAAAAATATTATCAGCAACGATAAAGAGCTATAACGGAAAATGCAATGTTTTTTGCAAATTCGTACTTTTATTCTGGCATAAAAATCGCTGTGACGCAATTCAAAGCTAATTAATTTCGAACAATGTCTCTCCCGGTCAAAATTGTAGAGTAAAATTAAACAATGATCTCGCATCGCATCCACGCGTCTCAAGAGATGCTTAGAAAAAAAATGTGTGTATACATTATTATATACAGTACACGCAGCATGTGGGAATGTAGCAATCAAAAACTCAGCAGCATCAATCGCGAACGCGAAGATTCGCTTGACCCCAACAAGCGCGAATTACGAGAAGCTGAGCACTCTCTCGCGGTCAACGTCCCCCTCCCTTAGAATTCATCGCAAGTGAGTAAGAAAGAGAACCATAAAAGGGGGGGGGGGGGGGGGGGGTAGGGGGGGGGGGGTGAGTGACTAAAGTGAGAACCACGGAAGTCGAAGAACGATTTCGCAAAGTTACGTCACGCCGAGTTAATTCTCCGTCAGTTAGGAAACAAAAGGCCTCGAATCCACTCGATTTAGCATACGAACGAAAGTAACTTAGGCCCTTCGCTTGTCTCGCGATCTTAGATCCAGGGTTGAATTTTCGATCATCTATTTTGAGCACTCGGTTACCAACGCCTTTGAATCTCCACCTATGATTGTGGCTCGTTGCCTTGGGACGAAAATTCTCTCGAAAATTTTTATCAACCTCGTAAATACTTACGACTTTTGACGCGTAAGAAAAAAAAGAAACTCGTCTCGTCGCCTCGACTCGACGAAGTATGTGAGATGAAACCCGCACTCGCAGTTGCTTCTCAATCATTTAAACGTCGCAGTAAACGACCTCTTATCAAATAGTTTTGGCCTTGAGGTTGAAATATATCCCCCAACTGGCTTTCGATTCGTAACGAATATCCTGGTGGAATTCGATCATTTGGAAATAAGCCGCACTCGCAACTTTTCTCCTAAACAGTGCCAAATCCCAACCATAATGTTAGATTTGCGAATGTTTCTTCACGCAGAGAAATGGCACAGTTACAAATGAGGATATTCGCAAATGCTAGATGCGCCGATGCCTCAGGTAAACGAATATTATTCACATCAGAGCATTGAAAGAGTTGGGAATACTCGATAAATCGGAATACAGCGTGCGTAAAGTGGCCGTGTATGCTGTTATAGTTAGAGTACCGAGTTTGTGTGCAAGCGTAAAGAGAGGCGCTCTCGTAAAGGCGCACGGAATTAGTCTCGGTTCCATGGGAAAGACAAGACCCCGATATGTTCTATAGAGTGGTGATGGTGTGCTCTCTTCGCGCTACCCGCCACCACCACCACCACCATCGGCACACCACCATATCGCCATCAGAAGGAACACAAGAAGGCAAGGAGAAGTGTAAGCAGCAGCAAAAGCGGCAGTAAGAGAGCAAGAGCCCATGCCTCTCGACGGAGTCTCTCCTCACATGGCCGGGTTCATTGACACCAACCTCAGAGTTTTGGGCATTGGTATTATCTCTCTCGTACTTGGCGCCGCTCACCTCTCCTTCTCTCTTTCCTTCCTCTCTCGTATTCCCCTCTCGTTTTTCCTTCCTTCTTCAGCACCTCCTCCTGCTGCTTTGCCTCCTCCTTCTTCTCTCCTTCAGATTATTTCTCTGCCTCTGTTACTCCGGAGACGACGACGACGTCGACGTCGTCGTCGTCGACGAAACCGAGGACGAAGACGATCGGAAGCTCTCTCATCGGACCACGATCTCACGTGCGTGTGCTTGCTGATGTTTGCCTCCTCGGTCACTCCAAAACCCCTCTACCGTCTCCTTATATTAGTGACCACATAACTTCTTTCACGAGCCTCGTTCATTATATCCCCGCAAAATTTTACTTCCGCTTCCTTGTGTCTCGTCGCCCCCCCCCCCCCCCCCCGCAAAAATCTCTTAAAAACCCAATGAATTTTCGTTCCTATGTGAAACTCTTTTTTTCTTCCTTTCATCGAGTTGTCTCGTGCAAGTTGCGACATTTCAATGCAAATTTACGCCTCGCCTATGGCGATTATTTTCGATAGTCGTATCGTTTTGGTGCCATCGACCTCGCGGAGTTTTCTCTTATCTTGCTCACCCACCCAACGATTGTTGCTACCCATGTTCCGAGCTTTGCGCCGATCATGCATTTTTATTTGAACTATCGAATTCATTGATGAATCGATGATTGCGGAATACTTCAATAGGCTAAATCCCACTTCGTATCTCAGAAGTAATGATCTCTCTCGTCCAATCGAATATTCTTTTCGCAATCAACGACTTCAAATCACGTCACCATTCATACCCACATGGAGACATCGTCAGACACATTCGCAATGCTTCTCCTGCGATCCTAGCTCGATTCTTCAGCTCGAAGAAACCCCAGTTGCATCACTCGAGAATAGTGCGTCGAGCAGCTAATCTCTCCTGTGTGTTGTACCTGATGCTACGTTGGTGCTGCTCCTGTGAGACAAGCCGTTGAGCGAGAGAAAATCCAGATGAGAAAACGAGAGAGGAAGATGGAGAGACAGAGAGATTGCAGCATGACCTAGGACAACATACCACGCGACCTGCATGCCAATCGTTTTACTCGCTTTTCTCTTCATTCTCTCTCTCTCTCTCTCTCTCTCTTTCTCCATCTTTCTAATTCAAGATTTCTCTCTACCTTAATACTTCTATTCCTCTCCACCTTCTGCCACACGGAGGTAACGTTCTCGAATAATTAAATTCGCACAATTTCTTTCTCTCCAGCCTCGTCTGGCAGTTGCTAATAAAGTCCTGCTCATCGGCTCTTCATTTTTATATCATCCATTGCGCCTTCGATCTCGATACACACCTTCGAAAAAATCGTCACAAGAGACACCCGTGAAAGCAAGCGACACCCAAGCCTTTGATTTCATGGTGCATCGCCACTTGCTCCGTCGATAGTATAAATTTTCGTCAGAGAAAACACAGCAATCGCGCTTCGTAGGTGTACGCGGGGCTTGGTATATAAATTTATAAACGAATACACGCATACGTTAATGGGTGTGCGGAGGTGCACACGTATATTTGCATGCCTGTATATGTAGATGGATCACTTGTAAATACATACTCGAAAAGCTATCGACCCGAGTGTGGTATACACCGCATACATATACGTACATAAGCGGGCAGGTTTTCGCCAAATGTATTGGCCGAAACGCCTCTCTCGTTCTCCGTCCCGCATACCAACCGTGAATTACAGATTTGAATTCGTTATTGGGCATGCTCGTTGAATTGGACATGACGATAAAACGATGAACGTAATTCGCGACCACCACTTTTGTTAAATACTGTAGATTCATGTTCAAGAGTTCGCGACAATGGTCTCTCGAACGACCTTCGATCAAAAGCTGTGGCAGTGACCCTATTGCAGATTCGAATGCCATTCGATTCCCCAGACTACTTTGAGCTCCGCGATTTCAAACATTTCGTCCCTGGAATCTTTTTCAAATCTTCCATCATCGTTTCTGCTTCAGAAAGACCGACTTTTCGAGTTAATTAATTAAAGCAATTTTTTAAATACTCTGAGCATTCGATTATTATTTAACAATGCACTCAAATAAAGTCAGCTGTATCCATGCACCGGCATGGACTCGGATCCACATAAATGCACGCGTGTGCAGAGGGGTCTCGCAGATCAAATACCTTAGACGTCATTCTACCGCGTGCTCTCGGAACACCTGTGTATATTACACGGTGTGCCATCAGAAGAGAGGAAGAAGAATAAGAGAGAAAGGGAGAGAGTGAGTACGGTGTGGTTGTATATGTGTGTGAACAGTCAGGGCTCTCTCGTAGCGCCACCGAGACCATGGCTTTTCTCTCCTTGTTCTCTCTTCTCGAAGGGACAAGACTCACGTGCCGAGGTACACGGAACATATACAGGATATATATATATGTGTATATAGATTCGACATGGCATAAGCGGTGAAAGTGTTTGAAATTCTACGCTTTGACCGAACGATTTGTGAGATAATCGAGAAGGAGAGATAACAGTCCAAACGAAAGTAAAACTTACATGTGAATTCGGGTTTTCTGATCGAATTGCTAATTTATCAATTAATTCTCACTCGCGATGAAGGAAACCACTGAATTAATGAGGCTTCAGTAAGAATAAAATAAAATGATCGTTACAACATTACCATACTATCTTATGTGAGGAGTCTTACTCATTTCGGTGGTTAAATTTAAATGGTTACTTAATGTTATGGTTTCGTGTCTGGCTAAGGATGTCTTTTAAGGACTCGGCATATACGGCGCGCCTCGAAAAATGTAGCTTTCGATCCCGCGACTTCTCGTCCTTCTAGATATTTTTCTTCCAACCACGCAACGTATACTCTTTTAGACCACTTTTTTTGGCGCTTCTCTGCCTTTTTTATCTCTTTTCGTCGGGGCGCACACACGCGCACACGCATAGACGCGCGTAAATTGAGAGACCCGGCAAAGACCCCTCTAGGATCCCTCGCGCTGAGGCTGAAGCTCACTCGGGAGGTTCGAGGTTCGTTCACCTCGTTCGTCTAGCAGAGCTCACCGACTCTCGCGGTCCTGTATATATAGTCAAGAGCCACCGCACAGTGTCTCACTTTGTCTTGTTTCTCTTCTTCTTTTTTCTTCCTCGCCTCCTTGTTCTTTCTCTTCTTCTTCTTCTTCTTCTTTTGCTTCTACGTCTGCGCATCCACCATACCGAGGATTGAAGTGTAGAACTCGGAGCGCTGGAACGAGGGGACAAAAAGAGGGAGCGAGAAAGAAAGGAAAAGGAAAAGAATAAGAGGGACACGAAATGAGAGCTCACGGCACTCCGTGAGAGAACAGCTCCCATTCATTTACCGCCTCGCTGATGTCCTATCCAAGATCACGCTCTAAGGCACTCGCCCCACCGGATCGACCACAATTTAATTTGACATTCTTCGGATTCTCAGATTTCCGCCTCCCAAGCTTCCCCGATGCTTAATATATGTGTATATACATCGATTCGAGTACCTTTTATAATTTACCTGGAAGGGCTATGGGCGAGATTCGACTGGCGATCCTTTATATTCCAAACCCTTCATCCACCCTCGACTAAAAGTTAGGATCAACGATTCAAGGTGAGAATTCACAAAGGTCTCGCAGCCACGTGGCTATCACGAAGCTCGGCTTTTGCTCTATTCTTTATCGCCGAAAACGAGATTCCAATCCCTCTGATTCATCGCCACCTCAGGTGCATCATTTTATTTTGTTTTTTAATTCGTTATTACTTTGAATATTTGCCGCATCTTCGGACTCAGGGCGAATAACCACCGCAGGAGAAGCGAACAAACGAATCTGATCAAATCCCAAACTAGAAGCCTTCGCATGCACCAATCTCCAATGCAATCTCAATATTTTCGCCTGAAATATTCCATAACTTCAATAAAATCATGGAACGGCCGAACACACTTTCATGCCATCGATCAAAAAGGTTCGTTTGATCGTTGAACGCATACCGAAAGACCAGATAAATTCTCGTTGAATTTCCACCCATTTTGTTTATTCTTATTCTCATTATCCGTACCTCCATCATGAAAATCAATTAGCCGTGAATGGATTTTTTATCGCTCCCTCTCTGTTTCTCTCTCGAAGGTGTCTCAACGATATTATCGCGATTACAAATCGATTGAGTCGTCGAATAAAATCGTGTCACAGGTCAAAGTTTCCCGTTAGATATTACAATGAAGCCGGAGGGATAATGTTTGTACTTGGATTTGTTGCGGTATAGTTACATTGCAGGATAACCGACACTTTTGTACATAGCACAGACACTTACATTAGTGCATAGCAGATTCAGTATACTTCAATGTTGCGATACGACAGGCTGCGTTGGGATCTTTATGCAGCTCGGAGGGAGAGGCAGGAGGACGGACGAGCGAAGTTAGTATCTAGTTTCTAGCTGGCGCATTAGACCCAAGTGAGAATATCTCTCGTACATCGACGTGTATGTATATGCGGGCAGTTCGATGTGCAGCATATCGAAGGTCCCGTGCGCGCACAGCCGGTACAGTGTATAATGCCAACCAGTGGCATTTACCAACGAGCATACTATACGCCGCGAGGACTCTCCGTTCTACGACGACCAACGGGCGAGGGCTTCTTTCGCAGCGTCGTCTATAACAGGCCAGGAGAAAAACTACCTTGTCTTATGGATTATTTCCCTTGCGATAGGACTAAGAAATACGATGCACCAACCGACATGCAGATATAGGAGAAGTCGCGGGCTTCAATCTTCCATAATGTTTCATCGACGATATTCTTTTTCTTCGCGTCTTTCATCCGTTTCGTTGGGGTGGACGCGAGTCATTTTTCTCGGGTGGGGATCAAATGTTGGAATGACTAAAATTTCGAACAGCTAAAATCTCGAGTTTATAAACTTCGAATGATTGTATGAAGACAGATGGATTCGACTAGAGCTTTGAATGCCGAAAATAAATAAAGCAGAAACTGCAGGTTCGAAGCACGTTTACATCGAAAATAGAATGTAACAATCGCCCATAGGACGATGACTAAAATATCGATTTTTCAAAAATTCGACTATCACTCTTTCGATTCATAAATTACTACGGTCAGCGATACTGTGAAAATTCACAATATTGAAAATATAATAACGAAAGACCAAATGTTACTGAGGTTGAAATAATGAAACACCAAAAAGTCGAACAGTCAAAATAGCGAAACGTTAGAAAGTCGATCGATCAAAATAAAGAAATGCAGTGGATCTCCAAATACACGCGTCTCACTCACTCGCTTACTCAGAACGGTGATCTCCAATTTTAAACATCGCGATTTTGACTTTCGCCTTTTCGAGCTATCATTATTCTGCATACCTAAGTTTTATAGGCTCGAAAAATTCACTTTCGATTTTTTGCTACTCCATATTCTGGTCTGTCTGTAAAACAATTACTCTCCATTTTGAATTCGAAAATATGAACTTTTGACATTCGGATGGTCTGTTAAAATTGCATTCGAAATGAAAACTATTGAAATATATATTTTCGGGTAAATACGAATTCAAAGAAGGAATTTTTAATTAAACACGCAATCTGCTGAATAGTCGATCGGGAATAAGAATTTCGAATTGCTTATTTTTCTCCAAACTGATATCACAACTTTTAAAATTTCGAAATATCGACCGTTTTACAATTCAGTTATTCGACATATTGAACCCCACCCATTTTTCTCTGCTGAAACGTCTTTTACAATTATTTATTCGAGGAGCGTGCCTTTGGCCGATTGATTGTGCTTAAAAGGTTCAAGATTGTTCGGTTTTCAAAGTCATTTGAATACTCCATACTTCAATGACATCTGTCATTGAAAAACTTTTGTCCAATGATTATTTGGATCGTCAAACATTTCTCTATTTCACGCGAACATGGCATTTTTCGAAGTGAATTGTTTTCACGAATGTAATCGAATCTCAGTTTTTTCATGTTTATAAGAGTTTTTTTAATGCTGACAATGATAGGTGAGAAGAGAGGAAAAATGAGCAATCAGAAACCTTTTACATTGAAAAGGTTCTAGTCGTGCGAATTGTATATTAAGTGGATGTGTACAAACACACGACGACCTCCGCTGCCTCATAAAATATCTACGGTGGATCAGCTTTCGCATGATCTGCAGAAACACTTTCATTGTTCGCCTCTTGAAATAAAAAAAAAATAAAAGAAAAGGAACGAAAAATGTCTCTTTAATAAAAAAAAGCATCTCATCAAAACGACACGATCGAGGGTCTCGACAGCGGGGAAAAGCTACGTAATAAGAGTCACTCGAAGTCTCGCAATCTTCGTGATTGGTCGATTTAGCGAAATCTTCGTAGCGGCGACGAAATCGTGCATCGGCTAATGTCTTATTGGCGCGAGCGGGAATGAGCCTTAAAGGCTGCAGGAAAATCCGTGTCATCCTTCAAGGACATCAAGAAGATCTTTGAAACAGCTACATTTACATATATATACATACAAATAAAAAAAAAACAAGTATCAATTTAATCATCTCTCCGCAATGATATTCAACACCGTCGTTCAAATATTCGTTCTCATTGTTCATTGCCTTCTTCGATCCTCGAAACTCCGATATCAAAGATCCGATTTCCCATAGTTTTTTTCTTCACCTGAACAAGTTTGAGGATTTATTCGCAAAAAAATGCGTTTTCAATTTTCACCAGCAGGACGCATTCGCTCATGGAATATACGAAAAAAGGGATAACGTAATAAAACGCCACGAGGGAGGACGATCGGGTATCATGATCTTTCGCTGTGTCCAATGACGCCGACGCAGACGTCGTCGACGACGTCGTCCGTCGTCGTCGGTGGTGAGCGGATCGCCTTGACTAGAAAATCACGTGGTGCCATGCACATGTACTCGCGGGAAATGACTCGTTATATAAACTAATGATTAGTCCCGAGTACAGTTTATAATACCTTACTCTGATAGCGGTATATAAAGCTGCTTGTTATACGCGGCGTCAAACTAATAGTCTGTGCAAGTTTAACTTCTCCAGCGTGTTTCTAATTTAATGAATCCATTGCTAACGTTTCTGAGTGCAAACGCGGTGTACTCCAGGACGATCGATTGGGCAAGCGATTGGAGGCAGTAGGTTGGATCACCCGAGCAGATCTCTACCTTAAAAATAGTTGAAAATACTCATCGGCTTTGATTTCGGTGAGAGCACGCGAGAGCGTATTGTATTATAATGGAGTTTGGAAGCAAAGCCAACATTTGGATGATGGTTGACTGTGAAAATTCTCCGAATGGGCATCACCTGGTGCACGATCGATTCTTCTATCCTCAATTCGATTTTTTACCAAGTAGAATACCGCAAAATGGGAAAAACATCGTAAAATTTTCCTCTATACAGGAAGTCAGATTATCTGCAAAGTGCAAAGACAGACTTTTATAGACGTGACGACCAGTACATAGACAGGTACAGCGACATTCCTCGTAAAAAAGTCGAGCCAGGTCGGATATCGGAGCAGACGTAGGTAAAGCGACGGTAGCACATGAGTGCTCACAAGCGCGCGCGGGACTTCAAGTACGAGTGCGAGAGCATAAAATAGCGGCAGACAGAGACCCCCCGGGGGTTTCCTTAACTCTCGTGATCTGTCAAGCACAACAGAGTACATTTGCTAGTTGCATACGGAGGCGCCTACACCGGCGCGGTTATCGGTATTGCTAACGGCTCGATTCAAATGAGACGCTGAGTAATGAACGCAATTTGAGAAAGAAAAACGCTACGAGCAAAAAGAACAACTTTGTCTCAATAAAAATAATCAGCACAATAGCGAGTGGGATAATGAGGAGGGAAAAGCTAGGGACTGCGGTGCTCCGTTGAGTTTTCATACTCGCGAGCACGATAAATTCAACTCTGTGTTGTGACAACGACGTTTATCGACGAGACGGATGATGCGATAAATTAATGAACTTTCCGTCCATAAACCACGTACCGTCTACACACACACACACACACACACACACACACACACACGAACATCCGTATGTATAATCGTAGTACATGAACCGTAGCTAGCGAGCTCTGCTATATATTAGCTTGACTATCTCTTCCTGATGAATGAAATTCAATAACGGTTTACTGTTACGAGAACTCCTAAGGATGAACCGCGGTCAGTACACTATTAATACGTCCCCATACCTCGTACACATACGAGTATCGTAGAAAAATTACGCATGTGTCAGACCCAGCGCGGATTCCGTTGCTTCATCTCTCCATACATATATATGTGAGCGAGCATATACATACGTACTATCGTTTATAATGGAAACAAGAGACAAGGATGAAGAAAGCCCGCGGTGAAGCGTACCAGGTGAAAGAGTACAAGATGTGTGTTGTACGTAGGTATAGTTAGTATACACGTATATATGTATATACATCGCGGGTAGGTCTGCATGAAAGTAGGTCAGAGCCGAGAGCAACCTGTGAGAAAGAGAGAAAATAAAAAAAGGAAAGAGAATGCGAGAGGAAGAGAGTGAGAAGCGAGTTGAGGTAGTACTGTACACGAATATACATGTGTATATTCCCATGTAGGGTTTTACAAAGGGCCCAAGATCGGCCCAGTACCGGCAGCCACCACTCCGATCTTGGCGCGGTAATGGCAGCCAAGACTGGCGGGATGATGGCTCAAGCACGGATGATAACTTCGGCCCGTTACCGATTGCCGTTCTTGGCCCAAGATCGTCAGCCAATTGCTGATACATTATAATGGCGCATCAATGGCAATAAACTGGGAGCTTTCGATTAAACACTTTTGCAAGAAAACGAAAAACATGACAAAATTTATTTTTTTTTCACTGTGTATTGGATTTTCTAATGTTTGTGATCTCAGACCCTTACCGTTCCGAGATTCTGAAATCAATTATATCGAAGAAAAATGTGTACACATGTGGGATTCGATCTACCTACCTACCTAACACGCTCTAACTTAACGGACGCACGCTACCTACTAGACCAATTCGTCATTGTACCAACTGTGTCATAAAATTCTTGATATGTTGCAAAGGATGTTTCGAGTGATGTATATGGTGATTTCGAATTGTTTGAGTGACCTACTTTGAGTTTTGTTACATAAAAAATTGTAATACTAAATTTTGACGATTTACAATAGAATAAAAAATCTATCTTACACTAAATTTATTGATATAGCAATGGAAGTTTTGATAAATTTCTTTACATCAATGAGTTTTAATGAATTTCTCTCAGTGATAAAAGCTTGGATCATATTTTTTGTAAAAATATCTAGATCAAATTTCTTTTCCGGCAACAATTTTGATGAACACTATTTCTAAGTGATGACTGTGTTGGTCAAATTTGTTTACCGCAACAGTATTCATGAAAATTTCTTACTTGCAGCGATGAAAGTTATGGTTTCATTTTTGGTGTAACGCAGGAAAGTTTTGAAAACATATTCTTTCAGCGATGAAAATTTTGATGAAATTTCAATATTTTATATAATCATAAAAATTTTTATCTCATAGCGGAGAAAGTTATGCCTAAATTTTTGAGTAGCAAGAAAGTTTCCAAATTTTGGTTACTGTAGAGAAAATGTTTCCAAAATTTTCCTGCTACACAAAAAATTAAAACATATAACTTTCACCGCTGCAAGACAAATGTTTATAAATATTGTTGCGGCAAGCAAATTTAACCAGAACTCTCATCGCTTGAAAAGGAAGTTCATCAAAGTTGTTGGCGGAAAAGAAATTTGATCTAAATTTTTGTACAAAGAAAGAAATATAATCCAAACTTTCATCACTGGGAGAAATTCATTAAAACTCATTGGTGCGAAATGGGCCCTCTGATATTGCACTTCTATTGACAAATTTAGTAATACAATAGTATACAGTCATCGGCCCAAAAATGGTCCAAAACTGGTAAAATTCGCTTGGCCAATGATTGGTTACCATTCATGTGCCAAGTATTGCATTTTTACCGGGAAATATATAGTAAAAAATATTCAAGGTTTTCGGTCATCAGCCGATAATGGCCCAAGACTGATAAAGTTCGTTCGGCCGATCATTGGCTACCATTCAAGGGCCGACTGTCGGTTGCATATTGGCAAAAATATTCTTTTTTTTTATACGGCAGCCAATAAACGCCCAAGGACGGGGCCAAGCTTGGCAAAATATACTCGACAAGCCATGCGTGGGCCAAGCATTGGCCCTATTGTCAAGCTTGGCGTTTCCTACATGGGTTTATATATACGTTTATGTTGTATACTGCTGTTTGTGTGTTGAGGGAACACCAAGTTCAGGGGCAATATACCTCTATAAGACAGAACGGGGCTTATGGTGGGTCTCTCGAGAGATGAGAGATGAGAGACTTTGCTCCAGCACACTCTCTTTCTCTCCACGTCACGATTTACCTTCTCTCCCTCTTTTCGTGCCCCAGCATCGTTCTCCTCTTCGTCTATACGTCGACGGTGTCGAGTGTAAAACGGAGGAGAGATAAAAAAACGAAAGAAAGAAAGAAAAAAAAAGATAGAGGGGAAAAAGGATTTAACGGATGATCGTCGTTGGCTTTTGCTTGGGTAAGGTCCACGATTTGGGAGAATAACTGAGGTCAAGCTCTCGACGAAGTAACAGAACACGGTCTAACGGTTCGCTTATATACACCTGGACTTTATTTCACGGCCAGTGCCACCGGACTGAGCCTACTGTATTGATATGTATATATATTCGTATTTACGAATATGTTTATGTAAGTGCGTGGCCACGACGCAACGATCGAAGAACATGGAGAGGACACGATACGAGGGGGGCGAACACACCTCGTCGACACACTCGTTTCCTCTACTTCACATCTCACTCTCATATCGAGTTTGTGCACACGAGTCTTACTCGTTATTTGACCTTAATGCAATTATGCTCCGAGATCGAATTGACGTATAGTCTTCTTGGATTTAGATCGATGGACCACTGAAACGCTCGTGATCTTGCATACGAAACTCTGGTCTTTCAGGTTTTTTTTAACGTCTTGTATTTTTTGTTCACGCCTTGGATTTTTCGCGTGTGTGTATCGATACACGTGGCATGAATTCGAGCTAATGAAGTTTTTTAATCCTCTCATTTTTATGCGTCACGCATCTTGATACCTCTTTCTTATTATTTAAATCTGATCCCGAACAGAGAAAGATCGAGACGAATTGAATTTTGTGTCGGAGATAAAAATCTTGGACGTAGGTTTGTTTATGCATATTACGAATCCGTCTCGAGATATCATTGCAGATTCGAGTAATTTTGCCATGTGGAGAACCTCGAGGAAGCGAGAGACTTTCCTTGATTTCGTGGAGAGCGCTTTTTCAATAAAGAAAGCCGAAGGGATACGAGGGAGAAAGTGAAAGAACTTGTTAACCGATGCTTTCCCGGTGCTGGGTGTGCACCCGACGATCTTGGTCGAGGAGTCTCAGGGTGAAAGTGGAAATTCCCCTGGCCAAAGCTCCTTCAGAATTCCAAGTTCATCACAAATAGAAAACTTTTGCTTTCTTCGATTTGAAACGAGTGGAGCCTCGTTTCGTTCATTTTCTCCTCGAGCTCCCAGATCTCTGAATGTTTATTTCACTCTTTCTGCGAACGAAAATCTGATTGGGAGCGTCGCGTTTCTGTCCCCGACCAACTGGTCCTCCGTTGCTCACAGCATGTTCTGAGAATTCGGCTGTGCTAAGCTCGAGTAGTCAAAATAACCTGCCGTTGCTTCCACCTGTTTTCGCATCTCTCGATACGTCGTTGTAATAACGAAGGTGTCTTCGCGCACATACGTGTTTACAGTGGACAGTCCTGCCAGCTCGTCTCTCAATCGATAATGTGAGCGCGAACAACTTCTCGCGACCTCTCTAAAAACCGGGAAAGGAGAAACAAAAATTATCATTCGACCTCGCGAGCATCGCAGCTTCCCCAAGGACGTCAGGCCTATCGATAATCGCACGAGGCTATTTATTATAATATTACGTAGATCTTCGATAATTCACCGAAGAGAGCGAGTGCGAGAGAGAAAAAGGGAGAGAGAGAGAGAGAAGGGGGGAGGAGAGAGATTGAGAATCATTTCTGTACAACTCTCGAGGCTCTTTGGGTAGATGATACCTCGTATATGTTTAATGCTCTATGTATTATAAGATGTTGAGACCATCCACTATGCATATGAGCAATAATATACAGACCTCTCGATACATTGTATACCTCGATAACTATAAAAGCGATATCTGCATGAAGCAACCTCGTATAGAAATCGCCAGGACTCGCATTGAATTTAATCGTCGAATATCAATAACTCCCCCGCACACTTGGGACGCTCGACGATTACGAGAGGATTATAATGCTTTTACATTTTTATTTATCTCCTCGCGAAGTAGATCTCGCTGCGTATCTATGCAGCTTTAATTAATAGCGCAGGTTTCGAGCGAAGGCGGATTTGTTAATGATAGGTTCGGACGCGCGATAATCATTTGCGAGACATCCGATGAAGCTCACGCAGTACTCGTGTGAGGTCGTTTAAGATATGCGATTGCTTAGCTTCCAGTATCCTACCGTAAAATCTTTATCTTTTCGATGATCGGAGCGAGAGGATCTTAATGAATACCATATTCGAGAAGAAAAATATAGAGATTGTGAGGAGCCACAATTGAAAAAATCTCAATTTTCATTAGTATTTGCTCTGAAGCCTGCCCAAAAGTTGTAGAATTCACGTCATCGATGGGACGAGTGCAAAAATAATTCGAGACATCTTCGGCCTTGACGTGGATTGTTGACGCGAAGATGTACTGGTGTAGCGTTACGGCATATCAGAATGCTAATTACATTTAATTGTTTTTTAAGTTTCTCACTTCAATTTGGCATCCGGAATCCCCAGAGCTTCATTTCCAAGCAGAATGGAGCATAAATAAATCAGAAAAGGATAGAAAAAAAAGTAAAAGCAATCACAATTTTGTCACGGGAGCTGAATAATGAATTTTTCATTAGCTAACAAATGTCTGTAATACGAAACTGTATTATAGCAATCTCGAGAGTTAAACGGACGGTGAAATGTCCCCGAGGACACCGAGAGCTGGGCAAGAGACTGAGCGAGAGAGAGAGAGAGAGCAAGAGCAGCAGAGTCAGGGCGTGGTTTCCTAGTCAGAGTTTTTGCACGGCTAGAATGCACCAGGCGGCCTTCACCAAGATCAGGATACTTCGATCCTAGAGCTGCAGCACACCATCAAACGAATAACCACTTCCTCCCCCTCGTCCCTGGCTCCTTGGCTCTAACATTTTCAGTCGACGTGCATTCTCTCCTTTGCTTTGCTCTACTGATCCGCGTTTGGCTTCTTCCTGGCTCTCTGGTGAACGAGAAACGAAAGTTGGAGGTGCGAAAGCAATTCTGTTCGGGAGGTACTGATTCAGATTTGCTGCTTGGTAGGCTATATAGAAAGGGGGAGAGCGAAAGGCTGGAAAAAAGTTTAAACGTGAGTCACCGAGTCATTTCCGGTTTCTTACGTAGCGAGCGAATATCTGACATTCCATAAGGCTGCCCCAATAGCCAAATCGCCATCCGAATATAAATATGAAGCTAGTCTTCTTCATCCCTCAAAGTATCCCGTATAACCTCACTCGACAATTATCCAGTTATATACGTAATACTTTGTTACCGGTAACCACAGTTCATTTATGTTTAGCGTTATTCCCGACGTGGAGACTTGACTGCCAAGGTCTCCTCACTTTTTAACGGTCTTTCTTATGCCTTTTTTCTGCTTTACTCTCGTTACAGATGCTGACCACCAGAAACGTCACTGCCGACGCGCGGAGAGCGTGGACCTTCGTATGCAATTTTTCGCCTCTCTCTCTCTCTCTCTCTCTCTCTCTCTCCTTCAACTTTCGTCCCGCTCCTCGTTGTTCGTCGTTTTAGCATCAACGGAGAAAAAGGAGATCAACGAAGATGACGCAGATCCAGCGCCTCTCGTATTATAATGAATTTACAAACATTTCATTGTACTGACGATCGCCCAACGACACGGCAAATATTTCATTAAAAAAGGGAGAGAGAGAGAGGGAGCGAAGAAATATTTTCTTCACTGCCATGGAAGCCAGGCCACACCACCCTAGTCGCAAAATTCTCTCTGAGCCGTCTCTCCGCCAAATCATCATTCATGAAACAATGAAAACAATCGAGTGCTTTCAATCACTTGGAGATACTCATACGGTTCGGAACGAATGCTGAAGATCATTGAGCTCGAAAGTGGAAGGAACCAGCAGCACACAGAACGACAACAAGCATCTGTCTTCCTTCTACTGACTTTCGAAGGCCCCACGATGTCGTTCAACGTCACTGTTTTTAATTTTTATAAGTTTTCTCCCATTCATTATTATTATTTTATTATTATTATTATTATTATTATTATTATTATTATTATTATTATTATTATTATTATTATTATTATTATTATTATTATAACTATTATTATTTTTACTGTTTTTCTTAATAATATTATTGGTTTTGATCCTATCATAACTTCGTCACCCTTTCACGATTTTTTATTGCTAATAATATTACATGATTCAGAGTAAAAAAATTTTGACTCGACACCCTTCTTAAGTGTTTATCCCCATTAGTCTCTGCGACATCAGCATTTTTCCGGAATTCATCTGTAAAGCGTTTTTATTCTATTAACAGCGAGAGGAATGTTTGAAAACAAAAGATCACAGTAGCTTCCCTCTTAATATATTATTACTTGTCTTTTTTTTCTTTCTGGTTTTTTTTCTTTTTTTTTTTAATGTAACAATTATTCATCACGAATATTGCCTTACGGTCGTAATTTAATCTCGATAATTTTCCCCTTCTCGCGAATCGCGAACACAAGGAACGATCCACGTGATTGCGAGACGCGTGGTTATTTAAAGACAGAGATAAAAAAAATTTTTTTAAGAAAAAATTGATGCGTCAATACAAGAGCGTAACGATTATTCGTGACTTTTTAATGCGGCATACAGCATTAAAGTCTCTGTTTTAAGTTTGATGTTGAATTGAAAGAAAAATAATAAATCGTACTCTCAATAAAGATTTGATTTGAATTATATGTGAAGAATGATTCGTGTTCGTGAATGTGAGCGTTTTGAAAAATCGTGTTTGTAAGTGTACGAGTTACCAGAATCGTCCGTTTTTTTTCTCATCTTCGCCAATCCGGATTCCCACTCGACTGTTCATTTTTTTCTCATGTGATTTTTTTTATCATTCATCGGCCCTTTCCTATTTTTACTCCTCAAGTCAACAAACGCGCGTTACCACCTGCAGCGATTTTCCAAATTTTATGCTCATCGTATGGATAGAAATAATTAGAAACTCTGCAGGCGCATTTTACAATGTTCGAGTGCCTCAGTGTGAATGCGATGATGCTTATTTTAACTTGAGAATGAGAACGAGCACCGTTGAACCGAGAAATGAATATTTCAATAAATATCTATATATACACGAATATATAATGGCATATGAAATATGAAATATATTTTTGTACTTTGCACGTTACGGGAAACCAGATATTGTATTTTTGTTACTCGCTCCGCATATCAGAAAATATCATGGTGTCAAACTGGAAGCAGAAACACAATCAACTTTCCCACCGTCTCATCAATACTCAGAGATCATAAATTCAAAAAAATCCTTTTTTCCTCTTTTTCGTATGTTTTTTCTCTTTTTCAATTGTCCCATCCCATGCTCAAACTGTGAAGAAAAAAAAGAAGTAAGAGACAGAGTAATGCTCAGTCTCCGTTATTCAAAGTCATGGAAAAAATATTAGTTTTTGTATCACTAGTTTTTTTTTTTTTTTGACACCATCCTGATTCATTTGCCTTGCCGACCTCAATACACCTTTCGAATCGTTTCGATACGTTCCTTTAGATAGAACCGCGGAATAATGAATCGCAATCCGAGGTGAGTGAATCTTAGTTTCAAAATTAACTTCATAAGGTTCAAGAATCATCGAAATTAGCGGCAAAGATAAAAGCGACAGAAATAAACCATGAGAGCTTTTGAAACGAGAAGGAAGTGCAAACAGAACGAATCGACGCTGAAGAGACGTTGGTGCGTGCATTTACTTTGCAATATTTAAATATTTTGTCGATTTTGTTTCACGGTAACGAAAATGGTATCGGAATCCTTAAACGGGTCATTAGTATCGTCTATCAGCTCTTCATTTTCCCATTTAGACGCGACTTCACCCTACGAGATTATAGTACTTAGATCGTGGACGAAGGTGCATATGGTGGCGCGTGCCATGCGTTTCTCTTTTGTTTTTACAGACTGGTGAGCGACTCCCGGGACTGGGTTACTGAGGTTCTCTCGTGTTTCCTCCTCGCTCTTTCCCTCCGTCCTTGTCGTTGCTCTACTCGTCGCCAGCATCCCCACCAAAGGACTCGGCAGTCCACTGTCTCATTCTTTCTTATCTTTTCTCGCTCTTTACCTCTCGCACTCTTTCTCTTTCGCTCGCTCTTTCTTCCTCGATCACTTCGAGGACGTGTCATTAAAGTACGATTTTCGAACGGAGAGAATAAAGTTGTGATCCATTCGATCGAGTGGTCAATGCTTATCGAAAAATTACTTTTTCCTTCGTCATATTCGTCATCGCGGTACTTCTACATGCCCGGAACTTACACGAGAAATTATTCATGGATCGTTAATGCTGGCAATTAAAACTCGAAGGATTTTCCCGGCTCTATCCTTGATGTCACTAGTCCTTGCTCTTCTTATGAACGTCTCGTATTATCTCCAGCAGTTTCGCGATCATTGACAGATCGAACGACGGATATTCTTAATTGCTGTAAGCGTAGATACCTTCGGAAAAAGTGGTGCAACGGTACTTCATTGTACAATGTATTTTTATCGAGAATCTGACAGATTTTTCAGGCCACTATAAACACGTTTGTGATTTATTGAGAAGGTGATGTTGCAAGGTCGAAAATTCACAAAGTCATTGAAACTCCGATTGAAATCGACGCCGTTAATTACGGGATCGAATTCTTCCTCAACTTCTCATAATTCACATTTTAACAGCGAAAAACGTAGATTTTGTTGCTACACTCAAAATCCTCGTTACCTGCAAATTCATCCAAATTACACATTTTCTCACATGTTCGTACTTAGTCATGCGCATGCTTTTCTCAATCAGTATTAAAAAAAGTCGCAAATACGAGGGTGAGCCGTGCGGAAGATAGCAATCTTTAAAAGGCCTGGACTTCAGCTGTGACGTTGAGTCGTAAAATCGTAAATACACGTTCGGAACTTTTGTTCCCCACAAAACGCGAAAAAAGCTCGTACGAAGTTTTCGTACTCTGGAAATTATGGTCTGCAAGCTGGACTTCCTTCTCAATTTTTTCCTTGCTCATCCTGGTATTCCTATGGAAACAATTTTGAACATTTCCCACATTTCTCATATCTCTAAATTCTTTTATATTATTAATATCAGAATAAATTATATTATCTTCCCAATCTATTGCGATTCATTTCAAAAGACTAGCTTTGTATCAAGAATTCTTGTAATCTTGTCACTTATTCGTGGCTCGGTGCAATGTTCAATAAACAACAGGCCGATGACACATTCACATTATTTTTTATCCTACGCTGATCAAATACAGAGCTATTGACAACAAATTAATAAAAAAACAACGAATTTACTGTGTGCATTTGCAATAAAAAATAATGCATGCCCCTCGATCATTATTCTTAACCTTGAGTTATTGTACAGTTGGTACAGTGTACAGTTATTATAAATTTTACGGCCAGGTATGTTTACGGGGAAATAATCAGTAGTAGAGATTTGAGCAAGCTCTCGGTATCTCGGTGGTTCGGACGTGTGCGTGTGTGTGTGTGTGTGTAGAAACAAAAAACGACTATAAAATGTCCCGATGATTTTTATTGGTCTGCATTACAATAGTTTTTTGTTGTTTTTTTTTGTACGTAGCATAAAAATAGATCGAATGATAAAAAAAACCTAATAATCTTCCGCATGGACCGTATATATTCATGATTTTTTCGCCGAGTAATGATTCTACGTAGTATTCTTAATTCAAGAACATTGTATTTAATTCCTGATTTTCTTCCGTATCTGTAATCGCTGCGAAAGTGATGAGCACAAGTTTTCCGGGTCTCTCGCATCTTCTCTCACGCATTTCTTCATTTTATATTTTTATTTAAACTCTCTGAGCGTCCTCGATGAATCTTCCTCACCCCGTATTTTCTCGTTGTGATATGAACGCGTAGATGAAGAGGATGGGAGACGGGGGGAAGTGAGAAAGTACGGAAATGATGAACACAAGCGAGCGAGGAAGCAAACGTTCATCGTTGAATCCCCGCGAGTTCTCCGCTCCCGCGACAGATGTGACTCGCTTCTTTTTTCCTGTTTTTTTTCCACCGAACAGCCATTATAACCAGCAACATAATATGCAGGCATAATAGCAGCATAATATGATCACATGGAGGATCGAAGGCGCGAATATTGCAACGTGACAGTGTGTGCGTATGTTTTGTGTGTTGGTATATTTTATACGATAGCTGCGCCGAGGGTTTGCTTCTCGTTCGCGCGATTTTTCTCTTCCTTTCTTACCTTATGCAACCGTTATGTGATGGCATCCTTTTTTTCATGTCCGTTCAAGGACGACGAGAAATGATTTCGGGCTCCTCTGGAAACGACGCGAGGAGGCGAGGAGGACTATTGAACCGGGTCATATTCCGAAGTACGGAAGTCTCGTTTGGTTTTACTAAACCGACAAAAATGGCAAAGGCTCTCGAGTCTCGTGAAAAGTAAAGAAAGAGGAAAGATCGTAGAGAGAGAAAAAACGATGGACCGCAAGATCGCGCTGTGAGTTGAATCGAGCGAAGGGCAGCTTGCGGAAACGCGAATGGTCCCATTCGCCTAACGGGACCAGTGTAGCCACAGCGCGGGGGTTGAGACAGTTGAGACAAACCGCATGTGCGTATGCACATAAAAGAAAATAAGGAACAAGGGACGGTTCACCCAGAATTCGTATAGAGAACTAAAAAGTGAAGAAGGTGGTATGAATTTTGAAAGGAATTGAAAATGAGGAGAAATTTTAAGATTCTATACGTTCGTCCTCTTCAACCCTTCCAGCCTCGTTCAAGGTTCTTTTCTCTTTGAGAAAGCACCCTCCTCCCTCGTTCTATTTACTCCTCTATGCCTCCCCCTCGTTTCTTATACAAACTCTCTCTTCAATGTCGTGTGTAATCTGCTTGAATTACGTTGGCCACCCTCCGCCAACCGACCAGCGATTATTCTTTCTCGTATTTCATACATTCATCGTATTTTCTCGGACCATCAGATTAGCCGTGATTCGTTTCCCCTCACAATAAGGACTCATCCAGTAATGTCTCGTTCACGGAAATAGCCTTTTTGTTCTTCTTCTTCGTCAACGTCACAGCGCTCCCTCCATGTTCCTTCCTCCTGTCGAACTTTCCTCCTACCTTCTCTTTTATTTCCCTATTTATACTACAAGCACGTTTTCCTACATCGCGCATCGCGCGAGATGAACTTCGGGCACGCAACTGCCCTTCGGTACTGCTGCTGTTGCGCTGCCTGTTACTTCATCCAGATCGACCAGGTGCTGCTGAAGATTCGCCGGCTGTTGGAGAGGACCATCCGAACGTTTCCTGTGCTCCTCCTGTGATTCAACATTTTGACTAATATGTGGAATGCTTCGGTTCATTAGAGGTTGAGAGGAGCGCAGAAACGTGGATTTATCCGAATGAGCGAGTCAGGAAGCGTCCATTGTCTTTTAGTAACGACTCAACAATTCTCGTCATTTGGGTAAATGAGGAAAATTGCTGCATGGCGTATATAAATAATCCACATCGGTGGCTATGGCCAAAAGTTGGACAAAAATTCACGGGGATTTCAATTTTTAAGGAATCTCCACTCACCAGTGGCCGATGGGGAGGTAGATAATCGCAAAGTCTTGAAAGGAGGGGAGCGAGGGGACAACATCACGTTAAATTCATGACGGCATTGCAGAGGAATCTTCTCCTTTCGAATCCTCCTGGCACGCGAGGACGACGATGGTTTGGCTCGGCGTTTGCGCTCTTCGTAGGCTCAAAGGTTGCTGCACGCTTCTCGAAGCGGTTCCATACAGATTGCTCTCCGGCTCTTTATGTTCGCGCGGATTCTTCGTTGCTGTTTATTCTCTTCCTCACTCGATCGCTCCTCGCTCCGCGGGATGATAAGGAACGATAACGGCTGCTGAGAGAGCACGCCGAAGGCGACCATGCACTCGCAGGACGATCAAGCCTTTCTGCTGGCCACGGGGTGCATTCCATCGAGGACCCTCCCGTACGTATCCTCCAACTTGTATATCTATACGCTCAACATATCCGTAGGATATGCTACATTTTTCTTCTGCTCATCTTATTGTTTGTACAAAGAGTGCGGGGGTATAAAATATTTGTCGAGCTCGCACTAAACTGATGCATATACAAAGGGTCCGAACAGCCATAACGCATTAATTAATCAGTGTCAGCCTGCATGTTAAGCTGTGCTGAACACAGCGGAGTGAGCAGGTTATGCTCCTTCCATTTTTTTTCTAGTGGACCTCCGTGCTATGGCGTTACGCTCAGCACGGCTTGCTACGCCAGTGCATCAGGTTGGTTATCGTAAATTAATTAGCATCTCATGAAGCCCCTATTCAATGGAAAGATGAATGAGAATTTTTCTCTTTAGGATGCCATGAGCTATAATTCTCGTATGCTGCTTAACCGTGGCTTCTGGGACAGCCAGTATACGTAGGATTTCTATTACAGGAGTGCACTGAGGTCTAAGAGAATCAAGATCGCAGATTGAGAGATGCAACTCGTATATTCGTGATGCTGAATAAATTTCGATCCCATTATATTATCGAATTTTTGTTCTTGAAGAATTTACGATGTTTAAGAGTTCACTAAGATTACAGATCGTTCGCAAATCTCACTGGAATCTGCTCATTTTTCAGGCGAGTCATTAGCCTTGGTGGAAAAATATCAAAATTTCTTTCAAAATTATTTCGAGGCTGGGGTAAGGTCCGTTGAACATTTTCACATTATCTTGGATAAAAATCTCCTTGTCACAAAGATGCGACGAGATTATAAATCGATCAGTCGAAAATATTGATTCCTCTGTATCGATCGCATGCTGAGCCCATTCAGAGAAGAATAAGCCACTCGATCGTGCATCCATCGCGAAACGTTTGCAAATATTCATCACTTGGTACGAAGCCTGATTGAATGAACAGAGGCCACACGGCGGAGGTCACTGCCGATCAAAGACCTCGATATTATTCCAAGCGTTATTGGTGGTCCACCCTTTTTCCCCGCTGCCGAAGAAGACTTTTGCCAGACGGGGGGGACGAAGAAGTTTATTCGCACAAACACGCTACCCATTGATCGTTGAAAGAAAAGGGATGATCGGTATGCTAGTGTACTAATCGAGCGTGCCGAGGCTCGTCTAGACATATTTAGCAAGACCGATCGATGCTCTCGTATGCGAAACTCTTGCATACTCTCAACACATTTTTCCATTACGAGACGAAAGTCTCATTCAACAGCGATCGAAAACAAAGTGAAAAGAATAATAGACCGAGATTATTGGACTCTCTTCTTCGTAGCAGGTCGTCGGCTTAGTCCCTTTCGACCGCTTTAGCGAGAGGCCTCGGTAAGAATAAAGGGCCTAGTCGAGCTGTACGTCTGTCGATCGTTTGAGCGATTTATGTCGTTTGGTTGGCGACAATACAGGTCGATACCGATCGTCAGCCACGCGAAGAGCGGCTCTCACTTGTTACCTCGGAAACAATGTCTGACACAGTTGTCGTAACGAATTCACATCTCGGCAACGAGATTATTATCGACTATGCCTTGCTCACGTCGTTCCGGAGAAATGGGATCTTTTATACTTGTGGAGACACCCGAGGAAGAAAGTAGAGGAAAACGAACGTAAAATGTAGCGAAAGAAAAGTTTTACTTTACGAGCAACCCTTCGCCGAAAAAAGAGCAAAAGACCGAAGCGAAAGCCAAGTTTTTCGTTGGGATGGAATTTTTCGCTGGAATAATTAGTGCTCTTTCATCGATAGATGAAAAATTTTCCATGATAGGCAATGCCGCGTCGATTTTTCCTGCCACAGATTTTATACCTGTCAAAGCCTTAAGAAAGTAGCAAGAATCTCAATAGCAGGTCTCGGGCGTTCTTGTTATTTAGTCATTTGCCATTTCTTTTTGCCACTTCGAAAACACCTTCGATGCTGCACAACTCTTTTTCTACCTGCAACTTCATTTTATTAACTGGTTTGGCACGATACAAGTTCCAATCTCAAGCTGCTCAGGAAGCGGAGCCACCGGCTGTAACAACTCCGCGTGCAGAGCCAAGTATGAAAATATGTGAAGAGCACTGAAAACATTGCGTGGTTACAAGCGAATTAAAACATTCACATTGTGCGAATTAAAAATCGAACAAGTTTTTTTTAACTATAATTATTTCTGTGAATAAACGTAGTATGATGAACGGTTGTTTTGACATTAATTTAAAATGTGATTTTCCATCGCAAGTGATGGAAAAATGCTAAAAACGCTTGTGCCCTCATCTGGGTCAATCAACAATCGTCTCCACTCGCATTTGGATCAGCTGCTACGAAAAAAAACTTGCTAAAGACACCTCCGAATGCTTCTTCATAGACATAAGAATTAAAAAAGTACTGACGCCCTTTCAAATGTTTCCATACATAAATAAGAATGAAAAAGTGCCCACGTGCTGAAGTAGCCGACGTAACCGGAAGACAGGTAAGTAATAGGTGATTCTGGTTGTATGGGAAAAAAGTTGGACCGTCTGGATTGCAATAGCAGAATCCTAGAATCTTACGAGGCGGCCCGGTGGATCGACTTCCGGTTGTGCAACGGATACTCGCCGCTGTAGACACCCCGGACGTGTATATTTTTTCCCAGACTTTTTTCCCCCTCACCCGTTTTCTCTTTTACATTAAAAAAGGAGCGATCTCGCGATCGACCAGCACGAGTGGTACAAAGGCGCCTCCAGTTTTCCGTGAAGATTTTTTAATGGACTGTTCAAGTTTTTATGAGCACTATATGCGTCCGGGTGTATCTGCTGCGGTGGGGAGGGCTCACAAATGATGCGAGGGTTGAACGGGGAGAGAAAAAAGTAGCGCAGCTTGCCAGCGCTCCGAGTGGACCGAGTTTTGGGCTTTTCGTTTTTTTCCTGAATTTTTCTATCATTCTTCACATTGATCTCGCTCCTCCCACGTTGAGGGTTCGCGACTGTAGTCAATGTCCAATCCCATTGCGCTGCAGTTTGATCGAGCGGTTCGAGAAACTGTGAATTTCGAAGAGACACGCTCGCTCCTCTCTCCCTCGCGTTGTCGATTCATCGATAGAAGGCTGAAGACATACAGTCAACGGAATTACTATAATTTATATCGCACGTGTAATGAATATCAACGGATCCGCAGCCAAATGGTTTAATCGAGAAATTTTTCTCGGCCTTGCATCTCCATAATCGTGTGTGAAGAGTGCGTAGAGGGACGTTTTTTTACTACACCGTTTTTTTCTTATCCCCGGTGAACATGAGCGCGCATCAGTGGCTCGTTGCATCCATGCGAATCCCGGAACATCGGGTGAGAGTGCAAGAGAGAAAGAGACTCGCTGCAGTACATCTCACGTCGATTTCCGGGTTCGACTTCTGCTCTGAATGTTCGCTTCGAGACGGTCCTGCTCCTGTTGATGTGCGGGTACACACGTGACGAGGGAACGAGCGCAGGTGGAAAGGGTTGGACGGTCAAGCGAGAGAGAGAAAAAAGGGAGGAGGAAACAAGCGAGAATCGAGACGAGGAATGAAGAATGCCAAAGAATAATGTCGAAGGAATATGAAAAAAAAAAAGGAAAGCGTGGGTAGACCCAAGAGGGGATTATAAAAAATGAAAATTTAGGGATCATTCTAGAAAAAACTACTCATCTCGAGAAAAAGTCAGTGGGAAATAGAAAATTGGAACATGCTGGTTCCCTTTTTTCATTCTTTACAGCCTTCGGACTCGTCGCAGCGCATTATTAGTTTCGGGAAATAAGAAAGGGCTTGCGGCGAGAGGAAACCTCTCCCCTTAATTCCGAATGATCGAATTAATATTATAGATTCTCTTCCCACACCTGTTGTAGATTTTTTCAAAGCGCATGGATTCGTCACTCTGATCACTGGGTCGATACAAAAAAAACTTATATTCTCTTCCTTTTTTATGTTTTAATCTTCAATCATACCGTGCGGAGTTTCAAGGCCTTGACACACTGTTTGCGGAAGCACAAGGAGCACGTGATTCCTCAGATCTTACGATAGCGTGACAGATGAACGAGGCTATTTTTCAAAAATTCCCTCACGACGTTAGTATCGGAGCAACCGTGCCGAAGATGACCTTATATCGGATCCTCGCTATTTATGATCGTCATTTACCAACGCATATCGTACGCACATTCACGATAAATCTTTTGTGATTGTGTACATGCGCTGTTTCAGAGCAAATCACAACGAGATGCTGACGAACACTTTCTCATGTTTCCAAGATGATTTATACCAGAATAAAACAAAAATCGCAAACGCGTGAAAACATTGACAATCGAATTAGAAAACGACCCAAGTTAAAATATTAACCATTCCACTCGTTTAACGTACATTTTTGTTTATCAAGTATTCTGTGCTTGCATGACTTAAAATTTCTACTCTCTTCTTGTAAATTATTAACGATCTTTTTATTCTAATTATTTTGAGGTATGTAAAATTGGAAAGATTTTATATTTGTGTAAAAATATGTAAAAATATAAATTCTAAATAAATTGCAGTAAATGGATTTCTCAATGTGGCCCTTTCAACGTACAAAGTCCCGTACAGTTATCCTGCTTTGTTGATCGCAGAATTGATCACGTTGATTAGTGTCTGACAACGTTTATTACACTTTATAATGTATCGTGAAAGAAGTAAACGGCGATGAACTGCTAGCTGCCGCAACACATCGATGATGAGCTTTGATCCTGGCACAATGATGTATACTCGACATGCATTTACATGAATCGTCTTTATATCCACGTCTCGACTCCATCGGACAACGTTAAGTTTCACCAAGCTGTACTGATCTTACGCATGTATTTAAATGAATGCATGTAAGCATTAAGTATTCGATCTATTAACAATGTTACGTGTGTCACCCGAGAAGCTCACCACGACAGAATTAATCATCGTTCGGTCCGAGATTTCATAGCGATTTACAATGTTTATGAATGAAGAAACGATATGTTTGGTGTCGTATATTAGTAGAATGATATTGAGGTTAATATTCCTGGTACTTTTTTCGTTTTAATTGAAATCTAAAAAAATATATTCTCTCGTGGAATTTATAGAAGTTTTTGAGTGGTTAATCAAGTGAATCAGAATCTTTGGAAACGTTCTAAAAATAAAAAATTTTCTATGCTTGAGATACGAATTATTGTCGAAGAAAGAATGAAAATTCGAACTATTTCTAATTCTTTGAGAACTGGAGATTGAAAATTCTGCTATTTCGAGGTTTGTTTTTCAAAAGAAGAATAAATATGAAAAATGTTTAGCATAGTTTTTTTGAAAACTTCCGACGATTAGTACCTGTTTTTTTTTAATGAACTAAAAAGTGTCCATAGCTGAGAAAAATGCTGTCGGTCGATCGGCTGCTTCTTTCGAGGAGCTACATTCACGAATTATTTTCGTTTCTCATCTCGTTGTGGTTGAGTACTGCTGAACAAGCATTGAAACGAGGAAAGGGTGAGTATTGCGAAAAGCCTGTGGTCAATTGGTGGAAAGCACCGCCCCGTAAGGTCTAAGCGGATTACACGAAACTCATTGTCAGAAGTGTATACGAAGCCAAAACGAGAAGAAGGAACATCGCCATTCGAGTGTTGCTCTCAGGCTCGAGGAAATAATATGGTATCGTCTTGAAAAATCTTTTTGGTTTTCGCAGCAACGAAGGTGGCCCCGCGCCAGGATTCGGAGCCGAGAGATTACCGGGTCTTGAGCCTGAACTTGCGCCATAAAACTTTACAACACTTGCTTTCGTCAGTGTGGTTTTTTTCACCTCAACTCTCTTTCTCAAATATTCCCATTTCGCCCTTGTCGAGGGGGAGAGGTGAAAAGGTTGTGTCGTTCGTTGCCATGGCCCGCGGGGTCACTTTTTGGCCAAGCGAGTTGAACGAGCGTAGGTGGAGCATTCCATTTCGTACTGCCATCGAATCATACCTAACAATATTTCAGAGCAAATATTTACATTTTATCCGAAGCTATCAAACCGTCTATTCCCGTTGATAGGTCCAGTTTTAATGAAAGTTAACTTTAAATCATTTCAAATCAAATTGAAAATTGGTGTGACGATCAGCGCCATCGGGAAATACATTGAAAAGTAATGAAGTTTTTTTCTCATGTACCTACGAAAGATGGAGTTCCGAAAAGTTGTTACTGACAACGAAGGGTCCTGCACTATCCACAGTCCACTAAGCTCCACCCTAAGAAAGCAAGCAAGTTGTCAAAATTATCTTCAAAGTTGTTCTTCATTATCGACTGTGGCTATACCCTGACTCCGGTAAACGTTGCGGTAATTCGGACATTTGGATCAACCGATCCCTGTCGTACCAACGGTTACACAAGCGCCAAAAAATTATAAAATGATCAGGAAGAAATATGGGTATTTATAAAGAATATGCTTTTATTAACAATTTCAATGGGGGTAATATAAATATGAGGGTCACGCAAACAACAATAAATAATCATACATTTATAACCGAGGCCATTGATGATTTTTTCAGCGATCCTTTGCAATAAATTATCGCCACATTAGCATGCGAATTACTATACCAATTACAATAATCAACGATGGATATAATTGCGCTGTATCGTCAGTCTCTATTCCGCATGTGACTCTTGGGGCGTGTCTGGTTCTCCAATAAAGATTATCTCCTCGATAATCCGAAAGGACGCAATAACGCCTCTGCACCGAGAGAGAGAGAGAGAGTCACAGAGGGAATTAAGCGTTTAATTTACAATTTGGAATAATCTATTTGGCGTGGTTATCTTTGGATGGGAGCCCGCACGAAGTCCTTTTTCTATGGTGGTCGATCGACGAGGGCTATTCTCTCGTGGTAATTTAATCGGATCGCGAATAATCAAAGATTTTATATCGGTCTCGTTACATCTCAGTCCCGATAAATCGCGAATTTGTTAATTTTCTATGGTAATCATCGACAGGAACTGCAAATCAATAGTTCGTCGAGCTACCGGAGCTTCCGGAAGATGATGCCGATGAGGAAGACGAGGACGGGCTGTATGAACTGCCGGAGCTGCTCGATCCGGAATAGTAGTTGTAGGCTAAATTTTGAGCTTCAGCGCCATTCGTTGGTGTCCATACGCGAGAGTAGGGTCCATTTCCGTCCCACGTGTTGGCGTTGACCGGCTCGTAGCCGGAAGTCGACGATGGTACTGGTGGAGCTCCGTAGGCGGTTGCCGGATCCATCGTCATTCCTGGGATGCAACGAACAATGGATGTATAAGAAAGAAAATAGAAGGAGAGGATGAAGAGAACAATGGTCGGTGTGATATGCGAGCGATAAACTTTAACGTACCCATGGGTGCTGGCATGCCACCTTTCTTGAAGAATTGCACTGCGATAAATCCGACGACAAGAAGAATCGCGAGTTTCGAGAGCACAAGAGCTTTGAGTGCCTTGAGGCCGATGATGGCGACGAATATTGGCATGAGGGCCTTGAGTTTCAATTTCAGCAGGAGCAAGAACGGCAAGAGGAGTTTTTTCTTGAGGATACCGCGGGCTTGATTGGTAGCCACTTCGTTGTCTTTGAATTCAACGTCCAAATCGGCGAGACTGCGACTCGGTCTGTACTTTAGACTTGCATCAACGAATGGAAGGTCGATTCCGTAGTCAAAACTCTTAAGGTATTTAAAGGTCCTGGCGACGAGTGCCTCGTCAACGGTATCCAAAGATCTGGCCTCGGTCGTCGTTCCCAATTTATCGTCCAAATATCCAAGTACTTCTTCTTTCAGGCACGAAGACCAGGACTCGGCGGAGATACACTCGTTCAGTGACTTCGTCAGGAAGTCCTGACGAGACGAAGCTGATGCACCAGCCACTAAGGCCGTAAGGCCGATCACAAAATACAGACGCATTCTTACTGTCAGTTTAAATTGATCTCTTTCGATTTCCCCTCAAGGAACCTCGTCGAACTTCGGAGTTCTCTGTATGCTTTTTTAACACCTCAAGATACCCGAACGATTATTCTTAACGAACGTTTTTTAAGGTACTATACGATGATCGATCGACTCGATCTGTTTTTATCGTGCTCCGGGGACCGGGGTGTCGGCACGGAAACGGCGATCGAACTGCGACTGACGGAGGAGTGGCCCTCCCCTTTTATTTAATTTCAACCGCGAATCTATGTTATTCGGTCGCACATGCCTCGAATTGTCGATCGGAAGGAAAATTATTCAAATTTCACTCGCATAGTGCAGGCTAAAGAGTTTACCGTCCTTCATACCGCATGGGGCGCGTGCCTCCTCACCAATACCACCATTTTACGCTTTACAGCACCTTATTTCGCCTGTTCGTTGATCACACCGTGAAAACGACACTGACACCGTCGTTTAACGACTCCCCGGGCGACAAGTTCGGCGCGGTGTATCCACTCACATTGTTGTATTTACGGCGCGGTGGCATGTGCCCTCACGGGAAACGGAACTCGTTCATGTCGGTATGTACACACATTGCTATGGTTTTATGCTAAACGCGATTGAGAGACGAGAGAGCGAGAGAGAGGAAAACGCACGTGAGCCAAACGAAGAGAATCCCCGTACGAAGACCCGAGTTTCCTTCTGCGTATTTATCTACGAAATATTTCACTTGGCATGTGCTCGCATTGACTTTCATTCCTCGATTCATCAACGGACCCTCGTTTCATTATGGCACCATATTTAACGACACACCAAATTTTTGACTCGTCTGGAGTTATAAAAATGTCAAAAGGCTTTCAAATGTTTTTCCCAATGCTAATTTTGCTATCTTTTTCTAGATAATCTGACACCAAATTACGTCCAATCTTCAAAGAAACGTGCAGTGGATAAGAATGTAGAATTTTTCTTCATTTTTTAGGTTTCCTTGCCCGGATACAGAAACTTTTGGAGGCCTATCAAAGTACAGATACCATCTTTATGACGAAAAAACTGTTTCACGAAAGTTGAACAATAACAACGGTACATATATTCTCAACTCACATATAAATTGTTTCATTCGTAAGTCGAATAAACGTAAACAATGATCAAGTGAAATTTGTCTCGTGCGTGCATAAGTCATAAAGGGAATTCAAAAAAAAATTTAATAAACCGGAAATATCGAAAGTGTTGCTAGCTAATTAATGTTCTTATTATTTACGACACGGTTTTCATTGTTTCAATTCTTATACCTACTTGGGGAGCTCGTTCAAAATGAAAACCATTAACAAATTGTTGAATTATAGAAATCAAGAAATCATTTTGAGCTGTGTTCGATCTGGTGATGATGCACAGCATCACAAAAATTGAAAATAATGAATAGAAAATTTTTGCTAATTCTGCTACGAAAGGAAATTTTTTTGTCACTCACTATTTCTTGCAATACGAGCAATTTTTTGAATGAAAAAATTTGAAATTTGTATCTTGATAATTGGAGTGAACCCTTCCCTCGGAGTAGTGTTTTGTTTTTCGTTTACGTTCAACTTTCTTCTTACAAGAAATAGTTTTTTCAGCCCTCCGGGCGGAAAGTGGCAACTTTCGGCCCGCTGCGCGGGCCGAAGTTGCCGCATTCCGCCTGCGTCGGACAGAAAAATCGTATACACTCCACGGGAGTGAAATTAGACCACCTCAAACCGCGTGCTTATCACCCTCGCCTTCGGCTCGGGTGACAATTCTGCCCGCGGTTTGAAGTAGTCTATTTTCCCTCCCTAGGTGTGTAATATACTATAAAAATAAGCCCAGTTAGTGAGGTTCCGAAACGTTCCAAAGTCTGTATTTCTGCAAATAATCGACACAGGCATTGCATGTTTCTATATTTCCTCTGTAAAAATGTCTTGTGTACCTATTTGTTGTAATTTTTTTTTCTGAGTGCTTCTTTTAAAAAATGCGACGGTATACGCAGAAAAGCACAAGAGTTACTGGTGTGCGCCATACAATCAATACTTCGAAGTAACGATTATCTCAATTTTTGACTTTCAATCACTTTATAGTTAACACGCTGGCGACCGTTTCTCTTTTACCTGTGGAATTATAAAATATAGAAAAAAATTTTTCACCGAAAATATTTCAGGCAACAACCTTAATGGATTGCTCAAATCGACGCCCTACCGATTTTACTTTTTATCGGAATTTTATTATGACGATGATATTGTTTTTCCACATTTTCTTAAATGTTACCGTCAATCAAATGTCACTCAAAACGATATTTTTAAAAAACGTCTAACCCTCTGATATCGGCGATGACTATCGAGGTAAAATAGTTACAATTCGATAGAGCATAACGTACTTTATTGCAAAAAGATACTGAATATGATTTAAGAATTTTTAATAAAAATGTGCTGATCTTCGGCATTGAAAAAAGCTGACTATTCCAGATACCAAAAAGCCGTATTTTTTAGCCTCTTTTCATGGATTCGAAAAGTCGATTTTCCTACGACTCTTTCAGGGAGAGTGGAATTTGCAACTTTCTCTTGATACATGCACATGCTTTCTTATCTCTACAGCTACACATCGTGACATTGATTATGAAATAACGTTCACTTCGTATTAACGTAGCAGGATGAATCAAGTGTTTTCGACGCTCACAATATAAATTGCAATAATAATTTATTAAATAGCACGCATCAAGCGTAGCGAAGAAGTATTTTACAAAAGTACACTATTCCTATTCAGAGTCGAGCACAGGGGACAGAGTTTACCGGTAGGATAATGAGTTGTTAAAAAAATTTAATCTCTGGCATAAGCAGCATAAGCAAGATCCTGAGCGGATGCAACGGTGCTGGGTTGGTCTTGGAAGGATCTGTACTGAGCAGCCTGATATTCCCATGGTCCATGAGCAGCAAGAGGCGCCGAATGGCTGTCAGCGGCGATTTTTTTGCACAGTTGGAAGATGGCGAGACCGACGGAGACGACGAAGCTGAAGAAGGAAAGCTGAAGAGCGTTCCAGGCCTTGAGACCGAGGACACCGATGGCCAGGGGGATGAGGGTCATCGCCTTCAGCAGAACGAATACGAGGATGGGGATGATGACTTTCTTCAGCTTGGATTTGCGGGCTTCTTCGACGGCGCGACCTTGACCGAACTTGACATCAAAAGTGAGTTGATCGTCCTCGATGTTTCTAGCGCTAACTTTGACGGCAGAGTCGAGGGGCAATTTGAAGGTCACGTCGTGAGAAACCAGATAGTTTTGCATGGTGTCCAGGAAGGATGCGTCACTTCGTGCGGATGCCTCGTCGACGGTCTCGGTATTACGAGTTACTTCGACACTTTCGGAGACCTAGAAGCACCAACGAATAGAAAAACAATAATGAAGCGTGGGTATAATGAAATTGACAGTGATCTTGGTAAGTCGCTACAGCCGATAGAACGTCAAGTGGGACGAACCTTGAAGTTATCCTTGCGGAATATTTGATCGAGGAGATTAAGAACCTTGAACTTCATGCAAGCCACTTCGTCGTTCTTCTGGGCACACTCGACCTTACTCTGATCTACCATCGCGTCCATACTCGCACTCTTCCACACCTCGGGTTTAGCTGGTTGAGCCACAGCAAGGGCCACAATTGAGCACAGAACGAGGAACTTCATATCTTGTTTTATTGTTGATCTTTTGATTACGAGTATCTCGATCGATCTTCGTTGCTGCTGAAGGCGACGTTAATTGACGACGGTTGTACTGCGACTGATGATCGTTCATCGACCATCTGTCTATTTATACGAGGGACATCGGCAAGCCCCGATAGTCCTCCATAGAATTCGTACCCCGCACGGTTTAGACCCCTACCACACGCAAAACGGGACGAATTTTCTTTTCGTTCAGTATGGTATTCGATTATCGAGGCCTCGCGATGCGCGTGGCTCGAATCGATAACGAGACACGATGAACCTCCTCGAGTGGCTCTCTATTAGCCCTCTTTCTTGCCTCTTGTATACGACAACCAGGAAGCCACGCTACGAATTGACAAACAATGCCCAACATTTTCAACATTTTATTAACCAAGAAACTAGACATATGTCGAGCCACTGCTCATAAGTCCATCAACATATCGTCGAAAGTTGACTTCTGATGTTAACTAAATAATCCAAGGCATTATTGTTTTTGCAGAGGATCGTAACATGAATTGCTCCATCAAATTTAAAGACTCTTGATTTCATCGATACCAATCACAATGTTCAAGAATAAAATTTCTCCTACGGTAGACCATCTCGTAGATATCTCGTAGATTTTGCTAATTGAAACAAAATTTCATTATCGCAGTTCGAATCCTTGTACGAGAAACTTTTTTCTTCAAACTCATTGAAAAAAAAGTTTTCCACTAAGTTTTAATCATCAAAGTTCTTGAGTTGTTTTGATCTCGATCTTTAAAAGATTCGTCATATCGAAAATTTTGTAGAACTATAATCCATCGAAGACGTAGTTCAATGCATTGAGAAAAAAGCCATTGGAATAACGAAATGTGGCATAACGGGGGGCCAATAAAATATCTGATCATCACAAGGTTAAACATAATTAAACCAACAAAATAGTTTCAGATCAAACTGCAGATTCATTCTCTCTGAAAACATTGCAGTTAAATGAAGAAAACTCTTCCAATAATATCAATTGCTATTGAACCAACAATTTTTTTTCTCAGTGTGGAATATCTGCAGGGCATTTTTGAATAGCGATTGGATCCATCGATCATTTTGTTACTTTAAAGAAAAACACTCAAAACCATTTATCGGTACATTACAATAGTTGCTTATAGCCAAGTAATAGGAAACTTCATTAATTTATGCCTCGATGATTTCCAGTGGAAATCCATAGCGGGCTCATCCCCAAAAGTGTGTTTGAAATTACGGATCCAAACGAAAGTAGATCGAAAAGTCCCGGTATATCGCTTTTGAATTCAAACGGCACGGGCGCACGTGACGGTGCTTTAAAAACCGGAAGTTGCCACGGGGTCGTGTATTTTATACGGTGTAAGTCTGAAAGTATCGATACCGCAATTATCCAGGTGTGTCATACAGACATTCCTCAAGCTCGGTGGTACATATTTTGGTTTATGTAGACTATTCAGAACGCAACGCAAGTCACGAGACTCCGCAAACTTTCGACTTGGTCAAAACACGTGTAACACGTGAGGATTCGTTAATGCTTGTTTCTGGGTTAATTTCACCCTCCCTCTTGGCCTCTCTTCTCTCATGCATATAATTAACGTAGTAGTCGTTTTATCGCTCTCGATCAAACCCGATTTGCCATTCGAAGTGCGTTTCGAGATTCACGTGTGAGAAAATGCGACAAAAATCGCGCTACAACGTCCGAGACGTGTTACTCGACTTTTTCTACTTTTAATTCTTCGTCAATCTCCACGACGCTTTTCTCTCTTACTCTCCAAATAGTAAATTCCTGCTTTACGGTGTCATACGTGATCGACAATAGAAATCCAATTTTCGGGGTCGAATATCCCGAGTGCTCACGCATCGTGTTTCAGTGAAATAGTATTTCAAGAAACTAGGCTTACGATTCGTGTCATTCTGAATGAAATTTACGGAGTTTGTCGATTATTCGATAATGGGTTCCGTTGTCTGGGCTTCGATTAAATATTACCAAAGCAGGATTCGCTTTTACGAAGTTGTATGAAAAATGTTGAAACACATTGTGGTTTCTTTTAAAAAATTGATTTTATTTATTGAGATTTGGAAAAAAAAACAGCTGGGAAGTTTGGCAAAAAAACGAGAGTGAATTCGAAGCTTGCAAGAATTCGATTAACCAGAAAAAAACATCTGAAATGCGAGACAAAGAAAGTCTTTGAGCCTCACAGAATTCAGGACGATTTCGCTTTCGTTTTCGTACTAAACATTTCAACAAAGTTTCTTGGAATAGCGATTAAGACATGGCTCGCTCATCGATTGATCTTTTTTCTCTATGGATCGTTATGCTCAAGCTTTACGAGAAAATACAGATTTTGGGAAATGAAGAAACGCATGGTTTTTATGAAACAATTAAAATATTTTATTATTTAATACGAACAAGAAGAGAGCATTCAATAAATATTAAATAATATGACAGTTCGGAAGTGGTTGGTGTGTCAATGATGAAAATATTTTTATTTTCTGTACGCGCTGTAAGGTCCATTGGGTCCAGCGGAGTCCCAATGCGGTGGGGCAGCGTGTTCCACGGGCGGGTGTCCATAATGAACGACTTCGTAGGCAACTTTAGGTTTGGTGAGCTTGAAAATAAGCATCGCACCACTGAGTACCATCGACAGTAGACCGAGGGTGAGAGCCTTCCATGTCTTCAAAGCTATGAGAGCCAGAGCGAGAGGTACCAAAGCAGTGGCTTTGAACTTGAGACCAAGAAGGAAGGGAATCATAACTTTCTTAACGAATCCACGACCTGAAATGGAGTAGGAAAACTGTTACGAATGTTTATTTTCACTGATTGGATAATAAAATTTCGTCAAATCAGATTTTCAGTGAAAAAGGAAGAATTTCCTCTGCATCATCACTTGAAAAGTATCGAAAGTGATGATCAGCTAAATTTGACTTTTGTAGTTATTTTCAAACAAGAACTATGTGCAAGCAAATTTTTTCCTTTATTTTCTATGTACATGCGACACTGACCTTGACCGTTGGAAGAGTCTGAAAGTGGTATGGTGAGGCTCTTGGGAACGGAATCGACGAGCGATCTCGGGACAATGTTCGAGCCAACAATAGCTTCGGGTAATTTAGCCTCCAGACGGTGAGTAGACAAGTAAGAGTCCAATTTCTCGAGCATGAGAGAACGAAGGAGTTCTTTCCTGGCAGGATTCGCTCCTTTGTACTCAGCAAAATCGTCTTCTGCGGCTCCATCCTCGTGCAGTTCACGCGAACGGATAATCGTGAGATCTTGCGTGATTGGAACTCTTTCTTCCTTGACGGCGTCGCTCAGATAAGCCAGAACTTTAGGCTTGACGCAGGATAACATCGACTGGCTATCCGCGCATCTGTTGGATCATTTTCCAAATTTTACGACCGATATTTCAAGCCAACGACATAACAATATTACATTTTCAATCGAGACTCACCGAAACCATCACGGAAATTATTCTTTTGTCGTTAATAACTCATAAAACGTTTTTTTTTCTTGACTCAAACGATTTTCCACTAAAATCTACAACCTCAATTACAACAAAGTAATATTCACCTATAGTAGATATTTTGCAGAACTTCGCTCGTCGTTCCAATGTTTTGGGCCCCGGCAATACCGACCAAAAGGGCCAACGAAGCTACTACGAAAAATCTCATGACGGATAAGATATTGCTCGATCGATTTGCGAGGCCAAACACCGAATGCCTCGAGGTGCGACGACAACGCCGTTTTATAGAGCTGGCTGGGCCTCACTTCAAGTACGACAACTGAATTTTTATTAGGGGTACGTGTTGGACAAGGCGAAGGAGAGAAGAAAGCACACATTATCTAGGGTGACGACGCTATGAACGAGGCGACATTTTCATCGATAAAATATCGACAACAACTCTCTAGGAGCACTAGAATTTCTATTTGTCAATGATAATATCCTGACGAATTGGAGCTAAAAAAACGCGGATGAACACTGAAAAACAACGGTAAAGAACAGAGACGTGGCACAGGAAAGGAGCCAAATCCTGAAGACCGAATAACGTCTAAACATTGATGTTTTTACTTTCCTCGGAACAGTTTTCACTAATGCAACGGCCATTACAATATTACGTGATTATATTACCAGTTTTTTCTTCAAGATACGATCTCCTTGCAATCCGACCAACAAAATGCTTGAAACTGACTATCGCTTTAAGAAGGACGCAAATTACGAGATGACATTGACATGAATGTGACGTCACGTCTATCATTTATAAAAAATAAGGAAAACAACTCGATTATTGTATCACGTTAAAATATATTTTTTCAAAATTTTCTTTTTTTCAAGTGGCAAAGAGGAGACAAAAACGACAAGGGGAACAGCTCGGTTTTAAAAATGTAGTAACGAATGGGTTTAATATTTTTCAAACTTCTTTTATTGCACATCAATCAATATCAATAACGCTCACATTCCCAATAAAATTCTTCCAGAACGGCACATTTTCTGTCGTACGCTTAAGCCTGATAAATACTTAAAATTAGTTGGGTATGGCACCCGAATGATTATAAATAAATAAATAAATAAATAAATAATTGCATGAAAATATGTTGGTTTCATTGCAACGTACTCGAAAATAACAATTACCATATTTTTTCCTACTCGTATAATTAGGTGAGTTAAGTTAAATTCGTATGCACATTTTGTTTCTATGAATTATAAATATTTGTTAAATGAGCGAGCATAGTTTTCTGGTTTTGATCGGTCCTGCATTTCGTTAAGTCATGGCTACCATGTTAAAAAGTAGTTGATCATTTACATATCGCAAATTTTCGAAGGATTACAAACATTCGCAACGTTATCACGTAAATTGTCTACTTTTAACAGAGCCTCGTAACGAAATTTTTTATGTATAGCTATTAACAAGTCGGTGCCTTCGACACCAATATTCTGTTGAAGACGCAAATTATCAATGCAATACCACTTTTATCAAAAATGATAGTAATACACATTCGATCTTTTGATTATCGATATTCATTTGTGACGAGCATCTGTTCACATGAAAAGAGAGAGAGAGAGAGAGACAACAACGAATTTTCGTCAAACTAAAAACTTCTGTACTGTCATGCAGTCACTTTTTTACTACTTTTATATTTTATGGAAAAATTATCTAAATTCTCAGTGCTTTCAGCTGCTGCTAATCTTTACAAATGTTTTTTTTTTTGCCTGAAGAGAATCATTGAGAATTACTTTGAGAATCTGCACTGTCAAAAGTAGCAAATAAGTCAGCGGAGAGTGGTGATTGAGCAAATGAGTTCATAAGATTACAAAATTTCTGAATGTCTGTTCTGAACAGAGTTGGCGTTGGTAATTCGCGCTTTCAATCGTCGATTGGAGTACAGGAGAGGTAGTTCTCACGTTACTCGAGTTAAGTATTTTCTATTGTTTCAATGTTCGGGCCAGTCATCAATTCCGTAGATTTTCCGTCCCAGAAAATCTATTCGGTATTTATTTGACAGGGGTATGTGCGAAGACAGTCGCCGCCTTCCTGACCGAGTCTCGCAGCGTTGACATATCGGTTGAATCTGTGACTGGAGTTACTTCCGGTTCCACCATGCTTGAGTTCCTGAGGATCTCTGAAATATAAAAAAATGAAGATGAAATATCGTCGTACTGCATTAATTTAATTGTAACGATGAAGACAATAGTGTGACAGAAAGATGACAGGAAGTGGGTAAAGACAATTGAAATTGACCTGCATAGTTGACAAGATTAAACAGACTTGCGGAAATGAAATATGCTGACGGAGCAGCAGCAGGTGAGTGAAAGGAGAATGTGATTCCATACGAGGACGTGGAGAAAAAATATTTGTACTGGAACCTGATTAGTGGTCCTTCGCTAATTTTCAAGTTTGTCAAGTAGACTCGTTGGTCTTTCAAAATAATTACTAAATCAATTTTTTTATCGAATAATAAAAATATCAATAATTGAATCCTAATCATCCGTTTGAAAGAAAGTATATCGTCAAAGTGTAATTCAAGGCCATCGGTACGAAAACTGTTGAAATAGTGACCAACCTCGTCAAACATATGTTTGATTTTTATAACAAATTTCTAAGACGTTTGAGTTGAAGACCGTAAAGAAAAATTTCATTCTAACGAACTGTCACCGATAAAAAATTAAACGAGGGATACAACTACGATGAGGAATGAAAAAAGAAGGCAAAGTTGAGGAACGCGACCCTAAAAGAAGAACGGAAATCGACGACGTACAGCGATGACCTCATTGGCGCGATTCGGAGCGAAGGCGATGGCTACCTTTCTCCTTATGATCCAGAACACATTCAAACACTGCCGTGGGCAAACTCACTGATAATCTAGCTCATTAAATTGCGTATACTTCGTGCCATTGAGGCAATTACAACAACAAACAAAAAATAATATACACCTGTAATATTGCGAGGACGGTGGAATTTACTGGGACTCAAAAAGAAGTGCGGACGTCACAAGGATTAATAATAAACGATTAAGTCAGCATGCCTTCCTGCAGGCATTTACCTCGACAGTTCGTTGGACACGAGATTGCTGTGCGGTGAATACTGCGTTGGGTTTTTGTACATGCTGCAGATGAGCCTTTCTCTACAATTCTCCTCGGCGAATCTTAGCTGGGCGAAGATGTCATCGAGTCTCTCTAGGATGGGTCCATAAAAAGGATCGTCATAGGCAGCAGCGTTGTTCGAGTGGTGCACGCCAGGAGACGAAATGCTAGTAGGATTATTCCCACGGATTTGTATTTGTGGTGCAACTCTTTGCCCGTGTCCTTGTTGAACCGGCCCGGTGACGTGATGATCCAAAACTTGTTGAGGGACGTTCGATTTTTGTGGCTGAGGATAAACCGGGTACGGTGTCTTAGAGATCGTCCTGACAGTTGCAGTCGGCAGATTCGAAGCCACTACATTGACGGAGCTCGTAGCTGGCAGCTGAATATTTATAGGGCCAGGAGGAACCTGCGAAACTTGAGCTACCGTCGTTCCGGTAATTGGGAACTGCGGGGCAATCCTGCGATTCAATTTCGCATACTCGTCAACGTATCCACTGTAAGCCAAGCTCTGAGCATGAGACTGAACTGGGCCTGGATATTTGTCATGGAAAGGAAAACCAGCAGGTGATCTTGAGGCTGGACCATGTGGAGGTGCAGCAAAAGAATTGCCTGGATAAACCGATGGCAATGCTGCGTGATCGACTTCGAGCTCATCAAAAGGCTCGTCCATTGGTTTGATACCCCATTCCTTCAACTCTTCTATGTCTTTGCGCAATTGAATGTGGGGATGAGAATATTCATAACCCTCGTGTTCTTCCCCATGATGAGGTTGGTGGTGATGATGATTAGGGGCATAGTAAGTGGGCACAGGTACAGGGACCGGTACGTGGTGATGATGATGAGCAATCTGGAACGAAATTGATTTCATAAGAATTGGAATGCACATCAAAGTTGTAATTGTGTGGTGATCATTGTAAACGTCAGTCCTCTCCGCAAGATACTGATATTTTAAAAAGATTACTCGTTACCTGGTGATGATGATGATGAAACCGATTGGCTTTATTAGAATAGTAACTCGAGCAGAGCTTGAATACATGAGCAAAAGCTGGCACTAAGAAGAGCAAGAGTTTCAAGAAGAGTTTCTTCGCTGCTCCAATCCCGAATAGGAATGGTATGACGAACAAGAATTTAACCTTTATCAGTTTGATGATGAGGATCAGAGCGAAAAAGGCCATGAGCAGTTTATTCTGGATGAATTTTTCTGTAAACGAAAGAGACAATTATATCGTAACAACGTCTTGTCATCGGTCTCAAGGGCATTGATCATCAATGAAATATTTTCGCACTTATTTTTTTGAAGATCCTTCCTTCGGACTGAAGTCCTCGTTGACCGAAATCTACGCGAAATAGTGCACCGTTGTCATCTATCTCACGTGGACTTATTTTGATGGTTGAACCCTCGAAAATGAAATCAGGCAACTGGAGTTCGTAGTCACGTGTCGAAAGGAATTTTACTGTCTTGTTACGGAGGGCACTGGTTATTTCTTCCAGAGGAGTTTTGTACTCTTCCTGTTCCGGTGCTTCCTCTTCAGGTTCGATTCTAGCTTCCGGACGATCATCACCTTGCTTGGATGATTCAGATCGTTTTTGTTCATCGGACGCCTCGATCAAATTCTCGGCTACGTCGGTGCTGATCGTTGATTGTCTTGACATGGAATCATAGTCGAGGTTGTTTTTCGTCAAGACGAAGCCATCGAAAACCGTTATGTTGTCGAGCTCAATAAAAGTATTATCCAAGTAAGTGTAAGCATTCTTTTGAATGCATGAGAATGACATTTTCCGACTGCAATCTCTGATCAGGCCTTTCCATAATTCATTCTCCGATGAATTGCCGAAAGTATTCCAATCGAAATATTTCGCATAAGAACGAAGTTTGTTCAAGCCGTAGAGTTCAGCACTCGAGAGCGTTAAGTACGTAAGACACAAAAAAGCAATACTCCTCCGCGTAATCATGGTGAACCGCATGTTAGCACGACTTTGGTAAAAGCTGAAACTCGGTCTCCCGTTGTAATGAAATGTGACCAAAGAGGCCGGTGAACTTGAAAAAATTTTAATCTTTCGTCAAACCGAAGACGTTCGGCGACCTCGTTCGACTAAAATGTCGTATTCCGTGGAACCCAGAGCAATGGGTACAAATTTTTGGAGAATCGCCTTCTCTTTGTGGCCTCCACCTCTTTTTCCATACACAGGATCAATCCCCACCCCTTCCTCTCGCTCTCTCTCTTTCTCGCTCTCGACCTCCCTTCCCTCCCTCTTTTCCTCTCTACGTCCCTCTTTTCCTAGCACACCAGGAACGTGCTCGTACCCACGATCCAAGTGATTTTTGGTGGGAACCAACTGGTAATCAGTCCATTCTTCACTAGCTAAATAAACACTACGGTTCGGTGATTATCGACGCGCACTCTCTCGTACACTACTATTAAACACTAATAACCGGTGGTTCGGGGTCTATCGTGTCTGGCAGAGGCTCCTTCGCCTATCCCACTTACGCAGGTCGTGCCCGAGTCTCATGTCCGACCTGCGGCCGCCACTCGAGTCTTTTCGACCTCGTCTCGGTGCGTTCCGACACGTGCACAACACTCTGCTCGATCGGGCTGCACGTGTGAGCGCATGTATGAAGGCAAGGCACACATGCACGAGGGATGAGCGTACACTTGGCACTTATGAGAAAATTTTATCGGCTGTAACGTTTTTAAAAAGTCTTTTTTATTCGATGAGATCTTCTACGAAAATGATGTTGCTCGACTGGCCGGTTTTACATTGGCCTCACCTCGATCGCCGGCCGGCACTCGGCGTCGTCTTTGCCCTCTTCTCAATCTTTTTTCTCCCTCTTCCACAGAAACCACCTTTTTTGCTTTTTATCTGCAACGCGAACGTCAAGAGATGCGCTTCTCTCGATCTCTCGTTTAAAACTAACCGACTGAGCAGTTCTCCGGTCTCCGCGGTTACGATTCGAACACCGGGCCCCGGCAAGTGTGTCAGAGATACTCCTACTCTCGAGCACGCGGGACGGACCCATGGAAGGTCATTATCTCGCACCAACCTTTCGCGCTCACTCGCTCGCTTTTATACGCCAGATCGTTTTTCCTCTCTCTAGATGCGGCAGTAGATGCGTTACGTTCAAACGCATTTACTATCTGCGATAATCTGCGATGTCCGATAATCTCCGACCGTTTAGACCTGGCGGGACTGACGATTACGCGTGCCATCGATCTCATTCTCGAGCGATCCATTGATCTTCGATGATATCACGTGGTCTATGATTTGTTGGACATTCTGACATTGTAATCGAGACATGCCATCAGATTTCGAATCGTTTCATCTTATCAGCGTTCTTGAATCTCAATAACCAAGTCTCAATCTTTTCTTACAGTTACTTTATTGCGCAATGAACAAAACTGTGTCGGTTTGGTTTCATTCAGTAGGGAGTTGAAAAAGGTTGAAAACCTTTTTAAAAATCAATGCCCCTCCTTAAGGCGGGGTCCTGCTTTAGAAAGTCAAAAAATTCGATTGTTTTCGAGAATGCTCTTAGGACAGACGGAAATAACTCAGCATAGCAAACTTTTCGGTATAGTTTCGAGGATATTTCGAGAGTACAAAAACAGTTTTTTAATGGGAGAAATACTTATTTTTACATGGTTTACGCGCCAAATCTGATTGCCGAAGTTTCCCAGCTGCGAACAATGTGGAGATCGTAATTATTATCTGCAACAAAAATTCCATTTTTTTTCCATTTTCATATATATTTTCCTTCCATACGAACCTATAAAAACCCGAAAAAATTGCAAAATTTTATATTTACAGTACGTTGAAGTGATATTCTTCATCTTTAGAAGCGTTTTTTTTCAAACTCGCTATATAAAAATATAAAAAGTTTACATAGAAAAGTGGAACGAGTGGATTTGGACAGGTGCGCGCACGACGAATAATTGTTGATACTTGTCAATAGTCGTATTTTCGGCACCCACCAAAATTTCACTTTGACATTTGATGAATTGTGTTTTAGTCATTGATGTGATTCAGAAAATTTGTATTCTCAAAGACACTGGATTCTGGGCTTTTTGTGGTGTAAAAATTACGCTAATTTGCGTGGGAAAGAACGAAACGTGGTGTCAACACTGAACACTCAGTGTGAATAGGCTGGTAACATTCAAATGGAATTAACCTTCTGTAACCGCAAGGGTTCCAGGAAATGATGATGATTTGGATGAGAATCAAACAGAACATGAAAGAAAATTCAAGCTTTGATACTGCGGTATCCAAGGTCGTTGGTTCCCAACGGCTACGCTCCGCTTCTTGGACCAAGAACTACCTGCTCCTCCGGAGCGTTGCAATGCTTCCGTGGCCACTTTTCCTGTGCTGACCAGTGCATTGTGGTTTACCAACAGAATTATTTTCACTCCTGTTCGTGGTAAGAAACTTTATTACAAGCCCTAATAAACGTAGTTTAACGTAATTTTCACTTGGTTATTTACGAAATAGATTTTTAGATACTTTTGCTTCCAGAGTATCTTTAAATTCGGATTTAAAGCTCTATAAAATTATTCAAAAAACTGGTATAAACAGTCAACAGATTGGATTTTATAAAAGTTCCATTTGAAAGTATTGAGGCATCCAGACAAAAAATGACAGATGCAATACTGATCAGTGCATTAAGTTCTTGAAAGCGTAGGATTTTTTGCATAAATATTGTTAACAAAATAGCAGCTGATTAATCTTTCCATAAATCAATCTAAACTTTCTATTCTCGATTGAGCTTTTTTTGGAAAAACTTTTAATCTAACTTTTTATGCGATGCAGAGCACTTTGCATATCACATTCGAAGAATCTTTCTCTGAATGAGGTCGAATCGATAGATAAAATTCATAGAGATTGAAGACCGCGGCATGATTTTTGTGTCCCAGTGGCTCATCCCCTGAGCATTCAAATATTTAAAAAAAAAACAAAAACAGAATAATTTAGAATTAATTCTGTTCTAAAATCGACCAAGAAAACACGACGTCGGATACAGTCTCAATTTGTTCTTCCCTTTTGATTTCAATATATAATCGACAAACATCTTCAGAAATTCCCAACCGTGTATTTCAAGCGAGTGAGTTTATTTTTAGGACGTGTAATGAACCAATGATTTCATAAAGAATCTGCGGGCCACAAATCTTCAGGTACTAACGAGTTGTTCATTTTTTGTGTCCGAAACGTCGAATGGGTTCGTAAACGATTTCATTAAACCGGAATATTCATACAACTTGACAATTTTTTTTTTTGTGGAAATAGAATGAGTTCATTCTTCAAATCGAGGATAATTTGAGCAGAAAACAGAATTCGCGGTTGTGGTGACCGCTTATCAGTCAACCCATTATTTTTTATTACATTTTCATAAATGCCTGCAGTTTAAAGTCTAAGTTATAGTTTCATAGGATTCCGTTACGAGAAACAGATAATGTTGATTATCAATAATCATCGTTACCATGACTCTGGGAATCGCTGGGCAAACACAGAATAGTTTGAGAAATGAGAAAACCATGTCATCAGCTGAGAATACAAAAAGTGGAAAGAAGAGAACGAAATAGAAACTGTGAGTCGTCGTGACAGGAAATGATGGGTTTCATGCTTCCTGTAATATTTTAAAACCATCATATTTCCTTCGAATTGTTGTACGACGACGGTGTTGGAGTGGAACAGGTCTCGGTCTCGCACTGTGGGCCAACCGGTCGGAGGCTACGAATTCTCGCGGACCAATGGAGTGACCAACATCTGAATTTCATTGACCCACTATTCGGACGCTGTGCGTATTTTTAGTTAGGTGATTAGGCTACTTCCCGTTTTACTAGTACACGTTCAAAAATTAAACTGATATTTACGTTTTTTTTTTTATAGATATAAGTCTGATCTTCTAATAACATATTAGCCCGGAAGATCAAACTTGAACGATTCCTGCCACCACTTAATTGCCAACTTCCTCAATCAATTCGTCGTGCAGAGTTTCGACTTTTTTTGTCCACGAAATTTGAGCCTTCTGGGATTCGGTCACGGGACTGACATCTCACAAGGCACCACAAAAAATCACCGTTGACGTGTGTGAGCATAACGCTCTTCAAATCACTGTGTACTCGTCATAATTTCGGTCACGAGTAAACCCGAAAAAAATGTAATTTACGAAAGAAAGCGATGCATGAAAAAACATTTGACAAATGAGTTTTTCAAGTAGGTTACTTCAAAGGTCTTGTGAATAACGATTTACGACTTGATATCCTGATAGATCAAAGGATCGTAAGCTTCTCAATAATTTACAGTCCCCGGATCCATTAAGGTAGTTATTTAGCAACATTGTAAAAATAACGTATTTTTAAAGAATTCTTATTCCGTATGGCGTTCGTGTTGCGAGATTGTTCGTGGCTGCTGAGATCAATTGATTCACACCTATGACCTACCGGGTCTCTTCATATCGATGAATATTTGATGATGCATTTTCTAATGCGTCCCAAATTGTAGCTACAACGTTGGAAATATTGTCAACAGATGCTCCCGTCGTAAATTTCGCTTCATGAGGTACCTGGAATGCAACAGGATCTCGATAAATAGTTTTTTGGGAAACGTTGAGTATCGCAGAAATGAGACGAGCGTTGATCCACGTAGTAGGTGTCGTGTCGCACCTCAACTTCCGGTTCGAGACGATAAAGCGAGAGGAGAGTGGATAACTGGCTCGGGACGGGCCGGCGAAGAAAGTGAATCGGCGTGTCTTCTCCATCGGGACAGGTACCTATTTCTGTAACCTTGAGAAACGAACACGAGACGTATAAGTGCCACGGAAAGTGTACTCATTTTGTTCGAATATACACGCGTAAGTACTGCGTATCTTATGCGGTGTGTCGTGCTTTTTGTCGGTCGAGAGCTTTCACCTATTAGGCCAAGATTGAAAGAAACGTGGGTCCGAGCGGGTCTCATTCGAAAGGCAAACGACGCGTGGCGTGGATCCATGACCGACGTTTTATTGTCGTCGTCGTCGTTGCGTGCCATAACGATGATGGGGCTTCGCCAAGAAGCCGATGTGGAGAAGGAGCGATCGCCAAAGAGCCTCGTTTCGAGACGCTCGATACGGGGTTGCTCGATCACTGGGTTGACTAACGGTTTATCACCGAACGAAAACGCACGACGCACTAACGCAACTCTTCGTGTGCTCCATACCTCTGTTCTCTGACACAGTCGCAAGCTCGCGAGCTCAAGTCGCTACTCCTTATTGAAAAGGTGCCACACTCGCGATATAGCCGGTGTGCCAGAAAGACGAAACTCGAAAAATGGCTGCGACCATTCGATACAACCGGGCATACGCGACCTCCTTAAAAACGACCAATAATTTTGTTCATACTTTGCTCTTGTTTTCAGTGTAACGATTCAGCAGTCACACCAAAATAACGTCCATACTCTTATTATCGGCTCGTGACCGGTTCCCGTGGAATTTCACTTGGAAGCAACGAGGCGTTATTCATCAGGTCGTTCAGTACAATAAAAATTTATCATCTTTATTTGAATTCTCCTCTTTAAATTAATTTTGCAACGTTACAACTATGTTTTATTTATATTTTCAACTTTGAAGCTGCCACTACAAACACACTACTGTTCTTCTACAAAGTTAAACGACTATACGGTTGTAAAAGATTCATTGATGAACAGTAATCCACCAGCTACTCGACGGTGAGCGACCCGACGTCTCATCCTCTGCACAACTTCAACAGCTCGTTAATAGCTGTATTGTTGTAATTTCTCGGCCAGAAGAAGCCTTTATAACACATTATAAAACCAGATTTGAATGGCCAGAAGAGCACTGTTGCTTCATCTGCGTGATAAATCATCATGAAGACAGGCTGACAGTGATAATGTGGGGCTGTTTTGAACAGCCTGTTCACAGGAACAAGAAATTCTGCATGCTCAATACGAGACACTTGAGCGAATTGAATCATTAACTGACTACTTTTTTCGCGTTATTCTCTCGAGTAATTAATAAGGATAAATTTAATAATGAGTTTCGTGTTCGGAAAATGATGTTGGCACTTGTCTGGATAACTGCTATAATTATAATTGAATTCTATAATTTTTTCCATCGTTCAAAGTTTCTCAAACCCTTCCCAGGTGGAATTCGCTACCATTGGCTCCAGCATGGTAAATCTTTGGCAAATTTTCAAGGCAATTGTACGTGCAGCGAATGCATTCGTGTCCGGATACTTGGACTGCAATGACCTCCGCCATAAGCTTCTAAAACCGGCAGTTTTGTCGTCTCTCCATCCTGAATTTCTCCAACGACGTTCGAACATTTTGTGGTTAAATTCGTCGAGAATTTCTTGGTCTACTGAGACGAGAAAGACACATGAAAAAATGTGTACGAAACACAGGAATAAGCAGATCAATTCGAAGCTTGGAATACAATGAAACGTAATTTTTACTTATAACGTGATATGATAATAATTGATCAACGTGACACGATCAAAAGCAATGAGAACTTTTTCACGCACGTGTTCTGTTCCGTACACGAAAAAATTATTCAGCTATAATCTTCCGTAACTTTCAATCACCCCAGCAAGAATCTTTCCCCCATGCCATTGATCGTTTGAACTCACGCAGTGTCCAAAAGCCAAACGGTCTCGCTTCACTGATACAATGTTTTCATTCATACACGTAAGCATGCTCGTATCCCATACAACAAATATAACTATGTCGGCATGTAAATTATGTGGGTCGTGAGTTTGCTTCGCCCGGTTTCTCTCGCGGCGCCTCTGCCGATTTTTCTATACAACGACGGCGATACTCGGTAAAAAACAAAGGGGAACGAATAAAAAAGAAGGTGATGTTAAGAAAGGTGACGATTTGTTCTGTGTTTTAATGGCCAGGCGAGAAGGATCAAAGACCATTCCCGATGCGGGGAAAAAATCGCTCGCACACAAGCGAAAAGTAAAATAAGAAGCTAACGAAAACGGCTGTAGCTGTACCCGGTTCTCGAGGTGCCAGAGACGTGTTTACACCATGGACCGTTAGCTCTTCTACTGTACGTACGAGAAAATTCGTTCCGTACTCACTGCGTCTTCTTGAAACGCCTTCGTAGCATTATCTCTCCTCAATTTATTTTCTCTTTTTATTGGCCCTCTCCCCTTAACGTGTGCGCTGGAAGAAAACTCGTTCGACGAGACACTCGAATGTAAAAATCGCTTGGCTGCTTCCCCACTACGGACAGTTACCGTTCTTCTTGAAGTGTCGGAAGCATGAAACTTGTCGTTCTCTGACTCGGAGAGTAAAACGAAATCGGTTAAGTGAAATTACCCATGATCGGTAAATCTGCAGTTTCATTTTTGTTCGGTTGGACTCTTCTGCGTACAGGATTTTAGGGTTATTTTAGTGCAAGAAAGAAGTCGAGGTAAGAAAAACTACCGATGATCGGTAACCTCGAAATATTGCCGATAAAGTACTTTTCTGTTGGTAAAACACCAGTTGGTGGTCACGTCATCAACGTATGCCTAAGATTTTACACCGATCCGGGAGATTCATCTTCATGCTCAGAAACTTCCGGCACTTGAAAGTGGTGCGCTGGATCATTGTTCCAAGGAATCGGCAATTTTTTCCTATCGCTAGGAGAAAATTGAAGAATTGCAGTGCAAAATCCTCATAGAAAAAAAACATTTTGCTACTTAATTTTGTGTGTTTCAAAATAAATAAATCAAAATATATATTTTTAAATAGAAACATCGATTTTATATAAAGGAAAAAAATCATGCTGCAGTTGGCGTTAGTTTTGCATTTCGTTCAGTTCTTGACGATCTTTTGAGAGCGATGATACGAGTCCCCGGTATCAAGATGCGATCAGTCACTTGGTAATTCTGCCATTTCTTGGCATAGTTTGAACGGACAGTGGTGAAAGTGCTTCTATCGATGTTCTTCACAGGGTCAGGATTCTTCTCAGTCGCGTTATCGAACTCGCTGTGATTGGGGTCATGGAAATTTGGACGAATCCCTGAATATAATTCAGGCAACGGTGCAATGTCGTAGTCTGTAGAGTTCCAAGGTTTCCACACATTCGGTACCGTTCCAGTTCTGCCAAATGCAGTCTCATTTCCGCCCAATGAATTATTAACAAGTGGAAACGAAGTCGGAGCGTCCAGGCTTTTGTAAAAGTTGGATAAATCGGCCGAAGGATATATAATTTGCGGGTGATCGTTCGTGCTCGACATTTCAATACGGTCGCCAAAACTTCGGCCCCATCCTCCGCCACCGCCACCTCCACCGCCTCCGGAATAGTCGTAGCCACCACCCCCACCCGAAGGAGGTCCATAACTGCTCGGTGGAGGTGCACCGTAACTGTCACTTGGTCCACCGCCTCCTCCTCCTCCTCCTCCACTACTCGTGGCTTTAGTTAATAAAACGATCTCCTTCAGTTGTCCTACAAAGAAATCATTTTATTTTTCATGCTGTTGTTTTTCACTGTTTTCTCAATCAAGAAGTTCTTTTTTGAAACATCTGAAGCGAGTTGGTCAGCGAAGTGGCTAATGGCCCATTGGACAAAGATTTTTCAAATTTTATTCAAATCGGGAACTTACCTCCTCCACCACCTCCGCCGCCGCCGCCGCCGCCGCCACCGCCACCTCCTTTACCTTTCAAACTCATCAATTTCATTATCAGCATAACCTTGGACATCATCAAGGACATTCCCGCCATCATCATCCCCTTCATGGCCATCATACCAGCCCACGCTGCAAGAGAAATGAGATTTTTGTTATTGTATGAAAAAAAATATACAATTTTCTGAAAGATTTTTCAATAACTTTCATCGCTCTTCACAGACAAAAACGAGTGAATTTTTCGTTTAATCAAAATCTCTTCAATCGTCATAAAAATTCTAACGATGCGGTAACAAAATGAAGAAATAAAAAAACAGAGTAGACCAATTTTTTAACTTAAATTGAGATCATTCAGGGGGAAGTAATTAAGCAAATGAAAGATATTTTAATCTCCAATAACGTCAAGTACCCATCAGTTTCATTTTGCCCATCATCATCATCATCATCATCATCTTCTTGCACTTTCCCCCTCCTTTACCGCCCCCACCACCGCCACCTTTTTTCCCTCGTCCTTCGACGACGCTGCTATCGTCGAACATGATATCGATCTGATTGCGTTCGCGTCTTCCAGCTGAATGAGGTAAATTTATTCTCAGTACAAAAGAATCGAAAAAGTCGTCGATGCTCCGATCAATTTTGCCCAGACCGCTATCAGCGTTGTCCAGCATTCGTCGTTCCACAGTTTTTCTCGGCAATGGTTTCGTCTTGACGAATTTAACAGTCGAGCCCCACAGTGTTATCTGGTCAAGATGCGCAATCGTGTCGATGAATCTCGCTATGCGATCGCGGAAGCATCCGACCGAAAAATCAAACATACAGAGGCTTAAATCGCGAGCCGGGAATTCAGGGAAACGATCATCCCCGACAGATTCGTTAATCGCTGGTACAACGCGGACGTTAACGTTCACTCCGTTTTTGTGATAGTTGAAAACCGGCGGAGCTGGTTTCAATCGATCCTCGTAGGGCTCGATGTCCGGTTCATAATTTTTCAACGACCGAGCTATTGGATTGTCCGTTGTTGAGGCCAAACTCATTCCAACCGGACAGAAGCACAGTATCGCGAACACAGCGAAGTTCGGCATCTTCGGAGCCGAACTTTCGTGTTTTAATGGAAAGTGAAAAAAACTGATCCAAAATCAATGTGCGACCAGGTCGATGATGACCTTCCGAACAATCGAAAAATCCTTCCAAAAACACACTGTTGGGCCAAGTTATCCCAACACTCCGGAACTTGATACACGTCCGTACGTACCGATATTATCTGCGAAAAGATGAAAAGACCTTCCCTTATATACAAGAATATTCATGTCACTCGAGCAAACCGTGGATTTTTCAACCTCGCAACTCGTCACGATTGTCATCATTCTCGGTGGAATATTGGTCGCATAAACCAACACTATTACCGCCATTATGACCATCTCATTGTTACCTAAAGTTGAGGCGAGATAAGAAGAGAGACAAAGAGGGTCGAATATAATGACTGGTTGGACAAAGCTATATCGGTAACCATGCATTTATAAATTTTTCTTGCTAATGGGTCTTCAAGCCAGATAAACTACCACAACGGAGTAACTGTTTCCCGAACGAAGCTCTATCTCATACCGCAACATTCCAAGTCGTGTGGATCTTCATCACGTCTTAAGATTTCAACAATAAACGTCATGATTTTTCTCCTTCATTTAGACTTAACCCAACTCCGAACGAAGCTTCATAGCTCCTGCACAACAAGCTGCTAAATAATTGCTCCGTTGATTCTCGACGGGTGAGTTGTCCAGAATAAAATAGTTGGAAAAACAATTTATTTTATTCGGAGAAAGTTTTACCGAATGCGGAAAAAAAATTGATTCGGAAAAAACATTGAACGAATGAATGATTCGTTCCAAAGGTTTCCAATTGCGTGAAAAATAATAAAATAGAAAAATGGTGTGACAAACAATCATAATTTTTTTATTGCACAACGTCACATGAGTAGAAATAAATACATCGCACAGCGAAAAACAAGAAAACAAAACATGTACAAACAAAATGGCGTTAACGAGTTCAAGGGCTTTCGCTTACTCAACGACTACAAACTAATGATAACCTAACAACGATTTTATTTGGGAGACGCTCACGTGCCGAATCGACGTGCCTATGCAGGATTTAACTGTAACTGACAAAGGGGCTAGAGAAATGTGTGAGGAAGTAGGAATGCAGTAGATAAGATGAGAATGAATAAATTAACGATGACATGAAGATCGTGGACTTTAGGATACAGTTCGAGTGTTGGTTTCACAAGTTCAATGATAAATGATGAACAAAATGGTACTAGAAAAATGATTAAATCGCTCGACGATCTCGAACATTTCCATATTTTCGAACAGCCTCTTGTACGTTCTCGTGTAACAAATCCAACGATCTTCCATAACCCGAGTGTCCATAGCCGCCATGTCCACTGTGATGATCCTCGCTACTGTGAGTGTGAGACGACGAGTAGACCGGCTTGCTTACGATTTCGTAAGTAGTTTTCTTTTCACCACCACTTGCCAGTGATTTCAAACCGACGATCGCAGACAACATAAGCGCCATCAAGCCTGTCATTAAAGCTTTTCCAGCAAGAAGAGCGAGGGCACCGAATCCTAACGCTCCGAGGGTTGCCTTCATCATCATGAGACCAGCCATCAGAGCGTTATTGCCCTTATCTTTCTTACGACCTGAAATAACACGAAGTTTTATTTATAAGATTGGCACGAGTTGGAGTTTTGAGTAATTTGGTTTTTCACAGTGACTTCCCAACAAACGGAGTATCACAGGGCAGTGTCTATGGCAATGATATGAACTTGATGTTTTTTAAGCTTGGTTATTAACGGACTAGCAGATGTTGCTGACAAAAAATCTGCCTCGCTGATCACCTTTTCGTCGAGAATTTCGATTTTATGTGTTCGTTTTCAACTGAACAGTGGAACGTATAATAAAAAATAGATTTCAAGGTAAAATAGTGGAAAAATGGAAATTCGGTTGCAAACGTTTTAGATTCGATGAGCGATCATCTTACCAGTCTCTGACGCAGATCCGCCAAACAGCCCCAATTGAGAGAGCGTCTCTTCATTGAAGCTTCTGGCAGCTTCGAAGGTGTTTGGATCGAAAAGTTTGATGGATATGGCATGAGTGTTGAGGTAGCTGCCAACTTTGTGAACGAGATAAGCGTCGAGACGTCGATCAACGTCGTTGGGGAAATCTCTCGCGAGATTAGCCACGATTTCGGATGCGGGCACGTCGCTCGAGCCGTTTTCTTTGACGACCGAGACACCGGGCAGAATGCCTATGTCTTTTTTTTCGGATAATTTATCAAAGAACGAAACAACATCGAGTTTAAGACACGTTGCACTGTAGGACTTCCCGCAGTCTTTACTCATGCTCGTTGCCACGCTTTCTTTCGTTTCATCGATCGATTGTCTCGAATTTCTCTGGTCAATTTCGGCTGTGCTGAACGGTATCATCAATATGAGACAACAAATAACACCGTGAGTGAATTCCAGTCGTTGCACCTCGTTGCGACTCATTTTTCTACTCGATAACTTTCGTCGACGATTACGTTTCAAATAACTTATGAATACTAATCCAGAATGGTAATTCTGGAAGTTATTTAATGCCCCTTTTGGCTCTGTATAATAAACCCTTCGAAAAATTTGACTGTGCACAAGGGGTCTCAGAAATTCCCGAGTGCCAGAGATGCTGAAAGGCGTGTCGTACACTGAATATATCCTCGATGTAGTTGCAGTATATATAGGGACCACTCTCTGAATATCCTTTTTCCTTTATTTCTTCGCCTTTTTTTCTGTCGTTTTTTTTGCCTTTCCACTATCATACATTCTCTCGAGCTTAGAGTACGCCAAGCATGCCGGAGCTCTCTTCTTCGTCCTCTTCTTGCGCTCTTAGACGGACACTTTACCGAGGCTTTCTGCAGCCAGTGAAGGCTTCTGGACGAGCGAGAACGGACTATCCTCACCACGTTATTGGTAGGGGACCGCAAATAGAGCGGAGCACACAAAACTCAGTCAAATTTAGAAAAAAACATGCCTTTGTACACTGGCCACTATACTTTTCAGCATTCACTCGCCGGTCTTTCAATGGCTAACCATAAAGAAAACATGTAAATCTGTGAAACCGGACGGGATAGAGGCAGGGGGAGGAGTGAAAGAAGTAACTTGATCGATCTTAAGGTTCAAGGGGACGTACTCACCGAGAAGACTAAAACGAATAATGCTGAGGAATTTTACTTTTTTCAATCCATGTGGAGCAACGAAATGGAGATTTCCGTGGTTCAAATCATGAATTTCGAGCAACTTTTATCAATTTTGAAAAAAATCCATTTATGATGAAATGGTGAACTTTTCAATAAAACCAAAATCATCAGAGCTCTCTGATTTTTCATGAAGAAAAAAAATCACGATAAACTATCAATGACTAAAAAATAAAAAAACATTTGTAATACTTCTCGAAATATGCATTTGCAGTTGTGAAAAAGCCGCGATTCATGTCCGCATTACCGTCCCAAGAGAAACAAAAAGTCAAGTTGGGCTGATGGATATATTTATGGATAAATTGTTTTAGAAATTTTTTCTTACTTTAAATTTAATTTTTTCTAAATTTTTTATTTTAATGCGAGAATTCAGTTCACTAGGATTTTCATTTCTAATATAGTCAACGGTATTATGCATTTAAAAATTGATTGTACGTTGTTGGAGACGGTGTAGAAAAACAATTAGTTCCACAGAACCAAAATTGTCGATCTTCTCTTAATGCTTTACATACGTCCAGCATTTTTTGAAAATTCTGGACGTAAGGCCTCAATATAAGATGGACCATTGAAGAGTGTGAAAAAAAAATATTGTAGATTAAGCGCATGCGACGAAGGGAGCAGAAAAATAAAAGTAAATAATTTTATGGCCTCGTTAATATGCAGTGACTGTAAGTGAAAATTGGGAAAAAAAGAGTTGAGCGTATCGAGCATTTTCACGACGCTCCTTCCGCGTAGGGATGTTACAAACTATCGCACGTGAATTTTCTCCGATACACTTGTCACCAATTTCCGCCTGATCATCCGCCCACTGTGACATTTATTTACTTTCCAAAGAACCTTTTGAAATAACGTTTCTTTTGCCTTAATTTTGCCGAGGCAGAAATACTTTCCTTTTCGCGTATTGCCCTTGCCGAATCAAAGGGCGAAGATCATTCTCCAATTTCTGTGGGATCACAAAATTGTTTTTATTAGATTTAAGATGGGACACGAATCTAGAGCCCACATGAAATTGTCCTACATTTCTGTGATCGACATATTAAATCGTTCTCTATAAAGACGTATAAACGTTTGCGCATCGACGCGCTCGATTGACGTCGAGACTCTCCGGACGCTCTATGAATGAGAAAGTGTCCGCCTCGCACGAGGAGGATTGCGGTCTGCTTTGGTACATGATCAATTTTCTTTTTTTCTTGCGAAGATGCATTTCTCGCTACGGGCACTGCCAGGCTAGACTCGTGTTACATGGATCACTGAGTAATACGAGTAATTTCAACTCTTCCAGTACAACAAAAACCTGCTTTTTTGAAGAAAGTTTTTCTCTCGATGTGATACTAATGGAGAATGCGCATCGTGTCGATTAGCCCCTCATGAAATATTAATTTTCACCAACGAAAGTAATCTGGTATATTCAACGATAATGTATCGATGTGAATCCTAAAATCGTCGGACAAAAAGTCACTTAAGGCTGTTCTTCGTTCATTGAATCGAGTACTATAAAAAAACTGCGCAAATACTTATTTCAGTAAAACCGTTTTCTCATTTTGACGGTCATTTCCTAATCGTATAATTGATAAAACGCATCTCGGTCAGATTCACTTACGCGAGTCATGTAATTGAATTTGCATGTAGAAAAACATGGCACCTTATACTCACCGTTTTTGTGAGTAAAGAAACTCTCGAGAAATCGTTAAATAAAATTGGTCAACTCGACCGTTATTCGCGGGTCCGGTATTACTTTTTAAATTCTTTCGTTGTTGTTTTTTCTGTTCAGTTGCGCTCGAATTGCTCTGGATCTGATGATTCATTGAACAAGCGTGTCGTAAAAGAAGATTTTTTGTACATGTCAATACCTTCGCACTTCTCTTAGTCTACATAAATAGTTTTTTCTCCTACGCGATTAACAAACGAATGTAATGTCAAGAAATGAAAATATCGTAAACTGTAACAACGTCTCCAAGTATTTATTACGCGAACAGAAGAGCATGCAAAGTCGAGCGAATGGCTGCTGAGCCACTCGAGGAAGTGAACATTTTTTTGCATTGATTAAAAACTTATTTACGTCCACTCGAATTTTTCATATTTGCAACGTGCACGCATACTTTTATCCATGTTTTTTTTTCCATTGTATTTGTGCATTAAATTAAAAGTGCGTCTTAAGACGTTCCGCCTCGCAGGCATAGAAACATCGTTTAACTGCATAGATTCTGTTGGACTCGCGAAGTGCAGACAAAACAATGATCAGAGAGGAAATGAGTAGCTCAGGAAAGTTCAAAGCCGAGCGCCCCATTCATAGCTGTCCACACTTTTCTTATTTCCAAACGCCTTTGTCCACCGCGTTCTACTTTTTCATCACCTGAAACCTAAAATCATCGACGTTTGGACCAGGATGTAAAATTCTGAGTCAACGAACCACTTGGAATAATCCTCCATGACGAGCCCTATTCGGAGCAGTTTTTTTCTCGCAAGCTGTAACGGAACATCTCACGTGGAATGTAACTATCGACGCCCGATTCCGCCACGTAATTAAACGCGATTGAAAGAAAATTCAAATAGAAAATAAAAAAAATTCTCTTCCCGCGTGAAACTTTTGATCAACAATTGTTTTTCAGCTCGTACACATTCCCAACACAATCGAAATGACAAGAATTTCATCATAAATTCAAAAAGGATTCAAAAAAATGGCCAAAACTTGCAAAGATTTTTTTGTTCCATCCAGTACTGAGCTTTTCCGCTGATGAAAACGTTCAAGAAATAAAATATTTCCATCAACAAGATAACAATTACTCTATGAATGTTTCATTTCAAGAATTTCGACTCGAATATTTGATCTATTTGACATGTTTTACGTTTGTTTGCCTACCAATCGACTCTTCGTTGAAGACCATCTCCCATAAGACATGGTACCCTGTGGTATTTCATTTAAACGAGCCCATAATTGTGCCACCCAGTCGGTATGATGCATTCACGCAGGCCTTGCGAAGACAGCAGTCTCTTCGAGGCATCCGCTTTTTTATATAAGCGCTGGAGGTAAACAGTTTTTCCCCACTTCTCTAGCGTCGATAAACCTGGTGGGGTCCATGACCGGTTGGCCGTTGTTTTACCTCACCCACCGTCGGTTCCCCTACTCGAGACTGCCAGTGGAGTCTTGGAGAGGGAAGCGACATCACGGCGTCAGCGTGGACCGCGCGGAGGCATTGACACACTGACCCTGATCTTGGTGAAAGAAGGAAGAGTATAATAGGAAGGAATGCCCTCGAGCACGCCGAGGCCAATGGTACACTCCACTCTGACTCTCTTTATCCCCACCCTTTGAAACTAACTCGTAACACTGACCTAGTTTTTGGCCTCGCTTCCTACTTCGCCGTCGACTCCTCGCCACTCTCTTTTTCTCCTTCCACGTAGCAATCCCTCTCCACGACATCGCCTCCACCAACAACGAGCATTCGGGTCATCGGCCCCACTACAACTCCGAGAAATACGTAGTTTGAAAACACTACAAAAAAAGACTCTTCTGTTTTTTACGCTCTTTTGTTTCCGCCGGAGGAAAATTATTGTTGTGCCCTTCAATGTAGGATGAAACGCCCTAAGTAATTGTTTCTGTTCCTGAGGAGGAACGATGAGTCTAGAAAATACATTTTCAAGCCTTTTAATTGCTGGGTTCAGTCACTTGAACCGTACATGAAATTTTATGTATAATCCGATGTGTTTGTACCTTTATATTTCATGGTAAATTCGATATTATCATTTCTCTATCTCAAAGTACTTACGTTGCATATTTTCTCTGTCTTGTGCATTCAATTATTCATTATCTTCACAATGGTAATTTCGAGGAAGCGAAAAATCATGACGTTCAATCTCAAATCGTTTTAACGCTTGTTTCCTTTTTATGAATAGTGAATTTATTGGATGGAACTCATTCAATTAATCAGGGTCGAGAAAATACTGCAAACAATTGGAGCTTAAATCTAACTGTTGACCAAAAGATTACAATGACTAATTGTACGATAAATTTTTCTAAGTGATTCTTCTTGAGCTCATAGAATATTTTTCTATGCTCCTATTCTTCTATAATAATGTATCCACAAGCAGTAAATCTCTAGCCTTAATTGAAAATAACAAGGAAAATTTTTCAACGACGTTCGGAGTGACTTCCCATTTGTTTTTTGACTTTCTTTCCCAAATTATTCATATTTTCCGCATAATCCACAAACTACGATTAATGCAAGCAAAATAAAAATCGTGATATGAAGAAGATGAAAATCAAGATGATTGTCACCAACCCATTGAAACATACCTGAGATTGAACAATACAATAAAAAATCATTTTTTTAAGTAAATAAACGAGACGGTTGTTCTATTTTTCGTATAAAAAATATTGAATAACATTTTATTAATAACACGAAGATAAATAGATAAATTTATAAATAATAAGACAAGAAGAGATGAATGGCTATGAGGTACGATGATTGAAATTTGATTCGTGATTAAGGCAAGTCATAAGGATATGAATCAATGGCAAACTCTGGGGCCCAGGCCCTGTAGGGTTGGTTGATTTCTTCTTGTGATCTGTGCCAATGTTCATGATGAATCTCGTGAGGTTTGACGACACCGTAGGTGACCCTTGCAGGCAGAGGAGGTGGCGGCGTTAAGAGAGCTTTCAGGGCAACTGCGCCTGATAGCAGCAGGGCCAAGAGCCCTGCACCGAGTCCTTTGATGCCAACCAAACCGATCATCGTGATAACGATTGGCAGAACGATCAAAGCCTTCAATTTCAGAGCCAGTAGAATTGGAAGTACGATCCTCTTGAGCTTTGTGCGAGCTGGAAACAAGTGCAACTGTGAATTTTGTATTCAACATATTTTTTAGTGTTTTCAATAAAACCTGTTATTTTTGCAGCTTTTAGCAACTGCTCGTCATAAGCGCATATATTTTTGTCAACAGTTAGAACAATTTTATTGTCAACTGGAAGTCTTAATTAATAAGTCGCTTTTTCCGGTTCCAATTAACGAGTATATCCTAGAGCCTACTTTCTTCTTCGCCATACTTGACACTCTCGTTCAAGGTCCCACCACCTCCTTCACCTCCTTATTTCTTGTTCTTACCTACCGTTGCTACAACTACTAGCAAAATACCACTACCACTCGCTTCTATCTTCTTTATTTTCTGTCTTCGGGATGGACGTCCTACAAACCCAGAATTTCTTCGCTTCTACCCCTTCCTTCGATGCCGAGGCACGACCTAATTCTTCAGCACTTTTTTCCCTCTCTCTTTTACAATGTTGCCTCTCGCCTCTTCCAAGAACGAAGAACCAGGAGATCGAGAAACAAGTGGGACGATTCTGCCTCTTTCCAATCCGGAACTTTGCCGACGTACCGATCTCACTCTCTCACACACGTGTGCATTGCCTCGAGAGGAATTTGCATGATTTTTTATCTCCCGACGATCGATTAAAAGGATTCGAGTGATTTTTCGAACAACGGCTATCGACAAACTTGATCCTATATTTTAAGACGATTTAAAAAAACGCACCAATGGAAAAGACGAACCATCGTCGAAACCTGCTTATCAGCCAATCGCTAAACTCCACTCAACGACCCACTTCTAACATCAATGGGTGGGGAAAAAATGAGAGGCACATCTCTATAAGACTTTGCCACGGAGATGTTGGCTCTCATTCCACCGGATGAAAGATTCAACGAAACATCTAAGGAGAATGAATCATTTTTCTTTTGCATATGAAACACACGAGGGACGAGTCACTTCTGATTTCTGGTAGAGAGAAAGTTCGAGAAGACCTTCTCAATTTTTTTTCTACTTTCGCCTGTATTTTTATTTATTTTCGCCTCCACTTAACGTTGCACAATTCTGATTGCCAATAGGGTTCAGTCAATCCATTGTTGTTCATTTATCGTCGAAATCGACAGCGCGTTCACGCAGAGTATCCAAAAAATAGTTTTCAAGCAGCGCAGATGCAAAGAGTGTGGCGTATTTTTTTCTCAAGACTGAGCAATTTATTTTCACTTTTTCATAAAGAATTCTATTCAATTGGAACGTCAAGTCACATCTTCGATTGATACCGCTGTTCGCTCAACTTGACATTTTTTCACATGGCGTTTTACCGTCATTCGAACACTTGGAAAATGTCTTTTTCTACGTTTCGATATTGAATGGTTTGCCTAAATTGAATTGGCGATGTAGAGATGTGAAAATTACTGAATATTTCAATAGTTTTGCCAACTCTTTTCTGGATCTCATGCAAACAAGGAATTCGTGCATTTCTCCTAAATATTAGATGAAAATCATTCATGTGGATTCGAATGACCACCAAAACAAACAAAAGCATCCTGAACGTTGATAAATTGGCGCCTCAGTTGAGGCGTCAAAAATTTGCGGATAACCGCAGGTTCGAAAAGTCAAAAGAATAATGTTCGAAGAAAGTTTTTATGAATCTAACCTTCCGATGCTCCGCTGGTCAACCCTGCGAGTTGTACATCGAATTGTTTCTGGCCCAAGGCTCGCCCGAAGAGATCTGCAGATGATCCGTCAGTCGGTAGTTCAATTCGGAGTTTTCTACTTCTGAAGAACTCGTCGATTTTCGCGATCAGTGGATCACGTTCAGCGTTCGAGTTTTCTTTTTTATTGTTTTCCTCAACTTTGATTTTCTCTAGCGTAATCATATCACCGATAATACTGATGCGATCCCTTTCGTTCAACTCTTCCATTTTTTCAGTCAACTTGTTCTCCGCGCTCTGGTCGATATCGTCGCGCTCAACTTTTCTCGGACCAGCATTGACCGATGCTGCGGTGCAACACCAAATCGCCAAAAGCACTGTCAACGTTTTGTTCTTCATTCTGGCGCTCGGTCAAACTACTTTTTTCGACTGTTTTGCCCTCAGGCAATTTATTTCTTTTATATATGAAGAAGAAGAGCTTGAATCAATGGTGGGGTCCTCGGTGTGGGTGAACCATTTGGCAAGCCTCGTGGTATCGATAGCCTCGTCGAGAATTTCAATTCTCTCGCGTTCTCTCTTATTCGTCTCAATTCTGTCTATATGTATACTCAAAGTGTATCGTGCCGTATATGTATTCATCGAAACCGCGTTGCATTGTAATGAACGTCTCGAACACTCGCGCGTGATCTACCGCTTTGCTGCACCGACAATGTCGTGCGACATGCCGCAGCTGCTCGAGATATTCGCTTTTCCCTTTTCAGCACGTATTCACTTTCGACCCTTTGAACAAGCTCCAAATTCGCCGCTTCAATTACAACCTTAATCTTATCATTACAGTAGCGTGTCAATTAACAATATTATCAACATCCATACACTGAGATAAAAATATCGTTGCAACAACTAAATGTCTTTAGTTGATATTTTTGTTGCTCGATCTAACATCTGCTTGAAATAAATAAGTTCATTTATCCGAATCACTAGATTTTTATTTATGTGAATTAAGTAAACGAGTGAAACGAGTGAACTCGGAACATTTGTTCATTTCTACTTAATTCAAATACAATTTAACGTTATATTGTTTTGAATATCAAGTACTGAAGTATCTTTACGGTTTTGTTGAGAATAATAAATATTTTTAAAATTGAAACTCACTGGTTACTTCAATATAGCTCAAAATTTGTTGAAATTTATTCTTACTTTAGCCAGCATGATATATGTGGAAAATAACAAATAATTTTGATAGTCGGATCTTTTTTTCATGTAGCTTAACAAAATCTTATCGATGACGAATCAAATCCATTGTCTATACAAATGTCTACTTCGAAAGAAAGTTCAGTATATTTTTCATTTAGTCAAACGGATTTGCTTATTTCTTACCTAACCAACTACATTTTTGCTCTTACATAACCCTTAATTTTGTTCACCCACAATCACTATGTATTTGAGTCATTATCTAAATATTTTGTGAAATTTAACAAATATTTTGTCGTGCGTATGGGGCTAATTGTGTTAGTTAAATTGAACATTTTCCAACCAAATTTTTTTCTCAGTATATAAATTGACGAAGATAGTACTGCATAGCTCACCCTAAAAAATGTGTGAAGAATCAAAATTCGTAAAAGTTTCAACAATTAGGCTGATCACGAGAACCAAGTTCGCAGAATTTTTTTCGAAAACTCAAGATAAAATTGAATTTTGGTTTTTTTCGTTTTGTATATGATGAATAAACTAAAACCATTTGCAGGAAATAATATTCATGTTGAGCCCGTTACACGCATAATTCTGATCATGAATTTAGAATGTACTGAAAAACAATTTGCACAAAGCCAAACTATTTTTATTCCACGCGTATAAGTGTGGTAATTTATGTCAAGACAATTGAAGCCTCGTGCGATTTCTAACGATAGACTACGAAGAATAATTGTGAGGATTTCTTTGAGCGCAGTCAATGCACATATTCGTGTACATGTGTAAATGTATGTAAATATGTGCATTATGGATTTAGGTATGAAGTGTGTACTCATATACTCGTATAAGTGTGGGTTTATGTTCTCATGTTGAAGCACGTGTGTAAACGAGAAATGAGAGATTGGTGACGATACTTTGTGCTTCTCTTTAGTGGCATTGTAAGCGACAAATACGTGCTACGCTCGCGGCTTTCGAGGGCGAGAATTAGTTTTCTGTGTATGTCGTGACACGGTATGGTATGCAAAGCAATTGGTGTGTCCCGAATCTCATTCGAACATGCGGCGATCATCGCGAAGGCATCAAATCGACGAACCTATAAACAACCATCCGACAAATTTGTCTCAATATGCGATTCATTGATTCGTGGCAAACAAACATGATGAAGAATCGAGTCGTCGATCTACTGTGTTGAGATTTAGAAGTCAATTTTTCTGTTCATCAGGCGCAATTACCGCATTATCTGAAATGTTGCATTTTTCATGTCGAAGAGTGTAATAGATTCGGGACGACGAGGCTGGGAAATTTTCCGTTACATTAAATACAAGAAGCTGCAGAGAATTTTTTTTTCAATAATTTATTAGCTTTTTCTTTTGTCGATAATAATTTATGAAATTATAAAAATATTTGCATTCAATCGTCGACAACAGCTGTCGGGAAATGAGAAAAAAACACACATAAATACAGTTACTCATAAATACTTAACTAAACAGTCGTGTGGTGCGGTGAGCATCGAAAGAGCAAGACATTCGTGCGTCCTCTTTTACAACTTTCATTCTCCATTTTCTCTCTTTCCGATTCTCTCTCTCTCTCTTTCGTTCTTTCTTTCGAACACTCATCCTCTATTGCAATCAGAAAAATATATTCTCTCGCGAAGGATCGATTGCTGTGACCAATTAATCAGTTGCATTTGGCACGTGACTCGAATAAGCGAGGTTCTGAGCGTCGTTTTTGACGTCGTCGAAGCTTCGTTTGTAGTAACCTTGTCCGGCTGTCTGAGCTGCACCAGCAGCGGCCCATCCTTGCCCTGCACCATTGTCGACCCACGAGGCAGCGGGCTGTGTGTACTTGTTCAAGAAATTACCTCCCAATGAGCCGCCGCTTACGCCGCTAGCACCGCTGCCGAAAAGCCTTTGGAAGGCTAATATTCCAGCAATTATGAGAGCGATTTTTCCTACGAAGAGAGCTTTCAATACGAGGATTGCAAGTCCTCCGAGGATGATGGGCACAACAGCGAAGATCTTGAGACCAACAGCGGCGATCAGGGGGAGTAGTACTTTCTTTATTTTTCCACGACCTTAAAAAAAATGAAACAAAAAAGATCGAATTTGATGAATGTCAGAGGAAAAAACGATTTTTTTCGAATTTTTTTTCTGTTCTACAAACAATTAGGTACGGAATCAATGTAAAGAGAAAGTGCCTGCGAAGATTATTATTGTTCGGTAAAAAATTACTCAAAAGTATTGGATTCGTTGGAATAGGAAAAAGGAGGATCTCGATCGAGGCTGCTATACTTTCGTTGTTACTCAAATAATAGAAGAAAGCGAATGTAACCTCGTCATCGAGATAGAAGTTAGCACTAGACGGAAAAACACGGAGTGGAGGTCATGGATTTAGATCCTCGGCAAAACATCGATGAGACGGTGAAAGGCGTGGTTGCCGGAAACCGAGTTTGTCTTCGTGACTGACCAGCAAATAAAAGGTCGATTACTCAACAGCTAGATCGTTTGGAAAAAAATCTTTGTCTACTTGGAAAGCGAATCGAACGGGAAGAATTCCTGGTGGAAATGAATCTGTCAGATTTCGTATTTTTTCAAATCCTCATTGAATTGAATTGAATTCAGTTGGACTTTCTAGAATGATTAGTAAAAAGTTTCTCGATCCTCAAATTTCTCGATCTCCCATATACTCACCTTCCATTTTCCTTTTTTGCAATAATCATTTTGTCCCCAGTCTTGAATTCAAGTACACGATCATTCTTCCTCAGCCGAACGAAAATTTAATTTTCATGGGTATAGCACTTAATGTAAAACCGAGTATTTCGGAGGACCAGATGGACAAAACACTATGAACTAGTAATTGGTACCTTCAACGAGGGCTCGAGAGAAGGATTCCTCAGGTACGTTGATCTTGAGACTGTGGCTCTTCAGGAAGGAAACTGCTGATTGGTAGAGCATCGTAACGAGTTCCAGGGTCCTGTCGGAAGCATCACGGGGCAATCCGTTCAATACTTCCGTCTCGGTCTCCAATGACTTTGCAGTGCGTTCAACTACGAGAAGAAAAAAATCACATTTTCGTTGTGCAATCCTCAGGAAAGGATGCTCGGTATCTCTCGTGCAAACGAATGTAAAACACAATCAATACAACTGGAAGTGCAACGAAACTTTGTCAACGAAAATAGCTAGAAGTTTCGTCAGCTACGAAAATCAACGTTGAATCCATTAATTGAATAATTTAGTGAGCATAAACTAGTGAGCATACTATCACTCAAAAAATATTCATAAAAACTTCCTTCAAGTTGAGCAGCGTGATGTTCGCTGAGGTAGAAAATTTCGACCAAGCTCATTGACTACTCACGTGGCGTATCTCTAACAAAAGTGACACCTTCGATGAGATTGATGTTGCTGGATCGAGCAGCTCTATCAAGAGCACTCGAAGCCTTGACGAAGAGACAGCTGAAGAGTGAGTCCTCCTCAAGACAATTGAGATCGGCAGGATGGTTTTCCTGAGATGCTGGCAGTGCCATCGCCGCAGCGACGAAAAGTCCAACTATCGCCAACTTAAACATTTTCGTTAAATCGATAACTAGCGTACTTTGCTTCGCATAAAAATCGCTAACCGAACGATTTTCTGAAGTCTGTTGTTACGAAGCCGAATAACCGGAAGACGAGCGAGACTCAAGTTTACTGTAACGTGTCTAACGAACTGTTCGGAAAATTTTTCGGAGCTGAGTGTGATCTGGACATGGGTTGGCTTCAATCTTTATACTCGCCCGAGGTGTTCCCCTCGCTGCCCCACCTTCGCTCTCATCTCCGTCAGCATAAACGTGGCACACTCCATACTGTATCATGCATGCGTACAAATTTTCTTTTTCGTGTATGTTCACGTGTGTGCGTGTGTACACACATAAATATGTATATGGAAATACATAACTCGGCTCTATTGGTGGACACTTGAATATGTGCGTACACTCATTGTGCTCTTCGCCAAGGTGGCCGGTATGGCGCTTTCGTATTCCCTGTACAGGGGCACATAGTATTTGTCTCCTCCTCGCCGCCTCCCCCAGAAAACTTTCTTCGATAATTTTTTAAGCAAACGCGTCTCGAGCGACTCTTCGGGGAGGGGGACGCGGGATGAGGTTGGGCGGTTCCTCGTACCTGATCATCTCCTAGCAATACATAGTGCTGAAGTTAGAAGACTGGCAAGAGACCGAGATACAGAAAAAGAGAGAAAGAGATCTCGAATTCAGGTCGGAGGGAGAATATTCAGGAGAGACTCCAGCCAAGGACGAGCGACGGCGCCTCTGAGGACCCCTTAAACTAGATTGATTGCACTGAGGTCGTTGCATCCTGGATGACGTAGTCGCTTTTTTTTCACTTTTACCACAACGGCGGAATCAATTCTTCTTGTGAAGAACACTCCAATTTGAGGTTCGTTGAAGGAAAAGTACTGATTTTCTGAGCTCTTTCATATTATTCGTGTCAGAGCTCTGATGACGTGCAGATCTTTGAAACAAAAGCTTTTTTGATTGTGATGAAATTCACTCATGAAATTTTTTGAGGAATATATAATAACAGTTTCCAGACTGTCGATGTGACTGCTTGATTTTTCAATGCAACGCTTTTAAGATCGAAGATGAAAATATCTAATAAAGAGTTCCCATGAAGATTAAGGTTTGACAACAACACTCCTGGGAACATTGATGGCCAAATTCGTGAAAAAGTGACACGTAGAAAATGCCTTCAGTCAGATCCGTGTCAATCATATAGTTTCGTATGTACATGCGGTTTATTCTTACATGCAAGGCTTGTGAGAAAGGCTCTAAAGTGTTCATAACTATGCACACACGAGTATATATAGGAAAGTGTCGAACAACTGCTTGCCTGAGTGAAGATTCAACGCTGCGGGGATGAATGGATTGTCCACAAATACTGATAAACGTTAAAATTTTACGAGCATAACTCTAGCTTCATGGGTATGGAAACTTTTGCTCCGAGCCATGGCGACTGAATATAAAGTTTGCATTTCGCACGCTCGGCTCATGTATTTCTCGCTTCTCGACTGGAAGCACTCTGTAACTGGACCTCTTTTATAAGGTTCACTTGGAAAAAGTAAAATACGATAGTGAAGAGCAAAAGTTTATTTAATTAACGGGTATAATCTGTTTTTTTTTCTGAATCGATGGATAGTTCATGTGGAAAAAGGAGAAAACAATGATTTTCTATTAATTGTAAGATCAGTACAGTCAGCGAGCTGTTAAGGGGTCAACGGCATTTCAAAATCTGGAAGAATCGCGATTTTTCGCATGTTTTATAGTACGATAGTTTGAGAACGTTTTCGAGAAATTTCAAGTTGATCCAACTGATAATTTCACAGATTCACATAAAAATCATCGTCGAACTTTTTAAGTACTACACGGAGTAAATGAGGCCGAAAATTCTTGAGGAAAGTACTAGGAATATAGTATCTTGGGGACAGTATATACGTACGGGATTCCAGCATTAATTCGAAGAGCATTGTTCTATCCACCATGGTAAAAAGACCAAAGACCTTTTATTCAAAAGGCTGAAGAGTGCTTTTGTCTATAAGCATAGTAGAAAATGTTTTCAGTCACTTGAAATGTTTATATCGCAAAGTGTGCTCGGGCAACCCTGAAAAAAACTATATGCATGGTAAAATGTCACACGTATTCGGTGTACATTCGTGTATTTATCATAGAATTTACTATGCTGACAGTGAAAATTTGTGATTTACAATACATTTCCATTTGTCAATAAGTGCTAGTCAGGCATGATGAGTAACACTCGAAAATAAAGCGAAATATAGTTCTCACGTGCATGAGTTTTTAGATACTTTGAAAATTCTTAAAAAATAATATATTCCTCACTATGCAAAATGAATCCGTTTTCTCCGTGTAGAAGGACCGAAGGAGTTTCAAACTCATACGTGTGACTTATTCAAGCAGTAGATTTTTTGTTTGAAATGGAAAACACACTTCCTACTACCACTATTTCGTTACATTATTTTACGTTAAAGAAAACTTATTTTTTTTTTTTTCATAAAATCATCGTCAAATATAGTATAAAAACTTGGCAAATGATTGAGTAAAAAAGTTACAAGTTTTTTTACGATCACGAAAAACCCTCTTCTCGGCCATCTAACTACTCACAATCCCTTAAGGAGTTTCGGTACAGGCGATACAATGTTGCCATGCTATACCATGCTAAAAACATAAAAAATTTCAAAAAGTTCAGAATTTTATAAAATTTGGTGAACATATTCTTTAGTGCCAAATTTGACAATACAAATTTTTTAAGATTTTTCTTCTACACAGTTATCGAGTAATTGATCACTAAACTTCACGTGTATAAGCATGGCGTTTTCGTATATATAGGTATACATTCCGGGCATAAGAAATCTCCGTTAATGCGTAATTACTCGATAACTAAGTAGAAGAAAATTTTGAAAAAATTTGTGTTTTTGTACTTGATGTTGAAGAACATAATCACCAAATTTGACCAATTTCTTAATATTTAGACTTTTGTACCGAAACTCCTTAAGCAAATGTGGCATCCTATAAATAAAGGTGTTTAAGCCCTCAAACTTCCTATCGAAAACGCACTGTATATGCATTCTCGTAAACAGGGGCTCTCGCTCGCCTTGACCCAGAGACCGGTTACCTATGTAAGACGCGAACATATGGATTACACGCCCGACTGGTTCGACTTATATAATCTCATCTCGAGTCGGCTGCTATACTTGTATACATATAGCTACTAGAGACACGCCTAGTACTTTCTTTTGTTGCTCTCAATGATCGAATAGAGAAAAGCTGTTCTCGCGTTCAAGTTGCTTCATTTCTAATTGATTTTTATCTTCCATTACCCCATAGGATTATTGTCTTTCCATGTCATCCTAACTTTCGTCTCATTTAAATATTATCAGTTTGCGGATGCGTCGTTAAAGAATGGAATGTCAATGACGAATTTGTCCTGATATTCGTTTGGGGTATTTCATCGACGCATGACCAATATTATTCACGCGTATGAAATGATGAAATAAAAAATGATGCCGGAATCCGGTCGACGACTGTATTTCATCGGGGTCGAGATACCTTATTCGCGGTCACTGGAAGACGCAAGGTGATCCATTGTACTCCGTCGACGAATCTCTTTAAATATTTAACAGGGAACTCTCTCTTGTCTTACCTGGTTTCGCGTTCATCCCTCTCCCTCTTTTTTCTTTGTTTCTCTTCATTTATCTCTCTCTCATGCCTGCTATGTATAAATACACATTGACTATATAGACTTTTTTTACTTTTTCTCATCGCATTTGGCTTCAGTAACGGTGAATAAGCGGAACACACCCGTTTGCTCGACGGAATTTTCGGGTGAGCCCACAGTTCAATAGTTTACTTAATGAACTTCCGATCTGTCAAAAAGAGACTCATTCGCATCATACCTGTCAAAGAAACTTGCTACTTCTAAATGAAAAAACGAAAGTCGACGACTCGAAAATCTAGGGATTCCATCTCTCAGTTTACCGCGAAAGAAACAACTGAGAAACCAGTCCGTGTTAAAACTAAAAATCGGTCTTCAGCCCATTATTGCCTTATCGTCAGTTTTTTCATCAAATATTTACGATGAAAGCAGTTTCTCGTCCTAAAATACTTACCAGTTGTATTACTTTCTCAATTTTGCTTGCGTTATTTTTGAAAATGTTGAATTTAGGTAGTAAAATTTATATTTATTCTTAGAAAAATTTATCGAATTATACAAAAATGCAGAGAAAGTCGAATGCGCTTACATTCACGAAGCAAACATATCGTTTTATTCACAAAAAGAAATTTAATTTTTCAAGAATCCACTTTCATTCTTCATCGTATTCATTGTCACGTACTTGACTAAGAATATAGATTTTTTCGGTAGAAACGCTCACAGTGCAAGCTCCTCATAATTCCGGTGAACTTTCCTCATCCTAATGACGCTGAAAAGTAATATGGAAGATCGAACATTTTGATCGCGGCCGTCGACCCTTTTCCTCGTGTTCATCGAACATCCTGTGAAACTCTCATCGTCTTGTTTGGGTGCACCATTGACTGTACTTTTTGTAGCTCTATTTTAATAACCCTTTTTCCAGGGTGATTAATCTTCCAAGCTCCTTCTTACTTTCTATCTATTGTTGTCTCAACTCTCTGATCATCCGTCGAACATTTACTCGTATTTGGAAAATCTGTCAAAAGTACTTCTTAAAGTCTTATTTCACTTGCTCAAAATCCATTGTTAGAGTATGGCTCTCGAAACTGGTAATTATTTTTTCATTATCGTACAACTTGACGAATTTTTCGAAAGTGACAAGTCGAATGGTTGCAACGAAAATGCATCACGCTACAGAATCATCGTTTCTTCCGTGACCTATAATGTGACTCGAAAAAAAGTTTTCTTTGCCGCACCGAAAGGTTAAGTGTACACATCAAGAAGACTCGAGGCGATGTCTTGTTCTCTCATCTTCGAGCATCCTCGACAGTGTGAATGCTACACGTAATCAAGTGGCAAAGTCATTGAAATGAAGTAATGTACATCAAGGAACTGATGATGACTATTACGTACACAGAATCTGTTTTTTTTTTTCTTTACAATTCCGCATACCTCGAAGAACTCATCTTTCAACTTTCTCCCATCTTTACGATGTGCACAGTCATGATGAGCTCGCATTCAATAGTAGAACTCGAGATGAGCGTCCGCAGTGAATAAAGGGTTCACTTTAGTTGCGAGTTTAGGAGGACGGTTTAGAAATATTTACGGAGAATTAGATCAGACGGAAATTTGGACGAGCTTTGCCATAGCTGATTGTAACTTATGGTAATAGTTACAACAGAATTTTAGTACGAAATTAATTGTCCAATTACTATTATAATAGTAAAAAGTGAAAGGATTAAGGCCTTATGTGCGCTTGCAGCGTGCTAAAAAACGTGATTTAGTTGATTTTTTTTCGACAAGAAAATAAATGTTTATTAAAAAACTGTGAAAGACATTCGTCAGTATATATGTTCATGTACTTGTACAATTTTTTGCATCAAAAAATTTCTCAAAATAGCTGAACTCCAGCTGTATTCCATCAGTAGAACCTTTTTTAAGCATCACTTGCGGTGGACATGATAACTAAAAAACTATTAATCCGATCTATATCAAATTTATATCACTTAATTATTATAATGATAGCTTGGGCCGGGACGAAGGATTTGTAAAAATTTCGATTTAAAAAAATGGCGACCGTTTTAACAAAAAATTCATTTTTTGAAGTGCTAAATTTTCGGTTTTCGGTTACAATTTTTTTTCCAGCAAAATACGAAATCCTTCGTCCAGGCCCTAGTTATTATTATAATAAACAAGTGGTATAAATTTTTGATGGATCGGATTAATAGTTTCCTAGTAATCGTGTCCACCGCAAAGATATTTCTCAAAAAAGACGATTTTGAGATAATCGATCGATTGAAATACCCATAGCTACGAATCCAATGCTCCGATCGTTATGAAATTTGGTGAGAATATTCTTCAGACACTGTACTTGAAGAATTACTAATAAAAAATTTTTCGATTTTTCCGCCCATCACAAGTGTATACAAGGCTTTAACAAAGTCGATGAGTTTTTTGAGTGGCAATATCGGTACAACGCAGTTAAAATTCGCCTAATTTTTGGTTAAGATTGAAAACTCTTGATTGCTGGTTGAACAATTAATTTCTCGTTTTGATAAAAGTTGGATTAAAATCTTCGTTTATTTTCACGCATACAATCAGTCTCTATTTTCTCCGAAGCGGGTCTCGGTAATACCTATAAGGATCTTCGTCCTCGAAATTGTTTCTGTCATCGAGGAGCTGATCTTTTCGTCTGTACTTGCTGTAACCATCGTAACTTAATCCAGTCGGTGTTATTCCGCCTGCGATTCGTCTTAATCCAACGATCGCTGCGAGAACCAGGCTCATGAGGCTGAGGATGAATGCTTTGCCACTGAGAACGGCAACAGCCTTTAAGGCAATGGGCAATAATATCGATTTGATGAGAAGGAATCCTATCAGCAATGGTACGAGGAATTTACTCTTTTTGTGATGTTTGCGCTTTTTACCTGAAATTAAAGTTTTCAAGAATTCAATTCCCAAAAGAATATATCGCTGTTCCAGTACTGAGATTCAAAGCTTCCGGAGAGTCTGAACGATTTTTTTTCTCCATCAAACAAACAAGGGTACTGCGGTTGATCAAGAAAATTATCTCATGCCAACCTTCAAGAAAATCTATAAACGATCAACGTTTACGGTATCCTAAATGCCGCCCTGTCGGAAATAACGATTTATAAAGTTTACATACACATTTTTCGACCTTCAAATAAATCGACGCCTTCGCCAATCGGAGCGATAGTTTCAACGGCGTTTGTAATGCCATCACCGATCCATGCCACACCATTTTTCAAAGTATCCGTAATGCCGGAATCGACCGGTGCGTTTGTTATTCCCGAATTTTTATCTTCACAAAAAACATTTTTTCGCAACAACACTGTACAGGTAATGAACACACGAAGCAGAAACATATTTATTATCTTCTAAATACAAATTTATCTGTATGACCAAAAATTCGATTAAGAAGCAAAAAAAATGGCTTTACGAGGCAGGAACGAAAGACAAATCACCGCAGATATCCAGACACTGGTTTCTTCAGCACTAAGAACATTTATTTATATAGACTCGAGGTACAGCTCCAATAACAGGCCGAAACATCCCTCAATTCTCTTCTTCTTCCTCTTCTCCTTCTTCCTCTCTTCTTTGCTCGTCTAACTTGGTACTGACGCGTGACCAAGGTACATCATCAGCTCTCGATGTAGCATAGCCGGTTGTTCGTAGCCTGTACCGCGATCAGCGGGATTGTAACCAGTCTACGAACACATGTATACACGAGAAGAATTGGTTGTTGTCGAGCGTGGCGAAAAGTTCATCACAGTTTATCGAATGGACCTGCGCTGATGTCGTGGGAGAGCGCTTCCTTTGAGTAAAACCGGCGCATGAATCTAAATGCATCGGCCATGATTATACTAAGCATTATTCTAACGAGTAGATTAATGAAGTGAAGTTGGTGAAAAATGAGGTTGAGAATTAACGTAATGCTGTACCATTCTGTGGTTACAATTGAATTCATTCTTCCGCGTATGTAAGAAGTAATGGCAACTGTGCCATCCAGTCAGGATGTTCGATTACAGTCATAATCTGATAATAATTGAGGGCATATTTCATTTGTATCGAAATGTATTACTTTACATTTGGCAATGGACGTTTTCACTGCGTCAATGACATAGCGAAGCAACTGTTATTGCTTTTTATTTTTTTCGTCACAGATCTTGTATTGTGTTAGTTGCGATGATTATTGCGGTTTCGGTCGAACAGGCAGGGTCGAAACAATAAAAAACGGTAACGACGAGGAAAAACCGTAATGATGACGCCGGCGTTGGGGCAAATTAGTATTTTTTTGTGCCCGCCTGTTTTGTTCTTCATTGTACTTTTGCTCTCGTTTCATGTACTCGGCAATTTCGTTTATGGAGTATCCAAACGTAGGTCCCGCCATGGTCTCCTATTAAAATTCGTTTCCACTGAATTCGGGCAGTTGAATCTCTGAAATTACTTTCGTATGTGGGTCGAATGCTTTACACACGAGGGAGCCTCATAATGAGTTGTAATTAGGAACGCATTCTCATTTCACATTAGGGTGCGTACGAGAATCACGTGAATGATGCGTTGAGATTACTTTTTTTAAATACTATCGTTTCGAATTTCAAGATTTCTGGATTCATCAGTTTTTCTACGTTGTTTCAAAGTTTTGGTTTCGAAGATCTTGGCTTCTGATCCGTACACTGAGAAAAAAAGTCACTGGAACAACGTGGCATTATGGGGGGCCAATGAAATATATGATCATCACAAGGTTGAACATGATTAAAAGAATAAAATAGTTTTAAATCAAACTGCAGCTTCATTCTCTCCGAAAACATTGCAGTTAGATGAAGAAAACTTTTCCAACAACATCAATCGCTATTGAATAAACAATTTTTTTTCTCAGTGTACCACGTAGAAATTAGTTTGCTGATTTTTCTTATGAGATTAATAATTAAAGTACTCGTTAAATATTTTTCTTTGATTTTCGCCGAAACCTACTTTTTTCTGTTATAATTTAGAGTTCCCCAGTTTCATTTTTTTTTCTGTTCAGATCAAAAACTCTCTTTATCTCCGAGGCTCATGTCGATACGTAATTTCTCTCGAGAATGGACGCTTTCATTTAGCAATTTGTGATGAAACGTAGTCACGCACGTACATGCATGTATGCTCGAGTGGCCGCACTCTGTTCAAGAGTCAAGCTTTCAATTGACTCCTTCCTCCACGTTATTCCTCTCCATTTTGATTATACTCTAGGTGCCTTTCGTCTCCTAGAATATCCTGCAAGGGCGAGTCCATCGAAATTGAGCATCCACGATCGGCCCACATGTCCTCTCAGCGTAACAGGAAGACAAAAAACATTGGTCGTATTTCATCGATCAATTTTCCCATAGAACGATAACGATCGATCGAACAGGGACGTCACGATATCTTGGCTTCGATACCCTGACTTCAATCTAGCTTTCGACGGTTTCTTTCATTTCATGTCGCAAAATTATCCGTCATAGTAGGCAGTTGAAAATGTTCGCTTTTTTATGCCAGATTTATCAACAATTACTTGCTATAGATCGAATAAAATCCGACTTTTATGACAATGAACACGATGGAAATTTAAAAGTAAATTAATATGAGAACACATTTTGCAATTATATAAGTGCCAGAAATGGATGAGCAATCGGTCTCTCATCTTGGAAGCGTGCAAGTTTTTCGTCCTCACTAAATGTGTCGACGTCTGAGTATAGCCAATTTCCAGAGAACTTTGACAGAAGAAAAATAGAAAAAATGAATGAAAAGTGAGGTCAGAGTGGCTGCGTAAAAATCAAGGAAGCAACGCAGATAAAAACTAGAAAAAAATCGTTTTGACAAACCATTGCAATTCGAGTTCTATCCGTTAGAGTCAACGAAGATCAGCACTCTCGTCATTGATCGCCATCTCAAAATGGTTAGAAATCGAACGAAAATGTGTCGACTCAATTATGTAAAGCATAAAAATTGCATCACATACATTTGTGCATTGCTCCTCACTATCGTCAACAGATTCGTCTTGAAAATGGATCTGAAAAATCCACCGGAAGCGCTTGGTTAACTTGTGACCAGTGGTAGTACGGTTATTGCGACGAATTTCCCGTGATTGGCGGTCTTTCGGGCCGAGAGTTTCGCAGAAGTAGCGACGTGGACATGCATCGAGAATTTTTAGCGTCTGTGTGCGTTGTATTGGCAGCACTATAGGTTCACCCCACATATAGACTATTTTATAAGCACGTGCGTGATATGAGCGATCACGGTACATCCGTACGGTCTATTCAGTAAAGATGTCGGTAGAACTGGCGATTTAATCATAGTGGTTACTACACGCATATTTCCCGTCGTAGTAATTTAGCACGGATTGCCGATTTCGAAGGTAACTGAAGCGTGAAACTGACGAAGAACGTCCCGGCCAATGTCTTTTGTGGATCGTCGACGTCGATATTTCTGCGTTGTGTTCCCGCGTGGCTCTCGTACATCGCGGTGAAATATCGAGACCGAATCACTTTAGTTATCGGTCGCACGTTGGTCCGAGCGTTTCCCTGCGAACATTTTAAATACGTTTCTCGTTTATCCCGGAGTATATAAACTCGACGTTTACTCATGGATTTTCGATTAATTCGTCACAGAATCGATTACTCAATCGTCTAATCGGGTAACTCGGATTGGTCGTTGTGGCGTGACGGCGCAGAAGACCGAACGAACAGATGCCATCGAACGAAATACATTCTTAAAAGGAAATAAAAATCGATTGATCGATCATTTAGAATAACTCGAAGTTCTTAGCTGAAGAATGTTCTTGCCGGCGTGACGGGAGGCTGTGCAAACTCGCGATAGATCGATCGTTGATCTGACATCGGGCTTGTGACCGCGCATCGAAAGAACGGTATTTTAATAGAAGTCAAGCCGATGTGAATCGTACTTTTTACGACTGCTACTGCGTTTGGCGCAACGTGAATGACCCCGGTGAATCAAGTGAACCGAAGAACCAGTTTTAATATCAATTTCTCTTCAACAACGAGATGCAAACTGCACGAAATAATCCCTGATTCATTGGAGCAATTAAATGCAGTGGCACGAAAGCGCAGGGCAAACGATTCTTACGTTACGATACAATACATGAAGAGACATTCCCATCAAAACAGCCCACACTTTCGGGGTTGAAGTATCGAAGCCCGAAGTTTAAATTTTCGTGAGTACAGAACAAGAGCTCGCAACGAAGAATGCATTCCGGTGTTAATCTAGTCGTAATCTTATTGACCCTCGGTTATTTGGTGAATGGGCTGGACTCATCGCACCCGGAAATCTGGAAAAGTAGAACCCAAGACTTGTTACCACTGCCCTCTCATTTATTCGGCTCCGGAAGTCGTGAGAATATTTCACGAAAGCTCAAGCGTCCCAATTCAACGAAAATACATCAGTCTCCCGACACCAATGCCAGCTCGATCAGGGACAAACTTATCTCGTTGAATGGAACCATCAAACTTCATACAAATAAGGAAAAAAATGCTGTTGCCATTGCGAAAACGAATAAGCTGGCGCTTATTCACGATCTGAACGCAAAGCCCAAAATCCACTTGGAAAGACGAGGTTATTTTACCAACGATTTTCATTATTTTAACAAAAAACGTATATAAAAAATCGACTGATTCGCTTGCATACTTTGAGGTTTGTGAGGAACATGCTATTACGTGGGAACAAAGAAATTGAAAAATGTATGTCACACTTTTTAATTTTGTAGAGAAATATTCAAATCTATCATGAAAATACATCATGCAACTTCAACTGAAAATATTTTTTAACTGTTCATTTAAAAATAAAATTTATGTCATTTTCGTTATCGAATGATATTTCACCCGATAAAAATCAGGTACAGAACTATAAATTCGTTCACCACTTCGCTCATTCAAATCACAGTTTAATTAAACTCTAATTAAAGCAAATTTGAGAATGGAAAATCGTTAATTTGAACAAGAACATTGACTGGAGTTCCATAAAAGCGAGCAAAAATACGGTTGTGACACGTGTACCTGAATCGCAATCAAATCAAAAGTATTTAAATATAATAATTGACTGAATAAATATGAATGGATTTCTCTAAATACCGTGCGCCATAAACAATGTTTATGTCTTTTCATATTTCTAGATAAAAAAAAAAAAAACAAGATAAAAAGGAGTCGCGTGCTTATGGCTCTGTTGCTCGCCTACAAGCTCAAATTCGCCGCTCTAATCCCTACGATAGTAGGGGGTCTGGCCCTTCTGGTATCGACAACAGCCCTCGCTGGATTCTTCTTTGCCTTATTCGCCGCGGTGCTTGGTCTCAAGGGTCACTGATGATCCTCGGATACATCGAACGATCGTCCAGAGTTTGTAATAGCGCGCTGACACAGCGAGGATTCGGAGGAGCGAGTAAACGGGTTTTGCATTAACACACGGCTTAGGATTACGATAAATTTGTATATTTATTCGCTGGACCATTGCTGCTCGCTGGTGATACATCGATCGATTAAATGAAATAAGTTATTTCGTTATCAATAAAAAATAAATACACTTACATAACAAATTATTTTCTAAGTAAACAAATATTACACGAAGGAACGGAAAACAGTATGAGTCCAGTTCCATAGTGTAAGCCTGGTTGCTTCACGATTCAACAGAGACGTTCTGTTTTTCTGTTTGTCTTTTTTTTTTGACATGCATGTATACTCTCCTTATTCTGCATTAACGGACTTTACGTTGATTGAAAGCACTGAGTGCCAGATGTGGTGAAGGACTTTAAGTATGTCGTACGACTGAGCGATAGCACGATAGACCATACGGAAGATGAACTAGAGTTCCGGTGATATGAGCACGTCCATAATACACTTATGACGGTTCAGCAGTTCTTTACGAATATAAATATAACGTCGAATTAATGGAACCTTTCGCACGGTCTATAAACTGAGCAAGCAAAATTCAAACTATTGGACTACTCCGATGGCAAATTCACTAGAAGAAATGATAAACAACAAATCGTGAAGATCGTAGAGATGAAAAATTTTCGAAAGACTTGTCCAACTACGTGCAGGAGATACAATTTGCATGTGCAAGTCCTTTAAGCATCTATACCGGTGCCTCGCTGCCAAAGAATCGTAATATTTTGTTTGTATGCGAGGATCGAATGTTTCGTGTAAAAAAATATATAATATTTCCTCTCCGTTACGGCCTCGTGTTAGTAGACGTTAATATTACTGAAATCTCAGTAATTTGCACTTTTTTATGAGCCCAGGGTCATTGTGTCACAGTAGATTTTGTGTGCGCGCGATTCGAAAACGTATCGTCCGTAATAGAGTCACAGTGAAAACTGCACTATTATGGTAAATAACTATGATTAATGCTGTTACGAATAGTTTAGCCATTGATGATGATTCTTCGTCGGAATGATTGTACTTTTTTTTGTCGAATTTTAACAGTTTCAGTAAGCAGTCGTTTGTTCGTCGAGTCTTCGATATAATGGTCAGTACGCGGAGGTGATTTATCGTCGTTCTCTGTGTTAAGTCCGTTAGACCCTCGGCAGGTTCCGTTAATGTTCACGGGCTCTTCGAGCATAGTTCTCGTAAATGACTAATACAGAGTACGCACACTCGGAGAGATTGCAATCGTACGGGATTGCCGTTGAGCGACAAAAATTTGGGGCTTGTGCTGTCATTCGAAGCGAATTTAAATCGCTGAAAATGTTTGCACAAGCCTTAAATTGATAATCACTAAGAGTATTAGTTGATACGACCGAAAAATGTATCTTCCCAATCTGGCTGTTTTATTTCTCGTTCGTTCTATGCGAACCGTAGGCAAGATTTTGCGCGTATTCTAATGACGAATCGGTCTTCTCGTGTTCAAGAGGATTCAGCCCGGAAGCTTCCTTGAGACTCCTGTCCCAACCGCCGCCTCCTCCGCTCTGTTGCCATCCACTGTGGTGAGAATCACCGCCTTGTTTTTGGCTCAGCAGTTTCTTGAGCCCGATTATGAGGGACAAGACGAGAGCGATTTTACTGATGATGAGAGCTTTGCCAGCGAGCAGGAACAAGACTCCCATTGCGATTGGCACGAGAGCAGCCATCTTCATGGCCATTCCCATCATCATCATGCCCATCATCTTCTTCATTTTGCCGCGTCCTTCTTCGATGCTTCGTTTCAGTTCGACAGGCGATGTTTTCGGCATTCTTATCTGAACGTTGAACGCGTTCATGAGATTAGCCAAACGATCGAGAAGCATGTCGTTCAAGAGATCATCCCTCGACGCGCCAGCGTTGCGAGCCATGGCGACCTCGAGATCGCGCTCGAGGCTGCGTCCGTTATTGGCGTTCTCGTTGTAAGCTTCACCGGGAACTCTGACTAGCTCGAGGTTGTCAGCTATCGAAAGATTTTCGATGCGTCCGAGTCGGTCGAAGAAATTAATCGCTTTCTTCTTGAGACAGGGGGCTACGCCCCCGCTGCGGAGCTGGCAGTCTTCGTAAATGCGGTAGAGCGAACGGTAGCCCTTATCGAAAAAATTAGCCTCGTCCAGGCTCCACGCCGAGGTCACGGTCAGCCCAAGCAGCAGCAAGAACGCGCACTTTTTCGTGAAATCCATTTCGATTATTTTGACTTACTCGATCCGCTTGTGCAATGAGCTCGTCTAGATACGCCGATATCGAGTCTGGTTACGATTACGGTCAATCACTTGCCTCCAATGCGAATGTACAACTGTTGAGTCAACGAATAAACGCGTTTCTACAGCAGTGATACGTGCTGATATTCGGCTGTACGTAATTTTTAACGCGCACACAGTATTCCGTCTCGGCAAATGGACCGGTTGTGAGGTTCAACGAATCGTGAATCTCGAGGCGATCGACTGGCACCTGTACGTTGTAAACTGGCCTCCTATATACCGTCGAACACACGAGAAGATGGCAGGAGTAAGCCTAAGCTTCGTAGAGGAAGAGACAGCGCCGCGATAGTCAAGATGCTCGAAGGGTAAAGGGGGATGTACTTTCCGATGTTGCTGTTTCTCTCGGCTCGAGCATAAAACGTGTACGAGAAAGAGAGCCCACGCGAGATAGTAATGCTCCCACGTGACTGCGAGTATCCGTGAACCCGTAAGCTTCGCCGCGCACCGTGAGAAGATCGATGAACAAAGACAGTAGCCCAGGACCCGAGGAAGAAGTCGAGTAGACCTGCAACGGGAGAGGATGGTGAAGGCACGTGTGTGACGAGCAAAGGTACGAGAAGGAGAAAGGCTGTCAAGAAAGGAGGAATAATGAGGAAGGGCAACGGAGGAGGTGAAAGAGGACGCGAGGAAAAGTAAGAGATGGAAATCGCCACGAGGACACCATCAACGTCCTCGTGTAGGGGAAGTTCCTTCGTGTATACGAGGAGCTCGTTCTCTCTCCCTCTCTTTTAATCTTCTCGCTTCTTCTCTCCATACGTACGTGTTTGCGATGCCACGTCTAGAATTATTTTCAGAAGGGGATGCGAGGGGTTTTCTCATGGAGTCTCAAGAGAGTATGTGACCTTCGTGACACAGAGACCCACTCGAGAGAAAGAGCCGTGATCATCGTCCATGTCGCATATATACGCAGTTACCGGGAGCGTTACTTTTTTGTTTTCTTCCATTTTACCACGTGTTGATTCTCCTCAAGTATGTGGTTATATTCCAGGGAGAGAATTAGTGTGGGAAGTAGGAAACGGGAAAAAGGTACTTCCCTAGGACATCCTGAATGCGCGGTGTTATGAGAAAATGAAAACTAGGCATGGAGATTACTGTGTCCTCGATGTCGAAGTGGGTGAATTCTCGCAGACTGGATAATCGACGCACGCGGACGTGTTGATGATTCGTTAATTGAGAATGGAGTATTAAAATTTGCGGTAAGAACTCGACATACTGTAAAACGTGACGGAGAGATAGAGATTCAATTCTACTGCGATATATCGAAGGAAAAAAGTTCATAAAAATATGTAATTATGTGTAGCGAGCCGAGGGCACGTAACAGAAGAATAATTGACGATTGTATCATTGAAAAGATCGCCAATTTGCGTAAGAAAGTGTCCGAGCGAACGGTTCATTAAAGTTTTATAGAGTGATAAGATTAGATATCAGTGAAGAGCTATGAAATAGGAATGAAACTCATTTCGCTCGAAATTACGTGAACGTATTTCATTCGACGGGGGATACAGCGAGAAACTATTTCGATTTTTACTACACGAAGATCCAGTTAAAAATTTACTGTTGCATGAAATTCATAAAAAAACTCATTTCATTTAATGACACAATACAAAACGATATTTTCGTTCCATACTAAGCATTTTTATGGATATTTTCCACGGTTATTAACGAGGGGAAGAATAATTCGGTGAAGGAATTTCGAAGAATTTCTTTTATGCAAATTAGACGCTACTCGCAAAAATTTCTTTGCTCGACGAATCAGAAACTCGCTCGCACGATTGGTTACTCGATTGTTTATCGATGCTCAACCACACACTTAAAATTCAATCTCGCTCGTCGCTGTGGTGCGCGCATTCGCGTTTCATCTCCACCACTGCACCAGCCAATAACTTCAAATGGATACGAGTTTCAGTCTACGTACGAGAGATACCGTGGAAGACAGGATTGGCGAGAGTGGAGGATGGCACCGTGACCCCACGGTTGGCCTTTAGGCTACACGTAGCATCGAGAAACTAGTCCGCTCGTGTCTTCACCAAGTCATAGATGGCTGAATCCACCTCCGGTGATGCACACTTTTGCATCAATGCAGTAGTAAAATATCGTTTGTTTTAGTAGTGGTGTAGGCAATAGCAAAGACACTGAAGAAGGAAAGGAAAACACACGCAGTGAGGCAGGAAGGAGATAAAAACGAAAAGAAAGAGGGAGAGAAGAAAATGCACTGAGCGTTGAGAGGCGTGGGTGAAAATGCGCCTATCTTGCCCAGTGGCATCATATAATTATATTCCACCATGAATTTTAACATAAAACAAGTAAAAGCCATAATACAAAATGAAAATAAACAATAATAATATCCCCTGAATACACAAATTCCTTTGATGATGATGCGGAATGTCTTTAACCTTTTTTACCTTTTCTGTACACGTTGAAAATATGATTTATGCGTTAATCGATCTTAAGGTCCTTTATAAAGAATTCTCCCGCCGTTTGTGGGTGTCAAAGTTCCGCAATGATCAACTTTATGGTCATAGCAATCGTTAAGTTTTGTTGGCATCATTCCATCTCACGGAATGTGACTTTTTTTATCGTCGGTCACTGTACTAAAAATACCTAACACCGGTAATAATGATTGCACATTTTTCGTTTATTGTTAATGAAAAAGTGTATTAGATCGTCCCTCATAATTATAGAATTGAACTCGATCGTTTATTACTTGCTAGATAATATTTGTCTCGACAACAATTGACTCGTTACGATGAATAAATCGACTTGAACCGTTTAGCGCAAATTACCCACTGTGTAAGTATTTACAAGCTGTTATGGCACGGAACAACAAACGAGTACGTTCTGCGAAGCCCGTGCCATTTTACGTCTCGAGGAGTGAAGCAAAAAGCGTGCATCTAGGATGCTGCGTCATTACAACTCGTCGGAGCTCCAATCGCACTACAATCGCTCAAGTGTGCGAAGAAAGCCTCGTTGAAATATGACAAAGATGAGAAACTAGTAAAAATAATTTGTCTATAAAATGAGCGTTACTTTTGTGTTTGAAGTTCAAACTAATGACCATTCATTTCGAACCGGATGTTAAAAAAAACTCGTCGATTCTTCCAACATGAAAGTTAAGATTCTATTGAATTTCATATTTCTCCACAACTATTTTGGAGGCCTGATAACGATGCTAATTTTTAAGGTTTTTCCAGGACAGCCTACCTGGATATTTACCAATATTTTTTCAACGAACGATTCTCAGATATTCTCACAAATCTAATTGTGTGAGGGCGAGAGTGAAACAGAATCGTGCACACATAATTATCCAACTTCTTTAGTCGGACATGCGGACATGCTGATAACACTTGCAACGAGATGGCCTTGAAAGACCCCAGCAGTTTTGATATTTGACGGTAAAGTTCACACAATGAGCGTAGTTTTCTCCTTATTCCTCGACGTCTATCCGAGAAAAAGGCCGATTTATAGCATGCCGTAACTCAACTTTCATACCTTTTTTTATCGTTGGAATACAATTATTTATAGTTATTCGATAAATGTGTTCGTACGACGAACGCAAAGGAGGTTAGCGCAGGTTTAATGCGCGTCACCGGCTTGCGCATAAATGCGCGAAGAGCTCGCACGAAGTTTACCCCTCGAGCTCTCTCACCTACTTTGCAATTATCCCATGACTGCGGTGTGACGGTATATAATGCATGATGAAGAACGCAGAATCGAGGGAGCGGGATTCGCGTGGTGTACTTGTCTACCGTGCTCTCCCGCCGCTTTCGGTAGATTCTTGGATAAATTTTTAGAAAAACGGAAAAATGGACGGACGAAAATGGTAAAATCGCATATTCATGTCGGAATTGACACTCCGAAACGCTCATAAATGCATGCAAAATCCGTTGAATAACTGCAAACATGTAAAATTGTGCTGGCTCAAAAAATACACGATTTTTCTGTCTCTATGATGACTGCGAAGCTTTGGATTCACAATCCTTTTGGATTTTGCTAATAATTCTTGATCCCGAAGCCTGAAAATCATCGCAACGAAGTATTGGGCGACGCGAATTCGATAATTCGAATCGTTATTTTTTCCGTACAGGCGTGTTTTTCAATATTTCAACATCATCGAGGAATTCTAGTTTGAAGCTCATGATCTAAATTTTCACAAAACGTCAGTCCCAGTCGGGAATGAACGTTTCAAGTATCCTCGGCGTTTAGCTTTGACGTTTGTACGGCGTTCCACATCCGACAGACGTTCTGTACGTGTGTAATCTCACTGATGACTCTCCGTTGGTTTTGCTGGCGACGTTCCTTTTTAACGAAGATTCACGTCGTAAGAATGGAGCCAAGAGTTTCATGAATCGCGTGATTTTTTCAGAGATAACGAGTCCGAGGAGACAGTGTATAGCTACTTAGCGGTAGAAAGGAAGACAGCGAGGATTTTTAAAGAGAGGAAAAAAGAGCGACTGCGCGCGAGGACCGTTTTTTACATAAAGAATTCAGAGTGACAGTAGCAACAAAATCCGATCTTGAGTTGGAGGGGCCCGTGGACAATGAGCTCGAAAGAGAGAGGCCGCCATTGAAGGTTTGAAAGGTTTTTTCTCTCCCGAATTTCATAATTGGGATGAAAGAATGATTAATGGTTCAAAGATCGCGTAAAAATGTAACGGTTTCGTAGAAGGTACGATGATAGAAACAAAGCGAGATGTAAGAAATTTACAAAGAGCTTTGTAAGCCATGATTTATATTGCGGACCCTCTAAATGAGTGGTCAGACTTTGTTGGGGCTTGTGTATTCGATATTTTGTTAGTGTTTAGATGGCATGAGAAATGGGAGGGTTATGTAGGACGCTGAAGTTATTACGGAAATAATAGGCTGGAGCAATGTATCTGGATTTTCAATCTAAATTGGTGATTTAATCTTAACACGTGATTTTTAAGCACCGATGATATTAGATGGTTCACCGCTGTTTTTTATCGGGTGATTAACGAATTTTTATGAGAATAATAATCCTCGAAGCATCCGGTTATCACTGATCGTGAATAAATTTTTTGTTTGTGCAAGTTTTTGTACGAAGTTCGTTTAACGACTAATTTATTCCATGAACTCTACTGCGATGAACCAGAAATAATCTCGAGGTGTTTGTGGTTTTGGTAAATATCAGAATTCCTAAATTAAACAATTAATCGAAAGCTGTTGCAAACCGACCGCAGCTTCGATAAGGTGACCACAAGAGGTCGCTTCAGAGCTGCTGAATGCTGTGTGCGTACCGCGCGAGCAGCCACTTCTATATAAATGCATCTCTTTTCTTCTGTCCCTCTTTCACTTCTACTGTTCCTTCCCCCCTCTCACTTGCTCTGTGTTTATCTCAAAGAAGCTTCTCTCGAATGTACAGCCTGGTCGCCTATTACTCTATGTTGTTTCCTCCGCATATAATAGCCTAGGAAAAGACATTTGCCAGGATTGAAAAACCGATCGAGGATGCTCGATCGACCGCATGGCACACAAAACCCAACGAATATGCTGGCGAGATGTCGCGGGAAGCAAAGGAACTGCATGTATATATGGAAAGAAAACACGCGCGGAGAACCATACACGCTACTTTTTAGTCCTCAATTTCCACTTTCGTATAGCACACTGTACTTATGGCAATTTACGTAAAAAACGTAAGACGATACGTTACACGTACTCGGTACGAAATCCTTGATCATTGTCTCGTGAGCGTCCTTCTTTTTATTTTATTCTCATGAGAGACTAAAAAATAATTTATGGCTGATTGGAAGTTCGTTTGATCGATTCATTGATTTATTGGTGATTTTGTGACCTAGCAGAGCTTTGGACAAGATACAAAGATTACAAATAGTATATAACAATGAGAATATAAGTAGGAGACAAGAGATAAACAATGATCGAGTTGAGCACGCAATGACCGATATACAAATAGCGTTAAGAATACTATAACTAATTAATATTAACATAAATAGTATTGATCGAATAGCAGAATCTTAATCTAGGTAACAAAGGAAGAGGCAATGCGAAAGCATAGCAAAGTGGAGTAGGAACCAATTGTGCGAAAAAGAAATAAAGTAATAAAAATACTTACATACGTATGAATATATGTGATAAAAATAAGTGAAAAACGTCAAAAGCTGACGAACGGTAACAAAGAGATGAACTTGAAAGCAGCGTTTACAACAAAATTTGCATCATAAATCAGAGTAATTCGGAGAAAATACAAAGATGAAGTTTCAAGAGTTTTTTCGTCCCCCCAAACTATTGGACCAAAATCATTTTCTCCATTAGTAATATGCAATCGTTGACAAAGAGAAGAAGAATATATTTGTGTCACATACGCAAAAAACATTTAAGGAAAATATAGCAGATTAAAGAAGCGCATTAAAACGCGTTCTAATTTTAATGCTGCGCATTAATAAATATGTAACAATAAAGATGTTGACTCAAAGTTGCTCACACAGCGTCTGTCTTTATGAAGGCAGAACGGCTGCTGAGAGAAAGAATGTTACAAGCATTTACATGAATCGCCAGCAAGACTAATTATCTTCGTGAATATGGCTATTAGTGGGCGATATATTGCGATTAATGTCGGTCTCGTTCGACACGGCAAAAAACAAACGAGTGAACGAACATTGTATATCTGTAGATCGCGTTTAAAGCGTGCAAGAGATATGAATCCAACGGTATACGCATCGACGCATCAGAAATACAAAGCACTTGGGATGCACACGCCCAGCTTCGTCTTTTTAATACGAAGAATCGAATGCTCTTGATGAAACAGGCGTAAGTAATGGTTTTAAGCACGCTGAAAAATCCACGTCAAGCCACTTTGCTTGCAACCGATCGATTCGTAGGATTCGTATCGAGTATCACGATCCCTCCTGCGTTTAAGCTCGTGGACCGGAAGAAATGTGTAACGAAGCGATGATTACGTTTGTAAAGCATCCACAGTTTTAATTCACGCTCTGTATGCGGTAATCAAAAGTGGGCTTTCTGCTTGCACTTATACACGAGAGGAAACAGCAATCCGCTCTCACAAGATAATTGCACGCGTTTATTGCACACGCCCCATACCTGAGAGTTTCTTTTCTTATAAATATAGAAGATCCTGTACCCGCGGGACTAGTCCCTGTCGAACATGCTTCGACGACGGCTCTTTGTTATCGGGATTATCTCGCTCGCGGCTGCTCTCACAGCCGCCGTTGCTGATAACGCGAATTTACGCAAGTTTTACCTATCTCGAGGAGCGAGAATCGATTGCACCGACGATCCTGGCGGTGCTAACGGTTCACCGCTTTGTCAACGTGCCAATGTTATCGTCGATCGCGGAATCGTCGAAAACGTCGAAAAATCGAAAAATGTGACTGTCGAGGACCAAATTGACGAGGACGACGAAAAAACCCTCACCGGCCAAACGCCAGACGATACGGAAGAGGAAAATGACGAGACCGCCATCGACGAAGGTAGACCATTCAAGTTCTCCGTTATATCGTTTCATAATTTTCTTAAATCCATCCATTTTCTAAATCCATTTTATCCATCACAAATATCACAAACAAAATCATCCATTTTCTTGCGACTTCCTGCAAATCGGAAAATACTTATAAAATTATATTCAATCGCAGACGAAAATGCCTCTTGACATTCGAAGCATCTTTTTATTTTATTTTTACACTCTATTTTGGACTTTGGAAGACTTTGCGTGCTGTTATCCCCAACGAATGCTAACAAAAATCTCTTGGTACACGATCTTTTAGAGTTTTTTGAAAAATATTTTTCAAGGAGTGACTTTTGTTCGAGATTGCAAACTTGTAGTTACGTAGGTTTCGAATTAATTTGTGAAAGTACTCTTGAAAAATCAATAACTTTTTAGTTACATCATCTTTCAGTCAAATAACAATTTCATCAACATAATCTGCCATTTGATCGAAAGGATGTTTATAAGCATTGACCAATCGGTGGGAAACATCAAAAATACAAGTACTATCGGTGACGGTGTGTCGTTAACGTGTTTTGTGGCAGGAGAATAAAGAAAATAAATTTCTTTCTCAGTTTCATTACATTGACTTTGTGATTACAATTTTCTCACAAAACGAGTGGGATCCGGAATCGTGAATCGGAACGTTTTCGATCATTTTCAAATGATGAAAAAACTTCGAGGTCTATGAAGGAGAGCCGAATAAATCGAACTCGAGTGGACAAATTTCTCCCAACTTTTTCCAAAAACGATTTCGCGTCTATTTTTTCTCGTGCAATTAGTAAAAATAGCCACTAGATTGCGGTTTTAACATGTTTTGCTAATTTCGCAGCTCGAGGAAAAAAGGACAAAAAAAGAGGCTACCTGAAGGTGTTTTTCATGATGGCAGCTGCAGCCAAAGCTACTTTGCTCTACGCAATGATACATGCAGTTGCTTTAGTTGCTGGCAAAGCTCTTGTCGTCGCCAAAGTTGCTCTAGCCCTAGCTGCGGCTGTTGCACTTAAGAAGGCTTTGGGTAAAGATGTTTAACTGTACAGGCACGTTTTTTGCTGAATTTCTTTGACGCACCGTTTTTTTTGTTTTTAATAACAATGAACATGAAAATGAATAATTTTTCGTTTTAATTTCATATACAATTGAAAAAAGGTTCATAATGCTTTTGCGTTAGTGATCAAATGTTTACATCATTACAAAGAAAAACGTTCTGAAATCGTGATTGCGTCGAATTTTAATGGCAGAATCAATCGCAGTAGTGTTTGAATTCCCATCTAATGAAATGTTATTAATTCGTAGAACATCATGATAAAACGTCCGTCGAGATCGTGAAACATCCGCATCACACTTACTCGCAGACTCACAGTGCGAGCATAGACTACGATCATCATGGAGGGTACGAGGGTGGTCATCGTAGAAGAAGACGACATGCTCGATAAATTCCCACCACAATAAACATCATCACCGATCGACACTCTTTCATACCCTTACCACTGAACCAAATTGTACAAACAAAAAAATCGAATGTATATCATAATGGGACCAAAGGATCAATAAATTATTTATTTATTTATTTGAGACATTCGTATCAATGACTTTGATGAATTGCTTCAGTCGAGTTATTGGACAGGACCAACTGACGGTGGCTATTTTGAAAAAAGGTAACCTGAACATTTGGCCAATTTCCACTCAAAAAAATATTTTGAACATAAATTTTTCTTATGCAAAGAACGAATGCAGGATAAAAGATATTATTTATTTTTTATTTATTTTTTTTTTTAATTACAGTTCGAAGATGGATAGTAAACGGGACACTGCGGTATGCGTGAGAATAACTCGGATGTGACGTGGTTGGGAATGAAAATTGTGAATGAGTTCAGAGATGCGAAGGAAAGAATATTCTGGTCTACATTTCCTCAGGAATCGAAACTGTTTTAGTGCAATGTAAAAATACACTGTTTCATCATTTTTTTACGTAATTAGAAAATTGCGTTCTCAACGTTGTGTGCATTGACATCTCATACAAATTGATCTTTCGATACTGGTTAACACTCAGTACATTGGGAGTACATAAGATACAAATTTAAGAAGAATTCAGTCAAGGGAAAATCTTACTTTATGGGGCAAAAAAAGGAATTATTTTTTCAGGAATTTTTCTAGGAGGACAAAAAACACATGAACATACGCAACTTCGAGATATATTTCAATGTATATTTTAAATGTGAAAAAAATGTATAAGAAACAATGAATCACTGCATATGCTTCAGTCCATTCCATGAGAGCCTGACCACTGTAGTTTTGAATTACTGGGAGAACGATACAGCCCACGATTCTTGACTGAAACAATAAAAGAACAATAAAATGTCCTATTTCCGATATTTTTCTCCTGGGTGAACTAAGAAGAAGCAGAGAAATTCCTGAAATTCTAAATTATTTCTGGTTCAAAAAGTTGAAGAAAGAATACGCTTTATGCAGTAAACATTATTTTAGAAAAACTTCTTCATCGACCCTTTTAGTTCACACAGAAGAGAATGAAAACCTGAAAAAAAATTTGATTTGATTGAATACTTCGCTTGGTTTTCTTATCGCATCCCACCCTCCAAATCAATAATGTCGTGAAAATAAAAACTGCAGAAGAGGTACGTCGAAGAGGCAGGGCACTCACATACCTGCTCGATGTTCCTCTGCTTCCTGTCTTCGGAAATCGGTTCTTGGAATTGGTCTCTGAAACTTTGTAAATATTGTCTTCGAACGTTTATATTTTTATTCGAGCAATGAAGAAAAAAAAACACTTTTCCGGATCTTTCAAAACGATAAATTTTCTCAATGGAAAAGATGCAACTGCTGGTAATGGAAAACACTTTGCAGATTTCTTCACGTTCCAATTAATAATTCGGACTTCTTTAAGAGTTTAGTTTTGAGAAGTTAATGTATTCACATTCGTGGTATTTGCGAGATACGTAATAAAATTAACCGTATTCTCGATGCTTGTATCATAATTTTCCTAAAGAAATGAAATTTAATAAAATTTATAACATTTGCATCACTCCATTCTATCGAGTTAAGAAAAACTAGGAAGATATAATATTTAATGTATTCGAATTCACCTGACGACCCAGCTTGACGTCCTCTATTTGGTTGGAGATACTTTTCAAGATCGGCATACGTCAAATGGGTTCGTACTCAAAGATGATTCTCTCGTTAAGGGGAGAAAGAACCGGATGACGAGATTCATCGAACGAAAAAAAAATGATGGATTAGATACCGCAAGAAACAGCGGAGAAACTTTTCTTGAGATCAGTTTAGTCAATCTAATGATCGTGAATGAAAAAGAAAGAGATCGGACTCGATGAGGGCTACCTTATACCAGCTGAACACGCGATGTTTACACAAAGAAGCTGCACGTTCGTAGCCCCGTTTCTCGGTGGATACGCTCGTTGAATCGTGTAACCAATTTTTTAATAGTACTGCGATCGCTCAATCGATCGAAACGTATTCATAAAAAAGCAATTGAATGTGAAATGTATTTAGAGACTCGCGGCTATTCTGAGATTAATGTAGAACGAACCGCCAGCAAAATTATTGCTCGACATTATTTTTTATCGTTTTTTAAGTATTTTTCCGCTCCCTTTTTGTCTCGGGTAAACAATCATCGACAATTTTATTTTCTGAATGTTTGACCTTGAAAAAGTGTTTCTTCGATTCTTCCAGTATCAATTTTCTTAAATTGTCTTTCTGGATAAATGTTATTTGGAAAAATAATAAATTTCTTTCATGATATGTTCTATTTCATTGTACGTATCTACAGGTAACGAATGTCACAAATTTGCAAGAAGGATCTAAAATAAATGTTTTGCGTTAAAGTTTATGCTCGTTTGTGTAACTGATATTTTAATGGAAATTCAACAACATGATGAATAAATAAATAAATAAATAGATGAGCAAATAGATAGACGATTTTTGGCTTTTCGAGTTCTGTGTTTCTTCTACACCATGCACCCGTGACGTGCGTTTGTTTCAGCGCGTATTTATAATTATTCGATAAGTTTAGCTGTTCACGTTGGTGTGGTGGGACTGAGGGATCTTTGCCAGCCCCCATAACCACCACCGTATCCGCCATGATGCTCGGAAGCAGTCGCGTAGATGACTTCGTGTCCACCACCTCCGCTTGACACGAGTTTCTTCAAGCCAATAATAGCGCTAAGGACTAGAGCGATTTTAGCTGTGAGCAAAGCTGTTCCAGCGATGAAAGCAATTTTGCCGTAAGCCAATTGAGCCATTACACCTTTAGAAGAGGAAGAAAAAAAAAGTTGTTTTGCACCGAAAAGTAATCACACAGTTTGTCGTATTATTCGAATTTTCAACCACGAGCCGTTGCAACGTTTCATTGTTGGAACGTTATTTGTTTGAATGAATATATTTATTGAAAATTTTCGTGCGGTGTTGAATCAATTGATAAATTACCTGCAACCGCGAGACCTCCGACCATTAAGGCACCACCGTAGCCTCCCTTGTCCTTCTTCTTACGACCTGGCGAATTAAGATTAACTACGATGAAACATGGAATTAATTCAAGCATCAGCAGTATTACTGATTGCGTTCGAACAGAAGTGGTAAAGTGAACAATGATTGTCGTTATCATTACCGACCAATCGAATCGAGTAACGAGAGCAATCATGGACGAGATTTGACGAACAACAATCTCTATTTGCGTTGGCGTACTGACCTTGTATGGCGTTACCAGGAATCGTGAGTTTGATGGTTCTCGAGGCGAGATAATCTTGAAACTTTTTTTCAAGTTGCTCATCAAGAGTCTTGACTCCGGTGTCATTGAAGGTGTCCTGCCGCTCGGAAATAGAGACGGCGGATCGAGGATCCTTAGCGATCGAGACAAAGTCGTTGATGACGTAAACAGAATCATCTTTGATCGCGGTGTTAAGGACCTCGAGAGCTCGACGTTTCAGGCAATCAAATGTGTTCTTCTCGGTCGTACACCTCTCGAAAAATTTTCCATAGTCTGCACTGACGATACTCAAGCTGGAAACGGAGAGGACCAGCAGGTAGCCGAAGAGGCACGTTGTGCCCGACGAGAATCGTGTTTTCTTCATGGGCCTTCTAATTTTCAAAATATTATCAAATTATTAAGTAATCGTGAATAAATCTGAAATAACCACTATTTCCAGTCGTCGTAGGGTCGTGCGATCGAAAAATCTTCAGTGATGTCCATAAATATGCACTTGGATCGTCTAATGAATTTAAATACTTTTGATATTCTACTGTAAGTAAACGTCCGTCTGATGGTAACACGAAATTTCACACTTTCAGTTGTAATAATAAAAAAAATTAACAACAAAGCAAAACGAAACGAACAAAAAATGGCATACCTATTGGCTAAACTTTAAAACGAACTGAAGTCGTTACTCGAGTCGACTAACAAAACCTGTTTCACGTACCGAGCCTTTTATACTCGATATTAGGAAGGAGAGCAAAAATAAACGGAGAAGCGTGCATTTTCCTGCCTGCTCTCTTCCTCTCTTCGCCATGAACTCCTTCCACAAGGAAACACGTTGAGACGACTGGAAGAGAGCAGAGCATTATGATCACGTTTGATGATGGTGCTCGGGCGTGTTTCGCGACGTAGCTTCGTCGCATTCGCTCTGTTTAACGCCCTTGCCTCCGACTCCCAGAGTAATAATAGGCACATGTCTTACAAAAGAGGCAACTTATCCGAACTAAAACAATGCTGATCGAGACACGCGAATCGCAAATGTAGTGGTGCACCCATACTTGACCCTCTTGCCAAACGATCCTCATTATACGTGAGTCCGCATCTCCTTCTCCTTCTCTCATCATTCACAAGCAAACGTATATGTATGCAGAAAGAGTCAGAAGAAGGTAGAGCGTCGTTGCTCGACTCTGGCAAATTCAAAAGGTATCCAAGTGAATCGCCAACGGTGCGAGCGCCTTAAACGTCTTCCCTCCTCTTTCGAGTCTGCGCTTCCTATGTGTGTATCTCGCAATGAGTCGCGCTCTTTCGATGTGTTAAAACCTCGTAATAGGTGGCTTACGGAACAGGTGCGGAACCAGGGACCTCGTTTTTACACATTTTACTTCAACTATAATAACTCCGCTGTATTTATCACAGCATGCTACACAGCTTGCCGGTGGTGTAAGAGGGTGGGAATATCTTAATGGGATGTGTGTCACGACGATTGCATCTGCTTCCACAGTTGGCATTCTTCCCTGTCCGGATATATCCACGCGGAATCTCTTTCCAATTTTCCCAGATACAAACCTAATCGCTTCCAAGCCCTCGGTTCCCCTCGCGGTACATAAATGCAATGAACACTGCGATCCAATGGGCAGTTTTTTTTTTTAATGAGAATGCAAATCGTACAAACTCTTTCGTTGATTTTGTTCTACTTGTGCTCATTTTCATCGTTTTACATAAATCTCGAAGCAATATACTTGCAGTATGTGCACTTTGGATTCGCAGGATCTCGTTTTAATGATGGCTCATTGAAGGAACTGCAAAGACGATTGAAATCAAACGGTAAATCGTTACACCCAAACATTGCGTGCAAAAATCATTTAACTTAGGAAAATGCAAATGATTGTTAATGGATGTCGTAGAATTAGTAGTAAATCCGTGTCGACACGTGAATACGTGGAAACTTAAGGGGGGTCCTGCTTTAGAAAGTCAAACAAATCGATCGTTTTCGCGGGAATGTTTTTGGATAGACGCGGAAATGACTCGTCGTAGCGGAATTTTTGGTACAGTTTTAAAGATATTTCAAGAGTACAAAAACATTGTTTTAATGTGATAAAAAATTGCGATATTCTATATTTTTAGTGAGTTTGGAAAAAACGTTTCTAAAGAAGAAGAATATCACTGCAACGTGATGTAAACAATCGATTTGTCTGACTTTCTAAAACAGGACCCCCCTTAAGAATTATACGATCCTTTGACCAGTCCGACGTGTTAATACCAGTGAACCAGGACTGTGAGCTTGCAAAACGAGAAGCTCATTCTCAATTTTGTTTCTAATGATTTCTTGTTTTAATGAATAATCACTGCAAAGATATGGAGATCAAATTTTTAGTGTGAAATCTCTATAAAAACTGATTGGAATCTGCGTTCTTACTGCGATCGACTTGTCGGAAATCTTGAAAATCCCAGATTCCCAACACCGAAAATCTTTGAATTTGTAAATCGAACGCTTCCGTTTCCAAACACAGGATTTCCATTTCGCTTCTCAACTGCACAATTATAAAGATTGTTAGGTCGTTTCTGTTGTGCTACTAAGTAGTCCAGGAACTACGCTTCTGTTTAAAATCATTCCCCCACTACAAGCTTTGTTTAGTAGAGTTGAAAGAGCCAGGAAGCTCGTTGCGTGAATTCAGAACTGCGCTTCTAATCCTCGATAGCTCGTTGATTTTTTCAACAATGAACTATAGCACGATAAATACTAATATTTTCGTTGGTGAATCGCATGTCTGGCAACCGTCTGGGTGAAAAGACAATAATCTCGAAGAATCATGATTCGCAGAGCGATCAAAAAGCCAGCACGCAACGATTACAGTGAGAAAGAGAGAGATTCCAGCTTCAAGTAATTCAGCTTCGTTCCGAGACGTTTGATTCTCAAAAAATGTATATGATTTTGGTCGACGCAAAATTTCCCATACATTTGCTCCGGCTTCGTCAAGTTTCAAATTTCTCTCTCGACTTACTCGTGAGTCTCCATCCCCGCATTTTTCCCAACCGTTATTCCCGATATGTTGCATATTTTTTTCGTCAATACGAGATTATCGGATTGAGATTTTCTCGATGTTTGTCTTCATTACGGAAATTTTCATCGAAGTATTTCACAGCGTTATGTGTCGGTTAGCCGATAATAGACAAGATTAGTGGAACAGGGAGTGAGAAAGAATGAGAGAACGCGAGCGAGAACTGGTTGAGTTAAATGACCGGAAGTAAGAAAACATGAAGCGCGTGTACGTTGAGCGAAAGCAGCCAAGATAGTGGTCCTCCTTAAGCGAGACTCCGATGTGTACGCTTACCGTATGGATAACTTTTAACTACGTAGTTTCTGGCCAGGAACGAGGATTCCCGTGGAAGTAGAATGTTTGACGCGCCTTTGAAATCGATAGTGAAGCGAACGGATGCAGGTGTTCGCATGCAACGGCGGAAATGTAATTGCGCCTACCTCTTGTGAATTTCTGGAGTTCTGGACTACTTGAATCAGGGGAATGAGAACAATCGCCTTGGTTTTCCATTATTAAAAGATAATATGCGCGCAATTATACTTGTTATTAAAATTTATGCGGTATACACACGTTGAAAAACAGGGCGTGACGAATTAATGTCAATTCGAGGCAACCATTTACTTTGGCTTTGTGTATTTTTCTTTTTTTTCCACTGAAATTTGTGTTTAAACGTGTCCGTAAAAGCAACGAAGAAATAAAATCAGAGCGAAAAAAATGATGAGAGCGGATAACATTGTTCTGCCCTTTTACGAGCAATCTGTGCGAGAATCTTTGACAAAGATGTAGCTCGCACTGAGGAAGCAACTGGACTGGAATTAATCGTCGTATTCGAAGAAAAGTTAACAACAAATTCATGGATATGTACAATATCTTTATTGATTTTTTAGGATATAAATAATCGATGATGCTTCCAAAATCACGTGGTCGAGGGTCAAGCAATCGTTCCAGTGGTCTCATTCGTTTTGAGTAGTTAAATGGATGACCCAGAACAACCTCAATCAATCTCAAGTGCTCCAAACAAAGTTTTTACCATTTCCCGTTGGTTCTTGATTTTCGGGATGTTTTTTACCATCGTAAACGTTGACTACTTCCCTCACGACGTGTTGGCCATACGTTGGGAAGTCTGGGGATCTTTGAAGTGTCCTGTAAACAGGCCTGTAAGGATATCGGTGATCATAATTGTGGAAGGATCCAATTTCTTCAGAAAATGTATCAGGTCCAGGGGGATTTTGGAATCCGAATCCAGCCAATCCTTGGACTAACGGATTCATTTGCGATACTGGATAACCGCCTTGAGAAGCATGCCCTCCAGTGAGAATGGAATTCCAGCCTAATAAGCTGCTCAACAGGAGAGCAAACTTGGTTAGGAGCAAGGCCTTCTTCGTGACCAGCAGTATTATTCCGAAGATCAAGGGTACGAGACTCGCTAGACTGAACTTGAAGCCGAGCAGGAATGGCAGCACGAGACTCCGCACAATCATTCTACCTGTAACATCAAAAGCGTCGAGAGTCAAGGTAAACATGAACGCACACCGTGCACAACGGTGAGAGCCGAGATTGTTTTTTCCAGGTCGTTTAATGAGGACGGCCTTGACCGTGCTGCCAGCTGGAGGCAGGTGCTTCAACTCGTTAGACCTTGAAGAACCCGGAAGCTATCGCGGCTCCACAACACTTTTGTACATCCATTTTACCGACTGATGTGACCTTGCTCTGCATTATCCAGGTAGCTACTTTCGAGCTTCTTTCATTCTCCGCTCGCACAATTAGTGAGAGACGTTTGTTCGAGTTAAATATTCACTAATAGTAAAGCAACGTTTTTCATTGATGAAAAACCAGCAGAATTTTCTTACAGGAGAAAAAAGTTTAACAACGAACAAAATTAGGATGGTGCAACGTTGTATACAAACTTTCAAGATTTAACTTCATGGAAAGATTCAATTCAAAAGACAACTTTGAAATCCACGATCGAGCTTGTAATATTCGAGAATTCAATGACTCTGAATGAAAATGAAAGAAAACAACTTCGAGTCAAAATGTCTTCGCTGAAACTCGCATGATCAACCAACTTTTCGACTCGAAATTCATTTTTTTTTAACTTAGCGAAAACGTGGAAGCTGTCAAAGGAAAAAGGTCTTGGCCCAAATGATGGTTCACCTGTTCCCAACTGTCGATCCGTATATCCACGGAACCTCTCATCGACCACGAACTCCAACACCCCATTGCCGTTTAGCATTGGACCGACTCTCATTTGGAGACCCGGATAAATATTGCTGAGATCCCACCTTAAATTCCTCCTCTCCATAAGTCTGGCAGCTGCTTGAACAACATTGCCAAAATCTTTAGGATCGTAGTCGAGATCCAAGAGTTCACGACTCTGTCCCTCGGCTCTTTCGAGCTTGACACTGTCATAATCGAGCACATCTTCGCGATTCATGGCGCGTAGAACGCTCAGAGTACCACGATTAGCGCACTCGAAAACACCGTGAATTTTTTTCGTCAAACAGGAAGCAAAAACATTTTGGAAATTGCTGGGTTCCTCTTTGCTGTCACTTATGTCAAGTTCAGGTTCAGTCTTGGGATCCATCATGACTGTAATGCCCGATGAAAACCAAACGATCAATAGCAGATCCCGAAGTTTCCGCTTCATTTCGAGGCTGAAGAAAAAAATTGTCGAAATTAACAACAATTTTTCGCACGTGCGGTGAACGATGCTCGAGATAGCCGAAAGAAAACTGATGTTCCACGACCCAAAGCCACCCACCTTTATAGCTTTTTGCGAGGGCAGTTCACACACGAAGGAACAATCGGTTTCACTTGGCGAATCTTTTCGCCATCATCAGAGGTAACACAAGCAGCGAAAGTACGATACTCAAATATGTATTGTGATTTACATTGTTTAAAGTCTGTATTCGTACACGTACAGGGTGGGTGAGCACAAGGAGACTCCGATACACCGGATGCACGCGAACCGACAGTGAAAGAGACTTCCGCTCATGGCGAAACAATTGGAGAAGCTTTCCACGGTTTTCAGATAAACGTCTTCGTTCCCCTGGCTGTTGGGCTAATCGAAAGTGATAGCAAATAACGATCATATACGACGATTGAAAATTCAAACTAGTTTAATCGCTTATACGATTTTTGCTTACACGAGTTTGAAAAAAGACACTCGATTTATTCAGACATAGAGAAACCATGAAAAGATTGAATTTATTGGACTGGGAGCAAGGGTCAAAAGTCGAATTAACAGCTCTCGAAAGAATAATTTCTCAAGTCGATAGAGAAATCTACAATTGCCTTTTACTTGACTCAGAATTTTAACTGTTGATGCAAAATTACTGCGGAAATCGTGTTCAATTTGTGATAAATCTTGTAAGTACGAAACGGTGTTTTTTATCGATTCTATGATTTCTTCTTTTCATGTAAAAATAAAAAATTGTTCCTGTTACAAGAGCGATGCTGTATGGTCTCGCGGAAAGGATGGATAATGCTGGTCAATGAGATAACACACGAAAACATATCAAATTTATAATACAAAATTAGATTTATTTCATAAATAACAAATATATAAGTTACATGGCAATCCGACCTTACCGGTCGAACGTATAAATAATTAATCATTGGGCAAAACTATGGAGCGTGCGAGATACTGACTAAGAGTTCATCGATCCTTAAGGAGTTTCTCTCTCTACGGAAATCCTGTTTGAATAAAACGTAGAGATGATATTCTTGTTCTATGTCGTTCTCTATCGTGGAGATCGTGAACTCCGGGTGGGGAGGAAAAAGTTGCACGAAGTGATCGAGCGCCGGGACCGTTTGATTTATAGGTGCAATATAAAAAATAAAAAAAAAAAAAAAAAAAACACGGTTACGTTTTGATCCCTAGTCACACATCGCGCATAAAAAGCCTCGATGCACACGGCTCTTTTAACGATCGCACACCCGATCTCTGTAGTTAACAATAGTATAGTCAAAGTCTTCGTTTTCGTGGCGTCTCTCTCTCGCTCAGTCGTCAAAATCGTCATGGTAGTCGTCGTAAGTTAACGGTTATCTTTTCTATTGTTCGTGCAAGTTTAAAATCCAAACAGTCGTTCAGCATTGAGTGTCGATCCGTCGTCGATGAGTCACAGTTACTTTTTTTGTCTCCGTTCATTTAGTCGTAACGTCTGTCGGTGTATTATATTTTGTATTGTCTTCAAGTTTCGTCACGTTGTTGTAAGAAAAGGGCGTTGACCAGGTGGAGATCGATAACCGAGAGCGTCCAATTAATAAAATTAGATGCGTCACGCGTTCTCCCCGTAGGCGCGATCTTGATTTAGCCGTCTCCACGGCAATAGTGGAATTGAGCTTTAAATAGTGTTTTTTTTTTCTGGTTTGTTTGTTTTGATTAAATTAATTTAATGTCGCGAGACGATTTGACGCGTGTCTTCTCTTCTTTCTCCACGTTCTTTTTGTACGTGAATCCATCCACCTGTCTTTCTGTTTTTCTTCTTTTTTTTTTCATTTGTGTTTGGAGCTTAGTTGCTGGCTACAGGTTTGTAGGCAGAATAAGCAAGCTCCGCACCTGCCGATCGGGACCAGCCGTGGTGCTCGTGCTCGTCATGACCATGCGGTGCTGGGTGAGCTACAACCTCGTAACTCTGGTGTTTGGCGGCAAGGAGCTTCTGCAGAGCAATGATGACGGAGATGATGAGAGCGATTTTACCAATAACGAGGGCTTTGAAAGCGACGAGGGCGAGTCCTCCTAGAAGGATGGGCACGAGGATGGCAGCCTTGAGTTTCAACAGCATGAGGATTGGCATGAGTCCTTTCATGATCTTCTTCTTCTTGCCACGAGCTGTTTAAACGAGACAACGACATTTTTTATTGGAACGACAACGCGTCGGAAATGGCTCGATACACGAGGAATATTTTGACGAACAAAATTTTCTATGAATTCGACGATTTTTTGGCTTTAAATGAGCTCTTCGAACGAGTCGTTTCATACGTTCTTGGCTGACAAATTTTACGATACGTACGAATTTTACGAGAAACTTCTTAAACCAAACGCATATAACGGTGATTATTTATTTTTGTTGACTTTACCTTCGTCCATGGAGCGAGAAACCTCTTCCGGAAGGCTCAGTTCGATGGTGTGAGTTGAAAGGAATTTACCGGCTCTGTCGAGAAGAGCCTCGTCGACGGCTACTTCGCGGGCTTCAACTTCCGTAGGTAAAGTGGCTTCAATGTCATTCAGTGACCTTGCGTTGTCGGCACGGCTGTTTCGAACAAAATTTATTGCTGGTTACAATTTTATTGCATATCAATCATTGTTACGCAACAAAGTAGTGAGTGTTCGTACATGAATGAATACAGAGATTCGCACACTTTGAATAACGTACGATTTCATTCATGGTAAACCGATCGGGGGGAGGTGAGAGGAGGAAAAAAGTTCATTAACGAAAATCAACTTGAATGAATCGATGTGTGAATGGATCTGAGATTTGTAACTAAAAAGATTTTGCTCCATCATCGAGTGCAAGTGAAAACGAATTACCAACTTATCCGAGCCTTTTTTTTTGGCAACGAAATTGAGTATTTGCAAGATCGAAACCCATTCTGAATACGAAATATCCAACAGAATAATTGAATGGGCAAAAGATGATTTTATCGTATCCTTACCTAGATTTGGCTTCTTCGGTTTGTACGATTTTGACGCCATCGAGGATGCTGATGTCGGCGGATCTTGCGGCACGATCGACGAAACGAAGAGCTTTGAGTTTAAGGCACACCGAGATATCGGCTTCACCCTGGCACGAGGTGTAAACGGAGAACGCATCCTCGAGCAAGGATCGTGGTTTCGGTGAATCCTGAGAAGTGGATGCGGGTGCAGCGAAGGCTAGCGTTGCGACGAGCGAAAAAACTGCCACGAATTTCAGCATCTTTATTGATTTATCCTTCCTTCGGAAAATAAACTTCACCGAATATGATTATTCACCACGAAGATCGAACTTCGAACTTGCGTTAACGTCGATGACGAAAGTAATAACTTCTTGCAAGAAACAAAAAAAACAACAAGCTGACCGACAAAGGCTCTCTTTTTTGGTGCTGGTTGACCGACGACGTTCGTATCGACACTGACCGAAAGAATCACGATGCTGCCTTTTATCCTCAACGCGAAAGGGGCCCGCGTACGTTTTTGAAATTTTGATGGCCCCCACTTTGGGGGGGTCTCTCTCGTTCTTACTCGCCGTTGCTTGTTGCCCATGCTTCGGGCCAAGTCTCGCGAGCTCTCGCGTTCCCCTCTTCCCCCCCTTCTCACCCCCCTGCGTCGTTCTCCTCGCTCCCGCACGTATACCATCTTCCGCATGTGTGTTCTTCCTCCTTGTCTTCGTCATCCTCATCGTGGTCCTCATCCTCGGCTTACTCGTCGTCGCCGTCGTTTGGCTCTCGTGCCGTTTTCCCCCTTGCGGAACTACCTTGTACGCTCGTAAAACCTCTTCGTCTTTGATACCCCCATCGAGCGATTGGCTCTTTCGCGAAGATCAGCATACCTCCGTTTTTCCACTTTTTATTTTCTATTTACTCGTCTTATGCGCTTTTTAAAAATTTTTTTATTTTTTCTCTTTAATTTATTAGCTTATTCCACCAGCTTTGTTGAGGACAATTGGCTCCCTTCCGTCCGAAACTAAAAAATATTTCATGTTGTTACAAAATTAACAGCCGTAGGATCGAGTCGACATCGGCTGCCTCTCGTTTTCGTTACTAATTTCACGTCTCATATGATTTTATCCAAAGAACATCGTGGGCTATGCACTTACAGCGGTCATCGGTTTCTACGTCCATGTCGTGACACGAGTATTAGCGGAATAGAAATTCAGCAGCGGCTATTGTGTCTCGTTGGCAAGTTCACCCGCGTGCATGTGTATTCGGGTAACCGTAAAATGGTTAGAGCAAGAAAGACTACAATGCAGTAGTCACGGTATGTGCTGTGCGGACGCAGCGGGCTTGGAGCACGTCGCAATATTTGCATTTGTGTATTCATTCGAAATTAGCTGAATTTTTCTTTATCTTTTCTCAGCGCTGCAAGTGCTACTTTTTTCTCTGCTTTTAGGTCGGATAAAAAATTTTTTGAATCATTAGCCCAGAGAGCTAGTTCCGAGTGTGCACGTAATCGCATTCTCCTTCGGTGAAGTTGGATGAAAAAAAGGAGAACGAAATTCGCAAGGTTCGTTCGTGCTCCTTCGGATCGCCTTACGAGCCCAAATTATCTGGAGTAACGCTTCTTGCGCATGTAGCCAAAAAGTGGCTGTTTTTTTTTCAGCAATTAATGTCGTCTACTCAATAACCGAAAAATACGAATGTGGAAAAACTTTACGATCCTTTTTTCTTGAGGGTTATGCGGAGAAGATTTTGACGGTCAAAGGCACAAGTATACGAAGGCGTATCTATACGCCCACCTATTAACATTCTTGCGCGCATTTTTTCTTTCGTGCTTAATTCGGAACGGTCGGAACGGTTCATTCGATTTACCGGCGGTGCGGAGGAAAAAAGTTGGAAAAAATTCGCTGAAATTCGATGAAAATCCATCGGTTTTTTGCGACCCAGATAAAAATCGCTCAACTAGTCGGATGAACGCAATGCATACGAGTTCTACTCGCTATTCAAATTGCGAGTTAATTTCGTAGCATCTTTCTTACTAATTTTTATGAACTTATAAGTCGAAGAAAATTGTTAAAATTCATCATTCTTCCCATCGGCTCACGCCTCGAGAGACCTCGTTTTTTTTGTCGGACACGTAATTTATTTTACGAGGGGTTGAAAACAATTTGATTTCTATTTCTCTACGAAAAGGAACGGTATTTTTTTATGGCGATGTCTTATGCGATTTGTCGGTTAAGGCCACTGCCTCCATGTCTATTTAATTTCTAGGCTATTTCTCTACGTTCAAATGTATAATTGATACTCGTATTGCATTCTTATATGTCCACATGTACGTCCAATCCAGATATTTGTGTGTGCGTGTGTGTGTGTGTGGGCATGACGAAAAATCCGACGATGAGAGTCGTTTTATTTTACAGTTAGACAAATATCGTCAACCTTCGAGTTCTCATGGTGCGGGACATCAAAGTGACACAGACACATAAAAATTCACGCACACACCCACAGTACCTTATATGACACGAGGTGGGCAAAGAATTGTGTCGAATCTTACAGCGGTGAGAGTCGAAAAAGAGATCTCGAAGACACTCGGAAGATGACGAAGAGAAGTAAGCAGATGAGAACGGGAAGAAGAGTGTACGATCTTTAAGCAATACTTCTATGGGGGCCACGCATGCTCTCGAGTCTACGAATAAATTATTCGTCTTGAATTCTGCTGCCGAATCTTCAGGCCTCTCTCTCTCTCTCTTTCTTTGGTTTACTGGGAAAATAAAACGGTGGCAACACTTCCATTTTTGTAAGACTATGCAATCGGTACAGAGCATAAATTTTCATCAGTCTGTTGATGAAAAATGGGGAAGGGATTGAATCACTTGAAACTCAAATGTACTGCGGAGTACGATGATTCTTTAGGCGTAACAGTGATCTGCAAAATGGCATCGAATCTCGATGACCCGAAGGTGAGTCGAAAATTTTGGAACAAGAGTGGATCGATCGTTGACAGTGATTCCGTGACATTCGATAACCTCAAAGCGTGTGAATTTCAAGTTCGAATTATGGTTATAATCGCATTGAAAGGCTTTGACAAGGCAATTTCGATGAAATTGGCTTGTCAATTTGTCAAAGTGGCTAACTGCAGTATTCTCATGGATTGTAGAATCAGTGTGGTACGAAGAAAAGGTCACTGGGTCACGCTAAAAAAAAAACTTGTCACGGCTCGTGGACAGTTGGCTACGCACGGATTCTTATCCTTATGTAAATGAGCAGGGCTCGATTTCTGTTTGATTCATGGATCTTACAGCCCCCCTTTCTCCTCCTCGCCTCTTCAAAATTTCTCCTCGATTCTCAGCTACTCGGCGTCCACGTGATCAAAGGCGCGAGTTTTTCATTCAAGGTTACTCACCGTTCGATTCGCGTTTAGCGATCGTCCTCGTGCAAATTCATCCCCATTTTTTCAAATTATCGATCAGCCTGTCAATATGCAGGATCATTTTTTTTCAGTTCTCTAATCTCGCGAGCTCCATCGATCGCGACAGACAAAAACGCTCATGCCGATCGAAACGAATCGCATCCAATTAGCGCGATTCGTCTCGCCTCGAAATGTTCTCCCTCGTTACGATGCTCGAATAAACATTCACGAAAGAGTACGGCTCCTAAAAATCCTTCATCGTTTCCTCAGAGTCGATGCTCGATTCGTCGAACCTTTACACGTCAGAATACATTTAGTCGTCGACCAAAAATCATCTTTAGCTGTTTTTACGCCGACGCAATCTTCCCATTTCTTTCTGATTTCAGCACCATTTCGTCTGGAGATAATTGAACTATTTTTTCCAAATTTCTCTCTGAAATATTGATTTTGGTGGAATTTTCAAATTTGGGAACAGTCGATCTGGTAAATCTTTTACCGTATTGTCCTATTCGTGATACGGTTTTATGCGTCGAACAGTTGTTACATGTTAATGTATTCAAGGCTCCGCAAAGGGCACGGTGATTGCGGGAGCACTCGATTCTCTTGTCGAATTACCATCAGTGCGAGAGATCTTTCGATCACACAAACGCACGCACGTGTACAAACGCACACTAAGGTAGGAGCTATGTACAAGGATAAATATATAAAGATCAGGAGGGGCGGAGGGGCGCTTAACGGTTTTTCAAGGAATGTGCGTGCCGACGGAATTCACCATGACAACGTCGACGAAGAGGACAACAACGACGACGATGAAATTAAAGACGAGGATGGAGGCAAGTGAACGCGCCGATAGGAGACACCGCAAAGTTGGGTTCGCGCCAGACCTCAACAGAAACGAAGAGAGGAAGCCCTGGCCGCGCCTCCCAATGACCCCGAACCAGAGCTCCCAAGATCCTTCTGAAACGGTGTTCGCTCTCTGTGCGTTGCCTAGAGGCGAAATAACCTCTTATACATATGTATGCGTAAAGCAAAAAGAAGAGAAAATATCGAGGAAAATGAGAGACAAGTCGGCGCGGCACCGTGGAAAAAACAACTTTAAGGTATTCCGGAGATGAGTACACCGAACTTTCTCCGTTGAAAGAACCGAACCGATAGCCCGCCTGTGAAAAATTTGCCGGATAAAAATCATGACTTCTGATGAAAATCCCATGTCGCTTAACTCTACGATCGATGCAACCGATCGGAGCCGATTTTATCACCGAGCACGTGGACTGTAGCGAAAGATTTTAAGACTATGGAAAATTGCGATGCTACCTTTGAATGAACAGGAAAAACATCAAGATGCTTTAGAGTCCCCATTTATGCTCGAGTCGAACATGTGACGGAGGGACCAATTCCTCTCTAAGGTTTGCCGTTCTTTTTTTTTGCAAAAAAGTACTCGATATTTCTCAAAAAAGTTCTGCACCATTTTTGTCATGACACGGGGGAACAAAAATTGGTGGCCTCCTCCAGAGATTTTGGAAGATCAGAGATTCCATGATTTCACGACGAGCGTGGCCTCGCTCTGCGAAAAGGTAAAACGATTTGAAAAACATGTTCATTAGGTAAAACGACAAAAGGCAAATTCGTTTTCGTATTTTTTCTCATCGTAGTACATATTCTGGGAACCGTTCTCGCTGTAATCGGAGGAACAAAGTTATCAGCGACGATCGCGATCGAGAGAGAAAGTTTCTCTGAGCTGGCCCACGCGCGTATCGAAAGCAAATAAGTAATGAGAATATGAAAAAAAAAACCCCGAGACCTCCATTCATCTGTGTAAACTAAGACGCGAAAGTTTAGCGCCTCGTGCCTGTATCCTTAATTCTCATAATATCAATGTCTATCGGACCGGTGTGCTTAAAAACTCCAATGCCAAAAACTCGGACGTAGCAACGTAAGAGAAGAACTCTCGACTGTGAACTTTCTCCAGAGAGCTGAGGACGAAGGAACGAGCAAAGCGAGACGGCACGACTATCGATCATCCTCTACATGGATTCGGATACTTCGTCATCAAAATCTGAACTACTAAAAATGAGAGGAATCTCGAACAACAGCGATCAAAACAAATACACGAATTCGACGATTTAACAAAATTTTTTCCTGAAACACGCGCCTGCAATTTTACACTCTGGAAATCGCACAGTGAATTTTGCTGCAAATTTTTTTTTTTCAAGATTACAATAACACATTGGAACATTGGACCAAAGGGTTTGCCTTCCCCCTGTAAAGTGTACGAAAAACTATGGGAAAAAATCCAAAAAATAATTGCGTGGAAGCCATCTTCGAATCGCATACTTTTGGTTACATTATTACCAGCCATACCAGTCGCTCAAAAACGTACGAGATCGCCAATGTGGGAAATATTTTCAGACATGAAAATTCCAGTAAAAATTACTGAGGTGCCCCAGGCGTAGGGTTCTATGTCGTAATACTTATTAATTCTTACGAACATGCATTGTAATTTTTAACGAAGATGAACATTTTCCTATGTTCGACTGTAAATTTCGATTGTGAAAACAGTACAAACCATAGCAAAATGGCATTAATAATTCTACTTTACACTTCATCATCGAGCCAACATAAATTTTACAATGTTTCCCCGGAAAAAATGGCCCGGTTCAAACCTTTGTCAGAGCAAAATACACAATTTCAAAGTTTTTATTCGGAATTGACTGGGAAATTACAATGTTTTTGGTAAAAACCTCCAAAATGGGCAATACAGAGGTCTAACACTATGGTGTCACAGTAATTTTTACTATTTTTTTCTCTCCGTGTGCAAAGTGAGTATGACGAGCACGTGAGTTGTCGGGAGAAAAGAAGCTGTTTTCTGTCGTATTTCTAGTCTCGTGCGAAAGAAACTTTCTCCGAGTAACAACGATGAAATAAGTGAGGCATCTCTTCTTGTATATATAAACTCATACGTCGATAATGAATACGTATACACACATGCGGACGTATGTAAAGATTATGTATGCCTCATTTATCGCCAGAATAACTTGTACATGTACATGAAAAGTTCATCATATTTGGCAACGTCGGTGGTCATCCGGACGTTGATTGGCTGGCGATTTCTCGTTCGACTCGTACCTTGAGGCGCTTCGAGAAGCGGTTCATCAAACGCGGATGGTTACAGGTGAAGCGCAGCTACATTGACTTGGTTCGCAGGAAAAAAGTTAAATTCATTAATCCCTCCTTCATCGTTTTATTCTTCCCAAAGTTTTTCTCTTTCGAGCACATTCATTTTTCCTCGATCTCGATCTTTGCCACAAAACATTAACGAAGCTTTTCCATTCAGCTCACCCGATAGCTGTTCTCTACAAAACTATATAAATTCGAAATATTTTCTTCCACTTGCAGTGCAATTTGATTATTGCAATAAAAAAACGTCGCCACACCCTGTCTGGATGCACCCGGTGAACGAATCCTCCCCGGATCAATTTGTGGCAAGGAGAAAAGAAGCTTTGCAAAATTCGAAAACATTCATTTACAGAACACTTTTGTGCACGCACCGGATTCTGGCAGGATCTAAAACGCTAATCGACAAGAAATGTGTGTTTTGTACGGACATCGGAGAGAAGAGCCTCGTCGGGAAAGAAGAGGTTGGTTCACGAGTGGGCTGTAATGGAACACTTTCCTCTCCCCGACGCCGCGGCGAGAGTGAACTTAACGGAAGATCGAGGTCAGGTCAAGGCCCCCGAGTCCATTGCGAATGTACGAGCGCTGCAGTACGAGCTCAGCTTCTTCGTCTTCCTCCTTCTTCTCTTTCATCTCTTCCTGCTTCTCCCCCATCGTCTTCGATTCTCTCGTCTTTTATTATTTTTGTCGGCTGCTTACTTCGGATTGATCTTTGCAGTTGGACCATTTATGGAAGGCAAGAATTCATTTAAGAGTTTCAATTTTGTTGGAGTACAAAAAGAATCGGAAAATATTTTGACGACTCTCTGCAATGCGCTATTGATTAAGAAAAATCCAAACTGCAAAGATCACCAATGAACGCGAGCGTAGCACTGTACTTTGAATTTAACTTTCGCTCAATGTAGGATCGTCTACGAACCCGGATCTATGAAGAGACTGAATGAAAGCTCGTTTCCATCGACTTGTGGAACATTCGATGAGTCATGAGCTTCGCACGCCGTTCCACCATTTCGACGTTTCATCATTTGAGCACACTTTTGTACAGGAACACGATTTAGAAATCAAATACGCGAGAAAATGAGAATTTTCAGGTATACGAGCATCAACAAATAAATTGGCCATTTTCTAAGAATATTCGAGCAGCCTCGATTTAACAGCTCATCACTTTTTATGGGCTACTTCTGACAGATGTTCGTACTCATAAACGCTATTCCTGTTTTTATTCTGTATGCCTTCAATAATGACCAGAAATAGTAATTTATTTAACGGTCTTGTTGATTTTTCATCGAAACTATGCTCCTCGTCCTATCACTAGGTTGCAATAAATGCTCAACCCAACAGATGTCTAATCCAATATATAAATTTCACAGCGAACCAATTCTGTAGAATTTCATAGCTATGAAAACAAGAACTCGGTACGTATTCAGTTGATGAGAGTTCGATGCGAGCTCAGAAGGGATATTCAAACAGCTTCGTTCCAGTTGAATTTTTGCACTGTTAAATCTCATTCCTACCAGTTTCATTGACAACTAATCCTGCCAATATTATGAATTTTCTACCTCATAATTTTATTATCGGATAAAATTATGATTGAAAAATTCTGCGATTCACCCGATGGTTATAGTGGAGTGAAGTTTGCAGTTTTTATCTCCAAAATCACGAATCAGGTTATTTGCAAAATTTCGTTCATTCAGGCCTGGCGTTAGGAAAACCCCAGTGCCTGGTTATTGATCAGATATGAAAAGTTGAATAAAAAATTAAGAATCCAATCCCGTTCATTTTCTTCATCGATTACGTTTCATCTTTCGTCATATGATCCTTTCCTGCGACTCCGTTTGAATTGCGTTGATGATGAAATGAAAATGTAATTCAACATCCCTAAAAATCGTCTCCGATTCGGGACAAGGGCTGCTGGGGCGATGTGCCAAAAAAAATGTACCAAGCTAAATAAAAAAAAAAATCATTATGACGGAGGAATCAAAAAGTAATGAAACTGTGACAATGTTGGTCAAGCATCGAGAATTCGTGGCTCAATCTCAAAAGAATGTCACCAAGAATCTTCTAAAAAAGCACCAATTTACAACTACGATTTCCGACTTTCTCCATAAAGTTGAAAAAAATGATAAAAATTCACGTAGTTCACAGCCACTTTCGCCGCAATATCGAATTGCCCGTCAAAATTTTATCGCGGCTGTTTATCCGTTTAGGTGAAAGTGTCTGTCGACGTTAAATATTTGAGATAGAAACGGACCCCGTTCTCTCACGAGCGGAGGCTCCCAGTGATAATCGATCGACGATAATTCGTGAATGTTTAATCCTAAATATAATCGTCTCGGTTCGAAGGAAGTATAAAAATTTACCGGAAGATATGGAAGAGAGCAGCGTCTCGATTATTCCGGTGTGCACCGATGTGATATTTGTGCAAGACGGGTGAGAGATTGTTAGGCGCGGATGCTGGTGTCGGCGCTGGCATGGTAGCCTGGTCGCGGCCTGGTTTACTTCCACGTACGTGAGGACTCTGGCACGCGGTGCTTACTTCTCCATGTGTGCTATGAATCGCTTCTGCCTCTCGTAAAAGTTGCTCCGAATCGTAGCGTTCGTTCTCCGCTTGAGCAGATTTGTTTGATACCTCATAGTGTGAGGATAGTAATAAATAAATTCAATGGAGAGTGTTGAGAATATGAAATAGTGAATTTGAGAGGTGATACGGAGCTTCGTGGATGGGGAGAATCGCTGGAAGTCTCGAGGAGAAACGACAAGTCAGAATTTTCGTTAGCTCCTGGCAAACTGGCATTTATCAGGAGCATTCTATGACGAGAAGTATGTCCTCTGAGCACAGATTTGTATCGCGCAAGATATTGACGCGGGTAACATCTTTGGGTCTTGCTCTTTAAGTTGGAACAAGTGCGCGTGAGATACGCGCGAGCTCAACGTTCTCTTGGCAACTCTCTCGGTGCGATCGTTCGATTTACCCTCGCTCAATATCGTTCTTGCGCGTGTATGTGTGTCGATGTGATTTTTTAAATGTAGGTAACTGCCGGACGTAAGTCAAGATGCTTCGTAAATACGTGTACCCGAAAGAGACCAGCGAGAAAGACTCGGGCGAGTATATTTCATTGAGCGCGAGTGTGCGGGTTTGTTGCTAGTTGTATTGGTTACGGAGACATGAAAGAGAGTCTCTCTTTCTCTGTCGAGGAGAGGCCTTGGGCCTGCTCTCGTGGCCTGCATCGCGCCCGTCAGGCCCGAGAGATCGAGAGAGAGAGAGAGAGACGAAGGAAGAGAGAAGTACTGTAAAAATCGACCTGTTCCTCTCATCCTGGCAGCTGCCAGAGACCAGTTGGCCGGTTTGCAATCCAGGTAAAACGCTCGTCGAGCATCTGACGCTCGATGCATTCGTTTTTTGTCGCCTCGAGGCTTTCGTATATCTTTTCTCCTCTCGGTGCTCTGACGAATTTTCGTCTCTGTTATAACTCGCCGTGAGAGATCCCGTGGGAAAATAAATATTTAAACAATTACAGCTGAACGTAATGGAGTCTGAATAATTAAACGTTCACAACGATCGACGCGTTGCCGGACTTTTTACTCCCACAATTCCTTTATTCGCGGTACAGTCTCGTGATGGTACCACGAGCCAGGAAAGCTCCTAATGCTCACATCGCTGAACGAATGAAGATGGATTAAAAATTGACGTATCAAATTACACCGCAGAAAACAAGAGCGAGTAGGCGTGCTTTTAATGAAAGGATTATACTTGATGTATTTATGTATGGGTACCGGCGTTTTGAGGCTTCAGAAATCTGGCAACCACGACGCCGTAGACTCGGTCAGGCTCCAATTATTTTCATTGCAAGGCGAGAACACGACTTTTCCGTCTCCGTTTCTATACACCATGACCGGATGGAGCGAGATAATGCACACGCTTGTATGAGCTCGACGAGCTCTTTTCCTCTCCCTCGCTCTCACTTGCTATGTACATATCATACGTAAATAAATTTTCTGTCTTGCCTATCCGTTATAAAGGAGCATCTCTCTTTGACCTGCCGAATCTCCCGGAATTTTATTCCCTTTTATGAGAGTGCTCAACATCATCGATTTGTCATCGATAAGCAACCAGAATCGTTTTGTTCAGTGATTTATTGGCAGCCTGAAAAAATGCTATTGAAATAAACATGGGGCACTCTCGTGGGACCAAAGTACGATAAAGATCGTTCGTCTTACCAAAATTTATTTGAGTCTTTCGAACTTTAATAATCAATATACATTCATATTTCTTATTTTTTTGCTTTAGTCGCGAGACGTACGCACATAAATAATTCCATTGACAATTCGTTTATATACATACATAAATAATTCCATTCGAGTAATCATTATAATTAGAGTGAACAATAAATACTGTGAGGATGATCGATCGTGCGACGATGGTGGTGGGATAAACGTTAACGACGATTTTAGTACCAGGAAAATAATAGCAGAGAATCGATGGTGCAGGGTGATTAAAAGGATGAGAAGAAATTGGTATGAGGAGAAGGAAAAAGTGCTGCAAAAACTAAATGAAATTGAAAATGAAGAGTGGCTTCGTGGATGGCAAAAAAAAACAGTGAACGATGATGAAAAATGAAAGTTGATAGGCAACAGAGTTTTTTGAATAATTAAAAAATTTGAAGATCATAGAGAGTGCGAGAGAGTTGGGACAGAGTTAAAAAAGGTTGTTATGACGTTGGTGAGTGAAATAAAAAAAAAGTAAAAAAAAAAAAAAATAGAGTGACATGATCGAATGGGACAGAGAACATTCTTCAACGTAATTTCCTCCCTCTTATACGAATGTGTTTTCATCTCTCTTAGTGTGTATGTGTTAACTTTGGAAGCCGCGTTTTTAGGAGTTGATACTGGCTGGCTTGTAGGCTGAATAAGCCAGATCAGACGACGATCTCGCCCATCCACTCGATCCGTGACCACCGCTAACCTGAACGACTTCATGACCATGGCCATGATCGCCACCGGAAACGAGTTTCTTCAAGCCAATTATCGAGGCAAGAACTAGGGCCAATTTGCTCACTATGAGAGCTTTACCAGCTAGAAGGGCCAAAGCACCGAGAGCGAGTGGCACGAGAGTTCCACCGATCAATAAAGGAATCGCCAAGAGGCCCATGTTCTTCTTCTTTTTGCCACGACCTTGAAATTATAATTTTCAGTAAATAAGAACTTTGCTTCATCGAGTTATAAATTGAGAAAAAATTCTCTTAGTTTTCTGATCTTCGACTTTATTCTCACCTTCCTCGGTCAAGCTCCTCTGGAGTTCCTCCACGTTCGGTAATTTGAGCTTGAGCGTATGAGTTTGGAAGAATCCAACGATTTTATCGAATATTAAGGAGTTCAATGCGTCCTCCCGATCTTCCAGCGATCGTGGAAGCGTAGCCTCGATCTCTTGGATCGACCGTGGAGGCTCGTCGTTGCTCGATGGCACCGAATCATCCTTCACAAATGTCACACCTTCGGCGACATTCAATTGGAGACTTCGCGACAGTCTCTCCATGCCCGAGAGTAATTTCAATTTGAGACAAGAGCTCAACTCCGAGCCCGCACACTCCTTATACACCTGGTAGACGTAACGAAGCTCGCCGAAGACTCCGTTGTTCCCTGATCTCGCGGTTTGCTCGTCGATCGAATTCGCCTTTGGATTGGTCTCGGCTGACCTAGCCGAAACTGTGGCCAGCAGGAGGGCGAGGCTTACGAATCCCACGGCGAAGCTCCTCATTTCTGATTGGCTGGATAACACAATAAGAATACTATTTTAAAACGAATTTACGTGTTTTACGTTGTGCACAAATGTCAAATTGCGCATTCGTTTTATTCGACTTAAACCGTGTTAACCGGAGAACACTCGATTTTCCGTCCAATTGCAAATTGAAATTCGATGCAAGTTATCATTCGAACGGAAGCGGTTATAATTCATTCGGAGCGAGCTAATCCAATTTAATTTTGATGCACTTCGTCGCAGAATGGTATTGGAACAATTGTGAGAGCTCGCACAGATTCGAATGGAGAAATCTGTGATGCGATTGGACCGAAAATTTCTGCATCAACACCTCGAACAGAAATTGCGAGTGGATTTACAAATAATAGATCGTCATGGTAAGAATATCTCTGTCACGGTTGCGCGAGGACTCACGCGTCCATTATTGTACCGTTTCGCGATCAAGAAATCTTTAGAACTCATAGCAAGAATTATAGGATCGACTCGTTCCCGGCTCGTTGAGTTTTCGTGACGTTGGTGTACGAGTTCTGGGTCAAACAGGCAAATTGCCGGTCGCGATGGTTATTGCAACGAACGATAGACGATCGTGGGTGTGTACACGGAGCGTGTCTGCGCGGAGAGGACCTCGAATCGATCGATGCATTGATCCTGAGAGCGTTACTCTGCGGTCTCTATATCAGGCTGTGATTAAACTCGCAAAGTGGATTGTAGAAGTTCTCAAAGGGATGTTCAACTCGGCCAATTGTTCACAAATAATTTCCATTGATTTATGATCGATTCGGCAAACACTAGCGGTTATCACGGATCGTTCGATCGCTAATAGCAATCATCCTGGCGCAAAACTATGTTCCCGGGAACATCGCGATTGATCTTAATGCCAAACGGTTATTATCCAATCCCGGCAATGAAGAATGAATCAGTAGTTTGAAAACGTAAAACGAAAAGCACATCGCGAGTAAACAATCCTGCGGTTATCCGAGGAATCACGATCGACAATTCTCCCATTTATTCCGGCCCGATATCACACGGATTATGATCAACAAACCGCTCGTTTGCAAGAGGAAAAAAGGTAACGAGATTACTTCAGAAACGCTTACGTTTTTATTTTCGTTTTTGTCTTATCTCGCAAACGATCGAAATCCGGCAAAATTTTTTATCGAGATTGTTGATCGGAGTTATAATATCGATGGGAATACGCGCAAGAAAATGATGAGGATGTCGAAGGCGATGAAGATTTGGTTCCCTGAGTGAGCACTCTACGTGGACTGTACGTAACGGAAGCCCTGCCCTAGCTCTATATATCTGGTCAGTGTACTTACTCTCCGGTGGGATATCGTCCCCCACCTCCGTACCAAAGACACCACCATCAGGCAGAAACTACCAGCAAACTAAGTACACCCCGCGCCATCCCAAGGAGCAGCATCGACGCGATTTACTAGCTGGAGTTAAGAGCGAGAGGATCGAGTCACTCCGCGCGTGTTCTTCTTACGCACCTCGACCATTTTCATACCGTGTCCTCCCTCTGCCTTCTTCATTCGACTTGGATACATGTTCTCCATGCCTTTCTGACTCTGTACCTGCTGCTCTATGTCTAGGTGCTTCAGCACGCTTTTCCAGCTCCGCAAAACTTCCTTCATACACGCGCACACAATTACTTTCATATATATAAAGTGTGTTTTGCTCTTTTACACATACCGATCTGACGAGTTTTGCTCTTATAGGCTCAAGCTTGTCGAATGTTCTTGCTCACGACTTAAAGTACGCATTCGTTGGAGCTATTGGGGAAATTATGATCGAGGGGTAATAATGGTCATTCTTAAAGAATCCAAGAAGTGAAATCAAAGCAGAAGCTTGTCCTAGTTTTTCACCTGCGTCAAAATAATCAGAGTTCCTGCAATTTCGGTCAATCCCACGAGCAGTATATGATTCCAAATGTCAAAACTTTGATGACTTGTGAAAAATAAGCTCAACGAGTGACCATTATTTACTGGATTCTACGAAGGGGTTCAGCATTACCAAAATTCGACTCGGTTTCCAATCAGAATCATCATGCGTTTCACCATACTGCTGAACGTTCGAGAAATCCTTGGTAATGAGAAGACATCGATTGATTATTGAATTGAAAACGAGGCATCGATATTCGCTGCCAACTCTGACGTTCAGGCCTGCTGTAAACGCTCTTTAGATATTCGGTCAACTCTGCAATTACTCAGCTACACAATGTGCAATAATTTCTTGTCAATGTGACTATAAAACAAGCGGGGACCTGGACGGTATAAATGTTTAAATACTTCATGGATCCTTAACGCTGGACTTTTAAAAGAACTCTCATCATCAAGTGCTCTCTTAAGTGACCACAATTACCCCATTAATACGAGTATGGCGATTATACACACACACACATACACACACACGTTGGCTGTTGTGTTGTTTGTGTTGGAACGACACAACAACCACCGAAGCGAGGTGAGACGAAACGGCCGTGTGTACGGTCAGCCAGCCTCCTCCCCTGGATGCCCGCCTGCCGAGTCACAAGCGATATTATTATCGCCAGAGCCCACAAACACAGCCGAGGCTCTGCGCAACTATATCAGGATAGCATAGAGCCCGTAGAATTGCGTTCTCCAGCGGATAGCACGTCGTCCTCGCCCTCTGCGTCGCCCAAACACAGAGACCGGCTCAACTGCATTTTCCGATTCTCCCCATTTCTTCTTTTTTTCCAACTCCTGCCTCATTCGCCATTGGACTCGATCTATACAAGTGGAGAAATGAGAATTCCGAGACTTCGTCCAACCGGAAGCTGCCTCCGTAGCAGGATTGCAAACTTTTCATTGTCATATAAAAATGAGGGTTTTGTTCGTTTAGTGATGCAAGGTAGGCAACTGGTTTTTTAATGTGCTTCGTTCTATGAATTTGATTAAAAAATATTATTTCTAAAGAGCTTCTGCCTCACAAAAGCTCTCAAAATCGTTCTGATGAAATTCTGTGAGAAAAAATTGGTTAAAAAAATCAATAAAAATTGTCGAAAATCCTGCTTTCAATACAATCATTTTCGTGATTGTAACCTCATTCGTCGTTTCCCTTCTTTCGCTTCCTCCGTGTCGCTCGAACTCGCAACTTCCTCTTAATCGTTGATCGGTTTCGTTGCGGTACAATGTGAGAAGACAGAAAAACTCTGATTTTCTACGACTCATGGAGGAAAAAAGGCACAATCATACCGATACGTGTGTTCGTACGGCTATTATTCCTGTTTAAATGCTCGCGGTCTCTACACTTGTTTGTGTGCTGAGGGCATCAACGGCACTTCATTTCCTTCTCGCAAGTTCTCTCGCTCTATTACCCTATTCCACTGTACGACTCTTCGCACAGCCATTATTCCGGAACGGATTTCATTTCCTCTTTGCGATCCCCGCACCGTTGTGAGAGTTAGAAACTTGCTTAGGCACTTGTGTGTATTTGTGTGTGTGTGTGTGTGTGTGTGCGATCACAATTCGAACGCGACGAGCTCGCTGTTAATTCACACGGACCTCCTGACTGCCTTTTTTTTATCGTTCGTACCAAATGGTCAGATGTCTGGGCCCTGGAATCAAAAGGTGAGTTAGAAAATCGATGGACATTGTAACAGATTTGTAATTGCGTTTCAGTCGGTTCAACGAGATCATCGATTATGTGACGACAACAAACTTGCAGTATCTATCGTTATTTTTCAATGTCGACAAAGAGAGACGGATCAATTTGATGATAAATTGAGTTGTTTTTTTCTTGTGAAATATGGAAGAAAATGGAGAAAATAAAATGGAAGATACCGGAAGCTTTAAGCTCCATTAGCTAAAGTAGTTTTAATAGTGTCAATCTGCCTCATCGATGATCGTTTTCGACCGAAGCAGTTGATCGGTTCCCTGCTTGCTCGATCACGAGAAACGACAATCAGCACGTGTTGCCATTGCTGCTGATGGCTCCTGTTGGAAACTGGGTCACACCAAGTGAAAACCCTGAGCACGAGGCGTTAGAGCGTTGCTCATAAGCACGAATATAAACCGTATAATGTCTTGGAACAGGAACCTTCGTGTAGACGAGAGCAATTGGCGGGCCTCGCATTGTCGACGCTCGAAAAGCTGCGAGGGAAACTCCTGGAGGAAGCACATCGTGCGAGAGTTCTGACCGATATAGACTGACGTACTTTCGTCTCGACCAACTGTTGAGTATTTTTTTAACGTTTCCAAACATTCCTGACGTTAATATTTCCATATTTTGGAGGAATTTTGCCAACATTTTTTCAACGTTGGCCCAGTATCCGGACATCATCGTGTAACGTTTTTTGAAGGAACGTTTTTTCCCTCAATGCTGAATACGATTGATTGGACTCAGTCGAAGGGTTCGTAGTTTCAACGCGCATTGTGATAACGATTTTTATCAATAATGATCACTGTCGAATTTGACCTTAATAACAACGACTGAGGGTTGGTAGGTAACGGTGAATTTCGAATGAGGAAATATCGAAAAAGAAATCCAGCGGAAAGAGTTTTATGCACTACAATGCGTTACTCATATTCTCAGGAGTTAACGATTACGAGCTAATTTTCGTATCCTATTCAGCTGAGAGTTCTCAACCGTGATTTTCTCTTCAAGATTCGTCCCGTCATCGCTTCACAGAGTCAAGTCATGAAACTACGCCTTCTGTTATTTGATTCTTCTCCTAAACTTGTCCGTTCCATTATTTCATAGATTTCTCTCGTTTTATTATTAGCTTACTCGCCCAGAGAAAGCTCTGTTTTCGTGGAAAACATCAAAGCTTGCACATACTCGTTTTATCGTGTACTTGACAATGAGTCGCATTAGTCTTTCTGCTTATCGACGAAACTAACTTGATCATTAGCTCTCTAATTGCGAACGTATTCGCAGCATCGAATTCTCCGTCAACTGCTGTCACCAAATTCGAATTTTTCAAAGCGTCAAAGTATCATTAGGCTTCGATTTTTTTCGCATTCAAAATTTTTATAAATAAAAATTCGTTTTTGTTGTCGATTACAAAGGCTTCAAGTTGAGAGCATTTTTCATTCATTGGAGAGAATTCGCTAAAGCGCTTTGCAGTTACGGGAGAGAGCAACGCTCGAGTTTCAATGCGCATATTTTTTTCATCACTTACAACACCACTCGTCATCGTCTTCGTTCCAAGTTCATCAGGCTAATAGTCGTACCCGGAGCTACCTAATTACACATCAGCACTCCATGCAAGTATAATTTTCATCCGTTCAAACTGATATTAAGAATTCGAAGTAATTTAAGTGAGCATTTATTATGATACAGTCGACGATAAAAGAATATAGAAAACAATAAATTCGACCGAGCCATCACAATGTAGTCCATCAAGAGCATAAAACCAAGATGAATGTGATTGAAACTGGGGACTGTCTTTTAGGAACGAAATGTTCTGACGTTGGGCCAATGTTGACCATTGAATTTGACGAGAAATTTGACTAAAAGTTTATTTAAGTAATTTTCATTGCTTATTCATTAGGCTGATGAGTTTATTAACGAAGTTTTGATGTTTCATACCCACTGATGTTCGCTGAATTCATATTTTAAATGAGTGAAAATTTATGTAGGACACAGAGTGGTTCGATAGCAAACGAGGCCATTTGAGTGGGTTCCTGAAACAGTTTTGTTTACTGAATAAAAACTTTCGTTTGTACAGAAGTGAAAGAACTTGAATATTCGTAGAAGAAGCTTTGCTAATAATCTCGAATGATCCGAATGAATATACGAATTCCTAATTTGCACGCGTTTTTTTATCCCTCTCACTGTAAATATCACGGTATTCCATTTTCTGCGAGAAACCAGCGTGTCTCGTGTATGTGTAAACGTATATGTAAGTGTTTCGCGAAAATGATCTTCGCCGAATGCATGTGGCGAAAGCGCGAAGATCTGGCCGAGAGAGAAGTCAGTCCGGTTGGTACAGTATTAGCGATAGACCAGTGATGATATGGTATGGACATTGTCAGGGTCCGGTACGTCTACTTCCGGTTCGAAGCTCGGTCATGCTCATGAATCGTGCGGTATAAATCTCTCTAAGTAGCGGTAACACTCCAAAAACACCTGTTCCAGAATCCAAAATAGCCTTCGCTTTTATTTTTTTCATTTTCGTGGCACAATTTAATGAGCGAAAGAACAGAAAGATATGGAACGAAGAACAATCGAGACTGGTGAAATCTTGAGACAAATTTCAACGAGGATTCGGAGGTTCGATTTCTTGGCATATGGATTTAGGTACAGTGGGACCCTTCGACGCTGAGTATCGATTTAATCGACTTACTGTTTTCCATTAAAATTGTTGTAGAACGACGCGAGATCGTTTGGCAGTAAACTAGCGAAATTTTCGACCGCTGTAAATTCCCTTCCACCTCCTTTAAACGACAAGGAGAAATGGGAAATTTCTAAAAATTGTAAAACACAGTTATTCCACAAAATTCTACTTTACGATGTGGAGCCCGATGTGTATTAATTTCGTGGCAAGGAACGAATCGTGCATTGACAATCGCTGTACCGTTTACCCTACTTACCACATAGACGCTATTAAAATAGCTGTTTCCGTCGTCGTCACGGGTCCTCGAATCTCTACTTTTTATTACTGTACCGATTTGTCTTCTTCCTCAAATGTAAATCTCTATTTTCCTCTCTCTCTCTCTCTCTCTCTCTCTCTCTCTTTCTCTCTTTGTCCACGTTTATTTTTCATTATACTTCACGTTTTGATAAATTGGAGAGCGATTATTTTATTCCTCGATGCACAGACGATCTCATTTTCTAAATCGAAATACGAATCGAACGCGCTCGCCTTCAGCAGTTTTATGTTTACGCATCTCCGCAAATTGTAGTCTTTACCAAGCACCTAGTTAGTCATTATGGTGACTTTCCTAGCCTTCGCACACTTTCCTCTTCTATATAAATCCACAAGAATCAGGAGAATCTCTCGGTCTCCTATACAGATCGTGATTCATCGATTATCGTAATTATTCACTGCTAGCCGTCTTAAGGAATACGCCATAACTCTCTCCAAATACACACATTACATGCGATGGTAAAGACCTGTAGACAGTCTAAGAAATCAAATGAGATACCTGGAATCGATCTTTCAGGTGATAGTAGAAAATGAATCCCGAAAAATGGTGACGGCGAAGAAGCGGAGTTCGAAAAAATATTAAAAATTTTTTTAAATACAAACATTTTTATATAATTCGTTCGGATATTTTATTTTGATACTTCAAAATCTCTAATGCGAATAAAACTTCAATATAATGACAAATCAAAACAAAGTCCTACGGATGCAAAAATATACTCAAAAATTTAAATCTTTTATATATTTTGGTCAAGGATTGAAACGATGGCCGAAACGTAACTTTTGTATGACTGAATAATTTTCAATTCCATTAATTTTCAATATTGTCTCCTGAAATCATTGGACAAACTTTGAAAGTCTTCAAGTTCTAAATTTGAGAGCTTGAGATCCATCGGTTCGGGTAGAAAAAGTTCTGAGAAAAGAGACAAAGAAACGTGCATAATTGAGGTAAGTGGATTTCTTTTTTTTTTTTGGTTTTGAGTTACTAAATTTTGTTTACGAAAGTATTCTTGTCTGTGAGGCTTATCTCTGTGCATAAGATTTTGTTTTGTTTTTTTTTCCATTGAAGATTTATTCATTATACAGAGTCAAGCATTATGAGGATCTTACAATTGTATCCTTTTGAAAGACTGCTCAAAAATCGTGTCACATTTATTTACAACAGAAACTGGTGAAAAAATTGAGATCAGAAAATACTCAGCTGCCAGCTCATCGTGTGAGTTCGTTATAATTTGCGCACGCTAGCCACATGATCGTGCACGAATATCCGTACGAATTCATGTGTGTTATCCCTCGCTCCAGTACATCGAAGTAGTACGCGAAAGTTTCGACTTTCGAGTTTAAAACGGAGAGGATATCCGCAAAGGATACATAAATGAGAGACGCGAAGAAAGGCCGAAAAAAGAGGGTTTAACATGAGAATAGAAAATTTTTGTAAACATTAATTAAAAAAAAAAAAACATGGAATTTTTTATTATCAAAAAATGTAAAGGAAATAAAAAATTTTTATAACAATCAATTCAACAAGCATCAACGCGTGAATTTACTTTGAACCCTAAATTCACGACGTAAGCATCCAAAATGAATTTCATCTCTTTCGAAAAGAATCGCGGGAAATACTCACCAAGCTGATCAAGGGAGTGCCACATTCAGCTGATCCTGACCTATTTTTCAAGAATACCAGGTTGCGTAACGGTAAACGACATTGAATTCCGGCGAGCTGCGAATGATTGAGAATCGCTGAGAATATTTCTTGGGCTTGTTAGGCATCTGGGCGAGTCCCAAAGCGTTATTAATCTAATGGCTTTACAAGGAAGCCTCGAAGATATGCGAATTAAAAATTCAGTTATTCCCAAAGTTTCATTGAGCAGCGATCAGCACCAAAGTGTACCGTGCAGATACATTAACGTGAAAATAAAGCTCGTGAGAATCTACTCCTCTTACTTTATTTGTTTATTATTTCATTATTTCATTTGCTTACTCATGGTCACTTTATGGAAAAGGAGCAAGAAAATGACAGCTAGTGGAATTCTCATGGGTTTTTTGAACCGGAAATTATTGTAGTTTAATCGAACTCTCAGTTATTCACTTTTTCGAATAATTCTAATCCTAAAAAATATTTATTCGACACACTGTTCATCTGCTAGGCAAATACGAGTGCACGCGGAAATAAATTTGCATAAATTTCTCAAGTTATGGTAAAAACAATTAACTGATATCGAGACGGCTTCAAGCGATTCGTTTTACGTCAGAAAATAAAATCCAATATTCGCGATCTTCATTTTTCGCATCATAAATGCCGATCCATAAACGGTGAATGATTTTTCGAAAAATATGGGTCTCGATAATAAGAAACATAAGAATAATTATTGTAATAAAATACTTACCTGCTAAAATACTTACAAATAACTTAAACCTGCTTCAGGACTATATTACGGTTAATTTTTGATGGCTCTGTATCCTCCAGGTTCAACCGCCATATGAATTACACGTCGCGAAAGATTTTCGGCATTTAATCACGATAGACTCACGATCCTTTCACCCGACTTATTCTACATTTAAGACACATCGATTAATCGCGCGACTGCCTACGTTGGAGTAAGTGCCTAAGTACAGCGATAAACTACTCTATGGAAAAGAGTTTAAATAAATCGGTGAACGGAATTGTCCCGTCGTATCTCACAGGCGTGTGGGATCGATCGGGCACACAAAAAAAAACGAAAATAAAAAAAATCTTGAGCTTGTTTCTCCGCAGATTTCACGTCCGACGAAAGTACAGACTCCTAGACAAAATGGCTCACTCGCGTTTTCGTTGGAACGAGCACTCTTGTTCGCCCTGTTTCGTTTTTCGTCTCATTTTTCTGTTTATCTTTTTATTACAAACAAATACGAAAATAATAGAAACAATCGTCGAACATACAATTATTACAAAACGATAAATAACATTAATAAAAGATGAATTATGTTTCTTCCCGCTTAAGACAATGTCGATTTTATCGATGAATCATTAAATAATAAATTATTACGAATTAAAGATCACGAGGATGGAGATATTTAGAATAAATAACGAGTTTCGTCCACGGGCATTTGGGGTTGAGTATTCAGGCGGTACTGGCGAGAAACGATTCCGACTGCGAGTCTTAGAATCGTCGAGTAATCACGAGGCCTAAATTGTTCGGAGTAATGAGACAAAATAGACCGGAGAAACGGAGGACTGGAGGGCTGGAAAAGTGAAGAGAGATGATCGAAATGCTTGTAGGCGAGAGAGTAGAAATCGAGAAGGCAGAAGAAAATTTGCTCGAATCAGTGGAGACGACGAGCAAAAGGGAAATGAAGAAAAAAAACGGAAAATGAAGTACAGAGGACAAGGGAAAGAGTTCGTCGAAAAGACAGTCTAAGATTTACGAATAATTAGGACGGACCAGGAGACAAGGGCCACTCATTTCGTGGGTTTTTATACAAGCTGCGCTGATAAATGATGCTTAGGCCTGGGTTTGCGGTAGATGAGCACTGTAAGCAAGATTCTGGGCGTCTTGGGGCAAACTTCTTGCCCAGCCATGTCCGCTGCCACCGCCACCGCTCGAGTAACCACCGCCAAAGTCACCACCGCCGCCGCCGCCGCCACTGTAACCGCCGCCGCCGTGTCCGCCATCGTCGTGGCTCACCGAGTGACTGCTGCTACTACTGTGATGCGGATGTGCGACTACCTCGTACGTCACGTGCTTCTGACCACTCAGCAGTTTCTTCAGCCCGATTATCGCCGATATGACGAGCGCTATTTTACCGACGAGAAGAGCTTTTCCGGCTATAACGGCGATCGCACCGAGCGCCAGGGGCAAAAGGACTGCTGCCTTCAGGGCTATCATCATCATCAACGGGCCCAGGAGTTTTTGCGCCTTCTCTGTAAACCCATGAAAAATATAATGAAATCAACGAATTTGGTCTTTCACTTTTCTAGCAGGCAGGTTTCCCATTGTGAGCATCAAAATCGAATAACTGATATCGAAATGAAAAGTAGCAGAGTCGAGAGAAGATTTGAGAGCCAGGAAAATATCGATTGGTCAATGAAACCCCATTTTTTTTAAATTGACTCAAATTCTCGACCGCTTTCTGTACAGAGAATTTCACAAATTCCCGATCGAAATTAGTTGACAATAATTTTCGTGTGGTACCGGTGAACCAACGTTTTTAGTTTGTCGCTTTTCATTTTGCTCCAACTTTGCAATAATCGTTCAAAATGATCGAACATTTCTACCAAGCTCGTTGAGAAAAAAAAGGTAGATTACGCAATATTGATATTGAGTTTATACATACAAATGCAAAAGAAATAATTAGACAGGAATAAAAAACATTGGAACGCCATGCTATAAATTAAAATTAATTGGAGGTGCAAGAAACTGGAAGTCACATTTTTAACCATTTTTTGTATCGGATCACCAGGGATTCACAGCACGAGATTAAATCGTAGGCAATCCATCCATCGTTGCTATCCAAGGCACGAAATCTTGATAAAAGTTATGACTTTTCACCCCTATTCCTCAATGATAACCTCACGTTAGCCTACGATACTTTACGCTGCCTACCAATGTATTTCCTTGTTTGGGTTTGTACACTTCGTAAACGCTTCGCAAAAGATTGCAATCGTTTTTAGACGGTATAAAATTTAGACCGTTAGCAACAATTGTAATTCCTGTGGAACCATTATTGGATTTCCGTTTTCGTTTTCAGGCTACTATGCCAAGAATCTTTTTTTATGCACAAAGAACCACGTACAGGAAGAGCTCAAATCAAAAGTATGCGGTCGTATGTTACACTTCCCTGAAAGCATCACACAAAAAGTTAAATTGCTCGGTAAACATTGCGTCACATCCTCCGAAATTCTACGGAGATGCCGGATCATAGATTTTTGTAAAAAATTAAATTCCCTACGAAGAAATCAACGGAATCAAATGCCTGGCAACCCTCGACATTGGTTCAACTCGAAAAAACTTTCTCGGAATTATTGATCCAACTCCAATATAGGCTTTCTTCAAATATTCTATGAAGAGTTTGATGTTTCGTCAAAAATTGTTTGCTTCACATTCGGCCGAGGTGTCTAGTGCGTTTTATTCCTACTGCATATTCCGGGGGGCATTTTTTTCGTTTATTCATCAGCCTCTCTTTTTGGCACATGACAGTTCCAATCTGATGAGTTTGAAGCAAATATGCCTATCGATTTTATTCGATTAATTGTGGTAGAAATGGACATTAGTAATTGTTTCTTTCACATGCGAGTTCACATACATATTGAAAGTGGAATAGGCGAAGGTCAAGGCAAAGTGCGAGCAGCGCGAGGGTCCCGGCAAACGCGACGGTGGTGCTGTCGGGTTAAAGAAAGTATGTCAAAAATGCCGCACGGCAAGATCCTCTCTCTTCTCTTGTGTCTCGATACATATCTCGGCTCTTCCGCGTGCTCGAAGAGTCAGCGGTTCGATGCTGTTAGCCTCTCACGAACGAGCTTCGTATGAGACTCTCTTCCTCGATGTGTATATATGCGATAGTTCGATCAAGGGGAAGGAGCGGAACCAGTTTTCTCAGTGGGTCAACGGCTGCGAGCGTCGTTAGCGTCTAAGAGACGGACGCGGCGGCCATGACACTTTTCTCATTTGGGTTCACATCCTCGCATGCGCCAACGCGGTACTCCGAAAGAACGCAATTTTTTTCCCCCCTGCTCGACTCATCAATAACACAATGGCTCGAAATTTGCTCATTGTACGAAACTCTCACAACGGAAGAGGACGGATTGTTTTCCCGCAAAATATCCGCTACCGGCTTTTTGTAGTTGAATTTAAAACCGTTGCTCTTATCTTTCTGAATGTAAAATTTCATCGAGTTTTTGTTTGCTAATAAAAATTTTTAAAAAACTACATTTTCCCCAGTACTGTGAGTAAAGCGAACACATTTTTTGAAATTCTGTCTCATCCGGTCCATAAAAATCGACGAGGGATGATCGATCCTGAACGTTGATCGTTCGAGAAGTCGTTTCTCGTCAGAGATTATTCCACGGTTGACTTTCAATTTCTATGCTTTCAGACGATAGCCCGACGGACAATCGTTCCGGAATGTGCAATATTTTGAGTTTTAGTACCGCGCGGCATCGGCGCGATCAAGGCCGATTTACGAAGCTTTCTGAAAATAAAAGTACTCACTCTTTTTACCACGGCCCTCGGCCGCACCGTCGCCGAAGTCCTCGAGGCTCCTTCCAGCTGATTCGATGGCTCCCATGATGTCACTGCCCTTAAGATCGACCTTGACGGAGTGGGTTCTGAGGAATCTTCCGAGTCGATCGAACAAGAGAGCGTCAACGTCGCTCGATTCGATGGATCTGTGGCGCGAATGTCAGAAATGCAAATCAGAAAAGATTATTCCTACGATTTCGAGTAGCTCAGAATCTCCGAAGTTTATTTTCGTTACATACCTTGGTGCACCTTCCTCCGCAGTTGAAGTCTTCACCACCGTGATCCCCTCCGAAAGCGTGATATCTTCTTTGTCAGCGAGCATTTTGTCAACAAACGCGAAGAGTTTGTACTTGATGCAACTGACCGATTCTTTTTTAAGGCAGTCGGTGTAGATCGTAGCCATTAGATCATTCTCACCAACAGCATTTTTGTCGGATGCCGGTAGCGCCGCACCGCCAGAAATGACTAGAGCCACCCACGCTATCGTCGCGATATAGTTCGTTGCCATCTTGGATGACTTTCTCGCGCCGATTGCGGTTAATCCTTCACAGAGATAATTCGAACGTTACAATAAATCGCTACAGGCCGTTATTTTCTCATGATTCCTGAGTAAATGAGTGCACAGAGTACATGATCGGCGACGCTACACGAGTGTACTTGTACACAAACAATCATCGGGAGTGGATGAACGGCTGTGTACAAGTATCTCCGTATGAATATTGATAGAAGAAGTACTGCGATCGAGATCTCGTGTCTCGAAGCCCAGTGCTTCCCTTTCAGCTTCCTTTACTTTATATCTTTATGTTTCTGATGCTGATTTATATAGTGTACCGATTAATCCTGGTTCGTATATATGTTGATATTTATCCTTTTGTACTATTTTTAATGGAAAGGTCGACGTTTCGTTGCGTGTGTCACCTTTGATGCGATGTTGACTTGTGTGTTGCATCTAAAAGAGGTTTGCTTTGCTTTTATACCGAAGCAAGCGCGTTAAGACGCCACTGAGCCGCGGTTGCCGGTGGAGGAGGACACAACACACAGAGGGGTTCCCCGTTCCGTTCCCATGTTACACGCTTCTCGTGCCCCCCTGATGGAACACACAGCCCGGGATCTCGCGTGCACAACTGCTCCGTGTGTATGTGTCTGTCGTCTCCTCTTCGTCCCCACTGTGTATCCTCTGTGTATTCTCTATCACGGACTCCGTTCATGCACGTACACACATCCTCGAGTGTTCATCCTCATGCCCGTTCGCAACACGTTCAAACACTTTATCCCTACTTCTCGTTGTACGAAGCAGCCAACGTCATCATCCCTCTCCTCTCGTTCGCTGTATTAAGATCGTATCGCTGACCACTTCTTCGCTATCGTCTTTTTCTTATTATTCTTATTCTTATTATTCTTCTCCTTTCGCAATCATCTGTATCTCCTGAATGTGTGTATTCGCGAATCTCATACGTGGACACTTCTAGAACATTGATGCGCGGCGGATACCAAGCTGGGAGGGATACACACAGACAAGAGTTGCTGGGAGGAAGACCCTTTATTCCCGTGCGAGTCGACCTCCATATTTTGGCAACTCCTTCGCGCGGTGAGAGGCAGGGAAGGAGAGCTCTTCGCGGAGGTTACACTTATCGCTACAGTCGCGGACAATCCATTTACATTCGTGGGAAACGACGAGGAAGCTCGAAAGACAAAGCGTAAGAGAGGAAAAAAAGGAGAACGTCTGAGTTTGAGCAGGGGTTGGATTATTATCGACGGTGAACGTTTTCACGACTGCGCGCACCGGAAGAGGCTTACAATATTTCAACGCCATAAATTTGATGAGAAATTAAGGATTCGCGAAGAATAATTACAAACGAAATAAAATAAGGAGAATGGCAGCCTCGATCATTTCTGGCGCGTCTCCATCGGCCCAGCATCGTTTCTCAAGTCTGCATACGCGTGTACGTACTCTTCTTCAGTTTTCTGCTCGGTTGCCGTGGCTATTGCACTCTGCCATCGAGTCAGGCTCTCTTAAGACCTACTTCGCAGCTCCATTAAGGATCGGGCAAGTGATCGGCAAGATACTGTATATGTTACCGCGCTGATGATGATGACGATCAATGTGGGGAGGTCCGAGAAGAAAGATAGAGGAGGGGGGAAAGAAAGAGCAAGGAGAGCAAGGAGTAAGTGCATCGCGCATCGGGATACGACCCGTGGGAAGAGGATCACGCCTGTACTTAATTCCGTTTTTACTCCCATCATCTCGCGCACTTACTTACTCCGAAGCAATAATAATCATATACTCTCGCAGCACTGTACACGTTACGTACACTATTCATAGCACGAATTCGTGCCATGGAATAGTAAATATCATCTACCGTGAACCCGAATATATTCGGGGTCACAACTTTCGACTAGTATCTTCTGCGATAGATAAAAATGTAATTTCAATCGCCTTGACCATATAACAAACGACGAAACCACCAGAACTTTCATCAAAACCACTCAATACGCGAAGAAGTGATGAAAACAATGCGGATACGATCTGTAATATAATTGAATGAGAAATATGGAAAATTAGAATTTCATTGTAAGTAGCCGCAATAAAAATGCACGAATCCTCTGTGTAGTACCCGCCGGTACACTTCGGACGAGACACGAGCGTGTTCTTTCAGCCATAAGCAAAGCTCTATATACTTAACCATGCACCAACAGTTTCTTGCCGTTTTTACCTACATAATTTAACTACACAAACGCAATTACCACTCTCTTATGGGCGAGTGTTTATTCGAGTAAAGTCAGAAATTCCGGTACACATAATGAACCTAGTCATTATGAGACGACTGCTGCTCTCCTTGCCAAGTCAAAAAGGAGAATGCCGGGGTGAATATCTGACATATTACATAGTTTTACACCATACTACGACTGATAACAGGTTTTCCAGTGAACAAGCACCTACACACACACGTTTGTACACCGCTTTGTTGTATGCTGCTTTCTTGATGGACGTGACCCCCTGGTCGCTCAGCATATACCATATCGCATTGTTGAAGTTGGGTCAACGGGACTGCATACGCGTACTATACAACAGACATTTCGCAACAGGTATCATGATGTAGAAAAATCGAACGAATTGAGAACGATCCAGTTCGATGGAGACGTTAAAGTTTGATAGCTTTCGCAATTGCAGGCTTTATATTTCTGGCTATATTTCTTCTACAAATTGTTTTTCCTGTGGAAATACAATTTTGTGGTGAGAACGTTCGAACATTCAATTTGAGTGGGAATGGCGTTCGTAGGTGCGAAATAAAATGCCTCGTTCACGTCATTCAACGTGAAGCAATAAAATGAAACTTTTTAACGGTGCTTAAAGATTATTTTCTACGGTAAATCGATATGTTGGCGTTAATCTCCAAAAGGGTCGTAATAACAGTAAAAATTAAGAGTTTTTCACAATTTTATGCCAGTTTAATCTGACCTGATAAACTCGAAGAATTCAATTTATAAAATCCTCAAGCTTTTTCTCGAAAGTCGTTGTGCACTTTGGTATCGTGTGTTCAATCAATCAACCTCGCATCTTTCAATACGAGTTCGTACTTCCATGGTACTCTTTTCCCATGTATACCTACGATATTTCCATAGCATATGTATACTGCGAAATGAGAATGTCCGCAGACCACATGACGCAGCAAACCTCCGGGTTTCGTGTCCTCTTAGTCCTTCGAAGCTCTCTTCAAGCCTATTGTGATTTCTGGGTTAGGAAGACATCGGTGTATCAAACAGACAGGACAATTTCGATGCGGTGTTCGAACCCGGAGGCTTTCTGGTTGGTGCAACGTCATTGAAATTAAAAAAAAAGAAATCTTTACAAAATTATTGCAATCCGTACGGGAATTGTTTAAAATTCAAAAAATTCAGTGCAGTTAACTCTTCATATTTTAAAAAATGTTCGTCTTTGTGTTTATTAATGTCACGACTGCTCATAGACGCGTGTAATTGAAAGTTATCTTAATCCCGCATGTGCGCCGAGCAATGTTTTGCGGTTGGCTATAATCGGTTAATAACCCACGAGAATGCTCTAAGCGAAACATCTTCCTGTCCGATCTTTTGCGCCGTCACAAAGAACATTCGAACGAAATCGATTTCAGTAAAGTTCTCCCTCCCCCTGTTTTTGCGAGTGCGAGACCGGCAATCTTCTTGCCTCCTTCTCATCGTAATATTTCGTTTTATTTTCTCCTGGTATACTTTCATCGTTTCTTCTCTTATATTCCTCCTGGTCATATTTCATGGTGTGTATATAATTCTATCTATAGATATGTGCTCACGTGCACTGGCATATACGGATATACATGTCGATCATATCTTTTAGAACGAGGGCCCAGGCATCTTTTTCCTCTTTGAACTTGACCGCGCGCTTATTCCTCTCACTCTCTCTCTCTCTCTTCCCCCCCCCCCCCATTTCCCCCCTTTCTGTCTTTCTTTCTCCTTCTTTTTATCCCCTGCGCAATTGTCGTCGGACAACGCGAGTGAGTAGAACTCGAACGACTAATTGCAAGTTTGCTGCTAATTGGCGAGCCTTCGGGCACTCCGCCAGGGATCTCTTCTTCCAGCCGGGTTATGTTTGAGAGACTTAAATGACGAGGATGATGGACACGAAAAGACGAGGACAGGATAACTGGCAGGTGGCTCTCGTGCGATCCCTTTCGAAATTCATCGGGGAATGTTTTTTGCCGGGATATATGAATATTAAGGCTGTACATATGTTTCTATATGTGCGTTCATATACAGCGAGGATGTTCGTATTGGCGTGCATGTGGATGTGTACTTTTACTGTATAATATATAATATATACCGTCGAAATATATATATTATATACCCTCTGATGATCCACCAGCATCAGGAAAACCGGGCCATTCACCCATTTACAACTGGGTCGAATCTCATCGAGTCCAAGTCGAGAGCTGTCAGTATAACTTTTGAGAAATGAAACTTATACTCTTATGAACTTTTGTCCGCGCGCGGGGATTTTTCGTCATAGATCAACCTCGATTGTTCAATCAAATATCGAAGGCCGATTAAACTCTCATTCATATTTCTTCAATCGGTATACGTTTTCAAACCTCCTTGTTTCTTCTCACAACGACCTTTACACAGGCCACATTGTTACATTTGTTGTTGTGAATAACAGGAATACACTCGTGTACCAGGATTCGTAACCCCCGGGGCGACAATTTTCTTACTCCGTTATTTACCGTTCACTGTTCCAAGCCTCTGCCCCACAAGAAAATATCGGAGAATGCTCAACGGCGAGAGTTGTAGAGAAAGAGATGGAGAAAACTTTTGATCGAAAGTATGTACATCTGCCGCTTGCTCCCCGGAGCCCATCCACTTCGGACAACAAATGTATATGGTTGGAGCTCTTCTAACCTCCCCACCTTTGATCCATTTTGCACTTTGAAATGGTCTTATGATTAGGAGTATTGGTGCTGGCATCGGGCAGCTATAATTTCAATATGGTGTGTGCTTCTTCGAACGAAGACTGATATTGAGATGTTTACAGAGATGAGGAAAGGCGATGAAGAGAGAGAGAGAGAAAACGAGAAAGAGGTGGAAGGCACAAGGGAAATGGAAATCCAAAATATTTATTCCCAATAAAACTTTAAGTGTGGAGAAGCCACGAAGTGAAGAATTTTTAAAAATAATCTGAAACTTTTTCATTTTACGACAACTTTTCATTACGCCTATTGAACATTTTTTTTTAAATAATTTGAACAACCAAATAAATGTTGTTTTCTCGTAACTTAAAAATGGAGGAGTAAAATTATTGGTTTATCGAAGCGTACGTCGTTTATTTATCACCGCGAGACGACGGAGTTTTGATAAAACATTAATTTTTCGGTAATCGCCGAGTATTAGGAGAGCGTAACGGTAGCTTAATTAGTAGAGCAACCGACTGAATTTTTCGCTGATGTTTTATCGCAATTAGACACTGGGTAGACTAACAAGATTCTACCGACGCTGTGACCCTGGTACGCTTCGGGAAACAGAACACTCGCGGGAAGTTAACGGTCGTCTTGGCGATTGTTTTCGAAAGGGTGCCACGTTTCAGATCTTAGGTTCATGAAAAAATGTAGATTCGTGCGTAGATAGATTATGGGTGAGGGAAATAAACCAAGAATCAAAGTGAAGAAGAGAAATGCTTTTCGCAGAAGTGCCCGAATAAATACATTGGAAGCAATTTTATTTCGCTGTAATTTCATTTAATCTTATTCACTACAGATAAAATCCTATTTACGAGTAAATACTGTTCCAGTTCACTAGTTTCATATTTATTAAATAATCAACTACTTTTCGCCCGATGAATCTCTCCCCCCATTGTCTCCACAGACGGTATGAATTCGTCGATGATTTACTCAGTAATTACTTCTCTAATTACGTGACTAATTAATATTATATAATTACAATAATCCTGGGAATAAGTACGAAAAAATTGTCCTTCCCAACCAATTACAAATATTCACACAAATTGTCTTAAACATTTTGACACGATCATCAAGATATGATGAGTGCCTACATGAAAATTCACCATCTCCTCGTGTCGTTACCACACTATTTTGAATTATTCATAGCGTTGCTTCCTTCTCTTGAACTCTTCACAAAGTAAATGTGCGTGATAAAAGATGAGTGAACTATGCCGTCGTGAGATCGTATCTATAATGTTTGCAGAAAACATCGTAATAAAAGAATGCGAAAGATAATATCGAGTGTGCCTCTAGTGATTATTGAGTCGGGGGAAAAAGTTTGGTAGAAGTTGACGAGAATTCGTTGGTCCAAGGGAGCAACCGGAATAGGTGTGGTGTGCGTAAAAGTTATGCCAGGATCCACCTGATCACCGGAGCAACATTTAAGTACACAATAATTTGAGTTGTGCCATAAAATTAACACGCGCACGGGGCTATTGTGGACACGGAGCACGTAATTTTATTGCAGCAATTAAGAACAGGTGTTAATTTAGTGAGACGTTTATGGGGTGTTCCGCGTCCCTCCGCGAGGGATAAATAAGAAAAGAGTCAAGCGAGGATACGCGGAGGGCAAGGACGAAGAGAGAAGCCTTAAGATAAATCGCGAGGATGAGATTATGTAGACGATGGGTAAAGGAGGACGGTCTCACAGAGAGCTCGGAGCTCGGTGTGCATATACGTCGAACAAAACGAGCCCGGCATCCCAATGAATCGACGAGGGAGCATCACATGGCGAAGTGGATTGCGGCAGCAGCGTTCACCGCAAACGAAAGTCCTCTTCCTTTCGAAGCAACTACGGTCGCTGTTTATTTTTATTTGTCTGTTTCCTTGTTTTTTTTTTCTCTCGCTCCTTTTTTTCGTTCTCTTTGAAACTCAGCGCTCCCCCGCCCATAGGAACGTGCAAAGATTGCTCTCCGTTCTCTCCATGGTGAGAGTATTTCGTCCTTTGCACCTCCTCGCTAAATCCGTCCTCTTTCATTAACCTTTTCCTTCCTCTCTCTCTCTCTCTCCCTCTCTCACGCACACTCTCGCCTATTATTTTTCTCCGTCAAGCGTCGAACGGGAGAGTCGTTTAATATAGTCCCAACTAGTCCCATACTGTGCTGCTGTTTGAGCGTGTACATAGTAGCATGAGAAGTGAAAACGTAACGAGGCGTGAAAATCGCTGGAGAACACTCGCGCTCTCGTACGGAGCACAGCTCTCGAGACGACGACGACTCCTCCTCGTCTGACTCAACTCCACTGTGTCTACTTCTCATTCAATTTTCTCGGCCGACGAGATATTAAACGAATTTTTTGTCGGGATTCGAGGTAACGGTACAACAGAAAAAAGTAATTTTATGATAGAGCTGCGCCATCGAATTATCTCACTTGCCAAAGAAAATGTTAGTTTCCCTAATTTATACTTGTCGTTATTTATTCAGATCTTTCTAGTAAAAAAATGTACACAATTTTTTTAATTTCGTGACACTTAATTGAATACAATGTAATCGTATAGAAGCTTCAAACGTTACGAGTGTTACGTTGAAAGACAAAAAATAATGGAGTAAGATATAATAACAGGCGGTACAATGTATAATCGTGGTAACTTGTATTTAGAATTGTAATTATTGCGTATGCAACATTTTTATCTACAGTGATGAAGGTTTTTAATGCAATTATGATCTATGAGCGACGGCTTCACACGTCAAAAATTAATTGCAGCACTCCGATATACTGAAGATACTTTTACCTCTTTGACACGTGTCATTTTTTCGTTGCTTTTCTATACTACTAAGGCAGTTCATGCACGAAACGATTTTCTTAAGAAAGTCTTGGAATTTACACGAAGTTTAAATGGGTGCTCGACTGACACATGTATCAAATTTTAAAGGGTTCGTCTTCTTGGTTATTGCGATAAACGTGCTTAAATGCGAAGACACAGGGGCACAGGGACCATGCGTAAAAAATCGTTTATCTTTCCATGTAACGAATGAACGCTTCTTACGAAATTTATGAAAAAAGTACACAATAAAAATGAAGTATGTAATGAAGGTTTGTAAAAAAATTCGAGACGATTGTCTTACGAGTAATGAAAATATATTACGTTAAAGATTGTACGAAATTGGTAATGAGCACTCGTATAATATCACATTTGCTTATTTCGGCATTTTGTTTCTTCTTGGCTTGGCCCATTCCTGTCACAGCCTTCCATCTTTTCATCAATACTTTTTTCTCGATACATTTCCCTTTGTGTTTAACCAGGGACGAATGAAATTTCGAGGTCAATCAGTGCGATGGATCCCCGATTAATTAATGGCTTGTAATTCCATTCACCAGAAAATAAGTTGAAAAAATGTATTTACAATTTCGAATAAATAACTCTGACATTAATTTAAATTTAATTGGGACGTAAAAATCGATTCAATTTAGAGACCTTTAAAATATGATCGTTCGGGCATGGTCTACCTTAATCGTCTGGACGATGGAATTCGATATCGTTGACAGAGGAATTCCCCTTGTCATGATCAGCCGTTATACACTTCATTTTAATTGTTCTTAGTTGTAATCGAACAAGTAATATTCAAACAGATTTAAAATGGGTCAAAGCGTACCTGAGCCAAGTTTTTTTCTTAATAATGAAAATTGAAACCACGCTAATAGCCGGTGCACTCTCCAACGTGTGCGGTTCTTCGTGTACGATAATACTAATCCCTACGGGGGGGCAGGCGAGTCTCTCGTCCGCGAAAGCGGTGTTTCGTTCGAGTCGCAAATACCCACAAATCGCACATAAAAAATATACACGCACACACACACGCACACACAAACACTCTCGTGGAGAAACGAAGGAGTAGAATGAATGCGACAAAGTGGTCGGAGCATGGAACCCACTATGTCAAAGACACAAAATACTCGACCCGATTTTGCCGGCCATTGCCGTATTGACTATGCAAAATCCTGGTCGAGAATCCGGCAAACTTAATGATCTTACCGGATGTATACTTTTCCTCGGGTATATGAACTTAAATGCATTGTTAACACGCACTTTTCCTCCCAATCCCCTCACCGACGACTCTCGTCTTGTGCCTACAATAAGAAAATTCTTTTATACAGAGACACTTGTACGTGGAGGATAAACTCTTGAGAATTCCTGTCGCGGGTCAAGTTCACGGATTCGAAGCGCTTCCTGCTTGCAACGAGCTACTCGTTCAATTGTGAAACTCGTTCTCCAACACGCGATAACTATGGAAATCGTTCACCTTTTCAATGACTAGCATGAAATCGTACGGGCGTCCTCAAACACGAGATCACTTATGACAAATCTGTAACGATCGTTGGAGTAGCATAATTAAAAGTCAGAAAAACAATGATTCAATATTGAATCATTTTAATACCGAAAACGTCAAAATAATTCAACTGAATGTCTTTACTTAGCTTTCCGAAGGGAACAGGTTGTTGATTTACGAAAAAAATATATAAACTTTCGCACATTTTGATGGAGTCTCCTGACCTTAAAATATATTTCCTTCCCGAAAAGGCTTCACAGGAAACCGCCAAAATATAATCTTCCGAAACCTAAGCGAAGGACTCAGTGGTATCCTGAATATCACCGAAATAAAAAACTAAAATCACTTCGTCTTTTATAGGATTTCGTGACCAGCACAAAAATATTTTTCTCCAGGGTCGTGAGATCGGGCCACGAGTTTCTTACGAGCCAAGTTAAAGGCGAAACTTTCTCGAAACTATATATCCCTTAAATTGTACTGGATTCGGGATTCCAATAGTCTTGAGAGTTTCCACATGTTCGAGAAAGAACGAGAGAGCAGTAACACATTGTGTATTTGAGGACGCGCTCGGTGTGCGACGCTTCGGACGCACGACGAGTCAAGTGAGTGATACATGGCGTTTTTTCTCGTTCTTTCCCTTCCTTTCTCGAGGTCTCTTTATGTTTCTCTACTATCAAGTGACCACACGCATCAAGTGGAATCAGGTTTAACGCTTGTAAAGATACACGTGCCACGCACATGCTGCATATATATTTATATATTTGCGGGACTAACGGTAACGGCTAATCGAAATTTCGCAGAACAAAAAGAGAATACGTAGGACGTGTCATCCTAAATACTATCGAGTCGCAAGTGCAATAAATGAGTCAACATATTTTAGTACTAAGAGTTTTATCTTCGTGCGGTATTATTCATACGACATTCCTCGCGAAGACGATCGGGTTAAGGAGTTCCCGGAATCGTGGAAAGTCTCCGTTCTTCAAACGCATGCGGGCACATATATTTTTCTGAATATTAATAAAATAATAACAAGAACCGCACGAGCGGCGTACAAAGCGAAACAGAAAATTGGAGTTTGCTCTTGTGTGTTAAAAGTGTAAAGATTTCGACGATTGTAAAAAGTATCGAAAAGGGAGGATCCTACGGGACAAAAAGTAGGTCATACCTCACGTTTTCACGGATGATCCCTCCCTGCCTCCTTCTTCTTCTTGTCTTTCACAAACGAGTTTCTCCTGGGTTCGTATATTCAACGAAAATTGGCCAAAGGAGGGCGCTTTCTGATGCCCCCTGTACGTGGCCCAAATTTGATGCTCATAAAGAAGCTAATTTTCTCGGTGCCACCATATTCGGGAGGTTGAGGAAAGAACAATGCTAATGAAAAGCAGATGATTCGTCGGATATTTTGTTGCTTTTTTGTCTCTTTAATATATGGAATTGTACATTTGGGTTTTCATTTCATTACTGCGACGAACGTTTTTTTTATAATTTCTCGTTACGATTGTGACGACCAGCCCAAAACAATGGCGACTGCGTCTCCCGTTGTGCTTCATCGACACGTGTATTATTTCGCTCTCTCTTTCCGTCACTCTCTCTCTCTCTCTCTCTCTCTCTCTATTCAGATTTTTTGCTTTACATGTCCAACTGGATTACGCGCATTCGTAATGTGGTGAAATGCAAAAGAAAATCTATGTAATGAAATGAAAGATAAAACATATTGTTGAACACACGGAGGTGGGATTGCAGGAAGGGAGAGTTAACGAGGTAACATCGTGCGTGTCTCGAGCTACACCCGAAGAGTCGTGAGCGCATCGCTGATTGTATTATACTACAATGGAGTCGTGGCAGGTTGGACCGAAAGATAGACAGGCAGAAGACAGAAAAGTATAAATATGTACATACACACATATATGAAAAAAATGTATGCATACATACGTACATGTGAATGATATATACATCGGTGACCTTGAATAAAACGTCGTTCGAGGTCAGCGTTATTTTATAAAGGGCAGAGGAGAGGGGGGGGGGAGGGCGATAAATTATTATAAAAATAAGAATAAATATTTACTCGAATGGCATGCTCGGACTTCCGGGGGATTTCGCAATTTCCTTTTGTTTTAACACGCGGTAATCATAAACCACGAAGATTGGTTCATACCGCTTTGAGTCCTGAGAAAGGACTCCAATGTGGCGACGAATTCTTTGATCCCCGAAAGACCGTGACCGAGAAAAGAGACGTCAACTTTTGTTCATTCAACCAAGAGATTTTTGATTCTTCTTCATGATCTACGTTTCTGTCTCGGATGAAATCTCGCTCTTTCTCCTTGTCTTATTCTCAATGATGATAACCGGAGAAAGCCTGACTGTGTGCACCGAACGAAGAGTGATCGTCCCAACCAGCGGAACCACCCGATGACCATCCACCGGTCGTCGGAGGAGGAGCCCAACCACCCGAACCACCCGATGACCAACCACCGGCGTTGTAACCCGTCACATCAAGTCCGTGACTCTTCTTTTCCCAGAGAGCCTTCAACCCGATGAATGCAGATATCGCGAGGGAGATCAGCGACGCGAATATCGCTTTTTTGGCTAACAGACCAATGACGAAGTATCCAATGGTCGAGAGGATACCGATCTTTACTTTGGCCAGAGCCAGCAGAGGCATGATGGCTTTCATCAATTTCTTCTTTCCACGGCCTGAAAATTTGACCGAACGAGACGAGTTAGATATATGAAAAAATGTTGTTTGAAATCTTCAGCGACGACAAGTTATTGTGAAGGGAAAATTGAATTGTCAGTAGATTGAATTGGAAGTATTGTCACTGTTCAAATGAGTAGAAACTTTTGATTTCTTCATTAATTCATGAATTTTCGTTATTTTTTACGATGGTATTGAAATTTATTATAAAAGTCAACGTTTTAGAATTTCAATGTAACGCCAATTATTCGAGTCGTTCGAATCGAAATGAGAGTTATTCCACGGATCGTTACCTTCGACAACCTCGTCAACTGCTTGTTTAACTTCTTCCGGAACGGAATCAACCATGGCACGTGCCGACTCACCGATCTTGGTGATTGCCGGTGCAAAGTTGATCTGAGAAAACAGTGAAATGAAACATGAGAAGCCTGCAACGAATCGTGTTTCGAGCATTGTTTTCCGGTCGCATGCTTTTTTGCATGTCTCGAAGGCTCCATTTTATGATTTCGTGTGAACTTACCCTTAAGCTGCGCCCGGTAAGGAAATTGCCAGCTTCGTCACCAATGAAGTTTTCCAAGACGTTTTGTCGCTCAGCGACATCAGAAGCGGCGGCGATTTCCTGGTCGTAGACGAGTTTTTTGGAAGTCCTCGCGGATCTTTCACCACCGTTGGCGGATTGAACGAGGCTAACACCGCTCACGAGTTCGAGGCTGTCTTTATCAAAAAATTCCTTGGCCTTGCGATAGAGGCTACGTTGAACGCAGGATATACTGTCTTGCTGAAGACAATCGTCGATGCTCTGGGCATTGACGAACACCAACGCAACTGTCAGAAACACGATCGATAGTTGAGGATTCATTCTGAAGCTTCTTCACTGTCCTTTTTTTATTGTCCGCGCTCGATTGAAACTATTATTATTATCGTTTATTTAAATATTAAAAACCAATATACGGAATCAAACGATTTTGAGGTGCTGCGTGACTCTCAAACCGCCTCGTAGGTAGTGAATTTTTCGTGTGGTCCATCCGACAGGCTCTTTAGCTTATATTTGGCGGGTCCCCCTCCCGTTTTTGTGCCGCCCGGTGTCTCCCACCCAACGGACACTCGACTCCACCACGATTCTTCGTTGTCGTTGTCGTCGTCATTCTCGTCATCGTCCTCGTCGATGACGCCTCTTCTCTATCTTTCTCTTGCTCCCTCTTACACCTCCATTTTTCTTTTTCCTTCCCAACACGATTTTATTTTTTCTCTTTTCTTTTTTTCGTGTATGCGTATAGGACATTGTACGGTTTTTTCATCATAGTTCGCGTCGTTTCGTCGCACATACGAGCGCACGAGGCGCTTAAAACCACGTCCGAAAGTTATGTTCACCCAATGGGCGAGAGACCGAACGTTTCAAACGGGGGACACCGCCTATCGCAATCGGTTCCACGGCGACCCCGCGACTCATCGACCCAGTGCTCACGTCCACGCACACGCACGCATATTGCCTCGCACGTAAAAAGAATGTGCGTTCTAACACTCGTGAGCAGAGGCGCACCTTCTTCTTCTATTTCTAGTCAGGTCTCCTTTTTCCCCCTTAATGTCTCTTTATCCTTGTCTACTTAAATATTTATTATCGTTATTTTTCTCCGCGGTACACGTGACACGACAAAACCCCTTGTTAAACCTCACTCGTATCTTCCATCTTGCTCTTCTCTGCTGTGGTCAGACTTTGTTCGAGACTCGTTCAATTTCAGTGTCAAAGCCTCTCGAGCTCAGCGCATCCTTCCTCAAGTATTTCTCATGCCGAGTCCCCACGACCACGTGTATACGTGTGTATGTACCCCTTGCAACGGATTGTCATACTTTGGAATGGAATTTCGAATTGAAATCGACGTGAAACCTTATTACATGCTCCTCCAAATTCTTTAACATTGAAATTTCATATTGGAAAATATATTTATGAGACATTCTATTGTCGGACGACCTACATTCGGATCTCAAGATTTTAGATTTCGTTCATCATCTTTTTACCTGCGCCTCATTTCCATTTACCTTAGCTACCTTTCCTTTTTTGGGGAAATTTTTTCTGAGAAAAAACGTAACGAACAAACGTGCTATTTTACAAATAAACCACCGCACGATAATCGTATAAATTTCTACTCATTATTCGAGTTTTCATTTTGATTTTTATAAAGGTATTTTATACAAAATCCTAAGTATGGTGATATTATGAGTGTTTGGTCAATTAATTTGTTACCCAAAATCCCAATTCTTCAATCATTGGGTTACTTGCCCAATAGGAAGGAAAAAATTATTTCAACCACCATTGAAAGTGTGTTAATTAATCGCTTCTCTGAAAATCATCAGCACTAACGTGCTTACTGAAATGTTCTATTGCACATTTCGAGCAATTTTTTCGAGGAATGAGAAAATTCATTCTGGTCATTTGATAATTTTTTTAAAAATGCTCAACAGTTATGACCCCATTAATTTTTTATTTCAATTGCATTCCCTTTTTTTCATTTTTCAACGGTTATTTTATTTTGAAAGAGAGTTTTTATGGCCTGGATGAGTCCATTATTTATTGGACACTTGTCTTTCTATTTTCCTAGGAAACTTATGAATATCGGTCGATAAGCTACTTTGACAATATTCCTGTATGCCCTGAGATGGAATGTAAGGTATAAGTACAGTTATCAGAATTGGTGAGTGTGACTGCTGGACTGAGAATTGAGTAAGGCAGATTCGCTGACTAAGATTACGCGATGATATTTTTTGCAGACAAAAATGAATACGTACTGGATAGATTTGCAAAATTTGAACGCTGGTTACCATTTAGTTTAGCAGCAAATTGATTCTTGAATGTCGACTTTTCTCTGACACTTGTCACTCCAGCACACGATGAAATTTTATTGAATTTTTTCATTAGTTATATCCAAGCTTTCGCAAAAAAAAAACGATCGATGTACTTCGTGGATATTCAAGAATACATACATATTTTAGTTTTTGAACCTTACCGTTGAAAATTGGCTGAAATATTAGAAAATATCTGATGAGAAATCATTCAGATTACACGACAAATGGATTGGTAACGTTTGCCAACGCTGCATTCACATGTGACGTCAGTTCGTCATTTTGGTCGTATTTTGTCGTTCGTTTGCTTCGCCACGTTGTTTTTTTGTCAGTTTTTATAAAACGCTCATTTTTATCACGGTAAACTTTTTTATCGTTTACTTTTTCATTTTCTTCCACTACAATACTACTTTGGACAGTAAACTCACTTCGTAACCTATAAAATTTGTAAACAAAACTGACAGCGGGACATCAACGGCAACGGCAGCTGTTGCACCACGCTAGTCAAAACGAACTCTTCGAAAGTTTTTTTTAAATAAAAAATTGTATAAAAATGTTGGTTTTCTACCGACTATATTTCTAAAGTAATAAAATAATTATTTTAAAGTAAGTTTCGTCTTTTGAAATTTTCGAAAAATACATTCGGTGCAAAGATCTCGTCGTAGTCACCCATCTACCTTGATACGAGAGGGAGCGATGGAAAAAGAGAGGACGCGTGGAAGATAAATTTCGTATCGATGCTCGGGAGGCCGATGAATTTTAATAAATTCGAACGAGAAAATTGAGCGAGTCCCTTTCCCCTCGGATCACGTTGCGGGCTGTAGTATATGAATGGACTTGAGCCAATTTCTTTAGATTCCCGGAACGAGTGTTAATGTATCCGTGTTCTTGCTATAAATAAAAGAAAATAAGATGATTCTTCTCTCTTTCTTCCGCTCTCTTATTCGATCGCAAAGCATCGCGGAACGTATGACTCTCTCATGTCGCTCTCGGTCACGTCGCGAGAAAACGCGCGTCATAAAAAGTGAAAGTTACTAATGGGATAAGTATTCGTGGCACGAGGAGACCAGTTGACCGAAACCTTCCCTCGTGTGAGTTCTCACTGTTTGACCCATCGATTGTTTCCTGCTTTTGCATTCGGACCGCTGCCCATCCCGATCGACGGTTCATTGAAAAACTATAATTGATCGTCTGAGAGAGAAGGATTCAGGCATTGAAAAGCAGATGGAAATCAAAATTATAATCACTTCCTCACACATGAACGAGACGTTTCATTTTTTAAATTCTTTCATTGAAATTTCATTTCTGTCGCTTTTTACCAAATTTTACGTTCATGCCCGCCTGAAAAGTTCTCGATTATTTCTTGCATAAACAAATTCATCGTTGCACGTGATCGAGACACTAGCTGAGGTTTTTTCCTATGAAATAACAATTATTTTGTTCGTGATATTAAATACAAATTTTACTAACACTATCTCCATGTCTTTACTGATATTTTCCTGTAAACTAACCACTAAGTTTGAAATGAAAAGAAAATTCCATTCCATTGATCCGGACACAAGATGTTCTAACCTCGTTCCAAATATCTTAAGGATGTTAAAAAGGGGGTTAAGCGACTCGATGAGCAGAGTGCTTACCCCCCTTTTGTTACAAAACTCTTCAGATGGACGAAAAGCATCATAAAAGGCAATCGTGTGTGGATAACGTCATTTTATTATTCGATAAACAGTCGCACATTCGTTCCGTTCCAAATTGAGCTGTGCCACGTAAACCGGAAATAACAATTTCTTTGTTATCAAGAGGTGTGTGCGTTCATCGTTGAGTTTTCACTCGTGGGATGCAGATTGAAAGCATTGGACGACTCGAAGTCTCTCGATACTCGTATCCCGTAATACCATGAAGAGTGCCATGCTCGGAAACTTGACGAAGTGGAATCTGTGCTAAGTACTCATATGGACAAGGATTCCCTGGGAATCCTTCATACTTCGAAGCTTGTCTGCGTTTGAAAATTATTGTACTGGAATAATTCTATAATTACATACTTTTTTGTGTCAAAAAATTTACGTATTTAGAAATTTTAACATCACACACAAAGTGTCCTACACGACATGACACCATAGAATGGAAAAATTTGTCGCGAACTCTCTCATCGAGTGTAAGAAAATTGCTTTGTTACTTCGAATTCCGTTTAATTAATTATTTCAGTCAATGTCAATTAGTTCACAATTCCTAAGCGAATGGAAGCACAAAAAGTCTCGAAATTCTACCACCCAAAAATTCCGTTTGGGCGTGAAGATTGACCATGTTTGATATAACATGGGTGACCTGGAACAATGGAGAGTAGTATCCCGAGCTTAAGCACATTCCATCCTCATTCGCTCGCCCAGGAAGAACACAAATGCACTTTCTCTGTTCCGAGAGAGACCCGAGACATCCGTCATCATTTTAAAATCCTTAGCGCTCTTTCACTCTTAAGCATTATCGTCGTTGTGATTTGGTCCTTGCTTCCGCGTATCCAGTTGTACCTCCGTATAGTATTAATGAAAGAAAAAGAGAAAAATAAAAGGGGCATATACTGTAGAATGTACTCGCGGGTGGCGCATGAATGAAATAAACTGCTATAGTATAACATAAGATTTGAACATCCCGGATCCGACCTTCGCCGTCGCGCCACTTGCACGCGGACACACCACTTTCTACTCTGACCCTGCGAGAAAAAATTAATCGTGTGTGCTTTTATCCCATGGGCTGCTACTCTCTCTCTCTCTTTCTCTTTTCCTCATTCTCTGGCTCTCTTTCTCTCTTACTCTGACCACATTCTTTCTCTCTACTGATGATGGGTTACCTTCGTGAATCCTGCTGGTGCAGAAGCGAGCATATTGTCGTTTTCGTTTCGTATTCTCTTCCTTGAAGCAAGCTTTTCGAAAAATTTTATTTCTAAAAAATTTTTTCATCAAAATTTTATCAATTGACTAATAAGAAGCTTAATAAAATGAGTAGCAATATTACAGGACATAAAAGCTTTTTGGATTTATTTCTGTTTGGATTTCTTTTCTTTTTGGATTTTTTTAAATAATATTTTTTCTTAACCCGGTGAACTTTATTGAACCTTGACGAGATTTTGATTCAACTTTCTACGTATTTTCGATTGAAAGTGATAGAATTACGCCCGAGAATTCGCCATGATGTTTCTAATAATCGATGATCCATACGGATCCTCTCGCGTACAGCTTTTGAAAATGAGGCTCGATCCTTTCTCTTCTGAGCCTACTCAGACAACGGGAACGAAATACGAAGAAACGAAGCGAGAGAGAGAGGCGGAGAAGGAAGGAAAATTCTGGAACGTGATGAGCAAAAAGTGAAACTACTATCAACTCACTGTTTCGAGGCATCATGACGATAAAAATTGCCTCAAGGCGATTCAGGATCAACCCGTAATTCAGATATCAATGATATAAATCTGCCGGTTGCTCTTTTTTTTTTAAAATCATTCGTAAATAAATTCATATTTTCTTAAATTCTCGCCAAATCTCGACACAACATCACACGAATTCCTAATCCCGAAAAATTAGTAATTCCCCTCACGTGCACTCAAAGTTTCTAGCATGCGATCGATGTTCCTTAGTCGTTGGCCTATTGTCGCCGCAAACAGATGCTTTCACCGCACCGACTACCTTTTTCCGGAAACTTCACGAAAAACTTTGAAAAATACGTGGGTGACGATGACACCTGGCCTCGTTCTGGTCGTCTATGGGATACTTAACTAATGTATTCCGGTATATACAAAAACAGTATGTCTACACGAATACCGTTTTTCCCGTTGCCTCAACGCATCCCAATCTATTAGGGAAATCGTTAATTGCCGTATACGATTTCAGAATGCAACGGATTTTTATTCATCTACTTTTTGAAATACACGTCGTTTCAACATTTTTCGGAATAATTTGATCCTCGTCTCGACTCTAGCCAGAGAACGTAAAGGGCTTTGCTCATTTTCTTTTTATTATGAACGCTAAAGGGATCATCAACTTTTTCAATAAAAAAAAAATTTTACGACTGTGGAATTAATTTGAGAAAAAAGACCAAAAAATAAAAAAAAGACCATTTTCAACCTCTTGGTTCCGGAGATGTTAATTCCTGGAAGCATTAATTTTATTTGTCAGGAAAAAGAGACACAGACACGAAAAATTGGCCGGAGTTTTCAGCCCTGGAGCCTGGGGACTTTCGTACGAATTTATCTGCACAAAAATAAAATCGATTTCATCGATTCGCTCTTTGCATCAGGGGCATTGTCAATAATGAATTCTCTGATGTAGTTGTGCATGTCAAAAACTAACGTACATTCGAACAATCGATTCTTAGAATTGACCGATAAATCACTGACGAAAAGAAAAATGGAATTTAGAATATTTCTAAAAAAACGTTAATTTGTCCTGCATTTTTTTCGTGTGATGAAAATATTGAGCCAGAGAGCAAGAATCTTTTCAAACGGTGTGAATATCTATAAATGTGGATTTGCTGCTCACACGGTCGAAACCTAAAACGGATAATTCTAATTTGAAATTCAAATTATTTGATCCATCCATGAAAGTTTGTAACGAGTGTCAAAGGTAACGGGACTCGGATCGTTCTCTCCTGAAGTCACTGGATCTATGATACTTATAATCCCCCTAGTACTTAAGGATGGACCGTTTGAATGAAGATATTACGTGGCGTTCGGTGGTTTTCGAGGTCTCATACATTCTCTATCCCATTTATAAATTCGAATGTATGAAAAGAAGTATGCGAAAACGATTTTAGTGTCAATAAAATCAAATAACTGCCGGATGATATCGAGTTCAGGCAGCACTAAAGATCCTGATGAATTTTTCATTAATCTTTCAATCCCGTTACGTCCTTGGACTCATTATGAGATTATTTAATAAGAGGCATCTGAAATAGCCAAAAAGACACGTTTCATAGGATCAAATTGCAATTTCGATGAAAAAAAATCAAATTAATATCCAAAATACTAATTGTTATTCATTCTCGTATATTAACTGCTGATTAATTGTGATTATTTTTCAAGTGTCTTTTGAAAGATATTGAAAAGAAGAACGACTCGATTCCTAAAGTTGTCAGATTATTTGTGAATTTCTAATATTTTCGTGTGAATTAAATCGGTACTTTTCTTTCATTAAAAACAATATTTATTGCAGAAAATAAATGCACTCGTATGTATTTTCTTTCGTTCGTAATATTAATCACGATATATGTGATTGGAACTTGTGGAGAGCAGTCGGTTCGAGCTTGTGAAATTTCGTGGAGAGTGCCGAGGCGACTTATCCGGCTGCGTGGAAGCTCCATTCTCGTCTGCAGCTTCTGGACTCGGACCCTCCTCGTTTTATGATATTCGAAACGTAAAAAAGGAAACGACCGGAATGTGTGTCAGTGGGTCTCGGTCCCTGTCGGAGAATCCCCTGCGGCTGTACGCGCTCTTTTCTCTTCAGCATCAATCCGGGTGGGGGGGGGTACAAGTTAAAGCGAGAAAGAGCGAGTGTCGATGAAGGATGAAAGGAGCGGAGAAAGATCGGGCGTTCTTCGTGTGTCGAGAGGTAGGGAACATGATAAATGCAGGCTCAAGAGAGACAAATTGGCTAAGAATACTTACGATTCGAGTGAGAAACGAAATCCGGGACTCGCAAATTTGCGAGCATAACCGCGAAACAGCGTTCGATGCTACGTCGATATTGAGACCAAAGAAAATGTACTTCCGGCTCGAAATGGTGAAATTTCATCTCGCATTTCGAGCCTCCATTCAAAAGGGCTTCCCAAACTTTTTCTTTCTCCATAAAAATGAATAACCGACTCGTCAAAAATTAGCATTCCCACTATTCCAAAACTCCATTTTTTAAAAAAATATTTCACCTGGATAACTCAATAAAAGCTGCAACAGAAATCACACTTCTTTTCTTCGCATCACTGCCTTGTATTTGCAGATCAGAATGACTCGAGGCAAACACAATCATAGCTATTTATACAGTCCAGTGTCATGGCCAATAGAGCGGCGAACCCTCGAAATCTACAGACAGGTGGGTACGCCTCGAGGCTCATTCTTGCACATCCACGTTTTACTACACGCGAATTAAACGTATATAAGACGGTAGCGTAGCTGCGCGAGCGCAACAGGTCGGTGGCACACTTTCGTCATTGACCGATACGCCTTCTATCTCACTCGAGATCCCGTCTTATACACATCGAAGAGAAAGACGCTGGTGTGTGATCGGAATCTGTTGCTCCGGGTGAAAATTTATACGCGAAAAAATATTATTTTAATGCTGCAAAAATATACGAGTCTTTCTATATCAAGCGAACGGTTTTATGGTTTCCACATTTTTTGTTTAATTTATTACGTTAATAACGAGGCATTTTCATTTACACAATCATTCCCATGAGCGTTTGTCATGTTTTTACTTGATTTCCGGCTACCTCGAGACCATAAAGAATTCATAGAATTTTCTTCTCGTGAAAAATCTCTAGCAATTCTCTATGGTTTTTTTTCCGGAGATACAACGATTGTCGTGAATCACAGGGACGTGGAAGCTGTCGAAAGGTCATTTTCATGGTGCAATCGAATGTGTAACAAAGAATAATTTATTTGCTTTTTCACGACGGATTATAATGGGTAACAATGGATAGGATAAATAAATAATGCAATAAATAATTTAGAGAAGATTTACAATCGTAGGAAAGGAATATGAGATGACAGAGAAATGGAAAGAAATAGAGAGAGAGAGAAAGAGAGTGGAAAAATGAGAATGAATGATTAGTTGATCCGTGTGCTGGAAGTCGTCGAAATCAAAACTCCTTTCTCCCCACATGTCTCGTTATTGTAACCATTAGTATAAGGAACCGTGTTTCTGTCTGTACGTCGTCGTGTGTCCATCGCGTCAGTCTTCGTTGCAAAGTGTCTCGCATCACCTGCGCGTAATATCAAAGCTCCAGTAAATTGTCAAGTCGAGTCGTTTAAACAGCGTCTCGTTTTAGTCCAAAATTCCGAAAACTTCCAGCCATTGATCAAACGATGAAAGACTCACGAGAATCTTGAGATTCCATAAAGACTGGCATAACCACTGTACGGCGAAAATTCAGGATCGTCGAAATCGACACTTCGCTTGCTATGATGGTGACCAGATTCCTGAGCATAGACCACGTGATGACCGCCACCGGAATCTTGACTGCTGGCGAATTTCTTAGCTGCTACTATGAGGGACAACATGAGAGCCAAAGACGAAACCATGAGAGCTTTCATCGCTAACATTCCCAAACTCCCGAAACCAATGGCCGCCATCATTTTTCCTGCGATTTTATTAATCAGAGATGTTACGAGCATGATCGAGAGTTCGTGGATATTTTTTCTGTATTATTTATTCACCCATCATGACAGCCATTATGAGAAGACCGTTATCTCCTTTCTTCCCACCACCGAATCCTCCGCCTCCACTTCCGCGTCCTGAAATATATTTTAAGGTTTGTCAATTCTATTTCAGACCTTTTTTCATTTGAATTCACCATTCAGCTGACAAACGGCCGGACTTCAATCTTTATTGCCTTTCGTTGTTAAATGTTGTTAAATGAAGTTTTCGGCAGTATTTTGTGACTGGAGTTCTGTTACGGTGAACTGAGGATAGAAAATCTGTGAATAGAAAACCGACCTGTTGGTAAACTATCCTTGATCGCTGACTCCAGATTCGCTGGCATCAGACTGGGCAGCTTGACTCTGAGTTCCTTCCCTTCGAGGAGTCCCAAGATCGGTCCCATTTTTCCAAATCCTTTGAGATTCCTCGCCCTCCGGACAGCAGCTCCGCCATCTTCACTGTTAACGAGGCTCACTCCGCTAGTAATTTCCACATTGGTCGTTGCACTGTCCAACAATTGTTGAATAACACGTTTGACGATTCTCATGCCGTGGCACGAGATCGAAGTGTTCTTTGGATCGTCGCCGTTACAGGTCATCGACAATCCACGCCAAGGATCTTTCGGATCCTGTCGAAGATTTCCACAAACACCAAAATTGCTTCTGAGCAAAAAAATCACGATTGCCGCAGGCCAAAAGCTCCCAAATCCCGACATTTTTCGTTCGATTCAATCAGATTTTCACGAATTCTCACTTCTCAACGACCGAGTGATTCCAATTCTTCCCCAAATTTTCGTGCACTCAAGCTCCCAGATAAGCGAGGAAAATCTGAGACCGACCACGGGTTCAACTTAAGGCAGATTTCCGAATGACTGCTCGAACCGTGAACGAGAGCAGTTTATATATAGATTCAAGTGTTGGCGAATGGCGATTGTATTAGCTCGTAGGTTCATTTCAAACAAAAAACCGTGTCTTTTTCTTTTCTTCTTAACGCTTCAGCAAAGAGCCAACGGAATATTTTTATGGGCTAAAACAGCAGCATCATGAAGCAGGTGAGCTGTACACTTTTTTTCATTGTGATAAAAGATCATCCAAGTTTCGATTGCTCGCTTTGTTCAGCTCGAACGATGCAGACCAAACTCTTTGAGAATCCTGTGGCGTTTTAGAGCGTTACGGAAGCGTTAAAACTACTCTCGGCAATGGACCCGAATGATGGAAAACCAAACTGTTGCTTTTCCTACTGAGCTGCTTGTGGAGAGCTATACATCGCTGGCAAGGATAACATCGTCGTAAACAAATTTCTCGTCCTATATTACCGGTCGGATATTGTCGACTTTTTTAAATGCGACTTTTTTATGGGTAAATTATGGGTGGTTCCCGGAAAAAGTCGAGTGCCCTGGAGCAAAAATAACTCGTGTTTATCCACAGTCCATCACTGGACAAGAATTTACTCGGGCCGAGGAAAAGGCGCGTGTCATCTAATACCTTCATCTGATATTCAAACATCTCTCCGCAGACTTTCTCTGCAAATTCAACCAGAACACGTGATTCTGTTTACTAAACCAACAAAAATAGGATTTCTATACTTTTACAGGGTACATAAATCCTAATTCGAGTACAAATCCGTTCGTTTTACAATAAGTTTCGATGCGACAAAAGTTCATGAAGAACGAATTAACGGTACAAGACCCAAGTTGCTAATAAGCTACTAAAACTAATCAGTGTGAATGATCCCATTCAATGGCCTAATTTCCAAAGCTACCGGAATTAACTGCACTCCTTCAATCAGTATCAAGAACTGCGATAGTGTCTCAATGCCAAGTATTGAAAAAAGCCAGCCGCATTCTTGTACGCACACAAATATGACGGGTTTCAATTATGACAAGATTAACCCGTAGAGACCACACTCCCTATGAGGTCACACACTCATCACACTGGTGCAAATTTGCACTTCGACTTTTCAAAACTTTTTATTTCATCCCTAAATGTATGGAATGAATCTTACAATGAGATTTTTCAGGGGTAACAATTCCTTAGTAATCGATTGCGATCATTGAAAAAATTGAAAAATCAAGTTTTATTATAGAGAAATGGCCAAATTGAAGAAAGGAATTTTGAAGTTCTAGAGACTTGAAATTTTCGTGGGTGCAAATTTGCACCAGTGTGCGGTGTCAAGGGATTAATTCTCTCCACGAAAATCTAATCAGTCTTCTGTAAGCTGGTTGAGTCGATGGAATTATTCGTAGTGGGAAACTTCCACACGAGGAATTCAAGCCACAGGAATAATCTGAAATTCCTTGGAAGATAAGGCAGAAAATAAAAATAATTTACTGTGTTTTCAGCTGCAGCAAATGAGTACGCAATCATTATCAAGACACCATTATTCGTTGCTATTATTTATCAGCATAAGTAATGCCTCGATTCAATAAGGCCACACGTGCAAGTAACAGAATGTATAGAGCACGAAATCGCGGAATGCGTTAAACATCTACGACTGAAGGCATCGTCGAAAAAAAAATCTGGCAAAACAATTATTGAATTATCACAGAATCTGATGAAATATTAGAGCGCACAGGTCCATAGCTGAGAGTATCGCGTTTACGAGCAAAAACCATTTCGATTAAAAAGTGAGCGAGCTTCTAAGCAATCGAGTAGCGCATGTGTAACAGGCGCGCACGCAAGGGAGAGAGATTAATAGGAGAGTTGGAATGGAGGGAGTGCGATAAACACGCGCGTTGTATCGCGAGGTGCAGAGGCGGGGAGAGCTGAAAAACAGAAAAGTATGTAAAAAAGAGAAAGAGAGGAGAAGATGAGAGACACACATCGAATCTAGTTCATCTCCGCATAAGCCTTTCTCTTCTGTTCTACTTCTTTCTCCGAGTGTGCACACGCCCTGTTCCAGTGCCCGTATCCCTGTCTCTTTCCCTCTGTTTTTCATGCAAGCTCCTACGTACGCATTACGATCGAGAGATCGGCGCGGGTATAACTAGAGCCGGTTCGATCCACTCGCAGCTCGTTCTCTTCGACGTATCGATCCGCCGAAGTCGATGAGAGAACAATCGATGCGCAGAGACACGTTGCACCGAACTCTTGTCACTTTGCTGGTCGACTGTTTCTACAGAATAACTCAATGAAGCTTTTGACTCTCATCATATGTGCATTTAATTGTAATCTTAATCACGTTTAACTGCTGCCGCTTGCTCGCTCAAAGAAGCATCGGCTTGCCAGAATTTTGTTGAAATTAGTCTGTGCATTTTTGACTTGCATTCGATACTCGATCGCTCAATTACAGTGAACGAAAGGGAGAATTTATCTGCAAAGTATATGTAACGACTGAGGAAAATTTTTTAATTAACCCTAGAACGCATGACTGGGGTGTGAGCACACCCCACGCGAACTTCAAACTACGCTCCCGTCCTAACAAGCGACATTATCGACTGATTATCGACGGATTTTTTTATATATAAATTCAATTGAAATTAGTTTTATCGAACATCATTCTTTTCGTTATAAAAAAACGAAGAAAATGGTGTAGGATAAAGTCAGTTTAGCATCGTAGGACCGGATTTATAAGCAGAAAAAGATTGGGGTGCATTCAAACCCCGGTCATGAGGTTGAGGGTATGAAAAAAGGCACATGAGGTGTAGGGTTTATTTTAATGATTCTTGTATTTTAATGATTCGTGTAGGGTTTATTTTAATGATTCTTGAAATTTCCATATTCCCGAATGTTTCGTTCTCTCATTCAATAATTTATTAAACCATCGATGCCTGTCCTCAAGATCGCATTATAATTAAATGTTGTCTTAAATTTACGAAAAATTTAAAAAATGTGGAAGCCCACGAAAATGGCGACGATCTATGATCAGCACACTTGATCCGGCTGTGGAGAACAGTCGAAACCGGTAAACGCCTATAGTCGCTCTACTTTTGACTCGATTGTCCCATTTATGGATCTCATTCATCCGGAAACGAAAATATGACGATTTTTTTCTCGAACCGAAGCAACAGTGCGTCGAGAAAACGTTGTAAAAATAAAGTTGATACTGAGGAGGAAAAAATTGATTGATCGAATGAGATCAAGGGAAACTGAAAGTCCGGGACAGGATAATTCTTGTGTCAAGAAGTTTTAGCTCGTTTTTATTGTTTGGTGCACACAGCGAGTGTACGTATATAAGTATAGTGGGCTGGAGCTCTGGACGATCGGCTCGATCGCACGCAAGTGGAGAAAGCTGACCAGTCCTGGAAACGAGGACGAGACTCACTCGTATATAAAGGTTTTAAAATGGCCGTCTCCTTATTTTCTCCACTGCGACGAGGAGCGATTCCGAGCATTTTTTCCTCCGATCCGAGGTCATATGTGCATCCTCGTATGGCGATTGGAGATCTCAATTCGACCGGGGATCCGTAGGTCGATCGGCTTTGGATTTTGGCCAGGTTAAAACTTATAACGGTATTTTGCACGGTACGATTCACGCGCGACGTGATGAATGAACGTGAGAAAGCACCGATCGATCGCAGGGTGCTGATAATCGATCGTTACCATCGATTCGATACTGCTTCGATTTCAGATACGAATTAATCGAGTAATGTTTGAAATAAACTCGTTAAAAGGCATGTGCAAGCATGCGAGAATTTTCATGGCTTTACGCATAAGAGATAATGGGTGTTGGGTGAAAAATTAAACTTTATAATTGAACGGTCTAACAATATTGCTCGGTAATAAGCATTTGAATTCTTAATTAAGCTGATCGCTGTGTTTGATAGTTCACATTAACTTGTGCTACATTATTGTCTTATTAAGTTTTCAAACGCTCTAGAAATCAGGGCTTCCAAGAGGGTACATATCTTTCAACGCATTCGTATATAATACTCGTTCACAAACAGACGATTAAATGAAACAATGTAATAAATATGAATGGGATGTTTAAAAAACAACAATAAATACGTTTATTTTAACGATAAACAGTAACAATCGTATCATACAATCGCCAGGCTATATGTCAACATGATGAAATAAGTTAATACAATTACGAATGTCATAGCATGTTATGATAATAATGATAATAAGGTACCATTTTTGTGTAATGAGAAAAATATGATCGGTAATGAGGCGCTTTTCGACGCGAGCGTGCACGCTTTAATAATCTAGAATTGTCCCTGGATCTCGATTGAATCGTGTATAAATTGTTCTGACGTATCATGAATATTGTTATTACAGTCACGCGATACCGTCCTGTCGTCATGGCTCGCTGATATTAGCAGCTGAAAATAACGTCCGTCATTATATGCGGCAAAAGTTTAGTCGCTAAACGTCTGTCAGTCACAATAGGTCGTTTCGTGTCGCTTCGTTTATCCGCAAGAACAAACGTTTGTTTGTTAGACCGGCGGGAAAATATTTTTTCTCCCAATTTATTGATAATTTAATTTGCTTGTTTATCGAGTTCTCTGTGACCGTTTGTTCACTCGTGCAAATCAGACGAAATCTTAAAAATTCATTGTACATGCTCGGGCGAAACTAAAGTCACTAGTTTCGTTAGTCGCGGAATTGGAAAGTAGGCGAGGCCTGGAATTGAGGCGCGTAAACGGATCTCGTATACGAGATTAGGCACACGCACCTTGATATCCAACTCGCCGTAAGAATCCGTAATATCACATCGTCCGTGTTATCATATCAGTCAGGTAAAAGTAGGCGTGGATTTCTATGTTAAATCCGAGAATTCGCGTCCGTGTAAAAGCGTACCAGTATAGTCCATTGTCTAGGATCGTCAATGGGTCAGATTCGTCGAGTGGCAGGTCAGTAACTATTGTCCCGGTATTGGTTTTATGAAAATGCTGATTGCGTCCGCCTGTGAAGTTGCTGCTCAAAAATGTTATCGGTCCATTTGAACTTGGTTCATAATTAGATACGACATTCTGCTCGGTTCTAAGGCTTGGTAGGTAACAACGAGAAGAGACGAGAACGAGTTGAATAAAAGTGAGAGAAACGTGACGATTGGTTCAGGGACTGATGTGATTGCTTCGATCGACCGGGGGATTGAGACTTTTTTCAGGGGTTCGAGGTTGGTGAGCGTTAGACCCTGGTGAATGTGAACTATTTGTCGAGCTTATGAAATTCGGTTTAGTAGGATCGATGAAAATAACCCGATTGACGAAAGCGTGAGACGAGTTTTGAGATTTTCCCACTTTTTAAAAATCCAAGGAAAAGCATTTTTTTCTTTTTTCCCTCCTTCCTTCGAATGCGGTTACATTCACTTTCTCTTGCATTTGCTTTCTCTCGTCTCGCTCGTCTTTCGTCTTGATCCCGGCGGAGACCGCATGGCCTACCACTATCAATGCAATTCTTCATGCTCGCCTTAATTGTCCTTCTTTATGTGAGCGGAATACGCCATTTCCTGTGGACTTCGTGAGCCAGCGAGTGGGGCTACCTGACCGTGAAAACTTCTCGCCCATCCGCTGGAATAGCTATCACCGTGACCGTGTCCTTCGCTAAACGAGTGACTCGAGCTGTGATGAGGATGAGCGACGACCTCATACGTAACGTGCTTCTCGTGTGAGAAGAGCTTCTTCAAGCCAATTATACTTGCGAGGAGAAGCGCTATCTTCGAAAGTAGCAAAGCTTTACCGACGAGAAGAGCAAGCCCCTTGAAAGCTAAACCACCAATAAGACCAATTTTCAGGACAGCTGCAGCCAAAAGGGGTCCCATGTTGTTGTTCTTCTTGCCACGGCCTTGAAAAATTAAAGTGTAATTTTAAGGGCTTTATTATACATTGGAGCTTTCAATAAAAAATATATCAGCTATAAAATTTACCATCTTGGACTGCATTATCGGCTCGTTCGATAGAGAGACCAAGGTTTAAAGAACCACTGTCATCTTCCGAAGCTGAGACAACAACGTCGTCTTCGGGAAGTACTCGCCACTTTATGCTTCGCGATTTAACGAAGGAGTATGCCTTGCTCGTGATAAGGTCAAGCACCTCAGACTCATCATCCTGGCTTCGACCAGCTTCAAACGTCACAACCTCCTCCGTGGCCTGACTCGTTTTTCTTATCTCAATGTCATCTGTCAACTCGATCGATGCCTTTTTCAACAGCTTGTTCATGTATGTCACCAGTTTGAGCATAACACAACTGCTTATGTCATTCTGCGTACACTTCGAATTGAGTTTACGCATCAATTCCTCTTCGTATTTTGCACGATCGGACAGCGTGACAGTCTGTTGCTCGAGCACACTGATTTTATCCACCTTCTCAAGAGGGCTTGCTAGACTGACACTTATGGTGCAAAGCACGAGTAATCCGATGATAGTATTCATCTTTGTGATCTGTAAATCGATTCATAAAATCAATTAGTTTTCATTGGATACTTGAAGACAGCAAGGTTCAGGGATGATCATTCAGACAGGAATTCATGACATGACCCCAGACCTCAATATACATTTCTGTACGATTGATTGGTAGAAATGTTTGAAAATTTTTGGATTTTGGAATTTCAATTCTCGTCGCAATTCCTCGACTCTTCTGGTTAGCTCTGTGTTACGATTAGTCTTGCTATGGATCGAACTCTTGCGAAGACAGCAGGATAAATTGAAGAAGGGAATCGCTCATCAAAAATGAAAATGAATTGGAATGGATATGTCAGTTGAACTGCGGAATTAAACTTCTCATGAACGTATATCGACCCCTATCCAGCGCCATAAGTTGATATTGCTCTTTGCTGACAATCTCAATTTAACCCACATCGAAACCCGTTCATTAATTTATCACCTCAGGTGATGATCAGAATATTTTTAAAATATCGTTTTGCAGAATGAAACGTTCACCACTCGTGAATCCTACAGTTGAATAAGAATGGTGGACGTGCGATCTCTAGTGACAGAATACCCAGACAGTCGATGTTTTATTTTAATCTAGCCAATAAACGGCGAAATATTGGATTTTATTTGATGAATTTACCAACATGATTCGAACTTGAATGAACAGTGAAAAAGCCATCAACAGACACCTAATCATCATGGACCTTTGGAAATGTTTGAAAGCAAAGACTCCAAATTCAGTTCCTCAGTCTTCACTGGTTCAACTACTATAACAAGAAGAAAGACTTACCTCCTGGTGTCTTCTGGTCGCCGCTTTTGTACAATATCGTAGTCACTCACTCTTCGTCAACGTCCTTGAACTAGCACCAGCGTCTTCCTTCCCTCACACACTCACTCTTCTTTAAAAGTTGCCTCCTCCCTTGAATCTATCTCGGCGGATGTCCCGATAAGAGGGCGGGATAACTTGGGTGCTGGTACTGGGAAGAGGGACCCTTATCGATGCGTGAACGAGCGTAGCAAGGCTTCTGAACCGCATCTCGCCCTGGCGACTTTATATATGTAAGATGAGCGCTACAATGGAGCAGTATGCAGCCACCACCTCCTGGTGGAGATTCGCAGAAGACGAAGGTGGTGGTGATACGTTGGCACAAGCTTTCGTCCAGCAGCCGAGTGTCAGTGGTTGCAGGTAGTGGTAGGTTTCAGTTTAAGTGGTAGTAGTGCAACTTGTGGTGGTATCAGTGGAGGCTGTATTGCAGTAGGCATTAAAGTAGATGTGTTCTTGGTGTGGCTAAGCGAAACTATGATGGGGTACCGTTGATGAAGTTGGTAATGGTAATGGTAAAGCAGCACCGGCACCAGCGGTGGTGGTAGTAGTGGGAAACTCGCTCGGGCGAACCAACATCAAGATCTTAGGTGCTCAAGAAGAGAGAAGAAGTGATCCCGCCTTTGGAAGGATGTTCATCCGACTCGTTTAGCCAAAGCTAAACTGGTTCTCTCGTATGCACGTACGCGTACATACGACAACGACAAGCATCCCACGGCGATGCGATAGCATAATTTATACACGCATTCGCATACCACGCGAGTTATGTTCCTGAGAGTGGTCAGAAAATCGCCCATATGAATCCTACACCGACATGTGCGAGTGGCTTGTATTAGTAAAGTGCGATGCCTTTTTGTACTTACTCAGATGCATAATGCTTGCTCTACCATAAACGTATAGAAATTCTACAGGTGTGGAGACCAAGGGGAACTTCGCGGTTAATGCGCGCGCCCCCACGTTCATGATCTTGCATATGCAGGATGTGCGCATCTACGCAGTCTTGGTGCTTGCAATCGTCATCGTACATTCTTTCTCTCCTTTTTTTTCACTGCAATAACGTGTTATTGTACTGGTGTGCATCCAAGAAAGCCTTCGAGACTGGAGGAAGCCGATCTTCCAGACCAGACCAGCCACCATCGACCAAGAACAACCAACAGCACGAGAACCGTGTCACGGATGTGGAGCACGCACGCCATCCATCCAAGCTCAAACTATGTTGTATTTATATGTATACGTATATCTCACCTTATATGCCAAATAGCAACCTCCTCGACGCCTGAATCGCCTGATAGTTCATTATATGTACATATACATTCGTTATACGCGTGGATTCTAGTAAAACCTGCCGAGCGATGAGGCAGTCTCTTCATTCAACTGGTGCAGGATCGTATTCGCATGGCAGTGTTTCCCAATTCTGCCGATACTTGGACCACAATTTTCGGAGTAGACCGACTCGAATTCTAGATTAAGAGACAGCCCATCAAAACTGGACTTTTAAAAGCCAATAACTGGAAGAGCTTTAGATTGCAATATAAAAAACTTGTTTCCTTCGTGTGAAACGGGAACGCACGACGAGTGTCCGCAAGAGAAATCGAACTTCCGCAAATCTTTATTTTCCCTCTTTCTCCTTCTTCCTCTTTATTTACTGGCGAAACCCCTCCAAGGGACAAGGAGAGATGTCCATTCCTCATCGCGTGCACTAAAAGGTCAACCACTTGAGGCTGAGACTATTTTACGAACGTTCATTGCTTCAGTTTCGCGTACACCAAGATTCTCCTTTTGTTTCACAAACGAACAAACACCTTTGAACACTATTTTACCGGGAAAAAACGAATTCAGAACAAGTAGTTTACTTTCAAAGCATATCGTGACACAGAGATCGAGAAGCCAAGAAATTATAGATGTACGCTAACCTGCCATTCCCACGATACAGATATGAAACTTAATTATCGGTATGCCTCTCGACGTAGATGCGTTGCAGTAAGCGCTACCGCATACCCAACTGCCTAGTGAATGAAGTCAAATAGAACAGAATGCAACGAATGGCCCAGATTATGAGCTTCATATCCACTTTTCATCTCCTATTAAATTATATTTTCTCATTGTGCTTTTAAACATTTCATGATTTAAAATAAACAACGATTACGACAAAGTCACACGGTGCCGAATTAATTTAAAAAAATTGCATTTTTACCGTTCTGACACTAAATCCAGACCAATAAAAGACTAAAACTCGGGTTGATACAATTTGGAAAAATCGTAATAAACAGTAATTTCACATCAAGTAGCGAGATAGCTATGAATGAAGTATTTCGTAGTACAACAATGAATCACGAAACTCATGAGTTTATCGATGCAATATCGTTCAGAGGATCTAACTTCACTGATTATTGATTCGGAGGCTTCGCTAGCCTCGTCGTCTAGGTTTGATCTTTGACTTGCTTTTATTTTTTTCATTCCGAGTCCCCGAGTCCATTTGGACCACGATGCTGGAAATGCTAAGTGGTTCCGGACCTTTCGGTACTCATTGCATCCTTCACAACGTTCAAGGACCGTTAAATCGATTTTCACGATGACGAGGCAAGTTCCCATTCGGGGGAACATTGTTGCTTTTCATCAAGAGATATCGATTTTATTACATTAAAAAGTAACCAAATTGGTCGCGGCAACGGTGGACCATACTGCCATTGAGCCCCAGATTTTGGGTTCGACTTATTCCAGATCCCTCAGTTTCAACGACTCATTTCCGGAACGCTTGTTTTTTATGTTTTTTCAGTTATTTTGAGCGACCGACCCCCTTATTTTTATCTTGGTTGACCTCGATCAGAAACCGATGATGTGTAACATTGCTTAACGGAATATTTCCAATTTTTAGACAGTGTTCAAAAGCCTACGAGTTCACCGAGTAGGAATGTTCAAAAGCAGAGAAGATACTTAACCTTCGTATTTTCTACTCGCCCATATTTTCATAACCAAAAGCATCGGATCAGTAACTTTATACCTCCCACCGTCTTTCACTTCACACGTACTGCGTTAATTACATCTATCATGCCTTTTAATTAATTTCATTCTGTACTCACTACTGTGGGATGGGCGTCGCTGGTGTGTTCAGCATTGCTATGGAGCGTTAAAATATATGGTGTTCGTTAGAAAAGTTAATTGTGCATTAGTCAGTGAGAAAAATGTATTTCGTGGTGCCTCTGCTGGTTGGAAGAGTGTGCATCGAAGCACACCTGAAGTAAGTACATATCAAGTTCTCGCGAGAAGAAACAAGATGGCGAAAATCGACGTCGTCTATAACCGCCGTTTCCGGTATCGAGTTGAAGCCGAGGAATGAGGCTACTTGGTCAATGGGCCCGTTTCGTACAATTCTCAGGACCGTGAGTGAGAACGTATTCGACCGGTTCCTTCTCATATGTTCTATTCACCTGTTTCATCCTATGGCATTTACTTCTCTGTCACTGTTTCCAGATACCCTGCTGCTGCATCGAACTAAATCGGATTAGCGCGCAGCGAAACCTTTCAGCTGTCAACCATCCGGAATATCTGGAAAAATCACAGCAAATAATAAAAACGAAATCCCTGAGACACCCTGAACTTTAAAATACCTGGAGAAATTTTCAATCGTACGAATATCCAGCTGCAGGGTTACGTCCTTGAACCTGGAATGAATCGCGCGAGGATCCGGACGCGATCCTTTCTCCCGTTTCTTTTTTTTGCCCTCCTTCGTTTTTCGAACGATTCTCAGCACGCGAACGGCAGTATCGCATACACATAAGGAAAAACAACTTTCTGATTTCTTGCATGCATAAACAACACGATACAAGGTGGGACACCATAAATATGTTCATCCTTCCTCGTGATATATTATCCACTCATGTCAAAATTATTTTCACTAAGCGCATCATAAATTTCAAACATTTTGCTTACAAATTATTTGCAGCCTTAGACTTCAATTCAACCGTAGACTCTCTTTTGATTGAAAGCAAATCTGCCGTTAATTGACGACCTATTTCTTGCCTTCTGAAGACTCTGATTAGTCACAACAACTTTTAATCCGGTTATTAAACTTCATCGACCACTTTATTATTGGACTGCAAAATGTTTGAAGCCATAATCAACCAGTAAAAAATGCAAGGGCTCAGAATATTATTGGAACTCGATTTAGAGCAAAAACGACTTTGACAATGACATTCAGATTTGTCTTTCTGCAAATCTATAGAAGTCTCTAAAAAGACGTTTTTTCGAAACTTTTACTCTGAAGTTATCCAAAATTCAACATGCTTTGGTGGCCACCATTGAAAACCTTTAGCGTCGAGAATTGTTTCAGTAGTTGAAAGCAGCTTGAAACTTTCAAGCAATTTTCATTCTTGCATGTCTGTAATGACTTGTCCGTTAAGAGGCGAGGGGTTGTTTTTCCACTTTCCAGAGTACGTATAAACACTTAACTCATTAACTCCGCGCATTCCACTCACGTTGGCCGAATGATATTATACATATACCAGGCGAAGAGGCCGTAATCGCGCCGGCCGTGACCTTCTTTCAACAGCGCATTCCTTCCGGTTCGAATATCGCATCGTGTCTATGTTGCGTACGAGTTTCCCCATATATGTGCGGCGTGCCTATTCAGTGCTGTAAAAAACTCGATGCACTCGATCGTAATCACGAGTGAAAATGGCAAGGAATCAACTGTGGCAAATCGCCGCTCGTTGATCGACTTGACCAAGACAGAAAAATGGCATTCGAGTTTTTCTCTGCGTCTTGACGTGATTCGATTCGAGAGGGGATGCGGCTATAAAATTACTCAGCGTGTTACCACATCCGGTGTAGTGTCCGGCTTGTTCACCATGGGTGCGTTCGATTAAGCCAACGCTATTTTCAAATCAAAGTGGGAGTTTTCGGATGAAGAATCAAAACTCAAGTTTCAGAAGAGGAAGATACGAATAAATCACTAAAAAAGCAACGAAGAGGAGTGGAACGGGGAGCAGAGAAGGGTTGTTCAGAGAACTCATTGGATCAACGATTGAAGATCCAGTAGTGAAAGTCCCAAACTCTTCACTTTGTTTCACTCCGATACAACAAATTTTGATACACTTACGTTGTACTCCTTTATAATTCACATTTACATGTAAACATCAAAGTCTTAATTCTATACATAAATAAGCGAGTACAAAAAACAAACAATGAAAAACATACGGCACACGTGTTATACATTTCACAATTTCTCACTTTGTATTATGTACACCAACTAATGCAGTTACTGCGTAGTCAAACGGAAAAAACAGTTCGTTGAGCTTAACCGGAATATTGTATCGTATAAATAATAAATTTCAGTCTGTTGTAACGTTGTAACATTCACTGGCTTTCACACGCGTTCATCAGACGCTTTCCAATGTACATTTCTCGTAAACATCAAAATTAACATGTTCGTTCGTCCGGTTGAGTTAACTTTACGAGTTCTGATACGTTCTATATCCCTGATACGCGATATCCTGCCCGAACGAGTCACCCTGATACGTGTTATGATATCCACCCGGATTCTCGTGGTAAGAGGAATGCTCGATGGGGTATCCGTGATTTAGCGAGCTCTCCTTGTAATGTGGAAAACCGATGCCACTTTGGCTGTAAATCGGTGGCTGATAATTCTGTAGCATTGGCTTGAAGAATTTGAAAAAACCGATCAGGCCTGGGATCACGATTGCCATGAAACCGAGGAACTTTTTGAACGATGCGAGCCCAAGTATCAGGGGCAAGAATAACAGAAGCTTCAACTTGAACAGCTTCAGGACAATCAGCATTGGGATGAACAAACGCTTCAACCGGTTTCGAGCTGGGGAACGATCGAATTGTGATACAATTATAATGCCAAAAGAACACAAGGGAACAAAGTTTGATGTATGCGTTGAAAAATAATTTGGGATCATTGCGCAAGTCCGGATTCGAGCAAGAAAATTGTTGCTTCTGACAGGATATTCTTTTTCGATGGATGCTCAATATTTCAACAAATAAATGTAGCGACAGATAAACGAAATAATAGGATACGATAAACAAGTATGGCGCTGAAGTTTGCAACGTTGGACTCCAACGAAATGATCTAAAAAAATCTTCCAATAATTCCAGTAACTCTCCAATTTCCCCGCCGAACTAGTAGTTTTTCAACCTGCACCGATACTCCGTGCAATAAAAAATTGATGAATTACAAATACTTTTTTCCTTCATTTCGTTGACCTCCAACGTTGCAAACTTCAGCGTCGTTAGATAGTCAGGTAAACAAGTAACGAAAGAGTCAGATAAAAAAAATCGGCGGTTTTCTAGTTCCGACGTTCATGAAATCCCTACCTTAATAGGTGAAAAATTCAAGAGAGTCTATGATGAAAATGGGGAATCTCATTTTGGTCAGACGTTTTTAGACGATTGATAGTCGAATAATCACATCAATAGATCTCTCAAGTTCGTTGGGCAAAAATTTCTGGTAGATTCGTCTTAATACTTACAGAATAAAGTATCTTTTTTGTTTTCCAAAGTATCGATCTCGTCCGCAATTTCATCCAAAAATCTGGGTGAGTATTCATCGTGTTCGCCACTAGCCCAGGACGGAACTTCGACTTCGAACGCCGCAGTTTTGACGAACTTCTCGGCTTTCCTTACTGCGAATTGCACCAGCTGATCCCATTCCGTATCCCCCGATCTGCGATGGGGAAAAATTTCAAAGTATGTTGTCGAAAGATCGTCGAAAATATAACGAAGAAGGAACGTCTCGAAATTAGCATTCTTTTTATTACCTGGGCGTTCCAGTGTACTCGTACGGCTGACGATTCACTTCCTGCACAACGTCTCTAGGCATTCTTACAACTCTAACATTGTCGTTCACACTGTATTCGGATTGATCGAAAAATTGGGAAAAGGAGTTCAGTGCTCTGGATTTGAAACATTCGGCGAAGTCACCACCCAAACAAGCCTGATTAATTTTGGCCAGATAAGGATCAACGTGATGACCTGTACCGAGGCCGATCCAGTCGAAGAGATCCTTGCCCTCTCGAGTCCGATTTCTCACGTTGTTAGTTTCGGAGTTGGTGTCAAAAGGTGTTTGGCCACCGTCTGAAACGAAACACAACAATAAAATAGTCACGAGTGCTCGTCATTATTCAAAGTGCCAATTTTGCTGTGCTTCCGATCGATAAAAACCGAACGGTAAATCGATGACGTGAATTTTCTACATAGCAAAAGTTCCGCCCTTTCCAGAGATAGAAAAGAGCTTAGCATTGACCGACAGTCAGGAAGAAGGTGACGATGGAAGAACGAGTCTCGCGTACCTTTTTCTCCACGCTCCTCGGTCGGGGAATCCTCGAAGGTAACTCGGTCGTTCGCTTGACCTTGAGCAGTCGGTAACGTTATCGACAGTGCCAAAGCCCCTATTAATAATCCTACCACGTTGTTCACCATCTTCTCTGGGTGAAAGACCGCCGGTAACCTGATTTGTAAAACAAAAAAGATTTTTATCAATTTACTGAAATATTCAACAACGTTTTTACCCACGGGGACGAAGTATAGTTACAAAATTCATTTTTTCGTGTCGACGCTTTTGACTTATCTTTCAAAAATTTTTCTATTTTTACCGCACCAAAAATGCATTCGTTTGAATTCACGTGAGTAGCAACAACACATCGTTTTACGTCCACGTGGTTTCCCCATGCAAAAGTGTCACAAATAAATCGAAGCAGAAAGTATAGAATAACGCGTTTTGAAAAATGTCCAGGGTGTTTCGTGTGATCCCCATTTCTTCACTCTTGTATCCATAAAACTTTGACAAGCCGTTTATTTAAAAATTAAATTGAGCTCTGTCAGGTTTGGTTTGCTTATTGAGCCTCCTGGTCGCTAACATCTCCGAACGACCATGAATATTTATGGGAATCGAATTTTATCAGTGTTGCAATTAAGCACAAAGTACTTCGCGAGTCAAAGCAGCAAGTCTCATTTTGTTTAACGTTTTATTTTCATGAATTTTTGCATCTGTGCTCGTGTTTACAAGAAATCGTCTTTGTTGCAATGTTTATAAAAAATTAAGTTGATCTTACCGTGAATCGTCAGAAATTCATAATCCGTGCAAAAGCAAGTTACAAACCATCAAACTATTTGTTTTTTCGTGAATTTTGCAATTTAAAAAGCACTCGAATCAACAACAAACTCAAAATACTTGCTCAAGACGCGGCGCTCATGCGTTGTTCCGACACACTACCTGACAGCATCAGCGTACGCGCGATGGCCACGAAATGCCGTTAGCTTCCACGGGCCAATGGGGGGATTAACCGGCGAAGCATAGTCTCGGCACGTCGTAAGGGGTCCGCTTTTACACGCTTTAAAATTGGTTGGAGAACCTTATCGCTCCCGATTCTTTATAAAGAGATCCAAGTACGTGACAATGCAATTGTGAATGATGGCGGAGTGTACCGTACTTCGTTTGTTCACTTGAGAAACTCGTTTTTCCTCAGGTTGACCATCCGACGGTAAACTATTCCACGTGACTATGTTTTCGCAGGGCTATTCACAGTGCAAGTGAAATTGAAATAACTCAGAACTTGAATAAACTAAAAGTGAATCCGTGTAGTCGGGTTTCCGGAAATTTCGATTCACAACGACGCCTATCACAAGCTATTTCTATACTGAATCGTAATGAAATTCTAGTCCCAGAATCCAACGTTTTCCACAAAACAAAAATACTCTAAATTGTGTCCTTTTTGAATTTGCATACATTTATTTATAAATAGCCCCAAAAATCTTCTGAGCACGTTGCTTTGAAAGCGAATGGAAATGCATTCGAAGATTTATTTTTCGGAGGCTGTGACATTTTTAAATTGTTCAACGAAACACTGCTGACAATTTTATTCTCTTGTCACATTCATGCACAATTTTTTTCGTGATTTTTAAATTTTGTTACTTACCTTTAAGACGAAAAACTGTTCGACTAGAATGCCTTCTTTAGAAAATGAGATTTGAATATACGCAGAAAAGTGGATTTTGCTGACTGAAAAAACTCCACGTCCAGCCCGATCGGTAACTCAGTCATGTATGTGGGATGTATTTTCACGAGCTGGGTTTATATGGGGGAGCTCTGTTACGAGATGAACTGCGAAGCAGAGTGAAAGATCCGTGTGGGTTTGTTGTTACGAAACGTTGTTAGTGGAGCAACGGTGCAGTGGCGATGGGAGCGAAGAAGAAGCGGAGAAAGACAGAAGGTCTCTGCAATTGTCGAAAAATCGAGAGTGAAAGTGATCCACGCATAGGATACGGTACCGGAACTTGGGATTTTTAAGCCTCCCTGCAAACTCGTGTGACGGAGTGAGGGTAAGTTCAGCGAAGTCGTTAAAGAGAGTGTGACCTGCGTTTGGACGCGTCACTGGGAATTCTGCGGTTACACCGGAACGTTGTGTGCGTCATCGTTCCACGAATTGGGTTTTCTACCTGACCACAAAGGGTTATGAAAGTTAATCTTCCGTCTCGTCCACTTTGGCTCTTTCAGATCCGCAACAGAAGAAGCGATGTTGGTACAGTTTCGCGCTTGGAGACGCGTGTCCTCTTCGTTTGCTAAGTAAATAGATTCAGACGCGTGTCTGCGGTAGAGAGCTGAGAGGAAAAGTCCCAGCGCCACTCTTTTCAATCGCACCGACAACGCCCAACAAGGTGAATCCGGTTGATGCTAAATACCTTCAGCGTTTTGTTCAAATACTTTCACTCGGATTTGCGCTGGGAGGCAAACATTTGTTTAGATTATACTCGTTGATATCGGCCAGGGTATATCTTACTCGTGGTTCCCTCGTCGCGTTGAACCAGAGTCGAACTGTGGAGGAGCCTCTCCGTTGGAAAAGTGTCAACAAGACACGGAGAAACTCGTCAGTTACTTTACTTTCGATAAAAATGAAGCTCGTCTCGTTTCGCATTCTCAAATTCAAAAAAAAAATCATTAAATTCACCTACCGAGTCCAGTAATTCATTTTTATTGTTTGATTCTCTTGAAAAGGGTCGCCAGTCAGACAAAAATTCAATCGGAATGGTAAATTTTCGAATATATCAAGCCTTCTGAGTCAAACGAATACAATTAATCCATTTTTTTTATTATTTATACAAGTGTCAAATTTGTTTTTCGTTGCTTTTTTATATAGACTCCCACGATTATTACGTTTAGGAAGGAAGACACAAGAAAACGATCCCAGAGTACAGTTCGCGTTGTATGGAAACTCGAAAATTTTTTTATTCAAGATCAACTGTCAAGAGGATCCGATTGTCAAGTGTCAATCACACAGGAGGGGGTTAAAATCTGTTATTTTTGGAATTCCTTGTTTCTTTGTCAATTCACCATGAGTTCCTCACTCCTAAAACGATCTCTGCTGTTTCGATATCGGAATATCACGTATTCGATAGACAATAAATAAATAAAGAAATAAATAAATAAACAATAATCAACAGAAAAAACGTGACTGAATTTCTTGAAAGGTGAATTAGATACCGAAAGAAGAAACACAAGGGCTCGATTAATCGAGTTGTCAAATCATTGAACGAAATATTTTTCCATCCCTTCTTCAGGTATCTATGCTTTCCGTAAACACTCATACGTACATACGCACACACTGCACATTGACACATTCGCCCAGTGATATTCATTCGCATCAGACATCAAGCAACGAGCTGCAAACATGCAGCATTTTCTTGAAAGCATGTTTAACTCACGTTCAATTTCTTCGCGTAGTGTAATACAATTAAAAAGTGAGTTCCAAATGATTCCCAGCGTACGCACGGTGGAGCTCAAGTTCCGAGATTGATCTTGATATGTCAGAGTCTTCAATTATGGTTTCTTTTTCATGCTCGATATTAAGGAAGTCTGAATGAATGACATGTCACAAATTATCGTTGCCATTATTGAGCGGTTTTACGGATTAAATTTTCATACAAAAGTATGAGAATTCTACAGGATCATTTCTGTGGTGGTTACTCGATTCAGCTTGACGTTAAAAATATGTGAACGAAGGAATGAGTTTCCCACAGTTTGTAGAAGAATTCTAACAACGAACAAAGTCGATGAGCCTCGCGGAACTTGCGGTTGAGTGAGCATAATTTTCCCGAGGCGCATCAAATTAGTTCTCGATTGAAATAACGCGCTTTTTCGTACCTCGTTTCGTCCGTTTTTTTAAATCGTAGTAACGCGTGTGTTATATCATATTCATAATTTTCGCGCTTGCACCAGTTTGTCAATGTCCTGATAGGTCGCCAACATCGCTTGGTTCTGTCGGAGACTCGGATCGTCTCGTGCCACTTCGCAAGAGGAATAAATGTTCTCGCACCTCACGCCATCCTGTCCGTCTTTGGCGGCCTTCATGTATCTGAAGAAGCGCAAAACATCGGGATTATCGCTGCTTGGCCGTCGGAGCTCGTTCAATTCCCTCGACAACTGTGCTGAGACGAGATTCGAATACGGTGCGTAACGCGCCGGACTTCGATACATCGCGCAAACTGCAAATTCTCGACAACCTTCCGTTGTGTGTCCCAACCTCGAAAAAACAGCATCCAGACGCGACAATAATGGCGAATAAAATGGATCGTAGTTCGTCAGCAGCAGAGAACTCGTTGGGATTTCGTGGAAAACCTTTTAGGGAAAAAACAGTTTTTGTAGTTTCTAGTGGTAACGACAATAACGAAATTGAGAGCATTGGGTTTATAGAATTTGAAACTTTCACGTGAAATTTGTGAGATCAACGAAGCTATCCCAGCTGTTACTCACTGAATTCAAATAAAAAAAAAAAAAAAAAAAAAAAAAAAAAAAAAAAAAAATTAAAGCATCGATAAACTTATTAATTATGGAATTTATTATTCAGTAAAATTCTCGAAAAGTCTTGCAAAAAGTACGGTACAGTTACCCTCGAGCTGTGTCATTCTCAGTGTTATAACGAAAAGTTAACATTTTATCAAAATTCTACGACAGAATTCCCGCCAGGATAGAGGATTTTTGTTGACCCCATTTTTCGTCGTTTCATCGTGAATATAAATTTGAAATAAAGTATATTTACAAACAGAGTGCATGCGGTGGTATAAAACGTGAAGAAATGTGAAAAAAGTGATGGAAAAAACACCAAATTAAGTGTGCGTGAAAAAATGGTTAAGGGGTCAATTCGGTGAAAAAAATTTTAATAATTTTTTTAGACGCTACAGATAATACAAATCTATTTTTATGATTGTGATATCATAATACAATATATAGTCAAAATGTCCTGGATTTTTAAAAGTTGAATATCAATAGTTAACTCGAGGGTAGCAGAGATAGTTCGGAAAAAAGTTGTCTACCGATGAACAGTGTAAACCGAAATCTACTCGACCGATCCTTTCGAAATTTAGCATGTTACTTCCTCACACAATTGACCAGGTATGTGCGAGAGGTTTTTTCCAATTTTTCATAATTATCAATTTTACAATAACAAATAGGCTCATCTTTTAGGCGAAAATCAGCAGTGTTATCACTTCTAAGTCTCACAAAAAATGCAAAAAATCGAAAAAAAATCCTTTCGTAGGTACCTGGTCAATTGTGTAAGGAATTAACATGCCAAATTTCAAATAGAACGGTCGAGTAGATTTCTACTTATACTGTTCACTGATGGACAACTTTTTTCTGAAGTGCCTCTGAAGATTTGCTACCATCGACTTAATTATTGTCGTTCGGGTTTTAGAAATTCCGGTAATATTGTTCATGAAATTCTGGTAATATGACGTCGAAATCAATAAAATTGATTTGCGATTACCCGTAGTGTCTAAAAAAATTCTTAAAATTGAACCTTTTTTCATTGAATAGGCATTACCACACCCTTAAGACGATTGAATATTATCGGATTTATTATTATTGATCATGCGATATTGTAATCTACTTGGATGTATAACTGGAAATATTCTTAATAAAATATGCGCACGTTGGAGATCATTTTTCAATACACATTTTCAGAATACCACAGGAATTCAGGAGAGCTCCTGAAATTCATGGAATTGAATATCCAACACATTCCAGCGGGATCTCAATCGAATTGCTGGAATCTAATGCTGTTCTGTAATATCTGGAGGTCAAGAGGACGTCGATTCGACTCATTTGTATAGTCGTGAGAATTGGTTCATAATAATCATTTGAATCGCGCTTGGTGAGAACGAGTCTGATTCTTACCTTGAAATCTTGCTTTTTGGGGAGTCCAGATGCTACGTGCCTTGTGTAATAACGATCGGAATAGAAATTGACATTGGGAAGCCGAGGATCGACGAACGAGTATCTCGAAGCTATTTCCGGTTTTTTTGTGAGCATACTCTCGTCATACATAGCGGAAGCTGGTAGAGTCCCTAATGGTTGTCGCGTCATATAATCCTCGCTGTACAAATCGGAATTGTCCTTGAACTCAAAGTTTTCTTCAGGCTGAGCTGTAGCGCCTTGTGAAGTTTGAGCAAATGACGATAGCCCTGGAAACATGTACGATATACGATTCGAGGAAAGAGACAAAAAAGTTCAAAACTAGTGAAAGAAGTATCGACGATTATCGAAAAATCTTCTTACCTTTTCCGACGATTTTACCGAGACTGCCAATGAGACTGGGCAGGAGGAGCGCAAGAAGGACACTCTTTACCAACTTGGCGCCAATCACTAATGGTATCAACAGCTTCTTGAGACCAAATGCTAGAAAACCAAGTCCGAAGCCTGTTAAAAACGTGTTTTTTCCATCTACAGTAGTAGCTGAAAGCAAAAGTACCAGCGCCATTAAAGCTCTGCGGTTAGTCCATAAAAGCCATGCGCTCTGCTGTCTTAGATATCGCCTTCGTGTTCCACTAATCTCTCTATGCGACTGCCCTACGAGAAAGCGTTTTGGCACGCTCTCCGGTGAAGTTTTCTGTGAAATAATTCCAGTATATCAGCTGAAAGGTTTAACTAGCTTTGAACCCCGAGCTAAAAAGTATCGAGTTTAGAGAGAAAAAATAAATAATCGATACCCTCGTTCCAGGCAGATACTAGATTAGCAATGAATTCATGTCATTCATTCCAAGCAGCAATTACAATTTGCGTAGAGATATTTTTGAGTGAAGGCATTCGGCGTATGCGTCGGTTCGTGGAATGGAAGCTCCAGCAGAAAGGATTTAGATTTAAAAATACGATAGATTCGATTTTATCAGTAGTTTAAAATTGTGTTTTCAGCGAATGGTATTTCCGAGCAACCCAAAATCCTTGGAGAATATTCATAGGCTTTATAAATTCAGCGAATTATAATTCAGCATAGCAAGTTTCAAGCGAATAAAGCGACTATAGAAAGAGCCACGTGCTAAAATAATGAAAGTCAGTAAAAGCGATAGAAAATCAAAAAGAACGCTCACCTCCGAAGAAAGTTCGCGCTTGGCGATAAGTCACGAGTTCATTTGGCATGCTAATTCTCAGCACATGATTTTTAGCGAACCTGTGAACTTTATCTAAAATATCATATTTTCCTAAATTAACTCTAAAATCCCGGATAGGATCAGTGGCGTTTTTAGTTTTCACTATTTGAAGTGACTCGGTAAGATTAATGGCATCAAAGTTATCCATATTTTCCAAAATATCAGAGAGACACTCTTTGAGACAGGCCATTGAAACTCCACCGCTGCACTCGTCTACTTGATCCATTCGGTCCAGAGTGTGGCTGGGATGACTTTCGCTCGACAGATTTCCGAGTCTTTCTGCCTCAGCGTCGTGAAGATTTTTGCGATCGGTATGAATCATGTCGCTGATATCTAGATCGAGTTTCGTAGGTTTATCGTCCATCGAATGGGGGTGAGTCTGAGGGTTTTCGATTCCCGGATCAACCATGTCAGGGATCTGAGTCGCAAAAGAGGATTGTTCAGCCTCCTCATCTCGAGGGTCATCGTAATGGATTTCATTGTTTTCAGAATTCTCAGTCACTTCTTCCGTAACGTCCAACGACCTTTCGCTGACCTTGACCCCGAAGGACACGCCAAGCAGACACGCGAGTGTAACAAACACGAAGGCTAGCGTTGTCCATCGACTTTTTGTCGCTACCCAATGGGCCATTCTCTTGCTGGCTATCTCCGTTCCTTTCACCCAGCTTTTAACGAGCCACTCAACCCTTGTCACCGCAGGTGTTACAAGCGATACAACATCTGCATCGTAACCTTGGCTGGATGACTTCTGCGACCTGCAATAGAAAAATGAATCCACCATTATTTTCCCGATTACATTTTTACTCAAATGAAGCGTATAATATCATATCCATAATCCCGTTGATTGCGGGGCTATCAAAATCGCGTGGAAGGCCTTTAAAACTTGTTTCGATGTTAACAGAATTCGAGAAAGTGCCTAACGGCTCATACGTCTAAATAGAACGAGCTTCTAACGCTCGTTCCGAGTTCTTAGCGTGCCATGATGTCACCTCGACACCGAGGTTCGCTCATTATGACGGACCTGAGTGTGTTCATCGACTACAGACCCGTTGAAACCAACCTGAATAGAACCCATCAATAATTCACATAGAAATGGTAAAAACTATGTGAAATCAAGACAACCTGCTGCGATGCTTGGATCATGTGAGAACTCCTTACGCGTAGTCTGAGACAAAAATTAACCTGGATAGTCGAGGGCGGATCTGGCCCATCGAGTCGATCTTCACTCTCCTTTATGGGCCACTGGTCGGCTCAGTGAATTCGGCACAGCAGCTCAACGGGGGGCTCTCTGTTCAGTTTCGAATTAAGAAACTCGAACGAGACCTTCGACCAGGTTTATTTACATGAGTTAGTCTCCAAATTTCACGAACTTACACGAAGCATAATTAAACGTATGCTGCTCGAAGACTCAACGGCGAGCCCATTCGCTGACCGGGTGAATGTACTTTGGAGTATGGACAGTCTCGAATAAGTTTCGATTCCTTGAACCTGATAATCGCGGTTACGGAAAAGCATGCTTTGCATCGTCATTATACGAGTACATGCTACTCGGAGGAATTAAAAACCTTGATTCAAGTGACCCAGAGCTGGAGTAGTTTCTGCCAAGAGCAATCCGTATTTTCAAGAATCTCGAAGTATCTTCAATTTGGACATCACGGAAAATTGAGCTCGTTTAAATGAACCGATTTTTACAGCTCCCTTTCGGCAAGTGGGCAATTTAAATTACGAACTTACTCGTTAAGCACGGCAGGACGTTCATTCAGTCAAGATCACGTCCTTCAATTGCGGTCCACGTAAAATAAAAAATAATAAACAGCACCGGTAAAACTGGATTGACGAAAAATAATTGAAACTTCGTTTTTGCTCAGGGAATATTAGAAAATAAGAATATTCTCGTGGACTAGGAACTCGTTTCGTTTTAGTGTCGAGTGTGTTCGACGGACGACACGGTACTGGCGAGCAGAGCCGGAGAATCGGCGGGACTAACCGATCTGGGTTACCCGGCCATTCGTCCGTCGCTTCTTCTTGCTGCTTACCTCGCGTCCATTCGTACCTACACGGTATAGATATAAATATGCGTATACACATCGATGATACAGCGCACAAAATTCACCGTCGATTCTCCTTCCTTTTTCATTTTCTCGGCTGTGCGTTAACCCATCGCCTAAAAATCTTTCCACCGCTTGAAGCACCGCCGCTCTTTCTCAAATTTCGTGGTTCCGTGTTTTCGTCGTCCCGAGCAGTAAATTTTCCTCTTTTTATCGATTATTTTTATCGAAAATACTCCATCAATAAGAAGGCCCATTGGAATTTTCACCGGATGTGGACAAACGAGCCTGAGTCTGCAGCACAGATGCATAAAATTTGAGGAAAAAGTTCTCGCTGTCAGTCGGAAAAATCTTACTCCATGACACACACAAAAAATGACACTTGGTGCTTGAAGTTAAAGTACTTTGGGTTTTGCCGCACGGAGATACACTGCCGACCGATGAATAACCGTTCGATCGTTAAATAATAAATTTTTATGCGCCAGCACTCGAGTTTTGGTATTTCCTTTTTAGGTATAAATTCCTCTTTGTTCACGGATCGTACAAAACATAAACATACAAATCATCAGTTCGGCGAAGCGTGAAATGGTCGTAAATGATGGAAATGTGGATCTCAAACGATCTTTGGAGTAACACGTTCCTTCGTTACATTGCCAAAAGGATGTTTTTCTGAAAAATTGTTCATGCAGCTCAAATTCAATGACGGATTGGCTCGAGCGGATCTGACAAGAAATTTCGGAGTAAAAGGCGAGAGTGCCGAGTCCTCGCGACGCGGGCGTTGTTTCCCCTGACCGATTTTTTTCGTTCAATCGGAATTGAGCTTCTGTGCAATTCTACCGACGATTGATCGCCATGCTCCAAATCGACCCTTAAAGTGCACAAATCGCACATTCCGCGTAGTTTCTGGAACCGTCATAACTGAATCTCCGATTCTCTTTGTCACATAAACATAACTTGAAAAAAGGTGAATTATAGTTGCGTGTATTCGCCGATATATGGACAAAGTTCCGTTACGTTAATGTGACTTTTTTCGTTCCCTCGCATAACGTAACGGTCGAGTTGACCGGTGCACTTTGCTGGCAGATCGAACTCAGGTTGGCGTGTCGAACATTTTACTTTTCGATTATATCGTACGTCCGGATTTAATGTTTGATTATCGTTATTAACGAACAACCGGAACGAAGGAACGCGGAGAAGCCCAAACGAGAGCCAGGCACAAAGAGACCGAGAAACGATGACGAAGGAAACGAATCGAACGACGCCATCAGGCAGTCGGTAACTCAGCAAACATTGTTACCTCCCAAATATCGTACGGTTATTGTGAAGAAGAAATAATGTATAATATCAGTGTTCCAACCTCTTCGCACATTTCTCATTGCAAAACAATAATCATCGAGTATCGACTTGAAATCCACTATTGCTCCTGCAACAACTTCCAGGAACTGCTTGTCATTTTCGGAAGTATGACGTTCTTACAATGTTATTGTTGATAGGAAACCGATAATTTCGTTCAATAATGAACTGCTGAACAAAAAACGAAGCTAAAAAAAAGTAGACATTGACTCCTACATTAAATGAGTTCCAACTTTTCATCATGAGGTTTCTTCTCTTTCATTACAGGCTTATCAAGAAGACGGAAAATGTTTTAAAAACTTTTAACGATGAAAAAGTTTTTCGAAGTGTTTTCGATTATTTTGAAGATCTGTGGAGAGATTCTGGCTTCTGCGGAGAGCACTGGAGACAGACACTGCCTTCCAGACGTCTCGCTTATTGTTGTATGTTGAACTTATTGATGGAATGTTCGGAACGAATTCATTGGTACTTGCACAAATCGGTTATTAACGAGGAAACATGAGCTACCGAATTTTTGCTACTGACGAGAATGATCATTTTCGAATTCTGATCTTTTCAAACCATTTTTTTTCATCAAACTGTATAGTTGAGAAAAAATGAGTGTTGCTCGAGCGATTTGAACGAGTAAACATTCTTTGAAGCAGATGATTCGTTATGAGTTGAAAAGGTGCGTACGTGCTCAGTATCCATAGAGCCGATACATGGACGCACACGCCGGTGGCACCCATCCAAATCTGTCAGTGGGTCAGTGGTGCCACGAGGCCAATGGACTTGCGGTGGGCGTTCTCAATAATCCTTGTCGACCTTGAGGGAGAAACACTACCTGTTTGCTCCCTCGTGTGGCAAAGGAGGTCATTTCCTCGTAGAGTCCCCCGAATTTCGTTCTCCTCTCTTGACGCGTGTGTTTTCAATAATCCAATGATCGTGTATCCAAATTTTGCGACAAATGCTGGAGAAGTGAGTCAGAAGGTATCGAACGAATTCTCGGAAATCGTGAAAGAAACGGTTTCGTTGCGTTCACGTTGGCAGAAACATTTTCTTTAGTTCTGAAACCTCGAATTCTTCAATCACATTCGTTTTCGTCGACCAATTTCGAATCGATAAATGATCATTGAGGTAAATTTTTGAAAGAAAAAATTGAAATCTTTTCATTGAAATATTTTCTGAGTTTTTTTCTAAACATTTTTTCCTCAATTCACCCACTTTCGCCATTTCGAATCGACTTTATCTTTTTTTCTTTACAAAACCATTTTTTCGTCAAAAACATCATTCGAATATCTCCAATATTCTATAGTTCTAATCTTAATGAGCAAAGTAACGAACTGATAGGGAGCCAGGATGGATTCCAGGCAATAAATAACGATCAATGAAGCATCGAGATTCAAATTCCCCCAGACCACTTTTCCGTCCTTTTATTCGCACCATATAAACCGTCGACCCGAGTTTTTCAAAGGCGAAATATTCGACACTGCGCAAAGCAGTAAAGCCATTTCCAACCATTATTTCCGTAGTTAATATTGAGCAGCGGTTTTCTCGAATTGATTCATCACCGCCGTTGTCTGTGATTTCCGTAATAAGCTGAATAGGGTCCATAACCGTGATATCCTGCCCCGCCGTAGCCCAAACCAGCCACGAGGTCGTTCCTGTGACCCCATCCTGGTGGCTCGTCTTGCGCGTATCCTGAAATCGTAATAAAATATTTCAAAATTCGCAAATTAAACAACCAAATGATCGTTACAATGAAATGTCAATTAAAATCATTTTTCTAGGACGTATTTGACAAAATTACTTGATAAAAAATCTCCTTCGTTCTGAAGAATAAATGCATATATAAGTAACCATGGAAAAGAATCATAAAAGCTTGTGTCGCTAAACGCGAAGTATACTCGATGAGGAACGTCAATTAAACAAGGATTCAGGGCATGAAAAAGTATTCAGTCCCAGCTCAGATATTATTTCACACCTCAGAGTCTCGATCGTATGAGATTGCGATTGGATTAAGGGGACAAAGTAATTTCTTGAAGCTCATACATTTTCATAACAATAAACAAATAATTGTTTATTTTTAAGCATGAAATTGATAAAAATGGAAAAAATAAGTAAATTCATTATTCAGTGGAATTAATCGTTGAATTGTTAAATGTTTCTGGTAAATGAATGCTTACCCGTCGGATAATCAACAGGAGTTTCAGCCGCTGTAGCCCAAGTGTGAAAGGGATAATTGTGCGGCATTTGATACGGGACTTTACAGATCTTAAGATGCTTGAGGATGGATGGTAGGAAAAGACCACCGATAACTATGAGCTTCTTGATGAAATGCACACCGAGCAGTATCGGCAGTAATAACAGCTTCAGTTTCACGAGGTTCAACAGTATGAGGATCGGAAATATTAAGTTCTTTTTCTTCTTGAACAAGCGCCAGTCATCTGTGTCAAAAGAAGAAAATCTTATTTTTATTCAGTTCATTATTGTCGCCCTATTCGAGCCAAAAGGTTCGATTTTATAGTGAGAGGAATCGGTTTATAACTCGTCGACAAGATTGAATGTGTTGCTGACCTGGAATGTAACACTCTCGATAGCCTGCTCCTACTTATTATCACAAAAATGAACGTTAGAATGTTCAACGATTCGAAACTAAAGTCAACACCACAATTTCTTCGATTTGTAGATGCTCTCGAAGGGTCTTAATTAAGAGATGAACAAAGTAGAACATGAATTTGAGGCTTTCTACTTCGAATCTAATGGTCGGTGATCCTGTTGTTTCGAAAGATTTATTCCGTGTAAAGGCGCTTCATCTGGGAATGTTTTCCGACGGACTGAATAAACACATAATTGCGAACTTTTCACCATGGATTTATCCATATGAAAAGGGCAGCAAAGTTGTCAGGCACAATAATGAGCGACGACTCCGAGCTCAAAAAAATGTAAAGTATGCTTTAAATATGAATAAACATAAGGTGGAAAGTTCACAAACGTATGCAATGTTGGTCAAAAAAAAAATCCGAAAAAAGTAAAAAAGCTTTTACACGAGCTGACTGCTTATTCTTTTATAATATTATTTGTTCAGCCTAAAAAGCAAACATTGCACCGAAACAACGTTTCAACACTTCTGTTACTATTTTTCAACTCCGAGGATCCAAGCTAATATTTCAATTAGAGTTTTTTTCATTTTTCTAAAAAAAATTATTTCACCTTGGGATTTCAGATATTTGAAGATTCACAACGATGCTTCTATATAATTTTAAGGGTCCAACACAATTCAGTAATTCAGAAAGTCTCAATGGACCATTTGGGCATAGAAAACAATTTAAATCATTCCAGCAAACACTTTTTCATAATAACGAAGTCACTATAAACTAAGCACTCGTAACCGAATTTCTCTCCCCCTTATTATACAAATTATGAAAAAGCAACGAACTATCGACGTGTCTTCGCAGTCTGAAAACGAAATTGGTGCACAAAGAACTTGCCATTCCATTCGACAACAGCTCCAATGTTTTATATAATAATTGTCAAAAGAGAATTGCCAGCAAAGTAGGTGTAGCTATCCGATAAAAAAAAGTACATTCCGTTCCGTTACAAGAAAAATATTTTTGAAGCATCTGCAAGCGAGCGTAAATCTGTTACGTTCTCCCCGAAGATAATAAGAATATGATGAAAGCCAATAAAAACTTTTTACCCTTCGCTCAAGAATAGTATAGAAAACAAATATCGTAATATCGAATAAGTCTCTCGAGTTATCCTCGGCTAACAGGGATCGAAAAAAAAATAAATCTACAAATCTTGGAGCACGAACAAAAACAACATTCCGTCATAGGAGATTTAATGATCCTAAGCAGCGAGCGATGGTTCTGGTTTGAAAAAGATCAGCAACGAATTTATCTCTACGGACTAAATCGTTTTTGTCGATATGGAAGGTGCGTTGAGTCTCCTTCATCTTTTAGTGGCTTTTTTGATCTCGAGCTGAACTGGAACTCAACTGACCTGGTTTCCCTCTTTGCATATCAAGCATCTCGTCCTCGTCGAGTATCATCGGGCCAGATGCGAGGGCTCTTGCGCCTACCGGCTGATCGTACGTATACACCAATGCACGTCTCGTCACCACATCTTCGGCGATGTCTCTAACGAATTTGAGCGTTTCGCCAACTCCGAATTTGAGATCACGAGGCTTCGGGAATTCGGGCAATATTGGAACCGTGTTCGTTGACGGTATCCTTATAACCCTGAAGGGTCCGTAACTTATCTCCTGAATCAAGGAAAACCAGTCAGTAAACGATAGACAACGATTTAATAATCAGAAATCACGAGATCAGTGAAATTATTAAAATTTCAATGTGCCCAAACATTTTCTTATAACAAGGTGAATTTTTCGGAATATTTCTGTTCAACGACCCCGTCGACAAAGTTATTTTTGTTGAAATCGACGAAGAAGCAAAGAAAGAAAGAAATCGACAGTGAAGCGATCGTCCTACCTTTTGCCTGACGACTTCGTTGAGCCACCGCACCACCCTGTATTTCCCACATACGATAACATTTTTTTTCACGATGCAATCTCGCCGGCAACGTTCGACGAAGTCGTTAGGCGAAGATTCGTCGAGAATATGTGAGGAAGAGTGTCCCAACAGGAGGAACATGAGGATGCTGCATTTAACAACTCTACATAGTAGCGTACCATTGGCACCGGCACCGATTGAACGTTCCCAATGACGTGACCTTTCCCGCACTCGGTCGAAGGTTGTTAACAGCATTTTGCCGTTGCGTATGTAAGCGTTCGTTTACGTATAAATTAATCATTAATTTAACTGTACTGAGTCGTCATTTGAAGTATTGTTTCAAACTCTGATGGATATCACATTGGTTTTTCCCTTTCTTGCTTCGTTTACGAAATTATCGATGATGGCACATTGAACGAAGTTCATTCACGCTCGTGCAGAGTAGTGTGGTAAATTTCAACTGTTATTCCATCGGAAATAGCACAATTATATTTTCCGTGCACAAGCTCTTCGTCGAGTGTGTAACAAACGCAAATTCTTTGACTGCCAACGAAATATCAAAAGAATTCGTGAATTACATCGTTGACACATGCAAGCACGCAAATAAGCACGAAATTAGAGATTACAAACACGAGAACGCCGACGAGCTCACTGATCTTGCTTAGAGGATCTCTTGAGCATATATACGAGATACGATTTAGGTCGGTGGGGGTAACGGTCCATGTGGCTTAGATTCGTCCTGCAAGAGCGAGGAGATTGCACACTGTGCTCTTCTCTCTGCTGCTGCAGACTCCAGCTCCATGCGTTGTCAAATCTATATCTGTATGTGTCCGGTGTTTAGAAATATGTCGGGACACATACGTTTGTTTAGGTTACACTGAGAAAAAATGATTCCATATTATTAGTAATGGCATCGCTTATCTCATTGAAAACGTTACAATCGGAGTGCTTGAGTCTCGTTAATTTGAAGCTGGAGTCTTCTCGTACGACTCTATCATCCGAATGTTTACGAACATCACGCATTCCATTCGCATCGTCCAATCCGACAGTTTGTTTATCCAAAAGCTATTTACTCTCGGTGCAGCCAGAATGACCACCAACCGTTGCTGCCAACGATTCTTCACTATTTTTTTTTTTTTTTTTTTTTGATAGAGAAAAATAACGTTGCTATGAGGACTCGCGAGGCTTTGAATTTGTTCAGAAACTTTATCATCAATAGTAGTATCCTGAAAAAGACAGTAAAAATGTCGATAGAAAAGGGCTCTCGAGAGATAATTACTGATATTCCTATAGCTAGCGTCTCGCCATAAGCGCTGTTAGCAGACGTTATTCCACGTATTAATCCAATTCGATAAAAAAACACTTCATCCGGTTATTCCTCAAGTAACCAGTCGTGTGAATTCGAGTGCGTTGAGTATATTTGCAATTAGAAGCACTGCACATGAGTATACAGACACGTTGAATCTTGAATTTATTCGTTCGTAGTCTCTGACTGACACGAGAGCTTAGCAAATAGAGTAAAACCGTCGAAACTTGGCGTTTGGCTTTCAACTCAAAGGAATAAGGTAATCCGTCAATTTTTGTAAAAGTTTAATTAACATAATTCTAAATCGACACAAACGAATTTAAAAAAAGGAGTCACAAGTTGCAGGGTTCAAAAACCTTGAAAAACTTATCTGAGAGGGACACCACGTTCCAAAAAAACACACGTTTTAGCTAAATAAACTTTGCTCCATTGTTGAAACAGCGACTGCACTGAAAATCGCAATGAAAACGCATGCAAAGAACTTGTTCTCAAACGTTTCATGGAATTGACGAAAAAAATATCCGTAAAGAAATTTAATTCACGTAACAAGTATATGTCTCGCATTGCGAGCTACATTCTTGACGTTTCAGAGGCGAGTCACGTCCGATAAAGTCATGACCAGCGCACATTCATCGAAGCAAAATCCCGGGCGTTTTATGTATCTCAAACGCATCTTGCTTTTTTGTAGAATCTCTGGGAAAATTAGCGTTAAAAGATCGAGGTCAAGCGATTATAATCGGTCAATCAATCAATCAATCAATCGAATAGAGCATCGGATTATCGAATTGATCAAATAAATCGGTGAGCTTGAAAAAATGTGTCATTCTTACATTTGTTTTCGTTTCGAACGAAATTCTGCTTTTCCCATTTTCAATATAATACACGATACCATGATACTCGAGACTCAAATTCCTTGGACCAGCCAGTGCATGAAACAACAGAAACGACCCGTTGGCGGTTACCTTTGAAAAGTGCTATTTGAATTTCAGATCGAATCGATGCAGGTCAAACGAAGATTCGTAGGACTCTACGAGCTACCTAGTTAGCGAATACTTCGAATAACCTGCGTGGCCCCTAGCCCACTTACGGGTAAAATGTCACCTCAATTTAATGCCTAGCATTAAAATCAAATTCATGGTCACACACTTCTATGTGCTTGCTGCTGAAAACCTTTACAAGCTCACGATCAGATGGTTGTAAAAGATAGTGTACTAAAAAAAGCTCGAGACTTTGCGAGTATAAGTATTCCTATTACTGCCGTCGAATCCCGTTTACTCGCAGACAGTTATGGCCACTCGCAATGACAAATACACATTAATGGGGACCAACGATTCAAGAAAATGATCAGTATCATGTCTTGGGCGGCACATCATTTGGGCTTTCTGACCATTCCTGGACGAGTCCGATGAAGTAACATCATTGCCCAACTTTTGGAGGATTACAAAATATTTCATTTTCGGTATACAGTCTGTCCAATTCCCATTTTTTTTATTTCTTTAACACCTTCGATGGAATCTTTCCGTATTTCTAAATTCTTTGAAATGCATGACGATTAACCACTCAAATTTGTTACAATATCCATAGATTTTCAAACTACAATTCCTGTTAATCCAATAAATTTGCACTCCTTCAATTATGGCTTGCAGCAGTGAGCCGATTGATCCTGAAACAGATCGATTTTGCATGGCTTTTTAGAACACGCAATTGTGTCATCTGGTTTAATATTCGAAAAAAAGCCAAGATGTAATGTTTCAATAGTATATTTTCGCAAAAAAGATCACTCTTGTACAGCTATAATTTCTGATTTTCATAACGACAGCAGCTCTCTAGCATGTAATTTTCATCAAGTGGACATCGATTATCGTTTAAGATGCCTTTATACAGGCATGCCAGCGTCTCCATAAGATACAATTGCAAATAGTAATAAAAGTATCCGCTTGACGCCACGAATATAACACTGTTAGCCTCTTTACAGAGACCGGTTTGTTTTTACCCTTGTTCCCCGTATACGTTCACACACTTTTCTGTATACAGAGTGTCCTAAATGTTTCTTCCGATTAACCGAGTGGACATGGCGGGTAAAAACATTGAGGACTTTCATATACGTCTTTTCATTGAGAGGGAAAGATGATCGGTTGAATGACTCTGGTTTGTTGAATGTCTCCGACTCATCTCGATTATTTGAATCTTCTGTTTTTATTGTTTTACTGCTGATTGAGAAGATTTTGGACATTTTTTTCGAAAGTTTTCAGAAATAACAAAACACCGTATGGGAAATTTTTTTCCTGAAAATTCACAAAAAGGCAGCCCATTTATGATTACAGATTTTGTCTCCTGTTGACAGTTGTTTGTTCATAAAATAATATAAACACCAAAAGATCTTTTTTGACGAAGGAATAGCGTGAACAATAATGAAGGGAATTTACGGTTGACTACTCACGATCAATCACCATTTTATGTTGTCATAATTTTTATCTACTTTTTTCGATCCATTAAGAACGTAAAATAAAAACAACTTTCGACTTAGTGTAACTCTAGCACGCGGTGAGGAAAAATTCAGTCCATTCCATAAGAGAAAAAATAAAAAAATTAGTAGACAAAGCATGACGTGCACGATTACATTTGAATTCGTGCATATATTGAGGTCTTTCAACCATGAATTTAAAAATTGTACTTAAACATAAATAAATTTATCTATTGTGAAAAATACAAGAACATCAAACAATATCGAACGAAGTAAAATCATTTTTTGAATTCAATATCCAGTGCTTACACGTCAGGAACGCCAAAGACTTGCAGACGAAGCCTCGAAAAAAGTTTCTGAAAAAAAAAGAAACGTTGCATACGTACAGAGTTTACATAGGGAAGGCACACGATATAGATCAACATTGCGAATGTTCATTTATCAGGAGTGGTTTGGTCTGAAAAGTCAACCCAGATTATAATCATTAACCTATATTTAAAGGTGGAGTATTTTAATTATGCACTTTGAGGCGAGTCAATACATTTTCAATAGAAACAAATTTGAGATTAGTATGAACTAATTATCGTAGCAAACGAAAAGAATGCAGAAAAAAGTGTAGAACCGAGAAATTATGCCATTGAGGAACGGTCAGAAAAATGCATGATCTCGAGAGCAGCTAGGATTTGCCCTGGAGGCAAAAAACTTCGCTGAAATGTAGACGTAGAAAAAGCGGTTGAATTTGAAAGACAGAGGTGACAGAACGTCCTAGGAAACGTCGCTACGTAATCACTTTACACATCTACTATATTTCTGAAGTTTTTGCTCAACTGTAACCCGATTTAAAACTGGTTCAAATTAGTGATCGATAATTCGCTTCCTCGTTCTACGCTCCACGGTGAGTACACAAACTTATCTACTTTGTAGCCAATACCATCGGATGATATAATTATTTAGTCGCCTCTTTCTCATCTCACATTGAAATTCTTCGCTCTTCTTTTCTGTAGATTAATGAAAAACTCACCTGACATCTTCAATATTAAGATCGTATTAATTTCTTTCGTCCATGAAAGGTTCGCATGATAAAGGTAATTTATCAAGCATGCATTAATGACCGATGTGCTGCCAGTATAATTCTACTCTTCGTCCATCGAGGACGCCCAAGTTAGAAAATATTGGCCCGAGATGTCGAGAGTCCAGTGAATACTCGCGTGATGAAATAAGTTGTGAAAAAAAGCGAGCAACCGAACGTACAATGAAGCGAGCTTGTACCAATTCGACTGGCCTATTCTCGGCGCATATTTCTTTTTCATAAAGTATTAATTACGTGCCACACGGCCGTGTTCTGTGAGCGAAAATTTATCCTGGAACAGAACTGGTGGTCCGCTTCAGCAACAACACTCTTAAGCATATTATTAGACGAATTATTTGTGTCGATGTAGTCGCTAGGTGCGGTGGGTCAAGAAAGTTCGGTTCAAGGGTCCTTCAGCTGTATTCCGAACATATTTGAGTATAATGTAGTTCTTCGTGCACAGCAAGCATAATAAATGGCTGAGCGTCGAAAGGCAATTATGATAATGAATAAATGTGAGGAATACACGGAATATCAAAGTCACGGTCACATACGTCATCGATGTACGCTTGCATCTAGTAATTAATCATTAAAGAGGTCGAGTTTATTGATGTTTCTTTTAACTTCTTTTCTAGTAAAAAGGTTTACTACAGAAATGTAAAAATGTGGAGGGAAATATTTACGATCGAGGATAAATTCGTGTCAATAGGTGCGAACTTTTTTTTATATATGCCCTGCTCTGTACGGGGCATCTCATGCCAAATAGACTCATTCAATGAATTTTTATGTGCGATTACATCTTCAGAATTGGAACGAGTTTGTGTGTTTAGTGGAAAAAAACTTGTATCACTGTTTCGGGGATGTGGATTTTTTGGCAATTCGATAATTTCTTGTGGTCCATGAACTTTGAAAAAATTGATCGATTCGGTCGTTTTTTTCCAAGCTTTCATTTTTTTACGTAAATCTCAAGAGAAAGAAACATTTTTTGCTTGAGTCGAGACGATTTTTCATTCAATCTTTCGTTGTAATCGCGTTTTTAAGGATGCGTGAATCGTTAAAATTTCTTGAATAAATTCTCAACAATAGTGGACCGCGGTTAAACATTTTGAAGCCTGCTCTCAAGTTTTTACTTTTCAAATTCTGAAATTTTTCATGATTTTCTACTTCCTCCAGGAATCTCAGTATGACGCGAAATGCCTTATATGGTGCATGGAGCAAAACCCTGGAGAACATTCTCGGTATTCTGCATCGATATTTTTCACACATTTCTATGTTATGGCTTTCGTTTTCGGTCGTATTGCACCGCGTGAATCTCGCTTAAGCGCAATTTAAGGAAGTGGGCCAGGAGGATATGGTCACAGCAACTTGTTAGTGTCAGCGATGTCTAGGCATCAGAAATTAATGAACGGCGGTCATGACAGAAGCTATCGAGCCCCATCGACATTTTCTCATAGCATTGTCATAAATATCACTCCTTAAGACTGAATTGTGTGGTTGAAAAATCATGAGAGACCTCGTCATTGAAATTTTTCATGAAATTCGCACAATTGTTTCAACACCGCAAAGTATTTACTGCTTGCGTTCCATCATCTTCAAGTGGTAGACCAGAATTTTGTCATTTGTTTTACTTTTATGAACAATCTCGAAGCCGTGGGAACTTTACTCTTCTGCTTATTCAGATTCTTCGGTATTTCGAATTTCCGCAGTCAATTTTCCATCATTGCACAATGCACTATTGGAGTGAGTTGACGATGTGCATAAACGTTCTAGTTTGTAACAAAAATCAACAAAATGGGAGGGAAAACTCGTTTTTCCAGGATAGAGGCTTGAAAACAAAAAATAATCGAAAAGGCGTTTTTGAAGAAAATTTTTTTTAATAAACTCGGTGATATAAATTATTTATTCAAATATTTTAGTGCCGAAAACGAGTTACACTTGTTGACAATGCAAAACAATTTGATTAGCGGATGTGATTAAAAAAGCAGTAAAAAATTATCCGCTCCGGAACTGTCCGTGATGAAGAAAGAATCGGGTCAATATCGCTCGGGTAACGATAGACGTTGATTAAAGAAGCTCGCAGCATCGAGTTTTGAATTAGAGCGCTCGAAGAATCTTATCCTTACATTCTTTTCTTGAAAAACGATGCTCTACATTATGAGTTACGATTCCACAAGCCCGAGGCTAGTCCTGTTCATATCGATGCGTGTCACGACTTATTTTCATAACAAATTATTTTTTCATATATATTTTTACGTTCCAGCCTTACTCTGAACGCTCCACACTTTTTTCCTCCAGAGTAACCTATCGACCTCGTACCATCAGAGGGTACACTTCTAAACACTAGAATTCCTGCTCAAAAGATTTTCCGAACTCTGAATACCTCGATCGAATTTTCCTTCAATCATATCTTCGGAAAAGTCTTCCCAATATTCAAAATCAGTCGTCAAACTAGGTCACCCACTTTAAGACCTCTTACCCGATCGAAATAAAATACCATAATAAAATAATTCCCCTCTACAAAATCCCAAGTCCAAAAAACTTACTGAATCTTCAACTTCAAATAACTAACAACAAATTAATAATTAATTAAATATTAATTAAATTAATAATAATAATAATCTTATCCAAATGAATTTCGAAAAATATTTTAAAGACCTTCAACACCGTTTTCGTAGTTGGAAATCTCTTTCAATTCATGATCAAAACTGTGTGATCCCTTCTAAATTTTCCGAAAAAATTAACGTCGAATTTACTTATGTGCCGTTCATTTAAAGTCCGAAAATAAATATTCAGCGAAAAATCTACTGCAAGCTTTCGAAATAAAAGTTCGAAATTAAGGATCATTTTTATTCAGCGAACAATCAGCAATCGCTTCGAATCGGTAGCAGCCTCCCCGACTTCAAATTTTGCATGGCAAACAGCAAAAATTCTGCGAAACACGGAAAGATACAAGTGCATCTGGCATCATGCCACGAAAGTGTACGAGACCGCGTAAATGCCTAAATGCACGTGGGTAAAATATACCGATTCGATGCTGGCTCCGAGCACCTTCGTCTCCGCCTCGTCCGACTGGCTTTTCATAAACCAATTTGGCGCACCATCTCGTGGTAAAACTGGAAAGTGTGGATTCTCGTGGGCGTTTGTTGCGCGCGCAGCAGTCAAGTTATCGATGGGAGTTTTGATTTTGTATTGGTGTCTATACGTTTTAGCTTTCTCGTACGTACACTTTTAAAGGGACGAGAAGAGAGGGTGCAGCAGAGAGAGAGAGAGAGAGAGAGAGAGAGAGAGCCGATGATGAGCTGAAGGAAAGAACGCAGAGAAGCAGGGACGAATGATACGCGGATAAAACTGGCTGATCAGCAAGAGGAAGAGCAGCATAATGAATACACGCGAAAACATAGAGACGTGGGTTTAAAAAGTTGGTTCATGCGCGGGGCTCGAAAGAGATAAGTGCACTCGGCGACGAGAGAGGTGAAGAGAAGAAGAGAAGGGGCTAGTACGCATGCACAAGCGCAGACGAATATACCGCGAAAGTGAGAAAGATCACTGGACCCTGGAGAGAGCCACAGCTGCTGCTGGTCGGTGGTCAAGCATCTCGGGAGTTTTGTGTTGTGAGCAAAAACATGTTTAGATGAAGGTGATCCACGTTGAATTTGAACTCACGTTCGAAGTGCGAATAATTATGGTATCGTAATAAGAGTTCTGAGTCGCGATCGATTTATAGATTTGGCAGTTCGTCCAGTCTCAGTACTTTGGTGTGCGTCGCGTGCTTTTCGCCTGTTTGTTAAATCGAGTGATCGCTTGCTTCGCAGGTGAGTGTGAAATACGTCAGCGTAGATCCGCAGCTCGAGCAGCAGACGACAAGCCTCGACTGAGAGAAAGGCAATACGCGTGGATTTTTTCGTTCGGTTGAAAAGAGAGGCCAGTGAAGAAGAATTTGAGGTGAAGTCGCTACGCATTTATCCAAGAAGGGAATAGAAAATTTAATTTCTTTCCATCTCTTTCATACATAACGACGAAAAGTTCGAAACAACAGGCGTCATGTCGAAATCCAAAGACTCGAAGCTCAGGGACGGTGGCGCAACGAGAATAGACATTGACAAACCCAGATGGGACCAAAGCACCTACGTCGGGAGAGCCAAACACTTCCTGTATCTCACTAATCCACTCAATGTTTTTGCATCGGATAGCCAACTCGAACGGGCTCATGATATTGTCTCAAAATATAGGTGAGTTCCCGTTGAGTCACGTACTCACGAATTCACTGCCAAATCACATTAAATTCCTCCAGATGTTGGCAAACATTGAGACCAGCTTTGAATTTCAGATAAGAACGATATCCCGAGGTTCTAACCTTCCAAACGGGCTTAATTGCTTTCTTAACACAGACTTCATATTATTCATTTTCTCAAGCGTCAGTTTTATCGCATTCGAATTTTTTGTCTTTGAATAATAACTGAAGCGAAACTTTTGTTGGACTGTTCGTTCTTTACGAAAAGTTTGAAGAGTTTAACGATTGTGTTTGAAAATACGAATATTGAGCTTCGGTATCGAAACGTTCCAGTCATCAAATTGATCGTAACCTTCAAATAATTGATTTTCAGATCTGTGTTTGGCACCGATATTCTTACACAAGATTTATCTTCATAAAATAATAATTTGAAAAAAATATGAAAACGACCGACAGATCTTGAATTTTTCTTCACTCAAATGATGATTTACGAAACCAGTTCAATTCTTCCTCGTCACTAAAGTACATTTTTACGCAGTGGATATTTAAATGAGAGCATATGTTCGGCTGGTCTGATGGAGGTCGCAGGCTGACGCACGTTAAACGATAAATATCTTGTATACATTTAATCGTTCAACTGCCCGTGAATTCGTAATGGAAAAAAGTTCATGGAACTTTAGGTTCAACGAACACTCGATCGACTAAGGCTATGCACGCCAACAATCACAATAGTTCATGGGACGCTTGTAAGGCGATCGATCTTACGAGCCGAGACACACTCCTCTGTTGTTCTGTCGATTACGAAATGCGGAGCCGTTCTTTTATCACTCAACAAAGCTTGTTTTTCTTACTGGCTGCAATTGCATTTTCGAATACTTGCAATAAAATGACTATCGGAACTCGATGATTTTCACTTTTTCTTTCATTTTCAGAAAAGGTGAAACGCTGGATCGCCTCAAGATTTCAGAAGATGAATTATGGACGTGCAAATATTTGTACGACAGTGCTTACCACCCGGACACCGGTGAAAAAATGGTCCGAGTGGGACGAATGAGTGCCCAAGTTCCTATGAATATGATCATCACAGGCTGCATGATGACATTTTACAAGTACGAATGAAAAGAGAGCGAGCAGAAAAACAGGAGTTCCGTTGTTCAATCTCGATTATTCTTATCGATTTTCTCCAACGCAAATCACGAAAATTGTTGTTGTATAACGAGGCATTTAGTGAAGCGAACGCATGAACGTATACCGAATCGTTATACGAGAAAGAAGTGATGAAAAGAAGGCAGAAAATGGGATTTACGATAACTGATAAGAACTAGTCGCAACCTTGATCCATAACCCCGAGTCATTTCTTTTTGGGTTCGTTTAAACTGTCAGATTGTTCTACTTTCGGAGCCTCTGCGATCCAAGATTTCTTGGGACTTTGGACATTGTGACTGAATCCTCGTACAGCGAGTAACGATAACTCAATTCGTTAGAAAAATAATTATTACGTACGCTGTTGAGCCGATGCATTAATGAAGTCAGCGAAATAACGAAAACAAAAACACTGCGATAGCTCTCGCGCTTTTCTACGTAACTCGATACCTCATCCTTCCAGTATTTCTGCCTTTTTTCATCGCGCTTTTCGGCCATCGTGCGCCTACGCATAGCTCATGAATTAGACTCACGCACCCACGCCGTCGGAACACAGAGAGTTTGAGAAGAAAATAAAAAGCACTGAAACACTCAATTGGATGCTATTTTCGTCCGGGTTTCACGAGTCAGAAAAAAATCGCCACATTCATTAACGTTTGTCGGAGTAATGTAAATCGAAACTGTTGTTGAAAGAACGAGCATTTGTGCAGTGAAGCTCAATGAACGTTTTATATAGAAATGAATTTGTATGCTCGCACAATTGAAAGTGAAGTTGAGTTTGAGCGAAAGCATGGTGAAAACAGTGGAAATTTTGTCGAGAAATTTTAACTCGATAACTTTTTTTTTTAATTCTCATTCGATATTTTTTACTCTCTTCAATAATGCGATTGAAATACTGCGTTATTATATTAAAGTATGAATTTTCAGATCCACACCAGCCGTAATTTTTTGGCAATGGTGCAATCAGTCGTTCAACGCGGTTGTTAATTATACGAATCGTAGCGGAGCTAGTCCCATACCAGTTGAGACACTGGTCCAGAGTTACGTCGGTGCTGTGGGTGGTGCAGTAGCCACGGCGCTAAGTTTGAATCGCTTAGCGAGTCGGGCACCACCTTTGGCCGGCCGTCTTGTACCTTTGGCTGCTGTGGCAGCCGCTAATTGCGTTAATATTCCACTCATGAGAATTACGGAGCTTCGTAACGGGATCGATCTTCACGACGAGGAAGGAAATAAGCTTGGAAACAGCAGAAAAGCTGCACGCGAGGCAATCGCGTCAGTTACTCTCTCACGAGTCCTCATGTCTTCTCCGAGCATGGGTCAGTCTTTATATATTCAATTAAATCTTATTATTAACCTTTCGAATGAGCCTGAGAACATGGCGAATGAATTGCACCTTCAGGAGCCACTTTGGCATGTTCTTTTCGGTAAAGTACTCGATCATTAACCTCAAACTACAAAATCGGTCACACGCACAGAGAGATTTCATAATCTGATTTGCTGATACTCAAAAGCATTAATTTTGCAAAATAATTTTTTTTACCACTAAAATTATTATTGGGGCTTGACAGTACAACGAGTCGGGCACTGTTGGTGCATGCTAGGAAATAAGCGTATGAACTCACTCGTTGGCAAAAAAAGTAGAAATACTAGTCAAATTATTCGAAAAATAATAAGCAACTTTTTTGATCGTCACGAAGAAAACGAGGCCGAAAATTCTAGAAAAAAGTACTAGGAATATAGTATCTCGATTGCAGCATTAATTCGAAGAGCAGTAATAAGAATTGTTGTATCCACCACAGTAAAAAGACTAATACCCATACTTTTTATTCAAAAGACTCAAAAATGTTTTTCTCTGTAGCATAGTAAGAAAATTTTTTCAGTCACTTCAAATGGTTATGTTGTAAAGTATGCCCGGGCAACGCTGAAAAAGCTTTAAGCATTGTTCTAAAAGCTTGAGAAAGCAATTTGTTACTTTTAATTTTTTTTTTAAATAAAATTTTAATTTATTTATCGACTTTTAACTTTTCCAAATTAATTTTCAAAAATTAAAGCGGATTTTTCGAAAAACTCATGTTTACGTAAAATTCCAAAAATCATAAAATTTAAACCGCTCAACCGATATTTCATAAATTCAATACCAACCTTCCTATTATGATAATCTATTCATAAAAAAAAATTAGCAATAAATCTTAAAACTTCCGGAAGTTAGAGCGTCGACACCATTTTTTAAAAAATTTCAAAATGTCGTAAGATTCGTATTTTTTTTCAAATTTTGACAAAATTATCTGAGAAAGAAAAGCTTGTTCAGATTAACATCTATGCAAAACGGTAGCCCTGTGTCTCAAATCGTTTTCGAGTTATAAGCGTTTGAATTTTGCAGTGCCTTAACATACACACACATGCACACATCCGGAAATTTTTTCTAGATATGATTTTTTGATGTTTTTGGACATTTTAAGCACATTGACATTGAAAACTGGAAAAAAAAAATGTTCATCGTCACATAGCTTCCTCTATAAAGAGGCAAAAAAAGCTATTCGGTAAAACGTCACACGTATTCGGTGTATATTCGTGTATTAATCATAAAATTTACCATGCTGACAGTGAAAATTTGTGATTTACAATACATTTCCACTTATCAGTAAATGCTAGTTTGACATGCTGAATAACACTCGAAAACAAAACGAAATATAGTTTTCACGTGCATCACTTTTTTGGTATCTCCATAAAGCTGTTTAGAATTCAAGAGACGAAAAATTGGAAAATTCAAAAATACTATGCTGTTTGTAATCGATGCCTAAATAGTTTAAAAATTCTTGAAAAAAAAATATATTCCTTACTATACAAAACAAATCCGTTTTCTCCGTGTACGAAGAAAATGTTGTTTTCTATTTCGAATCGAATGTGCATATTTTTCATAATAGTATTTCTCAAACCATTACTACCCATCGATGCTTTTCAGTTCTGGCTCCGGTGCTGATGAATTTTCTGGAGAAGCGAAACACATTGGCTCGGGCTAAATGGGCAGCGGCTCCGATACAGCTGGCGGTATGTGGCGTTTGTCTGACATTTGCGACGCCATTATGTTGCGCGTTGTTTGCGCAAAGAGTACCGATATCGGTCGACCGCTTGGAGCCGGAAGTGCGTGAGGAAATATTGTCGAAAAACTCGAATATTCAGACGGTTATTTACAACAAGGGTTTGTAAGGAACCAGGCTTTATGTGTCGTAGCCACGAATGTGGCAATTTGGTCCGAAACTCGTTAAGAGAGCATGGGACACGCGTCGATAACGAGAACTATTTTGCTTCGCAAGAAAAATAACGCGAATCTGGGACATCGATGAAACCTCAGGGACGCCGATATTGAGAGGCGAAAGAACGAAATACGTAAAGTAGGATTGAATGATTCGAACTAATCGCAAGTGTTCTTACTCGAGTTTGTTCGATTCGATCAACTTTCAATACGAGTCTCAATGTAGAAATATCGCAAAACTTCCAGCCTCGATGGCCTCATAATTTTAAAAAAGCGTTTGCGTCACAAATGTATAATTACACATAAATTATTTCGTCCTGCCTCGAGCATTTTCAATTCGAATTTGACGAAATTTCAGTTAATTCTATAATATTGGTGTTTATCATGCATACGAACGAGAGATGATCGAAGAGAGTGCGATTGAATCGCATTCTATCTCACTTAATCGATGAACAAATGACAATAAATGAAAATGTTATAAAACCAAAGCGTTTACAGCTATTCACATGTTTATTTGAAATATTATTGAGTCCATAAACTTTCTTAAAGTTGCCTCTCTAAACGACAAGCGTCAGATTCAAAATGTTGTCTGGCTTTTTTTCGCAAAGGTCGAACCGTCGAGTCGGTGGCAACGGACGAATTTTGCGTCCACAATAACCGTCCTTGCGTTGCCACAAGCCACTCCTTGGACGATTTCCGAGTTCTCGATTGCGTTGGGCACTGCCGACGGGGGTTGAACCGTGTAGGACGTTCGATAGTCGTCCAACCGTCGCCATGCAGTGTTGACTAAGACTGAAGGTCCTCTTACTCGGCACTTGTACGATTATACGATCTTCCCCATCTTTTCGCAATATTGTGCCTTCCGTACCGGCTGCGTGGATAAGGAAACCACCCAAGCCGGGATATTTCTCGACGCAATTTACCTTCGTGCCCAGCGGCAGCGCGCCGAGAGGATAAGCGTCGCCCTCGAACGCTCGCACCGGATTTCTCGGTATGGCTTGCGACGTTTTCAGTATCATTCCAGGCTTCATGTTCTCCGTTGCGAGAATGTACTTCATCTCATTGCCACTGGCCACCAAAGCCACCCAAGAAGTTCTGCAACCGTCCTCAAAAACCGCCAATACTTTCTCTTCTTTCGGTGGCTCGTCCAAACTTTTTGGACCTTCTCTTTTCCAATTGATCCAGTGATATTTGTGCTTTATACCTCCACCGATTCCCTTCGCCACCACGCGACCTGTGTTCGCATGAAAATGCAAAATCATTAACGACAACAAATCGATTACGTTCAATGATTTTTTTTCCATCATAGTGACGAATGGATCAGAAAAAATGTGAATCCAGCATTGAAAATGATTCATTTTTATTACATTAATTCAGGAGTAATTGAAAGTTGGTAAATTTTGAATTATTCATTTAAGGAGGGTGGATCGCGACGAGACAATGTTGCCATGCTAAACCATGTTGAAAATATTAAGAATTTCAAAATGATAAGAATTTAATAAAATTTGGTAAATGTATTCTTTAAAAATATATAAGACATTTTTTACATCTCGTGCATAAGAATTTCATTTTAACGCTCAATTATTCGATAACCACGAGATAAAAAAATTTGAAAAAAATTGTATTTGTGTACTTGATGCCAAAGAATGTTATCACCAAATTTTATCAAATTCTGATTATTTTCATTTCGTGATCCACCATCCTTAAATCATTTTTCGACACGACTCGTTTTTTTCGTGCGATTGCTCAAAATGTTTCCTTCTTAACCGATTTAGTTCATTGGCTCTCCGCCAGAGTCCAATCACGTTCGGCACCAGAGATTTTAGAGCCAAAAAAATACACGAAATAAATAAAACGTGAAAATCCTGTTTTTAATTAAGGGAGTCGATAGAAAAAACAAAAAGGAAGAGATTTTTTGGAAGAGCGAGAGTAGAAAAATCAATGACTTGCCTGAGACGGGATCACGACCAGCGAGGTTAGTAACCTCCAAAGGTTCCACAGTGTACGAGTCCTTGTAGTGAACGATTCGACGCCAACATTTACCGTTTATGCCAGGTTTAGGTGTGATCTTAGGCTTCCACATTCCCGCATTCCGACTAGGTTGAATTTGACACGCGGCAGGCACATTGTGAGCGATTAAGTCAGAAAAATGAGTGCATAAAACACGCCGAAGCATCGCGACAGCTGACATGTTTGTTTCTATCGGTGAGGCGAGAGTGCTGCTCCTCACGTCGTCACGAGTGACCGCAACGATTGATTTCCGAAGGAATCAACGGTCGGTACAGCAGTGTTCTGAAAAAAAAATAATGACTACGGTAAGGTAGGGTGTTCAATCGGTAAAAATCGTATATTCTCCAGTTTCCAAAATCGAATCTCAAAAATTCGATTTCCAAACTCGGTGTTCAGAACATCAAAGGACTCTTTTAAATAAAAAAACAAATTTAAGGAATTAGATGAAGGACAGTAATCGAAAAAAGGGATCCAACAATTAACTTTTCACAATTCCCACGGATACTTTACTGTCTGAAACGAGTAGATAAGCGAGAAACCTGATTAACCTTTTGCCACGATAACCAGTGAAATTCATCCGCGATACGAAGAAATTTGTAAAGGATTTTTTCTCGAGATGAATTCCACGCAAACGTCTTCGATGGAAAAGCCACTAAACATGCCGGATTTGGCTAAGGAATAAAAAAATATAACAGTATAGAAAAACGAGATTTCGACTCAATAACAATCGATTGTTTACGAATGCGTGGCAATCCAAACAAAAAGAGCGTTCATACGCGAAAGACATATTAAATTAATTCCGTTGCGGATCGCTGCTCGCAGGATTAAGTGTACGAAGAAAAATCCCGATAACGGATCATCCGAGCCGATGAATTTGGTACAAAGCGTACGATTATTCACCGCGCTGTATCCAAAATTCAAATTCCACTGTAAAAAGCGGGGGGGGGGGGGGGGGGCGGATAGAAAAGCAAAGGGAACAGTTAGGTGGAATAAGCGGAAAGCAGAGGGATTGGTATACTGTGCAAACCCGATAAAAGCCAAAATTACCGATGAACGACGAGAGCCATTACCACCCCCGTCGGTCCACCCTACGGGCAATCAGTTCGAGCTTTCATTGGGAGTATGGTCGGGGTGCGAGCGAGAGAGAGACGAAGCGTGTTATGTCCGATACATTATGTACGTGTGTGAAAGCTGCGTACATACGTGTATGTCGAGAGGTGTATATGCAAAGTGTCTATACAACGAAAACGGCGTGTACAGCGGCATCGGAGTGGCCGCAAAGTTCTGGCATCCCTGCGGAACGGGCGGCGGCACGGCGCGGCTGAGTTTCGCGAAAGCCCGAGGGTTGGGCAGGGCTCTTAATTGACTCAGGGTAATTATTTTATTAAGTGAGAAGATGGCGGACGGAATGTTAAGAGCGAAGGGAGAGAGCGGGACCAAAAGATACCCTCGGCTGTATACACGGGTTCTCGCGAATGTTGCTGAGTTTCCGGTATTTCGTGTGGATACGAAAGAGCTAAAGTTTTGGATGTTCAACCACTCAAAGACGTTTGTAGAAAGAGAGAGAGAGGGAGAAGACGGAAATGGAGACTCGACGTGAGTCCGAAATAAACACCTGAGGACTTGATACACGAATCGATTACTGAGAAACCAAAAGACGTGCTCGCAGCCCGGCACACAACTTATTTCGGATGGAGTAGCACGCGAGTGTGGAAATTTCGAAAATCTACGGAGAAAGATGTCGAGGCGCAATGAATGTGAGTTGGCGCGTCGTGCCCATAATCCCATGGATCGCGCGTGTTCTTCTTGTGAGACCGATTCCGGAGTCCGGTCGAATCTAGGCCTGAGTATATCTGTACGGGGATGTGTACTATTACTGGAGTATGCATGCATAATTACTGCTCGTCTTAGCGAGCGGTAACACTTCGCCTCGCCTCGGAAAGTTGTCTCGTTCTAGCACACGCTATTCGAGCTCGTCTCTGCTTCCTTTCCGTTTTGCGTTAATGCCAACACAATACGCTCGCGAGGAACGGTAATGGCGCTGGTGTTAGTACTCGTCCAATCTCAATTGCAGTGTCGGGGGAGTATCTCTCTCGGTGTGGTGTTCGTGACCGCGCGCGTGTGTGGGTGCGTGTGTAAGAGCGGAGCGAAGGTGCGCGCGCCCGTTAACCGCTTCTCTCTCCGTTGCGAAGGAGGAACATCTATTATCCGGTACATGGACCAGGCGAGCGGCCTGTGTGGAGAAATCGGTGCGAAGAGAAGAGAGGGGGGCTTCGGTGCGGGCAAGAGTAGTCGAGCGGCAAATTGTCCGCCATCTTACCCACCTTATACCTTACCTCACACTCTTGTCTCTCCACGCGCGCACACGTTCTACCACTTCCTCGCTGCCTCGCTTTCTCTCGATCCTTCCGAATGGCTCCGTCTCCCTTTTTTCGTGGGAGAAACATCCTTTGCTATTTCCCCTCGGCCGACTCCCCCCGCGTCTTCTGCACGACGCCAACTGTCTTCCTCCCTCTTTTGTCGTTTTCTCCGGCAACGAATAACCACCCTTCGCCCTTCGTGAGCCATCGAGTTACGCTTACTTCCTCTTTCACGAGCTCACCCGCTGCCTCCTCCTCCTGCTCCTCAACCTCCTACTGAAGCAACAAACCCTCCCTTCGTGACGACGCCGCCACCGCCTCGAAAGCTTTAGATTACCTACCCCTTATAAGCGCTCGTGTTGCCCATTTATTACCACGACTGCGACAACCACGCGCGAGACCACCTCCAGTGACGGGCTTCCGCTCTCTCTCTCCTTCTCCTTCCCTCCAGTTGCTCCCTTTCCCTCGGCTCTTCCTCTCAAATCCTGGACGAACGTGGGCTTTTACTTTATGGCGTATGTGTGTGTGTGTGTGTGTGTGTGTTTGTGTGTTTGTGTGTAGATATTTCAAGCTACACAAACTCGAGGAAAAGGAACCGCGAAGATTAGCTTGTCGGTGTTCGGATTAGAGAAACATGATGAGGAAAATTGCTGAGATCTTAGAGATTTATTATCATCCACGAATGCTACATGTTCGTAGATCCTATTTATTCTATCATAAGCTCGAGCTCGTATGACTAGATCGTCAAATTCCTTGCTGTTTTGCTCGAATACACATATTTTATAAGTGTAGACGTTTGGGAGTGCGGAGACGATAATATACGAAGGCTGAGGAACTTCGTACTTTCGTAATTTTGTGTAAGCCTCTGGAATAAAAATGCGAAGAGGTTGGAACACTTTGGTAAAACCTCGGGACACATATAGCTCGACATAACTCTCCAAAACGATCCGAAAAACTAAAACTCTACGGTGAATATACTCTCACACTTTTTCTTGAGCATAGCCTGAGGGCGATACAGAGGAGCGATGTTCTTCATCCGGTACCATCGTCCGTGACGATAAAGCGAGAGATCAAGGAAGCAGGAGAGGAGGGGTAACTAGTGAAGAAGGTGGATAAAGAGATGGAGGAGCGGAGAGAAAAAGTGTGTGGAACACGGTCGATGAAACGTTTCCTCGGGGAGACTGTTGGTCGACGCCGCGGCTCGGGATGATCCTCCATCCGGAAAAGAAAAGTCTGCGCGCGAAGATGGCATTCGCCCTTGTTGTAAAGTTTTTCGTCCACGGACGTGGATGCGAGTCTAATCGCAAAGAGAAAAAAGCGACAGGGAAGGGGAGTTTGAGAGGCAGCGGAAGGATCGCGAGGACAAAAAAGCCTCAAACTCCTTCTGGGCACCCTTGCTTTACTCCTAACTCCTGTACACTCCTTCGGTAACTCTCTTGAGAGGGCGCAGAAAGAGAGTTGAAGAAAAGGGATGCGTAGAGGAAGAGTAGGAAGCTTGATCGAAGCTGGCTAGGTAGTGAGATTGCTGGGAGGCGGCGAGAAAAAAGTCATCGAAGAGATTGCCCCGGTTGAAATAAAGGCAGAGAAAAGGGATGCAGACCATTTCGACCTTTTCATCCCAATTGGTCGACGCACCTTGAAGGAACGATGCAAGCAAAAATAACTCCATAAAAAAGCCGATACAAGTGCCAGGCCGGAATGAAGCGAAGGGTGGAAAGAGGACGAGGGGGAGGAAGAGGAGATGAAAGCGTGAGCGAAACAACGAGAGCGGGCAAGAGTCGCGCGAGAGACAACTGCCGCCACCGCCAGCATCACCATCACCGCAGAGGAGATCAAGAGCAAGCATCGTGCGAGAGAGCAAATCAACGGACGAAGCAGGAAGGCGAGAACGAGACAGAGAGAAGAGGTGAAGAGTCAGGAGGAGCGCAAAGGAGGGTGCAAATAATAACAATAATCATATTTCGCGGCAACATGGCCGCTATGAAAAGGATGGTTGGGTTGGTTGAATAGCGAAGAAGAGGAGGAGGAAGAGGGCGAAGAGGGTGCTGCTGCCGGCGGTAGTGATGCAGGATGAGGACGAGTAGAACGATGTGGATGCCGCCGTCCGGGGGGGTTTTGCCAGAGGAACGGGGCAGGCTGGGGGAAGTTCGGCTGCCCCCTTTCCCCTCCTCTTCCCACGAAACGGGGGAGGAAGAACGTGCTCTCTCTACACCCCGGCAAAAGCGAGAGGGCGACTACTCTCAGCAGCAATGGTGGGGTACAAACAGGCTGGGTTATCATAATATTACAAACCACCGCCGCAGGGCCGTATCTATATAACACGCGATATACACGTACTAAGTCCCGGCGCGCAATTCGCGCGAATCACCGCATCCGGCAATTGTCGCGTCGGCTGCTCGTTTCGGTTATACGACCACTGCAGAAATACCGAGCGAGAGGCAAGCGAACGAGCTATGCTCGAGAGCTCCACAGCACGATATCCGAGCACCGAGGACGCGCAAAAGAGATGGAATAACGAGGGACTCTCTGAATATTGGCTCCGGCACTCTACTACTCACTGTGTACACACGTGTGTGCATACAGACTGATGCACAATTCGATATAACGACCTGCGGAGGAGCATTATGCCAGGATATTTTTCCAATATACTTTCCCACTCTAGCAACTCAACGAAAGCCCTGAAATATCACTCCCGAGACTTAAATCCTCATATAGTTTTAGTTTGAAAATCTCATCGACGTGCTGCGTGGGACACGAGCCTTTTCTACTGCCCTTGCTATTATTTTTGACGATGAAAATTTTTCCTCCTTCGTTTAAACACAAACCCTGGCACTCGTCCCACTTCCAATCGGTGCAAATGAACACTCCATTCTCAGAAACCTCCAGTTTTCTTTGTTTTCGAGGATTTTTTAGTTTTGAATTCACCTGTATAAACTCCCTACGATCGAGTACAGTAGTGGATGTATACAATATGTGCCGGCGTTGATGCTGGAAACGGTAACACGGTTACCTGGCTTTTCTACCACGCCCTCTCGTCCGTAGACTCCGTTATATTCCTTTTCTCTCTTATATTCTCTCTCGGTTATGCACTCCACAGAATTTCTATCTCGCACCTCGCCCGCCTCCCCATTGGCGGAAACTCGAAATGAACTTGTCCTCCCTGATTTTTCCGAGTTTCATGCTATACCCCCCCCCCCCCCCTCCCGCCCCTCTGCCCCTCAAAACAATACTAAATGCGTGTACATGTAGCAGAACGTAAGTACATCTAATTAAATTACTCACTTCTGTAAGAGGACGAGTGCATGAAAAAATTAATTGGGAGCAGATGTTTTTTTTTGTCGGTATTCGAAGGTACAAATCCAGATTCAACTGTTCAAGGCGTGAGCAAATCGCACAGTATTGAAAACAGTCATGATCTTTGTTGCTTCGAATATTTCAAACGATCGAATAGATTTCTATGTGTTTGTTTCCTCGGAGGGTTTCTCAAATGGATGGAAATGATGTTGAATGCTCGTTGTGAAAGTAAAATACGACGGGCGCAAAATCATAGCACGGAATCAAGGCGTCGATCTGAGGACGAAGGAAAATCGCCGAATTCCGAGTGCAAATACGCTGCACGTGTATTTTCGTGTATGTTCCGTTTTGTTCAAATAATTTAAACGAGTCGGGATGAAAAATTTTGTAGATGGGAAATACAGTTTTCGTACTGCTGTTCTCAGGGCAGTTCCAGATTCGATTCCAATCGTGATCAGTTCTCATCATTTCGTTGTCCACAGAAGCTTATGTCGGAGAAAAACAAAGCGATGATCCATCGCGCAGCGTTTAACATATTTTTCGTATTCGACGAATCGAAGAAAACGCGGATTTTCCAACCGCTATTTGTGAGCCTAATTCAAGATGCGTTCAGACGGATTCCATCGCTCCAAAAAATCCAAGGAGACAGAACAGATTCACTTATTTCTCGAATAGAACTCTAATATTCTCCAGATGTCAGTGAGGCTCGGTTTCGCCACCCACGAGCGAGTCACAACCTTCGCACAGTCTCCGCTTACAGAACCAACCCCCGTATCCGTAAACGAAAGAAAAATAAAAACACAAGTACGAGTGTGAAAGAGGCGGAAGAGAATTGTGAATAAACAAAACGAAAAGGCTCGATAGATCCATGGATTTCAGCAAATCTCTCAATAGGTTGGATCCTGGAGGATGAATTGTAACATTTATGTAATCTATTCTTGGGGCGATAGAAAAATGGGCGTGAAGCTATATCTCTGAGCGGAAGCAACGGTAGAATTTCGAGTGGTCTTAAAAAAGCAAATACGAAGAATCACAAGAAATATATCCAGCGATATATCTATCGTAAAAAAAGGAACAACCGGCAACTACACGAATGCTCGAGTTTTCGAGCAACACCGAAGGAGAGCTGTTTAAAAATCCGATGCGCTTCCTCCCTCCGTCTCGCTCGCGCTTACTCCGTCGATAGATCCGAGTCCTTGGGATGCTATAGAGTAGGATTTAAGGTGGAGAGAGCGGGAAATCGAGTGCGAGAAGAGCAGACCGAGGACAGGGTGGCAGTTGGATAAAAATGTGAGTGTGTTTACGTGTACATTTGTGTGAGCAGGAAGCGTGTAGTGAGCCGAGAAAAGAAAGAGATGGGAAAGTGTATACATGTATAAATTGATAGTGTAGCGAATGCCTGAAGTGACACCGCGAGCACATCCGAGTCCAGGAAAAGATAGAGAGAAGAAAAGAAAGAGTGAGAGAGAGAGAGAGAGAGAGAGAGAGAGCAGGAGGAAAAGCGCGACAAAAAGCTTCATGGGGGTCGTCCTCATCGTCGCCGTCTACGCTGAGCGTGAGATCGAGAGAGCTCGGGGATCGGCTTCCCCGCGAAGGGGACGATGCCGAAGGAAGCACTTAAAGAATTATCTGAACTCGCGAACGCAAGAGGGCGCGCGGTCGAGACACATATACACGTATATATTGAATGACTGAGAGGGTCAGGGATGCTGCTGCTGATGCTTGTGTAGGATTCCTCCAACGCCAGAGAGGCACGTGCATTCATTCCCAGGCCAACACCTAATACCTACTAATACCGTGCCCGTGTATCTATCTACCCTTTTACCGCTCAACGCGAGTCCTACTAGCCAGGACCACGGAAAGAGTAAGTAGGGTCGGGTTATAGTATACAAGGTGCCCCCCTCCGCACCCTCCTTTCTCTCGAAGCCCTTAATGTTTTCTAGCTTCTGTCTCTTTCACACTTTCTTCCAGTCACCATCTTCCCCCTTCTCCCTCGGCTTTCAACACACGTGAGGTTTCCTCAGTGAAAGAGCCAAAAACAGGAAGAAAAAGTGTGACGTCAGCTAGAATAGATTTGCCAAGCACAGACGTTGCATAGGGGAAAAAACGATTCCGCAGTGGCTTCCATTCGCGAATAGATCCGCGTCAAGAAACGTGATCGCAAGATCGTGGGAAGTCACACAGATTATACGCTCAGGTGAGCTTTTCACTAGTACCACACTCCCTTAATATATGCATCACACTTTTATGCTTATCTATTCGCCTTTTTTGTAAGATCGTCTATGAACAGTAATTCTCATGAGGCTTGAATTACGATTGGTTACGATAAACGATGAGCAAATTCTCATATTGATCGAGACGAGCAAGCTCTGCTCTGCTTTTCAATGTTACCGATAATAATGGCGTAACAGATAAAAAATGAGCCAACAACATCGTGCTTTTTCGAGCTATTTCAGAATGCTAGTCATTTATAAAACACTGCATAATTCATCAAACAATCATTCTAAATGACGAATGGCATCACATAATTTATTTAACAACCGTCCTAAACTTCCCAATACATTCTAAACCACTAAACTATAAACTACCTGTCCGGTGAATTAGGTGAGGCGCGCCAACGAGAGGAAGCAATTCTCAGCTCTGACAAACTAATTACTCGGCAGAGCTCTCGTTGTACGGTGGCGTTTCGTGCAATGCGTAGAATGCTAGAGCGTGCAAGCTAATTAACGAAAATTCAACGATCGTCTTCTCTTCGACGTCGGTCCAAATTCTGAGGAGTTTCATGTCCATTGCCTCATCCCGTTTTGCGTCTCCTTTTTCCTCGTTATATTTCCGGTAATCGGTGAAGTTATTCGACGAGCAGTGATTGACGAGGGTCTCTTTTTTAATGACTCGACAAACAGAGCTTTAGCAAAATAAGGAAGTCGTTGGGTCGGAGTATCGTGCGGAGCATCCGGGAGGTCCTTAATAAGCTGTTCTCGCGTCGTATCATCGTAAAGGAACTCTCGTCGCCAGACTGCATGGGATCCAAAGAGTGTGAGGTCCTGCCAGACAGCGAGTCTCGAGACTCGAACTTCTCGTGTGTCGTTATTCTCCACGGTTTCTTAGAAACATCGGCTCTGTTCCCCGCACTATTTTTCGGGTTACTTTTCTTCCTGCTAAGCAGTTTCCTCTTTTTTTCGAGTCTTCGGGGGCAACCGAGGCGATAGTGGAGTCTTAAAAGCGTTCCGCAACGATTCTCTCATCTCTCGTTCGCCCCTCGCTCGCTTTGTGCGTGACGACGTTGTACGAATCGCAGCTTTTACAAGTCAGTTACTAACAGTGTGCGATGCGTGATACGAGATAAATACGCGTATGTGTATTTACACGTATTAGATACAGCGTAAAATGAACTGGTGTGTATGTGTCGCACGTGTTTCTACAAAACGCGCATTCCCCGACAAATTGACTTCAGGCCTTGATGCGCTCGCACCCCGTGACGTCCTGCGTGCGGCCTTTCCTCTTTTTTCGTACGGTCGTTCGGTGCACACACATACATACTATATATTAATACGTGTATGACAGTTTTGCGACGTTCGTCCTCGTCGAAAAACTTCTTCTATTTCGAAGCGTCCTCTTAAAGCGATACTCGACCATATATTTCTCCTTTTCTCAGTCTCATTTGAAACGTGCTATATGCTAACATAACTTCCTTCCTTATTCACACCCTTTCGAATTCCCTCGCTTATTCACTCTGCCCTTTTGCTGTCGTTACGAGAAGGTTTTTTTTTTTATTTTTTATTTTATTTTTTTAATTCTGTCCCCACCACCATCACCACCAACGTCGTCGTCGTTGACGGCGACGCCTTTATTATTAGCCGCTCCTCTTGTACACCGTAAGCTAGTTAACCGAGTTAGTTAAGTGAGAATTATTATTTAGCTCGTCGGATACACTCTCGTCCCGTGTGTCCCCTCGTCGACGCTCCCTCGTGCTTTCGACCCTCTCCACATGAACTCCCACCATCGGAGACTACTCGCTCCATATAATTATCTTTGTCTCTTGCACGCTCTCGGCAAAACTAAGTCGAGCAATCTCGGATGGAGCGAGAGAGAGAGAGAGAGAGCGAGAGCGAATATTACTCAAGTTCCCAGCAACGTAGAAATCCGTGGAACACTTGGCCGCACCGCGGGAATCTCGCGCTGACACGACTCCATCGCGCGTGTTCCCTCTCGACCTCTTATTTGTCCAGGACCGCAGAGGTGTCGAGCACTTTACGATTTCCGACCGTCGGATTTTGTTTTTACTCTCCTCTCATATTTATGTATGTATTATTATATAGATCTGACGACGAAACCTACAATTATACACAGCCGCCGTCTCCTTTTCGCTCTCCCTCTCCGTGCCGCGCCATTTTTAATTTCAGCATCCAACTCGGCTCTTTAAGTAAACGATGCGTCCGCAACAGAAACATAAATAAAAATGAATCGGAAAACAAAAAGATAAGAAAGAGAGAGCGGGGAAAGGGCAGGGGGAAGGGAAATACGCGATTATAACGTGAAATGAAACGTAGAAACTTGTTACAAGGTGACATAAATAGTTGATATATATTTCGAGGTGGTAAATAAGCGTAGGAGAATCCAACGACGCATGGCGTACGGGGCCTCTACCTAAAATCTCAATTACACTGTATCACGATTTTGCTCAACGACTCGATGATTTTTTTACCACTGCCATGATCATTTGTCATTCTTTAATGTTATTATTATAGCACGTGGGTGACGTATGCTCGTGCTCTTGGCGCAGCGTATTAAAATATCTTTGCTACATATAAATATAGATTGGTTGGCAGAGAACGTAGTTTCGCGGTTTACACACACAGTCATCATTATCCGGCAACTGAACTTAATTATACCTAATGGTCTGCTCGACGTATTGTGATTAATGATTGATAGAGCAACGCGTCCGTGAGCAGATTAATATTTAATCGTACGCGGATGTATATAAGTGTATATAGCGGTTCATACAGCTTATTATCGTTCAAAGTTCAATCTAATGAAGCAAGTCTTCGTATCAATAGCCAACAGACGATGCGAGACCAAATCAATTTGGGTGTGCAAGATCCAAATAAAGAAAGTTTCTTTCTTCTAATAAATCGATGAGCATGTTTTTTTTTTCGTGAGGAAGAAAATAAGGGGATGGAGTAAAATGAGAATGGCTACTCATTCTCTGGCTGTTACTTTTTTATCGTCGTTACGATTATAGGTTGGGTCTCGATATGTACCCTTCATGTACTCAAAGAAAATCCCTCTTTCACGATCCTCCATTTCTCAAGCCTCTTTTCTTCATCCAGCATGCTTTGTAGGGCGGTGAAAAGGAGAAAAAGGTTGCAGGATTTTGCAAGCTCTTCTTAATCGTCACGATTATTCGTGTCACTCGGCAAAAGCTTGGAAAGGTCCCTCTTAACAGCTCATCGCGAGAACGAGTCATCTGTGAAACGAGCGAATTTCCGTCAAGCTGTTAAATCAAATAAACAGACAGGAGTAAAGTGGGAAGGAAGGGGCTAAGTAACTATCTTTCCTGTCCTTATTTTTATTCGTATCCTCGCTACTACTTACAAATTGCATTTCGATTATTCAGAGTTGCTGTTACGAAAAAGTCGTTTTGCAACATTTTTTGAGAAGTGAGCTCCCCGTTCCTTGTAGAAAAAAATTCCCTTGAAATTTTAAGCTCACGTTGCAGTGCAGGAAAATTCTACGGAACGAGGGGATTTTCACATTTTAAAAAACACACTTCAACGATTGTCATGTTGCAGAACACGCGAAACGTGCAAAATCTACGTATTTAGCCGATCTTACAGTACACTTTACATAGAAAATTGTATTTAAAGTGCACGAATACTTTTTGTAGCCGCACTGTATATTTAATGGAATTAAACACCCCTCGGCTCATAACAACTTACGTTCTTTTTTTGGTAAATTCTGAAACATTTTTTTTTTTTTTTTTTTTTTTTTTTTTAGTTTTGGACGAGGACAGCGTAGACTCGATGATACAAAACTGATGAACAGGGTATCATTTCTCATTCATAAAAATGAATTATAAAAATAATTGGAATAATTTCCATAGACTATTATTGAACAAGGCACGATAACGATCGTGTATTCAATCAATGGCTACTCGACCAAATAGTTACAATTCCAAGTCTGCAAGTATCCAAATCAGTGACATAGCAACAAGATCCTGAAGAGGCTCTGAAACCCAACGGAGAACGTGCTCTCAACAGAGTTGATATAGAACAAGAAAAATAGTGTGCTGACTGCTTCAGTGGTTCAATGGCGTAACATCAAGCTGAGGGACGGTCTCTCCCTCAGGTATTTCACGTTCAAACGATCCGAATCCAGAACTGTGAGTATGTGAATTCGAGCGAGAATGTTGGCGCTTTCCTCGCGAGGGCGCGCAGCATCGAGAAGCTTGACGCGTATAAGGGTGACGATGCTGCGAGTGTTTCGCGGGTGCTCGCTTCCGAGATGAGAGTAGGTGGCGAAAGCTTTCGCATTGGAAAGGGCGCAACGCGGCGGGGAGAAGCGCCGATACAGAGCGGCAGAGGGCGCACGGTGGCGGAGGGAAAGCCGCGGGAAGGGAATAGGGATTCCATTATTTAACCGAGGTAGTTTAGGCGAGTATTAGGGGTTTGAGTTTATGACACCCCTCGGTTGCCCGGATTGCCTATTAATACGATATGAGCTGCGCTCTCTCGGTTTGCCCACCGCCTTGCCAGCGGTGTAACGTGATGTATATCTGTACGGATGAGGGGGTGCCGTGTGTTGCGGAAAACTGTGATGGTATTTGGCGGGGTGTAGGGTTGCACGGTGTTCCAGCGGAGCTCCACCCCCACGATGAGAGCGCTCTCGCTTCCTCTCCCATTTTGCCAAAGCTTTTTTTCGCTTTTTGCAACGCTTCGAATTTTTTCCACGCTACCCGCTCAACCGAGCAGAGCCAACCCCCTGCGTTTTGTTATGGGTGTTGGTGGTGACTATGGTGGTGGTTACGCCGCCGAGCCCCCTTCGCAACCGTCCCTCGTTCTCCAGCCCTCGCTTCCTACCTACTCGCCTCCACCTCTTCTTGGTGTCTCGTCGTTATGAATACAGATACAGAGACGAATATACAAAAGTGAACTGATATGTGTGACGGAACGGAGTACCCGAGAGCCAATATCCTTCAAACTACCGATGTTCCTTTGTTATTTACTCACAACGAGACTATTTCTCACTCCTTTTTTTAAGCCTCGTATGAAAACGTTTATTTCTCGCTACGAGTTTTTTACTTGGGCGAATCATCGCCACGTTTTTGAGTGAAAATTTCTTGCCGTTAACGCGACTGGGGCGGATGACAAATATATTCTATAACAACGAAGCTTTCTCTTGGAGTTTGGAAACCAAAAATTGGAGTACAATTTTTCAACCTCAATGCCGCATCAACCATTGTGCCATGATTTTCAACCTGAAGCCGAATTGCAAATTCGAGCTTCAGAGTTTAGTGAAGCCAACAAACGTTTCCCAATCGCTATTTTTATTTGTTCTTCTCGAAATACCGAATAGCTGCGCCCTCAGTTTATATGGAAGACCCAGAATCTCCGAGTGCATACCTGAGAAATGCTCGCGTACACGGGTTCACGATAAAAGCATGCGAGTATGAATCCAACATGTATATTTGCAAATCGCATTCTTTGAATATATCTGCGGAAATGGAATTACTCGTTTCACGGTAAGAGCCGATTGGACCGGGGATGCGGAAGACGTTTATAAAAAGTAATTAATCACTCACTCCATATGAATATACACATGTGACTTGCCGGTAAGAAAGAGGGAAAGGGGTGAAGCACAGAGAAAGAAAAAGACTAAAAGGAAAGTCGGATTAGAGGGCAGTGCATCGTTCCCAATGTAGGAACACTCACACCCCCAACTTTCTTTTTGCCTTCTCTCCACTAGCCCTCATTTCGTTTTCGCGTTCTCTGATAGCATCCCCTCTAATACTGTTCTTCCGTTTTCCAACGCAATCAGCGTCGGAGACGCTTTCCGCAGTTTCGCGGTCCACGTAGCCACCAGACGACTTTCTCCACAATCACCCATACAGTTAACTCTCTGTAGTAATTTCAGTGTGGAACGAGAGTACCCAGGGTGCATCGGTGTGTGTGTGTGTGTGTGTGTGTGTGTGCGTACACGTATAAAACGCGCATAAATGCCTGTGTATGTGTCTGTGTGCGTAGTGGATCGTGTACCCCTTTGAAACACTCGAACTCGCTTTCTCGTTCAGACTCCCTGTGCCCATCCCTGAATCCCTTAACGTTTTCGAACTCACCGCGAAACGCCACAAGGGGATGGAGCGAGGGAACGAGATTCCCTTTGGCGCAGAACGCGCTGCCAAGTCGCTCGTCGATCGTTTTCTAATTTGGCGAGCAAACACTCGAACGAAAGCCCCGATTCTATCCTCCCCGTACCACCGGAAAGCCCGTCGTCGTTCTCTCGATCGCGTCGTCCGTCAGTCCGTTCCTCAATTCTCTACCCCCGAAAATCCTCGCCCCGAACCTTATATATGAGCCTGCCCATGGTTGACGTAAACGTTTGTACTCTATATGCAAACCTGCGACGACCGATCACCACGAAAGTCTACACTTAGCCCATATACAGAATAGATTTGTATGTTGGTTCAAAACTACCCCAACGCTATGATCACCGATGGCTCTCTCTCCTTCTACGAGTAAACGGGCTCGAACCCTGTACAATGGGACACTGTTCTCTCTTACGTTTGCATAGATGCCTATTCTATTTGATTGTCAAACCGCGAATCGAGTTTCCCGACAATTTGAACCTTCCAAAACAGTGCAATCTCGCCGGAAACTTTTGGTAATATGGATAAACGAGTCAACACTACATCAATCAAGTGTCGAACTAAATTATTTCCAGCTTAATGGTTAAGACACTTTTATTTTTGGGAGCAGTCGGGGATTTAATGGACGAACGTCTTATTGTGTAATAGGCAAGACCGTAGGTAGTTGGCTAGATTTTTTACTACCGCTCGCACAAAATGAACTAGTGAATATTTAAACCAACATATATTCTTGTTTTAAGATGATGGATCAGTTGGTAATCACAACCGTGAGTGTGAGAGTGATAGCTGCAAATTTTGAAAAGAAAATTTTTCCACATCGTTCGTCTGATCGAAAAAATAAAAATGTCATCGGATTTTTGCGATCGTGCTGCGTACGATGACATTTTTATTATTTTAATCGGACGAACGATGTCAAAGAGTTTCAATTTCAAAAATTCGAGGTGTGATTACCGACTGATCCATCATCTTAAGGCAAAGTATTTGCCACTTTATCGCATGAATATTCTCAACTTTTCATAAAATACCAACGGGCTATTGGGAATCTGTTCGTATGTCAGCCGAGCCGAATGTGGGGCTAGGTTCACGCAAGCTATCAGCGAGCCCAAATCAATTTCATTGTTTCAGATACAAAACACCTCATCCGCGAATTAGAAAAAGAATCGGGAAAATGCCACGCCGGACTGGGAATGTATGCAGTTTTGTAGAATACTTGCAACAAATAGAAACAATTGAAAAATCATCCGGAGCAGGAGGAAATAGGGAAGATCGACGAAATAATATTTTCCCACACAATTTTGTGCTCCAGTATTATATTAATAACAGATAATTGTATCAAAAGGATGTTCGAGCCAGGAGAGGATGGAAAAGATCGCAAAACACTATAATTTAGGATCTTGATATTTGAAAATCATTGACTCCTTCTAGACGACGTGATTCTCCCCAACGTGTTGAGAGACATGAATGAGCGAGAGGTTATAATGAAGATAATAACAAACGTGCATATGTTTACATTTTGGATTTGGATAATATATTGTGTCATTGATAAGTTAGCCTTTCAGAGTTCTCCAATTGCTGATCAGAAATGAAGAATTCCAACAAATCAAGACTTTTAATCTCAACGAACTGTTAATATTAGCCCTAGAAATAATGGTAAATATTTGCAATACTTACTTTTGCTAAAAATGGTCCTAATATTTTTTTCAGCATTATTCTCAATAAGAACGAATGATATGGGGATTAATTTTAGGGGAGGGGAAGGTACAAAAACCAAGAAAAAATTGTGAATAAATCCAAATGAAATTTCAGTTTCTCCGCTATTGTCATCAACGAGAAATGGTCCCAAAATTTTTGGCGACGTGTAGCATTGATAAAAAATTATATTACAATTAATTTTAAGAATGGGGAAGGTTAAAAAAAACAAAAAAAAAACACATTTTCGTTTTTTTATTACAGGAATTTCAATTTCTCAGCCACTATAATCATTTATTCTTTCAGTATTCATTGTGCCAAGCCTATACAACCCCTTATCTTTAACACATAGAAATGGTAGGATAGGTTTTGTAACTATTGTAAATATTTACCAAAATAATTGTCACTATGAGAAAAGCGACGTCTTCGTTTCGAGTTATTCACGAAATTGTGATTTCGCTGTGACATAGCGAAGTTTAGTCCCATAAATTATAAAATTTCGTGAAATTATTGAGCAATGAAAATGTGGTAAAGCAGAACAAATATTCGAGTACCCAGTTACCATTGTGTTTGTTGTAATTCACAAAGGAATAAATACGAATTTCTCTGTTTATATGATTCGGTTTATTGGAACGATTTTCCAAATCCCTTATTTTATCCCCACGAGTATTTTACCATTACTAACATTAGTGGCACTGCGAGGTATTGATGTTGGTAATGGCGCTGGTACTCACGTCTTCCTATATTTATATATATTTATGCCAAAGTACATACGGACTTACATACATATACAGATATACACGAAGACGTCCATACGGATATACGCATATAAATTCACTCGAATACGAGTATGTGAGTTTGTGTAAAGTGGTCCGCGTGTATCATCCCACTGCACGCGGCCAACAGAAGGCAGATCTCTCCCGGGAGACTCGACGCTTGTTTGCGCTGCTTATCATCAGTTCCCATTAATATTAAACCGCATTCAACGAACGAACGAGCCAGCCAGTCAGCCATCCAGCCGGTGTTACTGCCCCCTCATGGTGAAAGAGAGAGAAAGAGAGAGAGAGAGAGAGGGAGACAGGAAACAACCCCAGAATACATCCCCTCTTTTACCTTCTGTCTCCCTCGAAACACACACGCACACACATACAGTCTCCAATCCTATGCGACGTTACACCGTTACGCCAGAGCTATATATGTCAATTTCCCTTTTGTTTACACACTGGTACACGTAAATATAGACACATAATAGAAGTGTAGTTAATTCATGCAGCCATCGATTTGCACAGGTGCGATGTAACACTTGAATAGAAAATTCGAGCTGCTCTATTACGATGTCTGACCCTGTATTTACGTGCAATGGAATAAAAGTGCATCGATACGATTCGGTGTATACGAGAAAATGTCAAAATTTTGTATATTTTACGTGCGTAAAAAAGAAAAAAAGTGGTCGTTACGCGCAGCATCCTTCCGGGGCTCTCATTACACGAAGCGTCTTTTCGGAGATAGTTATACGTAATTCTCGCATGATTTCTGTCATCACAAAATATTGTGGGACCAAATAAATTTGGTTACTGCATATATTTTCTCTTGAGAAATAATCGTGAGTTGAATTATTATTTGTTTTTGATGTGCTGTGCGTTTAAAAGTTTAAAATAATGATGGTTAACATCGATTGGTAAATGAAACGTTTAGTTCAACTTTAGCGAAATTTTTTGGCGGTCTCGGAGCAAGCCCGATTCTTTTTTCGTCCATCTTTTTTGTTGCTCTGCCATACGACGAAAACTGTTCGCGAAGCTTTTTAGGGGACAGCCTGAATACGGCCAGAGCCTGAAGCCGCTAGCAAAGACCAAGGGTGCTCAATTTTCACCCTTTGTTTAATCGCCGCTCAGAGTCGACTACATTAATTTAATACTCGTGCGTGCATGCCTGCTACCGCGCGAGAGCCACTTGGTCGTTCCTACGGGAAAAGGGGCAATGTAGCCGGTTTCATTTTCTTCTGACTTATAATTTATTCTGCGGAGTTGAGCAAACGACTGTAAGGAATGCCTGGGAAATTTGCGTTTTCCGAGGCAGCCTTAAGTTTACGGATAAATTTGGGGTTGGCATAATTCGAAGGAAATGTTAATCGAGCCAATTTGAAGGAAATTTCCCATTCAGAATTTTCATCTGGAAATAAAATCCGTTTTATCTGAAAGGATCGTCGAAAAGATAGAAAATTGTGAAATTCACTTTTTCACGGCTGATTTTTCACAAGACCATTTGCATCAAGCTATTTTCTTGTTCAGAAAGAAACGTCAAGCTTTTTGAGCAAGCTTCATGCAGCGAACTTCATTTGCCGAAAACTTCCCATTTGAACGTCCCTTCGCACTGAAATCTTCAGGGACTCTTTCACAGAAATTCGTTAAGTATTATCGACGAACGAATAAGCTTTCCGTGATTTCGTAAGTGAATCTCACGCTAATCTCATTTAATTGACAACTTTCGATAATGCCATAAAATTGAATTTCCCTTAATTAACAAGTATCGCAACACATTATGGATTTACGTTCGTAACTTCATAATTGATCTTCATATCGAATTAATATCGAATCGAGTTTGATGCTTATCCATATATGAGCATATTTCGTGGTAATTATACGGTAATTACTCATGTGCAGTGACTGAGTAATTACAGTAATCGGGCGAGTGATGCACGGTGAGAATGAAATAACTAATGAAAGAGAGAGACGGATGTATCGCGGGGTATACAAAACGGCAAAATGCCGGTCACGTTTTTCGAGATTACTTCTCAATTATCAATTATTGCCACTGCTAAATCTGCCTTTTTGCTCTCATTCCAATTATTCGTTGATCAAGATTTGTATTGAAATCGTAAAGCGTTTTTGTTTTTTCCAACAGAGTTATTTTGTTCTCACATTTCGAGAGTATCGTTACTGTAAATGTACATTGCCAAGCTCAGAAATTCGATGCAATAAAATCAGAACAAAAATAAATTCTTGGACTCACGAAAAATTTCATTGATTCACTTCGTTCCGTTGGTCAAATATTTCTTGCTAAGACGAAAACATCGCTGAACCAATTTTCTTTCAATCCACAGTTTCTTTTTTTAGTGCATAAAAAATGCTAAACAATCTCATCTCCAGAAAATCGAATTTATATGATGAAAGGGCACGTTAGATCACTTTCTTGTGACCGGGTATTGGCATCCGTAAACGTGTACGCTCGTGTACGAGTGTGTTTCAGTTTGAGGGATGCTCTCGTATCGCTGGTAGGAGATGAGGCGATCACTTAAGAGGCCGAAGGACATTCAATTAGGGTCGATCGGAGTAATTCTCCTTCGCTACTACCTACAATCGTTCATTGAACACTGTTATAGATATTCTCATGTGAAATTCGTTAGTGACTGCCTAACCCTCAATGCTTTGTGCGGTGTATAAAGCATATTCGTGAATGTAGGCGGATTTAGCCAACCGAAATCAGTGTCCCGATATTCCTGGAGGCTTTGGTACTTTGATGCACCCAACACCCGTACACGCTCATTGGGTACACAAAATAATTAATTATGGCAATTAAGGGCATATTCAAAAGTACTATGCAATCTTCACTTTTATTCAGGCATTTTCTATAATTATCTCAAATGTTTGATATCAAATTTTCAGTGACTTTCCGCTTGTCTCAATCTCCAAAAAATCCGAGTCAGATCGATTCGATTCGTTTGTCGATTAAACCACGTTGATCGACCCAAAATTATCTTCCCAGCCATGGACTATTTCAGTATTTGAATAAAAAGAAAAAAAATACTTTTTTCAAAACTTTTTCGCTCGAATCAGCTGATGAATCGAGGGCAACTATTTTTCTCAGCTCGTCAAAGTACAAGCAACGAACACCTTCGATTAATCGAAGGAATAATGGGGAGGGAAAAAAAACTAAAATATGGGGTAATGATCAATCCAGTGGATCTTGATAGAAGCAGATAAATAATGAAACAAATAGTACCAATGTAATATAATAGCCTCAGTAGATCTGGTGACTTGAAGTAATAGAAACGGATCACATTCGAGTGTTGTGCCCGTTAAGGCATCTTGGCATACCGATCGCTCTTTCCACCCCTGCGTGCTGGACCCTCTGAATTTTATGGCCAACGAGCACACATCCACGAGAAAAGAGAGTTAGGAAATGCCCAAGGAAGAAAGAGAGTGAGATGGAGGCCGAGAGAGAAACGTAGCTGTGTCATTGCTCCACCAGCGAGGCCAGGGTGACATCTCATTAGTGAGACAAATTGCTTCACCTTCTACGTCTTCTCAACACCCCGCTCTCTGTAACGTTTTCTCGGTATTTTACCGCACAAACGCGTTCTTAGTTGCCACCGCTGCGTACCTCGTATCCTTAATCATATCAAAGTATTTTCAATTTAACGATATTGTTACTAGAGTGATCGAAACAAGAGGCCAATATTGATTTTCTTAGTATTTAAAAAAAAAAATATCAAGCAATTATTTATATTTTAAAAATCTCGTTCTTCTGAAAGGAAACGCCGAAATTTCGATTTTGTTTGATCCGACGAAATGAAATTCTACGAACTTGTAAAAAAACGCCGATTCAGCCGATTTTAACGATACTGTATTCTTACCTTGTTGAAAAAATGTCGTCCGTCAAATATGTTGCTTTATTAGAAAAAGTCACATCCACCATTTTTTCGTCCAATTAAGCGGAGGTTTGTTCAGTCGCCAATTTTTCCTTAGCGTCTATTCCGCGCATGTTACTCATGACAAAGTATAATAATGCTGAAGAAAGATGGAGAAAGAAAACGAGTTTGTGTTCTATACTTGGATACGTACACAGAGTTGAAGTACGAGGCGTGTGTAGGGTCGAATCGAGTCTGAAGGAGTGTTGAGGACACGCGCGGAGGCGTTGAGCCTCCGCGAGTGTGAACGCAGTTATCATCGCCCGTGCGTGCAAACCGCCATTCGCCAGGAGACACTGACGATAATCCCTATAACTTGCAATGGAAAAAAGCGTCCTTGATTGTGCCTGAGAGAGAACCTTTTTACGCAAGACGCCGAGTTCGCGGTCTCGTTGGAATAATATTTCAAATACTAAAGAGTCTACGAACAATAAAATCCAATAACGAATCGAAAAAATGAAGGATGGATAAAGCAATGGGAGTAAAATTTTTATCAGAGGCTGCACACATTTGCAAATGGATCGGCGTGCAGTACATGCAATGAAAGCTCGAACGTAGTACGTCTGCGGTACACGAACCTCCAACAGATTCAGGTAGTGTGCTGTAATGGCAATGTGTGTACGTAGGCAGTTCCTAATATCATCCTCTCGTTGCAGGTCGCTGCGCGCGGAAAGGGGAAGGGAGAGAGAGAGGGAGAAGGGAAGGAGAGGAAGAGAAACAGCCAAAGATCGTATATACCGGCGACATGGTGACGATGCAGTCTGCAGGAGTGAGAGCAGAGAGCGGGGGAAATGTATTAGGGGCTCGCATAGCTAAACTAATTGGTTAAATCTGTTGGGCCGCATAACTGGGAGGCTAATTGGGTGATTTCCTGACAAATTATATCCACCCCGACGACTACGCCCACTCGGTAGCGGGACCGTTTGTCACTTGACACTTTGAAGAGGTCTCTCTCCCTCGCTCCCCTTTCCTTTACTGCCATATACACGTAAAAGATCATTCGAACGCCTGAGGCAAAGAGAGAGATGGACCGAAGAGAGACGCGAATGTGGAAAAGATTTAGTCCGTGTGTATGGAAGCTCGCGGTCGTGATCGTCACGATGTTTTGAGGCTTTTTGAAGAACTTTTGCCCAATTTGTATATGTATATACATAGATATATATATATATAAGTTTTCGTTGCGAGGTATGCTTCTCCAACTGTTATAACCCCTTCTGACAAACGTGGAAACGACGACCGCGACGAGCGACCAAGTTATAGACTCGTTAGTTTAAGTTCCCTCCGACTGGGCTTTTGCTAACGTGTCTAATATCTCGACAGGACGATTATATATATAAAGTCGGTTGAGCGAGAAACACTATTTACGCACTTTCTGATATACGCGTCCTCCTATCTTCGCGCAAAGAAGAGCGAGCGACGAATTTCCGTCACGAGTGCGAGGCATGCCCGAGTTGTCTCCTCGTTCGTTTAATTCTCGCCACGAGACTACACGTCTCACCGATCTCTTTGTGAGACGAGTTGGATGAGATGTCTCTGATGAGTACAAAGTACCCGAGGACTTAAATATTTTTCTTCCCTCTTATTTTTCATCTTCAATACGAGATTATTGGAACGAGGCCTCCCAAAAAAGACAACACTGAGGAATTTTCAGCGAGTACATAAAAGCTATTATTGTATTTCTGAATTAGCACCTCCGTCCGAGTATATTATGAACAAAATTATGGAACTTCGAGCCCGAAAAGGCTTATTTGTAGAACGTTTATCCCAAACCCGTTGAACAAGCAAACCTCGAGGCGCTTAAATCGTGTTGAATTAATTCCGTTTTCTCCTTTGATGAAAGGTTTTAAACTCCACGATTTCTGAAAGTAAAACCAAAAAAATCGAGGTCGAAAATATTTATTTTGCTCGAATAACTGATTATTAATTCAGAAATTCTTAGAAATTAAACACACTTTTGAATCCCTGCATGCCATGATTAATGAAGTTCGAAGCATGCAGGTCGACGAAAAAAAAGCCATCGCGAATTCCGGTAGAACCCTCGCACTCGACTTTGATTTCTGTCGGTCCTTTAATTTTATCGAAAATTGATGAAGCTCCATCTTTGCATTAAACTTGAAAAAGCATCACTTTTGTAAGAAGATTATTGTTCTGAATTATTTGTCAAGCAACTTTGGAGATTTTTCCAAAATTTTCTTGCCTCTTCTATTTATTTAATATTTGACATGGACTTTGCAAAAAAGTCTTTCACTGTGTTCAGCATTGTTTATCAAGCTGATAAAATCCGCGCCACGGAAAGTGAAGGAGAAATTAGTAAACAAAAATGAAAAAAGTAAAAACTTTTGTTTTCGACGATTCTTGTATTCTCAGGAATGAAGAGTGCAGTCAACAACGTGTTGAAAAAATACTTTGGCCCTTCCCACATTGTACAAAAATAGTCCTTTGGAAACAGACGACAAATTGAACTTGAGAAACGAAGGAAAATAATGAGTTCGAAATGATTTAGCCCATTCCAAGGCAAAAGCTCGGCTCAATGAATTTGGAATGACATGTGACACCGTCTGGTCCATTCGTCGAGTTACAGAAAGCAAGCGCGTCAAACTAATAATGAGAAATTAATTAAAAGAAAAAAGGACGACCGTAAATGAGGAAAGCGGTGAAGCGTCAGAAGAAGGAGAAGAAGTGGAAGAGGTCAAAAACGATATCGAGAAATGCGAGCGAGACCTCCGCGAGCCAGCCGCAATTCGGTCGTCTAACATTCACGTGTTCTCCATCTGCTGTTCCTCATTTTTTCTTTCTTCCTTCCTTTTTTTCTCTCGATCTTCCTCTTTTCGTATTTGTCACGATGACGAAGTGCGCGAGTTTTCAAATTGTTTTCAACCATAACGATAGCGAGATCTCCCGACTATTTTTATGCCTGCTACTCCGTATTTCTCTGAATCTCTGTGCCCGTGTAAAAGCACGTGTGTGTGTATATCCCTGCACGCGTATCACAGTCTCCGACACGAATTAATTCGCAAATGAATGCGCGAGCTCGGACGATTTTCGTACAGGTCTCCACAAGCGGAAATAAACCAAGCGGATTCTCGTTCAAGTGAGCGGATGAGTATGAAGCTGTCTCCTGTTCAACGCAAAGAAGATTCATCTCCAATTCACATACACATGGATACACAGATCCTGTATAAAACGAAAACTCGAAAGCTTCAATGCGCCAGTCCCGCAAAATATACGCGGTTCAGTGGGGCCGCCGACAAAAACGTGAAACAAGAGAGAAGCGGTATGACGGGGGTTGTGCGGTACCGAGGGGGTTAACTCGATCCCCGAACCCCCAAAAATTCTCATTTCGTGTAACTGAAAAATTCATTTCACGATTCCAACGTACTCTCGCCCGGCTGTACCATGTACTATATATCTAGATTTCCATCCTCGTGTGTATGTATATTCGCATCATGTGTAACTCTCATCGGAGGTCGCAAAGGGGCGGGCACAGGATATGCCCGAGGATAACTTTGTGTGCGCTCATTTAAATGTGTATGTCACATTGATTGGATGCGGGAATTTGTGTCGCCCGAGTGAGCCCTGATTTTTTGGGAAAAATTAATTGACCTCCAAATCACGCTATACACACACGTGCCAAAGTCCGAGGTCGTTCTATGTGAAATGAGGCACGCTCGAACTCCTTTAACAGGCTTTGGAAGATCCTCCACTATTTTTTGCATTAATATTTTCGAGGAATTCGGGAATATTTTTAAAAATCGAAAAATATATAATTGCCCTATCACTGTGACATCAGTCAAAAATAAGGGGAATCCTGACTGTATTTATGCAGAAAAAAAAACATGAAAAATTATTTTTCATCCAATTTTACATGATTTATTGCTCAAATATCGAAATACTGCTTGCCATCGCCTGTTTTATTCTTACACATACATAATCACAGAAAACCTGCTTGACTTACCACCAAAAAAATTTCATTTGAGATAAATGCCCTGGAAATGCGTGGTAAAAATGACTAAATGTAATTTTAATATCGAAGCTCGACGTCGACAACAATAGTGACGATTTTATTGCCCAAGTAACATTATAAAATATATTTCTATGGAAAAACTGCGTTCAACGTCGGATTATGTGACGTGTTGACGAAATTCTTCATCGTTTGGGAACAGTAAATCTCGTAAGAATCATTGTAATAATTGCTTAATCTCATCAGTAGTCGTGATAAGATACGTAGTTGATCAAACAATTCTTTCCCTCTGTTCAATAGGATTTGATCCACCGATAAAGGGTTTTTCGAAATTGCTGAAACCAGACGGGAAAATTCGTGGTAATCGGGGTTTTTTCTCCCGTGAATAACCTATAAAAATATATATATATATAAATTGAATTGAAGAAATATATATAGAAGTTGAGTACGATCGGCTCGTTAATCCGTGGACGGTTGCGAATTTACGAGTGACCTGATGGTGTTCCGGCTGCAGTATGTACGTGTATAGTTGCAATTGATACCCTGTGATGACTCCAGTTAGACGTATCATTGAGTTGCAATCGGAAATGCCGATTGGAACAGTCAATCCCTACGGATCGATTGCATGTGACCGAGACAAAAGAAAAGTGTTTAAATCGTAACTAATAGGTCGATTTTTCCACAGTTACGAAATCGAGATTGTGCAAGTTGCAAAAAAGTAGTTGGGCCGTTCTATCACTAGTCAAGTTTGCAACTACTTTGTGCTGATTAATTTTGAGTTCAAATTATTAATAAAATTAATAAGCACTTACATTGAGAATATTTTTATAACAAGAATGTAATAAAATGCTTTTAAAGTATCATAAAAGATAAAATTTATACACCAACTTGACTAGTTAATAATGGAGTCCGACATTTTAAATACACATAACCTAGGTAACATTTTTTTTCTTCGAAAGAAAGTTTATATCGGTGTTCCGGCACCGAGATAAAAAAAATAGTCAATTCGTTGCAAAAAGCGAAGCTACTAGATGAACAAATTCCCGAATTTCCCCGAAGTTCAATCAGCTTTTACCAGCAGTCCAATAACGTAATGGCCGACGTCCACTTTCGACACGTCAAAAACTAAAGTTTTTTCATGTTTTCTTTCTTAAAAACCCCGTAAGGTAATGTTTTTTTTAAAGGAACGGAATCTGTGATAAATTTTCTTCGCGATATAAACTTTTCCGAAGCTCGCACACCGTAAACAATTTCCACAATTAATATTGTTGTGAGTTCTCCCGCAGGGTACCGTGTTAAAAATTCAAAATTGTAAATGAAATAATTTCAAATTTTGCCCCGTAAGAAGTTCCGGAACGATGCTTATCGTTACCAGGGGACCTTAAACTAACATCAACCACCCAAAAAAGTGGAGCTCCACCGTACTTTTGATTTTTTTGATAACTGGCAAAGTTACTACGTACTTGAATTAACTGGACAAATATTATTCGAAATATGACATCTGTCGTTTATTGTATCCACCATAAAGCGACGATTTTCTCCGCGGCAGTGATTCTGGAAAAAATATGACAGTACTAAATAACGAATAAAGCGTGGTGGATTGTTCGTAATCTTTGAATCCCTGGCTCGTTAATCCACGAACACGCTCGTTATAAAACTAGGAGAATAAGAGAGCGAGAGGAAAGGGGATTTCCAGCTTGGGTGGCGAATCCTCTCGAGCGTATTACACTCGGGGGTTACAATTAGACGCATCATTAGATCGAAATCTCGAGTCGATAGCGCTTTCTGCCAAATGTTGTCGTCCGTTGGCGGGATTTTCAGCAGCGAGTTTTCTATCGCTTTCGACGGTGCAGCAACGTGTACGAGAAACTTGAGTATATGATCGTTCTCCATGGACTGGATATTCGTTACGCAAGAACAAAAATGAGAGAAAGAAAGAGAGAGAAATATGGGGAGAAAGGGACAAGCCGAATGTTACGCGATACGAGATATATTACGCCGGGACAGCGACACGCGCTCGTGTGGTGCAAGGATATGGGTATCATTGCCGACACCCTCTATAATAAGGGAGAATCTCTCCGTGGCCGTTTTAACCCCATGTACGGACATGCTCGTCGTTGTCGTCGTTTGGTCGTGCCACACCCTCGTCCACGAGGTTCTGGCTTCGAGCTATTTTTCCTGCTCCCTTTAACCGAAAGATAGAAAAGGAGAGAGCGGCGTCATGGGCCGTGGTGTATGAGTGGCATGGATCAGATCGCAGTTAGGGAAAATCCCAAGGAGGGAATCTTTTAATTTGACGCGCCATAAAGCACGCCTAGCCGGTTCACCATTCAAGCCTCACCGTCCTCCTTCTCGCTTTCTTTTCCTTTCCCTTGCCAATACGGCGTGACAGTTGGTAGGTACGTTTTGCCTGGGACATACGTACACCGTCCATACATATATATTGCACGGTTAGGAAGGGCTCGGGAGTTACCCCCATGGGAACAGGTCACGGGTGACACCACGGCGTGTCGTATCGCTGCAATAATAACGCGTAAGCGATACCCGCGTCGTGAGGATCGCCCTAATATGTGTCTCGTTACATTATATCATATCCAGCACCGACGGGGACCAGTATATCGCTCTCTTGGTGCTAAAAAGGCGCGAAGTCTTCATTCAAAGCTATTTTATACGACATTGTAACGTTTAACGAGCCATACACGTACCACTGCATGTTCCCTGCTCTACTGGTGTATAGACACGCATTTTACGCCTCATTCTCCTCTTGCATCATTTACTATAATAAAGCTTCATATATATGTTACGTTTATACACCTACTTACACCGTATACATCGTAATGTAGAGCATGCATCATACATTTACGTTGATGAGCATCCTACTGCATTCTGAACACTACAAACTATTGTGCCACTTCGTGTACGTACGAACGTGCAACATGTGTAGGCGCAGAACTCGTGAACTCCACGAGTCTATTGCCTGGACCCTGTAATCACCTCCTTGGGGTCCCATTCGCTCTTTCGCACAGGATCCTCCTCTGCGTGTGGATATTTACAGTATCTATACATACTTGAGCGAGGACGATGGATATTCACGGGATCGTACCGACCCACCAAATCCCGATAATACTGAGCGCATATACTCCAAATGGTTCGTTTAATTATGCGTTTTGTCCTCGATTCGCACATATTGCAACGGGACGTTGGTACGCGAGCTAAAAGAGCAGGCTCGACGAGCGAGATCTTATTTTATTAATGATCACCCACCTCGATGAATAGTTATTTCGGCGTTATCGACTGACTAAATATTACCGTATGAAGCACCAGGAAAATTTTCGTTGTTTCGCTCCGCCTCCTCTGTCTCTCTTTCCTTCCACCCTCTTTTACTCTCGTTTGTTCAAACTCAACTGGGTGAAATGTAGCGAAACATAGAGTTGAAATCGTTTTTCTATTTATAAACGAGAATTGATATGTAACTATATGTATGGCATGTGCATATAAAAAGACCACGAGAGATTGACTACGTTCGGGAAACTGTTAGCGCCACCATAGGCGGGGCAACACATTTTTTTGCTTTATAGGATATTGAGGAAGCGAGAAAAAAGATAATCCGATATATCGCATACGTGCATGGGTACGTGCCATTCTAGGGATTTTTGATCGGATGAGTATTATGCAATATGGTCGACCAATTGACGAGTGAAATGTAGGGGAAATAAAAGGAAAAGAATTTCTACACGATCCGAGATTTTTTACTGGACGGTGTTTTTACAAAAAATATTTTCGGTACTTGGATATTTAAAAACAATTTGAGAATAAGATTTTTCCATTTTTTTCATACAGCAGGTTTAAATTCATAGGAAATTTAAGTAATAGAAAAAATCAATTAGAGAAAAAATTTCCTTCATTTTCAGACTGACAAATCGTTATAGATATTTTCAGTTTCGAGTCATTCCGGAAATTGAATGTTCCGAGCGTCCTTCTCACTCGACGACTTTCGTCGCCAAGAGCCTCGCCCAAAGTCGAAAATGATGGAAGCTCGTGACAGCAAGACAAACTTCACCCGTTTAAAATGCCAGATGCGCGAACCCAGCCACATTGAAGAACTCAATTTCCCTTGGTCATGGATAATTAATACCAATTTTTCAGAAGAAAACATTTCTATCCTCCCACCTTCCTCCCTTACACACTTCCAATTCTTCGCGACATTAAGCCTCGAACGTCGTAAGACTGTTTACCAGCAAAATTCTACTGTTCATTCACAGTGCTCGTGAACACGTCTTTTCCCTGTATGATTCATTGTTCTCAGCGTGTAGCACACGGTCGAAAAACAATTCAGACTTGGCAAAACCATTTTTAGAGGTTCTAAATGAATCATCAAACGCTCAATTAACTTTCAATGGACGAACAATAAAATTTTTGAAAATGTGAAAGCTCCGGATAAACCGAAATAATTTCAAAACCTAACATTTCAGGTTGCCCATCCGCTTCGAAAAATACGATCAACAGTAATTTCAAATATTCAGAAAACCCAAGAAATAATGCAGAGTTTCATTCCATTGTTGAATGTCAGCAGCTTGCATGATGTTTGGAGATCCCGTTGATTGTCAAAAATTGTTAGTGTTGTTTAAATATTGTTTTCGTTCATTCCAAGTCGTAGGTTGATTCGATTTAACGTTAAATGTCCGATATGTTGATCGTTTCGTCGCTTGAAAATACGTGGGCGAACCGCTGTGCCGGTGATACCGTATAATTATCGGATGGCAGGTAACTCGAGCGAGTGCTCGGTTTTCTCTCTTCTTCTCCCTCTCCCGCTCTCCCTCTCTCATTCGCTTGCGTCCTTCCTCCCGCAATATCATCTCCCTCGGCGATTCGCGAGCGTTTTAATTGGCCAATTATCGTGGGCACCGAATAGGTGTGCCGGTCCAGATAAGCGTGAAACTTCGGGGGATGATATCCTGTTGGAATGGCTGACTGACTACACCCTGCTGGCCGGTGCTGCTCTTTCCGATGCCGAAAATCATATATACATATGGATTGCGTTACCACGGAAAGTTGGCTGGTGGAGCATTCACAACACTCACGCTTGGTAACAAATATCTTTTGCTTCGGCGAAGAGAGCAGCCATAGAAACAAAGTAAATGGAGAGACGTTACAATGGCGAGGAGGCAATTGTACAAAAGCAAAAGATCGTGACCCTCGTACACCACATCTGGTTTTATATTCACCAAGGAAGAAATGATAAGAATTATAACGCTCTGTATTTAGATATCGTTAGGTCTTTTCATCTTTTCAGTCCAATGCGAATGAAGCAAATCTTTAGAACGACGATGCATTTACTTTGTGTAATTATCATTCAAATACACATTCGTACTAATTAACGCAGTTGACGAGCTCTTGGAAATTAATGGTTTCTTGTCGCAGTAATTACAGATCGACCTTCGCTCATCACTGCAACTGTCAATAGTTTCTCAATAACAAAAAGCAAATTACTACTTCTACAAGTGCAACGAGCTCCGTCAAACATTTTAGTATTTTGATTGTTTTTTTTTTTTTTTTTTTGGTTTTTCATACACTGATTGTGTCTATGAGATCTTTCGAAGATTTGAGTTAGGTTTATGATAGACAGAGTTTATATAGTGATTTGTAGAGGAGTAAGGGCACAGTTGAGAGTACATTGTAGGAAAGCTCTGAAGCGAGAGCGTACGAACGGGCGCAAATTGGTCACGGCTGGTCCGTCGCCGCCGTTGTCGTTCGCTCTCCTTCTCTCTCGCACTCTCCAATAGCTCCGTAATGCATCGGCAGCGAACTATTAGGGCACGCCACCCCCTTGCTTGCCAACTCTCGACAAACCCCATCCGTTAGCTCACTATGTGGTCCACGAAGCGTACTCGTGTGTGCGTGTCTCTCTGTTTCGCGTGTTTGTGTGCCCACACATAGAGCAGCTTCGGGCTGCTAGCAGGTAGATAATCTACTCGACCAAGACTCATCACCTGCTCGCACGTGAGTCGAGACTCGACCTCCGTGTCACTATAGATACACACTTGATTTCCGAAGGGTGGACAATTGATTACACTCCGAGGGGTTCATCCAGATGGGTCTTTTTCAATTGATTCGGAAACTCTTCGCAATGCACTGTACAGGTTGAACGATCCATAATTGGTTGATCATTGATTGTGAAATAGCTGCTCAAATATGCTTTGCCTTAATTGCCGATTATCTTTCCTGCATCATCATTTTTTTGCTGACGTCGAGTCATTGATTGATAATTCGAATCAGTGCTCCAAGCGAAATAATTATCGTTAGTTACCAATCCCAATGCGCAACGCATTTGCAACGGTCTATCGAATTTGAGCATTTTTGGCTGAGTTTGATGCTCCGGGATAGTTGACCATTCGGCAGCCGATCGGTTTGTATATTGGCAGTTGAACAGACAGTCGTTTTCCGAGCATTTGTTCATTGGAAGCCAACTGAAAATGCGAAGATATCAGAAGTACGTTTACAAATATTTTTCTCGTTTAATGTTTATCGTGAAGAGTGCAAGATTCCGAATATTCAGTGTGGCAAGATGCGAACTGGAATAAATTGTATCAATCGTTGGAATACGATTGTATCAATCCTCGTTGTTATTCTCAGCACTCAAGGGCTAATCGTAACACCAAAAGAACGTTGTAGGAAACGAATATTCATAACAGCAAAACCAGCCGGTAACGTTTTCACTAAATTATGCATGAAGCAAGGTCGATCGATGTAGACGGTAAAGAATGGGCAGGAAAGGGAAAAGGAGAAGAGTGATACGTGAGTAAAGTTCATGGTGAGACTGCATATAGGCAAATCCCAGAAGAGACGTTCCCTAGTTTTGTGTAGGAGGGTGGCGTAATGACGCGCAAAGTAAAATCTCCGAAAGAGGCAGAGAAAGTGAACATGAAACTAGCAGAGCAGTTTCCGACCAAAAAGAGGTGAAAACGGAGGGACGGATCACGTAGAGAGCAAGGGAACCTAACCATTTTCTAATATCTTGCCATGTATGGTTTCATCGCATTTGCCACGTCGGTTATTACGTAATATCCTCATTAAGGACCAGCTGGAGACTGGCGTAATTCCTTGCACTCTGTCACAGAGTATCCATCGCGTAGGGACGTGCTCCATTCGCGTATTCGTTAAAATGAACAGCCACATCATCCACTTCCTTTTCCTCGTAACATTTCATCCGCTCAGCAGCGCAGTTACTTCAAACGAACAGCGGATATATGTGTAATCCTCGCGATCTGTTGGAGTTGAATCGCTTCGAAAAGCATGTTTTATCTGCACACATTGCTCCGTCTGCCACTTCGAAACCGAATGCGAGAATAGCTCTAATTATCAAAGTTGTCAAAACGCGCTGATGGCAACGTGCGCGTGAATTTACTCATGAATATATTTGAAACTTTGCCGTTGAATTTTGTGCGTTCAAGCTATTTCGCCTATTTCGAACGTTTGTCTAACAAATGAGATTTGCCCAAAAATTATGATGGGATTTGGAGAGCGATTAGTCACATTTTGAAAATTATGATGAAACGATGCTTAAGAGGGCATTGAAACTTTTTACTGGTGATTTTTACTACTCGTTTGATCGAATACTTTGAGCGAGAACACCAGCAATAAACTACCAATAGGAACGTTGATAAGTTGACAAACTTGCGGCCATTAGACCTCCATGCGTGTTCTCAATAAATGAGGTGAATTATCGCAACATTTCACCTTCGTTGTCTCAAAAAGAGGCTTTTCCTGACACAATAGCATCATTTTACGGCGTGTATTCAACAGTCAATATTTCAAAAATCCTCCTCGCAACCGCTGCTAGCTTATTTAAGCTTGATAAACTCTCGATTTCCTGTAAACCTTGGCACTTATGGTACGGGATCAATGTCGTTGGCTGATCGAGCTGGAAGCGGTTTATGCATTCGATTGGCAAGAAAAAGATGGCAAGATAGAGAAAGCACAGTGATGGAAGCGAGGAGAGTGAAACTGTGCAAAGCTAAAGCAAGTAGCGGATATATACAGAGAGGTATAGCAAGGGCGGCTCATGGAGCCAGGGCGGTTGCCCAGCAATTACCTAAATGGTCGGGTAAACAATATCCCCGTGCGCCGGAGTTAAGAGCATGCTGCCGTCGGTAGCTGCTGCCACTGGGTTTGCTTCTCCGTCCGGGTATTGGACGCTCAACGTTATAACCACCCCTCCCTGCAGCCGCACTTTCAACCCTCGTAGCGCCAGCGCTCTGCCAAGAGGCATATATACAGATTTAAGAATAATTGGAAAGTATGGGTTTGTGTGAGTGAGAGTCAAGCGGGTAGCACACCTTCAGATACCCCAAATTTCCATGTTTTAACTCCAATTCTTATCTGGATTCATTGCACTCGTAAAAGTATTACCACGGGGACCAGAATACAAGAGTTCGAAAAAACAGGCCCTGGGAGGAAGCAGCTCGGCGAAAAAATCCTGAGGAACGAACTGAAACTTCATTTTTGGGCTATCGACATGAGCTTCAATCGTGGAGACCATTTTTCTGAAGACAATAAATTACAGAATGGAAAATCGCATGCGAAAATCCTCCAGAAGTTTAAATTACTATTTACCAAGCATATACTGAAGCTGGTTTGCGAAATTTCAGAAAAAAGTAACAACAATGAGAACACTTATCCGCAAAACGACTTTGACATTGCATTCGATTTCTCCAAATTAGTCCTAATTCGTGTGAATTTTTAAACCTTCAGAATTTAAGGACCAATTGGGAATTTAAGGATTCCCAGAAAATGAGTTAGGGATTACGATTGCTGAGAAGCACCGAGGCACGTTAATGTTCATCTGTACGCGTATACGTGTCTACGAAAGTACCGCAGCGACTATAATCACAGCTAATTTGAAAGGATGAGAATGAGCAGAGGGGGAAACGGGGGCGATAGTATCATGTACGAGTGTTCTCCGAAGGTAACTAAATCAAAGATAAACCACTTTAGTCTGATCACACAAACTCTCGGGAAGCTTTCCGAGTACCTGTGTATCCATGTGGCCGTGAATTGCAAGCGAATGAGGCGAAGTTACACGTAAAAATTGTCTGGAAAGTAAGAAATACAAAGAGCGAGGAACGGTCTAAGCCGGTCCAATAAAATTGATAGGGTAACGAGGCATCGTCGCTCACCCCTTCCTACGTGGGTGTTGCCTACCTTTGTATCTTTCCGCGAGTACCGGCTCCACCACCACCACCTACCGAAGTGGCTCGCAGGCCTTTAAACATTATTCGTATTCTCCCACTGGCGGATATGCATCCGGGAAAGGGATCGCAACATCATAGATGAAGTCAGCTCGGACTGGATCGAAAGATAAGTTCGAAACCTAAACGAGTATGTGTGGACGTTTAAGACTCGGTGGAAATCGCCGCGCACATCCCGGATCGGCGCGACACCCGGCGCTCTTTTCGCTCCAAAAGTCCTCTCTCCGGATATTCACCCATCAGTATGTAACGTAACAGCGAGCGCGCTGCCAGCGCGGGGACACACACGGGAATAGTAGCCGAAAAGCGAAGGAACGAAACAGCAGCTAGGAATGCTGCTGCTGCTGCGGCAATGCTGGTAATAGTGTTAGTGGACGAAGATGAGAAGAGCGTGTGCTCCGGTGGTACTGGAGTGTTGGTGTGAGAGCGAAGCCCCGCGAGCAACCCTCACCATTACCACCAGCCAGGGTGCTTCCCTGTCGACTTAAACGCGGTTTGTGATTGGCTCGATACTCGGTGCTTTCCGCTAACCGGGGGTTCGTATAACTCCGCCCATCCGAGGCGCGGAACAACCCCCAGCAGTTTGGAACACAGAATCCGAGCACGCTTCTCGCTTCCCCACCTTCGGCTTCGCTCCACTGTGTCTCGCTTTGACTCCCGTATCTCGGCCTAATAATACGCCTTCGTACACCACACATCCATTCCGCCACCATGGCTCTCTGTAGTGATATTGCGGGGTGAACTGTACACGGACGAGGAAACGCGCAACTAGGTTAGCCGCCTTGCCTAAGCGGCCACGACGCCGCCGACGACGACGACGACGACGAGGACGACGACAACAACGACAACAACGACGACGGCGTCAACGACTACGACTACGACAACGTCCAGATACAGTTAAGCTTTTCGAAAGCAGCTACGAATGGGCACTCGAGTTACATGCTACGCGACGTTTTCGGCTTAAAGACTCATCATTCCCATGTCGATAAATAACGTTGGTTTGCCAAGTTGTTAGCTCGGTGAAACAAGAACTTGTGCTGTGCTTATTTATTGAGTGATCCAGTGATAAATTATGATCAAAGTGACTATAACTGCAGCGAGATGAATCGTCGTTGATGGTGGCCGTTATCGAAATGTGCATCGTCTCGTGATTGTGCTATGTTTCCAGATAAATGGCAACATTTTGTGTTGACACTTGAAAACTCAGGAGTGAATTTCCACGACGATATAACCTTCGAACGTTCATGGAAGTTGGCTAAAACAACTGGCTGAGGAGAATGCACTTCTCTTTGCACTGTTATTGATTCACTTGTTCAAGTCTTCCAAAGTGATAGCAATTTGACTGACAGACAGCAGCTGATTTAGTGATGCGAGTGTAAGTTTTGAGCTGAAATTGTCTCGACCCAAGATTCAAGTCCTAATTATTAAGCTGCTCGATACTGCGATGATATAAATGAGCCCAAAATTGTCATATTGATTCTAAAGGATTTTTGAACCGAATTTATGGGAGCTCGTGATTGCAAAAAACATTTCAGCAATTTCCACTTTCTCGAGTTAGAATGAAAAACCGGTAAATCCTGCGGCCCATTGGACTAGTGCTTTCCAGAGCATTAAATGGACGTTGTCTTCGAAAGTATATAAATGCGCATATTTTGAGTGATCATATAAAGTGAAAGTATCGTGGTGACATTGTAAGCGGTGACGATCGCGATGTGGAGAATGCAGGAGGGTAGAACTTTGTCTCCTCTGGCTGAAATCGGTCCGGTTTCATGCCTGAACGGTAGCGTTGGCGACGAAGGTAATCTTCGAGCTCTCGTTCCTCATCAAGAGAGGCGTCGAGTACTTTTACACGTGCGAACGGGTGACACGTTTTTGGGGTTTCATGAGCATCACGCAAAACAACAAGCGGCTAGTGGGAACCCATCGCCCGTATCTGAAGTTGTTAGCGCCATGGAATCCGAGGAGGCTGAGGAGGCGATGCAAATATGCAACAGAAATAAAACGAACTTGATTCAAAATCGAGATCAGACTAAGGAAGGCCACGAAGAAGAGGCTCTCGTCGATTGTATGACTCCAGCAGATCGCGAGGATCCTGAAGAGGAGTCGGAGGAAGAAGAGGACCTGAAATTGAACGAATCTCCGAAAAAGGAGAACGAAAGAAGACGAAGGTGTCACAGGAGAAGTCGAGGGGACGATGAAGAAGATGACGAAGAGCTCGACGACGACGAGAATATCAATATTACAACTAGCAATCGCGAGGAAACGAGAAACGGCAATTTCGCCGACGATGAGGACGTCGAGGTCGATGTCTGCCGCGACGACATTGACGAAAGCAATCCCAGCAGTCCCGTTGACCTTACCGCCCCGTCCCGTTGTTTCGGTAACGAACAATTCTTACATCCTTTCGCAAGTAACCGGGGAATCGGCCACCAACTCAGTTGTCTTTCCGGTAGCGTTGTCGGTGCGGGTATCGTACATTGTGTTAATTCGTCTCAAATAGCTATTACTACGAACAATACGTACCTGGGTGGTGTTACAATTGGACATTTGCATCCCAGTACAGCCTCGAACAATACCCTCGTCACGACTATGTGCACCAATAACGGAAGCAACAATTTACAAGCTAGAGCCAATAACTCGAACAGCAATGGAATTACGACGAGCGCTGGTAGCGTTCAAACGAACAAACGAGGCTTAGCATTTTCCGTCGAAAATATTCTCGATCCCAATAAATTCACCGGCGGACGGATTATTCACGACAGAATATCGCACAGGCGACGACAGCGGACTGGAAGTCTTCACGAAGGTATCGTTTTACGACGGTTTTTAACATTCTCAACAGTTTACGATATTTTACGTAATGTTCTTTCCAATTATTTTTTGGTGATTAGTCATTCATACTTGAAAGTAATGAACTATTATTGTTCGTAGCTCATTAATACTTTAATCAAATCGTCACTTAGTTTTCTCACATCTGAGACATAAGTTTGCTCGTTTTATTTGATTTTTTACTCTGGCCAAGGGTTCATTAACTTTAGCCGTCGGGATTTTGTCGCGTGTCAAAGTGTCAAGTGTTCACTCGCTAATTATTTTGCGCTCATCTGTTCGTCCTTTCGTTTCTCTCGGGTTTTTTTAACTCTTATTCTTGTTCCGGGCTTTGAATGCATGTGGCATTCACACGCATATGGTTGTACGAGATCTCATCGTCGCGCTTTAATTTTAGACACTGGCTGCATGAAAGGGAGGCCTTTTTTCTCTGCGACAGAGGGGAAAGACATGGGGAATCCGCGTGCGTGGTACCGAACGATGGCTCTAAGCAGCGTGTAACTATTCGCGTTAACTCTCCAGCCATGAGAGTGGTGGGGTGTGGATTTTGCGTGTGGGACAACTCCGATAAAACGACGAGGGTGTCACGCGCTTCATTAAAATGCGATAAATCGATCTTCGATAAGAACTTATCGCATATTTTTGACGCGTTGAATCGCGGCTCAATTCTAGAGAATTATTTAATGTCAAGCGCAAATTGTTTGCGGAGATCACGAAAGCCTGTCGATAAATTCTGGTCGAAGAATCAAATTAGAAAATCGAATGAAATTGAACGTGGAGTTTTACAGTTTAGGGAGGAATAAACATTCTCTGTCAAGTGGATTTTCTGGATCTTTGTAAAAGCAATGAAAAGTGAAGAATTTATTGATTGGAGGGAAATGAAAATAACTCGAATCACAGTACCACAGTTAATCACTTTAAATAAAAGATCAGAGTCAATCGACTTTTCAACAAACTCATTCCACATTTGAAAAGTCTTTTGCAAAGTATTCCCTTCATTTTCCTCTTTCCTCGACGCAAGAAGCCAACTTCGAAGGGAAAACGAACGATACGAAGACACTGCTGAAAATGGTATCTAGTAAAGACGGGAATGCCGAGAGCTACAAAAGCGCGAGAGGGTGAAGGGCTGTACAGAGAGATGGGGGTAAACCGTCGGAGCGTGACAAATTGCTCTGCTAATCTGCGTTAACCAGTCTTTGAGCCCCATCATCATCGGCACGATTCGCCCTTCTCTTTTCTTCTTCATCGTTATTCCGGTATGGGACGTTGAGAGTACTCGAAATATCAAGTATAACAGCAAATTAAATCCAAGCTAAACCCCATAACATCTCATTTAAAACCAATAGGAGAAGTCGAAAAAAACAAATCAGAAGCTGCATAATTCTTTTGCTCAACTTACAAAGCTGTATACTTTGCATCTTCTCTACAAAACTTATCTAGTTGAGCCATATAAAAGTCATTTAATTGAGCTTCAAAAAAGTACCTTCATCACTAATACAAATCTCTTTTCTCACCCCTTCGCAACCCTTGCAGAACTAACCGAGAGTCTCATTTTTGCGAAAAAAAGCAGACAAAAAAGTAAATCGAGCTGTGGGAAAAAAAGGAGCAACATAATCTGCTCTGGTATTGTTGAGAAATGATAATAAGAACAAAGAAAAGAAGATCGATGGTTTTGGTCCATCAGGGATTTGGGTACGAAGAATTTTTGGTTGTTCGAACGTCAATCAATCTTATCCTGTGGTCGCAGCTTCCTCATTAAAAGTACATCAGAGCGCATAATGCGTTCGAGTGAAATCCCCGTTTGGAGCTTTCGACGGATTCCACTCCAACTGGAAAAAGTAAGAGAGAGAAAGACGGATGATAAGTGTGTAGGGTAGTCGGCTTGACAGTCCGTGCCATCTCTTTCCACTTCTCTCTCTCTCTCTCTCGTTTTTGATCCTCTATATACCTCGACGGAATAATATCGTCGGTTGTTATGATAATCGCACGGCCTTGCATATCTCTCTCTATCTCTCTTCCGCTCTCTCTTTTCTATATCGCGACGGATCGCGCGCGCCAAGCCGCCCAGAAAATTGGCTCTTCTGCATCACAATGACTTTGGCTCGCGCGTTCGCCCTCGTTCGAGGAGTGCGAATCGAGAGAAGCACCGTTCGTTCACGCTTTCGTTCCCGACTCGAACCTTCTCTCACTCCCTTTTTCTCTTCCCCCGACGCCTTTTCTCTCTCTCTCTCTCTCTCTTTCTCCCACTTCCATACGACTCCGCCGCGTTGAACAGAGCAGAGCAAAGTTAGCGACCCACCCTTACGGTCGGGACAGATTTGCCGAACGCGCGAAACCACCCCCATGTGACGCGTTCCCCCGTGAGCTCGCCCAACATTTCTATAGGTTCAACTACTGTCATAACCTCATGCGTTTCCAACATTTACACTGCTGCTCCTACGCTTGTATATAATTTACGCGTAGCTTCGAAAATAGCTAAATTCGTAGAAACAAAAGACAGAAATGGATAAAAAAAACGTCGATATCATCAACAATCATTTTTAATTACTGCTGTTTATATATTTCCTTTAAATCGTGTGATTGGGTGCCTGTGAACCAATACTTGGTTATTATTTATTATTACAAAATATCCCACAGAAAGCAGCGAGAATTTAAGTGACGTAATATCTCCCCCAGACAGTGGAACGGTGGAACGTGGTTTGGTTGAAGCCACGAAGCCACTAAACGTCTCTCTTGTCAACTGTTTCATAAACTATTTTTTTCCTATTATAAGGGATTCGATTTTATGACTTTTAATAGCAATTTCATCGATCGCTCGTTCAAGGAGACGAAATAATATGGACGTGGAGAAAAAGGGGGAGCATGGGAGGGATGTAGAAGAATAGAGGAGATCAAATGGAGCACCTGTCTAGGCCCGATCGGAGACAAATCGTTTCCCCAACTCGACCGAACGATCGGCGAGCGTGGCGAGGGACGATTGACTCTCTTACCCCACTCCATCTTCCACTTTACTTATATCGTCGTCTATCGCCTTTCGATCCTTAAATTTCTGTGAAGACCGTGAACCAAGGGGCACGCGCTCGAGTGACTTCTCAATCTCCTACGTTTGTCTGTCATTGTTCCTCGTGTACAGGCACACACAACCATAGGAGAAAACAGCAATATATTTTCCGTCGACTTCCTGTTTTTTTCGACTGATCTGCTCGCATCCTCTGGACTTTGCTTTCTCTTAATGACTTTTTCTTTATCGTGAATCGTCAGGACACATACGGAGCTTGGATCCTCATTTCTATCCGATTATCCGTGGGTAGAGATTCTCCAGTGATAATTCTCAGCGACATTGATAACAGCAAAGCCAACGCGACAGAGGGAGGACATTACTTCCGCGTAGCTCTGAACTTCACAAGCGTCAAAAAATCGAGGAATAAAAAAGAACAATATTGTGAGGGAAGAGCGCGAATTGCGCAATTCAATTAACGTTGAGATAATGCAAGGGGGAACGAGTCAATTGGCGTTAACCTGGTTTCAACGATCTCCCGCGACTCTCCGATGACGGAATCAAAGCACGATTGTGCAATAATTTGTCGCTTTCGTTAACGAGTCACGAATCGACGCTCTCAAGAGTCTACGAGGGATGAGAATTAAGAATTCTAATGAGCTGCTCGTCACGTGGCCGGATTATTGATCGGAATATAAAGTTAATGGAAAAACTCTCGCTACGAGTCAAAACACTTTCCCCCATTTCATCCCTTCATACCCTCTTAACAAACCATTATATTTCCAAACTTTCGAATCATCTCCGTCGCAAATTAAATAAATAAATAAAAAATATTTGTTCCCTCTTACACGTCATCGCTGGAAAGAGGAACAAATTTAAGCCCCTGAATGCACCAGTACTCAGAGTAACGAGGTTATCGAAAAAATGAAGAGCTTGCATCGGACTAGCATTCGACTAAATATTTCACTTCTCGCCAAATACATAGCTGCTTCTTTGAAGCTTAAAGGAAAAATTCTTTGCGAGTAAAACTGTCATTCGCTCAAAGCCAAACGGATTCATCTACTCCCCACGTAATCAATGAAATTCTCAGTTATTTGTTTCAACGAGGGGGAAAAAAGTAGATAAAAAAAAAAAACAAGGATCTCACTCACGTAGATCCATCATTAAGAGGAAAATCCCTGTACCCACAGGTATATACAGAATAACCAGTGAGAGCAGCACAGGATTAGAGCGACTGAAAAAAAAAAAAATGAAAAACGAAAAAGGAAAACGATATAAATTACGCTATCGAATTACGTGCAATCAATCGCAACTGTCGCGAACACACGTGTATATATCTACATACAGTATATGGATCGGCCACAGACGTAATCACACATAGACTCGCGAAGTACATTATACAAGCTTATATATAAAGTTATGTGGGTGTACGTGTGTGTGTGTGTGTGCGTGTGTACAAACTCCAAAGCGGGAAATGGAGAAGGAGAGGAATGCGGTATATAGGTTGTCGAAAGGAGAAGAACGTAACGGGATATACGAATAGATGGAACGTTAAAGAGAGAGGGAAAGAGATAGGAATAAAAAGGGAGAAAGAGAGAGAGACGGGAGAGCCGCTTGGCGGCCTGTACGACGGGGCCTGCAAGAACGATCGCGCGTTAACGAGATACAAATCCCATTACGGCATAAACCTTCTCGATCCGTCGCCCCCTACGGACTTTCAACCCCCCTTAGGCTCCGGTGCTCCACCACTACTATACTCAAAGCTTTATCTCTCTTCTCCCTTTCCCTCTCTCTCTCTTTCTCTTTCCAGCCCGCCACGGGCTATGGACCACACGAGAGTCACGCCAATTCGGATAAAGACTTTTTCTCTCTGTTGTAACGTTCGTTCTCTCACTCCCATCTCACTTGCTTCCTGTGACTCCATATGTGTCGATGTGTGCGTCTCTGACTGTGTGGGACGCTCCCTGTTTGTATATGTCAAACGTTCTTACACAGACACAAACGCTCGTGGCGAGTCGTCACACAGGATCCTGAATGCGCGCCACGCGAGAGCATCCCCCAAACAGGGCTGGAGAGAGCCAGGGAATATCTGTCCCCGGGACATCTGCGCGCTGATTGAATCTCCAATCTCTTCTCGCTTTCTCATTGAGAGAGAACGATTGGCTAAACCAGACAAAGAAGGAATGATAAAGAGGACGAGGGAAGCGAAGAGAATGAGAGTTGAAGACGAAAACAGGAGACCCGGATCTCACTGATCAGCCTGCTCTGATGCCACAGACAAGGGGCCACTAAATTTTCTACTCGCTGCGTGTGCCCCATGAAGAAACCTATGAGAAAGACTATCCTCGGACTCACGAAATACAAATAAATCAGCTATCCAAAAATCTTGAGATTTTAGGGTCAGTCAATCTCCTGAAGTCTTGAGAATTGCCACGTTGACTGTCAAAGAAGTTTTCATTTCGAGTGACAAGGAAAAGAAAAAATTCATATCGTATCCCATATTCGTAACGTTATTCACATATTTATTTATTTGACCTCTGATTAGGGAGGAATTTTGAGAATGAAATAAGACTTTTGTGAGGATTTTATGGAAAAAGCAACCCTCAAAATGGGATGTGAGCAGCAGTAGCATAAAATGTATCGTGTTAAATGTTGCAGATGGCGATTCTCGAGGAGAATTCGGCGGCAGCAGTGGGCAAGAAGACGAAGGAGCTACGGAGCCAACGGAAGATATGGAGGAAGATATGGACGACGAGGACGAGGACGAGGATGCGGACATGCCGGGTTCGGAGAGAGATCGTGAAACGCCGAGTGTGCCAAGGGACACAGCATCGACAGGATCGTCGTCGTCGAAGAAGCGGCAATCTTCGTCTTCGTCATCGTCATCAAACGGCCAATCAATGGGCCACGGTCAAGGCCAGGCTCAAGGTCAGTCAGGGCAAAATGGTGGTACAGGAAGTTCCAGTGGCGGTGGCGGTGGCAACAGCACAGGTGGCAAGCCACGACGAGCGCGAACCGCGTTTACGTACGAACAGTTGGTGGCTCTGGAAAACAAATTCAAGACGACGAGATATCTTTCGGTTTGTGAGAGATTGAATTTGGCCTTGTCTCTCTCACTCACCGAGACCCAGGTGAAAATATGGTTTCAAAATCGAAGAACGAAGTGGAAGAAACAAAACCCTGGGCTCGATGTCAACAGTCCAACTGTCCCGACCACGCCACCCCATCCCTCCCCATACGCTTCGGCATTCCTGTTTGCCACTCATCCCCACACTCATCCACATCCCCATTCGCATTCCCATCAGCATCCCCACAGTCACGTGCATCATCCACCGCCCCCACCCCCGCCACCACCTGGTTATTATCATCATCCGGCCTCACCTTATCCGCCAACTGGACCGAGCTTTTTCGGCCATCATCTTGGGGCGACGCCGGTTAGTGCACCCACCCCTGTTTCCTCAGCCACCCCGACTTCCGTCGGCCTTACCCTTTCCTCTCACCCACACCCCCACGCCCACACGCATCCGCACGCATAGCGTTCTGTCGTCAATGCCTCGATGTTCGTCACACCGACGAACGACAATTCTCATGGTGCTACTGACGCGGTCTCGACGCGCGCCTTCCTCCGTGCAAGTCTCTCCTGATGACCGTGAACTCATCGATGTGACACAAGTTCACGTTATTCTTCGACGAAGAATAACTCAACGGACGCTCGCAGTGACCTTTGAAGAAAAAAATCATCTTTTCGTTGTTTCACTACGCACTGAACGCAGCATTCACTGGACGATGGAAATGTTTGTGTTTACTTTTTATTCGATTGTGAATAGATTCGGTCGGTACGCGACTCAAAATTGTGTTTTTGGCGTATACGTTATTCGAAAAATCGTTGATTTCGATTGCGTACTAATTTAAATTTCACTATACTTATGAATTATTGAAAAACAAGTGCAATGTTTACTTTTTTATTCTGTTAAATTGTTCCTTTATTTTTCTAAATTTTCGACCGGTTCAATTATCTACTTGCGCAATCGGTCACATATTTTTTCTTAGAAATGAACCAGCAAACATGCACATGTTCGTGTCAATTTTCGAAAGTCGTTAAGGAGGCGTTCTATGGTGTAACAGAAATCAGAATTAAGCATTGCGTTTTACCGGAATCACCGTCCAAACCCCTCTGTAAATTACGAGCGAATCAAGTGTCTAATATTTTCAAGATCGTACGACGAGCCGCTTTCGCGTCTCTTGATAACGCCTGATCGTAAGGAAACTTCAAACATTGTTTGGATACCAATGAAAACGGACGTAACCACAGACAAAATTTTACTGCATTTTATTTCTTACTGTTCTCTCGTTTAAGCTTCGAATAAAAACCATGAAGTTCGGGCAAACGATATCGAAATTTCAACATAAAAATTAGACATGTGTCAGATTGAAGAAAATTTTGGATGACAAAGAAGTAATCGAAGTGTGATAAAAGTAGTCGATTATTATACATGTGAGAGTGAAATATCGAAAGAGTGTGATTATTGAGAAAATAGTCCCTCCTCTGTAAAATAAATGCCATACGTTACGCTTGTAAAAAAGTAAACAAAAATGAAACAAAAGCAGAGTATCCGATATTATTCAATGCGATCGTTTTATCAATGAGTTTCATATTTTCAGCGTAGATGTTCAACTATTTTATCGCCGTTGATCATCACATGCAACGTGGCTCGGGAGGACGCAATCAATTCAACAGATTAGCAGTTGATTGTTCTGGTGTACTAATTTCGCTGACTTTTCAAATAATTTTCCTTCGAAAACGGTGAATCACATGTTTGGACATAGCATGAAATGCAAACTGTAAGTTGTTTAAGAAAAATCATTTAGTATCGAGCTAGTCAAAACAAAAAACTGGTGCGACTAGCACAGTTAGGTCAGTCCGTTTACAATGTTTCACCTTCACAATTGAATTTCCTTCTCTGCAACAAATCGATGTATTCCGAATCTCATAATTATTGAATCGATTTGCGGAGGCGTACAATCCTTCTTCGCATATTTTTCTAACACTTATGAAACTTTCTTTCAAAACTCTTTGTCGATCTTTCCGAATTTCATTAATTTAGATAAGGAAACTACAAAATGAATTTGAAAATTGGCTTTCAATTAAAAAAAAAAATTTTCTATTATCTTTGTTTATACAATTATTTCTTGAGCTTTCCTAAGTGAACGATCGTGAAAAAGGGATACTTGAAGAAAAATATTTCATTTACAGCTTCATGAAACCTGTACAGATATAAAACGAATCAATTTGAAAGATGAAAATGAGTTTATATTCATTGTTCAATTGTAGAGGAATTTTTCTGCAATAATTGGTCTCCCATCAAAAACCAAGGGAAAAGGATCGAACAAATTTCGAATGCGCGGTTCCCTCATTAATGTAAATAGACAAAATTTATATATTCGGATGGATTTACACGGAAGAACGAACATACGAAATAAGAGGAACATTCAAAGAAAAAGGAACCGCTGTAAGCGACCATTAGACGGTCGGAATGAATATTTTTCGCTTTGAAATCGCAGGTTCGCGCGGCCTTACCCGCGGTCGAAGTGTTGTCGAGAGTTTCACGCGTCGTTCCCGAAGAACAGCGTCTCCACTGTCAACCGGTAGGCAAAGGAGCAGTTCCAAATTGACGAAAAATCGCCTCACTTCCCCTCGCTTTGAAGATTGAATTAAGAGCTCTCTGTTCTGCACTTGTTCCAGGCAACTTTAAAGCTTGTCGTGAGCCTCTCTGATGAACAAGTAATTTGATGAAACACACACTTAAAATTATGAAAGCGAATTGAGCTTATTTGGACTCACTTTATGACAGCAGAAGAAAAGTATTTTGTGTATCGAGCAAGTTTTAATCGAATTAGAGTTTTGAAAATATTCGCTCGTAATTTGGTATCGTTAGGCAGGGCAACCGCGTTTTTTTTCTTTCATCAATTTTTCATGTATCCGAAAAGGTAGAAATTTTGTTTGCCTCTGAATGACGTGGTTTCCAATATTTTCGAACCGAAGCTACGACCGCGCGATGAATTGGGATGAGCTTTAATAATAAAACTTTGCAACTCAGCCCCAACTTCATCAACCACGAATGAAAAAATTGAAAGATTAATTGGTGTTTTTCTGATCGATAACAACAACTGCTCCAACCCCTGAAGGACTAACTAAAAGACACAAGAAGCGAGAGCTTCATAGAATTCGATCCGTAAGGAAAGACAGTCTTGAGAAGAAGTATCGTGATTTTTGTTGCCTGAAGGGGCTAGCGGGTGTAAATAACCTCGTCGACACCCTCCGTTCGCTGGATGGCCCCGAGGGCAGTAACCGAGAAGGCTGCTTCCTCAGTTCGGTTTATTTCGAGGCTAAAAGACAGAAAAGAGTCCTAAAGAAGGACTGAAAGAGCGAGGTGAAATCTTTGCTTTTCTTTTCCTTTTTTTGGAAGACCTCACTTGCCATGGTAGGGATTGAGTTCAGAAAAGAAATCTCGCGTCACGGAGATTAGCCTTCTTCCTTTCTCTCTCATTTTTATCTACAGTTTTCCTGCCACTTTGCCTCGATCGTCCCCTCAATTTTTCCTCCTTTTCTCTGTCGTTGTCTCTTCTTCTTTCCTTTTCATTCTCTCTTTCTAGCTTGGTCTCTCTTGCGATTCGTCACACGTATATAGGTGACCGATACGCGGTCGCGAGCATCAGCCAAGCCGACCGCGTTATCGCGAGCAAGAGAAGAAGAAAAGTTGGATCGCGACTCGGCCGAGCGATTTGGTATATAGAACGAATAAAGTGAACGATAAAAAAAGAAAAAGAAAAAGAAAAAGAAAAAGAAAAGAGGAAAAAAGACATTTTGACGAGAGAGCGAGAGGGCTGGAAAAAAACGAATAGGTGCTGGCTGTCGGTCGGTCGACGGACCGATTCTCTTGAATTAATTCTTAAGGGGGGCCAAAGCGAGGGAGGCTGAGAGCGAGCGAGCGAGCGAGAAAGAGGAATGGATTTGGAAAGGGGATGCTGTGCTATACTGCTACGGGATCCGCAGCCAACGTCGCCTGTGGCAAGAGGGGTGTGAGTCGAACGAGTGGACCGTGAAATAACCAACCCCTGAAGCACTCGCACCCACGGCTCAACCTCTCCTCCCGCTGCTTGTGCCCCCGCTTTCCATTCCGCCATTCGCCGCACGAGGACCGGCAGCAGCTCCCTATTAGAATCGCGAAAGTGGCGTAACCTTTACAACGAAGGTGAGACGGAGAAACCTTTTTTCTCTAATCTAACAAACCTATGTTCTCCAAATTTCGATGTTCCTCACATACGAGTTCCTCATACGACACATTTAGCCTTCATCAAGTCGCGAGCACAGTATCTGGATGATTTTTTTTCCATTCATCAGCTCTTCTTAACTCAAAAAATCGAAGAAAGATTTTCAAGAAACCGCTAAATTATTCTTCGCAAAAAAAATGAATCGTGCTGATCGTATTTTGAGAAATGACTTTCACGACCAAAAAAATTGGTAAGAAAAACTCAAATTGTCCGTGAAATTGATGAAATTCAACATTTTTTAACTCAGCTAAAAATGAAAAATTCGAAATTTACTCGCGTTAAACGTGAATCGAGCCGGACAAACGATCATTCGATAAGGAAAATGCTCATCGGTTTATTTCCCCATACTCAATTTCCTCCCTCGCGTCTTCGAAGCCCTATTCACGACTCAATTTGCTCGCAAGGATTTCGGCCACAGTTTAGAATGCGAAGAGCGTCACGCTCTCGCTGCAGGGGCAACTAAACTACAGTGCTTATATATACGTATATTTATTTGAGACAATCCAAGAAAGCTTGAATCTCAGGCGAGGTGAGCGCTCGAGTTTATAAGCGAGATACTCTTCGCTATAATCGTGGGGTGGTAGGTTAACGGCGATTCGGGAGGGCAAACTCATACACGCGGAGCTCTACTCTATGTACCGTGTGATGCTGCTGGCTGCAGTCACAGGCTTCTCGAGTGGGAGCGTCACTTAAGCGTGTAATAGCTCAATAGCTGTCGCTTGCTCTTGTCCATAGTGTGGGAGAGAATTGTACAGGGGATGATCGCTTATCCGACTGCGGATAAAACGATCTCCGAAAAGGGAGTCCAAAAGGATCATTTTTATGGAACGTCAATTCAATTGATTCGTCAATTTTCGTATATAGAATAGTATATTGCCAAAAAAATCACGAGTTTTGAGAGCCACAAAAGGAGTTTTTTGGGGTCACTTGAAGAGTCGTTGCAGCACGCTGAAACAGCTTCTGGGCCCAGTGAGCTGTCATTCGTTCCCATCGAAGTGGTGTTCCTCACTCCTCCATCTCTCTCTCTCTCTCTCGATCGGATCACAATTTCATCGTCTATGAATTAATCGAAGATACAATCAATTCTTAACCGCTCGGAGATTCCGAATCCCTTGCAAGCTGCCATGTTTCCTTTTTCCGCGAAGTCTCTACCAGGCAAAACCTGGTAAGTTGGGAACCAAGGGAATAAGAGAATACCAGAAAGGCATCGAGTGGATAAGGATAAAGCAAATCGTAAAACGCTGCCGAGATGCTCAACCACCGCGTCTCCGAGGATCCAAAGACCTGTAGTTAAATCGGATTGGACTGGAGAGCTCGAGTATTGGGATATGGCACAGCCACCAGGATAGAGGAAAGATGAGAAAGAGGGAGAGGGAGAAACGAACAAAAGGCAGGAGAAGCCTGGTGGATCGATCGATCGGGCCCGCGAGGCGTTATCTTTTGCGTCCGTACTTCCCTCCCTCCTCTCTCTCTCTCTCTCTCGCTCCTCTTCCTCCGCGTTATCTCTTTCCAATATACCTATATATGGATCAATGTGGCCCATAGAAAGAGACGCACTCTTTGCGCACACTCTGACGTATCTCTTTACGAATTCCGCCAAGTTTTGCACGACGCGCGCGCGCGCGCGCGTGAAATCCTCCTCCCTTCCCTTTCATTTCTCGGTGCTCCCTCCTCCCCAGCGCCCCTCTCGTCTATTATTATCAAACGCAAAAGTTCCCTAATCTGTGGTACGATAATTAATCTGGTAACACGAACGTTGGAGTGAGAATGAGATGAAAATCTTCGAGAGAACTTCACACCCCTGGGTTCAAAAGCGCTATCGCTCGGCGTAGTAACAATGGCACGGAATAGCTAGCGCTGCACTTTTGAATTTCGATATTTAGGCGAATCGATTAAACTTTTTCGGTGACGAAAATCCGCGGTAGAGCATTGAAATTCACTTTTTTGTGGAGAAACTTTAAACGGGTTAAACGAATGCAATATTGTAGCTTGACAATGAGTTCTCGATTACGAGGGTGTGAGGAAAACAAAAGTTTCGAAATGCAAAGTGCTCGAATTATATTTACAGAATACGTACGTTATTTGTTTACGAACGAACAATACGACGGGAAAGTATTCAGGTGCTCTCTGTACGAACAAGGTAATTAAATAGCATTTGTTTGCTGTCGTTGCAAGAAATTTCGCATTCGAAATGAGTATTTTAAATTCACATTGCAAGAGGAAATGGAGCGTTGAGTTCGGACGATTTATTTTTATTGAATAAATCAATTGATCTCACCATGTAATTGCGTTGGCAATCTGTTAAACGATTCTTTGTACTTCGTGTCGATAACAAGTGGGTGAAAATCAGAAAAAAACGGAGCTACGAAAGGGGGCTGTAAGCTTTTCGATAACCCGGCAAGAACAACCCTTGGGCATATCATTCCCTGGAGAGAAATACACAAAGCTCTTTTTCTACGTACATGTAAACGTACACGCATTCGTGAACATATAAAGAGATGTGTATATGTATACACATTTCTGCAGATCCATTGAACGTTCGCCGATACGCCAGTAGGCAGAGCTAGAGTTCCCCAGGCAGGAACCGGAATTCGGTTCAACCTCAACAGTGCAAACAGACGCATTGATTTCACCGCTTTCAAACACACGTACACACACGCCCCCCTGATTCACTCTTACTTGCTCTCTCACTCTCTCCCTTCACTTGCCATGCGGGCCGAATCACTGGTTCGCTTAGTTTTCTGTGTTTATAAATACGAATTTACATAGAGGCGAGCCGGACAAAATTTTGTTTCGCGACGCCTGAAACATTGTTCAATTCTGACAATCGAAGATATTATCGGAGCATTTATAAATTTGGATAAACTAGTTTATGGCTTTTTGCATTTTCTTGAGATGGACTTTATCACCGACCTTCGAGAGCATTGGAAAGATATGACGCTGAAGTTTGGAACGTTGGAGTCTTACGAAATGATCGAAAAAACTCTCCAATAATTCCAGTAATTCTTCAGTTTCATTCCCTGCCGAATTTGCAATTCGTAGGTTTTCAACCTACACCGATGTTTCGTGGAATAAAAAATTGGTCAATTACCAATGTTTTTTTCGTTCATTTCGTTGGACTGCAACTCTGCAAACTTCAGCGTCGTGGAAAGATAGAGAGCAGAGCTGGTTACAAGCAATTTTTACCGCGGCAACAAATGGACGCTGAGATTCCCTGATTTTTGTGTGCCATGTATAAAAATTTATCGTCCTGGTTTTAGCACCCCTAGAATAGTGAGGGAATAATTTTATAATTGTATGCAACTGCATTATAATAGTGTATGGAGTATGCCTCTAAATGCGTTTCTCTTGAAAACTAGTTGCTTAATCGAAATGAAATTCCTGTGTTTTTCTCTTTAACAAAAAACTAGTGCATAGTCAAAGAATTTTGATTGTCAAACAACACTGCTTTTTGTGCCACAAATAAGCTTTTTCTGCCTCAAAATTTGTAATTATACTTTCAAAAGCTGCCTGATCCTTTTCTCAAAATCTTTGACTTTAAATTTTTTGGCTGGAAAAACCTTGAACAGGGGGAAAATATGATTGGGAAAAATAATCACAAAGAAGGTTTTTGTGCTCCCAACTTATGGGCCCCTAAAGTACAAAATTCGTTATCATGAACTGACACCAATGAAATTCTCAGAAATTTAACTTTTAATTTTCATAAAAGTACGAAGGTTTATGACTGGAGACATTTTCAAGACTAATTTAATGGCAGACAGTATGATCTTTTATTCCATACATGGGCATAGTAATATAACGAAAAAGAGAAAACTCGAACGTATAAGTTCAATTTAGGTTCGTCCTGAAACGAGCCAATCCATCTTCGGTGATCTTTATTCCTTTTTTTGAAAAATGTCCGATTGCAGTACCTGGATTGTATCACTTGGGACAGCGTTCTCGGTAAATAGGAAGTTCATTCGATTCCATTTCAGTTCACTCTTCACGAGGATAAATAAACATCGTTTATTAAAACCACCAAAAAAACATGTTTATCTCCATTATCACGTTTCGACCCCAATAACTTGGTTTGCCTCAAAATTCCATTTATTTTAAACACAGATAAATCCATTTTTCTCAATCCCACAAAATCTTAGTTCACTTATATCAATTCCCCTCGGTCTCTGCGTCTTCTCAAGCCCCCATTTTTTCGTGCTCTCAGCTCATGTTACCGGAGAATTTCCGATCAGGATACCGATCAAAACGAGAAACATTTTATATTCACAAACTGAATCATAAGAATCGTGGGTAGTGTAGGACGAGACCAATATAAAATGTACACCAATCGAAAACTCAATTCCCAGCCAGATGAGAGAAAGAGAGAAAATCGAGCGAGGGAGAACGATGAGAGATTCAGAGAAAGAAAGAGAGGTTGAGAAGACAAAAGAGCAACGAGCAAAGAGGAGAGAAGAATGAGAAAGAAAAATACGATACAGTATCGGCTGATGTGTGCGGCTTTCGAATAGAGGAGGAGAGAAAAGAAGCGAGCTTCGGCGTTATCGATAATCCGGATAATCTTGCTTCGGGATGAAACAATGGAAGCGAGAAACTACGAATCGGATGACAAAGAAAAAGAAATAAAAAAAGTGTTAAAAAGGGGCGGAATATGGCACGTTTTTTATCTCCCTTATCACCGCGGCGTAAAATACCATTGATGAAATTTTATTGCCAAATTTTTCGTTTCTCGCCCTCAACATTATCGATTCGACATTCACCCGATCTCGCAATTCTAATAATGATCCTTTCCCTATCGATGAATTCGTCACTATTATTGTTAGTGTTATTACCGACACTGCTGTTAAAACTGTTATTGTTATTGCCGTCAGAATCCAGCATTCCACACGTGCCTGTGTACGGCCGTGTGAATAAAATATTTAACGCTGAAAGGAGCCTCCTCGCCTCAACCGAGTCTGGGGGAGGGTGGATTCGCGCTCTCGAGGGGTTGAAAAGCTCGCACGGGTGAAAAGTATGCAGTTCTCTCAGGTTTTGTACCGGAGAGCATGTATGTGGCAAAGCGTCAAGAGAATGTGTAAAAAAAAGAGTTCCAAGGGGAAACCGAGTGACGCAGATAGTAGGTATTACCTACTGCTGCTAGTGGAAAGCAGTTACGACAGGTGGAGGTTGGCTAGGAGCATCGGCAATGAGGAGCGTCGTCGTGGTTGTCGTTGTCGTCGTCGTCGTCGTCGTCGGAGCATCGTCGTTGGAGAGCGGAGCAGTGAGGCGGTGAAGCGAACGTTTAATAAAAGATGCGCAGAGATAGCGCCATTACCCCGGTCTGCATTATTTACCGGAGCAAGCTCAAGTCCCTCACTCTCCTTCGAGTCTCTCTCTGCCTCTCGCTTTCTCTCTCTTTCTGAGCTCTGTACACTCTTGAATTCCGCCGCAGTCGCGATAGGTAGGCGTGTCATCCACCTCTTTCTTACCCCTTGTCATATACGCCTGTGAAAATTTATATATAGATATTCAACCTGTCTATGTATGTATGTAGATAAATATGTACATATGTAAAGTCGCGGCGATGGTCTTGTTGCCAAAAGGGCGATAGAGACTGATCCATCCGAGGATTTTCCATACCTCACTCAGTTCATCTCGCGAGCTTAAATATACGGACCTTTTCATGCAAAACTTTGTGATGACCCCTGCTCATTTCTCAACTCTTCCTGCAAATCGTTTAACGAATGACGATTTAGGCAGTCTCGAGATTTTAGTCTGAAGCACAATTTTCCGTCGGATGCGATAGCAGGGGCAGGATCGGAGTTTAACAGTTTATGCTCACTATCGATTTCTATTTTTTTTCACCTCGAGCTAGAAGCAAATCGAGAAGAATCAAAATCTATCGAATTTTTCACGATGCGTTCCGTTCCTCGTATTCAGAGACCTTTCGATCTACGATCTTATGAAAATTGAATTTAACTATTTCAAATTCCGCTAAATTTCTTAGCACATTTTCAATTACAATGTGTTGCCATCTACCTATGACAGGCTGCAACGGTTTTGCATACAAAACACAATACCTGAAAGCAAAGACAGAGAATAAGTTGAGGGTACCAAGATTTCTTCAGATTTTTCTATAAAGTTGACTCGAAATGCCCCGTATTTATGTACTTGTTATAATATGAAGGTATACGTACGTTATTTCCCTTGTAAATCTATGAAGATGACGAGATATAGAAAGAGAAGTAAATATATATATATATGTATGAGAATAAGCTAGTGAGGAGGTCGGGGATTGGCATCCCCTTAAGGTCTTTCGACGCTCGGCGAAGAGCTCTGCGCACTATCTGAGCGAATAATTTCCGCAGAGAGTGATGCTAATTCCGCACGCGAATCGTTCTGTAATACCCTCGAGGAGAATTTATTGACGCGTCCTGCTGACGTCTAGCAGAAGTGATTTTTTCGGTTTATATTTTATCGTTAGTCGAGATAAAATTGAAGGTTTTATACCACACGTTATGTAGAGATAGAAAAAATTTAATTTGTTGTAAAAAGGAACAAGAAATTCATATCTTTTATTCGTTATTTCTGAATCTTCAATGTCGAACGACAGATTACTGTTTTGTACTACTATAATTAGAAAATCTCGAATCCAGTCGATCGAAAATGTCGATGTTCAAACAGCGTGTTTATTCTCAATGTTTTATCGTGTCATTGAGATCGCTTAAATTTACTTTGACAGAATGAAATAATCGGGTTGTCTTGTTGTACTGGATTCCCTGTGGTAACCATTCAATATGGATGTAAAGATAGTCCCTGAAGTTTGGCCGCATCCTCCTATTGACTTGCCCCTTACCGAGGAGCAATAGCAGTCGAGCAATGTCGATGAATTAATCGTGGCTTGTTCAGGTAGAGCATAGCAAATGTATTCTCCGCTTCCTAGAGACTGTTGGAAACTCTCAACAATGGAGGAAACGAAGAAGAGGTCGACCCTTCTCCCCCAAGACTGGACCTTCGTGGTCCAGCAAGAAAGGGAGGTAAACTTCGGTCTAGGAGCTGGAGGAACCTTCTTAACGAGGTGCATCACTCCGGGGTTGGAAAACGCCGTTAATTACCCACGGGGAGTAGTTCGTTATCCCCCGGACTTTCCGCCTGCTTGGCTCAGCATAACAACAGTGGAAAACTCTCGTTGTACACATACGTCTCGCAAATCGACCAAGTACGACTGACTCGAAGTATCTTGCTACGTCACTTCAGATTTTACCAAATAACGCGTCGATAAATTCACCATATTTTCTGTCTGCTTCCTTCTTTCCAATGTTTTTGGGAAAAAGCATTTGGTACTCACGTCTCTCGTTCAAATTCATTGATATTTGGCAAAACAAGGAAGCCTGTTATAGTTTATTCATTGAAAACTTCAATGTTATGTTGTTTGGTAAAAATTACATTCCCAAAACGGCAAAGAATGAGTTAAAACAAATTTTTCTTCGTCGACATTGCTATTGAATGTGTCAAACCTGGCCGCAGTGAACGGTTTTTGTTTTCGGTATTTCTTGGTATTTTTTCGCTCAATTTTCCCCATGGTAGTTTACTGCTTTTTATATTCTTCATTGAATGTGTGACCGTTACGAAATTGTAAATACGTCCGCGAATAGAAAAGTTTTTCCAGATGACGTTTCTCGTTTTAGCTTCCTGGTCGTCGATACCGCTTGTGTCTTATTGGACGACGGAAAAACAAGAGGGTTGTAGGTAGAGCAGGACCACCAGGAGGAGCCAGACTTAACAATAATGGAAGTGAAAGCGAGTGGTATGGTTAGAATGTCGAAAATGGAGGAAGAAGAGGGATGAAGGACTCCGGAGACTCTTTGCCTCGAAAAGAGAAACGAAGAAAACATTTCTATATACGAAGACGCCTGAAGAGGGTGAATCTCGAAACGTTGGGATAAAAATCCATCCACAAGCAAGACGAAGGACTCTTGTACCATTCTACGAGCAAGCAAAGCCTGAAAGACGAACTTGACATTTATATCGGGATTCTCGGCTTTACACTCTCTGTTGCGGGAACGACGAGAAACCCTTTCGAGAACCACCCCCTTGCTATTGTATACTGACAGGGAGAGTTGCCAGGAGTTTGAGGATTTTAGGGTCGCAGACACGCGCCAGAACTTTATACTGAATATGTATAGATATTTGCCTACATATGCTGGTTCCCGGTCTTCTTCCAAAGTCCTTCAACCTCACGCTGAATTTCGCTAACCTTCGTGTGGATCGTGGGGACCGGAAACTGTGCCTTTTTTAGAAAACCGTAAAAAACTATGAGCATTCCATCATAATTTTCCCTGCCCGAGATACCGCGAATCCAGAATAAATGTGCAATAAAAATACAGCACCTTTTCATTTAACTTCAGAGTAGAAATTACTGTTGCCAACGTCATTGGTTAAATTCCTCACAAATTAAGTGAATTATCATAATTCAGTGTTCACACTTTTGTCTACGCACTGAATGTTTTTGTTTTTATCTAATTTTTATCCATAAGTGATATCGCTGTACCAAATGAGCGTAGTTTATCTTCAAATCGTTACAGAAGTATCTTTATTAGTGTTGGTCAATAAGGGAGAAAATATAAAGGGTGTTTCCCTTCGGGGTGGGTATCTACATTGCCTTTGTGCAGGGGCCACTGAAACGGTGGTTTCGAAATCTACGTTACCGACTCGAGTACACTCAGTAGTCGATACAACCCCTGTCACTAGACGGTATAGTAATTCCTCCTTCGTTAGAGCCCCCTGCATGCAGCGGAGTGAACCCGATCGAATGAGGATTCCTACATGATTGATTGCCCATAAATTTCTCACTGAGCAGCGGCACAGCAAATACTCTGAGTGATCAAAAAATATTGTCTGAAGTTAAAGCTCGCATCGCAGTTATCGGTATACGTTACGAGATTCTGTGAACTTGCCGCAGTTCCAAAATTTTCGCTGATAATGTAGCGTTATTTTCAAAACTTGTAATCGTTAAAGCCCAGAGATGACGCTGGAATTGAATGCATGCTTTTGTTATCGGAATCAAAACGTAAGAAAAATGTTAAGGAAAGGAGAAACATCGTTGAATATTTTCTTTTGAATTTAAGGCTGTCGCTCAATTTTTTAAAAAGTGGGGGGGGGGCAACGCGAAACTTCTTGCTTCTACCTCCTTGCATGGGTTACGTAGAAAATGGGAGCTTATAAAAGGTGAAAAATAAATTTAGGTGCGGCGATCGTTGAGTTACTAATCGGGGGAATAACCTTAATTATATAATTGATATTAATAATTATTTTTATATGCGTGTACATTTCAGCTATTTGGTTTTATAAGAAAGTTCGTTTTCGAATGTATGTGTATCCAAAGCTGCACCGTTGTCGCACATCAATAGAAATTGCTCAATTACTCTTATTACGTCGAAAAATCCTTTTTTTCATTATATTCACGAAGATCTGAACATCCTAAAAAGCTCGACATCAAGTCTCACGCGATTTTCAACATTCGTTTGATCCCAAGGCGATGAAGAATCATTTTGAAAAAAGTGAGATCTATTGCACCAAGATGTTTCCGCTGCTGTTTCTCGGCTAACGCCAGAAATTAAAAGAAGCTTCTCGCGACTATATTTTTTTTAATATCACACTCCAAAAACCTTCACTTCTAGAGCCTGAAGCATGACCGTGACTGGAAAAGAGAACGATAAGTATTTCTCATTATCCATAGATCTATGATCAAAGCAAAGAAAGTGTTGTGTATATAGTCGAGTATTGTAGTCACGCAGTACCACAGTCAACAATACTAGTCTGAATATGATGTGAGATTTTGTATGGACATATTCGTGTGATCGAGCCAATGCTGAAAAAGAACGATACCATTCACCGCAGATTTTGATCACGAGGGCCAAATCTGCATTCGATTCTAATCAGGAAAAGAGTTCCTGTTACGAATTGATCTTTGTGGGAGCGTTGAGTGTGCAACAAAAGTCTTTGAAGAAATGGGCAAAGAGGGATGATAAAGGTCTGGACGCTTTGCCGCTCACATCGAGGCAATTCAATGTGCGCACATGAATATACATATACGTGCAGGTCCATCGCATATCTCGGAGGTTATTCTTTGCTCGTGTGTAACATCCTGGAGACGAAGAGCGCGAGCCATTCTATCGATTTTAGCTTTCACTCTTTCCTCGAATGGGTCATTCTGCGTCTGAAAACCTGCAGTCAAAGTCCTCGCCTCCAAACTCCTCTTTGATGGAGATCTTCGCGATATATACTTTTCGACCTCGTTCATATTATATACATACGTACGTGTACGCTTTCTACCCATGTCTTTTTCGATTCCCTCGAGACGATCTTTCCTCTTCCTTCTGGCATTTCCTACAACACTAACTCCAGTGCATTTTACTTTTGTCGAATTCATAACAACACAAAGTTTCAATGGTTAAAAGAAAGATTAAAAAGTTAAACGATTTTCTTGCAGAAAGTACACGGGGAAAACGAGGCCGAAAATTCTAGAGGAAAGTACTAGAAATATAGTATCTCGGGGACTGGATTGCAGCATTCACTCGAAGAGCAGTAATAACAATTGTTTTATCCACCACAGTAAAAAAACTATATGCATGGTAAAATGTCACATGTATTCGGTATATATTTGTGTGTTTATCAGAGAATTTGTTATGCTGACAGTCAAAATTTGTGATTTACAATACATTTCCACTTATTAATAAGTGCTAGTCTGATGTGATGAATAACACTCGAAAATAAAACGAAATATAGTTCTCACGTGCATCACTTTTTGCCATTCACATAAAGTTGCTTAGAATTCAAGGGACGAAAAATTGGAAAATTCAAAAAATACTATGCTGTTTGTAATCGGTGCCTAGATACTTTGAAAATTCTTGAAAAATAATATATTCCGCACTACACAAAGCGAATTCGTTTTCTCCGTATAGGAATTGATAGTAATTTGAAGAGTCGTTCCAATAATTTCATAAAACTTTGTTGAAAATACGTGCATTCCGTCTGCTGATTTAAAGACTGTACGAAGCTCGCTACGAAGTTTGTAAAATCGACAGCCATGGAGAAGTGATCGAATGAACTCAACCGAAAACTTTACCGAGTGAGGTTTTTCGATATCAAGAATATTAAGCACCTCAAATCATAGGCTAATATTATTCCGGTGAAAATTCACGTAAAACGTCGAATTAAATTGTGGAGCCAGCGGGGGTACAGCGGATAAAAACACAGGAATTCGTTTCAATGGAAAAATGGATGTTGGTGGGAAGACAAAACGCGTTCCAATGCATCGCGAGTATTAACGTAACGGTAATTGACGTTCAAAATTTTCATATACAACGAAGCGATCATGAAAGTGGGAGACCAAAGTGGGATTAATATTGGGCTGTGCCACAGCGGAGAATTTGTTTTGCGTGTTTCACCCTTTAATGAGAGCGATCATAATTCTCCCTCTTTCTCTCTCCATCCCCCTTCTTTGTGTCTTTGTTTTATATACGGTTTGCTCTTCTCCCTCTCTCGCTCTCTCTCCGCGATCAGAACCCTCGGGGATCGTATTAATGAATCGGCGGTTCACATTGATGCAGCAGCGAATGCATCGAGTGTGATGTTCGGGCAAACGAAATCGAGCGCTTTCGAAATTGCAATGAGAATGCTATATCCCGTGTCCTCTTGCAGAATGGTTACGGCAAAACCGCAATAGCACATATACTCCGTGCCTAATTACGTTTGCACGTGTGAGTCTGTATGAGCGTTGTTTGCTTGTGTCTATGTGCACGATCAATTAGAGAAAATAGCACCCCTGCGAGTCAAAATGCCACCTTCGATAATTAACGATGCAGCAGGTAATGTCTGTTGAATTTATGCCTCCACATGTCCAATTTTGTGGTACTTTCCAGCCTCCCTCACATCTCGCTTTCTTGCACTTTTGTATATGAAGTCGTACGTACTCGTTTCCTGATGAATTACGCAATTCATTCGTTCCCCCGAGGACCGCAGAGCGATGTGGAAAGAATCCTCATACTTTTGAGCGAAGTCAGCTTTCCGTCCACTTCGTTGGAGATAAGTTTTTGCAGCGATTAATAAATAATTATTATGGAATCGCTCACTCATACTGATTGCTGCTCTCGTCGTTGTGCCACTGATCGCTCATCCTTAAATGAAAACAAATGTTGATATCGGCGCTGGAGGAAAATGGGAGTACAAAACTTCCGCAAAATCCACAAAATCGCCAGATTGTTACCGTGGCTCCATGACCCTCTGGTTTCAAAGACTCCCTGACAAGAGTGTGGTTTTTAACATAAAAAATAACGAAAATAGTCATCAAGGAACCCCGGAATTCTCAAGATTAAATCCTTGTCTCGTAGCTCCGTAAACGTATCATACGTACACAGACACGTGTACATGCTCACATATACTTACAATAGATACGAGATGTGAAAACTTTGTCGTTCTCGTACTTCGAAAGTTAAGCTCTCCTCCGTAGCAGCATTGTTGCTAGTGGCATGAACCTACAGAACCGTAACGTTGGTTACACCGTAGACGCGCGAGATGTTTCAAGCCACAGTTTCGCGGAGATAGAGAGAAAGAAGGGGAAAGAACGGGATAAGAAGAGGAGCGAAGGACGTAGAAAGACGTCGTCGTGTTGGTCGGTGCTTTAGAAAATCCGCGAGAGGCTTCGTATAACCATATATATCGAAATACATGGTCCAGATAGGTACCCGGTAAAGCAGGAAAGCCCATCGCGGTCCCAAGTACAACGACAGCGGTAACCAACAGATTGGAGCTTTCCAACGCCTTAATGCTCCAGCTGACAGGACAAACAAATTTATAGCTCTCTTATCCGAAAGATACATGGGATTATCCCACCGCGGTATCCTACATATGAAAGCCTTGAGATATATAATAAAAGAGAATGAAAGAAAAAGGAGAGAAAGATCAGACTCGGTTTCCGCAGTCACAGGGGACCATCTCCCGTGGTGAGCTCCCTGATATGCTTTTGCGATCTTTCTACCCGTTGGATCTTACTCTCTCCCGGATCTCTCTCTCCTTTTGTCTATGCTCAATGCTTTTCGTCGCGAGGTCCAAATATCGTAAAAACTTTATATAACTTTCGAAGAAAATATTCATGATTCTGGAGGATCACACGACGAAGTCTACAGAATGCGGGAACGGTGGAAGACGATTCTGGACGAAAAAAGCCGGCTGGTATAGCGAATGTTAAAGGAAACGAGAAATGCTGAATCACTGTTGAATCTGAATTAATGAACTGAAAAAATGGATTGCGAGAGCGATCCTGTCTGCCTCTCTCTTTGAGGCAAATTCAGCGTTTCGAAGTGCGAAATATTGCGAAACAGGGGAAGCCAAGTATTCTGACGAATGTGTAAAAACTACGGAACCGAGACGGTGGAGGCTCTACGAAAATTTACAAGATGAAATAGTGGCACGAGATTCATTGGATGGTAAAGGATCGGGGGAATATCTTATTTGAAAGTTCAACGCGGTGAAATGGAGTCTTTGCTTCGGTTTTACACCCGGTTAAGGGACGGGAGGTGAAGAAAATCGTCCGGGTGACGTGAACGACCAAATATACAAGAGAGTGAGACGAGAGGCTTAGTCGTAAAAGGACAGGAGATTTTTCTCCCGGAGCAACGAGGATCTCTATTTGCCAAAAGATACGAGGGTCTCGCAAAAAAAGGCAGAGTCTCTTGTAGAACAATTTCAACAAGCTAAAAGAATTCCGGAGTCACAAGCTACTGGAAAACAAAGAGGCTTAACTGAGCTTGAATCTCGTGCCAAAAGCAGCTCGCTCGGCCATTCTATTCCCAAAGAAATGAGATATGAAAGTGGAATCGCGAACCGACGACTCGATTCATTCTAATTCGGCTCGTGAAGGCTACAGCTTGTCCAACACCTTTGTATATTGGATTCAGGTCTCTCCTGAGTCACTATATCTTGATATATAATAAGTATAATAAATAGTTTGAGTTTCTTTCCTCTTATCGCTTTCCTTTTGGCACGAACCAATGAGGATTTGGCGATTTTTATCTTACGACTCATGGCGTATGATCGTATGAATTCTACTAATTCGAAATTACCTCGAAATTCCTTGCTATCAGCCTTCATCGGCGTTCAATCGTAATAAACAGCTTTTTAACTGTTTTCCACAGACTAGCTGGACTGAACCTCAGAATGAAAAGCTGCGTTTCGAACAGTTTCCCAAGTGCTTTGACCAAAGATTTTTCTTCTTTTTTCAAACCTCGAATTCTTTTTTTTCTAGACACTAAATCATTCCATCCGAAGTAGGGTTTTTGGAAAAAACGAGGCACGCGATGGTGCATTACGATCAATGAATTCCCACAGAAATGATCACCTGAAAGACAAATTTATAACGAGGTAGCACTTCTTCCGAGTCTATGAATATTTTGTAGTCGATTCGATTTACTTTTTTCTTCTTCTCTGTTAATTTGCTAGTGTGAAAAATTTCTTTTTTTTATGCCCCTGAAAATAATAGAAATTTTTAATAAATCCTCATATCTCGTTGGTTGTCTGATATTAACATTGTGTGATCTAGCTTCGTACAATTTTTTTTTAAAATGATGACACAATTGACGTAAAATGCCTTGTGGACTGCTGATTAACCGTCCTATATATGACGTCGTCGCCATCATTTTTTTAACCGGCACAGCGAGCACCAAAAGTCGAGTATTTTGCAGACAGTCAACTATACATCTTTACCCAGTAACATGAGATGAAAGCTCCCCGACCTCTGCTCCTCTCGTTCCACGAAATGGCCAACAGTTCACTTCAGCACCTCGCACATGCATAAATACGAGCCATTCTCACCCAACTAGCTTGATCTCCATCTTGATCGAAGTACTTTTGTTTGATTTATTAAATAAATCAGAATCAAACAATAAATCCGAAGCCATTTCACAAGTCATCTATCTTACCACTGTTTTAAAGTCAGTAGCGAACTGACAATATTTTGATAAACTAGTACTCGAACTCTTACTGCAAGCAAAGTCGCCGTCACACGTCAGAAGCCTTGCGTTTACTCTACCGGATTTCTCCGTGAATTTTTATTGAAATCGGCAACGAATAAATTTCGTAATGAGCAATGAATTGGTGTGTGTGTTAAAATAATCTTTGTGACCGGCGTAAAAGGTGTCATGGCGTACGCAAACTGCTCCGTATTTTTATTGGTTCATTGCGTTGGTGAGAAAAATCCGCTGCCCGAAAGCGAGTCACAGCGGGAATCGGTTGATTAATCACATTTCTTCATATTCTTCATAGAAATCCGTTAGAAGCGGATTTCAGTTTGATTTTTGGGCACCTCGCGCTGCGTATGCCGTCGCTCGATGACTTAAAAAAAGCATCATCGCAATGGGAGCAGATTTTTCCCGCAATTCTTTCGCTACTCATTGTTTATGGGCGAAGAGTACAATTTTCCAGTCCCGCATTAGTTACTTTCTATCTCGGATAGCTTTGAATACTCACAATAAGAATTAAAACGAAATGGCCAACACGCCGGGACCTAGGCCGCCTGGAATATTGGTTATATTTTCCGAATCGCATGCACTGGGAGGCGGAGAAAAATCGAAAGATGAGAGAGCGTGTGTCCGTAGTTGTTGGAAAATCCCTTCAGGGTGCGAAGACAAAAAATCGGATAAAAAGAAAGAAAGAGAAGGAGCGAGAAGCACACGCGGAGCATAAGTTCGTTCACACGGAAATGCACATGGATAAGGCCATATCTTGCGCACTGTCAGTATTCACCAATGTAAAGTCGCGTGGTTGAAAGAGGGAGGAAAAGAGTAGGAGGAGGATAGCGAGTGTGATGGTAACGTTTCCCACAGAAAACCGAGAGCGGCCTCGCGCCCAGTTCTTTCTCCCGTTGACAAGTAGCGCCGTAAATACCCCGGCTACCACGGATACATCCCATCTCGTTCGCCTGCTTCACTCTGCAATCACTACCATCCCTTTCCTCCGCAGCATCCTTTTCCTGTAGCATATCTCGTTCCTCTGGCCTCTCGGCGTTTTTTTCCCCATTTCCCACGAGCGACACCGCCGCGACGCCACGTTCCCTTTCCCGCGCGTATCCCCTTTGCTCCTCTCGCGTATGCACCACAGCGCCCTCCAACGCCGTTTGTCCGCATCATCATCCTAGTCCTCCTCCCCTTCCCCGCCTCGCCCCGTTTCCTCCCTCGCCTTATCGTAATCTCTATATCTTTCTCGTCTCTCGCTTCTCGCACCGCGCGTTCACCACCTCCCCCGGATATCCCGGCGCTGTGCTCCAGCCCCTCTACTACTCTCGCGAGCACAAGCGTGAACCTGGTTTGGGGGAAATAGCGACGCCAACGCTATCTGCGGTTGCCCGATGCCGCTCGATTCGCGAGACGCTCTACTTTATTCCTATTCGTTCCCATGGACCGCCGGGCTCGATGCGAAAATCTTTCCATCTCCATATTCACTTCTTTCTCGTTCCACTCTCTTTCCCTCTGCTTTCCTGTCCTCCTTTATCTCTCGGTATCTCCTACTGTAGGTATTCGTATATGTACCGGCTCTGGCAAAGTACAGGGTTCACCCCTTCGTCAGCAACCGAGCCCGGATGTCGCTCTCGTACATGTTGCAAACGCCTCAGTGCCGTAAACAAGATTCTCGGGGGTTACGTGATTTTTGAGTTTCTCATTCTCTTTTCTCCCTCACTGCCCGACTCTCCTGCGCTCTTCGCGCCTGCACTTTCTCTCTTGAATAATTATTATGCATGTTACATGAAAATACCGCGGGTGTGGGTCTATCAGGCTAATTTCGCAGGCGAGAAATTCTAGTACGTTTATCTTGGGGCGGACTCATGCGAAACCACCCATAGCTCTGCGTAATGGGTGCACTCTGACCGAGACTCTCCGAGGTGTTGGATACCTTTAATTAATCGGGTTATATTAGCAACTGCAGAATCTTACAGGCCTGCGAGCTTGAAATTATAACAAACGTTCCATTTCTTTCTAGCGAAACACGCCGAGAGAGCTACTTTTTCCCACCTTCTTCCGTGATTGCATTGAGACTCCTCAGCCAAAAGTTGACTCAAGGGAATACGGATTCTAGATTTTGCTACTCGGGGAATAAATATTTTCGAGCTATCAAACAATCGATTTAGACAGTCAACGGGAAGAAAAGATTGAGTCGACTCAATCGTTTTGACCCCCGAGCCTCTTGGATCATTTTGAATTTTCAAATAATGTCCAACAATATTATAAAAAGACTTGACACTTGTGCGACCATTCGTCAGCATCGGAGTGGTGCATCTAATTTTTCTTGTGTCAGAAACGAAAGTTTTTTGAAAAAAAAAATCTCAGAAAATTTCTACCTCTCTGGAAAAAACCGGTCATAACTTTTTTTTAATCATATTGCTAAGTTCGACAAGAGAATTTAGGAAAGAAGCTTTCAAACTATAAAAAATGCTAAGTCCCATGTTTAGCTTCAGGAAGAGGGAGCTTCAAAAGAAATTCACGTAATTTGGTAGAAATAGGATTAAGCGGACAACTAACAAGTCCGCCATAGACGCAGCATTCCTAGCAACGGATGTCGGACCGATCGATATGAACCACATTGTGGGGTTTTATTGCTTAAATCGAGGATGTTAAATCGAGACTCCAGTACATATTCAGTGAACCCTTTTCCCTCTGATTTTGCGATCGACCTCAACATTTCAACAGTTTCGTGATGAATTCATTGCATAGCAACGAACGCGCGTAACGGCCAATTGTATCTTTTCATATGTGCGTATGAACCGATGCATCCGTCAATGTGTCTGCACGAAAGTATTTGTTCGTGTTCCCCGCATTTAAATGCTCGATACGGTTCTTTTGCTGTACGCGAATCGGAGAGCCAATGCGACTAGCCACTTGTATTAATTCTGTGGCAGACAACCGGAACCAGTGATTATTCGACGCATCTACAGCCAAGCAAACCATGATTAAGCGGTTTGCTGTCAATGAGTTACTCATTTTTGTGCTCGATAAATCTGTATCCCTGGCTTATGCACATCGTTCTAAAGGATACAGACGATACCATCAGCTTTCCAAGCTTGTATTACTCGCTGGCACCATCCAGCAGTTATAATTGAGCAACATATTTTCGTCTGGTTTCTTATTTTCGTGCATTTTAACGAAGAACGTGTGACGTGTGATTGTTGAAGTAAAAAACGTACTCATTCGCAAGTGGCTCTGTGTGTACATTTTCGATGAGAATCAGCCTCCTTTTACGACTGAGATACTCATCAAAATGGAACAGCAGAATCTTAGCGTTAATTTGCAATATCAAGGGTAGTGCCCACTCCATTAAGTATCTCCGGATATCCTAATTCTGAATGACGTTCAATTCAACCCTTCCAAACACATAAATTCGAAGGGCGTATGTCAGTTAGGGGATGAGATTTGCGGGGTGTCAGTCCAGGGTTGAAATAGTTATTCTCGTCGACACAGTCGAGCTCTCTTTACACAATCCAACCCCAAAATTGGTCGTAATAGAGTACAATGTGTGTTGTATGGCGGTGCCAAGAGAGCGTATGTGTTGGGCTATGTGCGTGTGTGTACAGTACTCGGGGCCGTATAATCGATGATAAATGCCGACAGATATCCAGAGGCACTCGTTCCCAGTGGCTGAGCCCGCTGGGATACCACTTGCGCTCTTGGTTGGCCCTATTAGGCTCCCTCCATTCTCTATATATACACAAACATGTATTCCGTTATATTCTTTCACTCTAACGTCCACCGTTCACCAACCAGTATGCTCCATTTGGTGCGGGAGTTGTGCGGTTCATTTTCGCGCGCGACATGTGCAAGCAACGAAGCAGGACCGCAGCTCGAGTCGCGAGGGGAAAAACAACAAAAAAAATGAGACAGCGAATAAAAGAGATACGAATACACCGGGAAGTCACTGGATTGAGTGAGAAATCGATTTGTTAGAGAACCAAAAGGGAATCCCAGTTGCAAATGGCACAGACAGAACGACCTAGGAACAAAAACCATCGTAGCCACCTCAATCCATCCACCCATCCATCTATCCATCCATCCATCCATCCATCCAGTCACCTATCCATTCGTTCGTTCTTTTCCTATTTTTTCACCGTACATTCATATCCTACATATATCTGGTGTGTTGGCTAATGCACGTATCGAGAACACGGGGCACGAGTTCGTGTAAAACCCCAGCCGCAACAATATCCCAACTGGGACTACTTTCGTTCTTTTAATGGTGCACCCGAGGGTGTGTTTTCTCTCTCTCTCTCTCTCCCCTCTCGGACTTTCTCGGGCGTAGTTATAACCTACGAAAACCACGCTGCCCATCATACACCCCTTGGTTTACCAACGTGTTTATCGTACCACGTACCACCTATAGATACTGGTTTAAGCAATGATCAACAAGAGGGCGTCGAACAAACAACTGAAAGTGCGAGACTATCATCCCTGATCCACAAAAGTGGAGTGATCGATCAATTCTCAACATTACGAACTATACTTCCTCCCCTGTAACGAATATTCATTGTTATGCTTTTGCACTCGAGTCGGGATGTCAAATGTGGAGGAATCAAATCGATACATCAACATAATATACATTTTACACCCCTTCCTCCATATATATTTCTATTAACCTCCAACAGTTCTGATAAGTGAAATCTACCTTAAATTTATTACGTGGCAACCCAATGGTAAGGATTATTCCGGAACTTTTTCCTGTTCTGCGTTCGATGCTTGAAGTTCCAAGGATTAATTATTGGTCTCGAACTTTGATGTGAAAGGAATCAACGCTTGAGAACCGTTTCAATTTATTTTTAATTACAAGAGTTTCTAAAATTAGTGGTTTACCGATCCCTTCCAATGAAACGTGAAATCATCGAAAAATATTGGACAATTAGTGAAAAGTTTTCAAAAGATGTAAAAAAAACTGTCGAAATACTTGAGAGCGATGATTACGAAAATTCATTGCTACGAATTAATGATAGAGAATAAGAAAGAAAACGATATTTTTTTAAGTCAGCAGCAAAATCTTTTCGTCCCTATTCAAAGAGCTTCTTGGCCATGTGTACGAAAATACATAATAAAATATACGGACAATAAGAGCAAGTACAATACACAACAGAAGGTTATACAAAATTTGTGAAAAATAAAAAATTGGTGTCAGCTAGACGTTGGCGTTTCTTGTCCCCTGAGGCTTTTGCCAATCTCGTTGTGTGGCGTTGAGGGAGAGTTTATACGGCGATGATACGAGTGTGGGCGACGGTGTTGATGCTGATGGGCGATGCCTTGCTGTTTCACCGGCAAGTAGCCGGTGGAGTGGATGGATCACTTGGCTATTGTGCGGACGAGCGAGATGGCCTCCAGCGAGAGTAAATGATTGTTGTCCTTCTATATGTTCATATGTACGTAGATACCGGGTGTCCTGAGATTATGCCGTACCGAGAGAATTTTAATTGACTCAAAACGCTTTTGTACTCGAGTGTACAAAAGAAGAGTTACAAATCTCAATATTCCTCTGAACGATCACAATATTTTCGAAGAATTTCAACGAACGGACGATCCACGTCGTAAAATCAAGTATCCAAGGAAATTCGAAACAAATCCAGTTTCTTTTTACATTACGATTAATCATGCGTCGAATCACGGCAAGTACAGCTACGCTTCGAACACTGACGGCATCGATTTATCTGGATCTGTCACAAAACTTCTCAAATTCTTTTCGAAAAACGTTTCTGTGATACTTGCATAATCAGTGCATTTTCGAGGATGTTTCGGGTCCACGTATTTCTTGTTTTATTACTTACATTAATGACATTCATATCGGAAATTACGTGCACGAATAAAAATACTTAGGACCACTGTGCAAAAGTGACTTTTTCTTTTTATCAGGGCTCACATGCTTCTAAGTATTTCAATACAATTAGACCACCCTGTAGGTATTCAGAGCTTGTACTTTATATGGGTATATGCATGAGTGTAGCTTCGATGAGCGAGCCATTCCCGTCATGTGCAAGTGAATGGGTACGTGAAGAGTGCCGGCGGGTCATTGTGTTGTTTAAAATAACCGAAGGGCCTATCAACAGAGCCCTAACCGGCCTCGACGGATACGATGTTAGTACCTCCTTTTTGCTATTTATCCAGTTTCTTTTAGTGGATCTCCATACATTGACTCTTTCACGTTGAATCAGACGATATTTACGAGGAAAATATGTTGATCCGTTTCAACATGATATGCTCTGTGACGATGAAACTCGGCGGATATTCAAAAACGACTTGAGACGATTCAACACGCAAAAAGCGATCGAGTCAAAAACTGTCGAAAATTCAAAAATTCAGGGAATTGAAAACGGGATAAAATGTAGCTACGGAGCTCTGATATTCTTCTTGCAAGAATCTCGAGAACGTTTGAAGAAAAAGCCAAAGAGGAATGATCTGTGCACTGAGAAAAAACAATTGTCGATTCAATATAGCAATTGATGTTACTGGAAGAGTTTTCTTCATTCAAATGCAATGTTTTCGGGGAGCAGAATGAATCTCCAGTTCGATCTAAAGCCTTGTGATGATCATACATTTCATTGGCACCTCGTAATGCCACGTTTCGTTGTTCCAGCGACTTTTTTCTCAGTGTGGAACATAAAAATATCAGAAACTTCACATTTCGAGGATTTTTCGAAAAAAATGATGCTGCTGCTATTCCCATGCTACTTCGAAATCTTTTCAGAAATAAAAATATCTCAAAAAGCCTTCGTCATGATTCTTCCTGGGGAATGTTGTTTAAAAATTGAAGTGCCACCTTTCTATTCGGTTAATAGCATCTCCCATTAAAATAGCAAAGCCCATATACGTTTGTAAAAGTTTTTTTTTTTGTTTTCACTGATTCCAATGACTACACATGAGCCAGTCCTTCCGTTTCTTACTTACGAGCCATTCACACGTAGACGTACTATATCTGTATATATTTACGACCATCGTTGTACTGTTTGCCTCGTGCTCATTCCCCATCTCCCTCGCTAACTCACGAGCCCTCGCCACCACCGACTATTATCGGTAATTAGAAGGACCCTCGTGGCCACGCGACCATTTGCACTCACGAGGATCGGGAGCGTCCGGTTTTATCCACGTTATACTGTTACACCACCTTTGTATAATACTGACGTTAGGCCTACGCGGATACATGTTCTTCGTGCACGCATCAAATGAAACGTACGTGTGTGTGTGTGTTGACGCACGCGACAGCGTGTAGCTTAATCCGAGCTTGACATAATTGTACTCCCGTAAACCGAGAACTTCGTATTCACAAGAGCTCCTTTTTCTCGACGATTTCCCTCTCTCTCCTCGCTTCTCGCTCCGGCTTCTTTTTTTCTCATTTCCACCATCCGCTTCCATTCTTTTCTTCGTTTCGGTTGACTTTTGCTCGTCGGGTTCGTCGATTCGCGAAGACCCCGAGTTCAAGTATTATACCCATCCGATATATATTATTATTATGTAGATGATAAATTGGAAACTTTGAAAAAGTTTATCCACAGCCACCCAACCACCAGGCCGACGAGTCAAACTCAAGAGGGCATGTGCTCGTTTTTCCTACTCTTTCAAAGCCAATTTCCCCTCGGACACCAGCTTCTTTCATTTACGAAGATAAACCTCGTTAAAAGTAAATGTAAGTTATGGGCTACGATTTAGTTGTAATTCGTCACAATAAATATGCGATTGCAAAGCACGTGGATAAATTACAATTCGTCATTTATTGCTGTAAAATTATAGACAGAGATTGGGAAGAAAAATTAATGGTGGAACTGTCGAATTATGGTGGCAAGCCTTTCAAACAATGACCTGGCAATTGTAAGCATGATAAAAACAAATCAGATCGAAAGAAAATTTGTTGGACCGTGGTTAAACACGTGAGATGGATAAATCGTTCGAATACGTTCTAATTATTTTTAGTCTTTCTCGTATTGGGAGCATCAATTAATAATCACGCATGATCGAAGCAAAAATGTGTGGACAGACGCGATCACGCGTTTTCGTTTGTCGCCTCCGACGTCTCGTTGGTTCACTGAGGAAATCAATCACTGGTTAATACAAGCTGGGGCAACTTGTTTTAAGATTCGAAGCGAACATGTTCGGTTATGATTTCTAGCTGCAATTTCTTTTCGACTTTTACTTACTTCATTTTATTTTTGTAAGCTCTACTCCAGAAATTCTCTACTTTTTCGAGCTTGCACTGCGTACTTACCCTCGTTATTCTTTTTCACATCATACTTCACTCGATTTGTTTTGAAAATTTCTTTCCAAGTAGAAATTCAAGTCACATCTCTTCACTTACTTTTTGCATACCTTTTTCTGTTCGTTTGCACCTGATAACATCGTTGTTTTAGTATTGTGAAAGAGCAAATAAAATCACGTTTTAAAAAGGACTGAAAACTTTGGTCGTAGTGAAATGAAAATTTAGTAACTGTGGTTTATCCTGAGTTGTAATTTTAGTACAGTTGCATCAGATGAGTGCTGAAACAATGAGTTGTTGAAAATCAGGATAAATTTTACCCTGAATCACATTTCGACAACCAATTTTTTATTTCCTGCCAATGACAAGGGAGAATATACGTAGCTGAAAAAGAGTCAAAGAATAAAACGAGTTTACCTTTCATAATATACGAGGTATATTTTGTTAGGAGATATTGGCTCGGGAGTTTGAAAGTCATAAAAAAATGAAAAAGAAAGTCTCATTGTTTCGCCTTTTTTCGCATTATTTTAACGTGGAATATTCTCTATTCGTTCATGTAAACGTAGCAGCGTGCAGCTCTCGAAGTAGAAAGAATCGCAACCCGAGACTTTGAGTTACAGTCGATAAAGCTATTAGCATTTAGACGAGCTGTCGTCGCTGCTACTTTTCGCCAAGGTTGCCTTTTCTCTGCTCTCGTTCCTCTACCACTCCCATATACTCTTTCTTTCTCCTCTTTCATCCCTCGTTTCGCCATTTCGCGAGCAACACTTCATCCCCTGTACACGAGAAGACTTTATCCCTCTCACCCTCTTAACTTTTCTCTTTCGCTCTCTCTCTCTCTCTCTCGCCCTCGCTCTCTCTTGTATTTTTCCCATCTCTTTTCATCGGGGCAGCCGCCTCCACCGATTTTCGCCCAGCCTACGAGCGGTCCACCAATCCCCACCAAGGATCTAACATCTGCTGGGTTTCGCTGTCTCTTTAACCCTCTCCTGCGAGGGCGATGAGGGCTTTTTCACTGAAATGCATACCGATGAATCTCCATCCCGTGAATACAAAATTCTATTCACACTCTTGTCAGTTACATATGGGATTTTCCATATCAATTCTCTGCCCATGAATTCAGACCAATCTTTAATAATTTGGAAAGAAATAAAAAACACAAAATTCTACGTAAACTGAAAGCTGTGCTCATCCAATTTCTAATTGTACGACTTTCGGTTGAATTTAATTCTGGATGGCGGAGTTTTTGATTCGTAAATCCCTTTTTAGGGTTACGAGTCAAATTTGATATTCTAGAAACTCGACACGATTGAAGAACTCACAGCCCAATCAACCAATTCCATGGAAACGACGAAGAGTTAGAATTCTCCAATAATCCATAAGGATAATACGTCTATTTTCTAAGGGTTCATTTAATCCCTAGAAACCGAAGAGGCACGAAGTTTACTGAAGGCAGACAATACCGTGCATCTTTGTCTTTATCTCATGTAGATTCGCGCATTGGTCGTTTCTTCTCTGAACACACATCGAGCTAAATCTCCCTCCTTCTACTTCCGGTTCTTGGATTCGCAATTTTTCCTTTGTCACTTTCACCGTTCCTTGTGTCTCTGCACCCCCGCTTCATATAGAGATCTTCCGATAATCCTATTTCTCGTGGCCCTCTCCTGATCTTTATTCTTATAATGCGGTTCCTGGACTGGACTAGTCTGAAATAACTGTTTTTTCAGTTTTTATAAGATAGCACACTTTTTCCGAATACCATGCGCAGGCCAATCATGCTTGAGCTTGCGCAAGGAAAGCGATTCGATGCACGACAATAATGAGGCACGATGTACCATCGTTTTTTTTCCGCTGGAAAAGCTGTAAGGCACATCCAAGTGCTCGCTCAACTCTGGAGGTTGAAATAATGCCAAACTTTTGTTCAACGCTATCCAGATTTTGGGCAGAGTATCTAATTAATATGTGTGCATACGAAAATATTGGGAATGATTAGAAATCTCAAAAATTCGAATGAACATATTTTTACTCGATCCTATAAGATTGAGTAAAATTTCCGCATGGCAAAACTATATACTGGGCGTTATATACTTGAAATTATATTTTTATTATATTTGAATACATCCTTCAATATACGAAAAAATATAAGAAAAGGTATATCAATTTTTGCCGACCATGCTGGATGGTGCAATATATGTTTTAATATAATTTTTATTATGTTTATTAATATAGGATTCACATACATACAAATATATAAAAAAGTATTTAATTATTTATTTAATACGATGGATCATCATCTTTTACTTCGACGGTGTGAGTGCTCTCCCAAGACCCATTTCACGAGCGCAAATAATTCTTTTCTTCCACTCATATTCGCGGTTCTCCACACAAATAAAGTACAATGAAAATACCGATCTACTTGATGTTAAATTACTTTAAACTTTGAAAGTTATGCTTTTTGGAGAATCCAGAACTTTACAGATTTACTTAAATAATACAAAAGTCTAACAGCTAATCGTTGAATCTGTTACGTCTCTCCGAAAAGCTCAAGAACTTACGTTAGCTTTAAATGCTCGTCCTTCTTTTTTTATGTCTATGAGAGTGCGGTAGAGCGCGCGCTGAACCTTTTCATCCTTGACGTCGAACCATTACTGTGTCTTTTTAATTTATAAAGTGAACAAAGCCGGTTATTAAATTTGCTTGTGTCGAATCCTGGTTAAGTAGTCTGAAAAAAATCCGAAACTTTTTTGCACTTTTGACCGGAAACTTATCATGGGAAGTGTGTTATTTAATGTACTTTTGATACACAGTCGGAATTGCAACTCGAAATATATCGTAAGATATACATTATTTAATACCGGAAAATATAAATTTTCTTACATAGTACCATATAAAATTGCATACATTAACATGATACATTGTTGTCTTATATTTAAAAAGTATATTGAAACATATAAAAAATTTGGCCGCTGTGTATAATCTCATGTCTTTCCTATATTAATAAATATATTTTTTCCAGTATATAATTTTTCCTACTCAAAAGCTACTCAAAATGAGACCCAAGATAGAATCATGAAGCCAAATATATCGATCGGAGTATGTTCGACTTTTTGCATTTTAATCCAGATTCTCTTCTCACCATCATCGTTAATGCAACTCAATGAATTCACCAGTTTCACCACTGTTACACACATCCGCTAAACTAGCTGTTCGTGCGATTCAACCAAACAACGGAATAGCACGAAGAGTCTGCGTGCTCATATGCGGAATATAAATTTCGTTTCGATGAGCCACTATGTTGTATTATTCAGTGAGAACGTGAATATTATTCGTAAATACATACATCGTGCTTATCAAATTCCCTTCAGTGAGTTTACGACAAACTAATGCATTCGAAAGTTTCCGTGCCCTCTGATAACCGATTTTAGAAAAAGCGTTTCTCAAACAGCATACAAAGTCCTCGGTCTTCCAACAGAAAAGTTTCGAAAAAAATGTCCTCTTGTAGTCCACATTGGGATGGTGGTTTTTTTCACAATCTGTCGTATTCTCAAAATCCTCACATATTTATCTTCCGAACGATGCATATCACGGGTATCAGAAATCGGTTCAGCCGGAACTTACCGCTCAAGCTAAACCTGTCAAATAAAAAACAACCGAAAACCAAAAGTTTTTCAGCCTCATCGTTCACGTATTGGGATCAATATATTTGATTTAAATTCAATTTAATTCTTTGATTTCGTATCTCAAACTTGCACACGGCGAGCTTTTTTTAAAATGCTCGATTTCCAACGAACCGAAGGATTTCAGTAGCTTCAAAAAACAATGTAGAAAGTGGATAAAATAAATACTGTAAGAGCTGTAAGTCATATTGCCTCACGTTTTAGGTCCTCGCGAACAAAGCAAATGTTCAGTTCCCAAAGATGCGTATGAGAGAGGCATTTTTCTGCCGGGAGAGAGCGCCATGAGAGTTTTCTGGTAGCCCTTGCGCGTTGCCCTGGTAACGACGGTAGTACGCAGCGCCTCATTCGGTTCCTCCTTTTCCATTGCATCATCGCACGATCTCCACTGTTTCCTCTGCGCTCTTCTCTTCCATAGTGAGCCAAGGTATTCTTTCTTTCTCCTTCTCGTGTACGGGATACAAGTAGACAAGATCCAGTGTTACGTATACAGGGAAATACGAAGGTACGCGATCACCGTATCCCGGCGTTCCGATAGGGGGCGCGCGTGTAAAGCGTACGTGGTCGCAGGAGCGGCGCCAGGCGTTGTGTGGCGACGCTAGAAACGAGAGTAAACGAGACTGCGAGAGGGAGAAAATGGGAGGAGGGGCGGACGGAGTACAAGCGCGGAATCTCTCATACTATTATTCCCGTTGGCACATGTGTGCGTGAATGTGTCTTTGGATATAGGCATGTTCCTGGCTGGCGTGTTTGCACACAGAGACTGAAGTGAAACAACCCTCGGTAATAGCTGGGGCGGCGCCTACACCCAACCCTAATAGCCCTATCTCACCCTCATCCCTCCTCCTCCTCCTCTCTCTCTCTCTCTCGCTCAATTCCTTTCTCTCTTACCCCCTTAATGCCTGTGCTATCTTCTTCCCGCACATGCAGCGAAGCTTTCTAGCTAAATCAGTGGCAACCACCAACCTACTCTTCTATCCATTTCTCTGTGTCTCGCTCGTTCGCTCTCTCTCTCTCTATCTCCTCGCCTCCCTCGCGAGCCTGTTCGCTCTCCGCTACGTCTCACTACTTCTACACTTTTTCACCGCTTCAACCACTCGCTACTCCCGCCCATCCACCAACTCCTCATTTTCTATCGCAGTTCATTTCACCCGTCGCTCTTCCGTTTACGACTTACCGATCTCGATCCCTCCGCTAGAAGAGGAAGAAATGTAGCGCAGGTTAATCTTCGTATGTCTCTCTTCCTCTCGCTGATTTACTGGCCTTTTCAATGTGTACGTACTCATGGGCTATTTTACGCGAAATCGGATTATTATCAGCTTCTCAATATTTCGTCAAAGGCCAGCATGTAAGAAGCGTCCAACTATAGGGGGAACCTGAGCGCAGTTTTTTAGTCATGCATTGATAAAAAAATTCCATTCCGTCTCGAACGAGAGCGCACTCAGATAGGTTTACAAACATTCCGGACTGTGAATTTCTGCATTTGCAAATTTACGTATTTTAAGGTTTCTCACACGGTCTTTGTACACTGAAAATTATTCAGTAATATTGTATCTATTCTACGAGATGAATAATCATTTAAAAAATAAAGGTTCAACAAGACCGTTGCAGGAGAGAATCACAGTATCGAGACTGAAATAATCAAGCCAAGGACGAAACCGTAAAATCAAAAACATCTTCCCTTGACACTAGAATATTGGGTCTATGATTTTTATTTCGTGGAATATGAAAGTGTCATGGTTTCTGTCACCCAAGCGCTTTTCATTATTTTATTAAATTCCCTTGTTAAGTTGTAGATTTTATATTTAGTTCAATGCAATTTTCTTTGAATTGACTTGAAGGGAAAATGTATAAAAACAGGAATCGGGAGCCCTTAACAAGTCTCGGTAATTCATGTATCGGTTACCATTTTTGACGCCATTGGGGTGATAAAGTAATAGAGCTGGTGAATCCCACCAAGCTCGAACTTTAAAGAGAGAGAGAGGGAAAACTCGCTCTCACTCCACCTCCGTCTCGCCGCCTGCTGTTTGTTTATTTGATGCCTTTTCACTCTCTATTAGGCTCTCTCGAGCTTGGCTCACCCCTTCCCTCGCGCAGCAACCACTGTCGTTCAACCCCCAGTTTTCCCGTTCGTCGAGCTCGCTCACTTCTACATTTTCTGATTAGCCGGATGTCGCGCCAGAGTGAGAACTGTACACGGTAGCTGTCCACTAAAATTCTCTCTACGTTTTTCTCATCCCCGTTCTCTCATTCACTGTTTCCATGTATGTTCAGGGCGTATAGTTTGAACTCGGAATCTTTTTCTCCAACGAACGCTCTACTTCCGTCTACGTTTCTCGCCCCGACGCGGATTCGTTCGGGTAAAACTGAGGGGGAAACGCGAACGGTTGAACGCGTTTTTTTCCGGAAAAATATTTGGATTTTATTTGAAAACTAAATGGCTTTTTACACGATAACTAATACGATGTACGATTGAATTTCTGTGCTATGCCTCCACTTCAGATTCGTTTTTCCATGTATTCTAAACTATTCCTTAGTTGCTTAGTTCCTTAGTTAGTTGTTATTTTTTAAATACTTGAATATTTTAATAGCATCTGGATAGAAATATTGGGAAATTTAAACTATTCAGGTTTAATCCAGGTTTAATCCAATTTCTATGCTCACAAAATAAAGTTCGTCGCCCCACTTGAATTAGAAACGATCCCTGAAAAGGTTCGTTCAAGAGGTATTCACGAGCAGAACGCTTCGTTTTGGGAACGCTTATTTCTTTGTGAATCCTGAGGAGCTAAAAACGTGGAAAAATCAGTGCTCGACATTGACAGGAAATATGAGGCTAGATACTCAAACGATACAAAAATCTCTATGAAAACCATTCGCTTTGACAATATCATAAAATTAATAAATTCCATTATCAATTTCTTTCTGTATTTCAATTATTTTTCTCTTACACTATTCCTTTTGCATTCCAGGAAATATTTCCACTCTCTTCCCCAATTTGCTGATTGTTTTCGGCACGCGAATCAGGAATTTGGGAAATTCCTATTTTTCATTATCAGAAATGCTGTCTCTAATAAAATTTCGCCGATTTTGTTTATTTTTTGTGAGTTCCTTGACGTTTCAGTGGAGTGAATTTTTCAGGGATTTTTTCGATAATGTTAATTGAACTAGGAAACTCATCGAGTCCAAATTAAATGATCCGCGTCGGGTATGTGAAAGGTTAACAGTGTTAACGAGATGTTTATAATTTAATTCCTCTCTACATTTATACCAGCAATCTAATTATGGCGAAATGAGGCTGCACACAGAAAAGTTTTCATTAATTAACTGAATTAGTTCAAGAAAAAACGCGACAAGTCGATGCTCAAAGAATGGCACAGCAAGTCATATCCGTAAAATAATCTCGGAGTAAAAAATCTTTCTAAAGATTTTTCCCCCTGTTTCTTGTGTGGAGCGACTCTTATTCTCCGCTGAGACTGATCCCCGAGTAAAAATGACACCAAAGCTGCGTCTATACTTATCTAAAGTCCACACGTGATTCAACATTGAAAAATAACGCTGCTTTACTGCTTTTAAAAACTTTCACGAGCGTTTGTGATTACAAGGAGGAACAAAACTATAAAAGAGTAATCACGGGCCACCAGACTAACGAGATCATTGAAGTCACTGGCTTTTCTTCATGGTATTATCGATCGGCTTGTGTCACTGATCCCCAAGAGGCTTCGCGTCGGAGCAGGATGCTTTTTTGTCTCTTGAACTAACTTTTTGCACACACAGATCGATGTTGAACGCGCAAAATGTATCCGGATCAATACATGAAAAGAGATTGTAAGCTCGATACTGCTCGATTGACTGTGAGCTTTTGTCTATATGAGCGTGGTTTTGCGTCGTTGATGTACATGAAGAAATGACAAGTGAGAGTAATCGGGGGGAGTCCATGGAGCTCACCGTTGTTGTTCACTAGACAAAAAAACGTGAATGATATTGTTGCTGTGAAAAAAGGAAAAACAGACGGAAAATAGAATCAGGAAACAAATGACTTTGTTACCAACCGCAACAACGAAGCAACGTTCATCAGAAATCGTGTTGGGATGTTGACGTACCAGGAAATCCGTTATATTGAGACTTTATCGAAAAGCGTGCTTCAAAGGCCAGAGACGACTAAAGGAAACGAGAATGATGGAAAATCATGAAGTATTTCAATCGTTTTTCTTTCTCTTCTGAGCTAAAAACAAACGATCAGAATAAAAAATAAGTTTCAGCCCCCTTTGCCATGCTCAAATCTCTTGTAAAAAAAACTTCGTATTTTTTAAATATATCTGGATCATGAAATATGCTCGTTGTATTTTGCAGGCGAGTTTCAAGAAAAATTGAGATATTATCTTTTCAACTGCATCTGGATTTACACCCCTCAAAGATGAAACGATGCAAGTCAGGGGCGTTCGCTCGTGATCATTGAATTCATGAGGGCTTATCTTGATCATGACTCTTTTACCAGTTTCTTGAAGGCAACTCCGCTGATCTGTCACAACAGTGACGAACCCTTTTCAAACATGTTTTCGCTGCTTGCCTCATAATAGTGGAGTTTGACAATGAGACTAGAATATGAATTACTTCCAGAAGTGGCTAAGTATAGGATTACGTGAAAGAGCAGACTGTTCAAAGTTTGAAATGAAGGAAATACCATGTTTGGTAAATGAGGTTTTTGAATATGTAAAAAAATGACTTTGATCCAGTTGTGGTTTTAATCAACACTAAAATTTGGGCCTTGGTGATAGGAATTATAATTTTAAGAAAATGGAGAAACGCATGTGAATGTTGCCACCAGAAATAGATTGGTTTTTATGTCTCAACTTCTGAAAACTTCACAAAACTTTGTTGTTCACGAAAATGCTTTGTAAAAAGCAAGTTGATATTGCCCATTCAAATATGATTGGGAAACGAAATTCTCTGATTCTGTATGGAACAAAGTTACATTCATTTGAATAAAATGATAAAAAAACTAGATACTTTTTTTTAATACGTCATTGAGAGGAAAACTGGCAAATTTTGTTTGGCATTCAAAAAAAGATGTGTAGCTAGGAAAGCTCGTAGGCCCAGTTTTGTTAATTAATCAAAATGTCTGATAGTTTTAAATCTTCGTGCACAGTTCGTTGAATTCGGAACTAATAAAAAATCGACATTGGAAATAAAAAAAATTAAAAAACCAATAGACAAAAAAACTCGAGGGAATACCACTGCGTAGTGGAAAATACCTTACTTTTTCAGTTCTCATTTTTTTATTTCTTTGTGTTCCATCATATACAGGATTTTTATATCCATTTTGCTTTTGCTTTTACTTCTACAATAGACTTCGTCTCTCAATTATCCACGATCATTCAATCAATAACAATAAATAAAACGAGCATCGTTAAAAAATAATGAATACAATGAAGAGAGCGACTTCAACCTGCACACGTTCAGTGTAAGATTTTTCATATCACTACGATAGTAAGTGAATGATAAGGTTTTGCCCAAAAGAAAATAGCTTAACGATTCCTAATGCAAGCATCGATTTTTATGATAATTCAACAATGAATCAAACTTTCACAAATATAGAAAACGTTATTTCAACGAAGAAAACTTGATTCAGTCCAGTTTTGGCAGATATCAAAAGCGGTTTTCACATCGACATGCAAAATATTACAAGAAACGACGGTACAATCTCATGAAAAATAACGTTCCGTTAAGTATATTTTTGAAAGCGTAAAATGGTTCGTCCTTCTGCTTGGATTACTTGATGTAGTATATTTTGACTTCCTCTACACTAAATTACTCACTATTTTCACGTGCGGTTTCGCTCCGCCATAGAGGCGAAAGTGAATTCACGGGCCGCCACACTTCCCTCTCAATCTTGCCATTCGCACTATTTTGTTTCTCCTGGTCGGTGGAATTTCTCCAGTGTACTCAGCATACACGCGGTTTAATAATACTTACCATTTCAGCACTCGGGTCGTCTTACTGTCCTTACTCTCCTTTACTCGATCAGGCTCCGACCCCGAAGCTTTCCCAATCGTCCGTAGGTCAAGGATTTGACTTTTCGAGGAGGGAGCTAAAGTGTTAATTCGCGTGATTTCTCATTCGACCACCTTCACAGGTGGTCTGCGTTAAAGTAAAGTTCACAAAATAATGAAATATTCCTAGTTATATCTACGACGAGAATCGTTTGTAGATTGATCGGTAAAAAATGTGGCGTACTCAAAACTGGTGATAAAACATTTGCATCTTTACTTCCGCGTGTCATCCAGTTCAACAAGTGCAACGTTTGTAACGAATCAGTCTCTACAAAGCAGAGGAGCTTGAGGATAACGGTGTTTTTCTAATTGGAGCGCAATCAAGATTCCAAGCCCTTTCCCCGTGCGATGTTAATTCTTGGTAATGGTCCTGACGGCGGTGGTGAAAGGGGATACGAAAGATAGAAAAAAAGCAAGGCGAAGAAAGCGAGGGTAAGAACGTGAGGGGGAGAGAGATCGCGAATAAGGAATAGCAAGACAGTCTCGGAGCATTAATTACCCACTCCGTGTCTTTTATCCTTCGTGAGCTAAACGGAGAATGACAGAGGTCGTTAACTCGTGCGAGATCGAATTTTTTTCCCTCTTACTCTTTCCCTTCTCCTCCTCATTGCGCTTACAGCTTTTGCGAACTTGTTCCACCTCTTATTACACTCACACGTATAGATATTCTTAAGGTTTCGTACATTGCATAACTATATACATAAATGATATACATTTCCTTTTCGTACAGGGAAAGCCGCGAGGCAAAATCAGGGACGTTATAGCCACGATGCTTTATATCCTTTATGCCGAGGCTGCGAGCCACAACGAGACTTGGGATGGGCGAAGAAGAACATCCCAGCGACAAACTCAGACAGCTCCTTTTAATTCACGCTTAGTCTCAACGGCGCCGAGTAATTAGTCGTGCGCTACGCCGAGCTTATATAATGTAAGGCACTAAAGCTGGAAACTGTTTTTTCTCTCTGCCTCTCTTTCACTTGCTTTTCACGAGCCCTCTTTCTCTTCTTTCTTCCTTGCGGCGCGTGCTCAATTTCGTCCTCTCTTTCACTCTCCCTTTCCCACTGTATCACTGACTTTGAGATAAAAGGGGGACATGCTTCGGGATGTGCATTAATCTTCGGGCCTTTTAACTCCAAGCAATCAATACACCAAGAGATATATCATCTATATTTCCATCCATGTCATCTGCACCCTTTCATAATTGCGTCTCCCTCTCCTTCCCACTCTCTCTCTCGCCCTTGGATTTTACCTACTTTTTCTTCTTCCGTTTCCCATCTTTCGTGTTTTCCTGTTCCTTGTATCTCCGCCCTCTCTCTCTCTCTCTCTCTACCATCGTGTCATACTTGCTTCTCCCTCTTCCTCCCTTTTACCATAACTTTTGCATCTTCCTTTATCCCCCGCGTCTTTGTCCCTCCATCTTTTTTACTACATTTTCATTCCCTCCCTTTCAGAGAGCCTCTTGTCTGTTCTCAGCAGGGTGCCGTAGCGGTGTGCTGTCGTTAATCGTTTGTTGTCTAAGCAGGGCCCGCTGCAATCCGTAACCGTCGTTTATCCTCATCCTCTTGTCCAAGTGTATTACACCTATTATACCTGCGTCCCTGACGCCGCGTCATCATCCCTCTTTTCCTTCCTGTTTTCTCGTAAATATGTTTTTATTAGCGCTCAGCCTGTAACGCTATACATAGTGGCAGATTTGACGTGAGAAAGATCGGGAAATATCGAAGGAGTGAGGCTGCCGCTGCGGTGGCTGAGCCGCGAGCTCTCAAGAAACAACATAATTTTGTTTATTTTCTATCGCCTCGCTTGGCTGACTTTTTTTTACATATTGCTGGAAGCACTCATTAGTTATTCTCAGCATTACTGCATTAGTCTGGGTATACTCGAAATTTGTTCCAACTGATCAGAGGAATCAGCTCTCCAAAATCATTTTCCAAGCATCACCATGCAGAATCCTGAAATCGAGAATGAACGTACGTTTCGTATGTTGCAATATTCGGTTTGTTTCCAATTCAAAGAAGATGGAACGGAGTACAATTCAAATGTAATTAAACGCGGAATTGAAATGTTGGCTCTGATTCGTGTCAAAGGAAATGAAAAAGGAGCGAGGATCGCTTTTAAAACTTCCGGGGAACTGCCCAAAAATAATTACAATGCTGCATGTCCTCCGAGAATTCGAGATTTTTCTCGTTATACTCGATCAGCTATAATGAAATGATGCTTAAAAAAAGTGTTTCTGTATTTTCTTGTAACAATTTTTAGATATTGTCTGCCATTGTTTTTCCGAGTATCACAAAGGCAGTAAGGTAACCGGCACATGGAAGCGTGTAAATTGAGTATGAAGGGTAGACATGAAGCGTATCCGATTTCCGTAGCTCATCTGTTTCGGGCGGCGTTATTGTAGAGGCTGATGAGTATTTATACGAATTGGAAGTTGAAGAGGTATGACGCGATCCAAGAATCGCGTTCGTGGCACAAGCAGAAACATGTGCCGTCGTAACCGTCGCGTTGTGCAAGTAAAACAATTCTTCCGCTATTCTTTCGTTTCCACTCACCCGTAAAAGTGAAAAAATCAGGGAAAAATTAAGAAATGGGAATAGATGAAGAAATGGAATAGTTCGTAGTTCGACGTCGCGGTTATTTGGCTCGATGAAGCGAACGTGGGTGAAGCTTTGCTGTGAGAAACAGCCCGAAACTCCGAATTTCCGAGTCTTCGTGCGTGTGTGCGCGTGTCAGCTCATTATGCCTGTACGCGTATACATTTACGTATTTTTTCCTTCCAAAAAGAATGAAGGAGCATAGTGATGAGAACAGGCGTTTCGCGTGTACGAAGTTCGCGCGCGACCGAACAGAGCCGCGGTCTCTGTTAGCTGGGGAATATAATGGAGACCCCCCGCGGTAGCTTTACCTGCATCATCGACTAATCATGTCGGATAATAGTGAACAATAAGACGAGCGAAGAGCCCGGTGAAAAGTGAAAACGCTTATGTGCGTGAGCACATACACGAGTAAATGAACGATCGACGGGTCCACATCTCCGCGTCCAACTGGCTCACCTTTTCCAGAGAGAGAGAGAGAGAGAGAGAGCAAGAAAGAGATGGAGAGAAAAGAGAGTATAATAATCCTCTTACGCACCGGGCACAAAGTAAAATACTCGGCGGCAATCGCATCCACTCGTCCGTGTATGTATGCTCAGCCCACATATACATATTTTCGGTAGCCGCACGGTGTGCCAGTATTACGTGTTGGCGTGTTTCCCTGCGGCACAACGAAGAATAAAAATTCTGCGGTGTATTATAGAGGCGGAAAAGGAACGAGAGATATCCCATGGAAACACGAAGGTCTCTCGAGATAGAGTGAGAAAATGAGGCAAATAAAGTGTATTTGTGTGCCTTTGTGTACGCGTGTAGAAAAGTAGGAGCAATACTGACGCAAGCGAAGCTACTCAGGAAAAACGATCGGTGCAAATCTGAAGACTGCAGCAGTGCGCAGGCACAGAATAGCGATCTGTACCACCGAGGCTCTTCCCTCTCTCTCTCTTTTTCTCTCGACACTCTGCTCTATTATATGTACCGCGGCGCCTCCATCTTTGTCCATACGTATATACACGCTTCTTGAGTGTTATTCATTGAGCGAGAAAGCGAAATCTCTTAAGCGGGTGCCAAATTGAGCCGAATCTTAGCCGATCTCACTACGAAGAAACAACTTTTCTTCGTTGGTTCGACGAGACGAGAAACTTAGCGAATTAGCTTTCATCCGGCACCAGCCTTCAATAATGTGTGCCATGCACATAATACGGGACGCGAATTTCTAAGCTATTCATAATTCGGTTCAATAACTCGCTCTATAGGCCATATGGAGGACGAAACCGATGGAGGACGAAATATGCAGCAGAACGCGAGAACTTCAAAGCGTTAAATGGGGTGATCCATTAGCTCATTTCAATGCAGCTCTTCCGGCGGCAACCTTTGCGACGGCGGGAAACAACAAGTGAAAAGTGCGAGAGAAAAAAGGCCGAGTGATCCAGGAAATTTATCAAAATTAACCTTCGTTCTTATCGATGAAGATGGATATGCAGAGCTGGCAAGCCTCCAAGTTCACTCGCACTCGTGATGAACTTTATTTGCACGAGTGGCCACTTGGCCACGCGATATACTGTGAGGCAAAACTCCTCGCAAAATTGCGCTTTATTTATCAAACCAGTTTCCAATGCGGGCGCCCATTTTTTTTATTTAGTTCGAGAAAATTTTATACGGTACGAAGTGCAGAAACATTTTTTCAACAAAGTACGATTAGCAAATGAGATTGCAAAGAATCCGAAAATTAATTACGATTATAAAGTAACGATAAGTGGAATTTTTTATAAATAAACCGCACTACGAAGAGCGAATAAATCGGGAATGCCTGAATTCCCCCATTGGGCGCGAAATTAGCCGAAATCTATCGATTTACCACGTCAAAAAACGAGTGCCTAAATACGAGTACACTTTACACTAAAAACGAGTTAAAGAATTGAATTACTCACCAAAAATATTTACGATTTTTAAATAATTTCGTTGAACAGGGATCTTCAAAATAATGATGCGATAACTTCATCGCCTCGAAGATCACTTTCGCATATAGAATCAGGAAGATACGAAGTGTCTGTAAGTAATTTTCGGTGTCGCATCGCGTGGCGGGGGGTTTAACTCGAAAAGATCACAAAAAGAAAGTCCCTCGAGATAAAGAACTGTTCATGCTCTGAGATTGAATTTTCCATCGTAATATAGCGGTACGTCGAAAAATTCCGAAGATAAATAGAAATAGAAAAGGAGCGGCATAAAAGAAAAATACGCGAAATGGTTATAATAAAACTTATAAAGCTTTTAAATTGGCCCCAAGAGTGGCGGATAGGAGGAAGGCGAGATATACACTTCAGCCATCTTTTTCCATTCCCCTAAAATACATCACCCGCCACCGCAGCGATGTATGCTAGCTATATAAATAAACGTGTATACGTATAGAGTAAAATATATAAAATAGTACTGAGGGTTAGATGGGGTGTGAAGCTGAGCAAACGAGACTCGTTCCACCCCGCCCAGTTTTCTCCGCGCGTATCCCTTACACCATATATATAAATATATAAATAGCTTATTATGACGAGACCTTGGAGCGAGAGAGCTGGCTTAAAATCGCAGTAAGAAAAAAATCGTCTTTGCACCGAGAGCGAAATTCCCTCGCGCATTTGCCGCGCACAGCGATGCGAGTGCGCGACGACGAGGAGCATTGGAGGAGAGAAAACAGAGAAGAGAAGAGAGAAGGAGCGTGTCCCACACGTCCGCTCAATTCTCGCACGCGCAAACATCTACTTAGAGCCTAAACCCACCCTTTCGAGGAGGCTGCGAAACTCTTGTGGCATAAATACCTATAGGATTGCTCAATGATCTTTCCGACTCCCTCTAGCTTTAGAACCCGTTGAGCGATTCGTCTCTGTCTCTCTCGCTTCCTCCCACATGCTCGTACACACGCAAGCGTCTATTCGACGCGGAAGTTGTCAGGGGGTGGTAAGTACGTTGGCTCGAATTCGAGGCGACTGTAACTTTCACGAGGTTGCTTCCTCTCCGTCGCTCCCCCGGCCCTATCTACCTCTCATTCTGGACGATGGTATAGCAACGCGCGTTTAGGTATGAATAAATACGTATGCAACACACTTTTACTTCCAGGGCGGTAGATTAGATAGGTACATCGCTCGATGGTATATACGCACATATATGAAGATTCGTATACATACAAATACACGATTTGTAGCTTGAATTTTGTTCACGAGAGAAAGAGATTGGAAGAGAGAGAGAGAGAGGGGGGTTAGAGAAATGGTCATGTATACAGACAGAGTGGAAACGCTATCATGAAATACGGAGGATGGAGGGTAGGAGAAGGGGTGGTTCGAGGTGTATGGGATTGGAAAAGCCCAGTATACGAGAGTGTCGGAAGGAGAAACGTACCCGGATCGTAATAGCTTGGCAAGTAAAACAGGGAGGTAGGTAAAGAAGGTAAACGAGAGAGAGAGAGAGAGAGAGATGGATAGGAAGGGAGAGAGAAATGCGCTGGCGCGATAGGTGAACGATATTCGTCCAAGAGGAAGAGGGGAGAGGGCTCGTCGTCCGGGGAAACAGAGACGAATGTACATAGATCGGAGTGTGTCGACACATTGGGAGAGAGAGAGAGTAGTGTGTGTGGTGCGGTGCAAGGGCGGGAAGGGGGGTTCGATAACGAGAGCAGAGGAGGGAGAAAGACAGAGGGAGCGAGGAATCGAGACGAGGGGTAACGACGGAGAGGGGTGGCCAGAGCTATAAAGGCTAATTGGTTAAAAGCTCACCGCCGCTCTTGCTGCAGGCTTAAATCAAGATCTTGGAGTGTTATAATGGATAAGTAACACGGTGTGGCACGGGGCCTGGAGGGCGAAACCCGCTTCGCTCTCTCGCTTTCACTAAAAACCATGGAGGACTCGTAAGTAGAACCAGCGGCGGCGATAGCATTGGTGGCTACATCCCAGAGAGGGAGAGAGAAGGTCGCCACTGGTATTAGACATAGTAAATAGAGTAGAAAGCAAGAGGACGGAAAGAGTGAGAGCGAGAGAGAGTCAGCGGGGGCACAAACAGAGGGATGAGAGAAGAGAGTGAGCGCGAAAACAGCAACCGATGGACGCCAGAGCCAGCGGTACATCGTTTGAGTTAAGGCGCTAGGGAAGCACGCGATTGGTCCGCAGTGAAAGCTACCCCTGAACCGCTCGGGACGTTCCACAGTCCATCGATCGACGACTCCACCCTATGAGGAATCGAGAGAGGCATCCCCTTCGGAGCTGAAACTCCGCCTCTTGCCACCCTCCGCAAGAGCAGCGACAGCAGCTCGCTGGTTCTATCTATACTTACACAACGCAGCAGCGAGACCACACCGCGTCCTCATAACGGGGGATCAAAAGCATCGTCGCGTCTATATCCTCTCGCTCACCCTCGTGCCATACCGGCAGGCGCACACGTATACACGAGAGCTCACGTTTTCCTCCGTTCTCTCACTTAGCCTCTCCCGCGCGGGCACCCTATCGCGCACCAGAACGTTCTTCTCTCCCTTGCTCTCGATCTCACCCTCTTACCGAGATACGATTTTTCCCTCTCCGCACCCACTACATCGGACGTCTGTAACCTCGCTTCGGAGAACCCACCCACCACTTTTATCTCTCTCTCGCTCTCTCCCGGTCGCACACAGACTCGAAGCTCTGCTCTGGTCTGCCCCGCATCCACGGTATATTGCACACAGACACGTGAACAACGCAACTACCCTTCCCGCCGGAGTCTCTCTCGCGCATACTTCGTACACACTCCTCTCTGTGCTTTCGCTACTGTCATACCGCTTCTTCCTGCTACAGCCGTTGCCGCTTCGAGCCCACACAAAAACCTACCACCACCACCACCACCACCACCACCACCACTATCACGACGATCAGAAGCCACCCCTTTGCCTTTACCGCTCCACGTCTATCCATCTCGCTCCCTAGCTCGCTTCTCTTAACCCACCGTCATTACTGTTTGTCGTAGTCATTGCCGTTTCCTCGTGCTCGTCGTACACAACGACCGCACTGTATTTATATCCACCACGGACTACTCGCTTGTGTTGTTAAAAACGCGTTTGTATTGGTGCGCGAGCAGCCAGCCAGCCATCGGCAATCCCCGCGTGCTAGTTCACTCCCTCCAACCTCGAACGCTCTCGTTTACCGGCACTCCATCCGTGTGACCTGCGGTTTCTCCGGCATATCTTTCGCTCTCTCTCTCTCTCTCTCCCTCTTGTTCTCTCCTGCTTGCTCTCACACCGCTGATCTCTCTCGATCTTCCTTCTTCGTGCGTCTTCTCAACCCCCTTAGTTTCACTAGTATAACGGCGGTGATCCGCAGACCATCACGAGGACCACGCGCTTAATACTGAAATATCGTTCGGCCTGGTAAACGTCATCGGCGTCGTTTGGTACACAATTTTGTGGCATCCTCGCTAAAACTCGACCTTCTTTTTCTCTCGTTTCGCTGTCTCCCTCAGTTTTCCTCGTTCCCTCTAATTTTCTTTTCTTGCATATTTCTTCGTCACTCTCTTGCATACTCCCAAATTTCGTAGCCGACAAATGCGAACCACGCGTCATTGAACGCCGATCTACTCTAGCCACATTTACCGTCCGTTCGTACAATTGACGCGCAGTTCCTCAGTGCCACTACCGCGAGTTCACACCGACGAACAGTGATTATTCGTGCAAAGTGACTTCCCCGAGTTTCTCTGTCACACGTAATACGAAAAATAACGAAAAAGCTTGAAGGCGAGAGAAACCAAGCGGCGTGCAACTTTTCATGTGACGCGTGAATCGTGATCGTTCGTCGGGTCTCACTGACGTTCCGGTAAACAAATATATGTCCTAGTGAAACCCAGAGAATATTCATTATCGCAGAAAATATAAATTTCAATCAACCACGATAAATATATTTAAAAAACCGTCGAACTAAAACGTGAATGTGCCTTTCGCGGAGTGTCATGATATTCGAAGCAAACGAAAAATTTGGAAAGATTAATTAGTTCGAATAAAAGAAGCCGACATGCTCGTGATAATTATAAAATGAGCATGAAAAAAAAAATCACAATCATTGCAAAGAAGAAAAGCGTGCTGGAAAAGAGTACAAAAAGAAAATCGGTCGCAGTGCGGGTGGAAAGTGGCTCGAGATTAATTGCAGTGAATGGACCAATCGAGCCAACGAAGGTGGAGTAAGGAGAGGCTTGAAAAGGAGATACAGATCTGTTCGTATTCACATTTACGAGAAATGTATGCGTGCGTGTGTGTGACACCACCAAGTGAACGTAATTGTCGGGCGTTTGGTAGACTCGCGCAGAACACACCGATTGGAGTCACAACGCTGTGTTAATCTTGTGCTCGAGTAGAGAGGGATGAAGAGGGTTACGGAAGCTTGAAGGGAGGGAAAGAAGTGAGTCGCACACACACGCGCACACGTACGAATACCCGTGCACCCAAAGGCTGCACGTCAAAGAAGAGGGGAAACAAGTGAGAGAGGTCCAGAGGCAAAAGGGGTAGGGATTTGGCTTTCTCATTCCCACACCCTCTCAAAAACCCTCAAACCCCTCTTTGTTCCCTTCTGCATACACCAGGTACACGTCACAACGATATAGGCACTGTTATACTGAGGTGGAAAGCAAAGAGGGGGTGTAAAGTCATCATCGTCGTCGTCGTCGTCGTCGTCGTCGTCTCGGTATTATTTCTCCCCTTCTCTTTCTTGCTTTCCCTCGCTCTTGGTCTCTCACTCTCTCTCACTTATATTGCTCGTGCGAGGGGTGGCTTGTGAGGGGGTGACCGCCTCAAGTGTCTTGTCTCCTATCATCCTCTTGTTCCAAGTATCGCTTACGAATGAACCGCGATCGAGCGATCGTCGACGCTCGTCGCCAATCGACCAGCAACAACAGCAACAACGTCATCGCGACGGCAAAGAGAAGACTCTATCAAACACGTACGACGAGGACGGCTCGGCCGAGAGGAGGAACGCGTTGAAGATGCACCATCGACGGACGTTTTTTCACGTTGTGCCTCTTCGAACTTTGCCACCTCAAGCATCGCGAATTATAAATAAATTCATGAATTATTGAAAAAAAAAAAAAATATATATATATACAAAAGTATAAGAGGAAGAAAGCTTTTTTAATGGTCCATCGAAAAGGGTGAACGAGCACATGGAAAATGCCAACTTCCGTGCCCAGTTTTTTCGTGATTACGCTATCGGAAATTCTTCCTAACGTAAGATAAATTGAAAATTGTTTCAAAAGAACGTGAAAATTTGTGACAACAATCGACTGCGTTGAACGAAATGAACGAAAAAAAATCATCGCGACGGCGAGAATATTAACATGACGAGTAACGTGGATGTTTCTCGAGTCACGGAAACGGTAGCGAGTGTGTGTAATTTAGTCAATTCTTCTGTATCGTCAATGTTCCAGGCTTTATTATTATTAATATGATTGAATTGTGATTAAGATTATTCTGGTAATAATACAAAGTGAGTGATAAGAAAGCGCGGTTAAAAGGCTAGTGAAGACTCGCTTCGAAGAAATTTACGGAGTTCTCGTCACACGCGCGAGCCCCCTCAGGTGCTGATTCAACGGTTTTTTTAAGTGACTTATCGGTGGTGTGTAGATGAAAACTGGCCGAAGGAAAAGACCTCGGTCGAGCTGATTGGTGCAAAGAAAAACGTGGAGCTACGCAGTGTCGTGGTCTCCGAAAAACAGGCCGAGAAGGCTAAAGAAGTGGCCGAAGAGGACATGTCGGCCGAGACCGAGATCGAGGTTTCTGTGGTCTCGGAGGAAGACCTCGATCTCGAGGCGTCCAGAAGCACTTCTACACCGACCGACATGTTGCTACAAGAGAAAAGCACCCGCGGTGCTTGCGGTCTTGGAAATTCCTTCAGTTTTGACGTCGGCAAAGCCGCCATGAGGCCAGCTTGTAACGCCCAATACACCTCTTTTAGCATAGAAAGTATACTCGGCCATCCGGAATCGCCCACAGCTGACGCCACGTCCGCAATCTCGATCGAGAGACAATCCTCCGACCATGAACGTTCGTCGCCACCTTTGATCGCCGCACCGAGCTCTCACAGAATTATTTTGTCCTGTGACTCATCGCCGTCGGACACTCTACTTTCACCATCTTCTCACAGACCTAACGCTAACAATGGAACGAGAAATTCGACTACGAACAATCACCATTCGCACGACAACTCGAGAACGACGAATGCGTCGGCCGGTATCGCCACCAGCGCGACCAGTCCGGCCAGCTACACTTCTGGTGATCCTGCTAATCCGTTAATGGGTCATCAGGCCTCTACGGATTTGGCTATGCTCTCAAGGTAAATCAATCAATCGCCGAAACCATTCGAGCACATAGCACGATTATATTTTTTAAAGAAACATTGCATTTTCAGGGGTCCTTTCGACTACTGAACCGAGTCTTTTCTTTTATCAAACAATATTTCAAATCTCGAAATCATTGTAGAAGAATCATCATTATTTAATGCGTTAGATCTTCTTGTTTATCGACTATTATACAAAAATATTGTTAGTCTTAATCATCATGATTCGTAGAGAGAGAAAAAAGTTTTCAACAAATTTGAGATACTTGGTTGGATAAATAATATTAGATCGAGATATTCGTTTGATTGGCAAATGGTTTTACTTTAACAAATAGTATAATTGATCCACTTACTTCTATTTTTTCATTGCTTCACCGGAATATTCATTCGAACCATGCTCTTCAAGTGGATTAAAAGGTGGCGTCGGAATAGTGAAAAATAGATGAATGACTCGAGGTTTAATTGAATCGGTCAATGACGTTTCATTCGCCAACGACGAAATATTTTTTTGCCTGTTTTCTTGTTCTTGTTGGCATTTTTTTCGGCGTGGAATATTTCGTTTCTGTTATAAAATCCGAAAATGCGGAATCTCAGAAAATTTCTTTAAACTTTGTAGTGCCATGAAATATTTGGCCTCTGATTCTAAAAATTACCAGCATTCATTGCTTACTGTCCTCGCACCAATATCGATCACAAATGCCGGAACAAACGCAAATTCATCGCTTTTCATCGAGCCAAAACAAATCGAAAGGGAAACAATAGAAAAGCCTGAGAATGCGCACGGTCGAGTATAGCACGAGAATCGTTATCCGATAACACCGAACAAAGCAATTCGATTTTATGGAAAATTGAGTCATTGTGAAATAAAATAGTGCGCGATAAACAAAATCCTCGTTTCCATAAATGTTCCCAAGAATGAAGCAATAACCAAGAAGAAGACTACTGACGTCAATTTTTTTTAGTTCGCACCAGATCCTGAGGTTTGTGAAGAAAACGATAACTTTCAATTCCCTGTCAAAATCCCTTCAAAGAGGTCCACCAAAAGCGACTAGTCCTCAGTAAAGTAGCTTCCAAAACGAGGGGATAATTATTAGGAAGCAGAGGGTGGGAAGAGAAAAGGAAAGAAAATGAGTGAGAGAGAGAGAGAGAGAGAGAGAGAGAGAGAGAGAGAGAGAGAGAGAGAGAGAGAGAGAGAGAGAGAGAGAGAGAGAGAGAGAGAGAGAGAGAGAGAGAGAGAGAGTGAGAAAGATAAAAGATAAGATGCGATATTTGCTAATGGTGTTCTCCAATTTCACTCGCAAATGAGGGTTCCATTAAAAGCGATTCTCTTGCCTCTATATCGTCAAGGTTTAAGGTTTATTATACGCGTTATTTACAGGATGAATCTTACGCCCTGAAGTCTACGCGAATTGATATCGTGTATACCGATAGTTACGAAGGAAAGGAGACCCTTGGTTACGATTTTGATTAGCTGTGCTAGTTTTTTTATGTCATATACAAAATGTCAGTATAACTATACTTTTTTATATCTCTCTCCCGTAGCTTGTATACATACATTGAAGATATATAAATTCAGTGTACTTTGTACTCTCGTGACCCGAGCATCCAGTCTTTAAAAGTCTCGCAAAAGCGCGGTGCGAGCCGATGGTACCGACGTGCCGGGCATTCAACGATATCCCCGCACACTCGAGACCCTCAAAAGCGTAATAGTTGAATGAGAGACCTCTCTTTCAAAACGTGAAGCGACCCGACGCTCTCGCGTTGCTTATGCACCGTACAATAATATATACTTATACATCTTTTTGTATCCTTCTCTTTCTCTGGTACCAAATTACGACGAACCCGGCTGACGCATTATAACGCGCAGTGTGGCAAAGCAAGAGTGAGCTCGTGCTATCCGGAGTAAAAAAAAAAGAGAAGAGAAGAAAAGAAAAAAGAAAAATGGTCTGATCCCTCTCCCCAACAACGTTCTTTCCTTTCACCCTTCGCAGAGAGTGGTACATACAAAAAGCTAAGGAGAGAGGCATCAGGCAGCACTCATCGGAAGAGCTTGAGGGGGTCGCTTTATATTGTATATAAATATACAAGAGAGTGCGAATCTCGTAAACTAATTAGCCAGGAATCGTTATAACTATTATGATATTCATTGTCAGACAATTCTTACAATGTTAATTCTCTACCCCCCTTAACTCGGGCGAATAACGTCGCTCTCCTTTTTCTACAGTTTTTAAACCGATTGTCTGGGGCTTGCGAAGGAACGAAATACGAAGAAGAAAGATCAGAGTATGAAACAATCTAAGGGGTAAAAGACAACAAATGATTCCAAGCTTAAATAAGTATCTATGTAATTATCCCTCAAGGGAATGAAAAAAGTTTTCGCTCCTCGCTGCGTCAACAGAAATATAATAAACAAAATTTCTGTTAAGAAGTTGAACCGCCTGCGGTTGAATAAAGAAAGAGGAACATTATCTCCCGACATAATAGCCCAATCACTTTGGAGGGTAGCCCTCTCTCTCTTCCCCGTTCCTCTTTATCTCGCTCTTATTCCCCGCCGCTCTTCTCGTTTGATGCTCCATTCTGCGCGTAGCCCCATCTTGCACCCGCTTTTCCGTTTCTCATCGTTTGCCTTGCCGCACACTGCTTATCGAAACAGAATGCTTCAACTATATAATATCGGGTTTCATCTCTGTTGAATATCCAGCTCGATCAGCCTTTCTCGACGCGATTCTCCAGCGAGAGGGAAAAACAGAGAAATTTCTTCAAACGAGCTATCTCCAGTTCGACGCCAATCAAATGAAAACTTTATCCCTTAGGCAATACACTCGTATAAATAGAATTTTGAAACAAAAATTCTCCGCATTAAAGTTCAGGGGGTTTTTTTCAGTTTTTGTCATTCCGCTAAAACTTATTTGGCAAATTTATAAAAATTCTTCCTCCCCTCGTGAAACAACAGCAAAATTATAAACCGCAAGTTCCCCAAATTAGTGCGCCCCCGCACGTACTTCGATTATGAATATTTGAAGGAGCATAAGGCGGCGTGCAGCACGAATAAATGCAGCCATTTTGACGCGGCAGATCGACACTGGATATCCGCATCTGCGAGGACAATCCCGAAATATTTCCCTCGGTACCACAGGGGGTTATAATATTTGAGGGAAGCAGATACAGCGGGGGAGTAAATCGGAACAGGTCGCGTGCGGTAAGGATTATATTATGTCGGGATGGACCAAACTTTGCAGGGCCTCCAGAAGTGATGGAAAGAGAGAGAGAGAGAGAGAGAACGCGCACGGATACAGAGGGAGAAACGAGTTGGAGGGGTTGCGGACGCGGTAATGGGTCTATTAGGCTGTCTCATTTAATAACAACCCGAGTAACAACCACCCTCTTACGTTACTTACGTTACTTAACGTGTGCGCTATAATGCCAAGAACGAGGGGGACCAAGGCGAATGAAAGAAAAGGGAAGATAGCTGCGAGATGGAGCATCAAGGGATAAAACTTTGGGGGATGTATGAAGAGCAAGAGTGAGAGAAAGTTTGCCGGAGCTATCGGATGTATTTATACCGGTAGGGACCCGTAACGCACCCTCGCACTGTAACATCACCAGCTACGCCTGTAAATCGATGACTCAAGCTCATAAGGGCGTATCATGATGGCCGCCCCTTAACACGTCAAGCTCCTACGCAGTGTGCGTCAACTTCGTATGTTTCCTCGTTCACTCGGCCCCGAAGAGGGGCTCCGTGGATCGAACATCGCCGTCTGTGCTCTCCCCCCGCGTGTCTCGGGGGCTCGAGATGATTTTATCAGATTTGAGCTCACCCCCTCATCGCAACATGACAGAAGTGTGCATATAGCTCAAAACACAGGGCGCGCATACGTCCATGAGAATATGTTCGCGTACCAAGTGTATTATAACTGTGGAGAAGAGCGAGACGCGCGAAAGTGATGCCAATGCGGACATAAGAACTACCCTCGTCTCCCTAAACGCCGCCGCGATGATTATATGGGTGACGCTCCGATAACTCGGATTGCTTGTTTTCCACACGTTTACCATTTGATTAAGTTGCCCCACCAGACCGCGCGAGGTCTTCTTTTACCCCTGATTTATCTGCGATGCGCGTCGTTACATGGTCCGTGTGATCTCTGATTGCATCATTTTAGGAGACGCACGCGTTCGTGGGAATGCGCCCTTAAAATGCATTCTATGAGCGTCACACTCGAAATATTCATGATCCGAATATCGCATAAAATATCGAGAATACCGAAATTTTTCAGTATTTTCTGGGTCGACATCTCGGAATCGCGAGACCACCATCAATTAACTAATGGCTCTTGATTGTTGTTTCTCGCTATCAGAAACTATCAGTCACACTCGAGTATACTCGAGTGTCTACCCGAGTGAAAACTGGCGCGAAAATCCCAAAGACGCCGTTTCGCTGCTGCTGCCAGCAGAGGAAAACCCCGAAGAATAGGGGAATTCGTCCTTTGATTTTCCCGTTTCGAGGGTGGATTGCTCGCAAAACTTTCATCCCTTATTCCTGCGTGGGTGTGCTGCTACCACCGCCACTGTTGGACGGGCCGTCCCTTTTGTTGCCCGGCGCCGGCCACTCTCGGTCGGAGGGTTTGGACGTAAAAAAAATGAAAGAAAGCAAGAGGAAGAAAGCGTTTTCGTTCGGAGCCAGGCGCGTTGCCTCTGAATAGTGACAACGACGACTATGGGAACAATAATTCGACAAAGAACGATGATCAATGCGCGGTGAAGTCGCTCGGTTGAACGGTGCGATCATCGATTTCTCATCGAATCATTAGGAATCGGATAATTATTTTACAAAATTGTGCTGCACAATTTTTAGTTCTCCTTTCGATCGATCAGCGTCTTAGATTTCTTAATATGTAAAACTACTTTTCTGAGCTACGTTAATATCCTCGATTTCCGCAAATTCTAACTTATTTACACAAAACGGAACTTAAAACAGTACCAATTAGGAGGACTTTTCATTATGGATAACGCACCTTCGATGAGTTACTCCGTACGTATATAAAGGTTAAGGAGGCTAAATATTTCCCCAGAGGAACACCTCGTAGAGGGGACAAGGAGAAGAGAATTTCCGCCTGGAACAAGCACGTAGATGAGTTTCGGATCCTTTGTAGAGCCGAGTATCTTCGGCATCGCCTTCTAGCATCAATCTGGCCATTTGCTTAGGTCCAAGTATAGAGTACATATACGTGTAAAACGTGCACATAGATCGGAGCGAGGCCTTACCTCGCACGAGAATGGCAAGGAAGTAAAGCGCAAGTTTCCGAACCCGATTTATTATTTAATCGCTCGAAGCACTTAGAGATTGCCGAGTCGAGTGCTTTCCGTGGCCTCTTCTTTCCCCTATCGACGAAACTGGATATATAAAGATACACGCTCGTCGAGCCTTTAAGGGCCCTTGTTGAGCCTCGACATCTACTCCATCCTCCTTCTGCTCTGATGCATATACATTTTCGTAACGAGTTCATGAAATCTTTACTCCAAAATGATGAATTCTTAACGCCGGCATGCACTAGTAGGCTGGGCCGTATCGCATTTTTTTAATCGATTATATGCCCCTTAAATGCTGGCATCGCGGGATCGCTCGACACGCGGATTTTTGCGTCGCATGCGACCAAACCTGACAAGGTGATTTGCTTGAGTTGACAACAATTCAAAAATTCCATTCCCCAGGTTACTGCTGGCGGAAGAGAAACAGCGATTTATGTGAAGAATTCCCATTCAGTAGTCAGGAACAGTTTATAATAATTGCTGTGTTTCATTGGCGCTGTGCTAAGCTCGAGGCATATCAATTGACTCTTCGCTGTAGATTTTATTGACTTGAATACATGCAGATATTTCGGTATCATCGAATGTTAAGAAACCAAAGCATTCCAATCCATTTGACCAAAACTATTGAGATTAAAATCACGAGCTTCATCTGTCGATTAAAATCATTTCGCCCGTATTCGAAGAAACAGTCATTGGTTCTCTGTAAACTATTAAATTTTTCATGATAAATAGAGACATTTATTCATCATTTGTGCCCATTGCATGACAGTTACTGATATGAAAGTTCATCATTTTTCCTGCCATCAAAAAGTTCCACTCTTCAGTTGTAAGATTGATCAAACTTTTAACGAACGTCTGATGATTACTTTTAATTAAATAACTATTCACAAACAAATGATATAATCAGGATAATTACTCGATTAAAACTCTCTGTATGGCAAAGTTGCATTATCCGTTTGCTTCTCGTTGCATATTCAGTCACTTTCATCAACTTTCATCAACGATAACCGATCGGATATCGATGAGATAATGTTTTTCAACCCCATGATGTGACGATTCGGGAAATATGTATGCGAAAAAACTAATGGATTGTCAAAAAAACTTCGATGTAAAAGCAAAACAAACTGGTCATTTTCATTCTCGCGTTGTGCCATCGTATTTGAAATTATTTGCCGGAAATTTGAATCTCAAAATGAGAACTCGGTTCACTAAGCTAAGACAACTATAGTCTCGATTGATAACTCGAAAGTTGGCAATATTTGTGTGAAAAATCAGTCAGTACGAAGAGCAAACGCTTTGGGAATATGAAATGAAAAAATGGGGCGTGTGGATGGCCCTCGAAATGACTTCCCGAAATGTTTTCAGCCACAAATTGTTCCACTTCATGTGAAATACTCTACACATATAAGTGCCCAAGGTAAAGATGCACTCAAGCGTGTCAGAGAGGCGAGATTTTCTCGACGTTGACGTACGGCACACCGACACTTGAAAGTCCTTGAGAGCATCCCCATTCGGTACCTTTCTTAATCCCTACACAGAGACTTATAAAAATGTGTGTGTGTGTGTGTGGAGTTTGCTCTGACTGTGTTAGCGGTCAATCGGCATCTCTTAGCTCGTTCGCTCGTGCCACTGTGGAAAAGTGCTATGGCAAAAGAGCTTGGAGTCTTGAGCGCACTCAATCCTTGAAGGACCACTTCTCGTGCTCGAGAGAGTGAAAACAGGACACGCCCGGAGTAACTCGAGAGCCAATCAGAATTACGAGGGTACAAATAATCGGCTTATTTCAATGCTCTAAGTGAAATAGATTTATTTATCTCAGCTTTAAAGTACAACAAAGCTTGGTCCGATTCGATACATTTGTAGCCATTTGAGGAATTTTCTTTCATCATCAATTGCATAATTTAAATATCCATCAATCTTATTCCGCTAAATCAAGTCTCGATTTCAATGAATCCACAATTATAGCTGATTGCACATTTTTGCTGTACGGTACGAATGAAAAAGATCAAACGAAAACGTAATTGCATTGACGTTGAAGAAAAATATTTATGTGACATGAAAACGCTTATGATCTTTCCTTCTAAATTCGTTCTGAAAACAAAAGTATCCGATTTCATTTCTAGCAGCTTTTTTTATCAGAATTTCTGAGTTTTTTCTTCCTTCGGTGTGCGACAAAGCATTAGTCACCACATAATTCCTACCTCGGAATGCAAAGTTACGTCGAGGCTAAAATGTGTACACGTGTAACGTAATTTTCTTTCATCCGTTGACGGTATGGATCTCGACGGGTATAATCCCGCGAGAATCTCGGATAAAGAGCGGACTAGCCACAGACAGATTATCGACGTATTACCAGCTACTAGGATTCACGTCCGAGGCCGCGAATGCTCTCAAAGAGGGTCATTAGCGGCGAACCGAAAGCCTTTTCGTTTATAAAGAAAGGGAAAGAAGAGAGAGAGAGAGAGAGACAGTGAAAGAGATGGAAGCAACCTCAGAAATTCCCTGCGTTGACCATAGTTACAAACCACACAACTGGACCATGGTTACGAAGCTTTCCCGGCATAAACATGCAATCGTTATTCAAGTAACTGCGCATCTACCAATGTGGGAATTAATGGCCGCTGTTACTTCGATCAAACGTGAATAGGAGCTGGAACAGTGCACTTGGCAGACTCGACAAATACGGTAGTGCAACCGGCCTGTATATTAGACGCGTATTCGCGCATATACCTTTGGCCATTTGTCATTTGATGGTGATGGTTTTCCGGAGCGAATGGTCGACGGGAGTGATATCCTATTGATGCCAGCAAAGCGAGGATTAAACAGAGAAAGATATTCAACCATTAAGCTACGACGATAAGCTCGCGTACGCAGGGAGAGCGAACAAGATGGAGAACTGTGAAGGAGAGACGTGAAGCACGCGCTACAAGGGACATTCTCCGGCCAATTCGAGAGATAGCCAACGGACTCAGGCTTCTCGTTAATTAGAGGAGAATAGAAAGTGTAGCGACAGAAGGAGATAGAAACGGATGAGAGAAAGCGATGAATGATTCGTTAATTAGAGTGCGGCAGATCGCCCGTTGGATTTTCCATCACCCAGCCTTACACGTATGCGCGGCTGTTATGTCGTCTGTCCTCGTGATTATATTGATCTATGTATGCATGCATGTACCACATGGAAGAGATCATCTCCATATGACGAACGAGACTCAAAAAAGAGGGCACGATAAAGTCGATTGTGCACAATTGCTCTTTCGTGGATAACGTCAACGCTAGTTACGGCGACGATGAGCATTCAATGTGCTAAGTATATATTCGTTTGATGATAGTCAATGGAAAAGGAACATCTGCTTAAGAGGCAAAAATACAAGGCTTATTTTGGCGATGGAAAATATTCAAATTACATTTTACAGATTGAGGAGTTTGCTCGTGTGTGCCTTTCCGGGAAACATCAAATCCACGTGGGTCCAGTTTAAGAGTGACTTGCCTAAAATTAAAAAAAATATCTGTCTAAAAAGTTGTTATCACGGTACATTCTTTACGGGGAAAACGAGATGGCGAAAATTAACGTTAATTACCGCTCACCTGAAATCGAAGCCCATTTTGAAAGCTTGGATTATTTGACAGTTCGAAGGGTCCATTTTCGTGAAAACAACAATCAAATATATCGAAGAAATTCGAATTTATTTTTATGGACATTTTGACGTTGCTCTATTCTGTTTCAAAAGACCCAAAACCGCCTATAGTTTCTACTTATAATGACGATTTTCACCTTTGAATTCTCTCTGTGCGCAATTGCTTTTCAAATCATTGAATTTTTCCAAAGTCTGTTATACGTTCTCGCTTCATATGGTCGAACCATGAAATACGGTGAATTTAGACGTTCCAAGATATTTCGTTGCCCCCGGTCGTCTGCCGTCGGCGCATGGAAGCGCCGGGCAGCGGAGTCGTTTGCTCGTACTACTGAGATCTTCAACAGCAAAACACGACAGCAGTTCAGTCTCCACGAAACATTTTTATTTACACTGCAAAAAAGCACTTAATTTTATCAATTTAGAATGTTTTTTTAACGTCCAACTAGCAATTGATCGAAAAAAATCGTTGAACGCGTGACGAGCTGTAAACCAAATTTGTCTTTTCACGAAAAGCATGTTTTCGAATAAATCACTACCAGGCACAGCTAATTACATGAATTGTATGTAAACCCGTGGAAACAATGCTCCTACTAAAACTCATAAAATTTTGTGCCGAAAACAGCGAATGGATTTCACTTAAAAACAAGCCTAAGTTCAGAATACACCAGCTGTTAAAAATTTTCGAATTGACGATTCTTCAACACTTGTAATAAAGTCATACAGATGACGTAACGCAGTTGATGTCTGCATCAATCAAAATTATTCACGCTCCTATATCATCAATTTCATTTTCAAATAAACATCGCGAAAGCCCCAATAAAAATCAACAAGCATTCTTATATAAGTCATCGAATTGTGAAGAGTGAAACTGTTTCTGGTCGGGTATCGTGTTAATTGGTGTCATGCTACACAAACCTCGCACATGAGCATAGAAAGGTTTCTTCAGACTCTAATTCGCGATTGATTCATCGTGTTCGCGAGCACAAAAGCGAATGACGCCAGTTCTAGGCTCATGAAGACCACATGGACACGAATTAGTCGTGTCCTCTGCGGTAGCTCGCCATCATTCGTTGCTGTTGATATAAATCCTCGCTTGGCTCGTGTGCATATGTGCATGATATGCTTGTGGACGAATAACTGTGGGGAAGGGAGAAACTAACCGTTGAGAATTTACTCGACGCACTTTCGTAGCTAATAATTCATTGTTGGGTCATCCTAATGACACTTTATAGGTGAGCAGTGGTCTCCATTTGAACTCTCGCTGACTTGCTTGGAAACTCTCGGCTCTATTTCTACTATCCATAACAACAACACCATCGATCGATGCCTCTGTCGAAAAGACGTGTAATGCTGATAATTGCATTCGTGCAGTGGTGGAAAAGCCTGTCCGTCTGTTATTTGTGTGCTCGATATTTGGGGTCGGGTTCAATATGTCAAAATACCAAATTGTAGAACGCGGTCGATATTTCGAAATTTTGAATGTTTTCATATCAGATTGGAGAAAAATAAGTAATTCGAAATTCTTATTCCCGATGGACTATTTAGCAGATTACGTGTTTAACCGGATGTTCCTTCTTTGAATTCGTATTTACTCGAAAATATGTATTTCGATGTTAGTTTTCATTTCGAGTGCAATTTTAACAGAGCATGCGAATGTCGAAAGTTCATATTTTCGAATTCAAAATGAAGATAAGTTGTTTTATGGACAGACGCCAGAACATAGAGACGTAAAAAATCGAAAGTGAATTATTTGAGTCTATAAAACTTAGATATGCGGAATAGCGATGGCTCGAAAAGGCGAAAGCCAAAATGGTGATGTTTGAAATTAAAGATAACCAGTTTGAGTAAGTGAGTGAGCGAGATGCGTGTACTATGAGCTCCGCTCCATTTTCTTTATTTCGATCGGTCGACTTTCTAACTTTTCGCCATTTTGACCGTTCGACTTTTTGGTGTTTCAGTATTTCAACCTCAGTGTCTTTCATTGTTATATTTTCAAAATTGTAAATATTCACAGTATCGTTGATTGTGGTATTTATGAATGGAAAGAGTGATAGTCGAATTTTCGGAAAAACAATATTTCAGTTGTCGTTTTATGAGCGATTGTTACATTCTATTTTTGATGTAAACGTGCTGCTAACCTTGAAGTTTCTACTTTATTTATTTTCGACATTCAAAGCTCTAGTCGAATTTATCCGTCTCCATATTATCATTCCAAGTTTATAAACTCGAGATTTTAGCTGTTCGAAATTTGACAGTCATTCTAACATTTTATCCCCACCCGATATTTGTTTGAACAAAAATGAGAAAAGGAGAATACGAAAAAGGGAGGAGGGAAAGCTTGACACACACGTTTGTTAAAGCCGTGCTTCACGCGAACGCGATTTATATGGTTCGCATGATGACTGCGAATTTACGCCCCAACCTCCCTTGTTTCAAATATCCGCATGCACACACGCGCGTATGCGCACACGCGTATGCTTCGAAAAAGGAATATTTTCATGAAAATTCCTATATCCCTCGTCCATGACATCGTTTCGCAATAGCTTCGATCTTTTACGCTTTATCATCGGTGGTAATAATGAAGATGAATAATAAAATTTAATCGGGGGATAAAATATGGTTTAGGTGTGCCGGTGGTACATGTGCCACTGTACAATTAAACGATCGATCAAAAGTGTCGGGTTTTATATCGTTTGTTGTGGATCGTATCGCTTCAATGACAGTTTTTAGCGGTCGATCTGCGAGCAGCCTCTCAACTGCGATATCTAGCTCAACACGCGAAAAACGCTTTCACACACCGCGTCCGAATACGAGATGCGCTATGCGTGAAGGGAAAATTATATCAATTAATTACGTCTGTGCCACTGTTCTCAGGTATCTACAATTGTCTCGTCGTGAATGCAAGATCCAAATGTCAAATGCGGGAGGTTTTCATTGAGCGTTTATTATCCGTGGCTTGAATGGTGCTGAAAATTTTCCTAACTTGCATGGGAGATGATAAATTGCGTGGCCATGGGAAAGTGGTTCTAGCTTTTTCCGTTTTTTCGTTCGATTTTATGAGTTTTTTGCTTAAAGGAAGATTTTTCACGGCCAAAAATGCTTAATTGAAAGCGACGTTGTCGAAGTGAGACTCACAATTTAATGTTGGAACCGGTGAAATTTTTTTAATATCAATAATATCATCGCGATATGCAGTAAATATCGATAAGCAGTGAACTACACGATTAACGATAAACATAATTTTGCGTAACGGAAATACGAGATAAATGCTATTAATTTACAACTCGGTACATATGCGAGTGGGGAAAAATAATCTTCGTTAATAACGTAATTAGTGCAATTATCATAAACAATTGAAATGGACTCGACAGAGATGAATAAATGTTTCTTAACGACGAACTTAATAGGTAAAACCGAAAATGCTGAAAATTATATTTTTAGCCGTTGAAATTGCCGAAATAACTGATAAATATAATCGGCTATGTAGAGCCCATTTGCTCTCCTTAGAGAATCCACACAAAGAGGGTTAAGTAGGATTAAGAAGAGCGAGTGGCGATGATCGGTTTTAAAACTTGCCAAATGCATCCGGAAATCTAAGAAGAAACATAATACCCGTAATGAGAGTAAACGTGTCGTATTCGGTGTGCTGCCAAAGTGTGTGTTCAAACGAACTATTGTTATTATGTATTCGGATAAAGATCTGCTCGTTTTAGTCGGTATTTATCGGGATCACCTCACGATCTCTTCTCGAGAGCTCTCTTTATTTTCCTCTTTTGTGCAAACGTCGAGCACAAGAACGATTAGGGAAAACACTTAAGGCAAAATGGCGAATATCTATACCTGTATATATAAGTCTATACAAACCGAGGCGCGGATAGAGAGAGAGAGAGCGATCGAGGTAGAGCAAGTGGAATCGCAACGCTCGTGTGTTCTACCGTTTGCCCGCGTTTTGAAGAAGATGAGAGCGAGCGAACGAAAAAGCGATGCGATGATCAGCGGAGCGTATAGGCACGCGCGAAATTCTGAGCTCGGAAAAGCCTTTATTCCTGTCTAGATATACATTCTATGCCACAAACATTCTCCATGTTATCTTGCATTCCTAAAACCCACATAGAGAGACTAAAACCCAGGCTCCTTCTCTCACTTGTCTTCGTGCGCATATTTCGTGGGATTTTAAATAAACGAGAGAAGGAGAAAATGAGCGAGCGAGATGTACCCGAAATATAGCGGAGTGCCACTGAAAATCGATCGACCGTTTCGTCAGCTGAGAGGCTTAAAAAAAGAAAAAACAAAAAACACACCTACAACGGAGCAGCCCTACAACCGCTCTCTCGTGGTGTACTTCGATCGGTCTCGTCTGCAATCCGTGAACCGGGCACCCCCCGAGCCAAAATGCGAGCCTACTCCGAACATGATACAGAAAGACCCAAATTTCTGGTCAGTGCACGAAAAGGTGGAAACTATCAGCATGAAAATTGTAACTGAAAAAGAGAAAAAGCTACTAAAATTGCTTGCAGGTAGAAAAATTTGAAAGAACGAAGAAAAAAAATGCGATTGAAAAAGTGTTAAAATGGGATAAAGCAGCGAGATTCTTCGCGTGTGGGTATGCGACCAAGGTGATGGATCAGTCGGGAATTAGGCTGACAAAAGGAGCTCAAACACCCTCCATCTTTCTCACTCTATCGCTCCCGTTCACTTTCCGGATACTTCGAGTTGTTTGTTGTGTTTGTTATACCTGCTTTTCTCCTCTCTCCCTCTGTCGCTCTTATTCTCCCTCGCCTTCGCCTTCGTTTCTTACAGCATCCTGCGAGAGATCCATCTCCGGAGGCTCTTGGGATGCTTACAAACAGACGCTTGTCAGATTTCCTTTATCTTACACGAAGCATCTGCAGCAAGAGCAGTTCCCTCCCCGTTCATGACGATCGCTTTTCGTGAAGCCACATTGTCGTGTTATAAGACGATCCCTTTTCGCACAAACTCAAATAGTTCTAAACAATAGTTCGAAATATATGGATTCACGGTTGTCAGCATGGTTCCAAGCAAAATTCGTTTCGCTTAAAAACACAAGATTTTTCAAACTTTTTTCGAAGGAATCTTGTCGCGGCAGCGACTCGAGACAAATTCATTTGCGAAATAGAATTTGCTCCAATATTTTTTATCGAAGAGACCGCGGATTGCCATCTCTGTTATCGAAAACTTTTGGTTCTGTTCTCAGTTAAAAAAAAAAAACAGTCAATTTATGGATAATAGTGGTTCGAGTGAAGAACTTCAAAAGTTTCTAACTTTTTGATTAATGTGCTGACAATATTTTGAATTTCAAGTTTTTATAGAAGAACAAATCACTTCTTTAGTCTTGCAAGTTTATATTCCATTGGAAGATAGTGTCCATTTCCCCGTAAAACGTAACTTCACTTCGATCGATACTTGTTCAAAGAAAAATTGCTTCTTAAATTTGAATTTATCGAATAATTAATGTTCGAAAACGATCACAACTTTTCCTTGTCATCGAGGATAATTTCGTCGTCGATTAGCTGCAGGAGCCAATACCACGGTGGAGTATTATGTCCATCACAGAATGTGGTTTTTTCAAGAATTTAGAGATACACTGAACCATTGTTTTCTCTAAATTTATTCGTCCCTATTTATCCAAAGAAAAAAGGTTTTCCCGCTCTGAATTTCGGGGACCGTAATGGCTGGTGGAAAACCCGTGTTTTCAACCGTGACTCTTCCATGAGATTGACGTCGGAGCGAAGTCTACGAAAAGGCTTTTTACCGCTAAACCTATTTTTTATAGTACCAAATTTGGGGCTTCCATCTCACAGGAAATGATTCATCCGTGCTCCATTTTCATTGGAGTAAAATTTTCGGATATCGGCAGCAGAACGAGGGCGTTCGTCCCTCCGCAGTGTCTGTCGCCGGAAAACCGCATTAAGCGAGCAGACTAAGAATCTTTGCAAAGCTCTGAGATTGTGGGTAAGGAAGGAGACAAAAATTAGTGAAAGCGGAAGAGTGTTCGTCGAAAAGGCACACTCCGTGTTGGAATAGCGTATCCAAAGTGAACGCGAAGACGAGGAGAGCGCGTGCTAGTATGGCGAAAAAACGGGGGATTTTTTGTGGCTTCACGAAGCCTCTACGTACGTACCAAGTAGTACATTTACGATGTTATACCGTTCCATACGACCAGAGGGAGAATCGAAATACACACACTCCCTTCTATAGTATCCGTCTGGTCAACTCGCACGATAAATATACGCTCTACCTACTTACCTAATACTTACATTTTCAACTTCAACACTACTGAACAGCTCTTCCGTAATACTCATTTGATTGACGTCCCAAACGATCCTAGTGATATCTCGATGTTCCTTTCACAATCGCCGGTTGACACTTTCTATCGACGACTTCTTGCTAAAGATCGGCAACTTCTGGCCTTTGACGATTCGATTAAGGGCTTATATACACTTGTGATGGGGGAAAAAAATCGAAAATTTGTTTATTTCTTATTCTTCAAGTACAATGTCTCAAGAATATTCTCACCAAATTTTATAAAGATCGGAGCATTAGCGATTCGTATAGCTGTGGGTATTTCAACCGACCGCCCGGTGCGCGCGGTTGTCTAATACTTGAATCTTTAAACGCGATTATCTGAGAATCGTCTTTTTTTAAAAATACCTTTGCGGTGGACACTACTAAAAAACTATTAAACCGATCCATAATAAACGTATATTGATTATAATAATAACTATAGGGCTTGAACGAAGGATTTCATATTTTGTTGGGAAAAAAAATTGTAACAAAAAATCGAAAATTTAGCACCTCAAAAAATGAATTTTTTGTTAACACTGTCGCCATTTTTTTTAAATCAAAATTTTTACAAATCCTTCCTCCAGGCCTAAGCTATTATTATAATAAATAAGTATTATGAATTTGGTATGGATCGGATTAATAGTTTTTTAGTTATCATGTCCACCGTAACTGATGCTCAAAAAAGGTGCTACTGGAATGCAGCTGGAATTTCGCCATTTTGAAATTTTTACAAGTACATGAACATATGTACTGATAAACGGTGTTCATAGTTTTTTAATAAACATTTATTTTCTTGTCAAAAAAAAATCAAGAAAATTACATTTTTTCGCCCGCTGCAAGAGTATATAAAGCCTTAACTATTGTCCCCAACTATGAAATTTGTGGATCATTTTTCAACTGATGATTGATTCGATACTTCGAGGTATTTTGAAAATTGTGTGAGAAGCTGCTCTTCGGTATTGCGTCCTTCATAAATAGTTTGAGCAATATAGAGACTTCGATGAACAACCAGCATTGAAGGGATTCAAAGTTCAAAAAAAAACATTTGAAATGCAAATGAGTGCGATGCAAAAGGAAAAAAATGAAGATATCCAAGAATATTCCACAGTAAATAGATGACGTTTTCTCCAATCGCCTGTTAGGTTTCAATTGAGCTTGTCCTGGAAGAACAGTGAGCTAAAATTCCAACAACTGTTTGTCTCAATATTGGGAAAATAGATCGAGGTTGATAGGTGGACACTCTAAATAAATTGACCTTCCCCAAAGGAAATCTTTCAATTCCAATTTTCCTATCAATTTATATTCCTCGAAAAAGGAGCTTTTGAATGGCATCGAAATCATTGCGTCGCCGAGAATAGCTCCTGGGAATTTGGTCAGTTGGTTTTAGAGCTACAACCATGAGAAATCGTTCACCACAGAAGCTTTAAACCGCGATCTGGATGACAGTACGATTTTCAGAATCGGGAACTTTTATGTACATACTATCCGGACTCGTACATATACGGTATATGGATACACACGTAGATATCGTTTCGTAACGAAACCAGAGAATTGTCCGGATGTCGATAGGTTGAATAGCGTGCTTGTCGAACGTCGGCTCTTACTGGGATCCGATGCGATAGCGATATAGCGTCCATTGGTGGTCGCACGAGTGAACGCTTTCGTAGATAATAGCCGCTCTATGGCCAGGTCAACGACGATACGCGACCACGTATACTTCAGACCGAGGTTCGATCGATCAAATATCCCCTTTTCTCTATCTCGCTCTCTTCTTTTCCTTGCCTATCGAATTCTCTTCCTGTCTTTTCCACAAATATGCAAAAATGCCACAAAACGCGAAGTACGCAGCATGTTGCCGTTGAAATCAATTCCAATAACTAGCAGATCAATGTCTAACCTAGGACCAAATGAAGCACTTTTGGAACCGGAAGCAATGAGACTCAGTCCAACTGGTCGTTTTGGAACTTATTTGAAATCCAGGCAACCCGTTTTCCAGGTCACGTAATGAATGCGTGACGTATTTGTGCAATAACTTTGATAGTAATTAGTCGGATGCTTTCTCACTCAATACTTAAAAGCATGGATCAGTCGGTATATCGCAGCCGTAAGTGCGAGAGAGATAGCTGAAAATTTCGAAATCGAAATTCTTTGACACAGTTTGACCGATTAAAAAAAGACTCTGTCAGCCCATTTTTGCCATCGCCCTGCGTAGGCTGACAGAGCTTTTTTTAATCGGTCAAACTGTGTCAAAGAATTTCGATTTCGAAAATTCCAAGTGAAATTATCACACAAAGATTTTCATATAAGAGACCCCATTTGAATGATCCGTTTTCATCAAGAGTTTTCAGTTTGTTCAATTTTTATTTCGGGAGCTACAGAAAAATGTGGGTTTGGCAACATCGATAAATCCCAAATAAAATGAGAGTGAATGTATCGAACATTTGAAAACTCCTGGAGCGAGGTTTAGCACGAAAGCAACCGTTAATTGGTCGATAATGAAATATTCTAATTTCTGCTTTTTAGGTTGGGTCTCATTCCCTCGTTCATAACGAGCCAATATCCAGTCGGTCTGAACGTCGGCGGGGTATTCTTGCCAGCGTCGCTTCAGCATCAGCTTCATCAGTTACAGCATCAGCATCACTCGAGATTGGCAGCTGCGGCTGCGAGTTCGGCACTTAGCAACGCGAGCCAATCAGAGATCGCGGAAGTCGAAGCCGCAGCGATAAGGGGTGTATTGCCGGGAAACGGGGGTTGGCCGTTCCTTTGGAGGCCTTCGCATGGCCTTCAAGGACTTGATCATCCACCGGCATCGAGTGATTTGATAAACTCTCTGAACCGGGTCAGTCCAGCCTCAGCGTCGATTCCTCCTCGAGGTGAGTTTATGCTTAATTGAAAAGGTCCCTTTGAGTTTAAGGGCATTTCCGAAATGATTAAAGTTTACGAAACGCGGAGATGTCACGCTACAGATTACTCGAGACAATTATAAATTGATTCAACGGTAATTGACGCCACCTCCCTCTGCCCCGCTTTCCATTTTAAGCCCCACCTGACTACATCACGAAGCATATGGCGCAAGAGCCAATTTGGTCACGTCAAATCGCTTTGACTCACCTTTTCCTCCTCATATCTCTCTTTTTTCTTGTTCCATTTTTGTTTTATGTTACTCGTATCGTTCAATCGTTCGCAGCGAAATTAACTTTCGTGTAAATAAAGATAAGATCGCTCGTTAAGCTTGCGACTGTTCACGTGTTCCTAACCATCGAGCCACACCCTGAGAAGATGAAACAACTCTTGAGGACAGTATCGCGTGCCGTATATTGCATTACAAAAATGACCAACCTTGCCTTCAAAAAAATGCTTCTTTTCCTGCTTTTAGTGAACTTGAGGTTGCTAGATTTTTCTAGATTTCATGAACAATCGAGCGCTTGAGCATCGATCAGAGTGATCAGGGCAGTTACCGGGTCCTTCTGTCGAATCCGCATTTCTTTTTTTATCCTTACATTATTCTCGATGAAACGAAAGGTACTCAAGTATTCGTAAAGGATTACGAGTTTTCAGACGAAACAAGATCGTCCGCATCTACGAAATATCGAAAAACACTGCTCACGATGGATCTCCATTTCCGTAAGCACGATCCCAACATGAGTCACGATTGAAAATTCAAAAGCTTTCACAATTCCGGCAGAAAAATCAAAGGCTTCGGGCAGAACAGGGTATTCATTAGGGGACAAGAGCTTTTGGTTTTCCGTCTGATTCTGTGCTTTTCCCCGGACTCTTCCATACGTGTGCCCTCTTGTTAGAGGCTTCGCTGAAAAGAGGGTGCGATTTAAATTTTCAAGGGATATTTTGGAGGAGGATTTAGAGCTGTGCATAGGGGGAAGTGGCTTTGAGTCGCGAAGTCTGGACCAACAGTTAGTCGGCACGTGCTGACGAGAAAAGGCATCGCCAATCGAGTCGAGCAGAATTTACGAGACTAAAAGTTACACAAAATCCAAAGTTAGGGAATAAAACTACGAGAAGAGCGGAGAGAAAGATCGTGGTAAAAACCGAAAAACCGATAAACGCAAGACTTTAAATGATGTTCATTGCATAAGGAATACGTTTCAAGTTAGCGATCTTTATTTGAATTTCTTTCATTTACTTGTGAAATGCCAATTGGGCGTGGAAAAATTGCAAAATAAAAAACAAACGAGCCCACAATAAAATTAACGTGAAAAGTCGTGAAATTGCCTCATTTGAAAATAGTTTTCCTTAGCACACGAAGTAAACCTTGACAATGATAACTCCTTGTGTTTCTTCTTTCTCCCTGAAAGTATACGCAAAATGAAAAAAATTCTTGGAGGAACATTTTTCGATACGTGGTGTCGACGTTAGGCGATTGTAAACGTTTAAATACGCGAAATAAATATTTTTAAACCAATCCGAGTATTTCTTTCATTATGTATTGTTGCATAGAAAATTATTGAGGGAAGTTAAAAGGGGCTGAGGTCATGGTCGAGCGAAATGGCGCGGACTGGCTCGAATGTATTTTAGCAAGCTTCCAGAGTACTGTCGAGAGTGCTTTTAAAATTTGTCTTCGACTGCTTTATGCATTCGATTCACCGCAATATTCGCTGGAGAGTGAAAATCATGACGTCATAAAAATTCACATTTATCCCCGTCTTCAATAGAATCACGAGCGTGTGTATTTGAGCACGAAGTATGTGTAGTAAATATTTCAAGCAAAAGCAGAGTAGTAACAGCACCACTGCAGATTTCTATCGTTGATTCCAATATATTCAACAAGTTTTGCAGTAAATAATTCAATGTTTATTCGCATAAGCAGAAGTCATGTGCTGAATTATTGTCGAGAAGCAAGCAGACGTTGGTTTTCGCACAACATGCTTTATAAAATCTACCAAACAAGAACTTTGTGGTCCAATTGTTTCTGCTCCACAGCTCAATAAGGATTTGTAAAATAATTTGGAATTCGAACATTTTATATTATTCAGGAATCCCGAACATTCGAGTATTGAATCCTCAACTGTTCCCACAGTCAAAACTTATCCTGGAAGTTGGCTTCAAAGTTAATGAGGAGATATCATCTCATGCTTAATCGAATTATAAAATCGTTGAAGACTTTTGGAACGATATATTTTTCACTTTCTTCCTAATGCCTTACGTGCTGTTGATGCGTGTATAAGTGAACTGCGTGCAAGAGCGAGAGGTTCGATAAGATAGGGAGTGTACGCAGCATGTACGACTATACATTGGTACGGCTTCCATGGCTTCCGCCACGACAAACCAACGTCGATCGCCTTACCCGTCGATCGTTTTGCTCCTGCCACCTTGTGCCTAAGTACTTGCCCTATTCCGTCTCACGGGGCGTTATTTCCTCTTTCCTCAAACAATAAAATTATCACTATTCCATGTTCTATTTGTAAATCTCTCCGGGAGTTGTGAAACGTTTGTTCTTTTGGTTATTCGGTGGTATTCTTAGAAGCGTTGCTCCGAAAATCCCTAGCCGATGCTTGCTCGACACCGATTCGGGATGGAAGAAGCGAATCCACCTGATTTTCTTTGGTAAACTCGTACAACGAAGTTACAAACTGCGACAAAAAATTCAGCAGACAACCGTCCTCTTTGCGCCTCTACTCAAAAACAACGCTGCTCCAAACAGCCCTACTCTCAAATTTGCAAAATCAATACAATACAATATATGTCTCCTCTTTTATAATTAATAATCTGTCTCATCCGCCTAGACACGTTGAAGAGTAGAGACGTTATTCGTGCATTAAATAAAAATAAAAATCTTAAGAGTGGAAATTTTATCGAGTAGATTTATAAGAGTCGAGTCATGTTGGAGCGAGTCGAAAATTCTACTCTCAGTAAATCCATTCAACAACAGTTCTCCTCTAAATACATGTTTAAAGAGCCGAGTTTTGTTATCGAGTAGAGCTGTGATGAGGACAGTTATACATAGCTGTTAGTTAAGGATATTTGGTACAGGCGATGCAATGTTGCCATGCTAAACCATGCTAAAAACCTAAAAAAATTCAAAACGATCAGAATTTTATAAAATTTGGTGAACATATTCTTTAGTGCCAAATTTGACAATACAAATTTTTAAAGATTTTTCTTCTGTACAGTTATCGAGTAATTGATCACTAAAGTTCACGTATATAAGCATAGCCTTTCCATATATAAATAGGTATACATTCCGGGCATAAGAAATCTGCTTTAATGCGTAATTACTCGACAACTAAGCAGAAGAAAATTTTGAAAAAAATTGTGTTTTCGCACTTGATGTTGAAGAACATTATCACCAAATTTGATCAATTTCTAATTATTTAGACGTTTGTACCGTACATCCTTAACAACTCTATCGGTAGCCATTCTCGATAACGCAACTGCCCTCCTTAATAACTGCGGATCTACGTAGAGAACGTTCATCCTCCTTAAGATATCTACTCCGGTGTGATATTCAATTCCCAATATTTCTACTCATGATGATATTTCAGAACATATCTCATCATGAGTAGAGATATTGAAGATTATGGATTATGGATTGAAGACATGAGTGGGCGCCGAGATGTTATGAATTTCGGAGTAAAGATTTTAGGAGCAGAATTTTTTTCGAGTAGAGGCGAGAAGAGAATGGTTGTTATTCTGTCAAAAATTCAAGTTTCATTGGTTAATTGAAAAAACGTCTGTGAGTTATGAGCAGAATATAAAAGTTCTTAGGACAGCATCGACAAGTTAGCTTATTTATAAAAACTTCAAGATTTCGTTGATAATTGAGAAAAATGTTTTGGATTTGGATTGCTTGCAGAGGACATTGACGACGATAATCGTTCCGACGCCCGTTTGCATCACCGTGGTGGAAGGAGTCCGAGCGGCGACGGTCACGATGACCTCGGGGATGTTGACGACGGGGGAGAGGGGAGCGACGTGGAGGATTCGGGTGGCGGTGGCGGTAGCGGAGGCGGTGGCCACCACAATTCTTCGTCGGGGAATGGATCAGGCGGTCAGGGGATCCAAGTTGGTGGGGACGCTTGCGATTCCGGGAAGATAAAGAGGAAGAAGAAAACGCGTACGGTGTTTTCGCGGTCGCAAGTTTTTCAGTTAGAAAGTACGTTCGATCGTAAGCGTTATTTATCGTCGTCGGAGCGCGCAGGGCTCGCGGCGTCCCTCGGCCTCACAGAGACGCAGGTGAAGATATGGTTTCAAAATCGTCGTAACAAGTGGAAGCGGCAAGTAGCCGCTGAGCTAGAAGCCGCCAATATGGCGCACGCGACCCAAAGACTCGTTAGAATTCCTGTGCTGTATCACGACGCGACGGTCGGGAATTCGGTGGTATCGGGACCCTCGGGCAACGGCATTGGCGGCTCGGTCGCCTCGAGCGTGGCCCCGTCCTCCGTCAGTGGTGGAATGCCGCACAGCGTTGGTGTCGGTACTTCCGGTTGCGGCGTCCCGACCGGTGGACCGGCGATATTTTACTCGCACCATCAGCACCAGCATCATCACCATCCATCCCACGTGCAAGCCCACAGTATGTTGACCCACCAGGTGCATCCGCAACCCCCGCCCCCTCCGCCTCCACCGCCGAATCCTCAGCCACCCCCGCAATCGTCCCAATAACCCCGTAGACTGTCTTGTGAGCGTCCAAATGGAACTTGGCACGAGATTCGATACCAAAACTTCGAGCTACGCCCGAGCGAATCCGAGCTCGATTTATCCAACGCGGTGAACAGTGTCGAAAGTGTAAATGAGCATCGCCAACGATTCTATCCCCGACCCGATCGGTCGGAGAGCCTCAGACATGGATTTCATACTCCGGATGAACGAGACAAAATTCTCAATTCGAGAATCAACGAGCACACGGAACTTGAACAAAACAAGTCTGATCGCGGCGTCCAAACGCTCGGGAAGAATGGCGATCTTCAATGTGCCCACCCAGACTCCTTTCCAGCCTCGTTCACCACATCCGAGGGAACGATTCATCCTACAAACACGATGATTAATTGTAAGAGACCGATTGTCCTCGTCGTTAATATCGACGAATAAATGGATGATTGCCTACGTGTCAATATTAAGAGAAATAATAAGAAAATAAGAAATTGCGTCACTATACATCACGCGAGTCGTTGATTTTCATTTATCACATACTACTCACTACTCCTGCTCTGAAAGATAAAACTCGTCGGGTCTGCTCCGAATTTCATTATTCGTTCCCTGAAAACAATTCTTTCCAGCTTCAGTTTTGAAATCACGATATTTACGATCGAATTTTGTGCTCCAAGCATTATTTCTTCAATTCTTTATTAATCTGTAACTACAAATTTTCGTATGGATCATTTAGTTTCTTAATTGGGTTCGTATAAAAGGAAAAAAAATATTCAAAAATAGCGAATTCTATGGAAGAATTGTTCACAATGATAAAAAACGTCAAATACAACTTTTTGGTTCCTATCCTAAAAATATTATCACTCTGCCTACGTGATCGCCGAAAGGAAGTGAGAAGGATTCGATTTAAAACGGTACTTTACAGTATAAATACCATAACCCCACCCATCCAACGAGATGTACTTTCAGCCTGTTTAAAATTTTTTTTATTTTCTGTTTCTTTTCAACCCCTTTTGTATTCTCTCAAATCCCAAGAGCGTGAATCAATCGAGATATCGTCGTTTCCGACTGCTTGTCTGTTTCTCTGTTTTTTTTTCTGTTTTTATATGTTCACAGAATTTTTAGTCGTCATCAGCGTGATCCACGGGCAAAAAAAACGTAAAGAGCGATAAGGGAAAAGTAAACGTAGAAAACGGGAGAAAAGTGTATGAGAGAAGCTCTGAAATATCCACCTGGGAAAAGTCGGGGACGCGGATCAAGCAACGCGCGGTGCGCGGCTCAATCTGTAGCGATGCAAAAGCATCGTTTCGTTTCCGCGCGGTCTCCGCGTATGTGTGTATACGGTAGACAACTTTTCTCCAAGTTCTCTCTTATGCCACGCAATCAGGCTGAGCACTTTCGTCCTCGTAGTTATCGTGAGAGCAAATTCCCGAGTCTCAGAACTCGGGAAGCTGTGATATTTCATCTAACCACACCTTCTTCTTTTTTCCCTCTTTCTCGCGATCTCTCTTTGTCCCTCTCGGCGTTGCTTTCACCGGGCTCTTCCGAGCGAAAGCGATTCAAGTGCGGAAAGTCTTTACGGCGTCCTTGTCAACGCCGATGATCTCGAAATTTCAGGACGGCTGATATCTCGTCGATGAGTTGATTCAAACTCGGTACAAATATTATCAGGAGCCAGCTTCACCTTCGTAAGAACAAATAATCTTCTGCTTCTCTTAACTCAAAACTTCGGGTTGTGTACAGCGCAGCGTCAATGTAGAACGAGGATAAAGAGTTCCGTGCTTGAAAAAAGCTTCAGCCATCCACGTTTCTCCACAGAGATATTACACCATAGAGTTGCTCGCTCATTCGCAGAGCAATACTGGCTGTATAAGGTGAGAGATCACGGTAGACCACGAGGGAATGCGAACTACAATACCAATGGAGCTTTGCAATAGCAGAAACATCGAGCGAGAAACATCAACGCTGAACGAGGAAAACGCGTTCTACATTATCTCTCTCTCTCTCTCTCTCTCTCTCTTTCTCTCTCTTTTTCTATCTCTCTGAATCTTCCTTTCTCTTTCTCGTTATTTTTCCTCTTGCAAGCTCATCGCTATCTCCAAAGCTGACTTTTTCTTCTGTTTCTCTTTCGCTTCCTCATAGCGTGCATTCGAGGCGGAGTAAAGTATGCGGGATTCGTAAGTACATGCACTTCAATCATCGTTCTCACACCCCGTCGCACCCCATCGCACCTTCGTTCTTTCGCTTCTGATCTCCTGAACACCCGAGTCTTTCATCCGAGCTGTGGCATCGTTCGCTCTTCTCACTCTATTTTTTCTTTCGCACTCAATCTCTTCTCCTGTGCTCTCTATTTACACAAATATATATGCTGCTGCTCGTACGTGCAAATATATTGTGCTCTTCATTTCAGTATCTCATGCACGCGCTCGCTGTATACACACGTTCGCCATCCGTGTCAAACGCAATATTTTAGTTCACTTTTTTTACCTTCTAGCTGGTATCGACTCTTTATACTCCCAGCTCATCGTCGTCGACGTTTCTCAAAACCAACTTGCGCCGTAAATACGTGCTTTTCTGTGACTTCTGTTGCTTTTTATCTTAATATACTTACACGGTCGTTTGGGAATTTGAAATACAAAATACGGTCGTACTTTGAATCTCACAAATACTTGTTTTTTCGCGTTTTTATTTTTCGTTTATTTTTTTTTGGTTCCGCAACACTGCTGGGCGGTAAGAGCCTGACTTTTGACTTCACTTCACAAATGCCACATTTTTCCGCGTGAGAAACCAACGTGACCTACAAGGAAACGAGAAAACTTACAAAAACAGTGACGGTTTGTAAGGTTTTTTTGCTCCTACTCACAAAAACGCGGTCCGAATCGTCGCAAATCATCCATTAGACTATCCAATCACAGATCTGGAGAAAGATTTAATTTCGTGGTTAGCATCTATTTGTATTTGGAACTTGAAGAGTTTTAGCCACAGACGAAGGAACCATTGGCGAATGTTTTTTTTTGAGTTCATCGATTCCTGGGTTGCTGGTGCTTCGCTCATGCATTGAAATCCCAAGGCTTTCATCGTTTATTCAGCGATTTCTATGGAATTAAACAGTTTTCAGGTTCCTCGAACCTCCAACTTTTCATGGACCATTTTCAATTTGATTTTGAAAATTTTGCTCTATAAAATTTGTCGCGATTCGCCTACATTTTTTACGACTGTCACCAACATCTTTTTCTTCAGAGGCACGGAATTTAAGCTCATCGTTGAATTAGCTTAATTCACTTACCATAATGGGAGGCATGTTGAGAAAAATATAATATTCAAGTCCGGAGTAAAAATAGAATTGAGTAGAGATTATGAGTCTTCGAATATTACTGTATGGTCGATGATGAGCAGTGAGCAAAGTATTCCTTTGGCTTCTCCTTAAGAACCGCGGATTTTGCTCAGTCTATTTAGTCTTGCGGTCTGCATAAAATTCAAAATTCTATAACGTGGCACTTTTTCTGGTACGTAAAACGACTTTTATTTCGCAATCAATCATTGCTGTTAGTTTTTTTATAACACATAGAAAAAAAGCAAGTAATTCGCGCCATTGAATTCGCTGTCAAAATAAACTGCGATGAGTTTATGCTATTTTCTTTTACTAATATTGAGAAATAAGTACCGAAATAGTCGTCGTTATTGCGACATTTTTCCGAGGACTGTTCCTGCAGGCACAAAAAGTAGAATACACGCTAAAATTCTGGAGCTTTTGAGAAAGAATTATTTTTACGATTGTTTTTTCTAATTTCATGAAAAACACTATTCTCCTAAAATCCTCACGAACTTTGACTTGAACTAGAGATAAAATCCGTACGCGAAAGTATTATTTTTCAGTAAAAAATATTCAGCAGTCCTACCGTCAATCTTCGACTTAAAACTTCCGAGTCTGAATCTGGAAATTTTTTTGTTTGTGATAAAAACCGTATGGATTTTTGATTCTCAACAGTACCATGTGCGCACACAGATTAATTTATTCAAAAAGCTTTATCGAATAAAACGAATTAGGCAGAAATCAATCACAAAAATGCACAAGCGCGGATTCGCTTACAGCGGAGCGGGTGGTAATCGATCTTATAGAAATCATCCGATTAGAGCCAAGAAAAAATATTGAGCTCGAAAAAAACCTGCTCGTACAATTTGATTTTCCGAAGAAAAAAATCGAGTTCCAGGAACATTTGAGCCTCATACTCAAACTAAAAACGCATTTGAGCCGGATAATCATCCTCCCTGGCGTGGGTTGTACGCATATGAAATGGGATTTCATCGATTCGTAAAGCCGAAACGGAGGACGAAAGGAGGCATAGGCCAGCGAAGGCAGGTATCGAATTTTACTGTGCGTGCCCCCGTGTGACGTTGCCCGGGAGAGGATCGAAAGTTTGTCGGGTGTGTCGAGAGTCCGAGAGAGCATTGTCGCCCCGGCAATCTGGAGTCGAATTGCCAGCTATATTTCTCTCTCTCTCTCTCTCCCTTCTCCCTTCTCCAGTCCCTGTCTCGCACTCGTTCTTGACGCGTTTCTCCTGCTCTCCACACTTTTTCTACGTGTCTCGATGTATATACATGTATGTGCGTACCTTGGAGTAATTTAACGCGTAAAGGGGATGACAATGGGGCTGCGAAGCCCGGTGCCCACACCCCTTAAGCGAGACTGTGAATCTATATATTTATATGCGAGCCCCAACCAATCTTTTTCCTTTTCGTTCCACTCTCCACTTACCTTCATCTCTTTTACTTTATAAATATATGTAGGTAATGATCATATTACTCGAGTGTTTGTCGAATGCCCGCGAGAAATATAGCCTAATAACGTGACGAATACTTCTTTAGACAACCCCTGTAGAAAAAGAAAAACGCTTGAAAAATAAACTGGAACAGATGAAAAAAGAATTGATCCCCTGCCGCTTTCTGGAAACATTTTCAAAGAGCCCCAGTCAAGACATCAGCTACGATACATTTCAGAGCAAACGGATTAGTCGAAAAGCCTTCGAATTAAACATTAACGTAAGGCAGAAAAAATCCCGTGTTAGCAATTCGGATGCGCTCATTATTCAATCCTCAATGCTGCGTACACGTGCCATATCGCTCGATGCATATCCACTTTGACTCTCGTTTCGTTCGCTGGTGCAAAAGTGTGTCAAATTTCACGTCAGTCATTTTTTTCTTGTCACAATATTTTGTTTGATTACGCGAAAATGAGGGAATCTAGACCGCGCAGTAACGTCTCGTTTACCCCTAATTTCCTGTTAACAAATCAATTGATTAAGAAAAATATTTTTTACTTCAAAAAAAAGCGTCACAATTCGAAATAAATGAATATATTTGTTGAGGTGTTCCTTTCGCATGACCGTATTTTTTGGTGGCGCTAACTAGAGCACTCGAAATTTCCACACTTTTACTTTACTTTAATTTAAAATCAGTTATTTGTAGAATATTCGTGAAAGGAAAACCTTAATTTAATTGAACAGCAGCATTTCAGGGGATTCGTATATAATTAGACAATCTTGATTTGACTAAGTGTAATCAAAACTATTCCGAAAGGCAATAACATCAAAAAATTAATCGTCCATAATCACCCTACACAATCGCGCTGAGCCCCCCACGATTACGCGACCAGCTGACTCTCCAATATTGCTCATCCGTTTGCACGAGGGGCGTTCTCTCTTGATGGAGATAACCTCGAGTGTTACACGGTCCATCTATATCCTAGTTTTATTACGCGTACTTACTTCACATTTGTGGGTAACAGATGACGCTTTTTTATATACATATATGAACACGGGACCGGAGAGAGAGTAACTGTATCGTGTGTTCCTAGTCGATAACTCACTTTGGCTTCCAACACGAGTGTCGATCTTTCTCAATCTAATTTATCGTGACACACGCATTATCGCACATCGTGATCGTTTCGTCACCGTCGATATTATCACCTCTGAAACCTACTTTTTCGTTAAGGGCCATACGCATACGTTTGTTCGTTATTTGTGTAGAAATAGCACTGAAAAATGATTATTTTAGGCGAATCATCGTATTCGGAATCTTCGGAATCGGTGCTGGGGGATAAAGCATTCAATTCCTCTTTGGCTGTTAACAAGCACTGTTTACTTTCGTGTTACTATTGAACAATTTTACATTTGATGTAAATGTAAATTTAGATTTAAATTAAATTTTTTATTTTTTATTTAATTAATAATAAATGATGAAATAAGGAATAAAATAAATTTAAAAAAATGTAATATACTACATTTAAATGTAGAAGGAATGTCGATATAACGGATCTTGTGTCCCCCCTTAATTGGTGCGTGGTAGTTTTTTGTGCTTCCCCGACACGCGGACGCCCAAACTATCATGCCCATGAGAAAGTGAGTTCCTAAATTTCACCTCGAGAGCCATCTCCACCGTGAAACTCTCTCGTCGTCGTCCCTCCTCCGTCCTCCCTTAGTCCATCGCTTCCTCAGCAGCACGCAATTAGTGTAATGAAATATATTTTTTGGTAAATCTATTTCTACCGGGAAGAGCGAACTTTTGATGTGGCGAATGAAAGTGGCTTTCGGAATATTTTCATTATTTGTTTTCTCGCTCAGGCATCGCGCAGGGGTGGTCTTAAATACCACGCCACAAAATTCTCCCTTTGACTGCCACCACGCACGTTAAGCCATCGTTTACCAGCTCTCGTCGCTGTGTTCTACACACACACACACACACACACACACACACACACACACGTTGATACCGTGTAAGAATATGAAAAAATGTTCAACGAGTTTGTGCGTATAAGAGAAATTTCATGGATTGTACAGCCGCGCGGCGTCGAAAAGCTTTTTGGGTGGGACTCCTCGCGCAGTGCCAGTGTGTTTCGGTACAACTTTCGCAGATTTGAGTAGTAAAACAAGAGAGGGAGAGAGAGGAATGTAGCACACACACGATCTTTCGGCCACAGTTGGTACTAAAGCGAACGAGCCCGCATATAAAACCGGGGATTTATGTGCATGTATATTCTGGACATTTTCTGTTGGCTGGGGGTGTTCGAGGCACGCAGGGAAAGCGGAGATCGAAAGGGAAAAAAACGAGAAACGAAGATGGAATAGAGAGAGAGTCAATGGGTATAAGCACTAAGCACGTAACTATGAAAAGAAACGTTGGGGGAGAGGAAATGGTTGGCGAATCGTCGCTAGATTAAAAAGAGGCTCCCTTTTCACTTGCTCTTTTATGCCGTGCTGTTGCTCTGCTATTACTGACTGTGCACCCCTACACGCACCATGTGCCTCTTTCCCTCTTTATCTCCAACTCTCCCCACCCCCAACCAAAGCTCCTTTCTCTCTTCCTCTCGCGCTCCTACTCGACCTCGCGTCTTTTGGAATACGTGTGTGTCCCGTGCGGGATATTTCTCCGTGTTGCTCTCGTTGCTTCTCGTCTCTCGCACTCTCTTCTCTTTTTCGTACTACACAACAAATACTAACTCCGCCATTCCAAATATCATATGCAGACTACACAGGGTGATTTAAAAATCGGGTCCCTCTTCTCAGCTGCGGAAAAAGCTTTTTTCCTCAAATTAAGGATGATCGATCGTGACTTCGGAGTCAAAAAAGAGCCCAAAATTATTTTACTCATAGCTGTTCTGATTTACCTTAACCGGTGTTGAATATTCGTGTTATCCATTTTAAGAAGCATAATTATCGGTACGTAAATATTTCATAGTACAGTAATTGAAACGAAAACTGAAAAAATATGCAGTATTCTCCATATTTGATTGTATATCGTCAACGACTCGATAGTTTTCTTCGTATAAGAATTTTAAACAAAATACACTTGGCAACGTTGCGATTGTAATATCCTGTATTGGTGTTTGAAGTAAAAATTTTGAATTCACATTTTTGAATACTACTTCGTCGTTCTTACAATTGTCAACCGGAAATCAAACTTTTTTGTAAGATTATTTTGTTAAAAAAGCCTGGTGAGGTACGATTTTTCTATTTTTTATCGAATTCTTAATGAACCATTTATCTTAAAATAGGTTTTTTAATGAATAATCTTGGATTCTGGGCACGAAAAACCGTGTTCATGGCACTTCCGGTCGACCTTTTTCCATAAACGACGTGTGTATTCAGTGTCTGAATATGCTGGGCTTTGCAATTTAATTACGAAATAACTGGATGGTCAATCTAGCCCAAATTTTGTTAATCGTCACGTAAAATATTAATCTCCGTCATATAAAAATTTCAGGTCAGAATTTTGGATTCGATCTGGTGATCGATCATCCATTTGTAGCACGTATTCGTGTTGCAAATCGCCCGGTAGGCTGGTTCAATTTTTCTGATAGCCTGTGATTCACGATTTGCCTATTTATCGAGCACAATTATTCGGTGTGTTACCGTTTGAACGAGATTTTTATAAATTACTTTTCTTGGGAAATTCGAGCGTAATCTTCACTTTGATAATGTTTGCTTGTCATCCATCGGGTAGACCGTGTAGGTTGTGATTGCTTTACACGGTGGCCCAGACTTGCTGGACGACAATTTCAATTTGAGTTCACATCCAAATGTTAAGCTATAAAAGGCCAAAAATTTTGTTTTTTTTTTTTTAATCAGATCCCTATCAATCCATCGATTCGAATATTTGCTGAATTTTTACTTGGAAGGTACGCAGCACAAATGAATCAGTTGAATCCTCCAAACCAGTAGATTCTCTGCGCGAGAAATCCTGGCAGCGTGCTATCCAAGCCACAGTGCCATTGGGTTCTGGAAGCGGCTCGAAAAAACTTGGTTTTCGACATTTGCGTGTAAAGCAACCGTTTCGCAGGCTCCTTCTAAACCATGTGCAGCTTTTGTTTTTCTAAATTCGCGACTTTTCACTGTTGCCGCACATATTTCCTCGTTGCTGTACTCATTGCATGGCATATGGACTCGCTACTTTTAGTGAAAAACCAGAGACAGACACCGCCAAGTCACATCCGGTTGAGATCGAATGTTTATTACAGAAATTGCTGTGCCTGAGAGAGCCTGTATTCAGCCAGGATGCTTTGGAAGTACCAAACATACAAATGGCTACGCGTCCATTTGATATCTCGCAACGGCTAGCCAGAAGAATTTGATCTCGTAGAAATATGGGCTTCCAGTAATACACGATATAAGCTCTCATACTCTCTCTATCTCTCTCGATCCTTCCTATTCGCAATCCCTTCCGACCTACAGGGCACGGCATCAGCTAACAACTCGCGGAAAATCACAGCTGCCGTAACGTGCACGAAACTACGACATGCACGGACTATGTGTCGTTACATGAATCCGATAATTTGCAGTTCATCACGAATTCAAAAAATGAACTTTTATCTTTCAAACAATATTTTTAGGGACTCAAACTTTCCTCGGAGTACGTATTAATGGACAATGTTAATCCCTTCAATTGTGATAAAACAAACAAAAAGAAGAAAAACGAAAGAAGAATTTATTTTTTGAAAACTCAAGCGATTTTCATTCCTCGAATGTCACCCACGACTTCGACTATTTCTTCGTGCACGCAGGCAGGCTTCCAAGATCAAAAACACCGTTCAATACGCTCGTAGTTCCAGGAAAACTTTGCTAGAAATTTTTCTCGTGTGGTAAAAGGTTTCGATATTTTCTATTGATAACCTCAATACGGATGGATTTATATTGACGTTGCATGTCTACATGATGCTATTGTCGGATAGGCATCGAACATAATTTAGATTGCGCGCATCGGTCCCGATTTACTGGAGTATTTGCATATGGTATTCCCTATTGCAATGGCTTCATTTTTTCTATAGCCCCAGATACAAAGTATAGTATTCCGTTTTCCTCGCAACAGCCCCTTTATCTCGCCCTCGTCGGTAGAGTAACAAAAATAATTCATCAACGTAACGAAAAAAAAGGAAAAAGAAAAAAAGAAAGAAAAAAAAAAAGGTTTCCATGCAGAAAAAAGCTCCTCTATAACCGTACGAGCAGCAAAAGGAGAGGAGCGCATTTTTCACCAAAGCGATTTTTTTTTGTTGCCCCTATACTCCATACGAAATCGTCGTAATAACCATTTTTCTGGCGTACCGAGAACTCGTACGTGTGTATGCGTTCGTGGGTGTTTTTTATTTTTTATTTTTTATTTTTATTTTTTATTATCTTCCCGTATGCCTTTTCGAGAAGCACTGAAACTTTTGCCATATTGATATTGCGGGATAAATAATCTGACAAATCAGCGCCATAGCAGCTTTCGGCTTATGTGGGCTTTCGCTCCGTTACCTTTTTCTCTCTGTGTACACCCCAGAGCCTCGGGACATTTTTCGCGTGCACAATGAACCAATGTTCAACTGAATTTTTAAATTTTCAAATAATGAAAAAAGAAAGGAGTTGAGGCGAGCAGCAGGTGGACGGCGATTTAGCCATCGTCCCCTTAATGGGAGGCGGTTTGTCTCGTTTTTGCTTGATGCTGTCAGCGAGCTATGGACTGACTGGTCATTTAAATGGGGACGCTTGCATCGGTTCAGATTTTCGATATCTTTTTGGAACGATGGGAAGATCCAAGGATCACTTCTCAAGACTTTTCTGATGACAGTTTTTCAAGGCTGAAACCATGAAATCGTAAAATCTGAGATTTTGCTTATGAGCATGGTATGAAATAAGAATAATAGTAATATCAAAGAGAGAAAGAAAACGCAATTAATGTGCTCGTACCAGAGGCCGATGAAGCAAAAGTCTTGGAAATCCACAATAAAAAGCGAAACTTTGCATACTTTCCATATGAATAATGTTCGCAGTATATAAATTCCGGTCCGTTTCATTCGAAATTTGTTTTATTTTACTGTTTTAATGCTCCTCTCCCATTGCAGTTGGGAATAGTAAAATAAAACCTGGAGATAAAAATAATTTAACTTCACATCAGTGTTTTCCATTTTCTGCTAACTTCCAGTCGGAAAAAAATACGAAAAAAATTTACTGCTGAACGAGATAAAGGGATGATGAAGCACGAAGTACGAGATAACGAAGAAGAAGAAAATTTGAGAAAATTTAATTCATTTGTGCACGGGCCTTGGGAGCCTGAGAAGAAGCAGCGTCGAAAAATCCGAGTTCGATCGCACTGACACTAATTCAATACGCGAAACTTTATATCATTATCCCGAAACGATTATTGATTCCAGATAAAGAAAAAGACCAGGAATGAGAATGAAAAAAAGACTATCGAATAAAAAAATGCACGCGTACCGTCTGTCGATAAATGGATGGACCAGAGCGAAAAAAGGCTTCCTTTGAAGCATCCGAATGTGCGCATGCATTCGTACACGCATATGAACTTGGGCGTATGAATATGTGTCGCTGTATGGATGAATGTACGCGAACGAGAAACGAGCACGAGCGTTTTACGAACGCTCCGTTGCTGCCGGAGATTAATTAACGAAGCACTCGCCGCCGGCGGCAGACGCATCAACAGCATGACTAACTTTAAATATACCTACGTACATGCATCCTACGGTTTTATACACATTTTTGCAGTCGTTAGCTCTGTCGATCCTCGAGAAAAAATCAGTAACACCGATATCACACAGCGGAGCACAGCTATCAGGCCAACCTTTTCACAGTGGTACGATACGTTGACATAGAATTTACGCAGCTCGTGAAAAAAAGTGTCGAGAACAATGTACACGATCCATTGTAATTCATGTTATAATTATTCTTATCTCCGTATTATTTTCGTTGCGATTCCATATTTATTATTATTATTATCTTCTTATAGCGAGAAGAATCGGGAGTTCGAAGAATCAAACGATATCCATAGCTGCGCGATGGCTTCGATTAATGTTTATTTCGAAAAAAATGCGAATTCGCAATCAGGGTGAACATATCCCCTATTTCATCGTAAATTATTTGAAAAAACTTGAAAACCCCTAACTTATGGTTTTTATGGAAAATGACAGCCTCCCCTGACGGAATATCACCTGTTATGGTTCAATCCACAAGTTCGAGACGAAAAAATAACTCTCGTACCGATTTTCGCGGAAAAGCCGCACTTCTATTTTATATTTACCGTAATCAGATTTGTCAGCCAAAACGTTGCCGATGGATATTTTTTGGCTCCTCTGTCAATTGGCCTCCAGTCAACGATGTTGGAGGTAGTAGAAAAAGCTACATGTCTTAAGGACTCGAACTAAAAGTCAAAGCGAAGAGAGTCGTTTTTTTTCCGGCAGGAACGAAATTTCACTGGTTTTCGAAAATTGTTTCTCCGACGTGAACCAAAACGACAGGATTGTGCGTCGTTGCATCAATGTCTCGTGGATTTTCATACGGGAATAGAGTGAGAACGCGATGGGATTTGGAATATTCTTCGATCGAGGTTTCCTCCTTTGTAGTATTCCTCCTCGACGCTTTCTGAAGAGGAGCGCGCACGGGCAATTTTGGTCCAATAATGTTCTCATGCGCAGGCTTTTGTCGGGGCGAATTGCGATAATAATTAATTCGGAAAAGGCCTGCGTACATGGAGTGGGTTTCGATAATAATTTCGGGACATAAAGGCAAAAGAGGCAAAGAGTTCAAAGACAGAGGGAATCGAACGCGCATTATGGGCAGTAGCGTTTGGCTCGTTTCTCTTGCTTTTTTTCTTCCCTCTGTCGAGAGAGAGAGATTGGTAAAAAAAAAGCGAGACAGATACAGAGGAAGATAGAGACGGGGTTGAGAGTGAGCCGATAATGACGCTGCGGCCGAATGGAAAATGCGCCAGTGAGAAAAGAGAGAGCATATAAAGAAAGAACTGTTCTTGCATCGGTACTGTGTACTTTGGTACGGCGTGATGCGAGTCGAACGCAGCCTGTTCGCCTCTGGGAATTCCCGGCCCAATCGACGGTTATCCACAGGACTCTCCAGCGCGCTAAAGCCATGCATGTGCATTATTCGCGTCTTGTGTGTGCGAGCACCGATTACAATTCTCCATTGCATACCCCCTACGCCTTTTTTTTCATCTCTTTCCATAGAGCACTGTGCCTCGTCGCCTCTTTCTTCTATCTCTTTATCCTAAAATTCTCTTCATCTGTATACATCCCTTTCTCTCGTTCTCTCCCGCCCCTTCCCCCCCCCTCTCTCTCCCTCTCGCACGATCCGTTCTTCCCTTCATTTCGCTTTACACCCCGCTATATGTGTTTCTTCTCTGTTAATAGACTCGTCACACACGAACAGGGACTTTTCCGCATGTGTGTACGGACGTCTAATAGATCCTGGTTGTTCGAGAGCGAGAGAGAAATTGGAGGGAAGTCGAGCATGGAGCACTTCATTGACCCCTCCCCCCGCCCTCGAGCTCGACGGATAATCGACTGAAAATAATCCCAAGAGACATTTTCGCACCCTCCACCGAACTTTCTTCTCTCTCGGCTATTCGCAATGCTTCGTTCTCGCCCTCTTCGTCTCTCCCGCTCTACTCGATTCCGTTCATGAAAGAACACCGAAATTATGGCGTACTTCGGAATCAAAGCTTTTACCAAGTTCAAATTTCTCCTAATACTCGTGTTCATACGCGCTGTACGGACGCACACGCGTCCAGATAAATGCTCAAAACGCGTCATCGATCCGAGGAGCACAAACTCACGGCACATCTGTTCTCTCTCGTATAGCGACGAACGAATGAGTCTGACCATCACGACAATTAGCGTGAGCCACTGAATCAGAAGGTAAAACTTGTGAAAGCCGCACGACGTTCATCTCGATTTAAATGAGCACGCGACTCTGGGTGCTCACGAGTATAAATGCACATTGCAATGACAGTTGGAATTCATCGGTGCTGCTATAAAAACGCGTCGCCGTAAGCGGACGCGCGGCAGCGGAATACGGGGAAACCGACAGCGATTACGGACGATACCTCAAAGACCTCAATTATACTGAATTAGCACGAAAGCTCGATTGGTAATCGGGAGGACTCCCGACATCGCTAGAATTCGTAAATCACTCGGTATGAGCTTACTGCCAAAGTACAGAAAGTGGAATATCATACAAGCCTCGCGCAATACCAGCACCCCAGGCCCACGGTGAATGCCACTCTCCGGAGTATTTCTCCGGTAACGAGACTTGAGCGCAAAATGAGACATAGGAAAATCGAGAGGAGGAAAAAGGGAGGAAAAGGAGTACTGCATGTGGGGTTGCGAGGGATTACGCGAGCGAGTACAGAAGCGATGTAGTAGTCAGAGGCGAGTCACGGCCTACTGATGCCCTATCGTGCGGCCTGGTCGAGTGGCGTGTCGCGAATCTCTTTTCATCGATCTGATGACCACCGCGCTCAATGCACACATACACACACACACACACATCCCAGAGAAAAAACTAAAAACAGAGAGGCATAGAGAGAGAAAGACTGGGGACACGTTCGTTGTACTCGGCCGTACTGCTTTATCTACTTCCACTCGTTCGATGTCCGATATAAGTGGATCCGCTTTTGTGGCGTGCGAGCCGGTGAGAGAGAGAGAGAGAGAGAGAGATTTGATAAGATATATTTGCCTCAGTATCAACTTTTAGGCAACTAAGCCATTTACAAAGATAATTTAAGAAAATGAAATAAAGTATTCTCAATCATAAGAAAATAAGGTAAAATAAAATGAAAAATAAACCAAACGTAAGTAAAAATACAGGACAAAAACAAAAACAGGTGATGAGTCATACGAAATCATACGAAATCATAGAAATCATACAATCATATTATCCATACAAATCATCAAGTAGAAGTACAAAATGGGAGTAATTGATACTAAATTGTAAAACAATAAAACAATGATCGAGTTACTAAACTCTCGTACGCTAATACTGCAATCATGAGAGAGACAAGTCCATGTCCCGGCCGGTCGTATAGAGTTCGTTTAATTCTTTTTCCCATCTCGCTCTCAGCAGTACACGTTATTCAGCCTCCTTCTTTTCTTTTTTCCCTCCGCTCTTTTTTTCGTTATCTCTGTATATTTATTTTTCAAAGGAGAATCAACCGCCTCTGGCCACTACCGATGCTCCTCATCGTCGCTGAAGGGGATGATTCTCGCTCCCTGCATGCACACACGAATGCGCCCAACTGGCGAGAAAAGCCTCCGACTCGTAATGCACCACTCGCTTGGATACTAATCACGATTCATTGACTGCGAGGAAGTGAGCTACCAATTTTCATAATTCCCTCTTTCTACGCCGACTCCAGACCTGACTCGAGATGCTTATCAAGCTTCAGCGATTGGCTTTTCTCTCTGGAGAGCCTGGTACAACGGAACACGGCTTTACCAAAGCGCTCGATTCACTCAATATTTCAACGGACCTTTCATCGTCTGCTTCGAATTTTCTAATATTTCTAAATACCCGAACTACCCTCCGTCTCAATAATGGAACGAACGTTGATTTTTTATAAAAATTCAATCGATTTAACGAGCCAACTGACAGCGAGTAACGCCATCAGTCACCGTTCGGAAAATGATGGCAAAAACTGAACTCCAGGATCCCAATAACCTTCCATACAATTGTTTTCGTTCACCATAACGCTATCAAAAGAGCAGAATTACATGAAAGTAGAGGAGAGCCTGTTGGCTCGCTTCCTTCACGTCATACCGGGCAAAGGGGTGGCTCGCAATTACGGATTTTGAGTGACAGATGCTCGCCCGCCAGTCGGAAGATTAAAACAAGTAATCAAAGCTCTCCCTCTCCCATCCGCTCCTTCACCCCCTCCCCCGCCCCTCCGTCTCTCTCACTCTCCCAGTAGTAGCCGAAGAGATTTGTCCCTGTCTTCTACCCACTGCCTCACCCTTTCGCGAATGGATATGTATGGATGCACGCTACTCACCCCAATAACCGCCTAACGGAACAGCGCCACTGTCTTTTCTCAGCGAGTCAGGTCTTCTTGCACAAGTTGTACGGTACACCACGACTCATTTTCTCTCACACCCCTCCCTCCCTCTCGCTCTTTCTCTTTTTACAAAAAGTGCTGTGTGGTATCCACTCTCGTTTTTCCTTTTTCTTGTCTTCCTCCCCGTGGTCGTTGTCTTGTTTTTTTTTTCTTTTTTCTTTTTTTTTTTTTTCGTTGTTGCAACGATGATCCTCAATCGCGACTTCTTTTTCTACTCGTCCTCTTTTGTACTCGCCTACTTTTGTACTCGTTCGTAGCGTCCGTACCGCACTCATTAGGGTATCAATCGATTATTAAACGTATAGAAATAGTTGGCTGAGGAAACGCGGACGTCAAAGAAATTTCGCATCCCCAAAGTCGAATCTTTTCTCCGCATATACAAGTCTTCGAATGGATAGCGCGTTGTAGGATTTTGGAAATTTGATAATTTCGCTGTGTATGAAGTATCGAAAGCTTTGGGGTTTTCTAATGTTTGAATGAAATCTTATGCACAGATGCCTCGTGATGTCACGAGAGCGGATTAATATTGGGCGTTTCCGGTGACGAAGGAAGCTGGAGCAGCGCTGAGTTTCACGGGCCAGGGATCGGTGAAATTCCATGGTGCCGTTTCTTATGGTTTTTCATGATGCTCCCAATTCCTGGAAGCTACAGCGTCGAGAGGATGCTTGTAGAGTCATGACATGGTTCTCTGGTTTATCCGTTTTGGAAGGAGCCTGGAAAATGAGAAAAGTTTTGATATGAAAAACATTTGGTGGAAAGGTGAAAAACACATTTCGATATCCTCGAGGGATCTTAACCGGATTTGTATGAAAATCTTTTCGTCTCTCTTATCATTTCAACAATACGAGGGATCGGAAGTGGAAGAAAAACAAAAAAGCTCCGTTATAAGATGTGAAATATATATCGAGATATATTTATTACGAAATCTTTCACAGGAGCTTACGGGAAAGACGCAATTTCTTTTTCAAAAGAAGAATTATCATGGTAGAAGGGCCCTAAGATGGCTGTCTCGTGTCCTCGGAAAAAAACGAAGTAGAAGCGACGGAAAGTAGGAGGGTGACAAAGCGGTGCCGTGCTTCGAATATGATTAGTCCTGAGAGACTTCCATATACGGGACGGAGATGACGGAGACGAGGACGACGACGACAGGATTGGATTTGGTGGGATAGGATAGAGGATGAGCCGTTTATCTCTGGCGTCGCTTTTCAGTTTTTTCCCCTCCTTCTTCTCCACTCCTTCAACGACCAAACCGAGAGCGGCATATCCTTCTTGAATTTTCTTCTTCCTTACTCTCAGCCATCGCTCATCTCCGGTTACTTTATCCCTCGCTTTGGGGCGTTACCGGCAACCTTCCCCGTCCTCCTGTCTCGTATAAACGCGAATAAATGTGTGCGCGTGTCTCTGTATACACACTTTTTCTCTGAGAAATAATAAGCTCCCTACAATCTCTTCATCCCCTTTCGTGCTCGAGGCTCACTCTTATTTTCTCGCTTCGTTTCCCTCTTTCCTCCTCCCCTTCTACTTCTACTATTTAATTTTCTCTCTCTCTCTCTTTTCTTCCCTTTTATTTGGTTTTTGCTCAAGAAATTTATCACGAATTCATTGGCAAGAAACGAATAAGCATTTATTCTGACACTCCAATTTGATATTCTACTTGGATCCTGAAAATCACGTCAAAGAGCTGCTTTGGCTCTTCACTCCAATCATTCATCAGTTTATAAAAAACATTGAATGGAAATTTTGCAAAAATTCTCATCGATTTCGAGTCAGTCTGATGTACAATTTTCACAACTCTCGTAAATTCTCACGACATTACTGACAATTTAGCCCCGTTCGATCATCTTTTAATTCAATTATCGCGACAGTCAAATTCATTGAGTTCTTTCGATAGAAATGAAGAAAATGATTAGAACGATTCGCAAGAATTTTGATGACGAATCAACAGTCATTTTTTCCATGTTCACAAACGTTCCGAACGCTTATTAAATGCTTAAATGAGAGAGAATAAAAGCTGTGAGTGATTGGAGCCGAAACAGACCGAAGGGCCGATTGATTCTAGCCTCAGAGTAACAAACTCCTATCAAGATTGCAGTGGAGGCTTCGATTTGTAATTTCAATTCTTCAGATATATAATACATTCCCAATTAGATGGAAAGGGGGAGTTTCTGATAAGACTTTCATCGAAGCACTTTGACGAGTTAATCTTTGCAATACGATCTATACTTTATATATACACACGAGCACATGCATATACATGTATATTCAACAGTTCGTCAAAGATTTCGTAAAAGCAAGAGAGAAAGAGACGCGAAGGATAATCCATGAGCGCGCGGTCTTTCGGTGACTCGATCCGCTATTGCTCCCATCGCCACAAAGAATCAAATCAACCAGCACGAGATTGCTCCCGCGCATATATATATCTCTCTCTCTCTCTTTCGCTTCTTTTTCTTCTTCTCTCTATGTGCAACGAGCGAGCAGAAGCAGTCTTCGTGACCCCCTGATCTCTCCATCCACCGTTCCATTCAAGTTTCACGAGCCCCTCGTGCCCTTTGCGTCTGATTGAACCGACCAGGAATCGGGACCACTATCGCATCAACCGCGCCCCCTCGCTCCTCTCTCTCGCTCTCTTTCCTCTTCGCTTTTCTCTTTTCGTTCCTGCGGGAAAACTAGCAACTATGAAACGTGTGCACGCCTTAGAATCCCGAGTGTGCGCACGTGCGCACAACGGCACACTGTATTCACGGAAGTACAGATCGCGGTTCCGGCGTTGCAAATTGCTCACCGCTCCGACACCCCTTCTCTCTTTCAATCCACCAACTCTCTCGTGTGCTTTCACATACGAATATACACTGAGCCTGCAGAAAAAAAATATTGTATATAGCAACGTTTCAAATCGACAACGATCCAAATGTTCGACACGTGACCAACAAAATTACTATTATTTCAACAACAACTTTTCTTTTCTCTTACTTTTCATTACTCAAATATTTCACACACATGTGACCCGATAATTACCTTATGCAAAAGTGAATTCAGTACTCAACGATTTGACGAGACCTTCGCAAGTTCGAACGGCTTTAATTTCTCGTAAACTTTTCCCTTGAGAGTCTTTAAGTGTGCACAACTGTTTTCTGCTTTCTGTTTCCATCCAAGTTTTCGTCCAATTCGAAGGAATTTGGGTATTCCTCTACTGTTTCCAAGCAAAACGTCTATCTGACATTGTCATATTTAGTCGAGAAATGAGATGATCATTTGCACATTTCTTGAATGAAAATTTTCTTTGGGCAAGCATAGTAATATTTTTCCTAATGAAACTAAAAACAAAAAAATTATTTGATTTTCGAATTACAATAGTGTTCTAGTGGCCTGGCAATTTTTTTCACAAGTTTCAAACCTTTTACGTACTATTCCATTGGTAAAACGGTTGATTATTGATAACTGTAGAAACTTCACGATGTTGAATAGTTTTTTTTTAAATTTAAATTCCAAAAAACGGTGTAGACGATCGATTCAAAGTTTGGACGATATAACAAGTGTTTTTCAATGAATCTACTTTGTAAAGTTTGACTAGACACTTTCCTGTAACTCTTTGAGGATTGCCCACTGAGAAGAAACGACAAGTTTTTAACACTCGTGATAATTGTAATTGAAATAGAAATGGACAGGGACAAATCGAATTAAGTGTTTACGAGTCTAGCGCTAAAAAGTTAAAAAAGGATGGTTATTGGGACGTTTCAAATTTCAATAGTTATGCGAATTTAGCTTTGATTTTTTTGTAGGTTATTGAGATTATTTTCCATTTCACGTGATAAAAATTTTCTAAAGTTATTCGGAAACGTTTTCGGAAACGATTCCATAAATAAATCGTATTCATTAGCTTGAAAAGTAAAAATTTGAAGACGTTTTTGTTCAAAGTTTATTTTTTCACCACTTTCGAATTCGTTCTATAAGTTTAGAATATTATTTTCTATATAATTTACTGTCGAACACAGAGAAATTTGTAGTTGTTCGATACTCCGAAAGAATTTTCATACCCAACAAACGAGGCTCTTTCTTAAATATAGGATAAAAATGCGCTACAAAAAGTCATAAGAATTCTTTCTTCATTATTTTTGTTGTAATGTTCCTAAAATTTGTTATCTCATTACAAAAAACACTCTGGAACTGCATATATCTTACTCCCAACCAGTGTATAGGTGTGTATATTTATAAATATATTAATAGTTTTGAAAACTCATATTAATTTACAGACTCAAAGTATTCCTTGCTGTCTTTGGGGTTGGGCTTGATTGTTTTGGAATCTGGTTGCCAATTGGCTGGACAAACCTCGCCGTGCTTCTCCACAAATTGGAAAGCTTTTATAAGTCGTAATGTTTCCTCTACACTTCGCCCAACAGGCAAATCATTTACACTCAATTGTCGTAATATTCCATCCTTGTCGATTATGAAAAGCCCACGCAATGCAACACCGGCGTCTTCGATAAGCACATTGTAGGCCGATGAAATGTGCTTGTTGAAATCTGACAACAATGGGTAACCCAAATCACCGCCGAGTCCACCTTGCTTCCGCGGTGTGTTGATCCATGCCAAGTGACTGAAGTGCGAATCCGTTGACACTCCGATCACTTGAGTATTCAATGCCTTGAAATCTCCTATCTTCTCACTGAATGCCAGCAACTCAGTCGGACACACGAATGTACTGCAATATTGAAATCCTTCATTCGCATTCCACAAACACAAATTCATACAGATTTTGCTGATGCAAAATTTGGTTTGAATATTATTTAGAATTATAACTTACAAGTCCAGTGGGTAGAAAAACAGGACGACATATTTGCCCTTGTAATCTGAGAGTTTTATATCCTTAAAGTCACCGTTGACAACTGCTGTTCCAGCAAAATCAGGAGCAGGTTTCTGTATTTGCGGCCAACAGGCAAACACTTTCGAGCTTACCGAAAAGTTACGCGTGTTTTTTAGCAGCGTAAAATTCGAGTTTGTCATGGGAGAAGCTGTAACTGTAATCTGTAAAGGGCAAAACGAAATTTTCAGAAACCTTTAAAAATTAACAATAATGAGGGATAGAGAATTTGATTTCACATATGTACTCACGAGTTTTTTTATTTGTGGACACAAATTGACTAAGAATCGAGACATTTTTACGTTACTGAATATTCTACCCTTAGTATTGAATGATACTGTATTTGAAGAGATGTATATACAAAAACAGGTTATGCAATTTTTCTATAAATTCGTCTATCTTTATGTTGATTTAATAGAACACTGACATGCACCAGTCACGATTTGCATTTATTCGAGTTTTAACTTAATCGCGTTTGTAATCATGAACTCTCCGTTAAACCAATTTTAGCGTAATATTAAAAGTACGTTATAATTATATAAATATACAGGAATGTAGGTGAACCGGTGAATGAGGAGTTACGAGTAGTAAAGAGAAGAAATCTCATGTTTCCTGCCTGCTAGATACCTCCGTGAACTTGGCCGATGGATGAATTGCCTAGCGATATATATTTTTTTGATTAGGGATATTTTTGAAAATTGAAAAAAAATCAGCCAAACTTCAAACAGGTTTTTGTTTTTGATTTTTCTAATTAACTAATTTCCGACAGACGTCAATATTGATCCGACAAACACCGACAGACGTCTGACTTACGATATTTATATGCACACAACTTAGCCTAAAGTCGGGGTCTAGTTCCAAATGTCAATACAGATGTCGCTAGAGTTGTTTTCTTCGAAAGATTCGACGACAGAGATTCTCTTTTTGATTTTGTTGGTAATTGAATTCAAGAGTTGGTTTCGTGTTAAACCACACATTACAGTTCGACCAGAAACATTTCTATCAAAATCCAGAAAATTTCTATTCGTAAATGTATAAACTGTAACGACTGTACCATGAAAATAAATAATTCAAAAAATGTCCACCAGAAAATATTTCTACTCTAAAAATGTTATATCATATTACGTCACTACCTCACTTTTTTTGGTGAAGTAATTTTCCAGGTTAAAAATAAAAAAATATTAATTAAAATTTGATTATTAATCATAATTTATTCAACGGTTCGGTACATAAAATTTTGTGTATTGATAATTATGGCAAATAATCGGTGAATATTTACGAATGGATTTTGGATAAATCGTTTGGTTTGTTTTTGTTTTTCACATGTTTACGTTTCACGCGTTTACGCTTGGTCGTGTTTGGACTATTCGCTATAGCGTAGTAGCAGAGCGGAGTGAGGATAGAGGCGTTCGGTCAGCCAGCGGGAGAGAGGGGAGACGGGCGGACACCGGGCGGAGCTCGAGACAGGGGAGAGGCGCAGGCGCAACATGATTCGCTTCACTCACGTCGCTCGGCGCGCACAGGGAGGGGGAGCCTCCGGCCTGAGGGCTGGACAGGAGACAGGAGAGAGGCGCAACACGTTTCGCTTTTCGCTTCACTCACTCACCGCCCGGCGGGCGTAGGGTGAGGACTGGCGTGGAGTGTGAGCGAGCTGTTATCGCTACGCATTGTACGTTCCAGTGCAATGAGAAAACGGGGCACGAAATACGACACGTGGAGTCCTACTTTATCCTGAATGACTAAAATAATCTTTTTTTACGATTTAATTTTTTTCAATCAATCGATAAACAAATAAAATAGAAACCAATAAAAATTGGTAGCGGTCATAATTTTATCAATTATTGTAACTTTAACAGTAATTTCATAATTTTAACAGTAAATTCAATCTCGCTGAAGCAACTGATCGGTCATCTAAATTACAAAATAAAAGAACTTAAGATCGTGCGAATCGATAAAAGACACGGAAACACAACGTAACGAATATTAAAGTTGAAATTTAATAAAAAATAATGATTCGCTCCTTGTCAATATACATTTTTTTTCTTTAATTTCTGAGATTCCTTTTTTTGACGCAACTATAGATAAGCTAGCCGATAGGGAAGTCCTTGCACTCGATGTTATTATTATTACAAAATTTGCACATGAATGAGTATTTATAAAATTTTGGTAATTCGTGGAAAATAGTATCGAGGCAAGGGCCAGTAACAGAAAGAGTTTAGTGACGCCTGTAACATAGCTTCGAGAGTCTTGTGTATGCTCGCACGCGCGCGTGTCCGCAAGCGAGCTAAGATGCAATCATACCCCGAGCAACGCAACGCAAAGCAAAGCACCTAACGCACGGTCCTAAAGCCATGGGGTTGTCGGCAAGCGAAGACGGACAGTCAGTAAATCTACTCCATAGCGGATAGTTTGACACAGTTCCGAGCTCGATACAGTTTCTGTATCACTTTGAAGTCGCGCAGGCAAGATTCCATGCAGATAAGTCGGAGTTGCAAACGCTGCACGCTAAGCAATGCACGCAACGCGTATAACCGCAGCTATGTACTGCATTACGAATAGTTTTTACTAGTCAAATGCTAACAATAGGACGCGAGCAACCGACCACGCGTGCACGCACGCGGGCACACTCGATTCTCTATGAAACGGTGGTACAGGTTTTGTCACTACAATTGTTTCTGTTACTCGACATATTGGCTTATCCATTTGCGCAAAAACGGTTTTCTGGGGAAAAAACCTAGGGAAGAGTAGACAAAAAAGAGCCCTCCCTGAAAATGGGGATATTTTTTTTCGTTTATGTTAATTTTCGTATTCAATCGGTCGTACAATTAAATAACGAATTTTTTCTCTCGCATCGGTATAAAGTTAAATTTTTGGTGAATAAAAACCCAAGTTCGTTCTCGAAGAAAAGACCCAGCGGAAATATAACTTTGTGATAATGAATCGCGAATACGATTTTCTGCGATACGGTGAAGTGATGACAAAAGTTAAAGGTGAAATGATAAATTCCAAACATGGGAGGACGAAAAAACATTGGAAGAAAAGTGTGTTGAAAATAAGTGGAAAGTTCTTTGTGATCAAAACGATGGACCATGGAGCAGGATAAGACAATCGTAGAGGCAGAGGGAGACCGAAAGGATCGTGGAGGAAGACGGAGAGGGTGAGGATCATCGAGGAAAACGGAGATCGCAAGAATCGCGGGAGAAAAAGGTAGGAAGAAGATCGAGGCCCGTTCCTGTAACCGTGAGTAACTACACCAACGATTTTTTTAAAAATATGAGTGCGCGAAATATGAAAAATGATTTTCATGTTACAAATGTAGACATTCTGCCGATTGAATGATAGAAACACGTGAACGTCAGGATGACGTTTGGATATTTCATGGAAGTATTTTTTTCAAATAATGAATCGTTAGATATAATATTTTCATATTATTTATTTTCATGATACAGTCGTTGCGATTTATAGATTTACGAATAGAATGTTCTGCAGAGTTGATATGTCGTAGTTGTGCAATCAAATTTCGGTTGTAATGTTTTTGGTAAAGATGCAAATGTGTTTTTACTCGACTGTCAACAAAGTTGAGAATCTCTGTCGTCGTATCTTTTTTCTTTATCAAAGAAAACGACCGTAGCTACATCTGTGTTAACATATTTGGAACTAGACTCGGATGTTAGGTTAAATTTTTGGGTACATTCTACTTTGATGCTAACAGCGTTAATAGCGTTAATAATGCTAATGCTCGTTTTCTCCAACGCGGTTTAAACTCAGTTCAATTTTTTTCATATAATTTCGAGATAGGATGAACCGAGTTTAACCTCAGATTAACGTTGGCGGAACCAACAAGTGATCTTGTTTTTTTTCCATTACTCGACGAAATAACCAGAAATAACACTAGATTCATCGAAAAGTGAAGACAGCGAAACATCGGGAGCGTTGAGAACACAATTCTAAACGCACCCATCTAAACGCTTGTAGCGTTTACAACGCCAAGTCGAACGCAAAATAGCGCTATTAACGCTGTCAGCGTCCAAGTAGAATGTACCCTGCGGATATGCATTTTAAAAAAATCAATCAAGAATCCAAAATCGAACGGTCAAGTTCACGGAGGTTTGCGCAGATTGGTTTGCAGCATATGGCTTACCAGAAGGCTCAACTGCAACTCTAGTAGTATGTACATTATCAATGTCTCGTGTCGCTCCTGCACGGGCCAACAATTTCCGGGCAATGTTAATAAAGTTTTGCGTTTTCTTAATTCGTTAATTAGTTATTACGCGTAATATAATATTACCAGTTAGTATTTTACATGAAGCTCAGTGTTGTTAAAATATTGGACGTGTTTTTGTGATGAAGTAATGAATCTTGTGGTTCTGTGACAGATTGGCAGGAATATGCCTGGGAAATGTGACGTGTTACCATCTTGACATCTCGAAAACAGTAAATAAAGGTAATTCTAGGAAAGCGAATTGACGTCACGTAATTCCAAAAGTACTTTTAACATTGTTTTTTTATCAGCACCACTATATGCTTGGAAACTTATTGAAAATATTCAATACGATCTCTGTACATGTCACATAACCTCTAGGGACGTTGAATTTGATGTTTCACGCGAACTCGATTACGTCATTTTATTGCCACATAAAGGAAAATATTCCCTATGGAATGGTTTAAGTTTGATGACTATATAACCAATTCATCAGATTTTTATCTACGTTTCACCATGGATTTATTCCAGCCTTTTATACATCATTCTAGATCTACCAAATTTTCATATTCATGCCCAAGTTTTGGTTTCAATTGCCACTGTTTATACAAACGATAACAGTTTTTGTCAATTGAAATTATACATTTTTATATGCAATTTATAGTTATCTCGTTCAATGAGGGAAAACATAATGAAATTATCAAACATTTCAAAAATCTATATTTTTATACAAATAAACAGAGAATTTGGGTTTATTCAATAGTTGAGAAAAAAGCTTGATAAACAATGAATTAAGAAAGGCTTTGCAACTTCAGCTGCAGCCAGAACAGGTGTAACTAGAGTATCCAGGAATGTTGAATCTATGCGCGAGAATGCTAATGTAATTATACTTTACCTCAGTCGCCGATATATCCAATTAGTAACTAAGAATTGAGAACAGTGGGTGACATCGTGTCTAGCCACATCGTAGTAACTTTCACTGCCATTGATTTTATTGAATAATAATATTGTTTAAAAACATAGTCAGTTGTTAATTGTAACAACAGAGTGAGAATCTAAGTACATAATATGAAGTGGTTAGTTCTATTTTTATTTATCCAGTTTGCAATGTGGAGCGCTCCTGAAGAACCTCCTGATAACATGGAAGTTGCTGGGTCTTCCAAATCTGGAGGAGATCCTTCTTCCAATGTCAAAGAAATTTGTGAAGATAACAAAAGCCAGCTGGAGACTTTCAAAGACATCATGTTGAAGACCAAGAAAGACTTGAAGAAGAAAGAGGAGGAGTTGCAGGTAATGATGAAATTACAAATTGAGTTAACCCTTGAGGAAATTGTCAAATTCTTTTGATCTCCAATAAGGATACTTTATCTGAATGGGATAAATTCTAATAATAATTTTGTCATAATAATTTGAATAATTGATTTTTTTGAGAATAAATTACCATATAACTTATTATTGGTTTTCTAGGGATATGCAAGTAAATTATCGGAAATAAAATCCAGAAGTAAGCGATCTCGACGAAGCAGAGATGCAGGCTCTTCTTCCGTTGAAACGACCCCTAAGTCCAAAGATGATGTTGATATGGGAGGCTCGAAGGAAGATGCTGTCGATGACATCAGTCAAGCCAAAACTCCCAAAGCTAAATCGTCGCTGCTCCAACGAAAACTTGCAGAAAATCGCAAGATATTCGAACAACGCAGTAAAGAGATGACCGAAAGTAAACGAGCTGTTGAGGAGAAAGTTGAGGCCATCAGGCAACAAATGGATCAAACTGATCTATCAATTGCTGAATCACAAAAAGATCCATCCACTGTCACCCCTGTTAAGCCAGTTCTGATAACTTCACAGGTTTGCTTAACATTTTATTTGACACCTGATTTTTTTTTTCGAATTCTTACGGTTAATAAGATATGTGAAAATATCTAAACTCGCAATCATAAACTTTGAAAGTCTTCAGAATCTTATAGATACAAAATCGCCATGAGATTCATTTTTCCATTATAATATGAATATTTATTCCAATATGCAGCACTCATTAAAAAAACTACTAAAATAACCTTTCTACGTTTTTTTAGATTGTTGCGCCTTTGGACGTACAAGTAGCATTGTTTCCGGACACTGACAACAAAGTAGTCGAACTGAACAATCGAATATTGGAACTCGAAGCTTTGGTAATAGATTTACAGGATAATTTGAAAGAAAAAGATTCAGTTATCGAGTCGAAAACAAGAGCCGTTACTCTGATGTCCGCCGATCTATCGAAAAAAGGAAAAAGCACGTTGGACACGTTGGAAGATACAAAAGACGAGATGCGAACGATGCAGGAAAATTTTGTTCTCATCGAGTCTTCGTTACGAGTCAAGAACGAAAATCTCTTGGAACAACTCCAGGAAAGAAACGAACGAGTCACGCATTTAGAAGAAACAGTCAATAGGTCAAATGAGCTTCATTTTATAAATGCATACATGAATAATTTCCCACTTGTAAATATAACTCTGTGGAAGATGAATTTTTTATTTTTTATGAATGAGTTATAAGCTGTCAGTTTGTGTGAATACTTGATAAAAATTTAAATATGAAATGTGCACGTTTGGTCGAGCAGTTGAAAAATTAATGAATTCGTTCTTTACACAGGTACGAGCAAGAAATGGAGGAAAAACGTTTGGCGGAAAACGCAAGTGCAAGTTTGTCTCGTACGACTATTGACACGTTAGCCGATACGAAGAACGAAATGAGATCAATGCAAGAAAATTTCGTGCTGATTGAAACGTCCCTTCGAGAAAAAAATGATAATTTATTGCAACAATTGCAAGAAAAGGAAACAAAGTTGGCCGAAGCGATAGAAAAGATATACAAACTGGAATCCGGTGCTGGTATAACATCAGCTCCGGAAATTTCTGACTTGCAATACAAGATCGAGAGACTAGAGCGCAGTAATCTTGCACTTCAGGACGAGAAATTCGAGTTACAAAAGAGTATCGGTGAACTGCAGGAGAAAATAGTCAGCCGCGAATCATCGAATGGAAATGGTTTGATTATTGAGAAAGACAACAGGATAGCCGAACTCGAAACTCTTATCGATGAACTCAAAAATTCGAACCAACTTCTCGAAGAAGAATCTAAAGCTGAATTGCAAAAGCAAATTGATGAACTTGTCACAAGAAACGATGAGTTCAGGAGTAAAATCGACGACCTTGAACGACTAAACAACGATCTCGAAACTGAGAAAAACGAATTGAGAGCTAAAATACCCGACCACAGTGAATCTGCCAAGGAGGACGCTGTTGTTCAAAAACTTAAGAAGGAACTAGATGATTTGAATAAAAGTATGATCAAATTGAAAGCACAGCACAAGAGCAAGCTCAGAAACTTGCAAAAACAACTAGAGAACTTCAAAATGGTACGAAACTATTTCTACGAAGGATTGATTTTTAAAGATAAATTGTTGACGCTATATTTCTTTATCTCAACGCATATTTAATCCCATAGCTTTTCCAAATGTTTTCTTCCCTCTTCTATACAATATCAACATTAATTTTGAACGACAATTTCTATGACGATGTTTGAAAACTACGGTGACAAATTTTTTTTCATTCATTTCCGTTATTTAATAACTTTATCATTTCCGAGATAACTGTCAGCAAAAAAAATTTAGAACAGCATATTTCTATAGAGAACTGAGTACCGTAACATATGAAAATTTCTCAAAATTGCAGAGTGTAAAAAAATAAAAAATTCGAATGAATTGTTGACGTTCATTCGAAATTCATTCTGCATAATTTGTTGTGAATGAATTAAAAATTCATTCCGTATTCAGATGAAGATTCAAATGAAAATTCATCAATTAAGGGTTTCATAAATGTGCTTTGTTTCATTGTCACGCGGATTTGAAGGTGTCCGACACGAATGCCGAGCTAGTGAAATTAGGAAACCAAGTGGCGCTACTGGAGGAGGAGAAAGGTAACCTTCAGCTGAGTCTGGTAGACTTTGACGAGCTTAAAGGTAGGAACCAGGGCGGAATATTGTCGTGCCGTCGTTATCAATCGATTTATTTATATTATTCCAAAAAAAAAACAAATTATTGTTCAATTGTTTCGCATCGTAACTGGCTATCTCAGTTAAAATTTCATTTTATTTACATTTACCTAGCGTCACGGTGCAACAAAATATTTTTTAATATTTTTTTCACACATACGAGAACAACGTTCGGTTTTATTTTTAATTTTCTCTTTGTTTTCGGTCTGAAATTCTTTTGATTTTGGTCAAATTGTCTTGTACTTTTTGTTGATACGTTAAGGGCGTGAAAATAATGATAATAATATGCTTCATAATCCGCGGTCGATGGGATCCATAGTTTGATGCTTCCCTTGAGATATAATTATTTTATTTATTAATTTTTTTTATTTCGATTTTTGGTGATGGACTTTCCTACTGCATTCCGTTCCGTTTTAAAAATGCTACCATTGACTTTTTTTTATGTTCTCATCACATGTACATATTTTTTTTTTTATACATATTTTTTGTGTTTATTATTTTACTCAACGTTTAATAGTGACCTGTGGTACCTACTTTTTTACTTGTCAAAGGTTACTGCGCTCGATTTGTAGAAGTAATGGACGTAGGATATAATTTTAACGACAATCTTATCGTTGGTTTTTTTTTGGACGTTGACCAAAAATACGAACGTGAGATTGCGAGGAGGAAACAAATTTTTAGTTGTTTTCTTTAACGATTTGCATGCATATTTTACAGTGTCTTACAGATAAGTGATTATTTTTATTTATTCCGAAAGTGTTGTCAGGACAGTTCCGTTGTTATTTGGTTCGAGAGAGCTTTCGTTTTTAACAAGATGACTAACAAATATTAAGGGGACAATCGATTGCAATTCTATTGAGCTGGAATTAAGCTCGAGTTTAGCCATCGAAATGTAAGAAAATAAATCAAACTATAACGGATTATTTTATCTGACGTGAAACATTTTTTTCTTCACACAATTCCTACATTGAAATCAAATTTTGTTACGTAATTTAAAAATTTGTGGAAATCAGATTATTCGGTCCTGACAACAAATTCCTCTCTGAACGTAACAGTGTCAAATTTATCGGATACATTCACGAAATTTTTCAAGGTTTTAATAATATTTGCCTATCAACGAAGACATTAAAAATTAGTGACGATTGAAATCGGTCACATTGATTGAATTTTTTATCGAGCTTCCATCCTCTTGATGTTTGATTACTGTATGTGTGGATACCCCGTAATTAGGTACATTTGATTGGATGTTGATTGAAAGATTTATCTCGAAATAAAAAGTAGGAGAGAGGCCCCGTTGACGTTTCTTAATCGTTGAGGCTTTTCCTAAGTATGATTTCGACTAAAACACCAGAATTCTTAGGAGTTATTTTTTTTTTCGCTGGAGATATTGTCATCATCAGGAAAAGCCCCAAAAATTTGAAATTCCGTCGAGCTTTTCCCTTACTGCTTTACACGTGTTAGCATAGAAAAAGTACGAAGCACAAGATGCTTTTATAAAGTGGGAAAATGTCGTTTGTCAGTATCAATGAAATGGAAAACCACTTTTTCTCCATATTTCGATCAGAAGGATTACAATAATGAATTCATTTATCCTGGCTCATTTATTTGTGAATGAAGCGGTAAAAGAACTGAAATTACAGCACAAAAAATTTGTGCTATTTTTTCTGTTTTAATTATTACATGTTTTACATGAAAAATGTTGTTTCCATGGGTGAAAATTTGATTGATGCATTTGATTAAATGAAACGAACATTTTCTAGTTCTGCCGTTTTCAATAATTGAGTCTCAAGCTGAGTAAACTAAAAATTCCTAACATTACAGCTAATTTGCTAACAGTTTTGTACCTGGATGAATGTATTTAGCAAGTGAAATTGTTAGTTGAGTCGTTTGATGTAATAATTGTTAGGGAGAAATGTTTGTTATATCTTTCCAGGCTGGAAATTTGAAAATGCGCTCGTCAGCGGTTGGGCTGAGACTGTTTTTCACACGTCCATCAACACGTTCGTTTCTCAATGACCTTTTTCATTTTTATTCAAGTTCGTTCATCTGCGTGATGAAGAAGTGGATTTTTTATTTTTCATTAAAAAAAAAAAGTATTTTTGGAGTTTAAATCGTAGATTCGATGGGATTTGTAAAAATGAACATTTTTGACAAAATCGTCAGTAGCTTGACCGCTTACGAGTTGGATGATTTTCAAATGTGTGACGTGAGTTGTAATTATATTTGAATTACAAACGATCGATACTCGATCTTATCCAATGCAAGTTTGAGTATTTGCTTCAAATACTTGCTTTTTTGCTACTCTTTGTTCGTTCGTAAACTGAGTATAATTTTGTGTCACGTAAAACATTTCGATATTGAACGGTATGCACAGCTTCAGCCGGAGACTGGCAAGACCGCATTGCCGACCTAGAAAGTAGGGTCTCTGCACAAGCCAACGATATCCAAGCTCACGTCGAAGCCATTGCCATCTTAGAAAACCAAAAGCTAGATCTCATGCAAGGTAAAGTATTTTTTCTACAGTTTAATAGAAGTAGTAATGAAATTGTCATTTTCGTCATTTGTGTTAGCTATTCATTGAATTGAGTTATTCGAATGGTAAATACATCGGTGAAAATAAAGTTACACGCCCAATAGAGTGAATCTGTTCTAATTTCGTTTGTTTATGTTTCAAGATCTACACGCCGCGAAGCAAGAGATTTCAGCGCTGGAGGCTGAGAACGCAGAGTCGGAAAATCTCCGCGTCAGTGCGGAAATGAAAGTCGTTGATATGGAGGAACAGCTGGAATCTTTGCACAAAATGCACAACGAGAATGCGACGTTGACGCCGTCGGATGAAAAAACGAGCGAAGATTTGCTCGGAAAAATAGAAGCGCTGACACAGGAAAATCACGAGTTGGTGCAGAAAATCGCCAAGCTCGAAGAGAAGCCATCGTCCGATGCTGGTTCGACGGAATCGTTCGAAACTATCCACGAAGACCGAAACGAATTGACGAAGAAAATCGAAGCGTTGTCGGTAAGAAACGCTGAGCTGGAAGAAAAACTGTTGAAACTCGAAGAAGCAACACGTTCGAACGTTGGTTCGACCGAATCTTTCGAGACTATTAACGACACCGACAGATCAGAACTCGTGAAGAAAATTGATTTGTTGTCTCGTGAAAATAGCGATTTGGTCACGAGATTGAACAAATTCGAGGAAAAAGGTTCTTCGGACACAGGCTCAACAGAATCTTTCGAAAAAATTCCTGAACACGTCGACAGCTCCTCGAGAATTGATATTCTTACGAGAGAGAACAATGAACTTGTCATTAAACTCACTAAACTCGAAGAGAAAATGGACAATTTATCGGCTCGACAAATCGGAGAAACCTCTGAATTAATCCGCTCCGAAGACTCGGCGGTAAAAGATGGTCGATTAGAAAATCTCGTTCGTGAGAACAACGATTTGGTGATCGAACTCACCAAAGTACAGGAAAGATTGTCACGAGTATCCGAGGAAAAGGACGAGCTGCAGAAATTTGTAGACGCTAACCAACATCAGGAAACGAACATCGAACAGCTCAATTCTCAAATGAATTTATTGAGCGTCGAAAATGAAGATTTGCTCGTTAAACTGAGAGAAAAGAGCGCCGAGTTGAGTGAAAACGTTGAAAAGCTCACTGAAACGGAAAGAACGTGTCACAGGGATCGCGAAGAGGAAAATATCGCGAAATCGACAACAGAGGCGAAAATCGCAGCGCTCGAAACCGAGATCGACAATTGCCGTAAATTAATCGCCGAACAAACGGAATTGATCGACGAAATGAAGACCAAATTGACGGACAAAGAGACTGAATTGGAAGAGCGGATTAAGCGAATTGGCGAATACGAAGCAAGCGGGGTTTCCGCCGAAAATTTGCAACGCGAGTTGACCGAAAGTTTCGGAATCATTGAGGAATGGAAATTTAAATGCGAAACAATGGAAAGAAAAATGGAAATTTTAGAATCTGGCAAAATCGCGATCGAGGAAGGTTTGAAAATCTTGCAAGATGAAAATAAAATATTGGCCGAAGAAACGAAGAAAAAAGACGCGATTGCGGTTGCCTTGAAGGAGGAACTCGACCGGACGATCGCCAATTTCTCCAATCGCTTGGACGAAAATCAAGTCGCTGCCCTCAAACAGGAAGAAGAAATATCGAAACTTCAAGAACTTTTGCAAAACAAAGATAAAGAGTTGCATGAAAAATATACTCTGCTGCAAAACGAGATGATAAACATCGACAGTTTGCAGGAAGAGTTGAACGAGCGACGAATTCAGCTGCAAGAAAACGCTACGATAATTCTCACTTTGAATGAGGAGATTCAGAGTTTGAAAGCAGCAAAAATCGTGAACGAGGAACAACTTTCCGCAGCAAATGCAGAAATCGGCCTCCTGCGAGAAGAACTTTCGACGAAAGCTGCCAAGGAAGCGAACAACGAGCAACTTCTCGATGAAATCAAGAGAACGATGAACGATTATTTGAAGGAAAACGAAAATTTGCGAACGATGATAGAAAACTCGAACGCACAAATTGAACATTTGCGTGTCGAATTAGCCGCAAAGAACGACCAAGTTGCTCTACTCCAGAAGGAAAAACTCCACTCGGAAGATCAAATAAACGATTTAACCATTGCCAAAAACGCTCTCGAAATGAAAATTCAATCACTGCACAATAGTTTCGACGAAAACACAAAGTTTGCCGAAAATCTCAAAGTAGAATTGGGCGATGCTTACAGAATGATGGAATTGCTCAAAAACAAGCACACCGAAGACGTTGAAATGTTGAATCGCCGATTAGAGGATCTCATCGAAGATCTTAACGCGAAAACTTCCGAATGCGAAACTCTGCAGGCAGAGCTAACGGAAAAGCTGAAAATCGTGCAAGAACTTGAGTCGAGAAAATTGGAATTGGAAGTTTGTCGAGAACAATTGATCGAAAAAGAAATTCTCGTTGGACAAAATGTGACGGAAAGCGTGAAGATCGACCTGGAACGAAGAGTCAACGAGCTGGAGGAAAAGCTGTTAGAATCTGAAAATAACACGCAAACACAGCTGCAAAAGAGGAAAATTTTGGCCGCTAATTTGAAGAAGAAATCAGCCCAGTACGAAGAGCTTGAGGCTAAAGCTGCAGAACTCGAGGCCAAAGTTTCGGAGCTCGAGGAGAAAGCGACAAAGTACGAGTCCAAAGCGTCAGCTTTTGAGGCGAGAGCCATGGAGCTGGAGCCCATAGCCGCAGGACTCGAGGCCGAACTCGGTGACCTTAAGACAAAAGTCACAGAACTCGAGACTTACGTCGCGCACCTTGAACCGAAAGCCTCGACGTTCGAGGCGAAAGCAACGGAACTTGGGATTCAAGCTGCAGAATTCGAAGCCGAGGCGAGAGCACTTGGCATCAAACTCGCCGAATTTGAGGCAAAAGCCACGAATTCCGAGGCAAAAGTCACCGAACTTGAGATCCAAAATGCTGTGCTCGAAAAGAAAGCATCCAAATACGAGTTCGAAGTCAGTGAATTTCAGAGCAAAGCAACCAGTCTCGAGGCCCAAATTCAAGAGCTCGTATCTCAAATCACCAGGTTGGAGAACGAAGCCACAGAGCTCAAGGTCAAAGCAGCGGAATTCGAGACGAAAGCTGCAGAGAACGAGGCTAAAGCGGCGGAGTACGAGGAGAAGTGGATATCGGAGAAGGATGAAAAGGATGCATTGAACTTGAAGATTAAAGAAGACGAAGGTATTCTTTGCGAAAAGAACGACGTGATATTGGGTCTCGAGCAAGAGTTGAATTCCGTGCGTAGCGAAGCGTCAGAGTCTCTCAACAGAGCAGACAGTTTGTCAAGCGAGTTGGAAAATTCGTCAGAAAAGATAGCAGCTCTCATGTCCCAAGTGGAAGGAATGCTGGACGAGATGAAAGCTTTGCGTTTGGAAATGGATGCGCGTTCGTCTGAATTGGCGGAGGAGAGAGCAGCTAAAGAGAGTTTGATGGGAGAATACGAGAGGCAGCGTGAAGTTGCGCTCGCTGAGGAATCCCAGAGACAGCGAGTCCTCGAAGAAGCCAAAGAAAAGGCGAGAGAACTCGGGGTCCGGATGCAGGTCATGGAGTCGGAATACGTCGAGCATTTGAACTTGATCCAGACCCTGAGAACGGAAAATGGCATGTTGGCCTCGCAGCAAACGCAGATCAACGAAAGACTCGAGAACGCAGAAAAAGAAGCTTCAGAGAGCAAGATTCTGCTGGACCAATTGCAACGCGAAACAGAAATTCTCCGTCGAAACGAAGCTCCCGCGAAGGACGAACAAGCGAGAAACGACGAAAAGGAATCCTGCGATCACTGCGATCAATGCCACACGGTCGTTCAAGCTTTAGAAGCTAAATTACAAGAGCGTGACGCCGAGATCGAGAATCTCGACAACGAGCTCGCCAATTCGATCGGCAATTTCGTGCACATGAGGGAATCCCTGAGGGTGAGTGACCTCATGAATCAATCGACTTCGCGATCTCGCAACCACGAGGAATCCCGCGACAGCAATGATCTCGCTTTCCAATACAACGCTCTCATGGCTCGAAACGCTGAGCTCAGCGACAACTTGAACTACAAGATTCGCGAGAATGAAGAATTGAACGAAAAAATCGTCAGTCTCGAAGCACTCAATGCTGCTTTACGCGAAAGAACGGTCGCCGTCGAGGACGAACTCACCGGGTCCCATGATGCACCAAGAGTTGATCCTTCCAGCCAAGAAATTCGCGATAATTTGCAAACTTGCGATAACGAATTGAAAAATGCGAGAGCTGAAATTGAGGCCATGAAAAATCGCCATGACGAGATGCTCGGTGGGGCAAGATCGCAGATTCAACAGTTGGAATTATACAACGACGAACTGACACGAACTTGCAACGATTTGACCACATCCCGGAGTCGAGCTGAGGCTGAAATAACTTCGCTGCGAGAAGAGGCTGCTAGTTTCCAGCAAAGAATCCTCCAGCTGCAGGCTGACGTCGAAAAATACAAAGAAGAAAATTCTAAACTCGTCGAAGTCGACTCAAACAAGCGGGAACCTCGAGCCGCGAGCAGTTTCTTCGCTGAGGAAAAAGCGGATGCTCCAAAATTATTCGATGCGGAAAAGCTCTTCGGTCCGTCGCCAACCTCGAATGCGAACGAGCAGAGGGAACTCGCTGATCTTCGTAACGCCTTGACGACCAAAGACCTCGAAAATGCTGCCCTCTCGCAACAAGTTAAACAACTGGGCGAACAGATCGTTGCTCTCGAGTCAATCGTCCGAGAAACGAGCGCCCAAAATTCCCGAGAGTTGGAGACTGCGCTCAATAATTGTCAAACACTGCAAACCGAGTTAGCACAAGTTCAGCAATTGCTGGACGAGAGAAATCGACACATCGACTCATTGAATTTGGAGTTGAACAACGTCGGGGCACAACTCGCTGAGCAGTTTGGTCACAGAGGAAATAACGGGGTGATTGAAAGATTGAAAGCGGAGAATACGGAACTCGTTGGGAAGTTGGAACACTTGCAAATCGAAAATGCTCGCTCCGGGAAAACTCTCGATCTCATAATCTCTATCTTTAATGAAATTCCCAGGGAATTCGGGCCAGAACAACTCCAAGCTTTGTCCTACCTCAACGAAGTATCTCCGAGCATAAACGAGAGACTCGTGGAGATAAAACAATATTTTGATGCGACACTGAACGAAAGGAGCGAGCTGCTCACTGCCTTGGATAACTGCAAACAGCGGATTTCCACGTTGGAGGAAGAGCTCAAAAATTCCAATGATTCGACGAGAATTCAAGAACTGGAACAACGCGTGGACCAAATTAATCGCGAACGCGACATCAAGCAACTCCAAGTCAACGATCTCACTCGCTCTCTCGAGGAGATGCAAGAGTCGATGGAAAAAGCATCTTCCAACGAGGAAATACGTTTGAGAAATCTTCAAGCCTCGCTCGATCGAGCACTCAGCGAAAACGATCAGTTGAAAATGCAATTGGAAACTTCGTTACGAATGAGAGAAACAAAGGGACCCGGTGATAATGAAAAATCGCAGACCGTCGAGACGCTGGAGACATCTCAGGTTGATCAATCAACAATCAGCGATGAAGCAGAGCTACGAAAAGCTCAATCCTCGGAAGTCGAAGTTCCGATCGTTTCTGAAAGCGCTTGGGACGAAGAGGCGAAAATGGACGACGAAATGTGGTCGTGGAACGCCGAAGACGCTCGGCTGGCCGAAACTCACGGTCATCACTTTACTGGCGACACACTTTTACCGAGTCTCGAGAGACGATTGAACGCTAAAATAGCTGAGCTGGAGGATACGATCCGAGATCTTGAAACGGAGAAAGAAAAGCTCACGGAGGAGATAAAAACTACACAAGTTCGGAGTGGCAAGCTCGTGAAGAAGCTTAAAGAATTCAAAATTCAGAATGAAAGTCTTCAGCAGCAATTGAAGATCCAGAAAGCGAGTGTCTCGTTCGGCGATCTCGATACCGCGATCGAGGAAGAGTTGAAATTGCAAATAAATAAATTAGAAAGCGCCTTGAACGAGGCTAAAGAAGAAACGAGGAGGGCCAGTCTAGAACGCGATAATTTATTGAAGAGAATCGACGTCCTTGGAGCTGCGAATGAACGATTGGTCGAGATGAAAGAACGACAAGACATGGAAGTCCAAGTTTTGCAAATACGAGCAAAAGATTTGTCGAACAAATTAGAATCGATGGATTGGCAGTCCCGTGAAAGTCGTGACGAGTACAGCGAAGAAAATCGAACGCCTCAAGCTGTCCAAGTTCAAGAACAGGCGGAGACGAAGCTCGTGGAACCTCTGCAGAGCGCAGCTCCTCCCATTAAAACCGCTGATTGCCTCTGCGAAAAGTACAAAGCTGAGATTGACGAGTTGCGGGACGAAATTGAAGCTCTTGCAGCCGAGAACGAGCAGCTGCAAAAAGTACTTGAGGAACAAAAATCCACGCGATTAACTGGCGAGTCCAGACTCAATGATCGATTGAACGAGAGTGCCAAAGAAATCGAGGAATTGTCGAGACGCAATAGCCAGATTCAAAAGGAACTCGACGATACTCGAAACGATCATCAATCATTGATGAAGCTTCACGATCAAGAAGCGAAAAATTCTGAACAACAAATAACCGCCCTCAAACAAATCCACGATAAATTGAATTTTGAAATTGATCAAAAAACCGAAACTTCTAATCTGGAAATCACGAAAATGCGAGACCAACTTCAATCCATGAGTTCAGAGATGGAAAAACTTGAAGAAACTTTGCGAATTTCAACCGAGGAGAAGAACCGATTGATCGAAAGAACGAAAGCTCACGAAGAGACTGCCGAGAGATTGGCGAGTTTGGAAGGCTCGATGACAGAATTAAGCGGACTTTTGAATTCCCGTGTACAAGAAGTCGCTGAATTGAAACGTGAAATACAGAGGTTGAAGGCTGACCGGAAAGAGGCTCTCGTAACTTTCGAGGATCTGACACTGAATCACACGCGTGAAATGTCCATGAAGAACGAGGAAACGCATCGTTACGTTCTCGAGTGCGAGTCACGTTTGAACGAGCAAAATGTGGAGATCGCTGGATTGAAGGACGAGTTGGCCAAGGTCGAACATGAGAGATCGACGTGTTTCGGTAACGTAGAAAATATGAAACAGGAAATCGAACGTTTGAACAACGCGCTCGTCGAAAGTCGCTCACACCGCGAATCATTGCAGTCCGAACTCTCCGGCAAGGAGCAAGAACTCTTCCGAGAGGAAGATGAGGTTAGAAAGTACGCTTTGGAGGTCAACCGACTGAACGAAGTCATCGGACATTTGCAAAAGTCTTCAGCCGATACGATCGAAGAAGCGAACAGAAGATTTAGTGAAATAGAAGATCGAGAGGCGAGTCTGAAGCGAACGATAAACGAGTTGACGAGCAGAGAATCAGAAGCCGTTGCACAATTGTATCGCGAGATAAACGAGAAGAATAGTCAAGTCGCGAGCCTCCAGCAAACTGTTGTAAATCTAGAGCAGAAAATTCACGAAATTGTGACGACACATTCGAGAGAAACGATCGCAGAATCGAAGGAGAGTTCGACGGACGATTCGTCGAGCGTCAACGCGACGAGGGACGAAATTGAAAAGCTCCAAATAATCGTCGACGAGTTGAGGCACGAGTTGAGCAGCAAAAACGAGCAAATCGAGGATTACAAATACCAATTGAGCGAAAGTACTTATCCAGCAATAATCCAAGCTCTACAGGATCAGGTGAACATGCTGTACGATGAAAAAATGAAAGTCGAGCAAACTCTTGAAGCGACCTTACAAGAACTGGCTAGAGAGCGCCAAGCCAGAGAAGAATCTGCGACTCAGCCGCGATATCAGAGTAGACAATTGAATTCGATGATGGAGGATGAGTCCGAAGATAACACGAGAAGATTCTTCGAAGACCCTCAAAATATTAGGCTCCGTGATGCCGAAGACGAGATACAAGCTCTCAAGATGGAAATCGATGAAAGAATAGAACGATTCAAAGAGTTACACGACCGTTATGAGAACGCCGAGGTCGAAATAAACGACTTGAGGTTACAGCTTGCCTCGAAAGAGCATGAGATTTTGAAGATCCATCAGAAATTCGAGAATACCAGTAAAGAGTGCGAGCTACTCAAAAACGTTTTGAACAAAGAATTGCCGATGAGCGAACTTGAAAGCACCCGAACAGGCGATACTCCGTCATCGAATCAAGCTGCCTTGGAACGATCGTCCAACGAACTCGACATTGCTTTGTACATGCTTCATCAACGTGACGTACGCTGTGAAGAATTAACTCACGAACTTATGCAACTTCTCGAGGAACGTGATACCCTCCAATTGAGACTTTCAAATGCAATTAGGGTCAACGAAGAATTGCGTAGAGTTTTACCGAACGAGGCCAGATCGAGCGATCCCAACCACGATATCGGCGACGTTGAACCAATCGTCGAAAAACCCTCGCCATCCAAATCCGTTGGACCCGTCGAAATCGCCAAAGAAGCGATCGATACACCCAACGAAGAGAAAATTGCACTCGCCCAAAAGTACGTATCCCAGATTTCAATTAATCCGTTTTGTAACTTTTTCCTTTTTCATTCAATCTTCTGATATTATTGCTCAAAGTATTAAATCCAATATTTCGCATCATATCCGCCACGCTCTTTCCCTGTGTGTTTTCCCCATTAAAATTCCAATAAAAGCTGAGCTTTGACACTCTCATATTCATTACACATGTCCCTCTCTCTCCGAAGCAATTCCATGGAGTTTCCACCGAAAAAATTGATGAAACTTGACGATCGTACCTGGTTCCCTTCTACATTTGTGGGCCCCAATAATCCAAGCGCTTTAGAGAATTTGGAAGCAGTAGCAAAAAAGTGCGCGATATTTTTCATTCATCTTTGTACTTGAAATTTCATGGTAGTTACAAATATAAAGCAAGAAGCTCGTTATAAAGCACCTGTAAAAAGCTAGACATGTTCCTTGTAGGTTGTCGCAGTTGCATAACACGGGACACAGAAGGGACGTTCGTCTTTTGGACGATCGTGATATGAGGCATAATCAGCAAATGTCTTTGCTAGCCCATCGTGATGTATTGAACACCCTGCCACCGGAAGCTGCTGCAAGATTGGTCAATGCCAATTACACTCTCTGTACGTAAAATGAGCTAGTCAATTAGATCGCTTTGTAAAATATTTTATTTCATCGCCTCCTATGATATGCAGCAATGAAATATGCGATACCAACGATTCATTTCTCCTGAACGATCTTCATCAATGTTTTCTTATCCTGCAGCCCGGGACGTTCAGAGTCAGTCGAGCGTGCTAATCAATTGGCTATGGGGTAAAAGGTACGAATTTAATTTTTGTACTCTTGAAAATTTCTATGAGAAATTCATGTTTTTGGATAAACTTTCAAAAGGGTCCGACCTCGAATTGAACCGAAATTTTGTGAAAATTTTTGTGAGAATATTTGGTTTTTTAATAATTTTGTTTCTTTAGTTCAGTGGCTAGAAGTATTCAGGTCAACATGAAGTTGGACCTTTTGGAAAGCTTACTACAGAACACTGAGTTTATAGAACGGTGACTTTGAATGAAAACCTGAAGCAAATATTCCTTCCCACTTTTCTCTATGTCAATTTTAATATTTGTAGTACACCAAAAGTGGTACACATGTGATGGAGGGCCGAAAATCTCGAGCTTTTTGTCTTCCTTGTGTCCTGGAGACATTCCGAAAACCATAACCAACTGCCAAAACAAAATTCTCTTCGTGAAGAGACTGCAAGAGGTTTGACTGCAATTCCAGAGAATTTACTGCTTTGCTCGTGTGAGGGACGTCGTGTGAGAATCCCGCGGGAAGAAGGTGCCTTCATTGTTTATTTTTTCTTTATGTTCATAGATTTCTTTTGGTTTGCAATGCCTCATTGGCGCAGTGGCTGGCAATCATTTGTATAGTTTCAATATTCGTTTTGAAGTATCACAGAAATGTGTTAATTGTACGAAAATAGGTAAAATCGTCATGCAAGTATAACTGTCTCGCGTGAATTGTATAGATCCGTTAATAATATATAAATATGTACACATACATACACACACACACAGAACCGCTTATGTATGTGTGAATGTGATTCGACAATTGTAATAATTTGGGAGAGTGTCACATGATCAATCGCTGTGCGGTCAGAAAAACTACAAAATGTGCGTGCGTAAATACATATGCACATTCATACGAGTATTCATAGTGTCTCAAAACTCAAAAGTCTCCCTCAAATTTTTTGTCATAATCAGATTGTGGAATTTCCGAAAAAAGTTCCATTTCCATTTTTTTTTTTTTTCCAATTAAATTTCATCAATTATCGATTTAACTGTTCTGCGCATAATGTCTATTGATCGAGGAGTGTGAGTCGTGAGCTTGGAACGTTCATTAACAATTTTATTGAATTTTTCTTGATAGTGCACAGCATTAACTTCGTCTAATTAGGTGCGCGTTTTACTTATTCGAATCACTAAAAATTTAACACGATCGAAATTATGTTGCTATTGATTTGAGTAATGTTTGTGAAATCCTCGGCATCTTTCGAATTTTATCTTTCATTTTAAAAAATGATATTTGTATGTGGAAATCGATATGAAACTGGTTAACCAAAAAATTATTTATTGAATACGTAATCGAATTTCTTCTTCACCGAGTGCAGTTTTATTTCAGCACTTATGAAGTCGATTTTAGTTAGTTCAATTCTTTTTCATATTGAGAATCATATGAAGAATTTGGTAAAATGGAGAATCGTTTATTTCTTTTAGAATATTATTGAAAAATTGGGAAAATATTATCAATTCGTTGGTTCAGTTTTTCATATTATTCTTCTGAAAATCAGTGTGCATCTGGAGATCGTAAATTGTCGTTTGGGTTTCATAGAAATGTTGAGCTTCGGAACTCGTCAGAGAAATAGAATCACTTGAGAAACATAATGTGTGTTTAAAATATTCTACTAATTTGAATGGAATGAATTATCAATTGAAAAAAATCAAAGCCCAGAATCCACAGATCTGATTACAACATGAAATTTCAGTATAATTTTTGAGACACTCTATGCAAAAACTCTACCGAAGCCACACTAAACGAACAACGCGAAAGTTGATCCACCTGTTCATAACAATATTTCAGTTAACACGAATGTCCCATTGACGGAATGCTCTTTGGACTGAGCACGAATTCATTCAAGTTTTTAAAAACAATATTTTCAATATCGATGAAACGAATCCGTGGCGTTCGGTTATTGGGACATTTGAGTTTTGAATGTGACATCGTCAGAGAATGCCCGTTCAAGTTCCCTCGATTTACAGTGTATTTCGCGCACTTTCAAGAAATTCACGCCTAATCGTGCAATCTTTTGCTCGTGTGCATTACGAAATTTTGTACAAAGATAATGACACATGAAGAACAAAACAAAAGAAAAAGATACAAATTTACAAGATTTCTTGACGAAATAAACGGCCGATTGCGGCATTTATTGTAAATATTTTATCGAAATTATTCATTTGAGTATACTTTTTTCTTCGCACTAATTCGCATAATTAATTTTTGTATACCTTTTATGCTGACGAATTATAATTAGTGCGAATGTTAAAAACCCGAATGGATCGAATCACCGAAGCTCGCTTAACCCCTTCACTGTGAGTGACACGCATAGGGGCAAAAAATGTTGTGTCATGATATGTATAGGGGCATTTGAAAAGCAACATATTTCTACTTCATCGATTCGATTGTAATTTGGTACATCATGCCTCAAATTTATGAAATTTTTTTCCAACACAAAAATGGCACAAAAATCTCATTTTCACCTCACTGCGAAGGGGTTAATATTTCTGGTAATTTGTATTTCTTTAGAATCTTGAATCGTGTTATAGGTACAATTTGGGTTTGGTCGAATTTGACAGAAAAAAATAACTGAACTTGTATATGTTTTTTCGTAATTCTTGTATTTTTTCTCTACAGCATCACGTGAATATTTTGTTGAAATAGCTCAAGTCCTCAATAGATTTTTCATTTCTCTATTCCGATAAATTGAAAAATAAAAAAAAAAACATTTTTACTTATCCTATCATCTATGCGAGAATAAATGAAAGGAAAAATTAAACTTTTTCCCACATCTTTTCAAATGCCCATGAAAATTTCTGATTTGTTGATAGAATCAAGTTCAAAATACTTCATTCAGCTCGTCCTTGTACAGGGCAAATGAAACAGATTGCTAAGATACAATAATTATTTGTATACATGAAATATGAAATATTCAATGGTATCGATGAAAATTGTTAGGTTTAATCCACAGAATCTCAAACATCGTGGGTACACACTTCTCGTTTTTTAATATTTCCGAAACTACGTTCTGCTCTCTGACGTTTCTTAAATTAAAAAAAATGTGACGAACGTCAGAATAAACAAAACTCTCACTGGATTCTTGGTTGAAAATTGAATATTACGTAAAATGCAATTAAAACGTTGAGGACTGCTCAAAATTTTTGTAAACTGGTCCGAATGCCAATAACCCTCGTGTCCAAACGTGCGATGCCAAAAAAAAGTGTTGAGAGCAGAGATTAACGATACTTATCCACTATCAGTGATAAAATAAAAGTGCGATGTCTCGAATAATCAAAAGACTTGCTTGACAAATCTGACATTGAGAACCATCAATTCGCAAGTTTGTACGTCATGGCGCACTCACCAACGGTATAATAACATTTTATATCGTTGAGAGTGTCTTCGAGGAATGAATGGGAGGTGACACGAATACTGAAAATATAATAAATTCTGAGTTATAAATTAATTGGTAAAAATACTGCTCGGAAAAATAGTCACATTTACACGCTTATTAAACATTTTGAACAACGGAACTTCAATTACAAAATTGTGCTTCGTTTCAGAAATATGTTACGAAATTTTTCTGCTTGCAACTAAATTTTCCAGTATCTTGTGCTGACTAGTTTCACACAATTATTTACTTTACTTTATAGTAATACAGATTACGTTCAGTGTGTGGATCGCTGTCTATCTCATAACATTTACTCAAGCTCAGACTCCCAATAATCTCATATCCGCAACTGACAAGTAAATAATTGCATTCCATGCAGTTTTCTTAATTGACAGTATATAAGTATTTCATATAACGCAACCACCTTTTCCTCTCTTTTTCGAAAGTGTCTGTGAGACCTAAAATAGGCGTTAACTGTCGAAGAAAGTAGTAGTGGGGGGATACTCGAAAACGAACTCTCAACTCCTAGAAGTTAAAAGTGTTTTTTCTCGTACCTCCCACCACTCGGAGTTAAAAAGTTCCACTTTAGCTCCTTGGTACACAATATACTATTTCGTTCATCGTATCATAGAACGAGTTAATTTGATGATGAAACTACAGCGATACAGAAGATATTTTCCTTTACTTAACTCTGGAAAAGCCCATTATTTTAAATTCGTATGAAACATTGTTTATGAAGTGATCGAAGCACAGTTTTATACCGAACGAATATCATTGAGAAAGGTCTGAACCATCAGGATTATAGAGTTGACTGAACGTTCAAATACCTTATCGTCTCTGAACGTAAACTATAGTGATTACAGTGCATGTTTGTTCACCAGTTCTCGTGCACCTCTTATCCTCTCGTCATTCGATACTTCTCGCAAGATTTTTGATGGAGCCTAATTTAGTTAAGATTTCTAATTCAGTGCCATTTTTATCCGAATCGAGTTGTTGGTTGGCCCTGAATTCGGTGAGTGGAACAGGCTCGTGTTTATCGCCCGTTGGTATCATCTCGTGATCCGTCTGACGTCGTCGAGAAGCGTTCCGGGGATGCTGTAAATCGGGTCTTTTAACTTTCTTTATCGCAACGAGGGTAACAACAGCGACAAACAACAAGCCGAGGAGGACAGCAATTACGGCGATCGTCGAACCTGGCAGCCTCGACGTAGAATTATCCTCCGTTTTATCGACAGCCCAAGGATTCGCATCTCTCCAGCTGACCCAAACGCCCTTCCACAATGCCGGATCCCCCTGTGGATCCTCTGGAACGTTGGCCTCTGGTATGGCGGTCACACGATACTTCAGCAAGGCTTCCTCCAGGGTAACAAGAATAACCGGCCTCTTCTTCGCCAGATTTATGTGCTCGCAAGGATCCTCTTTGATGTTGAATAGACACGGCGATTCGACCGGATTGCAGGCGACCTGGATCGATGAAAAAAATCGCTAATTAACTTTGACGTGTCGTATTCCTTCTGTGTACGAATCGCACTCTCTATTTCTGGACTAAAAAAGTTTTGCGATTATTTTATTACAAATAATGACGGCACAGCGATGACAATGATGCGATTTTTCACAGCGAATAGCTTCCACCGGTAAAAACGACAGAGATAAAAAAAAGTAGTTCAATTTTGACGTGTTCTTCGCTCAATCTTATCTGTCCTCATTCTACTTACGAACTTATCAATAGCGAGGCGTGTCAAATTTTGAATATTAGTAGCTCAGAAAAATATCGAACAAAATATATGTTTTCAAGCGAATTGCAGCTCGTGAAAGCTTGTTTTACCTTCTGTTCCTCCTTGACATTGCAACCTACGGTAGCAGCGAGTCTTAACTTCCTAATGTCATCAGTTGTCAAGATTTTTGTGTCGAATTCGCTGGTCGCGTTGAAAGAAGGTTGACTTCTTCGCTGTCGCAAATCCCTCACTTGCCGAGCAGTTGTCAAACCACTAATCGCTACACCGGCTTTACTCGAAAGTACTCTCTTTGCGTATTCATCAGGAAGCTCTTCTCCAGTTGTTCTGTGACCCAGTCTTCCCGAATCGCCGTACCAATTATCTCCGCTAGTCGTGTGACCGATCACGTACTTGAAATCACCGCGTCTTATAGCACCGTAATTCTCGATGTCGTCGATGTTTATGAGGACCTCAGCACGTGGAACTCTCTTGTCCGATATCAAGGATGGCCACAAGTCAACGCCGTCGATCATCCCCAAATCATTCACGTCCATCCCTGCGATCAAACATTTTCATTGATGCTTAAAGGCAATTCGACGTTTCAGCAATTTATAAAACGTTCAACTTATCAAGAATAAACTTTTCGAACCTGCAGCCGACCAGAAAGTCGGTAACCAATCGGTTATCGATATGAGCTGATTCGAAACTCTGCGTGGGTTTTTTATCATCGGACTCCAAACAGCTGCGACGCCTCGAACTCCCCCTTCCCAAGCGCTCATCTTCATCTTCAGAGGATAAGAGAACAAATAATTTTGAACAAGAGACTTAATCGAGCGAGAAGGAAAAAATTGCTCGAGGCATTTGTGCTTACTCCTCTAAGCGGATAATTGCTACCCCGGTTGTTGTGCACCCCATCTGTCGGGGCACCGTTGTCTGACATGAAGACGATTATGCTATTGTCCAACATTCCACGACGACGCAGAGCAGTCATTACCTCACCGATACTCGCATCCAATTTTGACACCATCGCTGAAAAATGCTTTCAGTTGCTCAAGTGTACTAAAACTTTGCGATCAAGCAGCGAAACGAGGTGAAATATTTTTTCATAGACCGAAGTTTCTTGCTTGAGATGCATGCTTTGTCGCTACAAACAAATATTCAGAAAAACTATTTCAAGTTTTCAAAAGTGAAGGAAAAGAGACTGATCCCCTGATCTTTTGAAAAACTTTTTTCCAAATTCACAAATCTCAAACAAAATTTATCACCCCAATTGCAAAGTAGTTTCAAATAAATACTGCGGAATTCGTGTTTTATGCAAGGGCATTTTTTCTTTCAGCAACCGAATTAAGAACCCTGAGAAACCCAGATTTTTTGAGTTCCCATTCCCTTTCCCTAAAGTGAACTGTGCTCTACCTGCATAAATTCTTCTTTCTGGATCGTCGATGTACGCAAATTTAGCGATTTCTTCATCGGGCGCTTGATAAGGATCGTCCATATTTCCACTATGGGGTGCAAGGTGTGCCAAATACATGAACATCGGCGTCCGCGTATCGTGCTCGTCAATAATTCTTATGGCTTCTTCCGTGAATAGATCCGTAGAGTATTTTCCCTCAGTGTCCCAAGCCACTGACATATTTCGCCGCATATCGAAACCCCGATAATCGTGGGTCTGTCAAATCAGTTCATGCGATTACAAAGACTTGTGATTACATGCTAATGATCAGATTATATCGATATTATGAATGACGGAATGAGCATTTTATTGGCGGCGGACAGGCCAGTAAAGGAGAAAAACGCACTTTTGTTTTGACACTCTACAAACAGCGAATCCATCACGGGAGATTAATAAAATTTCCTGATAAAAAAAATCAGAGAGACCGTGCCAAAATATGAGGATCAATTTATTTTTTAATCCCTCTACTTAACGAGACATAGTTCAATACAAAACGAGCATGAATACCAAAAAAAACGAACCCTCGGCGATAGTACCGTATGAAATTTCAATTTGCAGCATTTTTTTGTATACAAGGAAATAATGTATTTTCTCTAACTTCTTTTACGAACTTTAATTTATCTCTTTGTTTAAATTCATAAAGAAAAAAACTAAATGACGAGCCATCAGAAAAAACAGTTTGCAACTTTCAATTTTCATCGTTTTACATTGAAATTAAATAATTCCGACAACTTTGCTAGAAAGTAGAGAGGAAGTACAGACTTATACACAACATCTTACAAAATTTCTGAAAATTAACGCGATTAGACGATTTTTTGAGAAACTCATATTTTCGTGAAATTCAAAAAATCATAAAATTGAAACCGTTCAACCGATATTCCCCAAATTCAATACCAACCTTCCTATTATATGATAGTCTATTTATAAAAAAAAAAAATTATTAATAAATCTTAAAATTTTCGAAAGTTAGACCCTTTTTATGAAAATTTTAAAACGTCGTAGGATTCGTAATTTTTTACAAATTCTGACAAAATTATCAGAGAATGAAGAGCTTGTATAGATTAACATCTGTGCAAAACGGTAGCCCCGTATCTCAAACCGTTTCCGAGTTATAAGCGGTTTAATTTTGCAGTGCCATAATACACACGCACATCCGGACATTTTTTCTAGACATGATTTCTCGATGTTTTGGGACATTTTGAGCACATTGACATTGAAAACTGGGAAAAAAAAATTTTCATCATCACATAGCTTCCTCTATGAGGAAGCAAAATTCATTCAGCCCACGCAAATGAAGGAGGCAATCCAATAAAGTTCACCTCTCGACCCACACATTTTGTCTCGCAAACGATTTACATGCGCAGGTTTTTGGAAACCCTCCAATATTTTCATCATGAAAATCATAGAACAGGATATTTTGAAGAAAATTTCAAATTCCCCTTTCCAGTGTATGGAGCTTCTGGCAAAGTTGATTCCGATATTTCATACAAAAAAAAAAGAGATTTGAATCACTCCGTGTATAGCCGTGACGTGATGCATTGAATTCTTAGTAATTGCGTATCTTTGCTTTTCACTCACTGAATGCCTTGACGAATCACTCAATGAATGACATTGTTTGAATCGGGCAGTGGTTAAACAAGAGACTCGGCAGAATCTCGGGACAAGTAGCTCATGAGTCATTTGAGGCTTTGAAAATGATTGTATTCTTATGCAAAGAGTTTCGAACTCACGTAAGATGCAACTCGATGATTGTAGTAGTCCTGGAGTCCATTCCAGTAGCCAAAATGCGAGTCAAAGCCTCGATACGTTGGAGTATACTCTCGTTTGTAGAAGCCCAAGTGCCATTTCCCGATGGCGTGTGTTTTGTAACCTGCAGCTTTCATATACTGAAACAACGGAAAAAAGCCTGTTGCAATATTCAACGAGAATGAATTTGACACAACGATCTTGTGATACTCGAGCTGAGAGTATGCTCGTGCATCGTGTATCGGGATTTGCAAAAGTGGATTTCATTCCACTTCTGTGTTTTATTGATCGGCTGCTTTTTCGACTATAGAAATCAGCTCCTTCATGATTCGTTCTCGGGTTTTTTTACCTTAGACAATATGTGATGCGTAATATTCAACAGATCTTTGAGGCTAGGAAAAGAGGAATAAATTTTATAAGCTGATTCACAACTTTGGATAATTTTCATAATTTTTTTATAAAAATTACGAATTTATGTCAAGTTAACATTTACCTGAGGAAGCAGCTTCTCCTTAAGGGGTAATCCTCGAGGTTCAGCCTCGAGAAGTACAAAGTGCTGCATTCCAGTGTGAATGGGATATTTGCCAGTCATGAGTGCCGATCTGCTTGGAGTGCAAAGCGCCGATACATAGTGGCTGTTCAGAATAACACCATTGTAAGCCAGTGCGTCGATGTTCGGGGTTGGAATCTGATCCGCACCGTGGAAACTCACGTCGTTCCATCCCTAGGTTAAAGTTACTCGGATTGAAGTTCTGATTTTTGGGGGCTAAGATCGTTTTGGATATTTGTTCAGTGATCTGACGCTCACTGTTTTTACGATTCCATTCAATATGTATTTTTTTTTTTTTTTTTTTTTTTTTTTTATATCGAGAATATAAGTGAGGCAATTTTCAGACAATTGCAGGGTTTTTTTCAAGTGACTAGATTTTCTATTCGTTGAGAATAATTGTCGTGTCGATGGTCTCTAGTTTTGCATTGAACTACTTTGAAACTAAGTCCTCGTTGAATACCAACGACTAGCAAAAAGACAACGAAGTGTAATCAATGATTACCGCGTTACAACGAGCGTGTTAAAAACTCTCAAACGGATTGCTTATCTACAGAAAAACTTACTAGGTCATCTGCAAGAATAACGACAATATTGGGCTTCTTGGCTTTATGGTGGTGGTGTCCGAAGATCTTCGACGTGTCTTCGGACGGAGACTTTGATAGTGCTTCCAAATGGGGCAATGGACCACTGGGAATTTCCTCAGATAATTGTATAAAAAGCAGACCCAATACCAGCCTCGAGCACAATTGAAACATTTTTTATTGATTTGAATCTTCTGAAAGTGTTTTAAAGTTTGTACGTGTCAAAATTCATTGAATGCGACCAAAATTTTGTGAGACAGCCTAAAAAATATTCGCGATCGTTAACAATGATACGGCTTATCCGCAAATTTAGTATTGGAAATAATTCAGTAGACAATTTTTGATATCAGCGATTAATTTTCCATTATGGAACCATGCTGATGGCAAATCGTTAGATTTTTTATGAAGTCTCCCGAGAAGCAATAGTTCAGACGGTTTATATGAGTGACCACTTCTCTAGCTATCAAATAATTGTTTAGAATATTACATACGCGAAGATCCATAAATAATGATTTTAATATTCATTAGATTTTTACGATCCTCATTTTTCCTGGTAAAATTGTGATTACGGCTATAGCATCTTTGCAATACTCGTATTTCCGGTGTAAAAGGCTTTATTTTTTCTCACGAACGTTCAAAATTCCAAGCACGAAGGAGTTTTGATGAATTTATAATTCTCGATTCGGGATGTTAATAACGGGGATAAAAGACTCATCGAAGGAATTTACTTCCGCGATAATTTCCATGCAAATTAGAGTCAATATAATATTTCCTTTTACTCTGAGATTACTCTGAGACTAAAAGATTGGAATTTTTCTTGTTCACAGGAGTCTTATAAAAAAAATCTCCACTGCACAGGGGCAAAACGATCCTTCATTGTTAATGTGAAAACTTTAAATTCTTATTGCATTTTTATGTTTGTCCAGATTCTCCTTTTAGTGTCAGCGTTATCTTTCACTATTAATTTACGGTTGTTATTTTAAGCAGTGTTAAAAAAAACTGTCACAAACGGTTCTTGATTGACCTCCGTGCAATAATGCTTGGCCTACTCACCCAACGATGAATTAAATATTGCGAACTGTTACATAGTCGACAAGAGACTGCTCAGTTTCATGCTCGAAGAACTTGCAGACTGTATTTCGAAGGCTACCTCCTAACCACATTGGAAAATACCAAAAGACTGTTTCTCAGTGGGGGATAATCGTTTTCGTGATTATTTTTACATACATTTGTAAGGTAAACGCAGTACCGTTTACTGTGAATTTTCCCATCGACAATCGCGATCATGTCTGTGATTCCTTAACAAAATATATTGGATTACCGGACGATTCACCTCTTGTGTCTCCTTTCGTATTTATTATTCTCCGGTGGAGATTTCGATAATTATCTTCAACGATTGTTAATGAATAAAACTGTGTTGAGCGAATGCTTGCAAAAATACTGCTAAGAGAGTGTGGCTTAACCGTAAACAGACTAACCGAATATTCCGACGAACAATAATTTCTTTACGTGCAATCAAAATAAAATCGATTTTCACGTTTGCAATCAGTCGCAACTGTCTTTCATATAAAAACACATTTTTTATCGCCAGAAAAAACATTCACTTCCCCTTCGGAATAGTCGTCATGAATTTTATTCGATTCACGTTCACGCACTCGGTTCATTTCGATCCTACAGTTCTTCTCTCAAAGCAGTCTTCGCGAAGTTCAAGTTCAGTGGAAATTATTTGAATGTAGGCCAAAAACCGAGAGTCCGTCGATTGTCTAGCAGTGAGTCTGCTCACCGCGTTTTTTTATTATTCCATGCACAGAATTAGGGTCCTTCGGAGTCTGTTGTTGAGTAAGAAAAAGTGTAATGAGCGTCGATGCAATTGCTTGGCGACGTCGCCAGTTTAATCGTACAAAAAGGGGTTTGTCTTGTTTAGTTTCGAGATTTCGTAAAAAGCGTTGTGGGTGTGAGCGCAATAATTTTTAATGAGGCGATTAGCAAGCGTCGCAATCGCGGCATAATTACTTCGTATTTGAGTTTGAGACACGTGCTTGCTCCATCTCGTCTCTCATTTTCAGTCACCTTGTGCATGCGCGTATCTCGTATTTTTTTTTTTTTTTTTTTTTTTTTTTTTTTACACGTTTCTAAGCGAAAGTCAAGTGTTTTCAGAATAAAGTTCCAGCATCATCGATAAAATCACTATTCCTGTACCATGCTCTATGCCCATTAGAAAAGCCTTGAAAGGACCACGAGATCACCGCGATCTCTTGAGAAAATGAATCAAACGTTTGCGATAATGTGAATGTCTTTGCCACGGCATTGTTAGGTGAACAGCGTGAAGGTCTCCGCAGTGATCTGATGTAGATACAATCCAAATGATCATTATTCTATTGACCAATTAAAAGGGATCGATAACGAATGACCAATGGCAGTTCACGTGTCAACGAGTGGGACAAAGTCACGTGTTTTACAGTTGCACTATGAATAATCTATCGCAGAATTCATATGAATTCTCATTATTGACGCATTCGTTATAGTATTGCTGCAGCACAATTGCACACAATTATTCAACACGATATACCGGGCAGGTTGACTCTCGAACGATTGCTTTTCAATGATTGAGTAAAAATATTCACGAGACTATTATGAAGTTCATTGTAACCTGTTCCTCACTCACCTCTGTGAATAAACCAGAGCTGTGAACATCTCGCTTATTATGGAAGTTGGCAAGGTATTTGGAAAGTTTATGAACCCGGAGGAAACCTGTATGTTTTTTTTACAACACTTCAGTAGTTGCAATTAGTACATTAACTCTTTCACTGTGAGTGATACGCATAGGAGGAAAAAAAGTCATGCCATTTTTGTGTCATGACACGTTAGGGGCATGTGAAAACAACATATTTCTACTGCATCGATTCGATTGCAATTTGGTGCGTCATGGTTTAAATTCATGAAAATTTATTTCCAACACAAAAATGGCACGAAAATCTCATTTTCACCTCACTGCGAAGGGGTTAATACTTGGATGTATGTACGAACCAAATCGAGACTTGTGACGAATGAAGCACCTTTTTCGTTGAAGGCCTTCCCAATGCAAAAACGAAGGGCGTCAAGAGTTGCCAAAAACCTTTTAATAGTACAAACTCCCTTGTTTCAAGCAAAAAGCACGATATTTGCGTGGACTGAGTTGATAGATTGTCTCATTCATCGTCTATTAAATTTCAGATTGATGTGATAATTAAGTTATGAAAATGCACATTTTTTTTCAGATTTCAAATTCATGAGGTATTGTACGTCTTTTAATGCATCGATGACATCATCCAATGTATTCATGGATATCGAGCAAATGAAAAATATAATCAGGTGAAAATTTAATGTTTTATGGATTAATTACCACGATTGTTATTTTAAGAAAAAATGATTCATGACCATTACGAAAGAAACCAACGAAATTTTGGAAAAAAATGTTGTTCTTACACCTCTCGTTGTCTTCGTACGAACTCCGGCTTAAGACTCTGACATTCCCTTGAACCTCAATTTTAAATCACTTACAATTTTATATATTCATCAGTACGAATTATCTTTTACTGATAAAGCTAATTATCAATAATCTGGATCGATTCTATATAAGAAAAGAGGATTTTGTCTCCAGGTCAAAGTATCCAGACAAATTGTTTATCAACAAATCTATACGTTCGATTGGAAATAAGAGAGCTTCGAATACTGCCTTACTGTTTTCTTTTTTTTTCGAATAATGGATCGTGATCGTTCTTATGTGCACTATGTTTCCACCCCATGCACCACTTCAAAAATAAATGTAGAGCCTTGAAACGAACTGAGCAAGTTTTTGTCAGCTACGTTGATAGCCAAGAAGCATAACGCACGTGAAAAAATATTAGCAAAAGTCTGGTTTTTATACGCCCTTAATGATAATCCCTATTATCGTGCAAAAAAATCGTGTTCTGAACTCAATTTTTTTTTGTTTTAGCAAAGAAGATATAGAAACGTCAACTCAGTCATTTTCTTAAGAAACTGGGCCATTTTAATGGAAAAGGTAATACGAATTTCACGTCGATTCTTCCCATGCCCGTCAAATATTTAGTCCTACTGAATTTCTGTGGTAAAAACGAAAATTTTCAACGCGAGAAACAAAAATTTTATGATGTGCAACAATAAATTAATCGTACTGAAAAAACATAAGAATCTGAAATTATCAAATCGGCTTTGAGAAAAAATGTGTCCGCGCGTATGTTGTCTCGTAATGTAGGTAATCAGTTGACAATCCGAGGAGTTGGTTGCGAGAATCGTTAGAATATCTATTAGTTCTTCATTTCGCCGATCAACGATTCCGCATTAAGCTACAACGAAGTTTCTTTTCATAATAAAGACTTATTTCGTACACATTTCTTTTTTTAACCATTTTTTTAGTTGTTTGGTCGATGGCACATGGCTATGTGATCATAAAACAGCGTGAATCAACAGATATTCGCGTTTTTCGTGAGAAATCACTGGAACGATTGCGCACAAATTGCCGCGATAAAATAAGCGCGACGAGAGGTCATTATAGGTAGTAATCTCAGACCGTGACCACGATCTAAGGTTGCGCGAACGAGATTTAAACACAAAGCGTAATGAAGTATGTAAATAAAAGATTGATCATTCACTCATTAATGATATACGAACGATAAGATTTCGAAAATTCATGGAGTTTTACAGAGATAACAGAAATTATTTGAAAAAAAAAACAATAAAAGTCGGAATCATAATCATGGAGCTTAAAAAATCTAATAGAATGATCGCAGGTGTAATTTTTCATGGCTTAATCCTGGATCACGAATTCTGGATTTGATGTCTGCAGAACTACAAGTGACTCATTGAAAAAATAAAGAAGAGGTTTTCACTTCGTCTTCATTAATCTCAAGTGCAAGTCTTTGTGGATTCACTTCTTTCCTTTTTTTAGTACACTTCAACACGTGAAAATATTATTTAGAGCTGAATTTTCTGACTACCTCATGCAATGTAGTAGATTTTTCGTGTGTCGATAATTTCACTTAAAAACATTTACAAAATTTGAGAAAAACTCGAAATCTTATTCCGTACAATTGGGTTTTGACACTCTTCCACGCAACGGAAACAGAATTCTATTCTTTTGATATGATTCTGCAAAGGGTTTACTTTGAACTGGATCGTAAATAAATATCAGATTGGGTATCAATGAAGTTGAGCTATCACTGCATAATTATGATGCATTCATTGCGTGCACGAACCCCTCAATCATTTCATAATTCGAGCCAGTTCGTATTTCTATGTTTTTGTATAGATGCGTTTATTCTCGATGTTGAGCACTTGCACTTGCACGTCACGAACGCGGAACGCATATTATTTCGCACTTGATAATTCAAAAGGAATGCAGAGACCCAATTGCCTTTTGAATGGAACGCTAAAAGAGGATGAAGCGAGGGTGGAGTGGAGGAAATAAAGAGAAAGAAACTAATGTCCAACAAAACGCGAAAGAATGTTTGGAACTAGTTACAATAAATCCGGAGGCGTTTCTTCCCCCATCGTGAAACTTGTTCGCTTCGTGCACCATGCAAAATCTTAACTTGTTTATGAAAGTGCATTGTCATCAACTTTGGAAACAAAAGCCTTCAGTTCGGGCATCTCATGAAATTTCATGCGTTCTCAGTTGAATATTTGAACATGAATAATAAACTGGTAAAAACACAAAGGTTTTAAATTTTTCATAAATTTTCAGCAGTTTCATTCAATTTGTTCTTTGCTTAAACTGATTTTTTTTATATCAATCGACCTGCGATTTATTGTAATTTCACAAAAGAAACTTGGAGTTTAATGACTAATTTTTGCTTCCAATCAATGGAACACATCGTCCAGGGGTGCCAAGGGCGTAATGATGAGTTCTTTGACCTGCAAATACACAAGAATATCGAAAAATTTTCATATATTTTCTGTTTTTCCAAGAGGCCTCCAAAAAAATTCCGAAAGTTTCTTTTCAGCTGTCATTATCCAATGAAGTTGAGATAAATTTTATATTAGTTTCACGTTTGTCGAGTTCTTTTTTACCTGCACATTCCGTGGAGTAGATAGTGCGAAGATAACTGCCTCAGCGATATCTTTGCCAGTAAGTATGGGAACTTTTTCGAGCATATCACGAGGCAAACCTGCTGTAACGATCATGTCGGTTTTTACGGCTCCAGGGCTGATGCACTATTTGGACATCGACATTTGAGTGAATATGAGGAGCAAATATGATCATAAACCGATAAAACTGAAGGGGATTTGAAGTGACCCACTGTTTCAATAATACTCGATACTGATTCATCATTCTAATTTCAAATTAGTGTAATTTCGAAGAGTCAATTAGTGAATATCCCTAGCCTAGTAACTTGACATTGAACGAGGTATAAATCATTAACAAAATATAAATGCATTTACGCTCATGCTTGATGAACTACCAGAAAATTGCAAAGTCATTCAACTTATAGAAAACCGGAGTTAGAAATTCTCAATCGCTCTTAGAATAAAGGGCCGCGAAAATTATGCAAAAAACTGGTAGTCGTGCATGCGTAAAGAAACTTCAAGCGATTTTTGGTCAAATTTGTTTCGTTGTAAATTCGTTGTTAAAACTCACCGTCACTTTGATATTCATTTTCGCAGCTGACAGTTCGTTCCGCAAAGAATGAGACATACCGACCAATGCATATTTGCTTGCGCAGTAAAGACTGATGGGGTATGCGAAGATCTCAGCATTGTGACCGAGAATACTGTAAAATCGGCGATTCTATTTCTCGGCGAACTTATTAAGGAATGAAAACAATTCTGCCATGGAGTGCTGGCTCAGGAACGCATCAAATGATCAATAAGGTATTTTTAATCGTTATTTTACCTTGCGATATTGATTATGTGACCGGAAATGTTGTGCTTCTTCATCGAACGAATCGCTTCCCTTGCACAAATCGCTACAGCCGTCACGTTAACATCCATGATTTTTCGATAGTTTTCCGTCGAGCCATCTGAACAAAGTGAAAGTATTTTTGTTACTGTGACAAACGATGAGCATTCAATTCTCTCGATACACCATCGTTTCATCAAACAATATTTGTCATTTCAAAGAAAATAAAGATTTTCAGGACATCGAATTGACGACAATGATTTCTTCGATGCTTTCAACGTGCTTTCCAACAAACTTAGATTTGTCAATCTTTCAGCTCTCCATTTTTTAAGTGATTCGTCAGATTTTTTTATGAATTCTTAGATTTCACTGTCTCACGAGAGTATTCAGTATCGATTGGAGATGCTTTTCAGCTTGCTATAACACGAAAAATTGAAGCGAATGCAGTGATATCACGAAGCAGCAAATGGGATCGTATCCCAAGAAACGGAAATTTTCAAAACATTTATTTACTCCATATTTCATTGACTTTCAAGTACTTCATTCATTGTGTCATAAAAACTGACCGAAAATAAACCACGAAAATAATGGATTCTTGAATTGCATGCATACATTTTTATAAAGACAATACGACTTCATTGCTCATGTTTCATTCAATTTCTGTATCTTCTTCGAAATATATACGAGATAAATATACAAGAATTTAATTCTGCAGCTTACCAATGATAGGTTCTGAGAAGACGACGGCAGCATTGTTGATGAGTATATCGACACCACCAACTTCCTTTTCCGTCCATTGAAAAACTTTGAGAATGTCGTCTTCCCTGCTGAGATCACATTCCATGGGATAAAGAGTTCCCTTTTGGCCCTTCAATTTCGTAGCAATGTCTCGAACCCTTTGCACTCGTCTTGCAAGCCCAACGACTTTGACACCATTTTTGACAAGTGCCTCAGTTATGTCAGCCCCAATACCGCTGCTCGCGCCAGTGACAATAGCAACTTTTCCCGACCAGCGATCCATCTTCGATTGCCGACGACGATCGACGATGTGATCATTTTCCAGGTCATCGTTTATCTATTGCGCATTCTCAAGTTCTTTCCCACTCGTATGCAATCCTTGCACAAAACTATCATTATAAAGATACGCAAAAACCTTAAACCGAGTAAAAACGGATGTATGAATTGCAGTAATAATGTTTCAAGGACACGAGGCTCGCGTCATAATTACACATTTCAATCGCATCACCGTAGATCAGATCAGAGTTCGAAGATGAAGTTGAAAAAATAATATGGAACCGGCTATATCGCAGGACCTGTGCAACGACATACGAACTTTAGCCTGCTTGCCCGAGGCAACCGTTCCGCGAAGGAGAAGCTTAGGATCATAATAACGAGTGAAGAATAAAAATCACTCGAGCCGTTAGTTTGTTGCAGTTTAAAATAGCCGCTATTATACGATAATCGCTCAGAACACATATCACGAAGGTTATAAAACTGTTCGTTTATCGCGAACTTCATATCGTCATATCTAATACAACTAAAGTGTATTTTTCTTGTACCTGCGTGACGGACTCTTTACAAATATGATTGACTCTGGTCATTTGTAATCTCACTGCATCCTTGCTCGTCTAGCCAATAAGAACACTACAAAGGTGCAAAGTGGCGTGTGCCATTTTTTTCACTGGATACAGAACAAGCTTGTCCCAAGACTCTGCAGAGTCTCTTGATAGGATTTAGGCAAATTTGTATCATACAACGTTTCAAGAGACTTCAATTTGTGGCAGTTTAATGACAACAAACACTTTGTATTTTACGTTTTTTTTTTCAATCGTTGATCACGAGATATTAACGAGGTTCATTTACTTCGTTGATGATCACACGATCGTTAAATGAGGAAACTGAGTTCAGCTATTAGAGGGATGATCTTCAATTGCACTGGATCTTTTCAGCGATCAACGCGGCACAGGATTCCACCAAGGAATTGAAATCATGGAATATCGATATGAGAAAAAATGAAATATTCCTGGAACGCCAAATTACTTTCGGAGGCTCCAGCAAGCTGCTGGCTCCAGCAGTAGTTCATTCCAACGTTTTTATTTTCGTTTGAAATTTAAAGTTAGGATACTGAAAGATTATTTTTCGTCAGACCTGCTACAATTGGGTTTTGGCTCCGGGTTACAGATGACCTTGTCCAATGAAATGGCTTTCGCCTCAAAAATGTACTAAACTTTTGCGACTCGAGATCTCGTTTTGATCTTAATTTCGAAATTATTGACCATTGAACTCGCAACATTTTATACCATTCAACAAAAGTCGTTGTCAATGCACTCGTGCATTAATTTACTTTTGAATAGTGTAAATTACCATCGATGCACCTTTTTGTAATGAAAACTCGTCGTTTCTTTTTGCAGGTTAGATTTCTCCATGAATTATCTTAGCGTTGGATTTATTATTATAGTATTATATTGTTAGAAACTTTAATAGTTACATTTCCTAAGTTTTCCTCCATGAAATGTCATGTATTAACAGTCAAACGAGGCATCAATGAACCTTTCTTATCACTGTGAGATCGCGATTCATCTTTTGCTTTACGCGATCTTCGTAGTAATTTCATCATTCAGGCCAATTGAAACTTGCATGTTGCAGCCATCAGTTTCTTTACAACGTTGAGCACTTGAACTTGCACGCGATCAACACGAAATTGCAGCAACACGAAACGGAGATTATTCCGCACATGAGATTCAAAGGAGTGTAGAGACTCGCTTAATTTTTGAATAAAATAGAATTGAAAGGAAAAAGTGGAAAAGGAAGTAAGTGAAAAAAAGAAAAAGATATCTTATGGAACGTGATGTTACTTTCAAATTGAATTTCAGTAAATCCAGAAAAGTTTCCATTTGCTTCGAACTCATCGAGATTACTGTCATAAACGTCAAAAGCAAAGGTTTTCGATAATATTTGAGTATCACAGTGGACACAGTTTTTAGTGAACGTTCACTTTGCAGTTTACTTTTTAAGAGGATGGATCAGTCGGTATATCGCAACCGTGAGTGCGAGAGAGATAGCTGCAAATTTCGAAATCAAAATTCTTTGACACAGTTTGACCGATTAAAAAAAGGCTCTGTCAGTCGATTTTTGCCATCGTTCTGCGTAGGCTGACAGAGCCTTTTTTTAATCGGTCAAACCGTGTCAGAGAATTTCAATTTCAAAAATTCCAAGTGAGGTTAGTCGACTGATCCATACTCTTAAGGCACTGGTTCAGAATCCTGTTTATATGATAGCATTTATTTTTCATTTTCTACATGATAATGGCACCGTCGATGTATGATCTAATTCTTTTTTGTGTTATTTTGATCTAATTCTGCAATCAATTATAAGCACACCGTTGCGGGGTAACAGGAGCGTGACTATCAGTTCCTTCGCCTGTGAATCAAGCAAAATTTTGATTAAGTTCAATGGAGTTTCTATGTTCATCGGATTTTCGTGTGAAATGAGTTGCACAGATTTGTCTGGAAGTGTCGCGTACAAAAAAATCAGTGGTTTGGCAGCATCCAGTAAAAATTAAGCATTACTTAATTATTCGAACAAATTTTGATGTTTTTACCTGAACATTTGGCAGAAACATTGTTGAATTATCATGAAGTATTTTCGTTGAAAATCGCTCAACCCTGGAGCGTCTTGTTCAGGGGTGCCAAGGGCGTGATGATTAGGTCCTTCACCTGTAAAAGCATCAAGATTTCAGAAAATTGAAAAAGATCTTGAAAAAATTGATAAAAATCCTGTGATAATTGCACATTCATCGATTTTTTTTTACCTGAACATTTGGCGGAGTAGACAAAGCGTAGATGACCGCCTCAGCGATATCTTTGCCAGTAAGTATGGGCATTCGCTCGAGCAGCTCTTGTGGAATACCAGCTTCTACAATCATGTCGGTTTTCACGGCTCCAGGGCTGATGCACTATTAAGATTATGAAAAAGTGATTCAACGTTTAACACGATCAAACTAACAACGATTTTTAGACAAATTTTTTTTTATGTTGCTCACGACGTATGTTTTTTTCGACTTCAGTATATTTATTCGTTAAAAGTTTATTTAAGGCATTCATTTCGCATATCTAATGTATTATTCATTAATCTACAGTGTGCTACTCGATGTCCAGAGGCAGATCACTTGAATCTATTGAGCTTTCGTTCAATTTATAAAATATATACGCGAGCGTGTTTTTTTATAATTTTATTTAAAATATTGTTAAGAGCGAAAAAAATGCGTTCCTTAATAGATTGTGCATATAAAAACAGTAAAAATCTTGGGAACGATTTTAATTCCTAGTGGAAATTTGTGAACTCACCGTGACCTTGATGCTCATTTTTGCAGCTGTTAATTCATTTCGCAAAGAGTGGGACATGCCTATCACCGCATATTTGCTCGCACAGTAAAGGCTCAGTGGAACTGTAACGATCTCAGCGTTGTGTCCACCGATGCTGGAAAATTAGTTATCACGTTAACTAATTAGATTTCATCCATCAATCCCTAATAATTTTTCTCTCATTTGCTTCGAATCAGTTTCATCAGTTGGATGCATTGAAATTTTTTTGTGCTTGTGTGAAGTGTCTGCAAAAGTGATTTCGAAGTAACCTCATAATAAATGTTGCAATTAACCATCATAATTGCTTTGAACAAATCATGCTTGTTGGTCAAAAAATCGGGTGTTTGTGTGATCTTTAGAGAGTTCATCTTTGCCACTTCTCTTCGAAAATCCTTGAAATTTTCTGAACAAAATCATGACGAAGTAGTTTCTCTACAGCCAAGGAACATGGCATCCAGCATTATCTCAAAGTTGAGTCGAGTGAAAAAACAAATGAATAAGAAAATGGTTCTAGGTATGCAATTATATAAACTGTGCAACGTCGTTGTTACATGCGTCGCATGATTACACAAGTAAATCTTGTTCAAAAATCCAATTTTTATAGAAATATGAAGATGAAAAACGTTCTTTGAATTTTTCATTACCTTGCGACATTGATTATGTGACCGGAAACGTTGCGCTTCTTCATCGAGCAAACCGCTTCCCTTGCACAAATCGCCACAGCTATGACGTTAACATCCATGATTTTTCGGTAGTTTTCCGTCGAGCCATCTGGACAAAATGGTAATATTTTTGTCTCTTAATAAACCCACTTTCGTGATTAACTTACGAAAAAAAATCACTTAATTTTTAACAATATAATCCAACTTCATAAAGTATCGTCGATTGAGAAAAATCCTTGCAGCGAATGGATCTTGTGAAGCTTAGCAAACGTTTTACGCTTTACTTGGTTCGACTTTCAAATTGAATCTGTTTGAAGAACCAAACATTTTTATGGTGTTGAGTATTTTTGGCAGTGCAAATAAAAAATTGTAAAAAAAAAAAAAATTTCAAAGTTCCGTTTCGTAGTCCGAATAATTCAAACGCAATTCATCTTCATAATAATCGAAAAGCAAATCCACGAGAATTCAATTCTGTCGCTTACTGATGATAGTTTCAGAAACTAGAACTCCAGCATTATTGATGAGTACATCGACACCGCCGAGTTCCTTTTCGGTCCATTGAAAAACTTTGAGAATATCCTCTTCCTTGCTCATATCACATGCCATAGGGTAAAGAGAACCTTTTTGGCCCTTCAACTTGGCAGCGAGATCTCGAATCCTTTCAACGCGTCTTGCAACCCCGACGACTTTGACACCATTTTTCACGAGTGCCTCGGTTATTTCAGTCCCAATACCGATACTCGCGCCCGTTACAATAGCAACTTTTCCCGACCAGCGATCCATCTTCGATTAAAGGCAGCGACGAACTGACTCCGATTCTGCTAACCGTTTATTCGATACTCGTTGGCTCTTGTACTCTCACGCTCACACATTATATTCTTGCACACTACCAAAGTAAAGCCATCAAATGGAATTTTTTCGGTTTTACGTTCGAGCAAATCTTGCGCTAACATTTTTTCATACACGTGTAACGACTTCTAGGTAGAACAATTTTATAACCGTTTCCTATCTGCTCGATGTAGACAAACTTATACAAATCCATCCTCATATCAATGATTTCCCAGTTGCTTGGCTATTTTTCGCTCGTTTCGCATTTTTCAGTGACAACGTGAATTTTGAAAGATTTTATAATTCCCCAGACTTCGTAGCCTAATTCTTTCAACAACTCGTGATCATCGTTGCAAATTCATACTCTGATAATTCAAAGTCGAAATTTTTTAATTTTTTACATTGGAGAAGTACTCAGTCACCAAATACATCGGCCTGCCATGGAAAGTACGTGACAGTAGGGAAAATCCGGACAAACGAAGAGCAGACTTTGGAAATTTAATATTTTCATTGGTTTTGATAAACCTTTATTCAGTTGTACTCAAAACTTGAGATTTTCGGTCGCATCGCGAATGTTCTGAATGAGTAAAGAAGTTATGAACAGTTGAAATAAATTTGAAATAAAATAATCAATTTTTATCTCCTTCACATGAGTCCAGTGCCCTAATTCGGTGTTCCTGATATCAGTTCAAAAATTTCGTGGGTTTTGAGCACTGCTCGTGAATAGACCTAGGGAATATTTTTATCAGCACCACAAGTTTGCGGAAGATTAATTTTGCTTCAACTTCAGATTCGCCTTATCGAAGTTATTTTAATTCCAGATATGCTTGTCACGATTCGATGAATTTGGAAGAGCCTTGGCAGTAACGAAAGAATTAATAATTATTACCGATATAGAGCCCTACTTCTATGGCACCATAGTAGTTTTTAGTGAAATTTTCTTTCCGTGTAGCAGATGTGCATGATTAGACAATATAGAGAAGCTTTAAGATTGCTACCTGAAGCTGACGTCATCGATAGCGATAGAAATAGACGAACACTACATCGAGATTCATTGCGAAGGAAAAACAACGATTAAATATCAGAACTCAACGTCTTTCCTGTCTGAAAGTCAGTGATTTATATCACCAGCGTTTATGCAAGACTTCACGTGATTGTTAGTGACTAAAAAAAATTGAAAAATTTTTTCATCCGGCGCTCCAGCATCGCGGAGACCGAAAAATGCACTTTCATGCTGACCTTACATTTCAAAATATATTGCGTGTAGGTAAATAAAAATTGAACATTGCTAAGGCATTCGTTCGCTTGACGCGCTGTGCTTATACACGCGGACACAGTTTGTACGATTCACGATTCCCATTGACGGTACAAAGTCGTTGTAAACTGCGTATTATGCACAATAATTGAGCAGCATGATGTTTGCAGTTATACACACAGCATTAATTCGATAACCGGCAACCGTGGGATTAAATAATTATATAATCTTGTCTGGAACAGCAAAAGTGTTGAGCTGACTATTTATCAGTTCACTCAATATCTCAATGTATTTGAAACAACTAAATCTATCAACATTAATGTATCATTGTATTTCTAGCATCAATCGATTTGTACATTGAACGAAAGTGTGATTTCATTTCTGAAAAGTAATTTATCCATTTTTCCTTACTGACTATTTGTTTCAAATATTGTATTTCAATAAATTGAATGGAATTAACACAGATTTGCTTGCAATGAGAATTCAGAAGAATAAAACTCGTGAAACATGTGTATTTTATTTTTATATCTATTTTTTTTCTGAAGTACGAAAGAAAGGCGACGAAAAATCTCAAACGTTTTTTTGTTTACAAAAAGTCACGAATTGCATCGACTTTTCAAGGGCAGGCATTTTTTACGGTGATGCTTCATTTCATTTGCACTCTTTCGCTTCGTTTCTATGAAAATTCAATATTGATACTGATAAAAGCTATTGTATTCATGTTACCAACACGTGATGTTTGCTATAAAAATTCTTTACACATGAGCATTGTCTCGCCGAAGTCGTTTGATATTCGAACGTGCGATTGCTTTGTGGGAGGTTTTCATATCAATATTATGACACTGGCCACTATGTTTGTGGAAAAAACATTTCTTATTTTTTCTTCCAGAACAAGCTTCCTTCCACATGAATTTTATTCCAAAGCTTATCGTGGAAATTCTTTCTTGAAGAAACATTATTTAAGCTAAAATTGGAATGTACGAGAAAAACGACCACTCTTGCCCATGTAGTAACTCAATTGGTTTAAACTTGACCATTAATTTGATAATTAGAAAATTTAATGATCGTAGTAGCCGGGCGAAAATTACCGTGTGAATTGAAGTGAAACTTCACGGTTGGCTTTTTCCTACAGATGACTTTATTTCATTTTGTTCGTGCTGCGGAAGTTAACATTGAAAAAGTTTATGACATGTAATTCTGTCACTACTTGGACTCTGAATTTTTCGTTAATTTTTTTAATAAAAATCCGTGAAATTAATGATAGCCTTACTTGTGACACGGTAACTTAATTTATGCGCGATCGAAAGGAAGAGAAAAACTACGAGAAAAAAATTCAAGGTCGAACAGGAGCCGATTCGGTGCAGAACGCCCTGAATACAGGATCGAATTATCATGCACACTCGAAGGTAAAACAGTTTGCTAAATATTCAAGGGGAAACATTCAGTCAGCGAAAATGAATGAGCAATTGTACGCTCACCGATAATGCAGGATCCTACACATACGACCAAAATTAATCGGGTCTGGTACGACTCGCTCTCATTCTAACAAATTCCTCGCTAATTTCATTTATCAACAAGTGGGGACAATCGATCTTGCATCGGGAGCCACGGACGCTAAAATATTAAGTCCTCGATCGTTGGTCGCTCAGCTCGGCATTCGGAGTTAAAAAATGCTCAGTTCTCTCAATAATCGTAAATAAGGAAAAATAATTCAATAATTACGATCCTGAGATATTGCTTGAGGATCATAAAAAATCGGTAAGATTGGACAATGAAAAAATTATCACTTTTCTTTCCTGATCATTACTTTTGACGATGTATTTTAATACAGTCGTTTCCCCTTATAAACCTGTTTAAGGGCTGTAGGGAACAATGGCCTCGCGTTTATAGCGAGGCCATTGTTCTGTGTTAAGGTTAAGCGCCTTCCAAACCTCGAAAATGTTTCCGAGTGGGGGAAGCTCACCGCGTCGAAAGTGAGGAAAAGGCTTATAGCGGACCGGCATATAAGGGGATTCGACTGTACTTGGAATCGCGAATGATATTATCAACTACATAATTGTAGCAATTTGAACGAATGAAGGATTACAGTAGAGAATGCAGCTTCAAAAAAAGCAAAAAACTCGATAACGGATATCGTGGCAAGTGGTGTGAAGTCATTGAGGCCAAGGAAAAAATGAGAGGGACATAAGGGTTTGTCAATAAAAATAATCCAATGTCATGCGAAATTATAGAGTTTTAAATTATCAATGTTATTATCTTACGATTTACTTACATTCTGATCATTCCACTAAGTATTTTTGTCAGGCAATGATAAAAAGCTTAATAGTGAATGACAATTATGCAACAATTTATGCGTGAACAAGTGTGAAAAATCACGCGTTTCATTATTGCAGAGTGAATTATTTATCACAGAATAAATATGGGATTATATCATTGCGAATGTTTTTAGTGCCACTTCTTCAAAGCGTTATTCCCAATTAGTGCAATATTATTACTCACGAATTGGCGATAGGGAAGATAAAAGTGGGTATACTTAACGAACGGTGACTCTGTAATAATTGATTGATAAAATTAATAAGCTCATGCAACATGGCTTTCGTAAGTTTGAAAAAAGTTTCAAAACTCAGCAGTCAAAGAGAATACACTTTACTATAATTCCTTTCCTCAGAAAATCATTCTCAATGTTATGAATTAGCATGTAATCTATCATCTGGCAAAGTGTAAATTTGCGCGATGATCTCCGGTAACTGTTGTCGCAATCCGAGTTTTTACTACCAACCCAAGGACGCACGATATTGAGAAGCACAAAAAAGCAATTTTCATTACCAATGCTTTTTGTAATAAATCTGGTAACTACGTAAACTTTGTAATTTGTGACTGTAAATGTAAAAAATTGTAACCGCATTGAATTTGTAAATCGTTCGTTCTTCGATGATCAATCGCCTAAAAAACTCCGACGATTCGTATATCGGAAATTTTTGGTATCCGGTTCATGTGCAGTGAAATTTCTTGCCAAAAAGCGATATTTCTAATTAGCAAATTTTCTTCGTTGTTTGGTTAAACCTACCTTTAAAACAATTCCGTCAAAAAACTGGTGACTTCGCATTGAGTTGAAGCCAGAGAATCTGAAGTTGGAAATTATCAATAATTTTTTATCTGCAGCTGGGAAAAAGATAATCTACAATGTATAACATAAGTGTTGTTTTCTGGCACTTGAGTTGTAATAATATGTCATGTGTTATTTCTCCAGGCGATAGAAAACATAACACGTAAGTTGCTCGAGGCGCACAGTTTCTTTCATCCGTTCTGGTGATAAAAAAACCTTGCGAGAGATATACGAACACTAATTCTACTGATTTACTAAACTAGTGGAGTTTCTTTCGGAATCTCATTGTCAGTCACAGAAATAGGTTTTATCCAAATTTTCAACAAAGTAACGATATCAAATTCATGTTCTAATGAATGCAAAGATTGATTTATTGTTGATTATTGTATTGCGTCTTGCTTTCGCCGTTTGGAAAATATTTTTTAAATACTTGGAGTCAAGATGTTGCCGCGTCTCTATATTATATGTGATACAACGTATGAAATGAGCGCGTATCAGCAGTGTCTCCGCTAATGATCTACACGCTTTTGACGAATAGTTACGATGGGCACAATGACAAGGCAGAATATTGGTTAACGATGATAACTTTGTGACTTATTTTTCTTCGCAGACCGCACAAGCATAACTTTGTAGAAATCCTTAGTTGCTGAATTTTATAACCGGTTTTTTGTCCTCTCCAACAATAATCCCATCCACGATCGGCTACTGAGAAAATGATTAGCTGCGAGGGATCAACGGCGTGATGATCAGTTCCTTAACCTACGAATTTCCCACGATTTTAGTTAATTTTCAACATTTCACGATCGCTTTGATAAAAATAATATCGCTATGGGACAAGCAACGCATTGCTCAATCGTTTATCAATTTTTTGTGGGTTTCCTTTACCTGAACATTTGGTGGAGTAGAAAGAGCGTAGATGACCGCGTTAGTGATATCCTTAACAGCTAACATGGGATCGCGATCGAGCACTTCTTTAGGAATAGCAGCACCAGCAATCATATCAGTTTCTACTGCTCCAGGACTGATACACTATTGGGATATTCATGAGGCTTCGTTAGTGGTTAGTTCATTCGTTGCAAATTCTTATGCTCGTTGTTACATAGATCGATAAATAATAATGTTTTCAATGCATCTGTAATTGTTCATTACTTAATTAATGAGATCATGGCCACTATTTAAAAATCTGCAGAAAAATCTGATTTTTTTACACAGCATAGAAAAATGTTCAAAAATTACGGTAAAAAAAATTGAGAGGAGGTTACCGAACATTTAAGCAAGAAAATAAGTATTAAAAATTGGACATCGTAGTGGCAGTAAATGGATCGTGATTTTTCAATCAAATTTAAGGGATCGTAAATGCTGGAAAAAAAAAATTAAATCATATACGTATTCGTTGAACATTTATCTTGTTAATGGCGTTATAAAAATATCAGGTCACCGAAACTTTAAGAATGAAATCATAAATTAACTACGATTATCGCTCACGATGAATCGTTGAATACTAGGTTCGGTACGACATCGGCAACACCGCTCTATCAGCTGTTTATATATATGTATATCGACGTATATCGTGTTTAGTTGTGACGTGCTTACATTAGTGTATCGGTACTGTACAGGCGTGTATACTTTCTCGGTATAATTAATAGAAAAATGTTTTTTGTTCATATTTATACAAATATTGTGATAACAAAAATATTTGTAATCACAAATAATGACGTAAACTCAAATTCAAATAAATTGTTGGTTATGTGTATCAAGTCATATGTGAGTGACAAGCCATCAGTTTACCGTTGGCAAGGTAGATATATCTCTCCACCAACAACAAAGTTGCCAAATCAAAAAGTTAACTAGTCAAATTTTTACTAATAATGATATTTTTTTATATAATTGATAATTACAACGGACTAATTGATTAGTTATGTTAATTTTTAAATCTATAAATTTTGAGAGAATATAATAGCACCAATCCCTTATCATGACAAAAAATTCAGTTGTTCAACGCTCGTGTGGTGGGCATGATCTCATTAAGTAAACTGTTAAATATGGAAATAGATTCGAATAGTCATTTGTCTTGATTTATGAAGACTATTTATGGTTCTTTCATCTGAAAATATTTAAATTCAAGTTAATTGTTTATTAAGAGTAAACCTAAAACTCACTATAAATAGTTGTTTATTTGGAATAAATCATAGATTCATGACATTAGAATTACAGTTCCAACAAGATCTCACAAAATCGACAAATAAACTCCAATTAGAATTTCGTGAGACGGCTAACATGAGCAAACGCAATAATCGTGGTTTGATCTTTTTGAATGGGTACATCGCTAACTAATACTAAATAATTAAAGTAAGCAATTAAATCAGACACGATTATCTTATATGTGATCAAACTTAATAAGTGAAATTATTTCACCGTGAAATATCCATTTACAGTCAAATCAATGATAAGCAAATTGATCTTAAAACCAACGATTGAATATAGGTTGATGTCGTAATCTTAGTTCGTCAAGATTTATTGATAGAATAAAAATTTAGCAACCAAACAAAAGCCGTATCAAAACCATTTTTCACTTATTTCTAGTTTCTTATGTTTTAGTAAATCATCAACTATAAACCGGCAATATTCACACTAAATTATAAATGTCGACTATATAAAAAATCGAATGTTTACATTATTTTAACATAAACCAAGAAAAAAATCATAATTCAAATTCGTTTCTCCATAAAGAATAAGTTTTTACCTCATAATTGTAAACTTTTTTTCCAGTACGAATTTGTTAACTTACCGTCACCTTGATCCTCAATTTTGCAGTTGCTAATTCATTCCGCAAAGAATGAGACATGCCAATTACTGCATATTTGCTTGCACAGTAAATACTGACTGGGAAGTTAATCATCTCAGCATTATGCCCGGCAGTGCTATAGAATGAAGCGTCACGATAACATTTGTGCTGTGGCAGCGATGCGAGCTTCGTATCGCATTTTACACGACGATTTGAATCACATGAGTTTTTGTGCATGGATAAAAATAAAGAGTCATAAGTGAACGAGAAGAAGTACAGAATTTATAGACGAGATGTGAGTTTCGATAAAGAAATTTCATAAAATATGAATATAGGAAATTTCACGTAGGAAATTGAAACACGAAACGTAGCTCGAGATTGATTCTTTGGAATTGCGATTACCTCACAAGATTGATTATGTGGCCAAGAATATTGCGCTTCTTCATCGATTTGACTGCTTCTCTAGCACAAATTGCCACAGCAATGACATTGATATCCATTATTTTTCGGTAGTTCTTTGTCGATCCATCTAAATAAAACAATTATTTTAATCAAAATTCATCACTTCTTCGATACTCAAATCTTATGCGATTTTGCTTTAACGATCACTCTGTTTTTGGCGATTCTTAAGAACTTAAACAATAATTAAAAAAAAAAAAGAAATACTATAGACCCAAAATCTATCAACTACGCAATCCATGAACAATTTTTTTAAGGAGATTACGTAAAGTTGCTATAATATCGTATTTGAATTATTCGAATGCGATTTTTTTTGCATAATATAAAAATGCACAAGCTTTTGATTCCGTAAATTACCAAGGATATTTTCTGGGATAGAAACCCCAGCATTATTGATGAGTATATCAACACCACCGAATTCCTTTTCAGTCCATTGAAAAACTTTGAGAATATCTTCTTCCTTGCCCATATCACATCTCATGGGGTAAAGCGAGCCTTTTTGGCCCTTTAACTGCGTAGCAAGATCTCGAATTTTTTCCACTCGTCTTGCAACTCCGACTACTTTGACGCCACTTTTTACAAGTGCTTCGGTTATCTCAGCACCAATACCGGCACTCGCACCCGTTACAATCGCGACCTTTCCCAACCAGCGATCCATATTCGAACAGATCCAACGACGATCTAACTTGAATTCACTTGAACATTTATCCAATACGCGGCGGCTTCGATACTCCCCTACTTATACGCCATTTTCGCTCAACATGAATGAGCATTACAAGTTATTTTTACATGGTATAATGGTCAAGCTTATCTTCTGTGAATATTTATTTCAACCGTATTCCAAATTCAACATTTACGCAGGTACTTAAGGTATTCCCTTCACGAACCCGTATATTCTACAAAAAACTGACTTTAAATTACAGTAAATTGATAGTGCACGCGAATAGATTTGCGAAGTTTCAGGTCGGGTTATCAAACATTTAATAAAAAATTAAAACTTAAAAAATCGTTAAATTTATACGAGAGCTCATGAAGATTCCATCATCGTCACATTTCTATTCAATAATTCATATACTTCCTCATACAAAGTGTCTCGCAGACAGAAAAAAAATGTAAGGAATCCATAACGACGATAAAAATAAAGGGTTACCAAATGCTTAAAAAAGATATTAAGAGGATGGATCAGTCGGTATATCGCAACCGTGAGTGCGACAGAGATAGCTGAAAATTTCGAAATCGAAATTCTTTGACACAGTTTAACTGATTAAAAAAAGGCTCTGTCAGTAAATTTTTGCCATCGTTCTGCGTAGGCTGACAGAGCCTTTTTTAATCGGTCAAACTGTGTCAGAGTATTTAAATTTCGAAAATTCCAAGTGAGGTTAGTCGACTGGTCCATACTCTTAAGATGATGGATCAGTCGGTAATCACAAGCGTGAGTGCGAGAGAGATAGCTGCAAATTTTGAAAAGGAATTTTTTCCACATGGTTCGTCTGATCGAAAAAATAAAAATGTCATCGGATTTTTGCGATCGTGCTGCGTACGATGACATTTTTATTATTTTAATCGGACGAACGATGCCAAAGAGTTTCAATTTCAAAAATTCGAGGTGCGATTACCGACTGATCCATCATCTTAACGATAGAAGTTGGAAAAATGGCAGAAGCAGAAGCTTTTCCCATATAACCGTAACTTCTCAGAGGTTAAGAATCAGTCCAAATTTCGAGTGCCCCAATTTGCGCCACCAAAAAATACGCTCATGCGAAAGGAATACCTTAAAATATAAATTTGTTTGAAGTTTGATATTCACTCTTCGTATAGATAACACTCGTAGAAACTCATTTTCAATGGAATAGCGTCCTTCGTATATATAGAATGTACATTTCGAAGTCAATGAAATCGTTTAACCATATTTTGAAGTATAATTTTCTAGCATATATACGCCTTTTGTAGTCGATAAAATTTAAAATATTGCTTGATTCCTGTAGACTTGCGAGACCCCGGCTGATCTGTCGGCAGTAATTTCGGAATCGAAATACATCGGTAATTTCAAAAATTTGGTATCATTGTGAACCGTTTTGGTATTTCGAACCGAGGCAGAATGTTCAAATTCCGCTATAAAATACTCAAACCAATGAAATTTTGGTCTTTTCATAAAAAACGAACTTCATCTACTTGCAAGACAAATCAAAATCTACATAAGATTTATAAAAATCCTCATAAATAAATAAATAAATCCTCATAAATGATAAATAGTGTGTTTTGAAATTTTCTCATTCACACTCAAAATCATTAGGTTCCAATTATGAAAACTGCACTCTCTATGAATAGCTGGAATACTGAGAATACGCAAAGCTTATACGAAAGATGGATCATTTGTTGGAAGGGTCGATGATTGATGTTCGTTTGCATTTATACTTTGCGAGGAGAAATCGAATCATTTTCTCACCTCTTGTCCCATCGTTTATGCAAAAAATGTACTTCAATTCTGACGTAATCTTCCGGAGTGTAAAATGTGTAGGATTAATGATGGCAAAATGATTGCCTCGATGATTGATTTTTCTTTAGATAACCAACTGCAATACTCACAATTTTTACTATTGATTTTTTCAGAAGTTATGCGACGGGCCACAGATTTACACGGCGTACTAGGAAAATTACGCAAGCATTAATACACTCGCAATATACATTAGAAGCGAGCAGGCGACTCTAAGATTAATTAATCATACGCTTTTGTCTGGTACAGTATGTGTTGAACCAACAGTTTAATTGGCAGTTCCTGCACGTTTTACATTATATATCTGACACGAATATATCTGCCTACAATAAAGTATCATAATGTTAATTTCATGTGTTTGATTCGTGACTTGAATGGAAATCTACAACGACTTTTGGAAGGTTGTTGTTTCAAACGAGATTTTTCGAAAGGAAATTATTAATTCAAGATCGAAATATAAATAAAATTTCGCAGACTATGAAATAGATGCAGGAAGTTGCAATTTTTTTTCTTTTTCATTTATGAACAACGCTTATATTTGGAATATTCTTAATGACTTCTATCAGACACCAATTGGGAAAAACTGTTTTGGGCAGCAGTTGTAAAAACAAACGAAAACGCGAGAGCAAATCTGGTCTAGGCTACACGATCAAAGATCCTGGAGAGTTGAGCAGAACTTCTTGGAAACTTAATTAAGGTACTCCTTTCGCATGAGCGTATTTTTTGGTGGCGCACTTGAAATTTGGACTGTTTTCTAACCTCTGAGAAGTCACGGTTGTACAGGAAAAGCTTCTGCTTCTGCCATTTTGCCAACTTCTATCGTTAATACCTCTTTTAAGCATTCGGTAACTCTTTATTTTTATATCATTGCTATGGATTCTTACATTTTTTTCTATCTGTGAGACACTTTGTATCAGGAATTTAGAATTATTTAGTATATGAATTATTGAATAGAAATGTGGCGAATCTCCATAAGCTTTCGTATAAATTTAACGATTTTTGAAGTTTTAATTCTTTATTAAATGTTCGATAATCTGACCTGAACCTTCGCTAATCCATTCGCGTGCACTTTCACTTTACTGTAATTTAAAATCAGTTATTTGTAGAATATTCGAGTTCGTGAAAAGAATACCTTAAATTATGTAATGGGAAATGAAAAACTGAATGAGCGACTTAAATTGACTCCCGCTGAACGGAAGGCTGCTGCGTAATTCTTCAAACATAGTGTATGGAATTGAAATGTTTCAGGATGCATTTGACCCTCAGATTGGTCAGTTTAGTTACTATGTGGAAAGGAGCCTAGTTTTGAAAATTCTCATTTGATAATAATTTGATTTGATAAAGCTACCGCTTCTTGATGATTTTGTCACGTACACTGATTGTTATTCAGTTAGGTGAGTGCATTTGATTCACAATTCATCAGAATTTCATCAGGAAAAATATCGTCATCTCCATTTTCACACGTCCATTAATCCGACCAGAGCGGAACTCAATAAACGTTACTATTTCAATGATTACGTAAGCATCTGTACAACTCCATCGAAAAAAAATCCGATTTGCTCTATACATCAAAGATTTTGTACCTCACTTTGAATGAACCACTGAGGTTCGATGGAACAAAGAAAAATTTTTTTTCTATTCGAATCGATGTTACGATTCTGGAAATTCTTCGCTTTCTACGACATTTTCAATCAACGTAGATTATAAATCGACGAAAACCACTCATTCCTGCACGCTCTACATTCGTTTCGTGCACGAACCTTTCAGTTTACTTCATAATTCAGGCCAATTGGTACTTGTATATTTGCCTCTAGTCCGTTGCCTCTAGGCGTTAAGCACTCTTATTGTGATCTGCACGTGATGTGATTTCATGAACACGGAACGTATATTATTTCGCAGCGAATATAGTTCAAGAGGTATGCAGAGAATTAATTACCTTTCGAATTAGTCACAACAAAAGGGAAGAGTAGAGAAAGGAAAAACGTCAAGAGGAAATGAGGCGGAACGGATCGAGAGGCTTTTCCATCGTCCGTTTCTCGCACGATGCGAAATTGCCGTCTCACTTCTGGAAACGCATCGTTATGTACGCTAAAAACAATCATTTTTAATATGCTTACGATATTTTTTCATGGAAATATTTGCATACTAATTACGAGTAGATCTCCATACTTCCAAACGTTTCAACTTTTCCTCAGCCTTCAGTCAAACTTGGTTTCGTCACGTTTTTTATTTGTTGCTTTCCATACTTCTACACCAAAATTAACCGGTACCGTTCATTTAATCGTCACCCATTGCTACAATATCTAAAACAAAAGTATTGTTTCATCTTCGACGGCAGCGTCCGTTTGCAGCCGGTTAATCGGCAAGCAATGCATGAAGTGGTGCCAGGGGCTCTACTATGAGTTCCTTCACCTGTCAATCAATCGAAATTCGAGTGAGTTACGATCGGCCTTTTACTTTTTTTTACTCAGTTTCTCAGTGTTAGATAGAGTGTAAAGTAGAGTTTTTGTTTTGTAAATATAAAATTATTTATTCACCTGTACATTCGGTGGAGTAGACAAAGCGAAGATAACCGCGCTAGCAATCTCTTCCGGAGTGAGTATGGGCAATCGTTCCATCAGCTCCAGAGTGAAACCAACATCAAGTATCATGTCGGTCTTTACCGCTCCGGGGCTAAGGGACTGTGTAAAAATAAATGAATTTTTTGAATCGCCTGCTCGGAAGAGTGGAGAATTTTCATAAATCCAAGTATAAAAACCATTTTGACGTCAATTTTATCGAGCTCCTGCTGCCTTGAATTTTTTTCCAATTATTACACGAGTGCTCTAAATGGGCCAACTCAAGGTGTGCCAGTAAAAATATAATATTTTATGTGTATAAAAACTGCAATTCTGATTTTGATGACGAGGATGAGGACGAAATATTCCTTTTTCCCACGCTTATGGACAAAAATTATCTTTACATTCACTTATGCAAACATTTCGTATTAATTGTTCAAATCATCAAATAAATAACTATATAACGGATGAGGCATAACTATCCGTTTTTATTAATTTAACCAATACATAGTTGATTATCAGGTAAAAATCGTACGGAAGCCAACTTACCCTAATGCTTGTGTCAAACAACCGTTTTTATTTACGCAGCTATTCCGTTTATGGCGAAAAATGAGGAAATTTTCAAAATTTTATGTGACGAAAGAATTATCACGATTGTTTTGGTTTATAGACCCGACCCAAAATTTTTGTAGTCGCTCTCGCTGGTACGAAGGAGCAAACTTTTGTGTTCAGAAAATTTATCCTTACGCTTGAATAATAAGTTCTAATTTTTCTACAATTGAAAAAAAATTTCAAAGCGTTTTCGCAAACTTACCGTTATTTTGATGTTTAATCTTGCCGCTCCTATCTCATTTCGCAAAGTGTGACACATGCCAACCACCGCACACTTGCTGGCAACGTAAAGATTGCATGGAACTGTGACACCTTCAGGATTGTGTCCACCGATGCTGAAAAATCCATTGCCACAATGAAATTAGCGCTTCTTCGAACCCAGACTTCATGTCAAGTATCGTATATCGTTCTGTAAAGTCACAATTTTCCGTTGCTTCGAACAATGGAGTATGACGAAGAGCATTTGATTATCACGAAGCCGTATTCAGCAGCCTTGAAGCGAAGCTTTCAATATTAACAAGAAGTATAAAAACGAGGCATAAAGATTAGAAATCTTCTGAATAAAACATGGCAATACAAAGTATTTCATATTTGTAACAGAATTTTGATATCCTCTTGCTGAATTCTTTCCTAAACGGCTGATTTGTTGGAAGAATACGAAAATACGAAAATATTGTTACATTGTGAAGTTTTATTTGGAAATAATTCCTGAAATATTCGAGGCGAATGTAGGATTGAATTTTTTCGCAACTATGCAGGAGCCAATTGGAAAGATTAATTCAAAATATTTTGTGCTTATTTTGATAGAGCCAATAAAGATCCTTTGCTACGCTTCCTCACCTTCCGATAGTGATTATGTGCCCAGCAGACTTGCGCTTTTTCATGGAACGAATCGCTTCCCTCGCGAATATCGCTGGGGCAAGTAAGTTCGTGTCCATAACGTGTCGATAGCTTTCCGTAGAAGCGTCTGAATTGAAGAAAAATGACTTATTTCCAATTGCAAATTTTCGCTTGTACGATTTTGAAACAATACTCGATTCTATTCACTTCGTATTGGATCAAATGGAATTCATTTAACTCTGAAGAAAATGAAGATTTTCGACTCAATGGCCACGGGAAAACGAAAAAAGCATCGGATATTTGAACTCAATGAATCAAAAAATGAACGATCTCCATGGAAAGCTGTAAGTCTGCATAAAATTTGGCATTTTCAGCAGCTTTTATCGAGGGGATTCAAAAGTGATCTCTCTTCTGATCCACAGAATAGATACAAAATTACCCATGATGTTTTCACGGATGTAAACTCCAGCATTATTGATGACGATATCAACACCACCAAGTTCCTTTTCCACCCATTTAAAAACTTTGAGAATGTCCTGCTCTTTCTTAACATCACATTCGATAGCATAAACAGAGCCTTTTTGGCCTTTTAATTTGGCAGCAAGATCTCGAACTTTCTGCAATCGTCTCGCAGCCCCGACGACTTTGACGCCATGTTTAACGAGCTCTTCCGTTATCGCAGCCCCAATGCCGCTACTCGCTCCCGTTACGATCGCAACTTTTCCCGACCAGCGCTCCATCTTCTATCGAATTCAAAGGCGAACTGACTCTGACTCGTTCAACCACTTATCCAGCACACGTCGGTCCTCGTACTTCAGCACGCAAATGCTATTGTTATTTTTAATTATATTACCGGAAAGAATGTCTTCAATATTAGTTAGCTCTATTCTGGGGCGAATAATTTTAAGGGGGTATCACACAAAGGTTTGTTATATAAATGTGAGAATTGTTGAACACCTTGTGAAATATTTTCAACTCACTAGCAATTTTTCTCTATTCACTGTACACGTATTCTCAACATAAATCTATGGACGTTGGATTGTTCCAAAATGGACAAATTTTTATCAACTGAATTCTCTCATCGTGTGAAAGTTTATCGACCCAACACTTGATCTGAAGTTTTTCGACGCTGCAATTGCAGTGAAAAATTCAAAGTTTAGAAGTTCAAAGTTGAAACTAAACACACTTTACATATGAATTTGTCGTCACTAAAAAAAGATTTGATGTAAAAAAAATTCCATAAACGAAAATCATTCAAAAAGCTCTCGACGCTCCTTCCGAAATGTTTCAATATTTCAAGGTGTGGAAGCACATTTTTGATCATTATTTCATGGTGTAATTCCACTCAAATTATGAAATTGTTATATTACATATATTCTTCCTCTGAATATGTAATACTTTTGATGGCATTGAAACCATCGGTCAGTACTGTCAGTAGTAAAGTCGGCCTCTAAAAGCATCCCTAATACTATGGATAAGCATCCATTTCATCGTTTATAACATTTATGATGCTGAGTGCTACAATTGATTGCAAAGCCTCATAAAAATCGATCATAAAAGGGCATCATGATAAAAAGAATTGACGATACTAGAGGCACAAAGTCCAAAGCTACGAAACATCTAAAAGTCGATGATTTATTTTTACCCACATTCATGTGAATGGTCACGCGATTTGTTTGTAAAAAAAGGAATCGTTTTGTCTCCTCTCGTTTCAATGCCGACGAAAAAGATGCATTTAATGCTGACAAGGTTTTTGAGCGTTTATTGTGGGTGGCAGAAGGAGTTAGATTTAGTGACTTTGGCATTCATTTTTTCTCGATGACACGGTATGACGATAATACTAGACTACTTTGATGATAAATTTTTGAAAAATAATTGCCCGCGATTTATGTATATTTTGCAAAAGTAACTGCGAAACGTGACGTAAAAACTTATGCGCACGGCGTTCATTAGATGACGAACCAAAACCAACTGCTGGATATCTAGTAATTACACAATCTTGTACCGTGCAACATGAGCGGATTGAAGCTTCTGATTTCGGATAATGAAAATTCGGATATTCATTTTTTTAAATTAAGCATTTTCCATGTGATAACAAAAATAGTTCAAATCCGTTGAACTAATTGAAGATTCGTATTGAATCCATTTTTCTTTGACTGATGGGCAGGTCCAAAAAACAATGGAATCGACTTCATGAAGCAAACGTATTCGTCACAACAAAGCCATTGATTGCACTGATTTTTCATGGACGTGGAATTTAATTGTGATTCTCCATTTCTAGCGCCCTTCTTCGATGCTCACATGAAAATTCGATATCGATGGTAACAACGTTACCAGGAGGTGATGTTTACCATGAAAATTCTCGATGCACACAAATTCTTGGAAATCAATAATGATCTTGACCTGAAATACTACTATTGGCGTGAAAAACACCTTCTTTAAATTGATACTTCAGTTACATTATTAAAGATCAATTCGATGTATGTTCACGTGCGTTTACGTCATTCCTTTCACGAATGATCGTATTGATTTTATTTTCAATACTTCATTCTCAAAAAAGCCAAATAAATTAAGATTTCGAATCAAATTTATTCATTTCAAATTTTCCCTTACATGCTTTGGCTATCCACGGATTTGACTCGTGTAGGAGCCTTGGAAATAATCTATATGCCTGTAAGCGACGGTTTATAAAAAATATAACTCAAAAAAGTATGGATTTTTAAGTGAAAACGTGGTCGATTGTGTTCAGAAAATTTCATGCGAATTCTACAATTTTCACAATAGTTATTATTCACTGGAAGCTTCATATTGCTATTCCATTGAACACGACCCTCCATCAGTTATCGAACGTTCGAGTTTCGCGAAAGATACGGTGAAACAGTGTGTCAGAGATTATTTCGATATTTTTTAGAATATTTTGTATTAAAAAGAAAATTTATTGGCAAGAAGTTCTTAATACGATGATATATGAATTGACACAAAATTCTTGGCCTATCAATCATGTATATTGTTGCAACTTAATGGTTGAAATGAAGAATCTCTGATAATAATCAGTAAAGTTTACATTTTAATAATGGGAAAGTATTATTTGTGCCATATTTTCCATGATCTTCGACCTTTTCAACACAATTTTTGTCTTCGGTATAAATTACAAAATTTCTCTGCGTTTTCAATTCGTAGTATCGAGTGGTTTCAATTCGAGTATCGAAATAAACCGCTCTGGAGTGGTTTATTTTCTAAGCGTTTGCGCATGATCTACTGCGCAGCGCAGTCGGTAACGTACTTCTGGCAATCGACTGAATAGAGTACGCACAGCGCGATCGATGGTAATTAGGAGATCGTCCACGTTTCCTTAAACTTGACCAAAAATAAAAATAACCACTTAATCTTTTTTTAAACTTACAATTAATCGTAATCATAAACTCGAAACGAACAGAATTTCATGCAATGGAAGCTACAAGTGATTATTCGTATTTGAATTTTGATATGAAATCATGTCAATTGTTAATTCGATGTCTAATAGACTACTGTGACTCGAACGCTTTTCAAAGTAGTTTTGAGACGCTCGTAAACATTTTTTTGTTTTTTTTTCTTTCCTGAAGTTAGTTTCCGAATGTGCAGCTTCCCACTACACTCTTACTACGATCTGATCAGTATAAAATACTGCCTTGATGGGATCTACTGCTGAAAGTCTTTTCAGTCCTTCTCCATGGCTTTTCCGGTTTCGTTCTATTGGTCACTTTCTTCGTCTTTCACTAATCAACATGAGCTTGCTAACCTTATAACTTCTTGAGGATTTCCGGATTCACACATTAAATGCTTTTTCTTTTCCAGTGCTGTTATATATTGAAGCAGCACATGTGAACGGTGTTCTCTTTAATTCCTTGCTCGGGCGTCGTGTGTGAATTGAAACCACCGTGCCCAATAGATTTTTTTTAGAAGCAGTAAATTTGCTGAGACAACTTACATCAAGAATTAAATACCAGGATACGGTCCATTCTGTGATTTTATTATTACAAAAATTGTACAAAATGGAAGCTGCAAAAGACGAATTCTCTCGCGTCCAGAGGCAAATGGAATATTTAGATCGAAGTACTTCATTGAACGAATTCTTGTCCGGATAGATCATAGCTTGCGGCGCAGTGGAGTTATTTTCACTTCATCGACCTAGAAGCAAAAACGAAATATTTCACATTCTCATACCTTCCAACGAAATCGTACCGCCGTTTCTAAATTAGATGTGTCAAAGAAATTACGCGAACGAATGGAGCAGCGGATAAGGCGTACATAACCCCATCAGCGATATCTTTGGCCTGGATGGATGGCATGCGATCGAAAATCACATCACTGCCACCAGCAGCATTGAAAATTTCTGTCCTCACCAATCCCGGAATGATGCTCTAGTCACAAAATTTGAATGAACCCATAAAAACAATTTTACCATAAAAAATCACGTGAAAAAAAATAAAAACTTGTTGAGTCGAAGTTGTTATATACCCATCGAAGTCATTGAAATTAAGAATCAGATTATTCCTACTTGAAATCAAATAAAATCAGATGAAATTTCAGACCAAATAAATCAAATGAAATTTTAAAGAATCCAATTAGATTTAAGGCAGTTGGAACGTAAGTAATTTAAACTTCATCAATCAAAGCCATTTTACTAATTCCTTTGAAATTTATCATTTTCAAGAAAATATGAATTAGTTATTTTAACATCTCCATCATCCATTCAATTTTCCGTATCGACATGGCGAATCAACAAACTGAGTCATCGTAACTTCGTAAAGCAACTCACGGTTGTTCTGATGTTATCAGCCGTCCTTTCGATTTCTTGTCTCACGTTGTCAATGAGTCCTCGCAGAGCAAATTTGCCTGCAGGATAAAGGCCTGTCGGTAAGCTCGTTAGTGTAGCGTTATAACCCAAAACACTATATGGATAAAAATCAAAGTTCTCGATTAGACGATGACCAGTTTTACAGATTCACGTGAAGATGAAGATCTCTGCATGTACCACGAACGAATAAAAAAAAAAATTTTAACTCGAACATATCATGATAAACATAACATACGATACCGTCCATTATCACATTATTTATTATTTAATCAGTTTCACCTATTCAGGTAAAATATATGTCCCTCCGTATTTCGAGATCTCATAGACTTTATAGCTTCTCGTGTACAAATGGCGACAGCCAATAAGTTTACATCGAGTATTTTACGATAATCTTCTGTTGTTCCCTCTGAAACAAAATGAAATTCATGGAGGAAAGATGATGACTCGACATTATACGGGTCAAAGTTGGACCGAACCGGTTTGACCGGATAACCGTGATCGTTGCGATGACGATAAAATTCAATTGGTATGTTTTTGAAACGTTTTTTTTTTTTTTTATTTATTTTTTTGTTTTTTTCCTTCAACCAGTAGTAATGAATGAGATTTAGTTTGCGCCATTTGAACTTTACCAGCGATCGTCGAAGTTACTGCTACACCAGCATTGTTGACCAAAACATCGACTCCGCCGAGTTTCTCGTTGGTCCATTCGAAAGCTTTCAATATATCGTTCTCATTGCGAAGATCGCATTTTACCGCGTACAATTTTCCCTTCGCTCCCTTGAGACTGTCCGCTATCTCTTGAATACGGTTCTCACGTCTCGCGAGACCAACGACCTGGATACCAGCGCCGACGAATGCTCGGACAATCGCCTCGCCGATCCCGGCGCTTGCACCTGTCACTATCGCTATCTTGCCGATCCAACGCTCCATTCTCGATGAAAGTCGATTCTGGACTGTGGACTCCGTACTTGCAGAGAGCAACTAAACCTCGAGTTATTGCGACGTCTCTCGCACTCCCTACTCTTTATTTCTCCTTCGCCTGGCTCCCGTAGATCTTCGACTTACCAACTACGTTTGTATTATATACTTGTGCGTATGTGTGTAATCACCAGCTGACTTCGAGCAAGTAAAGCAGCGAGGAACAGCGCTTATACAGGGTGTCCAAAGTTCTGTCGTCAGAGGGCATCGTGCAAATTATTTTCGAAAGGCTCCTGGTTAAAAAACATATTTTCAATGGCTGAATGGCTATAGAGAGATGCTGCAAAGTTCTTAAGGTGGAATAGTACCGTATAATGAAAAAGAGGGATTTTTATGCAAATTGACGTTCGAAAATGTGTAAACTATTTTACTCACGAAATTTGAACGGGTCGACCATACCTTTTCTGAAAAAATTGAATCAGTTTTTTACATTGGATCTTCTGAAAAAGCGTTAAAAAACGCAAAACAACATTGAAAAAATACTGTTCACAAAGCCACTTTTCGATGAAACGAGCACTAGTGTATGAACCAACTGTCAAGATAACTTTTGAGAAACTTGGAGTGATTTCACCGTACCGTTTATCCGCAATGTGCAAAAGAAAATCAATAAGCGAAGTTTGTCTCTCTTCTGATGGACTCAGCTTTAAACGCGGCAACGTCGCATCGATCAACGCACTCTCGTTTAGCTATATATATTATATAAACAGGGCGACGTATAGCTTGCCCTCGAACTTGAGCAGAGCAGCCAACATCAAAAAACTGAAACCATAACTCTGCATTGCTGTTGTCAAAGCAAATGTTTGATATTTTGAAATATAAAAGAAGAAACTTTTTTATCCGAAATTAGGAACATTATGGTTGGAATAGTTATTTTTTCATCTAAAAGTACACTATTATTATTTTTTCATGTGAATTTAAAACCAGAAACTAAATTCACGTGCAGTTGGTAAGACGAGAGGCTTTTCACGTTGAAAAATAGGAGTACTCCTGTCACTGCGTGCCCCCCAAAAGAGGTACCGTTCTACCTTAATCAACGGTGGTTCAAAAAATTTCGAAGGCTGTATACAGTCCACGTTTTTTCAAGTTAAAGCTTCGCGAATCTCGGCTTCAACGCGCGTGTTAGAACCTGAGAAGTATGTGATTGCTTTAAACACTCCGTCCAGAAACTTTCCAGTCCTGCTTCTATCCATGTGATATAATTAAACAACGACGAGGTGTTTTGTCGCTGTTTTTTTTTCAGACGAAGTTAACGTCGCCCCTCGGGCCTCATTGTTTCCCGACCCATCGTTGCCAAACTTTGTAATTAACTTTTTTATTTCGCATTTGTTTCTATCACGGAGAAACTTTTTTATAAATCTTTTTTTTCGCCTGGAGCAAGCAGTGGTTGGGTGAAAATGACGAACACCGAGCGCTCGAGCGATTCTCGTTGAGAACACGTTGTCACACCTTCCCAAAATGAATTCGGGCGACATTGAAAAGTTTGTTTGTTCTCCTGAGCTCGCTGTTCTGCTCTTTGCCTACACGCTTTCATGAATTTTATACAGGGAGGGGTCAGAAATAAACATCATTTTAATTGATAATTGGAAAACTCGATATTTGCTTTTCTGCGTGTTACAAGAATTTTTTCATTCACGAAATTCCCCTTTTGTTTTTCTAAAGTTTTCATTTGTCCTGAGCCTGTGCGAGCCATTAGCGATTTGTTTGCAGCAAAACTTTTTTTCAATTCAATGATAAATTCCCGTTCTCAACAACTTCGCGATGCATGCAGCAGCGTGTTAGTGGTATAAACTTTCGCATCGATTTTAAAAAGCATTGTGATTTCGGGCTCAACTTTTTTACTGAGTCTCCTCGCATTGATAGGTTAATTGTGGTAAATTCTATACAATTTTTCAACTAACAACATCTTTATCTTACTTAAGGTTCATGGAAAAAAACCACTCCGACGATGATCAAAATCTATATCAGACTGAAACAAACTCAAAATGTTGAAATTCAGAGTTTTAAGGGGGAAAACCACATTAAGAGGCTGTTTGACACTTACTTTTCACATTTTTTTTCGTCACGAAAAATTAATTAGAATTAAATCAAATTTCGACATCATTTCATTCGCATTTCGAACAGTTTTTGTAAATTTTTTTGAATAATTTCAGCCAAAAATAACAAAGTTACGCTGTGATATCCGCTTAAGGTTGTGAGTATATGGTTCTCCAATTGCGCACAGTGTAACCATTTCGATTTTCATTTGAAATCAAAAAGGTTTTGATTTTACATTAATAACTTATTTTCTAAGAACATGAACCTCAATGCAGGTGAAAATGATGAAAATTAAAAAATTTGCAGGCGTTAGAACAATTTACTTCGATTTTCACCATTTTTTCTCTAATTATGCAAAGAAAAATACCCTTAAAATCATGATAATCATCTCACAAGTTGGTTCATATAATAATCCTTCTTCTTCCTCATAGGCTTCGTTTTGCGCAAGACTACCTGAGGTAGGGTTCGAACCTGTACCCGATGTGCACTCGGTTCTATGCTCATAAAATCTAAACGAACGCGAATTTCGCTTCGAAATTTTGAAAGCGTATACTTGGATAGTTATGCTAATGATTTATGCAATAAAAAAAAATCGGATTTTTCGAATCTCCTAATGTGGTTTCCCCCCTTAATGAAATTATTCCTTGCGACACTCCGCATACGATTTGGTCTATTCAGAAGAAGGATCATGGCATAAATCCTATTTACAAGGATTCGTTCTGAAGGAATGTGGCGTATCGGAAGTGATTTAACTGTGTAAACGATGACCGAGTTTCTGCGACGAAAATTCTTCATAACTTTTGGAAAGTCTGACGATTTGAAAACGAACGTTTTGATATGAGAATAAAAAAGTTGCGATTATGAATACACGTAGTTTGCATAACTGTGCAGAACAAAATCCTCAATTGCGTTCGTTTCTATCTCAATTATCAGGATGTCAGCGGATCGTAGTTGCCTCGGGCAAAAGGGAGAAAATCGTGTTATCGCGCATAACCTGGAATTTTGACGAAGTGCTTTGTGTCTGAATTAATGGCTTCGCGTCAATCTTTTTCGAGAGAGAACAACGAAAACCGTTCGGGACGTTTGTCAGATCGACGTGTTGATAACGAAATCGTGAAATCGCAAGAGGCGCCGCTTAACGTCGACGAATGTTGGGAATATCGATTAGTTTTCATCTCACTGCTGAGTATTTCTGTTCGATATAAAGGACGTCTTCGCTCACTCACATTTCAATTGCTTACGATTTTCTTTTTTTTCGTCAAATCACTGTCTTTGCGCGCCTATGGATATCGCGGTCTTCCATACCGTTTTTCGCGCTCATTGTTGAATTATGCTATGGTACAAAAAAAATGACGATGCACGAACAATAAATTTTTTGATAGAATTCAGAATTTTTTACATATTTCAATGTTGGAACGAACCCGAAAATAACACGCTTTATAACATCATGAATTGAAAAAATGTTAAGAAAAAAATATTAAACTTAGAAACAATGTACGAGATAGAAAAAAAGGGAGGAAAAATGGTCTCTCGTTCAACTAATTTCAAGGGTTTTTGAAATTGTAATCCTGCCCTAAAAATAAAAGAAAGACTACCGTCTTGGGTGGGAAACGTATTCGTTTCGGATGAAAACAGAGTTTGGTGAATTTCTCCAAAAAATTGTAACGTTTGCAAGACTTCAGACAGAATACTATCAATTGGTTTAACTATTTCAGAAATATCTTAAATAGTCAGAACCACTAGCGCGAGAAGTCACGTGGGATGTCATGTATTACATAAAATGTATGCGGAAAAGCGTCTTGGTGGCCTACAAACAATGTTTAAGTATTCCAAAAGTTTTCCCTCTTCTTGAACTTCCATCTTCGTAAATAGAGATTTGACTATGGGGCTTGAACAACAATGCCAATTTCAAAACAGATGAATATGCTAATTCTGACATTCTGTGGCTAAGTGTTTCGCTGTCACATACGGTCAGAGACAAAAAACAGTGCGAGTCAGTTAACCCTCGAACGCCAGTTTGCTCGAAAGCACTGTTTGTAAGACTACACACCATTTCAATACAAGAAACGAAGTTTTGTCAAATTTGAGCTATCGAGTCGAATAAAGTTTGAAAGTAAGGAGCTTTTTACAGAAGCTTTATCTTACACGTTCAACATAGCGGAAAACCAAATAATGTGCCACCTAAGAAATGAAGATTTTCGTACCAATCCAGTCCCTCGATCCAACAGATCGAATCATCACGAAAAAGATCTTCGACTAGAGCAGTTCAATCTGTCAATTCATCACTCGAGGGCACCATGTCATACGTAAGTTTGACAAAAAGTATGAAACTTAGAATTGCACGTGTCGCACGTATTTCCAGGCTTCTGTGATCAATATTTCAAGTTTCTTAATCTACCCTTTCAGGCGTGAGAATTTCCGAGTGCTGGAAGAGCAGCTGTGTTATCCTAACAAAAGAAACACGTGGCAGTCGAAATCGTGCCTCACGTGTTTCAATGTTTCTCTACAGTCATTTTACTAGTGGTTACGTGACAAAATTCTTTCTCAGACAGTTTAAATTTTTGATTTTTCTCTTCTCCTCGACAATCGTCATGACGATCATGATTGTCTAAAGACCCGAATGCGGAGTTTTCCAAATATTTTTTTACTGTTTAGGAGCATGCAATAAAAGCGAGTGACCTTCGAAGTGATAATCGGCGAATTTGCATTTCCCCACAATATTTCAGAAATATGTATTCGTTTGAAATGCAAATGTTCGAGGGCTAAGGCACTAGGCACAGAAGTGAACGATGCATTATAAAAACGGTGATAACGCATCACCATATACGCAATTAGGATGATGATTGCGTACGCATATTGCTATACGTATTACAATTCGTGCGGGCTAAAATCTACATTTGGTTAACCATCGTGCATATATGTCCACACGCAGACCTCTCGCGGTACATTAGAATTTCAAATGGATCCAAGTTTATTGAATTAGAATCACTTAGCATAGAGTGGTATTCGAACGGATCAAATCGGAATGGTGCGGGCGCACTTAGGTGAGCTGACATCGGGATCAGTTCTCTACACGTTGCAGATAGTGTTTTACACGTACGTCGATTGACTGTAGAAAATCCGAGAATCAAGGGCGAAGGAAGTTCATTATTGAAATCCCAGTATATGCGCTTTTTAGACGTTTATAGGAATTGACGGTTAACGCCTTAATACGTCCGGCAGTGCCTAAAACGCGTTAAAAGAAAAACTGTTTTTAGAAGAGGTAGCAATAGAAATTAATAAAAATAATTGTTACACGTCGTTTACTACACATTCAAACAAAAAAAAGTTACTCCGCGGTCTGCATCATTTCTTCTTGGAATGTTGAAAGATCTGCAATACGTAAAAAAATGAATGTAAAATTAAGTTATAGTTATAGTCTGTTGAGCAGAATTTTTGAAATTCGAAAAATTTAGCAATTCACGGCAGTTTAAAAAAAGTGTGCATTTTGTGTCATAAATGTCACACTTTAATTATGTTTATAAAAATTTTTAATCACAATATAAAAAATCCGACTCGACAGACTACAGAGAAAACAATTTCGAATACTTACAAAAAAACGTATAAAAAAATATTAAAATTGTATGAGTTAGACCTTCTCGTTGGGCAGTAACGTTTTCGATAATAACGTTCGATCTACAGGAAATTTTTACAATCGACTTTCACAGAAAAATATATCTAAAACCATAAAAAATAATAATCTATAAAAAAAGACGATTTTTTGAAAATTCTGTAGTTATGTAAGGCCTTAAAGAGGCCAGAAGATGTCGTCAGACCAACTTCTTTTCGGAGTATTCCAATGTCTGTAACTTGAGAATCTTTTGCCCTCAGCCAACAGGTCTATAATTGGAGGACTTGATGACCCATCAAAATTGCTCGGTGTATCCTCAAAACGCTCTCACGTCTCTGGATCTATCGAATAGATCGGCAAGAACCCGCAATTTGCCAATTTCTCAATTTCTGTTCTAATGCTCAAGTTCGTATGGAAGACAGTTGTTCAAATAATTATTCCTGTTAAATCGAACTTTGAATTTCCGCGGTATGTCCTCAAGGGGAAAAAACCATTGCTGCGAACGGGCCCTCCCAATCCATGCAGCTGCAATCGGAAGTATTTCTCTAGAACAAATCGGCTCGAGGATATCGAAGGTGCTGGGGATTGTTGTTCTAGCTTATACATAAACAAAGAGAGGGAGATGAATAGGGAGATATGCCAAACGTGTAATCCCATCTTGATTCGCTTCGATGTTCCATATCGAGGTTGATACTGTCCCTTGCACTGTGTACCGCGATTTCTCATGTTCTGCATACGGCTCCGATTTCAATGATTGTATCAAAGCTCGTCGATCACGTCGATTTACGTTTAATCGAATCGCTCACTCCGTGATCCGGTTCCGATGTAAATAAACAGCCTTGAACTTGACAGAGAGTTGCATTGATTTCAAAACTGTGGAGTAACAAAAAGTATATATTTCAAATGGACATGTCGGTAGTTTTTGAGCTGAAAAACTCGATTCGAGCATCGAGAGATCAAAGGCCGTTTATCCCACAAATACGACTCCGAGCAATCCTTCCACTTTAGCGTTGATAACAGACTCTCACAGATGTATATCTTACTCGATTGACCTACTGCTGCTACAACGTCGAGTATAAACGACAGTGTAGATTGAAAATCCTTGATTTATTACTCGTGATTAGGTCACGAGCGATAAATTCATTAAATATCACGATGTACCGAAGTGTAAACATAATTTAATTAGCCAATATACTACTTGGGGCTGCTTAAGAGAGGTTCTGGAATTTATATCGCAAACCTGGCCACCGTCACCGTTAGCCGCAGTATTAATATTGTGCTATACATATGCTTGCTTGAATATAGACATACGTTTATGCTCGTAGAGACATATACATATAGAAGTGTTCACTGTAGCACATAAATGGAGGCTGAAAACCCTCGACAAGTGATCGTGGAACTTCCGGAATCTCTCGACTATGTAAGCACGAAACATCGCAAATTAAACTACCTAGTGATCCTCCCCCTTCTCTGGGGGAAGCTCTCGTGTCATCTTACTGGCTGCTTCTTCGTAGCTTTCGTTACTTCCACAATTCTCTCCTCTCTTCTTCTCTCTTGAGCGCTTCCGTGTTATTTCCAACGTTAAGACATATTTCGCACGTATTAGTGCTGCGAAGGGTAAATTCATATTTGTATGTGTGTACGGAGGTGATATTTACGGTACAGAGTACCGCGTGCATAAATGGTAATATGGGAAACGACGTGGCAAGTGTTATTAGTGTTTCTCTCATGTTGATGACTCTTTAGTTTATGTTTATGTATTCCTGAATACGCACACAGGGGTCCCGAACAAAAGTCAGATTTGAAATTTACACTGCTGATCTTTCCGGCAGTTGTTGATGTCGGGGAGAATCCACCGGTGCACGGAAATAATTTTCTCAAGTTATTTCATTCGCCACTCAAAATTCAGAACATTATTTGAAGGTTTTTCTTCCTCCTGTAAGTCTCGGAAAGAAGCTCCAGCAAAAAAGTTTTGACCAGCTGCACAATTAAAGAATACCGGATAGAGTCAGTGGAAGATCCGAGGCTAGCAAACCTTCAAGAGGGAAAAACAACGACAAAAGCTTAATGAAGAAGGGACACGAGGCGGAGTTATCAAAAATGTTGATTACTTTTCTTAATCATAAAATTATGAAGCTTTATGTTCTCGATGTCGCGTATCCGCGTTGTCTTCCAGTCAAAAAAATTGCCTGACAAAGTTCTTTTTCTCCGAGACCAAAGAGGTCAGAGACCGTAAGAAAACCTTAATACACAAGCGGCAAAGGTAAGATTGTGTTTTTTTCTCGTCTTCCCTTACCTCTTTTAACCCCGGTTAAATTTTTGTCATCGTCTTATAGCAAGAATACGCGCGAATCGGAATGGGAGAATGAGGGCGTGGAATGTAGGTTACACGAAGATCGAGAGTCGGCAAAAGGTAAAAGGTATACGTGTACGTGGAAGACCGCGCGCGCGATCGTAGTGACGGAAGGGGTCAGGGGAGGAGGATAGAAGAAGAGGAAAAGCCGGAGGAGCGACCAAGAACAGAGCGAGAGTTGAGTATCGAACGAAAAAAAAAAGACAAAAAAAGAGGAAAATGAAAAAGGTGCATCGCTAAGCCAGACAAGGTTGCAATGATGTAAAATTGCGAAAAAAAGTAAGAAAACAGAGTGGAGAGAAAGGCGGAGAGAGATGAGGTGTATCGGTGCTCTCAATGAGGGATGATGAGGCGCGAAAGGGTGAATGCTGAAGGGCAGAAGAAAACCGCGAAAGAGGGAGAAAATAAAAGCGGCGATGAGAGGAAGGCGCGCCGGAAGCATCCGAGCTTGTGAATATTGCTGATGGTGCCATCTTGAAGTACTCTTCGCAGGGTACTATATACAGAGTTTCTCCCTCTCTAACTTCATAGAGCTTTCCAACCCCCCTTGTCCCAACAACTACTCTATTGCCAACGTATATTACGCTATACCTATCTATACGTAATCCTGCTTTTGCTCCTCTTTCTCGTCGTCCTCGACTTCCGGTGAATGCGATAGTGATCATACGCGACCCCTAAACTCTCACCAGTTATGCTCCAGTGCTTATCCGCGTGTTCGAGGTAACTTATGACAAGCCGTAGACCTAGAGTGAAGATGACATCGTTTCGTCTCGTATTTCGAACTTGTCTCGTGTCTCCATTTCAATCTGTTGAAATAAATCGGTGGTATGTTTCTTGTTTATGGTAATGTATTTTCTCGATCTGGTATCTTTCGCGAGCTTCCGTTAAGGCAGTGACGGCAGTGGAGTATGCTGTTGGGTTCCATTACTTGGAGGACTTGGTCGAAAACCACACCTTTTTTAGGGAAGTAGGTAAATCAATGCGTTGGCACAAATTCAATGATATACCAGAGCATAAGCCTTGTTTGAAAAGTTCAGCATCAACTAGTGCTTTCCGTCAGATTATTATAGTGGATGAATTCGAATCTCGTTTTTGTAAAGAAGTCGAATGTTCAAACGACTCATAAGTTCTAATGCAACGATGCTCCTCACAGTAAACTAGCATCGGTCGAAAACATGAATCCGCCAATCAGGAAAGTTAGCTCGAGCGAAGTGAAGTGCAACAAGATTAGGTCAAGTAAGATCCGAAGAAATTGGTTCACCGGTTTGTATTTGTAGAGTTATAACGACACGATTACCAGCGAGCACTGCTCTACAGGTCTAATCAGATAATGCATCGTCATGGAATTCTAGTTTCGGAGTTCGGCTTTTTCTGCACTTGATTCATTGGAAGAATTATCAATTTTGTAGCAAAGTATGCTAATGAGAATTCATTCAAAGAAAAATGATCGATCATGACTTCGGAGTCGAAAAAGAGCCCAAAGTTATTGTACTCATCGCTGTTCTGATTCACGTTTACCGGTGTGGAATATTCGCGTTATCGATTTTAAAATGCATAATTATCGGTACATTAGTATCTCATAGCACAGTAATATTCGTGAAAACTGAAAAAATAATATCGTCAACGACCATGCAGTACTGTCCATATAAAAATTGTAAACAAAACGCACTTGGCAACGTTGCTATTGTAATATCCTGTATTGGTGTTTGATGTAAAGCTAGGTTATGACCGCTGGCAGCACCATGTGTTAGTTGTGACGTTGCCACATTTTTAAGGAAGTTGAGGCTGTACAGTCATTTTTTTTACCCAAAAGTGATGACCTGTACCTTTCAAAAGTTAGGCCAGTTTACAGTTTGGCAATGTTGCATACACTTTAAAGAAAAGTTGGGGAAAAAAAGACGAAAAACTGGTGAAAGCTCAGTTGAAAACACGAACAGTGACGATCCTAGCATCAAAAAACTGCACGGAAAACAGATTATTATTAATATAATCTCAGCAAATCTCCTAATAAATCTGAAAAAAATTGACATTATTCGGCAAGCCTTGCTCATGTTGCCCAAAAAATTTCATATTTTTAGCATCATTTTTAACGGAGATATCACTGAATGTGTCTTGACTTCCATAAGATTACATGTTATTTGGCCCAAATTGTTATTGATTTTTCTCAGCAACGACGCTCCTAAACTGTCTGAAAAATTAACTGATTTTTTTTTACACTTCACTTTATAAGATGCAATCGGTTTAAAAGCGGTGACATCATTTTCATTCTAATGCCTCAACTTCCTTAAGTACTACTTCGACGTTCTCACAATTGTCAACTGGAAATCAAAATTTTTTTGTAAGATTATTTTGTTAAAAACCTCGTGAGGTACGATTTTTCTATTTTTTATCAAATTCTTAATGTCCCATTTATCCTCCAATAATATCGGTCCCTCAAAACGCTAGACTTTGCAATTTAATTACAAAATAACTGGATGGTCAATCTAGCCCAAGTTTTGTTAATCGTCACGTAAAATGTTCATCTACATCGTATTAAAATTTCAGGTCATAATCTTGGATTCGATCTGGTGATTGATCATCCTTAAAAACATCGAGTTTGAATAAATACGCTGGCAATCAAACGGCTATCATGTCGGTCTCCTTCTTTTTTCATTGGGAATGTTCATCATTAAAAAAAAGTTGAAAGATTGTTAGTGACAACCGAACTTGAATCTCATTCCATATTTCAATGTTCGCGAATACGATCGGCTCCTCGATCACTGTCGTCACTGACATGACCGGAAAAAAAACGAAATCAGGGATAAAGGGAGTAGAAATGAGAAAGGGGAAAAACGTATTTTATGAGGAAAATAAATGAAGAACGTGAAAAAAGGTTAAGTGCTGCTAACCACTGTCTGATCGGTTCTAAGCTGCAGAATACTTTGTCCCATGCATGATCCTAGAGCTTCGGCAGCGGCTTTATTCGCGAGCCCGCTCACTCAGATTTCTTTCATGTTTATTTGTCCTTCAAGAGCCAACCCCGTTTTTTTCCTTGTTGTGAAACGTCACAAGAAAATCGCATCATCTCAAAGAATCGACTCATGAGGACCATTGTTACGGATACGAATATAAAAAATCCTTTTTTCCGCGTATGGAAAACTTGTTGCTCGACAGACTATCAACTGCATTTGACATATTGTTTTGGACGATTGAATTTAAACATTTCAGCAAGGACAGATGAAAATAGAATATCCTGGGAATGAAGCGTTCGTGCTTCGCCAACTGGTGCTCCCGCTCGCTCCTTTCACCCGACTGATCCAATTCGTAATCGTTATAATCAGAGAACCTCTGTAACCACCGTCCGAACATGAATCTCATTCATACTTGACATGTTGAAAAAAAGGCATAAGAATGCCTCTGATGAGGCTTCGATTTTCGTTATGACACTAGCGGTGATTGTGTCAGTTAATTTATATTATGATTGCTGATTGAGGTTGAATGTTGCAGTTCTTCCGATACTCGGTAGCTTTACGATTATTGGTGGGTCTGCTATTACATGAATCCATTGATGTTCGATAAATATAGCAGTATGAGCGCAGTCATCTGCAGCCTATTTACAGAATACACATTCCAATTTTGCATGGGCTCTTATGCATTCGAAAAATCTGTCTGTGCACATTTTACATTGATATAGGAAAATTACACAGTAAAAGCTGAGAAGTCGTACCACCCACGTTTATGTTCACGCGTGCAAATCACTGTGGCAAATGTTTGATGCAAATGTTTCGAAACGAGCCCGGTTGGGCTTGATCCATAATAGGTACTAATGAATGACGATGACAGGTGAAAATTACATCACTCAATCCCCTCATTGATCGAAAGGCACGCGAGAGGATTTGCAGCTATAATTTGCGTCAATCTGTGAAACTTCCAAATTTTAGACCAAGCAGATAAAAATCGCTTTTTTCTCAATTTTTAATTCAGAATGATTAACATTCGCATTCCACTGGAAAGCCTTACGATGTGAATTTCACTTCTTAAGGTAGTTTGGTCGTTCTATGACTAATCAAGTTGGCAACTATTTCATGTAGATTAAATTGAAGTTTAAATTATTAATAAAATTAATAATACAATTAATAAATACTTACATTGAGAATATTTTTATCACAAGAATGTAATGATATGCTTTAAAAATATCATAAAAGACAAAATTTATACTTCAACTTGACTCGTCAATGATTGAGTCCGACACTTTAAATACACATAACCGTACTTTATCGAACGGCCGAACTACTTTAACCCATTTTGTTTTCACTGATCGTCTTCACGTTTCATTTGTTTCTTGAAATCAACAATTATCGAAAAGTTTCAATGCAATATTGCATCATTTAACGCTCATTGAAAGCTGAAAGAAAAATATTCATTGATGAAAAATCGGGAAATCATCGAAGCAAGAGCAGGCAAACAATACGGGAACAAATTTTATTTTCTTATCGAAAGAATTTTTTGTAAAACTATACACGAATGAACTTCTTTCCAAAAGTCACCTTTGAAGCGCAATTAAACATACGTCACAAATATTAACTCGTTCATATTCGATGAATATTTTCACAAAGTGGCATCCATATGTCTAGCGATATACGTGCATCCATCCTCGCATATTTATCTTTACAGTTCTTTTGTCGAGAACATCAGGATTTGGTTTTGCCCAGGGGGCATCTAAAAGCCAAAGGTTCTATTCTAAATAACGACATCATTTTGCGTTTGGCATGTGCGGATATATCACCATAATATCGACTCTGGATGTATCGATTTTCCCATACCCGATGGCATCTTCATCGCATTTATCTCGGGTGCTTTTTCACGTGTGTGAAAATGAAGAGAATTCACGTGCTCGCAAAGTGGGTAAGTGTTAAGGAGTGAATGTGTGGTTTTGCCTGGTGTCGACGTGTGTCCATTCACGCGTATGTACGTGCAGTGTTGCCTCATTTGAGAGACGAGACTCTAAACATCCCGTTTTTTTCCTTATTGCAAGTGGAACTTGCCTCCGGAGCTTCCTTTTCCTATTCTTAAACCCTCGCCGCGCGAGAACTTCTCTCTTTTTCTTTCCTTTTAACACTATCATTGAAACGTATCGCGCGAACGGTCTCGCGAAGACGTGACAGTAACAAATGCGGCCACGAGAGTAACGTACGGTCTGGCTATTTGGGTTGAGAGCGTACTCAATTTTTTCCAAACATATCCTCGCCTTAGAAGGTGGCATCTCGTAACAGATCTTTCTGGAGGATAAATTGATGGACTTGTTCCGATACTTCAATTCGCGGTGATGCGATATTTTGAAAGACGACAGTCTTCGAAAAGAATGGAAATATGAAAAAGGAGCTTATTCTATGTCACTCAGTATCTCTGCGTTGTGTATCCGGATCCGTCAATATGGAAACGACAGTTTCAGCGGAGGATGAAGTTGTCCCGATGAAAGGTGAGTGCGATTCTCAACATTGAAAGAAATATTCTTACTCGCCGTGCGTATTTCACTTGTTCCATGACAGTATTTGTATCTTAAATACATTCGCCCATGATACTTTGATATTGTTTGAGATGTAGAAGCGAGTCAGATTCACTCCCATCATTGTTTGACAGCAGTTCCGGTTTCTCGAGGATACAGCCTCGGAGACACCCGGTAAATGGCCTTTTTCCATGTATTTTACGCATTAACCTTTTTTTCGTAAGACTCTACCCTGTCGCATGAAAAGTTGAAGTGAATTTGAGCAAGCGGCAAACAACTGTGACGGTGAATGGGGCAACCTGAACGTCGAAACCGCGCATAGCTGCATGGGATCTTCAGCTTCCATGTGTGGGGTTGTAACGCGAAAAAAGTCGGTGGTGACAAGACAGTTCTACGCCGCACATGCGGACGGGAGGAGATGAAGGCTGGAGTCGGGGAAACACTTATATCGATCATTTCGAATCGGCTTTTGAAGACGTTCCGATCCACGTGCTTTCCAGAAATATCGCAGCTCTCGCAGCTGCAATTATGCGTTGTGTTAAGAAAACCAGATCCATCAGTAGAAACGTGTATTTATAGAATGTGGACAAATTAGTGACCTTAATCGAAGGGCTGATGGATCGCTGACGTGGGAGAACTGTGTCTCGGACGAGGAAAGTTACTGGATGTTTATAACAGTGATAGCTGATGAAATTGAGGGGGAACTGCGCTGTGACGAGTCGCGTACTGGCGCTCCTGCCTCCGCTGTGTTTCCATGTCTTTGGGAAATCGTGGCTTTTTCCGTGGAGATGGCACGGATGTGTTACTAGAATCTCGTGGGGATAGTGGCGTGGCTTCAGAGGGGGTGGAAAGAGAGCTACTGCCGCGGCTCCTCCGGCTTCTCTTCGTCAGCTGTCCGACTGGATGCTGAGCGTCAGTACGCGTCGTGGCCTCGCCACGTGATTCTCGCGACTCGATGTTTTCACGGGATACCCCTATGGTACATCATAAACTGTTTTATGTTCCGTCTACGTGCGAAGTTACGATTCGTACACACCGCTCTTTCCGTACGACAATATTTTAACGATTCAACGGTATGAGGAATGACAAATAAATGCGTGTTTTATTATTTTATTAAATCAACTCATAATGCATATAACGGAAAGAGTTTCAGACTACAAATCCGGTGAGACTAGCGATGGAATGAACAAGAATTCTGGTTCCTTGTATACTTTTGAAAAAATTCACCGAAGTGGAATTTGATGGCGATTCGAAAATTCGCGATTAATCTTTGTGACGATAACCGCTTACCGCAGATACTTCGACGGTGCGAAAAAGTTGATCGTACTATTGAGGATGTTGACATTTCCGGTTTTTGTGACTTTTGCGGTCTCATCCATACGTACTCGTAATAATGCATTTCCCTCTCGTGATTGGCTATCGCAGTGAAAAAAATTGCACGTAAGCAAACTACACGAATTTTCGTGATCATTGTTTTCGACATCATTATGATTACGATCGTCACAGACAACTGCTCCCGTGTCCCCGTTGTCTGCACGGTAAGCCGGACTTTAAATCGAAACATCGAAAATGTTTTTATCAACCATTTAAATCGAGAGGTGCACTGAAAAAACAACGATAATACTCACTTCGAGATGAGAATATTTTAGAGTCGATATGAACAAAATATTTGAATATTTTGGATTGAAAAAAGTAGGCAAAAAATGAACGTTCATTCAACTATTTTCTCTTACGATTACTGAGCAATCTCGATTGATGTTACAAATTTTTTTTTTTTTTTTTTTTTTTTTTTTCAGTGCACCTGATCCTCCAACGCACCGTAAAATTCAATTTTATTCTATATTTAGTGACGACAATAAAAGTAAATAGTATTTTAAATAAAGAAAATTTCCTTCGAGTTGACTTGATTGAAAATTCCGTTGACGAAGATCCTGAACGAATGCCTCGCTGTACCACTTTTACATCTTTTGTAACAAGAATGACTTCGTTTACTTCACTATTGAATTGGGCGCCGGTGTCAAACCTTCGCTTTTCCACCAACAAATCGAATTCCGTTCTTCGCTCTCATCACGGGTGTGAAAATGCTTCTAGTTTCTCTAAAAAAGAAGTGGTAATGGAACTATCGCGAGGGCTCGAATGAACGGTACAAGGAAAGTATTGTACGTCACCCTGTGTGGAGCTAGCTCTCTATATATTTTGTAACTCATTGTTAAAGTCATCGATTTGGTAGCTGGAAGTTTCATACATCAGTGAGAATAAAAAAATTCTTATTTTTGACATTTCCTGTTTCTATCAGATGAATTCGAGTTTTCATTTTATGGTGATATTTATGGTCAGATGATAGTTTCGGATCCATAAAATCAACGGAAGATTGTGCAACCATGTCGTGTTTTTTTTTTTTAGCCATTTTAAGAAATCATCTGAAAGAGTGAAAATCTCGAATTCCTATTAGTATCTATTCATACCAAAATTGATTCTTATAAAAACTTCAGACTTATTCAGAAGATTTTTCAACCGTTTCAAGTGACGTAACAGTTTTGAATATTTCAGTATTTTATTTCCGTTCATTTTTATGAAGCTCCCGGAAACCTTGATTTTGGGAACTAATAAAAAATGAATGACTCGTTACACGATGTTCTACGTCGAGCCGAGTCTTCAGCTCTCGTCGCTCTCGCTAACTTCGTTCAGAGCATCAAGTGGAAAAAACTGCCCGATACCGCATTCCCTCATTTTTCTACACCTTCATTCATGACTTTTTTAACTAATAAAATTACAGAGTTTAGCGATAAAGAAAAAATGCTGCCGGAGAAGCAGCTGCATTTTTTGTCTCGTCAATGCCTTCGGCATTGACCCAAATAACAGCCAAGTCCCACTATAACTATAGCTGGTTTTTTTCCATTATTTGCGATCGATTCATTCGGATAATACTAAAAGAAAAATTATTTTTTCGGCAGCAGGATGAACGTTGGGAGTGGTTTGGATGGAGTTGGTGAATTCTTTCCCCCTTTAATTCAGGTCTCACTTTTTTTCGTGGAATATTGAAAAGACTTCCTGGAGATAATGACTCATTGGGAGGGTTTCACGGTAGTTATTACTGTCTTTAATATCCAGTAATATTTAGTATTTACTCTCTTTTGAAAAAAATCATTACATGAGAATACACAATCACGAGGTCTCTGACAAAGAACAATTTTGGTTAAAATGGCTCAAATTGATCAAGAAAAATCTTGGAATATTCAAATCCTGAAGCTCATCGTCAGAGGAAATGATACATCTGCTTGAAAATATGTTGTTACGAATGAATAAAGACAAAAAACTACGCGGATTTCGTCCCCTCGACGAAAAAATGATGTTTTGGGTTCTCACGAAACGAGGTCAACCCCCATGCGAATTAACACGGATCAAGTATCATTTTTTCGATTGCAAAAAATCAGGTAAATAAACGATGTGATTTAACAGCGAAGCAACACTCGTCTACCCCTGATAACGTTCGTCGACCCAGCGATGCAATGCAGTCGGTCTTTTTATCACTTTTTCATCGGAAATAAAAATAATTCGAAATGTTTAGTTAAGCTTGAAGCAAAGAGGGCGAAGAAGCGAACAGGAGGGAAGAAAAAAAGTAGGAGAAGCGATGCGAGCGAAAAATGCGGTAGAAATAACCCCTTACCATCCCGCCCGGGTACCATTTTTCATTCAAACTCCCGAGAGGTCCCCCTCGGTTAGCTTGAACTATTGCACCATGATTTTTCTATCTTTTTAACGTTTTCATTGCGAAGAGCCAAAAGGATTTAACGTCTGCAAGTTACTCTTGTGGGAGCTGAGAGAAAATTCGTTTGTCCTTTTGTTCTGGCACACTGCTGATGGTCGAACCTTCCGATAAGGTCATCGCTGCAGTAAAACAGTTCAGAGGTGTAGATTACGCAAGGGTGTGTGTTCGCCACAAGTGCCTCGCAGAGTTCGAGCCAAAAGTATTAAGGACAGTTGGAGGGATCTTGGGTCCAGAGCATTGTTTGGTTACTTGATTTACCATCAACAAAGCTGAGGACCTTCTGCCCTCGGCTCTGTTAGCTGAGGCTAACTTCCGAGACACCCAGTAGGTACACACATGTATATCGTTGCTTAACGAGCCACTGAAGAACAACGAGATCTGCTGACATTCGGTAAAGCAAAAAGAGTGATTACTAGGTACTTGTGTCGCAGCAAAACTCCTTAGGAAACACTAATTCCATTTCCCAAGTTGGCTCTGTATCTCACGAATAAAAACTCGAAAACAAAATAGCTGAAATCTTTATTTGCCCATGCATTGTGGCTTCTCGAAAAACCCCTTTTCTTTGCTCAATGATGTCTTTATTAACATCCGGCAAACTCTCGGCGTATTTAGGTTACCGCATCAGTTAAACGACGGGGCAATAGGGGACGGAGCGGTAAAGCATGATGAGAGGCGGCGCGTGGTATGCAAGCCAGGGTCTCTAACATCGACCATCTCCGAAGAACTTTATCGAGAGGGTCCATCTATTCCCCTTTCATCCCCCCCCCCCTTATTTCGGTCCCCTTTTATTTTGATTCCTCTCTCTCCCTTGTTCCCTTCCCGCACCCCTGGAAACTATGGCATATTCTTTCTTCCTTTTGATCCTTTTGATGAGAGAAGAAAAGCACTTCTTTTTCTTTTCGTATAAATGGGGAAGTGAATTTTAAATAATTTCATTCTTAAAATGTGACCTTTTAGAAAAAGCGGCTCAAAATATATTTGGAAAGCGAGCAAACATGTGAGAATAAATTATTCTTTTGGTCATTCTGACAATCGATATGATATTCCAGTAATTTTTTAGTCCGAAACTGCCCCTATATCGATACTTTTGTGTGGTAACAAACATGGCGGCTGTCCCGTAATTTTTTTCGTCTTCTACTTATGAATAAATAGGAGATAAAATGTGTATATATATTTCGATCTTTATACATGTGAAGAGGAAAGAATATCTATATATATGGGCTATTCACTATGAAACTTGCGCCGCGGCTACTTAACTCCACTTTGCTTGAAAGGTAAGCTTGAAAAACTCGCTCTCGTGCGGCTACTCGTACGGCTTTAATATCATTCGTCCTTTGCATCAATCGTGAAATGAAATATCAGCAACCGTCTTCTTGTTTTTCTCTTATCGGTGTGCTTATCGTAACCATTATTTTTAATGCGTTGAAATAAAATTTTGTCATTTGTACGATTAAATTCTTTTGTCCTATGAGCATTCGGAATGCGAAAAATAAATGTTCTCCTCCGCAGTCCAACTTGCAATTGCATTCAATATTTCTCGATTGGTTTTCAATGGGGTTACAAGCTTTTTCGAAATCACTGATAATTCAATTTAAATTGTATACCTACACCGAGTCGTCGCTCATCGAGGTTTAATGACGAATTAATATAAACTTATATGCCTTGCTTTTCCCCATTTTCGAGTTCTTTCGCCCCCGTCCTACCTTTTTCTCTCGCCCTCTTTCGCGTTCCATCCATCCCTTTCGCTCGAGCAAACCAGGCTTTTCCCTCATCCAAAATGTGTGAATCATTGTGTACCCCGTGAATTTTATTCCATTTCACTGACAACATATTTGTCGAACCCCAACACTCGGCAGTTTTCAAACTCTTTGAACTCCGAATTTCATGTCCATGCGGTATATACAGACGTCAGCCGATTACCGTTTCTTTGTGTAACTTGGCCAATTTGCACAAGAATTTATAGGAAATTCAATGCATATAAATCATGTTACGTGAATGCTAATGATCTTTGCACACTTTGTAAATCTAAAACTACGAACTACTGTCATATTTTTGTTCCATTTTACTATTACAAGTCCATCAGTTATTTAATTTAGAAGCCGCACCGTTCCATCTCCGTACACATTCCGTTGTAGAATATTCGCATAAGGATATTTGACTTGCAAAAGTTGACGAAAATTATTTTCTTCCCCCCTCCACATCGATCGGTTTTTTTTCCCCAAGTGCAGAAACAAATTTTCTCATTATCATAAGATCGTCGCATACCGCAGAATCGGAAAAAGCCAGATATTTTTCGGGGGTAGGATAAAAAGTTAGCCGAGCGGATTACGTTGCACAGTGTCACGAGATATGGTCCGAGGAACGTGTGTCTCGATGCCTCAGCGCATACGTTTGTACGTAGTACGACTGACCCCTCGTAAGTGCCTCAGGAAACCCACTTTCGTAAACGGAAATGCCATTGGCTAAACCGATAAACATCAAAAAGCTTTTGCCCACGTTACGCGCTGTACTGTAAAATCTATCAGTCGCTTTTCTGTGAAGCTCTCCTCTGTGACGAATGGAAAAAAGATTCGAAATGGAATAAGTTAACGGATAGGTTTTTCAGTCCTCCCAAAATCGTCTGCACGCGAAGCTCCAATCTGCCTAGACGCAAACACGTTTATAGGAGCCCGAATAGAAAATGGATTTACTGACTTTCATGAGGATATGGCAAAAAAAAGGGGGAAATTTGTCTGTCAGTGGTGACTGACATTTTAAGATGTAGTTGAAAGTTCGTCGCGGTTGAACCACCTAGAAAAATATTGGAGATAAAAAATTTAGAAATTGCATTCCCTTTCGTTGAATTTAAAAAAAATACATTTACTTTGATTTTTATTATTGAAATTATACAACGAAGATAAATTATTCAATCACACTTCCCGCTGCATGCTGCAATTAATTTGACTATTATCTTCAGGGGCACTTTCACAAATACACTCTGATTGGATTTGACGATACAATTATTCTTAACAACTTCAAAATTTGAAAGTCACGATACAAACACTGTGGACATGGTAATTTAACATTTTTACAAATTCGAGACGATTGAGTTTAAGGAATATTAAAATACATAACGAAGATAGAAACGGAAAAATATAAACTCGAAGTCTCTGATGGAATTCTCGATACTGCGTGCGGCTGACGTTCAGCTTAGAATTCACTCGTTGCCTTGAATATCCGGTTGTATTCCGGACCTCTCGATGTCACCCTGATCTTCATCCATTTCCACGACCCCGGTTTCTTGCTCCTCATTCGTTATTCTTCCACAATCCTCAACCGGTTCTTCGGCTGCTGGGAGTTCCCGAGTTTCTCGTTGTCTCGGCTGACTGCGTCGCCGTCTCGAAGTTGAACGTCTCGAAGATTTTCGCTGGCTCTCAGTATCGCCATTTCCTTTCCTCGGGGGGCTTCTTCTTTCTGTTTGTAATGGAGATATTTATGGTGTATGCAGTTTAATTTTTCTTTGCTCACACTTTAGTTTTCTAGCCTAGCATGAAATGCTCGCGGGGTTTTTATGTTTTTTTTTTTTTTGTAATTTCATTAAAGTAACTATGGCAAATGAAATGTATGAACGTTCAATAGAAATTCAAGAGTAATTAGAGAAAACAAGAGAAAATTTTTTATAACGAATTTTCACAGGAGTTTTAAAGTAGATCATGCCCGTAGAATCGTATTTTACGGGTGTCTAAATTGGGTCGATTTTTCACTTCCTAATTAAAGGTATTATCACGCTAAATTAATGTCAGAGGCATTAATTCAAAATTGTAAATAAATTTTTTCAATTTATCTTTCGGCGAATAAAATTACAAGCCATTCATTAATCGAGGATCCATCACCTACTGAACCCGAAATTTGATGCGTCCCTGGCTAAAATATTTTTTGTTTTTGTAAAATTTTATGTAAAAAATCGCATTAGAGAGTCCAAACGGAAAACACAACGGGAAATGGATCAAGAAAAAAGTATTAATAAAAAGACAGAAGGCTGTGATAGCAATGGGTCAAGTCAAGAAAAAACAAAATGCCGAAATGAGCATTAACAATTTGGTTCAATCTTCAACGTAATATATCTTTATTACTAGTAAGACGATCGTCTCGAATTTTTTCTAGACCTTCATTGTTATTGTGAACTTCTTCATAAACTTCGTAAAAAGCTTTCATTCGTTATATGGAAAGGGGAACGATTTTTCACGCATAGTCTCTATACCCCCGTGTATTTTTCTTCATATTTAAGCACGCTTGTCTAATTAAGCAATAAGATGAACCCTTTAAAATTTGAAATGCGTGTCAGTCGCCCACCCATTTAAACTCTGTGTAAATTTCAAGACTTTCTTAAGAAAATCGTTTGTTGCATGAACTACCTTAAGGCTGAAAAAGGATACAAGAAAGTTGATTGCATTCATCAAATTTGTTGAATCCTTTTAGTGACTGTTCATTTCGTCTTCTTACCTTGCTGGCAGTATTTTGAAATTCGCGAATGGCACGAGGAATTAGGAAACTTTTTGAATTTGATTCGTAACTTTTTGTTTAAAATAGCCAAGCTTTGGACGATTCTGTTTTACCCTTTGCCAGATGTTTGGATCTCCGACTTCTGTGTCTCCCAACTGCACTGCTGTCACCAGACGCATTCGAATATCTGTCCTCATTGACGCTCTTGATTTTCGGGAGTCTTCTACTTTCTCGGATGTCCTCTTCTTCGTCCTCTTCTTCGTCATCGTCGTCTATGTAGAATTTAGCTTTTGACATCATCCTTCGTTTTCGCGCAGCCCAATCTTCTTCTCGATCGTTTCCGTTGATTGTTCTACGTCTCGTACGATTGTCCATTTTGCGACCTCGTTTTTCTATCGTCGCTGCACGACGCTTCGTTGCTTTCCTTACAACTCCAACTCGATTGCGCTTCCGTGGTTTTTGCGCTGGACGCTTCTTACGACTTGGTCTTAAAAATGATTAAAAATATAACGACAATCTTCATTGAATTTTAAAATCGTTCAATTCATTCTAATCACTGATCAAACGAAAGTTTTTTTCTCTTCTTCAATGAAATTTTCTTACTTTTGTCGACTCTGAATTTTGCGGGACAAATTGGTACCATCGATTTGCAGTTCGTCGCTCATATCGTCTCCCCTCGTTTCAGAATTTTTGTGCTCATCCGAATCCTCGTGCTGACGTCGATGTGGCACGTTACTCAATTCGAGCTGCATTTTGTATCGACCACTTCTGCAGCCGAGTAAGCCCGCGGTTACCGCATGCTTCAAAGCCCTTTGAACCTTTCAAATTGCGATCGATCTTAGACATTTTCAGTTTCAAGGTTACACATGGAGCAAGCAAAAATATTAAGAACCATTCATAGCATGAATTTCTCAGATCTCAACAAAACTAACGAACTCAACTGACGAAAGTTTCAAGCTGAAAAAAACAGGGCATTGAGAAAAACAATAAATGTATTCCCTCGTTAATGTAAAAACCGGATCAACGCGACTGGAAACTATCGTAAGAGAGGCAGAAAAAATACGTCACTTGAGAACTATCAGATCGAAAGAAACTTACTTGCATCGTAAGATTTCTGGAAGAAGATGCGGACTTTTGTTTGACGAATTTGAGAATATCACGGGTGACAGAGCCTTTGCCGTCGCCCAAGTAGGTTACAGCCTCGAGAACCCGAGCCATGAGTTTTGGATTTGATGGTTTCACCATCTTTTTCCCCCAAAAGTTTTACTTCTCCGCAGCAATGAGTAGCGACAAAGAGTACGGTTTTCACAGAATCTCACAAGCGGAGGTTATTCTGAAGCATTTTTCACAAAAGTTGATCGCGAAACCGTGCGCACATTGTCAAACGCCCGACGAGATTCGAGAGATTTGAAGCGTCACGCGGATTTGAATGCTATCATCCAAACGAGAAAATCCCTGTCGGTAAATTTTCATTCTTTACGTACGTGAAAGTTCCTCATAACGAAAATTCAAAATGATCACAAAAAACAGTGTATAAAACGCAAAAATGTGTTCGGACGATGAAGAACGGACATCGGAAAAGTTTCTGAATTATTTGAATATTCTAGGAACCAGAATTTTAGTCAGATCATATCGAAGGAGTGCGCGATTTGAAGTTTAGCGAGAAAACTGTTGTCATTTTGGTTGCCTGGCACTGAGCCTCTTCTATTCATTGATCGATAATATTTTTCACTCGCTCCTTCCATCCGTTTTTCTTTTATTTCGTCTCGTCGCTGTTCCTTCCTCCAATCGCACCACATCCACATTCAAGAGTTTAGCATGTCAATTGACTAATTATATAACGTGGCTGTGCAAACGAGGGTTTCGATATATTTACATTTCGATTTAGAGAGGAGGCAAGAAAGAATAACGAACGTGCTAAAGCAAGCATCGGGATGACGATGTTCACGGTTTCGTGCCTTTGAGCCGCCTCCGTTTCCCCTCAATCGTAGTGGTTACGGTCGGTGTTGCTGAAGCGCTAACTCTGCAGACCGCACTCCCTCCGATTCTCGTATATCTATGTGCATTCGTATCTCCCTTGCAATTATAAAGACGTAACTCCAGTTCTTTTAATCGTCCAAATCGAGATAGTCAAGCCTTTCTGTTCTCACCTTTAGCTATATTCACATATTTGGATAAACAGGCGTGATTCATGGGCCCGGAAGTTTCCTTGTGACGAATTGAGAAGCGACCCGAGAACGACAAACTCCTCTCGTCATCTTCTCTCTCTCCCGCTTCCCCGCTGTCTGTCTTTTGCTTTCTCTTACTTTATCACACTTGCTCGTTCCGTGTACAGCAACCGTTCGCAAATAGACCTGATTTCCATGTGCCACCTCGGTACCAAATTACGAATCAAATGCTTACTCACGGGAGCAGGAAATACTTGGCTCCACGAGACACAGTCTCCGACTCGTAACGAATTCTGATGACACCGTACGAGTACAACCTGTTCCTAATTATTTATGTGCTACGAAAATGTCCACTTACATGATTTTTTCGCTTAGAAATCATTGAATATGAACGGCTTTTTGGAATATTTTCTAATGTGACTTTTTTTCGTTCCTGATGACGGAAACGATCGATTTAAAAATATAGAAACTGAGCGGAACGTCGAGCTTTTTTCTGTAACAATTTGCCTTCTGAAAATCTTGAGTTGATCTGTTTTTTCGGTTGTTTACTGAACGGTTTTATCATCATCAACGATAGAAGTTAGAACGAAGGAATTTGCTCCGACGAGCTGAGGAAATCGGGCAATTAAGAATAAATGAGACAATGACGGACAACAAATCAAACGAATTAGGGAAAGTCAATAATCTGTAAATTGGCATTCGCCAGGGCCCCAGGATGATGGGATTAAATGAGAAAAATAAGAGACAAAGGCGTCCGTAAGCCCTGTCGAGTGCTCTTTGATGTTCTTCTCGTGCTCACTTTCTTTCCCGTTTACTTTTTGTCATCCACGTATACGTAGTTATCTATGTGGTGAGTTATGCTGTAAAAAAAGTGAAAATCTCTCCGACCTTCCGAAACCTCGTTTGATCCATTCCTTCGTGCCAAATCCCTCTACTTGTCCGCTCGGCTAGTTTTTCACTATTCGTTCATTCAGAACTGTGGCATCTCGCGATACAAGTGAGCACGACCCCGCAATGAAGACGATTTCGAATGGGCGCTAATAGCGAGAGGACTCGCTGAATTGGATTTCGTCGCGCTATTGATAGGCGTGATCACAAGCGAAATAAATACACGGAGATGTGTCGAATTCATTTGAAGCGAATGGTTTCAGCCTCAAATGGTTAATTGCATGAGACTCGCGAATCTTTTAAAAAGAATACCAACAAAAATGAATGCCGAATGTTCTCAAATCGAATCTTTTTACGGAGTGACACAAAATCAGATTATTCTGGATTACTGAGCACGGGAAGCTGGAATTTGTTTCACAACAATGAGGAGATTGGGTCATTGGTAATTGAAATGTAGGGAGAGAGAAAAGTGTTGATTTGCGAATCGGGAGCTTCAGCCAAATCCCTCTGTTTTTCTCCTGAAAATTTCAGTCGCACACTCGCTTTAACTTCGTTATCGTGAAAACAATGAGAATTCTGATGCTCTAATAGATTGATTGATACACAGACGTGACTAAGTTCGGAACAATTCTTCAATTCAATATCGAAGAAAAATCGTACGTTCGACTGCCATCAACGTCGATCAATCGTTCTTAACCCGAGGGCTGATGATTTTTTGCAAAATAAAAGTCTTTTTTATCCGTTACATTATTGGCTAGAACACCAAACTAATTCCGAGCCTAAAATGTACTCCCGAACGTGTCTCACTCTTGAAGCATTCAGAAAATCGTGTCTATGAGAAAGTTAAATAGGGAAAACTTACGCAGTCGTTCAAACGGAATTACTGACGCCTCGTAAATTATGACGAACGGATAAGTTTTCGCTTGCACCGATATCTCTCCCTCAGCCTCTCGTACAATCTTGACATCGCGATATAATTTCTCATGATTTGAATTCAAAATTATATACGCTTCCTCCGCGACTATTGCTCGAGCAATCAAAGATTTTTATACTCTCCAACAGACACGGTATGTGCACCAAGATTGCTTTTTCGAAAATTTCAACTTTAAAATTTGAAATTTGAAAATATGCTAGAAATATACATCGTGCATCTATTCCTCGAATTATTATAGGATCTACCGTTTAGTTTTCGAGAAAACAATTAACGAAAATCACATTATTTGAAGGGTTATACACAGGCTCTTATGGTAGGCATACTTCCTGTGCGACGATTTGGATTTAATGAACCAGAATTCTCCCAACTTTAAAGAGCCGAAAATAAGAATAAGGAAATAGAACGTTTTTAGATTTCAATGATGTCTTGAAAAAGCCTTGGTACCAGTGAAAATCACTTGGGAATAGAAAAAGAAAAACACTTATTTGAGGTCAACGAATAGTAATAACGACACAAACGGTGGAAGGTTTGACAACACCATGAGCCAGTTGGTTTAAAATATAGATATGCATACTCATATAAATAGAAAATGGCTGTTGTCACATTTTGCTTGACGATTTTATTGCGAAAGTATTTTAACTGCTCATTATATTAAAAATTGATCAATCTCAACAAATAAGTTACACATAATTTTAACAATTGCGAGAATAAATTTTATTCGTTTCTTTGATCATCAAAAGAGCAAAAAGTTCAGTTGCTTTTTGTGAATCACAAATATGTAACGCATGATTTTCTTTAAAAGAAGCACTGAGTGAAAGGCTGAAGAGTATTTCCTAGAATATTTCAGGTGATATTTAGCGTTAAGTTAGTTGGGAAAATAATGAAATTGAAATATTCAATTAAAATGGAATTTCAAATGAGGCAGTATATCGTCTGGAATAAGCTTGAAGGTACCAATTCAATGATTGTTTGAATACACTGAAATATTTCATCCGTAGTAAACGTGTGCATGTCGCAGATGAAGGCAAACGAATCTGCGTACACATCTACTATTTGCAAACATTTTTCATCTCCCAAAATGCTCAGCTATAGAACGAGTGGAACGAGAAATTCGGTTCTCTCCGACACCACGATTGATCCGTCCGGTAATTTCATTGCTAGCCTCGATACACACGCGCATACACGCGCAGTCACGGAACAGCACTTTTTGTTGGATCGCCTTCATCCCTCGTATTTTGATTTTTTTCCCCCCATTTTTCGTTTGTTTGTTTTTGAAAATTTGAATGAGTGAGCACGTCATTGCACGGACCAGTCGCTTCGAATTGAAATATTATGAGGGATTTGTATGTCCTATGTGCGTGTGAGTGTACGATTCGTGGAATGCAAAAACTGTATTGGACATTTCACGTAACTTTTGCAATTTCAAACATCGACCTTTTTAAATGGTAAAATTCTCTCATGTCTCTCTATACAAGAATTGAATATTTGTTTCAAGATTGAATCAAGAACCATGAAAACAAGACACTTCGATAACTCATCAAACAATTGCACGCGAAAATGAGTCTCTCCAAATAATTATATTATCGGTCGCCAAGTTTTTGAGGCCAAGTTAAAATTTGACAAGTTCTCAGTGCGCATATTACAGTGATTCGAATATTTGCAGAATTCTATAAAGAAAAATCAAATGCTACAGTAACTGACTTGATAAAGGGCCAAGTGCTTATTCGTATCCACAATATCTACGTGACCGTGCGCACGGAAACAGATAATAAATTCGTTAAAACGAAGCCATGGGAATGGAGTATAAATTCAGCTGGCCGTGGGGATTAAAAAAATTTGAAATTCGAATGATCTCTATAATTACGTGTCTGCTCATATTTAGTATAGAAATGAGGAAAATCCTCGCGATCGAAAAGAGCTCAGTATTCGAGTACGTTAAAGTGACCTGAAATAGCCCATGTGTAGCGTATTCATAACCGGATATATGTGCATAAAAAAAATATCATTCCGCAGGAGTTGGAAGATTACATTGTTCGACACGCCATTTGGGATTAGCATGTTTCACATATATACAGTTCCACTGGGACAAACGCGACATTTACGAGGGGTAGACTGGAAGAGTGTTATAAAAAAAAAGTCTTCGGTACTACCGAAGGCTTCGTATAGTTATACGGTAGCCCGATTTACAGTGACAACTGGCCGCAGAAAAAGTATGTGCACTCTGGGAATGCTTTAGCACGTGGGAGCCACACGCTGAAGCAGTGAGCGTGGAGATGGCAGAAAAAAATATTTACTGCGACCCAAATATTTCTATATATTTATGAAGAGCATAAATATCTATCGCTGGGAGGTGAAAGGGCAGCGAGACAAATCGGAAAATATAGGGGAAGAATTTGTCTCTTGTTGATGAATCAACGATGTGAATGAGTAATAAATATGAGAAGGGTTTCCCTTTGTTCGTCTCAATCATGAACAGATTCATAAATAAAACATCACTTGTGTGCGGAGCTGACTCGAACAATTTTCATTCGTTGACGAAAACACGAGAAACCTTTTGTTTCATAATACCATTAATTGGATATTATAGGAATATTCTTAATGTGTATTTTCAGGAGGGATGCTCAGCGAACTTATCAGCCAAGTTGCATTTATGAACGGTTCTCAGCTCCTGCGAACGCAAGTAGGGGGATTTCCGGTCGAACGGGACAATATGAGGCATCGAATTTTACTAACAATCGCCAATCTCATCGTATCGTATGCCTCCTTTATGTAAGTTTTCATATCTTATTTTAATATTCAAACTATTTATGCCCACGCAGGACGATGGCAAAAATCGGCTGACAGAGCTTTTTTTTAATCGGTCAAACGGTATCAAAGAATTTCGATTTCGAAAATTCCAAGTATGAGTTTAGTCGTATAATTTTTTGTTTAATTTCCTTATTTTTTGAAAATTGACACTTTGCCCGGCAGAAGTTCCAAACATCCATTCTCCGTCATTCCTGTCGTTACGGCGATAAATTCACCATTCCAAATCTCTCGACATAAAAATCTATCGAATAACGGCATCTCCGTTAGCATATAACAAAATTTATATGACAAAATGATTGCTTGTTGTGATTTTCAACACGGTAACGATGGAATTGAATAACGTTGGCGTTCTTTCAACAGGTGGTGCTTGAATTTAGGCGTCTGTTGTTATTCGAATCTCGTTTTTTTTTTTCACTCAATTCTTCATCGTTTACGGCACTGCTTTTCAATACCATTTGAATTTTGAATGATAAAATATTTATAGAGGAATCGTGTATTCAATTCAATGGAATGGTTGTAATGAAAGTGATAGTACGAAGAGTGACAACGAGCTTTCGTTCAAATTCAACGTGGGAGCCTTGAAGGTGACAAATCAACCTCAATTTGTAACAAACGCAAATCGATCGATTCCCAATAAACGCGGAGTGCAATTATCCTGGAACATTTCGATTTTATAACGAAAGAGTTCGTAAAAATAAAATGCACTCTAAATAAAAAGTCATATTTATCGATAACTTTAATAATATTTCTAAGTAAAGAACTAGTGACATTCCGTAGACTCCTGTGAGCAATCAATCATGCGAGGATCGGTGAAACTGAGATGAAAAGATGATCATCATTGAGGATGTGGTTAGCGGAGCATAATGCGGGAAATCCCAGCTATCATTTCATCATTTTGCGGCATATCACAGTTTCGATGTCAATAACAAAGCCGTCAGCGACACAGCAATACGGGAAATTGATATACGAGAACTCTTGTGACGAGAGGGTTAAACGGCTTGCGGATATATAATCACCCCTTTAAGCGATGAGCCAGTATCAGCCACTGGGTGAAATCTGATAGTGAGCCATGCCGGTACACGTATCCGGCTCGACCACGGAGAGACGCACGCGGTCGCGAAGGGGAAGACAATGCGCGACAGAGGGGGAGGGCCAGGGATCAAGGGATCGTAATTGTTGCGGTGGATCGCGAAGTGAAAAAGTTCATCCAACACTCAATTTCTGCCCTGGAAGGTCCCCAGCTCGTGCTCTGCTCTTCGGTTGCAAAACTATCAGGGCGAAACTTTGCAGCACTGAATCAGCTGCAAATTAAATATTTTTACTGGTGTGGAAGCCCAATAATTTACTGGAAAAAAATTATTACTGCAGAAAATAATGAGTGTTGGTTTGAGGTTATAAATCGATGAAAGCGGTGTTTGATCGCACTGTTTATACTAATAATTATGCCGCAATTCCATGCAGAACGAAGAAATATCTTCGTAAAATCGATCGAGAGTGATCATTCACTGACTATAACATTACCTCTACATTCGTACTCTCTTCTATTTACTCGTCGATAACCACTTCGATTATTCTTAGAGTGCTCTTCAGACAGAAAAGTGGATGTGCTTAATCTCGATAAAAATTGAAATGGAATATATCGACGTTTACTTTCATTTCAGATTCACTTCCATACTTTACCAAGCATACACTCCCCCCGCTTTCGTTTAATGCAGATAAATTGGAGTGAATTTTTCAACGAACAAAGTACAAATTGATGCGTCGCAAAAATGATGCCACAAATGTATAACGAATTTAACGTCTAAAACCCCTTAATTGTTATAATTGATTTCGTGCAGTTCGAGAATATAACGATAAATAATTTTTTCATCGATGTCAGTGATAATGTTAATTGTTAAATGGAAAGGAAAAAAAACTCGGTCCACTGTGCCTACAGATGAGTGGACTCTAGGCTCTTTTGTAACGAGAATAAAAAATTGGCAAACTATGGAATACATTGCTCCAAAACTAGCGCCCTGGACGAGGGAGTTCTGATTTATCGATGAGAGGAAAGCTGTAAAGGGAAAAGGCTCCAGAGATTTATGTATCACAACAATCTTCAATATTCTGCTGGAATTAAAAGCCAACGCACCCTGCTCATAACTCGTACAGACGCCCATGCCCCATTGTTCTCGTGTCAAAACACCGATATGTGCATAAAAATGTGAAGATTCTTCGTGGATGATGAAGAATTTCGAGTTAACCTTTCGCGTATATCGGAATGAAAAAAATTTCATGAGTTATTCAATATTTCATTATAATTGTGGATTATTTGTAAATTAATCGATTCTCTGATCCCAGCATGCAATTTTCTATTGTTTAAACCGGCTTTTTGCAAAACCTGTTGACCTTTAAAAAAAACGAAATTTGCTATTTTTGTGTAAGAAATAAATATCCAATTGCTGTACAGGGCGGTGACAGGAGCAAGACCTTTAACGCGGCAAAGAACGCAGAGCAATAACCACGGCAATATAAGCGAACTTTTGGACAACTTATTGCGAGGCTACGACAATAGTGTGCGTCCTGATTTCGGTGGTCCACCGGCAACCGTCGAAGTGGACATCATGGTACGAAGTATGGGTCCTATTTCAGAGGTCGATATGGTAAGATATAAAAGTTAGAGTATAACATGCATTCGCAAGTTTGCTTCTCTGCACTTCCACCGAGACCAATATATATTACTGTCGAAATCTATAAAAGCTGTTAAAATGATTAAAAATCGTTGTACCGGAAAACAGTACATTTTTTTGTATCGAAATATTGCATAAAAATCCGAACAAATTCTGACCTACATGTAGACGTATCTGAAGAAATTGGATCTCAGCCAAACCGATATTCAGAACTTATCAACCATTGTGCTTTCCAGGATTATTCTAACCCAAATTCGGACTATCGAATGGAACGGATAATGTTTTGAGAATAATGTAAAAGCTTCTCTCATTTCGTATTTTTAATGGCATTTTACTTGTAGTACGAACTCGATAAATTCATGAGGAAAAAAAGTTTCTCGTTTTTTCTTTCAATTGAAATAACTGGAACGATTCTTACACCCAACGACCAGTTTTAATAGATTTTTAATCAAACTTCCGAGAGTGTCAACACTGCTTGATTTCGTTTGGAATTATTTCTGTACATTGCCCATCGAGTGTTGAGTGTTTCCACATATATCACATTTGGAAAGCAATTTGGTTAGTGCTTCCCGTGCAGAATAACGCGTAATGAAATTGCAGAATAACCAGACGTATCTCGTGATCGATGATTTAACACTTTGGCTGAGTCTTCATCCACGTTTCTATCCTGCTTTTTTTCAATTATGCTTCTGCAACCGGGACTCGATCGAAGCCCGAGAAGATGCTTTTACCAGGCTCTCGTCTCTGCTCCATCTGTTTGCCGTAGTTCAAGATGGCCCAATCATTAGACAATTCGAGAACTAACGAAGAAAAAATCTCATTTTTGGCTATATATACATAAAAAATAAATGATCGATAACCCTGCGCTAGTGGCGCAGATGTCCTGGACCATTTGATCGGAACGATCAGAATTTTTAACGACAATTCTCAGGATACAATGTCCTATCCAGAGATTTTGTCACTGTGTTCATTTCCAACGTAATTTTTTCTCCGGATACCAAATTTCTCGGATACGCCATTAAGTATACGAAAGTCTCACTAACTGCTAACTTTAAATAATATACGATTTTCCATATGTATCCAGACGATATTTTGACAAAGGATCAATAAAAAAAAACTACATAAAATGCACTTTTTTTAAGATGAGCTGCCAGAGCTGCTCCTCATGATTTTTCTATGTTTTGCACGTTAGTTTTACTCCTTTCATAATTTAATTAATCAGCAGTTCATAAAATATCGTGTGAAATTCGATCGTCACGGATTCAGTACTATTAGATCGATCTCGATGAAAATATATGTCGGTCATTGCTATCGAGTGTCTCGCAGTGCATCGAATGCGCAACACACATCCCTTCACCGTCCACATATTTTCAATCTCGTTCGCAGACGTACTCAATGGACTGCTATTTCCGGCAATCGTGGGTTGACCGGCGTCTTGCCTTCCAAGGAGGAAAAGAGACTCTGGCGCTGAGCATTTCGATGCTTGCACGTATCTGGAAGCCCGACACGTATTTCTATAACGGCAAACAGAGCTATCTTCACACGATCACCAGCCCGAACAAGTTTGTCAGACTCTATCAAGATGGTCGTGTTCTCTACAGTTCGAGGTAAAATTTATGTGCGAATATCTAGTTATAGGTAACGTAATATCACTTATTTAGTACCTTCGCAACGTGAGTCTCGACGATAAGGACACTTTTGGTTCATTGAAATATTAAGAGATCAAAATATAAACCGAATATTCAACGAGCAATCTAAGTGTAGTGTAAAACTGAACAGTCGAATGCACACTGTGTCGATCAGTCGATCATATAAAATCGAGAGATTTTTATTTCCCAATCGCACGTTGACTTTCAACTTTGATCCAAAGAAACTTATCATCGTCACTTCATCCGGTGCGTATTTTTTTCACACTCCCGGTATCCCTTTGAGCATTTCAATGGTTTCCCCAACGATCTGTTTCTCCCAAGAGCTTTTGAACAGTTTCGATTGATCTGTTTCTTCGGAAAGCTTTCCTACGATTTCAACAAACTTGTTTTTCGAAAAGCTTTTCACAGAAACCGAAATACTCTTTTGAAGGAATGCATAGTTTTGTGGCTTTTTAAGAAATCCAATAAAATATGAGCCACGAAAACTCTCATTGAAAACGTGACCTACTGAATCTTTTAAACAGACTGTGACTGTGCTATGATCATTGAGAGCAGAGTCCATGCGTTTGAGAACATTTGAAAATGCATCTTTTCAAATTTGTCCGTTTGGAGAATCGGCTCTTTTCCGCACTCGGAGGTATACTCACGTCCATATTTTCGGCAAGTTCGGATGCTCGTGGTTGCCGCATTATCATATGCATTTTCAGAATTTGACAGAACGCTATTTTCCGCTGTACTATGTCGAGGTAATGACCTGCTCGTAACGGAGGGCATAAACTCGCTCAAAGCGTATGTGCACCATCGAGCGACACGCGAACGTGGCTTTATATACACAGATACATCAACGTTGAATATAGGTTTATATTTAAATCTACGTAGTGATGAGAGAGCCACAGGAGCGTCGGAGTTTTGTCGGGACGATTTGAATCCATTCGTGGTCCTGCATTCAGAAAGCATTCGAGACGTGACCCGTCGGGAATATATATCATGAAGGAGCAAGCATCAAATATTCTCTTGTACTTTTGCTCTCACTGTTCGATGATATACTTTTCTCGTTTCGTCCGAAAGCGAGTGAAAATATATAAACCGAATTCTTCGTGCCAAAGAAGGCGTTTTTATTCTGAGACTCGAACGTTTTTATACTTACTGTGGATAAATTCTCATAAATTTTTGATCGTTTGTAAAAAATCTTTAACAAAAATGCTCTTCGAAGTCGGAATCGATCTAGTGTTTTCTCCAATTCACTGGAGCGCACGGAGAGAATTAAATTTGAAAAATTACTGTGAGTAACGATGATCCGGTGACGAGCTGCAATTCATGATATTATGAGAGAAAAATTGAATTTTTCTATAAATTAAATAATATTTGTTGTTCCGAGTAGGATTTTTTACTGAAACATTTAGTAAGTTTTGACGTCCTATTTGCAATATATTTACTGTTATAAATACTGTTCGTTTTATTTTCTCCGTGTGTTAATTATTCAAGTGACATTCGAGTGAATGTTTGTCATTCGAGATCTATGGCTCTCTCTAGAAGAAAATGTGAAACATTTGTATGAGCGCTGTCATTTTGTATCGGGATTGATGCGTTCGAAAGTTTGAATTTGAATTCATCAAAATCTATACAAATGTAAATATCGAATTCTCGAACTTCACACCAAATGGGCGAGAAAGATAAGTGATTGAATGAAAATATATGGAAATCGAACAATTCATTTCTACGAAGGAAATTATTCTGATCACGTTTTTAGATCAAACGACGTGTACGACGTCGTTGATTCCAGAGATGGAATACCTCGTAATGTTCGTAAATTTTGGTCTATTTTACATTTTCACTGGCACTTGAATGCACACGGTGTGAAAAGCAATAAAGATGTGCAGAAGCAGAATGGTGCGGAAAATTTGTCTCAGGAAGTTTTTATTGCCGGTCGCTCCGCTTTTCAAGGCCTCTTTTCCTCCCTTCCTCCTTCCTCTCACAAATAGAAACGAACACGTATGTGATTTCTATAGATATTTCAATGATGTTTAGATACGGAGCGGAGTATGTATAGATCATTGGTCCATTGGTGGACACAAGGGGGAGCTGAAGCTTGCTAATAAAGTGCCGAGCAAACAGTCCGTCAGACGTGATCGGCCATTCTGTAAAGCTCATCCTGCTATCCAACTGCTGGTTTACTCAGATCCAACTCTGCGAGTCTGCTTCTCTCTCAGGCTCTTTCCCTTGTTCTCTCCTTGTGAAATCGTCGGGTGCGAGTCCACTGAGATGCTTTGCTCTGTGCTTTTCTCTCTCCTCCGGTGTTCTAAACGACCGTATGTGTTTATCCGAGTATGCAAATACGAGTTGCTCCGCGTATCACGCTGGTCAGTTTGAGGATAAACTTTGTAAACGACTCATTTTTTCATGTTTCAATCTCCATTGCGTGCACGAATGACATAAGCGAATGGAAATTCGGAAGGACGAAATTCCGAAAATACTTTTTCGTCGCAAGCACGGCAATGGAAAAGTATTTTTTGGCACTCGAAACTTTTGCAAGAAAATTCCAGCTAGAAACTCTTCTTTCGTATAAATATTTTATTCTATAATTTCATGAACTAAAGAAAAAGTGGAAAACATTACAGAACTCGAATGAATTTACTTTCACTGCCATGGATTTTCAATGAAATTCACCTACCCAAAATTCTCTGATTTAACGTTGAAAATCCCATGGATACGTGCATGTTTGTACACAGGTCTGCAAGGATTTTGGGCGGTCTCTCGTTCAACTCTCATGATCTCGAATGGTCATGGATAAACTTCGGACACACACTGTTGTACAAATGCAAACACAGAGAAGTACGACAGACAGGCTCTCACTGTGAGAGAATTTGTGGTTATACCATTTGAGAGGGCCGATAATATTCAACAACTACTGGCCATTCGTCTTTCATGTATCTTTGTTTGTTTCCCTCCGCCTCCTTACCTAAGTATAATTTTACGAGATTTTTATTACTAAACTTAATCGACCGATTCTTCAAGAGAATTTTGACAAATGGTGAGACGATCGAATGCATTGTCATGAAGAGTTCTATTGGAATGTAAATTCGTCTATTTCTGGATAGAATTCCATTCTTATCCGCGCGCCTTCCTTTCTTCGATTTCTTTCATCTCAAAGAACATTTTCATGAGACCATACTCGGAAATTTCGCATAATTAGAAACGTGATCCTCGAATAATCTAATATGATTTATTTTGAACAAAAATTCATTCCTTCGTTTAAGAGGATGGTTCAGTCGATATATCGCAACCGTGAGTGCGAGAGAGAAAGCAGCAATTTCGAGATCGAAATTCATTGACACAGTTTGACCGATTAAAAAAAAGTTCTCACAGCCGATTTTGGCCATCATCCTCCGTAGACTGACGCAGCCTTTTTTTAATCGGTCAAACTCTGTCAGAGAATTTCAATTTCAAAAATTGCAAGTGAGGTTAGTCGACTGATCCATACTCTTAACAATTGTTCGTCGATCTGTAAACTGCTCCATCCAATTCATTTATTTGTGGATCAACGACTTCTCAAACGTAGCATTTAAATGGAATCTCTGCATCTCGAACAGTAATTGTTAAAAAAAAAGTTCTTTCGTTGCACTTCCTACGTTATTTTGACTATTTTGGGCGGCTGATATTCACGAAAGTTCCATGTAAAGCAGATGAAAACGAATGAACAAAAATAATCATCGATCATATTGTTCAGCGAGCAATGTCGTACGATTATACTCTGTCATTGTATTATTCGATAGGCACACGCGTTATATACGTTTATATGGGTCTATTACAGTGTTACCTGGAGCGGAAGAGGTATCCGCACGTATGTCCGACAGATAAACGAGATCTTGCTTCGGATTTTCCGCCTCCACACTCTCTTCCCATCTCTCGTTCTCCTGCTCTCCCCCACTTTCTTTCGGCCTTGTTTTCCTGTCTCGTTGCATGTCTGCTGTTGCGACTCCCATATTTCCCCATATCACGGCAAGCCCGCTCTCGTCCATCACGCTCGATTAAACCAGAGTGACCGATGATGATGATCACGCATCGACGAACTCCTGACCAATTTCGTCCACTCGCCGCAAACGTCCCGATTGCATCAGAGAGAGAATCACAGAGAGACGAGCGCCGGCATATATAAATGGATAAATATACGACGTGTATGGAGTTTCGACGGCTCCACAACGAGCCGTTATTAAAATAAATCTTTATCACGATCAAATTATTCGACCGATGCGCGAATTCGCGCATCGCATGCAAATAAGATCGATCAACGTAATCCTAAGCGTATTGTTCCGATTCGGGAACTAGGGAGAGTTTGAAACATTACAATGAATCTTTTTTTTCGATCCCGATACTTTAGTTCGTTAACTGATTTTTACGAACATTGGCCACGAAACTAATTTTTAAGGTAGATCATGCCTGTAGGATCGTATTTTATGGGTTTCTAAATTGGGTCGATTTTTACTTCCTTTATCACTCTAAATTAATGTCAGAGTTATTACTCCAAAATTGTAAATACATTTTTTCAATTTATTTTTTTGCGAATGAAATTACATGTCATCAATTGAACGGGGATTCATCAATGACTGAACCTGAAATTTCATTCGTCCTTGACTAAAATACTATAATTTTTGATATTAAAAATCGCTTTAGAGAGTGCAAAGGGAAATGGATCGAGAAAACAGTTTTAATAAAAAGACAGAAGGCTGTGACAAGAATGGCCCAAGCCAAGAAGAAACGAAATGCTGAAATAAGCAAATGTGAGGTTATACGAGTGCTCATTATCAATTTCGTTTAATCTCCAACGTAATATATCTTTATTACTAGTGAGACCTTCATTGTTATTGTGTACTTCTTCATAAACTTCGTAAAAAGCTTTCATTCGTTATATGGAAAGGTGAACGATTTTTTACGCATAATCCTTATAACCCTATGTGTCTTCATAATTAAAAACGTTTATCTCAATAACTAATAAGACGAACCCTTAAAATTTAACATGCGTGTCAGTCGACTACCCATTTAAACTCTGCGTGTAAATTTCAGGACTTTCTTAAGAAAATCGTTTCGTGCATGAACTACCTTAATGCTTTGCTCATGATCATTTTGGACAGTTTCGATGTAAATTATTCTACTCATGTGCCTAGATCCGAGAAGTTACGTTGGTGGGAATCGTAAAATGACAGTTTCAAAAACAAGAAAGATTTGGTGAAAATGGTTCGCTCCTACATAAAACTCACTATATTTACGGCCGTCTATAAATTTGGTTATCAATTTTATTTCCAAACAATAAATTTGTTTACTACTGAGATTTGTGCATAAGAATATTCCCTTATCGTGCCCACAAATGTTAAGAAACGTCCACATTTTTACGACTGGCAGGGCTCTCCCGTACAGTTTTTCTTCATTCGATTATGTGGGAATCTCTTGATAGAGACTTTTTCTAGCGGGAAAAAATCCCAAGGATGGAATACGATCGGGGGACTTGAGGAATCTTCATAGTTCGTAAGACCTCTTTTTGGTCGTGGAGCACCGAGTGAAGCTCGGGTGATATTTGCATATAAATTAATGCGAGGCCTGCGTGAATTTCTGGGCCACCCAATGACGATGAGATGATTTACCGCGAGGAATGTCTACCTTTTTGCCATATTTCTGTTTACAACGATGAACGAAACTCTTCCTGCAACGAGGAAAAAGTCAAAGAACTCGAGTTCCTTTCGGCCATTTTTTCCCGAGTAAGTTCCTACGTTTTATTACTGATAAACATTTTATACATCACAAAATTGAAAATTTTGTAGATTTTACGTAACAACGTGCAATATCACCATCATTTATTCAACCTCGAAAAAATGTCTTGTACCAAAAAATTGTCCGCTCGATTTTTAAGCTCGTGGTCTTACGTTAATCGCCGAATCACAGTTTTCATCTAGAATTACTCGAAAATTGAAAATATCATTGATTCCAATTGAAATAAAAAATAATTGTCTGGTTCTTGTAGATCGTTTTTATGAAAGTACGAAGGCTGATGGTCACCAATACCATCTTCTTCCGGGAGTTTGTATTCTCTCAAGCAGTGGTACGAAGCACATCGGAAAAGCTCCGGAAGTCTGTGTCCGGGGTAGAATAAATTTGAGATTTCCTCTAAATCACTTCGCTGAAATAAGTTTGAAAAATGTTGACAACTCGGGTTTTCTCTTGGAGTAGAAATCCTTTTACCTCCGTAATTCTCAAGGAAGAAGATTGGATTTCATGATTCTGAGTTTCCTGCGGTTAACTCGTCCAAGATTGTTTCGGGGATTCAGTGAAATAATTGAAGAAAAAAGGTCGTTGAGATTGAGGGGTTACGATTTATATTGCTCAAACTGGACGTTCCCGGAGCCTATCGGTCACGGGTGTCTTTCTTCCTGTTGCGTATCACTCGCAACCTTTGAAATCCTGTTGAACGTGACGTCACGAGCGTGAACAGAGAGAGAAGATTTGGAGGCGGACGAAGTACCCACCTGCGGCTCTTTTGTTCCTTTTTCCCTTACGCCAGCGCAAGCATTCTCTATTCTTAGTGTGTCTGTATGTTTCGTGATAGATATACACCATCGTGCAATATAAATATAAGTGATATGTGCTGTATATGCAGGACGTGCTTCTATTTTTCTGGTCAAATTATAATATATTGCTTCGCTTAAAATGCTAAAAAAGCAGTCCCTCGCATTTCCGGCTTCACGAGTCCTCGTAAAACCTTTCTGCTTCGTTCCTCTCCACATGTCTGCTGTCTACAGTGTGTAAAAATTATAGAGGAGATAAAATCTGAGATAAAATGAAGATGAAACGCGAGAGCCTTCATCGGAGTTAGCAAATTGTTGAACGACGTCCCATTGGTCTCTTTTGCTCCAGCAAACATGGCAGTTTATTCTTCACTGAAACGAAAATCAATAGGCAGGTCCCGGGGATCAATTTATTGAAAAGAATTTGTTATTTTTTTTTTTTAACCTCGTAACAATGTTTTCGTGCACATACCTATAGCTATGTCAATGAATAAGAGAGACTTTGCCAAGCCTTCGAGAGGAATACGAAGGAGTAAACAAATCAGTTTGCACAATTCACGCGCCGCTTGATACACGTGACGCTGAGATAACAAGATTTTACAAATCAGTCGAAGGTGTTGGAAACTCGTCCACTGGAAGGATAGTGGCGCGACTGGTGTCAGATGCTTCTCACTATTACATAGATATACTTGTATGCAACGGCGAAAATTGCACGCAGCATCGCCTCGGAGCTCACGTAACTCGATGTTCATTCGAGTGAACCAGACCCCGATCGCAGATATTTGATAGAAGAAAGGATTCCAGTGAGCCAAATACATGGAGAATTAAAGTGGACGCTTCTCATGCTAAACATTTTTTTGTACCCTCGCTCCGGCTTACTATTTTTCTTTTTTCATAAATCTCTTACCAGCCCTCCCGAGAGTAATGCAACAAGCTTCTCGTACCACGACGAGTTATTTATTCGTCAATTTTGTTTTCTCTTGTGCCACTAGAGAACTGGGAATCAGAACTGTGAATACAAGTGCACGATTTCTTCTAAGAGAATCGTAACTGCCAACATTGTTTTGCTCGTACCTCGTTCCTACAACACCGTTTATAAAATTTTGTACTATTTGGGTATTAAAGTTTTGAAAAATCCTGCACACGCCAGCGCCACATGATTATGATCGAGAATTATTACAAATGCAATAGAGAAGGGCACGATTAACTTTAAGGACAAAGGAAAATGTCACTGAGCTTCTGGGAACAATAGCTCAAGTCCCGATTTGAAATTGTGCCATATTCGCTTGCTGTCCGTCCAACCCTCACCCTCACTACTCGTACCTGACTTGAGCAACCACATCGTAGCAGATGGCTCGCAGTAGTTATAGCAAGTAATTGTCAGACAGCTAAGGAGGATGGATCAATCATTCCTTGATCTTTCATCTCACCCTGTATCCGTTGTCAACGGTAACTGATTTTACATCTGTTGCCAAAATCGAGTTGAACCTGATTTTGAACGATAGTAAAGAAAATCATGAAACGTACAAAGTTTTAATAATAATTTAGATAAATAGGGTAAATCAAATTTTGTAAATGTTTTTTTTTTTCTCGGAGATCCTCATCCTGAACGAGCCCAACGTGGCTTGACCTAAAAAATATTAATTCTCGGACATCTCAACCATTCAAGTTCGAACTGTTTTTTGTTCGATGGGGTATTGAAATATGAATAAGTTGGAATTAACGAACCAGTAAACAAACATTCGTGGGCAGGCTTTATCTAACGAAATTTTTCAACGAAAAATAGGCCAAAAGCATTCACCATTTTATCGTATTTTTTTTCCATGAACGCTGAACATTCGTCCATTTGTGTCAAGTGAACCATACACAGTGGGGATTCGAGTATCAGGAGGCTGATGTCGAGATCGAGCCTCTCAATCAATTGAGATGAGCGATTCCATTATAATAGACTACTGAGTGGAATAACCGACCTATATTTTCAATATTTTATTTTCATTTTCATTCCGAATGATGACCGTGATTATCCCACTTTATCCAGCATCGTAACGAGGATTTCAGACCGTTTCGTGCGCACACGTAAAAGCGTCCTTCGACATCCACAATATGCTATTCCATTGAAACTTTTTTTTCTCATTTTCAACCGTTCTTTCTCGCAATTGGGAAACGATCGAGCTGCAGAATTTCACGATCAACCTAACACAGTGAATAAGAGAATGCGGTACGTCGACACAAGCCGATGATACAACAAATAATGTCGACGTGAACAAATACCCGTTCACAACAATCTCATGTTTAAGGAGGGTGGATCGCGACGATACAATGTTCCCATGCTAAACTATGATAAATATATTAAGAATTTCAAAATGATAATAATTTAATAAAATTTGGTAAATGTATTCTTTAAAAATATATAACTCAATATAAATTTTTTTAGATTTTTCTACCACACAGCTCTCGGGTAATTGAACACTAAAATTCACGTGTATAAGCATAGAGTTTTCATATGTGCACAGTTATACATGTCGTGAATAACTTCGATTTAACGCTCAATTATTCGATAACCATGTGGTAAGAATATTTGAAAAAAATTTTATTTGTATACTTGATGCCTAAGAATGTTATCACCAAATTTTATCAAATTCTGATTATTTTGATTTCGTGTTCCACCCCCCTTAACCCGTAGACAGAACACTGGTACAAATTTGCACCTACGAAAATTTCAAGTATCTAAAACTTCAAAATTCCTTTCTTCAATTTGGCCATTTTTCTATAATAAAACTTCATTTCTCAAGCTTTTTAACGATTGTAATCGATTATTAAGGAATTGTTACCCCTAAAAAGTCTCGTTGTAAGATTGATTCCATACATTCATGGATGAAATAAAGAGTTTTGAAAAGTCGAAGTGCAAATTTGCACCAGTTTAGTGAGTGTGTGATCTCAAAGGGAGATCACACAAACAATGTAATTTTATTACTTTTCAAAAAAAATGATTGAATTTATTATTTCTTCAGAACAAATTTTCCCTCCTGACTACTGTCACATCGATTCGATTGTGTTCGTTCGTTAATTTTTTGATGGATGAATTCGAACACGATTGACTCGAGTGGTTGTGCGATTTATAATCAATGGAATGATCTTACTAACGAGTTTTCGAATATTGAGAAAATTCAGTATTTTAAAGCATCGTTTTTTCAATAACTTGAACGAGTGAGTATCAGAATCGAGGGGGTCCATCGGAGCAGCGTTCTTAGTGTTTTCGGAAGGTCGAAGTAACACGTGCGCTTCCATGTGGGATGCCAACTACCCCGAGAGACTCTGGTAACAGGTTGCGAAACTTTTGAAATTATGCATATTGCATTATTCCATATTCCCCATACATTGCCATTATACCTGTGCAGAAAAAAATATCTTTTTATAGATTGATCTCTGTTCCTCTACAAACATAGTTATATTAAACATTTGGTGGATATATGCAGCCATAATCCTAATTTATAGCGGATGCTTGGCGATGCGCATCTGTTCAGATCTAGCCTTAGCTTCCGTAAAAATCGTCAGAACTTTTTGGCTCGATGAATAGGCAAGTATCGAAGTGCAGATTTTTTGATCCTTTATCTCTGATGAAACAAAAAGGGGAGGAAAGTGTTTCATTATGTAGTTAAAAAACGTCGGTCGTTTGTTTGTAGATTCATCAAATTTTTGATTTTGTTACATTTTGACATTTTATGCAGAATCAAACTTGCTTCATGCCCTTTTTTGGAATAAATCACAAAGCATTTTTATTTCTGGATACAATTCAACGCCCAACAAACCTTCGGGTGTTTCGTATTTTGGGGATGACTTCTGAAACACCCTGCACATGAAGGTGGTGCGTGTCTCAACATATTTATAGCTTGCATACCAGCATGAGTGGAAGAGACTTAACGGTTGAACTGGTGCTCCTCGAAGCTGACTGAGAGATCCTTCGCCGGAATCGGAAAACGTCGAGGACGAGTTTCACGTATGCACCAACGCCAGAGAAAACTTGGATCTTCCAAAATCTTTTCCTCAGACAACGTTTAATCTCATTCTCTCTTTCTATACACCGCTCCGATTCACATTCTCATCCATGCGTGTTTCAGAGTCTCAGCCTCCTTCTTAATACCCTCTTCTTATCTCGCATGCTTTTTTCCTATCTCGCAGGAGTTTTAATATGAGTGTTTTCGTCGTAATTGATCCTGCGCCTAGCTTATTGTTTGAGGTTATCATGCCTTCATCTCCTTCTTCTTTCATTCGCATTCCATCTTGACTATCTAACCGGCAATTATGACCTTTTGCTTTTCAATGTTGAGTGACAATGAAAACGAACGATGCTAATGCCATTCAAAAGAAGAATATTAGTTTCTAGAATTTTTTACGAGCCATTTTCAAAAGATAAACAACGTCAAGTGCATCGCTTCAATTTCGAGGAGGTTCAAATACGTTGTGTTGTCTATTTTCAGTTAATTGAGATCGTGTGTTCGAATACTTCGGAGCAGTTCGAGGGGTGAATTTCCCCGCACTGGGGTATTTTTTTTTCGTTTTTGTTTCTTCTCAGCGAAAGCAGCACGTCGATTTAGGTGGAACTAATTGCAACGTTCTCGAAAACACATGATCAAATAGCCAACATTTTGGTTTATGAAACAAGCTTTGTTCATCATCGTTTTTCGTAAATGTACTCTCAAACTAAAAAGTTACCGAAGAAAGTTCACTCCAGTCGTAATGGTCGATACATGTTCGTCGTGTTTTATGACACTTCGAGTTTCAATTATCCGTTAACAATCGGAGTCTAACGAGGTGCTTCGGTCTACGTATATGCCATTTCAATAGTGCAGTATTTCTTCTTTCACGAAGTTTTGTTGCTGCATATTTGTGCGTTCTCCGCATATATATATATATTTTCGCTCCTGGTATTTATAGATATACGTGCATACCTTAAGACTCTTCATCCGCTCTACTTTTCTCTCTGCGCCCTCCGTTCAACGACACAGCCACTTTTTTGCTTTTTTCATACCTTTCGCCAAAGAAGAAGAAGAGACCGCGTACCAAATAAAATCCCTAACCCCCGGAGCCTCGACAGGCAACGAATATTTTTCAAGAGGCCTGGCACGTGGCACTCGACTCTTCGGCTTGCCGCTTCCGGCCTTAACGAAGCCAAACTTCGAGCAAGCTCCTGCCTCTTCGCTTGTTTCGCTTTTCTTTCTCGTTAAATTTTCCCCTCTCAACCTCTCGATCTTTTTTACATTTACACATGAAGATTATAGAACGTTCTCGTTGATTGGTATCTCCATCGTGGTTGCATGTATACATAATAATAATTCTTTTATATTTAGGGGAGACTAGGTACGGTTGTGACAATTGTCACATAAGCGAAAGTATTGGGGATAGCGCGGGGATGTGCAAGGGGACTAAAGAGTTGCTGGCACGTCCGACTTTGTCTCAAAGTATTTGTCTTCACTAATTATCGACAAGTTTGTCTCCTTCTTTAAAGTTAATAGTCAAGGGATCAAATCGATTAGAACAGTGCCGTTTATCGATGTATTCTCATTTAAATCATAAATAATTTGAAGTGCTTAAAATGTGGTTAGCGAGGTTTATCTGATCGAATTTTTTCACTCGAAATGAGGGAAATTAAACACTCGACTGACAGGAAAATTCAATGTGATTTTATGAAATGGTGCAGATATTTATGGTCTATAAATTCTTAGATAAGTTTTTAGTAAAAATATTATATAGTTTCTAAAACCATTTTTTTTCCTGCGGTTTTCCTTTCTTTGCCATGGATATAGACCAGTTTTTCTGAATGCACTTGTACAAAGCTTACGAGAAATTCTACGGTCGACCCTTCCTGGCGTTCTGCCAGATGCTGATCTGTTCCTTTTCTCACTCCACCACGTGGCCTATAGGGTGCTTTCGAATGGAGAATTGTACCATTACGTTTGCATTATTTCGCGGCTCCCTGCCCTGTATCAAGGATGATTTTATCGTAAAAACAATAAAAAATTTCTTGTTTCAATTTTGCGCGCTTTACGATGCTGTTCCTTCAGGCCCGATTTGGCATTTCGGGAATTCTAAAAACATGTGTCATTTTACCGTCATGTTTTATTATTTTAGTTTACATCTTCATTGAGGATAGAAAGCAGGAAATTTTCAATTCTTAATCTTTCGAGGTCTCAAATCTCCATAAAAAATATTATGAAAATTCGTGAAAAATTAAATCCCTGTCAATTTTTGTGCACGTCGCCGGAATGTGTTTATATCACGATCCAAACCATTTCGAAACCGAAAAAAAGTTTGAAGCTTCCGCTTAGGTTTTGAAGAAATTTGTTCAAGATCCAACGCAGATCCGTGTCACCTGTCGAGCATGCTCAACCACGAATTAGGGTTGGTTCAAGGGTCCCGAATCGGAGCAGCTCAGAGGATCATTTCGCCACGAGATCTCAGGTTTAGACTTTGCGATACGTCTCGCTAACTGTCTATTCAAACTGCAGCTGCAGTCTAATTTAAAAACTCAAAAATCGGGCTTGACTCTTTCTTGAGCTGGCTCTCCGTCCATTATATACATGCAGAAAACATATTTTGAACCAAAAAACTCGCGAAACAAGCTGGATAACCGAATCTAAAGAAATTTATAGAAAAAACGATGCGTTTCACAAAGATTCCAATCGCACTATCACTCCAGTGTGAGTGGATTCAATATTATGATATTTAGAAATTTTTAAAATTGTTATATCAGATTGGAGAAAAATAAGTAATTCGAAATTCTTATCTCCGATTGAATATTTAGCAGATTACATGTTTAATCGAACATCCCTTCTTCGAATGCGTACTTGAAAATATATCCAACAGTTTTTTTTTCATATTTTCGAATTCAAAATGGAGATAAGTTGTTTTATAGATGGACCAGAATATAGAATATAACAAAAATTCGAAAGTGAATTTTTCGAGTGAGCTAATGAGACGCGTGTATTTTGAGCTCCGCTGCGTTTCGTTATTTTGGTCGCCAACGTTTCACCATTGACCCTTCGACTTTTTGGTGTTTCAGTATGTCAATCTCATTAATATGGATTCTTTCGTTATTTTATTATCGAAATTGTGAATATTCACCGTATCGCTGATTGTAGTAATTTATGAATCGAAAGAGTGATACTCGAATTTTCGAAAAATCTATATTTTAGTCGTCATTCCATGGGCGATTGTTACATTCTGTTTTCGATGTAAACATGCTTCGAACTTTAAGTTTTTACTTACTTATTTTCGACATTCAAAGCTCTAGTCGAATTCATCTGTCTCCATATTATCACTCGAATATTATAAACTCGAGATTTTAGCTGTTCGAAATTTTAGTCACTTTAACATTTGAACCCCGCCCCGTGAATGACTTTTCGGACCCATTGTACATACAGCATCGGTACCGAGTTAGCTCAAATCTTAAGCCAAGAGAAAGACGATACTGGCTAAGAGACACGAGGAGGGCATCAAATCAAAGACTTGATGGATTCGATTAGTCGCAAAGGCGACTCGAATTCGGTTGCCTGACTGATGCTCCGGTTTTAGATATGGGGCTTGAGTTACATCGCACGAGGTAACATCCTGCATAAATGCGTAACTTGATCAAAATCCAGACGAAATATATCACTATAGACGTATATATTCACCGAGCTGTTCACATATGTATAAATTTATGTACAGCTTGCTCGCACGTATATACACAGAAGTGAGGTATTTCATGATCGTGAATCGGAGGGACGATGAAGGGTTACGTGCCAAAGTAGCCTGGTTAAGCCCATCTCGCACGTTATACGTTCCCCAATCGTTAGTAATTGAAGAGGGATGTCTTCGTTATTGATATTCGAGGAAATGAAAGATTGGACATGACGATTAAACTTCATTGGAATAACACACCGAAAAAGTGGTTATTGACGAGTTTTTCTTTCATATTCAATGGAAAATGCTGCAACGCATGTCTTTTGTTACAAAATATAGAAGCTTTGAGTAAGACCAATTGGTTCTGAGGAATGGACAAAAGCATCCTTGGGAAATCAGCTTATGATTCGGGTTGAGCAATTCAGAACCACGTGAAGCAATACAGACACGACCTGTATGAAGGGCTTGGAGAAGATTGGGGAAATTCTCAAGCGTTCTATAGCCCAGCTCTTACGTGCAATTGATCCTTCAAATAATTAGATGCATCATAATCTGCTTGCAGGCTCACCATCAAAGCTGGATGTCCAATGAACCTCGAGGACTTTCCCATGGACACCCAAAGATGTCCTCTCAAATTTGGGAGTTGTAAGTTCTTCTAAAATATTGACTGGTTCCTTCGAGCTTTTGTTGTAGTTTGCTTATGATTTATTTGAATGAATTTTTCTGTTAATTTATATTTATTCAATGCCGAACAATTTCTTGGCTTGTCGTTTCTCAGAATCGGTCTGCTGCATGGTCTGTGAAAGTGAAATTTCAATTTTATATTTCTTTACAAATTTGTTGAGAATTTTTTCGTTCCGTTGAATAATTCATCCTTAGGAAAATATTTTGTGCTTAAATTTGACCGGAAATTCGTTCTATCGCTGTGAAATTTCAAGGGAATAACCAAATTGTAAATGACGTTTGAACAAACGTATTTTTCTCAAAGACACAAAATCTATTTTTCATGGAAGTCGGTTACACGACACGAGACGTGGTCTACAAGTGGAACAACGCTCGGCAAGTCGCTATAGCCGAGGATATGAAACTATCGCAATTTGACCTCGTTGCTAATCCTACCGCCAATCAATCAAACGCCGCATCGCTTTCCCAAAGTGAGTTTATCTTTGTTCTCGCACATTTTCCATTTTTTTATCATCCGCCCTTGCTGTATGTGTTTCAATAACATTGGACACGTATTACCGTTCGAATTCGCACTGCGCTTTTCTGTACCGATCAAAAAAATATGTATAAAATCTCACGATTGATATACGAGCTTTCATCACGAAAATAAGGGGCATGCACGTGTTATGGGAAGAAAAATTCTTGAAACGTGGAAACTATTGTTGAAAAAAAAATCAATCATCGAGGAGCTGCGATCGATTTCGTCACTCTGTGATTCTTTTTTATATTTCCGGTCCCATTGAACTTTCTAAACTCCTGAAGACTCCCTTAACGATTGACGTATCTTCTCAGAAATTTCATTGTTTTCCAAAGAATCTTTAATTCTCATTGTCAGAAATGAAATTTCGTCATTGCATTCATCGAGGGATCCAACAAATTTATTTGTCACCTCAACACTATTTCACTGTCAGATTCGAGGGCTGCTTTATCGAATAAAATATAGCCTGCAGCTCCATAAAATTCGAAATTTCATGCAACTGTGGTGTAAGTGAACTTTAGAACGCAAACACTAGATACGATTTTGCCGAGCGATACGGTGGTGGTTGTAGGTACGCGTAAGACAAGGCCTCGAGTTTTCTCAAGCCCTTTTCAGAGGAGCTAATTACGTGGAGACGAAGAAGAACGCGGGGGGGTTCTCGAAAGTGGTTCAACAACGACGAAGGTTAAAAGAGAGAGAAGCGCTGGTAATAAAGAGCTAAATGAACCATGTGTATTCACCGTCGAGTTTCTAATTGTGCCGTGGGTCGGAAGTCCTTAAACAAAACAGGGTCATTAAGCCCCACTGCGTTCTACCCTTTGGCTCTCTCTCTCTCTCTCTCTCTCTCCTCTCTATCGCTCCGTTTCTCTCATCCTCGTCGCCCTTTCCTCGCCTTCTTGAAAGACAGTGAAGAAGTGATTCGCGAATTTGTCGGTCGCGCATACAAAATTACGTGTTTCAATGCACACACGTACAAACGCAGTGGATGCACACGGTCGAGATGGTTTGATGCCAGAATTGACGGAGTCATGCGCCTTAAAGCATGAGTTTTAGTCACTACTCGTAGCGAGGCACATCGCTATATACAACTGTGACGAATATAGACATAGGAAAAAAGGTAAAGTAGCAAAAGCAAAGTGGCGATGATGCCACTCGAGATAGAGTGTTCATTGGTAACTGGTGAGGGTATGTAAGGCCGGAGTTGTCGAGGGATCTAATATCCGGCACGTGAGTGGAGCTGAGCAGGCTCAGGTCTCTCGGAAAAGTATGCCATCTCCATAGACCGGAGGAAGGTCGAATTGCGCCAAGCACGAGGGGGCAGGTATGCTTCATTCGGAAAAGACGAGCGACGACGACGACGACGACGACGACGACGGCGTATCAGGGAAGGAGCGAAAACGAAGGATGGTAATTGAGTCAACGCAGCATTTTTTACCCTCCTGCTCCGTCCCGAATGTGCTGGTTATCGGGGATAAATTCCACGCGACCAACTAACCAAAGAACGGTTTGTCGGTCTCGCCAATGCGGAGGACACGGCTCACGCGGGAGCGGAGAAAAACGATGAGGTCCAAAAATTTATTACGGCTCAGATAAACTCAAGCTCGTATCTTCCGAGCCTCTGAAAGAGGGTGAAAGTGAGGCTGCCGAAAGGCTGCGTTTTACGCTCCGAATTTTTAACTTATCCTCAGCATTAAGGGATCAGCCAGATTTTTACTTTTTTTCTCAGAATAAAATAAAATCTCGTTACCGCTTCAGGGGATGGTGGATTTCTCGTCATTTGCGTTGATGAGTCACCCGGATGGATGCGAAAAATTTCTTTGAATCACGCACAGATACCAGGAAATCTTGAAAATTAAGAATCGAATTTGTATAATATTTTTCATACTGCGAAGCACAGAATTTTAGTGTTAAATATTGTTCACATTCCGCGACAGCAAGCATCATCATAAATTTCTATAAACCCGTAGCAAGTTTGCCTGTAATCAAAAAAAGATCGGACTACGAGAACGCAAAGGGGAAAAAAGAGGAGAGTGAATCTAGTTATGATTCCAAAAAGAGATTCCGCCTACATATATACGAGGATATACGATGCCATGAAACAAAAGACATCGCCGTCCTGAACTTTTTCATTCTTTTCTTTTCGTCTTTTTTTCTTTTTCTTTCTTTTTTTATTTTTTTTTTTTTATTCGTCACACTTGAACAAAGTGTTAAAAGTTTGTCGCGGTGGTTGAGCACAGAGAGCGACCTCGAGCGTGAGGCCAGTTACGTCTTTCTTGAGCCTGCAGAAAAGTGGAGACTTGGGGGAAAAATGATGAAAAAGAGGGACTAACATTTTTTGGCAAGCTTCGATGCTCTTTTAGGCTTCTCGCGCCCGCGGTGTCTGTCAGGAAGCTAATGGTTCTGAGAGTGAGTGGGAAAGAGAGGGGGCGAGGGAAAGATGCCTTACATTTTGGGAAGGGAAAAAGTCAAGCGTTCACTAATTGCGACTCGTTCAAGGCGATTCAACGCCTTCTTCAAGACTATTGTGAAGTTTCTCCGACTTCGAATTTACGACTATAATATGTAGGTATATAGTTATACGTACTCGAAACTCCGCCAAGTTCGTCTTCAAGATTTCTGGTCTACGGGTCGAGTGGGATGGAGAGTAGTTTAGAGCATGTGATCTCTTGCCGTTAATCGAATTTCGTTCGATTAGCGACTGGATCGTGTGCCCTCGGCAGGTTCCCTCTATGTGTTGAAAACTTCAACAGTGTACTGTATTTGGCACAAAGACGTCGAATCACATGATGATATTGCGCGCAATGAAGCTTCGGATGCTCCCCCTTCCCAGCCACTTTTCTCTCTCTCTCTCTCTCTCTTGACAATTCTTCAACTTTTTCTACTTTTTCTATCTTTCCTCTCGTTCTCGTACTCATATACCCTGTCGCGAGGGTTCCGTAGCACCAGCTTTTGAAACCTTTATTTTCCTACTTTCGTGCTCGTTTCCATGGGCTTTGGCGAGAGCAATCAACGTTTTCAAGTGCTCCAGCAATTTGTACGCCAGAGAGTGAAAAACCCTGGCGGGATTCATTAAGGGTGGTGGGGAAATCGAAGGGACGGTGGAGTAAAGTAAATTAATGGAGAACGCGACCAAGAAAACAGAATGAGAAAGAAAGAAGGGCGAGGGAGGAAGAGGTGGAAAGGAGAGGAAAAGTAACGATGCAATTAATACGACAGATAAAATTTCCACGTATGTATATAATAATTGTGTTGCCAACTCGAGCTACGGTTCAAGAGAGCCATCGCGGCGGTGTTCTTTGGAACGATTTTTTTTTTTTTTTTTCATTTTTCCTCTGAAAATAACTGCAACACGCCTGTTAATAAATAAAAACCTGAAAAAAAATTAGCATCTTGAGTAATGAACAAACAGGCAGAACAAAGGTTTCTTCATCAAAACAAATGAATTAATATGATTATCAATTGTGCTTTGTTTTCATATTCGCAGCTGAGTACAGTATGCTTCTAGTGTCTTTTCATCTTCAAAGGCACATGGGTAATTTTCTCATTCAAGTTTACGGACCATGTGTTCTTCTCGTTGTTCTCTCGTGGGTCTCGTTCTGGCTCAATCGCGAAGCTACTGCAGACCGAGTCTCCTTAGGTCAGTTGGTTTTGTTTTTCAATCTATTTCGTTGAACTGCAAATCTAATGGTCGTCAAAATAATTCATAAAATAAAGACTCACGATTTGCTCAATCGAAATGAATTTTTTTTGCATGCCTATGAGGCTCTTTTTCAACGCTTTGCTTGCCCTTTTATTTGAGGTTAAATAATCGTGATATTTTTCCTTTCCAAAGGTATAACTACGGTTCTAACTATGACTTTTCTCGGGCTCGAGGCTCGTACCGATTTGCCTAAAGTTCCTTACCCCACGGCCCTCGATTTCTTCGTTTTTCTCTCATTTGCCTTTATCTTTGCAACGATAATACAATTCGCGGTGGTTCATTACTTCACTAAATACGGCTCGGGCGAGTGCTACTTCAGCTCCGATCTCAGCGACACGGACAGCTCCAGCGACGATGAGATCTCCCGCCATCCTCGAAAACGCGAAACGGTTTGTATCCCATTAGCCACAAATTTATTTTTCTTAATTGTTACTGCGATACCGAGTCGATATATTGAAATAATAATCAATTGAATATGAATATTCAGGCTGAATACACGAAACAGTGAAAGATTGAAAAGATACTTGAGCCGGCAATCGTTTGTATTGTCCTTACCTACTTTGCTCCTCTGATTTTATCGCGTCATTCATGATTGGAATAAAAATAAAAAAAGAGAGAAACAAGTGAGCCCAAACCGTTGCAATATTCTCTGCGGATCACTCTCACTTGCATTCGGTTTTATAACACATTTACGAAAAGCAATCAATTTTCCTATTTTTCATTAATTCATTTTTTATATGCAAAACTTCGAGTCGTTTAATGATCGTAGATACGGAGAAAATCATCGGCGAATTCGTCGGGGCGAAGTTGCGGCAATCGCAGTTTCACTCTGAACGGCGACGGTGTAATAGAAGTTATACCTTTAGCCGCACTACCCGATCCCGAGAGAAGAAACTCGAGCGGGCAATGGCAGTTATCGTGCGTTCCATGCAGTCCACCGCCACCTCAACCGCCACCACGGATTCATGTTTCAACTAGAAGAAGACGAAGAAGAGCGCCGAGATACAATTCCGTATCGAAGATCGATCGCGCAAGCAGAGTAGTATTTCCACTTTTATTTCTCGCAATAAATGTGTTTTACTGGTGGTCGTACCTGTCGAGAAGTGAGCGTATATCGTAGTTCGAAACCAGAAAGTATATACTTCGTTATTTCAAGCGAAACTGTTGGATAGATTATATTGCGATACACGATACAAAAAAACCAAACAAACAAAAACAAAAGAAAAGAAATTGAATAAAATGGAGAACGAACGAGTAAGTAAATAAATTACGTGAATAAGGAGAAGCGAATTAAAAACGAGAAACAACAGATAAATCCGTCTGGGTATTAGCCGACCAATTTTACACCTATCGTTGTACATAAAGGGTAAATAATGCAAAAAATTATCATCGGAAATGCTCACAATTCCAAGAAAGTGATTATCAAGCGAAGAAATATAACCACAGCGAGCATTATCAATTTTTTCACTTTTTTCTCATTTTTACACTTTTAATCACCATTTTTATAGCAGTTTTACTAGCGGTTACATCGCGTTTATCCTTTTTCTTCCTCTTGTTTCCAAAATATATCCATTTCTTCTGCAATCAGCCATTTATATTTCCTCGTATCGATATAGATATGAAATAAATCAAGGAGGGCACAGGCTAAATGAATGACACGAAACAACTGACAGATATGAATCACAGAATCAAAGTTTTTATATTCTCATTTATTTCGCGACATTTTCATGAATTGGTCAGTCTCAATTTTGTATTTTTCAGAGCTACTTATTGGAGGAATTATTTTATTAATTCACTCAGAAAGTTTAGAGCTCCTCGTGATCATCACGAAATGATCAATAGTTGCATACAAAAAATTTAGGCAAGATCCATTTTTACAATGAGGAAAAGACCTTTGAGTTATCATCATAAATTGCAAATTCATCGAGCAATCACGTTTTCTACATTGTTTAATCTATAAAAAATCTAGCTCATTTTCACAATCGTTATTCACAAACGTCGACGATTTTGTGACATCATTTTTTTAGATTTTTGTGTTTACCGAGCCTGATATTGTTTTTGATGATCGACTGTCGCAAGAATTTTTGAAAATACGCTATGTATATAAGTTAACATATTTTTGAACTCTCATGCTCGCATCGAATGCAGGATCATCGACGGGTCACGGATTTACCTCTAAGCAAATTATATACAATAAATACGAAATTCCATCTTCTACTATATATTATAACAATGGAATATGTATTATGAAACATGATTTAAAAAAATGAACGTTATTGGCATTGAACTCGTTGCATTTCGTTGAACCTTCGCCACGATTTTTCATCCATATTGGAAATAACATTATACCCTAATTTTGATTCTCTGCCTCGTTATCAATAGAAATTTTCACTGAGGTTGCACAATCGAAAAATGTTCTTTTCAAAACGATTTCAAACCCATATAAATGATTTCTATTGATTCCCCTAAAAGTACAATTTTGTTGATATATTCTCTCGCTATTTCATATTCGATCATTCCATTCCTTTATCATTCCTTTCTTTATCAAATTTTATCTACAAATCCAGGTGGCAAAACGACATGAAATAATAATCGTGAAATGGAGCAGATTCAACTTGAATTTTTTGTGATTATTCATGATTTTTTTTTTTCGAGGCCTCAACACGCAAAGCAGTTTCAAGGTAAGAACGATTGACTCATTTCTAAAGGATGGAATCCGAGATAGAATCGGTACGAGTAGAAACTCGGTTTTCTCGCGATCTCGAAGATTACGAACAGCCTTTAAGAAATTGTTTCCGTTCGAATAAAACTTCCCCTTTAATTATGAATTAAATCTTCAAACAAGCTGCAAATTCTGCCAAATCATTAGCATGCAGAATCGAGTCTATCGCGAGCTCGTCAAGTTTATTGGATGATATGAAGGCGGAGGTTTTATTGAGCGGTTCAATAGATAAAAAGTCGTGTAGTCTCCGGTACCTCGCAAGACAAATGTCGCCGTTTTCAGCAGGTGCGATAATCAGTGTATTTTCAGGTATTATCCGATAATCATTGATGAGAGTGTTGCTGATTAGGGTAGCTGAAGTATCGAAAACAATTGCTTTCTTTTCGGAGCACGTCTCGATACATGCGACGAGAGCAGCTGCTGTTTTTGTTCTCTCGGTGCATGCCACGTGAATTACATTTGTTACGCTCAAATACGAAGCTGCTCGTAACATCTTCGGGTAGCTGAAGTGCTCGTCGTAACCAACGACGACGGCTCCGATCTCTGGATCATCTTCGTACGAATGTACGAACGTCGCCAAATCCGTCGTTAAAATGTCTGGCTAAAAATAATATTTGACCTGTGATGTAACAACACAATCGTGCCTTCCATCGAGCGATGACTTTTTTCACCATAGTTTATCGATGATATGAGCGAATGGAGTGTTCTTCGAGCTTAAGCCGTTAGAATGATTGCTCAGAATGAAAGCATTGCGAAATTGATCATCAACTCGAAATTCGTCGACTTGAACAATTGCAATTGCTTCAAGTGAGCATTTTTTAAAGGGTAACCGTTAAGGTAGTTCATGCACGAAACGATTTGCGTAAAAAATCGTTTATCTTTCCATATAACGAATGAACGCTTCTTACGAAATTTATAAAAAAGTACACAATAACAATAAAGAATATAATGAAGATTTGGGAAAAAATTCGAGGCGATTGTCTTCCTAGTAATAAAGATATATTTCGTTAAAGATTGAACGAAATTGGTAACGAGCACTCGTGTAATCTCACATTTGCTTATTTCAGCATTTTGTTTCTTCTTGGCTTGGGCCATTCTTTTCATAGCCTTCTGTCTTTTTATTAATACTTTTTTTCTTGATCCATTTCCCTTTGCACTCTCTAAAACGATTTTTTACATAAAAAATTATAGTATGTTAGTCAAGGACGAATGAAATTTCAGGTTCAGTCATTGATGAATCCCCGTTCAATTAATGACTCTGGCATTAATTTAGAGTGATAATATCTTTAATTAGGAAGTAAAAATCGACCCAATTTAGACACCCAGAAAATACGATCATGAGTGCATGATCTACCTTAATCCATGCTACCGTATATTCGACGTCAGAACTTCTTACTTCTGTTTCCATTTGTTCACGTTTGATGAATCGACAAATAACTGAGACAGAAAATGAAAAAATGGCGGTGCCATAATTTTGGATTGTCCTAGCAATCCTAGTTCACGTGAAATGTGAAAAAATAGATAAATTGAGAGCGATTGACAATGGTTCAAGTACAGCTGTTTTGACCTCGAATATCCGGGATGAAGGGAAAAATCCAATTGAAAATACACACTCCCGTTCCAAAATTCGGCAAACCAACGTCGTCGAGCTCTTCGCTGATTCCCGGGGAGCCAATCACGTAGATTTTTTTGTCGATCAAACGGCTCTTCAAATATTTCGCGATTAGCGACGTCATACAGATAATTTCATTTGGCTCGAGCTCGTGATTCGCCTTCCTTAGATCCTCACATATTTCACGTCGCGACATCGAACAATCACGGCTGAAGTAAACAAGTCTTTTGCCGATTTTTTTCAGGATGTCGACCGCGCTCCCTGGAGTCGAAATTTCGCCTCCCTTTCCACTGAGAACTGAAAATATTGTACATTTATTCGTTTTAACTTCGATCGGAAAAGGCTTTTTAACTTTTTTTACGTCGCTGCGCAGACTTTAGGCGAATTTTTTTCGTAAAGCGATCGCGAAAAATAGAAAGTGTTATTCACTATACGATAAGAATCGAGTTTTATAAAATGTTGGAATTATCAGAGGAATATTTAATCAGTATCAGTGAGAAGAATAGATTCGTTAACGAATTTTAATGATGTGACAAATGTCAAATTTACATTTACTTGTATCAATACATTTCTATAGTCTCTGAAATAATATTTTCCGTATAAGATTAGTATTTTAATCGATCAAGAAAAAATTACATTCCGATAGTTTCGTTATACGAGAGATGGAAAAATGATTCTGATACAGACGAATTGTGGGTCAGTGAGGCTTGGCCTGAATTTGAAAAACGAAAGGAAAATTGGTTTTAATCCGGATTGAAAATTCTTCATTTTTGTGTACACAACATGAGTTTTGTCTCATGAAAAATTTAAACGACATTCAGGTGAAATATTTGACTGGTATATTTCGCGATCGCTTGACCTTGAGTGCATTTCGAGTCCTTGCTCTTCACAGTCTGGCGGTGCATTAGTTATTCAAAAAATTAGCAATTTAAATATATGAGGCGAGAGCGAAAACAGCAATTTCAATCGGAGACTGCAAATGTTTACGTACCTTCGGAAAACACAATGACCGTGTCGAAGCTCTCAGAGAAATTCTTCATTTCTTTTTCGCTCAGTTCACTTACTAATTTATACGACATTTTGAAAAACTATTTTTGCCTCCCCTCTAATTTTGTGATCGTGAAAGACCAAACGAGTATGTGAAATGGGTGACGGAGTCGTGGAGAGCGTGGAACTCCAAAGCTACACTGTCAAACCTTGAAAAGAGAACTCCAGACGCAAGCGGAGACGCTACTTATGAGATTCCGTTCCGAAAACACTCGATACACTCGCAGCGAACTCGCTCGCATCGTAACACAGAGGCAGTCTTCGCCGTTTTCTTTTTTCCATACGCGGTTTCCAACGTTCCCGCGGTTGCCGCACGGGGGAGGTTCACTCGCCGAGCGTTCCTCACAGTTTCTGCTGCAATTTTCTCCGGTCTTATTCTTCAACGGCGTTTTTTCCCCCTTTTACTTTTTTTCATGCAACAAATTTCTCAAAAAGTTTTCGACGATGGAACGTTCACAAGGGTTTTCAGAGTTTCTTGCAGCTTCTCAGATGTTTTATGTAACAAAATTTTTAGAATTTTTAGATTTTAGAAATTTTGTCAAATTTCCATAACCATTTTTTTGTTTAATTCTCCTTATTACACAACAAAAGTCATTCGAAACTCTATTTTTCATTAGTTGAATTCACAATGATATCGACATTTCCGACGCCTCAGAACAGAGCAGCTGCCATTAAATGAGTTTTATATTCAAATAAGTAACGATTCACCTGTTCAACTACACAATATTCCAGCGTTTATTGAATACTGTTATCTAGTGTAAACCGAATTAATAAAAATGTTATTCGATTCTTGTTAAATATCGATGAAAATTTTTCTAAAGCGAAAAGAATGTGAATGAGAATTCGGATTCTCTGCAAACTCCGTTTCATATTACAAGACGATAACAGATTATAGTTTTTTTTAAATCTCCAATGATTTTTTGATTACACGAAGAACCGTAAAACATCAGTTGAAACTTTCCATTGACTCGTGATCGAGCAAGTCATGTACTAAATGCGTTGGAAATTCGAGTGAATCAACCTGGCTTAATCTCGGCAGTGTGGCAGAGGTCCGTATATACACAAATAAAGGCACTTTTATACGCGAAAAATAGCACGTGAATACATGTTTGATCGCGATACGAAGAGAGTGACAAGCAGAGATACGACTATCACACTGTCAAGGTCGATTCGATTGAACGACGATCGTCTTTCGGGCTACCGTACTCTGCGCATCAAACTTTTCCACTTGAATATCAATCTACAGCAGAACAATCGACAAATTAGAGCTTCAATGGAAACACTTTGTCGCTGATTACTTTGAGAGAGATCAATCTTCTGTAATTCGTTTATTGTGCTATGGAAAATTGAGCAAATTTATTTCCCAACTTTGAATTTTAAATATTAACGTGACTGAAAATACGATGGTGACTTTGGTTCGGAGATTTCATTATTTCACAACGCGGATCATAAATTTTTCGGTATTCCTGCGTTATAAAGTGTTGACATTTATGGATATTTGTTGTCAAATATTCAGTGCTATGGGGCTTTGTAAGTTCATTTATCGACGACGAGCGAAGAGTTCGAAATATACGTTTGTAAATAAATCTCAAAAGAGAGAACGAATACGAAATTTTTTATATGGAAGTAAAGTCCTTTTATCGAGACTGTCAAATCATACAATTAGGTTTTCCTTACATTGCGATATTCATAACGCAAATAATATTCAGCTTATATTCAATGATGATTGAATATATCTAAAACTTCAGTTTTGCGTCTTATAAACTTCGGGCGGTTACGCGCCCACCTCTCTAGTGTTTCCGAAAAATCGTTACTTTTTTATCGCTCTTTGAAAGAAAATAAGTTCTACCAGAAGCAGCGTTAAAACGATGGAAAATGTGACCTCATGCGCTGTTCGCAGGCGACGTGTTTTCCTCGAAACTAATTTTTTCGTTACACTTTGCGCTAATACTTTTTCATTGCTTTTTTTCCCTCCTCATTCCTGAATCACGTTCGACATGCTCTATTTCACTATACGGTTTGTGTTCTCATTAAAAACTTGACATTAAACGATGGGAATGTTAAATTTTTCATGAAAAACACTTTATCACTTCTCGTTACAACACTTTCGACCGTTTCGGAACCTCGTCGACGTGGCGTATTGAAGTATTTTTGTTTTTTTTAATGCCCTCATTCGAAACTTTATATGGACAATCTCAGAGTCAAATTTTCCATGAAAAACGCACGTTTATACTTCCGACAATCTGCGATTCCCTGCGACTGTCAAATCGTTACAAATAAAGTCGAAAAAGATTTGAAATAAAATGGTCCTTAGACCTGAAAATTTAATTTAAAAAAACTAATCGATGTTTCATTGTATTTTGCCAATATTATTGGATTTTCTTTCATCTTTACTAACTAAATCGATCTTACACGAGGGAAAAGATAGAATAAAACACACAACTCCCCTCTTTTCGTCGCACTAGTCGTCGGGAGTTGAACAATACTGAATTCAGTTTAGTGAAAGTACTCATTGAATATTTTTTTGTTATTCGTTCAGTAATTGAAAAACATCCGATAATCGATCAGTATAAAAATCGGGAACGATTCGTTTGTCCTCTTGTCTCGTTGTTTTGTTGAGATCTGCGACATCGCTCTCGGACGTGATGCCTGACAGTACGAGCAACGTCTTGAATCCACAACGTTTGCCCAGGAGTATATCCGTGTTGCAGCTGCAAGAGTTACGCAATAAATAAAAATGAAAAACTGAATTAGTAATGATTTTTGTTAAAACGTATTATAAACACAAATGACAATGAAAGGAAAATTTCTATGAAATTTCAATTCAGTATGTGAGCGAAAAGAATCGTTCAAAAAACAGAAAAGTTTTGTTAAGGCCCTATACACACTTGCAGCGGGCGACAAGACGTGATTTTCTTGATTTTTTTTCGACAAGAAAATAAATGTTTATGGAAAAACTGTGAACGATATTCATTAGTACACAAGTACAATTTTTTTCATAAAAAAATTTCTCAAAATGGCGCAACTCCAGCTGTATTCCAGTAACACCTTTTTTTGAGCATCAGTTGCGGTGAACATGATAACTAAAAAACTATTAATTCGATCCATACCAAATTTATAACTTTATTTATTATAACAATAGCTTGGGCTTGTACGGAGGATTTTTAAAAATTTTGATTTAAAAAAATGGCGATCGTTTAAAAAAAAAATTCATTTTTTGAGGTGCTAAATTTTCGGTTTTTTCTTACAATTTTGTTTTTCCAACAAAGTACGAAATCCTTCGTCCAAGCCCTGGCTATTATTATAATCAATAACTGGTATACATTTTTTATGGATCGGATTAATAGTTTTTTAGTAATCGTGTCCACCGCAAAGGTATTTTTCAAAATAGATGATTTTGAGATAATCGCGTTTAAAGATTCAAGTATTGGACGACCACGCGCACCGGGCGGTCGGTTGAAGTACTCATAGCCACGAATCTGATGCTTCGATCTTTATGAAATTTGGTGAAAATATTTTGCAGACATTGCGTACTTGAATATCCAATAAAAAAAAATGTTCGTGTGAGTAAATATATACGAAAATTTAATAAAAACCGGTAAATCGTACTTATCGCCGATCATGAGGGTACGGGCAGGGTCTAGACCATAAGTTTTGATGATGTATTCGCTTATGTAGGGTTCAGGTTTACCGAGGATCACAGCTTTTCTTCCGGCTGCTGCTTCTACCGCTGTGATCAAACATCCCGCTCCTGTTTCATACCAAAATATTCCGATCAAGTTTGTTGGGCAACGACTGAGGCAAAGCTTTTTTATCGTATAAAAATAAACAGGATTTTGTTTAAATCACCTGGAAACATGTTGGAATTTGGAGAAGGTCTAACGGTGTCTGGATTAGCTCCAATGAAATGCACATTAGGATCAACAGCATAAGTCGCAGCTTTCACGAGTTTTGGGTAACTGAAATCGGTGTCGAAACCGACGATCACAGCGCCGATATCGGGATCAGGTTTAAAGTTGACGATCACATCTGTCGCGTCTCCACTCATTGGATCAGGCTGCACCAAAAATCTCATCATCAGGTATTGCAAAAAATTAAAAAAAAAAATAAAAATCAACAAAAGCTTATTATCTAAGAAAAAAATGATGCACCGACCCCAACTCCGGTGTGCGAAATACCGACAGCCTCCAATTCTCTGGTTATACCGGTTCCACCAACGACGTACACTTTTTTACTGAATTTCTTCTCCCTCAGATACATCGCCGCGAGGAAAGACGTACACACGATTTCTTCCTGCGTCAAATTATGCACGTACGTTTAACATTATTTCTCCTCGTTTTTATCTAGACGCTTTTCGATTCCGTACAGCTCAATATTTTTTGCTCAACGATCGACACCACTTGGTATTTTCGTACTGAAGTCTCCGAACGTTTTCTCGACTGTACGGAAGCTTTGAGGGTTTTATTAAAACGCAAGAAAATGGCGCATGCTTGCGGTTCGCAAAAGCCTTTGAAATCGACGATCTCATTCACTCGAAAATATCAAGCCTGAGAAAAAAGTCGAATGGGAAGAATTCAATGCGGAAATGTTCAGTTTCATGTGAAACAACCGTTTGGGATTGAATCTAGGGGCTTTTGTAGGCGCGGAGCTAATAAAATCCCCCGGCTCTTGCGCGCTCGTGGAACTTGCGACGAATCAATAAAAATTCTCGAATCTTACCTTCGCTGGATCGAACATCAATTGTTTGCACTTTTCAACAAGTTCCTCTCGAGTTTTGCCATTGTTATTGGTAACGTAGAAAAACTTTTTGCCGATTTTCTTGAAGTTTTCAACTGCTTCAGGGGAGCCCTCAATCGCTTCGGTTTCACGCCACAAAACGCCTTCGATTTGGAAGAGATTGGTGCGGATCAACGTGTCAAAGTGTTTAGTTTTTTTTCAATATTTTTCGATAGATGCATCGGAATTGGGACTCACCGTCACAATCGGACAAAACGACGTCGAAGGAATCAACGAAACTTTTCAACTCCCCTTTCGCCAGAGACCTCAAGCTTTTCGCTGCCATTGAGGAAAATACTACTGAACACGAGCAATGAATCACGAGCAGTGTGCAACAAGCTCGAGTGCAACAAGCTCACTCTCTTTGGCATCAATGAATTTTTCGATAGAGAAATATAGCACACTGATTTCAATGCTAGGCACCGTGACGTTTATTTTCCTGGCGTGTTGCCACGTCGTCCGAGTGGAGAGGGAGGATAATAGGCTGACTTTGCAAAATGACCTTGGGCTCGTGTAAATATTACGCAACGTCAAACGATCATTATGCCGGAGAGCGTGCAACTGAGAGAGCAGATTAGAGCATTCGTTGCGGAAATATGGCGATAACCTCATGTGCGATTTGTCGATCGTGGAAAAACTAAACAAAAGAAATGAAAAACGAAGTTGATTCATTCGGACACGCAGAGCACGATGTAAACACTTTTAATCGTTGTCATTAATCAAACCACGCGCTGCCTGTCACAAGTTCAAGATCGAACCTGCTAATTCTCATTCTCGGTTAATTAAACTCCGAATGAAAAAGTTCGCTACAATTTTTTCTCGTCCCCCCTCTCCATCGATCGTTGTAATCGAAAAAATTGACAGACACGCGACCTTTGACGACACCGTCAGTCGAAACGCTTGGAGATCGGCCAATTTTATAAATGACCAATTTTGTGGATGAAATTTATTATGAAAATTTATCGGAAGAATTCTCCAGCCGATCGACTCACTCGCGAATATACCCAGTTCCAAACCGCTCTCAGGTCTTTTCTACGGGAGATGAAAAAAATGCCTGCGACTGCCTTCCTTCTCCCCCTGCACAATAATGGTCCCGTACGGTACTATGCATTGTCTGGACCTGTCAATTGTTACCGACCGTTCAAGTTGTATTATGACAGGTCCAGGCATTAATGGAACATAGTGTACATTTATTCTGTATCTCCAACTCGAAATCGAGGCACTCCTGTCAAGAATATGATTTCAATTTCTTCAGACTTTGATTTCGGAGATTTTGATCACCAAGTTCAAAAATTCTACGACGCTGAAGTTTGCAACGTTGGAGTCCGACGAAATGAACGAAAAAAACATTTGTAATTCACCAATTTTTTATTTCACGAAGCATCGGTGCAGGTTGAAAAATTACGAATTGCAAATTCGGCAAGAAACGAAATTGGAGAATTACTGGAATTATTGGAGGGTTTTTTTTAGATCATTTCGTTGGATTCGAACGTTGCAAACTTCAGTATTATAAAATTCTTATTCACAACTAAATTTATCATTTTATAAAAAGATTTCCACATAAAACAACTCCACCGAGCAAAAAAGCAACTGAACTTTTTTGCTCTTTTGATGATCAAAGAAAAGAATAACATTTATTCTCGCAATTGTTAAAATTATGTGTAACTTATTTGTTGAGATTGATCAATTTTTAATATAATGAGCAGTTAAAATACTTTCATAGTAAATTCGTCAAGCAAAATTTGACAACAGCCATTTTCTATTTATACGCGTTTGCATATTTATATTTTAAACCAGCTGGCTCGTAGTGTTGTCAAACTTTCCACCGTTTATGTCAAGACATCATTGAAATCTAAAAACATTATATTTCCTTATTCTCGTTTTTGGCTCTTTAAAGTTTGGAGGATCCCATTTCATTAAATCCAAATCGTCGCACAGAAAGTGTGCCTACGATAAAAGCCCTTCAAAAAAGGCGATTTTCGTTGAATGTTTTCTCGACAACTGGACGGTAGATCTTATAATAATTCTAGGAATAAATGCACGCCGTATATTTCTAGCATATTTTCAAATTTCAACTCTTAAAGTTGGAATTTTCGATTCCTATTAGATTCGCACGAACTCCCTTAAAATCATGCTAGAATAAAGGGAGACTTTTCAACTTGCGTGGTACAGTTTTTATGGTTTTCCGATGACATAATCATTCTCCATAAGCGTGGAATACACTCGAGTATGCGTATTTACAATATTAAAAACTTTATTTATGTTACATAGGTACGAGTAGTTCAATATACGCATGTAAATATGTATATAAATTTGCAGAGCTTTGAAAACTACATTGAGGCTGTTGTAAACTATTTTTTTTTCGTTTTTTAATATCCAACGACAGATTGATCGCGGATTCACGCGACGAGTATTTTGTTACGAGGAGCTCTGACCGTTACTCCGATTTCCAATATTATGACTAGAATTGCGCGTAAGTGTTTATCATTAAGTTATAAATCATGCATTTGTAGTCGCAAATGAGACGGTGAAAATTTCAAGGTTTAATAGTTTTGGGAGTTTTCGAAAATTCATACATCGAGGCTTTTCCAATGCAACAAGTTTACAGTCAAATTTTTGTGAGATGTAAAAATGGTAGGATTACGAGAAAAAAGTTTTTTATAGCAGATAGTTTATTTGACAAATCATTTTCCAAATGTTTCGACTTGAAATACTAGTTTGTAATGAATAAAAATAAAATTCTGTGCAACATTATTTTGGTTGCAACCACAAATGTACGAAAAAATGAAAATCAAAAGGGTAACACGTCCAGTTTCCTGTTTTATATTATTCGTTACAGAAATGTGCAAAACGGACATGCCAGTCTTTCGATTATTTCCTAGATATTCGCTACATTTAGAAATTCATTGTTACGCAATAACGCTTCGAGTACCGTAAATATACGACTTCCATGACCACTCGCTCTAGATCGAAACTGAAAACGAATCTGCAGGATTTTACTCCCTAAGGTAGGCAAAGTATTCTTGGCTCGTGAATTGACATTGAATTGTGGAACTTTTTAATTTCCATCTGCTACTTCTTGCAACGTTGTTAGGAGAAATTTTTTTTCTCCTTTTTTTAAATTCGATGAGGAAAACGTGTGTTTACTTTTCAAGATTTAAACATTGGACTTTCGTGGTTTCAAAGCTTCAAAGATTACTGTTCAATCCTTGATTTTCTGTGAAACTTTCATGTGTGAGCAGATATATGAGGATTTTAGATTCTCTGACGAACCTTGGAAAACAAATTTGGTTCATTTCGGTGTAGATTTCAGAGTAGTCCTTGACGCGAATGCGGTGGTGGAAAATAATCGTCGTCTACTCACACATAGATTCATGAATATAAATAGAAATGTGGAATGTATGAGTAATAAACAGCGCGAAGACTATTCGATCTTGTTTTCATTACTTGTTCCTTCTCTTAGTCCGAAGGGCGCGCGTCGATCTTACGATTTGGATATAATACAGGAAACACGCGATGCAACGTTTTTAAACAACGAAGAAACGATTTTTCTGGTGAAATCACGATTTATGTAAATTACGTTTGTAATGCTGCAAAAGTGGGAAAAGATCGCCCAGTTGTTCGGTGTAAAAATCCGGTAAATAACCTTTGTGCTCTCGCTTTTCTGATCCTCGCCAGTGTTCGACTTCTTCGAGTGTCGTCACACCCGAAAGCACGAGCAGCGTTTGAAAACCACAACGCGTACCCAACAGTATGTCCGTGTTCGCACGGTCCCCTATCATCAAAGTACGTTTCGGATCGATTTTGTGATGTTTTGCTAACATATCAGCCACATAGGTTTCCGGTTTTCCCATCACAACCGCCTTTCTCTCCGAGCACGTCTCTATGCAACGTACTAAACTCCCCGTGCCTGAGGAACAAGAAAAAATCAATATTTTGAACTTTAGAATCGACTTTCCCTTTCTTCAGGGTAACAATTGATTGACTTCTAGCTCCCAATTATAATAGAATATTTTTAGAAAACATTGAAATTTTGTAAGATTTATGAATAAATCTTCTGGAACAGTTTTGCTATTTTTTAAAGAGTTTTTTTTCATTGAATCATTTATAATGCGTGAGTCATGGAATTACAAGTGTTTGATTCTTTTACGTTCTGCATTGGAATAAATATTGTTTGCTATCAATCTGAAAGTAAACTGATTTTTCAATTGAAAACTTATGTAACTTTTTTTATATGTCAAGAAATTTCTTCAATTTTCAATAAATTCAGGAGCAATTAATGAGATTGCTAAAGGCTTCTGGAAAAAAAGCTTTTTTTAAATTTATTCTCGACATTTGAGGAATTAATTGTCCACTGCGTTCCATTACTCTCTGGAACATTTGGGGTTTTTGAGCATATACTTTTAATCTAATCCAGCAACATTTCTTGTTATTGTACCTGGAATTACCAAGCTTCCCGATGTAGGGAATCTTTCATCTGTATTTGTAGCTATGAAGTGGACAGCTTTGTCCTTCAAGTATGATGCTGCTTTCATCATTTTTCTGTAACTGAAATGTTCATCAAAACCAACAATGACGGCTCCAACTTCGGGATCCATTTCGAATGGTTCGTAAGGAGAATTGAGCACTGGATCTGGTCCAACACCAATATGGGGAATTCCAACATAATCCAATTCTTTTGTAATACCTAAGAATGAAAACATTCACTTAATGACTGACTGTTAAAGTTAATAACCAGAGAGCACTAGAATTCATTCTTCAAATAATCTGTTATCTTATCAATACCGTAGTGATTTTTCTAGTTTCTGTGGTCACTTTGCATGGTTGTTTATTTTGGACGCACTCAATCATGTGATGAATAAATTAATGCAAAAAAATTAAAAAAATAATATCAATCAAAAAATATTATAGCATTCAATAATGTCTTTTGCAAAATTTTGGTCCAATGTACGATTATTTTTGCATTTGCTTAAAATTTTGGACGGAGTTATTTGTGATGTGTATAAAATTATTGCGAAACAATTGTTTTTCAATAAATACAAAGTGAATAAACTTGATTCAATAAAAAAGTACACTCACCAGTTGAACCAATGACGTAAGCTTTTTTCGTAAAATTAATGTCTCGAAGATAACACGCGGTAAGATAGGCAGTGCCAAGAATATCCTCGGGTGTCGCGATGAAATTTAAAACTTCACATTTTTCACTAAATTCCTCACGGGTCTTGGTGCTATTGTTTGTGACGAAAAAAACTTGTTTACCAAGATCTCGAAAAGTGTTCATAACATCAGCAGCGTTTGGCAACGCGCTCGTGTGAAACCAGAGCACACCTGTAGAAAGCAGAGTTTATAAAAACAAAATCACAAAAAGAATTTATATTTCGTAAGTGAATGATCAATGAATTTTTCGTCATCATTTTTTATGTGACGTCGTAAAAACGAACTTGACGTGAATGACAAGATTACGTTGAGTGAAATACGAGAGCCAATCTTTACCATCGCAATCTGTCAGAACAGTGTCGAAAGAATCAAAAAATTTTTTTATTTCTGTCTCACTGAGTGCCCGCAAATCTTTCGCGGCCATTTTTACCCAATGGTACAGAAATAAAAACGTTAGCAGCGATATAAATGAGCAACAAATTCCACGTTTATCACACGCAGCCTATTGAATAATTTAAACTCGTGGAATCACACTGAATGCTACAAAGTTCAGAAAATAAATGTTCACGCGCGCTGTCGCACAGACTAACGTAAAGAGAGGGGAAAAAACGAAAATTTTCAATGCGCTACCCTCGCCGCGATGATTTGCCGAGGAAGGCTGACGACCACTGCGCACACCTCTACGCTTTTCACTTCCGGCCCTTTAAATAATTTTCTGTTCAAAAGATAGTCATTCTCCAAATCCAAATATTGAAATTTTAACTTAACCTCTCTTTTCTGTCTCCAAACCATTACAAACCTTTCTGTTGTCATTCTATTTCTTTTTAACCTGATTCAACAGTTTATACTCATCCAACCTGTCTCGTCTAGAAAAGCAAAAAGTACTATTATCCATATTTTAATGTAGTCGAGTGAATATTTTTGGGCTTTTATAGGATTTCAAGAATTGAGTTCCTCATTAAGGTAGTTGTTTCGCTAAAGCGTTTTCCTTCTAGATGTTGAAAAATTCAGTGAAAATCATGCTTCCCCTTTGTACGCAATAAATATATCCGCTCTTCGACGAAATTTGAAGTTTAAAACCCAAAGAAAAATTCTTTTGGGTGAAAATATTATCAAGCCCATCTCATATATGATCATACAAATTCTAATTTTCTGTTTTGAGAGAAATTTCAATTAAGCAAGAACTATTGAAAAATATTCACTTCGGTATCAGTCTACGAGGCTTTAAATGTGATATTCCTATCACATTTTTACATCCCAAATGAAAATTTCTCATTTCTCACAATTTCATTGATATTCTGGTAAAAATCTGAGTAGTGTTTTAGCTTTTCCAGAAGTAGAATTACACACTTACCTTGTAACTTTCATTTTTCACATTTTCCCATGACTCAGCAACTGCTAACATTAGGATATTCAGCAAGTTATATTGATGCGTTGAATGTTAATCTTTGAATATAATTATAGAAACATCAAGATCCATCTTGTCTAAAATTATTAAGTTCTGATGTAACAATCATAATTGAATTCGCTTGGTCATGGTTATTTTTGTATTTCCAACAGATTATGCAGAACCTTCAAGGTCAATACCTCTCTCCCCCCTTCACCTCCTAGACAGTTTGTTTCCACCAAAAACTCATTGGATCATTTTTATTACTTTGAGTACGGAGTAGTAGAAACTTATGCGATTGAAAAACTTTCTCACGATGTTAAGGACTCGAGTATAACGAAATGGGTAAGAAAAGCCCACAAATTTTTGTTTTCAGGGAACAAAGACAATTTTCAGGAATTCAAGACGTCATGCGAGATGTTCAAACTTTCGTTGTGTTTTTCCAAGAATGTTTCTCGTTTCTGATGATATTTTAACACTATTTTCTATCGAGAAATAAGTTTTTCAGTAAAAATATTGACTGTTCGACTCAAACCTCTTCAAGCTTTTATCAAGACAAAATAGACCATAATTTGTATTTCAATTTTTCATGAAACCATTGGACGAGCGTTTTGCTCTTTTTTACTTCCTTCGTTAATTTTGTACATAATTTCAATTTAAATATTTATGATTTTCAATAGCTTTTCTTACAAAAATTGAAAAATTAGCAAAGAATTCAATTTATAATTTGCAAGTCCTTGTAAATCATCTATTCGTAAGCAAATATTCATTTCGAAAGATAGTTGACGAAAGATTCTCAGCAACTTGGCCACCGATTAAAGCTTTTAATTCGTTTTTTTACTTATAGCTTTCTAGATCATTCCAAAAACTCTTGGAAATCAGTTTCTGAATTGACTGGATATATTTGATCAGATAATTTGAAAGATGAGTCAATGGGTTGTATCAAAACCTCTATTTATTCTGTTTTCGACGAATCGCTCAGCGTCTCGTCAACGTTCAGGTCCTCGCATATTACCATGGATTGCTCCAGACTAGAGTTTACAGAGTAATTGACATCATCGTGTAACAACTGCTCAGTCAACAATAACAATGCAGAATTGTCTTCTTCGACGTCAGAGAATTCTTCCATATTTTTTTCTGGTACAATCAACGTGCCCGATTTTAACAAACTATCTACGGAAGACAATATTTCATCGTCCGTTAGTTCAGGCACATAGAAATTATTTCCATTATTTGTTCTCCCTTCTTCCATCACTGCTAAAGGCTTCGGAAAATTATCTTCAACATTTATTCTTTTGTTTTCCATCGATCCAGGAATTGTCGGTACTGAGGAATCTTCAACATTCATCTTCTCTACATCCATTGCTTCAGTTAATGCAGGTTTTGCAGAATTGTTTTCTACAATTATTTTTTCCCTTCCAAGCGCTTCAGCGATTATTGATTTTGCGGAATTATTTTCTACATTAGTTGACTTTTCTTCCATTGCTTTGGCTTCTGCTGATGTTGAAGAATTATTTTCAATATTCATTTTTTCCTCTTCCATTGCTGCGATGATTGTGGATTTTGAAAGATTATCGTTAACATTGATTATTTTCTGTTCTACTACTGTACATATCTTCTTTCCTGGTTCATCAACTTTTTCCAAAGACACAAAACATTGAGTGCTCCTATCAAACCCTACGGTTGCTTTCGTTAAAAGGCTGTTCTTCGATATTGTTTCTGCGTTACCTTCATCAATATCTTTTGACATAGACGGAGCAGGGCCATTGTTCCTCTGTGAACTTCCCAGTCCAGCTGGGTTTTTTAAATCAATTTTAGGTTTCCTTTTCAGCACCATTTTATCCACTTCTAATGAAACTTTCATGCCGGTAAGCCTGATCGCCATACTGGTTTTTGCAAAGCCAGCATCTTTGCGACGCCTCTTCGTCGTCCTGGGCTTTTTCCGAGGCTCATGCGGAGACTCATGAATTTTTTTAATGTGCCTTATCAAAGATGCTTTTGAAGTCAGTCCCAAATCGCACGTATCACAAATGAATCTACGTCCTTCGTGGAAAGACAGTACATGTTCATCCAAATTCTTCTGATGGGCGTAAAATTTCGGACAATTTGGATACGGGCATGACGCAAAGATGTTCTCGTTCACGTGAATCGATGAATGAGCGTCTAACTGTCGTTTCGTCTTGAAAGTTTTGTCGCACTTGCTGCACCGGCGATCTGCAAAAAATCAAAGTTCAGTAGGCTTTTTTAGTTGTTGTTTTTAATACCAAACCGCCCACTAGCGATGGTCACGACGATCGCCTTACAAAACAGTTTCATAGAAAAATAAAAACAAAAAAAATTACAATCTTCTGATTTGATTTGATTGAAATTCAGAAAATTTTTCACTGAATTATTCAACAGACAAAATATTCCAAATGAATCCTCAACTTCAAAACCAAATTCTTACAACAAAATTTAAAAACGAAGGATCTTGAGTGTCAATTTCTTTTTCAAACTCTAATCTGTTAAAACGTGGGATCGGAAAGATAAATTCTCAGCATGATTGCAGCGAGACAGCTACCTTGAGAAGACACCGCCTGACATAGATGAAAATAATGGAGTAATTTTTTAATTTGCCAGATTTTTTATGGTTTGCAAATTTTCAAGTGCAACGACATGATTCATCGGTTCCACGTGTACACAATTTTGATAATACTTCAAATAGCGATTTGTCATGCAAAAAATTGGATGTTCTCGAAGAGCTGGATCGAGGATTATCGGACAGATGTTAAATATGGATTGCCGTATCAACAAGTGCTGACTGAGTATAGCATGAGAACTCATAAAATTGGTATAGTGCAGGCAGATGAAGAGATATATTTGTACGAAGGCCATTACGATATCGACGAATCTAAAACGATCGTAAAATCAACAGCGAACGTTGCTGTACGTAATAAAGGTGCATTATGTTTCAATATCACATAATCTTCACAAAAAAAAATCATTAACACTCTTCAATGTGAGCTCCAAACATGTTCCATTACGAGTGGAGGCAAAAATATTTCTCTTTCTACAGAATACAAATTTTTATCAATTGTATTGTATTTATTAATCTTGTGTTTCTGTCAATGCACCGTAAGATAAATATGAGATAAAATTTTTATCTGAAAGTAAAGACTGGCTTTAAAGACCCACAAGGGGCTTCGGCTGTCTGCTTTCAACTTTGAATCCATTGTAATCGTGTCACAAATTGGATTAAACAATTTTTCAGAAAAATTCGAATGATTTTAAAATTATTTTCGAATTCCCGTCCAAACCATGATTAGGTGAAACGTTAATTGGTCAATTGATATCCGATGTGATGATCGTACCAAAAAACCTGACTCACTCATTGCCAAGCGTTCGTGTTGATATGGTTTTATTGGACAAAACGAGTGAAGAAGGGTTGATTAATTTCATCGGTTTATTGGAGACTCCAGAAAACGATAATTACTTTGGTTTTACTTCGAGTATTCGAAAAGCCAAAAAAAATACTTCGATCTCATACGAGTTTGTACTTTGCGGGAATAATCGATGGAAAAGCATGCTGTCCATTGGTTACGTGGAATTTCACGACAACGCCGAATTTCAGCCCCATAAATATGTAAAACAAGACGTGGCTGTAATCGATCGTTATTTATTTACGGTCGCTGTTAAATCGATCGTACTTAATGATACGTCGCTAGCTACGTGTCAGGAGCTTAATGTACAAAGTCCTGTGTTTGACAACACAGTCCCGGGTAATAAAGCACAATAAATTATCGAATCATCTCAATGTCAAATAAATACACGTTTACTCTATGCTATGACATTTTTTCATCAAATAGGAATATATTTGCCATTCACCATATTCAAACGATTTATGGCTGCGATAAACGATCATGGGAATAGATACAATTTTCCAAAAAATATGAAAATTTGGGAACGACGAAAACACGCTTGTTTCGAGGGGCCGGTCGACTGGAGAAATATGCCGAAAATAAGATTCGAAATTTTTTCAGAACCGCGCGAGACTGTCGTTGTCAGTAAGAGTCTCGAAATCACAATTATTTTTAGAAATAATCAAATTTTAAAAAAACGATTCGCCATTTGAATTTGTAACGAGAAATTTTCCAGATTTCTTAAATGTAAGCATCGAGATGCATAATGTAAAAATTTTTTTCGTTTCTCCGTCTAATGAGATAATAACTTGTACTTCGATTAATATAATTTGTAGATCGTTTGTTTAAAAAAAAAAAAAAAAACTTAAAAGTAGAAATAAAAACGATTTTTAAATTGAAAAACGAAACAATTGCTTGAACGAATTGCTTTTAGAGGTGGCAAAGATGTGTCTTGAAACGTGATCTTTTACTCTACAAAAACAAACGAAATAAGAAAGTGGAATGGATTTTTAATACAAGCCATTTTACTCTTCGTGTATTATATTTCGAGAAATTTACATTGCTCAATAATTTTTATCGCGGAGTATATTTACAATGAGATATAATAAAGCTTTAATCGCACAAGTAAACATAGATAGATATCTACGAAAAGCAAATTTTCCAGAAATTTAACAACACGATGAATTTAAGACTCTGTTTAAATATTTAATGAGGAATGAATAATTTCAAATTGGTTTTTCGACAGCTTACTCGGGATTGAGCCTGGTGAAACGTTATTACATGGAAAATATGGAAGAAAACACATATTGTTATATATTCGCGATACGAAAGGCAGACAACAATCGTTTGGTATTTGGTCGTGCTGCTTTTGAGGGTGTGAGATTAATTTTTAACAGGACGGGACATAAAATATCATTCGTCGAAAATAAATGTTGTGGTCCGAGTATAAAATTACGTAGAAACTCAGAAATTACCGAAACATTGGCATCGTGTTTACAGGAAAATGAATTCCGTAAGTTTTCACTGAATAGCTAATCACTGGATATATTCGATGAATTATTCAATATTAATTTAATGATAAATGTGCCTCTATTTAAATCATTTTTTTTCAGGGGTACGATCAGAAACGACAGAGCTCGATACGTACTGGGTTTGGGTTATGGTTATGGCTATAATTTTGGCTATTTTAGCGTGTCTATTGTCGATTCCAAAATCATTACAAAGAGGCTCGTTGGCTCAACCAACGATACACATATTTATACCGCAAACTAGGGCATTCAGGTGAGAAATAAATTGCCAGTAAAATTGTACAGATGCCACTGAATAAAAGAGCCTTAATATTCGAATAAACGACTTCCATTAATTTTTCAATCAATTATCATGATTATTTTCAAATAATTTCGGACACTCCATTTTATTTTTTTATATCACATATTTGGCGTTTCCGATGTCCGCTCTCGCAAATGCCAAATTTTTTAGAATTTTCTAAACCGATTTGTTTTTTATATTTAATAAGATATTTGTAAATAATTTAATTAATTCTATTCAAGTCGTCTTGGCGTTGCAATCATCATTTTTCGTGTCAGGAACAGATCCACCCCATAAGCCGTCGAGAAACCATTCCTCGATGATACCTTTCGCCTTTTCGTACCCCTTTTCGCTCATACCTGTTGAGAATTTTTTACTCAGCTTATGAATCATGGCGATGTACGAAAAAGCTTGTACTGATCGATTTGTTAAGCTACTAAATTTTTCTATTGCTTCCAAAAACATTTGACGAGGGAAAAAGACAGCATTTGAAGGCTCACAAATGGTATGAAAAGAAACTTTCTCAACAAATTGATCAGTGCTTTTCCAAGTAACTGATAACTATTGTACTCATTATGAAATTCAGTTGATTCGTTTTTTTCGTACTCGGTTTATCAAGTATTGACTTTGAACTCATTACTAAAAACAATTTTTATCATTTACACCCCAATAAATATTCCTTTGACCGTAATCAATAATGTTTGCGATGCCAAAGTTTATTCGACTTGAAATTTCATGTTGGACGAAGAGCATGATTTTCTAAGTACTGTGATATCGTGAGACCAAGAGTAATAAATTGTAAAGGCAGAAAATTTTTTGTCTACATTCAATACAGTAAATTACTATCGTTCTGCTGGAAAACATTTTCTCCTTTCCCGAATGTCGTCATTTTTAACGTCGGTACATTTTTCTATGGAGGTTTTCTCGCGAGATTTTACAGTTTTACAAAATCGAAATCTGACACAGCCATGGTAGTCTGGAGCCGGAAAGATTAAAAAATGGGCAACACTAAAAGTGAAAAAAATTCGTTGCATTGCAACGATAAAAATTTCGATATTCTAAGACTGTTTTCGAATAACGTATTCGTTATAATCCTGCTGTGCTTTCATGGACTGTTGCGATTAGAGTTTCGAAATATATCGATTTAAGACACTGAGAAGATTTTTACAATTAACTCAACCATCATCAATTTACTCATTTTTAATTCGCAGTGAAAAAAAGTTTCGAGAGTATCTTCTTTATGGCTTGATGCTGAACAGAGCATACCTTAAAAAATTGTTACACGGTGATAAAAGATGTTTATATTTGATTAAATTGGATTAAAAATACCCATGCGCATGGAGACTGATCAGGAATTCAAATAAACGAATCAATGGTTAATCAACTTTTCTTCGAAAAAGCAAAATTTTTGGGCAAAATCAAGAGATGAACCAATTGAATTATGACGCTTCAATTTGACTAATCCAAAAATAGTAACTATCTCGAAAAGAAGTTTGAGACAACGGATATAATGAATAGAAAATGATAAATAAACTTACCGAACTGATGATCGGTTTCCACGTGTTTAGCCAACAAGGACCATTTGTCAAAAACTTTTGTACAGTCTGGTGCTTTGCAGGCATAAGTCTTTTTCTTGTTATGTGAAAGTTGATGCTTTTTCAGTAGTCTGAGAGTAGGACATTCGACTTGGCAAACCTCACACTTGTACATAGAGATACCAGCGTGCATAGAAAGATGTTCGTTATAACAGTGCTTTTTGCGAAACTTTGCTCCGCAGTCAGCACAAGTTAGTCTCTTTGGATCATGAATCATTTTACAATGACGCTTCAGACTAAAAAGACTGCCGACTTCCAGCAAACATTCATTACATCTGTGAATTCAAACCAAAAAAGTGATTGTTACAATTATTGTGAATATTAATTTCAATTAAATGAAGACATATTCGAGTAATGTACAACAATCATTGTGAAACGATTTATAAAGAACAATGATAATGAGAATAGAATTTTACTAACGTATATGTTGTTGTTATGGGCTTGTGAGTATTCTCATGTCGCTTCAGATGTGAGGAATTTGTATACGCTCTGGTACATCCCTTAATACTGCACTTGTAGGGTCTCTGTAAATGATCAGCTAACAATTAATTCCATATGACGATCCAATGGTTGAATAATAAGTCTATCAAACTATCTAGGAAAAGATATGTGGAATGAATTTTGTAATTAACACATTAAGATTAAATTATTATTGGAAATGTGAAACAACAATACTATTAGTGTCTATAAAAGTTTAATATGTTCATGGTAGAGCACATTTTGCAGATAATAACGATGAAAAGACCTACATACAAACATATGTGTTGTTCATTCAGCAAGAATAAGTTTACTGTTTATATTTTCAATATTTTCATTACTCATTCATAACCAGGGTATGAATGACGCAGTATAAGCACTCTCTATCATTTGTCTACTACTTAATTCTACAACTTTATCCTGCTGTTGAATTTTCATGCGTCTGCCACAATCAGTTTGGTACAACTACGTAGTATATCGTAATTACTATTGAAGAATGAATTAGTTGAATTAATGGTCAAGTTTGGTTAGGAACTTACTTCGTCATTATGTTTTCGAAGATGCCAAGTTAGACGAGAAGGTCGTAGAAATCTAGCAGTACAACCAGGTTCGGTGCACTTGTACTTTTTTTTGGAATCTACATCGAGGTTTTCTGGTTCATCCGCATCTGACGCATATTTATCTGAATAATCTTTATCTTTATCATCATCGGCTTCTGATGACAGGGCTTCACCTTCTTTGTCATCAGCCCTGCCCATTCTAGAGATCGAGTATACGACAGGAATGTGAGAAACAAAATATACATTTAAGTAGAATAATCAATATTGGTACATAACCTCAGAACGCTGCTGTGGGCTTTTATATTTTCGATGTTTTTAATCTTCAAGGATGACATGCAATCGTTTAGGATTTTTTTCTTCATATTGTACTGAATTTATACATGGTGAGTGAAAAAAAACTCACCTGTCGTTTCCTTTATTCACATCCAATAAAATTGAACTACACAAATGCGTGAAAAATCAATCAAGTATGTTCAAGTGGTTCAAGGTCCCAGGCAATTGAGCTGCATAACCTAACCATACAATTGAATTGTCGTTTAGTCGCCTACGAAATAACGATTCGAAAAGAAACTAGAGTTGGTCTCTTGTTATTTTTGTTAGAATTAATATGCAAAGAATTTCAATCTTTCAGAGAATTTTAACAAATCCAATTGGATAACGAAATCAAACGCAGTCGTAATTGCAAAAACAAGAAAAATTATACACGACTATACCAGCTACAGCCAGCTATACTGAAATTATTATTTTCAATATTTTCATATCTCAATACAGCCATAAACGAAACACGTACATATTCATGTTTTCTTCTTCACCACGGCGCTTTTTCGCAGCGGCCAACTCGCAAAGATGTTTAATCATTTCGCTTTATCGGTAGAGGGAGCCTAAATGGATATGACAAGAAAAAGTTTTATCGATATTTTTTCATGAATTTTACCGTTTTTTAAATATTTAGTGCGTGTGTTCACAAAGTTCACATTGTGACATGACTCTGGATTAAAACCGCGCGATACAATCGCGCTCGAACACATACTCAGTCGGTTCGCATCCCGGAAACCGGAAGTTAAGTCAAAAAGTGCCGCGTATGACACTGGTGGTCAGTTCTGTCGACCTGTTCCTGTTACATTTCGCTCAGACGAATGCGTCGAATGAGTGTATAACGTTCGTTTTTGAACACGCATCCGAAATCTCAGAAAAACGATAAGTCTGGTGGAAATAATATTAAAAATTACAAAACATTCACGAAAAAGCATCAGGAAATATTCGAATAAAGCATTTTTGTCAAACTTCTTTGTCGCTGCTTACAAATGAGGCAAAACACTTCACACGATTGCAGGGATACTGGAATCAATTGAGACAATGGGGACGACCTTCAAGATTTTAGAGGTGATTTGCCGACTTCTTTCGAAAAACATTTCTTTTTATACATCCCTGATTTGCATGACTTCACATGTTTTTATTCTTTATATATAAAGTAATGAAATAAACTGAGAATCGAGGCGTTGTTTTGAAAATGTAAATTTAAAGTGGTTATATGTATATACCGCGCGTTAACTCGATATAAACTGAACACGAAAAAAGATCGAGAAAATCCATTCTATATTCGCTCGTATGAAAAGATACCGTTGACGAATTCATTTGATGGAAATGAATTCACTTCTGAAATTCATTCAATAGACTTTTTTTCCTTGGCAAAGGTATCTCGACAGTTTTTGTAATTGACGAGTCATATTTTGTCGTGTTATTAGACAAGCGAAGAATTTAATGACATTCGAAAAATATTGTCGGGGTGTGGGCCATGTACTACGGTCGAAGAAAGTATATTTGTTTAAAATTAAAACTTTTCCCCATCGTTATCATGACGAAGCTTTTAACTGTTTTGAAGAGCGTTCTCGGGTGCTCGTTAAGTCTATTGGGTGACCACTTGAGTATTCTTAACGACGTAACTTCACAAACATAGAGACGAATATCGAGTAACGAGAGCGAAAACAACGGACAGATTTTAATGAAGCTCGGAATTCAATGCGTCTCATCAAATTATACGTATATATATTTCCATTTTTTCGGTAAAGTGAAATCTTCTTAGATTTAATACAATGCAGAGGTTTCATACTACGAAGTAACAATTAACGAGCAGAGATTCAACTCTTTTCAATATTCTCGTGACCAAGAGCATTTTCTCGTCCTCGTACCAGCCGCTTTTACTGCGAGTTCAAGGCTCCACGTATTCTCAAATTCTCAAAAACGTGAACTGAAATTCGAATGGTATTTTTTGTCGTAAAAATGAAATTCGAGTCGAACAACGAGATCGAAAATCGACGTTTTTCATTTTCAACTCGGTGCGAAGGATTCCAAGTCCCAAATCGTTATTTTTCCGTGAAAAAAGAAAACGACATTTAGAAAATCGATCCCTCAGACCCGGTTTCTTTCGACTTTTTTCGCAATCTGTGAGATTATTGAGCGAATTCAATGATTCTAGTTCACCGAGCTTTCGTTCGTTTTCCATTTATCTTTTTCTCTTCTCGGTTGACAACTGCGCATTAAACTCTCGTGATCAGGCCAATGTTCGGTGGCCGTAGTTCGTCATAAAGCTAATCCAGCAATGATCGGATTACGTCGAGCCATGCAATATTCCTCCGTTATAATCAACACGTCTAACTACATTCCGCATAATACGAGAGCCTCCGCGCGAACGGTTTGTCGAGTGGGAATGGTTCCTGCGTAAAATCTATTGGTGATTAATGATTAATTGAATTTTTTTATTGAATTCGAAATATTTGTATTGACATAAGTGTGTTAATGCATATTTGTCGGTTCACGTAAACCGGAATATTTTGTAAAATGTGGGATTCGGCGGCGGATCAACGGCAATGAATAAGAGTTCGCGCGTACTACGATTCCAAAGTCCACAAAATACACGAGAACACCTTCGCACAATGGCAACCATACAAATGACGTTTGTGAAGAGGCTAATTGCTTCGTGTTCGATTTTCGATTGAATTTTCAATTCGTGATATTGGTCGGGAAAATCAGGGGATAATTCGATCTCAATCCCTGATGAAATAATGCTCGGTGGAAATCCATTTCTCGAAACGTGTATATAATATATAATTATGGTAAAATGAGTCGAGTGTACATGCCTGTGTTGATAACAATAATCGGAGATTATAATATATCGAATGGTATAGTATAAAATAAATGCGGACGTGATCGATATATTTAGACGTCCAATCGGACTCTCTTGCTCCCTTTTGTTTCATACAAATTTGGAGGAATGTAGACCGGAGAGTATAACAGTTTAGCGAGCACGCAAACGGAGTCTGCTAAATCATGAGGATTATTGCGAAATTTTCGCGATAGCATGAGCGTAATACGCAGAGCGAGGAGGTCAAGGGAGAGAAAGAGAAAAATAAAGAGAGGAGAAAGTAAGGGCGAGCGTGGGCGCGAGTATCTCGCATTATTTTGGTCGGTGGTAGACGACGACAGGGTCGACGAGTTATCGAGGCAATTTCGTGGCCAACGACGAGCGTTCCTCTCCCCTCCGAGCCCCCCTGGCCCATTCCCTCTGCGCTCGTTCGCCCCTCTGTGGATGAGAATCCTTTGCTGTTTGCAGCATCGCGCCCTCCGTTCAATTAACGGCTACGATCCCCAGCTTCCTACTTACACGATCTCTCTACCTCCTGTATTTTTCTACAGTCGATACCTGCACGTACAATTACTGTAGAGGGTGTCCCAAACACCGGGCCTTTTTTCATTTTGCTTATTTTTATTTTTCCTACAGTTTCCACTCTATTGATTTCAGTCGAACACGCTTAAAGCTGATGAAAATTTCGCAATTGCATTTTTCATCAAGATTCTGCTGACAGCGTCGACCCTTCGAGTCGCTGAGAATATGGCCTTGGGTCTATTTTTCGTAACGCTCGTATTAAGGGCGGGGTAACGTCTGTTCGGTGGAAAAGGGGCCCAATTTTAACCATTTTTCAAAACGCGCTTTTCATTTTAAACGCAAATTAATTTTATCGATTGTCACCTCGTATTGTACAATTGTAAACGATATTTCGTGAAGTTTTAAAACCAGAAGATCGCAATCAACTCGATGGTAGCAAATCTTCGGAGCAGGCACGTCGGCCAATGATATAAATCGAAATCTACTCGACCGGTTATTTTGAAATTTGGTATGACGCTGATGTTTGCAACGTTGGAGTCCAACGAAATGATGTAAAAAAAACATCGAATGCTTCCAGTAATTCTACAATTTCATTCTCTGCCGAATTTGCAATTCGTAATTTTTCAACCTGCGCCGATGCTTCGTGAAGTAAAAAATTGATTAATTACAAATGTCGTTATCGTTAATTTCGTTGGACTCCGACGTTGCAAACTTCACCATCGTGATTTGGCATCGTACTTTCATACACAATTGACCAGGCATCTAAGAGAGGATTTCATTTATTTTTTGTCACACTTGGAAGCGAAAATACCGATTCCTCGCCTAAAAATGAGCCTTTTTGTTATTTTTAAATTAATAATTATGAAAAATTGGAAAAAAGCCCTCGCAAATTTCGAGTTAATCGAGTTAATTGTATTGATATTCGAGTTTTTTAAATTCAGGAAATCTTGTTCATATCGTATTATGAAGTCGCGATCAATAAAATAAATTTGTATTATCTGTAGCGTATAAAAAAGTTTTTAACCCTCTCGGACTGTATGTTGCTTTTATTCGCAACACGCGCTTCCAAGCCCCATAAAACACTGCATCGATCAGTACGGTCGGGCTTCTAACTGCCTAATTCCATCAAGCAAGGTTGGATTGCACCATAGATAAACTCTCAAACCAAGAGATAAACTGCTTTAATCCATCGAAATATCAATATGAAGCCGACGTTTCGTGTTGAGTTGGCGCTGTGTGAAAACGTGCTTTAGTTATCGCAATAAAAAAGTGGTTACACATTTCTTTTTATTCATAGTCCAAACGTTATATGCTTTCAAAGGGAAGCTAACATGACGCGTATTTAAGGCGTTAGGTGCTAGATTCGTAAACTAGAAAGTATTTTGAGATAAAATTATGAAAGGAATAATTTTTCTTCAAGGCGAAATTTATTCACCGAATTGATGTTCCCCGCCCTTAACAAAAGGTTTGACAAATTCTACGCGAAAAGATTTCTCGAGGTACAAAAAGAAACGAGGTCCATTGAATTAGTTGAAGAACACTGAATTATTATCTGCAAAATAACAATGTCGATATAAAACCACAGAATTTTGCTTTCGCTCTCGATAATTCTACAAATTTATCGTTGAATCCTTTTTTATACGTGCTATAATACACGTTACCTTTTCATCAATTTATTTAGTGGAATAAACTTCGCGTGAATATATTTTTAAAATGTAGCGCTCGGTTATCCGGTGCGAAGCAGCGATCTTCCCCGAATTGTATTACAACTCGTGAATAATTTAACATTCTGAATGAAAAATGTCTAATTTTGACTACAGAACCGGGAAAGAAGATTTCGTGTCGTTGAAATCGAGGTGGTAAAGTAAATGCCAAAGATAATCGAGACATCAATAATTCCGGCTTAAGAACGCTTTGGGAGTCATGTATACTCCCCCCTGAAAATAAATTGGCATTAATGAAACTTTTGAAATCGTATATCAAAACCTGTTCGTCGTCATGGTGCATATTAACGCAGGCGTTAAAACGTGCACGCAGCGTAAGACCTCCAATCGTGGAGAAATAGATCACGCGCATCCTCTCGGCAGCTTTTCATCTCTGGCCGATATGTATTCGCATCCGGTTCTATTGCCTCCCGGGTAAAACGAAATTCTCGATCGCACCGGCTAATGGTCAAACCGTGTCACCGAGATTTCGCTATTCGGGTGCATGAGAAATCTCCCTCCCATCTTCTCCTCTCTCGATCCCCGCGCCAAACTCATCCCCCACAGTTTCGTTCATGACCTACGGTCTGGCACCCTGTTGTTGCCCCTGGGCGTGCACACCCTCGCTCTGCATTGGTGTAACTTTCGTCCGACGATACAGTACGTAGCTCATCCATATACGTATATGCATAATACGACGATGGTGCGAGACTCTCTTGCGCGCAGATGTCGTACGTTACCGATTTCTCTCTTCCCTCCGCGCCCTACAGCTTCGGTCCAATTGGCACGCATATTGGAATTCTATTAGCAGGATTACCGAGCGGGTAATTATCCGGTTTAGCAAAAGCGACATTACACAATTGAACGGTGATATGCGTATGGATACGATTAACTATAAGTATGTGCGGCTTTTTTTGTATGAATTTTTGTGGGAATACGGATTGAGAGGAAAATAAATCGAGAATAAATTCAGGAGCGACGACAAGTGTTCTGCGCTTACTCGATGACACGAATCACGATAGAGTCGCTTCTGTGCTTATGACATTTTTCTCTTTCGTAAATGTTATACCTCTGTTGTGTGTTCCCTTTCCATTTGTCCCTGGAGGAAACAAATGCCGCAGATTTTCATTTGAGATTGGGGTCTTTGCCCCTTTTTCCCTCTTTTTCTTTCTCCGTGTACTCTTCTCTATATCCAAAATGTCAAGTATGAGTGCTGCTACGTTCATGGGGGGATGTCTCGAACAGAAATTCTCTTCGAGTGAACTGCACCAGTTACTGGAATGAACAATTTTTACGGCGTTCTGTGCTATCTCAATACTCCCTCCTCTTCTTATCATATTCACTTTCTGCGTAGCTCCAATTTCCTAATTTTCATTTGTTCAAAATACGAAGGTCGAGGAGTCGCAAAATTTCTGGAAATTTTAACTCGAGTTTTCTTGTTCGGGCTTTTTGGAGTCCCATTGAAAAATGAACATTTTTCTTGTCAAATCCGCTATGGAAGTTGGAGTTTTTGATGGGAAAGTGGCTCGATGATTCCATCGTTGTTTTCTTCACAGCACAAATTCGAACTCGTTCAAATTTCATTCGGAGCTTATTTAAACGCACCGTTCCGCAAAAACATCTCGCCTCTCGTCGTTTATAGTTTTTCCTATTACGATTGACGAATAAAACAATCTTTCGTATCAAACTCCTGCGAAACTAAACGCGTCGATTACAACTGCGACCGTTGAATAAGAAAAGAACGAACCGAGAAGATGAATCCCCGTCATCGTCCATGCGTCGCTCAAATCCTCGAGCGTCTGGATTTGGCACACCGAGGAGTTTATTGCAGAACTGCGAGCAATCTTGATTCCTCAAAATAATAATTCGCCCTCATTTCGCTCATTCGTTCTCGTCGTTCTTACGATAATTAACCTATTGCTAATCGCAAATGTCATTTCTGACATTTCATTATCAGATTAATCCGAATTTGTCAATCATTGCATTATTCGAATTCTGCCCGAGTGAGTTTTCAGAACAGAATCGACGAAATCTTCGAAGAAGCAGCACATGCATGACCGGTACGGAAAAAATGAAAAAAAAAAGTAAGTTCCAAAGTCATGCGACGTCACAAGAAAATTATTTTCCAATGCACGGATCTTTCGTTCGATATATTTTCGTCTAAGTTGTCACGGGAATTGAATTTTCGACGCTGACGGTAATTCAATTTGTGTAATGTAATTTACTATCGTGCATTATATGCATACATACACATGCACTGGGGTAGTTCAAAGGTATATCAAATTAGGAAAGAGATATTAAAAGAAGGGAGCTATTTTAAAAGAAGAAAAGTGGGGTAAAAAAAAGCATAATTTCATCTATACGCGTATCAGGCAAGAAGAGCTCCGCAGTACCGGTTAATTTCTATATCATAAGATATAGGTGAGCACACATTTGTAGGGAAAACCAGAGAAAAAAGATTTTCGTAGCAAGCCCCTCTTTCCCCACTACGTTACTGGATTTTCCCTATATTGAAAGATTTTTCAGAATTAGCTCTGCACCGAACGAGAATATGAGGTAGACTGGAGCAGGAAACCGCGAAGCTCGCGCGCGGCGGCGTTACATAATCCTTAAAAAATATGGCATCGATAAAATTACTACAGGCCAAAGGCGAAAGAGGAATGGGACGAGATAAAGAGAGACGGAACGGGGGAGGGGGGGAAAGAGAGTCGGACTGTACTACGCCGAAGAGCTTTACTTGCACCACCAGCAGCAGCACGGAATAAGGCACGATTGCGATTAAATGACATCGGGGGCTAGATGTATCGATCGGTAAAAGAAGTCTGTGGCTCTGACGCGAGTGATTTGATAGAAGAGATAAACTCCTTGCACAAAGGAACAAAAACAAGCAGGAAAATGTCTGCAAAAATATCGACAGTATGATGGAGAAGTTCGTAATAAGGATACGATGTAAATAAGGTTGTGGAACTTGGTGTCGACGGGATGCTGGCGATCAGTGCGATTGCATTTCCGAAAAATTACAAATTTTCAATAATCGCTGTGCAATTTTTTTTTCAATTCTATTTTATCTTTGTCATTCAGAGAGAACCGTAGCACAGGTCGAGAACAGTTTTCATTTGATTACGAAAAATGTAAAATATTTTGTTTCCGCATTGAAAATTTGATGAACCTTGAAAAGCATTCCATTCGTTATTGTAGGAAAGTGTCAGGATAAAAATTGGCCACGAGGAAATGTTTTATCTTCATTCGGCACTCGAGCACAAAGGATAATGCAACGACGTGTGTGTTGCATCCGAATGGTGTTAGTGAACTGCTCTTCTCTCGTTCTTCAAGTCACTGACCTTCTATTTATCGTTGTTACAATTATTAATGCTATAATTCCTAGCATATTTCAAAATTTCAACTCTAAAAGGTGGAATTTTCGATTTCCATTAGATTCTCGCGAACTTCCTTAACGCTATATTGCCTAAAAATGTTTCAACAATAAATTAGACCTCCGGTATTGAAACGTAGGGAGAACCGACATAAATCGATTTGTGTTAGAAAAATGTGGCTCGGAATGCCTCGTGCCTCGGTGTTTTCTCGAGATCGAGTAAAATTTCCTCACGAAGATAAAAAAATGGTAATTTCCATCGCACATTGTTAATAATCCTTACTCGATAATTAATATTGTTATTAATTGTGTAAATTCGTTAACCGTTAAAAACTGGCACGAAAATAGGAGCGTATCGGAGCCAGGACTCGGCAACAATTACACAGACGAGTCTGCAGGCGTGTTTGATATAAATTACAAATCGTGCACAGAGACGTAGAATGCTATCGCGAGGAGAGCACCTGGCTTTGAAGGCAGTCGGACTAAGCTTTCTCTCCGTGGTTTCCAAGTCTCCTTGGGCTGCTTTTCCGTGCACATAGCTGCTTGGGGAGATGGAAAAGCTCGAGGTTCTTCTTGGTCGCGGTGAGAGGGAGCGGAGGGATTGGGGCGGGGAAAGAGGAAACGAAAGAGCGGTTAATCCACGAGCTCACCTCGGACCTGGGTGAACCCGGGGTGAGAAAGGCTCGACGCGGAGTCCCGCGGGTGCCGCGGGAATTACGCCGCGTAAACGTTGATTTGTGGTCGCACAGCTCCCAGTCGCAGCGGCATTACTTATAATTTGCGACCATTAAACACCACTACGATGCTTCGCGCGCTCTGTGCGCATGCACAAAGTATCCGTGCGTGTATGAATGCGAATATATACACACACGCACGGAGGGGCCGGCTTGCATGTGATGTTGCTGATGATGTTGTTTCCCGTAAGGTCCTCGAATATCAAAAGACGGAGGTTCGACCTCGGCGCTCTCATCACGGTCCCTTTTTTTCTCTACCAAGAGTTATGGCACGGCTCTAATAAACCATACGCCTTACAAAATCTCCTGGGATATCACTTGGGATATGAGATACTTTTATTTATCTGTATACGAGTATATATTTATTTATATTTATATAAAAGTATGTATTTCTATACGTGGATGTGTAGGAACGAGTTTTTGTGTACTTGTTCACGTGTGCGTTGGAAAAAAGTGTTGGAAATTCGTCGCTCGAATCGTAAATCAGTAAACTCTTGACTTATTTGCGAGGGGAACATTACGTAGGATGCAGTATTTTTTTCATTTGTGCAAAGCTTCATTGCCTGGATATCTGTATAATTCAGGGGTTTTACGATCTCTCCTTTCAACAGCTCGTACCGTGAATTTTTACAGGGGAGGAGGAAAACTGGGCGACCCGGATCGCTGGTTTGATTGCTCGGAACGAAAGAAGGTTTGAGTTCTTTAAAAGGTATTGTGAAAGTATTGAATTTTGGGAAGTAGGGTTTCTCATAATTTACGAAAGTACGTGGTCGGCTCGGCGAGCTTCCTGTTCTCTTGGTTCTGCTTCGCAATCGCAATAATGTGTTTCAATATTGGGGAGGGCAAGGAGAATTAAATGTCAGGCAAAATCTACAGATTCCAGTGATTTCGTTATTCATTGGCCCAGCTGTTTTGCTCGACGCTTATTTTCGGTATAATCGATTTTGTGTTTCTTTATTTAATTAGAAAGTGAACAAATGCTCGAAGCTATCGATAAAAATATCTCGTTACGGTACACGGCTATTAACCAGCCGATACGAGCGAAATTACGAGACTCGTATCGCCATAAAAAGATAACGAAATCAGGCTCACCTCGCGCAGGGGCCCGCCGCCCCCATCCCTTATGTACCAACTGCTCCTGTTACGTAAAATATAACCTCGCCGTTGCATATAACTCACATTCGCCAGACTAATGCTTTCGGTCGAGATGAACCGAAGCACCTTTTGGTCCAAGCGGGTCCCTGCACGAAATACTGTGATTTCGTATATACGACGCTGCGAAGGATCGCAACACTTTTCCCCTTGCTATCCTCTCCTGAAATATCGTACACAGCTAGCCGGTTATTTATCATATAATCAGGAAGGAAAGGTCGCCCTTTGCCCACCTCATGAATTTACAGAAGCCATTTATTCCCCATTCCGCATATATACACGACCAACATCGATCTGTAACCGAAGCTATTTCCTAATGCATCGGACAAGTTATACACGAAAAAACTACGCGCATTAAATCCCCATCTATTTCGCTCGAATTTAACCTTTTCCTTTGGTGCATCTCAATTCAATTGCCTTGATGAATTAGCGGCTGAGTTATTCGATGATCATTCATTCCCCGCGATAACGCTCTAATATTCGATCGTTGTTATCCACTGAAAAGGAACATTTTTCTGAAACATTAAAAATTTCATGCCTAAATTGATTATCGAATATGACTTTACGATGAAATATTTCATTGAAATAAATGCGGTGTGATATTCATTTTTCTGTTCTGCTTGATAATTACCAAAGAATAATAAATCAGTTGACAAACTGTTGGAGAGAGTGGGGTAATTCCGGACGCGGGGTAAATATGGACACAGCCGCATATCTTTATATTCCGAAATCCCCACGTTCACGCACTTGGACTCATGCGATAGGCCTATCGATGTTTTATAAACTCATATTGCACGAGGCGTGAATTTACATATTTTCGTCGAGGTCGGACCGATTGTAAAAATTCTTACATTTTGATCTAATTTTTGCCTGTACAATTAATTGATGAAACTCCAGGATAAGCGGTTTCAATGTTATTGAGAAGAGAAATTTAATATCCTAGTTCTATGCGAGTGTCATAAACGCAGTTCAAACTTTGGCTTTTTCCACGGTTTTTTTTTAACTATTAATTAACTCGTGAAATTTCGCAGTTTGCCATAATTCCGAACGGCTTTTTGAGGGGATTCCGGACGTTCTCCTCTTACCCCATATCAATTAATGTTTTTTCAAGTTTCAGATAGCTCGTAAATAAATATGAAAGAAAACACCAACTTATGATATCGAGTGCATAAATAAAGCAGTGGACGATGTGAAAACAAAAAAGTTATTCTTGTTTTGAAAATATGAAAATCTACCAATCAAAGACTGGAATATATGAATCGAGTGTGAAATGTGGACTCTCAAAGTTGCGAAAGTACGAGTCGAAAATTTGTTTGCGATATGTGTAGCAAATTCTAATGCAATACAGATTTACCCCAAATGCCGTCCGAAATTACCCCAGAGGTTCGGGGTAAATCCGAATTAGCGGAGTGTTGTTTTTTGCTAAATATCTAGCAAATTTTTTAATCTGTCTGTTAAAATTTACATTGGAAATCGTAAACAAGATATCAAAAAGTAAAATACATACATTATTTTTTGTAATTTTATCATGTGGTTCGTTATTAATGAATTTGCCTTAGGCGCTCGGAATTACCCCAATTTTCTCTACTGAACTTTTTAACAGTTTCGTTCGTTCTGTTGTTCGGAGAAAAGGTTTGTATGCTTTTTACGAAGCATTGCAAAATAACAAAATTTTCTGTTTGTCTCTGAGAATGCGGATGACTAAACATTTTTTTGCTTCCTAAAAAGAATTACTGTGTCCATGACAAAATGTTCTTTTCTTAAGGAACAACCTTTTTGTTGTTTCAATAAAACGAATAATTTTAATCGGAATATTCGAAGGTACAAAAGCTTAGTCAGCTGATTAAATATCCTGAGAAATCTACCAAATATCGATAGTTACAGCGACAAAATGTTGTTCTGAGCCATTTTCTCAACTGCTGTGGCATAAGAACTACAATAATCAATGGTTGAATCAACAAAATTCCATTTTTAGTGTCGAATCGAGAGATTCCTGAATACTCGAATTCCAAAATTTTGTCGAAATATTTTCCTACATTTTCCCACAACGAATTGGTATTTCGTGAAATTTTTACTGCAAACATTTTCCGTATTTGCAGAAATAATGTGATGAAATATAAAATGAATGAAAGCAGTACGAGCGTTAATTAATTATGTGGCATTTCTTGTTCCATCTTTTATACTAGTTTTTTTACATTTTATATTCATATACGAGGTAAAATTACGTAAAGCTACATACAAACAGTGCATAAAAAACGAACGAGAATTCTATAAATCGAAAAACTCTCTGAAATTTAACAGCAGTTCTAATAATTGTCATTTAAATCTTCAAAATAGAGCACATCAAGTTCCATTTTCTGTCAATTAAACATTTTGTTACATTTTCGAGATAAAATAATCGGGTTATTGATCAATTTCACGAGCTGTCGGGGCTGTAGGATTATTAATTAGTCATGAGGTTAGAAATTCCTATCTCGTGGAGCTCGTATACATATTCCTCGGAGGATTTAGACGAGAACTGGCTTGGACGAGGTGTGTCGAGAGAAGTGTGTTCAGCAGTATGCGGTTAGACCACTTCGTGCGAGCGCTTCTCAACAATAAGCGACATAATTTACGTAATCCCGTACCGCTCACGAAGACACTTCAGCTCGTATCTTCCCCCCGAAACTTTGGCTGCGCTGTCGTATACGGGGAGTAACATTGTGCGTTAACTTTACCGCTAGTCGTCACTTGAAATTATCGCTGAAGCCTGTTTACAAATGTTTATGTACTTTCGCAGCTTGATCGTCTGATATAAAGCAGCCCAAATAATGAAAAAATTCAGGGAGCATCACTTGTAATTTTTTCTCGCCTTTCCTTACACGATGAAAAGATAAATCGATAAAGCCGATATTTCAAAAATTCCGGTATCTGCCTATTTTCCCAAAAGTACCTTTACTGCTTCACAAATTAATTATCATCAACAATCTTCGTTTCAACTTTCTCATACCACATTGAACTCCCTCGATATCGAAAATAGCACATTATTGACTGTTTGCGTAAAGGATATCCGAATGCATAATCGATGAAAATGTTCTGTGGCGTGGGGGCTTAGAAAAGCAAAGTGTGTTTTGAAGAAATCGAGAAGTACGAAGTTAAACGTCATCTATATATTATGTTTTGCATATCGAGGTTCTTCGGGAATGTTAGACGTGAAGGGAGCCCTTTTGGTGCTCGTTGGACGATGAAGCATACATAGTCATACCGGTGGAATGTAAGGATACATCGATACACAATGCATATAGATGTTCATGTACACTTATATACTTAACGCTTTGCATAACAGTCCAAGTCACTTCGCGAGTGCATCTAGCCGAATTGATGCTGAAACGTGAAACGTGAGGGAGGTAGAAAGGAAGAGAGAAAGAGAGAAAGAGAGAGAGAGTCATGGTGGGGGTGGAAGAAGAAAGGGGTCGGCTGGTGGGTGGCGGGTGAAGGTAAAAGCCGTCCGATGTTATTCGCCTCGAAAGTGCTTGGTACTCTAGGACACACACGCCTCGTCGATCATACAGATCTATGCTACGAACCTAGCTCGTTTCCTCTTCTTCCTTTTCTCAGTCTGATATGTCCTATCGGGAAAAAGGTACAAGTTTCGACTTTTTTCTTCAAGACGACATATCGGCTCGGCACAGCCAGAGTTTTCTCTATGTCCGGCGGAAAAATATAGTAATGCATAAATAACCCGTTAGAGGTTCATGACGATTTGTTTTCTTGTATCTGTATTTATCTGTGTAGCCGTGTATATACATCGCGTATATACATATAGAACTATTATAGAACTCTCGGCTTATATCGCCCGAAGTAAAATACATCGGTGTTGCACAAGCTCTCTGATCCTTCGAGGGCTACTAGTAGACGAAATTTATGGAGGCAAGGGGTCGCCTAAGCTTATTTTGAAGGGGCAAAATTTACGCATTGGGGACCCCCTGTTTATGTTGTTGCAAGATTTCTTTTTTGCATTAAGACTGTCGTGTTTGCGAGCAAGAAATATCATGGTGGATTTAGATAATTAATGTTTCTTGAAAAATCTCGAATTCGTGAGAATTGAACGCGACTAACTTTTTGAAAGAATCTGTTATCAAAATGATTTTGAAATATTTTTTCATTCTCGATCCAGAGTTTTCTAGTCCCTTTGAAAAATTGGTAAAAAACATTTAACTGTTTCTGGGCGTCCCACCAGCTGATTTTTTCTGTCGAAGCGTTTCGGGAAATTTGATAATTTCAGAAAATCGAGGCGTGTTGAGCGATCGATCCATAAACCGAATCCTTCTTCATGGGTGAAACTGGAAAACCTCGTTAACATATCCTGTTGGCTAAATCTTTATTGAGCTTCAGTTGGTTAACACCAACGAAAAGTGAAAAAACTGACTCGGGTCACCGATTGATGTCCGAGCTGGTGCACGGACCCGTCTGAGGTTCATCAACTTCGAAGGTCATTGGATCACGAGCCCGACGTTCCCTCATCACCCGGATGGCTGCGCTCTCTTCATGTAATCGTCGTTACTCGAAAATCAATCACAGCAAATGTAGGCTACACGGTAATATACTCGCAGCGTTTAATCTGCTCGTGAAATCAAACTTTTCGTACGAGGCTGCAAAAATGGTGATATTTTGCCATTCGTGCCGTACGCTGCACAGAGAGTTGATGCGCTGTGTGAGAATTGAAGATATTTACGAGATTCACCGGCTCGTAAATCAATAGCCGAATTGAAATTTCGTATAACCGATAAATCAGCATTGTGTATGGCATTGGCTTTATGCAGCACTACATGGTCATTATATACATCAGGCAAATGATGGGGGCGTATATTTGTACCAATTTTGCGTGCCTCAAACACATTCGAGGGATTATTTTTGAATCGTTTCTCCTGTTGAGCCTATCAGATTTGTAACTCAACACGCAATTTCTCAATGTTCCTCGATTCACCGCGCATCAAGTGGATTTTCTTTCTGATTTATAATTTTATGCAGACTTTCAGAAAAAAGGGGTATCTAGTTTCGGTATGTAGATATTTCTTGATATCTACACTTTGTGAAAGAATATCATTGAAAGGTGGAGTATAAATGGAGAAATTTCAATATGATTGAATGGGAATTCATAACGCTTTCATGATAAATCGTTAAACCCATAATTTACCTATAAAAATCGATTTTATCGATGCGAATAAAAGTTTGGATGGAACTGTAATTAAATCTGTGAAAAATTGGGTTGACCAGGATTGTTTCATCGCACGATTTAGCGAACTATTCAGAACAGATTCTTTTATTTCTTGATCTCTTATTTCGCATCGCTTGTTCAGCATTCAAAGTCACCACCGGCACACGTTTCGCTTTTCAGAGATGAGATTTGAATTCACCGTTAAACACCGAGGCGGCCATATCTTAATGGACATCTTCGTTGGCCTGTGCGTACTCTGTAGACTCGAAAGAACGTTTTCTCTCTGTTTTTTTCCTGTTAGCCCCAACTATTTTTGACTCTCTTTTATCTCGCTCATCTCTCTTGTTCTGCGAATCTTTCGTAACCCCTATTTCCTCTTTTGGAGTTTCCGCGCGACGCATGCGAAGAACAGCGACGACGACGAAAGAAAATGGTTATTTTCCATTTGTTCGATAAACATCGCTGTCTCTGCTACTCCACCTTTGTCTTTTTCTCTTTCCTTGTGCAAACTATCCACTGGCGAATCTTCGTACAGAAGGACGAACATGCCGGAAAGATCGGCTAAAATGGGTAAAGCTATTCACAGCCTTATCTCTCTCTGCGCGTGTCTTTTTCAAGCAAGATTACATCCAAATTTCAGAAACTTGTACCTACTTTCTGTGTCATCAAAATTTTGCGCGTCATGGAAACTCCTCGGCCCTCTTAAACATGGCAGAAGGTTGTATAAATTGGAGAAGATAAATTCCGGTCATTAAAAGCTCAAAGTAGTCGGTTTTTCGAGTCCACTGAACTTCTCATAAGTAAATATTTTTTTTTCAAAGAAGTTATCATCGAAGGTCTGAAGTTTGTTCCATCGAATCAGATTCATTTGGGTTTGTTTACTTACGGTTTGTTTTTTAAACTTGCTGCGTACTGGACTATTAAAACTGGGTAGCCATCTGATGGGCTAAAAACTAGAAAAGAGCAGCTCTTTGAGGGAACTTTTGAAGGGAGAAGTAAATTGACGCTCATTTAAAAGTCGTATGTGCCTCGTTGATCCTGGATTTCCGGGATGCGTATTTTTCCAATATGTATCAGTACAGTTCCGGCATTTCTTTACATAAAACGCAAGTTGATTTACGCCCTTTGGAGAGTCAGCAGTTGATATTTAACGGGGCGTTTCAGTCGACACGTTTTCCCATGAAGAGAGTGGTTCCGTATTAAAATGTAAATGCGCACTCTACTGGCTGGTAGGAACGTTATATAGCTGGTTATTACATGGGCCAGTCTCGTGTGTGCACCCTCGTCTCTGCTCCCGGAGAATTTCCCTTTACCCTTTTCTCTTCCGCAGTCATAAACACCCGATAATGGGTAAACCGTGTCTCGCTCTATGCGATCAGCCCAACCACGAATTCTACAATTCTGTTTTCTGCTTTGCTCTAATTCGGTCTCGGCAGAGGCTGTGCGCTTCCTCGCCGAGCGCGCTCAGCTCGTTCTTTTCCACTATTAAGTTGGGAAAACTTTTTCTACTTGTCCCACATTCTCTTCGTCCTTTTTCCTTTCTCTCGCTCATTTCTATTTGTTTCCATCGAAAGTCTTGATTAGCGTCAATTATAACTGAAAAAATAAGTCATCTTTCGTACCATAAAAATAGCTTTCACATCGACGTTGCACAGCAGCGATGTGTCCTTTATTTATTTTATGATTCGTCGTGAATTTATCATTCCTGGATAAAGAGGATTTTACGATCTGTCGATTCATCGGTTCAATCATTTTCCAAAAACCTAACCAATTGAAAAAAATCGTATTTCGATATCCGACAAAGCATGATTTTCGATCAACGAGCCATCAATTGAGAAATGGGTTATTTCCCAGCCTCTGGGAGGGGAAGTAGATAGAAATGAAAGATAAAATATATTTCTCGCTGTAGCCCCACAAAAAGAGCCATTTTCATGTCATTTCGAGTTATTTCTCCGTGTCAATAACCAAGCGTACGAACTGAATAAATTTTCAACTATGTTCGAGGCTACCAAAAATGGTGTCGTTTTATTTCATTCTCTCCGTTGAACGCACGCGCGTTTCACGACCATCAGAGCGTTATCAGTAGCGCTCCGGTGATGATGAATTGAATTTTTCCAACTTCTACTCTCATCTTCAAATAGAGCAGTGAAATATGAGGGTAATCCAGTATTAGAAGAATGGCCGAGAGAGCTCGAGACGAAAAGGAAGAAAGAGGGAGAGGGGAGAGAATGAGGAAGGTAACTTGATCTTATTTTGTATACCAGGATAGGAAGCGCGCTTAGTGTAGTTTATATACCTTCCCATAAAGTAGAAACTCGAAGACTTGAGGGATCTATCTGCACAAGTCGCCCAAGAAGACGTCAATAGTGTTAATATGTACACGACTGTACCACTAAGATGTGGGAGAAAGAGGTGGGTATCTTGACTCCACTCTGTTATAAGCAATACGGAGTGAGAGTGAAATTGCAAGAGAAGATGCTCTGTGCTGTCTCATATAGACATATATATCTACCATAAAATATGTATGTATATCCAAGAACGTTTCTACTCTTGTATGCCCCGTTGGGTTGTCGACGCGAATTAGATATGTACTCAAGAAGATTGGCGTCTACCTTCCGATGTATCTATACTGCTCAAACAGACTTTAAATAAGTGAGCAAATTCTGGATCTCTATTCCTTCTTAGCCTCTTGTCCGTATGTTTTCACGCTTTCCCAGCATTTGTCAAGTCATCGCTTCATCCGTTTACTGTATTCAAGAGAATTGGGTTATCAAATAACTGAGATAATCAATAAACCTTTTTTCCATTGATGAACGGAGGTGCCGATTACTCGTATTGACAAATCATCTGAAATTGCATGGTTGTAATGTTCTCTTATTTTAAAGTGATGAGGCCTTCGTAGTTGGATTAACAAACTCGGTTATTCTTTGTTTTAACAATAAACTGGTTCTGCTCTCAATTTAAACGCCGCATCTCGACATAAAGGTTGATTGAAAAAGATAATGACTGCCGAATATAAATTGCTAGTAAGATAACTATAGCCATTACCACTATCGAGGGCGTTTGTACAAATATCTGTGACGGCATGATTAACACAAAAAAAAAAGCAAAAGAGTTAATCTTTGTAACACGTCTACGCAATTCTGCCCTGTTTTCCCCAATATCGTGTTGAGCCTTGGGCCAGTCTATCTTTATTTGTCCTTTTTGATGTGCGTTTGTTGAAGGACGGTTACTCCATTTCGCGACGTTATGTCGCAAGAAAATGACACGTAACATAAAAAATAAAAAGAAAATAATTGAGTTAACCCGGAAACAGTACGTATGACGCTGAAGTTTCCAACGTTGGAGTCCAACGAAATGATCGAAAAAAACTCTCCAATAATTCTAGTAATTCTCCTATTTTGTTCCCTGCCAAATTTGCGATTCGTAGTTATTCAAGCTGCACTAACGATTCGTGAAATAAAAAATTGATGAATTACAAACGTTTTTTTTCGTTCATTTCGTTGGACTCCAACGTTGGAAACTTCAGCGTCGTCAGTACGTCTGGGTTGAGCACCACTCGACTTCTAATCTCTCGGGCAAATTAAAATTTCAAGTGAGGGAGAGAGACTCCCCCCCTTTTCGCTCACCCTTCCTCCTAATTTCGGCATCGCTCGATTCATCACTAAGCAAAATCGCTCCTTACACGGTTTTTCAGGAAAATTGCGATCGGTCATCATCGTTGGAATCCTGAATAAAATAAATACAAATCGCGTTATTAAAATGCTCTATTAATAGCCGAGTTAGCTCGTGTGCATACGTATGTAGAAAAAAAATAAAATAATGTAGACCAATTTTTGGAAATATTTGGAAGATCAAGAGAGCATATCGATAGTATTATGAATCGATGCTTGTCCTACTTTGGATGAGCTAAATATAAATTGTATTTAACTGAAAAAATAACGAAATGATAAAAGAAATAATCTCGAACACAAGATTAGCTAATAAAGAGTTCAACTGACTGTGCTAAGTGAATAGAGTTCATGAATGAGTGATCGTTTACAGAGCGTTTTTTTTTCACAGTGTATCGTCAACGTTGCTCCCAGTTATCGTGAAAAGACTTCAATCGATATCAAACAAACAAATGTTGGATAGAAAAATAAGGAGAGAAAAATACACGCTCTGGAAGCAAGGGGCAGTTGGAATCTTTCGATCCGTATGGCATGAACGATTTATCTATGAATCCTGTAACTTGTCAATGGTCGTGTATGGAGGAGCCAGTAACCGCATCGATGTAATCGCCATACGTACAAAGGGACGCGTGTGCTTCCGTATTCTACTAATGGTATACAGCACACAAGAGTTGCAGCAAGCAACAGCAGCAGCAAGAGGTGTGTACAGAGAGCATAGGCGGAGTAGAGGTACAGAAGTGAGCAGAGAACCCCGACAGTTGAGTAACTGTAAATAGCTAATATGCCGAGTGTGCTCATACACTCGCCGACAGTATATAAACACTAGGTACATGCTGCAATCCCGGTGTGCAGTAAAGAGAGAGAGAGAGAGAGAAAGGGACAGAGAGGGAAACATTACTGGAGAGAGATGAGTGGAGGAAAAACTCGAGAGAGGGAGAGAGAAAGGGCTGGGACATGTATAGATATAAAGTGCTTTTTCTTCACGTACAGGGTGTCCTATAGTAGATGACCAATTAGGTTCTAGACCGAATTGTGGATGAGTCAGCCTTTGCATAAATCAGTTTTCAACTACGTTTGAAAAAGCCTCCGAATGTTGATTTCCTTTTAAAGAGGGTGAAAATCTGACGTTTGCAATGTTTTTATATTTCGTGGCCGCTTCTTATGAGAAAAACAGTAACTTTCATTCGAATATATCTTCAATGATATTTTCCGAAAGCTGTGTTCATGAAAATAGTAATTATTCGACATTTCCAAAACCAAAGAATCGCTTTTAATGAAATTGAAACTCAATGCTCTTTGATACAATAGTCTCGTTTGAGCTGAAATTGGTTTGCGCCAATCGGGGAGAATGCTATGCGAACAGACATTATCCCCACATTGCATTCGTGTTACAATATTCTCATTGTGTTCTCATCAGTATCTTCGCTATCTTCTTCCATTCCGTAGTAAATGTTTCTCAAGAGTGACCACATGGTTCCAGAGACCGCTATGCGAATGTGGTCGCTTTTAGAGTGTAATTTTCTCCGTGCAGTTGGTTTAGTTTCTGCAAGACTGTATTTATTTGAAAATTTCGGCGTTTCACCAATAAGAAAATGAGAGAGAAAGATGTTTTACTAAAATTCTCGAGTTCCATATGAAACATTGAGAGTTTTTTTTTCCAGATTAAAAGTTGTATCGGGAGTTTAAAAAATTCCGATTAATTCTGGCACGTCTCTCATCTCAACACGCAATCAGACTCGCCAACCTAGAGTCTGCGACTGGCAAGTGATTACGTGTATTTCATCATTCTTTCTGCACCGAACACAAATCCGTTTTCCAAAGTTGAACAACGCGCGTCAGGATTGAGCTTCACTTTAACATTTGCTGAAAGGTTTTACTCCGCCGGGTTCACGGGCTATGTTTGACCTCAATTTTTCCAAGAATCTGAAGTGACGGACATTTTTACCAACTGGGTTTGTGCTGAGCGCGAAAAAAATGTATACAAGATCCTGGAAACTGCTCGTGAAAAAAGTACGAGTTTTTTGCTTTTTTATATCGAAGTCGATTATGTGCTGTCCCTTGCAGTCGCGTTCGTGACGTTAAAATTACGAAGACTGTGCTTGAACGATTCACATACTGAATTAGTACCCGGTCATTGTATGAAGAAAACCAATTAACACCAAACCTCTCTTGCAAATGACCAGCAGCACAGACTTTTTTTTATTAAATCCTTTTTCACTGTATTACGATTATTTATTTAACATTCAATGTAACAAAACGTTGAATCGTTAAATAATGTAGAATCAGAAATACGTTTCATTAATTCGTGTAAATGAAAGCAATTATTGAATTTTTCACTCTTTATCGGGTTAGTATATGAAAGATTATTACGATTGGATTCGAATGCGCTATTTTCGCATGATATATTTTATATATTCTCATTATATAAGGCACTTTATGATGCTATAGCTAGTAAAACAGATCGAACTGTTTGTTAACTAGATGAGGCGGCTCTGCGCTGGGGCTGCAAAAAGAATATAGTCGAAGGGAAATTCGCTTTTGTCCATGAGCTTCAAGAAGAAACTTTCTCTCTACCGAAGTCTTCTTTGCCGATCGCTTTTGAGCACAAAATAGAGGAATAAAAAAATGTGCATAAAAAGCATGGCCCTGCCACCGAGAAAGCGTTTTTCTTCGAATAACCCCGAGCCAAACGCGGGAGGAGCAGAGAATTCGTTGGTGAATCGAGGAAGAGAAGAGCGCCGCGGGGAGCTGATAATCGGGAATAAAACCTTCGCGCATATATACGTATATATAAATGTAACTTGAGGCTTTCATATAAATATATCTTTATACTTTTCGCATCCGTTGGGAATTCTATACGGGCCGTGCGAACGCGGGTTCTCAACAGCCGCTTTAATGCTGGCGAATAGTGCTTCAAACTTTTCGATTCATTCGTCTGGTACGAGATATTTGCGGCTACGAAAGCTCCGGGGAACGTCGGTGGTCCCGTTATTATACCGCATGCAATTGCGACAGCCAGCTCCACGTAGATTTTCTCGTGTCTCATAGAAACGAGGACGTCTACCATCTCTCCACTGGTTTGCTCATTGTCGTTCAACACCGAGCCTCCATTTTGCACGTTACAGTTTTTTTGTTTTTGCTTTAAGAAACATTTTCATTCTTTACTCTCTGTAACTGTCGTCGTCATGTCGCATACGAATAAATCGGGAACGCGCTCATTTTTTTCTCTTCTTTCTCTTTAGATAGTGGGAAAAGCAACGAACCGGGAAACCGTGCTCTACTTTGTCCAGCACATCGCAATTCATTTTTTTTTCTTTTTTCGTATTCTCTGTCCCTTCGTCACTCGTCATTTGCTTTGTAGTCAGTACCCCAACCGGGCTTTTCTTGTTTACCCTGGATCTCTGTGGCTCCGTTGAAAATTTGGGTTCTCGTGCTATTTTTTTTTCTACTTTCTTTTTGCGAAAACTAACTGCACAGAATTTTTAAATCAGTCGACGTATGAGCGAGCTTTTTAAAGGTTACCTTTTTTACTGTGGTCAGTACTGCTGTCGTTTGATCCTTTCAAGATTGGAATATTTTCTCTATTTCTTTTCATTAATTTTGCATTGAATTGCTTAATCAATATCCAACGTTTTTAGCAACGTCGACGTTGATCGATTTCTCAAAAACTTGAACTTTTTTCGCTCATCGAATGTTTTCCTTGCTTTCAGTATTCGATTGAACATTCGCGTTGAACTTTTGTCATTTTTTGACTCTGACAAAGTTATAAACGACGAGAATTGGGCGTTTTGGCTGATTTTTTCGAAAAAATGTCAAACGAATGTGAACCTTCGATGAAAATTATTTGGCAAATTTGTATAAAAGTTTTCAACAATCCATTCGAGGATTCACGCCCATAAACAGGGCCCAGAGTGCGAAAAGAATTTTGTCTTCTTGCCATTGTTTTAACAAACGAGAAAAAAAGGCTGCACATGCGATTCTGAGAATAAGCCTGAGGGAAGGAGCGAAAGAAAAGAGAATAGGAATCGAGACGGCGGCAAAGTGTGACGGGAAAGAGGAAAGGGGGAACGCATGGAAAATGAAACTCCGGAGAAAAGGGCCATTTTAAACGGAGCCTGTACTCCAGTTCAAAGTGCATTTTCTACATCCTCTCGCGAGAGACGTAAGCCACCCTGGCTCGCTCTCTCCTTCGCCGTACCAGAAATGCCACGAACCAGAAATGGTTGGGGCTTGCGAGTTCCCATAGGAATTTGCGTTGGCATGTACCGCATAAAAACATGTATATAAATATGTACATGCATCTGCGTGCATATATAGGGCTTCCTAGGCCAAGTGGATAATAACATGAACTTGAGTTATGCGTGCATGAAATTTCAAATGAAAGAATTCTAATCCTTACTATTTTGTTCAACGAATCGTATTTCAATATTACATCATTAAATTATTTCATTTCATTTGAGAGTAAGAAAACCTGGCATAATTTTTTAAACATTTTTTTTTCTGTAACAAATAGCGTTTATGCTTATGAATTTTGAATTTTCCGATCAAGCTCACCATTTTTCCAATACTTTCAAAGAGAAATGTGGCTACAAATACAAGTTACAATCTACCAGGCTGATAATTTTTGGCTAATTGAGCGGTTGAAAGGGTTTTGGGTATGCCAGACCTGTGGTGAAAACTGTGGAAAATTCCAAAGTTGTGAAAACTGTAGGAGTTGAGTCTCTTCCCCTCTCTCGCCTTCATCCGCACGAGCATGCTGGATTGCTGGCAATCTCATCGGGAATTGAATATAATTTGTACTTCTATATTTAATCGTGTAACAAAATTTTCAACTGTTTGATGAAAACCCCACAAATACCTGCCACTCAAAAGCATCGTGAAATGAGCTTGATTGAGCGTAATTGCAAAAAATTAAATGCTGGAACCCAGTTGGACAAACGACCGTTTAATAAGCAGAGATTAATTGATCACAGTGGACGTATCATTGAATACCATTGACATAACGTAGTTTTTGGAATACTCAAAGAATAGACGCTTGTCAATAGGTGGTTAATTAGGTTCAGTGAGGATCGATAACTATATAGCTCATTACGAAGAAATCCGATAATAAATATTCGTTATTCCAAAAGGAATAACTGGAAGTATTTAGTCCGGCGTTGAGTGGTAAAGAGATTAAAACGTAATAATCTGTTATATCGTGGGCGAATTCCTGTGTGATTTGAAACCGCGAGAAAAAGTGATTATAAAATGAAGAGTAAGCGGTCCATCCAACTGGTAAAGTTTCTTCTTGGCTCTGTTGGCAGAATCTTTGAAGACTGAAGGATGTTGGTCAATAATGCAAACTCTTAAAAACCTTCTCCGTTCTACGAGTAGCGGTAGAGCGAAGAGCTTATGTGTATTTAGTCAAGTATAGTGAGAAAGTGAGTACGAGGGAGAGGGTAAGCGGAGGAAGAGACGGCACGTAAGGCCAGGGAGCTTGCAAGTGCCCGGGAGTAGAAGAAAGAGAGAGAGAGAGTGAGAGCGAGTCTTACTCGCCGAACGTGTGGTCCACAGGGTTACCATTTCTCGCTGAGTGAGCTAAGAACATAAGACGAGAGAGAGGTCGAAGCTCGTATACATATACACGACGGAGGAGTTATTCTGTGTAGAATTGTGATGGCAATCGTAAAGCTGGTCTGGTCCGTCCTGTGTTGAATATTCGAATCGCTTTGTGAAATACAAGAGATTATTAAAATATTTAAACGAGGCTATGGGCGACGGTCGTTATACCGGCCGACGGTTCGAGTCAGATAAAGAGAGAGGAATGTACAGAGATGAGAGAATGGAAGAGAGAAAGACAGAGAGGGAGAGAACGAGGAACCTCTCCTTCGTGCGAACTCCTCAATTAAATGCTAACGAGCGAAGAGCTCCTTCCGCCAGAATACTGTTACCCATGAAAGCTCCACGGCTACCTGATCGTACTTTTAACCCCTTTTTCCACGGCTTCATTCCTCCTTGCTTCTCTCCTCTCCTCCCTCTCTTTTTCCATCTATTTCTTTCCAACCCGCGATCTCATGAACATTTGCCTTCTCTTTTTCAACTGCCCAACTTCTCATCTCTTCACATTTTCTTGCCACTCTTAACTCTATCCCCCCCCCCCCCCCCCCCCCGCCCCGTTCACCCTTCCACTTCTGACGACAATGTTTTAACGAGGGTGAGCACCTGCAATTTGTTCAGTAACGCGCCCAGCTCACTCTGCATGACTCGGCGACATCACGCGACACGAACCAACGACACCTGCACACTTTTAGCTCACCCTCTCATTTCCTTCCTCTTCCCCTCTTCCTCACTGTTCTCTTTTTCTTTATTTTTACGTGGTACATGCATAGAGCATATGCCACATTTATGTCTTATACATTCTCCTGTTCCCCATCTCCCCTTCTCAGTCTCCTATAATTGTACTTATTCTCTTTATACTTCGACGTATCCCGGCCTCTGGAGCACCTCTTGCATTACCTCGTTTCATCGAGGACTTTTCATCCTCAATATTCCTGCGATCAAGATAGAAACTGGTAGAAAATGAAGAAATAAGGATTCTCCGGTATACAATAGCGGGATCCAGTTATTCAAACAAGATCCGACGATATTGTTGAGACCGCGGCGCTCCTTTGTATCCTTAATATCGATACGATGCGAATGACCCCGCTGGAAATACGAAGAGTCGAGGCAAAGGAGAGATTTTATTAACGAAGAATTGTTATTATGGAATTTTCAGATCTTGTTATCGTGATGTGGCCCCTCTGCCAATAACACCAACATGGCGCTACAACGATGCCGCGATGCGGCGTGGCAATCGCCTTAAAGCAAAGCCAGCCTCAACTGACAATGAGTTTCGGTGCCGCGCTTCTCGTTGTCTTGCGACGCCTTGTTATTTTTGCAGAATTTTCAGTTCATTCAATTCGAGGTTTTTAAAAATGATTATTTATTATTTCGTTATTTTTATACCTGAATAGAATTTGTGCACATTTTCTGACCCTCCATCGCTGTGCAAATAGTACGCAGATTCTTATTCGATGAATTTGAATCTGTGGAGCTTGGTGTTACCGGTTAGGTGTTCTGGGGAAAATAGAAAAATAATTTCATCGTTATTCTTCAACTCCGCTTCATTTCTTTTATGGTAATATTTTCTTATATTTACAAGTTTCAACGCCGACGACTGATGAATTTACGATAAAAAAGAGAGCCGAAACGTTAATTGGCTCCGAAGAAAAGTAATTTTGTTTAAGGTTCAACGACGACGACGACAACGACGACGACGACAGCGGCAGCAGCGAACGATTCTAAACTTCAAGCGCAAATTGAATTGGTAATTCTTGCTTAACCGAAGTCCAGTATATACTGCATGTATATATAATTGCGACATCGTGCGCAGCTATAAGAGACGAGGAACGAATTAGTAAACAAATTGTGTGCTTTTGCGAATAAGCTTCGAGCGGTTGAACCTCTTACGGACTATCATTTTGCTCGATGCGTTCGAAAAGTTTTACTCGCGTTGTACGCTCAAGAGGAGTCAGAGGAGCCAAGACGAATAGAGAGAAAGAGAAAGAGGCTGGTAAATGTATGCGCCGGAGACCGAGGAACGATGTACACTCGAGTTATATTTTAACTTGCAACTAAGTTTAAAAGTTAACCACAAGAGAGCGAAGATTCGCCTACAGGCTTCCCTCTCCGCGATACCATCATTAGGATTATAATTGAGCATCAATTTACAGCGATGAGTTTAAAGACCTTCCCTCTGGATGAGCGCCATTCATCCACCGAATACGGATACGGCCGGGCGTTTTATACGTCTTATCTACAAAGACTCGACTCGTCTTTTCAGCTTATTGTTCTCCAAATTTTTCTTCACGTGTGCACCAAACATCACTGGAGTCGAGATTATTTTCATTTTTTTCGGGTATTGTGACCCATTTTTTGGAAATCGACTTGGAAATAATATTTTGCAGAACGTCAGCAGTTTTGGGAATAATTATCTGAATGAGTTTATTTCTGGTCAACTTTATAGCCGCTCCTGGAAATGTTTAAATGATTCATCAGGGCATGAAAAACTTTGGCTGCGTAAACTTGACTCCTAGTTCACAATTGACGTGATGATTACCGGAGAAGTTTCTAAATAAAGAGTCGCAGGACTTTAGTTAGAGAGTTAAAAATCATCGAGTGATTCCAAAAAAATCTCTTCATCAAAAAAGATTAGGGAGCCCCCGATATTTTTTGATGAAATTACCGGCACCGACAACATTCGGGGAAAAACTGCATCTTACGATGGAGTTCAGCGAGTGCATATTATTGTGTTTGACAGCCGATCGATCTACGAGCAGGGCATCAATGGCCGTCGGGGATAGAATTCTGATAATCGATCACGTGAAATTCTCACTTTCTCTCGATCAATCTTTCGTCGAGGGTCGATGTAAGAAAAAAAAATTTATTGTCAGCTACGCTGTATCGCGATTATTCTCGGTTCTCGTTAATCTTACGTCACTCACTTTCTATATTATTATCGCTGCTTTTTTTTATTTATTATTATTCTTTGTATTCTCATTACTCTTACATTGATATACTATCGAGTAAAAAGTCAACTAGGCTTTGTGCACCCTTAGATTGACGACCGAACTGGCAAAAGAAAGCTTCGCATATTTGCCATCGTATATTTTATCAAGTACACTCTGCCTTCTTTCTTTCCTTGCCCCCTTTTTCCATAGCCGATATATCTCCCATTTTTTTCCTCCCCTGTTTTTATTCATTTACCATCTTCGTAAATTTTTTTCTTCGCCGTATATTTTTCCTGTTTTTATTTCCACACGCAGCCTTTTGTGGGAAAAGAAGTTATTCCTCGCCGCAATATCATTACCGGTATGCGGTCTTGAGAGACGTCTGAAGCACGTACGACGGTTCTTTATTCCATTTTCATTGAAATATTGCATCGACTCTAGTACGCGTTCCTCTATCATAGATGCGAACAACATATCTACGGATCCTCGTTTGAAGGAGAACCTGTTAAACAAAATGCATTGCATATGCGAACGTGAAAAATGCAATATTGCGTGAGGACGCTGTTGAGACGTGAGTTTTCCAATATTTCCGTCCTTCTTGTTTCATATAAATGTAACCTTGTAAACATCTCGATTAGATGGCAGCGACTTTCAATGCGATATCAAGTTTTTTGGGCAACGAAAATTATAGCACGAATGCAGAAATTTTCGAAAATGTTTCAATAATCACGTCGCGGGATGTCTGCTTTGTACGAATTCTAGTTTCTAATGCGACTCCCGCCTTCGATTATGTCGTTCCTGTGGTCATAGACTTTGACGAAGAAACATTCAGGCAAAACCTTCGAATCCCATGTTCGGTGGGGAAATCAGTGATTCACCTAAAGTGTCATCAAATGTTACTGCGCGGAGATAAACGTACGACAGACTGACGCTTTATTAGTGAAAGTTCAGGATAAAAAATCCAGAAAGTGGGACACGTCTCGTCCTACGTTTTATATCCTTTCCGCCTGGAAGGAAGTTGTAGCGCGTGTAGGAACGCAAGTCAATTTTATGGGTATCATATATTTAGTTATAGGGTGCGTGGGCCGTATGTGCTGTATAAAAAATGGTCACTCATCGAATATTTTATAAAAATAAACTTTGGGGCTCCACTTATTCGGCTTCAGTCACAAAGGGGGGAAAAATTTTTGAGTTTGGTTGTTTCAATAATACAAACAACATTCCACAGTTATACAGTAATGTTCGATGGTTATGTGGAATTGTTGTATACAGACACAGACATTAGAGAATCTCTTCTTATAAAGTGAGGTTGTGACGCGTGAATTAGCTGTTCATTGTCATCGCTTTTCCGCGATTCCGATTGGTTCTTGAAACACGACGACCATCGAGGGGCTAAATTCATTCGGAAAAAACAACGCTCATTCGTCCCGTCAAAATGACAGCTTGGAATTCAAACCATCTTTGACATTTTGTCGATATCGCTTTGCTCGACTCGATTTCTCGAAAATTCTTCGAATTGGACATTCTTTTAATAGTTGTTCAATATTTATTAATGAGTTGAGTTATTAAATGTACATGAATCCTGGTAAAAATGAAATAAAAAGTTACGTCATGCAAGAAGACTCATCCAGTCTCCTTTCTTAGAAAAGACGTTTCGATGTATCGAAATGTGAAGCCTCTATTCGTTGCCATGGTTTTGTTTATTCGTTGTCATGGATCGTTGCCAAGTGTCATTATTAGTTAATTTTTCGAGGCTAGTATCAATAAAATCGAGATGACTACTCGTTTTTGTACGGTAAATGGTATTAAGGGAGTCGTGCGATATTGAAATTGACCCTCCGAACCAGCACACCCTGTACGTAAATGGAAACATTTACTGACAATAAGCGAAGCGAAAGCCTACAGGATTTCACGTCCCGTAAGCACCCGGGATACAGAGAGTTACAGCCTTATATTTATTATAGAAATTTCGGATGGTTGGGAAAATGGTTGAACAAAGCCCACCCCTTAATACCCACTCACAATGCGGTCGCAAGTGTGTGTAACGACGGCCAGAAGGATACGATATCTCGTCGAAGGTTTTTTCCCTGAGTAACAGCCATGTGTGCGTCCATAATCACTCACACACATACACATGGATATTTAGAAGATAATCCGTGGAGCGGGGAAGGGCTCGGAAGACCCTTTTGCGGCGCGTGCTAAAGGGTGACAGCCACTTCCTGCCTAATTGCTCGACGCTCTTACACTGGACGGCAATCTTCCTTTTTCTCGTCTCGACACTCTTCCGCGGAAGCGGAAATATTGCTTCTGCTGATGGTTCTGGCATCTCTACGACCCCTCGTAAATAGAACTTTATGTGTATGCGGTTTTCAAGAATCCTTAACCGATAACACTTGTACAAAAATGACCTAGAATAACGCTCTCGAGTTATAACGCTTTTTTAAATCACCATCAAATCTTTGCGGGGTGATTTTGTGTCTTGTAATATTATGACGAAGAAAAAATTTGAAAAAATACTTCCCTCAGGGGGATTATTGTCGAATTGAATTACAACTAAATCGTAGGTAATGCGATTTCTCGTGTCAACTTATGTCTGCTATAATTAGTTTGATTTTATTCGTATCTTTCGTTTGGTTGGCAGCCGTCAATTTGTTTCGAGTGACATTGATAACTGTCGAATTCATATTAAGGTAGTTCATGTACGAAACGATTTTCTTAAGAAAACTTTGAAATTTACGAATAGTTCAAGTGCATGATTTCGGGCATGATTTATCTTAAATTCAACGAAACTCTAATTCGCATGGAGTAAGTTTCGAAGATTTCCACACATTTGTGCTGTCCATTAAAAATGTACAAACATACAGTAGTTCATTGAATTATTGGTTATCTTTACTGCTGTGTGACAGTTAATAACTACGCTTGGTGAAGATAAATTTGAAATAGCTGTACCAGGAATTTTTATATGAAATATTTGTTGTCCAACAGTCAGAGTGCCTGAGAATTGCGGAATGTAACTTTACGGTATTTTTTCATTGGAATTCAAGGGAAAAGTGGAAGCAATAATTTCACTTACATTCAAGCCACTCATCAACGTCATTATTCAAAGAAGTTTTCATATTTTTCATGCAGCACCGGCTACTCGTCCTAGCCTGCATAGGAAGCTTTATCCCGAAGCCACAACACGTAATATACGAAACTGAATTACCAGGCAATAACTCAGAGTGTTGACTCCCCCCCCCCCCCGCCCTTTCTTCTCCCCTCGTCCTTTTTCTCTCTCTGTCTCTCTTGCAGTGGTATATCGTACCTCATTAGCTCAACGAATGTGTTAATTATCCAATAGAAGAGTTCCTGCAACAACAGCAGAATAACAAAATGGAAAAATTCTTCCAAATAGTTTGATTTATCGTAATATACTCTACCTTTCCTCCCATGGCTCAATGTTTTCAAATATTTTTGAGTAAATATACATTTGGTTACATTTTTTCAGATTTTTATTCACGAACTCTCCATTTTGCTAATGCTTCCCCCTCGATTTCATAATGAATAAAACTCTGTTTTATGTATAGGGAGAATTTTTCTTCTTTGCTTTCGAGTGTGTTTTCAGTCTGATTTTCTGCATCCGTATGTTCCCTCTAATGGATTATTAAACTATAAGCATAAAAGGTCGTTACAACATTTCCACACGTTGTTTTCATTTTCGAGTAATTTTTTTTTTGCCGCTTCCATGCCGTTATGCGTACGGCTGGTGTTCATTTAGTTAAGGACAGAGCCGATTTATTTAATCCTTTCGTACGAATGTGAAAATAGAATCCATTAGCGATGTAATGGATGAATTTTTTTTTCGTGAAACTCTGTCGATTTTAGAGTGGAGTTAATCAGAAACGTCGAATGCTCCCGTCACTAACCTGTAAATGAGTCAATCGTTTAAGAATGCCAATAATGAGGTCGCAACGTGCAGAAAAGTGCAGTAGAACTTCATCTCAGAACAAGTGAATCAACGCGAGGCAGTTGAATGTGCAAGTTACTGTGCCACATTCTGTTTGCAACAAGATTCAGATCATTGAATTTCGAAATTATCAGATTAGTATCTTCTTCTTCGAAGCAGTCACTAATGAAGTAATCATATTTACAATCATTTTCTATTTACCTTCGAAGGAGCATCACAAACTGGCGAGGAAGTACATTATGGCGAGGAAATGAAAATCGAAGCTACAACAGTTACACTGGTTCACTGTATCTTGCGAAATGCTTGCAGCTTATAAGAGACTTCAGAAGATACATAATTTATAAACATGTTCGTCAATAATTCACGTTCATTATTACGAATCTCGTTATCAGTACGTAAATAAATCATGAACTCGATGAGAATACCAATTGGATTACAATCAGAATGAGTTTAAAGCAAGCTTGCAGAGTAGTATCAACGTAATTCATTTAACAATTGAAGCAAAGTACAGAGCGCAATGAGATTAGCATAAAATGAAATTATTCATCAGAGATGCTAGTGAAGACCACGAGAAACGGCGTTCGGAAAAGGAGATTTTAATTTGGATACAGTTGCGTCGTTGACAGCGTCTGTTGAAAATATTTTACTTTTTTTTTAAAATTAGATACTGAGATGAAATGAAAAAAATCAATAGATTCAACGAGCGTTCCGGAGTTTTCTTGAAGTTTTCAAAGAATTGTAATTCTTACAGGACGTGATATAAGAGTACAGAAATCGGTGTCGAGCATCCGTCCGTCGGGTCGATTCTATAGGGAAAGCGATCGAGACAATCAAAAATGCTCGGGGCCAGCACGGTCGGTCGAAATAACGCGGAATACCGCACATGCGTATATGCATGTAATATAATTTTATAGTACATTTGCATGTTGTATGGCTCAGACGAAACGGCTTAATTCAACACGCACAGGTATAGGAAGAGACGGAGAGAAATGGAGAAAGATAGAGCGCGAGGGACAGAGAGAAATGTTTCCCAGAAGAGCATCCGTGTGTAATGCGCGCAGCGTTACACACTGCGGATGTCTGAGCTCTCGCTTTAACCAGTAAATATGAGTTTTCACTTAGCTCGCACTCGAAATGGACCAGAATGTCTTTCTCTCCGTCTCACTCTCTCATTACAGGTGGCATACACGGTGCGCAGGGGAGGCTCTTCGTCTGTACATGAGAGACTGAAAACACGCGCAGTCGCCCCCGTTTCACAGCAGGGCACGAACCGCGGAAGCTGGCAAGCCACAGTTCTATTTTTGCCCCGTTAATTACGATTACGCATAGTCCCGAGAGATACTTATGAATAAAGGGCGCTCAGAGTCACAAAGGCGCAATGAAACGCAGTTCAAACGTTCAACACAGTAAGACGCATCCCTCTGAGTTTCGCGTGGCAATTATCTGCGTATATGATATGATAAAAGGCTATGTCTGCTCGCAACACGAGGGAATGCTGAAAAGCTTTGTTGCGGGTCCTTAGCATCCGCACTTGCAGCCGACGATGGGATGCTGTTTCTATTTCACCTCGCATTCGTGTACGCCTTTCCTGCCTCCCAATACTTAAGAATCCACGATTGTACTAATCCCATTGTGAAATAGTGACGCTGGTAACGCACGTAACAATAAAATTTTGGATTCAACCGTGTGGTTAAACACATGAAAAAGTCATTGACTCGAAGAAAAATTCTCGAAGAAAGTTCTTACAATATTATCAAGCACCTATATCAAATGAACACATTGCGTTCGTTACTTTTAACGATATTTTTTTCTTCACAGTCGGTCGAAAGTATAACGTTTCTGCGCTGTCAAAAGTGCACGCGCTTCATTTGTCTCAGCGGGAGCAAAGACTTTTTTCTGCATTCCGAAAGGGTTGACGTAATTATTTTTTTGACTTTTGACGTTTGACGTTTGAATCGATATTGCCTACGTATTTTTTGAAAGGTGTCTAGTCATCTGCAAACCGTACGAATAAGTTTATGTTATTCATTCGGAAATATATTATAGAAATGTCATATTATTTCCAAGCACTATTACCCAAACAGCACTGTACTGCTACAGATCCGAACGAATAACATACATTTATCCTTCCAGATAAAATCAATGCGAAGGCCAAAAATAAAGTGAACAGACTGATAAAATGAATATAGTCGTTCGGAATCCCTTTTCATAAAGTAAGGTTGTGACTGGCTTCGCTCGTGCAACAAATGTCGGGCGTGGCATCAAAACATCTTCTATCGATAGATGCATATTTCGGAAGAAACGTACTTTCGACCGACTGTGAAGAATAGTATATTACACACCTACGGCAGGAAAATAAGGAAAGTCTCAGATCACATGTAATTGTCGGCCGAGGCGAAGCCGAGGCTGACAGACATTTTTCCTGCCCGAGGTGCAATGTGTATACAATTTTTCTGTCCGACGCAGGCGGAATGCGGCAACTTCGGCCCGCGCAGCGGCCGAGCGGGCAGAAAAAATAGTATACACCACACGGGCAGAAGTTTGATAGCCCTCGTAGTGTAATATGCTATTGATGTTCAATTCTTTTTTTTATGCAGGCAACGTGATGCGTGGTATTGAACATCATCTGAAGTGAAGTTAGTGCAGTTCACTCGATTCTCTTTGCTGTTATATCTTCGTAATGAAATCCTCAATCAAAACGCTTTTTGTTGTCCAACACACAATATTCATCGACTTTATACTGTTCATTGATATTAATCTACGTGTTCATACCAACTCAACGGTTCACCATATCCACGTGGAATGAAACCCAATTGGAAAATCTTACAGAATTAATGAATTCAGTATAGTAGCAACCTGTGACTGTGGAGTGATGGAGCTCGAATTTCCACAGAAATTTTGTTTCATTAAGGAGGGTGGATCACGAAATCAAAATAATCAGAATTTGATCAAATTTGGTGATAACATTCTTTGGCATCAAGTATACAAATACAATTTTTTTCAAATTTTTTCACCACATGCTTATACGCGTGAACTTTAGTGTTCAATTACTCGAGAGCTATGTGGTAAAAAAATCTAAAAAATGTATGTTTCCTTATATATTTTTAAAGAATACATTTACCAAATTTTATTAAATTCTTATCATTTTGAAATTTATAATGTATTTAACATGGTTTAGCATGGCAACATTGTATCGTTGCGATCCACCCTCCTTAATATATAAAAACAGCACGTCAATGAGCATGAAGATAAAAGTAATTTTTTCTTGAATCAGTTTGATGATTGTTTTATAACTGTAATGACGAACCTGCTGAAATGAATTTTTTATTTTTTTTATTCAACTTTCTTTTCTTGATTCATCGTTCTAGAAGCCTTCCGTTTATGAACGAATCCCTCCGGACGGGATCCTCGGTGAGGTGATGCCGAGTGTGAGATTCGTCGAGTGCGCGGTACCAATGACGATTCTGTTTCGTGCATTTTTTTTCTCATCTAGTCCCGAGTTGAAACAGTTTTTGGAAAGGTGTTCGAGCGGAAATCAACTAAAAAAAGGTACAGAAAAAAGAACTTTTTTTATTGAATATTTCCATCATATAGAATCATTGATAAATTCTGTGAGCAGTATCACTGCTACAGTCGGTGGAATTCATTGTTTCTCATGGTAATAAAATTCCTGGTTTTTACTATTTTGTTGATACCCGACGTTCGTATAAATATATTGTAGTATGTCGATTGTGCATTTTTTCGTATTGCATAGAAACCGAATGAACGTACTTATGTATACGCAGAGAATTATAGCATTGTTATGGTCTTTTTTTTTTTATTACGGACTATTATTATTTTTGTAGTGCAACTTGAAGAGCGTCCTACCAACTTTGGTTTCGGTTCATACTTTTCCTCTCGCTGTACTCCCGCAGCTCTGTAGCTTTTTCGTAATTTGTGCACGAAAAGTTAGACTCGTAGGAAATTACACACTTTGCCACACGCATAAGAGGCTTTTGCCTCGTTCGGTAGACAGCTTCGAAACTTTTTCTCGTCACATGCGGACCTCTCTCGATAAAAGTTCGTTAAAAATTGTCTGTACTTATGAGTTTTATGCACGTAAGCCCCATGATTTCATGAATAAACTTGTAATTGATTCATCGTAAGAACCCAGCCATCGGAACAGGTCGAATATAAATATTACTCCAGTTTTATTGTACACTGAGGTTACGAAATGCAAAAACCGATAAATTGCAACGCGAGGATCGAAATTTTCGGGCATAGAAAGCTAGGTGTTTGAAATTTTTTTTATCATTAGTCGACTAACCCTGACGTTGTTATATATTCGGGATAAATTAGTTATTGATTCGATAATACATTTTTTGGTTTATATATGCAACATATCTATAAATATTATTGATTTTCCCTTGACAACAGCTCAGTTTCGTTTGAGCGTCGGTTGAATACAGCTGATTTGAAATCGGAGGTTCAGTAAAAATAATTTTGTCGTATTCGTTGTATAGTTAATTTGAAATAATGAGATAATTCTCATCATAAATGAATTATTACATCCTTTGATGTATTGTAAAATCGATTATAAATAAAAACCAAATTATTATAATCTATGGAGCGATTCAAGTAACTAAATTTATTCATTTAATTCTCAATGAATCATGTGAGTTTAACAAGTTCAATGAAGCTTACATTTTTGAATCGGAATTCGTTCATTTATTTACCAAAAATCGATTATTATCGATTTTTGTAATTTCATTAAAAACTTTACCATGAATTCAGTAAATACATTCGGATATAAAAATATTCGTAAACAACATCCAAAACTTATGACCTAAATATGATGAACCTCTCTAATTTGTTGATTATGATGCTTTTCATGAATAATCGCAACGATTAAATGACCAAACCTCCAAACTTTTTCTCCCAACTCAAATTAAGGCTTCAGCTTTTTGTCAAGTTGTCGTTAATTAATACCGTTTCTTTCATAACTGTCAAATAATTAATCCTAATAATTCCGTTATTGAATTTCCACTATTAATATTTTCTTTAAACAGGCTAAAATCATAGAGTAAAACGATGGAAACATGAGCTGACTCGCGCTTTGGATTCTTTTTCATCCCGACATTCTTTACAGATTGGGGTCATATAAAATTATATCTTGCTATAACCGAGCTCAACAGAACAAAGTGGAATCACTCAGTTCATTAAACATTAAGCAAACGAACAAACTGAAACGTTTTTGAGCTTGACTTCGACCACTGTCCTTATCGTATATTTAGTACATTTATTTCAACGGGAACGATAAATTTAGTGAGAATTTTGAGGACAACGGATATTATAAGATTTGAGCATACGCATAAGTCAGTAACCGTATCGTAGTCGTACTTTTTAAATCTCATTTGATTCCACCGTGAATATATTTATCGCAGAGATATTTTGCCCGCGCTTTGCATATTTCTCTCATTTTTTGTTGTTGCAAGGAAATCCCGTGGTGGGATCGGGCGAAATTGGTGTTGGTTGGATGGCACGCGTGTTCGTAGGGATTTATCGTGTGTCATATAGGAGTCCGAGGGCAGGGCGAGCGGAAAAAGTGCGTCGAGCGATGTGGCCCATCGGTTTTAGTGGTTGCTGCAGTGTCCCGGCTATAACCATTCGAAACTAGCAATTAAGCGCGTAGCAATCACCCGTCGATACAAGCACGGACACGGGTCCACGCGAGGGGTTGGGTAGGGGACGGAATGTTCGACGATAATTGTATAGTTCGATTGTTCCATCTACGACATGTGCGTTCGAATGAATGCACGCGCGTTTATTCGTGTGCGTGCTCCGCGGGAGAGAAGAACTCGTACGTCGATTTCATTCCAATGTGACCGCAATTATACATCGAAATTCTGGTTATTCATGTGCACACGCACACAAGGTCACGCGCACCATTGCGCGTAAGTACAATGGCCGAGTCAATATTCATCAGCGCGTTTCTAACCCTCACCTTCTCCCGTAATATCGATCAGCTTGTTCGTGCGAGATTAACATTTGGTAGGGTCGTCAAAAATTCTAAATCGATTCGTCATCGATCGATTTGAGCGAACTTGAGATCGCAGTGGTTGAAAATAACTCCAGTTTTTTTCTATCTTTAGTATTGAAGGCGCTGATCCAATCGGAAGCGATAAAAAAAGGGAAATTATGGTAGCTCGAGCCTCGCTGCGAATGCCGAAACTGCCAGAAAATGCTCTTCCGAACCGGCGTAAACGAGGCTCGTTGTTTACTCGAAGTTGGTTTTACATTTTCTTTATTTACCTTCAGCAATTTTGTCCCACATTCCTAAAATCGTTGAGACCAAAATGACGAGAAGTCGAATGATCTTATCGGCGTTCTACAAAAACCACCAACTTTTCGTTCAGTGAAACGTGTCTTCAGCTCGTCTCATATCGGCTCTGATAGTTCAACGAGATAATGAGCAGAAAATGAGTGAACGAAGCACCGTTCGAAGCTCCCGCGGCGTTCCACCGTAAAATCAAAGTATCGAAACAACATTTGTGAAAGTAGTTTAGTTTTCAGATTGAGTAAATGTTCTTGGCATTCTTATCTCATTAACGTGTCGAGGGGCGTTGAGTTCGGGGTGATTCATCGCGATGCAAATGTGCTCATCAATCAAGTAGACGCTCATCATGAAACGTCTACTTTTAAAGAAGTTTTTTTTCGATCGATTTTCCCAATAATGATGGATAATGATATCGCAATGATCTGCAGAGGATACAAAAGCTTCGCGAAGTACCAAAATAAGAAGTATTGTGTTATTGATTTCCGATGAAGGTTCTTCTATCTTCGCTCACAATTGAAAAGGTTTCTATGTTATTTCAGAATATCGATTACACTCCATTTTCATTAGTACTACCATTGTTGACATTAGTCGAAGAAAATGTTGGACCATAAAAAATCAAATATGAAATACCACAAGAACAGAAGAATAAACCGTTAAAACTTGGCGAATATTTTCGCTCTTCGTAAACCTCATAATAACGAGAAATTGGACGTAGATTAGGCAGTGTTAAAGAATTTTCTTCTTCGTGCGTGGTTCATTAAAAGAAAAAGTGAGAGTGACGTGAATGCAGTAAATCAGGTACGGTAATAAAAATAATGTGATATGAAGAAGCGAAATGGTTGTATTCGTTTGAATTTTTCGTTTTCATCCGCGTCGCTGATTGTTCGCACACGTACACACAGACATTTTTCAACTGTACGAAAAAATGAAATAAAAGCGCGTAAATGCAAGGAAATTGAACAAGTGGCACGAGGGTGCGAAACCGTATAAATGCGGTTTGGCAACACGAGCTCTCGAAAAAATTGTTATGCAACAGCGTACACGTCTCGTCATACATATGTTTAATATACGGTTTGTCGTGTCGAATAACTATTGTTATATTCGCCGGTGTATTATATCCACGTTCCGGAGGAGAGGATGGCGGCGCGTATTCGTTTCGGGTTTTGCGTTCATGCACATTCTATTCCGCCCGGTAAACATCCTATCAGTGTCGGCTGGCTAGTCATTATCCATGAGCCCTTGTGCCAATCCATGTTAATTAATTTCAGGTCCGTCTACGTTGCAATTATTCTACTAAATTTATTTGTACGCCTGGTTATATTAATGAAGAATGAAAATTAAGTGGATTTTGTTGAGTGAATTATAGCAATTTCGGAGCAACAATTGTTCGAAACAGGGTTAAAAGAGTTTCGAATTGCAATGTTTCTCATTATCCATCGATGCCAAGTGGATTTTGTGGGATTCGATGAGAACCTTTTTGTTGACGTATACTCCATTCGGTATCGAATGAATTTTTGACGCGGATGACAGTGCTGATATTGCTCCTGTTTCCGTGTCGTTATCAATTTTTCATTACTCCCCAGGCATCGTAATACAATTCATATTTCCCGTGGAAATGTTAATCCTCATACTCGCACATACGCACGCGCGGACACGCGTACAGCAAACCGAATTATAGAACCATCAGTTGTGCCACTCAATTTCCATCAGTTATTTCAACTCTATCACGTACCAATTCTACATTCTCTAATCGACTTTCTATGCGTATATGCTTTGAGCTGCAATAATAATGTGCAATCTAATCCTGAGCCGATTTGAACGCAACGATGCTAATGATGTACTATAACAGCGAGCCCCTCTTTTCAATCTCCTTTTACGTAATTTCGAGGTCGATGCGTACGCGTCCGTTGAAGATAGAACGCATCAATAGTAATCTAACGATATACCATAAGCTCGGCTTTTTCTAATCCCAATTTCGAATAGCCAGAAGTCGAACTGTTTGGAATTAGAATAATACAAGCTGAAAGATTATCGAGGGCGCTGGTATGAGGAATTTCGCCAGAATTGGCTGAATCTGCAATCTCGGCTGGAGTTTCTCGTACAATAATCGGCATAGAATCCAAAGCGAGAATCGTACAATGCATTAACGCACACACATCCACACGAGCTCGCGCGCGCGCGCGCGGGCGCGCGCGGCCACGTACACATAAAGAGCTTTTGTTCCGTACAGAGGTTCAGTGTTTGGTGCGTATATAAGCTCGTCGAGGTCAACCTCACGCTACGCGAATGGCTGAGGATATAGAGAGGAGCGAAGAGCTGCGGAAAACGCGAATATAAAGGCCGATGGAGACTCAAAGCGTTGTAACTATCCATATATCCGGAGCTCGCAAGACAAAAGGGCGTATCTTCTTGCTGTTTTTAAGTCGAAACCCCGGCAGTTGAGGCCATCAAATTTTGCACCAACCACTCATCGTACAGAGGATACGCGTTACGTGTATTCCCACGTGTGAGTGTCTCCTTTGCATATACGTATATAGAGAGAGAGAGAGAGGAAGGGTGAAGAGAGAAACAAGAGGAGCGAAACAAAAGCGTCAGTTTTAATTACGCGCCTAGCGCGTATCGGACTATCGAGGGTATCTGCGAAAAGCGAAATACACCACAGCGCTGGTCAACGAGCGATATTGGCTATCGTGCTCAACCATTGAGCAAGCTCGATGGCGAGAAGGGCAACAGCGGAGGGACAAGATGTATATGGATACTGTGCTGGTGCATGGGCGAGAGGCTTCCCGATCGGGGATCGTATCGTTCCACACCGTAATCTGGAAATATTAGTCGTTGAAGCCTTCGTTTTGGCCCCGGCCCCGCGCGCATTCGCGAACGATATAACGCCGCGCGTCCATCCATGGATGATGTACACATAGATATACCATTATGGATACGTCCCTCGCGCGAGGTAAAATCTATCACGCCGCCCGGTAACATGTCACAAGCGAGTACATACATTCAACCTATAAAATCCACGAATCACCACTATCATCCGCGTCACAGTAGTCACACATTCTGGTTATGGGGACGCCGCCTGCTCTATGTCTGTGTATAGCTGTATGAAAAATGAATCAACACTCGAATCCGAAGAGAAATGAAACTTCTTTGCTGTATGAATGCGGTAGGGACGCGAGCTGCGCAGCAGAGAAAGAGACTGAAAAAGCGGGAAAAAGGTTGGATGGAAACATTTTTATTTGTATCTCGTTCTAAATAATCTCCGAGTGATGCATCTTTCGCGATCGCACTCCTGCTTTTGTCCGGTGCCTCCGATATACCTGTTGTTTTTGAAGATTCATGCACGTTTTTTTTTTTCGCAATTCTGAACTCTCCGTGTATAAAAGTATAGCGAAGAATTACTCACGCGGAATGGAAAAAATAAGATGGAACTGATTCTCGGAAATTCAGTATTTCATCAATTTTATCGCGCCCGGATGAGAAGCAGCACAAATCGAGCATCTTCTCCTCCTCGATTCCTCAGAATTTGGATCTTGCCGGAATTTACGATTATTCCTTTTATCTCGCTCTCTGCTTCTCCTTTCTCTTGCTGGCTCCGGGCTCTTCGCTCTTTTCCTAGCTTTTATGTCTTCGATCAGTTGAATAGACGTGCTCGGGGGTTTGGCACACGCAGAAGCAACGGTGATGGCTTCCCGAAAGGTTTTACGATACGATGCTTCGGAAAAGTAGCCCATACACACACGAACCTTTGTATACATGTCTATCGTCGGTATACACCTCTGTGCACAGTTCGCTGGCTGTGCTATCTTTTTCGCTTCGTATATCGCATTACATTATTATATATACATGTCTATTTATTATGTATGTATATTCTGGAAAATGGTACTTAGCTGATGGATATATTCCAGCCTGGATGAAATCTTCTCGTACCAAAAGAGATTCGTCCGTCGCTTACTTTTCCTCAGTGAGATTGCTAAGTTTCAGCAAATATTTTTTTCGTGGATATATTTCTCTGATTAAATTACCAAAGGCACACCACCGAGGCTATGCACGCGCATACACTTTGCTCGGTCGCGAAGCGAGTGCACAACCGAGACTTTGCATTTTCAACCTGAAAATCTTAAAACCTCCGTTTTTTCACGAGCACTACTCTACCAAGTACCAATTTCCAGAGATTCATACTCATCTTTCATCCTGTTCAGATGGAATCTTGGAATAAGAATTTTCGTGTTATATCTCACCATTTCTGACCCGGAAGCAGCTTGTCGAACCGGGTCACTCGTATTTTCTTACTTTCCTTCGCTTCTCCTTATTTCTCGATCGCTCCATCTCCGTTTTTGTCCAATGACAACATTCGTTCTTCCCACTTTAATCACGTATTCCTCCGTTGAATATTCATGAGTTTTGTACCATTTATATTCCGACATTGAAGCGCTTACATTGTTGCGCGCTATTTCATATTCGCTTATTCCTTATTTCATTTTATTCCCATTGAAGTTTATACGTGTAACGTCATACAGCCAACTGTTACAAACATTACGGTACATTTAACGATTTCCATTCCATCGATTGGCTCCGCAGTGGTTAAAGGGCACACGAAACAAAATACAGGGAAACAACGTATCGTTGCAGCGAACGGAGAGTAACACGATGACGAAAAATAGACACGTACACAAACATTAGATTTTTGCTGCTGAACGTTCGACTATATCGACCAGCAAATATTGCACTGACTGAAAGTCATTTTATTTTTCGCTCCACAACTGAAGCGTTCCTTTTTTTCGCTGAAAAAAGCAAAATATTCTCTCTCGTAAAGAACTTTCCGGAATATTGAAAATTCTTCACTTCCTGCTTGAGAAATAATTTCCGCAGAGTGCATCGAGGAATGAGAGTTGCAAAATTTTTTCAAAAATACGCAACACACGATGCGAATCCAAAATGTCTATTGCTTCGATTTTGGAAAAACCCAATCATATTTTTCTTTGTACAGAAACTTCTGCGTGAGCTAAATATTACAACATTTATAAACGTGAAAAAACATTTGTTTTCCCTCGCCGTGGAAATTTGAATCAAACGAATGTTCCTGCTCGCTGTCCGCTCTACAATGAAGGGGAGGGGGAATTTGCTGTGACATTATCATGACATTCAACACGAATATATATGAAGGTTTGAATGTTAAAGTACATGGGAGAAATTTTCGTTGGGCAATACTTTCGGTCGGGGATATGTTCATCCGATCATTGGATGGTCTATTCCATATGCACAGCTGTGTATATATTTACATATTCACTCTATAATAGCTCATCAAGCGGCGGACACAATACAATGATACTGTACCGTACATTGTTACACGGTAGATATAAATAATCGGGCAGAACGGACTCGTATGAATCGGAGAAGTGCAATCCTCTCGAAAATTATACCGAGGGATTACGAGAAATTTATTGAACGGATTTGAGGGTTTCGCAGTTCAGCAAACGATACGTTGAAACTCATTCTATTCTATCGACTTTTCTATCCACGAACCTATCCGCGTACAGTCATGCTAGTGAGAAACGCGACACTATTTTTTGCCGACTTGAGAGGTGAACCGACTCATTTTACCACAGGAGAGACAGAGATTGGAGTAAATTTCATCAGTCTCGAATGAACCTGGTCACGATCCCGTCGGAGGTGAGGCGACCCACTGGCAGCGCAGTGTCTGTAGGAGCGTGGGAAGCAAGAGGTCACGAATTTATCGAAAAATTGAAAATTAACTTTTTACTGTGCCTTGCTATTGTCTGAACAACCATTCCAAGCTGAATTATAACCGTGCTAGAGAGAAAAACGTTCTCTACTGTCTCTCGAGAAGCCAACAGTCCATTCTGCTGACTGAACGCGTCATTTTCCATGAGCCCTCGGGACGTAACAGTTTTTCTTTTCCCGTGATATGCTCCTGAAGATGCGCTACAGCGCATTGATGCGTTCCTTTTTTTGTGCAAAATGGATTTGAACTAATCGGGCTTGAAAGTTTGTCGCACGCAGTTGTTTGCCGGAACTCGGACTGAGTAAGAGCATTTTCTGTGATCTCTGGAAGAATTCAAAAAGTAGTTGATTTCATGTTTTGGAAAAAATATGAAACGATCGTTGATCTCGTTGGTCGTTGAGATACCAGCTTGCGACGAATTGTGAAGCCGGCCTCGAACGCATCACTCCTGGAAATTTTCAAGAAACGCTCTTCATCATGCGGAACAGAAGATCCCTATTTTGAGACCCTGAAAGAGCCGAATCTGTCAGGTTGTATTGTATTGACAGTGATGTTGGTCGGAATCGACTGGGCGGCAGTCGAATGCGGCTATCGACAAATTATATAAAATAGCAGAGACACTTTCCCACATGCACGACGCGCCTGCTTTACTGCTGAAAATCAGACACGCGGTTAGCTGTTCCAATTGGCTGCCAGTCAGTCAGTTCGTGTCTGATCAAAAAGCAATCAGGCTCGTTGAAATGCTGATCAATATTTTGTATCGCACATGAAATTTCCCTGTCGCGACACTACTTGGATTACATTCGTGCTGAATAAAAACTGACGCTTCTTTGCTACGACATTTTTTCGCGTTTCCTTACAACAGGATCGACTTAACGTTTTTCGCGCATTTTCGTTGCGCGATACATTTTCTCTGCGACTTTTTCGTAGCGGTTTTTACCCGATGTGCCTCGGACGTGAATTTCGAAAACTGTATTATATTCGCACACTCGAATAGACGCATTCACACTCAGTAAAGTCTAATTCCATCATCCCATATGAACTTGCCTTTCACATCCATCGTTTTCCCCTTCCTGCTCCCACGCGGTAGACCCGAAGAGGAATTCAATAACTGGTAGAGTAAACTCTCGCCCATTGGTCCGGGGATTTCAAAACTTTATCATCCACCTAGCCTGCTCTCGTCGCGCTTTTTAGTCCCTCGAGACTGAAACTCTTGGATAAAGAAACCAAGCGACAGAGAAAAAGAAAGGGGAAAAGTACTTTTCTCTTATTCCAGGGTGTGAAAGTGAGTTGAAAGGTGCGATGATGATTTTTTTGCTTGCATTGTTATTATCTCTGTTTTCATTCTCCCTTGGAACATGAAAAGCTATTTTAATTAGGGTTCCTGGTTCGTCGTGCGCGGTGACGGAATTTAATTTGGTCTATTAGAAAGCTTACTTTTTCGATGAAATTTATGGTTATGTAAAAAGGTCGTTCGAACTAACGAGGTTAGCCGAGCTTTTCTCGCGCGTTCCAGAGAAAATCTTTTTTCTGATGTAGTGTATTTGTAAAAATAAAAGGAAAGCAAAAAGTGGAAAAACTTTTTCTATGGCGTCCGTAATCTTCTGTATTTTATATCATTGCATTCGCAACCAAGGAGGGTGAGTGAAGAAAAGACATGCGCGACGTTGGAACACGCACCTAAGAAAACAGGGCGGCCATGCATCTTTCTTCGTGTCTGTCGTTCCTTCTCGCCCCCGCCTTCGGAGTTTCGAAAACGTTGCGAGAGCGAGGCTGAAGAAATCCGCGGGAAAAGGAGAGAAATAGTTGCTAAGACATACGAAGAAAGCGAGGAGGGTGGAAAGAGCGAGAAAGAGAGGGAAGAGCGACGAGATGCGTCCGGTAATTGCATTTGTGTGTAGCCCGGAGCCTCTATTCCGTTGGCATTTATTCGTTCCGCGAAGAGGCAGCCCACTTAAAGAAGGAGATTAATGTTTAGTTCCGCTTGTAGGAGATGGCTCTCGTTATATGCCGCGAATAAGCCAACAAAACGACTTTACTAAGAGAACGCACAGCCCGAGCCGTCGCACACTTACGTAAACCCACACACAAAAATGTGTAGCATTTAGGGCTTTTTCCGGCGCTTTTCGTCTCTTCTTTCTCTATTCGAGGCTGCACGAGCGCTTCACCGCATTCGCGTATTTATATCTGCGTTTTGATGCACATATTTTTCCCCCTTTTCACGCGGCTGTCTCCCCAGACCCTCAAATTTATTTTCCTTAATTCGCGCGATCATTCATACGCTCTGAGTTTCGCTAGCTCTCACTTTACAGCCCTTAACCGCAACAATCTTCAGCAATATTTAGCTCGATGATGAAACATCCTTTCTCCGTTCCTCGCGATATAAACTTGTTTCCAGAGATCGCGATTTATTGATGCTGAAAATAACGTGCAATATGAAAGAGCCTCCGGCACGTTTTTAAACACGAAAATCAACCTCTACGCAAATACTATGAAAAACAAAGAACAAAAAAAACATTCATATACATCAATGTTCTGAATATCTTTGGGAATGTTTTCATAAAATTGGGTTTCAATCTAACGCTGATAAATATTGAAGTACTTGCTTTCGATTCCCTTCGAAGTTATTCGAGGAGGTTCGCATGCCTTCAAGTAAACACGAACGTACAGTATGCATCGCAGATGCGCACTACATTTGAAACATCGAATACGTGAATGCGCGGAAGGAATACTCGGGCTGTGCAGAATGGAAATCCGAACATCGTAGGGGTCGAGAATTCTTTCGTCCCCCGTATCACAAGTACGAAGTTGATATACGTGTGTGCACATAATTATATAGATATGTTTGTAATGCACGCGCCACACGTAATAACGGTCGCCTCGTCTCGCGCGAGTTTCCCGAACAAGTTTCTGCCCACTCGCCCCCTCCTCGCCGTTCCTTTCTTCAATCCTGCTCGGTATGTCTCGACGAGCTTTACGGCCTGTCGTAATAAAACGGTGTAATTTAACGTGACCAATAACCGCAGCGCCAAGCCATCCTCGTCTCTCTTTTTTTCTCTTCCTCTTTCGCTCCATTTTCTGTACATCTCTCTCCCTCCGTCTCTTTTCTATTTTTTTTCCTCTCGCTGTACCGCCCCCATCTCTCTTTCTTTCTCTTCGGAACAAGCCCGTTTTCCTCATTCCACGTACTTCGCCATCGCCATCCAGCGTGCTCCTCTCTTCATACTCTCGATCTTCTCTGTCCTGTAAGCGAAACCACCAAGCCCCAAACCACCGAATATTTCTCTTGGAAAATGCTCGACACGTTCAAGAGCCCCGCGAATGAGTACGAGAACCGTTTTACGTAACAATTCGTTCACCGATTTATGGACGAAACGGATATTTCCCCGAACACGACTAAAGGGATTTCGAATCGCACCAGTATGGAATTAAAAACATGTGATTTTCATGCGACTCACTCTCTTCCTCTCTCTTTCTTGTTTTCTCTTTTCTCTTTTTGTTTCTTCTTTTCCATTCCTCTTTATCATCTGTAGCGCTCCTTTGTCTGTAAATTCTTGAAGCTTTGTTCCGTAGAAAGCTTCTTTCTTTTTGCTTTTACTGGTAGTATTCAAGTCGAGCACCAAATCTGTATTCACCAGAAGGTACCTGAGTAAAGTCATGAACCGAGTGAGCTTTGGGCAAACACGTTTTCAACACGTTAGTTGTTTATTCACAGTCCTCTTGGTTTTCCTGCTTTTCAGAGTACTCCCGTATCTAACGATATGAGAACTGCCTTCACGACGTAAAAAACGGAGCGCCACACTTTTCCGTCAACGGAACTTCGTACAGTTACGATTGTGTTAGATCGGATGAGTTTATTCAATGACAGATTGTCAGATCGTGAAAGGGTGTTTGTTTGTATGGCAAAGCCGCGATAAAACTTGAAAATTTATTCTTTTTCCAATTCCACGGCTCTCTTTTTTATCAGCAGAGTTGAAATCAGAGATAAACTATTGATTAGCCGCCAATACAGGACTTGTGGCCCGAATCTTAACGAGGTAGAGATAAAAACTTTGGATACGAGTTTTTCGTGAAAATCGAGAATATATAGTTTCATCGGTATTTGCAATGTTTGGCGTACCGAATTATCAGAGTGACATGGAAAAATAACGAGAGAAACGGTGAAAATAGGGAAGCTATCGAGAGACTAAAATATGAGAGAAGAAAAACATCGGAGTGTGTTCACGAATACGCAAGACTGAGAATGGGACTCCAGGGATGGAGGCTGGAAGTTTGATAGGCGCAGCCACAGAGCACCATTCGAGTGCAGCAAAGTATTAAAAGAATGATGAATTAATGAATCTTGGTCTAAATAGTAAAAGACGAAAAAAGGGTACTGTAAGACCGAGGGAGAGATTAATTGAAAGATTGATGGATTTGGATTGCGAGTCCGTGTAAATCAATAACGTCGAGGTCTATTTTATTGTCGGAAATAGTGTTAGGTAAGAAAGTTATAACGCGTGAAAAAAAGTACGGAAGAACAGGAAAAACTTGATCCCAAGGATGAGAGAGAGAGAGAGAGCCGAACAGTGGAAACACGTGTCACTGCTCAGACATAAATGACTATAGTGATTAACGTTTTAGCTCTCTCCTCCCTATATTAGTTGAACTCAGGTTAACGCACGTGTTTCTGACACGTTGAAGCCCATACGATGAGCCGCGATATTCCTAAGCTTCCACTGCTATACCATTAACATAAATTATAAACTCTATCTTTCCACTTCGTCCCTATGGGTGAGCTGGCCTATCAAGTTTCATGGATATTTATATGCCAACAAGTAGCCATATATGTGGATGCACTTACAGCAAGTATTGCGATCTCGATGCGACTTTGGTACGTGGTACTAACCGGTAGGATTGCTTTCGTCATATAAATTTTGTCGAGTGGTGTTACGAGATGTGAGGAATACGGGGATCTTTAATACACCGAAGGGCATACATTCGACTGAAATATACAGCTAAGCTAACAGCATACTAGTTTAGCCCGAAATTAGCACGCGAGCAGATGCGTTTTATCGTCTCACTGTGCGTTTCTGATGGCTCGGTGCTTCTGTTCATCTTTAACATCCCCGCATCGTGTAAGCGGCTCGTGTCTATTCGCGATGTTTGCCTGCGTGTTTTGGTGGCCGTACACAATCTATTTGTTTCTATCCCGCGGAGCAATACTAACCAAGACAAACTTTCCATGGGGAGCCCTTCCCCCGTTTATTCGTCCACTCGCGCGATTGTATACGTCCAGACGCACAAGCGCTTGCTCTCTATTTCCCCTAACACCATATTGTCAGAATACAAGCGTATCGGGAAAACGCTCTACGGTTACCCGATAATAGATTTCCCTATTCACGTTGTAAACACCTCTCTCGCGAGGACAACAAAAACCGAACTTTCCTCCTCCACACTCTTCGCGTCTATTCCATCCACGTCCTATTTTTCCTCTATATAAACTATTTTTGATACTGAGATGCATTCGTGATCCTGCTTGTTCATGCAGCATTAATGGAACAACGTAGCATGGAAATCGGAAGCGAATTTTCTTTTTGGTGTGTCTTTCTTTTTTACGGTATCGATCCCCAGCGACTTTCCGGAGAGGAATAGATGTTTGTTCTGTCTTCGTACGCTCGACATTTTTCCTTCTGCATCCTGTTTTATTTATGGCTAATTTATTTAACCGCGGAGATTTTTGGACGTGAATTTTCGTGGGGGTACAAAAGTGACAGTTTCCCTCTGGAGATGTGATGAAAAATCATTTTTCTGAGGCAATGATTCTTCACCATTTCATATTATCACCCATCGTAAACGTTAAATCTGTACAATTATCTTCAGGATTTGTCCTCAGTCTCTCGAGACTCGATCCACAGTTCCCGAGAGAATCTCAATATTTGCAAAGTTTGTCTCTTTCGCAATCGAACGATTGAAACGATGAGAGTTTGGATAACTTGAACGTGTTCGATAGATATACCCTCGCTACAATGACTAACGCCGCGTGGTAGAAACCTTCAGTGACATTTACATGAGGTATTCAAGGACAAATGTATCATTCGACGCAGGAAATCTGCTCGTTTTCTTACGTATATGATTAGACAACGAATGTAGAAAAAATATTCCATTAACAAAATTTTAACGACGTTTTTCTACCAATTATTGATTTTCAGCGTTTCACTCTCTCTCTAAAGTCGTCAACAAGTTTCATTTTTCAACTTTACAGCCTAATTTTGAGTATCTAAAATACTAATCTTTGTTTGCTTCTCCTCATATGATTATCAACGTCGGATAATCCGCAGAAAAAGCGAAAAAATTTTGGAAAAAAAACACGAAAAATTGTCTTCTATTCGTGCGTTCGGCGACAAAAAACTTGAGAATAAATTGCGTCTGTTCGAATGATTTTCGGTTCGTTTAATTTCGTTCATTTTTGTGTGGGGAAGGCATGAAGATTTTGATATTGAAACTCCTGTACATACGTGCTGAAAGTTTTGCTAGATGGAACAGACGATATCACAAGAGATACGCGTCACCGTCGAGTACGATGTAAAACGTCTTTCTCTCTCCCTCCATCTTCCTTCGAAGAAATTTCTCTTTACCAAGTCTTTATTCGACAGAAGCTTTTGCTGAGGATTTCCCAAGGTTGGCGATTCCGAATTTTCAGCAGACGAAAGGGCGCAACGGTGGGGCTTAATAGCAGCGAATGAACTTGGGCTAAGTCGTTTTGTTAGACAGTAGTTCATTCATGTATGTGATCCGACAAGAATATTCTGCTTTTCCATTGCGAAGGCCATTACCGAGCTGCCCAATTTCGAATCTTTCGTATCGTGCTGAACGATTTCGTATTATTTATGGCTTAAATTATTTTTTTCGGTTTTTATTTTGATGCTTAAATAATACGGCTCCCACGAAGGATTACGCTCGTTAAGATAGCTTACGCAGAAGGGTTATTTGCGATAGGCAAGCGTTTAACTTACAGGTAGGTCAATATTTGCAAGTTTGTGTGAAGATAATAAATATATTTACGTAAACAGCAATTTCATCGAGGCCTGTTTGGAAATACTAGTCGCACGAACTCGATTGAGGCACTGCGCCGCACGACTCATTTCGACGTCTGTGGAACGATATTTGCGTTTGCTGTGACGAGACTATTTTTATAGTATTTTGAACCACCCTTGAAGCAAGACGTCTTGCTTTAAGAAGACGAAAAAATCGATTGTTTTCGGGAATGTTTTTGGATTTTACAGTATTTCTCATATTAAAAAAATGTTTTTGTACTTCTGAAATATCCTTGAAACTATACCGAAAAGTTCGCAATAATGGTGAGCTATGGTGGCTTCTTTCCGTCTATCCTAAAAACATTCCCAAAAACGACCGATTTTTTCTATTCTCTGCGTGGCAAAACCCCGCCCAATCAGAGTTTAAAAAAAAGAGCATCAAAAATACACTTTCTCCAAGAATCTGGCTTGAACAAATGCATTTTTCATCAATTTATAATTTTATAGAACACTGCTCGGGTATGTAACCTAGTATCGAAAGAAAATAAGAACTGAGACATTCAAATCATGGCTATCATTGAAAATCTAGTCGTTCAATCGCCGGAGCTTTGAATCATTAAATTAGCACATTCATCGTTATAGCAGCTCGTTGGTCTCATTCGAGATCAACATTTATTTGAAACGAACGAGAACAAATTGCTGATATAAATGTTTACATTGATATCATAAACGATAAAACGTACCTTTAAAACCATGCAAAATAATTTCCACAAATCCTTAAAAGGAGCTCATTAATGCGTCCACTCGCTCCACTTAGAAACGCATTTTCAGGCGTTTGTGAGCGTCTCCACATAATCAGAAAATAAAAATCCCTCTGCCCAAACCAAGAATCGATTCCCCTCCAATACTTTTGTCCAAAATATAAAAAAGTTTTTACACCCTATCCCATAAATCATAAACACTTAACATACATTAATTCCTCTCCATTAAGTTCGTCTACAAAAACTCGAATTTTACTTATTCTTCTCCTCCCACGAACCGAGCCAAGAACCAAAGTCTTCCGCACGAACGTCATGAGCCTCTGTTCAACGAGGGCACGACTGCAGTATTTTAAAATATGTCTATTCACCTAACTAGCGTTCTGTGAACTTTTCGAAATTCTGAGCTATGGAAGGGCGATGATTTTTTCTCGACGTGTACACGGATAGCGCATAAATAGAGCATAAATTGCGCTAAATGTATATTCCTGTATATCTATACTTATACGTACAGTGAAAACTTCATAATGTTATTCAAAATATGCGGGTGTACGCGAAGCCCGCAGGAGAGAGAGACTCCCGCGTATAGCCAAAGTTAATTTCAGACCGTGCAACCGGAGGGGTGTGGAGTTACGGTCTCGACCCTTGACGGATGCAAACTGCGCCCCTCTGTAATCTACATGGTAACACCCTCGCCTTCTCTATCACGTTATACGATGGTGTATATATGTATATACACTTGTACCTACTGCCTTCGGCCTCATCACCTCGGCTCACAGCTTCGGCACAACGTTATCTGTGCACTGTACACTTGCTCCATTTATATATCGTCTTTGCGTTATTTTAATGCATTTTAATCTCTCATCCGCATCTTTCCGAAGTCGTGAGCCCGCGTCTAATATTTCTGGCAAAGTTATGTCAGGGTTCAAAAGATCAGATTAACAAGTTGAGTTATTTATTCATGTTTATAGAGAAATGGGCGTTAGCGTTTGATCAGAATCAGCGTTGCAACTGTCTCCGATTTATTTGATTCTGATCCTTCTTGTCGAAGATTACGGAATGAGGATTCTGGTTCTCTCGCCCTGAGAATTCAAGCTTTTTTTAGATGAAGATGACCGGACGCGTAACTGGGACTCTTTGGCAAGTGATCACTCAGAGCGGGCGTTCTTCGGAGGGGTTTATTTTGGCTCTGAGGCAAATTCAATTCGTGTTGGTTCGCGTAATTCTCTATTCACACGAATATCCGAGTTCCGTTCAATTATGGGAAAATTGATGAGGAAGTTTACTTTCTTTTTTTTTTTTATTTTTTTTTTTTTAATTTTATTTACAACTAGTCGTTCCCTGCAATCAAATTCTTTTTGTTGACTTTCCGCACAGAATATGTAAAATAGACGACACGGGATGCCATATCTAGCGCGAAACTCAATTTTGCCTTTTACCGAAGAGCAAGAATGCAGATATAAAAAGAGCAGGGATGTTGAGATTTTTCGCTGGCACAGAACACACTTGTGATGCGATTAGATATTCAAGAGTGGCGGCGGGGGTTGTGAAAAAAAGTCGAAAATATAGCTGCGCGTATATATCCCGTGAGGAAACGTCCGCGTACGGGCCCACAGCTCCGCAGCACAAGTGGAGATGCGGTGCTCTCGCTTTCGTCTTCCTCTCCACACTTTCGACTGCCAAACGTGCTAGGAAAAGACAGCAAAGTGCGGAAAACCCGAGAGAGTGAGAGCGAGGGAGAGAAAGTGTGATAAAGAAAACGGGGGGAGGCGGCAAGACGGAGAAACTCCACGAAGAAACGTAGCCAAAAATATATCTGGCTCGTTTTCCGCTCGTCGAGATAACAAAACGATCTACGGGCACGTATATGTGTAGGTAAATATTTGATATATACGCAGAGGAAAGCGTGGAAAAGGACGATAGAATGAAAATAGGAGGCCCGTGGACGCTGGCGAGACGAAGGGATGACTTCGGGGCAAGGGAGAGTGGAATTTTCGTGATGGGGGTGACTTCGCGCCACTAGTGGTGCTCTCTAGCCGTTCAGGCTGTTCTGGCATTCGCTGTTCTTCCCCCTCCCTCCCCCCCCCCTCTCTCTCTCACTCTCCTTCTCCTCCCTTTTGCCCCCTATCTCGCTCGCCAAAACGGAGGAAAAAGTGCACGAGAGAGATGGAGAGAGATAGGTCGAGATTCCAATTTAGATGCGGCGACAGCAGCGGCGACATCGTCTCGTATGTCGGTTCTCTCGGCACCGCGAAAAGGGTGCCCATCCCCTCTACTCTTCTTCTTCCCCCCGAGCGTATACAAATTTGTGGGTTGTAGGCAAACAGGAAATTAAGCAGGGGAGAAAGATCGTCCCTCGCACGAGCAGGGCGATAAAGAGGAGAGGAGCGAGACAAAGGCGGATGGACAGAGACAGCGATGGAACGAGATTGCACCGATATCGCGTACTCACACTGTGCACGAGCGTTTATTTGTTTCCGTTCTTTCTCCACTCCTCTGTAAAACATAAAGTAAAAGAGTTTGATATGCATCTTCGGCGGCAGCCTCTCGCGTATGCGAGCAACTCTTCCCGATGGATCGTCGATGTGGGTATGAACCGCGGAGACTGCACCACAAGTTTTCCAGAGTAACGAACACTCGCTACTTTTTCACGAAACAAAAGCTAGGGTGAGGCTTTATTTTTATATGGTGCTTTCGCGAAAAATGGCTGCATATGAAAATCGCGATCTCATGCACTCGCAATCTCTTATTCACGTACTTTTTTCCAGTTGCTTGACTCCATTCGAAATTTAAAGGTCCGTACGAATGTGTTTTTCCTCCATCGGGAATGCAACGAATTCGTGCGCGATTGGCTCGTGACGATGGAGAATAGAGCCCGTGATTTTTGGCCCCTCCAATTTATATGAGTTGATTGATAACTCAAAATGATTTTTATCCCGAAATCAATCGAGACGCGACCGAGTATATAAATGCTGACCGTTCGCAACGTCTCCAGGGGGAAAAGAAACTCGGACTTCTGGAGGGGCAAGACCCAACGGCTCTCTCAGGAATATTTATCATATCCCGGGCTCATACGTGCCCGCAAAAACTAGCTTTGATATACACGTATATGTGATATGAAAGTACGTAGGCGCAGAGCATTTCCGTCCGGAGAGAATAACGATTTATGACGGTCTAATAACTTCCCCTTATCGGAGCTTCGCCTCTCTTTTCATCGGCAGACTCTATTCCCCAGGAAATCTCTGACGATATAGAAACCGAGCCAGAGAACGGGCTCGCAGTCGTGCTCGACTCAACCCTTTCGTATCTCGTCACTTTGACTATATTTATCAGAAGAATAAAACAACAGGGAGAAAGAAAGGAAGCAACAACACCTCGGTGTCGCTTCATTCTCTCATATCGCAAACACAATTCTCCCTCGAATAGAGAAAAAAACTTGTTTGCCAGCCCGTATGACCACCGCCAGGACAGCAATGAATAAACTCTCTCTTTTTTGCGCTTCTCGACCCTATTTACACATATATCAGCCTCATTGCTTTTTTCTTGTTCGCTTCACTCGACCGAAAAAATTGGAGCTCATCAAGATTCTCAAGCAAAGTAAATTCGCAAAGCATATACCGGCCCTTCGAGGAACGCAAGAGCCATTATTTTTTACTGCGCCGACTCGCTCGATCGAGCGTGCTAAATATTCGCAAAAAATCGTGTTACATCAAATCCCTCGAAGGATATTGCGACGGTTTTTTTACTTTTATGTCAACTACAGCCTTTTTTGTCGCAGAGACATTTATCTGGAGATAAATGTCGTTCGATTATGATGGGCGATGTTGGCTCAGGCTTTTTATTATCTTGGATGGAGCTACGATCAGCATGATTGGCTACAATTGTCTTGGAACCACGCGACCGATCTTTGGATGCTTCTTCAATTTTGATTGTTTCAAAGAATACGTAGAACGAGTACTACAGACTCGAATATCGACGAGACGAAAGGAATCTTTTGTCAGATTTTTCAACCTGTTGAAGATCATAGACACAACATTGAGACGATCAACTTTACTATACTGATGGATAGCTGCAAGTCAAGGTAATCCGGAATCTCTGAAAACATTCCTTCGAACTACGCGAGCGTTCACCAAGTTATACGGAAACGGTATTCTTTCCAAAGTTCCGTTCGCTGTAACGGGTTAAAGGGCTATGATTTTCATAGTTGTTCGATAGTGAGCGATATGAAACTACCCACAAATTCCTTTTGTTTATTGAAAAAGTTACTTTCCTGATAACCGAATAGCTGCTTGATAATCCAGTCTGTATCAATCCAATCGGTCAAGTAGAGTTCCACATTTTCCAGCAGTCGGTAAACTAACCAACCGCGACCAGGGCAAATCCCTGTCGTACCAAGCGGCCCCGCTCTAAAAAAGTTTCTCTATTTGCAACGTTCGAGCCCAACGAATTGAACGAAAAAATACATTTGTTTATTTCATGAAATCATTGGTGTAGGTTGAAAAACCGCGAAATGCAAATTCGGTAAGGAACAAAATTGTAGAATCACTGAAATTGTTGGAGAGTTTTTTTTTACATCATTTCGTTGGACTCCAACGTTGCAAACTTCAACATCATCAGAAATAGATGAGGATGAAGAAAAAAGTAAAACTAAAACGCCATGGAATGAAGAAATGGCAAGTATAATCATTCAGTTTTACACGAGACCGCGAGGCGTGGAAAAGGTTCTTGTGAAATATAAAGTACAAGGGGTGAAATTGTTTTTCTGGTTTGGAGGATTCTCGCAGTCTGTCACTCAGAAAGCGCAATGCGGGGTTATTACACAGCCGAAAGGATACGAAAGGGACGCTGAGGACGATGAATCGCGTCGTAGGCGGCGACCACATGATGTATAGTGAACAGAGCTCGAAAGAAGAGAGTTTGAAGTATACACACAGTCAAGAGAAGAAAAAAAACGAAGAAATTTGGAAGAGGAAGGAGTAGAGATGGGATCGTGGAAGGGTTTGGCGTCGCTGAGAAGGTCGAGCTTTAGCGATATTTCTCACGCCTTGAAAAAGCCCAACGTGTGAAAGGCACCTTTATTAAAAGTGTTGGTTTTCTATCCTCTTTCTTCTTCTCTTTCTGTGTTATTGCTTTCCGCGAACACGCTTGGAGGCTCGAAAACGACATGTCCTCAATATACAGGGCATCCTTTCCAGGGTGAGCGGGTCGACGTTTCTCGTTCCACATTCCCTCTTCGTAGTTATTATCCATTATATGAGGCATTTACCCTTAATCGAACTATTCCTTTTTTCCTTGCAAGCTCCCCACGATTTCTATTACCACGAAATTCCGTATCGAGTTTTGTGCATTGAGCTTCCCTGCAATGCTCGAAATATTCGATCCCACTCTTAATACTTTTCTCGAATAATTCCAGTTTTATTGATGGTGATCCTAGAATCGCAACGATTTGTTCGTCGGTTTTAATATTCGAGTAGCCGCCTCATTCGAAACAATTAGAATGGACGAGCCAACGATAACTGAGTGATGAAGTCCAATCGCACCATTCCGTGGATCGACTGGAAGAGCTCTTCTGTCGCAATTCGCACGAGAATTCGTGACTTTGACGCGAGGTGGATTAATTAATAGGCGATTGGTTTCTATTATCACGGACAATCAGTAGGAAACAATTTGTGTTGAATGAACAGACTCGAAGTTCAAGCGTCCTGTCGAACATGCGCGTTAAGAAGTGTACTTCACGTACATTTGGGAATGTTGAGAATGTGTAGGAGAGGAAGAGAATTGTCCAGGTCGTGGCACGCGTGGAATTTCACGTTCTCGCGTCCTCCATGGCTCTTTCTTCTCGTCTCTGTCAACCTATAACGTTTACATCAAGTGACAATGTGTTGCTCTCCAAATGTGTCCGCCGGTTACGTACGTCCTTCATGGTGCTAATGTTGGACAGTGTTTCCAAATATCTGGAGGATTTTGTGAGAGCTCTCGGAGCTCTCACAAATGGTCAACGCAGTCACGTGCAGATCTCCTTCGTTAATCTCGCGGTTTAGTGATCATTTGGTGAGAATTTTCATTAATTAACAAAACTAATTGTCCTGATTGATTGTAAAGCATGTTAATGGAGATGGAGAATTTTTCATTCAATGGCTTGGTTGTCGTTGAAGTCTTCGGGGTAGTGAAATCATTCCAGGAAAGCCGATGCAAGGGAAAAATATCGCATTTTGTTCGAAGGACTGCTGCGTGTACTTGTGACAGGTCGATTGGACGGTTAACGAAAGAAATTGGAAGTAAACTGAATATGTTATTTTTCTTGGATTTTTGCTTCCTGGGATTCCCTCACGTCTTTTGTACCCTACCAAAGATCATTTTTAAAATTCCGATTTTTTAAGAGCGATTTTTTCGTTTGTTGTCAACTATCATCGACTCATGGTCTGGAAAATGGATCAATCGCGTTGTCAAGTGCGAACCTTCTCCATTTTCTTCTTGCGAAAGATTGTCGTACGATCATAAAGCATAAAATACAAACTTTTCTCTGCCAATCCTCTCCGACTTTTCAAGAGACCGAGTTTGTGCTCAAATTTTTCTATTCCGAGCAAGTTACACAGAAGTTACTCGGTTATATTTGTTGCGAAGAAACGTTCGTCTCGAGACTTTCGTACTTCTCGCGTTTCCTTCGCTCTTGGAGTTTGTCCCTGTGGATAAATTATTGAACGTTATGCAGCAAAATCGTGGGTAAAAGACGAGCAGAACATTTTTCATGTATATTTGCTTATAAAAGTTGAAATGAACGATTTTCATGACAATACTCGTATATCGTTCGCATATATAAACCGACCCATGTGTTTATTACACTTATTGGTTTCATTTTTCTGTACGATTGGTCAACGAAAAAAGAATCGCTCGGCTATACCGAAACGCAGCAGGCTATTACTGAAATACTGCAAGTACGACTAGAAAGTACCCGAGAGTGTGGGGTAATGTTTTTCAAACTTTTTATTCGATTACCAATTTGGCGGCAAGATGCTGCCGAGTCTTTCCGTACACGTGAACGGTTTTTCTCTTTCTTCCTTTTACACAGGCTTTGCCCGTATTCCATGAAGCGTGTGAAAATAATGAAGGAAAGAAGCGGAATTTTAATCTCTTGGGGTTCCCTTTAATATATGAGGCATTCCATAGAAAGTTGGACGTTTTGTGGGCCTCTGGCCAAAGAGTGGTGCGCGTCGTAGCATTCTTGTCATTTTCTAATCATTATGATCTTTCAGTTATGAAGATGCCTGAGTTAGGAGGGGGAAATTGAGGGGTGCAAATTATAAAATACAATAAAGACGCAGCTACCGAAATCACTGGAGACCGATGCGTTCATTGAATAACATTTTGATTGGAAGTTATTGAACTGAATTTATTGAAACAATTGTATTTATTTTTTGCTTCCACAATGCATTCCTCTCAAGAAGCATCGAACGATATTATTTTGATTGTATATCCAAGTACCTGTAGATAAAAGGATTTGTAACGAGTAATTCACAAAGAGTACATAAATGAATATAAAAATTTATTGAGAAATATCACGAACGCGCTGAAGGGTTTCTTACTACAATTGCTGATGGTTTTGAAGCGTCGGATTGGTGGTAGCGATCGCCGTAGCCGCGTTCCTTCGCCCTCTTTCTTCTCCCTTATCACCCCTCCCGCTACTCCAGTGCTGCTGGGGCGTTCGCTTTTACCAACGGCAAAGCGTCGGCTATGGTATCCGTTGAAATCGCTCCGAGGAATTTGATGCAAATTGATGCCGAATCGATACTAAGCTGGCTAGAGTTTCTAATAAGATTCTCCGTTACCTCCCAGTCGTTGTTGCCTCCGGTTCTCAGAGCCTTTCTCTTCGATCGACCTCACCCCTTTTTCATAGCTACATCCTCCTCACTCCTCAACACCGTTAATAACGAGAAGAAACGACTAGGAAATTCAGAGAGAATGCATCGAGCTGCTCCAACCCCATTTTTATTCGTATCCAATTGCTCAAGCATTTTTTCTTCCAGCAAAACCTTGCCCATCTTATTTACATTTTTTCAAAATTGGTCCACCAAATAACACGTATTTATACGCGATTCCACTGGAACATTATTCCTCGTGGGATTTATGAGCGCGTAGAACGCAAGACTTTTTCTCATAAACTGTAAATCCAGAAGAATTTTTTTTTAACGTTGCATCACTATGGTAAGCTCTATTTCGACACGACGCGTCAAGGTGTTCAGCTTGTGTTAGTATTTCCAATGTGAATGCACTCAACATGGACCTGTAGCGGATGGCAATGCTCTGGAAGTGCTGGGAATAAAAATATTTCTCACAGCTTTTCATCTGTTCCTACTGGTGAAGGGACCAGCAGTGGACCCCTTGTTGGGGGCAAGACCACATACCATGACTTGTGAAATTGCTGATTGTGATCCTTCACAATCAGCTTTTACCAGGAGTTATTTACAATGGATTGAATTGCCGAATGAAAAGTTGTCAAGCACCAATCGATCTGTTAGTGCTCGTTAGTAATTATCTGCAAAAGTTCTTGTAATTGATTTGCAAAATAGTAGAGAATCTTGCAAATTTTACTTGATTTTTATGAAATTTATTCACATCGCGAGGAAAAAATAGAAAAATAACTCGCTTTCGAGTTGCTGACATCCCACATTTTGGTTTGCTTAATAATTAACGAAGTGTTGAATTTTTTTTAAGATCGATATAATTTCATTGGTCTTTTGAGGACTTGGAACATTATTCCAGAGAGTACTTTTACTCTGGAACTTCGTGAGGATTATCGATTCGGGATTCGAAAGTTTTTTATTTTAATAAATTTGTATTATGCGTAAAAGGCTTCGGGGTACTATCCCGTGACATAAAAGCTTATGCACACGGGTGTATGTACACGTTCACCAGAGTAGAAAATGTGTGTCCTCGCTCAGTTGGTGCGTCTTAAGATTCCATCCTGTCTTCACTTCCATCCTCACACGTGCCCCTCGATTCAGACTCGACTTCGTACCCTACCCTTTCTATTGCTCCCTTTCTTTTTCTCCTTTCCGACGTGTGGCATCTCGCAAGAGCGGCCATTGTCTCGTTTCTCGCGTAAAGAATTTTACTGCCGGGACTGGGATTTTTCTCTGGCAGCAGCAGCACCGGCGGCAGCTGAAGACGAGAAAACGCGTTCTAGAACACGTCTCGCGTGACGTGTACCCTTGAGCCTTGTACGTAGACATTCGTTTTTTTCCTTCAACTTGCGCAGCTGCAGCCGCAACGAGCTTCCGCACCTCTTTCGATCTGGACCATTCGTGACGAGAGTTACCAATCCATAATTGTTGTCATGTTTTATTTTCACAAAATTTTACCCCTCGAATGATGAAATTGTTCATGAATATTGAGGAAAATTCATGCACTGCAAATATAAAGTTTGACATGTGACGAACGAGCCGTGGTTCATTCCTTACGAAATAATGATTGCGATTCATTAAAACGTTAAGTATTCGACGTTTTCTTGGCATGAAAATATGTTTTTGGCTTAATACGTATTATATTTTTTACGATTGTGGGTGTGGGCATACTGCAAGCATTAAATTATGTCGAGAGGTGTCTCGAATTGTCTTTTCGCGGCGAGATATTACGAGTTTCAGTATTTCATAATGTTGATGAAATTTCCGAGTCTGCTTCATAAAGCTTGAACGTAAAAACCTTGATATATAACATTTTTTTTACGTTCCGCAAAAAAAAGCTGTTAGCCGAGGCTCCCTCATGGCATCGTTCTCGCATTCTCTTGATATTTTCTTCTACCTCCAAGCTTGGAATTTTCATATGATAGAATTTTTCTTCTCCGCATCATGCTATGCTTGTATATATGTATATATAAGTGAAGAGAGAAACCGAGCGCAAATACTTAGAAAGAACTATTCGTGAGATTGAAGATTTTCCGGTACGCAGGAAGAATACTTTCTGCATAATCGACATGTGTCACGCGCATCTGATGAAAAGATGTTATTGACAACTGAAAAATCTATTATTCACGACTGCATTTTCAGGACCAAATAAATCGAGAATAATGTATTAAACCTTCGGTTTAAGAGCACCGCTCTTAGGACAGTTTAAATGTGATATTCATTACAAACATTCGGAGCCAGCACAAGCTGATAGATCCTTCGACTTTTCTCGTCGAATTGTTTCATTATTTATTATTCCACTTAATCCGATTTTTCCCTCAGTTGATCGACTTTTTGTGCTCTGATTTAAAATTGCTCATAATTTAAAATATTTTTATCCATCAGGCTTTGATGATTAATTTCTATTTTTGTTTAATCCATTTATCTATAGAAATATTTTACTTGGAAACGAAAAAACATAACTCAACATTCATGTTTATCCAATTGGGTCGATGGAGTCGTTTTATTTCGTATGCATAAACGATTCTCGAAATGATTAAAAAGTTTTTGCCAAACGGTTCGAGCTACGAGACATGAAATAATATCCGATGTATCGATCTTCCAAATAAATATTTACTCTTATTATCTGTACGGTATCAGTTTTTGTGCAGAATATTGATTCGAAGAACACTATAAATGTGTGTGATAATTCACAGGTGTGTCGGTTTTTGGTTGCGACGTGTGCTCGAAAAATCGAAAAAATCGCACATAAAACGTCAGGGCTTCTCGATAGCTTGAAAAATAAAAAAATTACAACTCTGCAAAAAAAGTGCATTTGCAGGTTTGAAAATTTTATGCTACCAATCATATTGATACGTCTGAACCACGGTTTTTTGAGAGCAGACCATTCGTTATAGACATATTGCCAGGTTTAGCTAGTAATTGCATTGCAGGACGATTGGATTTATCTCGTCTAATAATATTTGTAATACGTCGTTGACATGTCGTCTGACTTATTTCCAAATGTAATAAAAAGACAGTGACATTTGAAATGGGACTACGAGGTCATTGAGAATGGCATAAGCTCGGTTGATTTTTTCCAGGGTGCGGTTATTTCTTGACGAGCTAATGAATGAATACGCGACTTAATGAACGCTGTCTCTGGAGCAAGAGTATTCATAGGAGCAAGGGTATATTTGAAGTTTGAAAAGGACTTAATAATTGTGGTCCACGTTTCTTTTTGTGTCTACACTCGATTCGGTGGCTCGAAAGTCGTTCGAGTTGACGATTAGGTGAGATACGAAGAGTCATAATAGCCATTCCCATCGAGATATGAGATCGATTTAGTGCTCACGCTATTTACAAAGCGACGATGAAAAATGAAAACATCTTCAGGAAAGAGTGAAATTGGGCACTAAAGATTCTATGGTTTGGGAAAAATGTGTCGGTGTGCCATATTTAATTCATGTTATTCACGAACGATGCAGTCAACTGTCGCGATCGGCTTTACTGCTGACACTTCGAAATGCCATTTTTTTTATCGCTTTACGCTTTCATCCTGTCGTGTTCTCTTCATTTTCGCTCGCTCCTCCGCACATCCTCCGTGTGTACGAACGGAGTGTAATATGGCGGAGAAGAACGGCCACGACAATGCCCCTCGTTCATCGCACCCTCGCGCTTCGTTTATCGCGATTTGGTCGACGATAATCGACGGCATTTCCGCTTTTACTCACCTCTACCTCCCGCTGCTCGTTTCTCGTCTTTTTCTTCACCTGGCGAAAATCGATTTTCACGTCTACTGTTGTACTTTTACCGCATATTTTGCTCCCGCATCGCAAATAACAGTGGCTCATTGCGATACCAATCGTTGAAATTGAAAAGGGCGTAACTGTCGTAGCTTCGCGTATCAAACGATTCGTACACGTCCTCTGCGATGTTTAAAATACTTTTTATACACTTCCATATGACGTATACCTATATAATTGAAGAAATAACTATAGTTCCCATTAACGTCCATTAGGGTAACAAAGAATCGTAATTTACGCCTCCTAGTCGCACAACAGTCGCGTCGTAAACTACTTTGCTCGTCTGCCATTACTGTAATCTTAAGTCATCACTAGACCATTTATTATCCTTTACGGTGCCAACTGTGTGCTACTATTTGTGTGTATATTTCGTCCTTTAGGGCAACGCACAATCGATCTCTCCATTGCCCTGCCCGACGAGACCCGTTCTGTAACTTAACCGAAGGAAATTTCTCGTCGTTCCATCTACATTGTATCTGATAAAATGATGATTAATGATTCATCGAGAGTGGAAAAGTTAAAATATTAGATAAGAAATATCAGTCATGATTATTGAAATTAAATGTTCTTCATTTTCGTGAAACGCTCGGTCCTTATTTTCGATATTATTTTCATTAATGAGCTTCGTGAGAAATTCAGAAAACTACCAGCCGCTCCGGTATTGACGCCTGAGCCCCCAATACGCAGGGAAAATCCCACTTAATATTTGCTTCGCCAGAAACCATTGTCGCAACAAACACTGACGCTGTTTTTTTCTCCTACGTGTAAGCATTCAATCAACGAATCCTCCGACGTTGATACAAATGAGTTTTTTTCACTAATTAAATAATTATCGTTCATCCATATATGCGGCGGTTCCGAAATCTAACTTTCCAAGCAAGATCGAGAGTTGCAACGAATAACCGTCGATCTAACGACGTGGTAATTTAATCGGTCGGGCCTCATCGGACGTGTATATACTTATAGTCGAGCGCTGAGCAGTGTAAGACCGCTGCAGTTTGCTAAATGAGAAGAATCGACGAGTGGAACACGAGAACCTTTTCCTTCCGCCAATCTGCGGAATAGTTCGAGCCTAGGGAGAATGGAATGAAAGAGATGAGAGCACGGAGGAAACAGATAGGCAAAGGTTGCTGGATTGCAGCTATCTTGGCAAGCAAAGGGCGGGAGGGCCGCACAGTCCGTTTCATAGATGGAGAGGGAGAGAGAGAGAGAGAGAGAGAGAGAGAGAGAGAGAGAGAGAGAGAGAGAGAGAGAGAGAGAGAGAGAGAGAGAGAGAGAGAGAGAGAGAGAGAGAGAGAAAGAGAGAGAGAGAGAGAGAGAGAGAGAAAGGAGAGAAGGCATGACAAAGCTATGGCGCGTGGTTACCACCGAGGAAGAGTCGATGGAGAACGCTGTGGTTCTATAGAGAGAAGGATCCTCCCCTCTCCTACGACTCTCTTTCGAATCCTCGGAGAGCCGCGGGGTCGCTCGCGAGCTGCGGATTCACCGTCGTCGCTTCAGCGGAGAGAGCTAACAAGGCCGGGGAGATTGAATCAAGGCAGAACGCGCGTTTTCCCTCATCTGTATAGGTATTCTTCTATATATATATTAGTATTGATATTGTATATGTATATATAGCGTACCACTGATTGACCGAACTATTCTGGTTGCACCGGGACTAGAACCGAAACGGAGCGAGACTAGATAGGATTCATGAAAGAGAGAAAACTCGATCTCTCTCTCTCTCTCTCTCTTTCTACCCTACTTCCTTCAGCTCTATCTCTGCCTCCGATTGGGCTATATAACCCCGCCACAACTCAGTTCTCGACGTTGCTAATTACCTATCCTGTGGATCGTTACGTGACTCGACGGATTTCGACTCGGCTCAAGTTCACCAGGAGTGATTATACGCTCGTGAGTGAGCACGCGGGGTTAATTTGAGCCGGCGTCTTCACCAAATGTACGTACCCGGGTATAGCCACAAACATTGCTGTATATGTATGATATGTAACCATATTCATCGATGAGTTAATGCATAAGACTCTCTCGTGCATCGGAGAAAGAAGCGATAATAAAAAGGAAATGAACAAACCGTCTTCAAGTGACTCTTTTTCGTGATGTTCACTTTGTTTTATGCGTTCGCTTATTATTTAGGGACAGCTCGATCCACATGAAGGAACGAATGTTCAGATGAGAAATTATGGGGAAGACTTTCGTAAGCAAAAAAATAATCCACTCAGAAACCCGATGTCTTTTCAGCTTAGCTGAAACACAGTCGATTTTTCTAGATACGCTTTTGCTCGCGCAAATTGTATCAGTGGATTTCAACCCTCCTTGGTCGCTAGGGGTCAAAATGACCCGAAGCGCGATCCCATCTAGAGATTTGAAATAATTGGCGCCCGGGGGAACTGATTAAACCATTTCCAGAGTTATGATTTTCTTTTAGTGAAAAATGGTTTTTTCTTAAACATTGCTTCCTCGCTGATTTTTTTTCGGCATTTTGAAAATTGGGTTAACACTTTTTCTCGTGATGATATTCTTATTCGGAATGGTTCAAAATATAATAATATCCTGAGTTTTTATGTGTCGTTCGCAACGATACTGGCAACGCGACAAACGTTCAAACAAGCCTGGGGTCATTTCGACCCTGTGTGGCCAACGCGTTTTTCCTGGAATGTGTGACCACGGAGCCTTCTAAGCCACGGATTAAGTCTTCTAAACAAGTAGCTCGAATTTAGTTGCGTCATAAATGAATACTAGATGAACCTATATATCAGTAACTTCAAACCTATTCACTCTCCAGTTTGGTAATAATATAGCGGTGAACATCAACTCTCCCTGGAAACTTATCCCTGCAAGAACATCGTAACCGTGTTGACTATTATTAAATTTCAACGGTACGTGATTTTGAGACTTGTTGAAATTTCGAGTGTAAATACGCTGCACGTCTCACGTTCAGGCGTTTGAAATTTGTTATTTTCGGTACTTGACACCAAGGCGTTGTCACGTCCCCGAATAAGATATTGATTATCGTATTCCGCGTATTTTCGAATATGAGGGCGATGAAAAATCGATGGAAAAAGTAAAAAAAGTGTTCGTTATGGAAGCATTCGAGATACAGCAGGACTGACATTTTAATCAGCGTCCAAACATTATTGAAATACATTTTTTAATATTACATTGAGGATAATGGATAATGATAATTAAATATAAATTACGGAATACAATAATGCTTGCTTTTATTTACACGAGCTCGAGAGAAAAAAATCAACGGGTCGTGCTAATGAATTGAGCACGCCTTTCGAACATATTGATGCATAGAAAAATAGGATTTTATTGGTCTCCGTGATTTTTCAATCAAATTACATACCGGCTGGGAAAGTACAAAATTATTCTGTAAACTAAATAAATTGTATTTTTGTGAGTTAATCAGAATTTATATAGTTAAGGTACGCGGCATTTCCGCTACTGAATAAGGTGCATATAGAAAGGTTTATTACATACGTTTTCTGATTAACGTTGATTGAATGCGGAAGAGTTTTTTGCTCTGATCACTCTTAAAAATTTGCTGTGTTAATTTCGATTTTGCTCACGGAGGCTTTCAAGCGCTACACCAGCTCAGCGTTTAAAGTTTCACGATTTTGTAAACACGTCATTATATAGTAGTAATGAAAAGACATCCAATTAACTCTTTGAGGCTTTGGGCGTAATAGATACGTGTAACGAGTTGTTTGACGAGAGCGATGATGGTTTGCTCAAAGGAGCGCAAAATCGAAGTTTATCAGAGCCAAAAGGATTCACAGAGGGTTGAAGCAGCCAACACAACAAAGTCAAAATATTCATGACTGTGCAGCAAAAGCTATCGAATTTATAGACGCTTTTTTTTATCGAATCCTATTACAATTCCGAGTTATTTTGTGGATCAGGAATCTAACAGGGATTTTCGTATCTCGCTCAAATCCTTCGTTTTTTTTCCACGAAACAACGAAAGTTCTGAGTTGAAAAAAATCATTTTCAAATATGAATTCAGCAAAAAGCTTTCCTCTGCTGTTTCAGGGAGAGCTCGACCAAGCGAAATTTACTGTTAATACACTTCCACCGTAATACAGAGTGAGGATGTTTTGATCCGTTAATTATTGCCAGCACACGACTCCTGTCGATGCTCACATCCGGATCCTGAAGAGGACCTGGTACGCTTGGAAAAGCCACAGAGCGATTACAGCGCTAACAACTTGTAAAGCTTTGAGAAATACCCTTGAGACTGCAGGGCTGTATTTTCCATATTATACAAGTGTGTGAATAACGTTTGTGTTACACTCAGCGCTGGTGACATTCATCAATCAGCCCATGCTTACGTGCATGATTGAATATTTGTCAGTTCCAATTGACGTCAAATGATAACAAACGATTCTTTGTTGACTAACATTTCGAATTAGAAAGTATATTCAAAAATATCCAATAAACTAAATTCTAAATTCTATTCATGGAATTCTAAAGTTTGAAAAAATAAGATCGTAGTATAATCAAAGTAATTGAACTTGTTTTCAAGCAACTGCGAAATTAACAGTGAAACTCTGTTATCTCATTTATGTACTGCCGCGGTGACAGGGATGATTCAAATTCAATTACGAGAACAAACTTGCATGAATGATCTAGCGAGTATTCGACGATGAGTTACAGGTAGAAATAGAAATTGGTTGTGAAATTGTGCAGTCTTGGAAAATCAATTGAGTTTTTGAAGACCCTTGAATTTCAGTAACATTGACGCGCTAAAGGCTCCCAATTTAGTTGAAAATGGTTTCATATTACGAGTCCTTTCATTATTTGACATAAACACTTTTCCGTTCAATAATTTTGCCCGAATTTTCATATGACAAGTTGGGGATGTGCTCACTGAACAAACATTGGGGAATCGGCAAACTGACGGGAAAATTTGATCCGTTGAAGCAACTTTGTTGTACTAATTTCGACCCCTGCGCGCACGTGTTTATAGATATATGGCGAACGAGATTGAATTCGATTCCATAAACGCAATTAGCGTTTGTTAACCGCCGTTCCCGCACTTTGCAAATTCAATAAATAATCGATCAACAGACAGTGTAGTTATTTCCGGTTGGACGGCACACGTATTTCATCCTCGATAGCCTTTCATAGAGCCAACTGCATTTCTCGATTAAATTATGCACATTTATTTGTCCAACACGTGGCTATTCTTCTTTTGTTTGTGCAGATTCACTTGAAAACCTGCATGTTAATCCTTTCACCTTTACGGATTTGCACTGATTCTAGCTTGTATACTCATGATTATTGTAACTAATTCACGCAACGTGCGATGGAAGTGCTAATTCGACATGCATTTTCAATTCAAGGGATGATAATCGGAAAGTTCATCGGCTTATGCGAACGAGTAAATATCTCACCAGTGCGAGGGCCAACGAAAAAGTTCAAAGGATCTGCTAACCTAGAGTTTGGTGAGTTTTCGATGAACGAGTAGAATTTGCTTCACTACTCAGAATCACTCATGTCAGTAATGTCAGTATAAGCCTCTAAGCCTCTAAGCTTCTATAAATACCCTAGAAAATGGACTAGAAAATAGACACCCTTAATGGTCCATTCTAAGAGACATTGAGTTTTGAATAATCGATACAGGTTTTTGAAAAACCATCCTCGTTAAGATGTTCGTGTTTCGTTAATGTGCTGTGAAAGCCATTTCCGGTATAACCGGAACATATTTTTATTAGCATTTATGAATATTCTGTCTGGAACTAACAGTGGAATATTCTTTCGGGTGTATTTTCGTGTGTTTATCGAGCTCAAAGAATCGATGACAGATGCAGGGGAATGGAGTAATAATTTTGAAATTTAATAATGACATAACGGGATATGAACGAGAATTGAAAAATGTCGTTTGGATTGAACAGAACGTGAATGTGAGACAGATCGACGAGTGTTTGAACGTCGTAGCGGTGGATTATGGAAAATCCATTGCATCGTTATCTCGCTTTCTCACAATCTCTCTGATTCTCCCTGCTCTCTCTCTCTCTCTCTTTCTCCCTCTTTTTAGCTCGCTATACCGTTTCCTCTTTTCCTCTCCGTAGTCAGCACGTAATTGACTCGACGACCACTGATGCGACCGGCACTTTGTCATTGAATAATGGAACAGCGCACCAACGCCGAGTCTCGTTGCATCTCTCGTTTAATCTCTGTCCCTCAGTCTCTCTTTCCGTTCTCCGCCATAGCGTGATTGGATTTCGATCGTTATGCTCCAGGCTTTTGATCAAAATAATGTAGTTGTATTTCATTAATCAAGCATAGACAGACGTAAAATAGGATTTTTCTCATATACGCGCGTTCCACGTCAACAACTCAGCGAGTTCCTCCAACTTTTTTCTCTCTCCTTTCGACTGCGAAGCTGTTAATAATAACGAAAATATAACGGAATTTGCATCTTTTTCCTTCGACTTTTTCTAGATCCATCATTAATGTTTGATTATTTTACGCCCGTTCGAATCTAGCAGCGACATTTTTTTTCAATTTATTATTTATCACGATTCTCTTTCGTTGTATAATTCTCGAGATATATTTTTGACAGCCTCCGCACCCCGTCGGAATAATATTTCAGTGTTCACAATCCATGACCCAGAATCGGGCACTTCCATAATAATTTTATAGATGGGACAGAGCAGCGTTGGAATGCCTCTATTCTACGGAGTAATTCGCCCAGCATTTTCTTTATTTACGAAAAGTGTGTAAAAATGAGGAGAATTACTTTGTTAAAAGTACCGGTGCATGTGACGCACCGTAACGCTGCTATTATATAGCTGTTGTTAAGGACAAACATCGCAGCGAGCTGCTTTTATGCCTTCAATGAAAGATGACTTAGGTCGTCGTTGGAGTACGTTAGAATAACCCTTGAGAATTAAACGAGTGGAGCGTTGGCTGGCACGAGGCGAATGAGGAGCTCGTTCAAGTCAGCGTGCTGGCCCACGAGAAACTGTGGCAACGATCGCCTCGCGTTTTCGCCTCCGACCGCGCTTGATTTACTCCCATCGCTGAAGCAGCATTAAAAGAGCGTAAATTAGATATGCAATTTATCATCCAAGAACAGCTTTTCCTTCATTCTTTTTTTCCTCGGTTTGCACATGCTAGCCAAAAACAGTTGTAAATTTCTCGTCAGTTTTCCAAACGATACAACTTCTTGCGCACTCCGACTCTGCTGTGATTCTTAGATTAAAATAATTTCACAAGATCTTTCACGCTGAGTCAATCCACAAGATAACTTGCTCCAGGATAAATATTGGTACGATTTTTCCATCCGCATATTAATTGATCAGTTTTTCACGCGTTCGGATCCTGAACTCGTCTCATCCTTCGTCTGTGCGTGCGTACTATATTCGATTTAATATCACTGGCCCTGCTGCAAAACGATAGAAGGTACAATTTGGGGCAATCTCTCGTATCAATTACATTCGCCAGTTATCTGAATAATGAACTTAAGGTGTGTCTTTGATCGATAATAGCAACGATAATGCAGAGCACGTTGGAATATTAGCGGTGCCGAGCTCCTCTCGTTAGCTCCGATGTATATAATGAGCAAACTCTCGTAGCACCAAGGTGACAGCCTCTCTCGTGGTTCGCTCTCCCCCGTGTTGTTTATAATGCGTTATGAATATTTTAGCTTTGATCACGTGCGATAGGATTTCTGACTTCGTGAATATTGACGACTAGTCTAGCATGTAATTTAGGTTGGACGCGGATTATAAGAGAAACAGAGAAATGGATAGCCGGAGGAAGCGAGAGAGAGAGAGAAAGCAGGCCGGAGGCTCGCACGCCACGCCGAGGAGTGAAGCAGCGAATGGGAACACACAGAAGATTTGTATATTGGTAGAGAGCCTGGCAGGCACGAGGAAGGGAACTCACGCTCTCGTTTCAGTCGCTTTATGAATTCAGTGACGAGACTGCTGGGTCTTCAGCTCCGAAACACTGGGAGCATCAAGGAGGAAACCAAATCTCCGGAATGCTTTCACGTGCAATCGGCTGCACGTGCTTTCGTGCGAGGTGCATGAAGTCAGAACGTGTTCAATCAGTAATATTTTGCCGAAGGATAGAAATAAAGAATAACGCGAATGTTGCACGTATGAAGCTGCTCTGGAAAGCGAACCGATTGATTTTGCTGGTCAACTGAATAGCTTAAACACTAAATAGACGGCCTTTATAGCTGAACGTGAATTTCACTCCCCTCAACGCTCTTTCCACCAGTCGCTGTAGAAAGTGGGATTCCTTGATTAATCAAACGCCCGCACCCAAAACTATCGACCATTCTCTTTGTCACCTAAATGCACTCGTCGAAGCTCAAAAATGCAATGAAATTTAAACGAAACCCTCGTTCCCCGAGAAAGCTTCTTTTCTGCACAGACCATTCGTGCTGATTGAGATTCAAAAACCGTGTGGCTCAGATAAAAAACGTTGTTGCCACCCGCTGCACTTCGCTCTAGCTGAAAACCCCCATTTTTACAGTTCCAACTAATTTTATCTCCCTTTTACCAAACTTCATCCTAAACCAGTCAACCCAAAATTCCCTACGACAATTAATTATTCCACTAGCGTAAAACCAAGTCGATAAAAATCCAGTAATACTCACTTTGCATAACCGCCCTTTGTTACAAATTCCCATAAGTATCGAGCCTCCAAAATCCCATCATTTTACCACTGAAAAGCCTGATACATAAGCTCAGACATTCCCATGAATTTTCATCCCCCGATTGCCCAGAAATATCGTTCCTTCCAATCATAAAAAACAAAATGGAGTGTCCCAGCGCGCCTACACTTTCCCTATTAAATCCGATGAACGAGAGCCTTTTGTTTTTTAGCACTCGATTCAAATCTACGCAGTATCTGCCATTCTATACACGTGTGCGTTTCTGTGTCACCGTAGTCGCAAGAACGCTGGCATACGTTTTAGGAGAACCACGCTCATGTGCCCGAGTTGTGCGGGCTGTTGTAATACAAATCGTGGCAGGGGATGCACCGCGCGGGTGCGCACACACGAAAAAGACAGATGCGTTCGGGTGTCCGTGGGTAATATACAATATCCATACGTCGCTGCTGGCTTGGCCACGTTTTCAAGTACATATGTACATAAATATATTTATACATGTGTGTCTCTGTGTGCATGTATATACGACACACGAATTGTACGGTTAACGGGTAATCCATTACCGGAATTAATATCTCGAGCAAATTGCGTTTCTCAACGGGTAGCATGCCCGGCGCGATGGTGAGAGCTCGAGAGGATCGAGAAAGATAGAGAGAGAGAGAGAGAGAGAGAGAGGTGGAGTCCACGCGATAACGGGGTTACTCTCGCGGGGTGGCCGTTGTCAGCGGGCCATTACTAATTCAGAAGGCGGTTGCCGGGCCGCAACGTTATACGGCAGACGACGCATTCTGCATAGCGTATTCAGGGACACAATGGGCCGTGGATGTGAGTTTTGAAATATGAATATGAATACCTAGCTCGAGTTAGCACCGCTTCGGCGGGCTCAAGTAACGAAGATGGGGAAGCAGCCGGAATGAAGTTTTGAGGCAAAAGTGAGGACAGAGCATGAGCGATCAATGACGTCGTCACTCTCCTCGCGCCCTCTACCAATATTCTTTCTCCGTCTCTTTTTTCCTCTCTGATTCCTTCACTGGTTATCTGTTCGGTATTATTGCACTCATCATTCGTCCGTGCGAGCGCTCATGCTGATCGTTTCAGGATACTGATAAAAAAAACTTGAACACTGCAACTTTTAAGAGTATGGATCAGGACTCACTTGGAATTTTCGAAATCGAAATTCTTCGACACAGTTTGACTGATTAAAAAAGGCTCTGTCAGCCTACGCAGGACCGTGGCAAAAATCGGCTGACAGAGCCTTCTTTTAATCGGTTTAACTGTGTGTCCGAGAATTTTCATTTCTCTTGACGCGTTATCTCTTGACTTTGAGACGTAGAAAGTTTTCCTGCGAAAACGAAATCTCGATAATTATGCTCGAATTTGGCGCGTTTGAATATGTTTTTTATTTAAGTTTCTGAAGAAAAACCCATTTTAGATATTCTGAAAAATTTTTATTCGTTTCAAATCTCAAGTTTTAACAAAGCCAAGACACTTTCATTTGCATTTTATGGTAGATATTTGGAGTTGTCATAATGCGAATACTTGGAGCGTCAACCCCTCCACACCGGTACGCTTCAATAATGCCTTTCTCCCCCATCAACGTAGGTCTTCTTTACACGCGTGTGTGCGCATTGTCAAAAGTGTGCAGTTGATTCACCAGCCAGGTTTGATTGGACACGCGTCACGTATAGCCGCCAACATAACTGCTCACACGCTACGTTACGTGCCTCAACGATCGAATTACTCTTTTATATCATCAGTGGAGTGCGAAAGAAAATCCAATTCGCCTTGCCTCCGCTGTACGTTGCATGACCTACTGACTTTTCAGTGAAACGCTCCTGGCTCCTTGATTTTTGGGGCACAGAGATGCGAAGCGAGAAGGACGCAGATAGCGAAAAGCGAGCAAAGAGAGGGTGAAAATAACGGCGATGGAGTCGTAAATGTTTATATGCTAGTTTCCCAAGTTCACATGGACAGAGATACATAAATATCGGTTGAATTTATGAACACGTATGTATTTATACAAGCTAGTAAACTATTTAAAGATTAAGAAGACTTTTTCATCGTCTAGACGTTCGTCGATCGCGCCAAATGTTTATTCCTGCTGAAGAGAAGATGCAGCGTATATATTTCAGTTCAATTGAGCGTGCGCGAATCGCCTTCACACCTCTCCGGAGAGGGAAAATCGTGGATCAAGGAGCGTTGTGAAATAACTTTGCGACAAATTTTTCACGTGAGGTCGACCTCATTTTTGCGTGATATCCGTTTCTCGTGGCACGAATAAAAGGTTGCATGTTCTTGGCGCTGTACAGAACTCGTGTACGTTCTCGCTCCGATGGGGTCGCTTTTCTCCTTCGCTTTTTTCTCTCTTTTTCTAATTCGATCTTGTACGTTTGGTTCGTAAAGAGAGCCAGAGAGTAGCAGCAGCAGCATCAGTTCACCATCCCAAACTTCGCCGAGATGCCGCTGCTGCCGTCGGCCGGCAATAACCGGTAACGTATTACCACTTCTGGTCGGTTGAACGCATTTAGATCGCCTATTTGGCGAGGCAACGGAATAATTTAACGTTTTGCCCGGTTCTCCTATATATCGAATCAAACGCCGAGGATATTCCGGCTTGCGACGCCCTCTTTCCCTCCCTCTTTCTCTCTTTCACTTTCTCTCGGTTTGCTTCTGTCTTCCTCTATATCTGGTTTCATTCCATAGTATATTTTCTCAATCTCGAACCATTCGTTTGCTGAATTATATTGTATTATATCTCATATGGGCCGTTGGTTTTCTCTCTCTCTCTCTCTCTCCATCTTTATTTGTGGATGTTCGATGTGGACAAGATAAGGTTCAGCACCGCACAAAAGAGATGTGCACCCCGCGTCGATTATTCTGTTATATGGTACGAGAAAAGCGAGCTGCTTTGCTCAAGAGTGCACGAAAAATAATGGCCGACCAGATACTTATTTGAACTACTAGTGGAATTGCCAGTATAATTTTCCGCAACGTATTCCTCTATTGGCCCTCGATTATATAGCCAAATCGTTCTATCACGATACTTTTGGCAAAATTACACTGAAATTTTCGTATTTAGGTGCGCTTTCGTGAGAATACAATGATGACAACAGAATTATACATTTTTCATCGTATTTGAAGTATATTTTTTAGCACCCTCTCAAAGTAGACTGATTTTCATCGAAAATCATAATTTGGAATATTAACGATTGATCAAATCCACTTTACCAATCGAAACCCAATCAATTGTTTATTCGATCGAGGGAAGAAAAATATGTTGAGCGAAATTTCATTCGCTCTCCTTGGAATCATTCATTTTCTCATTTTTTTCGTCAAATCAAACATTTTTTACAAAACCTTTTGAAATTGTTCGTGTACCATGATCAAGAGGTCACAAAAATCTCTCGCTCGTTCACATATCCTCAATCTATACACTTACATTAAAACCGCCACGGTGTTTGCTTTTGCAAGGAAATATTTCCGGAATCCAAAATACACCTTCCATCCGAAATGACGATCTCTTTTTCCGAACATCTTTCATCCTAGTTTCTACGAGTAAAATGTCCGAAAAGTCATTCGACGAACTCGGGTCTTCCTTACAGCGTGGTTTCTTTTCCGTTCGCGAATGCTCGTGAGAACGAAGAATTTTCACTCCACTCGCTAGCTTGGATCATTTAGGATTTCCTCATATATGAAACACTCTTCGAAACGGCTTATGGTGCGCGTCCATTTATGGCCATACGTTCCAATACGAGCACGAGTCACATTCTCGACAGCCGCTCTGATTCTGTCGTGTACGCGTGATTTTTCACACACCGGCTGCTCGGAACGTCATAGTTCCCGATCCGAAGACGATCGGAAACACGTGCCCTCGTACGCACATATACGAATTTACGCACGTGGGTGTACATAAATTTGTATGGGAAGAAGGCATGGGCCGAGGGAAATTGGGACAGAAAACGGGGACTTTTTCGTAACAGTGCGTGAATGGTTAGCTCTCAGGAGTGCGGGGCGTTTTTCCTTTCATATTCCTCTTTCTTTCTCCCGCTCCGTTCACTCCCAATGGTACACACAACGGTAGTAAGTCACGTGCGCGTACGGACTATTACGTGGGTTGAATATACGCCATCTCCCGGATGAACGTCCCCGAATTGTCTCGAGAGACTAGACCTAGTTTTTTTCTGCACACCCCTCTTAATAATTGACGCCCAACTTCTCCGACGTGCTAAATAATTCAATTCCCACGTCTCTGTGATAAGTTTTGCAAATCAAATTTCCATTGACGTGAGTTTACTGAGAGACGAGAATATCTCGCGTATCGTACCCATCGATATTTCTTTTCCTTGAACACGGAAAAAATCGAGGCGGACTGACCTCGTTCGATTAGTTATAACAAATATAATCGTCGTTTCGAATGTTGAAAAAGGAAGGAAACGCGCGCTGATGCTGGAACGACCGTGGGAATAAATTCAAAAAAATCATTATACACCGAGACCTTCTTCGATGCAGCTGCCACAATGCTCCGAATATCGATCGGTCTTGCGCTCGGTGGGAAGAGCCTGTTTCGGCTCCGTATCAAGCACGCAGAAATATGCGTAAATTCAACGAATTGGATCGCGAGCGCTGCAGAAAACGGCCGGAGCTCGAAATCAGATACGCGGCATAACTCGCTTCGGGGTTAATGAAATTATTTTTTAAATACTTGAGCTTGAAAAATGTGCAGGATTTTCAACAAAAGTTCATTGACCACGAGAGTTTTTCATTTTAAAAAGAGGTTTAGGATTAAAATCCTCTACTGTTTCAGTCGCATCGACGAATTGAACGAGAATCACCGTACGAAAGCATTATTTTCGCGTCGTGTTCTCAAGCTTGAAGCTTGAAGTTTCATTGTCGGTAGTTTCGGTTTTGAGTTTGTCCTCCCAACTTGAAGTAGGGATTCTGCACAAAGCTCGGTCAGTAACTCCTGATGAATACTACGAGAAAGAATCGTGAGCTATAAAACAAACAAACTCTGCTCCAAAGCATGGACAATGCAGTTCTCACAGACAAATATTCCCAATGGATCACACAAATGACTCAGGGCCAGAGATGGCCGGAGAGGCCGATTCGCAATTGAGGATTTAGCAAAGAGCAGCGGATTAGAGTATTCGTGTCATGCATTAAAGAAACTAAAAATCAAATAAATTTGCGTAATTTTGTTCATCACCAAATTTATATTTTCAAATTTAACGAAATTCCTGGTCTCCCATTAGTTTCGTGATTTTTCAACAGTTTAATTTTCAGTATTCAGAGGTGTCAAGACATCCTTCGTATCAGAAATTTGTCGATTTATCGCGGAAAACTGTGATTCCCTTAATTTCCGAACAGTCTTTCTATCCGTTTTATATATTATTAAACTTCTACCATATTCGGTGAGGCCTCCAATTATAAAATAAATCTGTGTTATCTCCACGATCGTTTAAAATAATTTGGAGCTTGAAATTCTGACAGCTACTTGAAATATTAATTTGATAAATTTCGTGAAACTGCCGAATGAAATTTGTCACTCGAAATTCAAATTATCGGCTAAATGTACAAAGACACAGTAACCCGAGAAGTCACGCATTGATAAGAACGATCTGAAAGTGCTTGACGTTTCCATAATTCATGTCGCAGTTGATGCACGCATTAACGAAAGAATGATGGACACTGATCGTTTCCAGGAGGAATTTTAACATTCACCTCGAGCAAGATCAGAAAATTTTAAATTAAGCACTCCGGATGTGATCCATTTTCGCCCTCCTTCGGATATACACGTATCGGCATTATGTTCCATCGTAACGGGAAATACAATCCGATCGAAAGTTCAATTTTGAAAGCTATATTGAAGGGGGGATTCGCGCTCGCTACGATTATGGTAATAATAGGTTTGGCAAGGAAAATTCTCGGTTCAAAGAGCGACGCAACGACCAAAGTGCCGAGGCATCAATTCCTATTCTGCTTTATACCTCAATTACAAATCGAGAATTCTGGAAACTCAACAAAACTTCTCCAGCGTTGAAGAACAGTTTGATTAAGCGTTCAACACACAGTGAGGATTTCACGTAAGTGAGTAACGTCGGAGGATTTGATCGACGTCGATTAAAATATCTAATCAAAATCTGACTTCTTCACTTTTCTGAATCCCATTAATAAGATTACTTCTGATACTCGGTTATATCTAACAGAATGTCAATGATAATAGTGAAATGTGTTCCTTTCGCACGGTAATGAAAGTCTAGAAAAAGACCAGATAAATCACTGATCCCGTCACAGAAGATTCGGTTGCGGTATAAGAAGGGTACGTTTATTTTCTTCTGAACGAAAATGTGTCAACGCTGAGAGTGGAGCAACCTTCCCACAACAAGTACGCGGCTAATTAGTTTTAAATTGAAATCTATGGTCCCCTCGGGGTTTCGCAATTAGAATGGATGATCGAGGAAAAGGAGTGATTCATATTGTAGCTGATTCGCCGAGTCGGGATTGCGTATTGTGCTTCCGAAGCCTTTATCCGAAGAGCGAGCTTTCAGCAATTGTGGAAAAGGAATGAGAAGATAAAAAGATAAAGACGTACAAAGAGAAAAATCGAATCAAGGAGCAGCGAATCAGAAGAAGAGATAGATAGGCGAATAATGTGCAAGATTAGAGAACAGAGAATGAGAAATAGAGATTAAGGAGGAGGTGGGATGAAGGAAGAGTTAGACAGCCGTCGGGGACAGCATATCGAAGGACCGGAGGAGTCGGAGAGATGGAGAGCAAGCTCAATCGGACAGGTCAGAAGTACTCCTGAAGGGAGGAAGCGAGAGAGCGATGGAGAGGGGTTGGGGGAGGGGGGGGGGGTTCGAGGAGGCGGAGATGAGCTAATCCTCTCGACGTCGATCACATGCCAATACCAATGGATGATCGCTTGGCTCTTCGCTTCCTCCTCTATCGCGCGCGACCTCTTCACTACCGAGCGTTATGTCAAACGTGCAGGTCATCGGGTGGATCCATGAAAATCGTTCTACATCGATGTCTGGATATTCTCGGATTGGCAATCGCGCACACTAGTCGCATCGTAGGAGATTCTCTCTAGCATCTAACGTGGGAAGAACTTGGAAAAACTCGTGCCAGTGAATTCGGAGGTTTTCCACATCGCGTTACCCATAATACCGATTATAATTGAAGCTGCGCACTCGCTATGACGTCACCGATAATTTAATCAATAAACGTAACGTAGAGAATTAAAATATATACGTATCGATGTACGAAAGAGATAGAGAAAGCGAGAAAAAAAGGACTCAGTCTTGATAGAAACACGCATGTCAAAACATCATTTTTCTGTATCGGAATTAAAAAATGTTTTATCGTCTTACAGTAAGTTCACCTAGATTGACCGATTTCCTCGTGTAAGCAGTAAAGTAAGTCTGGACTGTAGGAGTTCAATTGAATGATCATTTTAAAATCATGAGCCCTAGAAAACTTGGTGGGAATTTAAAGATTGAAAATGTCGTTGAAAGGTGTACATAAAAAGCCAAATAAAATCGATACCAGACGGCGAACAGTTAAGAGGCTGCAAATCAGATTAAAGATTTTGAAATCATGGAGAGATGTGATTTTTTAATGCACTTGCACTGTAATGCACACAGTAGTCGCGTCTCGAATTCATATGTTGAGAGCGATACGCTGTGAACTCGTGCGCTATTTGTGGAGTTGTGTTGTGAGCACGGATTTAAAAAATTATGCAAGTCAACCGGCGATGGGGGAATAAATGAAAGTTATTACAACACTGCTGACAACGTTTCGCCGATGTTCTCGGTACAATGGTGATAACTGCTTGGTAAGTTTGGAGTTGGACGAGTGAAAAGAACCTGCCGAGTAAGAAGAGAAATGAAAAAAGTGTCCGGACAATATTTCCTAAGCCTTTCTATTTTTATTTTTGCTTTTTGCTTCTCTTTCTCTCAATCTTTCATCCGTTATTAGTCATAAATGTGAACGACGATAAAATAACTGTTGCGACCGCATGGCAAATGCGTGATGCTACGATAGCGTGTTTCGCTAGTTCGTTCGTTCGCTCGCCCGCTCGTTCGAGCAAGAGAAGCAAAAGTGCGTGTACTCGCGTGAAAACGAAAAGATAACCGGTGGTGTGGCAGTGGCGCTGTGAATGCTCGATGTTAGTTTTCCAACGTTTTATGCTTGTGTATGTTTGTGTGATCGTCGACAGACAAAATGGCGTGAGATCGTATCTTCTGGTGGGCAAAGTCGAATAAGTTACACCCTTTAATTCGGTGGTAGTTTCCACACGTATATTGTATATGCAAAGAGAGCTGTGCGCGTGACCATTTCAACCCCATTAAACTGATGCCATTCCCGTTTGCGCCACCACTGCGAGGACAGTCCACGTATATTTCACTATGTACTGGTACGTTTGCTCTGCGGCCTTAAATTAAATATTCGGTGTATCAACATTTCTCTCTTCCTCGCGCTCGCCCCTTCTTTTCCCATTTCTTTTTTTTTTATTTATTTTTTATTTTATTTTTTTCATTCTCTTTTCTATTTTTCTTCTCTCTTTGTTTTCTCCTTCTTACCCTATTCCATTGCACTTGCTGACATGGGATGATATCACGCACCACTTTTTTCCATCGAGCCTGCGGTATTTCAGCAAACCCCCTGGGATCGCAATTCTTTCACCACTTTAATGTTCTCTCCCCAAGCTTCCAGAGCTCCGACGAGTTATGTGATATTTCAACCCTCCGAATAAGCGACTAATGTTATCCTCTCACACGTCGTATGTGCCGAGGCGAAATACGAAATCGATAAAAATATTCTTCACTGGACGAGAGGAATTTACTGTTCATTCGACAAAAGTTTTAGTTCATACTAATTAGCGTACTCCACTGCGGAGTCTTTTTGAATAGATAAATCATCTCAATCTTGATACCTTGTGGGAGGAATGAAGAAATAGTGCAAGCTCAAACGTAGTCCCAAGGTACGAGCAGTGCTGGCTTTTCAATTCGAGCCACCATTGTTAGATGGCGTTCAACACAACGTGCTCCCATCACCGATCACCGCTCAAAAGTCCCAGGTACGCGGTTCGAATTTTCATCAGAATAAAGCAATGAAAGGAACTGGGGGCTCGCCACTTTATTTTTACTCTCAACTCGCTTCTTAGCGATCATTTTTATTTAGTGAAAAAAAACAAATTGTATGGAAAATAAAAAATCGCATAGAATCATCTATAATGGTCGCCCGGTGTCAGCATCTCCCGCAGACTAGCAGTCAGCATAATCAAGGTATATGAGGCCTGTTGCAATATTTATACGCAGTAAATTTTGCTCAGTTTTCTACAAGTCGAAGGATCTTATCGAAAATACGGAGCCGAAACGCCCAATTATTGACTGGGGACGTGTAATGAAAACTGACTCAATCATCTTGATCTACTTCGTTAAGGGAAAGCCCTACGACGTTGAAACTTCACACTAGTCGTTATAGATGCTAACATAATCTGGTCCAAGTTGAACTTTTATATATTGTTCTTTGGAATGAAGCTTATCTGTTCGATGTAAATCCAGGAGTGGGTAATGCGTAATTCATTTTATAAACTTCGTACCTTAACGAGGTCAGGGGATGTACTGATATGCATGTGCTTAATGTGTACTTATATCCATACACTTGAATATATTTACAGTCGCGTGAATAACCTTCGGGACAGAAGGGCTCTTGCTGTAGACGATGTCTTATTGCAATTAGCCAATGGTGGAAGCTCGTTGGTTTTAACACGAGAAAACTTGCTGGCAAACTGAGCGAAACGATGAGAAAGAGGGAGAGAGAGAGCGAGGGCGGGTGTGAGGATCGCGTGCGAAGGAGTCTCTGCTTGACGACCCTCTTTCTGCGAGAATCGATCGCTCTCGTGCATCCCTTTGCCTAAGTATATAAGCAATATATACGAACGACGATTTTCCTCGTTGTGGTTATGCACGTATACGAATATACGAAGAAACAGTGGGTAGCTCGTCGTATTTGAGGCGTGAGAAGGGGTTGCAAAAACGACTTGTTGAGTGTGCGACTTCTCGGTGCTCAGTTCATGCTCCCTTCCAATTGAATTTCCTTCTTCGATCTCTAATGTCTTATTCCTAAAGCTTATGGCCGTATTACACCGGATATCCGAGTATTGTGATAGTCCGGTCTCAGCGGAATGTATTGGAGTTTGCGTCTTTTTGTCATCTATGCATATGCAAAGTAGACATTTTTCAATACAAATTACGGAAGGCGACAATATACTTAAGTTATTATGGTACGTCGAGAAGAGCCAGCGCAATCTTCGTGCGGCAAGGACCGCACAAATCCTACATTTCTTATTTCAGGGCAGTATTTTACGTACATCTTTCATTTTTTTATTCTCCCGAATCTCCAGTATAGAGATCTCAATCGTTGGGGGTCATTCATGGCTCGGAGCCAATTATTGGTCAACGCTAAATTTTTGGAATCCATGAATACTTAGCGTTTTTGTAAAAGAGCCCCTCTGGTTTTCGAAATAATGAAATAATTGAGAAAAGGGAAAAAGGGTTGTCGTAGATACTAATCAAATCACGCGTATGGGTGGGTTCTTCACGATGGTGGAACGATTTGTCCTGTGATAAGACGTCCCCCGAAAGATTTAAATGTATTTTAACATGCTCTGAAATTTTGATTAAATGTAATGGAACTTTAGTGTACTTTGCTATATTAGCTGTAGTGGATCTCAATTTATTCGGAGTCTTTTAGAAAAGTGCAAAATTCATTCACTGCGAGAACTGATTCGTCTTTTTTTCGAAGCAAACGGAAACGTACTGGTCGCAAGTATTTTTTCGCTATTCTTTCCGTGTTTGTAAAATGGTGCGCGAATGTCGCGGAAGCGGTATTCAAACCTTGTGGGTGGTTGGTGTCTGATGATGAAATGAAATCTCAAGAGACCAGAAAAGTTTTGTGAAAAATGTCTAATGACTCTACGAAAAAATTGATGGATGAAGTCATACTCGATCTCACTTCCTGTATCGCCTTTATATCAAACCTTTTCTCGAATAATGATCAATCTTTTCTTCTAAAAACTATTCGTAGAAAAGCTGATCGAGAACTGTCAAAGTTTTATTACGATTTTTTCGCGCAAATTATCGGAACGTTTCACGATGTAGCTCACGTCTTTATTCTCACGATATTAGTGACTTGGAAAAGTTGGGGCAAAACCTACAAATTGGAACGCCCAACAAACTTTCTCACAGTCGTAAGGACGCGGTTCAATTTTGAATCTTTGCCGGATTTATCGATTCCCCGGTGCGAAGGCCACAGTTTATTCATCTAATTACACGAAAAGAGTGGGAAGGCGACACGTCAAATTTCTTTGAGAAATTACTTTCAATAACTACGGTTCCGATCGTCATCCCAATTAAATAGTCGGCAATGAAGAAAACGAAATTATTGTAAAAATCTAAATTACTGGATTTTTTAGCGAGGCGAGGCAACAACGAGCCAAGATTTTCTACTCGCAATGACATCAACGTGAATCTCTTTCGGTCTCCATCATTTTAGTTCAGGGCCAGGAGTACAGATAAGAAAAAAATCAACATCCAACAAACCAATCAAGTCCCAGTTGTTCGAAATCAAAGAAAAAAAAATTCCAGGTTTTAACCAAACCGAATTTCATGCGTGAATACTTTTATCTACCAGCAATACCGAGTTCTTCCTTAAAAAGGTGAGAAAACGTTTCATTTGCTTTTCTTAAAGACTGAGAGCACGATTCAGGCTCTACCTTAAAGAATTTCTGTACCAGTATCAATCAATGGCTATCGTTTGAAAAACCTCTATCCGTCCCTTTACAATACCTCTCTTTCTCTCTCTCTCTCTCTCTCTCTCTTGGTTGCCAACGTCTCGAGGATCACATGATCCATTTTACGGTGCATTTGCGGTGCATCTCTCGCTTCGCCCGGCGGCATTGTGAGGAGAGCGCGCAGCATCAAAAACGTCTTTGCTTTCTTGCGGTGCGATACGTGCTCAGCGTCTTTCTTTCTCGGTCAACACACTTCAAAGTCCATCGTAGAGAGCTCGGGAGCCAGCACACACAGCGCGAGTTCTTGCCTCGCGTCTTCGTCATGGTATCTCGTGACACGGTATGCGCCCGTAGGGCGAGGGTATCCGTTTCAGCGCGAAACTAGAAGGAGCCCCATGGCTCCGTGTCACGTCGTATAAGCGGTGGATGTCATTTCAATCCGCTATTCGATTACCGAGACTCTACACTCTTGCCTCTCGCCTTACTCCCTCAGCGAAACGCCCTTTGTGGTTCGCGACGAAATACAAAAAGAGAGGAAAAATTTCAAGAGTAAAGGACATATAGAGATACAAGAAAATTCTAGATCTTATGAATTTTCTGCGTCGTATTTTATTCCGCTGTTCCTTTTTCCTATATTTCATCTACAACAAAACTTGCGCTTTCTTCTTTTTACGACAAGCTGTATACTTTTAAAACTGACACCTCGTGCTCCCGGCTATATTGGATTGTACAGAGCACTTTAATCAGACCTTTCTTACTGAAGAATATTTGCCTCTGCAACTCCTTAATGTTTCTACGTGTAACATAATTCTTTGTTTCCTCTTGTCTCTGAAACCTGTCTTGGCTTCCCATTAAGATGTTGCAGTAATGTTTTCGTGTGGTTTCAAAAATAACCATTTAGTAAGTGCTTATTAAATATTTTATTAATAAATCGATGGTGGCGCCTCCCGTAGTAAAGTCGCGTATAACTATAAACAGTAAATGCGGTCGCTGCCACACGTCAGACGCCTCGCGTAAATTCTATCGGATTTCTCTGTGAATTTTTATTGAAATCGCGACAAATTGATTTCGTAATGAGCAATGAAGTGGTGTGAATCCGGCTCTGGTTTCTTCGGTAGTGGCAAATGTGTGTGCAATTTGTGTTGAAATAATCTTTGTGACCGGCGCAAAAGGTGTCACGACGTACGCAAACTGCTGCGTATTTTTATTTATTTATTGCGTTGGTAAGAAAAGTCTGCTCTCCGAAAACGAAGCACAGCCGGAATCGGCAAATTAAATCACATTTCTTGATATTTTTCATATTCGCGTATCGTTAGTTTGATTTTTGGACACCTGGCGCTGCGTATACCATCGCTCGATGAATCTTAAGGTTGATCCTCTGCGACAGCCCCAACCAAAAGTTATGTACCGTCTGCGTATTAAAAGAGTTGATAATTCGTTCGGATCGTAATCAATAACTTTGTAAAGACGCTATATACGTACTCGGTGCCAGCAGATACAGTACAAATATCATTTGCTTTCGTAAAATTTATTCTAAAAGTATTTTTGATCTGACATCGCGAGTAAATTTTTTGACGGAACTATCCGGGTTGCGCTTCAACACACAGAAAAGCTTGCCTATACAGACAACATTTGGTTGTTCGCTTGCAAAATATATCGTATGCAGCCTAAACCTTCGTACTTCTCGAAACTATATCTGTCAAATTAGATGGTCAATCACTTTGATTTTTTTTTCACAATGTCTGTGATATCCTGCTCTAGCTCCTCCTCGTATTTTATAAACTTCCTAATTTTAGTACTAGCGGTAGAATTAATAATGTGCTGTTTGCCTATGCATGGTCCATATGTTACGTGTTAATTGAGTCAACTTCAATTACATATATCTCGGGTTCGGGATGGTGAAACTTGTTAAAATTTTATAGAGGCGTTGTTCATATGTTAAACAACACGTATGCCAAATTTAAATAATTTCCTAACTCAACTGTCTCGTAGAGGAACCACATTAATATCTAAACTCCACCTTCATAATACCCAGCAAATCGATTTGTGATCCACCCCAGTCCAGGATCAGTTTATACCCTGCCAACAATCAGTTCAGGGAGTTGAATTAGTTCGTACATTAAAAGGGTAACGATATCCTAACTTTAAATCGTTTTACTCAATTCGAAACGTCAAATTCGCACAATCGTTGACGGGATACTAACCATTGTAATGGGCGATTTCGTGTGAGTCACTAATGGGTGTTGAACTCTTCTGCGTTGATAATTGCCGTGTTATATTTATAGACAGCTGGAGGTGATATGACATGAATGAGTACGTCATTCATCTTATCAAGTATAGTGTGCATATAACAACTACGTAGGTATGGACAACCTGTCAGACGTTTGTGATTATGGAACGTGTTGAGCGTTCGCAATAAAGTGGAGAATTGGAATGTGACTGAATGGAGAACGTCTGTGGGTATCCATTTTTGAAATGTCATTGAGTATCTATGAATGGGCATTATTTCTAACGACATTTCTCATTGTTTCGTCTTATAAATGGCACTATTATTATGATTATTATTGCGACTATGATCATTGGAGAATACAATTTCCCTTTGAGAGAAACGTTCGCTGTGAAGCGTTGGCAACTGCGCAGCGCCACCTTCATTATCAGAACGTGCCAAACGCCAACGAAACCATATGTCCTAGACAAAAAGCTCGCGTCTAATCGACTTTTGAATTCCGCGCAGCCGCTCCCGTGACCATTCTGTTTCCCTCATACTCACTACCCCTCGCCACCACCACCGCCGCCCACACTCTGTACTTTTCTATGCCGCAGATATAATATCTCTCGAGAGAACCACAGCCGAGCTCGCCGTAAATAGTTTCTCTTAGCTGCACGTGACTTTACGAGCACCCTCTGTCCGGTTCGTTCGTGTGTCTCGCATGTGTTTGAGTGTGTGTGTGTGTGTGTGTGTGTGTGTGTGTGTGCGCGCGCCCCGAGTAAGTGTTTGCGTGTACGAGGTGCGCCACGTGGTGCTCCGACCTCGCTCCAACATCTACTTCTCCTCTTTTTTATCCCCTTTCTCACCAGCTTTCAGCTTTTCCCACTCACGCTCTTTGAAAGAATGGAAGAAATGACCGGATGAAATTGTACTCGTTTGACCGAGCTTCTCTCGCACTCTGTCGTCCATTAGGCTCTATTACACCCCACCCTTCCCTGCTCCTGCGCCTCTCGCCAACCCTCAACACTACACTGCTCTCGTTCGATCGAAATTTCTCTCAGTCATTTCACATCTGTTTCTCCTTCTCTTTTCCCCCTTTCTGTGACTCGCTCTCGCTCTCTCGATATCATTCTCTCCCTCCATTATCGATATAACATCGAACAACGCACACTCGAATAAGGGCATTCAGAAACATCGAACACACTATCAGCTACTGGCATTGTCAGAGACATATCCCATACACGCGGTCAGAGATCGTTACGTAGCTGCGAGAGCCAACTTCAATTCCGTCCACAGAGTGCATCGATCTGCCACTCTCGTGCACGCTGTAATTCGCCCCTCTTTTTTGTCTCTACCGTCTATTTTCGAATAGCCCTCGATACAAGCTAAATCTCTACTGATTAATCGGAGAGAGAGAGACCCGAAACATCAAAGACCCCGTACAAATGGAAACGTGCACCTTCCCTTCTCTCTACCTCTTTCGATCAACCTGGATTATGAAATAGGTTTCTTGACAGAGTCCACGAGTCATTTTAGCCAAACAATACATCCCCAATCAAAAGCACAACGTTCGAATGATTATGGCATTTCAAAGCTTCTGTCAAACCTCATGATTGGTATTATAACGTCTTTTGTATGAGTTAATAGAAGTATATTCATTCATTTAATTCCAATTTTAGTTCATGATGAATTTAGTCAAATTCTAGTGACTCTCATGATGCTACGATGTTGCCTACGAGTTGGGATTATTTGATGCTGTTCCGGGAAAAAACAATGTAAAATGCATGCAAACAATTGGGAATTATAATTATGTAGGATGTAAGTCCTGTATCTGTCAGATGTTTTATATCGAGCGAGCGTATAGGAATGAGGTGAAAAAAGCTAAAATGCGAAATGTGAAAAAGGACAGATCGGGAATTGGAATGGAATGATTGAGGAGTTTCGGTACAGAAGAAGAAAATATTAAGAAATTGATGAAATTTGGTGATAATGTTCTTCAACATCAAGTGCGAAAGCACAATTTTTTAAAAAATTTTCTTCTACTTAGTTATCGAGTATAATTATACGCATTAACGCAGATTTCTTATGTCCGGAATGTATACCTATATATATGGAAACCCTATGCTTATACGCGTGAACTTTAGTGATCAATTACTCGATAACTGTGTAGAAGAATAATCTTTAAAAATTTGTATTGTCAAATTTGGCACTAAAGAATACGTTCACCAAATTTTATAAAACTTTTTGAAATTTTTTATGTTTTTAGCATGGTTTAGCATGGCAACATTGTATCGCCTGTACCGAAACTCCTTAATAAAGATTAATAATTCTTGAAAAATACTCAATTATTGAAAAAAAAATAATAATAAAAATTGCAACTGTTTATGAATAATTGATCAGCTTCGTACTGAAATCTGCCGAGGTTCAATCAATTGATTTCAATATGAAGAACCCCTGCCTTGCCAATTTTTTGATCGGCATACAAGAATGTATTTGAAAACGTACCAAACGAAACGTGAGTTCTACGGACAGTTGGTGTCGTATAGGTGTTTTCACGCCTGGATTAAACGACTTTTTCAGTTACAAGTGCGGAGTTTAGAAATTTCTATTTGCGAACGTGTAGCAACGGAGAGTGGTAGAAAATTGATCGTGGCGCAGAATGGCAAAAAGCAACGAGCCATTAAGTGGGGAGCAAAACCGCACGCCGCTTGCAGCACGCCGCTCCAAATCCACCAGGACGTACAGCACATGCACATTCAGCGCCACGTGTTTTCACCCTCATTGTGCTTTCTAGCTTTTTCACCAAACAGCTGACGAGGCAACCACGATTTTCATTTGATTTTCAAAATTAAAATGATGCGTGAATTTCAAAAATATTTATAATCATCGTTAGGCATCGCTGCACGACATTCGTATTTTTCCATACGTTCTGAACTCGTAAACCAAATAATGTTTCCGAGTTTACTCCAAAGTCTACAGCGTTTCCAGCTCACATTGCGGTAGAGCACGTTGTTATGGATTCCCCTTTAGCCAAAGTACGTTTTTTTCGTCGAAAATATCTATTCCGTAGCTACTCCGCTTCCACATTTTTTTCCGTTTTCTCGATGGCTCGTTATCTCAATCTGAACGCAACACATGAACGAATAAATTTTTCAATTTCTCCACACGTTTATGCGCTTCAATTTTACGCTTCAGCGAAACAATCATCTGCTCAACAGATATGTCCCCGAGCTAAACTCAACTCAGCTGACATGGAAAAAAGCGAATGCAAAAATGTGTTCCAAATGCTTGTATGAGATATTCCATTCTAAAATTCCAATAGCGTGCTTCTGCTCTTTTTTTTTAATACGCTGAATTATTTTTCATCGCCCATTAACAAGCTAAAAGCAGAAGAGTACTTCCTTTTTCACCTTTAAAAATGAAATTTTTTCAACGGTTCAATTCTCGTAACGTCAACAATTTTTTAACAACACGAGGAACATTCTACCAAATGAGTCTAATGACGACAATTTATCCCTCAATTTCTTTCATTTCGAATCATACTTATGAGAAAAAAATAAAAAATTTGTCAGTTTTCATCGACAACGAACATCCCAACTGATCAATTACACCGATAAACTCAGCTGATCTTAGAAAGGAACCAGAATGAACGGAAATTGTGGAGAAAAAAAAACTGTAAATTCGAGTATCAACAGACAACAATAAACATTCCTCGTTATAAGTCGGTTAGTAAGGAGTTATCAGTGTACAAAAATGTTATATATTACAAAAACTGATGTGAGTAAAAAATAATTGAATTCATTAAAGTAATGAGCTAAAAATGGTCAAATCGACCCAAAATTTTTTTTCACTACGAAGTTCAGAAAGTTTGTTAAGAAAATTCGACGCAATCCAAGAAAATATCATATTTGCGAATTGGTTGATTCAGGCCGGAACGCCCCATGCGTATTGCCTTCATGGTAAACATTCGGAGGATGTCATTCGATTGCAATTTACCGCAAATAGGATTTTGCGATATAATGAAATCAGACGTGTGTGTGCGTGGGGGTACGTGTGTGAATGACTGTGAAAACTCATAGACATAATACGAATATCACACAAATACAAATACCTTGTCTACGAAATTATCTCCATTGATTCACCCATTTTTTGTAGACGATCGAATTGAAAACAGCAAACTTCATAGTGAACATTTTTAATTACAATATATTATATCACATACATTTAATTGGCTCCTCATAAGTCTTCTGCTTCTACGCCAAGGCATGATGTCAACGATAATGGAAATATTAATAATTGAGAGTACATGGCGAGTTTGCCTGCATAGTTTAGAGAGAAAATGTATGGGAGGCAGGGGAAAGGGAATGAGGGGTGACAAGCGTGCGTGCTAAGGCGATGCGAGGGTTGAGAACGAGTATGAGAAATTTTAAATAGAAAATTGAAAAAAAAAAAAAAAAAAAAATATGTGCTACCTTATGTTTATAGGGAGTCTAGAGTTATAGGGAAGGCTCTCACTACGAAAATGAATTAGGGTCACGCCTTGATCCGTGCTATGTATGTTCAGCACGAGAAGCTAATCCACAATGTTCCTCCCCGGTTAACTTTGTCAGGGAGCTTTCTCTCTCGGTGGTGTCGTGCGATGGTTAAGCGAAATTTCTAACGTCGTGTGCGATCGGTAATCGCCTTAATAGGGAGAGACGTGGCAAGCGTTCCGGTCGTTAAATCAACGTTTAGACATTGGTGCGCAACGGAGGAAATTAACCGAGCATCCCTTTTCTCTTTCTAACCCTCCCTCACTATCACACCCTTCTCTCTTTTTCTTTCCTCTATTCTCACTTTGGTCTTATGCGGTTATTTCCAGAGCGAAAATGCGCGTATCGAGTACAAATGGAGTCGATGATAAGAGGTACGATTTCACAGCGTGCGCGTTCAATTGAAAGCGGCCATTGTAATTCTACCAATTCAAATTCATCGACTGAAATAATTGGAAGTTTTCAATTTTTTTTTTTATACAATCTGATATTTCGGATTTCCTGTTTCAATGGATCACAAAAATGCAGGAAATTCGTCGAACGTGAGTATTCGACTTTAACAGAATGTTTTTATGCGTGCTTGGAAAATTCCCCTAGCATCATTGCGATTCTTGGTATCCGGTCAGAAAATTCCTAAAATTCTCGTATTCCGAACATCGAAGTTGTAAAAAAATATTTTACCGATTATTCAGTGAAAATTTTGTTCATCTCCGGACAAACGGTGTTCGGGGAAAAAGGGTTTCGCAGAATTCCATTAATGAGAAACGTAAATGTCAAAAATCGCTGCTCTGAACTCAAATATCATATTGGTCGAGAGCCGAGTATGTTCACTGACTACGGTTCACAGGATCCATTATTCCTCATCATTTTTATTCAGAATCCACTCAATACGCAATGTAGTAGCGACATCTACAGCTTCATATTACCGTGTGCGTGTATCGTTCGATGACGAATGACGTCATATTTTCACTTCCAGAAATCATGCCCCTTCCTCATTGACGTTGGTCGCATACTTCTGTCATGGAACTTGGCGCAATATATCCATGGATTGTAAATATAGAAGTCCTCACAGCTCTGAAGGTTCGCTCGCTACTTGAGATGATGCCTTTGCGCAGTAATTTGATCGTCCTTGTTTCAAGAAATACGCTTCGAAACAAATGAAACTTTTCTCATTCATTCTGAATTTGAAATGAATATGGAGCGCTGTGTGCATAAACTATAGCCGTGGGAGAAACAATATTCTGAAGTACGCGACAACGCAGTGAATATTCGACGTTTTTCATCAATTTCTCCGTTGTTATGGATCGCGGGGAGAAATGTTCCATCACTATGATTTGCAGGGGCTGTTGCGATCCAGGTGCGCTTATGGCGCATGGAATATTCCGTCGTCGCATTTCATGATTGCATGCGAACGACGGAGTAATCTATACAACGTGGAAAAATGCTGAAAGTCTTATGTAAGAGCGAGGTCTGACTATACGGGAACCATTACTACTAATGGTCGAACGAGTAGTGGCGGATAGTGCGCACCACCTAGAAATAAACGTCGAGCTGCTAGAGGAGAAATTTGTCGTCGCGTAGTGCAAAAAGCGAATGAAAGTCGAATTGATTAATCCTTAACTTAGTAACTTCTTGTAGTGGGTCACAGAGAGCTACATACTAAAGGACGATATAATCGTTTGAAGTCCTCTCAAGAGGATGAGAGCTGTTAAGCTGAGAAAGATCCACCAGGAAGCCTGGATAATAGTTCGGGAACACTGAAAGGTCTTGAACTCCGTGATACAGAAGAAACAAGTTTCTTTCACTGGTAAACTCTGTCCTCAAAAACAGAGAATTTTTTGCGAACCTGAGGAAATTCCTCGTGCTGACACGTGATTTGTGGTGACAGAAAACTCGTCTCTTCTATGTATATTTACTCTCCCTCACATTCTTCTTGATTAAGTGGACTGCTGGAAATTGACATCGGTTCATCTACCCCAATCTAATCCAGCCAAAGAAAAGACAATTATTTTAACTATTCCAGAAATAACTTAAACTCGTTTCTAAAACAGAGACTTCAACTTTGGTATTTAGTCAGTTCATGTGTATTTCGACTTCAATATTCTCATTGTTTCTCTTCAAAATCACTTGTGTCAAATATTTTCCATCGATTCATACTCCTAGAAGGTCTCCCACTTATTATGAAGAATTTATCCGAGGGGTTATGTGTGGTTAGGCGTGAAAAAATTGAAAAATTCTCTCGATTCTTCAGCCAGGCTAGGCTCATTTTATTAAAACATACACTGTACAAAAGCAATTACTACATTCTTGTGGTATTCACGTGGAATGTTTCATAATGAATCTCACCACCAATATAAGAAGAATATCGTCGTATTCGTGACTCAAATTATTATCGTAACGGAAAAAAGCTCTGAAAAACTTAATTGTTCGTGGAAGTACTTTCCCAACGTTGATTCGTTAATCAACGTTTCCATTGATGACTCAATGGGGACCTTTTGATATTCTTGGATATACAAAATTGGACGTAGCATGTATTTCATGATATTACAAGATCTCTTTGCTTTTGTACGTCTGTCAGTTATACACCGTTACCAGCATGCCACGTTCATCTACGGCATGGACCAGGTTACCATCAATGGTAGGATCCCCGTGGCGTCGAACACGAAGCTGTTTCAATCTCGATCAGCTTTTAACGCATATATCGTGGTCGTTAACTCTCCAGTGGTTGCCGCACCCTGTACTTTGTGTAGAAAAATCGAGTTTTCGTGAAAAGAACTTTTGAATGACCGGCTGAGCGCGCGTTTCTGGGATCACTAATATTGTCAGTGAATCCTCCACGCAACATAATTTTCAAACGTGAATTCCGCTTTGAAGTTTTCACAAGCCTCCAGGGTAGTGTAGACCGGTTTTGAATTCTTTCACAAAACGAAAGAGAATCAAATTTCATGAATCCCGTCGTTGAAAAGCTCTGTGAAAACAACAAGCTTCATTTTTACACGATTACTGAAGACCATCGCCGCATGGAAGACAACGGGAAAAAGTTTCCTCAAGATGGACGTGGATTCTTCGTGGTAGTAAATCTTTCCGAGTACCTGAGAAATACAAAAGTGATGTCTACAGTATAAAGAGTCCGTAGTTGAATTGATGGCGCGATAATTTGGTGAGAAATAGTGAACAAGGTTGTAAGAATTCCGTGAAATTATGTTGCGAAAACCCAACCAATGTTGGGTTTTTGAGATACAACATTTTTGGGGTTTTGTTTTCGTAAGGCACCTCGAATTTATTCGCATGATTTTTTCATTCCAACTACCCAGCACAAACAAAGAAATCACTTTCCACATACCACGATAAAATGTAGAATCACATCGCATACGAAGTATGAATTTTTCAGTCACAATGTCGAAACCCCATGCGATATCATTCAACCGAATGAATATGCATCCGAGTTTGTTGTTTTTTGTAGAAGAAAGCGAAAAAAAAAACAATCGTGTCTCCTGTGGTGAATGCTAACGAATATGTTGATTTAGCTTGGAATACCATCTGTTACATAGAACTCAATATCACCCGGCCAGCTTCAGCGTCTGTTTTTCGTCTCCTCTCTAGGGTGCGCCGTAACTTTGCATGAATGCCTGCGTCCGGAGCGGAGACAAGAAAAGCGTCCGATGCATTGAATTGAATCGCAGCTCCAAAGTTGAGGGTACTGCATTAATTTCATTGAATGCATTAACGCTCCATTACTTTTTGCAGAAAAATAAAAATATATCCGAACAAAAGGTGACAGTCATAGTGTATTTGAAAAACGAGAAATGTTGATACAGCACTCAATATATTACGCAAATAGAGAGCTCGAATATCACTAGAGGAATGTGATAATGTACAAAATGCATTTTGAAACGAATTTCCGGACGATCGAATGATCTTCCATAGGTATTCCATAGGGAAGAATTCAAAACTGGTTCACTGATGAAATTTCTTGTCTCGTTGTTAAGGGACAAGTACGGACGAAAAAATTACTATTTTTACAAATTTTTTTTGACCGGTATAAATTATAAATACGGATATAAAAAGTGTTAGGCGTAAAGAATACATTCTTAAAATACACACAAAAAATTTTTATATTTATTTTACTCCGTTTTCGTATAGAAAAATGGAGGAGAAGACAGGTCCAAAAAAAGATGGGTGTGCGCTGTTAAGAAAATCTCTGGAATGGATGATCGGAGAAAAAAATGGTTTTAGATTCAGTAGGTGAATGCTGGCTGTAGCGCAAACCATACGATTTTTTGTTTCTTCAAAAATGCCAAAATGGCAGACATTTTTCCGAAAACTACGTAAAATCACGTTTTTTTCATAGTTTTTTGAAAAAAGAAAAATAGTTTCGCTCAAAATTTCAAAATTCCTATGATATGCGCTATAGCTATAGTCACAAAGAACACGTGGTAAAATTTTGGTAAGGATCGGTTGAACAGTCTCGGAGATTTTATCAACAAGCCGTCCAGAAACGTAATTTTGAGAAAAACGCGTTTAAATAAAGGCAGGTACGCGGTAACGCACCGGGCAGTGCGTATTAGCGCGCTCAGACAGCCGAGTAAATGTCTCTCAAAAACACACTTAGGCTGCTCAGATCTTTATGAAATTTCCTACTTTTAAATATATGTACTTTTGAAAAATGCAAAATAAAAAAATGGATTTTTTGAAAATTCTAATTAGGCCAGACCCCTTAAGTTTATTCCAACACTGACATTCATGCAAAGATTATTAAACTGAGTTTTTACCAATCGAAGCGCTGAGATAATGTATTAATGACGCGTTCAGACGATAAATCCCTGATGAAATAAATCGACCAGCACAGGGTTACTTTGGGGATGATATGATAGAGGGCTTAGTAAGATCAGAGGTCAACGCAGCGGCTTGGCATGCTGGGAGGGTTTCCCGAACGGGACCGAGGGACTGAGGTACATGCGCTTGCGGGGGGGGGATTCGTCGAGAGACCAGGCACGAGAGAAAGAGAAGGAGAGTGAGGGAGGGAGAGAGAAAGGTGTCACGTTCGCTCAGGCGACGGATACCTGTTGGTTTCCTACCCTGAGGGCGGCCGGACGCCGGCGCCTTGGCGAGTAGAAGCGTCGTGACGTCACGCAGCGCCCAAACCATTCGTCCCTGTTATACGACTTATCGTTATACCCCACATTTCCATTCCCACTATCCTTTCGCCACCACGAGCAGCTCTCTCTTTTCTACTTCTACGTACTGCGTTAGTTTCCACCTTTTCGTTTTCGTCTGTGAACTTTTTTCCATCTTTGCGACTAGCCTCTCATCGTCGCACTCTTTCTTACGTATTTCGCGATCAACGCGTCCCGTCCTCCGTCCCCGGCATCCCTGCGGCCTGCCGTCTGCTCTCGTCATCGTGTTATCAACGCGCCGCGAAAAGTGAGAAAATAAGAGGGACGCGAAGTAGAAAGAGGAATAAAAATATCACGCTTCGATGTATTACCACTGACGTCTCACGAGCGTACACTAAACACGTTCGCGGCTTCGAGTCTATCTTTCGCATCGGGGCATGGAAAACGCAAATTGGAAACGTGAGGTGAAAGGTTGACGCGGGAGCATTTCTATGCCGGCTCCTCTAGCTCGCTACGTATTTTGTTTTCCCCTTTTTTCTCTCAACTTCCTTTTTATTGCCAGATGCATGTACGAGCATGCGGTTCCTTGTATAGTTGACCGATTCTATCTGGAGCACTCTGTAACCACACGACATACGACTCGGAGATTTTTTCTTCCCCCGCGAATCGTATGTCCATACACGTACGTCGGATTCAAGGGAAAATGTGTCGGCACGAAAGGCAGAGCATTCGAGCACCATTTTCGTTGTCGTTGGCTCAAAGAAATTGAAGCATGTGACAATGCACTAAGGTTACAATATTGATTGCTCATTTGTTGACAAGTTTCTTCATGAAATGTCAGCATTCTCGAAAACCTCGCAAGTTATCGAGAAAATTACTTGCAACGCTTCAACTATCGTTATACAGGGAGTCGCAGGCTTCTTTTAAATTCCCGCATCGCGGGTTAATTAGCACTGCAATTTTCTTCTCTCCTGCTCCCCCGAAGCTCGATCCTCCATCATTGAACCTCCTGGTCGCAGCAAAATCCAAGTTTTCAAGCGTGAGATAACGTTCTAAGGACACATACTTTCATGGTTGCAAACGATCGTAATCATCGGAAGTATCTGACGTTAAATTATTACCCTCCCCTCCCTTCCTCGTAATATTGGTTCCTGGAAATCAATATAACGGACCAGAAAGAAAAAATGATTTTTTAAAAAACCACAGAAAAGTTTCGAGTGTGATTTGCTGCTGCATCCCAAAACTTTTTGTTCTTGATGTAGGGCAGTTATTTCCGTTTCTCTAGCTTCGCTCGGCGCGAACTCTGGCAAGGCTACTACTCTCTTACTATTATCTACATCTACAGTTTCGAATGTATGTGTCAGCTGCTATAAAAGAGTTCAAATTCTCATAGTTTTAACGTTATAAACAGTGGAACTTGCGCCCTTTTCTTTGGAAGAGGACAATTCGAACGAGCATATCCCTACGAGTATGAGAGTCCAGAAGGAAGACAGTATAACTGTGGACTACCGGAACTGGATCTCTCGCGGCGAGAAACGCCATCGTAAGGCACTGCCTCTCTGGTACAGTATAGGACGCCTGCTCTTTTATCTTTCCCGGGGGAAAAATAAATATGGAGATTCGGGCTCCTACTCTCTTTTTTCCTCTCTCTCTCTCTCGCTCTCTTTCTCTGCTTTTCCGTTTTCTCTCTCGCTCAATGTATACGCTAACCAGCAGTTTTCTTCGTCGTGGTAAAAAAGAAAAAAGATCTGTGAAAAAAAGAAAACGGGTCTGGCCGAAGATGAAAGGGAGATCGAAGAGGGATTACATAAAGCTTGCCAGGCTCAGTGAGATATTAGAAGGATGTGTGTTGAGGTAGGAGAACGCACTCCAGACTGTATTTTCGGTGGTGGATTTTTGAAACGCTCTTTCCTTCTTCTTGGCCATTTTTTTTACAACTCCTTCACGTTGCATTGAATTCCACCTAATTTGCACAGTCAGCGAAATAAATGAGATGTGCCATTCGCCTTCGACATCCATGATCTTAATTTCTACAGAGTGGGAAAGTATGCAATATCAAAACCCTCGTCAACTGACAATGCAGACAAATATTGAAAAAATGATGGGAGTCGTTTTGAAAAATGTTGACAAAAGTGAAAATAATTTTGTCCCAATTACTCTACGAAACAAAAGATCTTTTCGTCTACTTATATCATCTAAAAAACATTGTTATCTTAAACTTTATAACCTCGTGTATTACGATCGTATACTGATCCGCGATTAAGGTATGAGAATTCAGTACATTAAATGTCGGATATCAGTTCTGCTTGGCTGGTGTGCGAATATGATTGGACGACATGATATATTAAGAATATTACGACGAGAGAGAATATGTGAATCGCGTGGTGGCCAGACGTACCGGATATGTTCATATGAATTATTTCTCCCTCTTTCTTTCTATTTCTCCTCCGAGCATCGTTCATATTCTTTTATATTTTTTCCCATAGCAACTTCGTCTAAGATTGTGTATAATTTTTGCTTCTTTCTCAAGTTAAATAACTCAATAAACGTTTTTTTTTTCATCCACTCTAAAAAATTGTATTCGGTAGCTTGACAAAATTATTAACGTTCTATAGTTTTTACCTCCTGCGCAAACTTAGAATTTATCTCATAGTTTACCATCGCTATAAATAAACAAACATTGAAACCACTTTGTCGGTACCTTTTTCCCTCTATTTCTCTCCTCGTTTCTTATTTTCCTTTATCTCTCCCTCTCGCTCTTGCTCCGTCATTTTTTCTCTCTTACTCGCTCAAATTATAACTGCTGCAGCGCGTTGGGAGCCACACTATTGTACGAGAGTCATTCTCGCACAGTGGCGTCCCTTTTTCTTTCCATTCGCACGAGTGTACGCTCGCTCGCATTAGTCCATTATCTCAATCTATAGTAGTCTGGGGACAAATAATAGGCTGCACACAGTGCTAGAGAAAGACCGAGAGGAAGAATATAGTCGACGAAAGGTGAATATACAAGGACATCTCTACACACATACCTACGCACGCTATTCTTGGCTTGTTTGTATTAATGTACGAGGATTTTCAATCGAAGTATAAAAATATGCGTCTTCAAATATCACGAGTAGTCGGTGCATGTGAAATTCAATGAATTTTCCAGCGTGTTTTAGCAATACCGATACTCCGTTTTGAATTTCCAGATTAAATTAAAAATACTCGTGTATTCAATCGTTCCGAACAACATATTGAAAATAAAATGAGTTATTCGATAGTGAGAAACAAAACAAAATTTCCACATGACGTTAAAAACGGCGCCCCGAAACGCGGAGAGAAGTTTTCAAGCTGCTCGATGACATGCACCTTCTCCAATTACTCTTTCCATTTTTTGCTCGATTTCATCATGATGATTACCACAGTCGTCCAAGTTTCGTGCACATATAAATTCGTAAATTTTCTGATCAATAACTTGAATTTTCCTTCGAGCATACGAACCTTCGATTGTGAAATTAAAAAGTTAATTAGCTGTAATGGAGATGAAATAATCACGCGATATTTCACTTGATACGAAAAACGACGTAAATACGTAATTTTACGTAAATATACGAGCAACGGTGTTTGGAAATTCATGTTCATTTTCGAATCCCATTGCTATAGTGACAGAAGGATTGACATTTTCGCAAATAAGAATTTGCTTTTTATATACATTGATGTGCTGGATTTCTACGATGGACTGTACAGCTATAGAAATTTGCTGGAGACTTTTGACGTCAAAAAATGAAACAATTTTTTTTCGAGAGTCAAAAGTATGAAGTTGGAACACTGATTGACCATCGGGGTGCACAAAACGATATGAGAAATCATGTCATTTTGCTTCGTGTCTATTATCTTCTCAATGAAATATTCAACGTGAACTAACGCAATTGTTTTCCGTTTATAGAATGAAAAGTTGGGGGTACCGCTTAAAATGTACTTTACCGAGCGAGACTTTAGCCAGTCTCTCGATAGAAATAAGCTGGAAAGGCTTAAATCGCAAGTCGACCAAACTGAGTTTGCTAAATTTTTACTTCAATGATAAAAACGAATTTAGCTTCGTGTTTATATTTAAATATGTATATGTACACGATGGTGTGAGTAATAATATAGGATTGGGGATGAGAAAGAGCAAGGGATTGTGCAAAGGATTCAGGGAGGAGCGAGAGAGATGCCCCAGCGAGGCTTGCAGGCGCAAGCGCTCGGCCGATCGATGTCCCCTTCTCTTCCGCGCGCGTATAAAGCTCTCGCTCGCAGGGGGGTGCACGACAGTTTCGCGATAGCATTTGTAACATGCGCCGCGTCCCGGGTCTCCGGTACTCCGTGACCGTTACCAGCGTAATCAGCGAGATTCAACGTCGTTGTCGTTGTCGCGAGATTTCCCGATTAAGTAGGAAAGCTCGACCGAACGTGAGTCCGATAAATCATAGGAATCGTGAAAAAATCCCACTTTTTTGGCGATACCTCCATCGAGGCAATCACTATCTTTCGTCATCATTCTAATAACGCAAATAAATGTTTTCCATAATTCACTAATCGACAGTGGTGTTCTCCGATTTGTTTGTTTTACGAATTTAAAAAATCAAAAACCCTTCATCAGTTACGTTCGCGAGTCTACGAAAAGGTGAATGCTAAAAGCCTTCAACCCGTTTTCACGCCAAGCAGATGCCCTTGATGTACCGTTCAGAGGTACGAAAAAGAGTGCATCCCGTCGTATAAAAAAGCCAAGAAGGAAAAAATCCATCGAGCCGAGTAAGCGAAGGGGATTAATTGAAACTTCATTTTTCGAGGAGCATACGAATGAAGGCTCAATATTTGAGTAACGAGAAAAGTAATAGTGGAGAAATCATCATTTGTAACGAGAATATTAGCAGAATTCGAAGATCCGACTCACCCCACACTATCACCTACTCTGACTGGCATTTCAGTCAGTGAAATACGACAACAGGATAATAAAAGATTAAAAGTTCCCGTATTTCTCGTTGATGCTATAAATTGAGAGGATTTCGTAGCAGCAGGACAATCCAATTTAGAATTTATACGTACATATATCCAATATACGTAAGAACAGCCAAACGCTAAATGAACACCGTAGTGATTGTTTGAACTGCGGAAAATTATCGTTCACGTCGTCGAGTACCGTGTTCCGAAGGTTAAACAGAGACACACACACACGCACACACACACACGCAGAAGAGGATCGAGTGTGCAGACGACTCGAATAATTCGCAGAGTATTTCGTATCAATTGTCACAAGCGCAGAGGTTGAAAATCAACTTTGACAATTTGGACAAAGTGTAACCGTGTGAATTCTCATACAGTTTGAGAATTGTTCGTGAAGTGTGTTTTATTTGTACAAGAGTTTAACTTATTATTTGATCAATCTTAGTCTCCAATTGGCATAGTATTTGTAGTCATATATCATCATATACATATAGTTACGTCAAATATATAAATATATATTTATATTGATACTTTATACGTATATATACACACACTTGTATTGGTTTTTGTGTAAATTCATGTGCATCAAAAAAGAGACTTAACAATAGTGAGTCTCGAAAAAGTTATTCGGTGTGATAAGGGAGGATTGTTCGTGAGGTTGAAGATCAGTGCAAGGATTTTCAAGATCGCTCGCCAACGGATGGTCTTTAAAATTTCGGAAATTTTGACATTTCCGAAAAAATCATTTGAAAATTTTTGTTTTGCAATAGCCTGGGCTCTATTTCCTTTATCTCGTATTTCGGAGCTTTACCGGGTGGCGCGGGAGACAGTTAAAACGACGGAGCATCGTCAAACCCATTGTTCACTGGACCCCGCTGTTCTCGTAACCGACACCACCACTCACGACGACCACCGACCGACAAGAAAAAGAAGAAAACGAAGAAGTACCCTCGTAACGAAAGCTTCCACTAACGCGCAACAAGTTAAGAGGCTAAAGCCAACGATTCTCGCTGAGCCGAGGCCGCAATGTGACATGGATATCCTCGCCGTAGCCTGCGCCATCGTTGCCGCTGCACTTTATTACAATACACTCAACGCCGGTTTCGTTTATGATGATCGGTGAGTCGATTATTCGATTTTTCTCAACATTCCATTTTCGTCGATTCTCTAATAGGAAGTGAGGTGCTTTAATTACTTTTCGTAATTATGGACCATCAGTTAGGCTCGTTGTTCACGTTTGAACTTCGAGTATACTGCTGTCTTAGTGTTGATTCTCTGTGGAATTACGGGGAACATGAATGAAAATGTGAGACAATGTATACAGCCGTAACCTAGTTTTACAGTCTGTATTTTCACAAAGGACGGGACAAAAATATTTCTTCTCTGACCACATCCATAAAGAACTCCACTCTGTTATAGCTTTCGGGTATATCGATTGGCATATTTAACAGCTGTTCAGTGCGATGGATGTGTAGGAATTATGAGACATTATTTTTGATTTATGACTTTCCCGAAAATCGTGTACGAAAAATAGCGAATGAAGATCCGCGGAATAAATGCATGCGCAGGATCTTCCGTTCTTGCTCTGTTATTGACGTCACAATTTTGACATTTAAATATATGAAACTTTCACGCTCATCGTAAACATACGTTCAGGCGGTTGAATAATCAGGAACTTTGTGCTTCCTATTCCAATGGTGGCAGTATTAGTGTGCACACTTTTATCAACGAAGATTAATGAAGGAACGCTATCCAATATCAGATGATTATCCAAGCTCGATGATATTTGTGGCATGAGTGAAAAGTTGTCGACGGTGCGTCGAAAATGAAAGGGAAGAAATAGTAATTAATGGTATCCACAACCGGCGGGCATACGAAATTTATGTACATGAAGGATAATTGGCGTTGTGGTAGTTGGATGTATTAGGTTCCTCGAGCGTATAATTATATCACGTCATAATGGGATATTTCATTAATGATACACGGAGTCACCGATCCCCCTCCTGCGAGTAACGCCAAATTTTCTGTTTTCTGTTTGTTTGCTGATCATTCACTTTTTACGAGGCACTATCTGGAAAGGTTTTATCTCCTGCTAGGATCGATCATTCGAAGTGGGTATTCACTGGGACTTTATTACATGTTATATGGTTTAGGGCTGCGTAATTAAACGGCTCATGCCATATGGGACTGTCGATATTGAAGGAAGCAGGAAGAATCGATTGGAAAGTGGCAGGTTTCAATGTCATTTTCATGAAACAATTAGTCGTTATTGAAAAAAAAAGAAAAATATATAAAATTTTAAAAAATGAGAAAAAACAGAATTTTCGAAGCACGCAGTAGCCGTTGTAGAAAATAATGAATATCCTGGAAACGGATTTTTTTGTAATAATGCACACGCCGTTGTCATCAATCTGAATAATTGCTACAATCTACGAGTTTCCAAATACGTGTCAAGTGAACATCGCTATTGGTTTATCGAATTTTTGTGTGCAGGGCTATCAATCGATGTAATTAATGACGGGAAATTCCGCATTGGATGAATACACGTTCGTTGCATGTTTTAAAGTAAAATACATAGAATCACGTGTGTTGGTAAATATAAAGCGCTGACTCAGCAATTAATGGCTCATAAGATTTTAGTACATAATAATAAAAAATAACGAGTCATAACAAGACCGTGGGTCGTAAAAAAGCCTCAATTAGATGCCAGATAATTTATTTGTTCTAATGAAAGTGGTCGTTCGAAATGAATTCCATTTCACTAGATTCATCAGGATTGTTTATGTGTGACCTCGACGTTGATGGAAAAATTAGAGCATCGACGAGTCGGTGTTCAAATTATTGTGATTTTCCACGAAAAGGTCGTAGGTTCTGGTGGATATTTTTATTTTCATCGTTAAATATTCACCCAGCAATAGGATATTATATTCCTATCGGAGTAGGAGATATCGCGTGTTGTGAGAGAAATTCGTTGTTTGACCAACAAGCAGCAGTTAAAGCATCAAACAATTATCTGACAGAATATTTGAGAGCTTTCCTCGCGTATGGCATAACAGACTCTGTACGTTGGCTATAAAAGTACGAAGCAAGCTGATGTATATTTGTATAAAAGGACGATAAAACCGAAGATGCCGAATTAGTGGTTGAGAGGCCCTGAATAATTATCCTTTTCACGCCCAATAGAGCGCTGCACGTGGTTCTCATAAATTATGCACTAGGGAAGAGTTAAGCGCGAAGCTGTGCGATGGTCTGCTTTTCCGCTTCTTTCTCCCTCTTCTTCTTCGTCGTTCCGTCTTGCTTTTTCTTCATCTCCTTATACTCCCCTCTACTTAAACTTTTGGTATAATCTTTCTTGCACGCAGTTTCACCGGAGATACATATCCTATAAAGCAGAGTTGCGGAAACTTTAACCAAGCCCCAAAGCTTCGTGCGCAATTTACTTTTTTTTACGCCCGATAATGTTTGTACGTGCTCTCTTTCAGTTGTACGCAAGTACCATTATGCTCGCCGCATCTCGCGAGATGTTGAACATTCCTGGCAGGAGATAAACTTCACGCTCATCTGGATTTTATCATGAAACACAGCGATTTTGACACCTCAGCGAATAAAAAATCACAAAATTTCACGACGATTAATCGATTAACGATTGTATCATTGCGAAATAATTTTCAATAACATCAGCAGCTCCTTTCCCAATCGGAAATAAAGCTCCATGCAACACGTTTTCCACTTGCATCCCACTTCGAATAAAAGTGACGGAATTCATATCTCTGCCTCAAATACGTGCCTTTTGGGTGCCAAAACTCCGATGGCAATCGTGGAATTTGAGACAAGCCTCAAAACTAGAGGGACTTCAAAGTGTCAAGATGGCCTCTATCAAGTCTGTTTCTTGGAGTAAGTTTGAACCGTAGTCCAGCTCTTATCGAGGCCACATCACAACTCGATAGCCCACATCGTATATGCAGGTGGAAACACACAATATGTTATCCCATGTACTAGTCCATACTCAATATATATACAACGTCCAAGACAGCTTTGTTTCCGAAACAATACGCAGTTTATGGACCCAACATGCTGCTGGTTCGTGCTTTGTCTTTGGACAGAAAGCCAGTTTGAATCCTGCGGGAATAGCGTGATCCTCGACAGTAAATGGTATAACGCTTGACTGTCGCTCGATGATAAATATGTATTCATATATCTGTACATACGAAATTGAGAGATAGAGAATATCGCGCACCGTGGAAATATCCGAACCAGAGGTTTAAGGAAACCATTTTGCTGACGAGGCAAATATACCTTCTTACTCCGATAAGCGTGTCATCCTAATCCGCAGATCTATAAATTAGATTACTACCAATATCGAGTTGAAGAGAAGCCGAACGATCAACGATGATCACTGCTTCGTCCCATAATTCGTAGGTCGAAAATCAGTTTCATCCATACTATTTTCAATTGTCAATTAGATTTTACTTCTGCTTTCTGCCAGCGTTCAAATTGAAAGGCGCGACGATTAATATCGAGCGAAAAGCTCGTTTTTTTACGTCACGTTACGCAAAATTAGTTGGTACCAGAATAGAAACCTGTCGAATGATAAACGAGTTACTCGTATTTGGAATAACTTTGTGAAAGTTTTCGTGGTCGAATCCTCGGATTCCATTAGCTTTCATAGCAGCTGTGAATTTTATTATATTTCCTCGTTATTTATCGTACAATGAACTTTTTACTCGTGCACTGCCTCATTAGTAAGGAAAGGTTTATTCGGTATAAAGGCTGGAAAAATACGACGTTGATAATAAAGTAACTCCGAAGAAAGTGAACGGAGAAAGAAAGTCGCGGATTTGTGTGCGTTTCGGCTTTTGAATAAGGACTGTCAGGGGCCTTTACTTGGTTGCAAGAGAAACTGCAGTGGAAAAACTTACCCTAACGAAATCTCCTTATCACTAAGCACGTTGAGTCCTCTCTCGTTAGCCCCCATTTTTGCTTGGTACACCTCTTTTCTACCCCGTCAAGTACTCTTTTCATCGGACCGATGTTTTATCTCGCGCTTATTAAATTCATGTCTCATTAGCGACGTGGCTTGAATAATCAAAGCTTCGTATACAGTTTTCGAAAAGAAGTATATGAAACATTTTTGTATTTACTTCAACTGCAGCGCCAGAACTACTGTGAAACTACACAAACTATTGCACGGTAGAAAATTGACGTGTCGACGGACTCGAACGAAATTCTCTTTGTAGATACAAGAATCAGTGGTGACATTTGAAAAACCGTTCTGAACTTGAGGTCATTAGTATCAACATTGAAATTATTTTGGGCTCGTCCAATTGGAAGCTTGCTCTGTTATTGTCGTTCTAATTAGAAGAATCTAGCCACGTCGATCCCTCGAATAAAAATAAAGAATAATTGTTTTCCGAAATATTTCTATTGAGCTAGAGATATTCGCTGGAATAATAGGAACGAAGGAGGTCACATTGGAGCGGACGTGAATCCGAGTTCATTAATTGGGTTATCGAAAATTCATTCGATGTGCTTAAATTAAACGGCGGTTGCCATTCGAGGTACCCTCATCAAGTTAATACTCAAGAAGATATTCGTTTGTTTTCTATGCAAAATAAATGTACAGCCTATCATGCCCTGGTTTACTCGAAAAGGGTTGATGTCGAAACATAGGAACGTTATAATAGTCCAATGCGTCATTTTCACATTTTAATTCTCAAATCTAGTTGTGAGACGACGTTAGTTGAACGGACGATAAATTAAACTTTTGATTTATCATCCCTTCCTCGTTGACGCTCGGACGAACTTTCAAATTAATTCAAATATAATTTTCAATAATCGTGTAATGGTTATTCGCCAGTGAAACTCTGTAATAGCTCATAGCAAATAGAGAATTTGTTTTGCTTCATTTGATATTAATTATATAGTGCTTCAAAAGGAAGCTTGAAAGCTCGCTTCAAAGCTTTGAATTCTCCTCTCATTCCTATGGTCTATCACAGAAATTTTCTTTAAATTCCGGACTTAAAATTCTTTCAGTGCATGTAGTACAATAGAGAATTTTAATAACGAGCCACTCCGGTGAATTGGTGGTTGTAAAAAATGTTCTGCTTCACATAGTTTTCAAAGAGAATACACGCAGTTAAAATTCTATCGAAACTGGATCGCAGCATGTTCAGCGTTATGGGAATTGTAAAATCAAACAGAACAAAAAGCAACCTACAGCTTTCTGTCGTTCGGGATTAAAGAAAAATTTATATACATTCGCGTATATATACACACGGTAGAGTAACATTAGGGTGGATTGTGCGCGGACAAGAGGCCGTTACGTGGATACGGCCACGGTCAATACACCCGTCGGCGACCTTAATAACGTCCGACCTTTATTAACTGAATCCCAGCTGTACCGTATATGATCCTACAATACGAACGGACTGGAATGTCAAATACAGAAAACCTACGAAATTTAATTGCTATTTTCAGAAAATAAATGACTTCTTTTTGTGCGACTCGCTATATTTGCTTGTCTGGTAAAACAGAGAGAACGATGAAAATTCGCATGTTGCTATGAACACAGAACGAAAATGAACGATCAGATTGAAACCACGTTTAATGAGAATTGTAACTGCGAATACTTATAATCGACAGAAAATTTTCCAATAGCGAACAACAAGTGATTATTTTTGTAAATGGAAATGAAACATCGAATCATAAATTTAATCACCAAAATAGCAAGCAATACATTGATTTTTTCATCTGAAAATTTTATATGATACACGCACACACTCGTTGGTATTTTGGATTATCTAAATTTGCTAGCGATTCGTTTCAACTTCTATGGATTTGTAATAAAGTTTATGAAGAATTTACTTTGGTAAATTCCAACTTTGCAAAATTCACGAGAATTTCGGATCATATTAAAGTGGAAAATGCGAAATTACGTTTTCGTTTCATTCTTGGTGAACGTGAATTGTGTCGGAAATAAAGGTATTACGAAGTCGTGCGAGAGATGTGCAAACAAAGAGAATACTACGGGTACACCAGTCATACGAGAACTGCAAAACGTTACTGCTTTTCCCTCTGTTTTCATTTTACTAATACCGACGTCCATGGCTATATGAGAATACATTCTTTGTTTTCCTTTCTTATTCGTCCGTATCATAAGGCTTTCGAAAATAGCTGTGTTACTGTTATCGTATCATTTTAAACATTCCATAAATTACACGATAACAATAATCGAGATGCTACTGAAAGTCGGGATGATTTTTGTGTATCCACGTACTCGAAATTTATGTTGTCTATTTCCCAGCAAAGTGGATTCAGCATTTTCTCAAACTTAAACACTAAAAATACACAAATTATTGACATTTACGATATTGATGCGCGAATACCTACTCGAATTTATCGTATGTAGACGTAATCGTGAATGGATCGGTATCAAGAGGATTAGCTACGTTGAGTATCGTTCGTAAGCTTCTTACGTAATAGTCTCGAACGGTACTGCATAATGAGCGATAGATGATGAGTTTTGAGGCTAGGATTCATTGGAAATCCCATTACATATGTTCTCATTATCGCGAATAAGTCTGCGTTATGCAAAAAAAAAATATATTTAGCATCTGAAACGTATGATATTCCGTAAAAAAAATCTTCTCCGTCTTGTTCTCAACTCGGAAGATTCTCTAAATCCTACCTGCTTTGGTATTCTGAGAAAAAAATTAATCTTTTCCTTTTATCTCCTCAAGCCGGGTGTGCTTCGTCCATTTTTCGATAAGCTACGAGGCCGACTATAAAGATGGGAGGAAAATTTCAGTTTTTCTCTTTGTCGTAGCTGGAGGATGGACAGAGAAGATTTCGCAGCTAAAATTCCTTGGCCGGAGGAGAGTTTGGTTAAAGCTCAGAAAAAGTGATATGAAACTGCGGCCAGACGGAGTGAGCATTCTCGCAAGTTTGCCGCGTCGGAATAGTGGCGAGCTGTTTCTTTATATATAAAAATTGTTCTGCACATAGGACACGTGTGTATATATGCGCGGACGCGTATGTATACATTCGCATGTTTCAAATATAAATATAGAATCTAGCAGATATAGTAGGAACCACAGGTCGTCGGAGGTGGGCTGAAAAACCTCACACGATATGTATAAATAGGCGGTATTTCAGCAAGCAGAGCGTCGACTACAATGCCTTAGAAAAGAATACGGGAAATATTTATTTGCATAGTTTATGTCAGCGGAGCGGTTGCGTTTGCGGCTTGGCCGTTCATGCTTCGAGAAAAGGAGGTGAAATGGGGCTTTAACGGGGCTACATACAGGCATACGACAAAAGCCTGCAAGAAAGAGAAGCGGAGCGCAAGAGGAAAATTTGAGCCTAGGAGTTGTGCTGGTAAAAAGAAGGAGACCAAAGTTGGAGCGTACATAGGTATAAATTTATCCCGGTGACCATACACGTAAATGTACATACATATAAATATAAATAACGGTATATATCTGGATCCGTTTTACGGGGAAAGAAAGGAAGATGACGATATACAGGGTAGACTAGAAAATGGTGCTACGTGTGTTTCGGCAGTAGGAAGACGGGCTAGAGGGAAGCGGAGGCAGTTGCAGAGACAGTGGGGGGTCCAGGAGCGGGTGGTAGACGAAAAGTTACTTTTTGTTTCTTCCATTGTATCCTTCGTAAACGAGCAGCCGTGCGAAAGCGCAAGACGGACAAAACTTGTTCCCTTTCTGTCTTTCAAGTCTCTCCAGAAGCTTGTTTCTCTCTGACCATCGTTGCGCTTCACTTTCCCCAGTTTTCCAACCAACCTTTCACCCCTTCACACGCTCCCGATGTCCTCGATTATTCAGATCCCTGTACCTTCTCCGTTCTCGCGCTCATGTGTGTGTGTGCGCGCATTCTGCAGCCCTGCCGTTCTCTTATCTCGTAGCAGATGCTCTAGATACACTCGAAAAGGGTCCGTATGTATAATATACGACGTACAACCTGCATCCCGCACAACATATCGTCTTTCCAACCCTGCCACTGTATTTTGTACCGGCTATCTCATTTCTGATATTTATTGAGCACCTCGTTTGCCCGGAACCTGCACCACCGGATGGTTCATTCCGAACTTTGGTTTCCGGTTCGTTGACATAGGAATGGGATTTTTACTCGATTTCACCGTCGCACGTGCCCCCGTATACGGTCAATACGGTGTCAGCCTTGTGGCAGCTTTTTTTTATTATGCTTCACTTATTCCTCTCTCGCAGTAGAAATATTTTACACAGAATCGAAAGAACTCTATTCCTGTTTCTTTTTTGCTGTCCGACTGCAGACGACATCTCTCAGTATTTTAAGGTGGAACGGTAGCATGCATCAATAAAGGGGGATTTGATGCAAATTGGTAGATACTTTTGAAAGTGTGTAAACTATTTGCTCGCGAAATTTTAACGGGTTCGACTGTACCGTTTCTGAGAAAATTGAATTAGTTTTTTATATTGGATCTTATGGAAAAGCGTGAAAATCGCAAAAAAAAAATCGGTGCCCCGCAAAGGAGGCACCGTTCTACCTTAATAAAAAATCATCCCCTCCCATTTTATTCGTATCACGCGAGTGGTTTGCACACTTTGTAACAGATTTGAAAACACACGTAACGAATGAGTGCTCTTTTTGAAGCAGCGAAGGTTCGTTTTTCGGCTTCCACTTAACGACCACTCGATTAAAAGATACGATCTACAACTCCCGGCAAGAAATAATCAGTATCGCTCATTCAGATGAATCAAGCATTCGTTCAACTAAGGAAATCAATCTTATATGAAAACAATTAATCAGTGCATAGATTTACATTGCGCGAACATTTATTTTCTTATCAATCGATCGATCGTGAAATCACATGAAACAATCTTTTTTTTTGAATAATTATCAAAAAATCAATTGTGAAAATACGAGCTTACCTTTTGTTCCCAGTGAAAAGAGTCGAAATATGTGACATATACGGTGAGTGATAACTCCACGATTCGAAAGTAATCGGAATGTTGATTTTCCAGTCACGCGCGTTAATAACTCGTTGAGATGTTGAAACTGGTATAACGTGCGTGTATATTCAAATACGCTACGCACTGCCTTCGACTTCCCACCCACAGATGTTTTATACAGATATTCATTCTCGTATAACACAACGACAAGCCCATTGACATTGTCAACAGCCTTAACGGTATGCCCTTGATGTTGCTGCCTCCCCTTAAAACTTCATCCCACTACGGTCGGAGGGTATCAGTTTCCGAACTGGTAGTCGCTCCCTCGTATACACTTGTTTACGTATATACCACCGTGAAGTAGTTTATTCCCAAAGGCCAGACGCTGCCGCGAGTACAATATCATTATCCTGCTTTTCCACACCTTTTCTGCTGGGATAGCGTTGTGATCGCGCAACTGGAAATACTCGCGTTCAACTTTTCTTTCTCACCCGTCGTCCTGTGACTTTTATATATTCACTGTTGCCATCGATCGTTCGCCCCTTTTTCTCTCCCCTGCTGACGAGAATAACTTATCGAATGTATTGTTTTTATGAATTCCCATAAATTAATTCAACTTCGTGAGTCAAATGAGCCGAACATTGTTCAAGACGATTCTTGGATTTTAATGCTGGAGAACGATTCGAGCGAGTAGACGAAATGGTCAGTATTCAGAAAATGGATGAATGTTTGGAATAATTTAAGAGAATATGTTGATTTTTTTTCAAGTTGATCCGCGAGTAGCATCGTGAAAATGAATACCGGTAGCAGATGGAAAAGGGGGAAGGAGCGAGGGCGGTTTCTCCGAGACCTCGGCAACCTCGTTTCCATGAAATTCTCTTCTGTACGATGACACACAGAACTCTCCAGTCGTGTCACAGAAAATCCCATTCGCATCTCATTCGCAGTCTCTTTCTCTCGCGCGCTCGCCTCTCCGTCTTTCAGTCGCTGCATTCATATGCCGACGGGGGTGCACATTATAAATGGCCGACGCTGCTGTCATTCACTCTTTACTGCAGTATTAGAGAGGAGGAAGGAAAAGAGAGGAGGGGGGGGGGCGGAGGAAGGGGGATCGGAAAATATAGTGAGCGCGGGTTGAGTTAGAAAATTGCAATCGTCCGGGTTATGGTCGAAAATTGAACGAAAAAAGCAGCGGATGGGAGTCGAGAAGCGCGTTCCAATGGTCGGCTATGTGCACATCCTCTATCAGGATTCTATCAGGATTTGTGGCTATGAAATTCTGGAAACGACGGACAAAGAAAGTTTGTGGGAGTGAGCGCGCGGAGGGCGGGAGACAATAAAAAAGTGTGGATCACGCAGAGTGTTGGACGATCGACGCAGTCCGTCACTCGGCCTTCCGGCAAAAATTCTTGCAAATCCGTGGGTTTTTTTAGAGTGGGATCGATGCTTATTTATTCGTACAGGGACATGGGCATACACGGAGATATAGATAGCCCGTGCAGCAGGTTGAATGGACGAGTATGGAGCCATCATGGCATACAGACACAAATCTACGCTCATATAGATACAGGGGCACGCACATGTACGTCAAGAGCACGAGAATGGCATGTGCACGAGTCGATGGTCCGATGCAAACGATTTATTTCGCAGCTACCGAAGCTACACCCCGGAAGAAGGAAAGCAGGATCGATCGAGGATCGATGCGTTTTATCGACGTACGCGCAGAAAGAGAGAAGGGTAGAATTTCGATCGCCCGGCGTGTGCAAAGGCGTATTGGGAATGAGTGGAAACGAGGATTCACAGTTGTGGCCATGAGCTATGCACAAGTACAGGGGACAGCCGCGTGCGTTGACCAAAACGTCCCAACGTGTGATGGCGCCACCGGCGCGTAGCGTCGAAATCACGCGGGTGATTTAGGCGCTTGGATGGACCGATCGACCACCCACCGATAACGAGCGATTTCTCTCATCCCCTACGTCAACCTATTCTCCTCTTTCCTCTATGTGTGATTGTCCAAATCGAACAAAAGAGAAAGAGAAAGAGAAAACCAGAAACAAAGAGAATCCAGTTTGAACCCAATCGGGAGATCCAACTGACTCTCGTTCTGGTAGGACAGAGTTAATGGAAACCGGACGTCACTGCACCGCGATATCGCTCCGGACAGCTACCTGAGGAATGCCATACGCCATCTACACAGAGGTGACGATTATCAATTCCAATCACCACGCATAACTGGCGCATCCATTTCAATTCATCATGAGGATAAAAGCCGCCTATTATCCCTTTCATCGATGCGCTGCATTTCATACTAATATAAATATATTCAATCTTCTCTTTTATATGTTAGGCAAAAATGAGCTGTCTCCATGTTTGCCCCAATTTCGCTCTCTACGTGACTGTGAAGAAAACGTTGAATTTCTCAAGAACCCATTGTTTGGCTACCTCTTCAAGAGGATTCGATCAGCATGTCGTAGATTGCGGTCTTCTGCTAGAATTTTTACGGGATAAAGGAAAATGTGCTTGGAATTCAGCAGGAATGCGTTCTATTTTCAATCAGAAAAGATCGGACTTCCACTTTAAAAGTCGTTCTCCGCACTATCGTGTGCAAAATCGAATGCGTATTCGTAGATCTTATAAGACTTTATGAACCATCAGGATTTCAATATTTTCTGTCTTTCATACCGATTGGAATTTCAAGAGGCATTTGTGCATATAAATTTCAGTAAAAATTCCAAAAGTCTTGATTTTCCTTAGCATTAGCGTATCATGAAAAAAACTCCTATCCCTCAGCCATTTCAGTTGAGATTTTTACGATACTTTTTTGCGCACATCCTCGTAAACCTATTGGGATCTTAAAAAATTTGTGAGACATCTGGTGTTGAATTTTCAAACTATAAACCGGCCGCATCGCTCACCAGGACCTATTAATTAACATTAGTGTTTTTGCGCAAAATTCAACAAAAAATGGATAAAGTAGGTGCGTGTTTACACCTCGTGAAAAATCCCAAAAAAAAATAAATCAAAAAAAGAAAAAAAAAGAAGTTTCGATAACTAGGAGTTGAACCGGATCATAGGCAAATATCACTTATTGTTGAAACTACCATTGTCTATCCTAAAAATTTATAATTAAGGTCGCTACTGTACTGCATGCTAATCAAATGAGTACTAAATTTTCAAAACGCTTTCAGACCAAGTTTAACGTACCGATTAAATGTATTGTTAGTGGATTTGTATTACAGCATATCTTATTGACATGTAAAAATCTTAAAAACGGTAGTTTTGCAAAACCATCAATTGATAAATTCACTGGTATTTTTCAAAGAATTATCTGCGTTTTTTGATCGATTTTATTGCAACAAGCCTCATTTTGTTCCTCAATAACTGGTCCTCCATATGAATTATTTTTTTAACCTGATCTTTTCACCCTTGCATCTAATTGTTCATTAAGTGAAAAAACTTTTTCATTCATAATTTCTCTCAGGAATGAGTTCAAAGGAAAATCTACGTGGTGAATTCGTAGAAGATCGGTTGAGGAACAAAATAAGACTTGGTGCAATAAAATCGATGAAAAAACGCAGATAACAATAAACGCGGAAATTTGAATTTGCAAAACTGGCGTTTTTAATATTTTTACATCTTAATAAGATATGCTGTAATACAAATCGACTAACAATACATTTAATCAGTACGTTAAACTTGGTCTAAAAGCGTTTTGAAAATTTAGCACTCATTTAACTAGCATGCAGTACAGGAGTTACCTTAACGCTATATTTAGTACACGCGGAGCATGTACTGCATACGAACTTAAGTAGGTGATTGCACCCCCGCCTGCGCCATATTAAATTTAGGCCACGCCTTCATGTCAGATCTTAATAAGTAGAGAGTATGTAAAGACCACGCCGTACTCTCGGTGAGCTTTTCAGCGAAGCCATTTTGCTCTTGGGTCAGTGATGTTCCAATCATTTCGCAGTGATTTTATTGCATCATAATTGAAAAGAAAATTATTCTCTTTTTGGGATTCATTCTATTGCATAATGCACGACGCTTGCAAGCATACCCAACTCGTTTTCATATCACGGTAAACTTTAGCAGGATTTCGCATATATTCATTTGGATCATCTGGTTAATGTTGTCCGCCGGTGTACAGCCGCTAGACGCTGCTGCAATTATGCTAAGGTAATGCACCGAAATTTCGGACGGAGGATGAGGTGAAAGGCAAAGAGAAGAGAGCTCAATCATCAAATCTGTATCGCATACTCAAGCACACACACGCACCCTCAAAAGTACACATACGAACTAGGAAATCCTGCTATGGACAAAGGTCTCTAGCCATCAAAGAATAAAAAGGAAATTGTGTGAGAAGACTCCTGTGAGCTACTCGAATGCGAGCTTTGTGTGCATATGTGTATATGCATGCCTTTGCGAGAGCGATCTCTAAAAAGCTCATCACCTCGGATTATCTGTCTTGAGCGTATAAGTAAGCAGATATACAAGAGTGAATACGAGGGGCAGCTGAAGCTAGGCTAGTACACGAGATCGGATTTTAAATTGAGTCTAGCTATATGATCATGCTGTTTTTAACGAATACGTAGACCGATGAAAGAAAGAGAGAGATTAAGGCCGACAGGCAGAGAGAAAGAGGTAGAAATTTAAACAGGCAGGCAAAACACTTTCGTGTCTTGCATCGTGGAGCCCATAGTGGGGGGCTGCTTTCTGTCACTCATTTTTTGATTTATGAGGCAGTTCAACAAACATGAGGCCACTTGATGGGTAAACTTAGTCACTGATTTCTTCGACCGTTGATTCCTGGACGCAAGTCTGACGTCATTATTTCCTTGACAACAAATTTCGGGTTACGAATTATTAGTATACTCGTTATAGTGCCGATTAATGAATTTAGTACGGGATCCGACTTCAGTCTTCTGAAAATGCTACTGTTATGTAAAGATGGGATATAAAATGAAAAAAAGGATGGCAGACGGCGGAATATGGGAGGAGGGAAATGCGCAGGCTGAAAACGATGCGACAGCAACGATATCGAAAATTCTATGGCGTATCATACTGTTCCCTAAATGAGGATAAGTATATAGGTATAGATTTCTTTCGATGCCAGTCAACCGGAGTGTATGAGAGAACAAAAAATAAGCGGAAGAGAAAGAGGTGAGAGAGAGGGAGCGAATGTGTCCTTTTTCACTTCTCATTGGTCCGGAAAGCGGGAAAAAGCTTTTCACGAGAAAATCTCCGAGAGCTGCGCGTTCGCCCCGGTCACGAATGGACGATTGGAAAAATCTTCGCCCCATCGCATTCGGCCATCACTCCCTGTATTGCTGCACAGAAACACGTAGATATTATGTGTCTGTATGCAGGCTATAAATATATACAGTTATCGCGACGTCATTCCCAGCTTTCGTGTCAAATGTCACGGCAGCCAAAGGGGACAGCTCTCTGCTCGGCGCTTACGCGCTCATTATTTCTCCAGAGCTCTGTTCGATTCACGAGGAAAAATAAAAAAATCTCACTTGCAATATGCTCCATTCGACGGAGTCCGTATCGTATTGAAGAAAAGCTGCTTCAATGTGGGGTCACCTATTCGCCTTTTTTTTCATTTCATTGCTAGTTCATCAAATAAATAGCTTTCTCGTTAATACGGCTTTTAACAAAATTACATTTCCCTCCTGCAATTACCCCGTACAACGAGGCGAGGGACAGCATCAATTTTTCATTAGCTCCATCGGTCAGTTTTGAGTAACACTACACTGAGAAAAAAATCATTGTAACAACTAAATGTCCTTAGCTGATATTTTTATTTATCACTAAATTTTTGTTTATTGAATTAACTAAACGAATCAAATCAAATCTATTGTTCGAAGAACTCGAAACATTTGTTTATTTATACTTAATTCACATACACTTTTATGATATATTTATTTGAATGTCAAGTACTGGAGTATCCAAATGGTTTCGTTGAGAATGATAAATATTTTGTAAATCAAATCATACTGGTCGGGTCAATATAACCCAAAATTTGTTGAAATGTATTATTATATTAGCCAACACGGTTTGTGGAAAATAACAAATAATTTTGATAGTCGGATTTTCTCTTCCTTATTGATGACGAACCAAATCAATTATTTGTACAAATGTCTACCTCGAAAGAAAAGTTCAGTATATTTTATATCATTTTGTTAAATCAGTTGAAGTTTTTCTTACCAAACACAAAATCTACGGAGATTCAATATACAATTATTTTCGTAGCAACAAAATATGACGTTACAGTAACCCAAATATCGTCACATAACCCTCAATTTCGTTAATCCAAATCGCTATCTATTTGAATAATTATTTAAATATTTTGCGAAATTTAATGAATATTTCGTCGCGCATATGGGACTAAATATTTCAGTTAAATTGAACATTTTTCAAGTGTTTCAACCAAATTTTTTTCTCACTCAGTCATTATGAATTATGCATACTCGGGTTTGCAATATATTACAAGCTTTTTGTTGCACTCCGATTTTGATCCTATAATCAAATATACGTGAAAATAATACGCTACGCAAGGTCACGTTCCTTGCAAAGAACGGTCATTCGTATATGCGAATGACACGCACGGAGGATACGGAAATTAATCCGGAGAATCGTTCGTAACGAAGGTTAATGGAGATTTTTTTGTCGTTGGTTCTAGATGAATATGCGCAGTGAGGAAGAGGGATGTGGGAGAAAGAAGGGGAAAGAGCAGTAATAATAAAGAGAAATAAAACGAGTGTGCGTAACGCGTGTGATACATCCCGCCCACAGTACGCTGTTTGCATGCATAATCAACGAAACGAACGAGGAACGAGCCCCTCTCTCTCTCGTCCAAGTATTAGTAGCGGCCACAGCAGTTACACTCTCCAGCATCAACCAGGCTCACGCGCACCCGGGGATCCCCCGCGCTTCCTCTCCCAATCCCCCGCGCACCTACTTTCGGCCTACGTGCTTCTACACCATGTAATTTGTAATTCCACTCCGGGTATTACTTGCAGTTCCCACTCTTACTCTCTCACCACTGATATTTTTACACTTTAATGAATTATAAATATAAGCTTGGAACAAGGCTCGGTGCAACGAGCTGTTATAGACCTAAATTTCATATTCGATACTAAAATTGGTATGCTGATTTATGATTCGTGCATAATTCTCTTTTTAGTACTGAATTTTCTAGAACAAATCATAGTTGAGTCGAGATAAATGACAGAAATGAGAAATAAATCTTCGTAATTTGATCAAAGATCCAATACGACTCGAGACGTAGTTTGAGACTGCATCGAAAAGTAACATTTACTTTAATCAATCTACTCTCATTCGTTTCTTAAGAAGAATGGAGATTTCTAAATTTTCATTATTTCTATAAGAATATAAGTAGAACAGATATATAAAAAAAACTTAGAGCTGAAATTTTTAACAATTCTTGATTACTTAATGAAAGCTCGAAATGAACGAAAGAGATAGGAGTTAATTAATGAAAAATGTCTCTTTTTTGCTTTCATATTCTTTGTAGGGCTTACGAAGACACTGAAATTGATTAATAAAGTTGTTCACATCAGTGGGGAGTTCGGAAACAAAAAGAAAAGCGAGGAAGTGACCCGCAAATAGCATTCGAGAACTTTTAACTGCGGCTCTATCTGTCTATTCAGAAGAAAATTATTAAAGGAAAAATAAAAACATTATTTTAACAACAAATTTCAAGTAGTTCCTATACCATTTTTACGGAATATCTATTTTTTTGCCTTCTGTTTTATTAGCTCCCCGCAATGTTGTATGATGCATTTTTGCATTACTATGTTCATTGCATTTTCGTTATTCGCATCGTTGATTTTTTCAACTAAATTACGTGCTGTTATCGGTGATTCCATTAGTTTCAGACTGTAATCCGACATGAATGCATCATCCATCATCGATCTAATCTCCCTGAGATTATGTCCGCGTTGAAAAGCATAGCTCCATTCCGGAAGATGGTTTTTGTGTCGGAGAATAAAATTTAGACGACATGCTAATTAGTCTTCTATCGTTGCAAAAAATCTCTGATACCGGACATTCCCGCAAGTATTTGGACGCTTTGAGGACGCCCCGCTGACGTTAATAAAAAATGAAGGGACAAAAGTTTAATGAAACCAGACGCATAGTAAACCAGAAGCTCCAAATTGGCAAAAATGGTCGAGTAATATGGTTTGTCTGGAAATTACATTTAAGCAAACCTAAATAATCTGGTAATGCAGAATTATCCCAAAGGTGATAGCATCGATACATTTTCCATCCGGAACTAAGTATAACGCTCCGTTAGGTTTTGCAGTAGCATATGTTCTGATTGGCATTGATAATGGAATGAATAGTTGAATTTATAAATCGTTCCTTTCGTCGACATAAATGTGGAAAATCATCCGACATGCGGATTATTCTTCGGTCCCCTTTTCTGTGGTTGCTCTGTTAGTCAACGGAGTTTCTCCCCAGAGATTAATAATATAATCGCGAGAGGGTTCCAGAAATTAGGATGGACGCCACGTCGTCGATCCGGCATTTCGCCGTTCCCGTGTGACTTTATCTCCCTCGTGGGAAGTAGAAGATAATTACAGTACGGCCTCGTTCCCGGTGCTTCCGTTCCCTTTAGCCAGGTTTCGAGTCCGTGGTTTTTTCGCCTTTTTGGTTAGCCCGGAGGTCGTTCCGAAACTGAAATATGCATAACGAGAATGGATGAAAGAAATATACGTATATATATATATAGCCTGTCCGCGTGTATGTGTGTGTAAATGTATGGACAAGCTTGTATATACGCGGCACAAATAGGAGAATGAGGCAGGGAAGTAAAATGACTTCTCTCAAGGTTATGCAAAGTAGATTGTGTCCGTAACGAAGTCGTGTTTCCCGATTTTATCAGAGAGAAAGTTTATTTTCTTGGAGCGAAAAGAAGACGAACCAGAACTGAAGGATGCTCCCTCATCAAAATTTTAAGAAAATTCAATTTTGTTTTATTCATTCTCATTTTGCTTCCCCGAATCATTGAGTGAAAAGAAAAGCACTTGACGACCTCGACTAAACTCGACCCTAAATACAACGTTCTTTTAAATCCTTTCGACTCTTATTTCTCTGTTCAAAATTCTTATGCCGTTGTGAGTTATAATGGACCATCGAAAGAGGATTTTCGAAGTGTACTACCCACCGGATGAATAGTTTTTTAATTTACCTTCGTGCCTGCTGGAGTTCATTTGTATTTCAGCATTTTTTCACATTTTATTCATTGTATGATTCAAGAAGAGAAGAGTACCCAAAAATCCCAAAATTTCGATATTTCGACACTGAACGACAGTTTGAGAATCGAAGTACTTCAAAATATCTTTAACCTTGGAATCACGAAAATGGCTTCCAACAATTTTCAAAGCAAGTTACTTTTAGAACAAAATACTTGATGACAGACCTCAATGCGCATTCGCAACGTCAGACCTGCAAAATTTCACGATCATAGAAATCCTCTACCCGCCCCAGAGAGTCATCCTCGAAAGTCTCCCATTACAAGTTCCCTTTGTTCGTCAAACAGCAGTCTCTCAGTAATTTCCCGATTCGTTCATGCCTGCGTAACCTTAATCGCAATTTTAGAAGACGTTTCTGTAACAGAGCGTGTCACTCGTATGTGACAGGTTTAAGGTACATTGGTAAAAGCAGTCTTACGCGTATAATTTATACCCGCGCATACGTGCTTGTACGAGAAATGCTAATCACTCAGTTCCCTACCGCGGCTTCTCTGTTGGATGATGAGCGTCAATTGTTGTAACGCATACATTTTGACATTTCGAAGGGATCCAACTCAGAACAACGACATATTCAGGCCACGTGCTCTCTACACACGTTAGAACTCATATGCACGTTCATGCAGAAGCCATCGAGCGACTTTTCTCCTTATCTCGTTCACCGGGACGAACGGAAATGGCTAATGTGAATAAAACATCCAACATAACGCAGCAAAGAACAGTAGTATCTCAAGGAACAGTTGCAGGATCCCAGAGAAGCTGAAAGCGTCTTTGCAGCTTACGCAAACTGTTTCTGTGTTGGTTCCTTTGTGAGATATGCGAAGGAAACATCGGATGGAATTGTAAGATCGATTGCTAGCTTATCCTCTGTTGCAGTAGAACAATGATTCGCTTCCCAGGATACTCATGACTTTTGTTTCTCGTAACGCGTGTTAATATGCACAGCTTGAAGCTCATATGCGTGAGTCGTTCTCGAAATATTTTCTGTATTTGTTTTTACGAATACAAGCAATTTCGAGACAACTTTTTTGTATTCCAAACTTTGTTTGAAAGCATTCTGAGGCTGTAAATGCATGATCGCAATCGTAATTTCTTTAAGTTTGCCCATCTCGTTTAACGGCACACTGCAAAGCAGCCTCCTGTAGTTGATATCACTGTATGGTACCTGAAAAGAGTCTGAAAAGGGGGGAGGAGACTGGACGAAGAGAGCAAAGGGTGCTATAGCTTAGGTATATTATTTTTGTTTCAGTAACACCCTGCAAACATTTGCATAGTAGGTATGTACATGCCGTTGGTAAAGGGGCCGTCTTCGACGGCCTAGGCCGCTCCATCGTCTCCATCTTTGCCATATTTTCACTCGTTTCATACTCGGCTCGGCTAGGCCTCTTTAATCACGATCCAGAAATGGGTTATCACATGGGTCCCTCGCTCTGTCTCTCTTCTTTTCGTTTTTTCTCTTCTTTCCTCTTTTTTTATTCCAGAAGTGAAATTGCGCCTACACTACGGGCCGTTAGCCTACGGCATATTCGACGCCAAGTCGTATTAAATAAAGCCCAGGAGGAAAAGAGAGAGAGAGAGAGAGAGAGGAAGCGAGGAAAATGAGAATTTGCTCTTGGAATCCGCCACGCTAATATGTAAATATAGAAGGCACTCCGATTATTTTTCTTCTTTTCATTCTCCAGCTTCCGTGTTGTTCCCTAACGCCTTTCGTATTCCTTCCTCGACATGGACTATATACGCCTGTTTATTTTGCTTCAACGATCGGTGCAATCCTCACGCCGTGGACTAAGAGCTATTACGGAAAGTGATGCAAATTAATGGACTTGCAAAATAGCGAGAGGGCCGAAAGGTGCGGCGCGCCAAGCATGGCTAATATTTGTGCTAACCTCCTGTTAGCTCTCCGCTGCATGACCTCCAATCTTTGTCTTCGCCAATGCCTAACCACCTGATAAAAGAATTTCATGAAAAGCGTGAGCAAACGCAGATAATCGTAGGTGACAATCAACAACAGAGCGAGGTATTCAACTTTTTCGTACGGGAAGTGCGCTCGTCGTGTTTATAAAACTCATGAATAATTAATTATATGTTTTCGATGAAGAAAAAAGGATGGGGATTCTATGACAATAGTTAACTCGCCCGATCTTCCATAAATATGGAAAAATTATGAAAATGGTTTATTCCGAGTATATGAAACATTTTTGTTTCATTTTTTTAAAATTACATTTATGATAAAATCGATTTTTGCTATCAACGAAATTCCTTAGCAAAACCTCTCAATGCCGATACAATTTATTTCGTTTTCATAATCACGTTTCACGTTCAATTTATAAAAACGTAACGATCGAACCTATAATAAGCGTTCCATTCAAAATGCATTTTTTTTTCTCACTCAAAGCACTCAGTCGAGTAAAAGCAGTACACGCAGCAACCCTAACGATCGTGCCACGAATTTCCTTAGTTTTTTTCCCTCCATCCAATTCTTCGTCACATTCATCGTAGTGTGAAAATCTCAAACAGAAATTTTTCAACACTTGAGTTCACTGATGAGAGCTCTCTCTTCGTAGGCTTTATCTAACGTGACGACAACGTTAAAAGCAAAAGATTTCATAGCCGCGCGTCAATGTGTACGTGGAACCTGTTAGACTACTTCATCCGTGATGACACCATTGCTTTACAAATTTTCAACTTCGCTGCTTGAAGGATATACATATATGCTTACGTCCTCTATAAAATCACTGGCTTTCTTTTTTACTTATTTTTTTTCGTAGCTATATATGCGTTGTCTCTGCGATTCATGACCTGGTGATCCAATTTCGCTAATGATGAGATATTTATCTCAATTAATTTTTACGATCAGAAATGATCGGATTAAAGACGTGAGAAACTTATAGATCGATTATAATGTTGATGCAGCAGGTCTCGCGCTATTTTTCCACCTGAACACATAACGCCAAGTGGCTGCTGGTGGTCTTGAAATCGCGTCGGAATAAAATGAAATTCTGGCTTATAATTTTTCATCGAAAGGGCCTGACGAGAGCTGATTTAATTGAACCTGCTTTTCTTTGAGGAACCGAAACAGCGAGAGCGTTTTATCATGCTGCTACTCGGATGCAAAAGCTCTTTTTTTACCTAATACACGATAAAATTTTCAGCCTCGTTCCAGTAGCTCCGATTCTTTTGAAAACCAATGTTTCATTCCGCATTCTGTTTTCGTTTTATTGTGTTTTCAAGATTTTCGTAATTCCACAGAGCTTTAACCATAGATACGAATCTAAATTCGCATGTGAGAACCTCTACGGGGTTAGACAGTCTCCCACTTTCGGTTACGTTGCATTTGCATTCCATTAACTGGTTGAATATTCACGGCAAATCCTGCGTCGATATATACCTCCGCTCTTGGGATATCCTGTCTGTGAAAACCAGCCGTGCGAAACTTCCCCTCACTATTGTTCTCTCTTTCTCTCGCGCGCTCTCACGCTCCTGCATTTCTCTCGATCTTTCTCGAATTTTGTGCCGGTCTCGTTTTCGGTTGTTTTGACACTGACATATCTCCTTGCCAAATTTTCTACGAAAATACGTGTTCAAACAACATTGGAAGTTTATTTATGACGTATTCTTTAGCTTTCCTATGCAAGTGTACATGTTTTAAATAGTGAATTATTTCGTAATATTAAACGATCTTAAAAATATTTCATCCGTCAAAATTCTTCGTACTGAAAAGTGGGAAATCCCAAAAGCGAGTCGATCCTCATTCCGATGCATTTTTTGGACTCCATGCCAATCTTCCATAAAGCAGCATCGATTCTCACTTCTTCTCGATTATAAAACAATGGGGCGTCATATTTCTATCTGTAGAACAAACGAAAAAAATATTTTCAGGTTAAATCGGTTTCGAGAGGTGGAGAATGAGCCATTCCCATATGGAAAACTCCACGACTATCAGGTGTCTCGTTGTCGACTCAATCTCCCTGCGTCTCATCGATAGGATCTGATACGGGGTAGCACGGTCTGAAGGTGAAAATCTCCTTTTAGAGCGAGTGAATTGATTCACACGTGTGTGTCAGCTGATATCGGATAAATTCTTCCGACCAAGGATTTCTTTCCCGGTTGGATCGAGTAGCTTCTGCAGCTTTGATCATATCTATACGATCTCACACCGTCTCTTTCTCCAGCTTGCTTCATAGAGTATGAGAGAAAGAGGGAGGTTCCTTGGGTCTCGTACGTTAGCACGGTCCCCGCGTTTACGTCGAGAACAAATAAATCTCCTTTTTTGCGCTTTTATATCCCTGCGTAAAATAAGTCGACCGATCTAATGTATGTGAAAATATACGTGCTCCGAGAAATATATTTATTCTAGGAGAAATGTGGGCATAGATAGGAGCCCAATAATACAGACATTGACCCGCTGTCTTCGGATACATTTGCTAAAAAGATTTTCACTCGATTCTCAAACATGGGAACAAAATATATAGGGAGAGTAAATAGAAAGGGAAAACGGATGTATGCGGGGGGAGGGGTATGAAGACAAAGCGAGAAATGCACGCTGGTAATAGAGTGAAAAGCGTAAAGAGAAGAAATATAAGCAAACATCAGAGCTCGTAGGATCCTCGGTGCTCTACTCATTCCCCCAGCACATCTTCCGAACGTATCGTGTTCCCATGTGGAATAGGTGCGTTTTCATTCGACTGCAAGGGAGCTTTAACTCTTGCAAGTCGTGTCAGGACCCAATGCACTCTGAGTTCGTGCCCGTATTCGAGCTTTCGTTACCGACGTGTTCGCAGACGCATGCACAACCATTCTCTACGCGAGTTCCAGTCCTCTGAGGCGACAGACACAAAAATGTAGAATGATTCAAGAGAGCGACTGCCAACTGGAGAGACTGTCTCGCCCCCCCCAACGAGAAGATCCTCTCTGGAGTCGACGGCCCCTCAGTCTCATAACGGAGTAGGTGGATGCTGCACGCAAGTGTATATAGTGCGCAGGGAATCCACCTCATCCCCTTTGCTGCTGGTTGTGCTACATAACCCATGAGGAAGATGGAGCTAAAAAGGAAACATGCACTCCTGTCTCTCCCTCTCGCTCTCTAGTGTTCCTCCAAAGGGCTATGTCTAGATAACCTTACACTCACTTTCAACACGCAACGAGGGAAATCGTGCAGCCTCTGTAGTTTCCTTCATGCCTAACATTTACTGTAGACACATATACATGTATAGCTTACTTTATATTCTGTTGGACGCACGTAATCCTCGCTGTATAGACACATGCGTCTGCCTATGCCGTATCCTCTCCTCTCTGCCCTACACACCGAGTCTTTGTCTTCGTCTATGTGTCTCGGTCTTTCTCTTTCGCATCCCTCCCCCTCTTCTTCTCGCCCCTTCTTTTCCCTTTGCCACCGTAGCCTTTGTGCTGCCTCGAGTTAGAGGTGAAATGGTGTGCTCCAGAACGCACGGTTCCCCTTTAACGCTGTATTACCTTGAAACCCCTCTAGTTCCGTTTTACGTATGTGTACATGCACGTCAGAATGCTATAAGTCAGAAGGGCTCGTCGCTGTATAGTTGAGCAAAAGAATTGTACAGGGCTCCTTCAACGCTCCATGATGTCACGCGTGCTGAACCAATCGCCTGACATAAGAGCAATCACACACTCCACCTATTTATCAACCCGGATTAATCCAGGGAAGCTCGTTAGCCCGAGATGCAACAAACGTGTTTCCTGACCCAAACAATCCTTCTCGTGTGTCATCTATTATGGACGATACACCGACCCATTAACAAGATCCATTACTGTGTCAATATATGTCAACGGCCAAAAGGATTTGACAGGTCCGACGTCTTCCTGGTGCAGTGATCGATTTGAGATAACCAGCCTACCTTACCGTTTGGTCCTCATCGACGAAAAGGGCCTAAATAGCTTATTGGAAAATGTAGAACAAACCGCAGCCACAGAAGTGATTATTTTTTTATAATAATCCTTTAGCAATAGGTACTCGCACACATTTTTTTTATTTTTCAATCCCAAGTATAAAGCCACCCAGAAAATCTGAACGAAAAATATATATGAGCAGGGTTAGACATCGTTAGAACAAAATAATACAGAGAAAGAGAAAAAGAGGATCGTTAATTCTCAGATTTTATTGGACAACCGAAGATAAATAGTAAGATTTGAAAAATTTACGTCTCCACTACATATCATCAAAGTATAGGAATGGTACGTGCTCATGACTTGGGCCAGAAGGAAAATTTCATCCCGGATAGTAATACCAGAGGGATGTTTTTGACGTTTAAACGGAATGCTTGGGAAAATAAGAGATGAAAACTATCACAACGACGCCAGCTGTCGCATGAGTCGTATTCTGTATACTTGGGTGCTTGGCTTGAGAGTTTCCACCTCGACAATCTCCCGTTCATCACAATCCTTTCTTCGCCTTCCCCCCCCCCCCCCTCCCCCTCCCTCACTCCTTTTGCTTTCTCTCATCCGCTCTTTCTCTCTCCCTTCCACTGTCCCCGACCTCAACCTCACGGTATTTGGCAATATATACGGTAGTAGCTGTTCACGTATTCAGCACGAAACGCTGCGTATACGGTAGTATAACGCTTCTTCGTCGAGACGGGGTGAACTCGAGTTTCTACGTAGCCATGCTACTTATAAGATCTTCCCCACTGGGTGATGTAATGCTGCGGGTACAAATTTTCTTCCTATAGCTACGGTATATTCCTTTGAGAATCGTTCCACCTTTGCCTCCCTCCTCTCTCGCTCTCTCTCTATCTTTTTTTGTCTGTGGTGACTTCATCGAAGAATAATATACAATGCCATGCACGCTCCTCTCTACTCTCTTAGACAAATTATTATCAAACGCAGCTGAAATATGAATGGCTAGTGAAGAAGTAAATAAAGTATTTCGAGATCGCTTAAACGTGACACTTCTTTAATAGAATTTTCTTGAAAATTAGATAAATTGTTATTAGAGCTCGAATCATTTAAAAGTACCAAATCAATCGGGATTCGGACGTTAGATTCTCAACATTATTTTACAATCTCGCCAGTGGGTCGTTCACGTCAACCTAAATATATTAAACTTAAAATAAATTATTCCGAAATATGAAAATATTTTTAGTGAATAACAATATTTTGCTGAATACACGCTTTGCTAGATTAAACCTTTCGACAGCATAAATGAACTTGACAAAATTTCTCAACGTTGTTTACCGCTCAATGACCCCGTGAAATTTGTTAACTTCAAATCGCACAATACAAACGACCTCTTCGCGTATCCGCTTGGTCGGTTCTAACTGCACTAAGATATTAACTTCGATGCGGATTAGTCTTTGAAGCAACCGAAGACCAGCTTAGTATGCGGTGTATACGTATCTACATATCCTTCAATATCTCACAGACCTCGATGCAGTCAAGTGATATTAACATTGTAGAAAGAGATATATACATGTATACGTATCCATATATATGCATATATTTATAGACATACCTGACAATGAATTGCCCCGGATACCGGTGAAATCTTGGGCATAATCAGAATACCTGTGCCTGCTCGCTCTACATATATATCTAAACTCGTCTCTGTATTTCTCTCTATCAGCATGTATCAAAGCATTGCTGGCATGCTTTCATATCGAAATTGCTTGTATCGACTCAACTATACAACTCTTGTTGCTATAATCAAGTGTATCTTAGGCTAAAGAGAAACTACAAAGAGCTTTTAATCTTCTATATTTGAAAGGAAAATCATGCTACCATGAGTCCGTCGTTGAATCAAATTTCAATGAGGGAATAAATAAATGAGTTTAGAGCGAAGAAATGAAAGCGAAAAATACTATTACGTACTCTGAAATACACGAGGTTTATAAAAGTATAATAATATAAAAGATGAATATACCTAGAATTGCGTTAACGACTGGTGACTAGTACGTATCCTATTACGTTGAAGATTCCAATAATAGATATATACATTAACAACATAAAAATGTAATTTGCAAGCAGTTATTCAGATATATTATAGCGAACGCCATAAAAAGCAATAGCACCCCGTACAATATACTTCATAATATGGCCTCGAGCAAATAGACGGTGAGCGTGGAGAAAGGGCTGAAAGGTCACAGATATGCCATCACGAACAGTGCTGCCACATTCAGGTACGTACCCTGCGGAAATAGTTTTAATATCCCACGAATGCTTTTGTCGACCGGACGAAAAAAGTGATTTCTATTTTTCTTCGTGTCGGTGATTTCATATAAACTCACACGTAGGCTTCGTATCTCGCAGCTATATTCCCATAACATGCATATGGAAAAAGGCATTTATAAAAAAAAAAAAAAAGAAAAAAAAACCAACAACACCGCAGCACGAAACGAAATGTATGACTATAGTTAGTCGCGGCGAAAGAGTGAAACTGCTCATAGAGAGAGGGTAAGAATCATTGAAGCGGTGTCTGGGATCGCTCTGTGTTTTCATGCCAAGCTGATGATAAAAGGAGAATAGGGCTGGGTAGTTTTCCAGGGCAGCTCTCGCCCGGAGAATGGGGAATCGAGAGAGAAAATGAGATGCCCCCCAGCGAATAGACCAACATTTTCCTATGTTCGCGAGCTTTGTATGCGTCTCTATCATTACGAGGTGAGCGAAATCTGTATATAGCTGAAACTACCCTCACCTTTTGCAATTCACACCCTCAAGCTAAATTCAACTTCATTGTGAACACTCCAAAGACCCTTCGCTCGACCACCCCTTTTTCTTCTTTATTCAAGAAAAATATCGAAAATCCGGTCCCATTCCCCCCGCCCCCGTGAGACCATCCCACGGAAGGGTTCAACATATTGCTTTCTTACTGAGCGTACAAAACCTGGACATGTCAAGAGAATGTTGCTCAGTCTCTCTTTTACTATTCCCCTCTTCTTCGCTTACCTTCGTGACTTGAAATCTTCTTTGACGCCAAATCTGTTAACTTATCCGCAAAATGTGTTAATATATTGATTTCTAGTCTAGATAGTCTTTAGATGGATGACCCAGAATGTATTCACCGGGGAGAATGTTAACAAGAGTTATGCCCTCTTGGGAAAACCAACCTATCGACCGTTGGATCGCAACCGACGGATTTTCTACTCCTCTCTCTTCTCATCCTCTTGCTCTTTCAACTTGCCACTCTCACCGCTCCTGAGAAGAGAGATTTGCTCAAATCGTCGATTCCAATAAGCTCAAAATCTTGCAGTACCGAGTTATGTTTTAAGGTACTAGTACGATACTAAAAAATTGATCTTCGGTGTTCAACTAAAAATACGGTTCATCCAAGATTTTGATGAATTGTTAATTCGAGGCAGTATACGAACTACGTGAAAAATGCTCTGAGAAACGAAATTACAATCGATCACTAAAGTGCTCAGACATAATCCATTTTGTAGCCCGCACGGTGCATCAGCTATCGCAAAGCCCGCATACTCAACATAGAATGGAAGAAAGCTTCGAAGAGTAAGCCATGATCGATGGTAATTGATATTCGAGATAGTTTATCGTAAAATTTATTAAGGGATTTGAAGTAAGAAAAAAAAATACATGAATTCGAAGCGAAACGACAATCGAGGTGTGAGGAGAGGTGAAGCGTGGAAAGAAAAGAAGAAAACTACGCGTTAGGACTTTGATACCGATTGCACTGAAAGACATATACGCTGCCAAATCCAGATGCTGTTAGGAGAGTAACCGGACTGAGTAAAACAGAATGGCAAGCGATGTATCTCCCAAGCAAAGTAAAACAGAAGCGTGTAGTGCTCCGGGAATGAATGTGGAGCGCGTCAGAAGTTTTCGAATAAAAGACACCCTCGATTCGACGCCCATTTCTCATTCCACCTTTCTGCATCGTCCCTTTTCTTCCCCGACGCTTTTTGCTCAATCGCGAGCTTTTTGCTACTATCACCTCTGTGTTACGAAACTCTCGCCTAAGGTTTATCTTGGATTTGGCGAACGAAACTCACTAATGAACTACAGGCGCGTTAGAGCGTGGCAACATGTTAGCTGTGGCAAAGGATATTCTCGAATTCGCTAGATCTTAGACCAGAGAAGAGAGAATATTGTATGTACGCGTACAGATACTGCATGTCTGTACATTTAAGGGAAAATCCTAACATTTGCAACATCGTTTTTGAATCACTTTATCAAGAACTCGGTGGTGAGTACTATCCAAATAATTTGAACCTTTCGCCGAGCAACAGACTTCACTTGGAACCGGTTGCTTTTCCGTCTGTCCGCAGACAAAATGTATGATCGTTCGAGAGAATGGAGAACTGTCTACTGCAAATTAGAGAAATAATTGACAATAATGACATTTCCGGATGACTGTTAACTAAACATAGAGTTTCCTATTGAATGAGTAATTTTCATTGAATAAAGCACAATAGAGAGACTCGAGAGAATTGAAACAGGCTGAGTCGGCTGAAACAAAACAATGTTTTTTGAGCAGAATTATGACAGAATCTCAAATGTAGGACGAAACGCACCGGCTAACAGTGTATTTAGGAAACCTTCCCGCGCATCAATCTTCATTAGGCCCTAAATTCATTTCATTAATACGTAAAAAATCATCTCACACGACAGATACTTGGCGTTGTTGGGAGTATAAAAGAAGTTGACTGAAAGTGAAGCGTTAAGAAAAGCTCGTCATCGTTTGGAACTTGAAGCATGCCGAGTTCCTTTACTGACGCGCTGGTGTGCGATATAAGCGAAGTCTGTAAAGGGAGAAATGCGAGAGGTAAAGAAAAAAACGGGATGGCTCTGTCGAGCATGGATTTGTCTTGGCACCGAGCGGACCGAATAATCTCGCTGGTTCGTTCTCATTCTTTTTCGTTATTTCGTTATTCTCTCGCCCGTGCTTGTAGATTCCGCAGGGGCGGCCCCTCTTGCCAACACATCCGAGCCCCAACTCTCTCTTCTCTTCTCGCGTGTGCGCTCCCAAGCTACAGTCTCGCTTCGACTTCTTTTTCCATGAAAGCAACCCTCCTTCGTCGTCGCTCATACCGTCATACGCTCTCAGCTAGTGGACTACTTTTCCGTTTATTAAGTCCGTGAAATATTGCGGCACGTGGAAGGAAGTCACCCAGCGCGTCGGTGACTCCGTAACGCTTGGCTAGTAAGACTGGATATACATATTTTTCAAGTCACGCTGTATGAGTAGGTACGTGTTTGTGTGTCGGTGTGCAAATATTATTCGTATACGGATATAAGGTGTTATGTTGCATTTACAGACATACATAGATATATTCTCACTCTGTAGCGTTCGCTGCCGAGTACGAACAGTTGTTTCCAAGTGGTTGCCACTTGCACCAGCACCGACCAACGACGTACAACCAACCGAGAGAAGGGGGGAAGAGGCAGACTTTTTGACTGTCTAATATCGCCAGGAGTTACGAAACTGCTTTGCAATTGTGATTCTTCGCCAAGAAATTCTTATGTCTTTCGTCTCTTCCCTCTCTTTCTCTTTCATTTCGTTCTCCAGTTGTTAGTTCCGATGTCACAAGAGGGCGTTGCATCTTTCTTCGCCACGAACGAAGCGCGCACTTCCGTCTTACCCTCGGTGTCAACTGTTCCTTCTTTTCTCAGTTCTTCCTCTTTTTCTGGCTTCTTTGAATTTTTTCCCATTTGTTCGTCCCTCTTTTTCGCCCTGTCACTTCACCGCGTATCACCTCATATCGTGTTTCCACTTTTACCGACTACTGCTTTTCGCTCACGCTCGCCCCTTTCCTTTTTCTTTCCTACGTGCATGGCTTTTGCAAATAAAGATTAAACAATCTTTATCGTTATGCGGAGTAATCAACAAAAAATGTTTCATCGATGCGCTCCTTTGTTCGATTCGATTACGAATGAGGTCGTTGTACTCCATGACATTTTCGATGCCATGCTTTTTGCGACGTTCGTAGTTGATGGGTTCATCTGCAAGTCCGAACATTTTCCTGCCGTCGGTCCGCAGCATTGCTAGCACCAGACACACACGCGCTCAGAGTCGTTTGGCTTTTTATACGCGAGGGATCTATTTGTTCTCACAGGCGGTGAACACCCGCTCTTGGGTAGCCAGTGAAAAAAGCTCAGAGTGCTCGGGGATTTTGGGAATATGTATCTACCGGTGTGTACTTATACGGGGTATATCCATAGGAAATCGAGAAAGATTTTCGACAGGGTGTTAGTGATTCTGGCACTCATCTTTTCCATTTTCTTCTAATCTACACGTATAAAATCGCGTTGTAATCGATTTCACTTGTTCCACGTCACCAACGATTTTCCAAACTTCAAAATACTATTTCGTGGTGTTTCGACGTGGACTTTGGTTTTTAGTATTGGCGCATATTTTTCATAACATTCTACTATTAGAGTAGCCAACATTAACTAGAATTCTATCTGAATGATAAAGCATTCATGAAGCTCATAAAAACATAAAATTTCCATAAAAGTTTATAAAACCAAAGCAAGATTATTCTCTCACAAAGCGACGTGTTAAAAAACATTCACCTGAGACTTAAAACACTGTGGATCGATAAGATGAAACTTTTTCGTCAGATTTTGTTACACGAGCAGCGATAGGCGTCAAATAATGAATACACCCTCGTGATATTACGTGCTCTGCACCCGATATTCAACAACGCGTTAGGGACGAAAGAAAAACTGCGGGTGCGTTCTTGCCGCCGGTGCTTCGGGCGTTTGAAACCACGAGATACCAATTTTTACAGTACTTTTTGGGCCATGCTAAAAAAAAATGAGGAGTTCCGCGTGTTGTAAGGAGAGGCGAAAAGAAGTTGGGCGTCACATATAACCCTGGGGCTTTTCACAGATATCGTCGACTGCTCCAAAGAAAAGCGTATACCTATCGTGGACCAGCCCCGTGGGTCTTTCTCGCAAAATGCCATCTTACGAGGTGTTAATGTCCACCACTGATGTTTTAAATCATGGAAGCTTTCGTCATTCCTGCCCTCAGGTCTTTCCAGAAAAAAGCTCTCTTATCCATCTTGGAAAATGAGTAGTTTGAGTACTAGAATTTCAACATTTTTGCTTACATTATGCATCAAACATTATCAAATTAAAGAACCTTTGACTATATACAGATTACTGTTAAAACTTGAACTCAAGCCTTCAATTGTTTCGTAGCACTCTATGCAAGATTAATATTAAAGTTTTAGAGTTGGAGCCACGATTTGCTAAATTTACTAAACTTTGCTGGACTCGAGGGTTTTAAGAACCATTGACACGTCATTGAATTCTACATCAAGTACCTGGTACGGAAAAAGGTATCGTGCAACCAAAAAACAGTATTGCCTAAAAAATGGAGTCATAAGAGTCGAGCTAATATTAAAATGTAAAGTCATCCGATGTTGCATTATTTAAACGCCTTCATGAAATTGCTTGTCTTTGTAAATAGTCTGACAGGAGGTTTAGCTCCCCTACAGTGATATATATATTTATATCAACGCACACACATTTATTTGTGTACATACAACAAACACAGATTATACACGCTTTCCATGATAAACGAGGGCAGGCTTCTTGAATTCGAGAGTGTCGCTAATACCGAGGACATTTTTTCGAAAAAAACTCAAGAGAGAGTATATAAGACGAACGTGAGAGTGAGTGAAAGAAAGATGAAGAGGGAAAAGCCTCTGCCGCAGTGCCTGGAGAGCGGACTATGTGAGAGACTCCCTGCTGAAAAATGACGTCGAACAGGACTCTGTGACAATAGCAGGTTTGGGAGACAGGGGAAACTGGTCGAGGCTTGGCGGTTCAGACCGTTTGCTACCCACGGAGAGAGTTTGCTCCGCCACTTTCTCCTTCTCTGCCTCTTTTCGTTTTCTCTCTCTTTCCACCCGCTATGCGTTTCCTTCTCTATCTATCTTTTACCCCCCGCCCCACCGTATGCGACTCTTTCAACTTATATTTCGTACATACAGTCTGTATAACGTACGAGTGGGTGGGGAAAGAGGCGAACAATGTGGAAGGCGAGATACACTCCGGGATAGCAATTCTATTTATCTTCGCTTTACGAAGCCTCCGTCGTTTCGAAAAATGGCGTAGCTTTGTCACTGGCAGAAGGATATCTGCGAATCGGAGCAATTTCGTATCTTTTGCGAGTGTATAACCGACCAGAGCACGGCTGGCTCTCTACTATTTCTGTTCCCCTTGGCACAAATTCTTCGACCCAGTCGATATCTCCTGTACTATACGTTCAATATTAATGTATTATATTATATATGTTTATAACACGTATATCGATACTGGCATTGAGTGCTCTTTGGAGTGATTCAATTTGGAGTGACACGTCGCGATTTTCCAGCAGACCAAATCCTACGAATACCCAAATTATCGCGCTTCGTGATGAACTATATTTATATCGGCAATTAGTGAATAATTGCGCAAGACAAATTGGATAATCGATCACCTACATTTTGCTGTTATTTCGGTCTTATGTCAGTGGGAAAAACGATTATTAAGTTTTCTCACCTTTCGTTGAATAAATTTCACAGCTAGGATTTTATCGTCGTAGATTTAATCAACTTTCATTATCTCCACGACCAACGAATATGATTCGATGCAAGTTATAAACGTTTGAAACTTCTTCATTAGGTTCGTTCTTCCGGCACCGGCGACCGTTAATTCTCATTGCTTGCTTTACGCCATGCCATGGAGGCAGGAACATAGAAGGTTCCGAATTGAATCCCAAAAAACTTGATCCTCCTAAAAGTTTTTATGAAAACATATTTTATCCTTCGAAACAATCTAACCACCCTAATCGCATATTTTCTTGTATTACAAAACGGGATTTCTCACAAGATTTATTCGCTTGATGGATATGTGTGCCCGTCGAAATTTCGTCCGTCGGTTTCATCGCACTAATAGTTTAGGCGCACGATAGTCTCTTATCCCCTTACTCGTGAAATTTGTCAAATGGTTCCAACTGCGAATCCCCTTTCTATCGTACATCAACCTCTGGAAAATAAGTGTCTATCTCTCTCTTTCTTCACGACCCGATTTCACGAGCACCCCCCTTTCACATTCCACAGATTTGTCGCTCGGTTCAACTCTCTGCTTCGAGAACACAGAACCCGGAAGGACTTGACAGACAGTGACATATAATGATATTATTATATTAGTCGGATAAAGTCTGTCGCAATCATCTTTGGGAGATGGCATATAAAACTTTGAACCTTCGACTTTAATATTTTCCGGGCATACTATTATTTATAGCCCTCGGGTATACGATCACTTCAGGAAGAGAAGGCTTGTACATTCCTGGAGAATGGAATGATGGTCTGATAATTTTTCAACACCAATTCGAAGTGACTGAACATCAGAAAGTCAGAAATTCTTAAGTCGCTTGGCAGATTCATTTTTTCGACCAAATTTTTTCACAATTCCAGTACTAAAATCTCTGCTGGGTGGGGGTCGAAACAGCGAACGATCAAAATTCGTGATCGATCAAAATAGCGAACAGGCATTCTGTATATCTATATATGCATGTAGAAGCATGGTTATTCATTGGAGATATTCCGATGTTATTCACTTTTCGACGAGACATGATTTAAATCACTAAGGATAAAATAAATCAAACACTAATTCAAATAATAAATGAACTGATATTATTTATTAAATATAAATCGTTTGAGATCCTTTTATGATTTTAATTTGTCAAACATCTTGTTCAACATCCCGTTTTATCTCCTTCTTCCACTTCTCCCTTCTTCTTTTCTTGTTGTGTTTCCATAGCAACCCCAACGACCTTCATCTCCTCTACGTGCATATATCCCTCTATGCACCCTCTCTGCTTATTACTAAATTTATCCATATCCGTTTATTTATGTCGATGTTAGAGAACCCATTTTTTCTGGTGAATATAAGTGAAAGCCCTGTGTGAAGACAACGAGTGACAGTAGCCGTCGCCTTTTTGGCCATTAGTAATCCGATAACCTGCTTGCCTGTGACGACCGCAAGCCGGAAGATCTACGTTGCTCCTGGTGTAAAAGAAAAGCCAACAGGAAATGACCATCTTTTTGGGAGTGCTTTCATAGTGACTAAAAGCCGATAAACATATCGACATAACCGTTCGTCACGCTATTTTATTTCTATAGTATCACTTTTTCGAAAACTACTTCCGGGCAATTCCGATAAATTATCCCTGAAGGGCTGTAAAGAGCAACCGAAATAGCCAAAGTCATAGGTCCATTTCGATTTCGAAACAGATTATAGCGTGGTCGACACACCCGTCGGTTAAATACCGATGTAGGGTATAAACGCTAAGTTTGGAATTGACTCGAGTCATGGGTCTGGGCGAATGGCAGCGAAGTAAATCAAGGAAAGCGCCGGCCACGCTATCCATTTTCGTAGAGGGCAATCGGACAGCTTTCGGCAGTTTCTAGCGTGGAAACTCTTGATCGAAAATGCTCACACTCTTTGAGCAACTTTGCTGGCTAAACGAGACGGTTAGCAGGGAAAATCGAGGGTTCGAAGTTTTCCACGTTTCTCCTACATCCTTGGTGTAATAGCCGATGAAGTCTCTAAGAGTCTCCTGGCCGGCTCTCTTCGAAGAGTTTCACTTACTCTCGGTTGACACGGAGCTTGTACCGATCTACATTTCTTTGTATTTCATCCATTCCTTTTTTATGGTGTTGTCAGATGAAGCTTCTCGTACGAGTTCTGCTTGTAGACTTTCCGGAATCAACATGAAGACCGGAGCTGAAGATTTTCAGAGATTGGATAAAGAATCAAGACTATGCTGTATAAAATGTACACTCCTCTTCATCTTGAGGTCTGGTTTCCAAAGAATGTCACAAGCTGCTTCGATTATTTACACTTTAGCCTCCATCGATAGAAAACCCTGCTTGTGGAGCACCCCCTCGGCAAGTAGACTGGAACTCGTCGATGGTATTTCATACTTTCGAAGACCGCTATAGAAAAAGATCGATACTCACTGTGTTATTGGGCCCAGAGGTACACTAAGAAATAAACCTGAGTACGTGTTCGCGTCGATATGTGTTTGCGAGTATAAAAGATGAAGAATAAGAAAGAGTGAGAGTTGCTTCGTCTATAGAGTATATTGGTTGCGTTTGAGCACAGCAAAGCTTCGGAGGTTGAAGAGATTCGATCCTGAGAGAGAAAGAGAAAGAGAGGAATAGGCAGACGGAGAGAGAAAGATCGAGGGAGTTGAGGAGTCAAAGATACACATCCATAGAGAGTAAGTGAGAAAGGAGAGGAAGAAGAGCTTAGAGGCTACGGTTAGTAACGACTAACGTCTATAGATAGTCGTTAAAGTGCGATGGAGAGGATATCGAGGCAAGTATCGATACGAGTCCTGGATGCTTGCTGTACTTCTATATATGTTCGTAGGTATGCTCTACGGGTGCTCAGCTCTGAAATGAAGTCTGTGCCCGGATTACTCGTCATGGGCCAGTAAATACGTTAGTCAAATTAAATCCAACTGACTATTTGTGCAGCTTCACCATCAACTGCAATCAACATATGCTCTTACTCATCGACCGGATTAGTCGCAGTTAATCGTTTTTGATCCGTTCTTCGAAGTTTACCTCATTACGTGACACATGAGACAAGATCCCCCACTTTCGAGTGTGCCAGATAAACGATCAACGCTCGCATATTTGCTAATCGGTAGGACCGTCTGAAAATATTTGAAGAGAAGTCTCTTCAATCCGCACGTAGAAACGGCCTGCAAACTTTTTTAAGCCTTCTGAGCACTTCTGGTATCCGAGCTTTCGAAACCCGAAATCAGTATCTTGCCCTAAGATCGCAGAGGAGTACAGGGCTTTCTTAACAAACCAAAGTTGGGAGGTATCCCAGTAGTTAATTGATCCAAAGAACTTCCCTCACACATTTTGCCAAAAGATTCAATATTTTCATCTATACGCTTTCGACAGATGTATTCCTCGAATGTATTCTTTCATGGATATATAATTTATGCTCGAAAAGCTGCTCAGTCAAACAATCTCCGATGCTCATGTGCTTGCTCTCATGACAAAATGCTCTTGTGTGTTTGACAAAACGAACTTTTCCTATAACTAACCCGTAGAGCTCGTTTCACTCCTATATTTATATCTTATAGTAACGTGAAAGGTGACGAGGTGAAGCGAGGCGTTGAAAGCTAGCAGGTATACCGCCGTCTCATATATATTTATATACACGTGCTGTTGAAAATTACGGTAATCCGATAACGCGAGCCGGAAAGTACCGCCGACCACGCTCTATCCGCCGCAGTGATCTGTGGTTTTGTTCACCGACAGCCAGTGCTGCTACTGGCGCTGTTGTGTGGCACATATTACCTACTACCACGTGTACGTATTCTGCACTATCCTAGCGCCATGCTTGGTTTCATCTAATTCATCGGTCCACCACGGAAATTCTGCGATATGCACTCAAAGTCGTTCTTGCTTCCATCTTGCGAGCATTGCCGTTCCAATTAAATAAGAATCTGCCAAGACAACGTTCGGTGCCATTGGACATTGTTATTACCTCATTGCGAATAACGCAAAACTGTTTGGTTGATTGAACGGAAGGATACAATCCAAAAAAACAATGAAAAACAATGTTGCCAGACCATTGATTTTCAAGCTAAGCACAATGGACTGAAAAACAGAGATTATGGAGTGAAAATGTTCAAAGTAAAGATTGGGAAAACTCAAACACTCAACATAATCATAACTTCACCATAACCAGGAGTAACGATGCTCTCGGACGGTTAAAAACGTTAATCAAGGAAGCAAGCACGATCAAGGAATAAGCACGACTGTTTCCTTGAGGTCAAAAAGAGCTTGAACGAAAAGTACTAGGAACGATTTTAATTCTAACATTAAGCACATAAAATGAATCCCATTGCACTTTCAAGTCAGAATCTTGGATTTTAACATGATTGAACTTCCTTAAAAAGTTAAAATTATTAAGTACGGTGAAGTAATCAGACAACTGAATCTTATTAACGAGTAATCAATCATTTTCATTGCGGAATTTTTGAATTCCTGCTCATCTGCATACAGGTGACTTCCTACTAACGTATGCAGGAGAATATTAATGTTTCCTGCTCGGATGATGGCAGCTTGCGGCCGGTCTCTCTCTCTCTTTCTCTCTCGAATGGGAGCATACTACCGTGGGTAAGCCATAGCGGGTGTAGGGACAAACGGCATGGGTCGCGATGGTGCATTCTCGGAAACTAGAAACACAGGAGGCAAACTGAGCCAGGATACAGCTAATTTGTCACAGTGAAGGAAGAGAACGAACGACGGAGCCTAGCACGTGTACATAACGCAGCCATCTAATTGGCCTCCTCGCCCAATTGCCGAGAGCGCGTGCATGTGCCTTTGATGATGGTTTTCATCCGCACTACATGTAACCCTGCTTCTGGCAACGTCCAACTGTACGTGGCTCTATGTGCTTAAGGGTATGCGTAAATATGAAATCGTATGTATTTCAAATGAGGGAAACAAGAACGCTTCACCTTGATAACGAATCTCTAGGATGTAACTCGCAAAGTGACTCTGTCATGAGTCCCTTTACAACCATTTTCGGAATCACAAAACTTTCAACATGCCATCACGCCAAAGCCTTGAGCAGAGTATTAATATCGAATTAACTGATTCCGGAGAATTTATAGGATTGTGCAAGAGTAATTGTACGTAAAATGATGTGCTATTTCGTTGAGCATTGCCCGAAACTTACCACACTAAAATACATTCTAATCCAATGAGAGCTATCCGGCTTTTCGAACTCCCACAGCCTCTCGAGTATACGTTCTTAATGGACCACGTGAGAATCCTTAACGACTATTGAAGCCCTGCTCGCCTCTGTATCACAATTCAAGTTCTTTCTACTCCCAGCATCATATACAATAAGAAACGTGGCGTGTATTCGGTGTCTATAAATCACTGAGATTAAGAGTGACGTTTGCTCGAGAAGATTGTCAAAGTTATAGTCAATTTAAGCTAGGGGTAACGCCACCCAGTTGCGTTAACGGAGTTATACACAGTAACGGCGATAAACGTGAGCCCCAAGTGCGTCCTTTAGATATCTATCGCTCGTTAAATCTCTAGCTCGGGAGTTACTTGTAATTTAATCCTGCACCGCGGACAAGTCTTGAGCAGTGGAACTTCAAGATTAACTGAGTACTGTGACGGAGCTTTGGTAAGGGAAAAATGAAAAAAAAATTGTTCTAGAAATAAAAATGACCAGACGATTCAGGGATTTCCTGTATTCCGTACAGTGAGTGGTCCGAATCCTCCAGATACAGCATTGTATGCCCTTAATAAGAATTGAGCTGAATTACTGTCGCAGGCATTCATTTTTGCTGGCTGTTACGCTGGTAGCAACTTCTACGTTATCGTTAGTTGACTTATTTCAGTGATTCTTTTCTCTTCGTCAAACCTCAACGGAATAGTTTGGGGCCTTCGATAGGAAGCGTTGCAATCGAATCCATAAAAATTTATCGTCAATGTGAAGCGAGACGCTCGATTCGAGATGAAAAATAAATTTTAGCTAAAGATTATCATTCCAATATGGTAAATGCAACTGGCGCAAATGGAGATAAATTTAATATCGTATCCGCGTTGGGGAATCGAAAGTGCTTTGATCAGAATATACGGAATCGTGATCAAAGGAATAGAAATAACTCCAATGGATAAGTATTCTCCACGTTCCATTTTCCTCATTTCCTTTCGTTACTAATTCGCATTTTAATCTACTATGGTGATCAATATTCATTCGTGCCATACGTATATAAATATATGTGCGTGGAATTTATCAATGAAAATTACCATCGGTAGTGTGCTATATAGGGGAGCATCTCGATCGTACAAGCAGCGTTCATGGCTATGCGATTCCCTTTCATACCAGCGTAAAGGTAAGACGCGAGATTCTGGTTTCCTTTGTCCTTAGAATTCTGATTCCGGAAGAAAGGGGCTAAGGAGATTGCGAGCGAGAATTCAGCGTTTCTCAAGCATGCGTATATAGAAGGCAGGAGATAAGCAGCGTAGAGACGATCATTCATCCTTACTCAGTGAATATATCAGTGAAGGTTAATCCTTAGGGAAGCTCACATTATCTACAAAACTCGATGTAAATGCAATAAAACAAACTGGTAATAAAAATAACACCAACAACCGTCGATAATCCTAACACCAGGATCGGTGATAATCCGTGGTGAATTTTATAAGGTAAATGGAAACTCAATGAATTCGGGTCGGTGCGCCAGAGGAAATTTCAATTTCACTTCCAAGCACAGAGACCAGATTATACCAACTCATCGCAATTTTCCTCTTTTTCTAGCAGAATCGAGGATGCACAGTGAAGCTTAAAGCCGTTTTGAAAACGCGCTATTTCGATGGCTGAAAGTTTTGAGTGCGCTTTATTGGGAAAGAGTTTTTTGAAGCTTTTCTCCTCGATGATTTGCTTTTTCCACGTCGTTTTATGTGCGATTCCGGGATACCTATTCCTCTATGATTGATCGAGAAAAAGCTCTCCAAAGCTTTTTAATTCGAATTCTTCCATGCCGCTGTATATACGGGGTTCTAAATCAAAGGGCACGGTGGCGGCTCGGCGGCAAGCATCGAAAAAAGAAGCTTGCATTAGCCCTGACGCACTCTTGTATACTCGAATGTGCCGGTTTTCATTTTTTCCATCGATCTTTGTTGTAAGTTAATCCGTTAATCTTGAGACATGATTATTTGAGGGTCGACAATCGAATGGTTCGGGATGGCTTGTCCCTCGCAGATGAAAACTCACAGACAACACACTGTTCATACGTCTTCGCAATAAAAATCTTCGTTTCTCTTCCATTCGTCACCCAGTCCCGTTCAACAACAGCGAGCGCTCGTTTTTCAAATGAGCTCACAATTTTCTAATTTTCGGATTTCCTCTTCCGAATTTTATCTCCATGAAATAAGCATAATTTTGAATAAAAATCACTCGAATCATTGAATTCTAATACATAACCGCAAGAACCATGAAAAATTGGTAAATTCCACGTTAATAAAAGCTCTTTGTTGAGTGTGCAAGTGCCCGGAACGAGCACTCGCGTTCAACGTTTGCGACTAGTTAAATATTGGATCGGATGTTGCGTGAGAACCACCAAAGGTGTCGCTGTATCGATGCAATGACGGATACGAATGGCGCCATAGGACGTAACGCGCGTCTCGTTGCTTCCTTCGTCACGCTTCTCAATCAATATTCATCGGTATCACGCGAACTGAAGCGCAGTAGGGGTAATTGGTATCCGGTGCATCGGTGAAGTCTGCCCCTGGAATGTCTTAGCCCCATCAGGCATATTCGTAAGTATATTTATACTTATGAATGTATTAGCATGTACACAAGCGAGGAAATCTCGCATCGGTGGCGTGCCGCGCGTGCGACCGGAAGGCGAATCACGATTCCCGCGACTGAGCTCATCCGCGCCGGGTGTGCGCGGTTAGTGGACCGGCATACTCAATATGCCGGGATATACCGAGGGAAGCAAGAGCGAGAGATAACCGTACTTGGAGAGGAGAAGGACCGACAGGGCCAAAAGCTACGTAGTACGTGGATACAAAGGAAGAGAGGCGATGAATTGGGAGCGGAAGGAGATGAATTTTCGCGCTTCTTCTGCTCCCCCTTTACCCTCCGCCGCGCTTATCCTCTCTCCGACTATGCTTGACGAGAGTTCATCCTGTCGGCACGCTGCGCGTTTCTCACACCGAGAGGTAGAAGAGCTCTGTACCGGAAGCCCGGGCGCGTCGACGCGATAGTAATGATTCAACCAGTGAGAGCGCGTACTGAATCGATCGACCATCTCCGTACCTAAGACCCACTTAACACAAGGGAATTTCACGCGTCCCGTGATTGCATGTTATTAAATCGCAATTTTCGTGTGCCAAAGTACATAAGTACTTTCGAAGGATAATTTCATGTGATTTTTCAATGAATAATATTGCAAACGGACCGCTCGGTTGCTATGGTCTTTAAAAGATGGTGGGAACGCTGACAATGCGTGGGTGTATGGGTTTCTAAAGAAGCTGCATTAACAATTTATCAACTTTGCACGCACATGAAAATTTGTTTATCCTCTTGAATGATCGGCGTATTTTATTGAGCGTTTCAAAAGTTCTTAAGCTCACTACAACTTTACATGTATTAACTAACAGGTGACTATGTTACACGCACGTATTATATGTTTCCATATACACGCACGCACACAGGCAAACAAAAGTCTCATTTATCTACCCACACCGACTCTGCGAGGTTGACGTCCCGCTAAGAGGGTGGGAACGCAATTCTCCGATTAAACTCACCCGGTCGTATTCGGTGTTAATAGTACACAGTATATCTGTATCAAATGAGGGTGGATCAGAAACTCCTTGTGAGTGAAATCACCGAAAGCCCCTCTGGGCCGGAATAATAATTCAATAAATGTGTATAAATCCGATTGCGCGACGAAGCCTGAGCCCAAAAGCCGAAACGTCTAAATTTAACTAACTTACTCACCCATTTTTCCCTAGGAGGATATATTTTACCCCTGAAAGAACCGCCCTAAAACTTTCGCTGGCTTCGCGTACTCAAATATCGATTATGAACCTCGTTTCGTCTGTCATTCCCTCTCCTCGTAATCGATGTTCCCGAAAAATTGAAAGAAGCCCTGCTTCGAAACGGTGATTAATTAGTGGCGATCAACCAGCTGGTTGTTATGTTCATACCGTCTGTACGAACGTGTTTGTTACGTCACGCAATCAGACATGTTTCATATACTGAGGCTCCTTAATCAAGTGGTAAAAAGCTTCCTACCCTGGGCTCCCCGTTATAAATTCATTAAGGCTAAAGTTGATTGTATCTGCTAATACGACATAAAATTTTATGCGATATTTGATATTATAAAAAGGGCTGCTCTACCATGTATAGTTTATTATTCCTACAAAATTGCGTTGGGCTGTACATTTTTTATGAAGCATTCCATACTGTTCTCTATATCAGACATGGATTCTCTGTATCAAAAAAAAATTCCTTACTAAATATATATTACCAGATTTTTTTATTCACTCGAATAGCTCAGTTTGAAAACTGTGTGAGCACCGAGCTCATTTATCAGTGATTTAATAATTGGATGTCTAGTCGAGCATGATTTTATTGATGGACTTCAAAGACATTTATTAAGTTACATTCTTGCTGTCTGTATATTTCTTGCATGATCTGAATTTGATGTTTTTTAAAGGGAAAAGCACACAAAGTATGACTACGTCAGTGTCGGTACATATGAAATACTTGAACTATAATTTGATCATGATACTTAACTCCTGAGGCTTGAATTCCGAGACTTTTTGAAATTTGCATAAGGAGTTTGCCCTCCAAAAATAATTCATATTAGTTCCAGTTTCTCTGCGCTCTAAATTAAGGACATTGCAATTTTAGTATTTTTTTCTCTGCCATTCACGTTGAACGGGAACAATAAAGGGAGTCATAAAAATGCGCAATCACGCAACCCTGTGGTGATCGTGGGTACGCGTGCTGGGCGAAGTTTCGTTTCGCATTTTGATCCGAGTCGCGGTCTGTGCTAGCGCTATAGAGAAATTAAGGTAGCGAGACAAGTTGACGGAAGATCACGAGCGCGCGACGCCAACGTGCCCAGGTGGGCGGATGTCGCTAACAAATCTCCATTCACGCTGATTGCCACATTCTGGGTTTAGAGCGCGAGTTGCGTCCAATAGGATGAACACGAAACAAGAGAAAGAGAGAGGGGAGCAAGGAATACAGAGCTAAAGGAGAACTGCCTTTCTCGTGCTCACAGACGAATTATTTACCATTCCACACTCTTCACTTTTCTCATCCCTCAACTGCTTTTCTACCGCTTCCATCTTCTGCACTACTGTCATTTCCTTCCTTATTTACGACTTTTTGGTACTAATTCGATTCTACGTTGCGCATAGACAAATTCAGCTACGAACAAATCACATGTCCTTGCTCTTATACTTTCATGTATTCTTTTTTTTCAATCCTGCTTTTCTTCTATTTATTACGATTAAATATTGCACGTTTCCCAAGTTCTTTTGGGTAGTTCTAAGCATGAATTCGGAGGAGATCCAATGCGGGGAAAATGTAAATGTTTTTTAACCGATCGATTTTCAGTGTAGTGTTGGCATCCTGATTGATGATTTTGTGCTATGTGAAGTGTATTGTACACAAAATATTGAGAGACCGGAACAATTAATATTTACGTTTGTATTCCTTCCTTATTCAGTTTGTTCAGTCGAAAGTAAGCAAAACATCAAACTATACGTAAAACATTGCACGAGGCGGCAAACAATGGACAGATAAAATTGAAAACAATGTGAATGTAAAATTTCACATTCGACTTCGTGAAAATCTGTCAGTGCGTAATGCTTAAAATCTTCTTTTGTACCGGTTCCACGCAATCATTCGCTGCGCGATTGAATCCTCCTTTCGCGAAGTATTACGTGGCGCTTTGAGCATCAAAGCTTCCGGGAGGCTTGTTCAATGCTTTTTCCTTGGCCATCCCAACGATCAATGAGCTGCGCCAAAAGACTTTCTACAGCGTTTTGGAACGAATTGAGTTTTCTGCAAGTTTAGTGAGATGATTTCTCCAGTAACGTTTAACCGGCCTGTTAGATTATTGGATGACGCGGCTCGGTCGTAGCTCGCACGTTTTTTCAATACGATCATTCATCACGCCATTTTTTCTTACGTTCCTTCATCCACCCGCAAACAATGAAGCGCTGTCAAATTCGCGTCCCCTCTTTTTTCGATCCAGAGGGATTCAGGATGGCAAATCCCATTGTGTTATTGTGTACATATACACCGAGAGAGCCTTATATATACGAAGAAATGAATTAATAAATTACGAGGGGGAAAACTGGCAGGAGGGGTCGTCGAGTATATGGCGGAATACCCGCATCGATTTGAGCCCGATATTAAAATCGACCGATGATTAATCTATCGCGAGTTCCATTTTACCAATCCCCTCCCTCCTCCTTCGCTCTCCGAGTGTGCTTCTGTCGTGCGCTATGGGACAGCCGCAGTGCTCTCGAGGCTGCTACCGTGCTGGGATGCTGAATTCCATCGAGAGACTCACCAATACGACTGGCAAAGCGTCTCACCGACAGGGCCACGGGAACGGAGCTCCGTATCGATTACACCGAGCTTCCACGAGGAAATTCGCGGCCATTCAATGTTATATTTCAAATATGATTTAAATGAATGACCTGAACCCGACGATGGTGACGGCCATATTAGCGTCGTGACGGGGGGTTCGCAAGTTCGTCTCATTTTCACTATGCCAATCCTTGTTGTCTTAGCTTATCACAACTTTGAAACAGTAGACTTTTGTAGAAATCGTATTCCGCTGGTTCTTTTCATTTAGGCATACTTTGTACTTTTATATTACGAAAAAACACAAATGTGATGCCGTTATGAATTGGAACAATTGTCATTTAGAACGATAACATTGATTTTCGAGTACTTCACTATTGTTCTTAATTATGCGTAGAATATTGGTCTGTGCGTGTGTTCAATAAGAAAATTATCTGACCTAATTCAAGCGCAAATTGGACACAGGACTGAAATACGAAATAAACGCCGTTTCTGCAAGTACCGTACACGGTCAAGATTCCAACTCTCTTCCGAACATCCGTGATAAAGGATTACCAAAAAACTATATAATGGAAAATAATAAACCTCATTAATTATAGATTCGAGAATCAGGATCGGTAGAGATTCATTTGTTTGTTTCCTTTTCTACAAATATCCAATTCATGGGCTAAAAGGATTTGAATTTTTTACCTGGAGAACAGTGTCCGAATTCAAAGTTGTGTGTTCCACTAGACCGCCACCGAACGGCGGTGTTCGGGATAGAGTGAGGTAAGCGAGGGTTGAAGCAAACCTGTTCCGCCTTTTTGACTGAGGTAGATGAATATAAGCAGAGTCGACGCCGTCGGGGAATGAGAAACGTGCGCTCGCCTCGCGTGATTAAAAGTCGTTCGTTCGAATTAAGCGCTTCGACGAACATTCAAGTGAAATAGAGCAAGAGTGGAAAAGAGGGAAGCGAATTAGCATGGGTTGAGAAGAATGCAGAAAAAGGTGGAGAGATGAATGAACATACATGTGGTAAATAGAAACACGGGACCGACGACGAGTACCGCACTTTGTGTAGCATCCGCGTGTATGTATTAGAGACGAAAAGAAAATGGTTGGTTGCGCGATTTCGCTCGCTTGCTTCAAAGTATGCAGAATCGTACTTTTATATGGACTTATTATTATTACTTTTTTACCTCACTCCTCGAATGAGCGACGTGCCAAAAACATGTTTTTATTGTACTTTACATACATGAATAGCTTAGATTGTTGCCCTCACGAGTTTCTGTGAATGGTAAAGCGTCTAAAAACGTAAAAAACAATGCACCGCCCTTGTTTTCTTGCGGCCTGGAAAAATTGTCGTACGAATCGGTATAAATGTGCTAAATATTTTTTGATCTGAAAATAAATATTATTCATGGTATTCAGGATAAGATGAGGCATTGTTCGGCAGAGAAGAACGTCGAATTCATTCGTGAGAAAACCATGACAAGAAATTCCTTCGAATGGGGGCAAGACAGTGGATAAGGAGAGGAGAAATAGCTGAAAAATAGTGCTTTGAGAGAATTTACCGAGGGAGAAATGCTAGTGTGGAGGATCGTCCAGTTTTACTTTCCTCGTACGTATGTACAAAAACATTCGCAATAAAAGAGTGCACATGCTTGTGGGCGTTGGTAGCAATTTGCACGATCGCGCGCAATCCCCTCGGCTTTTCTTAGCCTCGGTCTCCGTGTGACTTTTTTTTCGGTGTATCGAAGCGCACGACGCGAATGACCACCGAGGGTCACACGAAATATCGGGTGGGACTTTCAGAGGGTGAAAATAAAAGTATCTCGAAAGATTTGCAATTCCGGTTTTTCAGAAAATAGCTCTCTTTCTCACGACTCTGTTGGCAAGTATCTGAACCCACCGCACAAGCAGCAAGGATCCGCACCGTTGGCTATGAAGACACACGACTCGAGAGGAAACGGGAGCGGGGGTGAGACCGCAGCACGTTCGCTAGTGAACTAAAGACCTCGAACGTGTTCGGATCTTCTCGTTTCTCCGGGTATTTCTTCGAAGGTCTCGAAGATGTTCCACCATAGGCGGATAGTTATAACGTCGCGGTTGGCGAAGGGAGAGAAGAAATAGAAGAAGAACGAAGAAGAAGCAAAAGACGAAGGGAAGCGTGAGCACGGGCCTTCTGTACGCAGTGAATAAGACCCGGGACAAATAAATACCGAGCTAAATCGTCCGGAAAACTCATTCGATCTCTCGAGCATCCCATACGCTCTCGCCTCATCTCCCTCTGTGTCTCCAGGGGTTCACCGACGCGCACGAATTGTTCTTACTTCGAAATCAGAGAGTCTATCCTCTTCCAACTGCTCTCTTTCTCAGTAGCGCTCGTGAAACTTGCCTCCTAACAGGTACTTTCTCCAGGCATGTATATTTACGGTGGTATATACATGCGAGCGCATGAAAGATAGGGTAGAGTATTTATCCGAGAATTCAGTTGTCCTTAGGGAAGACAGTATCGCTGCTGTACGCTCAAGACGCCACAAAACTTTTTCGGCTGTACTTGGATAGTGCGAACCGTCTCCATAAATGCGGTTCGTTGAATAATAATGACCATTCCACGAATGTTCTTCAAGGAAAGCTGTAGGAAAACTCCTAAGCTGTCGATACCCCTGACGAAACTCTTAGGAAATATCCCACGTTTATTTTTCTCTGTTACATCGAAAGCGTGGCTTCATCCGCTATCGAGATATAGAATATAAAAGGTAGGTCCGAAGTGAGTTACTGCCGGCAGAAGCTTCCAAGAGCGAGGGCGTATTTTATATGTGCCCGTTCTTTCCCAACGACGAGAGTTCAGCGAGCATTCACGACCTCGTTTTGTCTAGCCGACATTCGCGGAGTGAACGCCTGTGTCCGGAAGTTTCATGTATATGCTGTTACTATTACTGCTACTATACTAGCCACTGCTGACTACATAAGATATATGATAGTGGTCGGAAGAGGCCGGATGTACTCGTGAGCGCACCTTCACACTTTAGAAGTGAACAGTGCACAGACGTGAACGTCTGCTCGTGGTGTTCGTCTCTCAACAAGAGAGTTACATGGTCCAACCGCCAGAAGTCAACCACCCAAATCGATCTCTTATCCTCGACCCAGCACGCCAGCAAGTCCAACATGTCGACGATTGAGGACCCCGACGTCTCTCTCTCTAGCCCTCCAACGTAATAGAAAACCAGAGCGGGGGTCAATTTCCCGGTGGCCAAAACCCATAGCGTCTCATCTCATTCATTCTGCTTTAGTCTCGCTTTCTCTCTTCAATCACCATCGATCACTTTTCCCATCGCATTCTCTAGCTTTGGACCCTCTAGAATGTGGTATCTTCCAATATCCAATGTTCCGTTATCCCCAACTTCTTTCATGCTCGCAGCTATACATATTGCTATCTCTTTAAGATGGGAATCTTTAGGTGGTGCAGAAGTTGGTCAGGATAATTTCGAAGACACTAGAAACCGGGGCTGGTTGATCAACTCATCTAACTATTGCTTGTAAACTAGGAACTAAAGACGAATTCAAAAACAAAATGGTTGTTTCGAATAGAAGCAACTTTCCTCTATCTCGGATAAAAATTTGATTTTTTAAATATAAAACTAAATGAATTACTGCATTGCTTTTTTGACGAATCATTTTTGTGACAACCGACCCCACGGTCGGGACAAGTTGACACAAGCATTGGGACAGATGACTATGGCACTATTTTTACCTGACAACCACCTACGTACTAGTGAAATTGATAAAAAAATGGATACAATATTATGTGTTTGATTATTTAAACAATGAATACAGAATGTTGACATAAGTGAATATAAAGATAATTGTTGTGTATAAGTGTGAGAAAAAGAAATATTTGCTCCTCATCATCATCATCATTACAATAAGAATTACAGTTTCTACGTACATAGAATGCTATGTTTTTACTGATACACCTTGACTGCCCCCATTTAGAGCATTCATGTAAGTTGACACATGTGTCAACCAACCCCATATCGATGCTGGCCTACTTACCCCGCACTGCTTGTTTGAACAACAAAACGTTTTATCAGCAAATTATAGCGATAATGGAGAAAAAATACTGTGCACAATTATAGTTCAATATATGAACTTTCATGTAGAGAATTTTGTAATAATACGAAAAAAAATCGAGGCTGCAAGAGACAGATAAGATTGACGTAAAAATTTGGTTTTCTACCTGAATTTATGAAAATTCTTCACTGTTTCTAAATGAGGTGTCGCTCCAATGCGTTGCGAGAAACATAAATGAGAAAGAGGTTACAATGAACAATTATATCAGCCGGGCGTATGTTTACATTCCGTAGTTTGGATGCTATTGTTTATTAGTCAACTTGCCCCGTTGGCCAACTAGCTTCGATCTCCCCTGCAGACAAGTAATCTGTTCAACGTTACATCTCTATGACTTCCATCAAGTTCTCGATGATAATAATAAAAACAATTGAAAATCCAATTAATGAACTGTAATCACGTGCTTGGTGGACTTTCTGGAAATACACGAGAGAAATTAGTGAGTGACGAAAAAAGCTCCTGTTTCATGGCATGCCATTTTTTAACCATTATGCGACGTGGGCGAAAACACGACTTTCTAGTATATATCGACTGACCTTATTACGTAAGGTCTCGAAATGTTTCTCTTCCACGCGAGGTACACCGAGCTTCTCTAACAAGGACTTTTAAGAGACTCAGAAATCCTCTGGTTGAATTTCAGTAGCACTGGGAGAAACAACCCTTGAGAAGCTCGACATGCAATTCATGCGTTGAGAGCATCAAAACCGGCGGTACTAGAGTTAAGAACTTACCGAAGTGACTCTACACTGAATTTCAGAAGATTCTTGTTACCTGAAAGAATAACGCTCCGGAAAAAAATCACGTATTTTCTCGTTTCGTATCCTTCAACCAACTACGGAGTACTTCGTACTTTGTTTGCATGCTACGGGTTGTAGACAAGTGAGGATGGTGGAGCCTATGCGTCCCATGACCTATTCGAAGGCAATCGATCATGTTAGGCGTAAATTTTCTTCTGTTGTGTCTTTGCTGGCATTGCGATTACATTAATCATTTAGTGCGCTGAAAAGTGAAGAGAAAAAGCTCAGAGCAGTCTCAACGAAAAGTTTGCTAAAGTGCTGAGACGGCCATAATAAATTAGTGATGATATATCGCATTTAGTTTTGCTATAACAATTCAAATACCTTCGGATCTGACGTTATTTCTGAGTCGTAGAAACAAAATTTGGCATTATTCGAATGTTTTTATTACGAGCCTTTCAACGCTGTTTCTAATCGAGTCGTCCTAACTGAGTTAAGAGACAAACCGATGCGGTGGCGATACTCAAAGCAGTCTAAAGTGCATCCAACTGCGAAACCGGGCAGAAGAAAAACAATTAGGTTATCAGAAGAGTGGTTTAGGATCTAATCAGGGAAAGATCTGTCGTCAGTAGGTGTGCTATAAATATCTCGTGCCGCTCCTGGTGAGCCGCGAAACACGTAGCTCTTTATCGTCCTCCATGACATAAATCTAGGCTACGATCAGTCAGTGATGACTGATTATGGAACACAAGCGATCTGCTGAGAGGGAGACAGAAAAGTTATATGCATCCTATGACGTGCATCGATGTATGCGTTAGAGTGTTTAGTAGAGAATAATAACTCGACTCGATATTAAGGTAGTTCATGCACGAAAAGATTTTCTTGAGAAATTCTTGAAATTTACACAGAGTTTAAACGGGTAGTCGACTGACACGCACATCAAATTTTAAAGGGTTCGTCTTATTGGTCAATGAAATAAACGTGTTTAAATATGAAGAAAAAAACACAGGGTTATATCGGGACTATGCGTAAAAAATCGTTTATCTTTCCGTATATGAATGGAGGCTTCTTACGAAGTTTATGAATAACGTACACAATAACAATGAAGTATATAATGACGGTTTGGGAAAAAATTCTAGAAGATTGCCTTACTAGTAATAAAGATACGTTACGTTTAAGATTGAACGAAATTGGTAATGAGCTCTCGTATAACCTCACATTTGCTTATGTCGATATTTTGTTTCTTCTTGGCTTGGGCTATTCCTGTCATAGCCTTCTTTCTTTTCATTAATACTTTTTTCTCGATCCATTTTCCGCTGTGTTTTTCCTTTGGGCTCTCTAATGCGATTTTTGACATAAAAAACTATAGTATTTTCGCCTAGGACGAATGAAACTTCGGGTTCAGTCGATGATGGATCCCCGATTAATAAATGGCTTGTAATTTCATTTGCCACAAGATAAGTTGAAAAAATGTATTTAAAATTTCGAATTAATAACTCTGGCATTAATTTAAAGTAATTGGGAAGTGAAAATCGATCCAATTTAGACGCCCATAAAATACGATCCTTCGGGCACCATCTACCTTAATTTCGTGGCATATGAACTAGTAACCAACCTGATGGCAGTACTTGACCGTGGTATCTCAACTATCAAGCTTCCAGTCCCTGTCAATATCTGCCATTCCTCCAAAGTAGCGAAGCTTATGGTTCCGACCAACAAGATTTGAGATAAATGATGCAGGGTAGCCTCAGCTAATTCAATCCACCAGCTCCATTCACATGGAATTTCCGGCTTTTTGGCTCAATCCAAAAGACTATATTTTGTGCGAATGGCTATGCGCACAAAATACGAATAATGAAATATTGCATTGGACTGTGCCACCTCATTGTATTATACATCGAAGTAAAAGAGCTTCTACCCATTCCCTACGTGTGCTGAATAAGAGACAAGAAAACAAAGAAAATAGCAGAACGTTCGATCACTCCGGGTACCACGGAAGTTTGACAGGTTTGCAAGCACGCCCCCATCGCACAGTGCATCCTTCTCTCGACTCTTCGGTGGCAATGTAAAAATTCCAACCATCGGTGAATACCCAAGACCGAAGACAAATGACGTGACACGCTATTCGCTTCGCCACTGCTGGGGGGCTTCATGTTTCCAGGGACTCTTAGGTAAATTCGAAAACTGTCGACCTGTCCGTAAAGTAATGCAACTTTCCTTGCCCCCTTTACTCTCTCGCTCTTCCGCTCCGAGGAGAAAACAGACAAGAAGAATCTATTACAGAAACGACATTGCTGCCGCCATCCTTCGGCAACTTCGTCATCCCCCAGCGATGTTTACTGCATCGTCTGTTAGCGCCGCTGCATCCATTATTCACGTGAGAAAAACTTTTTTGCCAATCACTTTTCAATTTACTTTGTGTGACTAAACGAATTTCGACTATGCGAATAATGTTACGAAGATTTATACCGGAGCTCCTTTCAATAAGGTTAAATTTCTAAATTGATCCCTAACATACCAACGAGAATGTCGCCGTAAAAACATTATACGATCGATCCCCTTTTGGTTAAAAGCTTTACAGTCGAGGGAGGCACAATGCATAACATTCAATACTTCGAGTTTACGAAATTGCTTTTATTGCTCGATTAAGACGGTTCTTTTGTTAACTCATATTAAGCAACACTGTTTTCAATCTACCGTTCAATAGAAGTTCCCTGCACATACAGACCCTCTTTCCTTCTACCTAATGCTCTTTTCTCCCATCTCTTCTCCACCTGTAGGCCATGCTTCACTTCAACCTCGCCGCAATTCCAAGTGTCGCCCACGTAAATAGTCGCATGCCGGGCGGTACTTTCACACACATAGACACACCCATTGCTATATAACACGGTGGTACTCCCCAGAAATCATGGTCCGGGCATGGAAAACTGTAACTCCGAATTTCTGACCATAAATTCACGCCGGGCTGACGTTTACTAAATGAAGTTCCCTGGGAAAAAGAGCGAGAACGAATATCACCCAGTCGTGCATCCCCCACCACGTATTTTTGTACCCTACCAACTCCATTTTTAATGCAGTCCGTGCACGGATTAAAATACCAGAACTGTTCAATTTCCTGTACACGAATTGTCCTACGCTGCTACTAAAACTAAAATATTTATGCTTTGAAATAATTGAGTTTTTCAGTTTTAAAGGTCCTACTTAAAGGCCAAAAACCAAATTATCAGTTTTGTTGTTCAAAAAACCGTTCGAGTGTCAATAAATCAAATTAACGAAAAGGAACCGTATAAAAAATAGTCGGTAGTAACTTTTGAGCAATTTACTTAACTATAGAAAGAGTATCTCAAGTGTTTCTGTGTTTAAAATTCAAACCATTCTCCAGTGAGGAGCTTAAATCTTCCAGCGAATTTGGAACTCCAACTTCAGTCGTTATCTTGAGAAGGTTATAATAATTTCAAGAAATGAAAAAGTTATATTTTGAAAATTATTACTTACCGTTATACTTACTTTTGTAAAAGGAGGCAATCAACAATTCGTCATTACCGTTAAACACAAAATGACAAAGAGTTACGTGCTTTTCGCAAAAGTAATCCTGCCCATTCATTTACGAAATTTGAGTTTATCGAATCGTTGTCAATAAATAATGAATCAACGCGAAGATATGAAAAGAGTTATCGATGGGGTGTTGAATACAGGCAAAAAGTTTGACTCAGTCGTTGGCATGTATTTTGTGCAGTGGATACAAACCGATCGCTCACGAAAACAATACTGAACAGGCTTATGTGAGACGAAAATAGGTCACGACAGCGTAGAATACAGATGAAAGAAAATGGTACAGAAAAAGAATCCATAAATGTAATAATCCGAAAATTCATTCCTCATACAGAAACTTCCAGTAACGTAAAAACCAAATGAAAATACTAGATGAGCTAAGCGCTAAATATAATCTTTCATCACTTGACGATATTATTTCAGACTCAGAAAAAAAAACGTTCTTTTCGCTTCCCTGCTAATCTGCATGCCTATAGAGGCAGATCGAGTGTCTCAAAGAAATAATATTGAAAACAAGCATACCTGAAGCACGAAGAAAGAGCGAGAGGGAAAGAGGAAGAGAGAGGGAACGAGAGCGTTCTCGAAGAGTAACCGAATATCAAAGAACACGTGATTCTCTTTGTACGGGCACTGCTCTGATATGAAGTGAATCCCACACCGACTTTCAATTTTATTTAAGTTTTCGAATGTTTCTTTTGTAATATCCTGATCATTTCAAAGTCATGCTCGTTTTATTTTTTATGTATCTTCCGGGAACAATAATATTTTCAAAAAGGAGCGTTTTTTCAGGACACTGGTCCAATATTGGATCGAAACTACAAGATATAAACTGAATGAAACAATAAATTGATCTCTGTACCTTTCAGAACGAATATACATATGATGTTATTCTGACGTGAAATAAAAAAAACTTCAAGTCCAGATAGTTGCTCAATTTGATGAGAAATGAGTGGGTTTAAATAAACCTGAAATAATTGACAGGTCCATTTAAAAGGTGAAAAAAACTGCACTTTCGAAATCGTCACGTTCTCGCTGTCGGACAGTCGTTATTCTGTGCCGACGAGAAGCGGGCGAGGAGTAGATTGACGAGATCGATTCCTATAATATTATTGAATCTTATATAGAGCTTCGTTTAATGCAGGCAGAAAGCACCTTGAGGTTGGTGAGTCTAAAAGAAGAAAAAAAAATGGAATCGCATCACATTCCCAAATTGGGAAAGGTTCGTCGGGAAGTCCATCGTCCCGTATGATTGCTCAAAGCTTTTCGATTTCGTCTGCTCTTTTCCATTTCGAGGATCGGAATCGACTCCGTTATAAATATGGATATATCGCATTCCGATTCTTTTGGACGGAGTCGTCCGCAACGATCTACCAGTTTATTCAGCTTTTCACGAATGAAAAATGGGCACGGTTCGTACCGATAATTCTCAGAATATACTTGAGGGTAGAGATATGCGGACTGCGAATAAAGGATTCTAAGAACATGGCTTGGGGAACGAGGTTCGTTATATTGAATTGTGAACAATCTCATTTTCACCGGTGTCCTTTTATTCTCATCAGATCGAAAATGTGATTGAACTATACCTACCTGTAAGTCGTTTGTTGATTGTGGTCCGATGCTAGTTCGCTCCGCGGAATCTCAACCACCGTTTCTCTCCCCATTGTTAAGCATCGAAGACCGAGATTGTAAAGCCAGTAGAATCGAAGCGACGTAAGAATGAGTGAAGGAGGAAAGAGGATCATCTTGATGAAATGAAACGGCGCGACGTAGCTTCTATAGGATTTTGTGATGAGAAGAAAGTAAAGTCGGCGAAAAAAAGGCAGTGACGACGTCTATATACTTATACAGATTGAAAGAGAGCACGAGTTTCAAGCCGTCTGCGAAGAGTCTGCGAAGGTATCTTCCATCTCGTTCTATAGCATATACACTTTCATCGCGGCGTAATATATAAAGGGTAGCCGCGAAGATTCTGCAGAGTAGAGATAAAAATTCAGCTGTGCTGGACGGCCAGTTGGGGATAGCAGTAAAAATAAAGAAAGAAAAAAAAGAGAGAAAAAACCAAAGAGGAAGAGAGACTGAGCGAGAACTCCCCTTTAGGTTGAAAGTGTACATTTACGTATATATATTCCGACGAAGCACAAATTATATTGCAGTACTTTGACGCGGGAGTGAGGCAGTAGTTGGTCGAGGGGATGATGAGTTCGAGAGTGCCAGAAGCAGCGGAAAGATCGACGTTGAGATCGGGATGAGTTGAGAGTGAAGGATTAATTTCGTGCTGTTTTTTTTTTACCTGCGATATACAGGGATTCTGTATATACACTGGTATAAATATAACGCGAGAGAGAGAGAGAGAGAAAGTTAAAACATGCGCCGCGACCAAGGTTGTTTACTTAGCAATTGGTTAAATATCTAATTACGTGAATTGCATATATTCTTTTTGACGGTGAATCACTAAATAAGTTACCGCTTTTTGCAAGGAGGTAAGTGAAAGCTCCTTTCATTCGATGCGCTGTGACTACACAGCAAGTCTCCTGCACCCTCCGGCTGTTTGGAGAATTATCGAACTTTTCAACGAGTTTTCCTCAAGTTTGAGAAAAATAGAAGAACATTTTCGAATTCTATATATACGATGGATCCTGGTCGTTAAACAGACGTAGAATAGCCTACCGCCCTTTTTCTCTTTTCTTTCTTTGCGGCCACAGCCCCTTCTATCCATTTCGCTTTCTCTATAAATGATAGATCTTCCTCCAGGAGTTCTAACTGCACAACAAAACCGCGTATCGAATGGGGCATGCTGCAACGGTTGATGGCGTTTTCGCGGGTCGAAGCTTTCAAAGCTCGTTTGAAGCCGATTTATCCCGATTTCGCAAGATGGATCGGTGTGTACTAGTGAACCGAATAGAGACTACGGTGGATGACTACGCAGGATGAAAATCACCAACAGTGGAAAAGCACGGCAACGTTGGTGCTCTGCTCTCAACGACAGCTCTTCCATCTTGATTTGTTCGAGTCTTGATGTCCGATGGGACTTTCACTGATCTCTGTTTCGAACGCGAAGATACATTTGCCGGAGAGTATACTCGTCGTGTCCAAATACCCTGAATCTTGGCGCCATTGTTCGTTTAATGTATTCTAAAAATGATTACGCTTTGCCTTGATCCGCAGCCGAATTAACTTTGTCATGATAAAAGCACCTTTGCTGACCTTCCTTTCATCACAAGCAGTCGCTTCATCCATGTCTTTCATGAGGAAAGACCCGACTCTCTTGCGACAATACCTCCTTGATCTTCGAATCGTAAAGACTATAATATAGCCTCCAGGAGACGGAGAGTGAGCGTTGCCTGCCGAGCGAATTGAAAAGAATATTAATGAAAACGTGAACTCTGGAAAGAAAAAGCACATCAGAGAAAAAACGCTGGTGATGGCGATGACGAGAATTGTTAGAGCGGCGGGCAAGAGCTCCAGGGAGTTGGAATAATCGCGTAAGGGTAGATGGATACTCGTTTCGGACATCGAGGCTGACAAGAGAACGCGTCTTTTAGGCTTTGACGAGGGTCCTCGAGGCCAGGGATGCTACCGGTAGATCTGGAACGTGTCCTAACAGCCTTCGTTTATGACAGGGCGATAGAGAATGCGAAAAGAAAAGCGCAGATAAAACCTGAGGAAAATTGTTTATATCTTTACGTGTTTCTGTGGAATCCTCGATCGATCGGCATCCCCTGTATCTTTGGAAGATAAAAAATTGCTAATACCAAAAATCTACTACTGCTTCAGGCTTCGACATTCTTCAGTTTATCCATCACTCTGGATTAAGTAGACTCGCAATTTTGTTTGATGCTCTGCAACCAAGATGTTCAATTCAGCTTCTTTTTAAACAATTTGAATTCAATTACCTTGAAGACTGAATCTCATTTGGTTTTGATATCTTTGATTTGCTGGGAATTGAATGCAAACGAAAATGCATACCAATTGGATGTTCTTTCATCGAAATACAGTGCTAAAATCTCCTGTGTACAATATTTATGTGTGTACGAATCAATATTTGCGGAGTCCATTTTTTTTACTTTTTATCCACAACCGAAAATAATTTATAAGTATCATATGACGTTTTTCGTAATGAAACGAAGCTGAGTTTTTCTAAACGACAGTTTAAATCCTAGACAATAACGATGTCAATGTTCGCTATTAATTGTGCAGAGAAAATTCCGTTTATCACCATTGTTTTCGCATTAGCAAGGAAAATTTCTAGAGAAAAACAAAGACAGAGGGAAGAGAACAATGAGGAAAACGTGGCTGACGATGAATACGACCGAGACTTTCCATAATTACCCTGCGACATATGTTAGATGAGTTGGGTCATTAGGGTCAAGGTCAGGATAAAGGCATGATATTTCATAATTTCCAGTCTTCTTCGTGACTAAGCTTACCATATTCCACGAAGCTGACGGGCTAAAGAGAGCTTCTGAGTTATGATACTTTGATCATATCCGCGGTAGTACGAAGAGCTTAGACGACGCTATTAACACATTATTACAGTTCTAATGTTCTTCTAAAAAGTTAATCTCACACATACGAAAAGCCAAATATTTTTTTTGCGCACTCGAGAAAGTTTTTTTTGTGCTACATACTTTTCCAAACTCATGTAACCCAAACAGAGTTTAATGTCATAAACTCAGCGTGTTAACGATACCCGCAGCACACAATAAGCAGGAGAAACGAAACCGTAACTGTCTTTTTCACGCGATATTACGAGAATGATTGTGTGCAAGATAGTGGATTCGATAGAAATGGGGGACGAGAAAAAGCGAGGCGGACAAGGCAAAGGAGAGAAAAAATGCACGCGTCAATATGAGCCAGTCCGAGATTTATATTGGATCGTTTAGACTCATGAGAAGTTCTGGCAGAGAGCGTGTTCGCAAACCATTAGATGAATATACATGTCGACTATTTTGGTTAGTACCTACGACTATGGTCTGCTACGTTAATATCGTATATATTGTTCTGCTATATACCATGATTTGGTGAAGTTAGTGAAATATATGTATCGGTTACCCCCAAGAGACTCGAATCTCGAGTCTCGAGTTCGTGACCTTAGGGAAATCTAAATCTCATGGAAGGCGTACGATGGGTACTGGCCCTTAGGTGCTGATGTTCCTCTCATGGAAATTTGAGGATCAAATCTCCCTGTGATTTACCTCTTTGGTAGTGAAGCCACAAACAGGTGAAATTGATCAAGAGTACAGAAGGATCATGCTGAGTTGGTACATAATAGAAGACTTAGTTTCCTCATTCGATACACTACTTCCTTCTCACAATAGTTATGTAATAGTTATATATATGTGTGTAACTTGAATCGTAACTACGAGAACAACCAATCGGCTTTCTCAGCTACTGCTGCGATGCCATAAACGTGATGCAGTTTCTAGGAGCAACGATTTGTAGTATCACGATACACACTATCCTCCTGGAAACTGGCTAGGCTCTTGGCGAAAGCACAAACCCTACAAGTTCCCTGATATTCACAGCGCAAGACATTACAATGTGATACCTACCTACATCATGATATTGAAAGACGAACTCCTGGCTATCTATCCATGGGTGGATACAATTTGATGAGCACCTAGAGATACTCTCAGATTCAATGTAAAGGATGAGCTTACTTGATCTAGCATGTAGCAGTGGTTCAGCAGGACAACCCACCAACGATGCTGTGTTGATGAAACACACTATGGGATCAAAATCGTCTCTCAACCAATATTCAGTTATACGACCATAGCGTGGTATACATACATACTACTCTGATGAACAACATAGATCCTTTGATCATCCCAAATTCAATTTTAAATATTTATATATGTACTGAAAGTTCCCAAAACCAGCTGGCCGGTAATACTCATGTCTAGGTATCTCGATATTGATGTGGAGATTTAATTTATGTCTGGGGAAGTAGGGCCATTCAAAATGGAAGCCGAACGAATGGAATGTCCTATCCAAGGGGTTAATCAAATTACGAAGAAATCTCGAATATCAAAGTTCTTCATGGCGTTTTGCGTTTTTTTTTTTCATTTTTATCCGCCACTCAAAAAGACTGCTTCAACGAAACGGAAGAAGCTTATTCGGCTTTTAGTCCAACTGTATGTACGTAATTAAGTTCCAAGAACGCGGGGCGAGTCGTGAAGCGATTTGTAAGGAGAAACTCGCTGTTTACACTAGAAAATAAATGTCACCGAGAATCGACTGAACGATCTGCTTCAGAGTTTCCTCTTAGCTCGTGAAAAAGCAGAAGCAATGAGAACTCGATAGATAGGGAGCTATTTTTCTAAAGACTCTTTACTTGGCTCGAGGCGCGTCCTGGCTAGTGAGACAATTGGTCGAGCTATTTCCACTTTGCGCTTTCGGTGCAATATCCAAGCTCCAGAAAATGCGGGCAATTTCGACCGAGGGCGTGAGCGCTGTTATAGAACCAAGGCAAAGAGTGCTGAAAATTTTTCAGGCAAATTATTTTCAAACTGTGTGAATAGTGAAATGCTAAAGAGTTAATGGAATAACAGCCACTGCTACGCGGGGTTTCTTTATGAATTTCATTTATGTCGAATGGTCTTTAACTGCCACGAGTATCCAAACTAAAATAAGTGACACTTTTCACTATTTTTTAGCAAAATTCCAAATTCACGAATCTTCGACGAGTTCACTAATAAAATAGAACAAACCGGGCGTTATTTCATCAACAAAAACGTTTGTTTTTTTGGTTCTTAGCACTAAAAATGTCAGAGGTTGAATATTTTGTTTTACGCGGTCATATGCAGAAGTAGACAGGACAATTTCGCGAAATGTACGTTTTGTAGCTTTCGGTTGCTTCGTTTCTCCTCTGCAATTCTGGCCTACGATATGCCGTTGGTTTTTCTAGTTTGCGTCTAGCCGTCTCGCGTCTCTAAGTCTCTACGCCTTTCCATCGCCCAGGATTCTCCGGTTCCAGGTTGGTGCTCTCTTCTCTGAATTTTTTATTCTTTCGTTTTGTTTTTTCTTTTCTTTTTTTCCTCAACTCCTCGTCGGCTTTCGCGAAGATTAATAACGCCACGCCGTGCCTCGCATAAAACTCCCTTTAATCTGGGCCAACGAGAGAACTCCGCGTGGATGTATGGAAACGCCGTCGAGCGGCATTGAATGACGTGGGCTCACACACTCGCATACTTCCTTCCTTCTGTATGCGTGTACACGATGTAATAAGTATTCGCCCCAAGAGTTGCTACTGGCTTTTCCGTCACCGTTCCCGTTGTCGCTCCCGCTTCTACATATCTGGTCTTCTACTTTTCCCACCCTTCAGTCATCTCATAACAGAGAAACGAGTCTAGGTATTCCCATCGGACAAACGCTAGTCCGTTATGCACCAGCACCGTCAACTCTTTTTGCAGAATGCCTATGCAGGTCTTCTCATACGTACTCCTCTATTTCTCTTTGTTCTCCCTCTGTGTGGGTTTTTTTTCTGTCTCCTCTCTTATCCTTATTCTCGTTTCCAGTATCAACACCAACGAAGCATGATGCTCTCCTGCAAAAGCTTAAATTTAGCATGAAAGGAGATAAAACTCGAGCGAAAATCAGTCACAATCGAGTGTTGGCGCATTTTTCAATGTGATAATGGGCAATGTATGATTATAAAGGTCAATCCACTTTCTTTTCTATTTAGCTTTCTTTTCTATTTAAGAATATAGGACAAACTGAAAATTGGTTTTTTTAATATTAGCTCTGAACTCCAGTGTTTTTGTGCACCGTTTCGCTTGTGATCTTTAATTTTCATATCAATTATCATTTTCATTCTTTATTCGTATTTAACTTTCAACTTCAGAAGAACGATGTCATAACGTATGCGTTGTTTCTGGAAGTTTGTGATCTGCAACCCCTGCGGTGCATGACGCTTGGTCATTACAAAAGCATTAGGCGACTGCGGATGAGGGGTGTGGGCTGTTCCACCGTTCGCCAATTCCAAACAGCATAGCAGCACACGGTATTCGAGCAGCTCTCTCATCGTAATCCACGACTGGTTGCGTAATTATTGGTATATATCTATGACCTCTTGCCAGAATCACTCTCTCCCTCTTCTATTTTTCCGTCTAACCCTCTCGGTATACGTTTGGAGGTTGCAGTGCTTGGGTTATTCTCGTCGGAGGCACTCCGTAGAATGAAGAAAACGAGAAATCACCGTAGCGTGCAAGCGCGGCTTGTAGGGCCGTGGAGGAAAATGGTAAGGGTAGGAAAGAACGAAAGAGAGAGAGAGAGAGAGAGAGAGAGAAAATACGAAAGATAGAACCAGACTCACAGTCAGATTTAATTAAAAGAATCCAATTCGTATGGATTTTCCGGCTCAGGATTTTTCGCCCACTCGCCAGCTCGTCTTTCTTCCCTTTTTACCCGCTTCGTTTCTCTCTTATCCGTTTCTCCATTTGCCATTTCATAGCTCAGGATTTCTTCTTGGAACTTGGTGGCTCTTCAGCAGTACCTTCACCGTGATCTCGCGCCTTCTTTTTTTTTTATTATTATTCTCCCTGGATACAAGAGCGGAGAAATTCCATTCTGGCCTAGGAAAAGATTTTAAATCCAATTATAAATTCAACGCCAAATACCGTTATAATGATAATCTCGGATTCGCTTATCTGCGAGCTCTTTTCGAGCTCTTGTTTAGGAGGACACCATCCCCTTTTCAAATTTTTACGGAGCCTGCGAAAAAGTATGATACGCCTTGAAAAGTTGCTTCCATAGTTTCGGTTCATGCGAAACTATCAAGTTTTACGATTAAACGTTATCAATAACCGGTAAATAAAGAACGATCAATAAAAAGCGGTCGTAATGAAGTCATCGATGCGCACGACCCCCGTCCCATACACGTAGAAAATAATGGCCGCGGATGGAAATTGCCCGTAAGCAAGGAGTTGAAAAGACATAATGTTCGTAACGCTACAGAACGTTCGAGGCGTCCTAGTACATATGTCGTACACGCCCGCGAATAGCCTTCAACGTCGACCGATTTCCTGTTCACCGAAATCCGACGTATTTAATGCCCAGAGCTTAACTCCCCTATCAATTGTTATGAGCACATATCACATCAGTACAATATCATTTACGCGGGCCAAACGCGTCACAATGGAGTTGTACGAGGAACTGCGCATGCGCAGTCTACGCTCGCATTAGATATACGTTTCATGAGGCTTATATATGTCATGTAACGTGTCACGGACTGGAATGATTAATTTCGGAGCATACTGTGATCATATAATTATACACACATGTACACGAGTCGTTCTACACCATCCCGCCAAGTCCATGATCCCGACGGATTTTGACTTTTCTGAAGTTCTTTCGTAAAATGAAATTTCACGAAAATTTATAGGGTTCACGGGTTTAAGAGAAGGTTTGGAATCTTGAGTACGTCGATGACTTCTGAACCGATGAAGGCTTGAAAAAAATGCCTGGAAATTTTGTGTTTGAGCATTTGAGAATGTGGCACGCCTCGTATAAGCTTTTTTATTCTGTACTTGGCATTGGGTCACGCCTGAAATGGGGATCGATGGAACTCGAGATTTAAGAGTGCAACGCAATATTTAGATATTACGTAGATGTTCAATAAAAAATGTCACGTTGAATATTGAGTGCTTTTTTCACAAGCAAAAGCGAAAAATTAGCTCACAAAATTCAATCTCGTCTATTCTTACAGTCAGTTATTCACATCGGGTGTATACGCGACTGTAGTAGACATACGTAAAAACATGGATGAAGTAGGCACACTTGAGACAAGACGTTTTGAAATGGGGATCCATGCACACCCGATTCTTCCAAGGTGTGAAATAAAAATGACAGAAAAGTCTCACGAATGAAAAACCACAATGCGAGTGAAGAATATCACCGATGCATATGTGCATAAATTCGTCTGTACTCGTTGATGCAGCGATCGAAAATGTACACCCGCAGGAAATATACGTCAAAGGATGAGACAATGCGAACTAAAAATGAAAAAAGCGACATAACTCCTCGTGCAAATACGAGAAAACGGAAAATGCCGGAAGCAATGCAGCACGGAATTGAAAATCTGTCGAAGATTTGTATAGGTATGCAGACCTTGCTATCTGTGGAGTTGTACAATGAGAATAACATCCAGACGAGTGTGTGATACAAGTCGGTATTTCGAGGAACATTCGTGGTTATCGATTTTCACATGTAAACGTTTCTCAGTCACTCACCGATGCTCTTCATTTCACAGGAGCAAATGCTCCCGTAATTCCTTAACAAAACTGGAATTCTACAACCTCTGTGCGAGCTTCACTCCCTCCGAAATGGATAGAGAATGTTCGAATACCGCGGGAGCAGGTGACGAGATTCTCGGGACATGGAAATCGATAACAATAAACCGTAATAATGAATAAAGTTTTTTTTGCATTCCGTATAACGTTCCCAGGATCGCAATGCTCACTAAAACTGAATGTACCAGCCTCTAAGAAATTTATCGTGACAGAAAATATCTCCAGAAAATAGGAGAACAGCGATTTCCCATTCACCTGGTACAAGCCAAACAACAATAACGAGCTTTCGATAAATATCCAACTTAGTTGTAAAAATTAAGGAAAATGAACAGAAAAAACTGCCTTCTTCTGTACGGTCGAATTCACGTATCGCTCTTGAAACGATTAAGAAAGTACTACCCTAAAATTCATACGCATAGAATCGCATCCCGCCGCACAGCACAGCAATATACTCGCAATGTTCGTCTCTGTAGCGGATGCTCTCGTGTACATAGAACGTCGAGTTGATAAACATTCTCCCAGTGGGTGTGGGCAAATATCGAGCATACATACACGATTTATATGTAGTCGAGGGTAGTGCAGTGATATAAATTATGAATGCCCGGATTACTCGGAGTCACACAGTACACGGGAGAGCAGCTGCGTGCATTGAAAATTCATGGCTCCCTCACACGGCTGTACCTATCATTCATTCGCTTTCCATCTCATTTACTCTGATGGAGGTAAAACAACGAAGCGAAATGCAAGAGAAAAATGGAGCACAAGAGACAGAATCCTTGTGGTAGTTATACCATTGTTTTTCCTGTCGTATAATTTTCAAGCTCCCCGATTAACGATACGACAAAGTTTTGACGTCCTCTTCAAACTCTTGCGGCATAACGAAACCACTGACCCGTCTAACAGCCCAAAAAGGTAGATTACGAATATTCATTCCGTTATTCTATTCTGGATAAAAAGTTTTTTCAAACAATGCAGTACGAAATAGGTGCCCATTCTACTATACGGTAGGCAAATTAGTGGGATAATAATACGTCGAATTATGTTCTCACATTGAGTATTCGCAGATCATTTATTACCCTGTTGAATTATTCATCAAGTTATTTGCAGAATTATGCATAACATTTTAGGATTGTCATTTACAGGCCAGAAAAATAGGAGACAAAATCTTAAGGCTGGAGCTTTTCGTGTTTATTACAAAGGCAGTTAAAATTGGTCTCCTTGACAAACTTGCTTGACAAAATTCCATAAAACTCTTTCATCTTGTTGACCAAATGGAAGCCAGTAGGATGAAAATCTCAATGTCGTTGGTGTTATTGTGGTTCTGATTCCATTGTCCATCGAATCTGGTTGCTGCAGCGTCAGGATATATCCTGTTGGAATAGTCGAAAACACGGAGCGACATTTATTCGAGTGTTCGTACACATGTGCGCGTACCACTGGTAGGCTGAGGATTGTAAAACGCGCGTTTCGAAGGTCGATAACATTCCCTCTGGATCCCCGGGTGTGAGCCCGCCCCTGGCGAGGTTGTTGCCAACTTGCCGATAATTTAATTTGTAAAACTTGTCTGCTTCCAGTTTCGCTTTCGTTTTTGCACTTTCCATCGGGATACGTTCAACATTTTCGTAGGTTAACTTTTCTTAAATTCATTTCCACGCGCGTTATTTTTAGTTTCACTTCCCCGTCGGAAACTTGTGTGAACATATATGAGTAGAAAAGTCAACGGCTCCAAACTCATGTGACCAACGCAACGGTGCGGTAACGCTTTTCAAAGTTTCAATTCAATTTGATCGATCTATCTCTATAAGATGCTTCTCGGAGGATGGATACGAAACTGTTGATATTCGAATGCTGTGACTTAAAAGCCTGAAACGTCAATGGCTTCGAAATATCACAAATTATATGATTGAGTAGCAGACTGAGCTATATTTATGAATGTTCGCCAGCCCCTCGTTTTGTACACATGTGCGAATCGAAAGCTATTAAAGTGAAGGACGTTCATGGCAATAATTAACATGTTTAACCCTATAAACGCCGTCCTTTTGCTTGCAACGACCGCTAGAGCTTTAGAACCGATACACACGCATACACACAGACCGATGTGTAAGAGCAACCCATAGATCTGTACTCTGCGGTCTCTAATTGCTGCGGTTGAGCTGCCTCGTTTCGTAACGGCAATTGCAAACTAAACTCCAGTCAAAGAACGCCGGAGGCAGTGCAAACTTGAATTATTTTAAAACGAGATCGCGATAAGTCTCGGGTCTTGAACGTTTGCCCTAGGCACCTATTTCTCTCTGCGGAGCTATGAGTCGTGTATATATATGTAGTTATGTACAATCTTACTCGGCGCATGTAAGTATCTGTACATGTATACGCATCGAAACGTTTCATTCCTTTCTCCGCTCGGTGGGCGAGAATTTCCTTCAATATTTGAACGGAACGATATTTTATTTGATGTTTATCATTTCGATTCCTCGTGGCAGTACGCGTCTACCATAGAGTTCTGCGGACTCGAGCAGTGGGGAGAGGAACATAAAAATTTTCTATGGTGGCTATTTAACCTTAACGCGAGAACAATGACGTTTCTTACCATTTTTCGAGAATTCTTGTCTTCAATCGAAAAACTACGAAAACTTCCCGAATTTGAGTACTGCCACTAAACGCTGGTCTCGTTCAAAAATAGGCGTCTTTGGCACGGGTTAAAGAAGTCGTGAGTCACGAAATGGATTTGAAGATCAGCCAAGTGCTAATGATGGCGCGTACTCGCTTAATTATTCTGGAATTGAATGCTCCCGTCGGGCTTCCTTCGAAAGAGAACGGGAGAGAGCGAGGACGAGCCTTCGGTTCTCGCTTGTTCTCTCAAGACAATGATCTTTGTGGGCCAGCGTTTGAGCAACATAAACATTTTTGAGAAAAAATATTCAAAACTTAAGAGATGAGCGTCCCGACGTTACTGGTCAGGATGCAAACTCTCGCAGGAAGTGTTCATATTTTCAAATAGAAAACTACCTCAAAAACTAACATCATGGTAAAAACCCATACGACGGTTTGACTATATAGAAATGGCAGCATACACATCACGAAGTTTGATCCTTATGGAAATATATTCTCACCCCAAGAACCTCTTGTACCTCTATAGATGAATGAACTTTCATTCTCCACTTGTACTTTCATTCTCCACCTGCACTAATTATCACGCAGAAAAAGTTTTGTAGGATCTGAAGACGCGTGGCAGCATCTCAGTGCGATATTAAAAAGCTCGGAGGTTCATTTTGTGAATTTCAAACTCTACCGTTACAAAATTAATCTTATTCGATGCTGAAGACACGTGCAGAATGGGCTGTAGAATAATTAGTTATAATACCCTGAGAGATTGGAAATTATCGGGCATCCTCTGGTAGCTTTATTGCCAAACAATAGACGCGTGAAGTTTTGCAGATCAAAACTATGCAAGCCAAACTATACACGCAAATTTCTCCTGTAACAGAAAAGCTTGAGGAAAATGCCTGATTAATTTACCAGCTTGAAAGGTATTTCGTGAATTATTTTTGAGTTCGAATTTCAACCAGTAATAAGTGTTTGATATCATTACCGCAGACGAATCATTATTTTTTTTGCTCGTCTCAATAAACTCGAGTTTTTGACACCAACGCAGTAAATGCTGTTACTGAATGAAAAACCCTTAATTCTATTAAAATGTGCATGCAAAGGTCAAGCTTGTTCCTTAACAAAGGGATTGTGTTTGAATGTGTACTTGACACTGGCGAAATAGAAGCTCCGTAGCTGAGGAACAGTGTGCCCGAAGGATGGAGGTAAGAGATTGAATGAGCGAGAGATACAGCGTTGCAAAGCTGCTGAAGAAAGTGAGCCTCGGCTAGAAGCTTTGCCGTATAATACACGTTACTCCCACTCCTGGATTCGCCTCCTGTTGTGTGCACAGCCCGTGCTCAACGGGAATGGATTATTGCAAGGCGCTCTATTTAGAAGCCCGAAAAGGGAAGGGGTAGCCAGTGCGTCTCAACAAGGCCAGTACTTCGCCGTTAACTTTGGATTGGGAAGTTACCCGATCGTGTGATTGCGTTCGCAAGGGAACTTTAGTTCTGCCAAAGAGAGTTGGAGAAAGATAGAAAGATATATGGATAAAGAGGGAAGTGAGGTATATAAGGGTTTTTCATTGCCAATACTCTCCTCTTATACACCAAGCCATGCGCACATCCACCAACATTACCTCGAGAAACCTTCTCCTTCGCGAGATCTTAGTGCAAAACTTTGCTCGTGAGCACAGAAGCACGACGAACAATCTGATTCCACTTATTGAGAGCATACGCGTGCGAATGAAACGAATAGGCTAAGGGCTATCGAAAACCGATTTCAAACTCTTCTCTCCCTGAGAAACCCTAATTATATCTCCTCTAGTTCCATTTAAATAAATATGACTCCCAATATGCTGCATACAAGTCACGGTAGAATTATATACGAGCAGCCCCATGCTCGCTCATCTTATAAGAAAGAACTGAAAAAGTTGTAATGGTAAAATATTTGACAGTATTTGATGTTAGGAATGATGGATGAATTAATTTTTTGCCTGGATTTTGTTGCACTTCATTATTCCTTCTAACACAATATGGTGTGCTCTACTTACCATTTTTTTTACACGACGACAATGGAACAGTTTTTCGCAGCATATTGTGTTTATGGTCGAATAGAAACTCGGTTCGAATATAAGTTTAGTGAAACGAAATGGTTCAAAATATTACGTTTGATGATTAACTTTCCAGTTGAATCATTTTTTCTGTTCTTACGGTTACTTAGAAATGTTTTGGTCATTTTTATTTCGGATATTCACGTTCGTGGAAACACTGGATCTAGCGCTTTAGAAAGAAATATCCAATGGTGAGATAGAAGTAATTGAAATATTTATTTGCACTCTTCGAGCAACTCGCAAAGTTGCTCGACTACATACCCTCGGTGCTTATCAGGGATTAATCCCACGGCACGATAAACTTTGCCGTGTTTAGAGAAAAAAGGTTTTTAGTTGATGGAATTCTAAACGGATGCTACAGAAGTATTAATAATTTAAGCAAGGCGTGCCAACTTCGTATCGCATGATACTGCAACAAAAGCTATCAGGAGCGACTAGGCTAGAAGGAAGGGCGGCTGCACTAGATATATACGTGACACAGGACGACGTTACTCCCTCTTCCGAACACCAAGGCTTCGCCCTAGGCATACATACATTATGCTAAGTCGACCATTACAGAGTGAAATATGTTTCGCGTGCCACAGTCAGTTGCTGGGCGTCGAGCTGGCTCTTTCTCTCTATCTCACTCTCTGCATTTGAGGTGTTACATTACGCAAGTTGTCGTCTACCGGTCTACTAGTTATTTGCAACCCTAACGACCACTAATTGGCATTAGTCCTGAGAAGTTCGTGCTCGCGTCTCTCCGTTATACATTTTCGAGCCTCCGAGCGTCTTAACTGGAGTTCTAGATCGATCCCTCCGACCGTTCTCACTCCGAAACATAGTTGCCAGAATTATGAACAGCATTCTAAGAAATCTTAAGGTGTATTATCTTCGAAGTTACATACGCTTAAGAGACAATCAATGTTGTTTCGCAAAGTACACGCAGGTATGCATTCACCGTTTATCCTGTTTCAGTTGTGGGCCAACTTGAAACGAACTAGTCAAGTGATCCTCCAGTGATATGAATTCTGTTACGTCAATCGAGAGTAGTAATCACTTACGTAAGCATCGTAAACGTGGAATAGTCATTTAGAAAAAGAATTTCCATTTTTGACCAAGTGGAACTGGTGCTGGCATTGGAGTAACTGAAATCTCCCAACATATAATGTTCTGAGAAGCAATTGGTGCTTCTATACATTTTTAAAATGATCCGAGATAAATTTTCTTAGATCAAGGTCTCAGATAAGAATAAAGAAAATGTTGGTTCAACCGCTCAATTCGATTCTCCCGTTGGATTTCGAAATGGGACTTTACGAAGATGTTACTGCTCCTTACAAGTTGCCACAACGGGATATTACAGCATCGATATTCTAATAAGTACACTTTAAGGATAAGTTATAGATAAGGTGGGAAGATGTGGGTTATGCAGAAGGGCACTTTCGTCGAGTCACCAAGCAAAGTTCCGGATAAAGTCCTTGGTGATAGTCGGCCATGTCCCCGCCGCGTGACCCGTTGTGTGACTTTCGCTTTTGTTGCTCCTCGGTTTACCATTGAACTAGAAGCTATAGGAGTCGAGGGCGTGTCGCTTTCTGTGGAAATAGCGATCCAACCAGATGCTAAGCACGAACTTTCCTTACCCGACGAGCAAAATGTCACAAAAGTTTGGATCTACGTGACTGCATGGTGAAAATTTTCCAAGTATTAGCTACGATGAAGCACAGATATCGTAGTATGGTTTAGGGAATATGGAAAGCAGCGTTCCCAGACTTACAAGTTTTAACTTCTAAAACTAATTCAAGGACATCTAAGGCGACAGGACGATATGAGGTGAACATTGTTTCTCCTGCTTCCAGACTACGTATGATTTTCACTTCGGATTCCCAAACAATCTAGGTCTACTCAGACAAGGTTCTTTACACAATATTAAATTTATTCATTAATAAATTTTGTTAACTCGCTGGACGCTGGCCGCTATGTGAAAAATGTTGGTCTGCTTTCTATGGGTTATGATTAAATTCCGAAAGAATTTTAATCTCTCTTATTCCAACATTCTTGTCTACATCAAAATGGCCCTCCCCCTACTCTTTTACATCTTTCATTTTTTAATTTTGTCCTGATTTCATAAGGATCTGATTGAATAGTGGAGACAGTATTCTCACTATTTTGAGATTAATATTAATTTTCTCTATAAAAAAAATCTCCCTTTGCTTTATTATTAATCGGTACCAAACGAAAAAATCTCTCATATTTTTTAATCCCCTCTTTGCTTGTCTCCTCGTCTGTTTCGCTTCCTCAATCGTCGATATTTTATCCGGATTTTACATCGTTCTAGCACAAAGCAGATCCGAAAAAGCATATAAACGAAGAATAAGAGATTAATAAGGAAGACGACTCGAGCTCGTATTTTCATCCTTTCATATAAATTACCAATATTTCCTGTTACTTGCTCCCACGTTCAATGATGTACTCGACCATTCATCGTTATATTCTTGGTCCTATACCGCGCCCCGTACCCACTTATAGAGCTCAATTTTTCACTGCACATCAGAAGCTCTTGTTCAATCGTTGAATCGTGAATTTCGCGGACTTCATACTTTATGAACAAGCCCCTGATCATCGAAATTATGATATCCGTGCATCAATATAGAGCAACGAGATAAATTCTTCTTAGTATTCAAAATGGATCTCCGTTTCCGCATATTTTTTCGTAATGAAAAATTCGAGCATTTTTCAAATATAGTGCAGTAGCACCAAACTTTTTTTCCATCGAATTCGTCAAATGTGAGAGACCAACTCGGTCCAGTGGATAACTGCTGAATTTATTGCATCACATCCCGGTGCAAGGTAATCCCTGGGTCGTGTGAGATATTACAGGAATGAAAATTCACTCTCTGCTTTGGACGTAGAAATATTGGAAACGGTTTCCGTCCATTAATAATGCTTTAGCCGACAGTCGTCCTGTGATTCTCTATATCCCTCAATACTGTGCGGACTCACTGTGTTCGTCAAGTGAATCTTATAGAGCATTTTGGAAGATGATTATACAAGCAATCGCGAGGAACTTGATAGAATCCTTCTAGTCGGCAACCAAATGATGGAGGACATCAATAATCCGATTATTCGATTGCCTAATCAATGAAAGCAACGTCAGTTTCAAATCGTAATGTCAACTTGCGTAATGCCTGTTCGACTTGGTACGCTATACTTTTCAGGCTTCTAAATATAATGTACAAAAGTTTGAATCATCGATGGTACTCAGCGCAAAAGCTTTTGCGATGGATAACCAAGATCTTTTCTTGAATATTAAGGAGCTGCAGGGAGAGGAGATCTGAGCTTGTCGACGCCCTGATTTTAGATTCTGGACAGGAGCTTTCTGGGTATAAGTTCTGTCGGAGAACGCTTCCTTGCTTCTCAGCAGAGACTCTCTGGATATCACCTTAGCGTCGACGTGAATAGTACGATGGATAGGTAGACCAGGAAGTTTGAGACGGAGCGAGCGAGCGATAGGAAGGGTGTTAAGGCAGTCCAACGAAGAAGGGAATATTGTGAATTCTCTCTGAACTTCGCCAATTTCTTGTTCATATTCACAACCTTCGTACTATTCTCAACGGTTGTGTTCAACATACGTCCAGTTACTGGACTTTCGAGTGTAAATAAACAGACATATTTGTATGCAAATTCACAAGAATTTTCATCAAGCTGCTTCCAAGTATCGTGCACCCACACGCCTTCGATCGAAGATTTATACAAGTTTTACGGCACCGTCCGTCCAAGCTATTACCAATGAAAAATCACAAACTCGTAATTAACTTAATAAATACAGATTTATGTACATTTTGCATAAAAATAGTTGAACGCGCGCATATTTAAAGCGATGAATGCAAAGTTTCCAAAGCGTATCTCGCAAGCTGTCAGGTTTAGTGACTCGAGTTATACGTTCGACCATTTCGAATTCAGAATTCATTTCATTCTGACAGCCCGTCGAAACGTACTGATAAACAGAACGATAAAAGTTTTTATACATATATTCATTTTATAAGCTTGCATTGTTCGCATCGGCGATTCGACCGATTGTTTTCAACCAGGGCTGCTCATATTGTCTACGACCCGTAAACGAGACGCCCAAAAGAAATACGAAACACGGTGAAATAGCGAAATAGGAAGCATCTGAAAGGAGAATATAGAGGTTTGATCGGAGGGATGGGAACTGCTCACGTTTTGCCGTTGCCAGACGTATTTCAGTCGTGAAAATACCGATTTGGCATGGGATTCGGGCAAACTAGAGTCTCGTCTTCCGCGCGATTTGAGAGGCCGTATCAGTCGTGCGGTTTTCGTTCTCTTTCACTTCACCTCACCTTCAACCTAAATTCTACTAGTTTTCCTATCGTCCGCGTGTACACTTGGTTAATCGAGTCTTTCCTCCGTCTTCCTGGCCTCCGTTCGCTCATGAAACGGCATTACGTTCGAATTTGTTACTTTTTTGAAGCCAGAAAGAGGCTAAGAGGGAAGGAGCCTCGTTCTCGCTCCAAACTCTGTAATTTTCATCCCACGTAAACTCCCTTAAAAAACACGATGAAACGTTGTTCGATAATTGGAAGGAAGAGAGAGACGACAAAGCATAAAATATCATCGCAAAAAGTTAATTTTCTGTAAAATGTCATTGAACCACGTCACGTGTGAAGAAAAATGGATTTTCCAAGAATTTCTGTGAACGACTATTGTACAGGAATGGAAGAAGCCTGCGTTAGCAAAATCGGGTTCTAAAAGCCGATGTGGTTCACCTCCGTTCTTCCCTTATCCTCGTACGCTTTGTCTCCTTTTTTTCCATCTCGTGTACTCTCGCACTCCTTTTCAATAGCTCGCAGGATTCCGGTCGACTTATCGACAAATGAAACGGAAAAATTCAATTTGGATTCTCCCTTTTTTCGGCGCGTATATCGAGCCTTCGTGTCGCCAGAAAACACTACAGCCAATATATATTTATAGGGACTCGACGATGCTTGGCTAGCAAGCAGAGCTTACCACCATCTTCGGTACACGCACGCACACGTAGTGACATATCTGACGCAGAGAAGAATGTTGAATCGACATCTGAGAAACGGTACTGTTGTATAAACCTCGTCGTTGTTCCCACTCTTTTGTTTGCAACGGATAACACACGTATACGTTCTTTCGCGACGCGCGAAGACAAGCCGCTTATATTCTGTTTTTCGGTTTAACTCTACACCGCGACACGAACACTTTATAGGGGAACTATAAATCGTCGTTTCGCGGTGAAGGTACTTTTCCTGTCGCGATCCCTATCAAACGCATGTTGCCCCATGTCGTCGAACTCTCACCTACAAAAAGTATCTTCCGAGAAAATCTCAGCGCAGGGGAAGATACACAGACTTCAATGGGTAACGCGAAATGTTCACTAGTGTTCGTTTCTTTCCTTCAAATCCATACGGTATACACTCCAGTAGAATTCTACTCGCTTTGCAATTTGCCATTTTACTTTTACGGAGGAGAGAACTTCGAGAAGATGCAGTCGAACCAGTGGCACAAAGGAATCAAAGCGGCTTCACTGATTATGAATGGATAAGAGATGCTAAAATGGACAAAGACCGTCGCAAAATGCCGGGAATATACCTGCCAGCAACATTAAAACAGTTTCGTTCGTCTTTTCGCGCTCGATGTGATGAAATAAGTAATGAAATGTTGAATCCTCGCTGCGCAATACAATTGCAGCCTCGACTCTGAATGCCTTGGGCGTTGTCGGGGGAAGCCTACGAGGCCTAATAAACCGGAAATACGAATCTCTGCCGTGGGCATATACTATTTAAATGATTTATCACGTTCGCGTCAATGGTCGAATAGTGTGGCCAATTAAGTATATCGACCACGTAAGGCTTTCGTGGATCACAAAGAGAAAGGGGCTTGCCAAGTCATCAAGCCTCGAATAACGCGTCGTTCCTGGTCCAGGACCGTTTGGGAAAATAAACCGAGAGAGGGGAAAATAAATAGCTGTTGAAGCTACATGCGGCATGGTAACAGCGGTGTTATGTATATAGGAAGAGAGAAGGAATGGACTTATAGCGAACCGAGCGATATAGATGGCCTACCCACACAAACAAGAGAGCTCAAACACGGCGTAAGGCACGGGGCTGCTGGCTCGCTTCTCTGCTACATGTTATACCGAGTCTCTGGTGTGCTGCGTCAGCGGGAGAATTATAACATTGCCGGGACGAAGGAGCAATTTCCTGTCGAAGGTTGCCGATTCTGGATGGTCGGTCTCGGAGCGACCTTTCATGACTGATGTATATATATATATATAATATATATGTGCACATTGGCCTCCCTTATTTCGCGTTCTCACGTACGACTAGTGTACAGTTTGCTGTAGTACAGACGAGAGTACCAACATAGCTGAGTTCACGATGAATTTTGTGGTTGTATAGCATCCACTTGTACGTGTATATGAACGCGAGTCCATTGCTATAGGTAGCTTCGCTATAGTTGTTGGCAGCGGTTTCGTTGGGTAGAAATAATCGGTGGAAATGCTGCTTCTCCGGGGAGGATTCTTGATGGTGATGGTCGTGGTTGGCTCCGCGTTCGTCGTCCTTGCTTGGAAGGACAGGTCGATAAAGAGGAACGAGGAAGTAGGGTTGAATGTTGAGGGGGCTGAGGGAGCTCCACCAGCTCGGTAATGCTGCCGGACGCTCCGATGAAGCTGTATAGCTAAATCCACCGGAGCAGGGACTCGAAAACGCCGGAAAGGGAATAGTAGCTGGTGCTCTGCAGCGGCAGCACAACCAGCCAGTACCACCATCCCCTGTTCGAGTAGGGACACAGGCATCGTCCTGGTTCGCTATGGGCTCCCTCGACCGGCAGGACAATAGACCTCTTCAACTACCCTGACCGGTGTACTCGACGTCGCAAACAAGCTCCTCTCGCTCATGGCACACGCCATAACGGATTTTTTCGTCGTTGCGACGTCGTCCTTATATCTATTGCTTCTCACGATCAGTGGACAGAGTTATCCTTCGTTGAAATCTCGAAAAATCCTCTCGTGTAAGTAGGCACAATTCAGACCTGCATCTATTTCGAGGATTTTTGTTCTGCAAACTTCACGCATTCGCATACGCTACTGGAGATATTCTAAATGCCAGTTATTCTCATAATCCATGGTGTGGTCTCGTTGATGCCGATGCCAACTGTTTCATATACTATTCGTGGAGAGTGACAGCCTCTAAAGAGTCATCGCTTTCTCTCCGCCAGACAAGTACTTTTTTTTACTGTAAAACGTTGTGTGGTTTTACAGTATCATCAAGAGAACCCGCTCGGGTAGGGAAAGAGCGAAAATGAGAATAATTAAATATGCCGAGGTTTAAATGTTGAGATCAAAAGATCATCCTTTGCTTTGAAACTCATACGTTACGTGTACAGTATAAACATGTAAATTATATGTCGTAATTTTGAAAACTGAGAATTCTTGGGTATGAAAACGCTTTGAGGTTTGCATACGTACTTTTCCTCGGATATCATGACATCACGGCACATTGCTGTGCTTCTGAAAATCACCGTTTCACGTATTTTCATGAGCGTATCATACTCTGATGCTTTGTTATATGAATTACATTAAATAGAATTTTATTGTCGTTTCTAATAACATCTGAGTGAAAGAAGCATTTGCCTCCTCGATTTTGGCTTCCATTTCTCGTCAATTAAAGAAATGTACACTGAAATGGACGATAAATAGTCCATTGAAAAATCAATAGCAAATCATTATGTTTTTATTGGTTAAATAATGATTCTAATGGCTTGTCCTATCTCTTGTTGATTGCAGAAGAGCAATCTTGACGAATCCGGATCTTTTAGCGAGCTCGCCATGGTATCCTTTGCTGTTGGAAAATGATTTTTGGGGCACGCCATTGCGAGAACGAGGCTCGCACGGTAGTTATCGGCCACTCTGTGTGGCTACCTTTCGTCTGAATTATCTTCTCGGTGGTCTTGATCCACGAGGCTATCACTTCGTCAACGTAATTCTTCACGCTGCGTGTACAGGGCTCGTCGTACGAGTCGCTAAGAAGGTCTGTTTAAATCACATTTATAATCCACTTATCATCTCAATTTTAACGAAACTTACATTCGAACGTTGCTACAATGAAAGTAATTTGACTTATAAAAGAAATAACCAATGATCCCGAATGCCAAAGCTAATCCTTCTTTTCGATAATACACCGTGTTAAAACCACATTTTCCTCGTACAAAGTATTCAAACGAACGTAACGAAAAACACCTTTTTCAGAGCCCTTTGGTGACATAAGTTCGTGGTGGAATTGGTTTTTTTTTTTTTTTTTTTATTCATTCAAAGTCTCGATGAATCCAGCCGAGAGAACATAGTAATTGGTTTGACCGACGGTAGTGGTGTGCAGCTGTGAGACTACTATCATATAAAGTCATAAAACGGTAGCCGTGGCAACAGATGTACCGATAGCCATGTCCAAGGCCAATATATCATAATCGGATAATATCGATAGCCTGTTATGGCGTATTGCATATGGCCGAGCTACGCTATATTCAATTCCATTGCATATTCCACTGTAGCAGCATTCGATAAATAAAAGAAAAAATGTATAACTGTAACGAATACCTGAAAAGTGCGTACAATTCTCCAAAGCTCGAATCCAAAGCATTCGGTTAATTGAAAAATAACGATCCCTGACGAACGACTGAAAGTCAACTTTGGTATATCATTCAGTGAATTGCAACCGTTTTCATGTGGGGCGTAAATGGACTCAGGTGATTGAATTCGGTCACGTTAACTGATAATTAATTAAAACATTACCTTTGCTGGTTATGTTGATGACTGTATTATGGTTATTATGACTTGAAGCAACATTTCGTCTCAATGTAACTGTAATGACGTTACCTAATTGAAAATGTTTTTGATCAGAATGAAAACTGGAGCAAGTCAACCATGAATGTAATCAATTCGGTAAACCCCGTTCAAAAATTTTCATCGAAAACGGAAGAAGTCAAATATGTTTCGAAATATCAATGAATTGTTTTTTATTCACAGGTACTGCCCGGTCGGAGTTTGGCTCATGCCATAGCCGGGCTCTTATTCGCCGTGCATCCGATTCACAGCGAGGCAGTGGCTGGTATCGTTGGTCGTGCAGATCTTCTTGCTTGCTTGTTAACTCTGGTCGCTTTTCTCGCGTACGTTGGTCACTGCAACGAAAGGCGGCCACCATTGCCGCTTTTTCTGGCCCTACTTTCCTCTCTTCTGGCGACCCTTGCGAAAGAGACTGGAATTTCGTCGCTCGCCCTTTGCCTGCTCTGGGAATTCTGTCACGGGGAACCAACGAGCCGCAAGGTGAGACCGTTATTTCTATCCTTGTTAAAAGAAATGATGAAATTAATTATTTCACTCAGTCCCTTTCCTATTTCATACTCAATCGAACCGCCCCACCTTCCTTTTTTATTGCGACGATAATCTTCGAGAAATATCTCGCCCCGTTCGAGTCGAAGGCAACTCGAAGTGTATATTGGATGAAAATGTATTGGATATTCTCGCGTCTTTATGGAATGACGAGAAATACGAGACCACATTTGCCTGGATAGTGAAGGGACGAGAATGTTTTCCCAGAAGCTACCCTGCACAGTCGTCTTACTGGCTATGGTCGATTCTATGATGCAACGCCAACGTTTTGCAACGACGAACTAAAACCGCTGAGCATTTACAGAGCCTTCTCTTCCTATCGTCTATCTCTGTATTTATGTAACTTACTGTTAGAGACAGCGAATTGATGCACGACTTGCTTCGACGTAGTCTCGAGTCGTTTTATATTTTTCTTTCTTTCTCTCTCACATACAAGTTGCTGAAGGAGCCTTGATATCCTTACCTTTCTCAACACCACGCTCCCGAGATCTACGTTGGTCCTTCGCTTTTCCCACCAAACTGTATTCGCTTGCACCGGCTGTATTAGACGTCTCGTATGATGCACGTCTCTCCGTGCTCCTTCTTTAGCGTTCACACTACTCGTTTTTTTTTTCTCGTCTCCATACCGTTTGCCTACATATTGGAGACATGCCAAGCGCTCACAACCCCCCCTAAAATTCTTCCTTATTCGCCAATATATCGATATGTATCTCCATGTACGCGTCGTATATCTATCTAGATACGATGAAAACCTGTACAACCGAATAAGCATAGCAAGATATAAGAAAAAATGATTATAAAAATACAGCTATGTAGTTATAGCGTAGAATAGAAAGTCTTATTTTCCGGTTCCAAGAGTTCGCCTTAGTTCTTTCAATCTTTTTGTCCTCGCCGCCTATATACATTTAGAAGCTCACAGCCCTGGGGCAAACGTCTGATGTGGCGGCGACGTTAAACCTCTCCACCATTCTCGTTTTCGTCGTCTTAGTGTGTAGTCTTCGCCTCTTCGCTATCTGAACAAACGTTAAGCCCTTAGGGCCCTCCGGCATTCAGAGAGAGAGAGAGAGAGAGAGAGAGAGAGAGAGAGAGAGAGAGACCTAGATTCTTCTTCCGTGTGGAGAACACTTTTTCGTAACCGCAATCGTATACGTACCGCGTCTACTCGTCAACGAAAAATTGCTTCGGGGTTGCTCGGGATATTTCTTTCTAAATCGTCGCTGCACAAGTTCCTCAGGCGCTATCATTGTCACACCTCTACAACTGACAACGTTAAAAATCGTTGAAATGTCTGGATAAATAAATGAAGCTATTTTTTTACTTTCGAAGATACTAACAAGTGATTTCATATGAAACATTAGTGTAACCCAGTTTCGAATGTACTATCTTTACCTGCAGAAACAAGTCTCCGCAATATTCAGGATATCAAATTTTTCATGAGCTCCAAGCAACGGAGGTCTCATTCTTAAATAATCCAACCTGACCGCAGACGCCTGTCGCCCTTCCAAAAAAATTTGGATTGCCGGTTCTGGCGGTTGTACAATTCCTTGATCCAACCCAATGATAATATCTTTCCCATAATTGAACTTCCCGAAGTCGATAATGACGGACTATTCTGCTTCTTGGTTTTCAGGAAAGAGCCAAAAGCTGGCCACGTAATCGCAGCATCGGCATCATAACCAGTGGACTTTTGTTGCTGCTGGTTGGAAGACTGAAAATTGGTGGAGCGACGACGCCGGAGTTTGCAAGCGCTGATAATCCAACAGCCCGACACCCATCGAGGCTAACCCGTGGTCTGACATTTCTATACTTGCCAGCAGCGAGTGCGAGGATGCTTTTGTGCCCGAGTATCCTCAGTTTCGATTGGTCGATGGACGCAATACCTCGTATTACCGGCTTCGATGACGTGAGAAATTTGGAATCTGTTTGCTTGTACTGCACACTTGCGATAGCCGGTGCCTGGGTGGTCCGTAGATTACGAGCCAATCGTTCGACGGTCTATGACAAATTGTTTTGCGCTCCACGGGCTTCATCGAGATGTCCTGTTTGCACTGGACGGAGAAACGGTGGCTGCCACACCGACGGCTGCCGCGCAGCCAACAACAACAACAACAATAATAACAACGGCCCTGGCGATTGTTACTGCTCGAAAAGGGCCAGTCTTGCCAAGGAGGAACTATCGTCACGAACGAAAGCAGCTACCGCAGTAGCTACGTCATTGGGCTTCCTTACGATACCCTTTTTACCCGCTAGTAATCTCTTTTTCTACGTGGGATTCGTCATTGCCGAGAGAATTTTGTATCTTCCCAGTGTCGGTGCTTGTCTCTCGGTAGGAGCTGGCATCGCCGGGACATACAGAATCGCGAGAAGAACATCTAAATCCCGAGGTCGTGTCGTCCTTGCCATCACAGCGTGTCTTCTGGGTCTTATGGCCGCCAAAACACTGAGGAGAAATCTTGACTGGTACGACGAGGAGAGTCTCTACAGATCGGCACTCCACGTCAACCCACCGAAAGGTTGGCACCATTTTACACTTCAACAATGTTGAATCTCAATAAAAATCTGCATAAGATTATTTCAAATCGTCGTTGGCAAATCACCTTCAATCTAAACGCTCCATTGGACGGCTGGCAAACATTTTTGACATTCCATCAGGAACCGCGTTAATTTTTAATTATCCAGGGATGCGGAATAGAAATGTCACGATTACAAAATATTTAAATATCTCTCATGCTCTCGAATACAACGAAAACTCGCTCGATAAATTCATTGTAAAGTACAGCAATGGTCGATCACTCGACACGCTCATCTCGTTAGACTTGTTTCCTGTTTCTTTTCGTTGCCTCTCCCGTTGTAACACATATAAATACTTCGTTAGCGTTATGAAATAACGCGTCATAAAGAACGGCTGCGCGCGGGTGGTTGGCGGCTTTTCACGAGTTGCAAGGCGATTAAACCCGTTTACAAATGGCCGAGGGGGAGGAGAAAGAGGAAGAGAGAAAATGGGATGCGGTGTTTTCTGCTCTCCGAGACATTATTTACGAGGCAGCGTCACGTCAGACGAGGCAAAGCCCTGGTGGACGACGAATTCTCAGTAGTGTTAGGATGCCCAAGAATACTGTATACAACTATACGAAGGTGTATGCAACGCGGTCGTATGAACAACGACAGGGGTTGTGTTACGGACGGTATATTGTTTTTAATTTTCTCGACGAAGCCCGCCCGCCGGTGAAGAACGGGAGTTCGTATCAACAAGAGGTGGTCACGCGAAGTGAGCCTCCGACGCCACGCCGGCGTATTTTAATTGTCGCGCGACAGAAATTGCGTGTTACCGTGTTAACAGGGTTGCTTCGCTTCGGAAAATAAATTTACATTTTGTTGGCTCAGGTCGCGGAGCTGCCGGACATTCTCACTTTTTTTCTATCTCATACTTTTTCGCTGTCCTCATTTTCTTCTCTTGCGTTGTGCCGTGTGTTTGCCATACCGCGGGAGCAACTTCCGCGAAGACCCGTACTTTTGTGCCCCCGTGATAAGAAAATCCGTTAATCCAACTGCGCGAGCTTGCGTGAAGCTCTTCAAAATTATTGGCTAGCTACGAGGATTTAATGTCTTTTTTACCATATTTTCACCAACTTTTTTACTGCTTCTATTTACATTTTAATAGCAGCTATCTTTTTGCACTCGCTCGCCCGTATGTGAGCGGGTACACGCTTCTCTATGCTTCAACTAGACTCGTGGCAAATGAGAAACGTGCGCAATTTAAAATCCCATCACAGTGCGTCGCCATACGAAGGTGATTACAAACACCAATTTCTATGTCCCTATGTTTTCACCAGGATTAATTAAAACCCCATCGCGTCATAACACTCACATTTTTATTTTTTTCTTCACTCACAGCATACGGGAATCTTGGAAGTGTGCTCAGCGCACAGGGCCGCGTTGCTGAAGCGGAAGAGGCATTGGTCCAAGCTCTTCGCTATCGACCTAACATGGCAGATGTCCATTACAACCTGTGAGTACAAACAAAAATTCATTCATCCATCCAATCTTTCTCGTTATCAGGCTTTCTTCAAACAAAATACAAATGACGATCAAAAAAATATCTGCTTCTTCGAAAACAGTGTTTGCTTGTCTCGTTCAACATAATCGGGGTCTGACTAACTATTTTTATATCAAGTGTAAAGAGACATTTTCGTATTAACCACATTCCATCTCCCTCGAGCGTATGTCTAACGTACGCGAGTGAACAAATTTTTTTAAAAAATACGAACGCCGTCGAAAAATCTGAGTTGCACAGGACTCCGTCGTGGCCTATTTTAGTGAGGCAGAAGGGACGAAGAAATCCGAGAGGCAAAATCGACTCCTCTTTCTTCTTTTCACACCCGATAATATTCGAAACTCGACAGTAGAGTAGAGGGATACACGTACGTGAAATCGGGAAGATATGGAGCGTGGTATATATTCAATGGGTCGTCTATGTCCTCTCACATCGTTACCCAACCCTTTATCGAACAGCGCACGGTTAGCTATATATCTGTACAAGTATTTTCCGGCTTCGAGTGAGGGTGCCGCCATTCAAATTCAAGAGGATTATTTCTCTTGGTTTGGTAGTGAAGTGGCGAAAGAGACGTGTCGTCTTCGCGCGAAGCGCGCTATCTTGGGACCAATCGAGCGAACATATTCCTAGCAGAAGAGGTGTTCGCAAGGAAGCTACAGAAATAGATAGAGATGGATAGAAACAGGGAGAAAGAGGGAGAGTTATTCTCGAAATATAATCCCCGGCTGTGGAAGAGCCGAACGTATTATCAGCAGTCTAGTGGGAATTGCATTTTCCCATCGTCACGTTCTCTAGCCTTACCAAATGTCCTGGGATTCCGACGGCTGTCCATGTTGAAATGCCTACACTTCGTAAACCATATCGAATTCTCCAATTTCGAAGATTTATCCGTAGCACTGAATGAACGCAGGTTTACAAGATAACCCGATGGAGTTACGAAAATTTGAATTTGAAAACACTTCAGAAACTCTAGGGCCTTGCTAGACTAATCGAATACGAAAAGTTGCGGTTCATGGAACTTTTCAATCTAACATATTTCCCGTTGAATCAATTCCCTATTCCCTTGAAACGAAATCAAAATACGAATTATACAGTACCACGAAAATTTTAGTGTTTTGTTACGCACTCCAAGAATACCCGACTTGTTTCACCGATTGATCACTAGTCCAATCGACTCCAAGAAATCCTATCCAATTTTTTTTTAACTGCGAGAGAATACATAAATTCTGAAAAGCAGTGAGTTCGTTAGAGTTAGAAAGTTTCGTGCATATATAGATTGCATGGGGAGGGGGGGAAGGGTGTCTTGGATTAATGGGATATCTATACAGTGAAGAGCGTATTCTAACGTAGAATCTTAGTTGATCGGGTTAGAAGAGGGTGGAGAGGCAACGGAGTGGCAAGAGCCGCGGCCTTAGTCCTTGGAGTAAGGGGGGAGAAACGGCGGAAGCGCGCGCGCGAAGTCGATAAACCCACGCGATGGCGTCGTCTCTAGCTGCAAGCTCGCGATAAGCTCCCCGCGTGCTTCAGCCCCGCTGGCAACACGTTATATTACCGTGAGAGAAGTAGATATAGAAGGCGAGGGTCTAGGGGGTCGCTATATACGTGAGTGGATGGCCGGCAAGGCGTTACTCTCGTCTCTATATGTTGAATATTACTGTATCCATTATCTTGTCGGGTTAAAGCATTCTCACTTCCGTTCGCTCTATAAAGCCTTGTTCACTATCCTGTTGGCTACACAAGGACGTCTACTCTTGGCTATACACTTCAGCAACGAGAAGTCTACGTGGGGCATGAGATCGGACGTTCAAACAACAATGCCGATAGGGTGGGAACGGGGTTGAAAGCCAACCCTCTCAGCTGTGTCTGATCTTCTCACATTCTGTCCTCCCCCTCTCACTCTCTCTCTCTCTCTTTGTCCGGCTCTTTCTCAGCTATGTATATGTAGAGTTATTTATCCTTGAAATGAGCAACACGAATTCTCCACCGACCTCATGAGCAAGCACTCAAGAAATTACTACATGGACACGGAGATCTATTATATATTGGTTAATGACGAGCGAGGAACAGCCTTGACGATTTTGAGCCTGTGGTCCACTATCCAATCTCCCCTTCATAATCAGCTTGTACAGCGATTGAATTATGTTCTACACTTCGATCGATACAGCGCCATTGAACAGTCTCCGTTGTCCTGGTCATTGACGGAAGTAAAATTTGACACATTCCTGATACAGTTTGTCAAACTTATTGTCCAAAGTCACTTTGACATATGTTCATCAAACGGTTCCAATTGGATCTCGTACTTCGTCACTTGAAACACGTTTCCTGATATTCAAATTCGCTAATCATTTCCTCAACAAGTGTTGTGTCCGCGAAGATCGTCGCGAAGGGACGAGTTATCAAGGACGAGTGATTAAGGGATTAAGGCCAAAAGAGCTAAACTCCAACTCGATACTTTTACAACAAGTTAACAATAAGTTTATTTAAGAAGTTACAAATTCGAGGTTTTGTTGCCTCGAGACCAATCGTGTTACAACACAACAGACCAAATTAGTACTTGTATAAGCTCGTCTAAAGAGCAGTAATTGCCATGTCAAATACAAATACAATTTTGTCATTAACGTCAGAACCATCATCATTCTCTCAATCGTGTCCGAGCAGTACAAGTCCTCATCCATCAGTGAGCCCGAATAAGTATACAGTGGATGTTTATCCCGATGGATCACTCGTGTGCTGACATTTCGACGGAACGGGAGAGGATTACTTAAGACGAAGGAGAGCTAGAGAATAGTGAGAACGTCTTGAAGGAAGTCTCAATGTATATCCATCTCAATATACATACCCAGATATACGCAAAAGCGTGTTACGTTTGTGCTTTAGTGTCCAAGGATTGAACATCGGAATTGCAGGAAGTGGATCTATGCGAGATGCTGCAGGGATGCGCGCACAACTCTCGTAGATGAGAGGTGGCTGGTTGGTCAACGGTACGGGGGTGAATTTGCGAATGGTTGAAGGGTGAGGCGGAGCATTGGGGTGGGGGGATGATTCCGAATTGAATGGGAAATTGATGGGCTTCGGCCTGTCGACCGTGTATACGCGTATATCCTGTACGGAAGCGGAATCCGTTGTTCCCGTCGAGTGTATGTATACGAGAGCGCAAACTGGGATGTGTTCTCTCATTCTGTCTCCCTCTCTCTCTCTCTCTCTCCCTCGCTTTCTCTGCCAGCCACTCTTACTTTATCCATACCCTCAGTGTATTCCGGATGTCTATGTATAAGCAAGAACAGCACGATGGAGTTACGCCCTTGAGATTCGAAGCAATCGAAATATATGTGGAGGTGCGCATATACACAAAATGTGAGCGGTTGCAATGGTGTTGAGAATGATAAACTTGCGTTTGTACGGCGCGTATACATAGTTATATTCCCGTTTCGGATCCTCATCACATACATTTACATGCTGTATTCCTTGATGTACATAGAGCCATGTAAACAGCTACGTATACCAATGTGCGCTGCACATATCGTACGGCAATAAACACAAGGGCGTAGCTACACGTTTCAGCACGTGAAATTATGTCGGGTGGGCCCTTGCGATCCTACGGTTCAATATACCTATAAATATATAGTATGGCTAAATGTGTATTAGACGTAGGTGTTTGCCACAGAGCGAAAACCCGCACGACAACACCAAGCACTACTCTCGGCTCTGACCACTGGGATGTGTATAGGTGGCCGCCCACACTCTCTCATTTCTCACCACTCTCCTTCGCATATACACACAGACGCACAGCGGAGCCGATAAGCTTTGATTGTACGCCGTTGAGGTATTTGCATGCCCGAAGCACATCCACACACGCAGGTGCCCATGTATACGAGAAATATGTGCTCATACATGCAAAATATATGTATGAACAGAGAGAGAGAGAGAGAGAGAGAATTTCGAGAAGCCTGCGCTCCGTCAACCTCGTCTCAGACACCCATCGAAGGGGATGCGAGACGAGGGAGGAGGGTAACGAAGATACGTCGCGTGCCATACGTGCCAGAGCGTAACATATTAGGCGATCGTCCACCGGAATATACAGCAGTACGAGGGAACTTTTGCTTCGTTATTACGGAAATGCTCCGCCGATCAATCATCGGATACTTCTGCGGGTCAGAGCTGTTGATATTTATTCTTCTTTTGTTCTTTGGGAATGATAACGATTGAGACGGACGGTTTTATTGAATTAGGGTGGATCATGCACAGAGAATCGTATTTTATGAGTGTCTAAATTGAGTCGGCTTTTACCTCCTAATTGAAGATATTGTCACTTTAAATTTAAATTCATGTCAGAGTTAAATTCATCAAAGTCGAAATAGCGAATACATTTTTTTAACTTATCTTTTGGCAAATGGAATTACAAGCTATCAATTCAGGATCCATCACTGACTGGACCCGAAATTTCATTCGTCCCTGGCGAATATACTATAGTTTACAGAACACAAAGGGAAATGGATAAAGAAAAAAGTATTAATAAAAAGACAGAAGGCTGTGGCAGGAATGAGCCAGGCCAAGAAGAAACAAAATGCCGAAATAAGCAAGTGTGAGGTTATACGAGTGCTCATTAACAATTTCGTTTAATCTTTAACATAATATATCTTTATTACTGGTAAGAAAAAGTTCTCGAATTTTTTCCCAAACCTTCGTTATATACTTCATTGTTGTTGTGCACTTTTTCATAAACTTCGTAAGAAGCGTTCATTCGCGTTACATGGAAATATAAACGATTTTTTACGCATAGTCCCTATAACCCTTTCTTCATATTTAAGTACGTTTATCTCAATAACGAATAAGAAGAATCCTTCAATATTTAATATGCGTGTCAGTCGACTATCCATTTAAACTCTGCGTAAATTGCAAGACTTTCTCTTAAGAAAATCGTTTCGTGCATGAACTACCTTAAATACCAGCAGACACGTGCAGATATTGTACGAGCATTTTCATTAGGTCGTCCTTATAGATTGTTTTGTTGCCAAAATTCAATATTTATATGAGTGTGTTCATTGGAAATGTTCAATTGAGTTTTACCTTCAAGTATATTTGAGTTCTATCGTACTGAGCTAACGAAAAAGCGAAGCTTTAAAAATCTATCAGTGGCAGCGTAAAGTTCAGGGCCTCAATAACTTGAAAGATTTTATTTATATTCGACAGCAAGTATCTCAGTTTCGTTCGTGTTTATTCAGAGCAAGGATAATTGATCTACTCCAAGTTGAGCGTACATCGAAATGTAATTTCGTTAGCGATTGACAAAGAGAGATAAACAGAGAAATGGATTGACGGAAAGAGTGAAAGAGACGGAGAGAAAAGCAGGATGAGGAGGAAAGAAAGAGAGAGAGAGAGAGGCAGAATGAGAGAAAGTTATTCGACTGAAAAGTTGTCTAGTGACTCTCCGCAAAGTAGAACGAGAGGAAACCTTGCTTCTCTATTTTTCCATTAGCCATCGACGCGCTATGAGAGAACTAACTCTTCGCGTCTACGAGCAGAGGAGTCGGCACGTCGAAAAGTACAACTCACGTTCACTCCCAGTCACTCTTTCTTTTCCTTGTCCTCTCGCACTCTCACCATCTCTTACCGGTGTTCTTTTATTTCTCACGATCTCCCTCTCCCCTCCCTCCATTTTTGTTCCTTTTTTCCACTCTCCTTCTCTTTTGCAGGCCTCTCAAACTGCAGATATGCTCCCTGGAGCGCAGCTCCTTGCCTCTTTCACCTTTCGAGTACCACCTTGCACCGGTACAAGCGTCTCTCAACACTTTACCTCGTTTCGCAACCATGACTCTTTTTTGTCGAAATAAAAAAAAATAAAAAATAAAAAAACGAAATGACGTCCGAGACTGAGAAAAGAATGGTCAAGAGACGGTGGGACGGTGATAAAAAAAAAATGTACGTGAGACAAAATTACAAAAAAAAATTCAGTGAAGAGGCCGAACGAGCCTCTACGAGGCGAATGGCAATGAAAAACTTACTATCCTCATAACAAGTTCAGAATCGCTCGTTACAAAGTACGGTGAGCAGGATTGGGAAACAGCGAAGAAGAGAGAGACCAGGGCAGAGGAAATAAAAGAGGGCAAAAAACGCGATGATTCCAAGAGAGTGGAGCAAAACTCGTACAGCAAAATTGATGAATAGTATCCTGTTTTTACGATAATAGGAGATTCGAAGTGATACAACAAATGAACGGTTCCGGGTACAAACACGATTTTCATCTCGCGATATTGACCTTGGTGCAAAGTCAATAGGAAAAAAGTAAGCAAGTTCGCACCTCATAATCATTCGTCCATTTTGTTCTGAATTGCATTTTACTCGTTTTGAAAATTGTTTCCAATGTCAGAATTAATGGTGGCGAAATGAACAGTACGATAAATTCCGAATGGAGATCACGAATGCGGTGACAAAGTGTGACGAAGCAAAAACAAAATGGTTGAACGAAAGGTGTTGCCCGGTTGCACGGAACGTGATTCATCGAGGTCTGATGCCTAGCTCGATTTCATGTGGATAGCTTTTTAATTAAGTTAACGAGGTAAAAGTTAGACAAGGGCAAGCCCCGGGAAAAGGGAGAAGGAGAATGGGTCAGAGAAACGAATGGCGTGCGATAAACGAAGGACGAAGGGCGACGAAGATTGAGTACACGTTGGTTAACTGATTTACCCTATTGCAGTACGGTAATTATAATAAAACGTTCCTAGAGAGGCACAGTACTCAAAAGAAACTGTTTTTTGGAACACAGTAGAGATTGCAAACGAATCGTTAAAAGGAAAGGTAAATTTCAATCCTTAATTCACGACTGTAGAAGATATTGAGCTTTTTCAGTTTACTTATTCGAATTAATTTTGCGTTGTTCGGCATTCAATAATTTACGAGTAAATAAACAAACAGCATTTATTCACATAGAATAACAAAAATCTATTCATTGAGATTGTCAGTCGTTGTAATCTCGTCGTTCTCTTCCATCATTCCTCTTTTTCCCCTCTTTTCTCCCGAAGCTCCGCAAAGTCCGATGGAATACAATCATCCTTACCGAGGTTTCATAAACTGTCGTCGACCTCCTCTACAAAAGCCAACATGTTCGAAAGCTCAAAGCGTACTGCAAACAATCCACCGGTTGTTCCTGATAAAAAATCACCGCACACTCAACCAGCTAATCCGTGTGGTAAAAATCTTTTTATTCTCAAGTTGATGATTTTTAACCGATTCCTTTGCTCTCGAAGCGGTTTTACCGATATAACGAACTACATTTAATTTTCTTCCATGCCCATCCTCTCACAACAAGAGTTGGTGAGTGGCTGACGAACAAGAAAACGTTAACTTATCCCAGACTCTCGCATCGTTGGGCATCTCTTGCCAACCACAGATTGTAGCGCCTTGCACAGACTTACGTATCCAGACGTATATTCCATGTACGTACAAGTATACGGTTTAGGAATCCGAAGAGTTGCAGAGTTCACGGAGAGGCGAAGCTCGGGAAACGCGATAGGGTTGTGGTTACATGGGTAGAAAGAGAAGTACGGAATATGGCAAAGAAGAAGAACAAGAAAGCAGCGGGCTAAGGATGCGGCGAAGAAACCGGAGTACGGAATTATGGAAGAAAAGTGCAGAGTGGAGAAGCGAAGCAGCGCGTTGATCTCCAGAAATTCTCGCTCCTGGAGATTTGAGTTAATGAGCTACCTGTACTTTCACATATTAATATATATAGTAATCCAGGTGAGGTAGCATTAAATGAAGAAGCCAACCATCGCTATTTTGAAAATTCAAGACAAGATTACAGGATCGCGATGAGGTGAGGATCTCGGCAAATTTCATCATTACTTTAAATATCTCAATAAAATACTTGACATATAAAAAAAAAAGAAAAATTTCCTGCAAATTTCAAACACTCGCAAATTTCTGACTCTCGTGAAGTCCACTAGTTTGTTGCGTGTCACACGCTGAATAAACTTTCGTAAAAGTAAGATTTAAATTATTAGTTTTCGAGTGTCATCCTCGAATGCGCTGGCTCAGGTCAAAGGTTCGAACTTCGGTCCGAGTGAACGACGGATAGGGTTCAGAAGCCACTGCGTTGCAACCACACGCATGCATTTCCTTTTTTTGTGTCGTATTCTTCTAAATCTTAAGAAATATGAAGTTGCTGTGTACTTCGGAAAGTCATATTTCCGCTAACGAAAACCAAATGACCTCTACTTGGAGATCATTTACATTTCTTTACATTTTTTGCTAAAAGACATTTAAACTTTTCATAATTCTCTCTCCTTCGGCTGAAGCAGTTGTTTGCTGAGTAAGAAGGAGCCAGTTAAAAATTGAATCTTAAAGAGAAGACGGGCATCCTCGACACGACAATTGAGTCCTGAACCGAGGTTAATTCCGCACAAGTCGGATTGCAACATACTGTAGATTTCTAACTCACCAATTCTTTCTATCAATAAAAGTAGCGACGTTTATTAATTGATAAATTATCGACTCTTCGTTTAAAAAACCAAACAAAACACTATTGCGAGTACCTGCGTCGCGATAGTATCGGGTCAAGATCGTTGCTACCTGTGATTTACGACCCCAACTGAAAGGTTCGGCTGCAAAAATGAAGTATCTCACCGCCCATAATTATTTCACAGCCTACCAAAGTTCTCTGTACTCGACTTTTTTCAATTGACACACGAATGAGGGCATCAAACTAACAGGTGAATCGGAGCTGTAAGGAAGAAAAAAGATAATCCATCGCAGCTTCCTGGCCACAAAAGTATTGCAGCCATTCCGAAGGAAGAGGAGTGACAGATTGAGGTGAAAAAAGATCGACAGGGTTGCTCGGGTGTTGGGTAATTCGTATAGATTTGAGGGCGAGGAGCAAAGAGCACGAAACGATCAGACAAGTTTGCTCCTTTATTTTGTATCCTCGTAACCGATGCACAGGCACACGTACATTGTACGCCCATACGAGGATTGCAAAGGTAGCAAAAAAAAGTCAGTTGAAAAAGCACACAGCGGAAGGGTCACGGTAGATTTAGAATAAAGTCGGTGCTATCTTACCCGAACGGAGAACGGCTTTGGCCGAGAGGTCTAACCAGTGAAGCAAGCTCATGAATTAATTAGCTGACAAACGGCTCACCAAGGCCGAGTCAGTGAGGGATCTCGAGATGGTCTCTCCGCTAGTATGTTGAGAGACTCCATTTAACCGAAATTCTCGGAGAAAGAGTACATATACGTGCGCATTTAAGACTGGCCAACGAAAGGGCGTATGTGTTACAATTCAATGCGTAATGCAATGTACGTTACGCTCCTTTGTTTGCCATCCTTAAGTATTTATGCGCTGTGTAAAGATAGTACACATTTGTATATATAAGCCAACGGGATTGCGGTTTTGAATCTCTGAGCAAACACATATATGTATCCACTGAATGTTTGGAATGCACAATACGGAATAGAAATATAGCAGTACGCGATTCTTTAGCTCTGTTGAACATTGAGGAAATACCGCAGGCGTGTAAACATATGTTTAGTTCATTGAAACATTCGTATGTTGCATGAAATATGCTTTTTATAAAGAACGTGTAGTTTGACATTGGTCTAGATTAATTTTCGACGTGATTTTAATTCTGGAGATATTCATCTGCGGTATCTTGATGAACCGTGAAAATAAGTACGGAATCGCAGGAGGTTTTCTCGTGCTGAACTCGTTGAGAATCAAAATAAGGATCCGTTGAAAATGTGCTTTCCTACACACACACACACACACACACACACACACACACACACACACACACATACATGTAAACGAGCATGAAAATATCGCGAAGAAAGGAAGCAGCGAAAACGATGAATGGAAAAAGTGAGAGAGCAGGAGGAATGAGTTAAAATTTTTGCAATGGAAGTAAAATCGCGAGAGGAAAAAGGGTGCAAACGGAGAATGTAGAAAAGAGCACGCGTGAACAGTGCTGAAGTTGGCAAGAAAGGAGAAGGAGGCAAGGGAAAAATATAGAGCTCGCACTCTTGCACATTGCACTGAAAAACTCACGAATTTTCTTTCTCCCTCCGACGGAGAGGGGCCCCTCTATCCTCCCTGTTTTGCTTCTCAATTTACGTAAACTTTTTTCACTTCGTTTCTATCTTTTTCCCTCTTCGACTTTCCACTACTATTTCCCTTTTTCTCTCGCCTCTTGGCTTTTCCGCAATGGCAAAGCGCGGTGACGCGAGGTAAAATCAAGCAGCGATTGAAAGAGATTTATGAAGGATTGTTTGAAGTGTATGCGTGCACGTGTATTTGTGTACGTTTATGCGAATGTACAAGTCACAAGTATGGAGTGTGAGACGGCGATGAGGGGTTGAGGAGGGTCTATGCACGCTCCATGGAATCGAGAACAACGTTCGTGAAGCGAGAGAGAAAGAGATAGAAAGAGAAAGAGTGAGTGAGTGAGAGCGAGAGAAAAAACATCAACGTTGAAAAATGTCGATAAGCTCGACACTCCCGCGGATGTGATCCCGAATGTGTAAAACGAAAACGTAAAATGCATTCCACAATACACATGTATACATTATTGTTTGGAATATTCGTTTCGGGTTACACGCGTTTATGTATACAGACACGGTGCTAACCAATACGTTAAACTCGACTCACTTTACTCGTTAAATCGCGTCGGTTACGCCATTCTATTTCCGAGCAATCGCTACACATATCGATATTTAATATATACATATATATGTGTACACGTGTATTTTTGAAAGTCGAAACAAATCAATTGGCGAAAAAGGGGATGAATGATCGGGACGCACGAGAACGAATCGTACAACGTTGCAACAATTCTGCAACGAGATAGACAGTGAAAATAATTCGGTGCACGTTCGCACTGGGGCTTTTTCCTGCTTTCGTTCCATTGTTATATTGCATCGTTATTGAAAACTCTCAGAGTCACCCTCGATCATACATTTTATGGATTAACCGAATGCCCGTATACCCAAGGGTATTCGTTTCGTATATCTGTAATCCAGTAAATTCAGGCATTAATAGCGTTATGCAGAGGTTACGAGTACTCGGCTCTGAGATAACTTGGAACAAAACAAAATGTAATATAAACATCAGTACGCCTCATATTCGTATCATAATATCACAAAGGTCACGTGTACCCTTCAGGTATGTTTGTACTTTTAACGTAATGATACTTCCCGTAGTAGCTCTGGCTCTACTACCTTTATAATGAAAACTTCCTGAGAACAGTCAACTCCTCTATTCCCGATGGAGATCGTGACCTACTGCGATAGAGATCCTAGTGGAAATGAACGTTGAGCTGACGTTGATGTCATGCAGTTCCATAATTAGCTGCGAGTTGGTTGAACTGTTCGTCAATAAAAAGAGAGACGCGCGGATGCTCCGTTGCCTGGGATATGATGAGAACGTAATGAAACTTGGGGAACCTTTACTTTCACTCTCAAATATCCAAGAGACGCGCGCATTCCGAAGCGGAAATAACCTGGTGAATTGGTCTCAGTCCGAGTTCCACGTTCCTCTCACCCTACGAATTTGCTCGCACCGAGCCACCCTGAAATACGCTTAAAATTCCCCTTTGTCCTCTCTAAATCGTGCTGCATCGTCATTCGTGTATCTTCGAAGCTCTCTACGCTGTACAGCCTTCTCTCGGTCGCTCAATAATGCATGCGATGGGGAATAGCCACATGCGGTTATACCGCCGACCAGCCGCGGCTAAAGCTTTATCTGCTCGTCTCTCGCTTCGCTACATCTCCTCTCTTCCCGCGCCGTCTGTAATACGTCATCTCTGCCTTTCTCTCCCTGCTTGCTCATTGGAATTACGGACCGACGAATTTCTCTCTTCCACTGCGTACCCGAATTTATGATCCCGTAGGCCATGTACATATGACACGAGCAAACAAAAGAACGTTATTCATTTCATTGCACCCACTAACTTACGTCAGATACGCCTCTTTCGCCTTTATCAACCAACGTGCATGAGCCTCACCAGGAAGGACCGTCCTCACACCTCCTAAACAGAGCTCTTTCCTGCTGGGAGAGCAAAACACTCCTGCACGTCAACGTTACCAACAATAACTAGACACGAACGAACACAACCGTTTAATTATATATCTTTCGTGGTTGCCCACGCTGTACTGTATGTACCTTCCATCTATATTATAGTTTGGACCTACCGGAGCTATGTTATTATCGTCATTCACTCTCTGGAATATACCTTCAGCGATAGAACACGTCCTGGATGAGATGCCTGTCCCCTCGCATGTCCCTGTCCTCTGCTGCTTCCCATCATCCCGATGACGTCGTAGACAACCTTGACACACGGACGTTATGACCACCGCAGTTTCGTAAATTCCAAAATTTTCATATTTCACACAAAGACAAATTCTGTTGAACTTAATACAAAATGAAACTGTTATCAGGGGTTTGGGAGTTTATTTTTATCAATGCCGAATCATTAAATGCATTTTAAGTGAAAAAAAGTATGCTAAACATGGAATTGAACACAATCTTCTACATGCTCTATATGCGCTGTGGTCCATCGTGAAAATACGGTGTATCAACATATTCATATATGTTTCAAGAAACATAATGGAAAAGGGAATAATAACAATTGCAATAATGTATCATAAATTCATCATTATTATTCCTGACTGTGCATATTCGTTCGAACCATATTCACAGGGATCATATTGGCCAGATCCATCTCTCGTTTTTACTACAAAACTTACATTCGTTTACGTACTGCACCATCATATACGTTTATCTAATACTAGGAAACATCGTTATTTTTATTTTTAACGAAAACAAATGAGATCGATTCTAGCTCTCATTTGTGGGTGATGGTATTAAAAAAAATTGAGAACACAAATGTAACGATATGGGTTCCATGATCACACGCATCATTTCGTGTATTCTTTATCAATGACATCATTTAGAAAATATAAACTTTCGTCTGAATTATGCAAATGCCTGAATAACAAAAATTTTGGGATTAAATCAGTAAGTCGAATAAATGTAAAAATTTTCATTTTAATTCGTTCGATTTTAGCTTCCTTCGAATAGTGAAATGCTCACCAGTAATAATCCGAGCTATAAGATCGTTATGATCCAATCATCGTGCGCTTTGTTTCCAAAGACTGCCAAATTTCATGAACGAGGATAGATGAGATGTCGGTTCTTTTCCTCTGTTCTCCATCACAATTCCTTGCTATCGATACATTTCACGAGGCCAATTAGTTTCACATCCCCGGAAATATTTCATGTTCGAAACGTACCTCACTCCCGTGTTTCGTAGATCAATACATCAAATCCATTAACTAGTAGCCGTATACGAGCGTGCTCGCGGAAGCCAGCAAATAGTTCTCATTCAATAATATCAGTAGCAAAAGATTTTAAACACTCGAAACCAGGTAATTTTCTCATTTCCGCACAGACCATTTTCTATGGCTATTAAAATACTTTTGACTGGCTACCAATGTGAGCACGAGGAGAGAAGGAAAATGGTAGAAAAAGATAGTCCATGCGAAAGGGTAATTTGTCGGAACCATTGTTAAAATGTTTCTGTTGGTTTATGCACCCGGACGCTTTTACTACTTTGCCTGCGTGTTGAGAGCCGTGAGCATGGGACAAGAGCGCATAGCGGTTAGACCATAGTAACGACTCTCGTTCGTCCGACGTTCTTCCCCTCCCCACTTATGTATACATATATATCAATAGTAAATTGTTCCTCGGTACTACCGAGTGTCGCACTATAGAACCGTAGCACGACCACTAGTACTCCGTTCTTCCCTATCTCTATACTGTTTGCAGTCTCAGCGAGTGCGGCGGCTCCTCTAAGCGCCTTACTATTTCTGCAAGTAGTGCAAGTCGTTTCCAGGTCAGACGTTCTCGGCCGGTACGATCGTCTGACGCGCTACGGACTATCACCACTGTACGACATCGTTGTATCGTGCTCCAGAGGCTCGTACGATTCACTCGTTCTCCAGCTCGTACCCGGTTCCCAGTAATACGATCCCTCGCAGGTCAGACCTCTTCTCAGCTTGAGTCTTCCCCTCCTGGACCAAGATACAATCCTGCACGTTTGTGGATTTTCAAATTTATCTTACACCTGTGGTACAGCCGATCGGGGAACAACAAATAACTTTTGTTATGTTTTCGCGGTAAAGTACCTCGAGAGAAAACAGCATTCAAATTTTGTATGCTTTCACATCGAACCTCTGGGCAGAGGTTTCTAACTAAATTTTCATATTTTCATTAAAATTCGTTGGAAATAGCAATATTATGGTAATTCTCGATTTACTTTCGGATATTTTCACTGAAAATATTGAGAGGAACGATATTGCTGGGGAAAATTGTAGTGCCTTCATTCAACTCATTTCGTATCAAGGTAGGCATGCAGAGCTTCAATGAACTTTAATCGGAATTAAATTTCAATTATCGGTTAAGAAACCATTCAACCGAGTATTATTCGAACGCAATTTCAATCTCGATGACTCCGACGAACATTTCTAAACCGCACACGATAAGATCTTAAGCATATAAAACTGAGTGGCCCACTATTTGGTCTGTTACTAGTTATCTCTCCCAGACGTGTTACATTCAAATTCGAAAAGGTTGTGTGCGAACCGCATACAGACGTTGGTTATTCACGAATAACCGATATCACACGAGTTGGTAGAAGACATTCGAACTACTCTAGCAGAAGTAAAAAACGTCCGGGAAACAGTACTAAAAATAGTCCAACGGATCTTAAAGCATTAGAATCTTTTTCTTGGTCACGACTTTCCATATCGTTCCCTGAAACAATTTTTTTCATTTCTTTAATTAATGAATCAATTTGTTGCACAAAACCCATAATTATAGAGGGTATTTAAAAATACAGTCAACCCGAAACTCGTTCGAGAATATTGATTTCGCGTCTGTCAAATCGAATCGGTTTGATTCCATTTCCTCGTTTTTGATTACCGTCAAAATTTTTCAAAAAGCTTTGGCATATTATTTCTCCACCAGGATGAGATAAGGATGCGATTGAACGTACATTCTGTGAGTCTTGAAGAAGAAACCATTTGTGAGTGACTTCCAAAACGACAAAAGTACGTGACATTTCTTTTGATTTTCCCATAAACTTTTACACGGTTGTTTCGAATCTTGGAACTCTCTTATCTCCCAAAAAGCTATAAAAAGGAGTGTTTTGTGGAGAAATTTCCTGAAAGTTTTAACTACTTTGTGATTCGTAGCAGATCTTGAAAATTATCAAGATTTTGAAGGAAATGTCGTGGTGAATTAGTTTCACATGTGGAGAGATAACGAATGCATGAGGTCAAAATAGTTGGAATCCTCGAACCAGTGGAATGAGAACAAGAAAAATTGAGCTAACGATTTCGTCAAAGTGTCGTTAGGAATTTGCACGATCAACTGACATTAGCTGCAACGTACGTATGTGTATCTACCCAATTTCGACGATTCAGCCCATCTGGATGCTGTACCAAGTCAGCATGAAAACACACCACACAAAAGCCCATTTACTATTGTCAACTATCGGAGTGCTAGTCCTCGGTACGAGAATAGACGGAGAGATAATTACAGAGAGAGAGAGAGAGAGAGAGAGGAGGCAGTAGGAAGAGAAGGAGAGTCCCTATGACCATCCGGCGCATGTCACATTACGATTATAGAGACCATTATGAAATACCCTCGCCGGCAGAGTTTCTCCAGCCTTCCACAGCTGCATTCAGTCCAATCTGATATTACCAGTGGGACAATCCCGTGGTTGAATCGAGCCTATCGAACCTCCAAATCCGGTTTGGACGGCGGCCCCACAGGACTGTTAAAAAAGCCTCTCGTTCGACGACTGCTAAAAATCTTGAGGGCGTATTACGAGTGGCATTAAATGCGAAACGTTATTAAAAGCGCCCTTTACATTTTTCCATAGTTGGAATGTGCACCACAAACCAGCCGGATTATCAGATCTTGACGTGAATGCGGAGACTGCACATCCCATTTTGATCCGATAAAAGCTAATTCAGAGCAAGAGAGTCGATAAATATAATTTTTGATAATTTCAGAGCTTAAAATATAAATAAACTCAATGAAAATGACAAAAAAAAAAACGATGTTCATCGAGCCACTTATGCTGAATTATTTCAGATTTGATCTAATAAAACTATTTCGTTCGTGTAATCGTGTTTAACCTTGCGATAATCATATATTTGATTGGCACTCAGTTTCGTTGTTTCAATGATTTTTTTTTCTCAGTGTAGATTTTTAAATATTTGTGATTATTATTATTTGAGCACTGCATATAATTAACTCCTCTTTCCCGTATCTGTCTCTGCATGTACACAATAGAGGGACATATCGACAAATACGTCCGATAAATACGATTACGTCCGATAGCATTGGAAATCGTCAGTCTTTACAGCTGCTTCCGGGCATGTCAAATAATACCGTCGAGATAATACTCAAATCGCAGAAGCAGGGAGACGAGCCTATCGAAATCCAGCGAGTGAAGTTACATATTCGTGGAGGGTCCGCGGCTTATTCCTGCCGAGCTCGACTCCGTCGATGTGCATGGCATTTGTATACAGAATTAGCACATCCTACCCACACATAATCGTCCTAGGACCAGCTTACCAATCAAAACGTCACGTAGATTAATTGTCTATAACCAGGGAACGTTGAAGCTTCCTTCGTCGGAACGTCATCCCTTTTATTCACCCGGTACCCGCACATTTCCGTCTGGGTTAACGTGCGAGTGGCTTGTTGACAGATGGAGTCTTTCACGGATCTGTAACACATTATACGCGTACCTGCATAGTGGCTCCTGGTATCTCGGTTTCCATTCGCTATATTACGAACTACCGCACGCGTTACGAAAATAACAATCGCACATAATCGGGAAACTCGAGAATCCTCGGTGTATGCTGGCGTACCAAAAAGCATAGATTTTACGATGAGAGATCGGGAGGTTATTATGCACCTGCATCCGAAGGAAAATCTTGGTAGAACATCTGGTGTGAAAAGTTTCAAAGAAACACGAAGACAAAGACATATTTTTCTGATGGCTTATGGTCGCACTAGTCGTGGCTCGCTGTCGCCGGTTCTCCCTCCCCGTCTTCTCCCTGTCCATCCTTCCCTCTCTCTCTCTCTCTCTCTTTATCCCTTGTTCTTTCCTTTCCCGCTCAGTCGCTGCCTCTCGTTATCATGATCCTCTTATCCTCCAAGTGACTTACTCCAGAAAGGGCTTTTGAAACGCGTAGGCGACTGAAGCTGACGCTTATATTCGTAAAGGCCCCGAATCGCCCGTCTCGTATAATTTTGTTGGCAGAAGCTGCTCCGCCATAGTGGTGGCGACTCCAACTTATCCACACCTACATACATCCATTCGATCATGTACATAGACCTCAGCGATGTATGCATTGAGGTACTACATACACTTACTCACAGAAAAGTGTGTATATGCATACACGGAGAGGAGGCCGCGGAACGAAAACCGGAAGAGAGAAGTCTCTGGTACTGCATCGTGCAAAAAGTTGCTCTCCCATTATAACGAGAGTCGTGTTTTATTAGGAAAGTTATTCGGGAATTAGCCGAAAACATGAGCGTGCAAGAGAGGAACTTATATGTATGTATGTTTATCTACATATATCCGTATAGGTGTATATAGAGGGAAGCGAGACAGGAATTTAGCCTGGAAGCCTGTGTAGAAAAGGGGTCATTACGAAGGCTTCGGTGGAAAACTTAGGGTTCGCGGCAAAACGCTCGTAGTATAATCGCTCGTGTTCTCTCAACTAGCCCCAACGATCTCGACTCTACACTCTCCCTCTTTGTCCTTCTTCTCTCTTCTTCTTCGCTCCAATATCCCTATATACTTGGCCACAACGTCGGCCTTAATAAGCACTTTAACATCCCGACGATAAATTTTGCGCGATATGAAATTAGCGCGAGTCCCTATCCTAGTTGGTAGGCTCCGAGCTCTTCCACTCCCTCAAATATATCTTTATCTTTTGGTGTCTACTTCTTACCTGTACGCAGATCAAAGACCGGCAGTTACCGTTCAAGAAGTTTCGCCGCGCGCGCTCTTTGGCGTTCTCATTTCATTTATACTTTCGTAAAACGACCTCGTTGCAAAGATTTTGTATAAATATTTATTTCGAATTTTGAAGCTACGCTGATGTTTTTCCATTTGATTGCAATTGAATTGAATCGTTATTCCTGCTCGGCGTACGTGTCTCTTGGTCGACTTGTTGAAGCACTCGATTACATTTATGAAAGAGGAAATAAAAAGGAAATGTCGCTGATGAAATTGGAGGACGCTGGAGGAAAATTATTATCGATTAATCAGGGCTCAAAGAGCTTCCTTCGCAACTCAGTTAACGTTCCACGTGTTAAACATGACGACGACAACGATAACGACGACAACGACGACGTAAGCGACGTTCTCGTCATCGCTGCAAAGTAAAATACGTAACGAGCCGACGAGAGCTCTTTGGGCAGGAAAGCTCACTCTCGAGTCCCACAGTCAGCTTTCAAGTACTGTGCCACTTGGACGTTTGCGCGGCGAACCGTGCCCAGGCTTGGACTCCTTGAGTCACGACCACTATATACCAGGCCTCTCCTCTCATCATTACCGCGTGAACCCCAGCCTCTCGATCAACTCGAGAAAACCAAGAGAAAATTAGAATTTTTTCTTCATTTATAATACCACGCTGCATTATGTTTTCAGCCAACTCCCCTCTCTAGATTTTCGTCATTTAATTATATAAACCCGTGAAGAGCATACCTGCGTTGGAAGAAATCATTCAACACTCGACTCTTTGAGGTCTTGAGTATATAACCGATAATTCATGTGCGCATTAAGTAGAGAATTTAAAAGACGGAATACGAGAGAAAGAGAGAGGATTTAAATAATTCAACGAAATAACAAATAACGTGATGAAAACATATTTTCGATAACTCCGTTTCATTCTCCTTAACGATCTGATTAAGGTAGATCATGCCTGAAGGATCGTAATTTATGGGTGTCTGAATTAGATCAATTTTTACTCCCTAATTAAAGACATAATCACTTTACATTAATGACAGGGTTAATTGTAAATAAATTTTTTCAACCTATCTTTTAGCGAATGAAATTACAGGCCATTAATTAATCGGGAAACCATCGCTGACTCAGCCCGAAATTTCATTCGTCCCTGGCTAAAATACTATAGTTTTTTTACGTAAAAAATCACATTAGATTTACATTAAAATCGCAAGTCTTTCTTAAGAAAATCGTTTCGTGCGTGAACTACTTTAAAAAGTTATCAAATTTAGTAATCGTATAAATTTATTATTCAAGTTTCGTTAAAGTTTTGCTAATGCTTCAGCGAGACAAAGATTGAAAATACTCATACGAGTTCAAGTGCTGCAAACTGGATATCGAATATCTTATAATCGTGTTACAGATATCAAAGATCTCTTGGATGACATGTGTATAAAAAAATTTAGAAACACATTCGATTTTGTGTTTTCACGAAACCCGACAACCAGAGATAGGGCTTCGTTTTATTTCTGCCATGAAGATATCAACAAAGGATTGAATTTCTAGTTTATTTCGTAAAGTACAATCATGTCGAACAGATTTCGATTTATTTCTGAGTACTCGATAATGTGACACACACATATATAGTAAACGAGAAAGATAGTTATCTTGACAACGAGAACGAAAAGCTATAAGAAAGGCGAAGATAAAGAGAGAAGATAATAAGTAGCTCGACTCGTTGAAGCTAGAACACCAATAGACGCCTACAACTCTCGTCTGAAAACTTGGCCAATAAGAGACGAAAACAAGAAGATGGGACCCGCGAGATTGCATACTACGAGACTACTCTCTTGCGGAACGAACAACGTTAACTGCTTCAAAACAGGCGAATACAGATTGTGAAAGTCTGCACGGAAACTGCGTATCTTTCTCTCCACTTTTATTTGCTTATTCTCATGTGCGTATCGAGGAAAAGAACTTTATATAATTCGACCGAAAATCAAGTTTTCAAATTACCATATTTTTTAGCTACAAATTCACAAACTTTTGTTAGCTTATTCAATACGAAAAAATAGAAATACTTATTAAGGTGCGACGAGTCGCTACGAATTCATACTCCATTCGCTCGTTTCTTTATTTCATATGAAATTCCCAATTATTGCAAATGGGTCACACGTGGAATAACAAACGAAAAAGTGAGTAGCAGATTTGTAAAGGATTCTCGCAAACTGAAGCTGTTTATGAATAAGAGATCAACTCCTTAAGACGGAACCACTTTTCTTCAATGTATTTACTCCTGTCTAATGAAAACTATTCGTAAACTTATTTTACTAATTAAACATCAGCGCATATGGCGAGCAATTTAATTGCTCGCCATATTGAGGCAAAATTCTAAAGCTTTACTGAGGAATTCGAGAAGAGAAAATAAAAACTTAACCACGAAGATTTGATATTTTACCATGTTATAATCAAAGAAGTTTCATGACAAAAGTCTTTCGTTGAATTATCAATTAAAAAGTGCTTTTCTACCCGTCTAAACCATGCGCACGATTTTACCCATTTATCGAAATACATTGTTGAACTAATTCGACAAAACTGTAACATCTATAAGCACTTGAAATTATGAATGTTTTCACTAGCAATAAATCGAGGGTTTTCAATGGTTCAGTAATTCCAAAACGACCTAAAAATACGTGAAAAAAATTCTCTTCGTCACACACTTTTCATGAATATCGTTCAAATCGGTATTTCATTCCGGGAAAAAAATAATGACAACCCGCGATGATGAGACGCTTCTTCAGGAGTGATTATTTTCGCACAAGATTTCATGCTCCACACGATTAATCTCATGCAATTTTTCTCCGTCCCCGCGACGGACAGTGCATTCGGACAAAACGCACGTTCTCTTGGATGATAGTGACGAAAAATTTACGAGGAGGGACTGATAAAGGAAAACTTGACTGGTTCTCACATCGGCGTTGAAACTGAAATTAAACTTATTGACCATTTTATCTCGGACAGCCTGTATATGGAGTGTAAACCGAGATAGTGAACTGTTATGACGACGAGGATGTGGAAGAAACGCGAGCGAGTGGCGCGTCCACCGCGTAATATTCGCGAGAAACGAATTCAGTTCTCCAATCGTTCGAAAGGGCATGGACTCGTGTTCGTCTACGCATGTATTCGAAGGGAGACCGCAACACTATTCCCTACGCGTATGCACCCGGTCCCGTGAGCCTCGAAGGAAGAAAGGGCGAGTTTGTAGCTCGGAACGCAGTCACTGCACGCTCCCGTTTCCTTACTTCCGTCTCTCTCGTTCTTTCCTCCTCAATCGTTCCCTTCACGCGTCCATACAAAGCCGTTGAATGTACGTGGACGAGAATTTACACGAAGTTGTCGCTGTAACTTGAGCGTATCCAGGCATCGATCGACCCATGCGCCCGAAAGAAGGAAGGACGTCGCCGTCATAATTCTCAACATCGAATCACGTCGATTACGCCTTTTGTGTCCGCAACGAGTTTTTCCGATGCGTTCTATACGAGTGTTCGTATACGAAGCAGTGAATATAATACAGACATCGGAGTCGCGAGCAGCGCATTCTGAAAAACGGATTCGCAATGCCAACTGCCTCTGCACCGCAATCTCTTCTCGTCGTCCCTCTTCGTCCATAGTCCGCCTCCTGCTCGCCCCATCTTCCACCATTCCCTCACCGATAGCCCAGTCGGAGTGTGAGTGCACGCCGAAGCGGTATTCGAGATAGAGATCCGCATCCGGCTCCATTCGACGATTGGATCCTCAGGGAATGGATCGTGTACGCTTTCCATAAGAGAAAGGGAGGGAGACAGGGAAACGAAGGAGAGAGAGAGAGAGAGAAAGAGCGAGAAATATCTAGAGAGAAGGAGAGCGCGATTCGAGTATCAAACTCCATGCACAGGGCTTTTTTTACCCTTTCTCCTATTCTCTTCTCTCGTCGTAATGGTATACGGCTGGTATTTGCGTGCTTATATCTACATGCATATATACATGCTCTCTCGGTCCGATTGTTTCATCACGCTCTTTTGTCTTATTCTCGTTCGTTGAGATTTTTTTCTACCCTATATATTTTCGCCTGTTTTTCAGATAGACTCAGACAGCAGATATATTCTACGATTGCATATAACGAAAACTCGTGGATTTCACTAACGAGCTGCGGCCTCCCGAGGCCCCTGTCTCTCGCGGCAAATCAAGGCTAGTCGATGCTATTTTCATTTTTTCAACATTTTTTTTTGTTTTGCTTCTTTTACGATGCAAGGATATTGATCAATGTTTTTCGTAAGCCCCTCGCAATATTTTTTTCCCCGTTAAATATTCCACATTTCGATGCCTACCGAAACTCGCTTTTGCCCAGCACGAACCGGTTTGCGCGCTCAATTATTCATGCGTGATTATGTGCTGGAGATGAGTCGCCTCATCATTGATCCAACAAGGTGTGGGAAAACATGACCTAGCACGCGCGGTGAAGGAGGCAAGCTGTAATTACCGCTCCGGAAATCGAAACGGCAGTCGCCCGCCCGAGAATTTGGATAGATACGCATCCATCTCCACGTCCTAACTAGAGATTGCTGTACGGAAATATTTGCTTCCTTGTTTGAATATTCTCAGAAGATATCTACGTACATATGCATAGAGGAGCATACGCATCTTTAGGATAGCGCGTATACTCGGATCATCAAACACGAACACGTGCTGAGATCGAGTCCCATAATCAGAAACCGATCAATCGCGAAGATTGAAAGACCGACCGACAGATGCGACGGTTCACAGTATGCGATAGCATGTGCGTCGAATGCAATACGATACGCGCCGTATTGACTGAACACATGGGAAATGAAAAATCGCTATTTACACTATTCAGTTCTCAATGATTGCATACATTGAGAAATGGAAAATTTGTAGGATCAACAAAAATCATTCCGAATAAAATGAAATTCATTAACGCGAGATAAAGTTGGTTTACTCGAATGGTTTACTAGGACGAAAACATTGTTGAATCTTCAAATTTTGTTTACCACTTTCTATTGACCCAAGAGAAACTTTGGTTTAAGGCCTTAGATACACTTGTAGTGGACAAAAAAACGTGATTTTCTTGATTTTTTTTCGACAAGAAAATCAATGTTTATTGAAAAACTGTGAACGATATTCATTAGTATATATGTTCATGTACTTGTACAATTTCTTTAATCAAAAAAATTCTCAAAATGGCGCAACTCCAGCTGTATTCCAGCAGCACCTTTTTTCAGCATCAGTTGCGGTGGACATGATAACTAAAAAACTATTAATCCGATCCATACCAAATTTATACCGCTTTTTTATCATAATAATAGCTTGGGCCTGGATGAAGGATTTGTAAAAATTATGATTTAAAAAAAATGGCGACAGTTTTAACAAAAAATTCATTTTTTGAGGTGCTAAATTTTCGGTTTTTTGTTACAATTTTTTTGCCAACAAAATACGAAATCCTTCGTCCAGGCCCTAGCTATTATTATAATGAATAAGTAGTATAAATTTGGTATGGATCGGATTAATAGTTTTTTAGTAATCGTCTCTACTGCAAAGGTATTTTTCAAAAAGGACAATTCTGAGATAATCGCGTTTGAAGTTCAAGTATTAGACGACCGCGTGCACTGGGCGGTCGATTGAAATACCCATAGCTACGAATCTTTATAAAATTTGGTGAGAATATTCTTCGGACATTGCACTTGAAGAATATCTAATAAAAAAATTTCGATTTTTTCGCCCATCTCAAGTGTATGTAAGGCCTTAAACAGGCCTTCGATGCTGAAAGAAGAAGCTCATTTCGATGGATCAAATATGTCGAATTGTTGCACAAAATTTTTTTTTCAAAAAGCACTTTCCTGCGTCATTATTTGGTTATAAAACCTGCTGCTGTTTCGTAGGACCGAACGACAATTAATCGAAGCAGTACGTTTGCACCATCGATCCATCTCTTGCAAAGTTCTGTCGGCGACTCGGTCATTTTCTTCGTGGGCTCTTTAGCACTTCATACTTTTCAGTTGTGAGGAAAAGATATGAAAAAATGAGGAAAGTAATTGTGCAAGAATCCTTCCATTTGTCAATATTCCAGCAGAGACGAGAGAAGATAAGTATTCGAAAGAAAAAAGCGCAAGTAGAATGGTCTCTGGAAGTTAAATTTTGTTTATTATGCCCTTAAGTTTTTTTCCAACCGATATTATGATGAGATTCAGGTAGAAAGAAAAGTTGAGACGTAAAAAGAAGAAGGCGAACGCGGACGAAGAATCTGAACTTCCTCGCTCGCTTTCGTGATGGCTAATATAGTTGAACCTGGAGGACTCCATTCCACAGCTTTCGGTCGATTTCTTTTCCTATATTCCCTGACAATCGCAATTCTCGAAACGACGGTGATCGCGACGTTAAGACTTTTTGTCGTTTCTTTCACTGACGGAAGCACTGGTGACTGTGTGTGTTGGCTCGAAAAAAAATATCGAAGGATCCCGGATCAATGCTTATATCTATAGATGTGTACAAACACGACGCAGCAAAGTTGATCGGAAATTCGAACCGCGTATTCCTTTGAAAAGAGTCAAACTGCACCAAACGAGGCAAATACCATATTCATTCCTTCGCCATTAGCTTCGAGCCAATTTCGATCTTTCCATCTCGTATGTGCCTCGTGCATAGTCATTTCGACGATCATTTATTTTCATCTAACGTTACGATGCCATCGACATCATTTTGACACCCCATATTTGACACAATTTGACACAAGACGCCTTGCTGTCTTGACTCGAAATTATAATTTCTCAGAACACATTGAAACTCTATAAAATGACAGACTCACTGTTCATTAGCATTCGCAGAGGCCAGCTTGCAGTAGTTTAAAATTCCATAGATTCGTCTGCAGCCAAATAATCATTTGGAGTATAAAAAATAAACGAAGACAGTAAATCAATATGTTCGAACGACGGAAGCAAGAAAGAATAAAATTATTTATGTTGATAGGCAACACTCCGGCTCGACGAAAAAATAAAAAAACCCACATCTTGTCAATGCAGCACCTGATTTCTAGCCGTTCCAGTCCCCAAGTGACTTTTTCAACGATTTTTTATACACGCTCCAGTTAACAATGTAAACGAGGTCACAAGGAAGAAAAAATCTGCAACAAGCGAACCATTGCTCCTGGCCTTTTGACCTCCTGGGAATTCCCATTCGATGCTCTACCTTTCCCTCCTCCCTTTCCGTTATCGGAAAGTCATTGAGAAGTCTGCGAGTAAACGAGCGTAAAATATGTGCATATATATATGAGCTGTTGAATAGCAAAAGGACGTAGCTTGCACTTCTAAAGCCCACTGGAAACGCCCTTCGGGCCCTTACCACGCAATGTAATGGCGTCAATGTCGAGCACTTGCCCAAGAGGTGAGTTTTCTTGCCAGGCCGATTGGAAGATCGAACGTCCCTCGCTGTGTAACCTTATAATATAGGTACAGACTGCCTTGGATGACGACGCTTCTAGATGGTTGGCGAAGTCGAGAAAAATCCGGTCTTCCAATCCTCCTAAACCGGCGCTTTTAAATCGAGCATAATTATGTATATTATAATAAAAATGTTTCATTATATTTTAGAGAACGCGGAATAAGTTCGTTCTCAACTGTTGCAACATTTTCTTCTTATAATTGTGCGACGTCAATTATTGCGTAGGGTTCTCAAAAAATATGAATGATGCGTCACTCCATGCGTTGAATCTCAAAAGAAATGCTCGACATCAGCACGAAAGTAGCTTTCGTTTGTGAAAGGTTTAGAATCAAAGATATTATCGATAGGAGACGTGAGCTGTAAAAGCTTTCGATATCTTGAGACTGATAGAAATTTTATAGCGCTCGCGGCATGGTTTTTCCCTTGGAACTTACGTTTAAGGCTTACGACAAGAAAAACGTCAACAGTCACTGGGTGGGTGGATGACAAAAATTGTCGGATAAAAACGAGTCGAGTTGAAATCTAAATGTGTGAGTGCAGTAGCATTTGAAAATGAAAAGCCAAGTTTACTTACACAAGAAAGACTTGACTCGGATCGCGATCGGGGTTTATTGCAGTGAGTTGAGTGTTAACCGTGAATTTCGATCCAACTCAACAGTTCGGTTTATCCGTCCAGGTTCGTTAGCTTTGCCATTACAAAGTTCACGCACTTTACATTTTGTGGGTAGCCACAGGGAGGTTGCCGCTTGCGAGAGCAAGCGAGGAAATGAGAGAGGGAGAGAGAGAGTGAGAAAACGATAGAATGAGAGGAGTTCATCGTTTGCCTTTGATTTACGAAGATATCGATCGTACAAGACTCAACACGTGTTTCGTCGTTCCAATTACGTTGTACGGGAAACGCAATTTCGATAGTTACCATAATCTACGAACGCCATCGTCGTGCGCACGCTAGCCGAGTCATGGTTTACTCGTTGTTTGTGCACCGGAACGAGCACGTCAACGCAACCCCGAAACGTTTATTGATCCGATGAAAAACTCCACGTATACATCCCCCCCGCGCAAATCAACTTTCGACAGTATGAGCAATTCATTTTCGTTGAAAAGTATGACTTCATAAGAGATTTCGATGCTTCTACGAAACTCCATATTTCGCGAGCGATGCGCCGTTTTCATTAATATCTGTATTAACGCAACGTTGTCGACCGGCGAGAATCCCTTAACAGTATATGACGAGGGAATTTGCTGCCGACAATCCGCTTTTAACTAGCATAAGTCGTAATACCAGAGTACGTGGAATTTTCGCCCAAAACTCCGTGAAAGCCGGACTAAAGGAGAGTTTAGTCGGTGGTGCTGGATAACAGCTGTCAAATACGGATGCTGTGCGCGGTAGCATACCTCTCGTAGGAAGGATCCCACGGGTACCACGATGTCTCCCAGATCGTTCCGCGCGCCTCAGTCTCGAGTCTTGAATTCTGGCCTCGCAAACGTATATACCATTCCCTGCAACGTGCGAGCACTAATACGTATTTGAAGGGCCGAACTCGTACCCATGGAATTGCACCGGCTGTGAATAGCCGAACGAGTTCACGCCGCCTCCCATTTGCATTGAGTTGTGTTAAGTGAATGTGGAAAAAGATAACGAGAAAAAAAGGGAGCGTGGGCGAAAAGGGACGAATGCAACGACGAAGGGACGTCGACTGCGGTTGCTTTTACTTTTTGGAAACAACCGCACGTTCGGGGATCAGGAAATTCTGTGGATTTGGGTCTTTTCGTCACAGCTGTAAACCACGAGGTTTTCGAGGGGCCAAATTTGTTCTGGCAAATAAATTTAATTGCTAGTTAGCCTTCTCCGATGGGTAACTTGTTTTTCAAATCTGTTAATTGATGCATTTCGTTAAACATACTTGAAATTATGGTCACTGTCCGATGAGAGTTTTAGAAACATCCTTAAAAAGAGCTTAGTCATTGAGCTCACGTGACCAACTCAAAATCGATGCTGGTGCCTTCCGTAGTAAAGTACAACTATATACAGTAATCTTTGTGACCGGCGTTAAAAGCACAGCCGGAGTCGGCTAATTAAATAACATTTTTTGATATATTTTTCATATTCGCGTAATCGTTACATTAGCGAGGAAATCCGATAGAAACGGATTTTAGTTTGCCATCGCTCGATGACTCTTAACAGTCGAATTTTACTCGTAAAATCTGTTTTCTTGTATATTTTTGTTGTAATTGCATCGTTAAATATTTCGTGTGTATTTTTTTCTAGGGAAACTTACTTGGTTGAAGTTTGCTTTTCATGCTTTTCTCTTTTAGTCTGATTAAAAATTTAAGGCACGCAGCTCTGGAAGCAGCCTCAATAAGTTACATTTCTGAATTCGTGCACGTGGGCATTGTTCCATGACACGTAAATGTATATACGAGATATCACATCTGTATTTTTATTACACGTAACACGAAACGCTACTATTGTGTGGATCTTTTTTTCGTCTTTAATTGTTTTGCCTTGCAAGGAAAGAATCTCGTTAAACTTCTTTTCTCACGACACTGGCTGTAAATTCTAAGAGAAACGCGACTTTACCGTATCGATGTTTTAGTAGACCACTAAAATCGAGAGAATACGTCTGACTTCGTACATAGAAATTTAAATACAAACACGCATGCAAACGTGTTCATGCATCTCAATATGAATACAACGAATACATGCTGATCCGCGGAATGAGCAGCTGTATGTCAGAAAGCTTTAGAATTTTGCTGTGCTCGCCTTCATTGGATCCTTTTCTATGGCACGAACAACGTGACGATATTTTCCACACCAGTTTTTGTGGGAACGCAACTTAATGCGACACGTTCTCATTATATCTATAATAAGGAGGTGAGCTTTGTGACCGAGGCAAAAGGGAAGACACGATCTCTCGCGCGCAAGGGGATGAGAAAAGTCTACACCCATCGTGAGAAGTGTATGAAGAAGCTCTTTTGGCTCGAAGCCCGTCCCAATGGGCTTTCTCTTTCTCCTCGCCCTCGCAATGTTGCTTCTCACATCGCAAAGTTAACGAATGGAATTTCGACGGATCTCGCCGAGTATTCATTAAGAAACGTGTAGAGAGGAGACGCAGAGTTGGACGGGGTTTTAAGGGTTCAACGAGTAGTTCTGCGCTGCCTTTCCTTCCTCTCACATATTCTATACGCCTGCGGGACTTCCTCACCACCCCGCAAAGCCTCCACGGGATATATATATGACAGAAACTGCTTTCTCGCAACAAACCCACTCGTACCCGCGACTCTCAGTGCTCCGGTAAACCATCAGATGCCTCCCTCACTGTGCTCCAACGAAATAGAAACTATTCAGAATTATTTTACGGTAAAGTTATTATGAATGATTATTCAAACGAAGAAAAAGTTGGGCATTGCTTTTTTCCCTCCCTAGCATAACTCAGGCTGGGTCCCGTTTTACGAGTTTCATTTAGCGAATATGGAGATTTTGATAACACACGAAAACCTAATATTTTTGTGAATCTTGCTCAAAAATCAGCGTTCGAGAGGAGCCTCTGAGCGGTCATTTTCGAAGTTTGATCGTTTTTATGAAACGCTATCGTGCTGAGGCGAGTTTCAGCTTTTGTAACAATTGTGATCGATGACTGACGAGCTCACAAACACCTTGAGAGTTCCAATCTGTAACACATTTCCAAAAATTAAAAACAAGTATTATGAACGAAAAATCCTTACGATAGCGAGACTCTGTCATAGTGTGACGAGTTCTCGCTCACAGCTTCACGCGTAGCTGCGAGTGTACCGTTGGAAATTTAATTAGTGGATTTCGAGAGAGAAGCAAATTGGCTGACGCTAAGCTAATGTCAGAGAAAGAGCTCGCGTGACGATAATTCTCAGGTGGACACACGCTAATCCTAAATTAATAAAGCGGATGTGTTCCCGTTCATAAATAGAGATTGAGCAAAAAAATTGAGAACAAAGTACTCGCGTGCCTCTGGAAGCTTCGAAATCAAGAATAGAGAATCGAAACCAAGATTAGAACTCGTTAATTCTCGTATCAAAGGAGAAAAATCCGAGGAAAAATCCCTCTTTTTCCCCATCCAAAAATTCAACCACGGTATAGCAGCTTTGTGTGCACATACAATGATATCAGTGAACAGAAGCACACGGCACCGAAGGTGAAAAAGAGAGAAATACCACTCACGAGGTACCGCTGTGTGTACTACAAGAGAACTGCCAGGTCCCCAAGATTTCCCATGTGTCGAACAGAGGTGGTCGTTGTTACGTGCCTTTATTTTTTAACAAACACCACAAAACTCTCGTACCCGAACAAAATACCCACCGGGAATCGACCGAACTTGTGCACTGACCGAACGAGAGTGAACGGAAAAAACTATCCTACCTGAAGTTTGTGAGCATCGATCGAAATTCGAATGAGAACATAGACTCTAGCACAGTCTAGCACAGACTCCAACATTTTTTATCAGAAAAATAATAATTATTTTTTTCATACAACACATTTCTAGTTGACATTTAATCAAAAAGGTCGTAACAGCACGTCTTTCATGAAATTTTGAGCTGTCAACGTTTAATCAACCCCAGTAGAAATTTCCTCGTCTTTTGTTTTACCAAATCCGTAAAATCCTGATTTCCCTATAAACCAGAAAATCTGTATCAATTGAATTATTAGATGTTATTTTTCCGGCTCCCTTCACATCCGTAAATAACAAATGAAAATCAGATATCATAAACTACAGTCGAGTTCTGCTCGGAATGAAGTTTCTTCGTATGGCGACGCAGAGTTACAGCAAAGTTACAATCGTGAATCCCTTATCGGAAGCTTCATCTGTAATAAGCCCACACGTTTTCCTCAAACGACAGGCTTATCAGCAAGAGTTCATCTTTGCCGAATATATATAATATTTGTATGAAAATGGGAAAACGACTTGGTAATATTACGTGCTGCTTCTGACTTGGCTCGGATTAAATGGGATGGGATATCAAACGATCCTTCGGAACTGTATTATAATCGATAATCATATAGGATACGTGCTCTCTCATGTCCTCGCGTACGAGAATCAACGTGAGCTTATAACATGGAATATTGAAAAAAAACCCCAGAATAAAATATAGTTGTATCGAATTCATGACACAATCGAAATTCCTCGTTAATCCAATATTTAATATTAAATACTCTGTCAAAGGCATTTACTAATATATGCAAAATGGCTCATACGTATAATCACAGAAGAATAGAGAAATATTACCGTAAATAATTGTAAAGGATCATTAGTTCATTAGTGGTGATCATGTATAGGTTCGGAATGTTTCCAGTCGAGTGTGAAACGAGTTGTTTTGATTAAGAAAAAAAGCGTTTTATTTTGGAAGAAGTTGAATGTCAGCTTGAATGAAGAAAGACGTATCGATTGAAACTGTGTTCTTTTATATTTTGAAGTTAATAAAGATAATTAATTGTTTTCTCATCATTCACCATCTTTCTCTTAATTCAATAACGTAATAATAACATCAAAAAATCTATAATTGCATCATAAACTTTCTTCATGAATATTATTATTTAGGCGTAAATATATCTCATGAATTTATTTTTCTCTGTTTCAGGGGTATTTTGCAACAAGGAAGAAGAAATTACGAAGAAGCGATTCTGAGTTATCAACGAGCGATCCACTTCCGACCTTCGTTGGCTCGTGAGTACATGGTTATCGATCAAGAAACAAGTTTCACTTACACATTCATAGTCCTTCACTCTCGATATCCTCAAAAAAGATTTCGCTCGAAACAAAGAGACTGATACGTTGTCAAGGAAGGAAGCTTTTACCAAACAGTTTGAACGTTGGCTCTACAACCTTCATCTCATCGTGCTCGGTACCTCAATCGATCTTAGACACGAAAAAAATGCTAAAGAACGGCGAGAGAAAAGATGAAAAAAAAAATAGGGTGAAAAAGTAAAACATGATCGTGAAGCCGTTTGTTACGCTAGTCGCGATAGAGAATGAGAAAAGAGTGAACGAAATTTACGTTGGATTGGGGAAGCAGTTCGTTATACTCGAGAACATCGACCACGCCTTGTCGACGTCTTCTTTCTCGATCTTTCCTATCTTCACGAGGTCTTTTCTCTCTCGTATACCTGTATATTGAATGAATAGGCGGGCACTTCAGTCCGACCTCCTCCAAGCTTTCTTTTCCACTGTTAAATTCGCAACCCTTCGACCACAATTCCACTTCTTGCAGTCATTTGGCCTCCTATGTGGAAAAACAAATTGTATGATGAAGAGAACAAATCGAATGTCCTCATTCATGCTTTTAGAGAAATCGATTTTTCTCAACTCTCCTATCACGAATTAGAAGTTCGATCGATTTCCTGATTGAAAAGGAGACAGTTCAATAGCTGCTATCAGCACCAGGCTCCAAGTACATTGTGCATTTTTTCCAGTAAAATTTTACAAATTTAGTATAGCTGTAATTCTAATGTCTGTGGCTTATGAGGCTTGTTCAAATAACCAGCAGTCAAAATTCACTCTGAACATCACGTTTTTACTCTCGTCAAAACTGAAATCTTTTCATTTCAAATTCGTCTTCGAGATGGCCATACGATAAAATCTTACCTATGAGAATCGATGCCTGCAAAAAATTCCTGGTCTCGTACGCCCTCGGAACAGAGAAAAAAATTGAAACAAAGAAGGATTTCCCATGGTGGTTGAAAACATAGGGAAGCGTGTATCGCACACGTAGCAGTGAATACCGTTATTGCTTCTGGTCAGTTCAAAGGCTTGTTGAGAGCGTCACGTTGGTGAGTGTGTGTTTCCGTCTACAGTTCCCAGCTGGCCGACAGTTTGGTCACATGAACAGTCAATAGTCGATTTCGCAGGGAGCCTCGCCGTCTCTCTATCTCTTCAGCTCTCCCTTTCCTCTTCCACATGCCAAGTGCTGTGTGCAGCTTCGGTAGTAGTCGAATGTCTCAGGATGAAACTCGAAAGATGCAAATCCAATATTGGGCATCGGAAAAGTAGAGAAGATAGTAAATGAGGACGAGAATGCATTCGCGACATGTTAGACATAGGGACGTAACTGTAAAGTTTCTACATTTCACATCCCTCGGAGCTTGCAAGCCCTTTCGTTTGCAAGCACACACAAACGTACGATCATACGCATACACATGGATGCGAGATACACGGCAATTCGCACAAGGAAGCCCTCGTTCTGCACAGGAGTTGGTACCGAGGGTTATGGCGAACTGGGGATACGCGAGAAAGAGACCACACGTATAGATAGACGAGTATTTGTGTGCTCTTTCCATCGTACTCCTCGCAATATATGTACGAGGACAGGCGATCGCCTCGCCAAATCGTTGTCCGGTAGCAGAGCGTTTCTATGACTCTCACGTTTCTACGAACATAGCCCCTATACGCGGTGCATGCACGGTGAGCCAGCAAGGCCATAGCTGGCTCGGGTATATGTAGACCGATCCTGGAAACACAGGAGGATCCTACAACACGCGACACTGTTCAAGCTCCTCGGTATTCCCGTTGTTTGAAATAGTTGAACCGTGCTCGAGAGGGTTGGAAAAGTGATACCGAGCGTTCCAGAAGGGATGGCAACGCCACGAGAATTATATACAGGTATAATGTCGAAGTAACTGAAGCCTAGAAGACGAAAGAGCGAGAGCGAGGGGGGGGGGGGGGGAAGAGGTAGTGAAAAAGGAGGCAGGAAAATAACAGTGAAATGAGAAAAATAAGAGAGAAAGACATGGAATAAGAGAACTCTGTGGTACAAAGCCACACTATCCAGCTCCCCGACCACAACCTGCGGCAAATAACCCACCGATGGTCCTATAGCTGCTCAAGACCCATTCAGTGATGCAACGCTCGAATGTGACCAGACATGAAGCTTCCCACAAAGTACGAGACCTATGGGACGACCGGGCCAACTGACTTCCGTCTCTCCTCCTTTCTCTTTTTCCATTCACATCTTTATTTCTCTATTCATTTCAAGCTCTATTTTCGATTCGATGCCCCCTTACTGGCTAGCCGACCGTATATCTTCAAGATCCGATGAAACACAGCGGACAAACAACCTCTGTGACATCCCTCGCTCATTAGAATCTTCGCGTCTTCTGCAAACAACTTTGTTGGACCTCGCAGATCACCGGACATCGAAGGTTCCGGAGGCTTAAATTCTTTCAGCGACTCCATCAATTTCACTGTAATCAACAGTGATAAGAGATAATGATTTTCGTGACATTTGCAACTTCGTTTCACACGCAATTTCTATCGATTCAAATCAATAATCAGTTGCAAAATTTCAAAAATTTATCTTTTGTATCAAAACTTTTTTTCACTGCGCGAATAAATTTCTATTTAGCGGGTAGAAAAGAAGTTTATTTTCAATCAACAGACTCGCTTAGAATCCAATAACTTGAATCAACTCTGTGTCAAAAAATACTTCAAGTTTTGATGGAAATATTATTCTAATGCAATTGCAATGATAAGTGCTTAACGTTCGAATTGATAGACTCTTGTGACTTCTTGCTGGAAAGAGTTAAACGTGGAATATTTGTAGAGGGAATGGTACCGTCAGGGGCAATCACAGGGTCCTTCAACCCTTTCTGTGGTTAAATAATCGTGTGGATTTGAGTATTCGTTTGGAAACATGGCCGGACCTGTCCCTGGTCGCTAGTCAGATTGCCAGGCTAATGACAAAAGGAGTACCACGGAAAAGTGGTAAGCCCCGCTCGTTTTACTACCACGACCATCTCGTGTGTGCGGTTTGGTATATAACCGAGATTAATTGGACTCACCTACACGAGCCCTCCGGTCGTCCGACTCCGCAGCTCAGTCCCTTTGACCAACAAAATGGTCTTTTTTTTCCTTATCCATATTTTACTTTTCGTTCGAGGGTATACGGTACTTTGAACTGGAACCTCGCTCGAGATTATCAATAAACAAAGTAATTGCGTGAGTTTCAAATCTCATGGATGGTGGATTATTTCTTCGTTTCTTTTACAAAATTGCAGAGTTTGTATTAAGGTAATCAAACGATTTTTTTAAGAAAGTTTTGAAATTTACACAAAGTTTAAATGGGTAGTCGACTGACGAATATCAAATTTTAAGGGGTTCGTCTTATTGTTTATTTAGATAAACGTGCTTGAATATGAAGACAAATGCACAGGGGTATTACTATGCGTAACAAATCGTTTATTTTTCCATATAAGTTTATGAAAAAGTACCTGATAACAATATAATGAAGGTCTGGGAAAAAATTCGAGACGATTGTCTTACCAGTAATAAAGGTAAATTTTGAAAGTTATCGAAAATAGCTGTAAAACACTCTCGCACCTGTAAAGACTCTCTGGAAGCGACTCGTCATACATAAATGTACTTGTCTCAGAGTCTCGCCACCGCGACTGTAGATATATTACGTTAAAGATTGAACGAAATTGGTAATGAGCACTCGTATAACCTCACATTTGCTTATTTCAGCATTTTGTTTCTTCTTGGCTTGGACCATTCCTGTCACAGCCTTCTGGCTTTTTATTAACACTTTTTTCTTGATCCGCTTCCCTTTGCGCTCTCTAAAGCGATTTTTAACATAAAAAACTACAGAGTATTTTAGCCAGGGACGAATAAAATTTCGGGTCCAGTCAATGATGGATCCCCGTTTAATGAATGGCTTGTAATTTTATTCGACAAAAAATAAGTTGGAAAAATTTTGTTATAATTTTGAATTAATAATTCTGATATTAATTTAGAGTGATATCTTTAATTAAGAAGTAAAAATCGAGCCAATTTAGAGACCCATAAAATACGATCCTACGGGCATGCCCGTAGGACCGTATCTACCTTAAAAAAAAAAATAGAAACAAACTGCTAGTCAATTCATGCGAAAGTTCTTGAACATCTTACCACTCAGAACGGTGCGGCCAATCTCATGCGGAATTATTAATTTATGATGAAGGGTGAAAAACATTTCCGTAGATTATACACAAACGCTACAAGATCTATCCGTATTCTCACCGCGTCTCGTCGGCTCGCGACAGACTAAGGCGAGATTAAAACACGAACCGCGTACGTCGGACGCCGCACCGCACCCCTCGTCACAATCTCAAGATTCATTCAAACTTTCCAGGGCTTTATTATTAAGTTTGTCAACAAAGTTGAGACACGGATCCGGCCGAGATGCGCCACAGAGTGGGAGCCGAGGTTGTATCCTGTCTCTGTACACGTGGGTCTGTGTTACATGCTCAGTAACAAAAGGCCGTAACTCTTGTCGTTTCACATTAGCGTGAACGGAGTTTAGGCTTTTTCGTTGTTCGCTCTTTGAATCAGTAAAACTAACCACATTTAATTTAATATCCGCGGCTATACTTGCCTGACAGACTCGTTTAAGCTCAACCTTCACTTCCATCCGTGTAAGAATATAATGTGCCGCCATGATATTCCGTGATATTTCGTCTGCTTTCATTTTAATAGATCTCGAAACCGCCCGACTTCGCAACGGTTGATTCGATGAAGAAAAGTTCTTGTGTTTCAACTACGAACGGATAAAAATCGACATGAACTCACTGATATACTTGCACTGGGTTCAGAAGTTGGAGCTCGCGTGACCAACTCAAAATCGATGGTGGCACCTCTCGCAGTAAAGTGTATCTATATAGAGTAAAAACGGTCGCTGTCACATGACAGACGGTTCGCGTGTATTCTACCGAATTTCTTCGTGAATTTTTATTGAAATCGCGACGAATTAATTTCGCAATGAGCAATGAATTGGTGTGAATCCGTCTCTGGTCTCTTCGGTTGTGACAAATGTGCGTGCAATTTGTGTTAGAATGATCTTTGTGACCGGCGTAAAAGATGTCACGGTACCCAAACTGCTCCGTTTTTTTTATTTATTCATTGCGTTGGTGAGAAAAATCTGCTGTCCGAAAACGAAGCACAGCCGGAATCGACTAATTAAATCCCATTTTTTGATATTTTTTATGTTCGCGTAATCGTTATATATATTCGCGACGAAATCCGGTAGAAACGGATTTTAGTTTGATTTTTAGACACCTGGCGCTGCGTATACCATCGCTCGATGACTAATGCAGCAGGCCCTGAAAAAAGTACAAATTAGTGATGTGGGTAAAAAATAAAGAGTTTGAATTATGCAAACGTGAATAGGAAATAAGAAACAAAGTTGGGGAAAATTTTTTTCTAAATAATCACACTAACAAGACACTAACAAGAATTTTTTCTCCACGCACAGAAGCGTTGGATTCTTTTATTCGCATTGTTTTGTTCCGTATTTGAAAGGATGAAGAATTAAACACGCCTGTGTTGGTACCCGAAACGAGAAATACGTGAAAAAAACCTCCGTGGTCTGCGTGTTTCCTCTCTACCAGCAGCTTGTCCATTTCAGAAGAGACTCGCCGAAGTTTGTTTATATTCAGGGACGACACGAGGCTGTGCTGAAACCTCGGTAACTTTTTGTTCCAAAAGCATTCGTCTACAAATGCAATCTGTTAAGAAAGAAAAGGGCGTACGGTGGTGGATGCAATACGCTGAATGAATATTTGATGAGTCGTTTTTTCTGCAAGCGCTCGATATATTGTAGCTATACGTACAAGTGCACTTTTGCATACGTGGCCGGAGCAGAATCGTGAGTTGGAGAACGTGCCGCTATCCCGGTTGGGGCGAGCTCCGAAATGCATCATAGAAGAGTTTGATGATGCACTCAAAAACCAAACGGAAGAAGGGAAGTGGAGAGAGACCCACCCGGGGCGCAGGGGGGAGGACGAGTGAGAAAGCTTGGATCTCGCATTCCCTCACGCAACCTCACCCTCGACTCAATTAAAGCAAAGCTCTGAGAAACAAACGAACAAACACGCAAACATACCGAGACCGACAAACAAACGTGCCGTTGAGCTTTGGCACGCGTACATGGATGAGTAAACTTTACCAAACACACATATCCAAATCCTTCGAACACACAGCACGAGGATGGGACGCGTCTCCTTGGACCATCAACTGCATATACACGCACATTCACCGGAGCGTACATTTATAACGTCATACCTCGATCAAGCTCTAAAAGGGAGACTCAACTTGTCTGTTGTCAGAAAATTCATATCGCTGTGCAATGTAAAATTGAAATCGCAGAGAGCGTGGAATTTTCTCTTGAATTTTGTACACAGCATGATGCGAACGCACGACGTGTTCAGGTATAACGCGGGATAAAACATGCAGTTATTCATCCAGCGATAGGGCCTTCCTGAAACCTTTCAAATCCTGTAGATTGCGCCCTTTCGCTGCTGAGCCTCTCCTCTAAATAGGGATTCAATCCACTAAAAAGAAGAACGAAGGAAGAGAGAGACGAAGATAAAATGCGTTTTATCGAGTCCCCTATATAAAAATTTCAAATCCGTGTGCGAAGGCACGCACGACGACATATACGTTGTGACGAAGTCCTGTTTAGCCGCTCGCTAGCGATGAAAACATTCATCGTTTATTAATAATCTTCAATCTTCCTCGACACCCTACAGTTGTTGACGCCGTGTCATTTTTTATTACTTCGCGTTAGTAAAGATTTTTGCGGTAATCGAAGGAAAATTATCGAAAATTTATCCCTCCCGTCATAATTGGACATCCCATTTTCTAGTGACTGCCAAATATATTCACAGCTTTGAGTATATGTGCCATGAGGAATTTTATCGTGCATACTTTCCACGGTACGGATCCAATTCACACAGACAAAAAAACATCGAAAATTCCAAATGAAAGGTCACATGAAAAATTGTTAACACACAACCCTCACGAAACTACCTCGAGTACTCACGACACTCCGAGTGCTACCTTTTTTTGTTGCAACGTGTATTGGCGTCGAGTGTACCTCTCGACGAATCATCGTTACGCTACTTCGAATTTCATACAAGTTCAAAAAAGCAGAATGCGCAGAAATCAATGCAACTTCGATCGCGCGCTCTCACCCGCTGAACAATGAATGCATGAAAATAAAAAACAAAAGAATAATTTACACATACACGATTTCTACACAACTTGAAATAACGGTAGATAACATGCAAGCAAACGAATATTTCGAGTATCGCGTTAATCGCATCGCTGAGCTTCGTCTATAGCTATAAAACAATAACATTACAAACGAAAAAGCACAAAAAATCGAAAACCGGTGCACAATTAGTCGAGTTTAATGAAAAGCTAGAGACAGACACAAGTATCGAGCAGGCTATAGAATATGCTTCGATGAAGACTGTTGAACCAATAATTGCATGCAATCATGTTTACGATGAAGAAAAATATAAACGCGGAATGGCCGAAGGAGTCAACTTGAAAACTTCCTTCAAAGCAAAAATAAAAACGTGTCTGCATACTTTTTAGACATCGCAGAAGAAGTTTACCTTATTCAAAATCTTTTGGAACTGTGTGAAAAGGTGCACTGGAATCTTGAAGTCCGATCTTTAAAGTAACTTGCAGCGAAAAATTCTAATTGACGACTTATCCGGGATTTGTGGAAAAAGTTCCTACTTCCGTTGAAGTTTCAAAAAGATCAAAGACTGAAAGATTGGCAATTCAAGCTTTTGCCACTTTATGTTGAAAATGTTGCCGTCCAGGCCAATATAGATCTACTCGCACCTGGGAGCTGTTTTTGAAAAAAAAAAAACACGGTGCCTTCCATCAACAACGTATGGAAAAAACGATTAATGCAAATCTTCACCGCTTACCACCGTAAACCTTGGAGGGTACCTTTTCTTTTCAGCCTCCCTCACAGTAAATTCTTCCAAGCAATTTCCAATAATCTTCCATTGTGGAAGATTTTGTCGAGGGATTCTATCCATTGAAGGAGCGAACTTCATTTTAAGTTGGAGCTCTAACTCTACACTTCGAAAAATATTACTTTTGTTGAATTATTTCATTCTCGTGGAAAATATTTGTGATTTACTCATGAAAGAGTGATGACAAGTGGGATTCCGCAAATTATCTCAATTGTGACGATTTTATTACTCTTGATTAAACGTACAATCTTTAATTCAATATTAAGGATAATCATAACGTGATTCGTTAAAACATTAGCACAGATCCAAATATGACGAGTGAATGTGAAAAATAAAATCAAGTTTCAAATCCTCCATACTCCACTTTGGTGATCGATCTATTTTCAGAATCTTCTATGTATGCAAAGTTTTTGAAGACGTTGAGAATGGACATTTTCGCCTGGTTTTTTCCCAAAGAATTTGGGCTCAAAATCGCACCCATGTTGTAAGTTGTGAGCAATTCGTGGCACGTGAAAATTGGCGGTGCTAAAACCACATTCCATTATTATCCCTCTCTCTTATATTCTCTAATTCCATTTTCGTATCTAATGTTCTGGAAACTACGATTTGCATAAATACCCGTATTCGTATACGTGGAAATATAACTTTCGAATAACTATATATGTATAAACGAGATGCTCGTAAAAGGTATACGTTACGATAGCGGTACAATCATACGCGTGGAAAGTCACGACAAGAGTTGAAAATAATTGCCGTTAACCTTACCGAGTGGTCGAGACGGTTGTCTCTCGTTGGAAGGACGGAGGATAGTCGAGAAGGGCAGAGAGAGAGAGAGAGAGAGAGAGGAGGGATGTGGGAAGGTGAGGAGTGGGATAGAAAAAACGATAGCATGGACCGTTGCCAAAACGGAAAAAGGTATGGAAAACAGAGTGGAAAGCACAAAACGGAGATTAACCCTCCGGTGCTTGGAGCCACGAGGCAGAACGATGGGAGGAATGTAGGGGCACAAGGGTTGAGTAAAAGAGCGTGAAAGAGTAAGAGAGAAAATGAGCGAGGGAGGGGAGGGAGAGAGAAAGAGAGAGAGAGAGAGGGAGTAAGAGAGAGAGACAGTGGGCGAAGCGAGGACTGTATTGCGCGAGATGCCTCGTCGAGTTTATAATTAATACTCCGGCACGGACGGCTCGATCGTTAACGGCAATTGGAACGAGAGACGAGTGGCACTTTGTGAAATTTAAGAGAGACGAGCATTGCCCCGAATAAATATATGGACGTGTACAGATATATTTGTCGTATACATAAATATATTGGTCGATATATTTCTAAATGTAGTTGTATATATACATGCATGATATATATCAGGAAACATGCCTGGGAAAGACACCCCAGCATCTCCCGTGCCAAACAATTCTTTTCCAAATGGGGCCGCATGAGAAAGGATGCGGGAAGAGAGAAAGGCATGCTTCCTGGCATGCTAAGTAGAGCCTGGAATATTCCTTAGACACCATACCGGCTCAGACTGAACGCTAAATGCGCACCCTTAGTGAGATATATTTAGCAAAGATTGAGGAACAAAGACGGAGAGTAAAAAGAAGAGAGGAAAATATAGGAAAAGAAGAAAAAGTCGTAGGAGTGAGGTAATGATTCATTAATTATTCAGCAGTGTAAATTGGTACACAGATTGTAATGTAAATTGGTGGTGAAAGAAAAAGAAAGCGGAAGAAGAGAGTGATAGTCTCTGCGGGGCTGCGGTGAAGAAGCAGGGGATGAGTCAGAGAAAGAGATCTGGTGAAAAAAAATTCTCAGGATACAAGGAATAAAAAAGAGTAAAAAAGAAAAAAGAGAGGGGGGCGAGAGAAAAAGATCAGGCGTGGATGTACAGAATAAAAAAGGCGTTCGTCACGAAAGGGATGCTGATACTTTCCCTTTAAAAGCTTTTCCTATATCATTCCTTCCATCTCACTCTCTCTCTCTCTCTCTCTCTCTTCCGCTCCAATACACACTTTTCCGGCCAGTCCTTCTCGTCTTCATCTACAGCCTTTTTTTTCACTCTGACGCACCAATCGGTCCCAACTTCCTGTTGCGAATGGGGCCTCCAAATTTCAACGAGGACAAGGCTACTCTAAATCCACCTACGGTGTATACATATAAGAGGAAACCAGCCAGCCAACCATATCCAAAACTCGTGGTAGCGACGGCCCTTCCACCGTCCCTCGCACCCCCCCATACCAATTTTTTGTCGATTCCTATCTGCCGCCCGTATATATTGGCACCTAGGTCGCTTTGTCCATCCTCCTCTCTCTCTCTCTCTCTGTCTCTCTCTTTATCGCACCCTCCGAACACCCCCGATGCAACGCTGAAGCCACTCTCCGGAACCGTAGAGAGACAGAGAAAGAGAGGGAGAGGGAAGGAGGACCAAAACGGGTGAACCGGTCGATAAGGGTCGTCCGAAAGCGACTATGGAGATACGGATATCGTGCGAGAGATTGCGGCCGAATGAACGAGTGCAAGAGAGAGAGAGAGAGAGAAAGCGAGAACTACAGATAGAGAGACAAAATGCCGCACGGCATGCGGCAACGATCCGCAAATTGGCGGCCGATCGGGATCCACTAATTACTCGAGCTCGGACGTATTTTAAAAGCTTCACTACGGTAATTTACGAGCCTGCTTAATATATATGCAATCCGAACACATATGATAGACATTCACCCTCCGTTACGCTAGACTGCGTTGAGCATTCAGCCAGACGAGAAAAATGTAATTAAAGAACGAAAACACATGAAACTGTGTAATTTCAAAGTGATACGGAAATAAATCAAAATCGGAGGCAAAAAGAAATTACGTAGTTTCCATCCAATTCGGATCCCGTTCAATACATGTTTTGTCGGGTATCCTCGTTTCTCTGAATCGGTCACAGGCGAATCTACTTTATGAAGCAACTCCTTATAAGCTTCTTTTCTACTTTCAAAGCGGAAACCATTTCTCTGAAGGGTTTTCGAATTTCAAGACCGACTGTGCTTCTCATAAGCCCCGAAAAATGTCTCACTCAACCCTCCGTTTCACGTGTCATGAGCAAAGCGCCTCTTTGGTTTCCCTTTTTTAATTAATAAAACTAGCGAATGGTGGGTAATATAGATTTATGAAATTTCCATTAACATTTACTGTCTCCGCTCGTACCGAATAATCTCGTTGAAATTCGATCGCGCCTTTATAGCGGCAGGATCGTTAGTCCCGAAAAAATTTCCCCTACAGCCCCTTAATAGGCTTATAGCGGGATTGGACTGTATGCGAAAGTACGCGGGAGCCGAAAGATTCATCCAAAATATATGGATCTAAGCCGATTTTTTGCATGAGCATCGACATTTTTAGCGTATTACGTTTGATAAGTGAAAAAGGGTCACTACTATAATCGTGTAAAAACTCACGTTCCAAACGTTCCCGGTCTTATTTGTAATTTAAGGCCTTTTTTTGTACTTTTTTTGAACGGGCTGAAATTTAAATATGGTATAAAGATAGCCTTCACGAACCGAGTGTCATAAAATTTATAATCGATTCGCATCTAGTTTTCGAGATATTCGCGAATAAAAATGGGTCATTTTATTCGCGGTGCATACACTTAAGGAGTTTCGGTACAAAAGTCTAAATATTAAGAAATTGATCAAATTTGGTGATAATGTTTTTCAATAGCAAGTGCGAAAACACAAATTTTTTCAAAATTTTCTTCTACTTAGTTATCGAGTAATTACGCATTAAAGCAGATTTCTTGTGCCCGGAATGTATACCTGTATATACGGAAACGCTATGCTTATACACGTGAACTTTAGTGATCAATTACTCGATAACTGTGTAGAAGAAAAATCTTAAAAAATTTGTATTGTCAATTTGGCACTAAAGAATATGTTTACGAAATTTTATAAAATTCTGAACTTTTTGAAATTTTTTATGTTTTTAGCATGGTTTAGCATGGCAACATTGTTTCGCCTGTACCGAAACTCCTCAAGAAGGGTGGATCGCGACGATACAATGTTGCCATGCTAAACCATGTTAAAAATATTAAGTATTTCAAAATGATAATAATTTCATAAAATTTGGTAAATGTTTTCTTTAAAAATATATAAGACAATATAAATTTTTCTAGATTTTTCTACCACATAGCTCTCGAGTAACTGAACACTCAAGTTCACGTGTATAAGCATAGAGTTTATACAGTTATAAATCTCGTGCATAAGAACACCGATTTAACACTCAATTATTCGATAATCATGTGGTAAAAAAATTTGAAAAAAAAAATGTATTTCTATACTTGATGCCAAAGAATGTTATCACCAAATTTTATCAAATTCTGATTATTTTGATTTCGTGATCCACCCTCCTTAACGCGTCACTGGACAGGACTTTGTTTACTTTTTTTATTACCGACGCTAAACGGTTCTTACGACTTTAAAATAAAACCAGTCGTCTGTTCAGTACTATTTTGGTATTAATATTCATTTAAATGGGAATTTTTGACCATCTATAGTTTCGGAGATACCGACTGATGAACTGTGTTAATTTCACGTGACGCGGAACGGGCGGATGACCAGCTGTGACAACGTGGCAACAGGGTACGGTGCGGCGAATTGATAGGCGCAATACACAACAATATGAAAGCTTTTTTCTCAAATGTTCGACCACCTTTCTCGATTAAATTGCCATTTGAACACTTTTTAACTTCTTTCGCGAGGTATAAATAAGATTTCCGGAAACACTGACATTTTGACGCTCGATGCTGTAGTAATACTGGAGAATGGCGTTGTTATGTCACGATTACGCAGCGCCACTTTCTATATATGTAAGAAACCTATTCGTGCATGAAACGTGATTGTGTAGGACAAGCAGAGTGTACAAGCTTTGACAAAAACGATGTAGCCGGCAGCACCGTATAAGCATTGGATTTCATTGTACGCTGCGACTGAAATTTTTGGTTCGTACGTGTAGGTACAGAGCCACCTTAATCGATGCGTAAAATTTGTATGAAAAATAATGGATTCTAGAAGAATGAAATGTGCAGAATTTTCACGACGGTTCCATACGATGGACAAATAAAAAGACAAATGGGATAAAAACGGAAAAGGACGAGTCGGGAGAACGAGTTTAAGTATTTATACAGTTTTTCTTACGTACGAAGATGAATCCCAATAGCTACTAACTTAGCTTTTACGGTTCGACTATATGTATGAACCCTTTATTTCTTACCGCAAAATCCCAAGAGGGTAAGAACGCGTTTCTCCACGCGCGGCTCGTCGAGTGGGCTTCGTGGTTTCGAGAGCAAGGGAAAATGGTTAAGAAAGAGAGAGAGAGGAGAGAGAGAGAGAGAGAGAGGGAGAAAGAGCTCGGGCGGAATAAGAGAAGTCGAATAGGGGTGCTATAAACGACTCGAAATTAAAGCTAGAGCGAGGGTAGGTTAAGCCAGCATTACAGTGGCAGCGGTACTTTGACTTTTAAGATGTTCTATAAAAAGCTCACACAGAACGTTTGTTGCAAGGAAACTTGCAGCCCCCCTCCTCGCCCTTTCGCTCCTTTCCTATTTGCCGTTTTCCATTCTTTCTTTCCGCGCGCCTCATGGAGAAAACAAGGGAGGGAAAAACGCGAGAGGAGAAAAGAATTTTCTCGTACTTTTATCCTTTGTACTGTAGCAATCCCGAACTGCGATATAACTGCTACAAAGATTTCTCGTTCAATTGAACTAAAACGACCGGAATAAATATCTTTTCTGAATCTTTATGTGAATTTTTTCTTTCTTCTTTTCATCACTGTAATCTCGTTGAAAACGAATAGAGACAGACTCCGCAAGAAGAATCCCCGATTTTTCCTCGTGCTTTGCCCCCCAGCCTCTCGCTCTCTGCACCTCTTTTTTCATTGTTTTCACGTGAACGAAAGGAGAAACAGAGCTCAAGCATTTCTTCGTTATCCTGCGTCGAGTCTTGGCAATCTTGCATATTTTTGTCGTACAGAGCTTGAGAATAAAAATAAGGGATGAGAGAGCGGGAGCGTATTGTGAAAAGATCTTGACTCTCCGGCGTGCGAACGGAGTGTGACGTCGCCGGTTGCGGATCTCGGGGGTGAGAGAGCACTGAATTTGGCAGTGAAATATATATAAATTCTTTTTATCAAGTGGCCCTTTGAGAGAGCTCACCCGTGGAATAACTGGTTCAGTCAGAGTGCAAGAAAAAAACGTATAATACTTTGATACGGCTGAGATCCTTTTCGTACAGTTATAGCAAATATTTGAAAACGTATATTCTGCGCGTCAAGACGACGCTGGGACTCGTGGACCCGGATGTAGAATATCTCCATCGGAAAGGAATCTCCTCATCTCTCTCATTTCCCTTAAAATTTGCGTATCCGTTTCAGTCTCATTTAGTTTGATACATAAATTAGCCTCGACGAAAACATCCGACTGCATATTTCGCCCCGTTAAACCTCTTTTCGAATCTTGTTAGTCCCGAAATTTTCCACTATGATTGCATAAAGTAAAACGTGCATGTCAGGGTGAAAAGCACAGGCAGTGATAAAGGGAGGGGGAGGAGAGAGAGAGAGAGAGAGAGAGAGAGAAGTAAACATCGGAGGTGATGGTGAAGTACACTCTCGCCGAGAAATAGCACAGTCACCCTTCTTCCTGTAAAAGAAGAATGCGATGAGACGACTAAACTGCTGTTTCATCCCTGAGTCCGCCAACTTGGCAAGACAGCGGGGCATTCTGTTTGCTACCTAATTAAAGAGAATGAGAGATAGGAGGAGAAAGAGAGAGGAAGAAAGTGGGGAAAATCAAGTGAGAAGTGAGAGATATGAGGGAAAGGAGGTAAAAAGGGAGAAAGAGCATGTAGACGATTCAGCGAAGGGTGAACATAAGGGTGGGTTTTAACTTCCACTCGGTCGGTGAAGAAACGTCGGGTTCTCCAAGCGCGTCAGCTCAGCTTCACTGAACGTTTCAAGAATTAAGATTCCATCGTGAAACTGTGAGTTGTGTGCCTTGCAATTTTCTGGTTAACCTGACTTTAGCCTTTCTTCCCTCGCGTCGCTAACTTTCGAGCTATCTAATTCTTACTTCCTTCTCCTCGATTTCTATTTCTCTTTCGACCTCCATTTATCGACGTGCACTTTAAACAACTCTCCTTATCACTGCCGTTTTAGGTTTTCCAAACTCTAATAAAACTATCTCCAACGACATTACTCATAAAACTATCAGAGAAAACACACACGCTCCGAAATTTTATTCTCGACCGCGAATCACGCGCACAATCAAACTCTCATTTTTCCATACCCTGCCTCCTTATCACTCAATTAAAATAATGAAGCTCCTTAAACTTCGTAGAGGAATACATTTTTCTGGCAAAAGTTACTTCGCGTCATTCAATCACATTTTGGGTACAAAATTCACAAGAAAATTAATTTTTTTCTTCCTTCCCTTCTAAACCCTTCTCAGTCATAAAAAGTTATTAATATCAAGGTAGATCATGCCCAAAAGATCGTATTTTATAGGTGTCTAAATTCGATCGATTTTTACTCCCTAATTAAAGATATACAATCACTTTAAATTAATGTCAGAGTTAATAATTCGACATCCAATTCAATAAGACGGACCCTTTGAAATTTGATATGCGTGTCAGTCAACTACCCATTTAAACTCTGTGTAAATTTCAAGACTTTCTCAAGAAAATCGTTTCGTGCATGAACTACCTTAATTGGATTTCTTGAATAAATAAGATGACGTCAGCATTTGAGGAGCCCATGATAACATTGTCCCCGATACCTGACCGCATTTCTGAGACAATTACTCCGAATCCATCGTAATACCGTACACCGAGCCATCGCACACACATGCGCATAACTTACCTCTAGGAAGGAAGTCGGTGATGGTCTTTGTACGGGTAGTACGATATCTTATGCGAATTTGGTACTGCCGAAGGTATGGCAATAATCGATAATTGTGTTGGCAGAGGCTTACGTGAATCTCGGATCTGCATTGGTCTCAGTCGGCCGAGGAACCGAAGCCGCTGGGATTCTACGTGCCGGGGCATCTCTCGATGGATCTGCCCTTAAGGACAGAAGGGCCCACGAAGCGGCGAGAGTACAGGCTCTTCTACAACTTGGCGGCCTGTACGCGGATCAAGGCAAATTGCAGGGTGCACTTTCGGCTTACAAAGAAGCTCTCCATGTTCTTCCCGAGCATTATCCTCCTCAAGTGAGTACACACTCTGCGTTTTCCTTCTCAACATTTAATCTCCGTATCCGATTACCTCTTGTCATAAAATCCACAATCTTTGGTACAACTCTTACGAGCTCTCTCCGTCATAAGGGAACGTCAATTATTTTTACCCTCTATTAAAATCCACGCTTGCGACATCCCTTAATTTCTGCTGATGGAAAATTCTGACTCACTCGTCTGCAAGAGAAAATGATAAATAAAAAATCATCAAACGTCCATATGAAAATGTTTATTTTCCTACAATGTTTTCAAGTGAAATGGTTCGAATACATTTTTCGAAGATCGTACGCAGACGTCGAATATTTTCGAGTTGTTATTGCGAACGATTTTGCTCGGGAAATCATCCAAACAGCATTCCATACAGTTTATTTTCAAACGAATAGCGATGCAAGTTTCTTCTGCAAAGACACCGCAAGAACGATCGCGTTTAACCGCCCCTACGAAATTCCGATTTCGTACATTCTTTTTACATTGCACATACGCCGTTATATGTGCGTACATGTATCATGAGAATCGAGAAATTGCCATGGACCGTAAATATATATGGAGACGATGGTACGGTTTCGTTTACGATGTATACTATTGGGAAGGGGACTCGGAAAATCTTTTCCAAATTCAAGAAAGAGAATCTATAACGAGAAAAAAGAAACAAGGACAAGCAGAGGCTTTTTCCGATCGTTTCGCTCGTTGTATATTACCGTGAATGTTACTCGGATATGTCTATGCATCGGAATACATAGCGTGTACAGGATAGCGTCTTGCTTTGCAACGTCGAGATAGGCATGGACGGAAGTGAGAGAGGAAAGGTGGCCAGGGTGAAGGGTTGTTACCAGTTTTTCCTCTGACGTCTTTTTACTCTCGGGAACTTTTCGACGAGCTGGCGGGCAGGCGAGAACACGCGACAACAAGGAAACGAGGCGGAAAGAAAGAATGAAAGAAAGAGAAAGAGAGTGAGAGACGAACGTCTCTTCTGAAACGGGGCTGCGCGCAGGGGGCAATAGCACAACGATGGAAGAAAAGCTCGAGGAACACAACAGCGAGCACGGTACCGGAAGCACCCAACATCAGCCTCTGCGATGCTCCTTGTGAACACGAATGCAGCGCGGGGGCCGCTCCAACTAGCATGGGTTTCGATCCAAAAGTTTGCATTTTTATGAGCATCTTCCCACTTTTCCATTGCTTTCCCTGCTCTCCCCCCTCTTTCAGTCTCGCGCTACATTCTTCTCTCTTTATCACGCTCGCCCCTCGTTTCCTTTTTTCCCGCATATATATGATCCCCGTGTCCTTGTTTCCTCAAGCACCTCGTTTTTGTACAGGACTTGTATTCTACATTCTCGTGAAATTCCTCGTGCGACAATTTATACGAAAAGTATTTTCGTCTTTCGTTTTTCTTCCATCGTCCCTCTTCTCCTTGCGGTGTGTCTCTATTCTGTAAGAAGCGAATGAGACATACACGAAAGAGCACGGAATGCCAAAAAATCCTTCAAGACTTCTCTGCTTTTTGCTCATTTCCCTGCCCAACAGGCCTGCGTATAGCGATCGGCTTCGAATGCGAAAATATTTACGGAGCACGCTCTAATTTTGTTATCTCAAAAAATAAGTTCTCAATTGATGAACACTCGTCATCGAATGCAACAAAAAATGCTCGATATTTTAATGAAATTTCGGTACAGCGCGTTAAGGCTTTTCGTGATTTTTCTACTCTGCTCCATTTCACCCGATATCCTTCTTCCCAGTTTATTCCTTCGCTTCCTGCATTTTGCATCATTCATGGAAGCAGGGGACAGGAAAAAAGGCGAGGAAATCTCTATTACCAAGGATAATGTGACTCATCAATTTTACTGAGTGTCTCCTACACAATCACAGCCTCCTGAGCGACCATTTTTCTCTTCGCGTTGTTGACCTCCCAAATTTACAAAGTTTCGGGGAGCTAATACCTTGCTCTTCATCTTTCGGAACGCATCAAGCGTGTGGCGTATTCCTGCGGACGTGAGATACTGTATCGGGTCACTCACAAATGAGTAAACTCCGCGATCTAGTTGATTGAAATTCATTCGAATCGATCGGACGAAGGGAGAATTTCTGAATAAATTGAAGAATGCTTCCTCGAATTTGAAATGCGTTTTTATTTATTTCTCTCTCTCCCGTTTCGGTTGACTTTGCTCTTCGTAATCCGTTATTATTATACTCGGTATTAAAAAGCTGGAATAACTGACAATCAGAAAAACGAAGCGTCGGCAGAAACGGGTATCCACGACGTGCCAGCACGAGAGCTTTCGTTCATTCTGTTTTTCAAGCGGCTCTGCACTATGTATTACGACCGACCCACAGTATCCTCGTAGGATTTTTTTTCAAACACCAACCGCCCAACAATTTATCGAATTTCAGCACAACCAAATACAATTTTGAAAACACACTCGTGCGGATCGTTTCCAGGGAATTGGAAGTGAAAAAAACACAATTAAAGGGAATGATTTTTTTTGTGTCGTACAACGTGAAAATCTCGGTATTGATTGCATTTTTTGAAGGGGACGAATCAATCCGTTGCGTGTACATCGTACTTGAACTCGTGGGACTTCAACAAATCGACGAGGAAACTGAACGAGCCTTTAGGCTGTTTTACTAGCGTATTTATATTCATCTATATACAAACATATCCATATAGATCTATATACAAATGGAGAGAAACACTCTCGAATTCGCGAACTTTCGGTGGATACATAGTTGCCTTCACGTGAGCCTACGTACTCTGGCAAAATATTGATACAGGCGATTGATTTTTTACACGTTATGAACATGCAACGATTTACGTATCCGGAAGCAGCACGTACTGGATTTTATTCTTAATAAGCAATGAAAGCTGCATCAAAAATATATTTTTTCTCATCGATATGCAACGAAAAGAGGCTGATCGAAATTTGATATGATTTTTCACGTTTTGAAATATATGTACGCAGTTTTTTTCCAGCTGCAGAAGTCAATGGGTTTTGGGTCTTCCGACTAGAGAGCGCTTTTCGCTCGAAACCTGACAACTCGTTTCATTTTTTTGTGTCGATAAAATTTGATGAAACTTTTTAAACTGGGATAGAACTCGATTTTGAAAAATCGTGTGGGACGGAGGCTTGTTTTGACAAATGAAAATTGCGTCCAGTTTTTTTCTAGTTGGACGATAGCAAAGTTCCCTCCACAGGGGCACTCCTATTGTTGAACGTGAAATTAGTTAGCAAGGATCTCAGTCCATTGACTGGCCGAAGCTGATACGCACGAAGTCTCATAAAAGGCCACCAGAAGAAAAAGCAAGGGATTAAAGCTCGGATATCGGTTGTAATGGCAGGTACATTCGCGAAGCTTTTGTAGAACGAGTTTGTGCTTTTTCCGCAAGCGACCTAATTCGCAAAAGCTTTCCGAACAGCTTGTCATTATACGTTCACGGTAGAAAAACGGAATTCTAGCATTTTGTAAAATGTGCCAGTTTCCGCGTCGCGCTATGTCATACCAGGAATAGAGCATTCGCGGAGCTCACTCGCGCAGCGCAAACTCAGCAGGATATATATATATATGTATAAGGTAAGAGAGAATGGAAGAGAAAAAAGGCGCGTTTAAAAGTTGCCAGGCTAATATCGCTAGTGTTCCCCTTTACCGAAGGGCCCCTCCATACTTTATATGACGTTTTAATAACATAGGTCGCTTTGTTTGGCAGTGTTTGAGTGGCTAATTAGGTGCTTGCGACCCTCCGAGCTACGGCTGACAATGCATCCCATGTTTCCTGAGGTAATTTTGCAAAGCCCGTGTGCCTCTCGCTCGCTTTTTGTTATGTCGTTCTTTTTATTATATCGTCCTTTCCGCTTTTCTCTCGTGACCCTTTCTATGCATAACCCTTAACCCGTTGGCACACAAACGAGGCCCATTTTTTTCTCCTCCCAATAAGCAAATTCTTTCTTTCATTACTTTTCCAATTCGCATTTATCTTTTATTTCATTCCACCGTTTATACAAAATTCACTATGTTTATTTAGAACTTTTATGAATTCTCATCCGCATTGACACCATGTTCCCGTTTTGTCGAGAGTAAAGCGTGCAACTTTTCGTATCCTCGGTACAGTCCACTCTCACCGTTCTTCATGACTGTCGCCCGAGAGCTTCTCGGAGCTTACTATTTCTCTCTTCTTTTTTTATCTTTTCTACTGCTTTTTTGTTTACACTCCAAGTCCCGTACTACTTTAAATAGAACTCGAGCACGGCGCTTCTCGGTCTCACCGGATAAATGAATGCCGTTTGCACGACGGAGCACTTTAATTTTCCGGGAGAATCGCACCATCGTGCCCTTTCCCTCCCTCTCTAATTCCAACCCTCCTACGATTGTGCTGACCTCGCGCGCTGGAGAAGTTACTACAACGGCAGAATTTCATGTTTTTTATGACACTAACGTGAACCTGGGCTACATGTTTATCTGGTATAATGTCCAAAAACTATTGTTATGTACAGCGATAATTCTTGTCGAGTCACTAAGCAAGCTGCGCCATTTTGACACAGTAGAAGGCGTCCAGTCTGCTGACTACTTGTCGGAATGAAAAATGACACATGAATCTTTCGTATCCATGTGCTAAGATAATTCTTATTAAAACAGGATTACTTTTTACAATTTTTCAAATTGCACTCGTACGTTTTTTTCATTTGGTTATTTCGTAAAAATCTCACGCCTCTGCACCTACAAAAAATGATCTTTTTCAATCTACTAGGCTAATGCCTTCGACCTTTTTTTTCATTCGAATCGACAAAACTTCTGTTTGCCTCAACTGACAAACTCTATTTTGATCAAATGAATAATTAACAATAATAGAAACAGTCGAATAAATAAGACAGCTGAAAATTTTTATCAAGAAAATGGCATAAAATAATAATCATTTTGATCGTGATATGACTAATGTTACAAATATTTTTTGCAACTGAAAAAAACGCTCATTGTATTTGTGTTAACTTTCATCAATGGAAATTCACGCAACAATGAGTTTTTCAATAAATTTTTCTGGAAAAATTCGTATCAAGGAGAAATCATTTCATTTCAGTTCAAGAGAGCTTTGTGAAGCCATAGGATAAGAAAACCAATTTTATTTATTCGCATCTTTGTCACCAGATATTTCAGAGCATGGTGCGCGGAACAAATGAAAAATTCCAGAGTAAAATTCACTCCTCTGTCCTTTTACAAAAATTTCGAAAACTAAAAATTCACCGGTATGCGAAATCGTGGAGATGGAAATAAAGTTTGAAGTCGATATTATAAGGGAGTAAAAAAAACGAATGGAGTCGGAATCTACATTCGTTTGTTGTTAAAAAAAAAAAAAAAAAAGTATGAGCATCAAAAAATATTGACAAAAGACTAACCTGTGCCTTCGATCGCTTTGTAATTCTCTATATTTGACAAGAAAACATGTGAAATCGAAAACAAACGAACGCAGCGGTGTGCTCGAGGGAATGAAAAATCCTTCGTATAAATGCAATTCCACGAATACGAAAATATTTTTTTTTCCCCAGTCTTTTTTTGTAATTTCACGGACTGCACGCAATTCCTTTTTTCTGAACGTCCTCTCATTCGTATAACTCTCTTTGCGGGTGGTACACACCATTTTCTATCATGCGTGATACTCCAACAAACATATTTCCGGTGTCAGGTTACCATCGATTCAAAAGAGAGAGAGAGAGAGAGAGAGAGAAAAAAAAATCGAGCCTTCTCTTGTCTATACTAAACAGGATCGATACTGTTAGCAAGGTACGTCAAAACGATAAATGTCTGTGCAAGAATCGAAACGACACCGGTCGTGTGTGACGAGCTCCGGTCGTTTTATTGTTACGCTACGGTAACGTTATCGATATCGCCATTATAAGGATTGAATTGAGCTCTATAAAATATATTCTACATATATGTGTGTAATATAAATACGTAAAAACGTATATATATTTGTCTGACTCTATGAAGCTTCAGCTCGGTCAACCGACCTCGTTGAAACAAGAGACGACAGAGTAGTTATTGGATTTCGTTAACCGGTGTTGGTTTTACGGAGCACGAGGGCCGTGAAAATCAAGTCCAAACGGGCTCGAAATGAGGGAATAACGTTTCGCCTGAATTTACACTCGGTTCTCGTTTATCTCCACCGGGAACATCGAGTGTCGATAATCATTCTCTTCCATAAGCGAATCGTTAGAGATTTAACGAATCAGGCGAAACCATATCAATTTTCGTATCAATTCGTACACTGAATGGACGTGTTCCTCCCTGTTTTTTTTTTGAACACGCGAATCTAGCTAAACCGCTTTATGACTGAATAATAAAATGTGCTCAAACGAGTATTTTAACACGTCATCGATTACCGCAGTTATTCAACCGGAACATTACTCAGAGTTTTCACCTGGCCTTTATTTATTGCGTGCTCGTGAAGACTTTGAGGATGCCTCAGAAGAAAAATTGGTGTTAACAAATTTTCCTTCGGTCAGCAGTTTTCAGTCGACGAACGAAGTAATCGCAAGATTCTACTTTAGCACAGCTTTTTGTGGACACTACATTTTTTGCTGCCTCATTCTTGCATGTTTATAAAATCAATTTCATTCAATTTTTACACCCGAAAAGTGGGGAAAAGCACCTGAACTTTTTTGCTCTTGTGATGATCAAAGAAACGATTAAAATTTATTCTCACAATTATTAAAATGATGTCTAACTTATTTGTTGAGATTGATAAATGTTTAATACAATGATAGCGGTTATAATACTTTCGTAGTAAAATCGCCAAGCAAAATATGACAACAGCCATTTTCTATTTATATGCATATGCATATCTATATTTTAAACCAGATGGCTCATGGTGTTGTCAAAACTTCCACCGTTTACGTCGTTGTTACTCGTTAACCTTAAATAAGTGTTTTTCTTTTTCCACTCCCAAGTGATTTTCACCGGTGACAAAGCTTTCTCAAGACATCATTGATATCTATAAAATTTCTATTTTCTTATTCTCGTTTTTGGCTCTTTAAAGTTGGGAGGATTCTATTTCATTAAACCCAAAGCCCAAATCCTTTCACAGGAAGTCTGCTGTGAGAGCCTGTGCATGAGCCTTCAAAAAATGAGATTTCCATTAATTGTTTTCTCGACAACTTGACGGTTGATCCTGTAATAATTCGAGGAATAGATGCGCGATGTGTATTTCTAAATTTCTAGCATATTTCCCAAATTTCAACTCGTAAAGTTGAAATTTTCGACTTCCGTTAAATTCGCGTGAACTTGCTTAAATTCTCCGATTTTTGTCTTTTCGATAGTGTCTTTATTTCTTCCATTTCATGACTTCACTATCCGGTCTGATACTTTTGATAAAATTCTTATTCGGAGCATTTGAACCGAAGCAAAGTCGACACGAAAGTAAAACCGTTCGGGACGAACTTTCGTCAATATGCTCCCTGCGTCTACTGATTTTTGGAATTCTTATATTAACCCGAAAAGTAATATCGAATTACGGGTGAAATAAACTTCGAGGAGATGCATTTTATTTCGGCAAATGACTGAATTCGAGAAGTTCCGAACGCCCCCATCCCCTGCTAATGATGGGTGATGTAAATAAATATATCTGTATACATGCCAAGGAACAGATATAATGTGAAAGATGTTCCGTGATTTTCGAAATAACGTTTCCCCGTTCGACGTGATTTTTCTTCGTAAATTTTCGCATTACGTGAGATATAGGAGGTCGAGATTTTTCTCCCAGCGTTTTTTTCCTCCCGATCGATTGATGGTTCGCCTCATGTAGGGAGGTGCGATTCATGAAAAAGAAGGAAAGATTCCGTTCGCCAAAGTTTGAGGCCCTCATCTTAACCCGAGAGCACGTATAAGAACGATAGCTAATGAATCGCAATTCATTGCATTAGCAGCCCCTGAGAAAACCTGGTTCACAACTCACCCTCTGAGGTTTCATCCAGTCCCTAATTTCGCAAATTATCTTTCAAAAAAAGTCTAACGTGGCTGTATATCTTGCCAATGTGATTTCTCCATTCCCATTCAAAAGAACGTGTATCGGTCGATAATTCCCAATCGAAAAGTTTCAATGCATAAAAATAAATTGAAGAAGCCTCACCAAGTTCATCACAACTTCCTCCGAATCGTTACAATTTTCGAGAAAACACTGACAATAATTTCTCGCCTCCTTCTCAACCAATTGGAAGATGCTCGAAGTCTCATAAACCCGTCGGACAGCCACTTCTAAAAGGATGAAAGTTTATCATTGACATAAACATGCCGGATTCGCGGTTCGATGTAATAATAGTGAATCTATCGAACGACTCGAGGCTGACTATGGATCATCCTGTTGGAAAAAGGCGCATAGGACGATGCTACTTTCACGTTGGTACGTGCCTATGTACATACAACGGGAAAGAGAGACTGAGAGGAAGAGCCCGTAGGAAAGAGTGTTTTTCTTACAAAACGAGGGTCTAATCGGCACCGGTGCGGGGCGATATCTTTCACGGCTTTACGAGAAGAGAGAGGGAGCCGTAGACCTCTCCGTCTCTTTCTTTCATTCGGAAGATCGAACCGAGAGCCGGCTGTGTTCGGGGTAAAACATCGTCGGCAAGATTACACCGGAGTTTCACCAGTTCTCAATGTTTTATCGCGATGGCATAGAGGAGAACCCACGGGCTGAAGGAGGAGGAAGAGGCACGAGGGAGAGAGGAAGAGAGAAGGAAGCCTGAGCTGAGGAGAGACGATTGAAGAGGGCGAGGGTGGATTTTATACGTGTGCGCCGAGCACCTATTCTGTCTACAAGCAAGCTCCGGTGTAGGTGAACAAAACGAATAGACGGAAGCTGAAAGAGCGAAGGAGGTGGAGAGGGAGAGAAGAGTAACGATTTCTAATATCTATATAGATACGTATATTTATGTATATCGATATAGGATATGGTGTGTGGTGAGAGAAACTCGCGCTAGTGAAGAAGGACAAACGGTCGCAGAGGGACCGGGCGAGTAAGAAATCTTTTGTCCAAGCTGGATGTTTGATCTTATGGGAGCAGCTTTTTTATCTTGACCAAGATGCGCGGCGAGAGGCACGGTGTTCTTTTGCCCTTCGCAGAGTCCCTCTTTATCTACAACCTCGAATGCACGCAGAGAAAAATTGCGATAAAAGAAAACCTAATTATCAGGGAACCGAAGAGTTTTTTTTCAGTATCGAGCTTCGCGCCGGTGTAATTAGGAAGTGGATTTATTCAGCTTTCACGATCCACGTTGGCCGATGAGGAAAATTGCATTATCGAATTCCGAACCCTGCGAAGAAGATTCAACAAAGCCTGCGCTGACAATTTATTCTGATGTTTTTGAAATTTCAGTCCGAGGATAAATTTGAAACAGAAGAAAACTATAATTTCGTCGTGTATATCGAAGCAAAATTTGCATCAAGGTTCACGCAGCCTGTTGGCTCGTTCGTGGAGAGCTTTGTGCGTAATAAATGGTCTCCGAATTGCAAATGCGAAAGAACACTACAGAGAAATGGAAAGACTGCGATGGAAGCGGTTCACATAATTTGTGGACATTAGTCTGAAAATGTAAAATAGCCAAGAATAATTATTGGTTTTCGATCGATCTTCGACTTCGCAGTGGGCTCTGGTACGAATGCAACGCCAAGTTTGCGACTATTTCACGGAGGAAAATATGGTGGCTTTATACGTATTACAGGTCCATCGCGTATATACGTACTCAGTTTTCCCGTTCTCGAAAAGTAGTCCGAGTGAATAATGGCCGGGAACAATGCGCTGGATCTTTCGAACCCTCGAGGCTCCGGGCTCAAGGAAAGAGGCTTCTTTGACGTTGCCATGGTATATATTCCATCGTACGATCGCCCTCTCTTTTTCACTTTTTCTTCCTGCCGTTTTTGCCGTTTTTCTGTGCCCTCACACCTCTTGTTTTTATTTTTTTCTTTCTTTCCCTTCATACCTTATTCTCACAGTATCCTATTGAGCTTTACTTCTTTTCTGTGTGACTCTCGAGGCTCTCTCAGTACTCCCATGCATTTTTCACTCGATGCTGGATCACGGGGAAAGAAAAACTCAAACCAAAAGGTCCCCCCTCCAAAAGAACTCCGTGCCCCTTATACACACTCGGGGCTCTACGTGACGAGATGGTTTTTCAAGATCTCCGGAGTAAGTCGAGAACGAGCGGAGTCGATGGGCGACTTTTGTTTCCGAGCTCGGATCTCATACGGATTCGTATGCAAGGTCAAAACCGATTTCGTCTACGTTTCGACTCTAGCTTATATTCTGATCTGAAAGATCTCTAAAAAATCTAAAGGCAGTCCTTAATAGGTTTTATGGAGGAAAGAGATTTACCGGTGCCAAGCACACAGATAATTCCTCAGATGGGAGTACATATTTTTTCTGCAGTTTCACTTGGCTCCCCACATGTACTGCTTCCAACCGCACACATATGTGTACGTGCTTATATGTACAAATAGGCAAAGCCCGAACGCGTGACCAGCACAGAGAGTTGCTTCAGAATCCCACACAACACCAAACCATTAGCAGCAGCCGTCGCTAATACCCGAATAAGAAAAGTTCTCGACTTAATCCTCTCACCGCGGTCGGAAGACCAAGAAAGGGTCATACGATCTTTCCTATCTTTCTTCTCTGTTTTCCGGGCAAAAGGGCAAAGATTGTACCCTGTGTAACACACCGTCCGGCTATAGCTAACAGCTGAAAAAGTGAATGGCGAAGGGGAAATAAGAAAGAAAGGAAGACGAAGAGGAGAGAGAGAGAGAGAGAGAGAGAGCGATCGACCGACATCGAAGACTCGCAATTGCCTTTTCTCTCGGGGAAAGAAAATTACCCTCGAATTCCGTCTCTCTTTTCTACAGCCCACTTTCTTCGCCCATATCGAACGTACTTTTACGATCCTGTCGGGCTATTCCTTGCAAACTCATTACAGTCTGCATACATACGCGTGCGAATCTGTGTACGTGGGTGTGTGTCATACAGAGCATCAGATTTTTCGTCTTTTACGACCAAGAAACTTGATTTCACGAGAGAAAAGTTTGAGGCACCTCGCAAACTCTGATACAGCGTACGTGTGTATTTAAGTGCACCCATAACACACCTACGTGTGTGTATATAACTGTTTTGATGTATGTACGAATAAGCTGTACACGGCTCAACTAACCCATATAATCTCGACGAAACTCCGAACTCACACAAGAGAATAATAGAAGCGAGTTGTAAGAATTTTTATGACTATAACGAACGTTTATGAATTTATGAATTCTTGCTGATTAGGATAATTAAATTTGCTTGCAGAGCGTGTACAATCTACTGGGCGAGACTTTATCGCGACTGCAGCAATACGCCGAAGCCGAAAGATGGTTTCAAGCCAGCTTGGCCAGCCAGCCTGACCACGTACCGGCCCACATCACTTACGGAAAACTCCTCGCCCGGAACGTAAGAACTACATTTTTCAATCGTTTCTTTCAAAAATGTACTTACTCAAGGGCGTACTGAGAAGTTGAAGGAAAAATATACTGAAAATATTTTTTTTGAAATTGTAACGTTTTTGTGTTTATACGAAATTGAATCATCGCCAAAGACTCTGATATACTTGAAATTGCTGTAAATTGTGTTCGTTCTATTTGGAAAATAACTGAAATGTAAGATTCTCACGGTGAAACGAAGAATAATTTATTTGCGTGATCGAAGGATCCTTGAAAAGGATCCTCGAAATCTTTCTTATTCAAGCAAATTCTAATTTTATCGTATCCGCAGTAAAAGTGTCAAGCCTGAACAGAATTTAATCAACGAAACAATTATTCATTAAGTCGATGAAGAACAGCTTAATCCGATCTATCAACTGATCTGATTTTTCTTTCGTTTTTGTCGAATGTTCTAGTCGAGTCGAGTCCTAGAAGCTGAGAGATGGTTTCTGAGGGCAAGGAGACTGGCGCCGAACGATCCGAGCGTACACCATCATTACGGTAGGCGAGAGATGTAACCGAGTAGCGCGGTAATCTAATTGCAAACCTCTCCGGGCGTGAGATAACTGTGACCGCTCTCTCGTTCACAAATTCGACCTAAGGCGTTTCGCATTACGATCTTCCAGCATCCCTTTTGCCCCTATCCCCGTTTTATCCACCTCTAATACCTATTTCCTCCGTGCCTCGCGTCTATTTTCGCCAAAAACCTCGATAGTCCCTTATTTTCTTCTTCGAAGTTTCTCCTCAAGCAAACTTCTATGAATAACTACCATGTATAAACATTCCCAAAAAAGATGATCGAAGTATACTCAAACCAGCAGAATTTCGACACGAAAAATTGACCGAACGAACAATAACGAATAAAATATGTTCCTTCTCTTAATCATCAAATGAAAGAGTTTTAAAAAACATGAAAAACGACCAGTGACGTTCGTGGACTATTAAATATTCATGCTGACTTCAACGTCAAACGAGTAAATCTTCAATTATTTTTAACAACTCGAAAGAAAAGTTTCCAAGCTGAATACTTTTTACACAGTCTAATTAACGAACTCGGATCTTGTAGGGGGAAATACAAAGCCGGAGGCCATTGTAAAAAATGAAAAGTCTCAGATATCTTGAAAACAATTTACTTTTTATGATTTCCTCGTCGCGAGATTAGTTAAATTATCGAGGAACACTCAACTTTGCCAGGTCGTGCCCCTCAGAATTTGACTTGTTGATCTCGAGGAAGACGTTATGGATATTTCCTCCCTCTGTGCTCCCTCCGAGAAGCCCAGATTAAAAAACACTTGACGATTTCTATCGCATGATCTGCCCAAGAATAGCCACAGGATTTTCTGTGACCTGCCTTTGACGCGAGGACCCTCCATGGCAAAAAGCGAAAAAAATCGAACGTGAAAGAGTAAAGGGGAATCTGAACTAGAGGGGTGTGGTGAGGGTCGTTGAGCCACTCGGCGCGTGAAAAAATATATATAAGGGGCGAACGTGTTAGGGTGATGGGCGGACGAGAGAAAACGGAAGAAAGGGAGAAAAAGGACGGGTACGGTAACGATGATGAGGGTATAAGTCAGAGTCGAAAGCTCGACGTGTATTGAAATTCCAAGGGGGAGTGCTGAGGGCGAAGAAAATGCGTCGCTAGTGTACCAGAGGGCAAAGGGGGAAAAAGAGAAAATCTAAAGCATATCCCCGAGCTCAGTACCCTCTTTTATTTATACGACTCCTTCAACATCAATCCCCACCGCCCACAGAATTCACCAATGGAGGAGGGAACCCCAGCCCGATATAGTCCTTGCGCCATGTTTCTCTCCTTCACCTCTCTCTGTCTCTTCTTCATGCGCTCGCCGCTCCATCGAATTCTCATCTCCCAACATCTATTCCGTTCCTCCTAAAGTCTCCTTTCGAGTTTCTCTACTGTAATTTTTGAAACGCCCAATGATGGAGCGATATTGATCACGTGTCATAAAGTAAATGACACAGGAGTTTCTCAAAAAGGCAAACGTCTTATTGGACATTTTTTTCGTTCCATTGGAGCGACTTGTTTTCATCGCCCATTTGTAGACGTTTTCGGCTTTATGCTCTTCCCAAAGCATCGTATGTATGATCCTTTTTTTGCTTAGATGCATTTTTATCGAACCCTCGAACTTGCAAGCTTTTCTTATCGTGAGCGATCGCGTGGTCTGTGAAACGAGGGCTTATTTCGCTGGGATTTATCGAGGCTTGGGTTACACTGACCAAATAAAACGTGTACGCCGTCCGTGTATATTCTAAAATAGAAAAATCTTACAGCCGCATAGTGTGTCTGATCAAAAAAGAAAATTGTCGCGTTCACAATACGTTTTTTTACATTTACGAATAAATTGAATTTCACACTCCAATAACTTGCTCCAAGCTGCGTACTGTGCTCGTTTCGAACCGTACGCTCGCGAACACTTGGAATCCGAATCAAAAACTTTGCTACGCGCTACGTTCGAGAACGATAAAGGCACTCTTCAAGGGCCAAGGTCGAGCCGCTAGAAAAGTTTTTTCACCCAAAACTGATCTCCATGCGCAAAGTACACGTGGGTGTCTAGCGGAGCGTAAAAATAGATCAACCAGAGTTATACCGACTGGCGGAATTTCAGGAAGATCGATACTATTAAGGTAGATTATGCTCGAAGGTCGTATTTTATGGGTGTCTAAATTTGATCGATTTTTACTTCCTAATTAAAGATATAATTGCTTTAAATTAATGTCAGAGTTATTAATTCAAAATTTTTTATCAATTTTTTCAATTTAATTTTTGGCGAATGAAATTACAAGTCATTAATTGAACGGAGATCTATCAATGACTAAACCTCAAATTTCATTCGTTCCTGGCGAAAATACTATTGTTTCGTGTAAAAATCGAAAATCGCTTTAGATAGTGCAAAGGGAAAACTCAAAGGGAAATGGATCAAGAAAAAAGTTTTAATAAAAAGACAGAAGGCTGTAACACGAACGGGCCAAGCCAAGAAGAAACAGAATACCGAAATAAACAAGTGTGAGGTTATACGAGGGCTCATTACCAATTTTGTTCAATCTTTAAGGAGGGTGGATCACGAAATCAAAATAATTAGAATCTGATAAAATTTGGTGATAACATTCTTTGGCATCAAGTATACAAATACAATTTTTTTCAAATTTTTTTACCACATGGTTATCGAATAATTGAGCGTTAAATCGAAGTTCTTATGCACGAGATGTATAACTGTATATATGTAAACTCTATGTTTATACGCGTGAACTTTAGAGTTCAATTACTCGAGAGCTGTGTGGTAGAAAAATGTAAAAAAATTTTATATTGTCTTATATATTTTGAAAGAATACATTTACCAAATTTTATTAAATTCTTATCATTTTGAAATTCTTAATATTTTTAACATGGTTTAGCATGGCAACATTGTATCGTCGCGATCCACCCTCCTTAACGTAAAATATCTTTGTTACTAATAAGACAATCATCTCGAATTTTTTCCCAAACTTTCATTACCTACTGCATTGTTATTGTTTACTTTTTCATAAATTTCGTAAAAAACGTTCATTCGTTATATGGAAAGATAAACAATTTTTTACGCATAGTCCCTATAACCCTGTGTATTTTTCTTCATACTTAAACACGTTTATCTCAACAACCAATAAGACGAACCCCTTAAAATTTGATATGCGTGTCCGTCGTCTACCCGTTTAAACTCTGTGTAAATGTCAAGAATTAAGAAAATCGTTTCGTGTATGAACTACTTTAAGAAAGTGACTTTAGAAGAATCAGTAAAAATTGAATTACGATAACAGCGCTCGATCTACCCCAGGTTTTTCTAAAAATTACCCACCGCACTGCTTTACTCATTCACACGATGTTCGTATTCATAAAATATCGTTCAATGTCTTCTTCAAAAAGTTATTTAAGCCAACCTAAGAAAAATGGAAAATAGTCATTCGTGAACTATCCTCATTCGTTATTTTTTTCCATAATTAATTCTGCTATAAATAATTCAAAAACTTTCATATCGTTATGAAAATCCATTTCATTTCAAGTGACGAGAAAAAAATTGTTCGGTTGCTGTGAAAAAATTCATTAAGCAAAACAATATTATTTTCCTGTCTTTTTTCAACAGGGATGTTCCTGACGGCTCAGGGCAGACTATCAGAAGCAGCAGAAGAGCAGCTGAGAGCTGCAGAGCTATCGAAGTCCGATTACGAGCTTTCGGTGGGTGCAGCGTCGGCCCTTCGTCAAGCCGACCGTCGTGACGAGGCGGAAATTTGGTACAGACACGCAGTGGGTCTGAGGCCAAACGAGGCCCGCAGTCACACGAATTTGGGCGCAATACTTCATTTGAATGGGAAATATCGTCAGGCTGCTGAGGCGTACCGAGAAGCGTTGAGATTGCAGCCGGGCGACGCAACGACAATGACGAATCTCCACAAATTGGCGGCTTTACTTGCGTGATGACGGGCGAGGCTCGGCCTCATCGTCCGTGAAAGCGACTGCGATCCCTCGTTATTATTGGACTACGAAAATACTTGGAAAATGGTCAAAAATTTTGACAAAAACGATGGAAATATCAACGACGATGAACACCCAGACGTTGACGTGAACGATGACGAATATTATGTAAAAGAGACCACAGACAATTATGAAGAATATGATATCCTCGAGAAAACGAGTTTCGCGGATGAACCATCGATGATTAACCGTACCCGCTCCTCCCGGTGTTCGTTTATCCAACGCGGTTCGTATCATTTACGACGAGGTAGTCATGTAACCGAGGAACGAACGAACCTCAACGGACTCGCGTCGTCTTTGTACAACCGACCACTCGTATCGCCTGCTATCTTACATGTAAAGAATAAAGCTTCCTTTATTTTTCTCTAACAAAAAAAAACTCTCGTCTATCTACGATTTTCCCTTTGCCCTCAAACTCACTTGAAACCAATCCTTTTTCTTTGTTAAACAAATTTCCTCGATTTCTCGTATTTCCAAACGTTTCCGTCTCCAACTCATCTTCGATTCATCCATAAAAGACAAAAAGTTCCTTCGTGGAACATCAAATTTAAACGAATGCATGAAGACACTTACAAGCTGAAGCAGCCTGTTCTATTCGCCGTGTAAAACCGTTCCATAATTTTTCAACGAAAACTCATTACGTTTGGATGGAACATCATAGTGAATTTCTTCAAAACATTTTCGATGTAAACATGCTGATTTTTCGTATAAAATTCTTTGCATATTATTTCAACGGTAATGATAAAAAGATCATTTTCTGAGATCACTATTCTCTTTCATACTGAAAACTGAACTCCAAGAAAAATCGAATCCAACCATCATACATATGCAAATAAAGCACTAGATGATGCAGCTGTTGGCAATACAACGGAAAAAGCACGTAAATTCATTCAGTCGAAGACATGCGGGAAAAAAAAATTGCTAAATAATATGAGTAAAATATGACGAGGGTGAAATAGGTTTGGTTGTGTGCGAAGCGGAACGAGCTCACGTAAATTCAGCAGGTAAGTAAAGAGATAAGAGTCTCGGGTTAGCTTTGGGGCTCACCCTCCGTTTCTTAACCTCTATTAATATCGAATCTATTTGCACAAGGACATGGAAACGGTGCCGTTAGCAGTTGAGAGGTTATGTAAGTACATATTATATATGTATAAATACATTTTCGTACATAGAGTTGGAATATTTAAGTTTACACTTTAAATCACACCGTGCGGCGAGAGAGAAGACAAGAGTGGCTGCTGGGCCACCTGTCGCTCCTGAGGCTCTCTACAAACACTCGAGAATAAGAAAGAGTGTGAGAGTGAGGGAGAGGAAGACAGTCGCCTAGGGAGCCTCACCTTTATTCCACAAAAGAGCTCGGGCTCGTGCTTCGTTATCTTTAAAGCGGTAGAGCTTCCCTCATAGAGCTAAACTCAAGAGAAAAGAGCCATTGAAGATTTTTCGCGAATGCAGACTCCGATCTCTTCCCTCATAGCCTCGAGCGGACACGACCCTTCGCCTCTCAGCCTTCCTACCGTTAGCCGATCACATACACGCATGTCTACCTAATCCGACGAAAGTGTCACACTTCAGATACTTCCAATTACTTCTAGTTCATTTTTTATATAAATTTTAGAGCCTATTTCGTAAACTAGAAAAATCCTCTCACGTTGGATTGATTAAATGATATTGTTACGAAGAAATCGCGTGATTAAACTGACGATCGTTCACGGAAAATTGATGGATTATGGAATCGCTAAAATAGTCATGTTCTGATAAGGGAAATCGGTTGGAATTGAGGGGTTTTGGAACACATAAAACTGGAAAGTTTATAGGAATGCGCTGCGTATTTGACTTTGACTCACAAAATTTTAATGGAATTTTGTTCGCACGATGTGATCTAGTACGTGACAATGATAGTTTCTTTTTTCTTCGAAATTTAAGGTAGATCATGCCCCAAGGATCGTGACGAAAAAACATCTTTTTTTCCAGTTTTCAATGTCAATGTGCTCAAAATGTTCTAAAACATTGAAAAATCATATCTCGAAAAAATGTCCGGATGTGTGTGTGTGCGTGAGTGTGTGTGTGTCATGGCACTGCAAAATTCAAACGTTTATAACTCGGAAATAGTTTGAGATCCAGGGCTACCGTTTTGCACAGATGTTAATCTATACAAGCTTTTCATTCTCTGATAATTTTATCAGAATTTGAAAAAAAATACGAATATGACGACGTTTTGAAATTTTCATAAAAATGGTGTCGACGCTCTAACTTTCGAAAATTTAGAGATTTATTAATAATTTTTTTTTTATAAATAGACTATCATAATAGAAAGGTTGGTATTGAATTTGGGGAATATCGGTTGAGCGGTTTAAATTTTATGACATTTTAAATTTTACGAAAATATGAGTTTTTCAGATAATCGTCTAACCGTTTCAATTTTTGGAAATTTTGTAAGATATTGTGTATAAATCTATACTTCCTCTATACTTTCCAGTAAAGTTGTCGGAATTATTTAATTTCAATGTAAATAGAAAAACTATGAAAATTGAAAGTTGCAAACCGTTTTTTCTGATGTTTTTTATGGATTTAAACAAAGAGATAAATTAAAGTTCGTAAAAGAAGGTAGAGAATATACATTATTTCCTTGTATACAAAAAAAAATGCTGCAAATTAAAATTTGCAAATTCCTTCCTCAAGATGGTCAAGATGCACGGTGCTCAAAGCTTACTCTAAGAGAAAGCCAAAATGAAAAATATAGCATCTCATAGAGTAAGCTTTGAGCATCGTGCATCTTGACCATCTTGAGGAAGCAATTTGCAACTTTTAATTTGCAACATTTTTTCTACTTATATTTTGTCGAATGAAATTACAAGTCATTAATTAATCGAGGATCCATCACTGACTGAACCTGAAACTTCATTCGTCCCTAACGAAAATACTATAGTTTTTTATGTAAAAAAAATCGCATTAGAGAGCCCACAGGGAAAACACAACAGGAAATAGATCAAGTAAAAAGTATTAATAAGAAGACAGAAGGCTATGACAGGAATGGCTCAAACCAAGAAGAAACAAAATACCGAATAAGCAAATGTGAGTTTATATGAGGGCTCATTATCAATTTCGTTAAATCTTTAAGGTAATACTCGAATATATCTTTATTACTAGTAAGACAATCGTCTCGAATTTTTTCCCAAACTTTCATTACATACTTCATGGTTATTGTGTACTTTTTCATAAACTTCGTAAGAAGCTTTCATTCGTTACATGGAAATATGAACGATTTTTTACTCATAGTCCCAATAACCCTGTGTATTTTTCTTCATATTTAAGTACGTTTATCTCAATAACCAATAAGATGAACCCGTTAAAATCTGATATGTGTGTCAGTCGACTGCCCATTTTTTAAACTCTGAGTAAATTTCAAGACTGAAAAAAATTGTTTCGTGCATGAACTACCTTAAAAACGAACGCGTATATAGAAACGCAGCTGAGGATGAAAAGAAGACCGAACTTTGCACACTTGCATGCAGAAATATGAGTGGAAAAAGCGAGTAACCGTTGACAGTGAAGTGAGTAACCAGAAAAAAGGATGTTTCATAGCATCATTGTCATGACTCACAACCGCAATCTCCGCGTCACGGTACTTTGTATAAGGAAGAGAAATCCGGTGAGGGTAGTGGTCTGGCTGGGAGGTTGAAAATCGCGACGATGTGACGGAGAACGGCCGGAGGCTCAGCACGAACTCACTCTCGTGCTCAAATCATAGAAACTTTGAGTGCCGCTACCCTCGGGTCATGAATCTCTCCCTCTCTTCCTCTCTTCTCCACAGCATCGTATAACTATCTATAGGTCGCGGATGTCGAACTTTGCAATTCCAGCCAGTCCACCGGGTGGTCCAGTCACCGGATTCAGTGCTCCTCGGGTATTTTCTCACACCTAAAATTCCATTCGTCTATCCGACTCTCTCCTACCTCAGCGCATATATCTATACATATTAGATTCAATATATATAAGCTATAAAAGCACGCTGTATGAATCCTGGCGTAGCACTCAGTCGACCTTACTTCTCGAAAGTCTCTGGCCCTCGCTCCTCGGGCAATTTCGTCCATTATCCGTTTTATCCGTCCAGAAGAGGCAAACTTCGCCCCGGGAACTCTCAACGTCCGTGAATGTACGACAAATGCCATATACACGTATATAGAGTATCATGAAACACATACACGGATGAACATGCATGTATGTACGCCGATATAGGCATTGTCAATATGCGTATATAGATATAGAAGAAAAGTAGATATTATAAAGGTAGGTTAACTAACACACAGAACGCGACGATCCAATAGCGCAGTGCCGGGAACAACTAAAATGTGGCCCCTGGCAAGAGGGCTCTGTGGCTTCCGGCACTTTGCACATACCTCTTTCTGCCGTCGATGTATATAGGACACAGCCTCGACAAACGCGTTCCCCGTCATGTGCGAGATTCCCGAACAAAAAGAGCCCTTTGACGCGAGGCGCCGACGAAACGAAATATTCGAAGCTCAAAAAATGTTGGTCTCCATTAGCGACCCCATGAGTTCAGCGGCACGCTTAAATATATAAAAATTCGTGCGTATATATGAAGGTGACTACGTGCACCGTTCGCCGATTGATAAATGGGAATAAGTCCGACGGCCGACGGCGATGGGAACGGTCAAAAGTGCCCGAATGCCCAGCACTTTTATTGACAACGCAAAAAATTCATTCGGTTACCAACCATTTTTTTCCCTCTCGTTTTTTTCAGCGTAAAAGAATTTTGCCACGAAGCTTTTACGCGGGAGAGATTTTTTGAGGAAGCTCGAGGCTTGACGAGAAATAGAAAAGCCAGCTAAATCGGCATGTCCGCATCGCGAGAATTTTTTTATTTTCCCATTCAAATCCAAGAACGTTACAACCATCTCCAAATCAATCCCATCAACGAATCGCTTCGAGATACACAATTGCCGCATTAAGCTCGTATTTTTTTTCCTCTCTCTTTTTGTTTTCACGCCGCTTGAATAGAACTTACGAATACACCATGATAAAAGCGCTTATTCCATGTTTTCGCACCTCCCGCTCCCCTCGCCTCGAGCTAACGGGATTTTCATGCATTCAATGTTTTTTCAACTAGATTTTTTTCGGTCCGTAGAATTTCTTGAATGCAGAAGTTAGCTTACAATAACGAGTCACGCGCACCTGTGAATTGATGAAAGAGCTTCGTTCGAAACTGTGGAAAACATTGTTTCGTTGTGAACTCTTTTCAATAATATTTCGCCACATTGTACATCTCGGTATGTGCTGGCCTGTTTTTATTAACAACTTCTCCAATGAAATATAAAAAAAAAAGCACGGTTTCCTACGAAAAGTCGCTTTCCATCACTGTGCACAAAATACTACAAAAATGTTTGAAAAAAAGGTTTAAAAAAAATTTATGTTATAAAAAACAACTTTGTAAAAAAATGTTAAAAAAAAATTTGTGGTAGAAAAAACAACTTTGTAAAAATAATGTTTTAAAAAAACATTTAAAAAACTCCCGACTGAAAAATTGTATAGCGTATTTAAAATAAAACGAAGTCGAGAAAAAAATGAATGTTAGAAAAAGACAATATTGTAAAAAAAGGATATGCGTTTCCAGAAAATGATTTTAAACTCTTTTTCTTAAGAAAGTTGCAGTAAACTTTGAAAAGACTGAAATAAAAATAGATTAATAATAAGATAGATAAGAAACCATTTAATACAACTCCCTCGAGATTCGATTTTTATGGTTAATATCGATTGATGGTAGTTAAGTCATTTATATATGAAAATAAAAATTTTAATATAGTAATTGTCGAAGTTGAATGATTGTACAAAGATTGAAGGTGATAATAAAACAAAAAATTTTATCACACAAACAACTAAAATATGTTATAATCATAATGGAGTTTAATATTTGTCAGGAGAAGTCTCTAATCTAAAACATTATTTTTACAAAATTGTTTTTTCTACCACAAATTTTTTTTTTAACATTTTTTTTAACAAAGTTGTTTTTTCGAACACTCATTTTTTTTTATTACTAAAACATTTATTATTTCATAATTTTTAAAGTTCACTACGATTTCTCAGTCCCAATAATTTTTATTTACTAAAACATTTATTATTTCATACTTTTTAAAGTTCACTACGATTTCTCAGTCCCAATAATTTTTATTATTATTTTACATGATATTTTCTCACACTATATAATTTTTTCGGTCGGGAGTTTTCTTCCTTTATTTTTGCCTATCAATAGTTATTTTTTGGTTTTTTTGTAGAATACCATCAAATCAGTCTTATTGAATGAAAAAAAGTTAATGAAATTGTTGATTTTTTTTTCGATCTTCGTATTAATTGTACACGTTGTACTAAGAAAAAAATGAATGATTAACTGTCCTAATAAGTACTGTATATTTTGAACATGTACTTCGAGAAAAAATGTCCAAAAATGTGACACAATGTTGTAACATCACTGTGAGCTGAATATCCGACAATTCAGTGTCCTGCACACAATAAGCCTTTCTTTTGTCAAGTTTCCCAATTTGTTTATTAGCTTCGCATCAGCTTGCATTCTCCGTTTCACATGCAGTGTCCACAACAAACAGCAGACTTCTCGATTCATGGGTTGAGTAATAGAAAAAAAACATTGGAAGAGTAACAAATCAGTGGTGCATTTTTTTTTGCATTCGTGTCGTTAATTCCAGAAATAATTTAGGAAAAAAAAACTAATAAAAATCATGCATAATTGTTGTCAAAATTGCACTTCAATAGCGCCATATTTCCGTGGGACACGAGCGCCGCCATCGGTAGTGCGGATCGCTAATAGCTGAGAGCTGAATGAAAGGCGATCCAGAACAGCGTGGAGTAGTCGATAATCGAATATGATGCGATATATTTAAACTGAGTATAGCATAAATATCGATTAAAAAGGAAAATATTCAATAGATTTTGATTAAATTTGCTTTAGAACACTCTCTGCCACTCACAGAGGACAAGCACAAAATTGGTTAAGACAACTATCACCGTTTTCGAGAAAACGTGATAGTTTTCAGACTAGGGGAATAGGGACACCGTGCTCAGCGTCTACAGCGCCACTGCGCTGCCAATTCCAAAACTTCCCAGGTGCATTCAAAGCAAGCGCTTATGGGAGTTATTAATTTTCGCATTATTTAACAGAATAAAATTATTGTTTTTTTATCGTATCTCAATGCAGGATTGAGACTCAAAGGACTTTTTGAAGACTCAAAAATCCCTGTGACGTCTCAAGCCACACCTCCCAACTGAAACTCGATCTTTTACCAGTTCTCTCTCCAGACGGTAAAAAATCGAGGTCTTACTGTACCTTAATAACCGAACCGTATACAGCACGAAGCAAACCTTTCCCAATTTGGACCGTAAACCATCAAACCCCAAATGAAGAATCCTCCCAAATTTTCCGATACACGTAACACACGGATAAATACATCGAATGATTATTTGACTGTACTGCCTGGGTAGGGGCATGGGGCATCTCTCGTGTTTTTCGTTATTACGATCAGTAACCAGGATCTCGTATTTACCACAAACATATAATACAGCTATAGATATGATTTGGGCATTGGGAGAGCGTGTAGAGAGAAACAGAGATGAGCAACGCCCGAGGGACTCTTGGAGAACAGGGCACTCTCGGATCGGTGGTATGCACTTCCCTCGCGCTGCTCCTCTCCGCAAATTCCGTAGCTTCTCTCTCTTACACGCCCAGGGAAGAATACCTGATGCAATTTATGTCCAGCAATTTCACTTAACTATTCATATAGCGCGTTACCTCAGGTATTGTTTTACACAATATATACTCCGCACCAATAAAGTGTTTAACGAGCTTCGAGTTTCCGTACAGCCCGAATCTCTATATAAATGCACAAAACTGTACTCGAACCAGCGATATTTACATATACATAAATAGCACATGGATTGATTGCATATATTGTTGTTAATATAATGCCCTTACAAAATATAGTTACTTCCACAGTCGTGATTCATCATCCCCGGTCAAAGGTTCTACCCAGTTAACAAACAACTTCTCAAACATAAGGTAAAGCAATCAAGCTACGACAGGCTTTGGAACACGTGAGTTTGCTTATGCTTCAGTTCCACACTGTTGCCAGAACGAGCCAAGTCAACTGTCCAACATTTATGATCGACGTGTAGTTTACTTAATTTCTAACTCAATCAGTTTTGATTTTGACTTTATTTTGGTAAACCTAGGGACGAAATAATTATTCTGTTGAGGTTTTGTTTCCAAATGGGCTCGAACCAAAATAATTTGCTTGCTCATAGTGCGATGTTGTGAGTAGAAAAGAGCTTCGTGCTCATTAATGAGATTTTAATGTACTTCAGGTTATTCACGTGCTAACTACGGATTCATACGCATAAAACTAACTGCGAGTGATATCACAATTTATTCTATAATTGCGGCTTTTGTACGAGTAGTAGATTCGATATGCACAGCTTAACGCCGAGAAAAATTCCCGATTTTAATTCACCTAATTGCCTATTCGTGTTGCAGATTTTGGTCTAAAAGTCAAAAGCAAAGCTCGTTATCATCTAATGTGATGAAAAAAGTTGGTGGAATGAGTGGCCTCATTATATGCATTGGATAAAATAATTAAACGCGGCCTAATTAAGGCACGTAGTTAGTGAGCTCAGGCCTACGTGGGTGTGGAAATATCATACTTTACAAATTACATTACATCAAAAGACAATCCATGATGGAATATATTTATCTATAAAAATGAAAATTTGATGAAGAAAAATTGAAATAGAGACTCGTAAATATGGCTTCAAGGATCCGTGGGAAGAGAAGCAGGAAACGCAATTTCATTGACGCACTCTCCCCAAATGACCATTTCATTCTATTATTTTCGACCTCGTGCTGACGATTATGGGAAAAAGCTATAAATATTAGACTTGCGCCCAGCGTGTTCTCCATGCAGACAATTAATGAAGTCGCAGAATTCCATAGCGCCGTCGTTGTCGAGTCAATAATAGCAACAGCAGCTCCAACGCTTCAGTGTGATAGAGTGTCCGTGCATCGTAAAATATTAACGTATCAATATCGATGACAAATGTTGAACGAAGGACCACGCTACAGTTAATTTACGAACGATTGATTAATTATTTTTGTTTCGTTCGTGAATTCCTGGGATAACGTTTGTCGTCCTACAACCCTTCATACTCGTTGTCTGGCCCAATTTGATTTCGGTTGATTATTTGGGACGATGACTTTGGAATAAACTAAAAAAGTAATTAGAGTTTCAATGGTTGAAATTCCAATGAGGAAGTTTGCGATTAAATGAGGATGAAATTTGAAACAAAGTTGTTGGGGAATCTTTCACGAGACTGTAAAAAAAGTTGTTTGGTAATACGGTCGTCAAAAGGAAACACCTTTCATTAGGCTAATGAAACGAGTAATGTACCGGGAAAAACGATAGAGAGCATTTCGTATCGTGCGACGTTGGAAAAAGCATCGCTATTTGTTGGCAGTCACATTAAGAAAAAAAACGCACCGTTCTGGAGGGTCGCCTGCTGCCTCGAGAAGGAGAATGAGCCGCGCATCGCACGCTTCAATTAGACAAATTAATGAAACACGTCACAGTTTTATTAGTCAAAGTCTCTATTTTTGAATACGATGTTAACGTTATTGCTCAATCAGGTGTCAGAGTTCATGTTGCATGAAAAAAAAAACGATATTTAGTACAGTCGAAATTATTTGTACATCGCACTTCGCAGTAATAAAAAATAACTTTTATTTAATGATATGAAACACTTTTTTCTTGATATGTAATCAAAATTTATTGTCGCCGATTCGAATAGTGAAGCAATACATTTTTTCAGTCATATTTTTTGACACAATTAATAAATCTCAAGCAATTCGAGAACGATTTGAATTAACGCGGTAATAAATTCTGAGCACGAAAATTTCGTAATTATTCCGCATTGTTGGGACTAATTTCGAAAAAACGAAATACAGAATGAACTTTTACCAATATGTTCCGACAGTTTCATTACACCAGGGAGAAGGCATACAAATACAGAATTTATTGATAATCGATAGTGTACGTGTTTGTTAGAGGATTTTTAAAAGTAGTTCGGCCGTTCGATAAAGTACGGTGAAGATCCACTTTTTTTGCGATAAATGATAGTTTAAGGTCCCCTGATGACGATAAGCACAGTTCCGAGACAAAATTTTAAATTATTTCATTTACAATTTTTAGTTTTTTACCCTGTGTGAGAGAACTCACAATAATATTAATTGTGAAAAAATTGTACGGTTTTGGAGCTTCGGAAAAGTTTATGTCGTGGAGAAAATTTATCACAAAATCCTTCAAATAAAACATTACCTTACGGGGCTTTTAAGAAAGAAAAGATGAAAAAACTTTAGTTTGTTCGTTGGGCTGCTGGTAACAGCTGATTGAACTTTAGGCAAATTCGGGAATCGCGGAAATTTCATCAAATTTATTTTTGAGACTGACTCACGTGCTTCGTCTAGTGGCTTCGCTTTTTTTAACGAATTGACATTCCTTTTTCTCGGTGCTATTATATACACCGATATAAACTTTCTTTCGCACAATAAAAATGTTCCCTAGGTTATGTGTATTTCAAGTGTCATCGGTACCGACTCAATTTTAACTAGTCAAGTTGAAGTATAAATTTAATCTTTTATGATATTTTTAAAGCATTTTATTACCTTCCTGTGATAAAAATATTCTCAAAGTAAGCGTTTATTAATTTTATTAATAATTTAGAGTTAAATTTATTTAACATAAAGTCATTATTTCGTGGTTATCATAGGAGCATAGTAATGACACAAGCGTCGAAATACCTCACATCGACATGAATGCGTCGATATGGGAATCATGAGAACAACCGACTTCCGGTTGCTTTACCGAATGGTCACACGAGTGCTAGTAACACGCGATACGTCGCTAGGGAATCGACTCCTAATTGTATTGCCACTGGTACACGTATGTACGTAACTGTTTGTCTCGTGAACATCTTGACGTTGAGTAGCTCTTGCTGCATGGACGTTCTCGGTGACACTATCATTGTAATGATAACTGATACGTCCGAAGTACACAATTTAGTCCAAGTGACAATACGTATTAGTTATTCTCCTCTCACTTGGATACGATCGATATTATCATCATTAGATTCTATATACATCCTTGAATATCAACTATGGAGATTACCCGATGGACTTACTGTAGACATTGCGTTAATGGGTCGGATCAATGCATTCGCTTGCAATTATTTTCAGTCGCTGAAGCGACTCATATTTTATTCCAATTCCACTGCTCTTAATGAAATTATTTTTTTCCAATTTCCCGCAAACTTCAAGAATCGTCGGATTTTTCAACGGACTCATAACGCCACTAAATTTGGTGTCTGCTGTTTCAATTTAATCTCAAATTATTTGCATCCGTTTTTTAATTCCAGAATAAAAGTGACTTTCAAAGGGAGATTGAGTATCGAAAAAATCAACCAAAATAAACACATGAATCGTGGATATCATGAATCATGGACTCTTCGAATCATGATGAAAAGAATTTTTCAAACATTTCATGTATTTTGATAGAATACTATATTGCAGTTTTAGCTGAATTGAAGCTATGGTGCATGAAGAGACTTGCAAAAAACGAAAAAACTTTTTTTCCGATTCAGTTACCGTTTCGATAATCCCACAACGTTTACTTTATGGAATCGAAACATGCCAACTATGGGTAAATTCTCGGCTTTTACAAAGTGCACATTTATCCTCTCATTCGATTATTAAATACATTATGCAATTTAGCATATGAAATATAATATGTATATATACATACTTTCATATATGTACAAGTGTCATAACGACGAATGAATAAGTTACCTCCTATGAATAAATTCACGTTGTTCATTGTTCATGAGGGTGCATTAGCCCCGTCACATTACACGTGGATGTCATATCCCATTTTTTATTTATGAGGGTTTTTTATACATTGAGCATATATAAAATATTAAGTAATGCATTGTCAAGAGATCTCCGTTATTTCTGTTGCTTGAATATTCTAATAGCAGATAATTGACAATTTGAATTCACGTTAAATATAACATTATTTCAAACTGTCATTTTGTCTGGTGGAATACACTGAGTAATTCCGAGTGGAATCGGTGAAACAAAAAGCCAATCTGTATTCATAACGGTTTTTCGTAACCGAGGAAAAACATTATCGTGATATGTGGTTCCAACTTTTTTTTAAACTGCTGATGCGAAAGACCATTCGAAACTATAAGATGCGAAAAACGGTAGTTACGGGTGCAATAACCCTTTACAGAGCAAGGCGTGTCAAGGAGTGGTTTTGCGTTTTCACCCACAAGCACTTTACCGATTTCAATAAAAAGTCGACCACGTGTACAATGAAGTAGGGGGGGAAAACCATTTTCGTAAACTTTAAATCGAAGGTAAAAGAAGTTCCTTGCAAGTCGCAAAGCGGGTTGATAATGCATACACACGATTTATTTATTCTATTTCAAGTTGAATTAGAAGGTGAAGCTCCGGACACAATTTTTCAAACACAAAAGCTTTATGAATTTTTATCAACGTGGATTTTTAGTAAAGATTTACAGTTCTTACTTTTTTTAAAAAGCATGCCAAATTTTTTTTTGAGCATTATCATTGATAAAAAATGATGCCGCGATTATAAAAAGGAAGATAAAATTTTTATTAAAAATGTTCTTATTAAATCTGAAAAAATTCACGAAGGGGAAGGTAGAAAAATCAAAATACGAAATGAGGAAAATGTTCTGGAGCCACCCAACGATATCGCACACACATCGACAGATGTTCCCCAGACCCAGCCAACCTCTTCTACGTGTTAAAGATAAGGGGTTGTATAGATTTGGAACAATGAATACTGAAATAATTAATGATTACAGTAGCTAAGAAATTGAAATTTCGTTCATAAAAACAGAATTGTATTTTTTTTTATCTTTCCCATTCTTCAAATTAATGGTAATATAATTTTTTATCAGTACTACATGTTGCCAAAAATTTCGGGAATATTTTTCGTCAACGACAATATCTAAGAAACTGAAATTTCATTCAGATTTTTTCAAAATGCTTTTTTTTTTGAGTTTTTGTTAATAATGCTGAAAAAAAAATTTGAGACCATTTTTAGCCAAAATAAGTATTGCAAATATTAATGGGAATTTTTTTCCAAAATCTACTATTTTGAAAACTGTCTAAATAACCGATTAATCTTCGTTGCAATATTTTTTTTTGTTTTTTTTTCAATGGAAACGCAGAATTAGTATTTTTCCGATCAATACCAATGTAACAATGCGTACAGTGCGAGAAAGCTCTCTCCAGCGACTCGGCAGATAATTCACATATTTCATTTTAGTTCACAATGTTCTGAAAGGTCAATTGATTATATGCTAAAATAATAGTCCCTATTGAGTGTAAATTATCCCCCGAGTTAAACTCGTGCAAAGTCAAAAGTGCGACTTCTGTTCGGGAAACGGCACGAAATTGGGCCAAAGCACAAACAATTGTACGAGCATCGACGAGCATGGAATAAAATTGAATGGCGAGGAGTTTATAGCTCAGCAATGCTTAATGGACACATCCCCGCGATCGGAGAAAAAAATGCAATCCGTAAACCGCTTTCAAAATTAATGAATAAAATCAGTGATTTTTTCATCTGGTATTACCGAAAGTGAAAAGCTTTTTATCGATCCCTTTGAAAACCGGAGAATTCACAGTTCCCAAGGCTTCCCCAGAAGAAAATATTGTAACAATTCCCAGCGGATGTACATCAACGGTAGCTTGAAATTTCGATGACAAACATGCGATATCATATAGTTTTTTTTATCGAAAATGCCACAGGCTGAAAAGTGACATTTGATCGGTTTATTTCGCTAGTTACTGGAAACTTCTAATTTCGAAGTCAAATCTTTTTTTTTAGATAGTGCTTTCATGGTTTTTGCACAATCGCATGATCTGACCCGCGGTTCCCATCCTAAACAATCTCACTCAAAATAACCACGCTCAAAATAACCTGGCAAAATAACTAACGAACAAAATAACCATGAACAAAAAAACCGTGATGAATATAACCGATATACAAAATAATTCTAATATCCCAAAAAACAAAACCACACAGACGAACGTACCAATGCGAAGGAAGAAAAATCGCAGGGTGGGTGTTCTCGAGACATCTCGAGATGTTAAACACGTTAAAAATATAAATAATAAATTTATAATAAAGCATTTCGAGTCTAGTAATGAAAATCATGCATAGGGTTTCATATTTATCCGCAATCAAAGTTTCAAATGAATATTTCAATTATTCTCCATATCCCATTGATTACAAACGTAAAGGTCATTTCAAATGACGATTCTCGTGGTTATTCTGTCCATGGGTTACTCTGTTCATCGGTTTTTTGTTCATGCTTATTTTGAGCAAGGTCATTCAGGCCAGACACCCCGGCCCGCATAAAGGGTTGATTGAATTAAAAAAAAACTGAGCATGACGGAAATCCAGGCTAATTCTAGGTTAAACAAATATTTTAGAAACTAGCTCATCACAGTGACATAGAAAAACGTGTTAATTCGATCGTGTGTAACCCTTAGTATCAAAGCCACACGAATCGAAATGTCACATAAGTTTAAAACTTCGGATCATCACGATTTTGGACGTCCGTGTGCATCAACAACTCGCACACCACCGAGGTTCTTCAGCAAGCGGTAAATATTGGCAGATTCTCATTATTTGTAAATTGTCAATGCGTCAGAAAATTGCGGTATACCCGGGGCAGATCTCTCAACCCGTGCATCGATTCACGCATCGCGCTATTGGACGAATTTTCGCAGTACGATGTCGCAGTTAGACAATAATTAAGCCGAGTAAATATGAGCTCTCTAATCGCAAAGCCTGGATTAAGCTACCCTTATACGGGGCACATGACCTAATTACGCATGCATCATTAGCACAAGCGCCACCTGGGCTTTCCCTCGTGCTCAAGGGACTCGGGCTCTCGTGGCCGTGCACGTACTGACGTATCTACTCGCTCGAATGCATGCATGCGACTATGTGCGTAGATTTGTAAATGATATCAACGAAGCAGTAAGAAGCAAACTTTTTCGAATCATTAGCGTGAGGGTTATTCAAATGGATTTTCATATAATTGTTGAAACATGGTCTTTCAAAATGTTGTTAAAATTTTGTGCAGGACACAGAGTGAACGTAAAAATTCTACTTTTTTTCAGTGTAACCACGTGATAAACGAGGCTAAATATTAAGAGGTTTTTTTTTTAATCAAATCCCATGAAAAATAAAAAGGTGACCACGTCCAAAACAAGCATGAAACGAAGTAAAATCACACGAACACAAGCCTTTGAACGAATACGAGGCTTTGTCGCCGAAAAAAAGAGGCTGAATTTCACAGAAAGTTTCTGTTACAATATTTGTCCCCATGTGCAAGAGCCTTTATCGTAAAATTCTTCAATAACATAAAATGTTTATAAAAGAAAAGGATCGCGAGCTGCTCGAAAAAACGCTTGTTCTGCTGCAACGAAAAATGTATTAAAACTGTAAAAAAATCAGATCGATAAAAATAATGGTCGCGATAATAATGGGCAATGGTTAGCTCATATAAAAATGGGAGAGTTCAATTCCAAACTTTTCAGGTCATTCAACGGTGAGTCATAAAAACCAGAGACTCGGTCATGTACACGGTCGTCCAATTTTTTTGTTTTAAAAAATGAGAGACCAGGAAAACGAATAAAAGGCGTAGAAGAAGAAAGCTTTTTCTCAACTGTGGCATATATTCTTGCACGCAGAGCGTCGAGCGTTTTGCGCGTGTCATCGTAAAGCACGAGGGATGTATGGATATATAGATGTTTGTAGAGGTATAAATATACATCCATAACCGTAGCTGAGTAATCGAGCGGCGTCGGCTAATTTAAAGAAAGGCGCTATTTTCGTGAAACGTGACTGGCAAGGATCGGAGGGAAAAGTCTCGGGCAGTTTCTCTCCAGCTATAGGAAAACTCCCAGCGTGCTGGTTGCTCTCTCAACTCCCTAACGACTCGGCAACTCGTTTTACTCGCGATCTCGGACACGAAACACAGTTAGTTCAGGGATGCGAAGCGGGACCGGCATATATATATACATGTATAAATGAAGGTACACCATAATGCGAGTTCCATTTCGTACGCGAGCTTTCGGTTCGAGAAGTCTTCGACCCTGCGCCATTCTCACAGTGGCCTCAACCCCTGAGGAGGCAAGCCTTCTAGTCCGGGAGAAATCTTCGATACCGGAAAGTAAAGTAAAAAAGTAAGAAGGGGCTGTTCCAGAGAAGAGGCTATACTCGAAGGGAAACGCGCGAGAGAACGGATCGAATAAGAGTGAGATCAAGAAACGAGAATGTGCGGTATCGGAAAACGTGTAGAGAAAATGCCAAGAATGGAGAAAGCGAACGAAGCTAAGAATGAGGGCAAGAGAGACAGGGAGAGACGGAAAGAGCGAGAATATGAAGAAAGAAAAAAGGAAGAACGAACCAAAGTTGCGCGAGGCTCTTTGCTCTTCGACAGAAGAGAGAGAGAGAGAAAAGCAGTCTCGAACGGTAACTCGATTTGTCGCCGGTCTTGAGCCAGATGGATCGGAAGTAGACGCGGAGGCCGCTCGCATTTCAAACAGCCAAGGCATATATACAATAGACACCTCTCTGTATGTACAGATCCATCGAGACTTTTCCTCAATGCCCCTTACATGTTTTGTGTTCCGCTACTCTCTACTGTCATTACTGCGTACTTTCCGAATGCTTCAATACGTTCATTCCGACCACGTTCCTCAATTCTGGGTTTTTTCATTATCAACTTGATAAGTTGTCAAAAATCAACCCCCGCGATCGATCAGGTGAGGAGGAAAACACATCTTCGGAGAGTGTCTGGTATCACGCGCCCTTCGCGATTAATGAGATCACGTCCACATGTCAAGATGAGCATGGACCGAATCATGAATTAATGTTTCTAGTGTAAGTCAGTCTCAAATTATTCTTAGATGTTTTTTCACACTGCATGTTTGCTTCAGAGTTCAATTTAGTTACTTTTCATTTTTTTTGTTTCCAGAAAGGAACATCATACAACGAATTTGAAATGGTGATACGTGTAGAATCCAAGGACCAACGCAATACGAAGGACTAAATCCCACGTACGTCCCTCCATGCTTTGGGGGATGAAAAATGTCGAGGCTGTCACTTGAAAGGACGGACGAATATGTATTCGGGGATGCGCAAAAATGATTCACCATGATCCTCGTAAAGACTCTTGCTCGGTTATTAAATCGTCGCTCCCCTCACTTTTTTACGGTAAAAGAATGAATTTTATTTTGTAAATGGCCCCATTCAGACGGGTTTCATGTATTTTTTTAAATGAAAACGAGATTTATGTTTTCGAATTCCGTCAAACACGGCAGCAATGACTACGAATCTTTATTTTTCCAAAGTTAACCTAAATCTTGGCAAAAAAATAGTTTTACAGTAAATGTTTTTGGGAAAACGATAATTGTTTTTTATGGTCGTGTCGCGGTGATAATGATTGGAAATCGAAGCGAATTGCGTCGATCAGAATTGAATGAGGGAACTCGAAAAGAATTTCTCACTTTTGCCTCATTTTCTGCGCTCAGGTTAATCAGAGCGACGAAATAATAAGGGAAATCGAATGTGATGGAAACCTAGTACATTCGCGTGAAAAGTAAGTTAGATGCGATATATTGATGGCGTCGTTTCAGCGGTCTATAACAGACACAATAATATTGGAGGGAGAAAAACAGGTCACGAAATAATAATGGCGAGCGTTATCGGATTATTCCAAGGGGCAAATAAATGATTGGATATTTATGGTACGTTGCGCCGACTCGTAGATTTTCGGAATGGGGCTCGTTATACGTCCCGCTTTTATTTATCGATCTATTGTTATAAAGAGTACTCCAAGAGCCCGCTAAGAGAATACAAAGATCTTTGGAAACGACGAATGGAATAAATAACTTTCATTCTGCGGATTAATGTTGCTCATCGAACTGATGAAATCTTTATTGGAACAATATTAAATACAAAGTTATATAACTTCTTCGATTTATTTTCTAGACAAACATCTTTTTTTAGTTAAACAGGTTTTAGAACCATCTGAAAACAATCGGAAATTTGATTTTATATACACTAGCGTTCTAGCCGGTTTTTCTAAACAAATATATCACGTTTGTCAAATTGTTCAAAAATAAAAATTCAACCGAACTTACACCAGGTGATTTTGATAAAAATTCTTATCTAATTTCAATCAATGAATGCTACTTTCTAAAATATTTTCATTATCCTTCAATGAAGTTTCTGGCAAAGCCATCTAAATAAATTAAGTCATTGATTGCATCCAACTGCTTGTAATAAGCTCTGGAATCGAATGTAAGATTATGGTTGTACGAGGGAACCGTTAGAAACAATTTTATAATGAATACATACCATGAAAATTAGAATTCATGCGTGGTTGTTTTAATATCGAAAAACCATTTTATTCCTTTTAGCTGTACTTTTCAGGCACTTTAAAAGACGAAAAATCGTTTCATTATGATGACTAAATGTGGGTGTGTGTGTTTTTTTACGTGTTCATCATTTGCGAATAAGCATATGAAATTCTACAGGTTATTAAGGATCACACATTTTCCAATACATCATATTAATATTGTCAGTTAGCTTCTCTTGACTGTCAAAAGCTATATTCAAATGTATTAGAGGCCAATCAGAATACGAATAAAACGACAACAATAAAACCCGTAAAATTCGATATTGCGCACACGGATTTAATAGTTAGGATTTCTAAATATTTGTACTCGACTTATCAATAAAAATAATAATTTTACGGATTGGAAACAATAAATAAAAGAAAATCTTGAAACGAAGTGTTTGAGTGAATTACGACGGAGTAGCAGAACAGGAGAAAAACAGATGAAAATTGTACGAGTTTCCGAGACTGTTTAAGTCGGATTCTCCCGTATGTGAGAAAGCTGTTAGGTGGTCAAGGGTATATATCTCATGGGAATAAGAAGCGAGGGTGGCCGAGTGCCTGTTGAATTGTTGGTAAACGTCAGACTCAGCGATAGAGGAATACGCGAAATTGAGAAGGTGAAAGAGGACGAGAGGAGAATGAGATAGACAAAAAAGAAGACACTGAAAAGGAGAGACAAAGATGGAATATACAGAGCAGGGGAGCCATTAGCAAGGTGTGTTTTGCGCCTGGTTCCCGATCAACTGCTCGCCGTTGTAGGAGCTTGAAATGTTAGCGATGTACAGGAACGAGAAGCAAAGGAGAGCTATATGCAACGCGAGAAAGACCAATACCCAGGACTCTCGTTCACGAAATTCGAATGTAGAGATCCGTGAGTACGGAGGAAGAGGGAAGGGGGAGCAGGAGGAATAGACAAAGAGGAGAGAAACAAAGAGATTGAGAGAGAGAGAGAGAGAGAGCGAGAGGAAGATGAGAACGATAGGGATGCTGTGCTATTGTTGCCGCTTTACCCGCCATGCATATTTAACGCTCACGTTCTCTCCACTATCTTTCACTGACTTGGATACACCTATCTATATCGAGCCTTTAATTTTCGTGCCCCGATATTGTCATTCCAATGAAAACGACGAGGAAAGCTGGATCGGAGTACATGATACTGTAAATAGACACCGGCGTACATCATGAATGATTTCATAGACAACAGACCCGAATGTTCTTAAAATGGCGAGTTTATTTCAATCTTAATTATATAATTACAATATATACATGTGAAAATCTGAATAATACAAAAGTTACTTTGTGAGACATTTCAGTCAGGAATTTTAGAAACTCGTGATGCTTGAAGAAAAGAGTTGAAAATCGATAATGCTCTTTTTAGGTTGACACAAAAGTTTAAATAATTAAATTAGGAAGATTAATATTCGGTGTACTTTATCTGAAAGTAGCCCGAATAGTGCCTCAACTTTACACCTTCATTGGTATTTATTGACATTGCATCTTCAACTTCAACTTCGACTAAAACCAGAACGTCGCTACTCGGGATTTAAACTAGTTATGAAATGAAAAACAGGATGAGTTAGACTATTTTATTTCTTTGATAGAAGTGGTATAAAAAATATCCTTCGAGAAAATAGGCCAGGTAAATTTGCAGCAGTAAAACCAACGTGAAATGTCCCATACACCATGCTGTGAAATGTGTACACGAGGATTCCTACTCCACGCACCGATGATTTTTCCATTTTTATATTTACAATTGCGTTGAATTATTTCCTCGCCTGTTTCGTTTAAATCATTGAAATTCCTCGTTTCAATTTAACTCGAATTTCAACGCTCAGGAATACATCGGAAAAATGAAAAAATTCGAATGTAAAACGGTGTCTGGATCGACATGGATTGTCCCATATCCAGATATATACGTATCTCATAACGAAACCTTTTATCAAAGAATTTTTTTCATACCCGCGAAATCGTTTATGAGATTCTACCTCTCAATCGAACCCAACAATCTCACCATTTTACATTCTCATACCGTCGCATAAATTTCATACATTTTTTATAAGCGCACAAACGTGCCCGGTCTGGGAACGGCCTACCCAGCAAAACCCCTCGAGAGAAATGACGTTGATCGCTATATACATGCGTGTATGTGTACTCACATATACCCTCGATGTCGTCCCAGAATGTGAGCTTTCTCGACATCTTTCGAAAGATATTTTCACGGACCGAATAAGTGGAATTCTCTTGGAAAGGATGGAAGTAGAAACTGCGAATAAATTCCCGAGGATATTCCTCTTTGAAACGATTTGAAAGAGCGCGAAAACGTCGAGTTGACCGCAAGTTCGTTATATACACTTTCACGGTTCTAAACGCACTTTATTCTATCCTCGATATCGATTGGCCAATGTTTGTTTTGAAAATATAAAATATGGAAACATGAGATTCGATCGGAGTTCAAAGGAGAGATTCATCTTTCGGTTAGTATTACATTTGAACGTAAATTGATTCGAGAATTTCGACCAATGAGAGTCTGAGACGAAAGTACAGGTTTAATAAATAAACAACGTTTATAAGATACGTAACGCAAGTTAAGATGGACGGCTAAAAACATAGGGCAAATAATCCTAGAACAAATTCGAGATTTGATTAATGTCTGAATTCATGGGCTCAAGATTAAAATGTAGGCTTTCAGGAGGTTGTAATTTCAGTTGAGACTTAACTTCTAGGCCGAAAAGAACGAGGCAGGGCCCCACGGATCCGTAGCTTAAGGCACAAAAAGAGTACAGAGAAATAGGTGAAACAAATAGCTATACCGAAGGAAAAAGTGACTCGGAATTATCCGCAAAAGTAAAAGTGCAAATAAATCCTCTTAACAAAAAACGATTGAGTAAAAGCTTGGGGAAGAGTCTAGAGGATTAGTATGTAATGAACAAATTCGGTCGTAAATGGGAGAGAGGGATGTCTTTTAGGGGATGTTCGTCGTAGAATTTCCCGACAGTTGCCCTCATTAGTCTTATAATCACAAAGCTCGAGTTCAACAGCGAGACGAGCGGGAAAACGTTAATAGCCATGCTGTGACAAAGAATGCGATTTTTTTGTACCATCCTCGTTGACAACACCCTCCTGCCTCTTTTTTCCGGCAAATTAACAACGAGCTACGTTAACTATTCGGTAGTTTTCTCCTCTTTTGATCTCCTTCGCTGTTCGTCAAAACTCTATCGTGTTACAGACCAAATAATACCAACGACTTCTTTTTTCTCTTTTTTTTTCTATGGGCTTTTCACTTTTATTTTGATTTTGTGAACAAATTTTTTATTATTATTTTTTATTTTTTTATTTTTTGAAAATCGAACTATTTGAAGCTCTCGTGAAAAATAACCAACGAAAAAAAAAGTTTCTTCGACTTTTTGAATGCATAAAGTTTTGAAAAATGTGTGCTGGTTTTCCCAATTCTGTCACTACAGAATGCTCTTGCAACCGTCGGTTTATCGAACGTCTCCTCGCTCTCCTTCTCTCCTTAACTCATCCCATTTCACTCACTCATGATTCTCACCCCGGGAGTTCGGAAAACCTAAACTTTTAACGAGTAGCATGATATCCGCGTTTATTTTGTGTGCCTACATAGAGATATATAGTGGTCAAAGAATCACGAAACTCGTGATAAAATCGGCCTCCTACACCTGATAACTTTCATGCGAGGGCAAACCACTTGAACTTCTGTATTTTCCTTGAAAATTTTTAACTACGCCAAGACGAGCGCGAGATGCGCCGCGAGAAGAGTTCGGGTTTTCTACTAAATCAGTATATAGACAAGCGCCCCTTAAAGTCTGCAAAAATCTAACAAGAGTTGGAAAGTTGTGAGTAGGCTAAAGTCGTCAGGAGCACGAGAACGAATTTTACTAGCTTCGATTTCTGTTTCGACGTCACCAAAGCTTATATTCGTGGAGTAGTCAAAGTTCAAATTAATATTCCTACTATCACTTTTCATTAATTTTAGCACTTTGTTTTTGCCTCTAAACTTTCCTGATTATTTGCTCAATGTATTTTCGTAATTCGTTCTAGAATTCGATGAAAAATTTTCATATTCCATGAAATTGGAAAACTCCATTGGGTTTGTGAGAGTTTTTCCGTTTTCTTATCCAAAGCTAATTAGTGAGTGAAAAACTGGATTAGACAAGGTCAAAGAAGAGATACGAAGACTTCGTAATCTTTAGCATCCATGAGAAAAAGCATTCCGTGTACCGAGATAATGAAATTCCAGGAGCGATCCGCAGTGTAAATTCGAGCACACCGAATAGAAAAAATTGAAAAAAAAGATTGGTGCAGACAAAAAATGAATTGCAAGCTTATTCATCGAGTATCTGGGTGTTGATGGTAAAACAAAGCATAAAATAGCTGTAATCATCTTTGTATCTCCGAGCGTTCACGGTGGGCGCGCTTCTCCCGAGCATGCTTTAATTAGATTTTCAATTAAATTTTAAAATGTGTACTGGGAACTCTTGGCTGTGAGGTAATGGCGGTGGTTGCTTGCTCTTTTGCATTTAGTCGGTGGCACGCGTCGATTGCAGCGGAAGAGAAAACGGTTCGAGAGAAATTGATAAATTTTCAACGCACCTCTCAACTCATCCATCTTTCTAGAAAATTACAATGAACGAATTTGCACGTAAAGAGACGAACCGAGAATTAGAATACTGGATGTAATCAATGTCGCTCGTGGTGAAATTTATTGAGGATTGAATTGCTTAAGGTAACTTCTGTAGTGCATGCTAGTCAAATGAGTGCTAAATTTTCAAAACGCTTTTAGACCAAGTTCAACGTACCGATTAAACTTATTGTTAGTAGACATGTATTCAAGCATATCTTATCAACGTGAAAAAATATTTAAAATGATAGTTTTGCAAAACCATCAACTGATAGATGCAAATTTCCATGATGACACATTTTCAGAGGTATTTTTCAAAGAATCATCTGTATTTTTTAACCGATTTTATTGCACCAAGTCTCATTTTGTTCCTCAACCGATCCTCTACGAATTCACTACGTAGATTATCCTTTGAACTCATTCCTTCAGAAATTATGAATGAAAAAGTTTTTTCACTTAATGAACAATTAGTTGCAACAGTGAAACGATCAAGTTAAAAAAACAACTATACATGGTGGATTCATAGAGGACCAGTTGACGAACAAAATGAGACTTGTTGCAATAAAATCGATCAAAAAATTAACGCAGATAATTCTTTGAAAAGCACCAGTGAAAATGTGTCAGCGTGGAAATGTGCATTTATCAGTTGATGGTTTTGAAAAACTAGCGTTTTTTCTATTTTTACATATTAATGAGATATGCTGTAATACAAATCCACTAATAATACATTTAATCGATACGTCAAACTTGATCTAAAAGCGTTTTGAAAATTTAGCACTCATTTGACTAGCATATGTCACACAATCAACATCGATCATCCCCCGTATTTCAGAACAATTCGAACGTGTTAATTCCTCGAATAATCATCAGAATTTCATTGTTATCGACAGAATTAATATTGTAAAATGCCAATAGTCCAATTAGATTTGAAGAAGACCTACGTTAACAAGCTAAATCACTGTCAACCGTTTTTTCATCAATTTAAAATTCAAAAGGAGAGAGCAAAAGAGGACGAGCTTTTAGGAACGTCGTACCGTGGCATCCGAGTGACAAGAGAAGGGCCACATACAGAGTGAGAGATGTGGTTTCAGTGAGTAAATCGATTGTGCACGAAGCTCGCGCGCGTCAATCGATTATTGCTGCCTGGGAAACTATCTGCTCGGAGATCATCATCAATCGGGAGGGAATAGTTGGTGGGTTGAAGCGAGAAAGAGAGAGAGAGAGAGAGAGAAAGGGGTTGAGGTGGAAAGCATGAGACTCTGTAGAGATCGTCCCACAGGAAGGTTGGGCGATAAACGAATTTGCGACCACGAAACGACGAGGAAATTGATTCACGCCGAGGGCGTCGGTATCCAAATTTCCTCAACGGGAATCTTTCTCTCTTTCTCCCTTTTCACTTTTTTTTTTATTTTGTATGTTGGGCGGCGTTTAATCAAAATTCTACACGCTTGACTAACTTCATTGTAGTTATGCCTGCACCAACAACCACTTCTTTATCTTATTTCATTAAAAAATTCATTAGTGCAATTCAAATGTAGGAATAATCACATTCTTTGCCCCTCGGTCGACCGAGCCATGCTCAATCCATCAATCAACCTCCCTCTTTCTCTCTTCTACTTTCCTCACCCACCTTTGGTTACGTGACAATAGGTCCCGGGACAAAATATCCTGAGACACAATATTCGGGGGTCAAAATATCCCGGGACGAAATTTCTTGAGACACAATTTCCTCTATAATTTTATTTAATGATTATTTGTTTTTTTTTTTTTTTTTTTTTTTTTTTTTTTTTTTTTTTTTTTTATTGTTTTTATTCATTCATGCCAGGCAGGTAAGCAGAACATACACACACGCGCATTCAAATATGGTTCCAACACAGTTTCGTTGATAATGATAATAATGATTAATAGGGATAAAAATATCCAAGCCATTCAGTCTTACAAGTTTAGGATATTTTCAAATCGATTTTCAGTCTCGGGATCTTTTGACCGTACACTTTCATCTTTTAATAACTACCATATTTATTGGACAAAAAGTCAGTTGATGACAAAATGAAAAATGGGAAAGCATTGACTTAGCTTGCAAAAGAAAACATTCCAATAACTGCGCATACAAAATTGAAGAATTTTTGTCGCAACTCTTATAAAAGCATACTAATCCTGAAGTTCTATTTGTCGTTTGTTTAAAACAATAACTCACGAGCTTCGAATACTGCACGCGGTTAAGGACTTTCGAGTGTATGAACTCCCAAAAGACACGCCCTAAATCCGCTCCACACAAACAAACTCTTGGAGGTATTTTGCACTGTGATGAAAATCCAAAGGGTCTTCCAACTCGACTGAGCAAAATTGACTCGTATACAGAGCGTGAAACTTGAGAAAATTGAAGTACGAGGTTGTTGTTTTTTTATTATTTGACGAGAAATGGAATAGCGAACTACGAGATTTATCATTTGAACTTTTTTCCTTTCATTGAGTGTCGTTTCACTCTTTTTCTGATTCGCAAATCCTCATGAGATTTAACAAGATCTCATTCCCAGCAAGGTCGAGAGACAATCGATCTCTCGTTAAAAGATGCGCGGGTGTTCAAAGCTTCGTAGATTCTTTATTCGCACGTCTGGTCTGTGCAAACAGCGATAAGCGTTTGATGCAGAAGGGCGAGGGGGGTTGGCAAAGTTCAAAGTTTCAGCTTTGTGTCGATGCTCCAGTCTAGAGCTTAAAATTTTAGTTTCCGACCAGACACGGATAGTTTCCGAGGAGGGCCGGCACGAGGTTCAGCAAGGGACTCGGTTAGATCAGAACTGCGCTGGCCACTCATGTTCTTTCCTCTCCAATATACACATATACATAGCCGCGCGAACAATTCGCGGTCACATTGGCTGTCTCGTATAACGCTTCCGGCAACCAAAGTTCTCTCGGAACTAGTCCGATCCTCTCGAATCCAGTTTCGAAACGCACAAAGCTGCGGTCTTGAGGATATTGGTCGCCTCAAAATGGATTGAAAATCCTGCAGATTTATAACTTTCAAATATGTACCATCGATCTCAAAATCTCCCCACAAAAATTTCAATCCAACGATACCCTCGACCCGTCAACGATCACGACTCAAATGTCACTATATCACGATGGAAGATTTTCTCCAAGCTGTGGATTCAAGTACTTAATTCGATGAATAAAACCCAGAAAATTTTTGTGTCATAGCGATTGCGGCTGGAATATTTTTGAGAATTTTGATCCACATACGAACGGTAATTTGTAAGTGAAAAAGTTCATACAAACATGTAAGGACAAACCTTAAAGCACGATTACCGGCTGTTCAAGGTAGTTTGTGCATGAAACGATTTTCTTAAAAAGTTCTCGAAATTTACTCAGAGTTTAAAAGGGTAGTCGACTGACACACATATCAAATTTTAAAGAATTCGTCTTATTGGTTATTGAGATAAACGTGTTTTAATATGTAGAAAAATACACGGGGGTATAGGGACTATGCGTAAAAAATCGTTTATCTTTCCATATAACGAATGAACGCTTCTTACGAAATTTATGAAAAAGTACACAATAACAACGTAATGAAAGTTTGAGAAAAAATTCGAGACGATTGTCTTACTAGTAATAAAGATATATTACGTCAGAGATCGAATGAAATTGGTAATGAGCACACCAATAACCTCGCATTTACTTATTTCGGCATTTTGTTTCTTCTTGGCTTGGCCCATTCCTGTCATAACTTTTGTCTTGATCCATTTCCCTTTGTGTTTTCCCTTTGCCCTCTCTAATACGATATTTTACATAAAAAACTATAATATTTTAGTCAGGCATGAATGAAATTTCGGGTTCAGTCAGTGATTGATCCCCGATTAATTAATGGCTTGTAATTTCAATCGTCAAAAGATAAGTTGAAAAAATATATTTAAAATTTCGAATTAATAGCTCTGACATTAATTCAAAGTGATAATATCTTCGATTAGGAAGTAAAAATCGACCCAATTTAGACACCCATAAAATGCGATCCTTCCGGCATGATCTACCTTAAAACATTGCATCTCAGCTAACTGTGTCAACGACTTCTTGGGTTGAAACAAATGCTCCATAAGCTCAATTTGTCACCGTCTCAGCACTTGAGTGTGCTACCTCATTCCTTTGAGAATGACTAAAATATGTGGCTGCTTTTCTATATTACGATCTCTCTTTTTCACCACCTTTAGTGTTGGAACAGATTCCTTCGTTTCTTTTAAAAACTACAAGACGTTGAAGTTTGTCAGAGCACTCGAAAGAATGTCGAGTATTTCATGGGGTCGAATAAAACAGCGTTCTTGGATGTGGGCTTACGCCGCCAAAGTTACATCACTGCTTTCCAACTTTCGAGTCCCTTTTTCATTCCTAGGATATCATAAAGTCGCGGATTCGCAACGTGTGTGTCTCTAGCGAAAATAGGATGACTTTATTTAGCTTCAAGAACTTGCATCCAGCTTCATTGCACCGTTGTTCAACCATCACCCCTGCGCTGTAACGCAGGAACCAAGCCCAACTCTCTTGTCACGTTCGAATTGAGAAAAAAATTTTTTATGAGAAAAACTATACTTGAAGGATTCAACCAGCCATGTTATGGAATAGAAACATAATCAAAAACAGAAACGATACGAGGTTGTCGATTCTGCTTTTGCTATGCGAACTTAACGATGCGAGGAAAGAACCAGAGAAAGAGAGGATAAAAATATAAATTTTGCACCCTCGAATTCTTTTGAAATTTAATGTGAACTTTGAGAAAAAATTTTTTACAAAACTCGTAATTCATTATACAAAGATTAAAAGTGTGACCATATGTTTACTCAAATCCCCGAAAACATGAGGAGTCAAAGCACAAGTGAATTATACGTGAAAACAGTATATTTAAGCTGACAATAACCTTTTTCGAGGATCATTCAATCCCAGAGAAAGGCCATTATGCTTCAGTAATCGTGAAAATTTTGTGCACAGAGCAAATAGTTTCATAATCATATTTCCCTCTTGTCTCGCGCTGAAGAAGCGTGGGGAATGGAGAAAGAAAGAAAGGGGATGAGAAAGGAGCGGGCACTGTGAAATCCCGAAAGACCAAACGAGCTAGAAACAACGTAGGTGAATTCTCGAGAAAAGTGGAAACGAATACGTAATAAAACAGAGTTAAGTGACGAGTGGAATGAACAGAAAGGGAGGAAGATAAAAAGAGCGAGATAAACAGAGCCCCGAGTCTGCGCTTGTACGAAAAAAGGGTGAAAAAGAAAGAGACGAAGGAAGAGTGCCTGACGAAGTGAGTAGGATCTTTGCTCTGGCCGGCAAGGAGGAAATTACTCGGTTGGACCGCTTCGTCGAGTCGAAAATCGCGGAGAGAACATGAGAAATTGTAGTAATAGCTGGGCTCTAGGATTCCAGGGTGGCCCAAGAGTGCTACGTACGTACTTTACCTAGTAAAATGTTCGTCTCCGTTGTCGTGGAGAACGCGTTTATAAAAATGTACGTGTGCATCGCTGCTGCATACGTACGCATGCACACGTACCTTTGTAAGTACGTGTGAGAGAAAAAGTGGGAGTCGGAGAAAGTACTATTGGGTTAGAAAGTCGACCTCCGACTGCATATGAATATATATAGCCGAAGCATACATCGCGAGAACAAGAAACACGAGAGAGAGAGAGATAAAAAACTAGCTAGGGGAAAGGAGGAGAAAGAGGGAAAGCGAGAAAGCAACAATCGTGCCCTAGTGAGGCAACCGGCACGTCGAGTATATGTATTTTCTCGAATCTTTTCTCCCCAACCCTCCCGTGGTATTCTATTCGACTGGTTTTTTCTTACCCCTTCCGCCCCTCGACAATTTCCTTTTCTCCCACTCTTTTCCTCCGTTTCTATCGCCATCTTTTCTCCTTTTTCCTCCCGTTTTTTTCCTTCGTTTCTTCTCTCTCGTGCTCCCTCTCCCTCTCCGAAGCATTTTGCCATATCTGTGTACACGTCCGCACACAGACACACGACCCAAACCACTTGTTTCCATCTTTCTGTCTCTGTCTGTTTCGTCTTCTTTGCTCTATATCCGACTAGCGTGTCTGCTCTCCTCTCCCTATGCCCATACCTCTTCCCCGTGGCCCAAACTTGAATCCAATTTTCCACATCACATCCCGCAAAAGTTACTTCGCAGCGGGCTTTCGGAGAGGACAGAAGGAGAAGACGGGAGCGCTATACGGAACGGCAGAGGACTTTTGCTGTATACAGAATCGCGGGGTGTGGCGGGCGCGGCTTCTTTCTCACTTTCTCTACTCTATCCTCTCGGCTTTCATCTCACTTTACGGTCTCTTCTTTTCCTCTGTCCTCGCGCGCACGCCGCCTCTCGTGAAACATTTTTATCTTTTCTTTGTTGGAGTAAAACAATTTTAGAACATATTGCCGAGAACGCTACAGTCGGTCTATCCTTGGAAGACGTAATAACGCGTGCACGAAGCAAGCCCACCTTTTTCCTCTTCTTCATCTTCTTCCTTCGCCTTATCCTCCTCGTTCTGTATTCCTTCCGCTTTCTCTTCTCTTCCACCCTGCTCGCAGCCTCAGTTTTTCTGAGTGACCGCTCGCTTCTCCGGTACCTCAACTTTTACCCTGCTTCACCCTGCCCAACGTCGCCGTGGGACCATCGATCATTTCTTACCTTGTCTACTAAAGAAATAACAATAATCCGGTACCCCAAAACTTGTACGAAAGTAGGTTTCATAAAATCCAGAATATATTCATGGAAATTTCATTATATCCAGCTTGGCTGACTAAGAAACTAGCTTGAGAGTCATCGAGCTCACGTGACCAACTGAAAATCGATGGTGGCACCTGCCGTAATAAAGTATAACTATATACAGTAAATACGGTCGAATTAATTTCGTAATGAGCAATGAAGTGGAGCGAATCCGGCTCTGGACTCTTCGGTCGTGGCAAATGTGTGCGCAATTTGTGTTAAAATAATCTTTGTGACCGGCGACAAAGGTGTCATGGGTCGTACGCAAACTGCTCCGTATTTTTATTTATTCATTGCGTTTTGGTGAGAAAAATCTGCTGTCCGAAACGAAGCACAGCCGGAGTCGTATAATTAAATAACATTTTTTGATATTTTTCGTATTCGCGTAATCGCGTTATATTCGCGACGAAATCCGGTAGAAACATATTTTAGTTTTACTGTCACCCGGATCATCTGTTGATCAATGAAATTTCAAAATTTCGTCGATATGTTCATTGACATTGTTCGGTCGAATGAATGTTTTCCGGATAATTCACAGGACCAATAGTTGTCATCAGGTAATATTTTCAGTTGGACGTGACTTGGAAAGTACCTGGCATTTTTCTATATTCTTAGAGTTCGATGCACCGGATGCTCCGAGGGAGTGATTCATGGTCTTCCCGATATAGTCATATATTTTATATTAGGTTTCTCGTAACTGCGTAACTTCATCTATTCCACCGAACTCGAAGACACTTTTCAGATACTTCAGGACGAAATCTCTCGTCCTTAAATCTGCACTCGTTTCTCCTCCCCTCCCTCTCGCTACCTTCCTCTCGTGCGCTCCTTCACACTTCGGGTCTTTCTCTTCCTCTCTTTGGCTAAGCTCACTCGCCATTGAGTTTCAAACTTTGGATTAATAATGCTGGGGCTTCTCATGCCGGAACGAACTTTCGGACGGTGGATAGTCAATGGGATGCGGAGAGACGCGGTACGTCGGTTTTCAAATTTGTGGCGGGTTTGTTCCCGGAAAATTGACGGTGAAATAGTTCTATATACAGGACACTCCATCTAAACTTCCACTGTTCTACGCGTTACTTCCAGATTTCTTTGAATTTGCTTGGCAAGTGAGACAAGACTGGAATTTTCATCATTTGAAAATCCGTCCACTCTTGTTTCGTTTCAAAGATCTAAGAACTCACGAGGCATGATTTTTTAATCGCTTTATTTCACGGTAAAATCCCTGTTTTTATAACACTACCGGGTTCATTCCTTTTTTTTACGATAACGATTATTTTGTATTCGTCGCAACGTTTCTGAGTAGGACAATGGCAAGTTAAAAAATGAGTTACAATCTTTTTCCATATTTTTCCACCAAAAATATGCGAATTGCAGTATCCCTGCAATATCGTTAGGATTTTAAAAAATTGAGAAAAGTGCGACGAGAGATGTAATGAAAAGCATGGAAGACGGAGCGTCGAAGCGTTAAAGTAATATATGAAAGGCGAAGGAGGCACGATCCTAAACGAGTAAAGGAGAAAAAGTAGAGTAAGAAAAGACTTTGTTCTTGTATGTATAAGCTATAAAAGAGATGGTAATATATAAGAAAAGAGGCTTTCGAAGCCGTCGATTTAAGACGTTCTTTGAGTAATTATTTCACTCGCCCGGGTGAATTATTCACTGACCCGTGAAACATTCCACTTGCTCTTTTTTCCACCGATCCATGAGCATCACGTACCAACATCCTCGTACTCTCCCGGGAAAAAGTTTGCTACGTAGTTTTGAAACGGGCCAAAGGGTTTTCCCTTGAGGACGCTTGGCAATGTTGGAAGTGATAGAGAGGAGATCGCGAGAAGGAGAGTAAAAGGGTGTGTGGAATTGTCGGTTTGCGAATAAGTTAAGTGCATTTCACATACGGGCATTACACTCGCGCACACACACACACACACACATCGATCGATCGAAGCAAACGAATGAGCGTAACTTATTGAGAAAGTGCAGGTCTCATATCTCCACGTATACGCAGGAACTTGTATGCGCAATCGACAACGCATCCTCGGAAATTTCATGCTCGATAACTTGATCTAACTACTCGACAAAGTTTGTAGTTGTGATTGTACATTGAGATCGAGCTAAAATGCCTTTCTGACTGTTCTCATATGAGCAACCTATGAATCGTCTAAACTAAATTTTTGAAAAATGTGGAAAAAAAACTTGGGGTTTTCTCAAAGGTGTGGTTCATTCTTATATTTAATTTTTAATATTTGGGGAAATTATATTTACAAAATGAAAGTATTGTTAAAATTGTCGGCGAAATAAATAGTCGAACTAGTTTTTAGAAAACATGGAGAGGTTTATTATATAAATTTTATCTTATTTATTACAAGAGACGATCGTTTTCAGGGAACATAAGATCTTCATTTCAGTAATAAGACAAATACATGCACATTCAAGAGGGGAAAACCGTAATAGTATTTTCAACGCATTATTGTAGAGATGCTTCAACGGTTCGATAACATCATTGAAGCAATTATTGATTTAATCGTCCCAATGCAATATCAGTCGGAAGAAAATTCTAAACGCATATTAATTATCATTTCGAAGGCCAATCAATTAAGCATGAAATGTCATGTATTGAAATATATCACGGAACATAGAAAGCAAATACCTATGGGACGTGTGGTAATTTGCTCGTTAGATGTGCTTTGATGAGACATTATGACTAGTCGACTGCAAAGGAGCACGCTTGTTTGTCCTTCCAGTAATTAATTTCTCGTTTTTAAATGGAATTCCTCGAAGCGTAGCACGCATAGGCATATACCGAGTGCACGCAGCTATTACATGAACCGGTGAATTCGACGAGTCCCTACAAAATATTCTGTCTGCATAAAACGAGTAAAAAACGAGAAAGTCGTCGCGAAATTAGAGCATCAACAAAATTATAAATTAAAAATTTCGTGGCATAGTCGCCGAAATAAGCAACTCGGCTCGCAACTTCCAAGCCACCCTACAAAAGCCAGCACTGATTTACAAAAGAGAATGAATAAGAAAGAGGGAGAAAAGGACTTGCATTTTTTGCTCGCTATATATACCAAGGCAAATCCCTACGAGGAGCGATGTCGCGTAATACACTCGGATATAACCGCGCGTATACGTTATTGTCAGTGATGTTTTTTGAAGCGTGTATCTTTACAGCCCGAGTACATCCGAACGTAATCGAGGAAACGGTAGAAATTCTCCTCTTTTGTGGGTAGACGCGACGACGACGACGACGTTTCGTTTTGCTCTGATGTGGCAACTTGCTTCGTCACTCTTTCCTCCTCGGGACCGAGTGACTAGTGGCAACTGTGCACCCTCCTATCCACTCTTTTTGGATGAAGGTAATACCTGTGGGTAAATATCACTGTGCGCATGTATATTAGGGGTGCTGAGACGCGTACTTCTCGTTTTACATAATACTATCCGGTATATGTACATTCGTATATAAATATATACGACGAAGGTTGCAGCGATTTGTCTTTTCGCGTATATATATACACACGCATTGTGTTCATATAGTACATGTACCGTGGCAAAGCGTGCACGGAAGCGAAGCTTTGCTCGCGTTTGCGAGAAACGAGTGAGATTACCTCGCGACGCGAGCGAGCAAATATTGGCTCTTATTCGAGTCAGTTATACGGTGCTTACGTACCCACAGGTTCTCCCAGCGATTGCACAGCCAAACTAGATGTGTGCGCGTACAGATAAATGTAGTGAACACACGTACACGCGGATATGCGAACGCGTATTGGGTACTGCGGGATGCCTAAGCAACGAAGAAGCGCAATTTGCGGAGCGCTCAATATGCAAAATTATTTCCGTTACATTCATTTCTTTGCCAGTGATTTACACAGTTGATACTTGAGTTTGTGTGTGCGTGTGTGTGTGTATCCACGCCTGGAACGCATTCACGCTCGCAGAACTCAGTAAACGCGTTTGAGGCGCATTCTGGACTCAAAACGCGGTAAAAAAGCTTCCCTCTTTGCACTTATCCTTCTTTACTATTTCCGTCTGCAGAGTCGCTTATGTTTTCACCGCTTTCGCTTACCCGAGCTTTCTTCTTCGTGCAGTGCTTTACCCGATTTTATCTTTTCTCCTTTTCACACTTCCTCTCGTATAAACGAAACCGCAGTATGGAGCCCTCGACGAGCAAGATTCCCGTGTCCTTCTCTCGTACGCAGGCAGGATTCGAGGATAAGGTCCGATACGTGGGAAAAATAAACTCAAATTTTCAACGAATCTCTGTTTGCCCGTTTTTCTAGTTTTTTCCTCAAATTAGCGACAGGTAGAGACACTGCTATACTTCTTGCACTTCGGTACTTCGTATTCATTTGTATAAATCGATGTTTAAGAGTCATCGAGCTCACGTGACCAGCTCAAAATCGATGGACGGTCGATGAATTTTCATTGAAATCGCGACGAGTAAATTTCGTAATGAGCAATGAAGTCGTGCGAATCCAGCTCCGGTCTCTTCGGTCGTGGCAAATGTGTGCGCAATTTGTGCTAAAATGATTTTTGCGACCGGCGTAAATGGTGTCATGGCGTACGCAAACTGTTCCGTATTTTTATTTATTCATTGCATTGGTGATAAAAATCTGCTGTCCGAAACGAAGCACAGCCGGAGTCGGCTGATGAAATCACACTTTTTGGTATTTTTCGTATTCGCGTAATCGTTATATTCGCGACTAGACATTTTCTTATTCGAAAATACGTGCTCGAGGAACATCCAACCGAATCTTATCCATTTAAATACTCTTCACCCGCTCCACAAATTCCTCTCTCGAACGATATTGCTTTCCGTTATACGTAGACGTATTTTATGCGCCCCCCAGCCTTATTTAACTTCCCGTATATCGCTGTATATTGACGCCGCAATGTGGAGGGATGATCATCACTCGGTTTACATGGTCTATATAGCTACATGGGAATATAATGTTACGTGTCATGTGAGAGTCACGGTTATAACTCGAATTAAGTACATGCGCTATTATCGTTCGATTCTTATGTAGTAATTTTATGTGGTTTATCCCGTAGACACCACATTCAAATTTGCACTTCGACTTTTCAAAGTTTTTTATTTCATCCATGAATGTACGGAATTAATCCTAAAACGAGACTTTTTAGGGGTAACAATTCCTTAGTAATCGATTACAATCATTGAAAAAATGGAAAAACAAAGTTTTATTCTAGAAAAATGGCCGAATTGGGGAAAGGAATTTTGAAGTTCTAGACACTTGAAATTTTCCAGAATGCAAACTTGCAAAGTCATCGATCGGCATAGCAGCATGAAAAAACATGAAATGGGATACTACATTGAAATGGACACCTGAGCATCTGCTTCGCTAAATACAAGAGAGTTTCGCTCAGAATTTCCCCTTTCCAAGGCACGCTGAACCCGCGTCCTGATCAGTGATATGCTCATCATTTGTCGAAACTGGAAAATCATTTTCTGTCAAAAATTATTGACATGATGAAAACTGTTACACACGCTCCACTCGTTGCAACATTTCTCGGAGGAATGTGTTAATGTATTAATCGAATCCACGTCCTACCGAAAGTAGCCCAAATTTTGTTGCTTCTGTTCTATCAATTCAATAATTCGAATATATATTTATCTACAACGAAGATATTCGGAGTATTCCATTCTATTTAGCAATATCGTTCCGGACGTTGGAATGTCTGGCTTCAACAAGCTCATTCCGAAAGTGGAGGAACGGAATTGGCAAATAAATTAACGAATTCCTAATTCGTATTGAACAAATTGCCACTGAAACTGAGTTGTCCCGAATAGGAAAAAAGTAGTCTACATTTCGGCAATTCTGTTCAAGATTCCCAACGAAATAATTTACGATTGAAAAATAAGTAGCCAAGAATGTCTGTGCGAACGTAGAGTTAGTACAGCTCTACTAGATTTGAAGGAAACGCTTTTAAAAAGAAATCCTCTTTATTGTTCCAAAAGATATAAATTAGCGATTGAAAATCTTCTGGCAATAGATGCAATCGCATCTCGATGTGTACACTAACTGCTGGTTCCTGGGGTTGGTCAGGATTAAGAGAGGGGCATGAAAACGCGCGGATACGCTATCCGATTTATTAAGATGTATGTGCCCGTTGGCAGAGGTTGCTGCGGCTGATCGCCGGTCTCCCCTATCTCGTTATTTCCGAGAATACGAATGCGCTGCAGAAAACGAACCCCTTTGCCTTTGTCTCTCTCTCTCTCACACACACACACACACCCACGAAACCTGCTTCTACATCCACAATGCAAAAGCTTTAAACTCGGAAGGATCACCTCCGTGTGATCTCGTTCGATTCTATTTTTATTTTTCATTCTGCAGTAAATACAGAATAGCCGTGCGGTTAGTGGTCTCGAGACTCGGAAATGCTCGACGATCTACCGTGATTTATTATCTCTGTCTTTCTCTCTCCCTCTCTTTGCCTCTTGCAGCCTTTCTCGTTTTCGATCTTCTTCTTCTTCTTGTTTCTCTACTTTCTTTCATTATCCTCCTTTCTCTGTCTATCTCTCATTTCTATTCCTATTTGTTCCATTCTTTATTCGCCTCCCTCTGTCTCTCTTTCTTTTCCTCTCAACCCCTTTCTCTCTATCTTCCGCTGGTCCATTGGTCACTGGAGCCATAAAAATTTTCTGTGGAATGCCCTTAAACATTTTATCACTACAAACAAATACGTGTATATAAATATATATTTCGCTCGTAAAAATAGTTGCCGTATGTGAGCTCCGCGGGATTTAGACTCCATTACTTTAATACATATTAGACTTTCCGCGCCAACTAAACCACACATCCTGCGATTAGTACTCAGTAATTTCCCCATGGGTACACCGCCATATGCCATTAAATCCGCGCTACCATTTTCGTGAATAAACTAAAACATTCTAAGGGTCCAGTGGTCAACAAATTATCGAAATGAACACAAGTTTTCAACAGTTTTGTGCCGAAATTGATCAAAGTCGGGTCTAAATTCAAACTGATCTTACAACCAGTCCGCAGAACCGTCCTCTTTGCGGCTCTACTCAAAAACAACGCTGCTCCAAAGAGCCCTATTCTCAAATTTGCAAAATCAATACAATGCAATATGTCTCCTCTTTTGTCATTAATGATCTGTGTTTTCCGCCGAAACATGTTAAAGAGTAGAGACGTTATCCATGCATTAAATAAAATTCTATACTCTCAGTAAATGCATTCAACAACAGTTCTCCTCTAAATACATGTTTAAAGAGCTGAGTTGTTATCGAGGAGAGCTGTGAAACAACCCTATCGGTAGCCATTCTCAATAACAACTCCGCTCCTCAATAACTACGGATCTGCGTAGAGAACGCCTCCTCAATATAATATTATCTGCTCCCGTGAGATAGTTAATCCCCAGTATCTCCACTTATGATGATTTTAGAACATATTTCATCATGAGTAGAGATATTGAAGATCGTGGGTTATGTATACATGAGTAGACGTAGAGTTGTTATGAATTTCGGAGTAAAGATTTCAGAAGAAGAGTTGTTTTCGAGTAGAGGCGTAAAGAGGATGGTTGTTGTTCTGCCACGACGATGAGTCAGAAAATTATGGTTAAAATAGAGTTCAGTTGAGACAAAAACGTATCTATAAGTTAGTTTGTTAACGAATATAGAATAAAAGAAGTACAACAGTTTCATTTTCACGATTTCTTTATTTCGAAGACATTCTGTGGTCTGAAGAATTCCACGAAATGTTTGACATTAAATTCTCAAGAGATCTGACTTATTTGCACAATTAGTGAAACAGGAAATATATCATTTTGTCGAGAAAAGAAGGAATGAAATAAGATTTGCTCGAAATGTTTGTAATGTCGACGTTGTGAAACCGGAGCTGTTAATTAAATTTAGCAGAATATGATTGTCTCTCTTTTCTGGAATGGGATTTATCATTGTCGATATATATCGACTTCAAAGTACGAGATTATTCGATGCAGTTACGTTAAAAGGAGTCCCGTTATTCCAGTTATGTTTCTGCAATATTTTATGTCACTGAATTACATTATTCAAAGGGCGAAAAAAACAAGCTGCTTTTTCAGACAGAATGCGCTGCTTCATGAAAACAAAGATGCATGTACAAACACAGATAACGCAGTGACAAGAGAATGGAATAAAAAGTGACAATGCGCACTCCGTTAATCTCGTCGAGAAATAAAAATGGTAAGCGAGACAGACGGATTATTAATTATCCGTTATAGTGTTACGGAGTGTTCAGCTTGCTTTTGTTCTCCGTATGCTGTCAAGCGAGTTAACTGTTCTTGACATTGAAACCGAACGACCGCGGAAGAAAAATGGTGCAAGAGTTTTCCTAAGTGTGAATTCACATCTGGTAAGTTGTATTCTTGCAGTTTTTCATCCGTATAACTTAACGAAAATACTCCTGGTGTTTCCACGTCTTTTCGAAGCTGCATGGATCCTCGAAAAATATGCGGATTGTTTTATCTCACTGAATTATAAGGGGATTATAAAGACAGTAGGAGGCCTATCTTTCGAGTAACTGTAATTGAATTACGAAAAACTGTGAAATTCGTCATATTTGAAATTATAAAAATTGCGATAAACACACTCGTGAAGGTGTTTGGTTTTTTCTGGCATTCTCATTCGAAGATCACTGTTAATTTTTCATTGAAAAAAGACGTTTCAATTACTTCGACGTTTACATGCGAGAGCAAACATATCATTGAGTTCCGGAGACAGGGAAAAGGATAATGCGGAAAGAAATTGATGAATTTTTCAACATTCGTCGATCGTTCGGACCAGAAAATACATTTGTAATGGATAAAGGAATAATTTCATTGCTTATTTTTCATTTCCTCTTGCTGCCGAGTATTAATTATTTTCAAAATATGAACGAGCACCGATAATATCGAGAGCACAACGAAGGAGCGATAATAAGGACAAGAAAAATTAGAGTGGGAAAGTAAAACCTAACCCCGGCGATCTATAAATGAATTTACCCAAGTGTCGAGGGAATAGCACGATATATGTACATGAAAATATATTAGAGGTATTCGCACGGTGATTTTAGCCATGCGTGGAAGAGACCAAATATATAGAAAGAGAGAGAGAGATGTTTTCTGGTATCTACCCCGTCGTCGGCAAGAAAATTTATTGTTCGCGTTTCCTTCCGTTTATCGTTCGTTCGAAGCTCCCGCGTGCATTTGTTGAACCTCACCCCCCGGTCTTTTAGCCCCTGCAGGGGAGCCTCGCGCATTGGATGAATCGAAATCGTCGACGACACCAACCGGTAGATCGTGTTAATCCGGCTCCTCTAATTAATTACGTGAATGGCAAGTAGAAATAAGACCCTGTCTTTGCAGCTTTACTGTGTGCACACGTTTATTGGTACTTGCACGATATTCCTTGTTAACGAGGGAAGATAAAATGTTAAAAAATAAAATGTATAATGGAAACAAAAGGAGAAAAGTAAATAACGAAAACTCGAATTGCACTAGAGATGATGGTATCTCTTATTACGTTAAAATGAAAGATCCTGGGTTATCTGAACAATCTCCACACTCAAATGTAGTACCAGCTCCTTCGTTAACTGAGTTTTTCATTATATATTTGCCTCTACAGCTCATGAAAATGTTCACAAAAATGAATTGGGGAAAAAAATAAGCTCGTGAATAAACGAACGGACATCGTACTTACAAAACAACGAGGCCATCCCTTCACGTCACAATACTCATTTTCATTGTAAAACAAACAAGTCCTCGCAACGCGCAGATAAACAAACGCACGACAGACAAATGTAGGGGGAAGAAAACAAAGAGAAACGAAAAATGATGAATTATTTTTTATTCTATAGAGTTCCATATATTTCCACTGTTTCCCAACTCTCTTCAATTTTTTTTCAATCTATTTATTTTTTTAATAACCTCAGGTTGTTGTCCGATATTGCACCATTCGAACACAGCTGGACCGACTATAATTTATTTACTGCCAATATCCTGAATTTTTTTTTTCCTATATCTCCATTATTGGAAAATAATATTTTTCAAAAGATCGAACTGAGCGATGATTAGCGCTTGAATATTTCAATGAAGCTTTAATATTACGCGCATCAATTTTTCGTTATGGAATATCCGGCGACACAAGCAAAACTTTAACTCGCTTCATAAAGAATGACGGATTTTCAGTCGTGTTTTCCATTCATTAATGAGATTGCGGGCTGCTCGAAACACAACGTTTTTAAATACTCTATTTTGTTGTTAATAACGCATTCTTGGGGAGCTGTTAGAATTTTTTCATCACTGAATACCGGTATAATGAAAACATTCCATGAGTGTTATTTTGCACGAGGTTGGATGATCGCAATATTTTCTATGGGATAATAACTTTCGAAAAATCCAATTATGCCAGATATTGATTTTTTTTAAAGTTTCATAAACAACAATGCTATAAACTCTCTTTCATGAGGACCGATAATAACCTTTCATCGCATGTTGCCAAGGTTTTATTGTAAACTTTCATAAACGTCGTCCGAATAGAAGGCAGCGAGGAAATAACAGTTTCGAAATATCTGCCAGTTGATTGGAAACTTTTATTTTTTACAATAACTGTTTACTTTTGTTTTTCGATAGAAATTGTCCTGATTCAATGTTGTTTTGTTACTAAGAAAAGTATAATAATGCGGAAATAGAGAGAAAAAATAAAACATTCTCTTTCGATTTCTCCGGCCGTAATGGCGTGTAAACGAGAAAAATCCCGTTGTCCGAGATCGACAATTTAACAGGGCACACACAGTTGGGAAAATGAAAAAGTTGGCAAGATAAAAGTCGCGCTTTACCTCCATCGTGCTAAGAGGGATGCTCCAGTTAGTCCACCTCGCAGAGCGATCGAGAAAACCGATTTTCGGCCCGTACACGAATCAGGAAAAGAGAAAAAGGTAAAAAGAAAAATCGTCGAGTAGTGCGAAGCGTTTGTGAGAAGGAAGAAGATATAAAACGCGAGATGCGGAGAAGTCGGCTATATTGACCACTCTTTTTCCTCTGCAATCTCTCTGTAACTTCGCCATTTGAGGTAACAACCCTCCGGGACTTCGAGAATCGCCCAAGACGTCTGCTGCTCCTCGACCTAATATACCTCTTCGGAGTCCACTTGAAATTTGAGAAACAATCCAATCGATTCTCGCTCGACTTGCCTTCGAGCCAATTCGAATGCAACACACAAAAAGCGATACCGGTTTTGTACAGCTTTTTATTTATATCGTTGAAGGAACTCGCAAAAACGTACCTAAATATTCAGCCATTTGCAATTCCAAGGGTGACTAAAAATAGTGAAGAAAAACCCCGATTATAAGTCTCCAGATACGATTTTTTCGTATACAGGAACTGTATCTTTTGTTACACTTTCAATCTAATTTATCAAGAAAAGAATAAGTAAACGCGATGCTTGAAAAAATTGGATTTTTTCGTTACGACTAAGCTATTCTTTCATTATGGCTTTTACACGTAATTTATTTGACATTGGTAACCAGTAAATTATTTCTTATCAACAGTCACCCACGTATGGACGTGAATTTATAGGACACTCCGAGTTGAAAGAAATCGCTCCATCATAGTGACTCGAATCACACTGGCAGTTAGCGCTCAAGGGTTAATGCTTATTGAGGTTGTCGATTTATCGTCTCGGAGCGAGTCTCCAGCCGGGCTCTTCTCGAAGAATGAAAAGTTGGCTCGAGTTCTGCACTGTGTTTCTGTATACATCTTCTCAACTGTACCAGATCAAATGCATTGTAAATGTCCTTACAGGGTGTCCCACAATGAGTGTGTCATTCATCAACTTGTAGACTAATTTTGAAAGCAAGGAATCTGCATTCGTTCACGGTGTTGATGAATAAATAAAAAACTTTGGCATCGCCCCGCGTTATCGAATCGGTTGAGAATTGAACGGTAAAAATGCACTGGTCTGATTTTCTAAAACTTGAAATATTTTCAGCGAAAATATTTTCAGTTGTTTGGCCAATTCATATCGAGCTGAGCCTGCGACATAAAAATTCGTAATAACCACGATAATTAACGATGCGCAAAGAAAGCATCGGATCCGAAAATCGTATGAAAATCCGAAATGTCAGTTCCCGTGGACGAACATGAGTGACAGGACACCCTGTATATTCTCGTAGTTTGAACAAAAACGATAAAAAGAAGAAGTGGCGTGCCTATTCTTTTCTCTCCAGCAATCTGTAACTTTTCCATTCGACGTAACAACGAGGAGGGAAAAAGAGGAGGGCGGGGAAGGGCATGCGGTGGTGTACGACAGGAAGAGGACCGTCTGGTGCTGCTGCAGTCGTGCTCGTCGTTCCAGCATTCAACGTGGATATACGTGTATAGTAGTTCGGTACTCGACCTCCAATCGCTATCCAAGCCCGTTCGGCAACCCTTCTAACGCAACCCAACTCGTTCTATCAACTTCTCTCTTGGCTCACCAAAAAGTGGAGTGAGAGAGGGAGAGAGTAACGACGTAGAGGACCAACTTCAGAATAAACAGTCTCTTCTCGAGACGGTCCTGCGGAGAAAGAGCCCGCGGGTCCATCTCAAGGATTGGATCGTAACGAGAGTTCCTCGCATGTGCTTCGTGCACCGCATTCTCCTCTCGCTTCCTCTTCCTCTGCCCGACCTATTATTCTTCTTTCTCCTTTTACCTTTCTTGCGTATTCGCATAATCCCGAACGCTTGCAGTAAGCAACGATGGACTGCTCAATAGTCGTTCTCGAACGATGACATTAACGAACGAAAAGTCTCCGCTCCGGTAGCAATAACCCAACAGGACGAAAGCAAAACAAGTCTTGAATGAGAAAAAGTAAGAGGTTTACAGCGATGCAAAGATCACGAATGCCATTCCGCGCTCTATAGCCGCAATGAATCCACCGAAATCTATATATTTTCATGAACTTCTTGAACCAGGTTAAATATTTCCGTCGGATCACGATAGTGTCCGGTCGGAATCCTTTTCCAATCGCACTCCGCTCTATTCTTTCACCTTATATCCTCCATCTCCACACATTTATACACCCTTTCGAGCAACTTATATACTGGCTTCGAGAGAGCTTCCTCTGTCGATTTTAATGTTAGCCACTCCTCCGCTATCACATTTTCTGATATCTTGACAAGAGCACTCACTTCGTTACGTCAACGCAGCAACCAAACTGCATTCGTGGAATTGACAGTGAAACAGGTTTCTCAAAAATTCGTAAATTCTCGATGAAAAAACATAGAGTTTTGACATTTGAAGGGTTTTTTGTATTTCGGCTTTATGAAAGAATTTTTTAACTCTGATATATCTCGAGTTAAGTCGGTGTAAAACTACTCCACAGGAACTCATATGTTTCTCCATGGTCTCCGCAGGATTCCGAAAGATTCATTGATCTGAGACCAAAAAACCAAAGAACGTTTTTATTTGTAAAGCAGTGACCATCGCCTTAACTAAAATCATACAGAAATATTATAAATTAAAGGATTTTCCCGCATTGAAGCACAAAATTTGAATTTTCAAAATTGTTTCAAAGCCCAAAAATCCTTCAATTTTGAATATTTCTGTATGATTTCAGTTCAAGCGATAACCACTGCTTTATAGATCAAAACACATTTTGGTTTTTTGATCTCAGATAAACCAATGCCCCCGAATCGTGGAAACCATGGAGAAACATATGGGTTCCTGGTGGAGTAGTTTTACACCGAATTTATTCGGATTATCAGAGTTAAAAAATTCTTTTACAGAGTCGAAATACCAATAAATAAACCCTTCAAATTTCAAAGGTCTATGATTTTTTTCCTCACCGCAAAAAAATCGCGAAAAAAATCCCAAAAAATCTGGTTGCCACGCGGGGTGAACCCCTCAATACACAAAATCCCTTAATCGATAGCGATCTGAGAGAAATCACTGAACTTATTTACAGGTACAGAAATTTGTAATTCTTCATTAAAACCAATTCACATTCTGTCTCATATCGCATAGATCAAAGCAAGTACGTTCACTATTATGCAATACCTGATGTCACAACAATCCTACGATCACGTGGACTCGACTCAGCTCTGATAATCTCTTTTCGTCTTTGCGTACCCAGCGGCATCACGATATGCGTAAGTTTTTATCTAAAAATCGCTTTTTCTTTATGTAATTGATTCTCGCAGAGAATCCTCGTCCAAAACATTAGTAGCATAAGCCATAGAACGCGAGACGACCGGAGAGAACGAAACTTTATAATACTGGCGCACTAAATAATTAGTCTTTGTCAATAGCAATTACGCAAGTCGATCGTATTTGACTTGGCTATTGAGCACCTGTTGCCCTTTCCCTTTATCCATCCTCTTGCGAACCGTCATCACCAGTTCCACTCTCGTTTTCTCCACTCCCCTCTGTAGCCCTTCCCTCGTCCAGCTCATTGTCTGGGAACCTCTCTTGGAGATTAACATTTTAATGAAGAAGGAAGGTCGTGCCGGATCGAATGGAAGGGCATGGGCAGAAAGAGTACGTCGCAGGCGATTATATATTTTTTCTTTCCATCGTGATTTATCCATGTTTCAGTAACCAGTGGTAAAATCAATATTATTTTCAAACGATTTAGTTGAACTGGAAAAATTCATGCTGATCATCCGAGCGTTTAATCGTGTATTCGTGAATGGAATCTATAGGTATTATAGGATCGGATATAATAAATTCGAAATGATTGATTTTCAATTTTTAAACGAATTACAATATTTTCTTAAACGACCTTTTTCTTTGGAATTCGCCAACAAACTGTCAATTTCCTTAATATTTTCTCTTTCTCAACTTTCAGCCACTTCTAAGGAAGAGTTGTTCTTTTTCGTCATTGCTTTTTTCAACGTGAACACGTCACATTTAGAATCCGTTTTCTTTCTCATGTTTTGTTCCCACAGTATTGAAGTTCATCAGTGTTTAATCATTTCATTGAGACACGAACGCAAGGCACGAGTACTGGGACCAAGAGATCAAGAGACTCGGTAGAGTCTCGGGACAAGTACATTGACAGCCCTGTCGTCTGCTGGCCCGAGGCTCTCGCCGAGTATACTTTCTCTGAATAAAACGATTCGCCGTGGTGGGGGTAAAATTGGCAAGTGATTTTTTTGAATTACCGAAGTTATGAGTCATCTGAGCCTTTGAAAATTGAACTTTCAGCTAATTAAGAAATTCTCTTTCGATTGCGCCCAAAATCAACACGATCGGTGGCGTAATTGCTGAGAAAAAACTTTGCACGGACTCAAGATTATGCAAAAGTTACTGACACATCACGAGTTCGACGTATACGTATACGCGTTTTGACGTAGTCAGTGGTAGTAGAGTTGTTGCCTCTACGCATTCTGATTGGCTCAACGATGTCGGCTCCTCCAGCTGCTAGGCCGACCGCGGGTGAGGCTCAAGTGTTAGAAGGCCTAAAATAGCGAACAGGCATTCTGTATATCTATATATGCGTTATACAGAATGCCTGTTCACCATTTTAGGCCTTCTAACTTTTGAGTCGTACCCCGACCACGCTCAGACTCCATGGATATTATATTATATATATATATATATATAAACCACGCGTCAGTTTTCGATCATCGTATAAACAAACGGAGTTTTGACATTATGAAATGCGTGTGGGATAAATAAAAAAAACTTTCGTCATCTAACGAAGTGCATAGTACTAAAACCTGTGGAATGCTAAACTAAACCGGTATAAAAGCAGTCGCGTAAATGTAGTCTGTGATCTGTGTGTGAAAAAGAATAAAATAAAAAAATACGCGGTGCATGTCGACGAAACTTTTTAAGATTTCATTAATTCGTTTGACTGAAAATAAGTTTATCATATATCATTTGTAAATAGGTTATATGATATCAATACATCGATACGCACATCCGAAACCACCCGAGACTTGTTTTCGTACTGAACGTCATTTTGACAGGTGAGGTTATGATCCCCAAAGTGCTGTTGTGTGCGGACTCTAATTAATAAATGAAAATGGTTAGTGAAAATTGGTTAATGTATATTTTGTTAAAACTTGTGGTATACTAAACCGGTATAAAAGCGGCCGCGTAAATGTAGACTGTGATCTGTGTGTGCAAATAAAACATATAAAAAAATGCGCGATTCATATATGTCAACGAAACTTTTCAAGATTTCATTATTTCCTTCGATTGGAAATAAGTGTCAACTGAGATAATCTTTCAATTAAACCAGAGTTCGCGGAATATTGTCCAGTGTAAATATATCATCAGTTGTGTGATTACATATCATGTGTAATAATGTAGGTCATATATACGAGTTCCCTTTGATAGCTGTGTGGTAACGAACCGGCCGGGGTTTGACGTTACGAAGTGTGGGACAAATGTAACAAACGTTCGCATAGTTAGTGAATAATATAAATAAGGCAAATCAGTTTATCAAAAATAGGTCTGGAAGTTGTAAGAAAAAATGTTCGTCAACCTATAACGTCAAATTTTCTTTTTGCGATCTGAAATATTATGGTTGATAATTAATAAAACAAGAACACACGGAACTGTTAGTATATATAATGTAAGAAACTCCAATCGAATAAATGTTTTTTAATTTCTTTCTTGTGTCATCGGTATTTTTGAATATTCCCACATTTTGCTTCCTATTGAGTCTTTCCGATCCTTGTTTTGACTCCATCGGTTTGCAGCGGATCGATACATAGTATTAATTGGTTGCCTAATATGTGTCCTATAATTTTCTACTATTTCTTCATGCTGATTGTGGTAACATGATTCAAGTGGTTTCCGACTATGATCATCAATCGCACATTTTGTATATCAGATTCTTAAAACAGTTTCTGGTGTTGATATAAGTGTTGTTATACTTTTTCCACCTGTTCTGTCGAGTAATAAATTTTGAAACTTCTTCCAAAAAGTCTTTGGATGCTTATTTTGCTGATGATATGAAAAGTCGTATCTTGGGAATGCTGTATGCGAACACAAATTTTGATAACAAAACTTATGGAATGACATGTATGTTGAGTATTTCCACTTTGCAAACTACAAATATGGAATTATTATAAAAAAAATTCATTCGAATAAGTCTACTGTTGCTCAGTTTTGGATGCGATCAAATATAATGCCTACCAACATCCCCAGAAACTTACAGAATTGCTGAATGCAATGTGCGCTATGTCATTTTAATGTAACATCATGACTTTTGACAACTTTTCATTATAATGCTGTAAATTCGGATCATTGAAATACTGCAAAAATCTGCAAACTATACAATTTAAATACTGTGCCATTCATTTTACATTTTGACTCTAACTGTAACATATATATGAAGTAAAAAATTGATTATAAAAGTCTTCAGTTGCTCATTTATGGATAGATTAGAAATTGCTGTCTTCGAAGCTCATTGTGCTTTGCGCATTGCGAATACATTGACTCTGAAATTTCTGTGGATAAATATATATGCGACGGATCACCCCTTATCTTTGATTATGGTAATATGTAATGGAACTTGGTTCGGCAAGGTTTTAAGTGTTCCTTTTCAAATAGTATTGAAGTTTGTATGACTGATATACAGCGAATATTTCCAAACTTTGATATTTCTGTGTTGCAGCATGTGTGCCAATCATTCAAATCATTTCCTCCAACCGTATCATGTAATCTAGAAAATTTATCACAAAAGTCTTCCGCTTTTCTAAATACTTCAATTTTCCTTTTTCTACTCCATTGGGAGTTTTCGAATTTCTAAATTCATTTCTGAATTGTCCTGAAATGGTTTTCCTCCAAAACCAATGCAGGTACCTTAAACGTCTTTGAATTCTGTTGCTCTGTTGAATTAAGTTCGCTTAGTTTTTTTTGCTGCTTTGAGTTCTGGCATAATAAATGTTAGAAGTTTTCGGGTACTTTTTTTCAGCAACTATCAAACTGTGGATAATTGGATCTCAGCGGCCACTTGCAAACTTTGGAAATATATTTCATTGGGGGCACGTTTTGGATGAAATGCAATCTCTAGATTCAGAATGCAAAAGCGACATTCAAAGTGGGCAAATCTGTTGGATTTTTCGTGTCTTGAATTTGATCTATCTTTCATTTGAATTTTGAAGAAAAGGGATAAATGAAATCTGTTCTATTAAGGAAATCTTTACGTCAGTTGTTTCTTGGTATGAAGACTTGGAAAAAATCGCCAAAGGCCAAGGACAGACCGGTGACGAAATATTTCCAGTACAATTTTGACGAAAAATAGATCTTATTTCGTGGAAACCAACGTTATAAGCCGAAAATCATATTACGGCCCACAACACGCATTTCTTCATGCTCTTGGGTTCCCAATAGACAAAACATATTAGAAGACAAGGAGAAAAATCACCAAAGTCCAAGACCAAACCAGTGCCGAAATATTTTCAGTACAATTTTGAAGAAAAATTGGTATTTTACGTGGAAACTAACATTATAAACCGAAATTCATTTCCCGGGCCTATCATCCCGGATTCCTCCATGCTGTTGAGTTCCTAATAGGCATAACATATTAGAGTATAAGGAAAAAAATCGCCAAAGTTCAAGGGCAGTCTTGTGACGAAATATTTTCACTACAATTTTTACGAAAAATTGGTCTTCTATGGTGGAAACCAACTTTATAAGCCGAACATCATACCGAGGGAAAATAAGATTGGGAAAAGTACATTTATGGTCCCTTATTTGCTGATAATTTCATGAAAAAGATTATCCCATAAAAATTGTTCGTATGAGAATGGAATCTATAAAAATATACTAAGCAAATAATTCATAGAAATTTATACTAAAATCCTATAACCGTCATAACATAAATGAGGAACTTTTGAGAAAAAAGGCGTGATATCAAACCATAAACTTCCCCTAGGGAAAAAAAGGTTGGGACAAGTACATTGATGGTCTCTTGTTTCTGGATGACATAGAAAAAAAACTCAGAACCAGGAAAAAAATTCTATAGAAATAATAAACGAAAAATTGAAAAGTTCAAAAAAATTCAACAAAAATAAAAAATAATCGAAAAAAATTCTGTAAAGAAAAATAAAAAATTTTCAAAAAAATTCATAAATATTGGACAAATTGAAAAATGTACTATCCAAGTTACATGTAGTATAAAAATGTATGATATCAATTGGAGGCCAAGTTTTTATTGATAATTTGGAATATTTATCGAACAAATCGGAATCTTTAATTGAAATTCATGATAATTATTTTCAAGAAAAAAGTTAATGAAAAAAAGTCATAACGGAAGTTACGTGCAGTTCTAAAATGTATTATATCAATTCGAGGTCAAGTATTTATCAGTTATTCGAAATATAATCTCCGGCGACCAATGAGCGTTGAGAATCCTTGTCGGGCTCACAACGTTTTATCAAAATTACTAAAAAAATAATGAAAATAAAATCATTAAAAATTCACATGAAAGTCATTCGTTACTTCAACAAGGTACACACTTTAAAGAATCGATTCCCCTCCGACTTTCACGATCTCCTGGTATTATTCACAACATTCAACTTCGATTGGATCGGTACAAATTATGTTCAAATACGTCTTAAACGTACTTGTCCGGCCCATCACTTTTTATTCAAATTGCTCATTCGAAAACAAATCAAAAACGAAGTTAATGCATGTGTTAATATTAACGAACAGTAATTCCCGAGAAAATAATTTTCCTTCGAATCACTCTTGTCAAAATGAAACGAAAATGAAAGATGAAGTTGATTAATCTATTTATATTATATGGAGTCATAATTCACAACAAAATCATTTTTCTCCAAATTCCAGGAATCTACGTGTCGTACTCGACTAGTGATATTTATCAAAATGTGTACGTGACTATAGAAAAAAAAACATTTCATGGCTGAGTAGGTTCGAAAATTTCTAGTAATGTGCCTGATTATTTCTCATTTTCATTGGTTCTTACCGAATGGTATGTGTTCACTGAAGAAAATGAGAAGTGGATATTGCTATACGAACTTGCGAACAATCAAGTTCAAATTACTTGGAGATATTATTTTTATTTCTATCCATTTTATTATATTTGTCATTATAGAACAGTCCTGATTTGTTTTCGAATGAGCAATTTGAATAAAAAGTGATGGGCCGGACAAGTACGTTTAAGACGTATTTGAACATAATTTGTACCGATCCAATCGAAGTTGAATGTTGTGAATAATACCAGGAGATCGTGAAAGTCGGAGGGGAATCGATTCTTTAAAGTGTGTACCTTGTTGAAGTAACGAATGACTTTCATGTGAATTTTTAATGATTTTATTTTCATTATTTTTTTAGTAATTTTGATAAAACGTTGTGAGCCCGACAAGGATTCTCAACGCTCATTGGTCGCCGGAGATTATATTTCGAATAACTGATAAATACTTGACCTCGAATTGATATAATACATTTTAGAACTGCACGTAACTTCCGTTATGACTTTTTTTCATTAACTTTTTTCTTGAAAATAATTATCATGAATTTCAATTAAAGATTCCGATTTGTTCGATAAATATTCCAAATTATCAATAAAAACTTGGCCTCCAATTGATATCATACATTTTTATACTGCATGTAACTTGGATAGTACATTTTTCAATTTGTCCAATATTTATGAATTTTTTTGAAAATTTTTTATTTTTCTTTACAGAATTTTTTTCGATTATTTTTTATTTTTGTTGAATTTTTTTGAACTTTTCAATTTTTCGTTTATTATTTCTATAGAATTTTTTTCCTGGTTCTGAGTTTTTTTTCTATGTCATCCAGAAACAAGAGACCATCAATGTACTTGTCCCAACCTTTTTTTCCCTAGGGTTGCTCTTTCTAAGCGCAGATGAAAATTAATTGAGCGAATGAGGTTTTTGTTGACACAACCGATGTAAGTCCACTCGATGAGCAGGTATCCATCCTTGCGCTTGAAATACCGAGTGCTTTGATAACGAAAAGTGGATAGTTTACAAGTACCGAGCTCCCGAAGTACCGTTGGATACAAACCTTCACTCGTAAATGCTTTAGACTGATGCTCATGTTAAGTGCTCGCGACGTGATGGAAAGTCTCGCAGAGATAGCTAAATGAACACTCTGAACTCTGGGGACATTATGATACAAATGACCAAACACCACTCTCATGCTCTTTCTCAAAATATCAACCAAAACTTGTCGTCCATGCAAACCTCGAGATAAAGCACTCGCAGAGGATTAGATGTGCGAACGTTCACAACAGCGGAGTGGTATCTTTCATTATCAAAAGTGAGCATAATTACGATAATGGACTCGAATTAACGTTTTCGAGATAAAACTCCTCAACGGATTTGGACAATTATAAACTTCCTTCAATAAATTTGCTTTAATCTCGAAATAGCCAACACAATGAAGGAATTGAATAAAAGACATGATCCACGTTAAACGTAACTTCGTAGATTATTGGAAAATAAATAATGTCATCAAACAATTATGGAGGTCAAAGACATCGATTTTTCTCATATATACTTTTACTTAACGATTTTATCGTTGAGTTACAAGAAAATTGCATGAATCGTTCATATATTGAAGGAATGAAGAAAAATTTTCTATCCATTTAGAAAGTACTGAATCGTGAGAAAAACTTTTCCCTGAAATGACGTGTTTCAGAATGGTAATTATTCCATCTCTTGAACCGAAGACCTGTTCTACTGAAAATTGGTAGAAAAGGATCCACGCCAAATACAGAAGCTTCCAGGAGATTCCATCTGATCGTAGTTTTATTTTTATAAATACCTGGAGAGGAAAAATGAGCGAAACCCTGGCTCAACATTTAATACGGAAACATTTCAAAAAAAGGTCTCCAACGAAAATTAATCGTCACCACGAAAAAGAAATTTCATTTTTTTCTGGTTGAAGCATACAATGGGAATCACGATTTTGGTTCATTGGCTTATCCAATGAACCAAAAGTGATTGCAAAAAGTACATTTTTCAGGAGCAATAAGAACCATTGTAATCGACGTTTTTTTTTTGCGATTTCGCCACTCTTCATGAGATCGTTGATATTTCGTCTTTGGTCAAACGAAAGTAGCTAACCCACTGGATTCAATAATTATATTTCATGATCCTGTATTCGTTACGAAGCCTAGGATCCAATGCGAAATGATTCTGGCTTGGTGACGAAGAGTTTGCGATGTTTCGCTTCCATAACGACGTTTTACCTGGCCGAGGACGTGGTTCAGCCACGTAATTTTGCGACTGACGAGAGTAATGAGTTCTACTGTACACGTGACCCGGTTGTAGTCCGAGTGTCCCGGATATTCATAAAGTTACGCGGATACGTGCATGTATGTGCGTTTCGTCAGTCCGAGGTCCGGAAGAGAATGAGACGAAAGGGCAAACTGCGAGGAAGACAGATAGAGGGAGAAATGAGATAGCGCGGGAGTGAAAAAGAGAGAACGAGTGTGAGAGAGAGAGAGAGAGAGAGAGTGAAAGCGAGATCGCAGCAGGACAAACCACCATTCGTGATTCAATCACCAAAGTTAAAGCGAGCGCGAAATGATGCGGCGTACTCTGCCCCTTCCTACCCTCTTTCACACTTTGCCTCTCTCGAGTACATATTTCTCCATCACCGCAGGGGCCATCACACACACCAGCCACCGCATCGTCCTCCTGCCATGACCCGCGGCTCCCTAAAATCCTCTGCAACGAGAATCCAATCGAGACTCGCTCCTGTAACATTATCTCGTGCTCTCCCATTGTTAGCCAATGGTAGAGGCGCCTCATTTGGCTCTTCATTTAACAAGACAATCTGCACACTTACGAGGGACAAAAAAAGCTCACAATTTCTCGGTAAAATATATTTTTCTCAGCGACACAACAGTGAGTCCTTAAATTACGGAGCCTCGGGGGAGGCCAGTACTCGAATGGAAAGTCGCTTAGCCATGCACTGGCTCCCTCATCAATCACTGCGAGCGGGAGCCAGCTCCCCCGAGTTCTGACAACCCCGACCAGCTGGAACTCAATGAAAACATACGATTTCACTCAGTAGAATTACCCGCCAACGGTATCGACCAGGATTCCCGCAGTTTCCCTTGGCCCTCGGGCAAATGCGGTACAACAGCGCATTGAAAACGAGCCCGTGGGCAACGCTCTGAGGTTTCGGGAGTCTCGCAGGAACGGAAACAATGAGGTAAGGAAAAGTGGAGTTCGAGTTGTGGGATGGCCTCGTAAAAAGTCGGAAGCGTATACGCAGGAACAGTGGAAACTAGAAAAAGTATTTCTTCTTCCAAATGTCGAGTCGTATTCTTTCTGTTGGTGTGAGAACTTTTTTCAACCATCAATCATTACATTTGTTCTCCGTAATGCTTCACACCAATTTCAATATCGGAAGTGATTATCAGATCCTGCTGAATTCGGATCCAAATGTAAGGGTTAATGTAGCGAATTGAAAATTCCTCATCACGAAGAGTTCTTGAGCCCAAATTAGAATATTTTTTAATCTCGTTCCGTATGATGAGCTGAGTAATATTCCGTTTCACAAGCAAATGAGAGCACCGTGCGCGTGTGTTGGCACATGAATACGAATTTTGGCGAACGATTAAATAAAGACTCTCAGCTCTCTCAGAGGCTACTGGAATCCACTCGCCATCACTTCGATCTCAATTTTTTGCTATTAAAACGCATATTCGTCGATGGGAAATCCAATTATCGGTAATGAAATGGATCATCACGGCGGTTACATCCGATCATAATTATTATCCGAGAAATTGCACATTGCTAACGCCCCGCGTACTTTGGCTATGATTCGGGTTGGTAAATTTCTGCATACTTCTAAAACAGCGAATTCAAATCATGATAAAATCTACTCTGAAAAACTTTATTCCGGCCGATATAATTCTAGAAACCGAAATAAATCATAATGGGATCCTTCACTAATTTTCTCATCTCATAAACCTCCCAAAAAATGTTGACCCCTTCAAATGTGATCTGCAAAGTTCGGATTCGTGAAGCTTCCATATTTTCTCGCTACGCATAGGGGCTCGTAAAAAATCCGCGTAGCATGTATGCATAAACATGATCTTTCTCTTTCTCAGTTAAATCGCCTTCACTTGACTCTCTTGGTAAACTCTAAAGTCAGCGGAAGTGAGAAAGACAGAGCCAAAGCAAAGGAGAGCCGAGGGCCACCTGGGAAATACCCTCTAATGCTCGCAAAGCTCAGTCCCACTCCCTCAACGAGAAGCACATTTATGTATATACGTATATATTTAATACGGCTAGTCTCCTGACAGAGTCAAAGTCAGGAAGACCACAACTTTCATCCTACTTTCATGAGATAGGCTGCAACAACTTCAAATCCTCACCAACACTCTTAATGCTGGACATTAAACCGAAATACGTGTATGCGCTTAACAAAATTCATTATATTATGAAGTATAAATTTGAATTGGCATTGAACAAAAGTTTATATCGGTATTTTGATGGACACTTGAACAACGGTTGCTACATTCGATAACTTTTATTCGAATTTGAGTTCTCTTGATCGTTGTAGATTAACTGGAATTAAAAACTCGAGTGGCCTGTGTGTCTGGCATTCTCAGGGTGTGAATTATTATGGGACGTCTATGGCTGCCATGAACTCAGATTTCCAGGGTCACCTGGTGGCTATGTAAATTGTTAATAATCAGGAGAGGATAAAGCGTAGAAAGAGGGAGTCGATTGCAATAAATTTGAGAGTTAATGACTCGAGATAAAGGATCCAAATTAATTTACTGTTTAATGCATTCTTCAGTTCTTTCGACTACCAAGACTGACGTGAGTAGCATTCGTACTCTTACAATTCTCATTGCGACAAAAACGAATGGAAAGCTTGCATTCGTTTCAATTAACATTGGAATCATACAATTAAAAATGATAAAATTTATTTATTAAAATACACATAATCTCGTAGCCATAACATTTTTTCCATTTTCGGAAAATTTAAAAATTCTATATCAGGATAAGTGTACAGTAATCAGTTGGATATTGTTCAACAGTATGGAAAAGAGTCCTTTCGAAATACCGTACACCAGAGCACAAAGCTTTTGTCTACTCTTTCTTAGTCGTTTTTTTCTCGTGACGATTTTGACTCTTGAAAATATATCGAACCAAGCGAGACACGATGAAAATGCTCGACGTCACTACGGCCATCGTTATGAAAACGACGTCGAGAAGATAATATTGATACCATGTTAGATCCTGCGCTGCGCTTCTCAAGTATGGTATCCCATTTCCACGTGCGATATATTCGGTCCACCAAACCGCAGTCTCCAAGGGGCTCTCCGGCCGATCGTTATAAGCCTTCGCGAGAGCCCGAGCTCTCAAACTATATCTGTGAAAAAAATAAAAAACGAAGGTCATTAGAATAATTGGTTTCAAGTTGCCGATCGTTGCGTTTTTTTTCAATTTCATGCATTTTCGAATTTTCGCTGGAGCAGCGAATCGTAGAGCTTATGGCTTCGAACAAATTTGCCATTGATTAGATATACTTCGGAGTTGGAATTCATGATGAAAATGGAAAACGGAACAGGAAATAATCGAAATAACGGATCGAGCAAAACTTAACGGACTTAGATTTACTTTTTTGTGCTAAGTGCTTGTATTCAGTTTCCACGAGTTTGCTTTGGAGCAAAGAGTTCGTAAAAGTTATCTTCCTATGGGCCAATTCAATGACTCCTGAACATGCGAATCACCAGCTTATTTCAGAATTTCCATTTTGACGAAACGTCATTGGAATAGATAACAGTGTGGGTCATCGGTATTTTGAGTTTAAAAAAGAAAATTCATCAATCATCGTTCATCCACCATTTTCATATTGCAGAGTTTTTTATACAAACTAGGATCGAATTGTGTACGTTTTTTTACGAACTCGCGTACAATTTGACCGAAAAAACCGAATCGTTAAAATCTTCTCTTTACGACCCTCTCAAATGCAGAGGGCGAAGGTCAAACAATTAACTTGAAGAATTCGTGAATCAGTGACATTCGTTCGATTCGGCACGAAACAGCCCATTCCTATGCACACAGTTCGTTTTATTTATAGCGAAGAATTGCGTTAGAGACGCCACCAACAACGTCTCGGAGCGTTCCGTCTCTTTCTCCACTTTCATCAGAACCGAATAGAATGCATAAATGAATAAGCGTGAGTAAATGAATCGTCAGAGTAAACGAAGAAATAGGAGACTTCGTTTCCCTCCCTCCGTGAGCTTTTCTTCCCCCCCCCCCCCCGCCCCTCCTTTCTCATTCTCTCCTCGTTTCTATTCCGTTTTCGCGCAGCGGTGAAGCTGTTACGGATTGTGTAACCATACGATACTGCTGGCTGCCAAAGGGGCGTAAGAAGCTTCGTTCCACCTCTTTAAATGCTCCGGCACGCAGTGTCTTTCTGCCAAAACTACAGAGCGCGGAGACATGCGCAAACGAAGAAGAATCTCTCGCCTGGGAGTTTTCGGAAGGCGAGTCCCTGAAGAGAGTCCTGCTCGCGGCCGGGTCCGGGGGAAGAGATCGAGCCATGCGGAAAGAAGCGGAAGGTGCAATGTTTTATGTAAATCCTCTCCAACTAATTTCCGACAGCAACTCTAGCATCGTTCATGGAACGGAGTTGAACATCGAATCGAGGGCTCGCTAACCCCAGTGAGCGCTGTTTTTGCTGTGTATCTCATACCATACAGACCATGTTCGCTTTCAACAGAAAGAAACAAACAAAAAGAGAGAGAGAGAGGGAGGGAGGGAGAAACCGGTATCAACGATATCCTGTAAGCTTGCGTCAGAAGAGAGGATGACGGAAGTGCAGTTTGTACAGCGTGAAAGTCGACTCGAACTTTGCTGAAATATTTATGTGGCGTCGGCTTCTCTTTGACGCCTACACCCTCCCCTGTGTAAAGTCCCGCCACATACAACAGCCACTCCGGCCCCGCGTTCTCCTGTGTCGAGGGGGTGCAGGCAGCGAGAGGGACGGAAGAAAGAGAGAGACAGCTGCGGGGCGAGAGTTCTCCACTCGTATTCCGAATCCCGAAACGGATGTTTTTTAGGGTGTTTGTAAACATCTGAGATGAGTGTTCACGGCCATTGATTTTTGTCACGTTTCAATTATAAGATTCGTGAGTGTATCGATGATATGAAAAGTATATTTTGGAGATGGTTTGTCATGGGTGGATGGCACGCCGGTGTTAGGTGGAGGAACTACTAAATTATTGAAAAATATTATTCATCGTCTGACAGTCAAGCTGTTGGGGAGTCAAAGCGTCGATTATTTGTTCAGCAAAAGCTTTGAACTGCCAGAGTCCATAGAACAGCTCGGTTGTAAATTACTTGGGAAAAATGTATTAGTGAAAGAATCCAATGCGGCGAAGTTCGAGTAGATGTGAAAAATACAAGGGAAGAAGCTTAATAAAACTGCGATTCTACGTGGCGGTAAAGTATGTATAATGCCCAGTTGAATCGAAATCCCAGAGCATATTAAAATTTAATTTTCGAGTTTCGCCTATTCCGGCCACGCGAGAATTTATTTATTTCTTTTTTCTCCCCAACTATATATTTCATTTTATTATTTTTTATCCGGTTGAAAAGCCGAGCGGAATGCTGAAGTGAATGCTTTTATACCGTTGCACGGAGCTTCAATGAATTCATAAAAGCGTAGAAGAGTACTCGTGGATTTCGTAACAGTGACCGACCGCGGTGGAAACCACAAAAGCTTCATTCATTCACTATATGCGCGCGCGGACGTGAAAGGCAGAAAGGAAAGAAAAGAATAAGTGTATATTGGACGAAATTTACAATAAAGATGGAGATGAGTTTCGGAGACATATTTGATGACGCGAAGCCCCATAAGGAGTCGGTGCTCTTCTAACGAAAGCTTCGACTCCTCCTCCCCCCCCCCCCCGCCCCCCTTAATGAATATAACACAAGCAGCCTCCATTCCATTTAAACCAAGTGAACGGGACGTTACGATTATTCATTGAAATGATTCCAACGGCGTAAAGCGAATTAACATAATAATGAGAAAGCACACGCGTGTTCCGCGCATTATTGATCAACAAAAGAGCTTAATCCAGGCTCCACCGAGTGTTGAATTATATGAAATCCGCCCTTTTGTTTAGTACACCGGGCCGTGGAAATTCGCCGCGCGGACAGAGGCCTGATGCGAAACCCAATTCACGTACGTGGAATTCGCGAGTGACGAAGCGCTCACCGTTGCTGAAAATATGTGTGCTCTGTACGTTATACACGTGTCGGGAGCGAACGAGACCGAGAAACACATTTGGAGCTGAACCGCACTGACGCATCGCGTTCTCTGTCTCCCGCGTATACAAGTACATACGCATTTACATGTGCGTATGCATGCCTGTGTATATATAATATAAACGCATACACACTCGTGACCATTACACCCGGGGCACACAATTTACCAATCGGTACTCCCCATTATTCGTGTTTACAGCTGCTACCCGGGAATCAACCTGCTACCCGTTATTTGCCCCGGTCAAACTCAGTTGCAGCCCGCAGCGGTTTTGAATTAACCATCAATTTTAAGCGTTCGATGTACATGTCTATCGCTCTTTATGTACAATGTGACGTTTTGAAATTCCCTCCATTTCAGCCTTCACCTAACTAAAGAGAGAGAGAGAGAGAGAGAGAGGGAGAGAGGGAGGGGAGAGGGAAAAATGAACATGACGGATGTTGTCTCCTTCGCACTTCATTCTCTTCGACATATTTTCGGAGGCTGCTCATCACTGATGAATTCCGTTTGGAAAGCTGAATGGAAAGTTTATCACAGTTATTTGGACGACGATACGTATTTTCTTAAGGATGTACGGACGCGAGGGTTGTTTTTAGATGGCATTCTTTATGTCTTACAATCCAAGATTTCTTTTCTATGCGGCTGTGAAATTTCAAGACTCGTTATCGACTGTTTCGTTGAAATATTAACAGTCGAACAGTACGGAAATTAACGCGTCCCTTAAGGCCGCAATGACTCGCTGACCCCTTCAATCATCTTCAACTCAAAATTTAATGTATTTCTAAATTACATGTCGAAGATTATAACCAGTATTTATGTGAATTGAATCGCACGGAATTTAATGGTACGTTCATAAATGGGAGTCAAAGCTCTTCGCGGAATTAGAAATATTGGGCTGAAGACGACAAATGGTTACGGAATTTTATTGAATCATGTTGTCAATGGAAGTGACAGCTATACTTTTTAAGGTTGTATATATGGTGATCCCTGATCTAATCTGTCGACCAAGTTCAACGTTGTCAAACGTTGCCTTTTCGCAATGTACTATATATCGAATCATGTAAAAGACTCGGAATGAAAAATGTTGTGCAACGAACTCGACTTAAATATTATTTACGATTAAAAAACTAAGATAACGCTTTTTTACTAATATTCTTCTGTATATAAATGACGGAGATAATTCCTTTGAAAAAATATGGAAAGACAGTCAACTGACTAATACGACGCGGACGTACATCCTTAAACAACTTCCATGCTTACGGCATTAGACTGATTGCGAGCACATTGTTTATATTTTTCGAAATTCGCTTTCTACGATTACGTTAAGCTAAACAGGCTGAAAATGCATCTTTAAAGTATATAATTAAAGAAAACGTGAACGGAAAGTAAAGTTTTTGATGGAATGCAATTCAATTGCACTTGGAATCTGCATTTCGAGCTAGATCCTCTCAGGTTACAACGCTTTTTATTCCACGCATATATTTATACATTTGCGAAAAGAAAGTGGATGAAGGAAGGTAAAAACTCCTGAAAATGGTGGAAAGAAACGGAATTGAGGCCGATATTGCCACTGGTACAAAATCTAGCGAGTGCTTTTGTTGCTGAAGAGGAAAAGAAAGCGAGGAAAATGCACGAGCGATACACACGCAAAGCAAATTATTTAGTCGCAGACTTTACGAAAGATCGTAAAGTTGTGTCATGGTCGATTGGTCCTGTTGGTTCGAACGACCGTGGTTATCTATAGTTCGCAGTGCATCACTCTTTTTGATATCTCTCGGGAATCGTAACTCGCAACCTATATATTGCAATCCATCTTTATCTCTTTCTCCTTCTCTCTTTCTCTTAAGAGCTTTCTTTCCGAATGTGCGATGCTCAACTTGGAAAACAAAGTTCCAACTGGCGAGTGCAAAAAAGGGCTGACTCTCGTTCGATCATTAATCAAGAGGAAAGTCCTATAGAATATCCACCCTAAATCCTAATATCATCTGACTATCAAAGATTCGATTATATAGAAAAGTGACTCTTATTAGATCTACAAGGAATAATATGATTCCAAATAACACTGAATGAGATATACCGAGATCGAGCGATCCTGAAATCGTTACGTTTTCTGGACAGATCAATTGTCACGATATTTTATTACATTCTGCTTTCTGTTGTGTAAACTAATACTCGTACCTCTGCTCAACAGTGATCACGAAGCTCAGTAATATAACATTATCATTATTTGTGTTCAAATAATACAACAAACCTCAGTGAATAATGCATGCATTCGCCATCACGTGGATTCCACTTTCGTGTTCGTTCTCATACGGCGCAGTACGAATTTCCATGGAGCTTCACATCCTGTCCAAAAATTAAATAGCCACCGGCGAAACGTCATAGAGAACAAGAGATAGGGAGAGAGAGAATACTAATAATATGGGCAAAATGCGTCCATGAGCTTCGTGAAACGTTCCTTCCTCGCCAGGCTTTCTTTGAGCTCTGTGCTCCAACGTTGACAACACTTAATTAACTGCGTACTCCTATGCTCTTCCTGCATAGTTAAATTTTCTTCCACGTTACATACACGCCACCCTACTTATCAAACGGGTAAAGCAATTCGTAGATCCTCTTCACAAACATGATGTGACGACGTTGAAAATGGGGGCCCATCCTCGCGTGATACCGATCAAAACGAATTTCATTCGATCTTGAAGAATTCTACAAAACGCTGTAGCGATCCACCAAACGGTATCGCACGCGAATTTCCAAGATATTCGATTGGACCGAAAATTAATTTCAAAACGAAGAGAAAATTGTGTTGAAAAATTACTAGGATTCCGCAGTTTCCGGTAATCGTCTTGTCTTTGAGGTCTTTCTGCAAACAAATAATGATATTCGACCTGGAACGGAAACGAATTTTACCACGTAGTCAGGAGCGCTTATATACTTTGAGCACAACATTGTTTGTTTGTTTTTTGATAGAATTTAATAATCGGGTTTGAAGTGTAACTTTTCCAGTTTGTTTCAAGCGTAACATCGATCCCATTTCGAATCTACGAATGATTTTTCAAATCTTGATAATTGATTAACCTCGTCATAAATCATGATAAACTGACGTCCGGGAAAAACGGCTTTGATCTCGATTTCATTTTTTCTCCTCTTTTTCGTTCTCACACATGCAGACGCACACATATATTTTTTGGACGATAAAAAGAGGTATGAGAGCCGGGAACGCGTTCACGTGCTCCCCGCGCTTGTTCGCACGTCAGAGCTGCGAGGGAGACGAGTAGTTTCGTCCCGCGAGAAAACCGTCTGGTTCACAAGGGGAATTCGTGCGCACCGATCCAATTAGATTTTTAATAAAAGTTTTGCCGTCCAACCGAGCGACTTTGCCGCGTGGCTAGCTTGCCCAACCGGTGCCTCCTCTCCCTCTCTCTCTCTCTCTCTTTCTTCCTCTCACATTAAAAAAAAAGAAAGCAAAAACGTGTGGTTTCTCGACTTTTCCTGGTTATACTTGCCCTCGTCTCTCTCCATCTTCTCGCCCCGTCTTTTTCTATCTCCCTCTTTCCCTTTCCCTAGCTAACCTTAATTCTACGGTTTCTAGTTTCTGAAACTTTTGACATCAGGTACCCGGCGACGTCCCACCAGATTTCACGAAGCAGCCGCACTTGCACGTCACACACATCAACTCTGTATCTCCTCGAATTCTTCTTCCCTACCGAAAATCTTACTCCCTGAGAGAGCACTATTCTCCAAGAATCGTGGCGATTCGACTCAGAGATCCGAGCATCAAATTTCTCCCAATCACAAATCCAGTAAACGCATGGGCCAGTCGTTTTAAATCAACGAAGACATTATTGGTCTCTCAGAATATTCGATATTCTGAATTCGGAAATGATGAATAATCAGGCTGCCCACTTGGTCTATGAATCTTGTTGTTTTGTGCATCAAAACAACAATGAATTTCTACTCTATCGCAAATAACTTTGCGAGATATGAGAGAACACACGGCCATAATGTCTCGCCGAATAATAATTCAAGTGTGCCTACCACTGCACTGTACTTCCCTAGCCAATTACAACTCTAGCAGTCTACAACTCCCTTAACAGTCTCTTAACTGATAATATAAGGACGAAGTAGCACTCGGACAATACACTTTCGAAAGTAGTCCTTCTCCTACGACTGCAGTTAAATTTGTCTGAATAGACTACAAAATAGAAGCAGTCGAAAAAGCACGTGGTTCGCTCTCGAAAAAATTTTCACTTACCACATTTTTCAACTGTTTCTCCTCTCAACTGTGCAAACTATTCGAAAATTCTACAGCTATACGAGAGTTCCACTGGCTCCGATATTTCAATATTTCCGATTAATCGTTTCTTCCGAATTCTCAACAGAACAAAAGATTATAATGATCGACCCAACTCTTGGTGTCCCCGGGGCTATAATTCGATGACTGCCGAAGCTTCGTACGAATGAAAGGAGTCTGACGGCCTAAAGGTTCATCTACAAGTTTGCAGGTATCTGGTCAAGTGAACCCGCACATCGAGTGCTTTTGATCTCGAAACGCCAGTCATGGAGAAAATCGAAAATTTGTAGCACGCACATACTCAGTGATCTCGAAGGATAAGCTGCGCCCTTAAAAGAAATAATGCTGTACGTTTCTTCCTCCCTTTTCTGTCTCTCTTATGCCAAAGCCCTCAGAAGAACCTCCACATTTTTCTCGAGGACCATCGAATATTCATGGGGTTAGCGAGAAGGAATGAGAGCCTGCTTGCTCCGATGGAAATGTATATAAAAAGTGGCCAGGACCGACGGACAATCTTGAATCCCGCGAAAGTCGAATGTCGATGGTTTTCTGTGTCTATGCTAGATCGAGCACAAATATTTTTATGTAGATAAAACTCACGAAAATTATTCCGATGGGCAACCATCGTTATGTATCCATCAGGGAAAATTACTGAAGGAACAATCATGCGCTGATTGAACAAACCATTATTAAAGATTATCTCGAAAAAAATCTCATTCTGCGAACATGAGTTATGACAAAATGCATTTACTCCTCGATGGTTCTCGGCATTTTCAGAAACCCTTTACGAGAGTGCTACACGGAGAAAACGGATTCGTTTTGTGTAGTGAGGAATAAGCATATTATTTTTCAAGAATTTTCAATGCATTTAGCCAGCAACGTATTTTTTTCAATTTTCCTATTTTTCGTCCCTTCAATTCTAAACAGCTTTATGTAAATAGCAAAAAGTCATGCATGTGAGAACTATATGTCGTTTGGTTTCGAGTGTTTTTCATCATACCAGACTAGCGTTTACTGATAAGTGGAAATGTATTGTAAATCACAAATTTTCACTGTCAGCATGGTAAATTCTACGAATACGTGTGACATTTTGCCATGCACATAGTTTTTTTCAGAGTTGCCCAAGTATTCTTTACAACATAAACATTTGAAGTGACTGCGAAAACATTTTTTACTGCGCACTTATAAAGAAAAAGACTCTTGAGTCTTTTGAATAAAAGTATGAGTATTGGTCTTTTTACTATAGTGGATAGAACAATTTTTATTACTGTTCTTCGAATTAAGGCTGCAATCCAGTGCGTATGTACTGTCCCCGAGATACTATATTCCTAGTACTTTCCTCTAGAATTTTCGTTTTCTCCGTGTACGATATACGAAAGAAAAAATTGGATGCTCTTTTTCCACTGTCAGAAGCTCGGTGGATATTATTTTGTAGGCCTGATGGAAAATGATTCGATATCTCGATGTCAATGAACCCTGTGAGCCTGTTTCAAGTTTCTCCGATTACGAAAGTACTTCTCATCACATTTTTCATTAAATTACAAATTCGAACGCTTAAGACGTCCGTTCCATTCTTTATGGTAAAAAATTCGTGTACCGAGCGCTCATCTGTTTTCAATACCCTTTTCTGGCATTATTGCTCGATCATAAGCGTTTCCAATGTGATTTCCAAGTTAATAGAAAGGATACAGAAACCAAATGAAATATTTCAGCACGGTCTGCAAGTGGTACGCGGATAATATGTTCTTCGCGCAAGTATAGCCGAGAGGACGAGCTCACTTTTTCTTTTTTCTTTTTTTTTCACGTTCAATTAGCCACCCTCTTCCAACTATGCTATAGACTCGAGAGCGTGCTCGTGTACCTATATTACATTTTATATTAACTAGCTCACAGCCACACACACATGCACAGCTACATATACGAATATATAGATACATAGACCACTGAGAGAGTCCAAGAGCACTTGAAGATAAAAACGAGGGAAAAAGGGTTGAAGTGTCTCGTAGCCTGCCAACGTTATAGACGAACGTCCAGAGTAGGTCCGCCGTTATACGATGGCCTCGGTTGAGAAAAAATATAAACTAAGCTCAAAGGCCTGCGAACATTGTACGTGTTCATCAACTGTGGAACAAACTCACGAATAATTCTTTCATTATATACATCAAGTGGATACGTAGGATAACAGAATTATATAAATATCAATAAATTCGAGTGCCCTCGCGTCCTTTCATAGCGGACTTATGAAACAATGTATCTTTTGTTTCATTCTCTGTAAAAAATTAAAAAACAATAACAATGATAATAATAACAAAGCGTTAAAAAAAACGGCCCAACTCAGCCAAAGTTTCGAGTGAGCTAAGAGATTAAACGGAAAGTGCGGAAGCCTCGTGGAAAAAAGTGCTTGTCGAGTCAAAAAATCGTTGGTCGGGAAAAACTCAATCGAGTATTACCTCAATTCAATCACAATAAATATGATAAGCCTAGAGCCGCGTCTTAGCCGTGGGGCAGATGCAAAGCGAAAACAAGACTCATAAATAAAACTTGTACTACGAAGTAGAAGAAAATCTATCGGAGAAAGCACTCGGGAAACTAAAATCGTTGGGGTTAAGGGTTGAATAGCTTGCTTTATATCTACTGACTCCCATTACGCCCCATTTCCCGTGCACCCAGTACGTTTACGCAAGTTTTGTGTACACGAAGGCATACATATATACGCGTATACGTATATAAACAGACTTTAACATGAAGCTAGTTCGAGATATGGAGAACAACAGGGCAATAAAGATGAAAAACGTGCTGGGAAAGTGAGTCGCGCAGAGCTAAAACTCGAAGAGAGGAGGCGCAAGCAGAGAGAACTCTGCGTTATTTCTCTCGACGGCCGTAACCGAAGAAGTGATGAGGCGAGTTTTGCCACGAATCGTAGGCGTGTGCCCGTTTTCAGGTTCTGCCGCGCGCCCCCTTTCTCACTCGCTCTCCCGTCCCTCTGTATCGTCGTCCTTCGGTTCTTTCCAAACTGCCGAAACTTTGGCTACACACCCCGCGAGAGGACGAACGAGGCCACCAGCGAGCGCACTCGTTTACGTACTACCACCATCGTTCCTTCTGTGTGTGCCCTTAATATAAACAAATTTATTATAAAGAAGAAGGAAAAACCTCTGAAATCGTCCTTTCAAATTCCAACCACGTGGCAGAAAACGCCTTCTTTTATCCCGCGCGTATTTATGTACCTGTTTTGCGACAACAGTGAAGCAGAATTACAACCTCGATTTGTACTGACTCGCGCGCACCACTATCGCCGAGTTATTAACACTTCCAAGCTGTCTTCGTATCTCGAGCCTTCAGCGAGGATTAGGACGCTCTTGGGACCCATGCAACTCTGATAACGTGACGGAAGTCCTACAGACTTGTTTATGGCACATCGTGTGGTTATATTTATTAAGATTTGCATCCATTTCTGAGCTTAATCGTCGCTGAAACGATACTCCGTGCGAAGAGTTTGTTTCGACCCTTTTTTCCTTTGTGAAACCGACCCAATATCGTCTCTACGTATTAAGCTCTGTTCTCCGAGGCAATTCCAAGCAAGTTTCATGTGCTCACTGCCCTTAAATAAGTTTCCTTCCCTTACGCAAGTCAAGAATTACGTAACGTTTTTTCACGAAAGTTCTCACGAAAATCAGAGCTTCCCAAAATCATGAATTTGCAGCTATTCTACTCGAGACTCGTACGCAGATGCTGGACTAGAATTCGAGTAAGGAGATTGATCTCGTGCTCTCGAAACGAAGCATGACCCAGCCCTTCGAGATATTTTTGAAATCTGTGAACTTTAACATATCGAAATTGGAGCAGAAACTCTGTCCCTGGAAACAGAGGGAGCCAAGAAATTCATTGTTTTTTCTCGAACGTCCACTCGACGATGCAGATTCCCCCTTTCCATAGGGACATTAAACTCGAGATTTTCATTGACGTGTGTACCGAAAGATGAGGAACTTCGTAAACACGATGACAGATTCGAGGCAGTCACATGTGAGTGTGTTTGGATAGTCTTGGTTGATCTCTGTTATATACACACAGAAAGTGCAAGCTCCGACATCTTGTAGCGGAATTTTATTTCTCTGTGTAATAACACGAGCCTTATGTACTCTATTCCGGAGTCAACGAGAGAGCGCGCAAAAACCATTTGAATAATGCAACGTTTAATTTCGCTCGCCTTTTCCTGCTCTTTTTCTGCTTGCCCTTTCACTCTCATCCTCTCTCTCTCTCGCCCTTTCTTTTCCTCGTAATCGCTAAGATACACGCTCGATTTCACGTGAAACTTTAACGCTCGCTCCCGAAATTTCCCACATGACCGTGAGAAGTCCAGAAACGAAAGGGAGACGAGGAAAAGACAGTAAAATATGTAAAAGGTGTGAAGCTTCCGTAATCGTATATAAGTAAGAAAAAATTTATGCTCGCCTGAGACTATGAAAAATAGAAGGTTAAGGCTCCCGAAAGAGCTAACGTCGCAAATATTTCATTACATCCGCCATTCTCATGGCAAACTATTATCCATTTTGCACACAATGTGAATTCCAGAATTCGTATAATCTTTTGTCATTTGAAATATTCAAGGAGCACTCCTGGCGTTACACTTCAATTTCGTTATGGAATTTAGAGCTCTTTTGAATAATTTTGCTACTGAGAAAGAAACAGGAAACATCATAATTACCCCGAATCGTTGAAAACACGATCGACAGCTTGACGAAGATCTCTCTCCGTCAAATCATTCCACCGGAGAACCTCAGCAACTCCACGCGCTTTCGCTGCTGCTGCATTGTAAAATTGATCACCGTACATCGGTATGGCGATCATCGGGACCCCCGCCCACACACTCTCGGACAACCCCAACAGACCGCCGTGTGCCATGAAACATTTGACATTCGGATGTTCTGCAACGAAATCCATTTGCGCAGGTTAATTTTTGCGTTGGGCGATAAACAGAAATTTAACAGGCAATGCAATATCAACGAATAAATATCGTTTTGAACAATGTTATTTTCGAAAAGCGAGAGAATGATTTATTCAATGGGAAAAATTATTGCCAATTTTCGGTGAGAAGGAATTATTTGTTTAAAATTTCATTCGATATTCGGACGATGCATATTAAATTTTATGTAATTAAGTGTCGTGCTGAGGAAATTAACACGACGAAATTCTTGCAATCGCGTTTATCAATAAAAAAGCTCGTTTTCTCTCCATCTCCGTTGATGGGTTGACAAAAATTTGCTTTTTTATTACCACTTTGGAGCAGCATCATCGCACACGAAGGCGTTGAGGAATTGAGATTCAGGCCAGGTTCGGATAATATAAAGAAAAAGGTTCGAAAGGCTTTTCTTGCGTTTATATTTGGTCAATTCGTGACTCGATAGTAATGCCATTGCTATCGAGTCTGCATCACGATTCACCTTTCTCCATCCTTTAGCTGCTTTTCTGCCTCTCTCTCCCTTCCATTCTCCCGCTGCCAAGTAAGTTTACTTGAAAACGAGTACACTATTATCGTTACCCGATCAAAGTGCAATCCTTTTTTGTACAAACGGCAGCAACGACCTTTGCGTGTATAAGGCGATTCCGAGTTCGAATTGAGAAGGAGATATCTGATGACGAGGCAGCTTCCGCAGCGCTCTCATTTCTCCTTCTTTCAAATATTCACGAAATAAGAATCTTTCATGAGCGGCATTTAATATGAATTTGTGCGCGTGCAGTATCAAAAATATTAAAAGCCCTGATCAAGCCTACACAAATGAAATAAACGAAATTCCTCATCCCCGGGCGAGTATCTGCATGAAAAAAATCGATCGAACTCTGAATCCTCATAAAATAACACGAAAATCTTTGAAAGATTCAAATGCTCCTGAAAGTCGAATCGAAGCCGTATGATAAATCTTAGTGAAGAATTGCGAGTGCATGGCTCCCGAGTCTGTTTGATCTGGAAAGACTCATACAAAAAGAACGCCCTCCCGGTTCGCTTTTGATGCATCGAATATCCATCGGAGTTTCGCCATAGACGAAAGGAATTTTTAAAATGCCACCGCACCCTTCGAACACGCCCTTTTAAAACGAGGCTCCGTGGCCACAGGTATAAAAAATATACATACGAACGTCTCCGTACATAGCACAGCTAGCTGCATGCATAGCTGCGATTCGCGAATATATAGATCTGTGCAGGTGAAAGCAGGGAGGAGCCTCGGAGTCGATCCTAATGTCAAATTCCATTACCCTCGGAGCACGTACAAGACGACGGGAAAGCTCCCGCGAGCAGCATACACACGTCGAAGGTCCAAGGTGCGAGGAGAACGTACTTATATATGTATACACACGTGGCAATGTTCGATGCCGCCTACAGGTATGTCGAAGCGTTGCCAGATGAATACACCGAGAGCGTTACCCTTCAGCAAACTCACCCCTGTCTATATACATGCACACCCAGCGTATTAGTATACATACATAGATATTCGTACAGGTACAGTTGAAGCTGCACTGAGGTTTCACACTCGATACGGCTTCTATATAGTATTGGTAGGTACATCCAACGGTACGTGCTATCAGTTTACCTATAACGCGCTACGGAGCGCAGCTACGAGGGTATACATGCACATAAATATGTGTATATGTGTGTATCGCTATATACATTTATTAATACATGTGTATATGAGTTTTGTTAGAACGAAAAGGGCGGGATCGAGGTACGAGGGGACGTCGAATTCTTGGTGCTGTATGACCTTTCGGGAGGGTAAGAATGCCGGTATGTAAGTGTAGTACATAGTCCGTGCACTCTTCTGTTCGAAATGTATAACGAAAAGGACGGATTCCCTCGAGGGTGACGATGGGATTGAACGTAATGGAAAAGGAATAAAAGTCCTCCGCGAATTAACTCACACCACGTACCTCGAGTTTTATGACGTTTCTCACACTTTTTTTTCTCCTCTTTTATTTTTGTCGGGGCGCCTTGTTTTTTTCTTCTTTTCTATCGTGGCAGCTCACCTCTTTTTCTTCTCTTTCCTTCGCCCGAAGACAGCGCGCTATAAATCCGGCCTGTATGCGTTTAACACGCCATATCTACGGTACCGATGCATCCACACCCGGCTGATACTTATCGCACTCTTTGATGGCCTATCGCGTCATGAAATTTTGCACGAGATACCTCCGTTTAATGGGATTCGGGGAAATCGTTTTTCGTTTATTTCGCGTCTCTCGTTCGCTTTTTTATCGGATCATTTACTCGATGCTAGAAAATGAATGGGAAATTGACGTTGCGGTTGTATCAATCGGGGAAGTTGTTCGGCTTTAGTAGTCAAGGATCACTCGGTTGAACGAATAACTTAAAGAAATTCTCATGGCTCGAACGAAGATTAATATTAGTTTCACAGTTATTTTTTAAATATGTCAGCCACCCTCGGGTCAATTGGTACTTGATTGAAAATAAGGCTTTTCAATCATTTATAAAATTAAGGGGGAATATCGGCGTGACGAAAATAAACTTGGGCGCAAAAGAGCTTCTGTATGGTCAACTTATTTTTATTAATAGTGAAGTTACATCGTCCAATTGTATCCTCGCAAAACCATGTTTTTTGACCTGGCTGACAGCAGCATAACTCTGTCAAATTTTCTCCAATCGACTTCATTCAAAAAGGATTTTCTTCAAAAAACTCATTGCTAGAATTTTTTTTAATGACCGCTATTTTTTCTAACCAAAATTTTCAAATTTCCTACGATGCTGCGATAACTATACTATTATAATTTAATAGTCTCTTGAATTTTTTATTTCAGATGCCTGCTCTAGCACTTGTGCTGTCAACCATCGGGGAGTCTTTTTTGAGACGCCATTTTGCGACCGCTCCTCTGCTTAATAAAATGTACTAAAAATAAAAATCTCCTTGTATACTTCATTACTTCAACAATTAATACACGAAATTTCAAATAATTTGATCGAGCCGTTTTTTCAAAAAAATTCTAAAACATACCTCAGTTTTCAGCCCGTCACACTGCTATTTCCCCTTAATGAACTTCAATAATTCCGTATCTCGGTTAAGTCCCTTGAGGTCGTTTAATATTCATCGAATTCATTGTCAATCATTCGGTCAAAGATAAGAGATAAAACGTTGATAAATACGAACTATATCGCGAGTAGTATATATTCATGCTCGAAGTAATGTATCCAAACGAAGATAAAACGCAAAATAGTTGTGATATAGTGTAGAGTATCGTTGGTACTGGTGTGATAATGAAATTAAAGTGATCGATAGTATGTACCGGTTAAGCGTTCGTTGGGCAAAGTTCCTTCGAGATGGCACTATGAAACAGGCACAATATATTAGATAGGTACCCATCTGGAGTGTAAAACGAGAAGATATAAGCCACACGAGAATGGTTCAACTTCTACGGAGCTTGTGCACCTGCTGCTATCGGCGATCCACACGGCTCCACTACGTGTACGCGCATTTAACAGAAAAACCTATTTATCGCGTTGTTACGTTTCGAGCGACTTGGAGTTTCGAGTTTCCGGTGCAGTAGATCGAGCTGCACAAAAATTTTCAGCTTTTTGTTTTCTTCCTCCAGAAATTTTTCGTTGAGAATTGTTCATGCATTTTTTGCCGACTTCAAACTCTTCTGCGATCTGAAGATTTGATCGTTATTCCGTTGCACTAGCTTCGGTCTGGACTTTTTATTGCAATTATTGGTCTCGTAGAGAAAGGTCTGAAAAGTAGGAAGTTTTCACAACCCCGCGAAGTGGCTCGTGCTTGTCCTTGGAGTCACGAAGGTTCATATAATGAAGGTAAACGAGGCTGGAAAAAGACGAATATACGTTCATGGATCTAACTGAAATTGGCAGGTTTCAGGGGGTAAATAAAGAATTGGAAAAACGAACGAGTGGGTCTAGTCGATGGCTCGTGAAAAATGGAGCTCGCTGGTAAAGTTTTGCGACCTCGAGAGGCTCACGCACGTCAATGTCATACACACGCAATGAACCGACGCGTACCTTATTTTCTTAGCCGTGAAAAATGTTGATTTTTCATTTCGAGGACCCGGCACACATGGGATTTTACCCACTCTGCGTCTCCCTCCCGCTCGATCGACAAGCTTTTTCCCATGAATTGAATGATACACCGAGAGCACTTATCCACCACTGCGGAGAATAAACGATGAGGTAAACAGGAAAAACCGAAGGAAAACGAACCTCAAAAGGTTCACATTGTATTGAGCATTATCGTACCGGGGTCAAAAAATATACAGAAACACACAAACTCATGAAAAACACTATAAAAATAACAGCCTCGAGAAAGGAAGACTTCGTTATTTGATTGAAAAACATAAATTATTTTTGCACTTTTGTAAAAACCTTTTATGCATCCACGCGCGGAGTCATTGACGTTTTGGCGACCGGTTCGAATGAAAAAAAAAGAAATTCTCGTAACATGCACAAAATTTGGATTCGTATCGATATTCAGAGTCACGCAAACATTTCCAGAGATTCGTTTACTCGGCAAAGTGCCCCGGGAACTGCTGTAGATTAAACGTCACCGAATATTTAGTTCATTTTTGCTGAATTTGGATTTAAAATCGTTTTTCCGATCGTTTTTACAAAGCTCAATAATAAAATGCACTTCAATCGTTATTATACAACGAAATTGGTGCGCCCTGTCAGTTATATAGACAAAAATGGACTTAGGAAAACAAGGTGGTTACTGCGCGCAATATTTCGAGGTCCTAATGAAAAAATCAAAACTCCAGGAATTTTTTCAATTTTTTATTTTGCAGTATTTCCAAACACACTGTTCGTTTGCTTAATTAAGAGCTCCCGGAAAAAACATGAAAAACTACTCGAGATCGTCAGGAAAAAAATTTTTTCAACGGTACGGAGATACATATTTATAGCTACAATGAAAGAATAACTGCCGAAATTACGTTTTTTCTTCACATTTTTTCTCGTGAACACGCATGGACGACTCTGTTATTTCATAAAATTGGGGACCCTCAATGAATGACGGAACTTCGTACATCGTGAAAATGCTCGAAACCTTTTGTTTAACGAAGGAAAATACGGAGCGATTTTTCTCAAAATATTTTCCAACGATCTCCAATTCCGCGCATTATTTCAATGTTTGTTCCATGCAATGTGTGTTTTTCATTCACTCAACACACGCGTTTCGAGCAGCCTTTTCAAAGTGAAATAAAAACGAAACAGAACCAGGGGCTTTGACAAAAATATTACAAAAAATATTTTTTCGATGCTGTACAGAAATTAGTTTGATCACAAAAACAGAGCTGTGAAAGCTCCGTCTCGTATTACTTTTTAGTCATATCTCATACAACGATCGAGCACGCGATGTTTCGTATCCCCGTGCGTGCGTGTGTGCAAAGCGATGTCATCGATTTGGCTCACAGCACATTTCGACTTGTGCTAAACAGAAGGGCACACTCCAAGCATTCAGAAATGCAAAACGAATGCTGTTCACAGGCGTGCGATATCGATTAGAATATTTCGGATGCACGCACGCTTTCGTCCTCACCATTTTATGCATGCATCTATAGATTCATACGCATAAATAATGCTAGCACAAATTCGTAGAGGAAAATAATAAATTTAGGATAAGGTTCCGAAAAGCCCATATGCGCGATTGATTTGGGATTTGGTACCCTTATGTTTTTGGCCATTCTGAGCATGAATCTGACAATTAAAATGGGCGCAAATGAAGCTAACCCCCCTTAAATTAAAAAAACACGATTTTTGAGAGGTTTTTCTTAGTTATTTTGGAAAATAATGATTGGAGACGAAAATATTATAGACAAAAGTTGTAGATTTTATAAAAATACATCTTTTTTGTTTTACACATTTTTTTTTGTAAAATCATTATTTTCTGAGAAGAAGAGCATAATGTGTAAGAACAGAAAAACGGAAATTCCAAAAAATGGAAATGTACGAAACCTTAAGTTAAATAACAGTAAACGTCATGCCAGCAAACTCAAACTCAAACTGAAAAACCCAAACCCAAACAAACCCAACCCAAATCGTTGGGTGGGCCCGGGACACCTTCGATGTGTGTGTGGAATCGTTGGGTGGGTCCGGAGCACCTTTGATGTGTGTGTGGAATTGTTGGGTGGGTTCGAAGCACCTTCGATATGTGCGTGAGTGTGTGAAATCGTTGGGTGGGCCCGGGGCACCTTCGATGTGTGTGTGGAATCATTGGGTGGGTCCGGGGCACCTTCGATGTGTGTGTGGAATTGTTGGGTGGGTTCGAAGCACCTTCGATATGTGCATGAGTGTGTGAAATCGTTGGGTGGGCCCGGGGCACCTTCGATGTGTGTGTGGAATCGTTGGGTGGGTCCGGGGCACCTTCGATGTGTGTGTGGAATTGTTGGGTGGGTTCGAAACACCTTCGATGTGTGTGTGGAATTGTTGGGTGGATTCGAAGCACCTTCGATGTGTGCGTGAGTGTGTGGAATCGTTGGGTGGATCCGGGGCACCTTCGATGTGTGTGTGGAATCGTTGGGTGGGTCCGGGGCACCTTCGATGTGTGTGTGGAATTGTTGGGTGGGTTCGAAACACCTTCGATGTGTGTGTGGAATTGTTGGGTGGATTCGAAGCACCTTCGATGTGTGCGTGAGTGTGTGGAATCGTTGGGTGGATCCGGGGCACCTTCGATGTGTGTGTGGAATCGTTGGGTGGGTCCGGGGCACCTTCGGATGTGTGTGTGGAATTGTTGGTTTGGGTTTTTTTGGGTTTGGGTTCTTCTCGGTTTGGGTTGGTTTGGGTTTGGGTTTTTCGGTTTGAGTTTGAGTTTGCTGGCATGACGTTTACCGTTATTTAACTTAAGGTTTCGTACATTTCCATTTTTTGGAATTTCAGTTTTTCTGTTCTTACACATTATGCTCTTCTTCTCAGAAAATAATGATTTTACAAAAAAAATGTGTAAAACAAAAAAGATGTATTTTTATAAAATCTACAACTTTTGTCTAAAATATTTTCGTCTCCAATCATTATTTTCCAAAATAACTAAGAAAAACCTCTCAAAAATCGTGTTTTTCTAATTTAAGGGGGGTTAGCTTCATTTGCGCCAATTTTAATTGTCAGATTCATGCTCAGAATGGCCAAAAACATAAGGGTACTAAATCCCAAGTCAATCGCGCATATGGGCTTTTCGGAACCACACCCTAAATTTAATGTGACCATCGAAGCAACAAGATCGTTAGTACCTGACGACGATATAATTTGCCAGCACCTTACACCTCCGGATAAAGTTGTACTCGTAAGTCCCCGAGTATAGTGTAGCCATGCATATTCACATAATGCACTTACGTTTTTTTCCATGGGACAGAGGAAGGCAGGGTTCAACAACGTGTGATTTATGTGCTTTACGACTTGTCGTTAAGCCACGTGAGCCTTGACAGAGAGCACAAGTGGAAAAATGGCCTGTGCGAGGCTCGTATAAAAATAAACACAATAAACGAGGTCAATCATCTCCCCTTTCTTCCTCCAGCAAAGTGTAACGAATCTTGAATAATTACAGTGGAAGAAGAATTACGATAATGCAATTATTTTTTTTATCCAGTTATCCTGAAGTCTTGGGTTACTTGTGAGAACGTTCTCATTTGAGAAGCCTCAATCAAGTCTCTTATTCTTGAATTGCTTTTTATACCCTCGTTCCAGGAGCAGACCGCAAACATATGCAGATACGGAAAAAAGTATTGAAAAGCGTGAGAAAACATTTCTGGAATTGGGGCAGTTCGTCATGTGCTCACGAGGACCCTGCGAAACGCAAATATCATTGTGCCAACAAAAATTGAGTGCAATTTTCATTGAGTTCAATCACTAACGTACCGGTGAATTCACAACTGGTTCATATTCGTTGAATTTTTAGTTGAACTTGAGGCACAGAAGCACGTTTACTGCTCACCACTGAAGAGATATATAAGAATCTATATTTGTCCACCAATCCATGTTTGCTCGTCGCTAACACGGTCGGCGTGTTGCCACATATCAATACGAGCAAACTGATATCATTTATATACGGTGCCCTCGTAATCGCGTTCAACTTTACGAAGCAGGAGAATCGAGTTACGTTATTACGAGAAACAAAAGTAATTTTACATTTTTTTCAACAATGAACGACCGCAATATCGATTCGTAAATATTGCGCGCCGATCAGCAAAATTTGACCCGATTCGAGACTTCTGCTTCGTCACTGTTTGCATGATTATTTATCAGCAATGAAGACTTGTCTATTGATGCAACGGAGAGAAAAATCAAGAACGCTGTGTTTTCTGAAGCTCGTTACACGTTCGGTCGGAAAAACTCGGTCATGAATTATGAATATTTTGTTGCCATGCATCAGCGAGACTCTGCTCCGTTCTCGATTTCAAAACTAGCGTTCATGACTCCGACTTCGACGTGTGACCGCACGAGATAATCTCTCTCTGAAACTTGCCAGAGCTTTAAAACCCCTCGACCATTGCCTGAAAAGTGGCTCTCACTATCGTGCATGGCACCAAGGCAAAGGGAAGTGTTGCATCGAGAAGAAAATAATTGAAGCTAATTCTTGGCGACCCAAAACGAAATTAATGATCGTTTCGCTAATTCGGATTAATTCCAGTCATTTAACTTAATTACCGTGCACCGTAGCAAGATTACTCTTTTTGCACCAAGATTTTCGCTTCGTTATTAATCGACAAGATCTTCCACGATGATTTCTTCGAGAGAGAAAATTCGCTGTGCAGAAATATTTATCAATATTGTGCGAAAATTCACAATTTCTTAAAAAATCGCCATTCTTGCGTCTTCCTTTATAAGAATAATCCTCTCTGCGGGTCATTCTTCTTCCTGACCATGGAACTCCGCATATTGGAAATCAATGAACTTGAGTGACGCGCGTGACCACTGCGCAGTTGCATTATTGTTGTTTTAATACATTTATATAGTCGATCAGTCCGTGTGCATTTGTATCAACGATTCATTGATCTCGTTGCTAGCATCTGTGAGTGCTGAAGACTCTGGAAGATCGTTAATTATTGTTTTATTTTGATAATCCATTATTGAATTCATTTCCGTTGATATGGGCATATTTTGCTAGCAATTTAATAGCCTCTTCTGCGAATTTATGCAGAATGTAATTACGAATGGATTTTATGGAACATTTCCGATGCTCGTATCGAAATCGTTATTCAGATTCGAACTTTCAATGATGCAACGGCACCAAACATGCGCCCTATTTGGTTAGCTCAACGTTATTATTGTTGCATTCGTTAATATTCGATTCCAAAATCATTGCCGATACTCCATAAGAACCAACGGTTCAGTGCCATCCACGGAAGGTTTACGTTCTTGAGAGACAAGTCAAGCGAATTTGTTAGTTTTTCTAAATAAATCGCTTTGCCTTACGATTCTCGATCTTGTTTCCATTTGTCATCAATTCCTTATATGCTTTGCGCACAGCAGCGGACAATCGTAAATAAGTATCAGGGGCGTGTACTGCTCGGACCATACTTTAATTCCTAACATTGAAATTCACTGAAAAAAAAAAATTGGATCGTTATCCAGTTGCTTTATCGCGCCTGAGCGAGTTATCAGAATTCTCTAAATTCAGCCATGAAACTTTATTTGCCGTACGTGAACTCCACCTGAATCTATAAAAGCTTCAAGGACCACCGAGATTATTCAACGCACCTAAAACCACACGGAGAAAACGGGGCCGAAAATTCTAGAGGAAAGTGCTGGGAATATAGTATCTCGGGGACAGTATATACGCACTGGATTGAAGAATAGTAATAAGAAATGTTCTAACCACCAGAGTAAAAAGACCAATACCCATACCTTTTATTCAAAAGATTCAAGAGTGTTTTTCTCTGTAAGCATTATAAAAATGGGTAAATATTTAAAAGTGCACACACACACACACACACACACACACACACACACACACACACACAAACAGACAGACAGGCGCACACTTGTTATGTTGGGAAAGTGGAAAAATGGTGAAACCTAAGGATCAGTTTTTTACTTAAAAAACCATGTTCTATGAAATTTCTTCAGCCTCCCTCAACTAATTATGATTATCAGGCATGCCTATTAAGTGATGAAACAAAAAAAATATCTCATTTTTTGGGAAAAACCACACTTCTAAATATTTACCTAAAAATGTTTTTAGTCACTTCAAATGTTTATATTGTTAAGTATGCTCGGACAACCCTGAAAAAAACTATATGTCACACGTATTCGGTGTATATTCGCATATTTATCATAGAACTTACCATGCTGAGAGTGGAAATTTGCGATTTACAATACACTTCCACTTATCGGTAAGTGCTAGTCTGACATGATGAATAACACTCGAAAATAAAATGAAACATAGTTCTCACGTGCATCAATTTTTGCTATCCACATAAAGCTGTTTAGAATTAAAGGGACGAAAAATAGGAAAATTGAAAAAATACTATGCTGCTTGTAATCGGTGGCTACATAAATTGAAAATTCTTGAAAAATAATATATTCCTCACTATACAAAACAAATCTGTTTTCTCCGTGCGCTGAAATAATGAAAATTCGATATTTTTTCATGTGAAATAAAAAATACATCATTCTAAGTAAGTTTTCCCCGTGGGAATTCCTCGACGGTTATCGATTACCACGAATCCCGCGAACTGGGCTCAGAAAAAAAGTCTCGGAATCGGTCAGTCATATGAAAATAATCTCAGCAATGACATCATAGAGTTATTGAATCCAACAAATGCAGTTAAATTAACAACAAATCCCTACATTAAATATTATTGATTGTCCACTCGTAAAGTTTATGAATGAAAAGATCAACGAATTATATACCATGTAAATCGTCGCGGCGACTAATTGAATTGAGTTTCGTAAAGCATGTGATGAGCAATCTCATTACTTTGATTAATGTTTTTGATCGGTGTCGATAAATCCTCGTATTTAATACGCATATACACATACACACGGAATATTTCATTTAAACTGTTGGGTGACATGCTCGTAGCAAAAGTTTCTCCAGGAACGAGATGATATTCGTGGCTATACATTCGCTTCCCCCTCCCCCTCGTGCCAGCCAACCTGCGTCAAGAGGTAAACCGCGGTGTCATCCGGCAAGCGCGTCATTAGAGTAATTACCTACGACCCCTCTCAGCATTATTCGGAAATCTCGGCATACTGCTTGTATGTCACTCATCTCCTTCCAATCCTTCCTCCTCTCGTGCAAACCATTGGATCGTCGGCTCGGAGTTTCCGCGCTAATTCATTCGCCTCGAACTCTACATAACGTGGTCATAGTTATACGTTATTATATGGGACATCCTAACGTGACGCGGTTCCCATACTCTTTCATCACTTTTCACAAATTAACGGCTCATGAGTGACCCTCGAGAAAATTCGCGCTGAGGACGAACCTATACGTCACTGAAAAATGTTTTTTTTTCACCAAATTTTCGCATCTCGTTTAGCGAATTTTTCCACTTGTCCCAACTTAGGGGAACGCATACACCTTAATTGGTTGGAAACTATCATTTGAAAATCATTTTAGCAAAAACTTTCACAACGTTTTTCAACAGAAAAGTCTTTCGTACCGTGGCCGAGTGAAATTCAAGGAAAAATAAACATTTCGGTTTGTAGAAAGCTTCGTTTGTAGGATTAAATTCGCGAAAGCGAATCCCTTGATTTTCATCATTAGCCAAATCTGTCGAATTGATATCAAAATTCTCCTTTCATGCCACCCTGAAACGAGCTATTTTGAAAACGAATGGTCAACTGTACTTCAAAAGGGTGAGCGATCCTCAGAAGCTGAGCGCAATTAGACGGGAAATTTCTCGATTCGTAGAAACCGAAGCAATCGCTCCATTCACAAGTTTCATCAAAACTCACTTGTATGAATCGATGCCATATAACTGGACGTTAATATTCTACTACTCTATTTCCTGCTTGTCCGATGTTCCGTTTGCGTGCATACAGCGTTTCGAAACTATGAGAAAAATGGCGTGAAAAGTTTACAGAGAACGTTCCATACATTCGAGCTCATTGTTAGTACTAAGCGAAGGAGTTCGCCAGCCTTCCTTCTGCTGCTTCCAATCTCGATAATTAATCATCGATTCGAGCTGCGAGAATGCAATGAATTGTCGCAAGAGATACAAAAGGGTAAAAACTGGCGGAGGCAGAAAATATGCTCTTTTTCTGTCTATTCTTTTATATTGACTTTCTCTTTGTTTTTTTTGTCTGTCAACCTAGTCACGGTGACAATTGAGCCCTACGTCCAATTATCCCAGGAAGACTCTCTTCCCACTTTTGTGTTGAGTACTACACTCGTCAGACCCTCGTACACCTTCACATATGTATTTACTCCCTTTTCTCTGGAACCTTCCCGGTGGTGTGTTCATTCAATTTTTGCCTCATTCCCTCTTGACGATTTCTTTTCTCACACCGAATGTGCTCCGTCACCAAAAATGCCATGACACGCCCACTGCGATAGGCCATTAATCGCGAGAAACGAGGATGAACCATCAGTGACAGTGAGATTAAGGGGTTACATGAGTTGCGAAGGTTAGAAAAAAAGCACTTTTTTCACATAGTGAAAGGAAATAGGGAAAATATTCAATATTTCAGGATTCTGAATGTCAAAAAAGAGGTCGAACATTATTTTTCCCAACATTCAAAATGACAAAAATGAAAACCACTGAAATGAAAGTCCCATAGTAAGTTTCTAAACACTTTGACGGATCATCCATGCTTGTGTTCGAGCTCCTCAAATTTTACTATGTTCAACTGTAAATTTCGATTGTGAAAGCAGTACTAACCATAGCAAAACGGCATCAATAATTCTACGTTACAGTTCATCATCGAGTCAACATAAATTTTACAATGCTTCCTCGGTGAACTACGCAGGAAAAAATAGCACACTTTAAAACCTTTGTCAGAGCTAAATACGCAATTTCAAAGTTGTTGTTCAGAATTTACTTATTGGAAATTACAACGTTTTTGATAAAAAAAACCTTCAAAATGGGCGATGTAGAGACTTAACGCTATGACGGCATAGTAATTCTTACGATATTTTTCTCTTCGTGTAATGATTATTATCAGACGAGACGGTATAGACACTAAATCTAATTATACTTACGAAGTATAGCGACCTGGGGTAGCCAATGTCGAATAAGCAGATTCTTCGGCTTATTCGGCATGTCCTCAGCTTCCCATTTCCAAATGACCTTCCTCGGTATATCGCGGAAAACGTTGACAATCATTTGTAGTTTATCCTTTGGCATAGTTGACGCTTTGATCATAGAACCGAGGCTGAAATACAAGACCCCCTCTTTGGCTTCGTCAAGGAAGCGTTGGAGGTCATCCGGCAACGGTTTCACATTGGGTGAGATGTGAATACCTCCGAGTTCGATGACACTCGGAAGATTGGGTTTTGAGCCGTGAAGGGAATAGTGAGTGTTGACGAGTACGAGCGATGAATTTTTGGCGATTTCGCTCAACGCTGGAACATCCGGACCGAAAACATCGTGCACGATATTCTGCATGGCGGGAATGAATCCATATTTGTATGCAAGCTTGATCACCGGTAAAGTCAGAGTGTTGATAACTCTTTCGAAAAATGTCATCGACGGACCGAACCCATTGAATATACTAGGGATGTAACTCGGATTATCCTCGTTCGAGAAGCGTCCGTTAACCCATGGCATCAATTGGTGCGACGAAAAACTGATGAATGGAACGTTAAAGCGATGTGCCAAAGCCAAAAAACAGTCACTGTTAAAGGCCTCGGTTATCATAACATCAAATTTGGCATCCGATTTAATGAGCTTTCGAACTCCCGGATTGTACAGACCATCGGAACAGGCCTTAAGCCCCCAAGATCGCAAGAGTATCAGTTCCAGGAAGACGCTGATTGGCGAATGTTGTATCATCGTGAGATCGACCACGTTTAAAAAAACATCAGACGTTTGGTTCCTCAGACTAATATCATGGTAATTCGGTAGAGGTGAACTCGTTCGATCGTCACGAGGAAAATATGATATCACCGTAACGTCGTGACCTTTTCTCGCTAGCTCTTCGAGCAAGGGCCGAAATACGTCAAAATGACTCTTGCCAGGATGTCCGAACACACCGAGTACACGAAATTTGTCGTTAGCCTTCGATTGACTAACGACTGTTGACTGGCGAGGGTCACATTGTCCAAGATCGATGAGAAGTGAACACGATACGACATAAATCATAAATATTGACTGTTTCCCAAACATTTTCTTCTTTTGGGTTAAGACAACGAAATCGCGAAATCACAATCCATTCAGATTAGTTCTGGTCGCTGAAGCAATATTGTTTCTCACACTCTCAATTGGTACACTCAATTGGTACTACGATTCATTCTCCCATTTCCTATTGTGATTTGTGGATGAATTTTTGAAAAATCGTTTTCATTTCATGTGCAATCTATCGGATTTTTTGTATCTGAATTTCATTGATTTATCGATTTTCCAATGGATTTCAATTGAATATCGCGACTCTCGCGATCTCGAAGTATACGCTGGCACGTGCTGCAGCCACTTTCACTTAAAGCAACGTTCACGAAAGCCCTCTCGGGTTTCTTAAACACTTTTTCATCAGTCGCTCCCGACAGACAATATAAGCGCAAACGTTGTCGTCGAGACGAACAGTCCTATGGCTCAAACGACTCACGATTGACTGATGAATTAATGTAACCGCTGCGAATCACAAGAGACTTTAACCACCTCCCCGCTCAAACAGAACGATATTCGTGGCCTCTGCTCGAGTCTTTCCTAAACACATCGTTATACAATCACGAACTTGCTCCCTACTACGACGACACTTTTAACTCTATATAGCGGTAGTGAATTTAAGATGAGATATTTCTGGCTACTGTTCGGATAAATATATATATATGTTTAAGGCCTGTTTTGAGGACTGAAAAATATTGTGGGGTAAAATGAATGCCAAAAGGATTATTTACTATATGGAACATTTTTCATTAAAATATATACATTATTCCGTAATATATCATGAAAAAACTACTATTCAGCTACTATGAGCCATTTCATACATTCAATATTTTGAGGACACATTTCGATATTTCATAAACTAATGCTATGAGGACTTCTAGAAATTATACATATTTTATAGAATGAGAAAAATTGTGTAATGGGTGTTACGAGGTTTTACGTACGTTGCCTGATTTGAGGACCTACCATGAATAGTTCGGAACGACAACTGTCAGGACTACTATCCAAAAGTAATCTTTATATGTTACGTACAATCATTTGGTGGAATTTATGAGGCCGTTTATAGATTGCTTATTTTGAGTCCACATTATATTATCAATACTTTTGCATAAACTACAACTATGAGGACTGCTATCAAGAAGAACATATATTATAGAACTCCAAAAACTGTTTAATATGTATTCTGAGGTCTTGCATATGTTGTCTCTTTTGAGAACGTTTTATGCTCTTTTGCAAAACGAGTTCTATGGATACTACTGCATAAATCTACATTTGTGTTTATCATGAAGTAGTTACGGGGACTTTTCAGAAGGTGCCTTTATTATGATTGGAAATCATTTGATTTATGCTATAAAGAATCGAAATATACATGTCGAAAAGAAACCATCCGTTAATAATTATGAAACACCGAAGTAAAACACCTTTATAAGGGGTCCAACTACTCGCTGACGATCTGAATCCCTGCCTATTCAACTATGGGTCTGAACATCAAAAATATAAAGAATCAATCGGGTTTTATCTTCACTCGTGTATCATATTATCCTATTGTCTCCAATCAAACATTTGTATTTGCATATCATGTGGGATCGAATAGTAGCAAGATTTTCAAAACTGCTTGAACAGTGCAAAAAGAATTCTTCAATCGTGTGCCTGATATGGTACAAAGGGCTTTATACAACACTTCTTTTAGCTCATGGACCCGACCATCTGTAATCTTGCTGAATTTTTTATGAAATACTTCCTCGAGGATAGAATAAGTATACCAATTTTCAGATTGTCGTTTTCCAAAGTTGTTGACGTAATAATTTGCAAAAAAAGCGGTTTTTTGCTAGCTTCGGAAAATTTCAAACTCCAATGATTCTTCCAAATCTCATATTTTTTAAATCGAGAATGTAATTTTTGCAAGTGAATTGAATTATTCGTTAAAAACGTGATTTAAATCATCGATTCTATCATTTATCTTCCCTGTTTTTTCGTCAAGAATGTTTCGGAAAGGGGGGTTATTTCCTGCGAATGATTTCCAAAAGCAGAGCGAACTTCCGGTGCCTAATACGTTCAACGGCGCTCGAAGTTACATGAAATATTGGTCAATTATATTGCAGGATAATTGTTGCATAATTTCGTTAAGCAATTCATCGTATACGACATGTCATGAAAAATATTTTGACGACGATACAAACGTACGATTTTCCTGAATATCTATGAAAGATTAAACCCAATCGAAAATTGACATATTCGATCGTAAATCTTCTCGTGAACATGGATTTGAATAATTTTACGATGGCGTACGAGTAAAAAAAATAAAACAAATTTGTTATAATCGTTTATTCTTTCGATTTCCGATCTCGATTCGAGGAAAATCGACGCGAGTCAGCGATACGTGAATAACGTGTTTTCATTTTCAATTCTATGTTCCCTAAAAAATAAATGAAAAAAACTGGGCTCGTTTGTTCGACGAGAGAATAGAATCGAAAACGAGCATGAGGGAATTAAATTTTTCTGATAAATAGCTTTCTCACTGGATGAATGTCACGGAGCAGAGAAATGTTTGTGCGTTTTTTGAGCCAATCCACGTAATGCATCTTTGCCTAGTTGAGAGCAGCGGTCCAAGTACATATAAATATCTATAAATATCGATGCTCTCTTTTTCCTGTCCTCACTAACGGATACAGCAGTCGCGCATCTAACTTTACAATGTTGCAGAGACACACTCTCTCGATTATTCATATTTTTTCGATCTACTTGCTAGTTCCAAAGAGATTATTCAAAACAATATCGAGTCGAAATATCACCACGAAAACTCTACGAAGATTTTATTTTCAGAGATCTGAAATGTTCTGAGCTGTTCAACCACACGGAGAAAACGGGGCCGAAAATTCTAGAGGAAAGTGCTGGGAATATAATATCTCGGGGACAGTATATATACGCACTGGATTACAGCCTTAAGGAGTTTCGGTACAGGCAATACAATGTTGCCATGCTAAACCATGCTAAAAACATAAAAAATTTCAAAAAGTTTAGAATTTTATAAAATTTGGTGAACATATTCTTTAGTGCCAAATTTGGCAATACAAATTTTTTAAGATTTTTCTTCTACACAGTTATAGAGTAATTGATCACTAAAGTTCACGTGTATAAGCATAGCGTTTTCATATATATAGGTATACATTCCGGGCATAAGAAATCTGCTTTAATGCGTAATTACTTGATAACTAAGTAGAAGAAAATTTTGAAAAAAATTGTGTTTTTGCACTTGATGTTGAACAACATTATCACCAAGTTTGATCAATTTCTTAATATTTAGACTTTTGTACCGAAACTCCTTAACTCGAAGACCAGTAATAACAATTGTTCTAACCACCATAATGAAAAGACCAATACCAATACCTTTTATTCAAAAGATTCAAGAGTGTTTTTCTCTGTAAGCATAATAAAAATGGATAAATATTGACACACACACACACAAACACACACCCGAAACAGACAGACACACACTTGTTATGTGTGTTGTAATGTCTGACATGATGAATAACACCCGAACACAAAACGAAATATAGTTTTCACATGCATCACTTTCGCTGTCGACATAAAGCTGTTTAGAATTAAAGGGAGGAAAAATTGGAGGAAAATTCAGAAAATACTATGCTGCTTGTAATCGATGCCTGAATACTTTGAAAATTCTTGAAAAATAATATATTCCTCACTATATACAAAACGAATCTGTTTTCTCTGTGTAAATGATTTTTTTCAGGCCGTAAAATTTCGATTATTGTAACACAACTTCGTTACATTCAGACAAAACTTTGGTGAAGTGATAAAATTCTGTCGCCTGCACAGGCTTGTTAATACGTCCAACCAAATATTTTGGTATTTCTAATAACTTAGTTTTCAGTGAATCCCCATTTACGATGGTTTCGATACGTCTCACGATCGGCAGAATCATTTGAAGATTATTCACACGTTTTTTTTTGGAATGGGAACATTCCAATGTGTCCCATTGGAATATTCAACTGGTTATCATAAACTCATCAGACAAGATAAGTCGATCTCATATCGATTTTTTATCTAATCAATGAGTTTATTTATCGATAAAATTCCGTTTTATATCAAGCATCGAATGTCGAAAGATATAATTAGGGATTCGAGAAACTTATTAAATTTCCGGTCGACTTGAACAGTAAAGAAATTGAATTAAAATGAAATGCGGAAACTCGTTTAGAAGAGCTCGCTCCGCTTTCGTCCATCCATCCCAACGATCCATTTCTGTTTATTTATGTCCTCTGGTCGATGTATTGACCAATGTTCAACCCACTTTTGAAAACAGTGACGCGACGTTTTTCCACAACAATTATATCGCGGAGGAAGTGCTAAATTAATTCGTGACATTCTTGTAATTCGTGGCATCCTTGAACGACAAGCACAGTGATTCGTCAGAATTGTAGAGAGAATTTTTTCCTTATTCCATCTATTTTTCCTCCTTCAAGAGCCTTCTCACTCGGAAATTAAATCAGAGATCTATCCTCGTTCAACTTTACACGGGCAGCAGATTCAACACGATCAAGCAGCCTCGCAGTCGACGCGTGAACTGCTCAGCACGCCAATGTCGTTATTAATATCAGTGATTTTACATATCGGAATAACGAGATTCAACCTCTCGTCATTATTGTTACTCGGAACACGCCCGCGACCGTGACTTTGACTATTGGATTAATTATCATTCATTAACCATTCGTGTACTCCGCTGACAGTGATCGACCAAGCTGTGAATGACCATATACAACAATAACGACCATTACGCAGTGCGAAGGTCGAAAACCAATAATCACAAGATGAACACTGAACTGCATGTTGCTCAATAAAATAAATCGTTCACGATCATTGGATAAAAAATGAGATTCGAACACTGTTTTACTTCGCGATATCAAGTTGTGAGCTACTGGCTAATACGACGGCAATTAAGGGGGCTCCTGCGTTACGCACTCAAAAAAATCTATTGCTTTCGGGAATATTTTTGGATGGACGGAAATAACTCAACGTAGCGAACTTTTCGATATAGTTTCAAGGATATTTCAAGAGTAGAAAAACATTTTTTTGGTGTGAGAAATACTAATTTGTATATAGTTTATGCGCAAAGTCTGATTGTCGAAGTTTATCAGCTGCGTACAATGCGGAGATCGTAATTATTTTCTGCAACAAAAATTCCAATTTGTTTTTCCATTTTCATATATTTTCCTTCCATACGAACCCATAAAAACCCGTAAAAATTACGAAATTCCATTGACGCACACTGCTTTTCTCCACATCTTCGCAGAAAATTCAACTTCCGCAGTAAGGAAAGGTGAACTGTATATAGGGAGGTACGGTGGAACAAAAAATTACCATAAATCCAAGGCTAGACTTATGTACGAAGAGACATTTATTTGAGGTCGTTTATCCACCCTCACTGGCATTATCCCAATATCATAAAATGCCCCCCTCAATCTAACGCATTGAGTATACACACGCGAGACATTTCACGTCAGTTTCACTTATGAAACCACGATCCGCTCTGATTCGCGTGAACTTTCTACACGATTTTCCAAACGATAAAAAAAAATCTGAATTTTGAGTTTTCTCATCTCGATTGCTGAGACAAAAATCGTCATCGATTATTTGACGGGCCAAATTCTGTACAAAGAAAATACTCTTTTCGTGTTGTGCATTAAAAATTCAATTTTCCTCACATAGAAACTTTCATTCGTTAGCTATTTTCATACTTTTGACAAAACGTCGTTGAGGAAAACACGTGCAGGCTCAAATTCCATGTGTAAATACAAAAAATGCGCACAATACTCATACAAACATGAATTAAACAGCCACAAGGTCGTTAAACACGTTCCAACATATGATGCCGTAAAAAAGCACGGAATTTCGTAGGGCCGATCATTGCGCCCCGTACAGTGAACTGGATCATTGTAAATAGTCGGCTCAGCTTTTTTATATCTCAATTTTATCGAGATGTACACTCGGTCGACTAATAAGGAGGGGCACGAGAGACGATAAGTTCGAAATAGCGGCGAGTCATTCGAGCAAACTGATCATTTAATTCATCACATTATTCTTTTCCACGCAGCATATATTTTCGGAGGGAAAAAAAAATCGAAATTCCTATCGAATGTGTTATTTACGCATCTTGGTCGGTAATAAATTTGGCCACGAGCCTCCCCCGCTCTCTAATCGCACAGAGTGTTTTTCTTCCAACGGTCAACATTGTTTCATCAAACAATCGTTCGCTATATGAAAGCCCTAGTTTATGAGGTGCAAATGCCAGACGGATTTATTTGGCGAACGATAGCGAGTTGGAATAGTCCGAGCTGCAAGAAAATAACGGAATTCGATGATGCACTGAAAATTTATATATGAAAAGGCAATCGGGAATACGTTTTTATCCGGGGGAGTTAAATTTGTTGCGTATTTGTAAAAGTGCTCGGGCGCTTGAAGAGTAACGGCAAAGCAAGCCTGCTCTTGTGTGTAAAGAGGACGAAAGCTCTGTGATGCGATAAAGACCGAGTGAGGGGGGGTTTACTGCGATGGTTCATCCGGATGGATTACATTACCACGAGAAAATCGTATAAAGGGAGCACGGCGATGGAGGGTTACGTGGAAAAAGGATTCACCGCTGCGGGGACTACGCGCCTCGGTCTGCCTATTCGCGAATTTGTATCAATGTCATAACCACGCGGAGAATATTCGGTGAATAAACAAACTACAGAATCGGCACAAAGAAATTCACTTTTTTCCTTCTATATGGATGTAAACGAGATGCAAAATAATCGAAAAGCGGTTCGAGCCGAGGAGGAAAAATGGAAATGTATCCGCAACGCTACGATCCAGAACGCCTCCGGAACGTTTTATCTCGATCGTTTTATTCCAGCTCAGATGGAATAGCATTTTCGATACGTTGAGAGTAGTTTGGGGAAAAAGCATATCGAGGTCAAAATAACATTCGCTATAAATAACAAACAATGATCCTTCTTCGTACAGATTCGATTCGACCAAATGGTTATATTTCATCGAAATTATTGCCTCCGAAATTCAACGCCGAATATTTGATTGCCTGCGAAGCATCCTCAAGGATGTTCGAGGGTCTTCGACCATCGAGGGCGAACTACGAAGTTTATGCATCGATCCGGTTAACTTGACTCAAATCTGTGATGTTAAATGATCCAACATTCAACCAAGGTTTCCACGTTTATTCATCGAAGCATGCGTATTTCAGGAACCGATAGAGCTTCGAGATGCTTTTATATATTTTCACGTTCTAACTGAAATTATTTATTCGGTTTATTTTTCAACGAGCGTTTTAATTGAAAAATTAATTTTAACTTTTTCTATTAAAACATCCACCACGATTGGGAACGACACAATATTTGAGAGAACCAACTTAATAACGGTGCAGCCGAACGAGTTAATGCGATGAAACAAGGTTCGAATGGACTCATTTTTTTATTCCTCCCAGTGATTTCAATGATCCAAACTGATTCGTGTGTACATAAACGATCATTTTTCACCTCGATAACCCTCGTTTACTCCCCAACAAAGAAGTAATCGAATCCGCCATTTCTCACCCAACAAAATGGATTTATGCTGATCAACAAGAAATTTCATCATCGACTTCAAAGGAATTTTTTCACGATGCAAATTCGTGGTACAATCAACTCCTGACGACACATAAATCAGCAAAGAAAATGATTTTATGGCGCATACGGGGGCTACAATCGCCGTGTTAAGTCCACGTGTGGTGGCTCATCGTGTAAATATAAATATTCAGGATGACAATGCTAGTTTTAGCAATAAGTGATATTTGCTGATGGTCCGGTCCAACTTCTAGTCATCGAAACTTCTTATTTCTTTTTTTTTCTCTTTTTGTTATTTTATTTATTTATTTTTTTTTTTTTGTTATTTTTCGCGAGATGTAAACGCAACTGATTCCATTTTTTGTTTAATTTTGCACAAAAACACTAATATTAATTGATATGTATCAATGAGCAATGCACCCCGGTTATAGTTTGAAAATTCGACACAAGATGTCTCGCAAATTTTGTCAGATCCCAATAGAAGATAAAACAAGAACACGTACGCACGATAAAACAAACGAGCTTAAAAGCAGTAAATTTTCCAGTCACGGAAATACAAAGATCGCAATAATTCACTATGACCAACAAAAATGTACAATTTTCCCTTTGATATTCTCCTCCGCAGCGATCTCAAGCACGGTTTATCTGTCCAGATTCAGGAACACATATTCGTATATGGATTAATGGCAAGAAAAGCACGAAAATCCGAAAAATACACGGCAACGTTATTTCTGAAGAAGGAGAAGAAGAAAAAATATCTCGAGGCGTATATCTATGAAGCAAAGTAGCAAAGCCTCTAACCAGTTGAAATATATATATTTCTGCAAACCACTCGGTCACCACCGTAGCATCGTCATCTCGCAACTTTTTCCTCGACGTTTCTCTCATAAAAGTTAATAAGCCGGGGTTTGTTGATCCTCGGAAAATTGCTACCGCGCCCTCGTTCTCTTCGGTCTGGCCTCCTTCACTCGCGCGACGTTTTATGCCGCAGTTCTATTCTCCGTTACGAGCCCCAGGACGTACGTCCTCTGTGCTTCTGTCTCCCTTCCGAATGTCTCCTGTGTGTGTTGCCTACGCGCGCGTTTGTATCTCCTCGCTGTACCTCGCCGCGTGTAAGAAATTTTTGTATTTTTCCTCCTCGTCATTGTCATTGATCTGCTTCGTTCTTCTGCGTTCGTGGGATATTTAACCCTTGGTGTGCACACCTTCACAACGAGACATTTCGTGCGCACGGGCGCACTTTGACCCCAGGTCATTTTCGACATCGAATATCTCGGTAACTATGCGCTTTTCGGAATAAAAGGTTTAGTCACTTTTTCTAGTGAATTGATCCAACTGTAAGGCTGCAAAGTCGGATTTCCAAAAAAATCTTTTTTCATTGTTCAAAAACGTGCTCAAAGTTGATAGTGCCGCGTAAGAAGCACTTTTTCGGTTAAATCTCTCGTAAAAAATTAAATTTTGAGTTTTGAAAAAATTCCTTACAGTGTTTTACAGACAAGGGTCCATGCTTCGAGGGAGAAATAGTCCACTTTGCAACCGTTCCAAAAAGTGTATTTATTTTGGAGTATCAAGTGGCTATGCTCCCTACTTTTAGAGAGGGGATAACGATTTCTTAATATTGGGGGTTTTACTTATGATGAAATGCTCATCTGTAAGTGCTATTCATGCGAGAAAAAAATGTTGGGGTCAAGCTGACCCCAGATGCACACTAAGGGTTAATCGTGCGACAACTTCGTCATTTTCCTCGTCTTCGACATGCTTTATGGCTGCTTTGAAGACCGGGGGAGAGAAATCGATCCTAAATTCATTGGCGAGAGCACAATGCCCGTTCTAATTGCTTTTCGATGCTGGTCAAATAGTAGAAAAATCAAATTAACGAAAGCTACGCCGGATTCGACCGACGTAGTGGCGAATCTATAAATATTTTTTCTCCCAGGGTTTGCGATGCTGTTCGCTGGGAAAAACGCATTCGAGCAATTCCCTCTGGCCGTGTGCCTTCGTCCAACTGCTTAATTAAATCAACGTGAAAAACCGTAATAATTTAAACAAACAAAAAGCTCACCGAGCAAACAGAAACTCCGCGAGCACGAGCAGCCACGCAGTTTCAACGCGATTGTATTCCGAAGAGCTTAGACCGCTGCGTTCCCTGCGATTGCTCAAACGTAACGAAACTTCTTCTCCACATGTTCCCTGCGATTCGTAGCTCTCGCAGCGTATCTTTAAACGACACTTTTCCACTCCCGCGAATGATCAACACCCGAAAAGAATACTCCAACGCCATTATGTCATGCTGCATTGTTGAACGAACAAGCAACGATAAGTCTCTCAAGACAAAATGAGAGCCCGGCGCGAGGGGGGAGCTGCGAGTAAGCACAGTTTCGTATTTCTCTCAACGATCGTATTCCGCAGCGAGCTTAGACTGCTCATACGCGATAGTCGCCCGGCCGTAGGAGCTCCGAGCTCCTTTTTAGACCCGCTAATTACTCGGCTCGTCATATACCTTTACACCACAGAATACGTGCTCGCGAGAGTAAACTCGTAAACATTCTCGTGTATATACACAAGGTATTTCATGGGATATAGGAAGCAGGAGAAAGAGAAGCGGAGCAATGAGAATATTTCGCCCGGAACATGGAACTCTGTTACAATACGTTGAATGGCGAGCCTTTTGAAGCTGTACACACGCGAAGATACGCCCTTCCCGAGAAACAGCTCACACAAGACACTTTACGACCGTTACACGTTATAACGAACTATCGTTCAACAACGCCTTCTAAATTTAGCTCGGGCGCATCTTCCCGAGCCTTTTTTTATGTCATTTAATTATAAAACTCGAGAACGCCCCGGCGTTTCTTTATCTCGTATAAAACGACACTTTTCCCACTCTTTTAAAAAACCTCTATAATTCAATGCAACTATGCGCAGACGACGCATGTGTATCCGCACTACCTCCGGAATACTACCGAATAGCTTTAGCTCGAGAAAGGAGTGGAAAAAAGCCAGCGATTTTCTCAACGGGCCGAACGGCCGCGCTGTTTTATCGTCGTGTTTTAACGGCAGCCAGGTGCAGCTAAGTACCTTCATGAAAAAAAAGGCAACAAGGCTTCGAAAAGAAAAAAAAAACGAGCGTTGCAAGAACGTAGATTGGATATCTTTCACATCGATTTTGTGAGCCTAGAAAAAGAAACGAGCGTTTCACAAATCTTCTACAAACGAGATATTGTTAAAACACTAATCTAATCGTAAATGAATAACGACGCTGTCGTTATTCCTCGCTCCGCACGAAGCAATTACAGAACAGAAACCCATGACAATGTGTGTAACGTTGAAAATTCAATTCTCCGAGAATTTACGATCGGTTATCAATACACGCTTGCCCACCACGGTGAATACGAACACACCGGAGCACGACGTTCCTCTCGTGTCCTCCGTCAAGTTCAGTACGAAACGGCGTCTCACGGTAAGTCCTACGACTCGATCGATCCGCTAAAGTTCAAATGTCATCAGTCAGCCGATGAAACCCGTATCGCGATAAGTCAGACGAAAATAGAGTCGAGGATCAGCAACCTCACGGAGGAAAAGAGGAAAAGGAATGGGGCGAAGTGCCGAGTGCAGCGAAAGCGTTTCGTTACGGATTCTCATTATACAGCCCCCTACATTTGCATCAATTTATTCCCACAACGGTAAGGCAAGTACTATATATAATAAAAATATACAAATTCGATATCGTTTTTAAAGCCGTGAACACTTCCGTGTAAGCGCCCATGCGGTATACGCGCCAGAGAAACGGTCCAAACGAGGAAACAGATGGGCACAAAGGAGAGGAAACGATTGAGTGGAAGAGCAAAGAGAACGAGAGATTTCCGGCACAGAAGAAATACTCCGAGGCAGAAATCCGTACGAGGGAAGACACGGGGAGAACTCGAGAAGCGTTAGCAGTTGCTCTGCACGATATCTCGGCCGCGTGTGTCTCTGTGAGGGTGAAACGAGGACGGAAATATTTTACTCCCCAAAAAGGAGGTGTCTATACCTGCATGTATATACACACTGAGACGTACGACTCCCGAGGGAAATTTAGGTGCGATCTCCATGTATCACCAAACGTACAGTAAGTACGTAAGCACAGCGTATGTACTGCGGACGTTATAACGTATATAGAGATGCCCCCAAACCGTTGCTCTACCCAAGTATACAATAATGCTGTACAACCAACTTGAATTTTCAAATTTCGTAAGAGTCTGCGTTCTCGTTTATTTCGGCTAATTTTACTTACTTCCGGTTACTCGGAGGGCCGTTTTTTTCGGTTTTTTTACACGTGCTTAGATTCTTGCGGTGGCTCTCCGGAGACGTTCGTTCGACTCGCGTTTCTGGGGTCAAAATAGAAACGAAAATGCGGACGTGAGCATAGGATTTTGGGGTAAAATTTCGTGCTCGATCACGACGGGATTATTTAATCAACCATCGAGGGAGGGATAGCGAGAATCATTGATTTAGTGGACAAGTTTTTTCGAACGGTTTTCTGTGATTTGAACTTCCGTCGTGCTAATTTGCCGTAGGGTTTGAGCGTCAAGAATTCCAAAACGTTTTGATTGGTACTGATCAACTGCAACTCGGTAAAAATATGTTTACCTGGGTAAAATACGGTATGAAGTGATCGGGGAGATTGTTGAAAGTCTTTACGCAGAAACAATTTTCCAATGAAGAATTCCCGCGTTTTTATCATCGAGCGAAATCGTATTTTATGCTTGGATAAACTTCAATGTTTTCAACATTTAAATGCTCTCAATTTACGACAATTTGGCAGTTTGGAGCTCCCAATTTGAGGTTTTTCGGCACAATATTCAATATTAGCACTGGAGAGTGTAAAGCAGTTTCTGAAAAGATAAAAAAAGGGTACAGCTACAGCACTGCCTTAATATTATCAATCGACATTCCAACGAAAATCGTTTGCGTCGAGTATGATCAGTAATTGATTAACAATTCGGTTACATCTGCTCGAGAGTTGAAGAACGTACAAACGCCAGCGAATAAAACGTAGTAACTAGAAATCAAACGTTTCGAGTTCTCTGAGCGAAGCTCTGTTCCGAGCTGTTCAGATTCAAGTATCGCTCGATGTCAAATTTAATTTTCCACGGTTGAGTCCTGTTGGAATTTCCTCAACCCCGAACGAAGGAATTTGTTGGAAATTCATGTCGTCATCGAGCATCGAAATCGCTGTTATCCTGGCCTTCAATATCCTGACCGATCTCCCAATAATTTGCCCCTCGCCTTTGGTCTTGCCACAAAAAAATGGTCTCGCTCCTGTGAATCGAAAAGTTGAAAAATCGTGGACATTTTTTTCACGTACAAAATACAAATTCAAATATTTCGATGCCACTTTTATTTTGAAAAAATTCAAAAAATTATTTTATTCATTAATTTTTTCTTTATTGCTGCGACAATTAACCTCAAATTATTGTTCACACATTTTCATTCTCGAATGTTACGATTCCTGATCAATTCCTGTGGGCGCGAACTCACGCTCAAAAATCTCGATTTTCACGCATTTCTATTTTTGTGTCTACGTTCACGAACGCACGCACACAATTGTATTTTGCTACAATTTCCGTCTCTCGAACCAGCCATAAAAAAGAACGGTACACTTCCATTGTCAATTATAAAAGAAGGACATTGTAGGGGAACGAATTTCATGCAAATGCAGAGATAGAAAAATGCAGACGTTTTAGAGTGATATTTCTTTCCATGAATTACGAATGAGGACGAACCAGGAACAGATATCGGAATAATATTTTATCAAAGAATTAATAATTCAGATGAATCGATATACTGTTATTATTTCGCCGAGCAGTCATTGTAGGAAGTGCTGGGAAGCAGGTAGTTTCAGTACCGCCATTTTCTATAGTGTGCCGTCGACTCGGAATCTTTTCTCATCGTTTTTTTTTTCACGCTCAGACCCTCCTTTCGTTTAAACAGTCTTGACGAATTGTGAACGACGAATGAAAAAATAATTTAGAGCCCTGCGCGTTGATTCGACGACGACCACGACACGCGAACGTTAAATTTCTTCAAAAGTGCAAAAAACGTCTGTGCCATAAAAAATGCAATTTCGTGTCCAATAAAAATGACGAACAAATCATTCGATATTACGAAAAGTTGCAGAATTGTGTATGTTCATTTTTGTTCATTGTATACGGTTCAATGTATCATGGATTTGACGCACTATTGATTTCGTTTGTAGCGAATGAGACACGTGTTTACATTATACATCGGTTCGTGTTTATATGTTTTCGTACGGGAGAACAGCAACGAGAGGAACGAAGGACGGGAAGCGTATCAAAGGTCACAAGAACGAGCAATAATGGCGCGACGGCGATTGGAAAAAATTTTCTCACCGAAATAAATCCTACTATTTACGACAAATTGCCCGACGAGAGCTTATTTGTATTCGCGTTTGTGCTATATTCGTGTTAATATACGAGCATATATATGTGGAAACGTGGGGTATACTTTGGAAAACCGTTAGTAACGAGTTTTCTAGTTTAAAGTACAATATCTTTTATGCGTGTGCAAGCTCAATATATGAGAAAATAAATCGAGAGAAACCGGTGAAAAAAGTGTGAAATATTCAACTGAAAAGATTTAAGAGTTCACTTTATAAAAGCGTGCAGAATAGCGACGTTATTGAGGGGAAATAAAAAGAAAAACATAATTAAGGATCGAAGACAAATTGCTTTGTAATTTAATTTTCCTGATGAACAAGAATATTTAATTCCATTGCAATCGTAGAAAAAGCTTCGTCCATGAGATGATGAAATTCCTGAGAAGCTTCGAGCTTTTCTCTACACCCAGTCATCCGAATGCGAGGAGAGTTATGTACGTGGACTTTTTGCATAAAGTAAAGAAAAAAAAATTAACAACTTTCAGTTCAGTACTTCCGGGAATGACTATTGGATTTTTCTTTTAAAAATAAATGAAAATCATTATTCACCATTTTTATACTCTGCACAGTGTTTTCATGGACGACGATAGTTTTTGATCTAACCTAAAAGTTTAATATCTTTCGAAGTGTTAACTTGCTCCTCTAAACACCAAAAATTGATCGTTGTACCGAGTAAATAAATATGCGTGCAATGGAAAGCGAAAATGTGATAAGTTCGAATTTAAAAAAAAAAGGATAAAAGTTAAAAGTTAAAACGAAGAATGTTTTACATCGAGTCACTGGAAACGCGATGTAGCAAAATCTGTGCTTTGGCTTCGCCCGACTCATCCCACTTTCTCTCACGCTCACGTTTTAATTTCTCGTTGCTACACATTAATTGGATCGAATTAATCATCTCTCTTTATTCTGTATCCTCGAAACGGTCGTATTTCACACACCGGAAATGAAAGCACGTACGTACATGAACGTTTCTCGCCTTTATGACTACCACCTCCGTCTTTTCTCCAATAAAAACCGAGCCGAGGGAACAGGGAGGAAGAAAAAGAGAGGAAGAGATAGATAGAAATCCCTTTTGCATATCATCCAAGATTTTATTCAAACGAATTCAATTATACCTGGCTCGAAAAGTTCGTCATTGAATCCGCAAAGCCTCGGAATCGTCCTCTCGACTGATACGCTCTTGATAATCAGGTTAATAACTTCTTCTTTTTCCCTCGTCCAATAAATCGCCTGGATCGTGCTGCAAATGTTCTAGCTTGAAAAACATTACAAAAGTAGCAGCTGTGCACGAACAACTCTTCATCAATTTCCTCTTGTTTTTCACCGTTGATTCATAGTCGATTGACATACTTTCTTATCCTCATGTCATCGGATTCCTCGACTTTTCAACAATTCATTATTTGTTCACCATTATTCGGGGTTCCCTTCCCAATAAATTAAAACATGCATTTCTCAGATTGGATGACGAAGATTAATAATGAAACTAGATTTTAAATCTTAATTACGTAATAATCTTACTTTCAAGACGTTTCTATTAAGCCTTCAGTAGATTTTAATTGATTCGAGAAATCAGATTGTTATAGTTTACTAGTAACATAACCTAAAGATAATTGGAAAACAGATCTATTTACCATAATATCGATTCCTTTACAGTAATTAACCGTGCTTTTGGAAAATTTCACTGAGTTTTTTGCACTGCAAAATTATAGTATATAACACCCCTTGTTTATCACTTTCGTCGTAACTATCAACAGTGTCAGCTGACAGCAACGCATGCGCGTGATAACGTATACATAATGCGCATGCATTAACCCGTACAGTACCTACAACAGCGCCGCTCGAGAGGAACCCTCTTTCCCGACACTTACGGACGTGCCCGATTGCCGAGATTGGACTCCTTCCCTATAGTCTCATTGTCGAAAACGCTGTCAGCGTCCAAGTAGAATGTACCCCTTATTCCCTCTTCCCGCAGACTGACTAGTGGCGCCGCGATTGTCGACGGAGGTAGCGCAAAAATTGTTGATATATGAGATCGATTTGGTTATGCAGAACTCAACGACTTAACCTAAAGTCGGGGTCTAGTTCCAAATGTCAATACAGATGTCGCTAGAGTTGTTTTCTTCGAAAGATTCGACGACAGAGATTCTCTCGATTTTGTTGGTAATTGAATTCAAGAGTTGGTTTTCGTGTTAAATGACATTACATTTCGAGCAGAAACATTTCTACCAAAATTTAATTCTAGCAGAAACATCTATACCAAAATTCATCTACACCCAACAAATCAAGTTTCATATTTCTACCATGACCAAATACTACCCCTTAACAACTGCACCATGGATTTAATTTTGATTGCACAGCTACCACAATATCAACTCCACCAGAACATTTCTATTCGTAAATGTATAAACTGTAACGACTGTACCATGAAAATAAATAATTTAAAAAATGTCCACCAGAAAATGTTTCTACTCCAAAAATGTTATATCATATTACGTCACTACCTCACTTTTTTTGGTGAAGTAGTTTTCCAGGTTAAAAATAAAAAAATATTAATTAAAATTTGATAAAAATACTTTAATATATAAATACTAGAGCGCCTCAAATAATGTATAATTTTAATGGATGATCATAATTTATTCAACGATTCGGTACATACAATTTTATGTTTTGATAATTATGGCATGGGTGAATATTTACGAATGGATTTTGGATAAATCGTTCGGTTTGTTTTCGTTCTTCACGTGTTTACGTTTCACGCGTTTACGCTTGGTCGTGTTTGGACTATTCGCTGTAGCGTATTAGCAGAGCGGAGTGGGGATAGAGGCGTTCGGTCAGCCAGCGGGAGAGAGAGGAGACGGGCGGAGCTCGAGACAGGGGAGAGGCGCAGGCGCAACATGATTTGCTTCACTCACGCCGCTCGGCGCGCACAGGGGGGGGAGCTCCGGCCCGAGGGCTGGACAGGAGACAGAAGAGAGGCGCAACACGTTTCGCTTTTCGCTTCACTCACCGCCCGGCGGGCGTAGGGTGAGGACTGGCGTGGAGCGTGAACGTGCTGTTATCGCTACGCGTTGTACATTCCAGTGCAATGAGAAAACGGGGCACGAAATACGACACGTGGAGTCCTACTTTATCCTGAATGACTAAAATAATCTTTTTTTACGATTTAATTTTTTTCAATCAATCGATAAACAAATAAAATAGAAACCAATAAAAATTGGTAGCGGTCATAATTTTATCAATTATTGTAACTTTAACAGTTATTTCATCATTTTAATAGTAAATTCAATCTCGCTGAAGCAACTGATCGGTCATCCAAATTACAAAATAAAAGAACTTAAGATCGTGCGAATCGATAAAAGACACGAAAACACAACGTAACGAATATTAAAGTTGAAATTTAATAAAAAATAATGATTCGCACCTTGTCAAAATACATTTTTTTTCTTTAATTTCTGAGATTTCTTTTTTTGACGCAACTATAGATAAGCCGATAGGCAAGTCCTCGCACTCGATATTATTATTATTACAAAATTTGTACATGAATGAGTATATCTAAAATTTTGGTAATTCGTGAAAAATAGTATCGAGGCAAGGGCCAGTAACAGAAAGAGTTTAGTGACGCCTGTAACATAGCTTCGAGAGTCTTGTGTATGCTCGCACGCGCGCGTGTCCGTAAGCGAGCTAAGATGCAAGCATACCCCGAGCAACGCAACGCAAAGCAAAGCACCTAACGCACGGTCCTAAAGCCATGGGGTTGTCGGCAAGCGAAGACGGACAGTCAGTAAATCTACTCCATAGCGGATAGTTTGACACAGTTCCGAGCTCGATACAGTTTCTGTATCACTTTGAAGTCGCGCAGGCAAGATTCCATGCAGATAAGTCGGAGTTGCAAACGCTGCACGCTAAGCATAATGCACGCAACGCGTATAACCGCAGCTATGTACAGCATTACGAATAGTTTTTACTAGTCAAATGCTAACGATAGGACGCGAGCAACCGACCACGCGTGCACGCACGCGGGCACACTCGATTCTCTATGAAACGGTGGTACAGGTTTTGTCACTACAATGGTTTCTGTTACTCGACATATTTGCTTATCCATTTGCGCAAAAACGGTTTCCTGGGGAAAAAAACCTAGGGAAGAGTAGGCAAAGAAGAGCCCTCCCTGAAAATGGGGATATTTTTTTTCGTTTATGTTAATTTTCGTATTCAATCGGTCATACAATTAAATAACGAATTTTTTCTCTCGCATCGGTATAAAGTTAAAATTTTGGTGAATAAAAACCCAAGTTCGTTCTCGAAAAAAAGACCAGCGGAAATATGTGATAATGAATCGCGATTACAGTTTTCTGCGATACGGTGAAGTGATAAAAAAAGTTAAAGGTGAAATGATAAATTCCAAACATGGGAGGACGAAAAAACATTGGAAGAAAAGTGTGTTGAAAATATGTGGAAAGTTCTTTGTGATCAAAACGATGGACCATGGAGCAGGATAAGACAATCGTAGAGGCAGAGGGAAACCGAAAGGATCGTGGAGGAAGACGGAGAGGGAGAGGATCGTCGAGGAAAACGGAGATCGCAAGGATCGCGGGAGAAAAAGGTAGGAAGAAGATCGAGGCCCGTTCCTGTAACCGTGAGTAACTACACCAACGATTTTTTTAAAAATATGAGTGCGCGAAATGTGAAAAATGATTTTCATGTTACAAACGTAGACATTCTCCTGATTGAATGATCAAAACACTGAACGTCAGGATGACGTTTGGATATTTCGTGGAAGTATTTTTTTCAAATAATGAACCGTTTAGATATAATATTTTCATATTATTTATTTTCATGATACAGTCGTTGCGATTTATAGATTTACGAATAGAATGTTCTGCAGAGTTGATATGTGGTGGTTGTGCAATCAAATTTTGGTTGAAATGTTTCTGGCAAAGATGAAAATGTGTCTTTACTCGACTGTCAACAAAGTTGAGAATCTCTGTCGTCGTATCTTTTTTCTTTATCGAAGAAAACGACCGTCGCCATATCTGTGTTAACATATTTGGAACTAGACTCGGATGTTAGGTTAAATTTTTGGGTACATTCTACTTGAACGCTGACAGCGTTAATAATAGCGTTAATATCGCTAATGACGCTAATAACGCTAAAACGTGTTCGATTTGAAGTGAACGCGGTGACGCTGGTCGCGTTCGTCATGTTCGACTTGGTGCGATTACAAAATGACGGAACCAACAAGTGATCTTGCTCTTTTTCAATTACTCAACGAAATAACACTGGATTCATCGAAAAGTGAATCATCTGTTATCTTTGTTATCATACTACTGCTTGTTTCGCTGTCTTCACTTTTTGATGAGTCCAGTGTTATTTCGTCGAGTAATTGAAAAAGAACAAATCACTTGTTCTTTTTCGCCATTTTGTAATCGCACCAAGTCGAACATGACGTGAACGCAACCAGTGTCACCGCGTTCACTTCAAACCGAACATGTTTTAGCGTCCAATAGAATGAATGTACCCATAGCACCCATAGTTTCCTTGCGCGACGGTGTCATATGCGAATTGGGGGGATTGGCGATGGTACGGAGTACGGAAGCAGGAGCCCTCCTCGTGATACACACGTTCGTGTTCAGTGAAACATAGAATAGTGATGTATTTGGACAGATAAAAAGTAAAGAGCACGGAATGTTTCAACGAGCATCATACGGATCGTAGAAAATTTTGGCCATCGATCCACACGCAGATTTAAAATTGTGCAACGTTCAGTTGCACAATTTTACAGTGTTACTGCGTATATAAAAATAAATTGTCAAGAATTGAGTTTTAGGTTAAGCGGTTTAGTGTTTACGAGTTTCTACAAAACTTTGAAACAACAATGTCTGAGCGTAAAGTATTAAATGTAAGTACCTTGATTGATACTATTTAATTCATAAACTAAACTTGTAATTAATAAGCGAGTATCTTGTATGAACGCATTAAGGCTAAACGTTTGCAAAGCCTGCGAGAACGATTTCTCCAATCACAAGTACCACGGAAGATTTTCTAGAATTTTTTTATCTTAATACATGGCAAAAATTCTTTTATGCAATGAAAACCTCTCAAGTGGTTCAAGGCTCGTTAAATATCCTGCGTCTAATAATATTCTCACATGTCAAAAAGGAATTTTGTATCAAAGGCAGGAAAGTGAAAAAGTATTGGATTCTGTAATCAAATTTTTATAAAAGCCCTCATTTGACATTAAATAACTGAGAAAAGAAATTCCCTGTTTATTTGTCTCATAAACATTTTGTTTATCATATTTCAGAAATATTATCCTCCGGATTTTGATCCGTCGAAAATCCCTCGTATGAAACTAGCCCGCAACCGTCAGTACACGGTACGGTTGATGGCACCTTTCAATATGCGTTGCAAAACCTGTGGAGAATACATCTACAAAGGGAAGAAATTCAATGCCCGAAAAGAAGATGTAGAAGGAGACGATTATCTCGGTATACGAATATACCGATTCTACATAAAGTGCACAAGATGTCTACAAGAAATATCTTTCAAAACTGATCCAAAAAACACAGATTATGAAATAGAAGCTGGAGCAACACGTAATTTTATGGCATTAAAACTGGCAGAGGAACAAGCCCAGAGGGAAGAGGATGAAGAAAAAGAAGAAGAAGCAACAAATCCAATGAAGCTGTTGGAAAAAAGGACACAGCAGTCGAAACAAGAGTTGGAACTGCTAGAATCTTTGGAGGAGCTGAAAGATCTCAACAGACGTCAACAAACTATTGACTATGAGCAGATGTTAGCCCAATATGACAACGAAGCGGAACGACAACGAGCCATCGATCAACAAGAAAAACTTGACGAAGCTTATGTCGAATCCGTATTTCGTGCCAAACGAGCAACCGGAACCATCGTTGAGGAAGAAATTGTTCCATTACCCAACGATGAATGGTCTCAACCACCCTCTAAGTTAATTAAAATTAGTGACGGAAATAACAGCTCTAAATCTATTGGATCCTGTGAAGCGAAAACTTCTACCTCAATTTCTGTGAGTTTTTGTAAAGCTTTTTTGTTTAACTAACAACTTTATTACTAGAGTTTTCACAAACGAATGTAAATTTCTCGTCTTGCAGCGTTTTGAAATCTGGCGAAATTTTTAAAACATGATAAAAAATATTGACATCTTTTGGAGTTTCGTGTTACCATAGACGCATGAAGAACCTTCAAACTGGATTTTTCGATTGTTGAATTTTTTTCTTCTGGCCAATGAATAAAATTCATTAAGTTCCAATCATTCAAATTTAGATTTCATCAAAATAACGTTTACATGATAATATTCCGTTTTTCCAGAAAGAACATGAGAAGGCGGTGACGAAAAAAACTTCAAGCACTCCTTCTTTGCGCTCGAGTTTTAGTAGCTTAGTCAAACCAAAAAACCCGGTTTCCAAAAGCGAATCAATGGTCAATACTGTTCATACCAAAGTCAGTAACGAATCAAGTTCTTCCACACTGACGGTTGATGATGCTGCAAGCAATAATAAGCCCAAGGACACAGCGACAACGAAAATTATGGGCGATGTCGAGGAAGAAAAAAAAGTTAACGGTTTGTCGTTACTCTGTTCGTATTCGAATAGCAGTGATAATGACAGTGATTGAGGACAGTGAAATTTCTAAAATAATTATTTAATGATATATTCTATTTTGAAAGCCGAACAATAATGTTTTACACGTACACGGTGAATGAAAATTTTCATTCCGGAATTTTTCTACACAACAGAATCTGACAACAATGTAAAAAAATTAAGCCACTTCTCATAATTTCGAAATGTCTCATAATTTCAAATGAAATTATACAAATCAAACTTGTCATCAATTATTGAATAATGACGTTGTTTTAGAAATTTATTTCGGTTCATTGCATTCCCACAACACAGAAGTGGTTCAATTTCCATTAGATTTCGATCAAGACCCTAAGCCTTCAAAATTCTAATCCATCATCGTCACATAACTCACGTGTAGAACATTACTTGCAGGATATTTCTAAAAAAATGTTCCCTTGTAGACTAATATCCGTGGTCACAAGTCAATGTCGATAATTCAAATACAGGGAATTTTCCGTTGATGCTAAAAACATTTCAAAATACAATCTCGATTTTGTATCACAAACAAAAGAATTATTTTCTTTCTAATCAATCCAGAATGCACGTTGAATCGGATTCATAATGAGTAAAAAAATACGAAATAATAAAATTATCGTAAAATTTTCTGTAACCATGGATATTCAAGAAAATGAAGTCAATGATTTATCAGCGAATTCTATGTATATAGTTTGAGTAAGAAAAGATAGTGAAATTTATTTGAACGGCTATTAAGCGAATGATTAAACAACACAGTTGCTCGGGAAGAGACGATCTCTGAAGTTTTTTTTTCACAAGAAATCAGAATAGAACAGATTTTCCGTTTAGGACGAATGCACGTGTTGAAAATGAAGATTGACCAATTTTTTGTTTGATTTTTATGATTTTTAGAAACAAAAATTGAGGAATCTATCGAATATTTTCCATCATTGTAAATAAATGAATAAATGTAAATGATTAATGAATTTTTAAATAACGTTTCATTGTAAAATAATAAAGTCGATACAAAAATACATAATTTATAAAACACAGTTGGATTTGTGCGAGGTTTGTAATTAGTAGAATCAGTCGTTCTCGAGTATCCACACGATGGTAAATTTGAAGACAACGCACTTCATGTATATACAGATGAATATTTATAGACCGCACGGACGAGGGGAACCACGAAAGTGTCGATTTTATAATTCGATGGTTCGCAAATTGGCGATAGAAAGATATTTGCAAAAACGTGTACCAATTGTTAAGGGCTCGGATCTACGATTGTTTGGATCGCTGAGGAGGATTAAAAACATTCCTTACAGGATGCTGAGCCAGCCCCTACTCCTAGAACACAAAAGAGAGACAGAATCGTCAACAACACAAGATATACAAACGTAAGATGGAGTAGGTCTGTTTCAACGGCTAGGCACTCCTGTAAGGAAAATCTTTCTTGTGAAGTTTCAAGTTACATGCGAAGCTGACGATCACCATACGGCTGGGAGTACCTAGCCTGTTTGAGCAGACCATACGGATAATTAATAAATTACACCGAAAGTACGCCCTCGACCAAAGTTATTTTTTCCGTCCATGACATTTACTACTTCTCTCATCAAATTTTGGGTGTTACGTTAAAAATGTTAATTTTTCCATAAGATTTTCAAGACGTCTCTGACTAAAATTAACTTTGGTTGCTTCTGATGATGTTGAGATTTTCAACAATAGTTTTTCCCAGGTAAAGTAAATATCAGATTGTACACCGACTAATTTGAATATCTCAGCTTCGTAGATCTCTCCGTGTGTTTAATCGAAAGATAAAAAAAAAAGTTCATAAAAGTTGCAATAATGTTGTATTTGTTCCAGTTTCAAATGATTTTCTCTAAGATCTGTGCCTGCGTGAATTGATGGGGTTAGTGTCTTGAGACGTTTGTCGAAGAGTCCTCATCGGTGAAGCCGGACTTTGCCATTCGCGTTCGTGGGGAGGACGTCGACGACATTCAACGTTATCGCATCTCGTCTCCCTACTGCGATCGTTCGTTACTTTTTCTCTTCGTGACGAACGACTGCTCTTTCGTGGAGACAAGGATAGCGTGAAATCTTGTGGACTATCGGGCACCCAATGATTTTCGTATGGACTGGGGGACGACGGCGAGCCGACATTGGACAACGTGTCTCCGAGCATCTCAGGCCCGACGAGCCAGTTGTAAAATAATTCTCGAAAATCGCATTTTGTAACGTCCAAGTAATCGGCGACGTTGTCAACAGGGCAATCGATTGCACGATCTTCCATCGAGAGTTGCGCAATATCGTCACTCTCTAAACTACGCTTTTTGTAATCGTATTCCCGCTCCCTCTTGAGCGCACATGCTACTTCGTTCATAACTTGATGCGCATAAATTCTACTCGGCGACACAGCTTTTTTCATGTTAAACGAACTCAAGGTTTTTGAACGCTGGATCGAGGGCCGCACGGGCGATCGCGACTGCGCGCGTCTCGAGGAAGATCGAGGCTTTATGGGATGACAAATTTCGAATTTCGACAATGTTTCCCCACTGGCTAAATGAGGCTTCCTACTATTTTCTACACTCTCCCGACACGGTGGACCGGACACTTTGCTCATCGATAATTTTCGAGTTTCCGGGCTAACGTACCGATGACCTTTTCTGCAGTGCATTGCCAGTTGCAGCTGCGCTATTTTCTTCTCCAAACGAGTACGTTGCTCCTGGGCTCGTTCTTGTTGAATCTCCATTTGCTCAACCAGTTGCTCCAATCGGGTTATCTGCATCTGCTTCGACTCGAGCGTGGAATACAATTCTTGAAGATTTTCTGTTTTTTCGGCAATCTGCCTGTCCACCTGTGGTGAAAAGCGATGAGCCAAAGTGTCGTATCGACTTACTAGAAATACAGTTCTCTACGCTGCCCCTGGCAGCTTGTACCTGATCTCGTTCTCGGAAATGACAACCCTTGTTCATAGAAGATCGATGACTGTCCAAGCTCTTGTCACGTAGCTTCGTACTTCCTGTTACAAGATCGATCACCTCATCTCGAACCTTCATTATGTTGTTACGCTCCTTCAATATTCGAGTCTGTTTTTCACACTCGAGCTCTTTCTGGCCGAGCGCTAGTTCCAGCTGCTTATTACGACGCGAATACTCTTTGAGGCTCGCACGCAATTCGTTCAACTGCTTTTCAAGATCTTTTACGTGCTGTGCCGTGAACGGTTTGTCCATGTAGTGCCCGCCCGAATTTAATGCTCTCAGTTGTTGCTGCAGCTTCTCAGCTTTTTCCTTTCTGCAAAGCCCAACCGAAATTATTAGTCAGATCGAGGGACTGAACTTTTTCATCAATGTCACAAGGCTCGCTTTGTTAACTGAGAACATGAAAACTGTTCGAGATGCCTCCGATGATAAAAATTCATCGGTACTCCAGTGAATGAATAAAAGTCGATTGACAAATGACTGAATATTAATGGAAAAAGTTGATCGATTTACTCACTGACTGTCAGATTCGAGACGAAGGACTTCGAAAGATTTTTTCAACAAATAAACTATTTTCGTGTGCGCTTCATCCGCGTCGTTGGATGCCTGAGAACAAGCGAGAAACACTTTTATTCAGAAAATTAAATTCGATCGAATAATTTTAAGGACAGTAATCCGATGGAAAAGCTCGAGCGTACTAACAAGATCACAATCGTCCCCCAATAAGCCGGGATCAACAGCCCTTATTATTTCCTGCTTCTGAAGTTGAAGCGTTTTTATTTTTTCGTCGCGTTCAGCCAATCGCCGATCCGAGGTATGCAGAGAATCGTTTTTATCCGTCGCCGCGTCACCCCTATCAAAATTATGGCTTCGGTAAGCTGCCTTCAACGTCATTCATTTTATTGCATTCTCATTAAAATTCTCTTTACGCAACGAGAATCCAAATTTATATATTCTCTCGTAAATCTGACGTCAAGTTTGAACAACTGATTGAGCGAACCTTTCTCCGCGTTGTTTGGCAAGCTCGAGATTCGCCTCAGCGAGTTTACTGGAAATTTGTTTAATTTTATTCTCACTCTCTTTCTCCTTGGAACCCAAATGTTTCTTCATCTCGGCTAATCTATGAAGGCAAAAAACTTAATTACGCTGGTGATATTTGAATTGCTACTTGGTACTCATTTACTAATTCATAATGACGCGGTAATTGAGTTACAATTTGAGCGAATGAGTTTCATTTTGCAGCTAAACTGGCTCATAGTTTATATAGGTACAAAAAAATTATTGCGTTTTAGCGATGCGAAATGCAATCCTATTACGATCGTTTTGTACGATGAATCATTCGTTTGAAATATGAAACAAAACTCACTTGGTTTCCAAGCAATCTCGTTGTTTTTCTGTTTTCGTTAGGAGGCTTTGAGAATTTTTCAAACTTTTTTCCATATCTTTTAGTTTATCAGCATTTGAATCTTTTTGTTTTAATTGCATTTCCAAATGCTTAGCATGGTTCTGCAATCTTGCAATTTTCTGATCCCCTTCGCTGATTTTCGTCTCCATTTCTCGTAGTTTTGTTCGCAATTTTAGTACCTCAGCCTCCGAAGAAATTTCGCGTTCCCGCAATCGTGCAGACTCTGCCTCGGCCAATTTTTTTTCTCTCATCGCGTTGTCCAGTTTGACATGTATTTCCTTATCGATTTCATAATCGTTATTCTGTAGTTGGAGAATTTTCTCGTTCGACGACTCCAGTTCGTTCCAAAGAGTCGAAAGTTTTTCTATCGTCTCCGTGATGAGAGCGTCGTTTAGTTTTTGCGCTTCTTCGAATCGGGATTCCAAAGAGACGGAATGGTTCTTCAAATTTTCCATTTCTTTGGCTATTAAAACTTCAAGTTCCCCCTTTTCTTTGGCTCTTTCGATTTTTTCGAGCGACTTTATTATTTCCGAACGCTGAAGCAACATCTCGTTACACAAGTCGGAAAAACGTTTCGGCAATTCTCGGATTTTCGAAACAGCCGCTGCTAAGAACTCGTTCGTCAACGATACAGCTGGACCGGAAGCATGCTCGCCACTTCCGTCAAGATGACGCCCCCCCTCGTTGCCCACACTCGCCAGATTATTCTCCATTGCAGCAGATGGGAAGTTTAATGTCTCCACTTTCCCAGGATCTCTGCAACCTTTGGCTAACAATTTTTCACGAATTTGCGATATTTCGCTGTAGAGCTCCGTGGCATTTTTCTGCAAAAATTTCACCCCATTTTTTTCATACGACGTATTTAAGTACCAAAAAAATGCATTACATTAGCAAGCTTAGAAAACGAGAAATTCAAACTAATTCGTAAATTAAATTCATTAAATTTCCACGCAGAAACTTTCATTCGCTCGATTTTTGGTGCTCGACCAATTCGCGTGCTCACTTTTTCACCATAAAACCTCATAAAATAAACCTTCGCGATCGTTACGTTTTTTTAAAAATTATTTCTCACAATTTCTCTTCCCCAAGGTTTTTCCAATTTGATAAAAGGTTGACAGAAAAATATTTAACGAATTTTAAGGATACGAGCAACAACAGCACTTTAATGTTTATCGAAGTACAAAAATTAAATATTTGATTTGCGTATGAAACGATACTGAAGTTTGCAACGTTGAAGTCCAACGACATGAGCGAAAAAAAACATTTTTAATTCACCAATTATTTCACGAATCATTCGCGTACGTTGAAAAACTACGAATTGCGAATTCGGCAGCGAACAGAATTGGAAATTTACTGGAATTATTCGAGTCATCGTATGAAATTGTTCAATTCTTTTAATTAATTGAGCACCAAAGTTCTGACCGAGCGAAAATATTGCTTCACGCGTAAGTATTATTGGCAGAACAGTCTTTTTCAAATCGACCCAATTGACCTCTGCGTTCGGACCTGTTTCTCTGTCAATTCCTTCCTAAGGCTGACGTAGCGTTTTTTCTTGGTTGAAAATTGGCTTTCCAAAAGCCTACTTTGCATCGTCGAGTTCCCGGTGGAGTTGCTCGACGATTTATTCGTTTTAGTGACGACTGAAGGCGTTGAGGCGACCGTGAGGCTTTTCGAAGCGGGGAGTCCTCCCGAATTAGCTGACGATGTTTTACCGATTGCCCCGTCGTCGGACGACACGGGCTGTGGGTGCGGCGATTGGACCGTTTGTCCTGAGCGCATAGCATGGCTGATGTTCGTTGGAATTTTGCTCTTCAGAACGGAAATCGAGTGCGAGCGTACGTGAGTCGACAATTTCGAAGCCCTGGCGAGTCCACATTGGTCCGTAACTTTTTCGGATTTTGCTGCGTTACGTAAATTGTACCGAAAACAAATTTGAGACAGTGAGCAAAAGAAAGGTTGAGAATTTCACACGAAATTACCGAGTCGAACCAAAACCTCAAAACCGTACAATGGAAAAACTATTTTTTTCACTACTTTTTCCTCAAACGTGCACAATCTCCGCGCAGTTTTCCTTCGAAAAATCAACTTTGTAAATAAAATAATATTTCCAACGGCCAATCGATAGCGATCGTGAAAAAACTTACTCTCGTTTTCTTCAGTCGTTTGATCCTTCGATTCCAATGACGACATTCTACGATCAGGTAAATCATTCAGTCGCGTACATAGTTTGTTGAATTTTAACGATCGTAGTGATGCCTGTTTTTTCGCTTAACGAGAACATTTGGTTCTGTCACGATGTATGATATTTACTGCGATTTTGCTGCTTGACAGCCGCTCAGCTCGGAGCTTTTAGTCGTCAACGTCTTGCAGAATTAAGAATCTGAGAAAAAAGAAGGTGAAACAAGTGAAATCACTCGGAGCAACCAGCGAACGGCTTCGGTTTTAGTATTATTTCATTAAAATCACGAAAAAAAGAAAGAAAAAAACATTTATTTAGTGCCTGTGGACACGAGTTGAAAACCTTACCGGCGTTTATTTATTTTTCATGCATTTCCTGGGTGGGGAAAAAGCTTTGAATGTTCGATGTCAATAAAAATCTTGATAGCGTTCGAAATTCCTTTTTTTCGCGACAAATTATTTGAATCGTTGTAAACAGCGAGCTTGAGTCGCTGAAAAAGGTGTTCGTATTTTTTTTTTTTTATTATTGACATTTACATGGTATGCAACCCCGTAGAAAAAAACTGCACACGAAGTACGCCCTTGGGATGTAACGGTCAACTACGATATCATAACAATGATTTGTTCCGATACGATTGTCTCTGGAAGCCTGCGAGGTGACAAGCAGCCAACGTTCGGGGTGTACAGTTTTCTGTAGATTTTCGTAATTCATCTTCGCTCTTATGTAAAGTGAATAGTTTTTTCGGGTAACCGTTTCGTAAGTAGCCATTTCGAAGTTTTTGTTTTTGAGGAAAAACTTTGTGGACTTGAGAAAAAAACGTGGCTTTGATCGTGCTATTTTTCGCATTGATGAAAAGATTAAAAGAAAAAAGATGAATAAACTTCGAATTGTTTGGAATTTCGAAGAAATGAAGATTCAATGATGCTTTGAAATTTATTGAAAAGAAAAAAAATCGTGCATAATTTTATTGTTAATATAAAACTTGGTGCAGAACGTCGAGACAAGGAGAGCGAACGAGCGTGAGCTTCGGTTGGCTTCGGTGAAAGTTCTACACAAACGAACGAATTCATAGAATAATTACTGAGTAAATATTTCACTCCCCACTCGGTGCTGGCGGCCAGGGAGATGCGAGTTAATTACCGAAAAGTGTACGGCGCCGCGCTTCCGAACGCATGATATCCACGGGTTCGTAAATAAAATAATTTTACCAGGCGCTACGACAAGGCCATCTTAATTAGCGGAGGGGACTTTTTTTACATTGCTTCTTCTCACAACAGTTCACATATTATCCATTCGAGCTGTCCGCGCACATTTCCATCCACGGATTATTACGAGCACAACATTTTTTTAAATGTCATCATCCGTATCACTATTTATTAGTCATCCTTCAAATGAATTCTGCGAAAATGTGAGCCGAAACATTCCAAGGGTCTGAATTAACTGTTTTTCGTTCCATATTAATCTTCAAGTGTCGAGAATTTTGAAACCACATTTTCGAACGAACACTACGCCGATTCATTATTTCACGGTCATTCGTCGTTAGCTCTTGTGCGTATTCAGAAAAAAAAACTGATTCGTTCTCCATTACGAAAACATCAAAGTTTTATTTTAATCACCGAATATTTTCGTTCTTATTTTTCAAGGCTGAGTTTTTTCAAGCGCCTGTTAACCCGTTAATTCTAAACGACAGAAACGATAACCTATTAGAACGTAAATATGTCAACAAAACACGCCGGAACGCGTGATGTTTTGGGAGTCGAAGGGTTCGAGAAACGAAGGTGAAAAGAACACACACGCGTAAATAAGCGAGGGAAGTCGTGGGAGAATCTCCAGAGCAGAGACGCGTGCGCGGCTCAGGCAAACGGTTTTTCCACAGTAGTGACGTCTGAATCGCGTCAGACGCGAAGTAGGAAGCGTGTGCTGTGCTCTCATGGATTGCACGAAGCCGAGAGCCGAGCCAGTCGTAGAAAAACGCGCGGTCGCGTCGGACCTACACAGTATCGTTCTCCGCTGAAAATCCACGTGATGTGACGTACTTGGATGAATTACAACAGCAGCCACTTTTTTTTGCCCGTTTTCTCGTTAACGAGACGAATTGAACAATGAAAGTGAGTATCATCAATTCTTCTATCTATATTTAGCCTCAACTCTTTCCGTCTGCTCTACCTTTGTCTTTTTCGCTCTTTTTTCTGCGTAAACTCAATTGATCGGACACCTTCATCGCTGGGTGCACTTCAAGGGCTGAACTAAAGTGACAATAGAATTATCCTATTATACTAGTTCAGCCGTTTTTTCGGTTCAACTAGACCTCCGCTAGGTTTTTCGTTCTGTTAAAAGTTCAACGATTTTTTCTCTTTCCGGCACCATCAATTGAATTAGAATGAAATATCGTGTTTCCCACAATCAATTTCCTATTGTTTTAAAATGTCTGACATCGAATATTCAATTTTCCAACAGTGAGTTCGCTTTCTTTCGAAATAAAAACTTCTATTTTCGCCCAGCGTTATTCGATTTTAATTTCAATCGCGTTTTACTTACCAATTTATTTTCGTTGATTCTTTTAGAGATCATTTGACTCAATCTCATATTATGAAATTGTAACTTTATTTTTCGCAAGTCCGAATCGTCCTAAGGCATTCATTTTCGAATTATAACTCCGACTCTTCAGGCTTCAAAACACTATTTTTCTTCGGCATGAATTTATTATTTTCGCTAGAGATCCCCGTCTCTGAAAAGTGAGAGTCGTGGGGTTTTCCTACCGACGGTAGTCTTCCGCGTTCGGACTCCAGTGCTTCTCGGGTGACAATAAAAAGAATAAATCTAGAACAGAACATTTTCGAACGGCAGCGGAGGCAAGATTTCGGCGTATCTGTATTCGGGATCGGGCGTTGTATAAATGAATTCGGAACTATATCGACGGCTAGTTGAACCGCCGTGACACTAGTGAGGAGCGTTTTTTTTCAAATTCTCATTCCAGATGAAGCTGCACGGTATTCTATCCAGTTTAACGATCCTTGTCTGCCTCTCATCTATAATCGATTCGTTAAAATGCGCCCGGAAATTGGAGGGTATTACGACGCCATCGTTGCCCCTTGAAGGGAGATTTTGGATCACCGTTACGAATGTTAATCGAACGGAAGTCGTCGACAAATATATGCCGAACACAAAATACAACGGTAAGTCGTTTCATGGCTAAGATCAACTGAGCATGCCAAATTCGAAGGGAAGAAAACCCTTTTCGCTGCGTTCTTAAAAATCGATTTCGGATAGCAGCATGAAACGTGGCCCCTTTTATTTTCGGCTGACCCGATTTCACGGCGCCTTGTGTTTGGAAAATTTCAAAAAAGTGTCTCGGTCAGATGAATTGAGTTGTTTCGAAACGGCGGTGAGAACCCGTCGCGGGATCTCGACGCGTGGTATTTTGATAACTCAGGGTCACTGTCATCAATTAAAAATACAAAAATTATGAGATTCCCGAGTGAGCGAAGCAAAAGTGCGCGTTAAAAAATTCGAACAGGGATTCCCTCATTTAAGCACGTGCTCCGCGAGAATTCGGCAATGGGAAACTGCTTTTTCAAGATTTAAGCAGGTACTCTGGCACCCTACGATACTCGTGCCTCGTACGCGTTGCGGTGACGTTATCCGCGTGTTTTGTCACAGTTTAACCGAGTCCAATGTTCAAAATAATTTAAGGACTACACCGGAGGCATCCAATTTCAGTCTTCGAGCCTCTCAGACACCAATAATGGTAAAAGATTCAGTTATACTAAAATCTTTCTCCACCATTTTTTCTCCTTATTTCTTGGTGTCAAGCCTCCATCGCATCCGGTGATCCGGAACCCTAAAATAGCAAAGCAAAAAACGAGAGAGTTTTTTGTTTTTTGTAATTTTTTATACAGTTTTAGATCAATACAAGATACAAGATATGTCAACTGTCAACGTTGGAATTTTGGGTGTTTTTTGTTTATTTTATAAACAATTTTATACTGAGAAATCCACAAAAATTGTGATTGTTTTTCTTAAAATGATCGCCACTTTTTTTCTAAACAATATTTTGAAAATCCCCTACGTCATGCGACAGCTGACGGCACATATTTTGATATTCTTTTTCGTTTTTTCACCTGGGATGTTCCACTTTTGAGATTTTCTGTCAACGCCGATTCAAGGGGTGCCATTTTCAACACACCGTTGTACAAAAAACACCATGAAACAAATTTAAAAATAAATTTCCAGTACTTGTGAGTGTGCAAAATATGTGTGCAAGGTTTTATTTAAATCCATCCAACTAATTTTTATTTATAAAATAAACAAAAAATACCTAAAATTCCAACGTTTAGACTGCTCATAGGAACTTATTTCATCGTATGACGAAATGATTCGATCAGTGAAGATTTAGATATTTTTGTGTGTGTAAATATTAGTTACAGTGATTTTTTGTTACGGTATTTTTTCGGGGTGCCTTTTGGGGTCCAGAGATTTTTGAGCACAGGAAATCGCGCGTGACCATCTTGAGCTGCTCGAAATATCGACACGAAAAAAAATTTGGTTACTCTTTGACGGTTTTTTATTCAGTGGATCGAAGTTTGGGAATGTTGATCGCTTTCTTCAATTTCAAATGACTGAGGAAATCCGGAAAAACGATGTTTCGATCGGAAGACCATTTTTTTAAATAACCTGAAAAGCGAAGAAATTGGTTTTCCGAATGCTCTAACGGTTGGAGAAACAGCGAAATTTTGCAAGTTGAAGTGAAATCGTTCCGAAGGAAAATCCTGATCCGATTAGGATCCGGTTTTCACTGCAACTTAACGTGTCATTTTTCACTTCATTCGTGGAACGAAACTCAGCCAAGGTCGAGGACTGGAAGTTGCTATATGAATGAATATAAGACGCGAATGAATTGCGACGTCGCCATGAGAGCGAGAAAATTTGCTGTAAACTTTGAAATTAAGATTTTCAATGCTGTTCGCCCGATCAGAATTTTTTCGTTTTCTTTACGTCGGCTGATAACTTTTCATGTCGACGTCAGAACAACTCGAACAACACCGAACACCAAAGTCAACTAACCAACGATACGAAATCGATGGAATGATGGACTTTGTTGGCTGATTGAGATTAGCCCTGTGGAGTTACTTTTGCCACATTTTTAATCATTTTGCTTGCCCATAGAAGAAGCTATGTGATGATGAAAATTTTTTTTCCAGTTTTCAATGTCAATGTGCGCAAAATGTCCCAAAACATCGAAAAATAATATCTAGAAAAAATGTCCAGATGTGTGTGTGTGTGTGTGTGTGTATGTTATGCCACTGCAAAATTAAAACGCTTATAACTCGAAAACGATTTGAGATACAGGACTACCGTTTTGCACAGATGTTAATCTATACAAGCTCTTCATTCTCTGATAATTTTGTCAGAATTTGTAAAAATATAAGAATCCTACGACGTTTTGAAATTTTCAAAAAAAGATTGTCGACGCTCTAACTTCCGAAAATTTTAAGATTTATTGCTGATTTTTTTTTTATAAATAAATTATCATAATAGGAAGGTTGGTATTGAATTTGGGGAATTTTATGATTTTTGGAATTACACGAAAATATGAGTTTTTCAAAAAGTCGTCTAACCGCTTTAATTTTTGGAAATTTTGTAAGATATTGCGTATAAGTCTGCACTTCCTCTATACTTTCCAGCAAAGTTGTCGGAATTATTCAATTTAAATGTAAATAGAAAAACGATGAAAATTGTAAGTTGCAAACTGTTTTTTCTGATGGCTCGTCATTCAGTTTTAGGAGGAGTATATAAGCCTAAAGAAGTAACAAATTGTTTTCTCAAGCTTTTAGAACAGTGCTGAAAGCTTCCTCCATGAGGAAGCCAAAATGAAAAATATAGCACTTCATAGAGTAAGCTTTGACCGTCTTGAGGAAGCAATTTGCAAATTTTCATTTCCAGCATTTTTCAATATCTTTCCGCCACTGTTTGTCGCTGGCTTTTTTTACAGCTTCTGCAATACATAAATTCTTAATAAAAAAAAGCCAGGGACGATGCTATTACCTAAAAATGATAATTATTTTTTTTATTATAATTAAGTCTGGCGACACTTTTCCACCAATCGATTGACACAACAATTTTTTTGGGTGCATTGGAAGCATAGATAAACAGTTTACAATAAAAATAAATAATGACACTTTTGCCTTCTTTTCGCACCGAATTACACCTGAATCCGCCAGGTGCGCCCAGCCAGGTCGACGATTTTTGCATAAGGGGTCGTTAGGTTTGTTGATATTTGAGTTTGAAGGATGATAAAATTACCTGGCTTCGGTCGCCAGCTCTCCGACTAAATAACGGGCTGAACGTGTCTGAAAGTAAATTTCTTAAGGGAGTTTCGACAATGGCCGAAATTCATGCTTTTCGTAAATTTCCACAAAATAACTCCATTAAAAAACGTTGATTGTCCACGTCTTCTGTTTGTCCTCGTTCCGTTGGTTTGAGAGAAAAAGTATCCATTATTTCGACTCTATTCTGGCACCAAATGTTTGTAAATAATCCACCAAAAATTAATGTCGAATTTACTCGGCCCGTTGGTTACCACGATATCACTGATGCTGAAATATTTTAAAAAATCTCTTCAGAGTATTTATTCAGATAGAGCGTCAATTGAGGCTCTAATTTTCTTGTAGAGAAAAGATACAGCAATTCTGATGAAAAGTTAAAAAATTGAGCGACTGGTTTTGAGTATTTTAATCCAAGGAAAAGTGAAAAATTATGTTTGCCACAGAAAATTTCATTTTTCGTTCACAAAGCAATTTTATTTCGGGATGAGCAAATTTAAAAATGGAAGAATTCGAGGGCATGCTTAACGATGAGTGGAGACAAAAAAATATTGTAGATGTTACACGAGTTACAGAAGCACGCAGGATAATTTTAGAGTCGATATTTCTCGAGCAGAATTTTTCAAGTGGGCTGCAAGAAGAGAAATTATTGTCGCGTCATTGAATTTGTAACAATTAATAGTCAAAAAATTATCGAACCGTTGTGTAAAGTTTGTGGGAGAAGAGGGGAGGATGTATATAAAATATTCTGACGCCTAAAAAGCAAGAATGGCTTAAAAAAAAAAAAATAGTAAAAAAAATTATCAGAGGGATAAAAATGATTGGATTGTAGTATTTTGTAATTGAAAATACCAGGCTGAAAGGAGATCGCGAGGAGTCTGCTCGTAAATATTAAGTGAGTCTTGATTTGTGATAAGAGCCCATTGTGACATTCTCATTGAATCCCCGGCGCCGAAGGGCGTCCGGGCCGGGGAGGAGGGAATCAAAGCGATCGATTGATGCCAGTGAGCGAGTCTTGCTACTGTCACGTAAGGGTGGGGGCTTTGACCCCCGTTTTCAGCAGCTTCTCGTAAAATGGTTTTAAATATTTTTGGGAATAATTCGCTCATTCGTTCAGTCCGATAATATGCCCTCTCCCATAAATCCTATTTCTTTCGTACACGAACTTGAAATCAACTTTTCATTTCTGTGTGTGTGTTTTTTATTTCCAGTGACCATTGAGAGTAAAGAAACAAGCCCGGAGGGATCTCAAGCATTCACCAGATTCCTTTTAACGGTGGAAAACAAAAATGACTCCTTAAGCGCCGGCACTCTCGATTTAGCTGACGAACTGCTTACTCAATTCTCGGACAAATGCCCCAGTGCAGTAATCGAGAGCAGCCAGATACCCAAAGCCGATATTTCGGTTTATTGGACCAGTCCGCCTGAAGGTAGCGGCTGCGTCATAATCAGGTACTGATTTATAAAAAAAAAAAGTGAACTCTTATAACTGGATTTTACTGTCATGCATTTTGATTCGTTATTTTTGTAATTAGAAATAATTATTCAACAAAAATTGAGCGTAGATTTTTCACGTGAACGACACACAATAATTCTATTTCAAAATTGATTGACAGAGCCACAATAGCGGAAAATGCAGACACTTGGTTCACCAGCGAAGGTGGTTTGGAGAAAATCATCTGTCAGGATCCCAAAGCAATAGAAGATGACCCAGGTCCGGTACTCTTAGAATGCAAGGCTTGTGACGAAGCCAAATACGAGGTCACTTTCGAAGGTCTCTGGTCGAGGAATACTCATCCCAAGGTGGAACACTTGCTACTAGTATTATCTCTTATTCGATTGTATCTGCTCCGTTGGATTTGCCTTTGTATAAACTAATTTTCCGGTAAGGCTATTCCAGGGCGTTTACTGCAACGGATCTAATCCAGGAATAATTGAAACTAGAAATTTATCTTGCAATAATAGAAAGGCAGTGAGAAAAACCTGCTGAGATTCCTTTTTTCGAATAGTTTATGAGAAAATCACAAAACTTTGTACAAACTATTGAAAATTCTTGTTCAAGAAACGGTGAACTGCCCGACACCCTCTGAAAGGTTATCGAAAAAATTTCACGTTCAATTATTGATAAAATTTTATAATTTCTCCCCAAGTTTGATTTTATCGATAAAAATGGTGCTGTAACTTCCTACGAGGGTCAAGAAAATTTTGGGAAATTTGTTGCCGAAATAGTTGGCTACATTCTAAGTGGATTTTCATTCGGATGATATAATGAGAAACTCGTGCATAGTGAGTGTTGAGCAATTGATACGAAAATCGGTGCGTTATATGGCCACTGGCCACGCCACGCGATCACCCGTGCAAGTAGCTCAACTAGGGACCTCCGTGAAGCCATACATCGACCGTGCACACACGCTCGTCGACGCAGTTATTTTCACGCGGAGAGAAAATTCGATCACTAATTATCATGGCACCATAGTTTCCGAGTAATGAAACGATCCTCGGAGGCTTTTCGTTGTAATTTTCGCACGAAAATTTGATAAAAATTCACGGATTGTCGCGATTTCAGTCCCCGATCCAAGTAAAAGAATTACTGTTTTTTATAGAATCTATCGATCAAAGTATCGAAACAGTACCCAGCAACCGTGGTGCAATGGTATTTTTTCATAACATTTCATTTCCATGAATTATTACAATTTAATACTAATTCGTTAATTCATATTCCTTCAACGTCGCAGGACTTTCCCAGCAAGGGATGGCTGACCCGATTCTCTGACGTCATCGGAGCATCGCACACGGTGAATTACAGCTTTTGGGAACAAGGCGAGCTCGCTAGTCCTGGTTTGCGACAAGTTGCTGAATGTGGCTCGACCAGGAAATTGGAATCTGAGCTCAAAGGAAAGGTACGCTGAGGAAGAACCATTTTTCTCAGTCATACTGTCGATAATTATTTGCAACTTTCGTCCATTAATTTCTCTATGGATTCTTATGAAAACACCGTTCTTCGAATGACAAAGTTGTTTTTTGTTCTCGTAAACTTTGCCATAATATAAGCAGAAAATAAAAATTGTAAAGCCGTACAGATTACAACTATTTTGTTTACTTACAGTCCATGTTAGGTCATAAAAAAATGCGCATGAAGTCCAATTAAACGAAGCTTATGTATACTTACGGCCGAAGGTCTAATACTTTTTTATTACCCTGGATTATTCTTGTAGAGTGACAAGATCCGAACGATAATAAAGGCTCGAGGGATTACGTACCCAAACGTCACTGGTCGAACATTCGCGGTCTTCCGTGTCGACAACAAACATCACTTGATGTCGTTGGTTTCCATGATCGGTAAAACCGCACGATTTTTCATTTAGTTTTGGAAGTATATTATTTATTTTAGGACTTTCTCAGACAAAATTTTTATTTATTTTCAGATCCTTCTCCAGATTGGATCGTTGGGGTATCGGGACTCGAACTGTGCCTCGCGAATGGCTCGTGGATCGAACACAAAGAGCTTAATTTGTATCCATACGATGCAGGCACTGACAGCGGAATTACGTATACGGTTAGCTTGCACACGGAATATCCAAGGTCGAATGATTGATGGCCTCAAGAAAATTCTATTGAATTTTAAATTCATTGATTCGATGAAGTTGGTACCGTTTCCGCATGGCACGCTTTCAAAATCGTTGCACTGGAGCTTCGATCAGAACATGAAAAATGCTTGTCTCAAACAAAAGCTGGAAATCAGCTTGGAAAAAATTTGAGTCAAATCGCGAGCCTGAAAAATTGAACTTCGATAAAAACGCGTTCAAAAATTCGGATGAAGGGAACTTGTAATTATTTTTAACGCTCTGCATGGACTGCAGTCTCGAAAATGTTTAGAATTCCGTTTAGTAACCTCCAAATTTTATTATCAACTTCGTGTGACTCTTATACCTGATTTGTGGCGTAAAGAAAATTATGATTAAGACCCTTACTCCAGAGATTAAATGAAAACGACAAAAAACGAATTTCGTTGAGCCTATTCGATCATTAAACCAATTGAAAGAAAACACGAACAAACGAATATTTGTAAATGAAATCTTGTGAATATGCTAACATACGTAATACGTGAATTTCATCAGTCAGCAGACGCACCGACAGATCCAGCTGAACCGATAAGACTTATAACAACTTTATATCCCAACGACTCGAGGTCACCGTTCTACGATCCATCCGGATTAGACATGAAGCCCTTGGCGAAACTTTATTTGAACAGGCAGAGACTTTACGAAAAAACTTGTGACGAATCGCCGGAACCGGATAGCAATGCAGGTTCTCTTGTTGAAGAAAAACCTAGACGACGTAGAAATAGCGAGTATTGCTTTGTTATATTGATTTGCTTTACAGTAGTTCATTAAACTTCGATCATGTTCAATCACACTTTCGTAATCATCCATTTTCTCAGAGAACAGTATTCCTCAACATCGACAAATATACTTTTTATTTGCATCGTTCGTCTAGTTCGCATATCTGTGATTCTTTAAGAGCTTATGGCAATATTTATCTGATTTGAAATTTGTCAAACCAATAACAGAAGCTTGCAAAGTAACTCATTGGGGTGCTTGGGGTCCTTGCCCGGCCAACTGCGGAGGGCAACAACTGAGGCAACGAAAATATCGAGATCCGGCTGCTGCCGCAACTCACAATTGTACCGAATCGTTAACGGACAGACGTCCGTGTCCGAGTACCGCATGGTGAGTTCGCCTTCAAATTCACCCGGTGTCCAGCAAAAACAATCAGCAACTATGAGCAATAACCGGAAAGTTATTCGTCTCTAAAGATCACGTTATTACAAGAAAAAGAATTTCATTTTTGGCAGTGGTTGTGATTATTTTAAATGAAAAAAAAAAAAAATTGTTCCAGTGATACATTTTCAAAAATGTCAATTTCTAGCTTAAGCAGAAGCGTGATCGCCCCAGAATTGGATAAACCCGAGTGTGAGCTTACCGAATGGGGTTCTTGGAGCGAATGTAGCACGTCATGTGGTGATGGTGAACGGGTGCGCTCACGCAATTTCCGTCACAAAAAACATCGAAAACATTGTCGCGCTGTGCCTCATGGACCACAACTTCAGCAGTCAAGCCCGTGCTCGAATGAACCGTGTCTCGATCCCGAATACAACAAGGTAAGTGAGGTTTGATTTCACATGGATTTTCCTACTCTCATTATTTGATGAGTCCGAAGTCGTTGAACATCACGTATGCTCAATGACTTCGTTATTATTTTCTTGTTTTTATAAAAAGATGAAATTGAAATTTTTATTTTCATGGCTCCTTTATATCTCACTAATTATTATTAATGTCGGTATTGAAAAAAGATACGATTTTATTTTTGAGACAGCTGAAGTGATATTTAGAACGGTGGATGTTCGACAATGCTCATTTTTTGTGCAAATTCTCATCAACTCGTTGTAGTTTAATAACAAAAAAGGGTTCGTCGAGTTTTTCTTTTTCGGTTTCTCCAAAATTGGAAGTAGTCACAGCTTAGTATTCGTGAGTGTAAATTTTGAGGGCTAGTGATGTGACAAATTCGTACGCAATTAAGTGGCCTTGATGAGAGTTAGCACGAACTGAAAAAGAATAAAAATATGATAGAATGTGACGAGTAACGAAGAGAAAGAGGAGGAGAATGATGATGGTTCAGAGGAAAATGTTACTGGAGAAGACGAGGAAATAATTGAGGACGGGTCAGGCGATGACCCAGAGGCCCCTCGGACCTTGGAGGTAACAGCGAAATGGTTGCAGGTACGAAACTGAAGGATTGTATGTTCATGCAAGAATCAGCGAGAAAAATATCGCGGCAAAAAGAAAAATCCATGTTTTGCAGTTGACAAATGTTCATTTAGAGAATGAATAAAGCATTTTTTCAGTCAAAAATTTGAATGAGATTTTCAAAACTTCCTGGTTGAAAAAAATGACGAAAAATTCAGTCGTCTTTAAAACTTTACACATATCAATTTATAATACTGATATTTCTCAAATTTTATCATTATTCCGTATTAAATTCTTTGGCATAGTAGAAAACGAATGAATATTCGCAAAGTCACTAAAGTATCGATCCAGACAGCTTTCGATGGCCCTCACTCAAAAAAGTGAAAAAATTCGATTTTAAACAGATGACCATTCGAAATTATTCTATAAAATTAATAAATCAATTCAAATGTTAAGTCAGTTTCTTTAACGCTACATTAATATTTTTTTGATATGATAATTGATAAAAAATAAAGTCATTTTTCTCGAGGTTTAGCTGCTGAATTTTTTTCGTCATTCTTTGAATATTCGAGTGTTAAAGTTGGAATGATTGCATAAAATTACGTGAATCTAATTCATCAACAAGATTAACGGGAAGCATTTTTCACTAACTAATTTTCGTACCATTCCGTTGTAATTTTTTTTTTTCTTCACTTTGTTAATGACATTGTGTCCAATAGTTCATTCACATGTATGCCTGCACCATTTCTCGCAGTAACCATCCTTTCGATTCGTATGTACTTCGTATTGATCCTCGACAGAGGTTTCGACGAATTTCCATACCTTCGTGCCCTGGACATAGGTTTGGAAGACGTCATATTTTATAAGGCTTCTGGTAAAATCGTAATTTCCAAATGTAGTTGAACGATATTAACATTTATCAAGGACCATCCATTCTTGTTGTTAAGAGAACCACGGTTTTTGGATTCACAGAAATGTCCGCCTGAGCTATACCATCAGTGGTCCATTTGGGCACCTTGCTCCGCATCTTGCGGCACAGGCTGGGCTATCAGGACGAGGATACCCATCGATGAAAATTTCCAAGCGCCTGATGAATGTAAAACGCAAGATATGATCTGCTCCGCCACCATAATCGACTGCAATATGACTCAGCAGGAAGCAATTGGCATGTTTCCTTTTTCCTAATATGAGAGTGACAAATTTTTCCGCATGTTTCATCAATATTTCTGTAAATTTTTATCAACCGTTGAATTATTATGTTCTAAGGTGATGGTGGGTGTTAGAATTAGCTATCGATTAAAAATGTCGATGAATGAACGGTGCGACATAATTGAGATAAATTTTCTCAAAAAAGTACGAAATTAATGGATTCACTTGACATTTTAAAGAACGAATCTCTTCGAATAGAATCAATGCATTTCGAATGAATTTTCAATCAATCTAGTTCTTAAGTAGTATCAACACAGGAATACTGAATTTAATCGAACATTAGCAACTGAATTTTAGTGTAATACTTCATGTTTCTTGTGATTAAACAAAAAATAGGTCGATTAATTAATGAATTAGAGTATTTTATAGTTTTGAATCAATCATTCATGTTCCTTATCAACAACATTTAATATCAAATGAATTTACATTCTGTTCAATTCGATTCATGAGTAATGAGAACACTTAAAATTTGAACAGAGATTTGCAATGAGCCACGTGACGCCGGCGACTGTAATGGACGTTACAAAAGAGCATACTACGATCCGACGACGCAGCAATGTCACATCTTCGATTGGAGTGGATGCAACGGAACTCGGAACAGATTCGATACCCTAAAAGCCTGCAATGATATGTGTGTCGAGAGTGAGTAAACGGTTGCAAAAAAAACAATGACAATTAGAGCTGTATATAAATGGCATTTCTAAAAAAACCATCTACTAATATTTTTCCACGCTTTCAAAAGAGGAGAGGAGTTCTATGAAAAATTACAAAGTTTCCATCAGTAGCGTCCTCAGCTATCACATTCCGGTGCAAGGCCAACAAACGTCCAAAACGAAACGAGATGAATGTGGTGACCATTGTTATTGATGTATTGATAAAAAAAACTATAAGATTTTTGCAGTCGCCATTTTTATTAGACTTAAACATTCAAACATTAACAATCATTCGTCATGTACCGACTGCTAATACGAAATATATCTCCCAATCGAATGTACCATCTTAAAATTTCATTCCATGAAAACAACAATTAAATATAAATTATTTTCAATATTTCCAATTCAATGCTCCTCTTGATATTTGAAAAAAATAATTGAATTATATTTTTCAATCAGCCAACATTTATTGTTCACGTGTACTTGGTGCTCCCGTGTCAGCTTTTTTTTTCAATTCATTTCTTACCCTACTCTTTTGTTTTAACCATATTCGAATCATTCTTTTGGTTATTCAGTTTATCCGTATTTTTGTGTTTTAACATATTTATAGAGGCTGAAGACTCTTTCAATGGTTTAGAACCTGATAACCTGTTCTCAACAATAGATTCCGTTCAAGCCCCTAAAGAAAAGGTTGATTGCAAAGTTACACAATGGGGCAAGTGGTCGCGTTGTTACGGTTGTCATGGCTATACCTTCAGAACACGAAAAATTTTGGTAAGTAAATAAATAAAAAAAGTTTTAAGTGCTTCTCAAGAGGCTCAGGAGTATCCAAACTTTTACTGGTTTCTCTTTCGATCCTTTATTTGTGAAAGGTATTAAAAAATGTAAGATTTTCATGTGAAAATAATTTCGACAGAAACACGCTCTTAACGGTGGAAAGAGATGTCCGACGAAATTAATTCGAAAGAGAAAGTGTCGAAAAATTGTGGCGGAATGCTGTGAGTAATGTACGAAAATGTATTGATAAGAAAAATAATTTTTCGTTCCGTCAATCGTTAACGATGTTTACGATTCTTCAGCTGACCACGATAGGATAAAGCGCAGGAACCTTTGCAATTCAAAGTCACCTCTCGATCAGAGCCGATGTAAGCGTTTGTAAGAAAACGTGATAACGAAAGCTGTCTTCCGAGGTCACCAAAATACGATTATGAATTATTCGCTCCTGAACACCTCCGCTCAATGGCTCAAATATCATGCCATTAATCTCGTGAGAAAAAATAACGAATCAATTATATTTCAAGAGCTTCGATAATGACCTTTATAACAGTATTTGTTGTAATCTTTAAATCAACGATCTTTTATAAATGTGCGACAATAAAATCTGAGAATCTAAAAAATCTATCGTATTATATACATTTTTTATACATCAACTCAAAACTTAAACGAAATCAACGAACAGCGACCAATTTCCAAAGTGTACCCAGCGTTCCTGACATATTTACGGCTTGAAAGACATATTTTCAACTTGAAAGGTCCTAAATTTCAGGCAGTCATGCTTGAATGGTTTCTCATTCTAGTGATATTTCCAGTGATTCCTATGATACCAGTTCAATTCTTATGAACTTTTCGTACTGATGATGCACGAGACATATTTTTCGGTGGAAAAAGTATGTTCGATCAATATCTCGAAGTTTAGCAATCGGAACGAAATTTTATGAAAATTTAACCATTTTTTGAAATGTACTTTCATCTTTAGGAATAATAATTATTTAAAAAATGTAATAACTGCAACTTCAAATAAAGAGCCGGCATATTTACGATTTTTTTTTACTACGTGAAACGAGTCGAGATTTTTCCGAATAATGCATGGGTGTTTTTTAAAGATATTCTTTTTCTTGCGTTTTTCTAAAAAAAACTTTCAAAAAAATCATAACATTCACTTTATACATGCTATTTTCAAAAATTTTGGTATCGTATATACAGATTTGAAGACCTTAGATGAAGCACTCGACAGTATGTCCGAAATATTTTTCAAAACGTCATTGAAAAACGAAGAGAAAATTTCGAGGAATTGAATACTATATAAGCTTGCTAAAACTATAAAAAGTTTTATTCACACGAGGATAAAAAAACCTAATTATTTTTTTTCCTACTAATGTTTTGAGGCAAGTTGAAATTTCTTCGATTTTTTTTACCCTGACAATTACTTCAACTCCAAATAAGATGTAATTATTTGCACTATTATATTTGTAACACTTCATCGTCCAGCTAAAATTTGTATATTTATAAATCGACAAGGTATTTACCACTCGTACTGCATTTGTAAATCCTTCTGTACAGTTCAATAAGCAAATATTATATACAGTCTCAAGTCACAGCAGTCGAAGAATTTACAATCAAGTTTGAACATTTTCTTTTTTATCATTCATTGAATCCACTTGATCATCTGATTGATTGGCTTGAAGTCCTGGACGCACATATATTTTCAAGCTGTGGTTCGAAGAAACCTTTGTAATGATTGGTGCCAATTCTTTCAATCCTCTTTCTATTGTATTCGATATCTCTTCCTGCCACAGTAGGTAAAATTTAGTGAAATCATTAGAGTAAACATTCAATAACTATTCGAATTTTGGTATAATTTTTGTATTTTTTCAATTTCTCAAGACTATAAAATTTTTCTCATTTTTCCATTATGAACGAGGTATTTTGAAAATACGTTTTGATACTCACAGCTTTTTCTTTGTTGCCTTCATACGAAATCAAAATTCTAATCTCAAATTTCTTTATCAAAAGTTTGGTGATGCTTTTGACTTTAGTTGACAAATCATGATCACTTATTTTAGTTGACATGGACAACAATTTTTCGCCTTTCAAATTTGTTTTGGATTGCTCTTTTTTTTGTTTTTTCACCTCCAGTCCTTCTTGTATAAATTCTTTACTTGTCATTAACCGATAAGTTGGTCGCTCGGTTTTTGTATCGTAATCAATTATTTTCACCAGCTTTAAATTTCGGCGAGTTGCCATTTTTTGTGCTACTTCCAATGTCACTATTGACATTTCATTGGTCTCTGACAACAGTGTCACGCGTGGTATAAATATTTTCTTCTTTTTGGGGTTAGGTTTTTCTTCATCAATGATGTTTTCTACCGAGTACATTCTCTGACTGAATGACTGCGTAATTTTTGCTTGCAGAAATGTTCGATCCATTATTCGCTCTTTAACCGAACTCATGATTAATCGCGCACGGACACATTGTGCGTAATTCAAAAATTTCATAGGGTTACAGCGGACGGCTAGCGCCATTTTTCATTTTCTTTGACCTTGCAACTGAGAGAAAAAGAGAGGAATCCGTACAGAAACATGTGGAACTATAAGTCGACGCCTGAAAATGTTCCTGAATTATTCACTAACGTCGCTGTTATCGGCTGTCAACAACTGAAATTGAATGAAGAATTCGTTCCTCCGATTTTTAACAATTATTAATTTTAATAAATTCAATAAAACCCTCATGGAATTAGTACGACATGAAATGATCAAACATGGAAATGGCTTTTAAAAAAACGTCATACAAATTTTTGTATTCGCTAAGCAAGTGCATAGTTAACAGAAGTTATACACGTAACACGAAAAAGTAAGTATATGAAAATATTTCTAGGTTACTAACGTACGTCTATATCAGATGGTGCAAAGAGGGTGTTTGGCATTAATTATTATCGAAATTTTGAACTCGAAGAATTCGATATTCGTATGAAAATTGCTTTGAAAAAAAGTACATTTAATAGAATGACAACAGATTTTCAACAGTAACAAATTTCTGATTATAGATGTGCTGACATATTTCCAAAAAAGTACTACTCCACAGAGGGCCAAGAACCAAAAGAGCACCAGGTGCCAGTCGAGAATATAAGGAATTTCAGTATAATAGCTCACATAGACCATGGCAAAAGTACGTTGGCGGATAGACTTCTGGAGATGACAGGAGCTATAAAGGCAAATTCTGGCCATCAAGTTTTAGATAAATTACAAGTTGAGAAAGAACGAGGTATAACAGTAAAGGCTCAGACAGCTTCATTGAAATATATTTACAAGGATACAGAATATCTGTTGAATCTGATCGATACACCGGGTCATGTTGATTTTGCTACGGAAGTCCATAGATCATTGGCTCCTTGTCAAGGTGTAATTTTGCTAATTGACGCAAACGAAGGTGTACAAGCGCAAACGGTGGCAAATTTTTATTTAGCATTTGGTAGAGATCTTGTCATCATACCAGTTATGAATAAAGTAGACTTGAAAAATGCAAATCCGGAACGAGTGTCGAAACAGCTGACAGCTTTATTTGAATTTGAGAACAGTGAAATTCTCAGAATATCCGCTAAGCTTGGTACTGGAGTGGAAAAAGTGTTGCAAGCTGTGATAGAAAAAATCCCACCTCCGCCAGTACTGCGAGACAAGCCCCTGAAAGCTCTGATTTTTGACAGCTGGTTTGATAAATACAAAGGTGCGATTGCGCTCATATATTTAATTCAAGGTTCTGTTTCTCTGAAAGATGTCATCACATCTGCACACAGTGGCAAATCCTATGAAGTTAAATCTCTTTACATGTTAAAACCTCATCTGGAAGACATCAAAACACTGTAAGAAACAAGTTTTGTTATATCATGACAACCCTAATTTGGCACAAGGCAAAACATCTTTTGATAAATATTAGCCAATGGAAAGTGAACAAAACCATGTCTCGCTTCTGGAAGATACCAGAATTCGACTCCAATCAAAGAAGTACTAAGCTTTCAAAATTCATTCCAAATGTATCAGTCTTTCTCCGCTCCACACACTTTTCTAAGACCATTAAATTATTAAGAAAAATAAAAGTTACATCTTCTTTTCACGGAATATCCAATGCCATCTATAAAACTATGAATATACTTTGGAAAAATTATTTACCTATGTTCCTTAAATAGATATGCGGGTCAAGTTGGATGTCTGGCCTGCAATATGCGATCTTCTGCAGAAGCACACATCGGTGACACGCTTCATTTAAAGAGCATACCTGTGGAACCATTTACAAAATTCGAACCAGCAAAACCAATGGTTTTCGCTGGTGTTTATCCAATGGACCAAAGTCAGCACGTTGCTTTGCGCGGGGCGATCGAGAAATTAATCCTGAATGATAGCGCGGTCACAGCCTGCATGGAGAGTAGGTGAGGAAATTTTACTTGCGAAAAATGAAATTTGAAGTACATAAAACTATCCAAACCGATTCGTATTGAGAGTAAAATATGCTAATATGATACAGCCCTGCTCTTGGACAGGGATGGCGTCTAGGATTTTTGGGAATGTTGCATATGGAAGTATTCTCTCAAAGACTGGAGCAAGAATACGGAGCTGAAGCAATCGTAACTGCTCCAGGTGTTACCTACAAAGCAAAAATGTTGGGAACTAAGAATATTAAACAGTACGGTGAAGAATTCATATTCAACAATCCAACACATTTTCCTGGAACTCAAATTGTTGAGCAATATTACGAACCCATAGTACTCGGTACTATTATTACTCCAGGTATGTTTACCAAGAAATTAAAAGAAAAATAACAAACGTTTGAGGCCTATGAACAGTGTAAACGTTGGAATTTCAGGTGTTTTTTGTTTATTTTATAAGTAAAAATTAGTCGGATGGATTTACAAAAAACCTTGTACAGAGCTTTTACATACTCAGAAGTACAATTGTCTACTGAGACATCCACAAAAATTGTGATTAATTTTCTTCAAATGGTCACCATTTGTTTTTCTAAACAATATTTTGAAAATCCCCTACGTGAATAATACGATAAACGAACGGGATACTTTGTATTTTGGAATTTGCATTTTTTTTCAGATAAATATCTGGGAGCTGTAATGTCGCTGTGCTTGGAGAGGAGAGGTGTTCAACAATCGTCACAAAACATTGACAACGAACGAATAATGTTACAATATATACTGCCATTGAATGAAATAATCGTCGATTTTCACGATACATTGAAGTCAATGTCGTCCGGTTATGCAAGTTTCGATTACGAGAATCAGGGTTGGGTACCATCGGAAATCGTAAAAGTGGAGATACACTTGAATGGCACATTGGTCGAGGAATTGAGTACAATAGTACATTGTTCACGAGCGAGGGAAATGGGAAAACGAATGTGTGCGAAACTCGTCGAAATTATTCCAAGACAACAATTCGTTATAGCAATCCAAGCGAAAGTTGGCGCTAAAATATTGGCGAGAGAAACATTGAAAGCGTTCAGAAAAGATGTCACTGCGAAATTGGTAATCTATTGATATTATATTTTTTCATAATCTACTGATTAAGGTAGTTTGTCAGTTGCTTAAGCGTGAGAGAGATGACTGAAAAATAGATAGACGGTTTACTCTGACATCTTTGATATCTGTCGAGAAAAATAAAAGCCTGCAAATCATACTATTTAAAGTATCAAATCTTTTCGAATAAAACGTGCAACCTTAAGACGATAAATCTTTATTCATATTTTCTAATTGCAGTACGGTGGCGATGTCACAAGACGAATGAAATTACTCGCAAAACAAGCTGCGGGCAAAAGGAGAATGAGAATGGTTGGAACTATTCCTCTGCCGCGGGAAACATTCATCGATGTACTAAAGAAATAAAATATGCTGAAATGAGTGACAAGATTTTATAATCTCTAGAAAAACAAAGTACATTTGGAGGCTCCTAAAGAAAATGCGTGTCCAACGCCCGCTTCTCACGAACTTCGTGGTCCTTCGTAAAATGAAACCTTTTTTCCGAGCCCTCGACCAGAGATAAATAGTGCTCCGATGATCTGAATCATTCATCAAACGGCCTGTGTCCACCGGCAAGACAACTTTATCTCGTCTTCTTGTCCCTCGATAAACTCGTATCTGTGTACGTGTAGTTACGCGTATCGTTGCATTGTTAAACGTGTCTCGTCATCTCGTTATACGATGTAGGTCCTGATATCAATTTTGTCGTTATCGCATCTCTGCCTACTTCTTCATCAGAGTGGTCAAACGTTAAGACATTATTGAGTTCAGTGCTCCATTTTAGTGTGCCCACGACGATCGGTTCGGGAGCTCGAAAAGTTTCTACTCGCTGCAAATTTTTTTCTCTATTGTCGCCAATTTAACCTTGCGAATTCCTTTAATCGGTCAATTATTTCAAAAACCTTACATTCAAATTTTCGATATTACTTTCTGGAAATTTTCACACAACAAGGATCAAGCTGAAGCATCGCTGGAACGAATGGTTATTAACCTCGATGATAGCAGATAACTACGCTGAATTACGGTTATAGTGATAAGTGATACGAAGAGTAATTGCCTAATTCAATAACCGGTGCAAACTGAGGGTATAAAAAGCCGGATGAGGATGATTGGAGATTGACAGTAGTAAGATACCATCGTTTTATTTTAAAGATTTTTTTTTTTATTTCTACATTTATCGGCCAATGAAAACAATTTTTGTTCTATGAATTTTATTGCTCGTGTAAAAATCCTGTAGTTCTATTGCACGTCGAAATGAACTATTCCGAGACGGATCGATAAATATCAGTTGAATATTCAGTCGACTAGTCTCGTTAATCTCGCGATTGATTTACAAACTCACGCAATTTAAGCGTCGCGTATTGAAGTGCAACGTGAATGAATAATTATCCAATTACATATGTAACAGTTGAGTTTACCAAGTGGATAATAAGTGAATAACGTGTTTATCGAACGTGCAAACGTAGTAAAGAATATAAAACGATGAAGTCGAAAGAGCGATGTTTTACAAACAAGATAATTACAACATCGGAATCAAGCGATTTTTCAAATTTTTTATATGAAATAACGAAAAAGTTTTGTATTTACAAACGAGTTTTGCACGTTCGTTAATTAAGATATCAAATTTTCTCGAGATTACGTTCCCAACTCAATCGAAATTCGACATCTTCACTCTTCTAAAAAAAACTCCAAAATCAATCGATCTGCAAGGTTCCGAAATTCTCCAAAAAATTCACTATTTCAAAAAATCTCAATTTCTCACGTACATTTAGAATATCACCATATTTTTCTTATCGATTCGGGAACAGACTCAACATTTCTCACGGTATTTTGTAACATTTTTTTTAGATATCGATAATACAACAAACGAGGAGTCTCAAATGAATTTGTAACTGTCCAGAATCGAGCCCTTTCAACGATTTTAAAAAAATCTAAATGAAGATTTTTCGCTGGCTTTTTCGGCCCAAATGGTCGAGACGATTCGTTAGGATTCGAGCGCGTCGAGGGTTTTGAGTCAGAGCGCGATAACCACTGTCAACGGCTTCCTAACTCTCTCTCTTACTCGAACGGTTTACTGCCGGCACACGCAGTGTTGAATCAACGCACACCACCCCTCGACATCCTTGTCAATTGTACAGAGTAACCGTTAATAAGCCTTTCCGACTTTTGTTGAGCGATTGTATATAGCGGAGTGATTTATCTATGAGCCTCTGTGTGAGACGCGATTCGTTGGTGGATCATGTCGAGGAGGGGCCAAGGGGAAGGGGCATAGTGAGTTTTCGGGCAGATTACAAAACTCTGATTTGTATATGGATTTAGAAAAAACTTTCACGCTCACGAATTCGTGAACGGGGATTCCGGCGGATCGTGTTTCTTGCGAAATCTAATGAGTTTAATTTCATCGATGAATTTTAAAACGTTGATTATTAATTAAAGAGCATTTGAAGAGTGAAAAAATTGTAAAAAATGTTTAATTATATTGTTATTGATTTGCAGATGCATCAGGAAAAAATGAAAAAATTTCTCCCATCGAGCAACTGTCGTTGAAGAAAGAGACAGGAATTTTTAGTTCTCGATAGAATTTGTTTTATTTCTCATTTTATCGAAAGATCCGAGATTGCGAGTTTTCGAGATTGAGGATTCTCTAGCTCCGCAGAGCGCAGTGCTATTAAAAGCCACAAGAGCTAAGCGAGCAACAGAAGCTCTTTGGTTCTCGACTGTATCAAAGCATGGCTGTTAAAGATTGGTTCCGAAGGCTTCAGCCGCTCCAGCTATACGTCGTTCTCTTCTTCACCGTGGCTTTCTTCATTGTCGAAATAGTCACTAGTCACATCACGCACTCGTTGACGTTGCTCCTTAACGCCTACCACATGCTGTGCAACATCGTTGCCCTCATCGGTTACATCGCTTCCGTTAAAGTGAGTATTTTTTGCTGTCCAATCTCGTTTTCAAAGCCACTGGATCATCCAAATTCATCGTATTTCGCATGTTTCCACTGTAACAATAAAATCATTCAATTTTTAAGTATGGACACAAAGATAATTACCGAAGAGAATACAACAGCGGTAGCAACTCTTCAATTTGCATTAAAGAAGATGAGAATGCTTCGAGCATCTCAGTTCCGGCTAACGTTAAGGTATGTTTGCAGAGCTTTCTTCCCCAACATTAATTGGCAGCTAACACATGGAGTATGCCACGCGGTACCGGCGAACCTCTTCCCTGACCTCGACCAATTTGGCTCACTATTTTCATCGCTACACTGACTCTGAAAGCAATCTGATGTCGAAATATCTTCAAAATAATCGTTTGACAATAAATTATTTGGAAAAACGATAATCACGAAATCCGAGAATTTTTTGTCAATTTCCAAAGCGAGCGTTGAAATTTTATTTTCTCTGACACTGGCTACTTACGGAGATCTACGAAATGCTGGAGTGTGCTCCAAACTCGATGCAATCAAATAGTGGGAAATCACCAAAATGCCAAGGGTCAGAGTAAAGGTGCTCGGGAACGCGGGAAATACGTCACGAACAAGCGTTTTTGTGTGACTTCGTGTATCCCGAAGTTTCTTGAACCCCTTTTGAACCTTAGCCAAAATTGTATTCCAATCACCCCTGGACCTGCTTGATAAAATATAAATTTTGAATTCCGGTGAGGTTCACGGCTGCGGATCCAACTCTCATAAACTCGGTTGTACCAACCTTTCGATTGTACTAAAATTGAGTACCAAATGTCAATTATTAAGCTACTAAAAACTCGATTGATTTCCCTTTCACACGGTGCAATTTTTTCCAGTCTTATCCTCAGTTAGTATTGTATGAAAACTACGATGAAAACGTCTCCTAATTCACTATTTATTCCACAACAGCAATCGTGCTCCGAGAGGAGGATGAAAAATACTTTCGGATGGGCAAGAATCGACATTCTCACGATGTTGGTGTGCTGCGTTCTCCTGGCATCTTTCTGCTTTTCGCTTCTCGTCGAAGCCCTCCAGACTCTCGTCCACATAGATCATCTCGACGAAATGCACCATCCACTTCCGGTAATGTGTATCGGAATATCAGGAATTTTATTGAACGGATTTTGTTACATCGTCATCGGTGGCTACATCTTCAATCAGAGAGTATTTCTTCACGTCGCCAAAGACGGCAGTGTCATCATGCAAAGGTGAGTGCGCTGAAACAGTGTAACGTTATTAGCATTTCATCTAGCGAATGAGTACGCTAAAATTATTATTTTTTTTCTTGTTTTTTTTTTTTTTTTTCTCAATTGTAGAACCGTTCGTCCCGAAGTTGCGGTTGAAGGCGAATTTCAATTATCTCCGGTTCTCAACACGAAAAACCCTCTGACTTTACAGAGACGTCAAAGCTTTCGTGAAATGCTGCGTGACGTTTTTGGCTGTTTTCTCGTCGTTATTGCCTCCATTGTCGTCTACTTCACCGATGCACAACTCGCCAAATTCATCGATCCTATTTTCGCCATTATTTCGGCGATTCTACTCCTCGTTCTCAGTTATCCTTACAGTACGTACTCGCTGAGTAATTATACTCTTACAGCACGTCAATTACTCAGGGCTTTTCGAAATAGAAATTTCAGTTTTTATCAATGTATCTCGAGGGCGGAGATAAATACTGTTGATTCAGTTTGTTTCGCGACCCATTATGAGTCACTTACAGGAGATAGTAATGGTACTGTAGTCACTGGTCCTTGGTAATCGCGGTTCTCGTTTTTGGAGCCAGGTTTTCAAGTCCTTGGACTCAGATTACTTTCTTCTGGTCTTTTTGACATTTTTTTTTTTCAATTACGAAATACGTGTGTTTGTTGAACGACGTACATGTACTATTTTATCTCGAATTATAATTTTCCAAGTATGTCACGATAAATATCACTCGGAGGGAAGGAAAATTATGTGACTTTTTGCAACTGCAGTCCTTTCAACTTATTTCTTCAATATTTTTCGCCTCGTCATTTATCATTATCGTTGAATTTATTTTCACAGTGAGAGAATCTGGTCTGATCCTATTGCAAACGATACCGAATCACATAAATATAGTGTCTCTGAAAAAGGAATTACTCGTGGCATTTCCTGGTATCGTAAATGTCCACGACCTCCACGTCTGGCATCTCGCAGGCGCCAAAGTAATATGCACAGCGCATATCATTTTTTTGGATCCAATGGTCTACGCAAGAATCACTGACCAAGTCACGGGATTCTTCGTTGAAATGGGAATAACTCAAGTTACTATACAACCCGAATTTCACAAAGTGAGTCAATTTTTCAAGGGCTTCGAGGCATCATTCTTCGGGAAATGCAAAATCATGAAACTCAATTTTCTAACAAAAATAAAATTGAGCATCAATTTTCTTGAACACTTTTTTATGGATTCACAAACATTGTGCATCTGCCCAAATTCGGTACAAAAATATTTCGAGTATGGATTTTCCAAACGCGTTTGCCTAAAAACTAAAAATATCACGCCTTTTTATATTTGAAGTATGAAACAGAAAATTCAGGCAAATAAATTCTTTAATTATGAGTTTCTTGAGTTTCTTTGTAAATATATAAACTACGAAGGTTCATAAATTCACAATGATTCGAGTTATCCTGTCCTTCGGAAAGATTTTAGAAAATATGCAAATTTTATAACGAGGTCAAGGGTTCAAATTGATAGAAATTTTGAAGAATGAAAATTTTGTTTTCTCTGTGAATCCATATGTCTGGATCGACGTTCACCCCACTCAAAATTATCTTTTCGAACGTGAATACAATGAAGATTTATTTTCAGATGAAAACAAACTCTGAACAGAGTCCTTGTCTTATTCGTTGTCATGGCAAACGTTGCAAAACGTCTCAATGCTGTACGAAGGAAGTAACGAACGAAGTGACGAAATCGGACCTTAAAAGAAGAGAAAGTACACATTCGGTAGCGGAGGAAAGATCCTTGGGAATCCGGGAAACCGATCGTTCCGTTAATCACCGGAAAAGTTGTCCGGAGAGCAGCACGTTTGCGATTGATGTAGAAATTGTTGGGAGTCGCGTAAAAGAGACGTGCAGGGATAATGGAGAAGCGATCAGTGATGCCTCGGAATCGTTATAAGCTGCCAAAGTATTCATATCGAATAGGTCAAACAAGAAAAAAGTTGTGCAGACCATCTGAGAAAAAATCTGCAGAATCATTTCCATTGATAAGTTTTTTAAATATTTTGAGACGATATATTTATTGAGTGAAGTGGAACATGAAATATTTTCAAGGATTTGTGAAAACTGAGATTTAGAACACTGTTTCAGAAATGTAAATTGCTCAAATCACCTTTGTGATCAAAAAACATGATTCCATGATTCCATTGTAATTCATCGAACACTGCTTAATTCGTACGGTAATAAAATCGACATTGAAATACAAAATTCGAATGGTTCAGAGAGCTTTCACTCTAAGAGCTTTCAGTCATCATTTCCTCGTTGCTCTCTTCCATGTCCTCCTGTTGCTCTTGCTCCGTTGGTGGTTCGTAAGCTTTGTCCAGAGGACTTGCTACAACTCCGCCTGCCCAAACGCTCATCTCCACTGCGAGCTTATTGCCACCTTCCAAAAGAGGTCTGTAGCCTCCGTGAGACAGTACACGAAGAAGAGTTTGCGCTGTTAGACAAACTAAATCTTGTTGCTCCAGTGTCATGGCTGTGTGAACCCGAATGTTACCGCCTTCGCATGGATCCGAAATGCCTGAAACAATGGATATTTCGAATAATTTCTCGATATTTGAATGTCAATAAAATGTTAATCAATCTAGTGATTGAAAGCGAAAGTTTCCATGAAACCATAATATTTTACTTGAAAATTCCACCATTAAACAGTTGAGTAACGTATTTACGAATGCACGTACAAAAATAGTCAATAACATGGAAAAACTTTTTCAAATTCTGGATATTTGTAGATTCATTTTTGTCGTGTCGAAAATTAAACACCAATGACAGACACAAATTGGAATGTTTGATATCGCACTAGATTTGCTTGGACTTGCTGAATACGGTTGTAGAGGGAACAACCAACCTGCTGAGCCTGGGAGGAATAAACCTGATGCCAACAACTGAAGTACTCTTCTATATGCTTGATTGATTGGTAGCGCTTGTCGACCCGGATTATTCATAATGGCATTATGGGCCAAGAGATCCAACATCCATGGAGACATCGGTTCGAAACCTTCAAATCTGCTACGCAAGTCACGGAGCAAACGAATGAGAATCTTGATGCATGAGTGATGAGCATTTTCTTCGAACCATCGCGAGTGCCGAATCGCGGCGAGGTGTCCTGAAATTCAGAATAAAGTGTCAGTAAAAAACTGATTGTTTCGGGCAGAATTTGATTCGTTTGAATTTGCATGTAACTTAAAAATTTTTAATTTGTTTTGATTACCTTGACAAATTTTAACGTCCAGATGTTGATCCGATTCCAATTTTCTCAAGTTCTGGTGTAGCGTTGTTATGAGAATCCTCACGGTTGCTTCGTTATTCGAGATATCGAATCCTCGTTCTGTTTGAACCAATTTGGATGTTTCCTTTGGATTAGCTGCTTTAAGGTCTGTGTGAACCTTTGTACCCAGTGCTTCAACAGCTGTTTTTGTTGGAAGAGTTTTTAAAATGACCACAATATCCGCGATATTGTGACCCTTTATCATAGTTCCCTTTTTGAAACTGCCAACTTTTCTGACTTCTTCCAGTTGCTGAAGTAGGAATTAAAAATTTTATAATGGTGAGAAACTTCAACGTCAAAATCAATCATTGTTACTGCACTGTTAGAAAATAATCAATTATCGTAATTCTTCCTAAACAATTTCTACATTCTCATGAAGATTTCTCTAATACTTAATTCAGGAATGAAAATTTCTCGATCATAGAGAATTCACCAATTTATTCTTTAATAATAAATCAACATCTGAACTTGCTAAAAATCTTGCAAACCATTTTTGCAATTTTTGCAAATGAAAATTAATTCTGTATCAATTTTGACTGAAGACACTTACACAAGATTCAAAAGTACCCGGTGCTACAATCAAATTGTCCAATACAGTTTGGAGTCGTACAACTAAGTCAAGAATGGAGGATTGTTCCTTTGGCGTTGGACACATATCGGTATTTTTCTTTATGAGTGCCATGGTAAAGTCAGACTCATCAGGAACTGGTTTTACTGGTGGAAAAGCAACTTCACACAACGTATAATCGAACGGATGGCGAGGAAGAAATTGTTTGCGAGGAAATCCCATTCCTCTGCCCATACCGCCTCTCCCACCTCGGATTATACCACCCCTGCCCCCACGTACCATGATGACTGCAAAAAGATTCATTTCATTCCACAGCCATTGAAATCAAGAGAGGTCAGAGTATCGAAGATGTTTTTACTAGAATCCATATTTTGTGCTTCAATAAAAAAAATTTGTTTTGTGAAATCCCATTTAAAAATACTAAGAATCAAAATCTCTTGTTGTTGGAAATACTAACATTTTAAAAAGTTAACAATCCATCTGTTATGAAAATAGTTTTAATAACAACAAATAAAAAGTGATTTGAATTATTAACCATCAATGCGATGAAAAAAACAAATGCTAATAGTAATAATTAAAAAATAATTGGCACTGACAAAATAAAAACAGTAGACTAATTTTTGACATTCGTCTTAATCGATCATACTCCAATAATTCACGTTGAAATTATTATAATTTATTAATGAAAATAATAAAAATGCCGAAAAAATACGATTGAATAGGATTCCAAGCATAACCCAACTCACTTTAATTTTAAAAATAATGACAATATCTAACCATCAAATTGTTGATAGTTGAGTTAAAATCATCCACAAAGCATTTACGAATAAAAGCAGTAGCTCCAGCCCGATATATTTTTTCCGAATCAAAAAATCAATAACTCACGCGTCAAGTCAATGTCTTCTATGTTGACTATAGGAATAATAAAACAGCTCAACAAGATCTTTTTTTATGGAAACAATTAGGTATTCGACGTTCTTTTTGTGTAGCTGCTTATATATTTTGTTATTTCAACAGAACTCACCGTTTTTGAAGGAAGATAATATAAAAGTATAAACAAACGAACGACGTCGGGATCTTCCAAACCTTCCAAACGTAAGTGTCGTTGTCACTCACACAGTCACACGCGTAAGAAGAGAGACAAGAGACAAGTCTATCATCCCATCTCCGTGAATTTGGCCCACTAATTTTTAATTTTTGACTTTTTATTTAGAGTAAATCATTTTTTGTCGGGTTTTTGTCGGTGATTGTCAGATAAAAATCGATGTTCGTCGAAATTATTTAATTAGGAAAATCAAAAAAAAAACGTGTCACGTTGATTTTTTTCGAATTTTGAGAAACGACTGTGTAAAGATGGCAACCACGGTCATGGCAACAGCCAGCGCAGATAACGAAATACTCCAGAATCAATGATTGTCAGTCGGTAAAATTGTAATTTTCTGTATACCTCTATTATCCTTTCCCATTTTATTTTTCGTTTTCGTTTTTTGTTCTTATCAATTTTATCTTAGTGAAAAATATAATGGAAGCCTCGAAAAAAACAACAAAAATAAAACAAAAAAATGTTATCTTGCATTTCCGTATGGGCACAATCTACTGCGAGAGATCAAAAATCGGAGTCGAGGACACGAGAGTAGGACGGAGTTTCGCAATTTTATTTAATCGCGTTCTAACGTATACTCTGTTGTACCATATTATTTGAAAGTTTTAATAAATATTTCCACACCCGTTCCTATATATTATTCTTAATTTTTTGAATATTCCATTCATGATGATTCGACAATTCAGGTAAGAATTGTAGTGGAACCGATTAACACTAAATAAACTCACATCGTTGCTTTTCAATTCGAGATGAATACGATTACTCATTATACTTATAAATTAATTTATGAAAAAAAAGCATCAATCCTGTAGGGATTTATCCGATTTTTCAAAGTCATCAAGTACGTTGACTCTCCATTGTTTTATCGGAAATCAGTTGTCATCACTTCGAAAACTCATTACGAAGTTTCTCTAAAACGACATAAATAATTTGGATCAAATTTTGCACGACAAATCTACAATCATAGTAAAAGAAAAGAAGAAATGCATAATTGTGTTGAATTAATGAATGATTTTGGCAAAATGCTGAGAAATCTCTCTTTTCAACCTTACATTAATGAACTTTGAGCTTCGAATGTTGTTGCTAAATGGTTGACATTACTATGCACATATCCCTGAATTTTTTTTTACAATCCAGTTTAGAGACAGGTTCATGGCTAAAATATATTCGATTTCACCAAGGTCGTTCATTTTCATATGGAATGAATAATGAACAGTAATTAGGAGATTTTCTGTGTTGCAGGAACTTAAATTGATGTTTGCAGATAACCTTTTCCTATAGTGCACCCTGAAGGTAGATTGTTGACAGGGATTTTAAATTTACATGTGTTTTTGTCATATCAGGCAAGTAACACGCTTATTATCAACAATGCCGAATCCATTAGTGGCGGTGTGTCAAATGACAGCAACTTCTGACAAAAATAAAAATTATGAGATTCTGCGGGACTTGGTTATTCAAGCGAAGCAAAGAAATGCATCTGTAAGATCCGAAACTTTGCCTGATCTCAGGGAGCATCCCATGACTGTGGAATCGTGGAACTTTAAGTGATATTTTGCAGATTGCATTTTTTCCTGAAGCTTGTGATTACTTGGCTGACAATAAAAAAGACATTGTGGCATTTGCTGAGCCTTTAAATGGACCTACAATGGAATTGTACAAAAAACTTGCAGCCGATAACAAAATCTGGTTGTCTTTGGGTGGATTGCATGAGAAAGTATGAAAATGTTATTTACACAATCATCCACTGAGAAGGTGAAATCAAATCGCATAAAGAGATAATGAATCTATAGCCGTTGGTGCAACTCTCTAGGCAGAGGATTCCTCCGAAAGAATCTCCAACACTCATGTTCTAATTGATCACAAAGGTGATCTTGTGGCTGCTTATCGTAAGATTCATCTATTCGATATGGAGAATAAAGATGTTGGTGTTAGGTTGATGGAATCAGATTATGTAAAGCCAGGAAGTGAAATTACTTCACCAGTTCCAACACCAGCTGGTTCTTTAGGCCTCAGTATTGTATCCTTTATCTCCTTTTGTAAACTGTTCCAATTTTTTAAATGATCGATAAAGGAACATCGCTATTGCATAGGGATAAAAACGATAAATGATTACATTCATGAAGTCAACCGAACTTTTCAAAGTAGCTTATTTCAACTCCTGGAATTTTGAAGGACCTTGACATTCAAAAGTGTTACGATATGCGTTTTGCCGAAATGGCGATTGCTCTACGAAACATGGGAGCCCAGATATTAACATTTCCATCAGCATTCACTTATCAGACAGGAGCTGCGCATTGGGAAGTATTGCTACGAGCTCGAGCTATTGAAACTCAATGTTACGTAGTAGCTGCTGCTCAAACTGGTACTCATAATAAGAAACGTGTGAGCTGGGGTCACGCGATGGTAATGAAGGAAAAAATTTAAGTACTTTCTTCCTGGAATTGCGAGTAAAATTTGGAAATTCCTCTAAATAATATTTCGTTTTATTTCAACGTCAAATACTCGACGAACGTGTCATAATTTCCAGATCGTGGATCCGTGGGGTACGGTTATCGCACAGTGTCCGGAAAATACGGGGATCGCGGTAGCCGAGATTGACCTTGATTTATTGAATAAAGTTCGCAAGAATATGCCGTGTGAGAATCATCGTCGTACAGATTTATATCCGATGATCAAACCTCAAAAGTAATCAACGGGTAGGTGGACGAATAAACGTAAACCAATAACTTATCAAGTTGGTTTTATAAATAAATGCTTTTTAAAGATGTAGCTTATAATAAGAGTGATGACAATAATCATGATTATAAATAGACCTAATTTGATTTACTTTGATGGTATATATTTTCGGTACTATCAGTTTTGCCATCGACACCTGTGAACTCAAGATCGATGCCATTGAGCGCCCAATTGTGCTCACAAATCTCGAGCGCTTCCCATTCCGATTTGAACGCAGCTTTTGGATCAGGAGGCATGGACATAGCAGCCCCAGATACCTGATCTTGCAGCAACCTCGACGTGTCCGCTGCATTATTTTCTCCCAGCACCAGAGTATAGATTGAACGAAGTCCAAATACATTTAGAAAATACCAAGATGCCGAAGATACCCATGCAGCATCCAAAGTTGCTAATTCTATGCCCCGTTGCAACATGGGTTTGAAGCGCAGTGTCAACGGGAATGGTACCTTGGCTGATAATTTGAAAAAATATTTATCAATGGTACGCAATTTGTAAGATGACTAATACATTGACATTTGTAATTGTTGAGTTATTAATATCATTGCTTAAACACTTCTTTCACTTTTTATTTTTCTCTTTATTTTCATTTTATCCCTAGCCTAAATTACTTTTAAAGTATTCTAACAAAATAACAGTATACGTACTTGTTACAAAACCAGAAAACATCCAGTTAATCCATCCACCAATGAGTACCATAGGCAAGACATTAGTAACGTTGCCTTTCAACATGTCTGTCATCATACTTGGATCGGTCATAGGATTCTGCGATACTGGTGGTCGTTTTTGTGTTTTAAAGTAACCAGTTTCAGCATTGTTGAAAAAGTATCGTCTCATAAGAAAAGCAGTTTTGGGAATGTACTGTCCATTTTCACGAAGGAGTCGTGATCTTATCATCACTTGGCTATGAAATTTAAATACACAACATTTTTTGTTTAATATGTTTCAAGGAGATATCTGCATAGATACCAGCATCTCGTAATCGAAAATAATTTATGCGAACTGAGATGTTCTCAAATTTTGGGAGGCTAACTAATTAGAACTTGAAAACTCTACAACTGAAAATCGATTCAACCAAGGTTTTTCCATTCAGACCCCACATCGTCTGCCACTCACCTGTCTTGCACCTGATGAACCTCGACCTTTTTCTGTGATGCAAGTAAAATAGATACATAATGGCGTATTATGCCTACGAGAAACGTTATCACAACTATTGGCAAAAATACCCATCCTCGAATATTAGGATCGAGTAACAATTCTGCCATGATTAGGACTATAAAAATGCTAAATTGATCACAATCACAACCTACAACCAGGGCCTACAAAAAGTTGCCTGAGCATAAAATCAGCCGAAGGTTTGTAGTAGAGAGAATTACGCGTGGTCTCGGATTGGAATGTGTGATAGTTTACTATTTATTCGCTAGTGGCGTTATCGTCGACTGCAGCAGCTACTTTTTTTTCAGGAAAATCGAGATATGAATCACCCACCGCGTCATTATGGGAATCAATGGGAATGAATAGAAAACTTTGGGATTCTATTTCCTGTAGCATCAAAGTTCTATTACGATTAGATTTTCTTGAAGAATTATGTTGTATTAAAGAATGGATCAAATAATACTTTTTACTAATACGATACCATACGATCTCAATTATACGATCAATAAAATTTGTCATTCTCATAATTTTGTTCTAACCACGAAAGAAATAGTGTCGAATTTTCACAATGAGTGTGAAATAAATGTGAATTCCTTTTTTTCGAAATGTCGTTTATTTAAAAAAACGTCATATTCGAGTATATATTTTGGGGCAGGGCTCGTGCAAGCTATTTTACTTGGTTTATTCGCGAGCCGCTGCCACGTCTCAATTGATTTGTTTTTTTTCTACGCTGGCGTGACAAACATTTTGCAGGATGAGAAACAGCTCCAAAACTTTTTCGATCACTTGTCTGGATACTTTTTGCGTCACTGGATATCGAGTGCGACTAAACTAGAGCATCTTGTTTCTCAACGCTTAGCCTCGAGAAACATGATATGGTTGGTTAACCCAATAAATTGTGTCGGAAATTTGGGCACGGCGATAAATACAATTATATTTATGCATGTACAATCTGAAAGTTTTTTCTCAAGTTTTTTTTGTTACGAATTCACAAACATTATCAGTGGATGAAAATTCACAAATTTTCCGTTTCAGGGAATTCTACAGAAATTTAAGGGGCCTACCCTAATTAGACGGGCAAAAAAGACTTTTTTTATGAATTTTTTTGACCAGTATAAATTATTATAAATATCGATATAAAAAGTGTTAGGCCTAAAAAATTCACGTTTAAAGTACACAATTTTTTTTTTATATTTATTTTACTCAGTTTTCGTACGGAAAAATGCGGGAGAAGACAGCTCCAAAAAAAAGATGCGATTTTTGATTTTTCCAAAAATGACAAGATGGCGGCCATTTTCCCAAAAACTACGAAAAAGCACTTTTTTTTTCATCATTTTTTGCAAAAAAAAAATAGTTCCACTTGAAAATTCAAAATTCGTATGATATGTGCTTTAGCTACAGTCATAAAAAACATGTGGTAAAATTTTGATAAGGATCGGTTGAATAGTTTCGGAGATTTGATCAACGAGCCATCCAAAAACGTAATTTTGAGAAAAACGCGTTGAAACAAAGGCATACGCGGTACCTCACTGGGCGGTGCGTATCGGAGGAGCGCTCAGGCTCAGACAGCCAAGTAAACCTCGCTCAATTTTCGACAACCCCATTTTCGCCATATCATTTGTGTTGAAAATTTTTTAAATATATATATTTTCATACATTGAAAAACGATCAATACCCAACACATCCGAGCCGGACATTTTTATCGCTAGAATAAATACAAGCGGGAAGGCCGAAGCGCACAGAATCTCCGAGTCTTCAGCCAAATATCGTCCCACTTCCGGTTGAACTTGGGCGTACACGTATGGAAATAAACGAAATGAGCGAGCCGATAATTTGAGTGGCTTCGTTCAATATTTTCGGCTGCTCTCGCAAGTGCCGTTTCGGGGGCGCAATCAACGGGTATTTTGTCAGAAATTTACCGAATCAATCATGCTCGATTTATTTTTTTACACTCGTTTCATACTCGAATTGTACACATTCTTAAACAAATTATTATTTCGTTATAAACTCATCCAAAACTCCATTAATTCGTGACATTCCGATCTAAATCCGAAAATAAAAAATTGTCAAGTGTCTTCAAATTCTGAGCAATAGAATTTCCGTTACTTTTGAAAAAAAAAACACTCAAGTCCGTCGGTACGTGTTACAGCACCGTTTAAGTTATTATTGCGATAATTAAATCCACCAAAGAATACACAAAAGCCGCTTGTCCGTGCAGGAGAATGAGCGTTGTTTGGCTCGTGTAAAAAAACGTGGGCGGTGTGATGTATTCCGTTTATTTTTTTTTGGTAGGTCCCCGTACGTCGAAATCGCCTTCTCCTGCTTTCCCCTGCCGATAACTCTTGTCAACTGGTTGCAGGAAAAAAGGGGTAACAGAGAAGCGTGTGCGGCTGTCTAGATTCGTGACGTGAAGTTGAGAAACGTTCAGTGGGAGGGGTAAAGCATTTTTATCAAGCTCGCATGATGGCTCTGTGCATCAGTGTGGAGTTGACTTCGGTGCGCGCCAGTGAGAATTCCAATTCCAGATACATGCACCTGTACACTTTCGAAATTCTCGTTTCTCAAATTTCCGATTCGATATCGTTCGGCTTCGTCTCTTCGCGTACTTAGTGGTTCGAAATAATTGACCATGTAATATTTTCGAAGTTAGTGCCTGCGAGCTCGTGCGGAACCGGTCAACGCTTATAAATATAATTTTTAAAAAATAAATCGAGTACTTATTCCGGTCGAATGAATGATCCAATTGATCGCGATAAACGGTGACGCGATTATTGCATCAATTGAATATCCAATGACATCGCGTGCTCCATCATCTTTCGAGAATCGTGGCTCGGACTATGGTGACTAATTAAAGAAAAATGTTCCGTACATTTAAAAAATCTTTTGGCTTCTTTATCGTCGTTTTACTATGCCAAGGTATTTTTTTTTCTCTTTCTGATTTTTCGTTGCGTTAATTACATTATTCATTTCTGTTAAATTTTATCAAGGCTAATAACTTTAAACATTTTTAGTGTAACAGGAACGATTTTAATAACAGTCGTTCCGTTTTTATTCTTTCTTTGGGCTTTACCGATTTTCTCGTACACTCCACGCATGCCTCGGGCCAAATGACTCGTCGACTCGTATTCGAGCGCCAGTTACTGGCGAGCGTGTATACTCACCGGATCACGTGGTACCCACGACGCCCATTGAATCATACAATGCTGTTTTTTTTCTTTTCTCAACACCGAAGATGCCATTTGAAATGAAAACTCATGTGTGTGTGTGTGTTTGTGTGTGTGTACACCTGTTCGATTTTCACAATTTCTCGCAGCATCTTTGCCATTTTCAAGCGCTCGTGAAACAAGGCGAAGACGACCGGCTGCCCGAATCCTCGACAACATGCTCTCGATTCCTTGGGCTTCGTGCATCTTGCTTACAAGTCACACTTCTCGTTACCGTGTGCATCATACATTCCTGAGAAACCCGTACTTTCTATACCGTTATACGAACAGGTTGAAATTCTTTCTCAATCATAAAAATAACTCGACACTTTCATTGTTTCGTAATGACGTTTAGAGGTTAGAGCAGACATTAAATTTGACGGTTTCTTTTCATTTCACACGCGAAAACGAACTGAAATTCGTTGAAAATTTTCGAATCGCAGCAGTCCTTTTTCTGCGCCCCGTTTTTAAAGGAACGTAGAAAACGAACGAATCGCGAATATCGATCGTGTCTTCAACATATTTTCAGATAACAGAAGTACGAAATGGAGATAAACGTTCGGGAAACCCTACAAAAATATTGGTGATTTTCTGAAGTAGGCAAATCCCGGGACACTGATAAAGTTTCAAATCATATATGGCACTAGGATATTTAGACGCTCGTCGCGAAGGGTTATTTCATAAAAGTTTTTCACATTTCGGAAATTCATCGAAAACACTTTTATGTAATACCGTAAAAATTTGAAAACTCTCTTTCCATATTCGAGATTTTGGGAATCGAAAATTTTAGTTTTACGTGTTTTTTCACTGCAGACAAAGATACACAATTTTATGCTACATGCGGAACTCTCTGGCAGACTTTTTTTTTAACTGTCACTTGTAAGACATTCATAAAAGGATATCTATTTTTCGATTATCGAAAATTTTCTCGAAAATTCATGTTTCTAGGCCCCTATATAATAAAAAATTTATCATTTTTATAATTTTTGCTTACTTCGCAAGTCATATTCGAGTTTCCAAATTTTCATCTTTTAAGCTTGTTTTGTTTCACAGTAGGATCGAATCGTAGAAATGGGAACAGTACGATTCCTAAATGGATTAATGAGAAGCTTATTTTTTAATTTGGCTGTCGTTCCGAAAGGGACCCTCTGATTTAAATATCCAGCTTTTGCATACGTATTACGTGCAAATGATATTACGACTGAAGTCATCATTTTTGTGTGTCGGTAGCCGACTAGCGACGCGCACAAAGCAGAGCGTACAATAGTATATAGGGAATGGTGCATGGTTTCGAAAACTTTTTTTCCGATCAGATGGATATTTCAAGAACCTGTCAAAGCTTCGCGGACCGTCCTCAAAATCGGCATAGTGAAAATTTTACAATTTTAATGCTGTATATAGTATTTAAAACCTCTTAACCTTATAACTCTTAGGATTGCATGAACATTTCAGAATTTTAAGGAGTTAATTTTTTATTTTTATCAAATTGATACGGTGAATATTTTGATGGCTGTCATCAAAGTGACCAAGACGCACATTTTATATGAAAAATCTGCATCGAAAACATAAAACAATTATATTGTGAAAATTGAGATCTTAAAAACAGATGATTTACAGTGTCTGAAATTTTTTTTTGGTTTCGTTTTCGATTAAATTCGAAGATCTCATAAGGAAGAGCCCAAATTCGAAGCGTCCCTTTCGGAACTGTATCCTCGAATTTCTAGAAACTGTGAGCATGTTTTTTGGGCTCTCCGAGATGTCATTTTTTGAGGCTTCGTTTTGACGGTGCTTTCGATCTCACTGTTTCGACGCACTGCATTATCGCATTCATCTGCTTATGAATCTCGATCGCCAATTAAATGATCGTTAAAAAATTCTCATTGTGCAATCGTTCGAAGATTTTCAATGGTGTTAAGCAAACAATAATTTGGAAAAATCGACAACCTCAATTCAAAAAATACCGGATATAAAAAAAAAGTTTTCATAAATTAGCACCCGAAAATAATTCTACCGCATTCCCAGAACGTAAACTTAAATGTTATTTTAAGAGAGACTTTGTGTTGTTTATCCGTAGGAGAATTACATCGAACCAGACTTTTCGAACGTTGTTAAAAATAGTCCGGTAATATCGTAAAACAAATTGAAGCACACACCGACGTATTAATAACGCCGCGGTTAATTCCTAAAACGTGTCAATCGATTCCAAATCTCAGCAAAAACGATCCTTTCAAGAAAACAACAATTTTTCAACCGTTAGAAGTATTTATCAACAAACTATTCAAAGTTCACAAACTTTTGAATTTTTTTAAACATTCGAAAAAAAAACAATGACCTAAATTAATTAATTAATGAACAATTAATTATTGATTGACTAATTAAAAAACAATGAACGCAGTAACTTTATTGTAACAATAAAATAAACAATAAACAATATAATTCATTATCTATTGATTAATTTTTATTTTTCATTTATAATCAATAATTTATTTTAAAAATTTTCAATTTATTATTGTTTTTATATATTTTATAGTATATAGAATAATAAATGAATATTATGATATTAAATTAATATAAAATAATAATAATTAATGTTTATTTTATTTTGTTACAATTAATTAATTAATTACCAATGAAATGAAACAAAAAATGTAATAAAAAATAAATAAATAAAATAAACTAAACAATGAAATTCAATATAATTTCATAAATATTTTGAATCGATGTCAAATGAGTCAGTGGATTGAAAAAAGCTTTTGCAGGATAAAAACTGTTGATGAGAAGTCTCCGAAATTCCATTAAGTATTATAATCAAGCTTGTGGCTGAACGTCGAAAAAAAATTTCCCCAAATCAGTACGTAGGCGTTATTTGCTGTGGGCAAATGGAGCGATTACGTAAGATTCACGCAGATTGAAAAAAAAATGGTGTTTGAGAGCGCAAGATTCTGAAAACGATAAATCTCGGTTTGGTCGATGCTATGGTTAATGATGTTTCCGTAGTTTGCAGTCACCGGGGAGAACACCGGAGGTTGATACCAGGACTCTTATCGCTAGAGGAAAGAAAGGACTTCCGTTAGCTGTGTAGAGATTCGTTTTGTATACGAACATATTACGGACAAATATTCGAAACATTGGTGAATGGTCTCGATAAGCACGCGCAGAGCGCTGAGAAATTAGATTTAAATGAAAAAATTTCGATGCTTCTCATTTAATTATTGTTTCATGAATTTTTTCAGATTGCCGAGCACACAAACCTCAGCTGTCACCTGACGAGCCGGAGATCTATATTTCTGAGGGAGAAGCCCTCGAGTTGGCGTGCACGAGTTCGAAGAATATACAATTTTACTATCCCGAAGACATCGGATATTCGGTGCGGAAATGAATTTTTTTAATCCTCCCTCCAACGGAATATTGTGAAGGAAAAAGTAGCAGCAACAAAAATCCTTTTTTTCATCCTTCATTTGAGATCGTTTTCATCGAAAACTAATCGACCAACTATTGGAATCGATCATAAACTCCGCAACCACTGGGATCAACATTTATTAATATTTTTCATTTTATTCGCCTGATTTTCGAGCAGCTTTCTACCTCGGTCGCAGATCTGAGCAAACAGGATTTGGGAAATACTCAAAGAATAAATTTTTCGAGAAAGGACACCGTTCATGGCGACACCGGCTGGTATGGCTGCGCCGATCAAGATGTCGAAGTTACACCAGGCGTTTATGATCAGCCCGATGTCAGCTGGACCTACGTTTGGGTCATGTGTAAATATTTTTGACTATTTTTTCTCAATTGAAAAATTTGAAAATTTTTCACTAAATATTTGAATTCTGTGTGGATTTTCTAACAATAATTTGGTGCGAGGTAAAGCTTATAATTCCCTGATAATATTGGCAATGAAAATTATTTGTTTCAGCAAACTCGAGTTATTTCGTGCAGACCAATATCTTGGAATCTATAAGAGCAGCTGTGGGGGAATCGGTGGTTATACCATGTCGACCAACTTCGCCGGCGTACAACGTCACGCTTTACGCAAACCATGAAACAGTGAGTCAACTACCATTTTCATGTATTTTATGCAGCATTGTTTGAGAGTATAAACACGTTGTTCCTAATAGAGAAGTTTCTTTGAAAATTCATTATTTCGAATGATTCAAAGTTAATTCGGTTTCTTTTGTTAAACAGAAAGTCAAATTGGGCCCAGACGTTTCGTACGATCCCAAATTTGGTTTCAGAATACGGAATATCACATGGAAAAAAATCGGTTACTACACGTGCAAGATCGAGGATGGTACCGGGGAGACCCAAGAACTCAACTATTACGTGAACGTTATAAGTAATTCGAAATCAATCAACTAAACGTTTGAAGAATCATTCAATTGTTTGCACGATTTGTGACTTCCGGAAACAAGGTTCGACTTTTTCGAGAGGTTTAATGAGGAGAAAATTTGTGTTTCAGAACATCAGACTTTGAAACATCCGAAAATTGATGATAAGCCTCTGAAACACGTGACACGAGGACAAACGCTTTACGTCAATTGTTCAATAACTCTCGAGCTAGATTTGAATCACGTTCTCAATTGGACGACTCCGCAAAAGGTACGCATTTTAGTATCCAACACCATGAAACTTGGTGAAAAATAATATTAAAGTTTGCATCGTTAGAAGGGACGCTGAATTTTTCAATGCGATCATTCGTCATTTTTATTTGCCCAAGAAAAAGCCCAAGTTAGCTTAATATTTCGAATGGTCAAAACTTCGAGTAATTTCCTAGCTCCGAAAACTTCGGAGCTAAGAAATTAGCTGTTTCGATAGAATTTTTTTTTTTTGGGATCATCAAATCGCAGCAAAAAAGTCGAGTGTGTTGTGCCAAAAGAATGTTCTTTGTTTCGACCGTTTTCAACAAGAATTTTGTTGAATTAGCAAATTTATATACTTTTTCCAAATGCTGAATAGAAAGTTTGACACTTGAAAAGTTTTTTTTTGTTAACGGTCTAAACGTCAGTTTTTATAGCACAATGTAATTGCTAACTGCTTCTAAATGTTGACAGTTTTATTTTAGGATGCCAGAATCTCGCAACGAAAGATCGACATACCATTTGGGAAAACGTTACAAATAGTAGTAGCTGAATTAGTCATCGACGGAGTGACCGATGCTGACGAAGGCGAATACGAGTGCACCGTCACTACTTATTACGATATTAAAAAAACACAAACGTACATAAAGGTTCATGGTTCGTATTCAAGTTTCTTTTGAAATATTTGAAAAATTTGTGTCAAATGGAGTACAATTGTTTTCGAATATGACGAACGGCAATCGACATTTTTAGATCCTAACGTCAAGTACATACGCTTGAAATCACTGGACGATGATTCGTATTACCAAAAAAAGGACGGCGATAGAATTCAGTGGATGGTTCAAGTCGACGCGTATCCTCAGCCACTGCTAAAATGGTAATTCATCCAAAATCTCAGTAACAATTGAAGCCAAATTTTAGTAGGAAAATGAACGGTCTTCATCCCACAATTTCAGAGGTATTCATCGAGTTCACAGAGTCAATGGAAACGTGATTTTCAGAATTTTTTTCTAAATAAAAAAACTTTTAATTCCTTCAAACTTTCACGGATATTTTACCACACATTTCAACGATACATATAAAAAATTATTGAAATACAAGGAAGCGATGATGCAGTTAAAGTTCTGGGGGCAAAGAGGAAAGTTTGAATTGGCGATCCCTGGGGCGTCCCTGATTTCAACACGAAATAAAAAAAAAAACACGTTGAGACACCTTTGTGCTCGATAAAAAAATTGAATTCCAACGAACGGTACACAAAAGAGGAAAATCTTTCGAATTTTTCTTGTCGTTAAAGTTCGAATTGTTTTCATTAAATGGAAAACAATAACAGAAAACTGCCTTCGAAAACTCAACGAAATAATTGAGATTTTAAAAAAAATGTTCACCCATCTCCATTTGTTTTATTCGTTTTCATATATTTTATTTAAACTTTCATTGGAACTTTGCAACAGGCTCAGCCCACGAGGTCATGACATCGTAGGTTCATGGTTGAGTCCCGAAAGATCGAAGTATGCGATTAACATTTCATCGACGATGGCAATTCTGCGGATAAATCGTCTGGATTTGAACGACATGGGAGTGTATTCCCTCCAAGCTACGAACGCTGAACAAATTGAAACTCTGAATTTTACTTTGGATGTGTCAGGTAATAATTCGGAGCTGGCAAAAATAGTTATAAAAGGAAAAATCTCTTGAAAATTCTCTTTTTTTTTAGCAATACCCATACCGATGCTCGACAAAGCAAACACGTTCTACATGCCAAAGCAGAAAGCAGTTTTTCGCTGCGAAGTGGCAGCTCACCCAACACCAAATGTGACTTGGAGTTATTTGAAAGCACCGAATTATCCGTCACTAAACGAATCAGAAATCATATCGCTCAAGGTGAGTTGACTTCGGAAAAGATTTTTTGAAAATGGTCGATTTTAATATTTGAAAACATCGTACATTCGAACTAACCAACATTAATGCCTCCAGGGTGGTCAAATTATCCCCAAAACCACGACGTTTTTGTCCGTCGTCTCAACACATATCGATGTGTCCGGCCTTCTGACTTGTACCGCGTGCAATATTATTGGATGCGATGAAGATACGGCTGTTATTCTTGTTACCGGTGAGTTGCTTGACGATGACCATCATTTTTAATGTTTCATAAAGTAGAATGAAGATAAAAAATTTTTTAAACTCCATACCATCGAAAAATGGCGATGACTTGAAGTTGAAAGTGAGAGAAAATCGTTACACAAGGAAATTTACACGATTGCACTGAAACCAATATTTTTGATGAGTAATTGCGTAGATGGGGTCCCTCTCCATAAGAAAAAGTACAAAAATGGAGTGGGAATGTAACGAATAAAAATAAAGAACAACGATAAGTCGTCCTTTCTTGGATTTTTGCTTTCCAATTTTAGCTTCGTTGAACAATCAAGAGATTTTTTTTTGTGCTAACCTTTTTAAGGATCTTTCTTCAGTAATTAAGAGCTTTTTTTGACGACTACAAATAACTTATCGAGATTCTTAAAGATCTGTAGTCCCTGAAACTGTACCTCAAAATCCATTGCATATAAATGAATCATTTTTATTTAAAATTGCAGATGTTCCCGGAGGGTTTGGCATCGTAGAACGAGGCTTGCATACGATCGGTGATAACGTTGTCCTGACATGCGCAGCGTCGATCTACAATTACACAAATGTTGAATGGTTGACCGAGGATCATCGGCGAGTTGTCGAAACCGGTAAATCTCATTGGATCACTGAAAATTTATAATATGAAAAGTTAACGATTATTTTTTGCTCTGAAACATTTAAAAAATCTCGTCAAAACAGTTTTCAATTTGGCGTTTTTTTAAATATGAGAATAATAAATGGAGTATTTCTGAATTTGCAGACAGAATTTCACTCACCAATCGGACAACGAACTTCACACATCGCGTGAGCCTTGAAATTAATAATATCACTAAATTCGACAATAATAGTCAGTACATTTGCAGCGCCATTAATATCGATAGCGAAGATACCGATACGTATGTCTACACACTCGAAATGCAAGGTACTGAAAATGCAATTTACTGAAAAACAGTGTTTCAAATGTAGCGTGTTTATGGCTTTTTCTAGTCAATATTTTATCTATTCATAAACACTGTTTATTACAGATCCTCTCGCGCCATATATTTACGAGACGAATATGAACCGAACAGAGGTAACTTATGACCTTTCCACCGAAGGACACAAAACTGTTGTTCTCAAGTGCTATGTCCGAGGAATGCCCGTGCCGAATATAACATGGCACAAGGTAATAGCTTACAATTGATGATCCAATTGTTGGTGCATTAACCGAGTGGTCGCTTCATGGAATGGAAGCGTTTACGAAAATCCCAATTCATGAAGATCTTATTTTCATTCAGGACGATACGACAATCAAACCTGGCGAGCAGTACATGTTTCTTCACAAGCATCAGGAACTTCATATTAAATATTTACTGGATGAAGACAGTGGGAAGTATTCCTGTAAAGCTAGCAATCGTTTTGGAAAAGATGAAAATTATCAGAGTATTTTAATCAAAGGTATGTTGGCAATCACTTTTTCATAATATTCAAACGGCTTACGAGAACGTTTCGAACTTTTTTCAGCCAAAGCAGTTCCAAAGTCATTGATCATCTCCATCGTAGTCCTCGTGGTTATCTGTGTGATACTCGTTATTTATTTCACAACAAAAATTCATCGAGAGAAGGTGAGCATTCCCATTGAAATTTGTTTGGGTTTGTTTGGTATTTGAATTAATTGGTGTATTAATAACTTTGGATTAGAAAACACTTGAAATCACTCTTCGAATCTTTAAAAATTTCTTCCGATAAGCGAGATTTTTGTGGTATCACATTTTCTATGGGAATCACATTTGAAAGTCATGCATTGGAAGAAGAATTTTGATAAAAACCTTTGATATGAAATTGAAGGTAATCCGGAAGCAACTAATGGAGGCGGGTCTAACACACTTCGAAGAAGGAGCTCTGGAGTGTTTGAATCCCGACTTGACGGTCGACGATCAAGCGGAATTATTGCCCTACGACAAAAAGTGGGAATTCCCACGAGAAAAATTGAAGTTTGGCAAACAATTGGGTTTCGGTGCTTTCGGTGTTGTCATGAAAGCTGATGCTCACGGTATTTGTGAGGATGAGGACGTTACCACTGTCGCTGTTAAAATGGTTCGAAGGTCGACGGAATCGACTTACATCAGGGCATTGGCGAGCGAACTCAAAATCATGGTGCATCTTGGCAAACATCTCAACGTAGTCAATCTTCTTGGCGCATGTACAAAAAATATCGCGAAACGTGAGTGGCTCGAAAAAATACTACTTTGACAAGAGCTGTCAAAAATTTATAATGAGCATCAAATAGATAGAAATAATACAAAAATCCTTGTGAATTTTCCATTTTTCATGTCACAGGTGAGCTATTAGTGATCGTCGAATATTGTCGCTTCGGAAATTTGCACAATTATCTACTCAGACATCGTGGCGATTTTATCAACCAAATCGATCCGAACAGTGGAAAATTCGATCCCACGATTGGACTCGATTTACTTGTCAGAACTACCAGTGTCGGAAGCAACAATAGGTACACTTTATTCATTGCTAAATGTTCCAATTTGCATCCCCGAAGCACGCTTGTCATGTAACAAAAATTGTAAGAAGCTCTCGATTCGAAATCGAACTTTCAACGAAATTTTTTAGGTGGAAATTTTTCAGACGAAAATACAGAAGAATCTCGGAACTGTAAAACCTTTTCAAGGGGAAGGAATTCCGTTTTATTTGGGTCATTTTGAGAATTCTCTACAATTTTTTTTGACATTCCGTTTGCTAAATTTGTTCATGTCGACTATCAGTAGAATAACTTCTAAAAACGGTTACAGAACTTTTTTTGAACTTTTATCCAGAAACTTTTCACCTGCAGCATAACTTTTGGTCAATTGTGAGCAACCGCATTATACCAATAAATTATTAAACTACAGCATTGTGCTACGAATTTTCGAATGTCAAAGTAATAATAGCAATAGATTTCTCACATACTTCATCACACATTAATTTAACATAAACGATTGCGGTAATGAAAAATAGTTCGTAACAAACTTGACTTTGACGTATTCTGAAAAAATATTGGCAATCACATAAATCAGACCCCCGTGACAATTTGATTTAGTATTTTGTAGAATGTCTCAGAAGCTATAACGAACGATTATAATATTACTATAACTAATCGCAATTTATTGTTTTTTTCATCAATCCTTCAAAATTTTCTTCTAATTTGATATGGTTAAGGTTTATGGACTAATGAATGTTATTCTCTCAACTTAATTCCATGTTCATCGGCTGACTAATCTTCGGTCGGGCACTCACAAATACACCGTCTCTAACCCGAACGACGCGAATCTGGTGCATGTGGTCTGTGGTTGTAACATCATTTTATTCTTTCCTCTTTTGCACTTGGAAATCGGTGGTTTCCTCTGTGAATGAATTTTCTTCGTATGCAACAGAATCAAATACGCGGCACTCTTATTTTCTCGTAGTGGTAGTGCAGTTTCGTACAACAGCAATCCAAGTGCAGAGTTGGTTGGTTATACGAGCGGTGGTACAGATACTCAAAGTGTCAGTTTGTCACCGGATGGCTGCGTCCTCAGTAACAACTCGACTCAACCAGGATGGCGTTCCAATTATCATGGCGATTACAAAGATCAGAACCTCAAACCCATTTGCACGCAGGACTTATTGTCTTGGGCATTCCAGGTTGCACGGGGAATGGAATATCTCAGCCAGAGAAAGGTCAGTAATTTTGGCTACGTTGTTATCGGTTACTTTTTTAGTGTTTCAGGCTTTGAAAATATTTTTTACGGTCAAACAAAAAAGAATTCTCAAGAATTTTTCTAATTTCTAGAATTTGTATGCTTTGTGGTCTCGAAATGAATTTTACTACAAAGTTGAAGATACAACAGGAAAATTCTGTATCCAAACAGTTTTGATTGTAATGTTCATGTGGTTTTTCTTGAATGATTGTTTATCAGGTATTACATGGAGATCTTGCAGCAAGGAATATACTTCTCGCGGAGAATAACATTGTAAAAATATGTGACTTTGGTCTTGCAAAAACAATGTACAAAGACGACAATTATAAAAAGAAAGGTGATGCTCCGTTACCGATCAAATGGATGGCTATTGAATCAATAAGAGATCGTGTATTCTCAACGCAGTCGGATATTTGGTCTTTTGGCATAGTACTTTGGGAATTTTTCACCCTAGCAAAAACTCCCTATCCTGGGATGGAGGCTGAGAAACAATATCAACGCTTGATCGAAGGATATCGAATGGAAAAGCCGGAATATGCAACCGACGAATTGTAAGCATTAAAGTTCCATACGACTCTATATTTTTCCCTTGTTACATGGGATTTTCAAAATTTTGTCAAAATGTCTGCTTACTTTTCAATGTGAAATCATATAAAAATTTTCATGAGTTTGTATTTGAATAAAAGCTTCAATGCTCAAAAAATCTAGAACTATTTTATGGGATCATAGAGTATTTTTACGTGACAACATATTGCTATAAATGCACTTTTTATTTCCCTAGAAAATTTGTTTTTGTTCTTGAAAGGTGGTGAGATATTTTTAAATTTTTAAGTAGTAACTTTACTTTCTACTGCATTCCTTTTCTCGATTGATCATTATTTGCAATTCAAAATATCTGTACTAATCTTTGTAGTGCTGCAAAGGTATGGAATTTTACTAAAACTATTCTTCTATTCAGGTACGACATAATGTTGCGCTGCTGGAAAGCTAAGCCAACATTGCGGCCAACTTTCACATCTCTGGTCACTAACATTGGTGATTTGCTTGAGGAAAGTGTCAAAGAGGTAAACGACCATTGGATAAAATGGACTTTAATACTGAAAGACGTAGAAATATTTTCGACACTTAAATGGTGATAAAAATGGTGATGAAATTAAATAACATTTATGTCCACAGCACTATATAGATTTGAATGCCCCTTACATGGACATGAACACGATGATTTTGGAGAGTGGAAAGGACGATTATCTAACAATGATGTCAGCGCCCGATCATAACATCCTAACATCACATAACCGCGATTACGTAAATTCGACTTGTACATCACCCGGAGCGAGAAGCGAAGATTCTTATTTACCAATGAGTCCGTCCTGTAAAGATGACCAATCGGTGATCTTTGGCTCCAAGAGAAATTCAGAAGAGAATAAATTCACGTATCCAGATAAAAAGGCTGGAGAAAACGCCAACACGGATTCAGAATCAGAAGCTGTGGAGGATTCACCGATGTTGAATGAGGAGGATGATGAACATTATTTGAAGCCAATAAACGTGCACGAGCGCAGAGCTGAATTTGCGAGACGCAATGCAGAAATAAAATCTGCAACGATGAAGAAATCAGACGAAAACATTTCCGGTTATTGCAATACACCCTTGAATCTTGGTGAACTGAACGATCGTAGTGTTGATCCGAGCAAAACCAACGACACAAATAATAAAGATTCAAATAGTTACGTTCCCACGATTATCAGGACTGTCGACAATTACGTTAACATGCCCAGGCAAAAAAATGATTTGCGTAAAGACGGTGCATCTAGTTTTAGCAATCCGAGCTACGTTTCGATTGATAATAATCGTTAAATGGAACGAATAAAAGTATTAAAATCGTTTTTATAACAATCATTTGCGTTTAAGAAATGCATGGTGATGCATTTTCATTTTTAATTCTCGACTGTTTTATAGATGAATAATTAATAACGGATATTCCGATTTTAATCATCTTTGCTTATCTTAGTGCTTGAGACAGAGTGGCGTGAAAAATTTTATATTCATTTTTTATTATTGTTATGAATTATAAATTTTTCATGACAAAAATCTTTCGAAATTCCTGAAATATTCTGCAAAATTTTAATGCAAAGGTTTTTGTTCTTTCAAGTTCTAAGAGCATCAAACACCGCGAGGACGACTTGACGCCAAGTGTCGCGGAAAAATAACCATGCGAACTTGATTCTAGCCGCGTATTGCGGAAAAATAATCGTGCGAACTTGACTCTAACCGCGTATCGCGGAAAAATATGGTTTGTCGTACTCCAGGGAAGACCGCAATTTCCTTAATCATTGAGGGACCTGAGAAACCTGAGAACAATAAGTACAAAGTTGAAATTTTTGCTATCGCTCTCGTTCAGGCAAAGCGAGTTTCCCAAGTAGTGTTCTCTCAAAAGTAATAAGTCATAATAAAAACTGCTAATTGTTGTTGAACAAGCAACGTATCAGGATTAAAAAAATATAGCTACGTTCTTACTCGTGCATAATATCTTCATTAATTGTTACCTTATACATTAAGTTTTATATGAACATTAACAAAAATTAAATGCGTCTCTTCGCAGGTTAAGTCTCAGACTGTCACGTGCATTGATCCGAGGTTCCAATTCACATCTCGATATGGTATTGGTAGATTTTTTCAAGTGCGGACGTGAACTTTTCTGTGATACCCGCAAAGTTTTTTTTATTCAGAATTTTGTATTCAGTAAATACTGAGGTATTTACTGAATACAAAATTCTGCAATTGATTCTGACAAAGAAAAGCTCACCCCCAGTAAAGCGCAAATGAATTTTGACATTTTGAAATATTAAGAAATATTTTATCTGCGGTTATAGAAGTACCGCAAAGAAAATCATACATTTTTATTCCCCAAATTCCGAAGAAAAACGTCGAGTTAAAATGATATTGAAGGAACTTGGTTCCTTGCGCAGGATCAATCCTGAATCAAAGCCGAAATGTGCCATCCAGATACTTCCAAGTTTTCCTATGGCCAGGTACTTCCATAAACCAAATTAAAGAGAAACAACGTATTTTCGAAATTTATCGCGGGTCACTGTGAAATATGAACCGAACTTGAATCTCGATGTACAATTATTTTTTATTAAAAATAATATATAAACTTCTGTACAATTTCTCAATCACATTTGTTATTTGCCCATCAGTACACGACCAACGCCTCATCCATTGTTTTTTTGATGAAAAAAAAACCATTGTCGAAAAAACATCCACTAGACTTGTTAAACATAGCGTAAAAAATTAGTAATTTTTATAAAATTATTTTTTTTCGGTATTATGATTGACGATCAGTGATCATGAGTTCTGAAGCTGATTGAACAATTCTAAATCTTGATCCAATTGTAAAGCTTCAAAGTTCTGATCTCATAAAAGCTTGGATGCACGTACTATGTGTCGTTGAAAACTCGAATCCTCGGTTCACGCTGTTTGAAAACCAATTTCGGGTCATCAAAAGCTCCAAGCGAACTCATCACGAAGATGTTGTGGAAACTAATATATGCAACGCGAAAGGGAAAGCGGTTGTCGAATTCACATCGCATGCTTATCGTGCTTCTTACTTGTGTGCAGTTCAGGTAATAAGGTAGCTTCATAACCCCACTGCAAAGTACAGTAACTTTACAAGTCAAGGGAAATCGGCCAATCTCGAGTACAGATACGCTGCTAAGTCTCCAAGTTTCTTTTCCCGGAGCTTGAAAATAAAATCTTTGCTTCGAAAAATAGGAAGTATCGCGCTGTGGGTAAAAAAAAAAAAAATACTGCCGTTGAATTTAAAGTGATGTTGCAAATTTATATTATTTCAATACAAACGTTGCTCTTTTTTACAAATACACGACAGTATAATAATAATAATATATACAACATTCAGGTTTTTGCTCGTTGGCACCATTTCTGTTTCCGTTTAAAAAAAGAAGAAATAGATTTGGTCAAAAATCCGTGTATAAGTTTACGAATTATTTTTGGTTACGAAAATGTCGAAAAGTGTAGATACACTTTTATATAAAAAAAAGTCTCTGAGATCAGAGACTTTTTTTTATTTGGTCCTATCTTTATAAATACTCCCTCCTTGAAACGTTTCATTACAGTTGGTCAGTATTCTTTAAGCAGCACTTTAATCTCAAATTGACAATAAATATATTTTTCCTCTGTTTTTCGTCATGGTACGTAAAAGCAAAAATATTTATCATCCGACCACTAGTTGAATTTAGAAACCATTTTCGATTATAAAACTACAACTGTATGAATGACATGCTACGCTTCAAAAATACATGTTTTGCAATTATCGACGTAAAATTTCTTAAAATCATTCATTTGGCACTTGGTTTAATTTGTTTTTTTTTTTTTTTTTTTTAATTTCTTTCACGAATTCCACCAAAATATAGAATTCTTTACTCAAGCTTATAGTCTTTGCACAAAATAACCATTGTCTATGTAAATTGTTACAAAATTGGGTGTAAATCGCATCATAAAAATTACAGAGAAAACTCTTGGCGTGTGAAAATCAACTTGTATCACTAATATGTAGTTATTTTGGAATTGTGGCGCGTGCATTGAACCTTTACAGATTCATGCGTATGCACTAAGGCGGAAATGTATAACGAAGCAATGTTGCACAGATTGTGTTTGAACTATTGTATTTCAACACAATTTTGATGCTTCCCAATGAATTGATCTTCATATTGAATTATGTTGAAAGTTACTTTTTGACACTGAACAAGACCCAGTACGAAAATACCATCTTCAGAAACAGAAACACTAGAAAGCTTTGTGCAGTATCTTTTGTGCAGCCCTTATGAGGGGTGTCAATGTCGAAAGCTCAGCACAATTCTGAAGAAATGGATGTTCCAATAGTTCTTCCGCGGTAGCTCTTTCATCAACTTCGACAGCGAGACAACTTTCCAAGAAGTGTTGAAAATTTGGACTAAGACTTTCCCAGCGTGGTACTGATGGTTTTCCAATAGCAGCAATGAGGTAGAGAGCTCTGAGCGGTGTTTCTTTCAGATAAGGTGGTTCCCCTTCGATCATTTCAATAGCCATTATCCCGAGAGACCAGATGTCAACTTTTTTCCCATACCGTTTCCTGGTTACAACTTCTGGTGCCATCCAGTACGGAGTGCCTACCATGGTCTGTCTTTTTTCATCACCATCAATATTTGCGCAAAATCCAAAGTCGGTAACCTTGACAGCTCCATTCATGCCCAACAGAACATTATCACTTTTAACATCCCGATGAATAATGCCTTTTCCATGGAGAAAACTGATGGCTTTAAGAACTTCTCTACAAACAGCGGCAATTTGTGCTTCTTTCATAACAGTTTCCGTCACCACATCCGTCAATGGCCCTCCTTGCAACAACTCCATCACAACCCAAAGATGCTCATCCACTAGATAAGCATCGAGAAAATTGACAAGGTTAGGATGGCGGAATTCTTTGAGTACTTTAATCTCTGTAAGTATCAATTCTTTTTTTGGTTGTTTGGACATATCAATATCTTTGATTGCAACTTTTTGATCGTTCAGAGAATCCGTGGCTATGAAAACTGTTCCCGATGCACCTGCTCCAACTTCTTTGCTTCTAACAAATCTTTCATTTGGATTGCCGCGTTGACATATTCTTCCGAGCTCATCAAAAACTTCCTCGTCGCTTAATCTTGCTACATGTGATTCTGTCTTTCTTCTCAACACAGGACTTTCTGTTTCTTCAGCTCGCTCTTTTTCACGATTCCTTTCTTCTTCACAGGCAATTTCTACCTCTAATTGACAAGCGTCAAGATCTTCCAGCACTTCGGTGAGTGTCTTTTCTACTCGTTCGATGTATCGCCTTGGAGGAGGTTTCGATGGCTTGCCCATTTTTGGAGGTAACTCCGGCAGTCTGTGAGTTTGACTATCGGTGGAACTAGCAGACATAGATCCGTCACTTTCTCTCGATGCATATTTCTTCTTTGTTAATATCTTGTCAATTTCTTGCGACTCCTCTTCTATGAGATCTTCGGTAACAAAAGGTTTACAAACTTCTTCCTGAGGCTTTCGTTTGATAGAATAATTGTAAAATTTTATAGCTTGTAAGGCCGCATGAGGATGTGAATCTTGTTCGGATTTGGTGATTTGAGTATTCAGAAGACGTATCCAAGGGTCAGGAAGACCTTCCAATTGGCCAGTCTCTTGATTTTTACTAACGTGAAATTGATGGGAAACATTTGTGGGCAATCCTATTTCTCCCACGACTACGTGATCGGGAGTAGTATTTTTGTTTTTCTTGGAGAAAAATTTTGATATGCTTAGACTCATCTTCGCGCGAATCCCCGCTCCTGTGTCGGTACGTTGTGATTGTTTTTTTTTCTTCACTTTCGCCGTTTTAGATGCAAAACCTCTCGAAGAGGTACGTACGATTGAAGAATATTGTGAATGGGCGTTACTCCGAGGTATAAGAAATATTTAATCAGCTTTCGATCTTTTTATTATCACCTCCTCCAATCTCTCTTATCATTCGTCCTTAAATATTACATTCCCGGAACTGCTATTGTTTTCTCACGCCTACTCATCGCAGTATTATACTGATTTATTCTGTAATCCTCTCAATGTCGGTCGAATTGCAAATTATTGAGGGTGGCTGTACACACTTGAATTGAACGTCACACTGATTACACTTGTCCAACAAACGATTTCTTTTCACGCCCATGTGCTATTTAACTCACACTCGCAACATGTGAACAGACGCTCGTTGTACCTTTGTTTATACGTGTATATATGCTCGTGTGGAGTTTCGCGCACAGATTCGGGTGCAATCAGTAAAACAACTCGATATCCGGACTGTTCGAAATCTGCAGGTACAAAATGCGTCACATATCCATTGCAAATTTTGATATAAAAATTATTTTCAGCAATGAAATTAAACTGATATGTTCATTGCAAATTGTATCAAATAATTTCGTATGGATTCCTACATTTTGCACTGCACCAAAACCCAATTACTGATGATGACAAATGTTTTTCATTTCATACTATTGTTATTAGCATACAAAAGCGAAGGATGACTGCGTGGCCGCTTACTGCTGCATGCACAGTGCACAGTGCACGCCGCTGCGCTGTGCACGGATTTGCAATACACACGTGCCCTGGTGAATTTCATTCGTACTAATCCGTAGTTTTAATCAGAGGCAACGACGCTTTCGATTAAATTGGGTACTTTATTTCGACCAAAATTGAATGAGCTTATAAATTTGAGATTTTTTATCGTCCATAGCTTATAAATGTTATAAATTCTGCATTTAGGCGATTTGGCGGATTCGGAATTGTGTCAGCAAACCGGGAATCGCCGGGAATATCGTGATTAATTCATATGAAAAATTTACAACAATTCCTTGTTTAAAGTTACGTACAAAAGCAAATGTAAACGTTTTATAACCAAATCTCGAATTAAACACGTAATTTAGCGAAATAACATGGTTAGTGTACCACGTACATCTTATTCTTGACATTTTGGAGGTTAGTTACATTAGGTTTGCTATGCTTTGTTTTTGTGTTTATTTTTATTTTCAGTATTCGCTGATACACAAGACCGAAAATGCTCACGAAGATAGTATTTGGACCTGTGCTTGGGGCTGTCCAAAGAAAAAGAAAGAGTTACAACCGGACAATGAAGATTCTAGGTACACGGCATGAATTTACAATTTTATTTTTTTAATTAGAAACTCATCTCAGCATTTTCACAGATTTTAAGCGGGAAATTACATTCTGCGATTTCTCGAAACTTATGGTTTCAGAGCCGATTTTAGAAGCTTTTTTTAAATAAGAAATATGCATTCAATTTTCAGAGATTCTATGCGATCCAATGACGAAGATGCTGTAGAATATATTGTGACAGGCTCAGTTGATGACAATGTCAAGGTATGGGAACAGAAGGATGGTGGTCTAAAACTAAAGCATATTTTGTCTGGACATTCCCTCGGTGTTGTTTCAGTTGCAGTAAGCTCAGACGGAAGCAGTAAGTGTTTGAATATTTTCAGTAAATAAATTAACAACACAATTTTTTGTAAAAAGAAATTTAAATTCAAACTCCCTGAGAATCAATATGTGCACAATGCGTGAAACAGTTTTATAAAAACTTGGTCAAATTTTGTCAAAATTTGACACTAACAGTCCAAATTCAATCTCCAATGCTGACCTTTTGACTGATTTCAAGAATGTGCTTCGAGTTCTCTGGACTCCAGCCTCAGACTATGGAATCTGGAATCAGGAGAGAAAATATCAAGCATCGAAGTTGGTCCAGTAGATATTTGGACTGTGGTATTTTCACCCGATGATCAGTTCATAGTATCTGGAAGTCATGCAGGAAAAATTCATATGTACAGTACAGAGACTGGAAAACAACAACAGACTTTGGATACACGAGGTGGAAAGTTTACACTCAGTGTTGCTTATGTAAGTCCAAGTATATTTTTCAACATTTCAACAATGAAAATTTATTTTCTCAATAATAATTTTTTATGTTCTTCCAGAAAAAATTGAAAACAACGATGACACGAAAATCCATTTTTTATAATATACTGTAGAAGCTAAAACAACTTTGTGATTTTGTTATAAGAAAAACACTCGTGTTTCAAGAGTTTTCTATTCATTTAAAAAAAAATTTGGTATCAATGAAATTGAAAAACATTAGTGTGCACACCACACTATTTTTCATGTCACGGGTTTCTATCCAGGAATCAAGTATTTCTCACAACTTGTCAATTATGAATAAAAATATCATATAATTTGTAATTTCAGAGTCCTGATGGAAAATACATAGCGAGTGGTGCGATAGATGGCATAATTAACATTTTTGATGTTGCATATGGAAAAGTGTTAAGAACGTTGGAAGGTAATATTTTTATCATTTACATTTCATAGTTATGCTTAAAGAATTTTTATTAACACTTTGTCTTCATGACAGGACACGCTATGCCGATTCGGTCACTATGTTTTTCACCAGATTCACAGTTACTGCTAACTGCTTCTGACGACGGTCACATGAAACTCTACGATGTGTAAGTATTGTGAAGAAAAAGTTAGAAAATATCTGATCAAAACTCTTTCTCATTGAATTTTTTGTCGAATCATTCTTTGAATTTTACAGGAAAGATGCAAATGTAGCTGGCACACTATCCGGACATGCATCATGGGTCCTTGGTGTAGCTTTTGCTCCGGACGGAAAAAAATTCGCTTCGAGTAGCTCCGATCATACGGTAAAAATTTGGGAATTAGCACAACGACAATGTTTGCACACATTCAACGATCACGCAGATCAAGTATGGTCCGTGAAGTACCATCCGTACCGTAACAATTTGCTGGCTTCAGTCTCCGAAGACAAATCAATTAATTTATATGAATATCCTTTGTAATACGAAAGCATATTGAATACAACGACGAAAGCAGATTTTTTAAACAACAAATTCATTGACGTGATTCTTTTAAAAAATTTCTCCATTTTGTCACAATCTAAATCCAAATTGTCTTGACGCGTTCGTGATTAATCATAGAAGAGGTGAAATTTGTTTCGAAATTAAGTTTATTTGCTATAAATTTTATTGTATCAGATTTCAATAATATACAACTCATCATAGTCGTCGCACAAACTTCTACAGGTTCAACACAAAAAATAATACACTTAGTCTTGAAGTATATTGATAGAGACTATTACAAAGTTTATATTACGAGAACTTTTAATCCTAACACGGACCAAATAAGAGACAAGCAAGAATCGAGAAAGCAGTTGTTAAGGAAAAAAACGATCCCCGTGCATGATCCAAGTTGGAAGGATTAAATTGAATCAACCCGAACTGGAAGAGGGGACCGAAAGTCGAAATTTTACGTTTATTTCGAGGAAGAAAATGAATACGAAATGTACGTGTTTCGTGTCATGGAGCGATTGAAGTCTCCTTCGGATTGGAACGGCGAACTTTGTTCGCTGCAGAAGGAGAGACACGAAAGCGCATATGGCAGCGTGAAGAAAATTAGAAACAGGGCTAGTCCTCATATCATAAGAATAACCCTTAAAGAAATATATTCGGTAAGCAACCATTTATAAATTTCCAAGAAAAATCTTACGATTCTGGTCCGTGCTTTCGATTCAGTGATTTAGCAACCAGCGTAAATATTTTATTATTCATTTGTTCATTTTCACCTTATAACCGGTGTACGCGTTCAAGGGGTTTATATACGTTGAAAATAGTCGCTATGTTGCCGGTAAATTTGCATGTAGACTAGAAACTTAAGGTAATGCTTATAAATCTTTTACTCCTTTGCTCGTCGTATCATTTTTTTTCTTCTCCCTATCACCTCCATACAACGTAGACCGATAATGCAGGTCCATGAACGTATATTCATCGTTCTATGATAATTTAACTTGTGTCGCTCGTGATCGACTTTTTCGTCCAACTACATTTCCAAATTTATTATTACCGTTTTTTCTTTTATTCTCTTCGCATTGTTTTACTATCAGTCTTCGAAAAGTAAATAGAGTTCTTGTCTCGAACGGATGACAACCGTGATAGCTCAATCAGGGAAGAGTCCAAGTCAGCCCCATGTACATCATTTTTATAACTTGTTCCACTATTGCCCAAAGTTATTACGTCATGCGAAAAACTTTCGTAATATCAAACAACTATATTTATACACTCAAAAAAATAACCAACCGTGCTTAATGTCTTTCAACTTTTCATGGACTTTTAAAACCTCGATCTCGTAATAATTCGTGGTATTGAAGTTGGCATCATCAAAAAGCTACAAATGATTTTTTTTATCATTGATTAATATATCGTTTTTCAAACTGCTTAATATTTGTCTGCAGTTTTATTTTTCAGAATCTAAAATCATGATAATCATTGTTTTCATCTTAATTGAGCAAATAAATATTGAATGCTCCAAAATAAAGGAGAAATATTTGTTTTTCAACGATGCGAACTTCCGATCGCAAGAAAATTGGTGCTGTCTTTCTAATAATTATGTACACGTGGACAGACGACCGATGAAAACACTGCAAAGTGTTTTCATCCGTCGGATTGGGCCTTGTTATATTTTGTATGAAAATTTTGTTGCAATTTGCGAACTTCGTGTTAACGTAAATTTTGCGTGATCTGCGTGACTTGCGTTTAAGTTGAGAAATAATCGAAAAAGTTAAAAGTTGAGTCTTGAAACATTGGAAAAAAAAAAACAAAAACTTTTCAATGGTTGGCTGAGACTCTCGACGCGCACTTTGTTCTTTCTTTCATTGCGAGAACACGGACTCGCGAGGCAATATTTCTTGTAACGGTGAATTATATCGTGTCGTAGGAAACCGACCTTGATGAGATCTTAATTGAGACATTGTGATATTTCGACCCATTAATTAAATGCTAATGGTATGTAAGCGACACTGATCGCCCGGGTGATTCGAAAGTATTTGAAACAAGCGGAATAATTACAATTGGACGTTACATGACTAGCCTGGAATAATCGATCGAAGAACAATGAAAAGCAATGTAAATTAAACGATTGGGGATTATTGTTCGGCGTGTGTAATAATGATGAAAGGTAACGCTGAACAATGATATGGTGATCGTTGTCAGGGTTCCTCGTGACTTCAAACCGTCGTTACTTTAGCCGAACTCGTAACTATTTTTCCTGGAAACTCGTAAATATCACCGTCCTCGCTTTGTCTCGTTTTTGTTGGTAAGGATGATACCGTCTGTCGAGGGTTGTAGTTGAATGGTGGAACGATCGCTGAAACAGGTGTTCGAACAGTTTGTTCATCGGTATGTGATTGACCGGATGTTGGGTCTACTTCGGGGGCATCAACACGGATGAAGGATCCTAATCGCGACAGCCTTTTCGTACCATCAACTTCGGTGGTCGCGCTGGAATCGACGCTGCGTTGTTTTCTCAGTACGATCGTACCGTAGCCAACCGGTGTCTCTTTGCCGGTTCTTTTGTCCGAGAACTTGATGGGAATCTTGCAAGGTGCATCGGCCGGTGTCATTCCCGAAAGATCGCAGGAATTCCGGTACTTCGATGTACTCCCGGGGGTCTCGACGTTCCTCGTGAGTTTTTCGGACCTCACTGCAGCCGCGGTCGCCGCCCCCGTGCATTCCTGGGGGACGCCTTCGAACGTTGAACTACGAAACATTCGGAATGCCGGTGGCTTCCGTGTCACGGTCGAAGCTTCCCGGGACTCTGTCGTTCCACTCGTTTCCGCTGTAATCCACTGTCTCGTGTCAGGCTTCTCAAACCTCTGCTTGGCTTTGCTGTCTTCCACCTTCTTCCAGAGACTCGCTATTTTACTCGCGGCCTCCTTTGGTATTTTGCGGCCCGACAGAGGGGTCGTCGGCGACGAAACGATGCTGGAATTGCTGCTGGACCTTTGACCGAGGGTTGCTATGCGCCTCGGTGCTATGCGTCCAGCTTCGGTGGGCGTTGACTGAACGTTGGTTTGTTCGAATCTACTGGACACAGCAGGCTCAACCGTCGCGACGTTTTTTCCACCTGCGCGAGACGGTGATACTCGTGACGACTGAATTCTTTCGGAACTCGAGCATTTCGTTATTTTTGATTGCTGCTGAGTCTCCTGAGTTCGTACGAGAATTTTCGATTTTCCGGCCGCTGGATTTGCGCGAACGGGCGAACCTCTCGTGGGCTTGGCGATCTTCGATTTTGTAGGAGAAAAACAGGGAACTACGGTCCGTGCGTTCTCAACTTCGGGCTCGTCCTTCGTAAAGGTTCCTTGTCTTTCCAATGGCTTTGTCGGTGGTAATTCATTTTTCGTTTCTTTTTGCGGTCCACTGCAACCGGGTGGCGTGCTGTGCCGCTTTACGAATTTAGTAGAAGTACAACTCGATCCACGTTGCGGTATGGAACTTCGCTTCGAGAGAGCCGCGTTTCTCGAACGTTTGTCCGCGTTCGATGCTTGCGGAATCTTTTGAACGAAATTTGCTCTCGCTGTTTCCTTGCTGGTGTTCACAAAGACATTGGTGTTTTGTCGAAGCGTCGTAGCTCTCGTTGCTCTAACAACGGGCGAAGTGTTGCTTCGCCCGATCGGAATGCCCGTCGGATTGCTCGTTTGCTTCAGAGGTGACGAGTGAGGCGTAACTCTACGTGTGTTCGGTGTCGAATAAAGAGCCTTCCGTCTGCCTCGAATGCCTTTTGGACTTCCGGGCTCAGATTTGTCAGCGGTCTCCGAATCTGCGCTGCGGTCCCTACTAACTGCACCAGGTTTAACGATTCTAGGTCTCTTTGATTCCTGCACTTGTTCCTCAACGTCGCAAGACAAATTGTCGTCGCTCTCCGAATCACTGACTTTTGACGTTTCTTTAGGTTTTTCAAACTTTTCCTCGTCCGTTTGAGCATCATTTTCAACAGGCGTTGCTGCCTCTTCCTGGCGATATACCGGAGGCCGTTGATTCGCTGCTCTTTGCGCACAACTCGTCATGAACCTCTTGGTAAGTCCACCGGAAACAGCTTGGCGCATTCGCGAGGTTTGCTCGGATTCGGAATCGTTCGAAACGAGACTCAGTGTTTCACAGTCCAACATCATCGCCTCTTCGTTGTTAATATCAGCGACTTTGCTGGTTTCGTTGAGCGTGTGCAAAACTATGTCAGCATTCCGTTGCAGCATGGTTTGCATCGCTTCACAGCCGATGTTTTGAATATCTTCGGGAACCCTCGTCTGAGCTTCTGAATCCTCAGCAGCTGGAGGCTCATTCATTATTAGTGTTTGGTAATGAGTTTCGCCTTCTTTATCCCCTCGTTTTTTCCTGTAAGTTTTACTACCACAGAGATTTGTCATCGTTGGAATGGACGAATTGGAGGAGAACTGTGGCTCTTCGGGTTCTTTGTTAACAAAGTCAGGCAAAGGATTGGTCACGACTTGAGTTTGAAATCTCGCTGGGTCTTCTTGCCTCCGTTGTTTCGGAGTGAGCTTCGAAAAGGGCGAACATTTTCGTCGAGGGATTTTAAAAGTTCCCGTATCGGTTTGCTCGCACTTTCGTCTTTCGTCTTCTTCTTTTTTAACGAACTCAGCAGCTATGGTATAAGTTTTGAATCTTTCTTTGGCCAATTGTCTCTTTTGTTTGGGTGTCAAGTAGCTCTTGTGGGGACGTTTCTTCGGCGTGGATTCCGCGGAGCTACTGTAACAGGATTCCGTATTGATTGATGTTCCAACCTCATCGGTGTCGTTGTCCGAATCGTTCAGTTGCTCGACGACAATCGAACGAGGTACTTGTTCAGCGCGAAACTCCGCGTCGATGCAAAGAGTCTCACTGCACATGGTTTCGGTATTGGCATCCATGGTCGAATCGTCCATATCACTCACTTCATTCAACAACGAGGGTGGATTTATGTTCTCCAAACATTCGCTTATGCTGTCGTTTGCGCTGTGATGCATCGCGTATTTCATACACGTCATGGAAAGAACATTGGCGACAGGTTGAACGAGATCGAAGATGGAATCGTTGGCGGCGATTAAGCTGTTGGAATCGTGATCTTTGGAGTCGGCTATTTCGGAAGTTATACTTGCGACGCTCAACATGCTGTTCTCCATGTCACCGTTGTCCAAAAGTTCATCCATCAAAGAAGGTGGCATAACGTTTTCCAATTGTGAATGGGTGCCGAGGCTACAATCGTTCAGAAGACTTTCTAGGCTCCCGGCAACGTTGCTCATACCGTGTCCGAGAGCACGTTTCGCCATTACACCAACGGGAAGAGATTTCTTTCTGTTTCGTGGCTCATGAAGGTTTTTCGATCGCAGGGGAGACAGCGAATGGGACTGAGAACGATCGCGGTGATCCATGGAGGAGTCGCGTTGCTCGAACATCCCCATGTAACTGGTAGTTAACGAAACAAGATTTTCCATCGAGGGAGCCCTCACAGTTTCAAGGTCTTGTGAAGTGGAACCACTGCTCGGTCCACGATCCATGGATTGACGCGACGCTTCGGCGCTTACCGCTTCCGCCAGTCGAATCGCTTCGCGCTCAATAATCTTTGAATTCGTCATCGACGATTCCATTTTATCGGATTCTCGTTGATTAACCATTTCTTCTATCCCCGAAGGTTCCTCGTCGATGTCACTTTTGAAAGAGGCAACGAAAGGAGCACTCACGCTGATGCTGGGATAGGATCCCTCGTTTGGTGAATCTTCCGTCCAAGTGTCACTCAAAACGCTCTGCCTCATCGTGGATGATTCGCGCTCGCGCATCGCTTCGGTTTGTTGAACGAGTGTCGCTGTCAAACGATCCAGCGACGCGATCATGGCGTCCGGGTCTCTTTGCCGCCTGTATTCGTCCTCGACGTTTTTACCCTCGTCGCTTTTTCCACGCGATGATTTAACATTTTTAGGAGATTCGTCTTCGTAGTGTCGTGCAGACGTCACTGTCGTACACACCGTAGAAACATCTTTGATCACCTTGAAATCAGGACCCCCGACCGTATCAACGTCATCCGACATATTCTCCTCGCTCATAGGAATCGCCTCGGTGTTCGAGACGCCTGGCTTTATGCACAATTGCAAAAGAGCCTGCTCCGACCTTTCAACTGAATCGAACGATTCCATACTTTCTGAATCTCGAGTTTCCCGATTCGAACCAGAGTCCGAATGTCCTGTGACGTCATTCGAAATTTCATCATGTGCGAGATTATCTTCCACCGAATTGGCTCGGGTCTGACGGACCGTTGGTTTCTCAGATGCTTCGTTATTTCCTGCTACGTCTTCGCTCGAATAACCGATATTCGATCCCTCTCTTTGGTCGCATGAATATTCCTGAAGTTTTTCATATTGTACTGTTATTTTATCGTCTTCTTTAGCCACGTTAAAATTGTCTTCGAACGAAGCGTATCCGTTCTCCACAAACTCCCCTTGACGACCCTCGCTCCACTGGCCGGATGACATTTTTATATTGAATATCGAAGAATCGGACTGCGCCACACGATCGCTGTCTTCGGTGGATCCTGAAGTCTCCACTTGGTTCAATGCCGTTCTTGTTTGATATCGGGCCAAATTACTTTCCGGCGAAGGAGTCTTCTCCAGGCTGTTTCTACCGAAAGACCGTCTGTGCCTGGAAGCAATATTTTTCTCAATACTTCCGAGTGTCAAGACAGGAAACATGAAGCGAAAATTAGGAAGGACACAAATATTCACGCGACCTCTACCCCGAACAAATCTCAGTACTTGGCGCTTCGCACAAAGTCTGAAAAATGCCTCATGAAAAAAATGATCAACTCAACGTTTGAAAGGAAATCGTTCGCGAATAGTCACTTTTTCTATTATTCATTAATGAAATTTCTATTTTCCGATTCCTCGTTTTTCACAAAAAAATACGAGCCAAAATCGTGATTCATTATGAAATAAAAGTTCTCGGAAAAATTTGAACACGATTTGGTGGTGTTAGAAAAACAGGAAGATAAAAAAAAACGCAGGTACCTGTTGTTTTGCATCCCGATGTGAATACAAGCAGCCAGTAAATCCTCATCGTCATCGTCGTCATCCTCTACAGAACGGCCATTTAAAGCAGAGGCAGAATAAGTTTCCACGTCCCTTGCATCATTTCGGATTCCGGTCGTTGTTATCGTAGATTCATTTGGCAACGAATCGCTAATTATTTTTTGTTCGTCGTTCAAGACTAGAGAATTGAGCCGCGCGGTGTTAGCTGTATCTTCGTTGCTTCGTGATCCTTCCTCTTCCGAGGGGTCAGAATTCCTCAGGGCATCACTGACGAGTAAGAAAAATATTGTCAAAAACAAAAATCAAGGAATTTGGAATGAAACGATTTGTGTTCAGTCTGAAGATCATTTAAAATTTGTAATCGATACCTTGGCTCTCTGTCGACGGGGCGTTGAAAACGACCGTCCAATGGGAATTTGGATGCATCGTTCGCGGCATGAATCGGTGAAGTTTGTAAGTCTTTCTTGTGCGATTCCGATTCCGGGTGCATTAATTTTATTTGGAATGAATGTTCACGGGGAAGAATATCCGAGGCAGCACCAAATGGAGGGAGAGAAGCTTCGTAGGGAATTCCTTCGGGACAATAATGCTGCTCTCTTTCGGGGAGGTAATCGTTGCTATGCTTCTCATCCTCATCAGAATTTCTTTCGGCATACCGAAGGCTATAATTAGTGGGTTCGTCGAGATCAGTTTCGGCATAAACGTCAAAAGGATCGATTTCCGAGGTGCGTCCAAAAGTAGGTGATCGTTTTTCGCTGGTTTTTTCGCACAGCGGAGTAGTTTCGGCTAAGCTCGTAGCAAACGTTAATTTGCCGATGGGGGATTTGACCGACGAATATTTGGATTCGGCTCGGGTGTTCCGGACAGAAGGATCGTCGGATCTCTTGGACGTTTCGGGTTTGCTCGGGCCGATGGACAATTTGCTCAAACTCATCGGAGACAAGTTATCCTCGTGGGAGGAATGCATGAGAGTTTGTGAACAAGCGCTTTCCTGGTCGGGTCCAGTGGCCCACGACATGGTCGAAGTTGTGCACCTCAAATCCCCGATTTCACTCACCCCCAACTCAGTTGGCCTGAGCCTCTCGACAATGGAATTTTTGTAGCGTAAAGCGTACTTTTTGTCAGCCTGATTAGTTTTGTTGGAAGTGTCCGGATAGCCGGGAGTGTTGAATGCAACGGCCGAATGAAGGGACGACGATTGTTGCTTGATTTGCGATTCGGCTGGAGTGCCATTGGTAACGTGTCGATTGAGTCTCTCGAAAATCGTATCGGAATGAGTACTCGTTACGGAACGCATTGATTCGCGACTATCGCTTCTGGGTACCGCGCTGTACTTCGAGCCTGAGAGTAACGATTGATTGTGACAAGTTTGATAAGATCTGCTCGAACGCTGTGCAACGTCGACGAAGCTCTGATCGACTTTGAAGGAGAATTTATCGTCTTTGTTGATTGGTGAAGTGCTTGGCTCGATGTTGTCGCAAGTTTCAGCGAGATTTTGATCAATTTCTTGTTCAAGAGCTCGCTGGCGACGAGCCACGAGGCTCGGCAGAGTAGGTAAGCCAAGGCCCCGAGCTGTCGAATCCAGATGAACAAGATTACTACCGGCGGGTCTGGCACTCAGAAGATTCTTCAAAGCAGCGCTCGATCCCATGGAAATCATTTTGTGTTTGGAATGAACGAGACTTCTTAGCATCGGTACAGCGCCGAGGTCCCACAATAGCCGTTGATCGTGAGGACATCGAGCAGATAAATTCCACAGAGCACCGCAAGCATTGCTCACGACGGTTAAACTTGGTGATCGTAATTGTCGCAAAAGTACTTGAAGACAATCGCGTTCCCTTACGATCTTACGATAATCTTCTCTGACGGCAATGTGGCTCGAAACGTTGCGCAATATGCCACCGGCGTTTTCGACAATTGAGAGAGTTTTCGATGGTGCTTCGTAACTCAGCATGTCAACGAGAAAAGCAAGAGCTCCTTCAACCGCGCATATATCAACTTTATTGGTGCTGCAATGAGCCGAGAGGTTCCAGAGGGCTGAGAGTATGGACTTTAAAGTTGATTCTTTTCTTCCTTCCATCGCGGCTCTCATGAGACCAGTTACAGCCCCAACTTCGCGCAGGGTTTGTTTGCTACTGCTGTCAGCCCTCCAGGATAAATTTCGTAGTACGCTCGCGGTAACTTGACGCAAATCGTCGCTCAGGCTCTGTAGTTGGGATACGAGAGCTTTCATGAAAGCCCTGAAGGAGCACAACAACGCTTTGTTGTTACCATCGCCGAACGTTAAATTAGTCAATGCCATACCGGCGTATCTTCGCAGCGTTATGCAACTGGGGTCGTCCGATCCGCTACCATGCGACGCATGGTCCATCTCGATGAGCTCAGAAATCGCGTGGAGACCACCCAGTTGACACATCGCGTGACGGTGAGCTTCGTCGAATGACAGTTTCATCAGAGCCGCTATCGTCGGCCCAGGATGTCTTTCAAGATCATCCGGTGGACGCACCGTTTCCAAAGATGCTCGAAGCGCTTGACAATAATCTCGCACCTGTTCCAACAACCTCAATACTCTTGCCTCTCTTCTCCCCACTTTTTCGTCGCTCCTCGCATGTATGACGTTGTGCAACGCTCTCGATGCTCGTTCTCTCGTATCGTGATCCTGACCCGGCGCGTGGATCAGTTGTACCAACAGTGGCAAACATCCTGATTGTCTCATCACCAAACAACTGTCGATCGAATTACTCATCGCCAACAACGTCGCACTCATGTCCTCGCGACCCTCGCTACTCCCGAGCATTCCCAACAAACTGTACACCACATCGACTTTGGCACCTAAACGACGATGACCGTGAATCCCACCTGAGCTACTGCTCACGCCCGTACTCGACGAGAAACTCATCACGCTCGCCATATCCTGAAACACAAAAGTTTAACATATTCGCATTATTTTACAAACAAATTAACAAATAGTGACGAATTTTTATTCTGCGAGAGTTGCAGTAATAGAAAAAATTACACTTTTCGTTTATCGGATTAAAGCAAAAAAACATTTTTCTATTTCGATATCTTTAAAATTTTTATCAAAACACCGAGCAGATAAGGTATGGTAGAGTTCTATGTACTGATGGTAGAAGGCTATGAAAAAAACCTACATTTTGTTGATTCCCTGCGGAGCTGCTCGGAGGACCGGGAAGACTCATTTGTTGATCTGCCGAAAGATCCCTCTTGACTGGCCATGTACCATGATACAGGGATGACAATCTATAAGTTTGTGATCTATTGTCGTGTTTGCTATCCTCGTCGCTGCTGCCATCCTCGTTGAAGCCCTTGCCGTCTCTTGGATAGAGCTTAAATAATATATAGAAACCCATGTAAGTTTTCCACATTTCAATGAAATTCCTATATTATCATAGTACTGAAATTCACATTGTCCTTAATCAAACCCAAAAAAGATTCTTTTTCATTATTATCGGCCATGTGCAAAACCTTTGGATTGTAGAACGATTTAGACTACATTTTCTGCACCAAAAATCAAAATATAAATGAGTTTTCAATTAATATGAAGCAGCTTCATTCCATTGCTTCAATGGGAAACTCAATACCTTGTGAAACTTTTCTAAAAAATATATGCAAATTTATATTCTACAAATTTTCAAATTAAAAATTTAGGCGAGTTTGATTTAAACTCTAGATAAATATCAAATAAATCATGTTTTCGTTAACCTCCTAAATTCTTCAATTTTGTTATTCCATTTGTTATAAAAAATGGAAAGAATTATGAGATGACATGTCTCTGCTTATCTGTGAGGAACCAATTTTATGACCAAAAACATTATGGGATCGAAAGCAAAAATAACTAAAGTGATTCATTGAAAGAAAATAAAAAGGATAATTTCTAAAATTTGTGTAAACGATTGGACATGTTTCTATTTGTAAGAATTCAGAGGACAAAGTAAAAAATCAAATCGCGTCTCCATTCAATAAACTACGATTTTTCGAAATGTTCAACAGTACAAAACTCGATCGTAAACGGGTTTTTCACATTGTACATGAAACCGTAGATATGATGGAATAAAATTGAAAATTCGCTTCTTCACTGTAATACTCACGGACCTCAATAACACGAGTGACACAACGCCTAAACACACTTTGAATTCATGATTCACAAATTCGCCGGATAAACAAATAACCTACAAGCGATTTGGAAGTCACCGAAACGCGAGGTGTCAGTTGTCGAGCTCTGGATTTTAAATGCCCAATAGTGCTGCATGAGCGTTTAAACGGTTTACGCGGAGAAAGCGTTCGAAAAAAGATAGGTAAAAGAATGGAACAAGTGTATATACGGGAAAATCAATACGCGGCACGGGTGATATCATGGACGCTCGGGATTTGTACGCGCGCCACCCTACGGACAATCTTGTCTCGCTAAATTTGCCCTCTGCGTGATCTCACTTTTCGGGAGGGTTATGCCACAGGGTTTGGTTTCGAAAACTTATTAATTCCAAATTATATTTTCATACTATTGGGAAATCAAAAAATTCTAAAAACTCGATGAAAGTGAATAAAAATATATGGAAAATAAGGATACGACGTTGATGATGAGGAATAATAAAAACACTAAAAAAGCTCGTCTCGAAATTCTATCAAAGATAACAGAAAGAGTATTCGAAAATGATTGAAAAAAGTATAAATAACACGAAAAAGAAAGAAAGTAAAAATACATGGCTATAAAAATATCTACATCTGTCTAAAAATAGAGATAATGAAGCATCGGTTTTAAAAAACCAGCAACATGAGTTTTCTACGCGTGTACGCGTAGATTTTCGAACGTAGTTTTGCAACTGTATGAGCAAATCGCAATTGAAAGAAAATATTGGAAAATAAACAAAAGAATAAAAACAAAATTTGGATAAACAAACCATAAACGCTGTCAGGAATTCGGTAAAGAACACAAGAATCAAACAAGCATTGTGTGTTGTGGATTCTAGACGCACGCACAGATAAAACACCAAAGACATTTTTATTTGGAATTCGTAGATATGAAAACACACCAAGTATTTATTGTCTTACCTCAGGACTCGGAGTGCCAGAATTTGGCATATTCTCGCCACTCCCGTCCATCGTGTCCAAATCATGACCTTTATGAGGATACGAGACGCGATGATTCCGATAATTCGGTCTCGAATTGTGACATCGTTCTCGAAAGCTGTCACGAGTTTCTATCGACCTCGGAAGTGAGGATGTTTCAGATGTTGGACAGAGTCGGATGGTAGATGCAGACTGTAGCTCGGTCGTATTAAGTTCGCCGGGGCTCAGGGGCGGATCTCCCGCGGCGTAGTACGGGCGTACAATTGTACGACCCTCTCTCGTATTTGTCGATGATATTAGTGGTGGTGGTGGTGGTGGTTGTGCCGCTGATGGTGCTGCTGTTGTTGTGCCCCAAGAGTGTAACAATGTCGTACCACTGACTTCCACGCCGACGCGTCCGACACTCGCGAGAGAGGTGCCACTGCTTGACTCGGGGTTGATCGTAAACGTTTGCTTCCCACTTTCCAACCTTTCCTCCTGATTTTGACAACATAAATAAACACTTTTTTTCCAAGAATCGTGATGGGCAAAAAAACGATTTTAGCGAAACCGAAAGCTTTCGTGGTGTCGGCGTTCGCTTCCTCGAAATGCCTAAGAACCCTTTTCTCTGTTCTGTTGACTAATTCGATGCTCTCAGATATTCAGAATGAAGGTAAATGTCTTTGGAAAAATGTTTCGAACAAAACAAATTATTTCCTGCTAAACTGGAAGGTTTCCTGGTATTTCTCAAACGCAACCGAATCTCTTTACGTCGTCAACGACCGTCGGAAAATTGTTTTTATTTTAACGAATTAAACTAAATTTCAAATTACTTCAATTTTCAATGATTGGATTATTTTCATGCAAAATTTACGTAGATTTCATTTCGATTATTTCTTTCGATGTTTCGAAAATTGCGATAGAATCTGCGTATCAAAACTGGACGACTAATAATGTTACTGTAATTAAGGTAGTGACCTTGCCAAGGTATTTTTCGGACTAATTCTGTCAATTAAAAAAAACAAAATTGTGTGTACTTTCCAAAAAAGGACGAAAATTTCACATTTTACGTGACAACTCCGACACGTTTCTACAAAATTTCGTTTTTTCATTATCGTTCACAAATGTACACATACTAAAGACTTTCAGTAAACGACGAGTATTTTGACCACTTTTCTTCGAGGATTGAGAGAGATTTAAAAGTTTTTACACTTCCATAAAATGTAACATCTACAATCTTGACTTTGTATTTTGATTTTTGAGGAATGAACATTACAAAGTTGTTCGGAAATTCTTCCGGGTGGAACGAGCATGCAGGATAACTACACACTGTGTTGAAAAAAAGAAAAACTTGTGGCGCTCGTGGGCATAACTAATTTGGCGTTAATTAACATTTTTGAAAACGATTACCTTTCTATAGAATATCATATTCGCTCGTATAAAGATCCGAGATTCAAGATTGTGGAGAGAAATAAAAGTTGCATTCAATAAATCATTTTTCACAAGATCGTTGTCGACAACTTTCCAATGTTTTAAAAGATAAATGAATTGTTGATTTGAACGTTTCGCAAACGTGTTGATGCGTTTTTAAAACTTTCCTTCCGTTCTTCCGTTATTTTTCGGGGGAGGGGGGGTCACGTTTTTAAGGGGATTATTTTCTCGATCGAACTTTTAAAAACTTTGATTTGACCTTGAACTTTTGTGTTTTCGTACATTGGAAAGGTCGTGGACAAGACGACGAGAAATACGAGAATCCTGGGCCCCTCGTCGCGTGAATGCAGACACACATTAAAATGGACGTACAGTGTACTCGTACGTATAATATGATAAAATCAGAAAACTAATGATAATAATATAATATGCGGGTCTGTGTGCTGCACGAGAAGGTAAAGCGGGCGCGAGTGAAATTGGATGCTGGTTACATTTAAGGAGGTCGTACCCGCTGAAATTCACAACTTTCGCGCTTTTGCGTACAAATAAAGTGAGAAAAGAGAGAGGTGAAACAGGTTGGAGATCCAAGTAACATTAGACTCGATTGAAAGTGTCAGATTTAGAGGATCGCTCCACAAATACTGACTCTGCTTTGTTTCGTTTCAGTATTTCATTTTTATCTTCGATTCGTTTCACTTAGAAAATTCATTTACTGACATGCAGCGAGTATTTTTTTCGTTCGGGGTGCATTTCGACAATGACGAAGGTTTTTGAAGATCGCTTCGTTGAGACGTCGGAAAAAATATGGAAAAGAGGCACGAGGAGAGAAGATGAATCGTGGGGAATTAAGGTAGCAATGAATGATGTTTAAATCAACCGTCACCTTTCGATCGACGTTTCTCGAAGCTTCGGAATATTTCGTAAGATAACGAGGTATCGTTTTATTGGTCGGGTGGCCGTTGAATGGGCTGTCACGGGTAAAAACAAGAGATTTCCGTTGACCTCTGTCATTGGCAGGAGCGATGAAGGGATCTTCGTCGTCCTCGTTCGGTTGCTTGTCGTTGCTTCGTAGCACGAGTCTCAAGCGATTTTTTTCCGTTTTTGCAAACTTGCTGTCGATCTTTTGATTGTAATCGACATTCGTAAATTGGGTGTTCTTTGGTAACGGTATGGAGGAAGTTGCAACATGGCGCTCGCGATTTTGGTCTTTGTTCGGCGCGGATTTGTCAGCATGAAGAATCGTCGAGTTTTTAGCGACCGGAATCGTGCCAAAATGCGAGCCGAGATCCCGTCTTTTTCCCGGCATCTTTCAAATGTCTTTTCACTTTCGTTTCAACGGCGAACACGAGGCAACTTCATCCTCATTTCCGATCAGCTCGGAACGCTGATAAACACTCGCGAACGCGGATAATATTTTGGACGCTCACAACGTCGTCATTGTCTCCGAGTCAGACACTCGCACCCTCCATTTCCAGAGATGTCTGGATTTCGCGAGGGCTCGTACACGGTTCGCCCGATCGGATTGATTCGCTAACTTACAACGGCACGCTCTCAACGCGCAGACGCCGAAGCAAAGATTTTCAAAGGCTCTCCCAGCCTCCTTTCGTCATCATCCCTCATCCGAGTTCTGTACTCCCCTTCCTCGTTATTCCCTCTTTCCCTCACAATTCTTATTTCATTACCAATTTCCTATTTTACGCCCATCCGACGCTCAGCGTTTAATTGAACAAAATTTTTTTTTTCAATTCAATTTTTTTCTCAATATTTAATTTTGAAGGAACCAATATTTTTTATTTACTATTAAAAAAACTTTTTTATTTTAATTAAAGAAAATCAATATTTTCATATTCAAATTTGAATCATTTTATTTATATTAAATTACTTTTTATACGAATCAATTAAATTTCATTTCAATTTAAACACTGGGATGAATTGAAAAAAATTAATTTTTTCAATTAATCCCAATTTAAATCGTCGGTACACGAAGAAATAATCTTTTGGCCATTGAATTAAACATTTTTTTTGTTATTTCGACTGGAGTAACGAATCAGACCTTTTTTGTGGGTCGCACACCCAAAATAAACGATCTTTCGTGCCGTTTCAACGAAAAAAACTCGATTACGATTACGACAGAATTGCATTTCATTGGTGTCTATTTTTCATTTTCACGGGGGGCACGGAAAATTCTCAATGTTTGTGAGAACATGAGACCATTGTTTCCATTTAAAATTCCGCCGTTGGAACGATCGTTCGAGAGATTGACCGAGTTCTAAAAAAAGATTGAGCCATTTTCCGGCATTCAGAAATTGCTAATAAGTAATGAGAACTGTTGAAAGAGTGTCGTTACGTTGGAGCGATTGAATCGAGTTTGAAATTGTATGAAATGTAAAGTCGACAGTTGATTGAAGCGTCTAAAAAATTCGTGTATTGAGAAAGCATCGTTTTAAAGAGCCCACGATAGTGTGACGAGGGAGTGACTGCACAAAAGCTCATTATAGAATGATTCTTCGCACAATGCGGATGCGACACGAAATATTAAGATTTACGTAACGCTCGAATGCGCCGAAGCGCTTACGCCATATTTTCGTTGGATTCGCCAAAACTTTGAATCGCACTCATCAAATTACGAAAACATTATTGATCATGAAAGTTGGCGAGTAACGCGACGCCTTCAGCAACCGTACTGAACATTGAATTACCGCGCGCATTAAAAGAAATAATAAAAGAGAAAAATAAGAGACGTTCGCTCACGCAACGTATGCGGTTTATACGGCCACAGTCCGGCACCCACGTTTTCATACATTAAAATGTACGCGCGCACACAAACCGGACGTTACACACCTATAAACACGCTCGTGGATGACGACGTTCTCGAAACACAATGCTCGGGGCTCGGGTGTACGATCGGTGTCATTCTTCGTTCAAGCTTTTTCAGTAGAACTTGAAACTCTGAAGTTATTCAAATCTCTTTAATCGTGACGAGAAGGAAAGAGGAACAACGACTCGGAGGGGAGATCGAAGTCGCTCGATCTCTCGATTCGGTTACTATTTTGGTTGACGAGAGTAAAAGGGGCTTTGAAAAACCGCCGCTTTTCCTCGCTTTGTTTATTTTCTTCGGCGGCGATCACCCGCGCACGAGACCCCGCTCGATTTCCTACTTTACCGGCACTGCTACGTCTCACTCCGGCCAAATAATCCAATTCCGTTTAAAACGATGGTCAAAGCACGTCGAAGAAAATAACCGAGCCGGATAAAGATCTCTGACTATCGAAAATGGTGAGGAGAGTCGACGAAGACGTTTCGACGCTTTCCGAGACTCGTTCAAATCTCATTTTCTGTGTGTAACGAGGAGACCGATGTACAGAAATTGGAAAAGTAGCCAGCCCGACAACGAGTGTTGATTCTACGGTTAAAGTGGAGAAAGAAAATTGACGTAGCGGAATAGAGGATATGCGAAGGAGAACAGCTGGCCTGTGACTGCTTCGCCAACTCCCGCAGTCTCTCCTTCTTGCTGCACGGCTGCTGAGCGCCATCCACACTGACTCACTCTGCACTCGGCGTTCTATCTCTCCCTCGCCCTCTCCGCCGTTATCTCCTCTCTTTTTCTATCTCTTCGTCGCACAGCCCTCTCTCCCTTCCTCTCCTCCGATCACCCCCGCGCGTATTCACTCTGCACACCCCTCGACCGCATTATACCGCTCCTCTATGCCGCTAAACTCTACAGGGTGTCTCCGAGTTCGTCTCACTAATCAGTTCGATTCCAATCTTGAGAATCTACTCGAGCTATCTGTCACAGAAGTCCTTCCTCCGGAGGAGCTTAGGACTGAGTTACATTTTAGGGCAATATTCCTCGACGCACGGTGGATGTGCTGTCGAAATTCTGATTCGACGGTCTACACGATTTTTGAGAAATTAAATGGACAAAAATCCTGCTTGGCAGGGCGAAATGCTCCGAGCCACGGATCGATGAGTTTTACCGAGTGAAATAGTGAGAAAAAACGTTGGAAAGTTAGGGGAAAACTGGTACTGTGCGAGTACTCGATTGCAATGGGGACGAGTCAATAATTCGTCTGGTTTATTAATTATTTAGTTATTAATCAACGAAAATAGTTTTCTCGCGATCGACCGAGCGTGCAGGCTTTTTTTGCTGTTTTCGACGAAATACTGCTTTCGAAGTTGGAGCTTTGCTCGAAACGATAGAATCCTCTTCCGGAGCTCCTCAAACGAGCAACGGTAATTGATTATACTTGAAAACCAATGATCATTCAGCGGTAACCGGTGTTGGGAAAATATAGACTTCTTTGGCGCTGACTCAATGGAAGACTTAAACAAGTCTCACTTACTTCAGCTGCGAACGAGTACCGATGAGTTTTATTTTTCCAAGCGATTAGGCGAGCCGTCAGTTCTCCGGTACTGAAGCTCTCCTGGACGTGTCCAAAGTGTGGCTTGAAACGGGAATGAAGCGCCAACTCGCTGAAAACCAAAGGACGAAAAGGTGTTAGAAAAATCGAAAGAAGAAAAGACAAAAACGTTCGTTAAATTTACATCTTATTGTTAGCTTGGCGTAGAGCAAATGCACTTTTTGTAATATTTATTCTCGAATCCCGTTCAATGCATGTACTGCGCTTTTATTATTCAACGATTCATCGTCACGAACATTAACCATCGTGCGAACGAAAAAATTACCAGAAATCGTAGGATCAGAATAAAATAACAGGAAAATGAAATGAACCGAAGAAAAAATTGAGTAGAGAGTAATAAAATAAAAAGTATTTACTAAATTTAATTCACGGTTTCAGTGAGGCAGAAACTGATTAGAGGAAAAAGAGAAAGGAAGAGAAATGGACTTCGGCTTATCGGTAGACTGTCAAAATTTCATGATTACTCACTTTCGATCGATTAGGTTTCTTTGATCGATTTCAACGTTCGTATCGCACCGCTGGATAAGGTTATCGTACAGCACCTTTCCTGTAATCAAAACCACATGTGCTGTTAATCAAAATGTTTTCTCGCAAAAAAAAAAAAAATCGGTTGGCCGTCGACCGAAAAACTCACTGATAAACTCCATAACCGTTTAATCGAGTACAAAAATAACTCGTTTCAAAGACGCAAATCGCTAGTAGCGTTTGACGATCGTTGAAACGATCAATTCATATTTCAGCATCGGAGAATAAGTATTCCTCGAATTATAACCTCGAATAATCAAACATCGAAATCGAAATCAAACCCCTGCTTCGTTCGACTAAATCCGAACATCGAATTTTATAATTGGAACTTTATACTTTCATGATTTACTAGTCGACGAGATAGAAAATTCATAAATACGTAAAAGTTTTTTAAATGAGAAAAACTACCGATAGGCCCGGATCAATCTAAATCACGATTTTTTTGCGTTTGCTCCAAGTTTGCAAATGTTTTTTCCTATCCCTGGACTTCTTTATTATTATCGGTCCACTAGTTCTTCAAGCTTTACTTCGAATGTCCAGCTATTGATTGCTTTTTTGACGATCTATTCAAGTGGGCTTACATTTTTTTTCAGGATTTTCAAACTTGATTTTTTGTTTTTTTTTTTTAATTGTGAATTTAATGATTTTGGTTTCTATGCCACGAGTTTTTCTTGTTGACACGAATTAACTTTGTTAATAATGCAGTCAGTAAATATCAAGAGTATGGATCAGTCACCTAACCTCATTTGGAATTTTCGAAATCAAATTTCTTTGACACAGTTTGATTGATTAAAAAAAGACTCTGTCAGCCCACGCAGGGCGATGCCAAAAATGGACTGACATTCTGATTATTTCGATCAACGGTGTGGAAAAATTTCACTTTCAAAATTTACAGCTAATTCTCGCACCCACGGGAGATAATTTTTTCCTCGAATTCATAATTGGAGTGATTAATCATAATTGCGTCCATAATTTGAAGTACTCGAAAATTTTTAGTAGTCAATAATTTCGAGCACACCAATTTCAGTGATGAAAATAATGTAGAGAATTTTACGCTTTTATTGAAATTTGAGATACTCCCAATTTTAAGGATGATTTGATTTCTCGATAATATTTTCTCGAATTGAGATTCTGTTCAGAAATAAAATCAATTCCACATTTCCTGTAACCTTCTTTCTGGATAGCAAATCGATATTGTGCCCAGACATGAAATTTATCCTGCACCAATTTGAAATGGTCTCGACGGTTATTAATTTTAGTTGAAATATTTTATTCTCATTCAAGGATAAAAACGTTGGTAATCGCTAGCAAAACGGTGTGCCATGGATTTGCATATTTCCTCAAACGTTTACAAATTTGTTTGAATTAACCCGTAGACACCACGCTCCCTTTAAGGTTACACACTCACCGCACTGGTGCAAATTTGTACCTCGACTTTTCAAAACGTTTTATTTCATACACGAATCTATGGAATTAATCTTACGAGACTTTTTAGGGGTAACAATTCCTTAGTAATCGATCAGAGTTATTAAAAAAATGGAAAAATCAAGTTTTATTATATAAAAACGGGGAAATTGAAGAAAGGAATTTTGATGTTCTAGACACTTGAAATTTTCGTCGGTGCAAATTTGCAGTGCGCTGTCTACGAGTTAATTTCTCGATTTTGAGAATGAGCATGATCTCCGAGAGTCCCAACTCCATTTGATTCTCCCCCAACGAACTCTAATCGTTCTTTATCGTCCTTTAAATCATTCAATTACATTCTTACAAGTTTGTTTTGTTTCGTTTACGTTTGTCTTTCGAATGTAGGAGCCCTGGGGAAGAGAGCTCGTGCAGCGTTATGCAGGCTCGTATATATGCACTCAGTTTTGGATTTGGCGTCGGCAATCCAAGATGGCAAAGTTCCAAACGGTCTCTCTCGCCGTTGCTCGATGACACGGTTCGTAACGCAAGCAAAAGAGAGAGAGAGAGAGAGAGAGAAAGGGAGAGAGCAGGCTCTCCCAGACGCGTGTAGTACCAAAAAGTGGAGCCAGACAAATACAGCGAGGATGCAAAGGGGGAGGAAGAGGATGATGCTCGATATTTTTGCAGGGGCGATCGTACCCGTAAAATAGTTAAATCAGGCTGAAAGCGAGCAGGGCTGAGGAAAAGGAGTATCGATATGGCAGAAATGTACAAGAGGGCCAGACGCCAATCTCGTTTCTCCGAGTGAAAATAGAGCCTGGCGTCTCTCAACACAAAGCAAATTCAGAATAAAAATCGGTCTGGCACATCGATCACAAAATCTCCCATGTAGATCTCGCTAAACGATTGGGCGAGAAAAGAAACTAAAAATTGTTGAGTATTCGTCAGTCCAATGGGTCGATGATCCAGACGTGTGCATGGTTTGAGTGTACTCTCAAGAGATATGAATAACGATTTTCTCTCTTCTCTGTGTCTTCTCTGCTCGCTGAAAAAGTTTGGCTGCTTTTCAATCAGAAATCGCTGAACCGGTTGCGACGATTGTTCCACGAGACCAAAGTTCATGATTCCAATTACTTTTGTAGTTTTGCCAAATTCCTGTTTTACGTGGAATATTTTGGTCAATCGATGGACTCTAAAATTCAACGGTCGAAAAATATCGATAGACAAAGACAAAACATTATCGATTTGAAGATTCTGTGAAAACCAAAAAATCAGCAGCAATTTTGTACAGAAAAAATATTAATAACAAGACTTTAAATATGATGAAAGAGTTTGAAAAATTAATATTCTTCTTCTGAGTATTCTATTGAGAGGAAACTAAATTTGAAATTAAAACATGAAACTCTTTTGGCATATTCGACTTCAGTCTCAGCAAAAAAATCGTAAAGCCACAAATATTTATTGTCCAAATGTCGCTGAACATTTAAGAAAATACAGTCTCATACACACCGAGAAAAAAAAATTGTTGATTCAATAGCAATTGACGTTATTGCAAGAGTTTTCTTCATTCAACTGCAATGTTTTCGGAGTGAATGAATCTGCAGTTTGATCTAAACTATTTTATTCGACGACACTGAACTTTGCAACGTCGGAGTCCAATGAAACGAACGAAAAAAAAACATTTGTCATTAACCAATTTTTTATTTCACGAAATTTCGGTGCAGTTTGAAAACCTACGAATTGCAAATTTGGCAGGGAACGAAATTGGAAAATTACTGGAATTATTGGAGAGCTTTTTTACATAATTTCGTTGGACTCCAACGCTGCAAACCTGAGCGTCATTTTTATTCGTTTAATCATGTTTATGATCTTTTCATTGCCATGATTGTTTTCTCAGTGCATACCCGACCGAGAAATGCTTCGAGAGAGCACTCCTTCGAGTACGATAACTTGGAATATTTCTCTTTGCTCACCGTTTTGCTCAGCTTGTGAGTAATTGTTATGAAAATGCTTGAAATTGTGATTGAGATCAGTGGGTTCGGTGTTGTTGTAAAGATCCGAGGATAACTGTCGTTGCAACAATATTGTTTCGTGCGTGAGCTCGCGAACTTGAACGAGAAGAGCTTCGTAGCTAGACACCGGCAACGTCATAGCTTTTGCCTCTTGCCGGCTTTTTGCCACACTCCCAACTGTAGCGCCACGATGATGCTCGTCGTCTATCCTCCATAAGATTTCCAAAATTAATCCTTTCCACGGAGATTTTCACCTGTAAAAAACGCAAGAGATCAATAACTTTTCAAAAAATGTGGGCGACTACGATTTCTAGACTACCGATGCAAATTTGAAGAGAGCCTTGAGATTTTCTGTTTCAGTGTCACTTTTAATGGCATCAAAATTATAACGATGTTTTCATGCCCCTACAAAACACAGTTGGTCCAATAATTCACGAGTCATTCGTTTGAGAATTTCAGGCCCTTTTACCTCGCCGTGACTCCACCAATTTTCGATCTTCTGCATTTTTTCAATTTTCCTCTACAAACGTCTCTATCCGTAATACTTTTTGGACTTTTATTTTCGACTCGGTTCTGAAAAATTTTCGTGTTTGCCTTCGAAGACAGTTTTCACTCACCAAGTGGAAGAAAATCCGTGACAATTCTTGGAAGGGGGGAAAAAATTTTTTATTTTTGTGAATCCCTTTTTCGGGGTTGTCAATTTGTCGAAAAATTTGTAAGGCAAGTGTAACATTAATAACAATCATGCAATGATTTAACAATATTTCGTGGTTTCTGTACGAGCTCAGAGAGGCACATGCTCCTAGTATTTTTATCTGTTAATCTTTACCGTGTAATATTATACTATCGTTATCATAAAATATGAGTCAATGAGCCGAGATATCGAGGTGATACGTAGCCTCGAGCTTATGGGTCCGTCTCTCTCCGTTTGGAGCATAACTTTGGTTTTTTTCTACCGAAATCCTCGAAGCAGAAACTGATCCATGAAATATCGCAGATAGAGAAATTTTCGAATTCTTTATTTTTAAAATTCTTCCTTTTTGAAACAGCAAAAGGCTTTAGCCTTTTGGAGCTCCGAGCCCCAACAATTCGTTGCTGTTTCTATCGACGTTTCTCAATCATTGACGAGTTCACGAGCCCGGATATCGATATTTTCTCCCACGAATTCGTTACATTTTAATAATTTAAAAGAAGTTCGTAAAGTTGAACGGCTTACGGGCTGGTTGAATCACGAGTTATCTTCTCGTGAAAGATTCATCGAAATCGGTTCAGTGCTTCTCCATCGTTCGTTTATTTCGTTTTTAAAGCAAGTATTTCCTTGTTTATTTGTACTTCTCGATTATCGAATATTCAATTTTTTTGTATTCTCGTAAGAAAACAAAATATCGAAATTCTACAAAACCACAAACACAGTTCCGGTCACAATATTCGATCTTGCGAAAAATTCACCGTAATTGGTAAGCAGTCAAGCTTTTCACAGGGTTCGGATTTATATTAAGGGAAGACCAGGCGAAAACGGGGTGCCCAAAAGACTGGGAAAATGATTTTTATTTTCCATTCTTGCACAATCCGGTATATTTTTCCAGAAAATAAAAACAAAAAATGCTTTCAAAATGTTCAAAAAAACATTTAAAAAAGGAAGGAAAAGAAGAAATTTTGAAAAAATAATGAACGATCGAAAGTAGAAATTTTGTAGAAACTTCGATTTTTTTTCGTTCCCGTTCCTTTTTAAAAGACGCACCCAAGCTGCACTGAATCGGAATTGTGAAAAAAAAAAAAAAAAAAACATTTCCCCAATTTTCAAGAACTACTTAATCGTCTCCCAAGATTTTTTGTTCCAAAATTGCAAAAAAAAATTCATTACCTTTCTCAGTGTTGGAGGGCAAGCAATAGGAAGCTTCTCAGAGTTCTGAAAATTACGGAATTTTTTCAAGTGCCCCATTTTGCCCCAGTCTCCCCTATTAACATACACAGAAAACGAGAGAGATGAAAATAGAGAAATATGAAAAGAAAGGGGGCATGTACATGCATATTTCTTTCGAAAAGACCTTTTAAGAGCTGCCCGCATGGAGAAGAACGTGATGAAGAGCACTGAGAGCCCCCCCTTTATATCATCGTAGGGTTCTGGCTAAATGCATGGATACATGACTCATAACACGTATATGCGACAACAGTACACGAAGGTATGAAGTGCGCGGCATGTCGAGACAAAGAACGAAAACTGAATGAGCCACGTGCCACTCTGAGTGATACACGCTTTTAGTTCCCTCTATGAAAGAAGCGAAAAATGAGATCGAGAGAGAGAGAAAGCAAGAAAAAGGGGAGAAAGGTACTGAGGAGTGCTTTCTCGGTGCACCGAGATCCGTCGCCGTCGCCCTCGATTTTTGCACTCTCTCCGTCCACGTACACGACTTCCCTCGAATCTTAGCTCGAGGCGACCCTCCCTAGACAAGGGACAATCGCAAACGTACGATCGTACGCACGAGCTTCTCGAAGTTAGTCCCAGGCTGGCGCAGAGCCGCTGAACGTTAATCGATTGTCGAGAAAATCGCGTTGTCGTTGAGCTAAGAAATTTTGTGACGATTCAACATTTTATTCCGTTCCATATTTCTGTAGAGTTTAAGCAAACGTTGTAAAATTTCATTACAGAGTGACAAGACGTCACGAGTCGAAAATTATTTCGAATCCACAAAGACTCGAAAAACAGAATTTTCAAAGGAGAAAAAAAAACGATTCTTATGCCATTTCGTAGCACGCGAACAGTCCCGAGATATTACGAGCAGTAATCCTAAGAGTACTGGGAACTGCGACCCCTTTCGGCAAAAAAGCCTCCCCTTACGTAGCTAGAATCGCGCGAGCTTCAGCTACCGAACGCTGCACACTCGCGCGTCTTTCTCTCTCCCTCGAACAATTGAACCATCGATCGTGATTTCCACCAGTAATTCAAGTCGAAGACGAAAGGGAAGGAAGAAACATAAAAACTGCACGAATGAACGTTCAAAAATCCCGAATGTAATACTTCAAAGTAAACTTGGCCCGAATAAGTTCAGAGGAAGAGAAAAAACTTTTTTTCATTCCCTCATTCATTATAATGAATGAGCGAATGACGGATTAATAATTATTAATCCGTCATTCGTTGAAAATTCGTCAAATTCAATGCAGTAAATTTTTTTTTCTGACCTGAAATATTCTGAATTCGAGAATGGGGAAAAAAAAAAAAAACAGAGGTTCATTTAAAAATGACGAACTTCGCCAGCGCACGATTCGAGAAATCTGCATAAAAACAGTTGGAGATTCGGCATCTGGTTTGATTCGTTTCGTCAGATTCCTTTGCTAAGGCAAGCAATACCAGAACCGAAGGTCTAGGACCGGTCAACGACCTGCATGTAAAGGCTCTACCGATCTTCGCGTGTCTATAATGTACATCCATATTATATGCTGGGCCGAGGTCGATTTGTAAGCGGTTTGGATCATTGGTCGCGGACTAGCGAGCGACCGGACGCTCGCCGTAGGATCGATCAGGGACGTTTGCCGCTCGCCGCTCGTCTCTCGTCGCTCGTCGCTGCGAAGCGGGTGTGTACATCGAACCGAGCGAGACGCGACACTTTGCCAGTCTCCGTTCAGTCTAGCCCATGCGTTACCTTTTCTTCTTTTCTCTTTTCTACTTTACGAGCAAAACGTGCTTTTTCCATCCAGTTGGTACTGTCTCTGCCCTGAAATCCCAGATGAGACTTTCATGTCGTACGTTAAGTTTCTTGGCGCGGTACTAGCCAATTTCGTAGGACCGATATTTCACGTTGGTAAACTTTTTTTCTTCCCGTGGCTACTGCGAGAAGTACGTTCGTTCCGCAATGATTCGGTATCTTAACGAATATTCACCGTGAACGATTGTATTGTTTGATGTTTTTTTACGTTCGGATTGAAAAGCTTGAAAATTTTGGCTTGGGTCGCTCACAGCCGTTTTTATTGTTTGGAATATCACGCTGACGTTAGCAACGTCGGAGTCCGATGAAATAAACGTATTTTTTCTCACAGATCATTTGTGTAGGTTGCGAAACTATGAATTGCAAATTAGGGAGAAAACGAGATTGGAGAATTACAATTTTTTTAACAGTCATTTTAGAACAGCGAATGGGTTGCTCGAAACCGCATACGAAAATTGGAAAAAGAATGAAAAAATTCATCGCCCAAAGAAACTCTGCACTGGCGTGCAGAGTGAGAACTGGATTGTTGATTCAGCGAAAAGTAAACACCAAACGTATCCTAACTCAGTATTAATTTACTGGCCGATGATACCAAAGTCACACGGAAAAATCTTGGTCACAGTATAGCAGCTCGTTATACCAGCAATATCGGTGTTTCTGTGCTTTTCTCCCTTCTTGTGGATCATCAAAAAAATTGATATAAAAAAACACTCAATTTTTTTTTCTTAATTTTGGTTTTTAATTTTTTTTTTCTTTCCGAAAACAACGTTAGGTTTCGTGAAAGATTGATGAATGGAGATAAATTTTGAAAAACCAGTGCCTCGAACAAATTTATTCTGTCCTCAAAATCAACTGCGGTAACAGAATTCTAGATAGTATCACGGGCTTAAAAAGTTTTAGGTTTCCATAGGTTTATAATGCTTTGAGTATAATTTCGGTAATGTACCGGAAAAACCATTAATAAACCGTGCACTATCGCGTTATTCAAGTATAATTACGGGGCAATAAAAACTAGCGGGATAAATATATTTATACGGTGCGTTACTTAAATTAATCGTCTTCGAAAAATAATTCGAACGACGAAACAACGTATATTACTAGTAGATTTAATATGATTACAAAAAATATATTTTTCACTCATTAAATTATATTTTCATTCTCTTTTAATAATAATTTCACGTTCCGCACCGTGTTCAAGAAAAAATGTGTTTTTTATTCGCGTTAATCAGCTCGTCAATTTATTTGACTCATAATTGTCATAATAAATTATCAAGATGTCGGTGTTGTGAAGAAAATTCGTTTCGTTCAATTGTACTTTGTGAAATGTTACGATTAGAAAATTTTGAACTTACGATGCACTTGATAAATTTAATACACAATTCTATATTGAAAATATACTGCTATAACAGAGGGCTATGAATTTAATAAAAAGCCCTTTTTCTCTTACCTCTCACTTCCTGGTAATCCAGAGACTCTTTAGAGCCCAAACATTATTTCGACAACATGCTTTTTAGCGTCTTTTATTATTATTCGTTAACAGTACGTTTGTAATTAGTTACTCGTCAATGACACTCTGTAAATCTATTTATATCTCCGGCGTTCGCGAATTTGAAACAATCTCACTGCATTGCACTCGTGCCCGCAGCACGTACACACTCCAAGTGTCGGGAGAGAAATTGTACGGAGTGAGAAACCCGAGGGGTCGCGTGTCGATGAAAAATGACACGCAATGATTTTGATTACATCGAATAGTAGTGCTGATCACATTCGTAACGCTAATGAAAAATTAATCGACGTCGCAGAGTTCCGTATGCATCACAACTCAAGATAATTGAGAACGTGAGCTCGTAAGAAATGTCGGAGAGAGAACCGTCTCGTCGCGCGGTAGTCCGAAAACTCGTGGTGCGCAACAGAGTTAGCAACGGTGCTGACGCCGCGCCGCCAGTACGAGAAGCGGTGAGAGAACTTCCTCCCACCCCTTTTCACTTCTTTCTCTCTTCAGAGTCCACTATCGCTCCAGTGGATCGTATACACTGTACACTTACCTACCTCTCTAAAAGCTAATTGTTTTCGTATTATTTTCAACCGACTACGCTCGCAGAATATAAGAAACCTCAAAACGTCAAGGTTATTTATACGAACCGCTTTTTACCTAATGTTTTATCGTGTTGATTAAATGAGAAAAAAAATGACTCAATATAAAGCGATGCTTGCCATGTCCATGTTTATTTTTAAAACACTTTTATTGAAGGATTCTTGGAATTTTATTCAAATGAACAAAACCCCCAAAGATCCATTCTTTTTTCTAAATATTCAGTTTACATATTATTCCAACTGGACAGGAACCAATAAGGATGAGCTTCGATATACAGTCTGCTGAAAAATAAGTGAATTTTCGGAATTTCAAAGCGCGGACGTGACATCGCACCAAACAAACAAAAGGCACAATTTTTAGTCTCTCTTATACACACTCACGACTTGTTTCCACACTCATTATTTTGTTAGTATTCTCTCTCTCTCTCTCTTTGCACTTATGCAAGTGTTGGGAAACATCTTCTTGCGGTGCTTCATCTAAATGGACCGAAAAGCAATTGATCATTCGATTCCGAAGACGTCAACAAAAAGGCTATAGGTTGTTCGCGAGTATTTATAATCATAAAATCAAAAATATACTCATTGAGGTTTTACGTTTATGAGAATGTGACACGTGCGCGAATTGTACTATAATCATCACCGTTTAAGCCCATGTTCCTTGAACGCCCAAATAAGGAAGTTTCCCGTTTACGCACACGTGTTCGAGTCTTGTCGCCTTATTGCAGCCACGCGAGGACATCGTCGCCGATTTTTTTATTTTTGAGGTTAAGGTTGTGTGAATCATCGATGTAAATTGCCCTCAAATTATTTTCACGACATCTCAGTGGACATTTATATAATTAATGAAAAATCAAATATGAAATTGTATCAAACGACATTAAATTGATAGTCTATGGAATTATGAACTCTCGTCGTTTTATTTTCTCTCTTATGAACTCTTGTGAAAGAGGGCGTACTTATTTAAAAAAAAAAACACCTTTAGATAGAAAATTGCATGTCTCCTTAAAAAATCGGTCGAAAGAACATGCTGTTGGTGTTGAAAAAATTGAAGTTTCAATTGAGTAGAAATTTCACATGTTTGTATAGACAAATTCAAACTCTTCTACTGTCGGACCCTAACCTAAAAAAAGAGGCTGATCTACGTGCGTTTAGATGTATTTTTAGACTATTGAGAACATTTTGAGTGCTTTAAGGAAAACGTTACGATGAAGCTTCCAAATGACGGATGAGCAATGACGCAAGAAATTGAGTTACTTCAAACCATCAGCGACGATAGCAAAATATTCAGCAAAAATATCGGCTCTTTAAAACCGAAACGGTGGATCATCAGTTGGAATGAAGTGTTTGTGCTATTAGCCTCAAATTTTGACGATTTTTTTTAACAAAAAACTTTCAATTAATTAGAAAAACATTTCGAGACTCGCCGGCATTTTTTGATTTTCCTGTGAAAAACGACTGTTTAATAATCTTGTTGGATCTTTTAATCTAAAAAATTCACAGAGTAGTTCGAAGTCGGGTGTCATTGTTTAGACACTTTTTACAGTACCGAAAGTGTTATTGAATTTTCATGTAAAATATATTTTGCTGAATTTCAAAGCAGAAGGTTACGAAAAAAAAAATCGTTGCAAATCACAAATGATAAATAAGAAAATTATTAAATTATTATCAGAATTTTATAAAATCTAGGCAGAATCTGGCGTCCAATCTCTTGGCAAGAATCATGCACGAACGCATGAAGATTCGATTTTTTTCAACATAAAGAATTTTCGTTTACGGGGGGGGGACGCGTTGAATGCTCGGAAGGGCAAGAATGCCGAGAAGGAACAAGGATAGTTGGCATCGATACCGTAACACGGCGCGCAAGCGCTGTTTTCCAGGAAAAAGCTCGTCCGTCGTTCGTTCTCGTTCTTAGTCCGGCGAGAAAGCGTCTGTACCGCAAGCCCATCCGTTCTTTCGTCTCGTCGTTCTAAACATAACTGTAGCAGCGCGTGAGTTTTTCTTCGTCTTCGTAGCTTCGATTGAACCTCATTAATCGGTGTAGGAAGTACAAATATGTGTTACTTAGTAACTCGACAGAGCTACGATTGAAGATGGCGAGCTTCCTGAACACTTGCAATGTCACCGGATCTCCATCAATGTCGAAAACCGAAGACAATTTGTCCAACAGCGAAGGTCCCCTTCTCAAAAGAAACCTCGGACAAAATCACATCACTGTAAGGTAAAATCTTGCTTATTCGAATCGGCAAATTACTAATATTCAAAACAAAAGATACTGTATTTTTCTAACCCATCTTTATTTTCTTACTTCATGAATTTGGTTACATTTGAGTTTTTGTAGGCTGCTAAATGTTTTCAATATTTGAGAATGCGTTCCGAATGTTCGGAGGCTTCTAAAAATACATTTTGAGAATATGTTTTCACTATTTACGAATTTATCGGTGTTTCTTCGTCGCGGAGCCGAAAAATATTGACATTTTTCAGTTCGATTGGCACGCAAAACGTCAAAAGACGTACGCAGACGTGACTGAAATATTCCGAAAAAAGCATGAATGATGCGATCCAAATTGAATAACACTGAGTTTTTACAAACGTATTTTTTTCATTCATCAGCTCTGAAAATGTACGTCGTTCGGGAGGAATCACTCCGAAAAATCCGTCGCGAATGTCCTGCCAGGATGACACAACATCGATGTGCGAATCCTCGAAAAAACGATACTGTTTGTGGGCTCTGACTCTCCTTCTCGGAATCGTCGGCCTCTGCAATCTCCTTCTCAGTATTACAATTATCTCTGTTTTGAGAGTAAGCCATGGAATGGAAGCAATGGAAGTCATACCGGAAGCGGACCTTGTTAAGTTCTACGGTAGAACAGATTTGGACAAAGTAAAGAAAATTTTAACTCTCCGTGTCACTCTTTTGTCAACACGTTCCTAGAAAAGTATATTTTCATGTTGTCCCAAGACTCGCATGTTTCAAACGCCAAAATTCCTCGTTTCTCATTCTGAATATACAAACATACAAAAAAAAATTGATACAGAAAGTGTTGGTGTTAATTTATAAATTAAAAACCCTCGTAAAAACGTGATTTGAAAAACAAAGTACAATCTTCATCTGGGACTTGGTCTCGAAACGAAACAAAGTAAAAATGAAATCAGAGAAAGGAATTTGTCCGTAAAAGATGTTTTTTGGGCCTTGTTTTGATAAAATGCTTGCTTATTCGTATTTTGAACGTTTTATAACAAATTATTTTGAAAGCAGCTAAATCGTTGGAAATAATTGTTTTAAGGTCTTCGTTCAAGAAAGTATTTGTCAAGGTTACGGGGACGAGCCTGTCGAGTTGATCGGTGACGATTCGAGTGTGTTATTGTCCGTGAGGAATCGCCGTCATAATAATCCCAAAGGAAGATTCAGCGTGCAACCGAACGGCACCACATTTTCGATGGTGGAGTCTTTCGAAGTGAAAGATTCGCGTACAGGAGATTCTCTCTTTTCGACAAATTTTCCAAACTTCGGTTTACCCAGCGGAGTCGGAAAACTGGCTGTAAATTTAGCGGAAACTCACCGAGTCGTATCGCCGGTTAATTCGAGTTTGACTTTCGAGTCTAATCGACAGATTACGATTCACGGTGCGGAGAGCACGACGATGGAAAGCAAAGCGATTGTGTGGATGGCGGACAACAACGTTTACATAAAAAGTAATCACGGCATCGTGCTCAATGGGAAAAAAGGCATTTTTCTCGATGTCGCTAAAATGCCCGTTACCCGAACGTCTTATCAATTGAACAACGACGAAACTACCGCGCAATATAAAATCTGCGTTTGTATGCCACAAGGAAAACTGTTTCGTGTTCCGGTCGCGCCGGGTAGCAATTTGAGAGTCAATTGTGCGAGAATCGCCACTTCCCCCGAGCTTGATCCCTGTCAGTAGTGGACTGGACATTTCCGGATCAGCGTGAATCGCACATGATCGTTTAATGCGCGCCTTGTATCCACCTGCGTTGGATCAATACACAATTTTTCAAATTTGAAAACAGCCCTAAAGTCAATTCAAGCCGATTTTTTTAGATTCGTTGAATCAGTTTGTTTATTGCACTTGAACATGAGCAAACGAATCGTTTTTCCAGAAATTTTTCAATCGAATGTACTCCAGAATTGACTGCATTTTGTAAAAAAATTTGTTTATACGAGACTTCCTCCCTTTATTTTTTATTTTTCCATTCAGAATTTTACTATTTTTTTAAATGGTTTAATTCTCTACAATTCTCAAGAAAATGAATTTCTGGGAATATTAGAGTAAGTGCAACTAATTTGGGATAGCATTATACACGTTTTTTTGTATTCCAAAATAGCTTCCTTTCCTCAATCTTTTGAATATTATTTACTGCAATGTTCCTGAAATTATTTGCAAAATTTGTAGAAAAATGTTTGGCAGCATTTCCTATCAGAATTGTCAAAAAATAAAGAATCCAGGGAACGTTTTTGGACGCTCGGAGAATCGAGTGTCTAAGAACTTGACGAATTTTGAAAACCCTACAAAAATGCTCTGACGAAACTAAGTCTTCAGTATTTCTCTTCCGAATGGCATATCAATTAAAAATAAGTATTTTTTAACTCGATAATTACCAAAAATAGCGTTATAGTTTGAATGTTTAATGTTGTTTTGGGTCATAGTACGTCGTTTAGAGAATTGTTAATTATGACAACGTTGAATAAACGGTTGATAGCGGAATAAAAGTAGTCATTATTTATTGAACAAGATAACTAAAACATTTCATGAATTATACCTGCGTACAATGCAAATAAAAAAGTTCGAAGTATGCGTATGTGATAACAGTTTTGTCCTTTTTATCAAACGGAATAATCTTAATATTTTTCATTCACTTAACCTAAGTAACGTGTCCTATAACCACGCATCCATTTAGTGTCAATCTCTCTACTCTTGTACGTCTTAATTTATCATTCATTCTGGATAAGCCATTGTTTATTTGTGGCTCGGTAACGCAGGAGAATGGGACAAACTATAGCGTTTTTCTCACTCGAACAACATGGTTTTTTTTTCATGATGTCGATACAGCGATTGGCGGAACACCAACAATTGTAATATTTGACCTATTTTTTTTTTTCCCAATAACGTGACTCGATTCATCTTCACAAACGTTCGTGGAGCTCGTGCGTGAAAGAAAAACGACAGAACGTTTGATCCGCTTTCGCAACGTTACGACAAGCCCCTCCGAGGCTACTTTTCTGTTTTCCTAATTGATGATGAACAGCGTAAACGGCACGATATTGAAGTTTGCATCTTCAAATTGCAACGGAATGGTTTTTTTGTTAATTGAACATTTTTTTCAAGGTTGCTTTTTTATTGTTGATTCACTTTTCATGTCTGAAAACTCTCTGGATGCAGAGCTGCGAAAGTTGTTTTCGTTGCATTTTCATAATTCAAGCTTCAATGCCATGAAACGGAGGCGCACTTATTCACGTGATTAATTATATGTACACAATTTACAGGATCATTTCTCTACGAACCAACTCAATTCGTCTGGATATACGGAGATTAATATTTGTTTTTTTGTCTCTTTGTAAGGAGAGTCAGAGATCTGTTACAAATAGTGCGTATAAGCAAATACATTCGGAATTCGAATTTGTTCTACGTCTGGTGAAAGAGTGCTATCTTTGCCACTCATCGTCTGAGTATGATCGGTGTAAAAAAAAGTGTTTGTTTCGAACTGGCTTGAACTTCAGATGGGGGCATGAAACTGCAAAAAATGAGGTTTCGTTCACCAAGCATTCTTCCAAGTTTACTGTGATCACCGGAAAATAGTAAAAGTTTATCCACTTCATTGTTGGTGGCTTTTTGTGGTATCAAGTTAACATGAAAACTAGCCAACAACGATGGAGTCGATAAACTTGAGGGAGTTAAGACTCGATAAGTATCAAAACGCAATTAATTACGACACTTGGTGAAACTTTGGTAATGATTAGTCACATTTTTTGGAACTAAACCAAATTCCGATGTAACATATAGTCACCTGCATAAATATTTTCCTACATAAATCATGATCGTAATTACTAATAATGATCAATAGGGCTTTGCCCGTAGGTTCTGGATGTGCTGTTCTTTTTAGTTTATTCATTTAAAAACGGCGTTTCTTTTTTATTGAACTCGTTCAGTTCTTCTCCTCCTTCTTTTCACCCTCGGATTGTTGCTGCTCTTGTTGACCACCCTGATTGCTACCGCTTTCACGTTCGGCAGCCATCTTCTTGTAGGCCATCTCGAAAAGTTTCAAACTCGCCTGTTGGAGCTCGTTCGTCTGTTTCTTTATTTCTTCTGGATCTGTCTCGTCTTTCTTTGCCAAAGTCTCGTTCATCTTTGCGACCAGCTCTCTCAATTTATCGCACTGAAAACAAACGAAAAGATTTCCCAAATTTGACCCAAATGAGCGAAATACATCACGAGATTGGAAAAAAATTCTAATCAATTTTTTTCATTCATAAATACCTCGTCCTGTGGCAACTGTGCTTTGAACTCTTCGATCTTGGCCTCAGTATCGTGAACAATTCCCTCAGCCTGGTTCACCGCCTCAACTCGTTCCTTTTTGATTCTGTCTTCTTTCGCGTACTGTTCGGCATTTTTCACCATATTTTCAATCTCGTCCTTGCTAAGACCACCGCTGGATTGAATTACAACTGTCAACAAAGAAAATTTCATTGAAAAAAGGGAAAACCGCTAAGAAAACGTCGATGCACTTTTTTCATATTTCAATTTTCTTCCAATCGAACGAACTATCTACAAAACCGAAGGCATTGAAACATCACGATGAAAATAATCGCAATAAAAACAGTTCAAAATAAATTATCTTGAACGTACTTTGTTGTTCTTTTCCAGTTCCCTTGTCTCTCGCGGATACATGAACGATACCATTAGCATCAATGTCGAAGGTGACTTCAATTTGTGGTACCCCGCGTGGTGCAGGTGGAATACCAACCAAGGTAAATTGTCCCAATAGTTTGTTGTCATTGGCCATTTCACGCTCGCCCTGATGTACTTTTATTTCAACCTGAGTTTGACCATCAGCCGCCGTTGAGAATACTTGACTTTTCTTCGTGGGAATGGTAGTGTTGCGGGAAATAAGTCTCGTGAATACACCACCAAGAGTTTCAATTCCTATAATCGATCCAATATGGATTAAAATATGTGGCAAAGAAATGGTGACGTTGCATTATAAATGGATCTTAACGAAAGTTCAGTAAAATCTTTTTCCCCAGTGTTTTAGTCAGAGAGAAGATTAGTTATACAAACATCATAGAAAAATGGCACAAAGATCAAATTTACGTAAATGATAATCGGTAAGGAAATTGACAATCGATTCGAAATATTGAAGTAAGATGTAATTTTGTATAATTTAACGTCGAAAACTCGGGTACAAAAATATTTTGCGTACCAAGAGAAAGAGGTGTCACGTCAAGCAGAAGCACATCTGTGACGTCACCGGCAAGAACTCCACCCTGAACAGCGGCACCAACGGCGACAGCTTCGTCTGGATTAACAGCTCTCGAAGGCGTTCGTCCGAAGATTTCTTGTACGGTAGCTTGGACCTTTGGTACACGAGTCATACCTCCAACCAAGAGAACTTCACCAATATCCGACTTGGAGACTTCAGCATCCGTGAGAGCTTTTTGGCAAGGTTGGATTGTACGTTTGATCAAATCACCGACAAGGTTCTCGAATTTACTTCGCGAAAGTTTGAGATTCAAATGTTTTGGACCGCTCGCGTCCATCGTTAAATATGGCAGATTGATGTCGGTTTGCGAAGAGCTCGACAATTCAATTTTCGCTTTTTCGGCTGCTTCCTTAAGACGTTGCATCGCCATTGCGTCTTTTGCAACATCAATACCCTGATCTTTCTTGAATTCATTCGCCAAGTAATTCACTAGCGCGTTGTCGAAATCTTCACCGCCCAAAAATGTGTCTCCGTTCGTCGATTTCACCTCGAATACTCCTTTTTGTATTTCGAGGATCGAAATATCGAAGGTTCCGCCACCAAGATCGTATACAGCAATACTAAAAATTTAAAGACACTTATTAAAATATACTTTGCTTGTTTTCTCTAAAGACTAATGTTTGATAAATAAAGTCAGTAATAAATTTCCACATGTGCCAGCAATTTTATGAGGCTTTGAGAGACGAAAAATAAGAGCATCATTTGTATTTTTTGATCGATCAAAAATTCCTACTGTTGAAGTTCGCATTACTGAAAACCTGTTGTTTGATGAAGAACGATTCAAAACGATTTGGTCAAAGATATGCGAAAGTCTCGAAAGTTAATAAATCAAAGAATCAATACTAAATTTTCAAACTCGATTCGTATAAGAAATTTCGTCGTATAGCATTTCCTTACATTTTATCCTCGGATTTATCCATTCCGTAAGCCAAAGCGGCGGCGGTCGGTTCGTTGATTACTCTAAGTACGTTCAGACCCGCTATTTGACCAGCATCTTTTGTCGCTTGTCTTTGCGAATCATTGAAATACGCTGGTACCGTAACAACCGCGTTTTTCACTGGTGTGTTCAAATAAGCTTCTGCGGTTTCTTTCATTTTCATGAGAACGAAAGCTCCTATTTGACTCGGAGAATACATTTTGCCATCACCCCCTTGCACCCAAGCGTCGCCATTCGAAGCTCGAACGATTTTGTATGAAACTGTTTTCCTGGTGAAAAGAAATGAAAATCAAATTAAGCTGAGCAGTGATTATTAACTGGTACAAAGTTTTTTCTTCTTCAACTAAAATCAGTAATTCACTTCCACACGTGCCAGCAATTCATTGCGACTTTGAGAGACGAAAAATAATTAACATCACTATATGTTTGCATGAAATTTCGATATTTATAAAAAATAAAATTTACCAATGTATACTCACATGTCCTTCTTTACTTCACTATCTTCAAACTTTCGTCCTATCAAACGCTTCGTCGCATAAAAAGTGTTAGCGGAATTTGTAACTGCTTGGCGTTTGGCAGGCATACCAACCAACCGTTCACCATCTGAGAAGAAAAACATTGTTTTTGAGCTTCTAAAAATTCTATTTTATGATTTCAGTCAACAAAGAGCACATTCGACTTGGATGCCGACACCGTTAATTGCGCCCAAAATATAATTCAATGTAATCCTCACCTTTTGTGAAAGCTACGTAAGACGGTGTTGTTCTTGAACCTTCTGCGTTCTCTATAACTTTCGCTTGTTTTCCTTCCATGACGGCGACACAGGAAAACGTTGTGCCAAGATCGATTCCAATAACTGCACCTTTAACTCCATCGGAGCTGTATGTTCATAAACGTTGGATTAATATTATGTTAGCTAAAAAATATATTTTTCACAATTTGATGAACTTACGCATATCTATACTGTTGGACATCGTGGTATCTTCCAGTGCTGAGGGTTGGTGCGATACACTAAAATACATGAAACATTCAACTTTAAATCCATCCCTCTATATTTTCATACTTATGATTTAAGGTAGTACAATTCTGATGCAAGATCGTTAAATTTTGAAACACTCAAATTATATGATACAAGTTTTACTTAAGAATACGAATTTTGTTTTCTATCTTAGCAGGTTCAACTCTATTTTTCACAGACATGGTTGAGTCGAGATTGGTTAAAAGATATCATGTTCGTCTTATGGTTCAATCACCTAATCTTCAAGAAAATCTGACTTAGTGACACAAACTTGAAAAGTGATAAAGGTAAAAAAGTATTTTTAGTATCTTGAGATGCACGTCCATGTACATTGAAATCATGTACAGGCTCTTATACTACATCAAGGAATTGATAAATTATGGCAAAAATTTAACTGTTCAAGTTTCATGTCCTTAAAGTATAATATGTCTTATTAGCATTATTATGATTTTGTAATAGAGCAGCTATCATTTTTAATATTTTCTGTTGTCACCAACTATGTCAGTCACAAGAAATAATTTTTCAATTTTCTTTTAGGTGGTAAGAATAGTTAAGTTAGCTGGGTAGCAAGATAAAATATTGTTTTTCCAGCGACAGAACGGACTGTAAGTTCTAATTTGATGTTTAAATATTGATTTTGCACGATTTCCAAATTAAAAAATTGGTAAATGATGCTTAAGATATGAAACATAAATTCAAAATTGTCAAAACAGGTTATTCTGAATATAACATCGCGATGAAAAATGTAATCGAATAGCGGAGGGGGGCTAGAGCAAAAGTGTGGTTAATCCTGGTCATGGTTACATAACTTAACCAAAAAACTTCACCGACTTTGCGTATCTTAGAATAATTACGATATCAAATGGTGCGCTTCTAAGAACATAATTAGAACGGAATGTTCTGGCGAGTAAGGTTTAGTCGATTCGGAAGTTTTTGTACTGAAGCAAAAGGGCGAAAAAATTTGTGGAACGCTCAATTCTCGTCGGCACGTGTCGCTTTGGTATAGCTTTTCTAGAATTTTAGGCAAGCGTCTCGGCAATATTTCAGATGTGTACAGAAAAGATTTTCCACGAAAACGAAAAAAAAAGCTTTATTGAAAAGAAGCATGATGGGAATGGAAAATAGGTGAAATCAACAATTTTTGTTGAAGGCCGGCTCTAAGATTAAGAACAACGGAAATTGATGAGAAATCGGATGCCACATAAAAATGTAGATGTTATAGCGATTTGGAATGCTTGAATAAACTGCGAGAGATGGTAAAATAATAGAATACGAACAATCACGAATGGCAAAGTCTCCTATCCCTCACATGGTGTAAAAAAAGGTAAATTGCTTAATACTCACGTTTTTCAGAATCGCGTTGAATTGATTCTTCTTGGCTATTTCGTGGGTGACACCGCTACACCCGCGTGACAGCAATCTCGCAGCAGTCAACATTTTCGTTTTATAAATAAAGTACGGTTTATTAATCGTAAATTTGTTCGCGATGTTCAATTATAATGTGCGATCGGAAACCCGAATTAGTCTTGTGTTTCACGTGTATGATGCAACTCTCACCGCTCGCGATGATCTTGTGATGCGCAGTGTACGCTAGTCGCTACAAGCTATGCTACACCGGCAATTTCGCATCCATTTCATCGAGCGCTACACTGCTTGGAGGGAGAACCACTTTTCGAATGGCCAATCGCAAGAGAGTTTTCGAAGACGTGGCCAATCAGATCTCGAACTTTCTCTTTAACGACGAGTCTATTCACGAAACATCGCGAATGTTCTACTGATCCGCATCAATATAAACACTATTTTATGGAAAATTTTGTCAGAAAAATAATGGGTAATAATTCGATTGAAAAAATAGTATAAAAATTATTCATTTTTGTGGTTATATACGCAGGTATTTTTCAGCATAGTTTTCGCCGTTAAACTGATTACTTCCGGTGACTGAATCATATGTACATATTATTTCGATGTTCACGAGGACTTTGTCAGATCGGTAGAGGTAGAACAATATGAATAAAAGAATTTCTCTGAATGAATGTTATATTGCCGCATCGCCGCATCAATAATAGTTTCTTAAAAGAAAATATCGTTTATCCCAAAGTGCTCTCCACAACAGAGTTAAACAATTAAAAAATAGCAGCAGGCGTTTTACTCATCTGTATAGTTTGGGTTGGCGGTGAGTATATAGCGCCAATGGTATATATGAGTGAACGGTTGGCCATGTGCTGAAAAAGAATTTATATGTATCTACAATTGTCGAAAATTTTTCCGAAAAAAATACAAAAATGTGATATTAAACCTGCTGTAGGAGACACTAATCAGGATTAGAATTTTGATAGAATTAAAGACAATATTTTTTTCTTATTAATTTATTGGTCATGATGGCGAGTCAGTTTTAAAATGTATATTAATATAATATACCCGGCTGGCTCATAATTACTTATAGAATAACACGTTATATCTCATGGCTCTATCAATAGTACTTATACAACTAATACTTTTTTCAAAACTTTACACGCTGATCCGGACACGTATTGTGCGAAAAAAAAACTAATCAAATATATATTCATGAAAAAACTGTCCTAATTAATGAATAACTATCCCAGTTTGTTTTTCTCTGGTGGATCACAGACATTGGGAAATTTTTTATACCAAGTTCCGATAACAAACTTAGCAATTATTTTTTTTCTTCCTCAAATCACGGTATATACAATTTGTTGCTCGAAGCAAAATTGTGCGCGTAAAATAGCACAGATCCATAAACAAACTTACTGGTATATATAATTCCTTAATTACTTTATCCTATATAGAGTCACTCGGAGAATAAAACCGCTATAATAACCTATATTATTATTTGCTGGATTCGGGATATTACGGAATATATTCATTAAAAAAACAAATATACCGATCAAAGTGTCATATCGTGTTTTTCGAATTTTTCTACCTTTTTAGGAAACTTGGTCTCGTCTCATCGGCTCAATTTATCTGGGATGCGATTCGAAAGTGAGCCGACTTCAAAATTTCGAAAGCAATTTTTTTCTAGGTTATTCGATTGATCAAAGTGAAGTTCATCTTAGCTTGTGTAGAATTGTGGCACAAATATGCTTAATACTTCAGTTTTTCAAAACGGCTCATCATTTTCTAAAACATACGACTTGCGTTTTGCAACTTTTTTTCGGGCTTCTAGCCGTTCCGAAGCACGGGACGAGAGTGAAAGAACGTAATTCAAACTTTTTTTTATCGGGGATTATTCCGATTTCCAGAAAAAGTTGAGCATTCAGCTGTTTCTTGCAACAATTTCGCACAGGTTAATTTAAATTCCATCGCAATTGGTCGTTTCATTTCGAAATTATGGTGAATCGCATTTTCGAAGTGGCCGAAGAGTTTCATAAAAAGACGAACTGTGATACTAACCTACAAATTTCTGCACGAGTTAAAAAAGGCTTTAGCGAACTCAAGCAGCTCGGGCTGTTAGAATTAATTTTTTCAAATTGTGAAAAAGATGTTTTAATTCCTTTTCAAAACTGAACGTAATAAGAGGCGAACATATTTTCTCAAATCGAAATTATAAAATGTAGAATCTTAAATAATCAATCCCTGCTGACACTTCATTTCCGGCGGCTTCGATTTGAACGAGCACAGATAACGATATTCTAACAAACAATTCTCAATCCATGATGAACTAACCTCAAAATTGGGAATCGCAACAAAATGTCTTCACTTTTTCATAGGGACGTGTTTCGCACAATATATCGAAATATTCGCACGGCGGATACAAACATTGCAATGAATAAACAAACGTTCGTCGAACGCATATTAATTACAGTAGATTTTTTTGTAAGTGATTGGAAATTTTATTTGTACACTGCTTCAGAACATGTAATAATAATGAATTAATAATAATAATAATAATAATAATAATAATAATAATAATAATAATCGCTGTGATCGTCATCATCGTTAATAATTGTAACTATCATCACCGCAAACACGCAACCCACTTTAATCCGCAGTCATCGCCGACAACAATGAAATTCGATATATATAATATACAAAAAGAAATGGTTTTAACATTTTTACTCAATTCTGAAGGCGAATATTTTATTAATAAAAGCGTACGATCGATTGAATATCAGCACATTTGTTTTTTTTCTTTTTTTTCAAATTGTGATTGTTACCGAGAATTGTTTTTCTTTTATATGCTTATGAACAATCCTGCCATGTCGTATCCAAATTGACAAATATATTTCTCCGTTTTTTGATATAATGATATTGTATTAGCGTATTTTTGATCGTACAACGAAAAACAAATAAACAATAATATGTTGTGAAAATTTTGTGTAATGTCAAAAAATATTTATTCATATAATATTCAATGTTTCAACGACCGATTATTTTTGTTTATTTTTCGTTACTTTCGTGATTTTTGCCGAACAGATTTGAATTGAAATCGTTCACATTTCCGTCGGACTTCGGTTACTCTCAAATTGTGAAAGTTAGAAAAAAAAAAAACGAAAGAAATAAAAACATTGATCTATCGATAATAACGTACGTATTTGTATATAAAAGTGGATAACTTAATCGTTGGTATCGATACTGACCGTTCGGATCAATGATAATTTCAAAATAACACAATTTTTGCCTTCGTTTAAAATTATTTGAATCAAGTTTTACAATATAAAAGAAGGAACGAGGAAAGAAAAAATAAAATTCCACCCAATACGCGGCCTATCATCAATCATCCCGCACGCTTTGTAAAAAAATGGATTACCACGATTCGCCATTTAACAGTGATCGAATAATGATCGAAGGATCGCCATTCAATCGTATTTTCATTTTTAAACACACACCGATCTAAATTAATTCGTTCGGATCTATGTGTGTTTTGGTACCGCGCTCTGCTATTATCGAATTCAAATTTAAGCTGTCGCAATGGCGTCATTCCGCGCTTATTTTTTTTTCCACTAACAATTCAAAATTTCCTATTACTTATCAATCATGTATTTTTTTTTCTTTTTTTTTTTACTTTAAGGTCAATTCACATTATTATAGTATTACAATTAATTATAATAGTGTCATTATAATTCGTAATAATATACAACATTTGTCAATAGATCATTTACTCTAAAACCCACCTCACCTCGCGTACGACAAACATCTTTTAAATTTCCCTTCATTATCAATTTTTATTCATTCATTCTTGCTCAGTCATACCGATGAACCACGCGCACACACTCACACTCGCAGTCACATACTTGAACATACATGCACGCGCTTGCGAGCAAACTCGATGACAATTCACGAAAGTTTGTCAATTCGTTTGTCAGTTTTTCTTTTGTTCTCCCCTCAATTTAGGTTTAGCACGGTTTAGCTCGGACTTGGCTCAGTTGACACGTCATTTTATTTAGTCTATTTACATTAAACGAAAAATTTATGATTTTGTATCCAAATTCTCTTGACACTCGCGTCAGACTTGCAGACTTGGATATGAACTTCATCAACTTTACCCCGAGAGGGGGAGGGGGTCCTTCGCTTTAGACGTTTTTTTTCTCTTTTTGTTACAATTCTTATTTATTGATCGTGCTTTCATTGCGTTAAAACTTGTGTCGAGTGATGTATCAACTTATTTCTCGATCTCTTATATTATTGAATTTTACATCGTTGGAAAAGCAACGAAAGTTTTTTTTTACTTTCTATCCAATTTATTTATAATATTCACAATTTTTTAAATACTATGTTTTTTGCTGGTTTTATAATAAAAATGAAGGCTCGTCCAATATTCGTAGTTAAAAAATGCGAAACATTTTTGAGTTACAAAAAAATAATTGTGTCTGTGTGTGTGTGTGTGTGTGTATGTGTGTGGTTTTCCCCCACTTTTTTCTAACTAAAAACAAAGAAATTTCATTTCGTTCCAAAGGATACCAACTTCAACATCACATTCCCTCTTTTTTTGTAAGTTCTATTTCAATTGAATATTCTAAACGGTGTGTAATGACTTTGTACACGCTTCATCCATTCGGATTCCGCAATTGTTTTTTTTTTTTCATCTTTCTACAAATTTTTATCTATTATTCGACACATTCGACCGCGGCTTTACGGTTAGTCTTGATTCTCTGTGAGATTGACACGGATTAGACTTAACGAGCGCCTGACTTTTGTCCAAAAATTTCTATATCAAACACAATCTCCCCCCTCGAGCCATTCTCGTTCGACGTACCAATTTTTTTAGCCAATAATTTTGTAAAAGAACGCAACAAAAAATATCCTCTCACAGCTGTACATCGGTGATACTAGTGTGACGTAAAATGTTAATTCGAATAGATTAATCGACTTTCACAGAGTTCGAGATGCTCTCATTGTCAAAATGCGTTATGCCCACTGGCCATTTATAAAATTTCAAGCACAAATATTCATTGAAATCATATCGCTCGAACCAACGAAAATGTTATCTTGAATCTTTGCGATTTTTCAAATTCCTCACTTTTTCATACTGAACAGTCAAAATCTCCATAAAATTGTAACGGATTTTTTATAAGAACATAAACTTCATTGGATTACAAGCATGGCAACTTCACTGCTTCAATGATGCCTCGAAGGATTACTCAATTATCAAAGTCTTCTCGCTGGGGTCCTGAAATATTGATTCTCACAATATTACGTAAATATGTGTTACCACATGATTTCTATGGAAATATATTCTAATATCGTACGTGCATTTTGACTTAATAAACTGTGAAGGAATACGTATTGTGAGGAACCAGCGATTTTAAATCTTTTTATAAAACTTTTTTTAAAATAGGTGCAGCAAGCAGATTTAACTTGAAGTGACATCGAGAAAATCGCAAGAAAAAAAGACAACAAAGCGGGCACAACCTCAAAGCGTCGATCATATACGAGAAAGATGTACAAAAATAGGAACAAATACGATGAGGAACATATACGATATATCATGCGCGAGGAACTTCGTTACAATCAACGTTCGAGAGGAAAGAATATCAAATTGATAATTTGAGTCTTTAGATTTCGTGGATGATTAAGAGTTCGTATAATGAAACGTGGATCATTAAAAATTTTTTAAATCAAAGTAACGATAATCATTCGTATTGTTATTTACAGGGTGAATTCGGTGAGAATTTTTTTGTTTTTCGACAATAAATTCTTGTGCGATCGATTCGAAACTCATATCAACGGATTTTTGTATTTTAGGATTAATGACAGAAGATAAAGAAAAAAGAAAATGTAACTTCGAGAAGAAATCGAAGACTCGAATGGACCTGTATATCGACATTCTAAAATTAATCTCAGGGCCAAGAGATTTAATTTAGAATCGTGATAAATTAACCAGGTCCGAATTTAGATATGGATACGATTTCAATACGATTTTATTTCTGTATTCGAATTGCGTTCTTCAAAGGACGTAATTCAAAATCAGTTGAATCACGGATTAAAATCCAAAAATTGATGAATTTCGAATTTGATTTTTCTACAATGATAGAAAAAAGGAGTTTTGAACTTGAGTTCTCTGACTTTGCTCCCAAGCCGAAAAATCCTAAAAACTCTGTGAATATTGAGAGTTTAGAATCGTTGGAACGTGGCGAAAAATCTTTTTCGTACGATGACTTTCAACTTCTGTATTTCTCGTCAAAATTTAGCATGAAAAAAAAAAACACATGACCGACTGAAAGTGATAATACGTGTAAGGTACTCGAAGATAAAAGGAAAAAAGAATTTCCGTAACATTCCAACAATGAAAAAGTTCAACAGTGTAAGGTTTAAGATGTATAGTCTCTAGAAAAAGTCCGACCAACGCGCGCGTGCACATACTCGCTCTCACAGATATTCAAAACTCGTTTATGTATATTCTCATGATGATGGTACACCACACACAAATATTAGTCTCTCACTCGTTCACAGTTTGTTGTTGTTGCTGTTGTGGTATTCTATTATATATATATATGTTATCCTCGTTTTCGCTCGGTGTTTTGTTGTGTCGTTTGTTTGTTGTCTAAATTCGTTTGCACAATACGTACTTACTCTATTTCTCCTTACGATATTATTATCCATTTATACTATAATTATATCAATACTGTTGACGGATAGAGATTCATTCAGAGCCACGCTTCAGGGCGGTTAAATCGTCTCTGCCGCGGGTAGTTCTCATCACTTTCGTTTCTTGCAACATTTTGTTTGTTTGTCTGTTTGTTTGTTATTTTCTTTATTACTATTATGATTTAGTTTATTTTGTTGTTGTTGAATCCACTTAGCCCTTTTCACTGAAGCCAAATATTCACGTTACGTCTCCCCACTGTGTCCCGTGTCTCACATAACATACGTACACCACATACTCACAAACGCACGCACGCATGCACGCACATATCAGTATATATAGAAATATATATATACCTAGACGTTTTCGTATTATCACACGCTTGATCGCTCAATTCGACGCTGTTTGGTCGTGGCGCGAAATCCGTCCCATCGGGATGGCCAGGCAAAAGGGAGAACACGACTCGAAAAGACTCGACGGTGGAGGAAGCGTTATTTCCTCTCAATTTCCTGGTCCTTTTTTTGCTTATTTTTGTTTCACCCCGCACTAGAAATAACACGTCAGTTTTCATGCTTATTTGGTTGGGTCGAATAAATTCTTGCGATTCCGTGACGGCTTTGCGATCCGAGACGATTTCGCGGAAGGAATTCTTACGAATTTCTCCCGATTATTCATGCTCGGGGGAACCTCCTCGTTGCGCTGATTCGCAACGAGAATTTTTTTAGACGGAAAATCCACGACCGCAACACTCTTCTTGAATCCCTCCATTCACAGATTGATTCTTCGTGCGTGTCTCTTCATGCGTCTCTCTCGTTCTCTCTTTCACTCTTTTTTTTTCTCTCTCTCTCTCTTTCTCAATCTCTCTCTCTCTTTCTCTATCGCTCTCGCTCTCTCTGTCATTCTCCATTGTTTACCATTGTTTTGTGTCCTTTTGTTTTTAACGAATATCACATTTGCCCACGCTGTCCCAAGATAAGGTCAAGCTGCTGCCAGTACAGCAAATGCTGTACAATACTTTGCAGGGGATCCTGACCCTGAGCTTGTCCCTGATGTAAAGGTTGAGTCAAGCCTCCACCAGTAGGCTGATTTGTATTCGAAAGCATCGAATTCCCAGCGGTTAGTCTATCCGCGAGAAATCTTTGCTGTCGTTGCTGCTGTTGCTGGGCTGTGTGATGAGCGGTAACAACTTCACTCCCTTCTATTCCCATTGGAGAGGCGTGACCAAGTTGGGAGTGTTGCTGTTGCTGCTGTTGATCGGGTAAAACCGTGAGTCCAGGGTGACACGCGATCGACGGTAAAACACCAATGGGATTTGACGTATATCGCGAGGCCGTTATTGAAGTCAGATAAGAGGTCGGGATACTAGAATTCTCGCCCCGCTAGGGAGCCACGTTTTTGGGCCTGCGCCCCCGTCGGCCCCTGGTGGAGGGCCGCGGGGACTCCTGGCCTCACTGGCTCACCGCGGGGCTCTTCTTGTCTTGCTGCTGCTGGTTCGTATCCTGGGGTCCCTGTACACTTGCTCCTCCGCCACCTTGAGGTCCTTGTACTCCCTGCATCAAAACGAATACCCCACACTTGTATTTCAACTTGTATTTTTCTCTTACCACAATAAATCGAGTCGAGAAATTTACAATAAAAATCCTAATGATTGGCTAGATTGTGAGAAGCACTATGTGAAACGAAATTTCAAAGGTTTTTCTTGGCAATGACTGAAAGTTTAAATTTCAAATAGTACTACATTTTCAAATTATTGGATTTTATTCGAATATTCGAGCTCCAGTGACGTAGATTTTCGAAAAAGCTCATTACCTGACTTCCGGGTCCTCCCTGTGGTGGGCCTGGACCACGATCCGGTGGCCAAGAGTTACCCGGTGTTGATTCCGAATGAAATTGGTGGGGGTGTTGCGGTGGTCCACCCGACGTGTCATGACTGTGAGGATCGAGACTGTTCGCGGCGTCGTATTGAGAATTTTCGAGCCTCGTTATCAACCTCTCATCCTCGTCACCAAATTCACCACCCATCAGGGACGGTTCACCAACGACCATTACATCCTGTTATGTTTTTTTCCCACGTTTAAGCGAGGTACATAGTTTTTTTGTTTGTTTGTTTTTTCGTTTTTTGTTTGTGTGTGTGTGTTCTTTTTTTTTTCATATTCCGAGGCTCAAATGTACGAAGGAAAATTTTTAACGAACCTGCGACGCGAGAGCAAAATTTGGTCCGGGTGATCTTTTTTTACTAGGTGCAGGTGGAGCCGTGTTTCCAGGTCCCGATGTACTACCCTTTCGCTTTCTTCTTTTACTCGTTGGCCTCTGAGATTCTGAAAATTCGTCAGGAGCACAAAAAATTCATTAGAATTTTCAATCAAATTAAATTCATGTGAAAATTCTAAGGAGCACGATTTTTCATTAACGTCTAACAAATTTCAATATTATTCTACCCAGCTGTGAACCTTTCTCGATATCAAAGGTCTCTGACATATGCACGGTTAGTTTTACACAATCTTGCATGCGAGTCACAGACAACAAGACAGATACTTTACTTTGCCTTAATTATGTCTATTTATTGGAGAAAAAAATTTGTAAAGTTAGTATTGTAATTGGCGAAATGCTTCTTTCTGCATCAAAGAATTTTCGATCGAAAGAATAATCGTATACGCAGTTGGGCTTTTAAAATCTCCATGTTTCATCGATTTTGTCGAATTACTTAAGCTCTCGTTGGCAAAAGCTCGAAAACGTGCAATGCGAGACAACAGCTAAAATGTCAACTCCTATCTGTGCTCTCTTGAACTTTGTACCATTGAGTTAATACAAAACTACTTTGCTTCGTTCATTCTGCCAGTTCGATCCAGATTTTTTTTGGACAATTCTATCTTTCGAGTCCCGAAAAGCTAACCAATTTCCGAAAACGACGAATTACAGAGACAACAGAAAAATAAGAGATTCGTTTCTCACTAAGATGTGTACTGTAATTTCATACATTTGCAAATTTTTGAAGATACGATTTAATGAAAAAAAAAGAAAAAAAAAATAGAAGCCACAACAGAAGAAACACGTTATACTATAAATAAACAAATTCAACTATAAATTGTATATCGAAATGATCTTGACTATTTTTACGTTTGAATTTTTGCAACGACAACTTTAAGGTTTGGAGCAGGGTTTTACAAGACTTATGAGCCGATCTCAATATTTTTTTACTGTTCAAAAAAATTACGAGCTTGATGAGAATGTACCGATTTCAAATAATGGAATAAATGAAAGAAAAAAAACTTGATAGAAACAGGTTTTAGGCTACACAGTTTTTAGAGGTTTTATGTTCCCAAGCGTTGCGTACATGATCATCAGAACTAAGCGAAATGATGTGTCTCGTGTCTTGGCAAAAAGATTATTTCGTTAAGCGGTTGAGATTCGAGAAAAATTTGTTCCTGTAAACAGTGGTACCACTTGCTGGTGGGGTGTTTCATGTAAAGCAACTGTCCGTCTACCTCTCTTACCCGGCGGGGCAACCATCCTCTGCCACTTCTGGAACAGCGTCGTCTTCAGACAATCACGTGGCGACAGTGCGTACGCTTTGTGCCTCGACATGAGTTCCTGCATCGGTTCCAATATCACGCATAACTGTGGAGGAAGACGAAAAAAATGTTGTCAAATCTCTTTTTCTTAAGGACGTACGACATTGTCAAAAAAATATAATTAATCGGATCAGTCGAATGTTTCCACAGGTGCCAGCATTTCTTTGCGGCTTTGAGAGACGAAAAATATCAGCATCGTGTCAATTCGTCAATGACATATTTGAATTTAAAAAATCCCGAATTGTGGAGTTTTCTATTCCTCGAATAAAATTTGTTGAGGGTCTCGTTTTTTCAATTAAAAACACGATAAATTTGGATTATTACGACAAACCAAGTAGATTCGGCGCTTTCAACGCCACGGAGTTTGAAGACCGTCGTTACACAGAGTACTCACCCTAAGATAATTAAGCGTAGAATTCGTAATTCCGTTTCTGGTGATGTTTTTGGTGAGCTGTTCTAGTCCCGAAGGATCCTGTTGAGCAGTCGACACGTTCATGCCTACCACCGATCTCGGAACAAGTTCTCGATGGCCTCGGACGGACAAGTGCCACGACTTTATCCTCATGAGGTCGTCGAAAGTGAACTCCAATATTAACCTTCCCTCTGTACACACCTGAAATCATGAGCCACATATTTTCTCGTTTTACCATCATTATTTCCAGGAAGCAAAATGTGCTCTTTGACTTGATTTAAGGGGTTGTAAAAATTTCAATATGAAAGATTTTACAATGCACTCAGTAAAATATGGTCGGAGCCAGTAATTATTGAATTCATTTACGCAAATCAAGATTTACGACTCGCTTTTTTTCGCCCCTTTGAACGAATCGCTCAGTTCGCTGACTCAGTGAATGAGGAATCCAGCTCTGTTTCATTCATTTTTTATAAAATTAAACCGTTTTCATTGCAAACTTATTTTTGTTCAGGTTTTACAGGAAAATGATGCGTCACACGTTGAGAAAAATTCTCCTGAGTATCTTGAAATATCAATTTCATAAAAGCTCAACGTGAACGGTGTTTCTCTACAAAGTTTCCATAGCATGGATATAATTGTCGTTGTTGAGAGAAGGAGAGAAAAAGAATAATAATAACGGAGCAGAATCGTCTTTGTTACCTTTGCAACCATCGGTTTCCCGTGATGCGTAACCATTACGCAGTGTTCGCAATCTAGCGTTATGCTCGTATTGTGAAAAGATTCCTTGGGGTGCTTCACGTTGTAGTAAAGTTCCGTAACTCCGCCCTCGAATATCGAACGGAAGTACCTTGGTATTAATGTCCTACCGATTGCTGTAAAACACAAATAATCATAAGGTTTATCAGTTTTTTTAAATAATGAGTATTAATTAAGCACTTTCTTATTTTACCGTAAGGAGCCTCGGTACAATTCTCTTGTTTTTCATACGATCAACTTCAAAACAAAATATTTCATCGATCAGAGGAAAATTCAATAGTTTCCTTAACGAATAGGGGAATAATTGATGGGCTGTATGATGGAATTATTTAATTTTTGAACTCTGAAGTCGCAGGTAAGTGCGACTTTTCAACAAGTTTTTAAAGTTATTTCTTCAATGACCGTTGGCATCTGATCGGATTGAAAAACATAATTTCATAAAGACGGTTCAGACGATCAAAGTGAAGTTAGGACAGCACATTCAACGACAAAGAATGCACCGTGCAAATTAGCAGTAAACTAATACCATTTTACTCGTTCCGAAACTCCTTAAATAGAATAAAATCTGTAGCTCCATAAGATGGTTTGAACAAATGGACCACCCGAGAGTCACTTTGTTGTTTCGTCTCCCAACCCAAACTTACTGTATCTTTTGGGTCCATCGTCTAAGCAGAATGTGAGCGTAAAGGTGGCATCGTCTTCGAAAAATTCGTTCGCGAACGAGTCCCACCAGAGGTTGTCGCTGTCCTGAAAAAATCAGACAAACATCGAGTGTCAATAATTTTTATAAAAAGTCGTTTATTCGTAAACAGTCGTATATCTGATAGATTGAAAAAATTGTCTTATTTTGTGCTATTCCCAAATTTCGAGTCATCCTTTGCCCATACTTTCGAACAGAATATAAGAAGCATTACTTCAGGGTAACCGGGGCCTATTTCTGGAATGCTCTCCCAGCAAACGCCTTAAATTTATAAAAAGATTCTTTTCGTAAATTGGCAGAGAGTACGTTGATGGAAAGATTAGCTTGAATCAATAATTATTACGAGTATCAAGTGTATAACAAACAACAAAATTGTGCAACAAATATAAAATCGGCTGTATGCCAAAGGAAAAGTCCCAGTGCATTAATAAACTATATTTTATTCTATTCTGTACAATATTATTCGAAAAATTGAGAAACTGATGAATTAAAAAAAAAAAAAAAAATGGGTGGATTCAAACTGCAGTGGCCTCGATGGCTATTTTTCTGGAACCACCATTTCATGCAATATTCCTCAACGTAACTTGGTTCGCGAAGGTCAAGTTTCGGAAATATGAGTGTATGAATAAGAATGGTCTATTTAAATGAAAGGAGAAAAATACTAGTCCAGGAAGTGCATTGTCTTTTGCTCGTACTCCAAATTCAGATCACCTACAATACACATTTTCGACCAAATGAATATATACGTGTATGAAAAAGACGGTCTCAGCAATTTTTCGCTGATGCATCGTTTCTGGGTCGTTTGCACGAGTGAACGCATTCTTACGTGTCGTCACTTACTCGCTCGAGTGACCCAGTATTTTCCAAAAGTCAAAAACTGTCATGTTACGATATATTTTTGAGACCGAATGACATATTAGTTTCACTGACAGTCGGTATTTAATGAAAGGAATGTGACAATATGACGTGCGCGCGCCAACTGCAGCCTGCACTTGAGAATCAGCGTTTGTAATAGAAACAAATAATTTGTCAACGGAAACACTGAAGGCCCAAACTTCTTGAAATTATCAAATAACATTTTCCCGTGGGGGCAAAAACTTTTCATCGTTTCATCAAAGCCTCGTGCAATATTTCAAAATATTTTTGATAAATTTGAAACTCGGTTGCCTGAACGAAATTATTTTGTTGATGCGTACAACGGCGAAACTGCGAACGGATTTTATCATTTCCGTATTCACGGTTTCCATCAAATTTTTTCAATGAGGCAGCGAGGGGGCAGGGGCAACGTTGATTACGAATTAGAATATTAATCACTGCGAATGAATTTGTAATTCCCTCCAATTACAGAAAATAATGAAAATCTTTTTTTCCATAGTTCTATAAAAATTCACCAGCAGTTTTAGCTCAAAATCCGATTAAACTCGATGGATTAAGAATCCATCGAGCGCACTCCTACAATGTGAACTTCAATAATTTACGAGCTCAAACGAGATCTTGGAGCAGAGAGAATGGAGAATAATTATTGAAAAAAATGCTTCATTTACCAAAAAAAATGCTATTTTCTCGAGAGTAGTTACGTAGTACCGTGAACGGTAATAATCTAACGAGAAATTTTCCGAATAGCATCAGGATTTTACAGAAACAAAGCCTGTTATGGAGCTTCATGTTCCAATTGGAATCAAAGAAAAAATCCCCCTTCCCCCCTTCCCCCCCCCGCATCAATTGATTCGTTCACTTCGCAACTGCGTCGAAAAATGTTCAAATTCCTCACTAAGATCGAGAACCCACCAAAAAAAAAAAAAGGTGTCAGAAAATTCATTGGAGTAAGGAACTTAAAAAAGAAATTTCGCTGCCCGTTGCGTCCGAATGGAAATCGAATTTTGCTGAAGCAACAAAAAACAAAGATTCTTTTTCGTTGTTCGAAACAGTTTGAGCTACGAGTGAGTGCACGATTTCGGGTCATTGAAGTTTCGGGCATGTTTACAAGAATCCAATACTTGGACCGGTGACGATTAATCGGTATTCGAGAGTCGATATTACGCCCATGTGAAAAAAAGTGCTGCGCCCGAGAGAGAGAGAGAGAGAGAGAGAGAGAGTCCTAGATTTTCGGGAGGCATAACAAGAACAAATGAACATGATAAATATCCACTGAGCCATAGACAAATGAACAAAAGTGTAGATTGGTGATGAGTAACCTGGCAACGGATAAAAATAGAAGAAAACTGGCGCCTGTGAAGAATTCGTAACATTCGTCGAATGGTAGGGAGGAGAAAAGGGGAAGAAAGAGAGGCAAAAAAAAAAAGGATTTTTGTCATGGTCTATACGAGCTGAACAAGTCAGCAGGGTCTTTTGTTAGGACTGTACTACCCCGGTGTTGTTGCGGCGATGAAGAGGGGCAAGGGGACACGGGGGAGAGAAGAGAGCCAGCGAGTGAGAGTGAGAGAGACAGAGAGAGAGAGAGAGAAAGACGAAGAGAGATGGAGGGAGGCGTGGGGTGGTATGGGGAGGGGGGGGGGGGAGAGCGCAGGGAGAATGGGAAGTAGGAAGGGGGGTCGGGGTGGGGTGATAGAGAAGCAAGCAGGGAGACTGGGGGTGGTATATGATCCTGTATATACAAAGCTGGTAAAGTATTGTCGGTGCACTCCACCTCTGTGGTATAAAACGAAAAAGTTTATCTCGATGACCGTTTGACCGATCGTAAGTAAAGAAATATGGAAATATGTAGAAAATTGTGAGACGATGACCCACCATTTTTGATAAATTTAACAGTGCTATTGTTGAAACTGATGAAATTGAAAGATTTGTCTCTGGCTTGTAGAAGTAGGACAAAACTGACGCGACTTGCTCGAGTATATACGGCCAGGGGCAGCCGCGAGCGGGGCTGCCGGAGGCTTTCGGGGTGGCAAGGGGGACACATAGTCGAGGGTATGAGAAAGGGGGTACAATATGGGTTATCAAAGAAGAGGGAGGGAGGGAGCATCCCTGAGGGAGGATCAGGGGCCCTCATTTTATTACAGCCGAGCTCTCTCTCTCTCTCTCTCTCTCTCGCTCTTGCTTAAAGGTTCTCAACCGCTGCTCCCCGCTTCCGAAAACTAAAAAACTTTCAGGAGTTAGAAAGAATTGCGTATGTGTGCGCTTCGATGCTCGCCCGCGTATGCGAATACGTGCATGGCCCCTGCTTTTGTGTACGTCGATGTGTGTCCACATGCCACTTCGAAGCCGCGTATGAACTTAGCCGCGCCGAGGATTATGTCGTGTAAACGCGTCTTTATATTCCGTTTCAGGGGGGTTCCGACCAATCCTCGACGCGTGTTGACCACACGTGCTATTTCCAACCGAAATATTCACCCAAACCTTTTTACACTTGTAGGACTAAACTTTGTTCGAATCGTTTATTTTTTCCTTTGAGGAATCACCTTAAATATCTGTTTACAACGGTGCGACGATACAACGCTCTCCGGACTGTCATTCGTTTCAATTGAACTCTTATTACGAGGGAACAATCTGTTCATTTTCCTTTCCGCACAGCTCAATATTTCGATGTATGCCAAAGTTAGCGTTCGCTGGGGATCAGACTATAGGATAGTTTTGTATGATTCCAATGCTTCTTTTCTATCAGACATTGCGAAGTTCACCAACACAGGCATATGGATTGAACATCTTTGCTGTTTTCTTAGTACAAAATTGTCATTTTTTCATACTTTTTTCGAGGTTTTTTTCTATCGTTTTGTCTTCTAGTCCTTCCGAAATTTGACACATACACGGAGAAAACGGATTCGTTTTGTATAGTGAGGAATATGTTATTTTTCAAGAATTTTCAAAGTATCTAGCCAACGATTACAAACAGCATAGTATTTTTTGAATTTTCATATTTTTCGTCCCTTTAATTCTAAACAGCTTTTCGTGGATAGCAAAAAGTGAGGCGGTGGGAAATATATTTTGTTTTGTTTTCGAGTGTTATTCGTCATGTCAGACTAGCACTTACTGATTAATGGAAATGTATTGCAAAACCACAAATTTTGACTGGCGATGTCCAAGTTTGCAACGTTCGAGTACAACGAAATTAACGAAAATTACATTTGTAATTGACCTATTTTTTATTTCATGAATCGTTGATGTAGACTGAAAAACTCTGCGAATTGCAAATTAGGCAGGTAACAGAATTGGAGAATTACTGGAATTGTTGGGGAGTTTTGATTTCGTTGGACCCCAACGTTGCAAACTTCAGTGTGACATTTTACTATACGTAAAGTGTTTTTTTCAGGGTTGCCCGAGCATACTTAACAATATAAACATTTGAAGTGACTGAAGAGATTGTTTACTGTGCTTACAGAGAAAAAGACTCTTGAGTCTTTTGAATAAAAGTTATGGGTATTGGTCTTTTTACTATGGTGGATAGAACAGTTCTTATTTTTGCTCTTCGAATTAATGCTGCAATCCAGTACGTATACACTGTCGTCGAGATACTATATTTTTAGTACTTTCCTCTAGAATTTTCGGTCTCGTTTTCTCCGTGTACTTTGTTCAACACTTCGAGAATAAATTCTCAAATTTTCATTGAATTCTCTCGATTGCTTCGATTCGAAGTTTGTTCATCGAAGCCAGGATGTCACGATGTTTACGACACTGAAGTTTGCAACGTTGGAGTCCAACAAAATGAAGGAAAAAACATTTGTAATTGGCCAATTTTTTTACTTCACGAAGTATCGGTGCAGGTTGAAAAACTACGAATTGCAAATTCGGCAGGAAACGAAATTGGAGAATTACTGGAACTATTGGAAGGTTTTTTTACATCATTTCGTTGGACTGCGTTGTAAACTTCAGCGTCATCGATGTTTTAGATCTCACGAGAGATCATGCTCATTAATTATCTAATGACTTTCCAATCATCCTTTCAAAAGTTGTCAAATTTGGTAAGCTTTTTTTTTGTGCAATATTTCGGTGCTCGTAAATTTTCTTCGATAAAATGTCACTAATCGCTGGATGCACGTTTCGTTACTTTCGATACTTTGGTTTCGTTAATATTTTCGGACAGAAATGGATTCCTCGATGAAAAATTCAACGTCGGTATCGTAATCCTCACCAAGCTCCATATAAAATTTATTGTACTACGTTATAAAAATGAACGAACGCGTGACTGTTTCTCTGCCTACTGCAGAAAATAGCACTTTGATGATTGCTCAACTTTTACCAAAACCTCACAATTACACAAAAACATTTATATTCTTAGATCTGTTCCCACATTCCAGGGTGTCTCGCTTATTTCGACTCTCATGATCGAACTTCAACGTCCCGGAGATCATTTCACATTATGTATGAAAGTTTGCCCAGCAGTCGAATGATGCGAATAAAAATTAATGTGTTGAGAAATAGTGCCATGAGGAATAAAAAGTTTAATGGACGACAAAGTGATAATTTTTCTGTCGCGATATCGCGTAGCAGAAGGCACAGAATGAAACGACGAGGATTGAATTTCAAATGAATTTTTATAGCAACTGCGGAAGTGAATTTTACGAAGGAAACTTAATAAATTGGCTGGTCGTTCGAATCGTGCCAATCCTGGTTCACATTTCCGGCAAATTATGAGGTAAACGACGACGTCTTCCAGCGGAGTAAAAAGATGGTCGTTTCTTTTGTCTGAGATATGTGGAGCTGAGGAGAAAAGTTTGGACCGCGAGAATCCTTATTTTTCGTGGGCTCATGGTCGCGCTAAAAGTCCCAGTTAATTGGAGGGTACGGAAAACAAATTGAACGAGGAGAACATTGTTTCCAACAATATTGAAATTCCCATTGTGAGGACTGCCATGGAAAAGCATTTCCTTTGGGTGATACCGGAAAATATGGAAAATGGATGGAACGAATTCAACAATTATGGGCATATCGATTTTTCTTTGTGTATTCAAAACCGCTCCCGGTTCTTCGGAACCAAAAAAACCGTTTACGTCAAAAAATTTCGATTGAAAATACCACAAAATCAATAAAGAAACTGAAGTTTCATCTCCGGACGATCGGAAGATGGAAAATTCGTTATCACTAATTCAGAATATCTGAGGCTCCCACGATTGTCGTAGAAAATGAAAAATTTTTAATTTTTTTACGTCATACTGAAGTTTGCATCGTTCAACTGAAATTTTTATCCGATACCTCGAGCTCAGAGACGCAGCTTTGGGCTACGAAAGCCGGCCATGATATTTTTCGGGATCCGGAAGCTCGTACGATATTTAGAAAAAAAAACGTTCGTGAAAATGGAAATAAATAATTGGGCCGAAAGTCGTTCCCCTTTTGCTCATCGGTCCAGCAATGTTATTCGAATTTGGAGAGGAAATTCTCAACCTTTTCGTAGCGTAGGTTTTACAACGCGCATCTAGAACACTGGCTGTCAGCGATATTATAAGGCGGCGTCGACTATCGCTGACCACGGTCCTACATTGAGGTCTGGAAATGAGGATAGTCGTAGTCGGGTGTATAAGGTTTGCTCAGTGATGGTGTTTTTAGATCTGATTTTCCACTAGCATAGGTGCGGAATAGCGAAGGAGATGGTGCGTGCAACGGAAGCGGGAATAACTTTTGTCTCTGTTTTCTGCCATGCTTTATTTTATTTCTTTTCTTTATTCTTCATTTTCCCATGCGCCGCATGAGCCGGAGACTAGGCTCATTTGTTGTGTTTGCTATCTTCGTCCACTGAATATTTCATTTGCAACGAAAACGTAAACGGAGAGTGAATATTTTTCGAGTGAAGAAGCCTCGAACTCGTGCGAACTTACAGATTCCAAATGGAAATGAAAATGATTGAAAATAATTGGTTCTAGTGATCGAGAATCGGGTCGAGCTTGAATATTTTTTCGCGGTTAACGAAACAAACGTTGGCTGTCAAGTGGAATCTAACTTTGGTACGATAAGTTTTGAAAATGTTCTGTATTCGTAGGTAATTGTCGTTCGGTGCTCGTTGCCCGGTGAGTTTGTCGTGAAAAAATAGAAAAACAGCTGATGATTATGAAAATTTTGGCGAATCGCTAAGCTGCAAAGTACTGATCGAATAAAATGTTTGGCTCGGGCTCGTACGCGTAAAACATCCTTAGCTCAGTGGATCTCCTATTTTTTGGAGGTGCGCCAAGGAGAATTGGTGGAGGCTGAGGAAGCCGGGGATCCGGTGTTGAATAAAATGCACCGGAGAAAAAGAGGAAAAGGGGAAGGTGGTTCACCGTGTAAAGTGCGACAGCGTCGAGGCCTAAGCCACGTTTCTTATCTTGACAGGCCTGAACGAGGAAGGCAGAGCCGCTGAGACTTCCATGAGTGTGGAAAAAATGTACCGAGAGAAAGTACGTGGAAGTGCTTAAGATGTAACTGTGAATACCCCCATATACATATTCTCGTTAGTCCCACAATTTCGCTTCGCTGAGAGAGAGAGAGGGAGCGCCAACGTTCGAGAGAAGGCTCAGCAGCGGTACAAAATCTTCGGGGGGCACTCCCGACCTTCTTTTATGTGTTTGTTTCTCACTATTTATGCTCCCAAGCACTAGCATTGCTTTTTTCTCCGTTGACTACGTTGACACCGCGTTATCGTTTTTATCGTACCTACGTGGCATAGTTACGAACGATGTTAAAAAACATTTCTGAGTATATGCACCGGAGGTCGCTGGAACAATCTTCGAACGGAGTCGTCCGTTCACCATGGAAATTGTACAATAACGGACGATCGGAAAAGTCTCGGTGATTCGAAAAAGAATTTTCACTTGCTTTCAAAACAAATATTGCATTCCAACGTTTGATGTATTTCGATAATAGCGCCTCAACCCTTTCGCTCATGCAGTTTTCATCTGCATTCGTGAAAATTGATAACCAACGGTTTTCGGGATCGTGATTACGAATCCGGCATTAAATTTTGTAGATTCAAAATGGTAGACGTCGATCGATATTCGTAAATAGACAAAATGAACATAGCATTCGTATAATAGAAAGAATGATTGGAAAAAAGGAAGTTGGAACCGTCCAAAAGGAATAGTCACTTCTAAGAACGATTTTAAGTTGGTATTAAGTGGTTAATTCCAATCTCGTATTTTCTCGAGTGGAATTCCAGTACGTTTTTTATTCCACCAAAATTTATCGCAAAAGTTCAAAAATTCAAATCGAGGCCCCTGAATTCTAAAAAATAATTAACTCTACTTCAAGCGACAACGACTTTGTAAATGAATTGTGAAAAAGTAGAGTTACAGAAAAATACTCTCAAATATTCTACCTACGAGAAAAGATTTCTATGGATTTCTAGTAACATGAAATATTACGTGAAAATAGGGGAAAAATGATTGCGAGAAAACTGAAAATGTTGATGTTTCTATTGTTCGCAAGCTCGTATAACTTGATTGATGGTCGCAAACTTGTGAATTTATCACGAAATATTCCATAATACGTGAGATTGATGTTAGATGTAATTCAAACACGATAAATGTATGATTTAAATAAAGCGGGACAAATAACTCACCTCAGTCCGCTGCTGTAATCGCTTGTTGAGTTCATAGAGTCGGTAGTCCGGTTGTCCAAAGTACGGAGCAGAATGCCTCCTGGGGACAGGTAACGATCTGTCAGACCACAGACCGATCGGTCATGTTAGGGTGTTGTGTATTACTGTATAGTATTATGGTATACTGTGTTTTATCATCATCATTATTATTATTATTTCCATTCCATAGTTGTCATCAAGTGTAAAGCATGCAATTTCCCGTCTACGGTGGTGTCTACACCTTAACACATTTTTTTCGATATTCAGGAATATAACGAAGTGGAAGGATTGATTTGAAACGAAATGGAGGCTCGAACGCCAGGGAGGCCTTTCAGCGTTATGTTCAACTCCGAGACGCTGTTTCGTGAGGAAAAAATTATATCAAAGCCCAAAACCTCCTTAACCCTTAATACCGCACGGGTAATGGTTACGTGGGGTGAATTTAATCCCATGTGACCATTAGCGGTGTGGGAGGTGTGACTATTAAGGGCTGAGAGAAACGCTAATATGTGAAACTTCGATATTAATTTTAAAAAGTTTAAGGAAGATCGTGGGTTACTTGTGATTCAAAAAAGCAACTAAAATTTTTTGCTCTTCCGATGATCGAAGAAACGAATAAAATTTATTTTCGCAATTATTTAAATTATGTGTAGCTTATTTGTTGAGGTTGATTAATTTTTAATATAATGATAGTGTTTTTAAAATACTTTTGTAGTGAAATCGTCAAGCAAAATGTGACAGCAGCCATTTTCTATTTATATGCGTATGCATATGTATATTTTGAACCAGCTGGCTCATGCGGTGTTGTCAAATTATGTCGCTGTCACTCGTTAACCTCAAATAAGTGTTTTTATTTTTCCATTCCCAAGTGATTTTCACCGCTAATAAGGCTTTTCCAAGACACCATTGATATCTAAAAACATTATATTTTCTTATTCTCGTTTTTGGCTCTGTTGGGAGGATCTTATTTCATTAAATCCAAATCGTCGCTCAAAAAGTGTGCCTTCCACAGAAACCTGTGTGTATAAGGCTTTAAAAAATGTCGTTTTCGTTAATTGTTTCCTCGACAACTAGACGGTAGGTCCTATAATAATTCTGGGAATAAATGCACGCTGTATTTCTAGCATGTTTTCAAATTTCAACTCTCAAAGTTGGGATTTTCGATCTCCATTAGATTCGCGTGATCTTCCTCGAATAAAGAAAACGACCAGCAGTCGGCTTCGATGCCAGTGTCTGTCCGATCAACGGGGGTTACTCGATCACAAAATCGCGAGCGTATCAATCATGCTTCGTTTACTGACCAGGGCCGACACTCGTGCAACCTTCGGTAATGATATTTTTATTGAACCTGTGTAGTGTCCAAATTTTTTCCTTTTTTCTTTACCGCACTAATTTCAGCAGTGAGGAATCGGTATAACCGACGGGGGGGTTTGAACTTTGGCTTTTACAGTGTTGAATACAATGCCCAATAATCGACAGCGATGGGCGTGCGATTGGTGCGTACGAGTACAGCGATCTCTCAAGTTCAGTTTCTTCGAGTGAGGACAATGCTTGGATGGGTGACCGCTCAGCCGCGCGCACCGAGCGTCAGGCGGTTCTTTTCAATTTTTCATACTCCCAACCGACTCAAAGTCACTGTCAGCGAAAATGTAGTCGCCCGCATCAATGATCGGTTGGACTAACAAAAACTCGATCAAAAGTATGCACAAATTATGGAGAATAGAAGAGTAGTGAATCAGGAATAAAATGATTTTTTACTACCGAAAACTTTTGCATTAAAAATGAAAAAAAAATTACAAAGAAACATGTTTTTTGGAAATTGAAGCCCACCAAAGGAAATTCGGCTTTGAAAAAATTGAAGCACTCTTCGTCTCAGGAAGATTTCGAGTTAAGGAAAAAATAGCACATGGTTTGAGAGTTTTCCGAATAATACTTTTGCCTCAGTGCCGGGGATGGTTGGAGCATCGGTCAACCAGGGCTCAGAGATGTCAGTAAAAAATATCCACCCATCGAAAACAATTTTCACGCAATTCTCGCGCGTAAAAAATTACAAAAGTCCAACCACTGGAAAGAATACGAGGCTGGCTGGCTTCAGCCTCCACAGGATTGAAAAATTCTGCAGACTGTAAACACGAGTAACTGAACATAAAAATGGCAAAATCGTTGTAGCAACGGAAAAATAATAATTTCGAAAGCACCTTCGATTCGTTCTTAGCTCACGTTACTCAGTCACGAGCATGTTGGAGCGAAAGGTATGCCAGCGACTTGAAGAATCAAGTGTATGCATGACACGTGGATTTAATGAACTAAAGTGCCATCAATTACGTACACCGGTACTTTGATTTCAGTAAAATGCTATACTTAACAGTTCACTGCTGTGCATATTGATCGACAACACAGGCCATCGCGAGAGAAGCGATTCTATTGTTCGGACAAGCTAACACCACAAAATCAGCTGCGCACGGTTAAGGTATTCCTTTCACGAACTCGAATATTCTACAAATAACTGATTTTAAATAACAGTAAAGTAAAATCGCACGCTACTGGATTGGCGAAATTTCAGATCAGGTTATCGAACCTTTAATGAAGAATGAAAACTTGAAAAATCGTAAAATTCATAAACTAAATAATTCTAAATTCCTCACACAAACTGTCTCGGAGGTAGAAAAAATGTAAGAAATCCACGACGACGATTAAAATAAAGGGTTAATAGATACAAGTTGGAAAAATGGGAGAAGCTTCTCCTGCGTGTAACCGCGACTTCTCAGAGCTTAGCAATCAGTCCAAATTTCGAGTGCCCCAATTCGCGCCACCAAAAAGTACGCTCATGCGAAAGGAATACCTCGAGGCAAGCTGAAACACACCGACCTATTGATAATAATCAGCTCACAAGCTTTCTGTTCAAAAACTCAATTGCGCAAAGTTGGAAAATAATTATTCCATAAGATACGCTTGAGCCTCCTCGATACGTCGAAGCTTCGTGGGCCTACTGAAAGCTTTGGGGAACCTCGTTGAATGATTTTTATACGGTGATTTTTGACGGAGATGCGACGAGACTCAGATGAGCATCGATTCATTTTTCTTTTCGAATTTCCTATGGGGTTTGGGGAGAATCAGGCAAACATCATTTCCCGTGTCATTTTTATTAATCAGCCTTCCCAATAATCGAGAAAACGTAGCAGCTATCGTACCTCGAAGAATGCTCGTACGAGTGTTTTCTGGCGAAATATTTAGTCCAAACGAAGGTGATTTCCAAATGATTGTTGGTTTTTTTCCAAAATTTTCATTTTCACACGGCAAAGTCGCGTTCGAAGCCGAAATTAGGGCGTTCGGAGAATAGATAAGCGAGTTTAGATAATGTGTGCAGTAGCTGTTGACCTTTGACCGCTGCGCACGTGTAAAGAAGAAGAGGGCAGGGACGGCGGGGTCAGCGAGGAAAGAATTCTTACGTTAGCAAAATTTTCACACGCCATACTCTCATTCTTAGAGAGTTTCGAGCCAATACAATAGAGCAGTACACCGGGACTTACGTCCTCTTGACTTACGTAATCGCTTAAATATACACATACGTCGTCGACTGATTTCGCGACGCCCCCTTCCCCCCCGTCTCGTGTTGCTGCTCCTCTCGTGCGTCGTCCATCGCTCTTGCAATGGAAACTCGAGCTCTCCTTTACGATTTTCCGACTCGAGTCGACTTCCCCGATAGTAACGGGTTGCGATGTAACTTGACACTGTTGGTCAGAGTGAAGAAATAATAGGCGAATTGTGCTCGTCGTAATGGTTTTTCAGAAGTCATTGTAACTTGGAATTTTTTCACTACGTTTACGTTTATTCAGGTTCGAAAGTGCGCGGTTCCCCGAGATCCCGCAGATTGATTCGAGCTCAGGTAAGACCCTTGGTCGCTTCTGTGATAACTGAAAACAGTTTGCACCGATGGGGGTTTATATTCGATAGAGAAACTAAGAACCGCCTGGTACGATCGACACTATTGGTTTGTCCTCGGTACGCCGGAACATTGGCCAGGGCGTCAATTGAAAGAGGGGAAACTCTTCGCACCGTCGTGGAGAGCTGCACAGAGTAAACGACATACAGGGTTGAGAGTTGCCCGAAGTTGAATCGACACGAGGCTCAAGTTTGCACCGAAATGAAGGAAAAAAATATTTACAATTCGCCAATTTTTTATTTCACCAAGTACCTATGCAGGTTGAAATTGCAGAATTAGTGGAATTGTTGGAGGTCCTTTTTATCACTTCGTTGGACTCGAACGTTGCGAACTTCAGCGCCACGACAGCCTGGCCAACATTTGAGCGTAACGTGTGCTGCAGCAACTCTACGCTGTGCCTTTTGGCGGTGTAGAATTGCTGCAGGAGAGCCACCCTGCCCACAATATTGATGCATGTCTGCGACGTGTAAGGCTTTTTCTCAGTGCGGATACCGCTCTACTCGATCCGTTGTCAATTGTTTGTAGCACGAAATCTTACGGGCGAGCATTTGGAGACGTGACGAATCATTGAATTTCGATGAAGGTTAGGGGTCATCGAGCTCACGTGACCAACTCAAAATCGATGGTGGCGCCTCCAGTAGTAAAGTATTTCTATATTTAGTAAATACGGTCGCTGTCACAAGTCATACGCCTGGCGTGTATTCTGCCGGATTTCTCCGTGGATTTTTATTGAAATGGACGAGAAATAAATTTCGTAATGAGCAGTGAAGCGGTGTGAATCCGGCTCTGGTATCTTCGGTTGTGGCAAATGCGTGTGCAGTTTGTGATAAAATAATCTTTGTGAGGGGCGCAAAGGTGTCACGGCATACGCAAACTGCTCCGTATATTTATTTATTCATTGCGTTGGTGAGAAAAATCTGGTGTCCGAAAACGAACGACAGCCAGAATTGGCTAATTAATTCACATTTTTTCATATTTTTTATATTCCCGTAATCGTTATATTCGAGACGAAATCCGGTAGAAACGGATTTTAGCTTGATTTTTGGACACTTGGCGCTGCGTATACCAGGGCTCGATGACCACTGCTAATACTTGAGACTTTTAGTGATCAATATTATTGAAATATAGAAAAAAAAATATTTCTAATAACTCAAATTTTCCATATGTAATCCTTTGAATGAATGTTCGCGTTGAATTATAAAAATGAAAAAACAGGCAGTCCAACGATTCGTGTAGTATCCCAAAGTTTAGGTTTCTCTCTCGATCTGTCAAATTGAGGTTAGGACTGCACTCAACTCAGCTGCTGCCTTGGTGTCACGTCTCTTTATCGTAGCGAGCCGTATTCCGTAAAAAATAAACCGATAATTACAATTTTTTTTCAGAATTTCATGGATTTTTATGCAAATATACCCTTTTATAGCGACCGGAAGTTAAATTTTTGTTTGCCGTTTTGAAATTCTTTCACGAAAACCACCCAATTTTAATCATTTCTCTGAGATCAGGTCGATGACCGACCCTGAAATTTTACACAGCTCTTTATTAAAGGTTAAAGTGCAGCACACTAAAATTTGTTCTAAATCTTATGAACTGAGGCCTGGCGATAGAACCACCTTAATATGCCTACGGTTTGCAATGTGGAAATCATTGAAAGGATACAACAGAACGCTCATGTTATGAGAAGATTAAAAATTAATTTTATCGGTTAATTCAAAACTAAAATCATACAAAATGGACTTGGAGCTTAATTTTATTGATTCTTTTGTTCTGTGGCTCCTAGCTTTAGAATTTTTTTCCGAATTCCATAACCATCGTTTTCAACGACAGAATCCAATTGAAAATGATTCACACATTTCCTTCGTTTTCCCCTAAAAGCCGTATTACCCTCGACTTGTTTTTTCTTACGATTTTTTTCGTTTTAAATTTTACGTTTCTATCCAAAGGAGGAGTAAAAAGGCTCTCATTGGTCCCCTGAGATGTTAGATGACGTTTCCATTTGTCTGTCTTGCGACGCGTACGGCTTCGACTCTAGATCGTAGAGTGCAAGATATCTTGACAGCGGTGAGTATTATGATCAGGCCGACCGTCGACCGAGGCCGGTATCTACATTGAGTACGCCGAGGAGATTTAACCGGACCGATAGGCGTGGATCGCCCTTATGACTTCAACGCGTCCAATAATCTCGAGGATTATCATGGGATTCCCCATACTTTTTACAGCTTTCGAGACACGTTGAGTGGGCCTTGGAGCCACGAGTATCGAGTATTCGGTCATTTGTAACCCTTGCAATCGAAGACTGATGACACTCAACTAGAAAAAACATCTTTATTTCCAATGATTTCCCCAAAACTCATTGCTTCTCGTACGAACACTCTTCGGTAACAATTTTAGGCCGCCTGGATCTGGTATCTTCAGAATGCAGACAAGCCCATACGACAAGTCGACGTTTGCAGATGGAAAAAATGTAGGAGAAATCGAAAAGAGAAAGAGCAAGTCGAAGGGTGTAGAGTTTGGCGTTGTACACACAGGATACGAAGAGGTAGAAAGGGGCTGGCAAGCGGGTTTTATCAGGGGTTGCTACCTAGGGTGGTAGTGTGCGATCAATGCCAGAGTCATGCCAGTCACCCCTGAAATCCATATACAGTCAGAGCATACGTGTAAATCCCCTCCATTCTTACTTTTTAACCCTCTCATCGCTAATACACATACATACGTGGGCACACGCATATATTTATCTTGAAGGCGAGAGAGAGAGAGAGAGAGAGAGAGAGAGAGAGAGAGAGAGAGAGAGAGAGAGAGAGAGAGAGAGAGAGGGAGAGAGAGAGAGCAAGTGCATGGGAAATGTCCGTGTAGTGAAAACACGTCCCTTAATACGTCTGATATTCACTGTATGAATTCATACTCTGGACGTATCCAGTGTGTAAACAGACTGTCGAATAGATTCAATCGAACATCCGGGTCAGCCCTGCACCCTCGTGGAAGAACCTAAAAATATTTCAAACTTTTTCCTACGACGATGAAGCTCGAACGAGGAATTCAGTGATCGAGATGCTGCCGATTTAACGACGAAGTTTGCAACGTTGGAGTCCAACGAATTTAACGAAAAATAAACATTCGTAATTCACTCATTTTTTATTTCATGAAATCATTGGTGCGTGGATTGAAACTACGAACTGAAAATTCGGTAGGGAACAAAATTGTAGAATTACTGAAATAATTGGAGAGTTTTTAATATAATTTCGTTGGACTCCTTGCAAACTTCAACATCATTTAATCCATTCATGGGTTTCGAATCGCACGGATCGAACACGTGCAATGCTCAACTTTTTTTTTCGACTTCCAAAAAATTTGCATCCACCGACCGCAGGGTATTTAACGCTAGGATTTAATTCGTTCCTCATTTCTCGAACATGTCACCAACGAATCCGTCAATCCCGAGGTGTCAAATGAGAAAAACAGCTTAATCTGCAATATCTCAACGAGCCCCGAACTCCGGTATCGCGATCCACGCTTCTCGGCTCTCGCAATAGATGACGGCTATTACGAGCGTGACTAAATACAAAGTACACCGTATTACAATCGTGGCGCTCCTCCCACGTTGGAGACTCGCTAATTTATCGCACATTAACATCACTGCACTGTGATCGGCACGCATCAGACTGAGAGACTTGCACGATGTATATGTAAGCTTCATATTTCTATGTTAAGTACGAGAGTTACCGATGTCGTGCGCTCTTCCTCAAGAATTACAGCTCCTCCAAAATAAACTGTTTCTCCATATCGCAGAAGATGATTCAGGCCCCTTCGAATCGAGGAACACGTTGCTTTTACCGTCAAAAGCTTTTCTCTTGTTAAGGAGGAACATCATGTAAACTGTTTTCCACCCAAAAATACCTCATTTTTGGGGTGGAATTTGTGTGAAATATAAACAAAATGACGACGCTGAAGTTTGTAGGGTTGGAGTCCAACGAAATGGAGGAAAAAAACATTTGCGATTGACCAATTTTTTATTTCAAGAAGTATCGGTGCAGGTTAAAAGCTAGGAATTGCAAATTCGGCAGGGAACGAAATTGGAGAATTACTGGAATTATTGGAGGATTTTTTTTACAACGTTTCTGAACTCCAACGTTGCAAACTTCAGCGTCATAAAAAATGGCAGAATGAAACGACCTCCAATTTTGCACACATGTTTCTTAGAGTTCAAACTGTGGAATAGTGCTTTTTTAAAACTCATTACCATTTTTTATTTGTTTTTTGGTATAGAAAAATGAGGCCTGTGGAATTATTTCCTGTTCGTAGGTGCTAAATATTCCAAGTTTGGAAATTATTTACTATAAAATGGCTTGAGAATTGGAGAGGCTATGAAAATATATCCAAAAATGTATTCTAAAAGTTTCATTAAGCTATCACTATTTTCCTCGAGCTGATGTTCCTCCTTAACAAATACATCAACGAACTATCGTGATGAAACAAAAAGATAAAAATCTCCGGGGGTTGTGACATTTCGGAATGGGCGAAAGACTTTGTATCACGATGGTTACTTTTATGTGCTTGATCCATCGTCTGAGTTCTCGATTAATCATCGTAGGAATAAAGATTCGATTATCGCCGGGTTGCATAATTGATAGGGTTCGACTGGGTGAATCCTCAATTCGTGTGATGATCGTTTCGATCAAACATCGATTGGATCAATGGGAGGGATATTGAGTTTGTATGACGCTGAAGTTTGCAACGTTCGAGTCCAACGAAATGATGTAAAAAGCCCTCCAATAATTCGAGTAATTCTCCAATGTCGTTCCCTGCTTTGCAATTCGTAGTTTATCAACCTGCACCGAAATTTTGTGAAATAAAAAATTGGTCAATTACAAATGTTTTTTTCATATGACGCTGAAGTTTCCAACGTTGGAGTCCAACGAAATGAACGAAAAAAACGTTTTTAATTCACCAATTTTTTATTTCACGAATCGTTGGTGTAGCTTGAAAAACTACGGATCGCAAATTTGGCAGGGAGCAAAATGGGAGAATTACTGGAATTATTGGAGAGTTTTTTTTCGATCATTTCGGTGGACTCGAACGTCGCAAACTTCAGCTTTGTGGCCTACTTGAATGTTAGGAAAATCGATTCGAGTCCAATTAAATTGGGAATTTATAAAATAATTGCATTGGAATTCAAAGTGTTATTAAGCGGATGAACGAAATGAAAATTTTCCGTTGTTTTTTCACAAGAGCAACAGCAAGACGACTCGCTTTCCTATTACTATTTTTGAACTGATAATCCTTCGCAGTTACGATATGAAGAATAACGAGGAGGGGGTAAGAGATTTCTTTGTTCGTGAGGTCCCCCAATGACAAGAGTACTCATTTGCCGCACCCCTTTAGATCCATCGCGGGCTCGTGCCCTCTCCCCCCCCCCCCCCCCCCCGCATCTTCCCTGCGTCGTCGACGGCGTCGACTATTCTCAAAATAGATCGAGACTCAAATAGATTTTGATGGCTAATCGGAACAACGTAACTCGTGCTTCGGAGAACTCAGACGAGTATAGAAATCTATAAACATTTTTTCCTCAATGTTCACGAAGCTCTGAATCGGAGCATTGTTTTCATAATGTATTCCGCAAACTTCTTGCATGGATTACTGGGCTTGGGTGCAGTGATTAACTATTTTTTCTGTTGTAGAACGAAGTACGAGGCGCGTCGACATCTCGGTAGAGTTGGGAAAAAATCGGAGCTCGTTATTACTTTATACGCATCGTTCATCTCCATAAAATAGCGTGTCGTCCACCTGCTTCAAGGAATGTAACTGTTTCGGACACGCTTGAAAGAGCCCAGCCACGATTCCACCAAGCGAGAGAGCATCGCTTATTCCGCTTATTTCTTACTCCAATTTTTTCTACACGCGTCAAAATGGGCCTGGCCGATCGAAGAAAAGCTGCGTTAAAAGTTCACGTATTAGGAACGTTTCTCCCCTGCGGCTGTTGCATTATTCGTCGCGAGTACCAAGTTGGACCTGCTGGAGCTCGTGTCGTTCGGATGCGAGAAAAATGCCATCGTTTCCCATTGGATTCCAAATTTATGGGCGATCGAGAGACCAAAACATCAGCGGGACTGAGAGGCCGAGTGCCTGCCACTCTATTTCCAATGGTCCTAATTCACAAATGTAATAAATAAATAACAAGAGAGACTGGGGAAGGAGAGCGTATAGATTTCGAAGCCAAGATTGATAACGACGCTGTTGAATTATTCTCGGTTTTCAACGCAGACTTCTTATCGCGGAGGGGGAACAAAAGTTTGAAGTCTGCTGGTAACGAAGTGCGCGCGAGGAGAAAAGGTGGAGGGAAAGGAAGGGGGCCGCGGGTGGATAAACGGAAGTGTGGGCACTGCGGTGTGCGGTGAGCGGAACACGGAGATTCCAAAAGGGGCTTAGGCCTCTCTCGCGATCTAGAAAATTTAACTCACCAAATCTAAAGAAAAAGAATGATTGTGTACTTTCTCTACGGGTGCGACGAGAGGCCTAAGCCCTCGTGTTGGGATCCAAATTTATATTCGGCGAAACTGACGCGCCACTGACAAACGATCGAAAATGTTTTTCGGTTTTTTTTCGGGTGGGGTTCGATATGTCGAATAACTGAATTGTAGAACGGTCGATATTTCGAAATTTTTAAAGTTGTTATATCAGTTTGGAGAAAAATAAGTAATTCGAAATTCTTATTCCCGATCGACTAATCAGCAGATTGCGGGTTTAATGAAAAATTCCTTCTTTGAATTCGTATTTACCCGAAAATATGTATTTCAATAGTTTTCATTTCGAATACAATTTCAACGACCATCCGAATGTCAAAAGTTCATATTTTCCAATTCAAAATGGAGAATAATTGTTTTACAGACAGACCAGAATATAGAGTAGCAAAAAATCGAAAGTGAATTTTTCGAGCCTATAAAACTTAGACATGCGGAATAGCGATAGCTCGAAAAGGCGAAAGCCAAAATGGCGATGTTTAAAATTGGAGATCACCGGTCTGAGTAAGCGAGTGAGTGAGACGCGTGTATTTGGAGCTCCGCTGCATTTCTTTATTTTGATCGATCGACTTTCTAACGTTTCGCTATTTTGACTGTTCGACTTTTTGGTGTTTCAGTATTTCAACCTCAGTAATATTTGATCTTTCGTTATTATATTTTCAAAATTGTGAATTTCCACAGTATCGCTGACCGTAGTAATTTATGAATGGAAAGAGTGATAGTCGAATTTTCGAAAAATCGATATTTCAGTCATCGTCCTATGGGCTATTATTGGTACATTCTATTTTCGATGTAAACGTGCTTCGAACCTTGCAGTTTCTGCTTTATTTATTTTCGGCATTCAAAGCTCCAGTCGAATCTATCTGTCTCCATATTATCATTCGAAGTTTATAAACTCGAGATTTTAGCTGTTCGAAATTTTAGTCCATTCCAACATTTGATCCCCACCCTTTTTTTCGATCAATTATTGAGTGGTTCGTGCGAAAAAAAGGGTGGGGAATAGAGAGAAAATGAAATATCGTTGGACTGTACCAGCTTCATCGGGCACTCGCAATCCCAATCAAATATTCAATTTTAGCGAAGTGAAGTTCGTATCGTTGAAGTACGATAAAATCCTTTTTAGTGAATATAACGAACAGCGATAAATTGGTAAAAAAAATGAAACGAATGTTCGATACTTTAGCGAAAAAAAAATTGAAATTCGCGCAGGAGAAATGTGAAAATCGAGTTTCAACGTTTCGTTGAAAAAGTACGATTTTCAGGTTGAGTCTGAAGTTTGAATTTGAGCCCTCACTAGAGCTGATAAATTGAGAGTTTCGCTCCTCAGATTTGAAGGTTTTTTCAAAAACGAGTTTTTCGTACCAGAAGAGCATGAAACCAACGGGTCAGAAGAGAATAACGCCAACGAATTTGGCAAGGTGGCGCGTAACAGCTGATCTGCATTCAGCAAATCTTAACCTCAACTTTTGTCAGACTCCCCCGAGTCGTTAAGAGCCCGAAGATTTATATTCAGCCAACAGGTAACTCGCGACGATTGTCTTCACCTGGGAATCGATTAAAATGAAAAAAAATATGGAAATGGAGCTTGAGACAGAATGGCTGCGAGGATATTGTACTTGAGGGGATTTCTGACCCCGAGGAAGTCTCCGTACTTCCTCGAACAACAATTTTCCGACTGGTTCCCACGAAAATTGTTTCGTCGTCCCACTGGTGAGCCGAATTCTCTCGTTTTTATAGATTTTCAAGTTGATTAATGAGCTCTCGAAGCAGGGAGCGAGGATGGGGATAGAGGCGCAGAGGTAAAGCTGAGGTGAGTCGTCGCTGTCATTGTCGAGCGTGGAATAGTTCAAGAGTGGGAAGAAATGACGATGGTAGAGGGAAACGAGGATCGCCTCTCATTCGGACTGAAGAAAAGTGGGGAAGAGAAGAAGAATAAGAAGAAGTAGAAGAAGAAGAAGAAGAAGAGAAGGAAGGGGGCGAAGAGAATTCAACAAGCAAGAAGAGGAGGAGGAGGAGGATTCGAGGAGGCGGCCTTGAGAACACGAACCCACCGAGGCTCTCTCGTGGGTCTCAAGAACCTCGAGAGAGCGAACAACCGAGAGCCACAATTCCAACCCGGACGAACCGCTTCACTGGCAAATCACTTGCGGTTCTCATCCTGAATTTATTAAATACGTGCATGTGCATATGAATAATTAATGCATTAATGAGCTTCGTGCTTCCGTTTATTCGAAACAAACAAATAAACATGAAAAATGTGTGCGGAAAACCCGACGAATTTTTTCGTCCAATTAACAAATAAATAATTAACGTTTCTTCGATGCGTTGAGCTACGGAGTTCGAAGGGGTCGCAATTGAAAGAGAATAATAATAAAAAATAGGTCGACTTGCTCTGAGCTAAAGTGATTCGTTAATTATTGAAGAAACAAATTTTGAACATTTTCGAAAACAGTTGGAAATGCTATTGCTCCGGTGAAGGTACCCTGGCAGTGACTCGTCATAAACATGAATGTACTTGTCTCAGAGTCGCTGCCGCGACTCAAGATCGTATCGCTCAAAAATGCATGAAAAGACTCATTTTTCTTATTTACGTATTGAATAATCAAATGCGTACGCAATGTGCTGTTATCGAGGAGTAAATCAATGGAAAGCGTGTGAAAAATGAGTTTATAAATTTTTCAACGATTGCAGGAGCAATCACTAGTGAAAAATAAATTGGCAATTAATTTTTTCCACCCTTTTTCAATGCGATTTATTCGCATTCGGATGATTTTTTCATCACTGCTCGTCGCGTGCTCCACGCGAACTGGGACGATCGATAAAATGAAATCATTACGGTAAATAATGGGAAATTCCTGCATAAAAATGATTGAAAAGTTTTGCGTTTTTTATTTTCTGAACGCGGTGACAAAAAATAATTGGGCCTCGTTAAGAGTTGAAGAGTGTATGAAGGAAAAAAAAGTAAAGTTTTCCCGCTGCATATACGAATAACGCAAAGTTCAGCGTATCATGAAATTTGAAGGTTAAGCGCGAATGTGGGGAATGTGCATTGGTACGTGCGAGGTTGAGAAACTCTGATGCGATCTTACCTCGGTGGATAAGTGTACGAGAACTTCAGGTAGGTCGGTTGAACCCGCAGCTCGAAGGCTCTGGCAACCTTTCTACGAATATGTGTGTATATATACGTACACAAAAACGCTATATATTTAAGGCTGTGTGGGTAAAGGTGTATAAAAGTGGAAGTGTGTATGTATATTATGGACACTTGGCGCGTAAAGAGTGGGGAGATGGGCCCTCGCGAGGTCACGCGTTCGTTCTGCTGTTCGGAAGAGCCACATTCGGACCAACATCGGCAACTTCATTATTTTTGTGCCATACGCGCATTGATTTGTGTCGAAAGTATAAAATTCTTAAAAAATTACATTCCTCACTAACCCTGTGGACGAAAAATGTTTATTTTTTTCTTTACGAATCATAATTATTGTTGATCTTTGTAGCGAGTGGTGGTGCTGCAGCAGCGACGAGGATCTCGGGGAAGGGAACGATTACAGAGATCTCAGGAGGAGCAATGAAAAATTTCGTCCTCGCAGGAGCAGAGAGCGGAGTTAAGGTTGAGGGGGATGCGTCGATTGTTTACGTCGATGAGTCGTGATCTAGGAATTTAGTTTTCGCGTTAACAACATACCCGTTGCTGAGTCAAGTTATGAAAAATCGTGGCTAATCATCGCCGATGATTCTGTTCCAACAATCACGCTTTCCCAGAATTCGCCACTCGGTTTGATTGGCTTCGATTACGAGGTCGTAAGGCATGATCGTTCCAACGGAAGATCCGCTTTCCCGACCGCACATTTATTTTTTCCTTCGTTGCATTGTTTTCCGCATCTCATGCAAATACGTTCCTGACAGAAATGAATAATTTTTGGGAGTTTCGAATACTCGTTTAGAATTACCGTTCGACAAATAATTAATATCGAAACGCAAAGGAGCCAAATACGCGAACGGAGCCAAAAATGCAAACTCCGAAAAGTCGGTGAGTGGAAATTGAACGAAAATTAACGAGCGCGCGAAGAAGAAAAAACTCCAAACCACGCGATGCGTTGGATGCTAGCGGAAAAAAACTTTTGTGCGAATGACGAGCTATCCTTAAGGAGTTTCGGTACAGGCGATACAATGTTGCCATGCTAATCCATGCTAAAAAAATTAAAAAATTCAAAAAGTTCAGAATTTTATAAAATTTGGTGAACATATTCTTTAGTGCCAAATTTGACGACACAAATTTTTTTTAATTTTTCTTCTACACAGTTATCGAGTAATCGATCACTAAAGTTTACGTGTATAAGCATAGCGTTTCCATATATATAGGCATACATTCCGGGCATGAGAAATCTGCTTTAATGCGTAATTACTCGATAACTAAGTAGAAGAAAATTTTGAAAAAATTTGAGTTTTCGCACTTGATGTTGAAGAACATTATCACCAAATTTGATCAATTTATTAATATTTTGACTTCTGTACCGAAACTCCTTAAACTTTGACTAGACGATTGAAACGAAAGCGGCGATAAAGATACAATAGAAATAAGGACAGTGGACGCAGAACGACAGAAGCCCACTTTCACGCGGACGATAACCCACGTGCGAAGGTTTATCGGGAGACCGCGAAACCGTGATAAACGAACCGCCGTCTGAGAGATGAAGTTCCTGGGCGAGGTACACACGGAGCGTTCTAATTACGATACGTACGAGCCTCTCACGAAACTGAGCTCTGCTTGGACGAGGAGAGAAAATTTAGCCACGCTGCGGCGTGGACCTTTTACGTAACCGTCGATCGAAGATTCATCATTTCGCAGTCATGCGAAAGAATAACGAATGGGTTAGAAGCCTCGAAAATTCAAAGTAGAAAAACGAGAATAATGAAGGAAAAAATAGTCACGAATTTTCAGATTTTTAAATAAATTTCGCGCTGCCTTTTTTTACGTGGTAATTTTCTTTTAATACGTTGCGGCGTCGAATCGCTACCGCGGCCCTTGATAAAGGCGTCATCAATTCGGTGAAAACAATTTTAAGAGTTCCTGAATTTTTGAAACTCGAATATCAATAATCAGCTCGATGGTAGCAGAGGCACTTTGGGAAAAAATTGTCCACCGGTGAACAGTGTAAATCGATATTTACTCGACCGATACTTTTGAAACTTGGCATGTTACTTCCTTACACAATTGACCAGGTACCTGCGAGAGATTTCTCCAATTTTTCATAACTATTAATTTTACAATAGCAAACAGGCTCATTTTTCAGGCGAAAATCAGTGTTTTCACTTCCAAGTGTCACAAAAAATCCTCTCGTCTGGTCAATTGTGTACGGAAGTACCATGCCAAATTTCAAAACGATCGGTCGAGTAGATTTCGATTTATACTGTTCACCGATGGAAAACTTTTTTCTGAAGTGCCTCTGAAGACTCGCTATCATCGAGTAAATTATTGATGCTCAGATTTTGGGAAATCCAAAAATATTGTTCATATATTGTAATACGGAGTCACAAAATGCTCAAATTTGGGTCTTCTTTCCACCGAATAGACGTTGCCCCGCATCCTCGAGTCCACTTTATCTCACGCAGAATCCCACTCTCGCCATCAACATCCCCGAATCGACAAAACTGTTCTTAATCCCGTGCGAGGAGCAAAATATTATTGAAAAACGGAAGCTCCGTAGAGTTTGAATTTCGACAAGTTTCATAATGGTCGGACGTGCTGTTTGTACCCGACGTGAGTAAACAAGCTTCTGGAGAACCTGCTGGAAAAGAATTCTCAGCGAAGCCCAGAGCAGTGTTCATATATTTCAGATTCCGCGGAGATATATATTCCGAGCGAGTTCCCCTCGAATAAAGCACTTCAATAAGTTTTGACACGAGCCAGAGCCGTTGAAACTAAAAAAAGAGAGAAACAAAAGCCCAAACTTTTGTGGACAGGAGTCCTTGAACCGAAATCAGAATAAAACTCGGTCGATCGTTTCTCCGTTCGTACTCTCTTTGCACGATGATTTCCCGTGCGTTAATTCCTAACGTACGCGGCCGATCCCATTGCGAACGAATTCGTCGGGACACGCGTACGCGCATGGATGCGAGTATCTCGGAGCGCTAGATTTTATTTCGGCTGACGATGTATTATGCATGATTCACACTCGGAGCGTATATCTCTGTTTCTTCACGACGGCGATTCACGCGATCAAGGTCTACCTTATCCTCTTGCCGAGGGTAACGATAAGATAAGACTTTGAGCATATGCCACATCGCGTACACCGCGAGCGCGACAACGGCCGACTTCCGATCGCTACACGCGCGCGCCGACCAATATTTAGAGGGCAATGTATGGTGGGGTTTACACAACCATGCACGTAGCGATCGCGAGCGCTCAAATGTTTTCGATCTTTTGTTATTTACTGAGATAAAGAAACACACCGGCGGGAGCGAAAGACTCTCGATGCCGAATAAATGCCGATTCAGACGGGATCGTGAGCACAAAGTATAATTGGAAAATGGGATTTTTCGGATCGATCGCCGAAACTCGGCGGAAACGTCGACGTTTCCGCTGAGCCGGTCGGATCGGGGATGATCGAGGAGGCGATTAATCGTCGCTCGATAGTTGGAAAAGGTGTATAGCGAAGGAGAAAAGCAAGAAAGTTTGGATGTTCGCACAACTGGCAGCGCGTCATGTAAGCGCATTCGTGCGTGCGTCGTTGGGCGGGTGGATATGTGTACGCGTGCATTAAATTCACACGGCGAGAGACGCCATCTTCGTGATAACGGATCCTCGGAGTACGGGAACGGCAACGCCGCGCAGTACGTAGGTACGAAAGAATCGCGCAGCCTGAGTGCGCGCGGAGGGCGATAGAGCGGGAGCGGTAAGAGCAACCAGTTGAGGCCGGAAGATTCGAGCAGAGGGTTGACGATTGGCACGGAACGGGGAGGGGGGGGGGGGACATCGGACCGTGAGATCGCGAATGAGAAAAGGGCTGAGGTAGGCTCTGCGATAGCGTTTGTCGAGAAGATGTTGGAGCCGCGGGCGTCGATTTAAGAATTTTAACACCGTCGTTTGTCTGGATCGAGGGTGAAAAGTTGTAAAACTGTGGTCCACGGGAGCGTGTACGACCGACGCGGAGTCGTCGTCGTCGCCGCTTCTCAGGCGAATATCGGTTTCTACAGAGCTACGATTCCAAGTAAAGTTGAGCGAGGTTTACCTGTAGTAGGGCGAACCAAAGGGAGAGCAGTAGAACGGGTCGTTATGCATGTGAGGTTGTGCAGGAACGCCGGGTCCTTGGGGTCCATGGGGATGGGGTCCCATCGGTCCAGCGGGTCCAGGGCCGCACATCGGAGGTCCGGCCTGGGGTTGCATGCCCCCAGGTCCCATCATACCGCCAGGAGGCATGTGCGGTCCGGGTTGATGGGGTGAGCCGACCATGTGGGAGCCCGGGTGATGGGAGTGCGGCGAGGGTCCGCCGGTACCGGGGGCCCCGGCTCCCATGTGAGCGGGGTGGGCGGCATGGGAGGCATGCGAGGCATGCGGTGAGCCGGTCATCATGGCGTGAGAGGGCATCGAATGGGGACTGGGAGAAGCGCCGTTGAGATGGGGGCCGGGTCCTCCGGTGAGACCGCCGCCGGGGCCGACCGATCCGCCGACACTGGGTGCACCGCCGCCAGGACCGTGGGGCGTAGGCGGGCCGCCGTGAGTCGGGGTCGTGGCCGGTTGAGGAGGCGGTAGATTCGGGCCGCTGGGACCGCTGTTGAGCGGCGGTAATGGGCCGTTCGCCATGTTGTTCAGTTGAGTCAGCGACGCCGCCGCCGAGGCCATCGCCTGCAGTGGATTTTGCGCGTTTGGCCCGGTCACGCCGACGCCTCCAACCACGTTGTTTATGTTGTTTATATTGTTCCCGCTGTTAACTATTAACCCGCTGTTGAGATTGCCGTTGCCCGATCCGGTGTTACCGCCGCCGGCGCCGCCGCCGCCGCTGCCACCGCCGCCGCCACCGCCGCTGCTGTTGAGCCCGTGATGATGGTGATGATGATGAAGATGATGGTGCTGGGCGTTGCTATGATTACCGGGATGATGACCGTTGTTCCCGTTACCGCTGTTGCTGATGTTATTGTTGTTGGCGGTGCTGCTATTGTTGTTATTGTTGCTGTTCGTATTCGGTGGTAATCCGAGGCTGCTGAGGGACGGTGGCAGTGGTGGCGATGCCACCGAGGAGCCACCGAGGCAACGGCCCGGGCCTCCGCCACCCAACGGACCTGCGCCTCCCGCAACCGGTACCGGGCCGGAGTGGAGAATTCCACCTGGGGGGCGCTGCGCCACCCTTACCGGCATCACTCCCCCCTCCACGACGCCCCCGTGCCGATTCTTCCGAAAGACTCTGCGGCGTGTATACGAATGTCTTGCTCGATTCCTCCCTTCGGACCTTATCCCGTATTCCCCTTTAGTTTCTCTCAGTTTAACCGTGACCTCGAGAGACGCCTCGACACCGAGCAGTCCTCCGCCACGATTTTTCTCACTTTTAACTATTATTTGTTTCTTTCTTCGCACTGCACTAGCACTAATTTTTGTCTCACTTGACGCGTCCCACCACCACCACCACCACCCACGACCACTTTAATCCAATAGCTTCGTACGAATAAACGAGAACAAATATTTGGTTTCAATCCATCGTAAATGGACGTATTATAACAGCACACTTATAATCCTGAGGTATATTTATCAATTACGTATATTGCACAAGATTCAATCTCTACACTGTCACACTCGCGTGCACTCACTAGCCTAAATTCCAGTTTCAACCACTTTTTATGTCATTTAACACAAACATTGAGTCGTGCCACATTCGCACACACGATTATCCGCCTATTCCTTCGCGATTGTACTTGACGATTTTCATTAATTCAATTACTCCGTTAAAAAGCCTCGTTCCCGTGCGATATCCACCTCGGAGGCCGTTCGCCACGTGGCTGTCACGTTCCGATCATCTCGTCGTCGATTCTTCCTCGGGCCCGCGACGATAAATTTCGCTAGCTTCTCCCACGGGATGACTTGGCTCGAAAATCTTTTTCTTCTAATCCGCAATTCTTCTTTCGGCTTCGAAACACCTTCCAAGAGCGATAGCCACGCGCGCGTACACCCGCCTACACACACACACGCGCACACGTGGGGCGTGTGTGTGTGTGCGTGTTTACGTCGACCCAACTGCTTAACAGTGTCGTATTTTCTGATTGCGAGGTCTCCCACGATGTCTGGTATCTCTAGCGAGCGCGTTTCTCTCTCTACCCTCGGCAAAGCCCACCGGTCAGACTCCGTCTCTTTCCGACAATGGTGCCCTCGACGTGTCGCGGGACGATCTCAGTAGCTGCGACGATCAGTCGCCGCTCGGCGTTCTGCAAGAGAGCCTCGGGACCTCATGTAAGCACGCGGCACGCAACGCACGCGCTTGACCTTGCATTTCATGGGCAGATTGTATGACATCGATTGTATATGCTTCTTCACGATGCACCGTTAAACTTTATTTCATTGAGTCGACAACGACGAGGAGGGACGCGAGCCGAATTATTTTCGCGCTTCGTCGATAAAGATTGTTTAGCTTTCGAGACTCTGTCATCGGGGAGAGGAAAACACGGGAAAAAACAGCGGTGCTCAGCCCTTGAGGTTTGACGTACGCTTCGTCCGTGGCTCCAATAATATTTGAATATCGTCCGGTCGGATCGTGCGGTACTTTCGACGAGTATTTAAGTCAGCAACATTTCTAGCTTTATATTATTACTCGTCGCTCACAGCCTTCTTGGTTATCCTCGTCGATGGATATTGCACGAAAAATCCGGCCCGTTGTTCCGCGGTATTGTGAAATCTTTGAAGCGAACTTCGATAAGTCGGGCTGGACTCGTACTCGCACGTTAAATATAACCAATGGGACGAGCCGCGTATCTGTAAACCGCACGGTAAACACAACGTGTTTCTAAACACTCGCTCGCATCGACGAACTTCACTTCTCGAAAGCGGTCACATTACTGCGGGACAGCGGGCGTGGCGGCGCTGCTGTCGCCACTGTCGTCGTAGTCGCCGCCGCCGTCGTCGTCGTCGTCGTCGTCGGTGCTGCTGCTTGCTGCTATTTGCTCTCGCAGTCCTCCTTGGGGGGTTCATGAATTTGGAGTGGGGAGAAAAACGCGAGGGGCTGAGGCGGAGGTGCTGCGCGTGGGGGCTCTCTCGCGCGACGGAGAGATTGCGCGCCGTCGAGAGCACCAGCGGCAACTACACAACGAGCGCAAAAAGAAAAGCCGGAGGGGAGAGGTCAGAGCCTCACGCACGACTGCGACTGCTACAGAAATATCGAAGGTTTCTCGTTCGAATAAACTCCGAGCCTGTCTCTCGTACGCGGATATCACTTTTTTTACAAATTTTACATCCCATTTGGGTCGACCTGCCGATTAGCCGAGTGCCAAAAACTCAATGATCCCGGCGCACTTTCTCCTCGAGAAAAGACGTAAACAACGCAGAGGTTGTTTGTTGATCCGGATTCTGGAATTGAGAAACCCATTTTTCGCTAACACTCAAAGGGCATCCGCACGACGAACGGGGAAATGAAATTTGCGATAAATGTCGCTCGTGCACGACCCTCTCTCTTTCGGTGAAACTCTATTCGTGCCCGTTTGAAACTTGCACCAGGGCGCCACTCCGCCGGTACGTATGCGGGCACGTACGCTCCCGTACTTTCGGGAATTTTTGTGGGACTTCATGGTTACTCGGTGTAAATGATTTTCTGTTTAAAATTGGGAGGATTTTTTCCAAAGCAGTCGACGCTGTAAGGTGCAAGGATCGAGGCTTCGGGTGGACGCGCAGCATCGCTCATTTCCAATCGCTCGTGCATTCTGGATCGCACAATTTTGATGGATCAAACGGAGCTAAAATTGCGCTCGGGCCAGGAGCTTAACGAGGGTCTCAGCGGGCCGCGGGATCGATGCTTGGTGCAAAAGTCATCAAAACATCGGGCATCGATGGCACATCGATGTACGGTACGGTACGGAAATTTGATTAAGGGCCAGCGAAACCGCAACGCGGAACATAAATTTTCGGTAGACTCGTGGAAACCGCGTTTGGGGACGGAAAGAGGAAAAATAACGAGAGGGAAAAGGGCGTGAAAGAAGAGGGAAGATTCTGCCGACTCGCCACGGTTAACTGGCCGAGGAAACCATGCGAACGAGATACAAAAAGGCGATACCGAAGGAAAGGGTGCGCTCGATTATGTGCACAACACTTTGGAGGAACAGGTCCGAAGTACTATAAAAGCAGCAACGAGACCTTAACTGCCATTTGGTTACTCCTCCCGCAACGCTGGTGGATGCCCCGGCGGGTTGCGGTGAAATCGGCAGCGCCGACCCAAAACTAAACTTTGTGCACAATCTGCGAAGAGCATTGTCGGACTTGGGTGTAAAAATGGCCGGATTCTCGCGGGCTATGTTTCGCGGTAACTGTGCTTCGGAGGCGAGCACGAATTAACTTCGATCTCCAACTCGTAATCGACTGTTTGGGTCATGTCAGTTTTTTGTTTCTTCTCTGGATCATCGAGTCAATAAGAACGTTGAAGGAGGAAAAAATAGAGAAAAGATCGAGCAGAGTAGAACGTCTTTGAGCGCAGAAGAAATATAACATTTCATCGTGATTTTGTCGTGGTGTTGGACATCCCACGCAAGCGATTACGAGTCGTTATGACTTATTACAAGCGCGCCAGGAGACTAGTGGGCGAACCGGTTATATCCCTTCATGAATGAAGCCTCCCCTCTTCGTCTTTCTGTAGCTTCTTTCAAATTTTATCCTCCGAAAACGCCATAAAAACGTACACGATAATTCGTCGGGATGGTTGGAAAATGGAGGAATGGAATTTTCCAATCCGTCAATAAATCGGAGTGCGACGAAGATTCGAAAACGCTGATACATTGGCGCGCGTAAACCGTCTCGTATGGGGACGAGCGATCGTGGACGGGTTATTTAAGGGGTTATTGCGCCAAATGAGTTGAACTCAATACTTGAAAACAACGAGGCCGAAAATTCTAGAGGAAAGTACTAGGAATATAGTATCTCGGGGATATACGTACTGGATTGCAGCCTTAATTCGGAGAGCAGTATATAATAACGATTGTTCTATCCACCATAGTAAAAAGACCAATACCCATAACTTTTATTCAAAATACTCAAGAGTCTTTTTCTCTTGAGCATAGCAAAAAATCTTTTCAGTCACTTCAAATGTTTATGATGTTAATAAGTATGCTCGGGCAACCCCGAAAAAAACACTTTATGTACACGGAGAGAAAATTTCACTAAAATCTATTATGGTGCGATAGAAGTAGAGTTCTATATCGGTAATATTTATTAATTCTTACGAAGATACATAGTAATTCTTTGTGAAGCGACTCGATGAAAATTGATGAGTGATGTCAAAATAAATACATCGGTACACGTGTATACCGGTATATTATTGTACAATCGCGAATGAAATTGTGTTATTTACCATAGTAAATTTCTAAACGCTTTGGCGTATGATCGATGCTTGTGTTCGAGCTCCTCAAATTTTACTATGTTCAACTGTAAATTTCAATTGTGAAAACAGTATTAAGTATAGCAAAACGGCATAATAATTCTACTTGACAGTTCATCATCGAGTCAACATAAATTTTACAACGTTTCCTTGGTGAACTATGTTAGGAAAAAATAACACAGTTTAAACCTTTGTCACAGCAAAATACGCAGTTTAAAAATTTTCATTCAGAATTGACTTGGAAATTACAATATTTTTGGTAAAAACCTTCAAAATGGGCAGCATAGTAATTCTTACTATTTTTTTTCTCTCCGTGTATGATAAAATGTCTCACTGAAACTCCCCAACAATTCCAGCAATTCTCCAATTTTGTTACCTGCCTAATTTGCAATTCGTGGATTTTCAGTCTACGTCAACGATTCGTGAAATAAAAAATGGAAGAATTGCAAATGTAATTTTCGTTAATTTCGTTGGACTCGAACGACGTTGCAAACTTGAGCATCGTCAGTCAAAATTTGTGATTTACAATACGTTTCCACTAGTCAGTAAGTGCCAGTCTGACATGACGAACAACACTCGAAAACAAAACGAAATATATTTCTCACCTGCCTCACTTTTTGCTATCCACGAAAAGCTGTTTAGAATTCAAGAGACAAAAAATAGCCAAAATAATTGAAAATATATCGAAAAATAATATATATTCCTCACTATACAAAACGAATCCGTTTTCTCCGTGAAGTTAGCGATAAGTTTATTGAGAAAAAAGATAAGAAAGCCGAGGACCGAGTTGCCTCGAGACCGATGATTGATCGTTAGTTAATTGTCGACAGTCGCAGAGACCAGCGATTCGGGTTTTGTCTCGTCTTTATACAAATTCATTAAAATGCTCTAGATTAACCACTTCCATATAATTTGTTCTACATTACTTTTCGAGTGATCGGTTTCTCAATTCCTGGGTTGATGATCTAGCGCTCGATGATCGAGAATCGTCGTTTAGCGACCTCAGCAGTTTATCAATTTAACAATTAATAATTAATAAATTAGAGGAGTCCGTAATTTAGTGATTTTCCAATGAATTGTTGTATACTCGTGCCAATTTTTGTGGCCACGAGCATAAAAATATTAATCCGGAAGAAAGGAGAGTGGCGGTGGCATCGCGAAGGCTGCTTCCATCCACGAATTCTTGGTCGCAATACATCTTATGGTAAGAACGCGGTAAGATTCGAACGGTATAGAAAAGATGACGATGGTCATCGGAGAATGAACGTGTGTTGGTCGGCGAGCTCTCTATTGAATAGATCCGAAAAGTGGGTCGAAGGGGAAAGTGTGTGCTCTGCTATGTACTATAAGAAGTTTGAGATGCTTCGACGGAGAATATGCATACATGCGGGCCGATTCAGAACAGGTACACGTCGCATTTGGATTTTAAGTTTGGCGAGGATGATGCGCGCGGGCTTTCCGAAGAGTGAAAAATGGGGTCAACGTTTGTTCGCGGTACGGTAGAGCGCTCCGCGCGGTGAGCGCACGTTAGGCGAGAGGTACGAATGAGAAATTGCGAAGGACATAAAGAGCGAACGCCTCAGATCTATTGAGATGTAATGAGCGATGTAATGCCCTGACGATTTACGACGTGACGAATTTGCACGGAGCCCGGAGACGGAAGCGAAACGAGCTCTCCCGGGGCGTTTGAATTCGAGAAGTCTGCGTCGGGAGTTGAAGCGTATAGTGACGTAAAGGAATAACGATGAGTAAAGCGGAGAAAAAGTGTGTACGCGAGAGCCGGTTCGTTAGATGCCCGATAAGATATGAAAGCGCAGCTCGCGGAGGCCTGGAGTTTCATGAGACTTTCTTTCTCTCTAGTTCTCTCCTCCGTCCCCCTTTCCATCTGTACCGCTCTCTCTCTCTCTATCTCGCGGTTGCCGCGAGGAGAAAGAAGAAAGGAGGGCCGGGCAATTAGAAGCCGAAAGACGAGGGAAGTCACAGTCGAGTGCGTTGCACGAAGCTTCTCCTGGCGGCGCGCGCGTGTTGTTTGTGCGGCCAACTTTTCGGGTGGCGAGAAAGAAAAAGCGTTTCTTCGCGCTCCTCCCGCGGGCTCTTGTTCCGTCGAGGCAGAGGCGACAGTACGATTTGGCGAATGGCGAGAAACCCCGGCGTTTCGGAAAGCAGCACCGACGAGACAATTAACCGGCGATCATTGGCCCTGCGTTGAAACATTCTGTCAAGGGTTCCGCACCCGGCATTCGAGCGAGATTGTTTCGAAACTTGGGAATCGGGTGATCGCGTACTATTTCCCCGTGGGCCCGAGGAGCAAGTGCGAACAAGAGCGAAAGCTCAGCGGTTCGATTTTCACGGGAAGGAGGAGGGGACACGTGACAGGGGCGCGCGTCGCCTCGGGGCTGATTCACGCACCCGCGCTTTTGCACACCGAGCAGCAGCCCTGCCATCGAACGCAACGTCGTCAGCGGGCCTCGGATCTTTCCTAAAGTAATTAACCGAGCCAACTTTTACCGTTCGAATTAATCGTGCGATTTGAGCGGCTTTTTTATTCGTTATGCGAACAAACTGGACAATTATCCGCGCCATATCGGGCCGGCGTTCCGCCCCACTAATCGTCGCCTCCAACCCATATATCGTCAATTTACTGTTGTCCCGCGGATCGTCAAATTGAAATAAAAGATGAATCGGCTTGAGAGCCACTGCTCGGAGAGCGCGCTGCCTCGGCCGGGTTAGGAGAGGAGCGTAGGTGGGATGAGGCGAGAGAGGCTGCCAGAGAGAGAGCTAGCCAGGGTGCGGGTCGGAGGTGGGAAGGCAGGGGGGTGGATGCTCGGTGCCAGGGTAGCTTTTGATCAATATCTCGCCCCCACTCCTCATCCACCCTTCGTTGCTGGAACAGCGTACCCCTTCGTTTCAGCACGTGTGTATGCGCCTTTGTATTTGTCCGTGTCGCTCTGCACGGTGGTGTGTCTGCGTGTGCATTAAGCGCGTATATACCGGCGACTGTACGAGTTTCTCTATATAGCGTTCTTTGTCACCAACTCTGCGCGACGCCTCTATCGCGCGCCTTACCGCTGCGAGCAGCCTTGAACATATAACCGCCGGTACAGATTAAATAAACCGAACGATCGTACTGTCAAAATCGACTCTTTTTTATTCTACCGTTTGCCCTCGCGGTCTCGTCGAGACTCCTCGTGCTGGGGGAACGGCGGCATCTTCGACGAAGCTGAGAAAGCGCCCGGTGGCGATTATCCTCGACGGTGATCGACCGTTCGCAGGATACGGAGAGGACGGCGAGCTCCTAGCTCCGCACTCGGAAGCTCCGAAGCTACACATTTGTTGGGGGGACGAAGTATAATTCCTGAAAAACTGGAACGCTGCGGGGGACTTTGCGCGCAGGGACTTTTGTCTCTCCGCGATTTATCGTTAATGAAGGTGAAGCACAGAGGAATCTTCCAGTTATATGGGCGCCATTGAAAGTTCGGGCTGGAACTTGAAACGGCACGAGGCTCACGCGGGCTCGTCGGCTTCACTCGGAACGTTACGAGTAATTTGATATACATATCGAGACAAGAGATCGGGCACTTTGGCGTACTCGATCCACATGGAATACGCTGCGGTCGAGTGTGCCTTGCGACCCTCCTCGTGTAACCGCGGTGGAGAGCTTTCAACGCCGCGCTTTTCCGATGTACCTGTCGTACGTACGTACAGAGTGCGATGCACGCCGTCGCGCGTTAACCCGCTGCCGCGTGGGCGTCTGTATTCGACGGGAGTCCGCGTCTTCGTCACTCGGCTTCTCGGGATAAATAATGCGTGCGGTGTGTCACGCGATTCGAGACGAAATGGGATTTTGCGATCGCGTGTGTCACGAGGGAACGGTATTGAAGCTCGGCTCGCTCGGGGGACGCGAATTTTCTTTACTTTTTAAGGGATAATCGGCTCGATTTTGGTAACCGACGATGCTTGATAAATTTAGGGATATAAATATTAATCGAGTGCCGTTGGAAAGTTGGATTTGCATGATTTTGTTGTTTACGCCGTTCGGCATTCGGCTGAAGGGAAGGCGGGGGCGACCAGCCGCCGATAAGATCGGTTACTGTTGAGGTTCCCGAAGGTAAAGTACGATTAAAGCGGAGCGTGACGACCGCGAGAGGCGCGGCGTTTGGCTCCGGGATTTTCTCAGCCGCGATTAAACGAGCCGGCTCTTGTTACGCGCGGTGAGCATTCGAGCGGCGAGAACCGCGCGCGCGGCAGTGTGGTTCCGGCACGGAGGGGGATATGTAGGTTCGAGCAACGGGGAACGATTGAAAAGCATCGTTTCGTTGATGACCCGGAGTCGCATATTCGCGGCTCGTGGAATCGAGAGCTCTCGCGTTTCGCGGTTCCTCGATGAATCTATGAGCTCGCTCATCGTCGAAATATATTCGCGGGATGCGAGCGCGCGACGATGCGACGATATTTGCGAATAAGCTGGGAGAGAATGAAACGCGAAAATAGAGAAACTCCGGCGCGCGGGTTTGCGAGACCGCAAATACTTATGGTCGGTGACTCGCCGGTGGAGGCGCGATTTTCCACAATGTGATCCATCGCTTTAAACGCGAAGCTCGGGCTTCTCGGGCGACTGTGCCCCGTCGCTGCTCAGAATTCCTGTTTTGCGCCCTACCAGCCTCCGTCACTCGCTCCTCATCCTCCTCCTCCGCTCCTTTTTCGACGGCTTCTCTCGCTCGCGTGCTTTTCTTACTATTTCGCTCGTCCGCCGCGTTCCCGATGCTTTCCCTTTTCTCCCTCCCTCCCGTTTTTTATCTCTTTCCTTTTTCCTGCGTGGAACCGACGATGTTGCCACCGCTGGCTCACCGCCCCGTGTTCGCTGCTCTCTCAAACCTGTTCTACACCCTTCCTCGGGTCGTTGCTCCGTCCTTTGCTCGCTCATCATCCTACCTCGCAGTTGTCTCGTTCCACCGCGCTATGCGCCGTTACCACACCGATTATCCCTCTCTCTCTCTTTCTCTTTCCCTCGCCCGGTCTCCGGCTCCTCGCACTATCGCTGCCTCCCGTTCGTATCCATGTGCGACAGCCACCCACACCGGGCCAGCGTGACTCCTTACGCTCGGGCGCATCCGCGTGTGCGTTGGTACAGCGGGGCTCGCGCGTGTGTGAGAGGGAGCCTTCGTCGGACGAGAGGAGAGCAGAGCTAGATATAATCGAGGAGTAAGCGAGAGCGTGCGAGGAACGAAGAGGAGAAGAGGGACGGAGACGCGAAAAGGGAAGCTCGCTGGGGGGGGGGGGGGGGGGGGGGTGTATTGTCAAGTGTAGAAAACTCAAGATAGCGTGGGAGAAAGAGAGGAACTCGTGGAGTCTGTGCACGCGCGCTACCATTGTTTGCCGCTTGTCTCTCCCGCATCTCTTCTCCTTCAGCCTTCCTCATAATTTCTCTCCTCCTCTCTCGATCTATATTCGTCTCTCTCGAGTCCGAGTCGCCGCTTAAGCGGCTCCCAAACCCGTACGGTTGCAAAAGCGAAGCGCGCCAGCAAGCCCGCTCTGTCCTTCTCCCGTGGATTTCCTCGATCGCCCTTTCCTCACAGCAGGGCCCGGAGGGCTCATTCATTCGTATTTTCTTCGGCCTGGATCGTCGTTCGCGATCGTCCCGGTGCCCCCCTCCCTGCGAATCTGACGCGCGGCGGGGTCCGTTGACAGGACACGAGCGCGACGGGTCTCGCGCGTCACGGAGGAGCTCGCGCGAACACGATAAGAGAGAGAGAGAGAAGATGTCTTCTCGCGGAGAGAGGAAAAACGATCGCGAACAGGTGTACGGAGGATGCGCGCGGAGTGAGAACGTCCGGAGATAAATGGGGAAAGGGGCACCGCGCGCATTCTTACGCGAGTCCCGAGAGCACGAGTCCGTAAAGCCGAGACACAGGTGACGCGCGGTGCATGCGAGGAGGACGCTCGCAAGGGAGGAAGAATCTCCCGGTGCGCCGCGAGAGGCGAGAGAGAGACGAGAAGCGAGGAACGCGAGAGCATTTTTTTATTCCCGTACCTCCGTTGCCCCGCGTAACTGTGTCTAGCAGGTCCTTCCCTTTCTCATTTTCGGCTTCCTCGATCTCCCCCCGGCCCCGGGGAACTCGGTTCGATCTTCTACATTTTGATGCCCGCATGTGTGTACGTTTCTCCGAGTCTCGCGCGCGCCCGCGGCGGCCAGCACTCACTTTTTCTATTGTCTCACCGTCCCTCTTTGTCTCTCTCTCTCTCTCTCTCTCTCTCCGGCTTTCTAGTAGCTCGACTCTAGCTCGTACACGCGCAGGTTAACAGGACCTCGAGGTATAAAAAACGAAGGTATATTCGGAGCCGAGTAGTAGTTAAGAAGGAGCGAAGAACTGGACAAACCAGATTGCAGAGCAGACAGCAATAGAGTTAGAGAGGCGAGGGGAAAAAATATGGAAAAAAAGAAAGGAGAAAAAGAAGGAGGAGGAAAAAAAGGAAAACTGAGAAAGCGAGAAAGGGAGAGAGAGAGAGAGAAGGAAAGCCAGTCGCCAACCGACGTTTGGGGATTGCAATCGCGAGAAGCTTCACCGGCTACAACAAACCGATGTACGCGGTGTGTCTTCCGAGCCTCTTTTAACAGCGGAGCGATACAAGAGGCTGGGAGAGACCGAGAGATCGTAAGGAAAGAAAGAAGAAAAAATGAAAAACAAAATGAGTTGGAAAAAACATGCGTATGCGGTGGAAAGAAATACATGCCAGAGGCGCTTGCGAGCGCGCCAGAAAACTTATTCCCTCCTACTTTCGATGGATACTTCTTCATTATCAATAAAAAACGCGGACGGCATAACTTACGGGGGAATTCGAAACTGGATAAAGGGAGGAAAACTTTTAAATTTGTCCATTAGGAAATAGCAGCGGGACTTGCCGACGAGACTTTGACTTCTGCGGTCAAGTGCTTCTCCGTCACTTTTGTCGGGCTGCCTGACCCGTGAAAAAATTCCAACCGATTTTTCGAGAAAAAGACGATCGAGTCTCGTAGCCCAGAGGAAGCTGGGCTGCGTCGTATCCCAACGAAATCTCTAATTTCGTCGTACTCCAACGATGAAAAGTCTAACGGCGTAACAATGCTGGATTTTTTAAAATAAGAATGGAATTCAGTAAATCCGTCTAATCCACGCGAATATGGAAAGTCAAGGTGAGGGAGGGTAATTGCGAATTCTAAGGCAGGGGGGGATTGAGTTACGAACAGCCCGTTCGAATGCTCAGTCGAATTAATGACTGGAAGATTATTATTTCGAAGTGTAACGCGCGCGGTGAGCGAAGGGGTCGTAACGTAAAAGCTTTAATAGTAATAATTCCTTTCAGGTCTCAATTTTGTTCTTGTTGGGCTAGAAAACAAGTATGAATGAGAGAAAATAAAGGAAGAGGAAAGGAAAAGGGAAAGAGAGCGCGCGCGGCCCAACCTCAGCCCCGTTCGCCGTCGTTTTTTACCCCACCCCCGCACACCTGCTCCTGCAACTGCGAAGCCTCCGCGTTCTATGCACAACCCTTATATATCTTCGGACTTTCTCCCCGTTTCTGCCCTCTCTCATCCCCGAGATCCTACGGCCCCCGTTTGGCAAAAATCCTCCCCCGCTGACTCTCACGTGCAATGCGCCGTGTCGAGGCTTTTTCCTTCCTTTCTTTCTTTCTCTCTTTTTTTCTTCTTTCGCGCCGAGGACAATACTTGTTCGATCAGGGTAACAGCGTTGCCCGTGGCAACTGGCGCGTTCGAGGGACGTGGAACTCGCCGCTCGGGCCGAGATGAAATTGCCCGAATCTATGGCTAGTTGAAGAACGCTCGCAAAAAACGAAGGAAAAAGAAGGAAGGAAAAAGGGGAGGAAAGAAAAAGCACAAACTTCGGTGGTTGCCGGTATGGAACTGAGGGAAAGTTGAGGAGAGGATTAAAAAAAAAAAAAAAAAAAAAAAAAACACGAGAGACAAAAAAAACCAACGGGGAAGAAAAAAGTAACGGCAGAGGACAGAATGGGAGGTAAGACTCGAGCTCCGAGTTCCACCGAGCAAGATAATCAAAATAAAACGAATATGGGAATTGAAAAACAAATATCAAATTCACCGAAGCAGATGTATAAAGATTGGAGGATCGAACTCTGCTCTGTCAACGTTAATACCCGGTAGGTGGCTACCGCGTCGCTTTTCGAGACCTCGCAATTTACGAAAATTCCATTTTCTTGCATCCCTTCGAATAATTAAGGTCACCCCCGTTCCGCAAGCTAGTCAAAATGAGTGCTAAATTTTAAAAACGCTTTTAGATCAAGCTTGACGTACGGATTAAACGTATTGTTAGTGAATTTGTATTACAGTACATCTTATCGATACGCGGAAATATAAACAATGATAGTTTGGCAAAACCATCGCGACTGTTAAATGCAAATTTCCACGACGAGCCGTTTTTACTGGTATTTTCCGAAGAATTTTCTGTATTTTTTGACCGATTTTATTGCACCACGTCTCGTTTAGTTTCTCAACTGATCCTCCAGGAATTCGCCACGTGCATTTTTTTAAAATTCATTCCCTCAGAAATTATTAATGTTTTTTCACCGTTTTCGGCGCAGCGTGAAAAATGTCTGGATCAGGAAAAAAGGAAAATGAATCAAGAAAAAAGTGTTAATAAAATGACAGGAATGGGCCAAGCCAAGAAGAAATCAAGTGCCGAATTATCAAGCAAATTTGAGGTTACGAGTGCTCGTTACCAATTTCGTTCAATCTTTATCGCTAGTAAGACAATCGTCTCGAATTTTTTCCCAGACCTTCGCCATATACTTCATTCTTATTGTGCACGTTTTTCATAAACTTCACTTGAAAAAATCATCGATATTATGCACAATTTTTGTATAAAAAAAAAGGTTGATTTCAACGTATAAATCACCGTCCTTAAAAGGTTAAAACGACGCTGAAGTTTGCAACGTTGGAGTCCACGAAATAATGTTAAAAACCCTCCAATAATTCCAGTGATTCTCCAATTTCGTTTCCTGCCGAATTTGCAATTCAGAGTTTTTCAACTTGCACCGATACTTCGTAAAATAAAAAATAGGTGAATTACCAATGTTTTTTGTTTTTTTTTTTTTTTCGTTCACATCTCGTTGGACACCAACGTTGCAAACTTCAGCGTCGTTATTCAAACACGTTTATCTCAATAACCAATAAGAAAAACCCTTTAAAATTTGATATGCGAGTCAGTCCTATTTAAACTATATTAAACTCTGTGTAAATTTCAAGACTTTCTTAATAAAATCGTTTCGTGCGTGAACTACCTTAAGCCCAATCCTCGAGTGCTATTCCATCAAGTAGAAACGAAGCTGATAAAAAATCTAATGATCTCCCGAGCTGCATACACTCCGAAACGGTGCTCAATAGTCGAGCCGTTTCCGCGAGTGTTGATTAATGAAATTTTCAGTCCACTAGAAAATCTCTCTCCGCATTTCTCCACCAGGAAACGATGATTTTTCATAAATTTTGTTAGACGAACGCCGTGGAATGTCTCACGCATGGTGGAACCTTCGTATGAAGAGCACGTGTATGGATCCCGAGTGCGAGTGTGTATACGTGTACGCATGTCTATTTATGGAGTTGTACATGGTCGTCTTAGTGGCCATGAGTTCATACCGAAGAGAACATGACACAGCATTTCGGGATTATTCGAGATACGGAATACGAGAAACACGAGTCGAGACGGTTTATTGAGATCCGGCTCATTTAGAATTTCGCAACTCGGCCCCGAAATTTCGATTGAGCTTATCGATCCATCGGCAAAGTTAACGGGAGCGAGAATTCGCAGTATTTAGAGTTTTCGAAAAAAAATTTCATCACACTCGAAAAATCGGTTCGAGTTTCGAGAATCAAACAACCGGGACACCTCCGACTCATTTTATTTCGTTCGGTCGTATAATTTCGGATATTTTGGATTTCGAAATGCGCCGATTCCTCTTCCGCGTTCATAGGGAAACTCGGTCGGTAAAACTCATCGTCGGGACATAAATTTACGAGCGTAGGACAATAAATAGCGAGGGTTGTGTTTGAACATCTGCGAAAGCATGGAGCACGCTTAGCTGAATCTTTTTGATTTTCGGCTCCATCGAGTGCCGCTTTCCTATTCAGTAAAAAAATATTTTCTCCATTAACATGGGTCGGTAAGGTTTTACCACCGGGCAAACTCGCCCCTTTTCGTTGCCACAGCAGAGTTTGACCTACGACCCTCGACTGGCAACGGTGCGCCGACTGGGGACCGTCGTAGGAACTACGCCTTCGCGCGTTTTTCCTTTCGTACTATCCCAGACAAAGCAGAATCGCTTATCAATAGTTGCAGCCTCGAAGTAATCTCCCAATGCCGATGACTGAGCCTTTTTTATTGTGTGACATGAGATTTATTTCTTTCTCGACGAGCAGACCATTGTCAAGCTTCTGATTGTTGGATCGTCGAGTGTTTCGTCCTGGGAATCCCGAAGGGAACGAACGATTCGGACGAGGACGACAATTAGAGTAATTCTTTGAAATATTTTCAGAAAATAAACTTCCACAGTTGCAAATAAGTCTCGATTCGTCGGTGGAGTTTGTCGGAGAGAGTCCGGGGATTTGTGGGCTTTCGAAAATCGTGGTTGAGTCAGTACCGGAGGAAAACTCGTTCCCGAAAATGTATGACGAAGTTTGCAACGTCGGAGTCCAGAAACGTTGTAAAAAAATCATCCAATAATTTCAGTAATTTTCCAATCGCATTCCCTGTCGAATTTGCAATTCGTAGTTTTCCAACCTGCACCGATGCTTCGTGAAATAAACAAGTTGCTCATTTACAAATTTTTTTTTCCTTCGTTGGTCTGGAACGTTGCAAATGTCAGCGTCGTGAGAGTTTGATATTTGGAAAAATGATGGAAAGCAATCGGAACTGGAAAGTTCCAAAAGCACTGAAAGCGTCAAAACCCAATGAAATTATCGTGCAAAATGTCATTTCGAGGGTGCGATTTTTACCTCAGAATTGACGACTCGAAGAGTTAACGAGTTCTTCGAGGCGAGTAATTCGGCGAAGGGCGTTGTTAGAAAAAAAGGTTTTTCGAACGTAACGAATGTCGGAATGTCCATAGAGATCTATCGCACATCGAATGTATGAATTCCAAAGTAAGTCGACGTTGCAAGTGGCCTATGTGGAATCCACGAAAATAGAAAGAGCCACGGGAGCGAGTCACCGCCAGTTAATTTTAGAGCACATCTGGAAAGCGCGGTATAAGCAATTGCCGAAGGAGGAGCAGAACTTTCGACTCGTACTAGTACGGCTAGACAACTGGATTTCCTATCAGTTCGTACCGCCTTTAAATCGACGTTTGAAAACGTTTGGAAAAACACTTTTTATAGCATTCAATTTTCCGTTATTCTAAATTTAATTTCCAAAGTAAAAAAACAAAAATTCATCAACTAGCTCCAATTGTTAATTGCTTAAAAAAAAATAAGAAGAATCGCGGTCTCGTCGCTCGACGGAAAGAACGAAAAAAAGGCGACGCGAGTCCTGCCGCACTTTGGTATCCTCATAAAAGTTTTTTCCCTCTCTTCCATATTCCATGGCGCGTAAAAATCGAGATTTTCAATCAAATAAATAAAAATTTAACTTTTCTTTTTAAAAAAGTTATCACAAATTTTGATGGCGAAGCGAGCGAAGGCTCATCGAAATATAACGTATCGAGCTCATGTCTATTTACAGTAGCGATAATTCAGTAACTAATTCAGTAGGGCAAGCAGTCGAAGAAATGACAAGGAATTTCCAATTGGTTTGTTGGACAGTGGAGAAAAGGAGCCGACAAAAGAAAAGACAGCGTGAAAGAGAGAAGGAGTGAACGAGGGGGGGGGGGGGGGCGGTTTCTGAGGTACGAGAACGAGACTATTTGACACTTGTTGCTCGCACGATTAATTGCGAAGTAATTGGCCATCCCCCGTCTTCTTCCATCCCCTTTCGACGTCGCTCAACTGCGGTAGCACGCCGTATAAAGCTCGCTTCATTGTCTTCAATAACGAGACCTTACCTCTACCTTAACGGGTTTACCATCTTTTTATTACCCGGTAATATCGTGTGTCTTATTATCAAGTGTTGCTACCAGCTTTATAATCGAGTTTTCATCGCTCGAACGTGATACCATTTTTTTAGCATTTTTTGCTTTTCTCAGTTAAGAGATTTTTTCTTAGCGACGTATCAACTCCATTGATGAAATTGCACTTTCGTAATTACCGTTCGTGTACCATACACGCTTCTAAGAATTTACGGAGGTTTTCAAGTTGGTTTCTGATCGGGATACCGAAGCACCGGCTCAAGTGACAATTCGCTGATTAGAGTATTGACTTAAATAGATAATTACAAGGCTGTAGCGGTATGGAAGTGCGCCAGCCGATGAACGAGAGCTAACCCACGCTGAGGTCAATGACTAATAATTCTTTCGAGACCGAATGTTTCTGGTAATAATGAAATACGAGAATTGATATTGGAGCGATGAGAAGAGCAAGGTTGTTACGTCCGATCGATCACAATCGGAGAAGATTCGTCGCAACGATTGATCCGGTCGAGGAGAAGGACGCCGAAAAGAACGGAAAAGCTCGTTCACGACGTAAACAAGTGGAAAAAAATTGTCACGTGCGCAGCTGGTGAAGCTTTATGAGCCTTCCCCTTAATTTGCCTTTGGCCTCTCCCCCGTTGAAAAACCCTCGCGAACATTGTTACCGCTGAGCCGAGTTGAAGCTTGCGTGACTGCTAACGAGTCTGGGGTCAGCCAGGGAATTAATGATCGTCTCGGGACGAACGAGAATCATTCTTTCTCTCCTTCTCTCAACGGTGTCACTTTGGGAGCCCGAATGAATTACACTCGTAACTCAATCGGTCGAAACCGATTTTCAATTATTATCAATTCGTTATTCATCGATCGTGGCGATAATGAACTTACGCCGAAACTTAATCGGGGTCCAAGGTTAATCGTCGAGTGTTTGATTTCATGGCGAAATCTCATTAATCTCGACTGAGCCACGGCTCAGTGAGGTTGTTACGACAGATTCAATTTTCAAGTGCACGTTTAGTAGCGTTTTGCCTAATCGCTCGGGAAGCTTGATAACGAACGTCGCAGGACTCCTCAGTTACGATCCACCGCACATAAAAGCCATAAAGAAGCTCGCATCGTTATAATTTGACCTTCTTTAGTCGAATATCACCGAAGAATAGCGGAAAACATACTTCGAAGTCGTTTTCCTCTCGGATCTTTGGTCTGAATAATTTTCTGCATATTTGCAATGTTTTTCATTTTTCGTGCAAGAAAAACGGAGAGTCTCAAAGACCTTAAAAAAAGAAACGAAAATTTGAATTGAGAGACACATGTTTGGATAAATTGCAACGATTTTTGGTGACTACGGAAATATTTGCCCCTCAACAGACCGAGTATACAGGGCGTCCCAAGAACCAACGATAATACTCCAGGTGCTGAGAAACCAGTTCACGATGATCCAGAATAATCACAAATTACTTCAGTGAGGATTCCGCAGGGATTTTGAAATATTCGGATTTTTATCAAATTCACTAGCACGAGGTAGAAAATGACCATCTCAGGACGAGCAGATCGCACTCGAAAAGCATTGAATAAGCTGGAGACAAACAATTGGAACATTCGTTAAGTATCGATTCCAATGTGTCTGATTGAGCCCATATTTTTTGCATCGAATTTTTTACATCGTTTTTTACACATTTAGAAAATTTTAAACCTCTCACGTACAAAGGTTTTGAGATATTTGCTTTTGAAAATAAATTGCAGTCACTGAAAGATACCGAAAAATTTGGTAAATAAACCACGAGAAGGGAGACTCATTCTAATCTGCGATGTGCGCAGGATCTTTCAGGAGAAATTTTATGTAATCATGAATGAAAACTTCACCCGGGTTCGGAACTTTGCCTCTCAATTTCTTTCCTTCAGAAGTCAGTGGATAATCAAGATGCCTGCCATTACGAGATATCCGTTAAATCAGTGCCTCGCTTAGTCACCCGTTGTTTCATTTTCAAATCTTTTAAATTCACTGCATGTTTCTAGAACCATTGTGTGGGAAAATTTCCAAAATTATGTTTGCATTCTCACAGATTCATGGAATCTGCGAATACATGAGTCAGGCTACATTTTTATTGTGATTAAGATTACTTATAACGGTCTACACTATTTGATAAATTTTATGCTGAACAAGAGCGATTTTACAACATCAATTTTGTCATTCGAATGTCCATTTACAAATGGCAAAAATGAATGGTAATTTGGACAAGGTTAAAATATGCCCAGCTACCTCGCTTCCCATGGAATTGGTAAAAGTTGCACAGAATACAATTTGATTGAATCAAAAAAATCATATTTTGTAATGAAATTGCGATATCGATTGATACTGTAAAAAAGTCAGGATTGTTTCACTTGCTACTATTAGCAATTGAATTGTATTATAAAAATTGAAAAAAAAACTCAAAATAGGAAAAGAAAGTGTTTGTAAAAATAATAACAAAAATATAAATATTAATAGTGCCTACTGGTAGCAAGAAAGAAAATAAAAAGGAAACCAAACCAGAAATAGCGCATTCCCAACTGTGATTTGTAGTATTTGGACAACTTTTGATTATTTGTTTACTCACCCTTGATCGATTCTGTCCCCAGGCCCCATCATCGCCGGATGTCCCGGTCCCATTGGTCCACCCATCGGATGTCCGCCGGGTCCGAAAGGACTTCCAGGTGGCATACCATACTGAGGTCCACCAAAGGCTTGTCCCGGGGAAGGGAAGTGAGGATTACCACCTCCGGGTGGCACAAAAGGTGGTCCAGAAGATCCTGGCCTACTGACGAACTGTGGGGGACCGCCGGATGGCGAACCAAAGGGACTGGGTCCTGGTCCTGGTCCGTTGTATCCTGGACCGGTGTTATTCTGGGGTGGTTGAAAACCTCCCTGATTGGGCGGTGGTCCGGGGCCAGGTGTCGACGAGCCACTCGGCGCCGGTGATGCTGTACACTGAGGTGTCCCCGAACCTGGCGGTGGACCTTGATAAGGTGGCGCACCTGCTGGACTTCCTGCTCCACCGGGAAATGAGCCAGGCCCTTGGAAACCACCCGCATTGCTTGTTGGCCCACCCGAACTATTATACGGCCCCGAAGGTGGACCGCCGCTCCCACCTGGGCCCACAGAGTTTGGTGTAAATGGTGAGGCCTCCGATCCGGGCGGTGGTCCTTTCCAGGACGCCGGTGTTCCCGGGTCCTCCAGCGTGCTAGTTGCTGCTAGCGGAGTATTCAGGCGGCTACAGCCTTCAACATTTAATTGATATGTGTTTATGACGTTGCCATACTTTTGGAACAATATAAGTACAGTAGTGTATCGAAACTGGAGTCATAAAACCAATAATTATGACACTAGAGTTTCCAACAATTGAGCCCAACGAAGTGGAGGAAAAAAAATGTTTAGTTCTCCAATTTTGTTTCCTCCCTACTTTGCAATTTGTAATTTTCCAACCTACACAAATGATTTGCGAAATAAAAAATATTTAAATTACAAACGTTTTATATCATTCATTACGTTGGGCTCTAACTTTGCAAACTTGACTACTTAATATATTTTGAGAATACAATTTGTTTGACTTTGGATTAACAAAAAAACAGTATTGTTTTCTAGTTTGTATTGCCTGAAGGGAGTAGTACCAAATGTGAACATCTGCAGCTTAAGCTAAATAATTTTTTTGTATTAAAGAGATGTCGGAGCCTGTGCTAAATGAAACAAAAGGAAATGAATTCGAATAACGTATCTCTTAGTGCTATATTATCGTTGTAGTATCGATTTGATCAATATAAAAATCAATATTGTCAAATGGTCTTTGACTCACATACAAAAATTGAATTTCTGATGCTGTATCTTAAACAAGAATCGAATAATTCTAATAGTTTTGCCACAACTGTGTATAAAAAATGAGTTGAATTCGCTTGAATCGAATGGTAATGACAGGTATACAAAACAGTTGAATCATCAATAGAAGAGCTTAAGCCTTGCATAATTTCGATAATGTCCTTGTCCATAGGTAAATCATATATTTCTAAGTCCTCACGAGAAATAACATATTTTTTGCAACGCTAGTATAGAAAAAGTATGAAAACTTTTGAGGTATCAAGTGTACTTTATGCACGTCACAAACAGTTCATGCTTTCTCAAAAACAATTACACGATTGTCAGGGTGAAACAAAAATGGGAATATAGTCAGTGTTATATATAAAAAAAAGAATTTCTCTGTATGAACAAGTAAAAATCACCATTATTAGTCCCATTGGCCTTCATCGTTAGCGAGCAGCTCGAGCTCACTCCATGTCACATTCGTCGTTGTAGGGTCGTTTCAGAAGTCGAAGAAAGTTTATAAACCCGGGTGTAAAGTGATAAAAATGAAGGATAACACTGGTATATAGGCGAAAAGTGCCAAACAACAAAATGCTTAAGACTGTTGGTAAACTTTTAAATGTTATCGACGAACGAATTATAGGTTATGTTCCCGGCGACCTAACCTATGAATTCGTTTATGAACGCGGTATTGACGATAGGCACAATTCTCGTGTATATATCCAAAAATTCCTTCATTCAAAGTCCTTGTTTTGTTTAATTCTTGTTGTTTGCATTAATAGAGGTGCAATGATAAACACAACCGAAAGTGTTTACAACGCGTCGATCCCTTTCTAACCGCGACAAGGCAACACAATTGCCGGCATTTTTTTCATATTATCCGAACTTTACGCACACGAAAATACATCGTCGAACGATAAAATGCTTACGTATAAACACTAGCTCACCATATCTTCATTAATCTTCGCACAAATACTACACTTCGCGCACTACATCTATTTTTTTTTCTCTCATCGCGTCACTTTGGCAAAGACTGAAAAAAAGGAACGATTCCTCTCTCGCGTTTATCCCATAACACGGCCGTAGTGTACGGCCTGCGCTATGAGAGCGAGCGAGGAAGAGAGCGCGCGCAACAAGGAGACCAAGCGTGATAAACACCACCGTAGTCAGTTCAACAACTGACCGACGACCAAGTGTTGACCGACTACGCAGATTACCGCGCAAACAACACTATGAATTTACGAAATAAAATCATCCCATTATTTGCCAAGAATTATTCTTTAATATTACTTTTGTAAAAGCAATTTCGTTACGCGTTTTATCAAACGCGTTTACTGCATTATTTTACGTCCGAATTTTTCTTACTTTTTTTCATCCTTCTTCGCACGGTAGCAGGATGATTACCGTTGTGCTTCGTACTTCGTACAATCTTTGCAAGGCCTCCGTACCCGGAACAAAGGACACCTTGAGTTCTTCATTTTAGTACCCCGCACAAAAAAAATTGTAATTCCTTTTTCTTTGTTAGAAACGCAGGTGCCGACCGCTTTTATTCTTCCATGCATAATCCAAAAGCCTTGCAACACGGTTACAGAAAGTCTTGCAACCGAGTTTACGAGTTTTCTTTGACCACACAACAGAGTAGAGAGGACTTTTGTCTCTCTTTTTTTTTATCTTTTCGTCTCTTTTTCTCTCTTCGTATACAGGTGACTTTCAACCTCGTGAACCACGTGCTTATGCGATCTTTCGAGTGAAATTTCAAATTAATCGTCTATTCAGACTTTGTTTTACCATTCAAAAAATGATTCATGAAAGTGAACGCTTCTCTCGTCAGCGAATCTGAATTTTTCATGCTATTCCAAGTGAGTATTATTTTCACCGGTGTGAACAGGTCTAAGAAGAAAGCACAAAGTTTTCTTCTCTCCAAAAACCAAAGAACTGAAACATCATATATAAGTGTCAATGCAAATAAAAAAAAAAAAACCATGAAAAGATCGCCAAGAAATACTGCTCGTTGTTTAAAATAAACGTATACGACAGACGCACGACGTACTAAAAATCGTACTCAATAAAACGTGAGAGAAAGAGCGACGACGCCATTTTTTCAAGCCCGTGGAAAGCAGCCCACAAATTATAGATACAATGCTCGGCGAATACATGTAGTATGCATAGAGATATATGAGCGCGTGCGTATGTGTATAGGCATAAACTTGAGAGTTTGTTACGAGACCACGTAACTCCCAAGACCTATTAATCAAAAGGGAAACTTTGGCAGAGCGGGTGTCGCCTGTTGCATCTCGCAATGGATACAAGACGCGCTTGAGTTTTCAGCGGTGTACACGCGGAAGAGCACCAATCTCAAGTGTGTCGATCATCGACCTATAACCACGCACGTTTTGTTTCGTGCGAGTCAGAGACTAAGAGTACCTTCGAACGGTGCAGTAAATAGGAAAGGAAAATGAAAAATTGTCATTTTTTCTAATCAATGTAATCAATGCAATATTTTTTCTAACCAATAAGATGTTGTTTTTCAAGAAATATTTATCTGCTTGGAAAAAATTAATTCACCCTCTCGTGAGAAAAAATAAATACTCATCGCTGCAGTCCCGCCCTCGCCTCTTTTGTTTTTTTTTTTGTATTTCGGGCGAAAAGTGTGCATTAAAGGAAAAAGATAATGAGCAAAAAAACTAAAGAGGGAAGTCGATCGGTGTTTGTATTTTTGAGTTCACTCGAGACGAGCTTCGAGCTTTTCCTCTGCTCGTGACGTCACCTCTCGTTGTTCGAGTGAAAAAAAAAGTTGTTCTTCTTTCTCTCTCTCTTTCCAGGGTGTGTTTCGAAGGATTTCCTCTCTCACTTTCCCTTGTTGCTCACCAGTTGACAGTGTCACCCTAAAAATCAATATCGTTGAACCCCGGCACTTTTCTCGCCCTTACCCCTGGGGAAGCGAGATGAAAAACTATGACCCACGGAAAAGTGAGGGTGTGTTTGTGCGCGTGCAAGGGAGAGGGAGCAATAGAGAGAAAGTGGGAGAGAGCGAAAAAGTAAGGTGGGGGTGGGTTTCAATAAAATCGTATGGGGCCGCTATGCGGCGACTACGCTCAACAATGAGCCGGGGCTCCCTCTTTCATTTGAGGTGCCAAAAGATGTCAAAAAAATTATTTCCTCGGGCCTTCGCGTCGATCGAAAAGATTCCGGATAAAAATATAAGTGAGTCGAGTAAGTAAACAATCAAAATGTGATGCCACACGTACTCTCGGCCCCCACCAAAGAGTGTCGAAACCGTCGAAACAAAAAACATTTTTTACCACTGTTCGACCAATAACAACGAACTTCTCTGGTTCGTGCAGAATTATGGGTAAGAATAAGCCGGTTGGAATTCTTTCGAAATTGCACGATTTTCGAACGAGTACGATTTGTAGGTTAGGACTACCTCGCCAAAGTTTCCGTTCAATCGTAATGCTCACAATTCACAAAATATAGAAAGAAGGCATTCGTGGATTTCAGCGCATATCAAGTATCGGATCTTCGTTATAATAATTATAAAAAAATTTATATAAAAATTGGTTAACATCGTACAGAAGAATTTCAATAACGACGAGGTTAATTTTTTTGACGTTCTTAGAGACAAAAGCACTGCAAATTTTTACCTACTTGAAATATCGTCCGACGAAGCTCTTCCCCGATTTTCATCGACCGGATTCGATCCAAAGTATCTTCGGAGTTGATTTTCGACCAAGCGACTTTGATGATGATGACGAAAATATAAAAATTTGGGAAATCACGAGATGGTAGAGTATTTTCATTACTCGTATTTTTACAGGCTCGACAAACAAGAAATTTTGCATCATTGATGAAAATTGGAAAAATAGCAAAATCATTGAAATCTCGATGAAGATTAATTCAGCGAGAAAATGGTAGAAATTACGATGCAGACGATCGCCGAGGCAGTATTTTGGGTTGAACGCCAAAAATGACAATGAAATTTTCTCAGTGAATGAAAGTGAGGTAAAAAACGTATAAAAATGACCACCTGTCAGAATGAACAAGAAAAGTGAAGAAAAAAAGCAATAGCAGTAGAAATACACAAAAAAGGTTGATGACACAAACGCAAAATTTCGGTTCTCTCATCCAATCACATAGAAAAACCTGTGCATGGTAAATTTTTTTTATTTCCAACTTAGGAACTGAAATGCCCACATAATCAAAAATATTCGAGATCGTAATAATAGTAATTATTATGAAAGTAGAAATAATCGAGAATTACGACTAAAAAATCACGTTTTTTGATGCACGAAAAAAGCTTCCGAAACAAATGATGAACGGAGGTGGAAAAAAAAGAAACAAAAAACAAACGAATAAAAAAGGAAACACAAATTTTTTTAAATGACAGAGAAAGTCTTTCGGACTTTGCCTCAAACATTTCTCTTGCTTCTTTCATTCGCACATCGATTATTACGTCACTTATACATTCAGGCAACTGTAAAAATGTCTAAAATAAACGAAAAAAAAATCAACTCTGTGGTACGACAGAACGTAAACAAACGATTTGTCATTTAATTATTCGTTTTTTTTTAATCTATCGTTTATCTCACAGGACTTCTCTGCGCGTGATTCGTTCTTCTTCACAGTACACAGTGTATCGTATATCGTTGGTCTCGGATAATACGCGGCTTTACCGAGAGTGTAATTACTTTTATGGCACGTTCTTTTGCTCGCAAATCGTGTGTGGGTGTGTGTGTGTGTGACGGTCTTTTCAGTATTATTTAAAATCCGAAAATAAGAAAATAATAAAAATAAATCGAAAAAACAAATGAAATCGTACCCGAAGCCCTGTGTCGCAATTCGTGTTCGGTCTGCCTTTGAAAACACATCGTTGTGAAAAGTATGAAAGACATAATTTTACGACGGCCTTAAAATCAGCACCAGATTCGATCGAACCATCATACCACGTTACCAATAAATATAAAATCAAATATTTCCGAATAAAAAAACATTCGGTTCGGTAAAAGAAAAATGGAGTAACGAAATTTTGAGAATTTTATTAATGCCGGTATGGCGATTTAAAAAAATTGAATCTCAGATGGACAAACGTGAATTGAATTGTTCAAAGTTGAATAAAATCCTCTGAATAATGAGCCAAGAAGATTTTATTCGTTAAATGTTTAACACGGAATATTGAAGCTGAAATTCAACGAGTGAATGACGAATTTTTGAGGAATGATTCGCGTGTTCGAGTGACACACTCGATTTTTTGGATTTTCAAAATGAGCAATTGAAATTTCAGACAATCATCGTTCTTCGCGTATCGGATGAATAGTACAAAATGAAATTATTGCTTGTGAATGAATTTTAATTCGATGAATCACTACAAATATTTCCTCCATGTTTTAAGGTTGTTCCTACAACGTTACATTCAAAAAACTTACGTACGGAATATCGTGTACTTTGCTAATATATTAATCGGATGAAATTCTATGAACCGTTTTTCCGCATTTTTAATATTGTATTCGCCAAAGATGTGTTTTTCACAGTGACACAGAGAACAGAAAAGTGTACAGCGTTTGCGGCTGGAGAATCGACCGGTCCCTGAAACACATCTTACGAATGATAAATTCCAATTCAAAATGGCACTTCGAGTTATGACAAAGAATAATAGTGGCGATAATCGTTAAGTGTAAAAAGATCATCTCGACTCATCGAAACCGATTTCTCATAAGAGATTTCACCAAATTTTTAAATCGTTAGAAAAATATTCGTCGTGCGAAGGGACTTTTGAAAGGGCAATTTTTCATTTGACAGATGCGAAAGAGGCTGCGCTTTGATTCGTCAATTTTAAGCGAATTTTCAATGGCCGTATTTACCGAGATGGTTAGAGCGAAAAACACGAGTTGAGATTAATTTTGATGGGAGATTGGACGATTTAAAATCATTAACGCAATCGAAGAATGAAGAGAAAATAAAATGAGCACGATCCCGGGAATAGACACTACGTATTCGAACCTAAACGAAATATCAGCCTTTTCTCTTGTTCCCTATTTTTTTTTTTGAAACAACTCAATTTATTTTTCTCACGAGAATTGATTTTGTTGTGAGCATTTTTTGTTTTTCCTTTGCCATGTTACCAGTGTTATCCTTAACGTCATTGTATTTTTCCAGCTGCAGTCTCAGGTTCAATTTTTCCTTTTTCTCCTTTTATTTATTATTTTTTCTTCTTCATTTTGATTAGATTATTCTAAAACGAACATATTTTTCTTGGTAATATGTCGGCGACGGCGGCGGTGGCGGCTCACGAAAGTGAGCATACGATTTGGAGTACAAGGACAATCGTGGCAAGCGGCGATGGTCAGCAGATCCGTATCAATCCGTCCTTTTTACACTGAGTAAACACACCATCTCGTACTTGGATTTTCAATAAGCGAGAGAGGGAGTGAGCAGAAAACTGACGAGTGTAAAACCCAAAAAAACGTTTCTGCAGCACCGAATTCCTTTTTGACCTCGTGTCAATACGACTTTATCCTTTTTTTTTTTCAATCTCATTTAAAGAGTCATTTCAATTTATAGAAATTTTAATGACGAATCATTCATGATCAAACTCAATCTTTCCAATCGTTTAAATATTTTAAAATTGACCGATCAGATTGCGTCCTCAGACTTTCGGCATTACAAAAATCAATAGTACATTGTACCTTAAACGATGTGAACTTCAATGAATGAAAACATTGCAACATTAAGACTCGAATCCTCGTCAACTCTCATCGTCATTTTCCTTTAATCTTTCAGACCCCAAATAAGATGATCTTTGAAATAAACTTTTGTAAAAAAAATTGCTAGCCAGTTCGTGTAAGCCGCGATACAACGTGTCGAGAGTAGCGTATCTCGAAAGAGTATCGCAGGCCAGCGATTGTTGTATTCGAATGACTCTCACAAGTGGACGGTTTTCTCTCAAAATTCTCATTCTTCGTTTGAACTATTTTTTTAAAAAATAATTTTTCTCTCGAGGAAAATGATGCTCACTACCGCCACGTACCACGAGATAATCCATGCAGACTGTACAGCATAAACGCTTAATTCCTACGCTCCTAATCTTTATGTATACACTAGATGTTAAATTTAACTATGCAACCATCTCGCTCTTCGCGCGATGATATATATATATATATATATAGATTTATATGTGTGTGTATGTATGTATAATATATACAGTATGTACAATCACAATTTCGGCTTCTACCTTAATAGCATTTTTTTGCAATCAGTATTTTCATCCCTCTGACAATTTTCATTCGTTCACTCGGCTCTTCGGTTTGTTTATCTTCTCATGTACACGTTACATATGATTACAATTAAAAATTGGCTAATTATCGATATTACGATTACGAATTTCGGGAAAAGGAAGTGCTCGTGTTAACGGAGTACAGATGGAGCTCGCCGTATATTTATGATTTTGTTTGTTTTTTTCATTAATTTAGGAAAAATTAAAGGAAAATGAAATGAAATATTTACACGATCACCGATCACGATTGCTGATCGAGCATTCAATCGTGGACCGGAATAGAAGGAGGGGGAGGGGGAAGGGAATAAAAAAGCAGAACGAGAGTAAGACGTGATGTGTAAAAACAATAAACAATAAACAACGAAAAAAGTAATCACCTCGTTCATCAATCACAGGCTCGCGTAAAGGCAAGGGCGAGGGAAATAAATGATATATGTACATATATACATATATTAAATAGTGGAGGAACTACGAAATGTTTGTCATTTCATCGGTCGCTGACTCTGTCACTCGTCTTTGCTTTCCCTCTCTCTTTCTCACTCCTTCCGTCGTATTTGGATTCTCGCGTCTTCTTTTATTTTGTCTCACATATGGTTTAGTTGAGAACAATAAATTTGAGAATCACCGAACCGAGCACTTCCGTTACCAAAAATTTTGCCCCGATCACATGCTCCATCAATGGACAGCTCATCATCACTCTCTTGCTCTCTCGCTTACTTATATATTTACTATTCCCGAAATGCAGAATATATCCTAAAATACCATCGTACGCTTTCATCATTGCGTATCCGTACATCTGCTCTTGCTCTTAATTCTATTTACAACAACGAGACGGATGCACATCTCGGAATCTCGTCCGTTTGTTATTCTTCTCGTTCAACCAGTCGATGTCCTTTTCTCAATTTTGTTATTCATCGAAAGAAAGATTCTTTTTCAAAATGATACAGAGGCTCGTGTCGATGGAACTCGACGATAAATTCAATAGTTTTTTTTTTTTTTTTTTTCAATTCCAGAGTGATTTTCGCACGCTTGAACGTTCTTAATGGTGTGTCGGTTTGCGAACGAATTTTGAAAAATTCGCCGAAGAGAAAACAAAAAAAAAAGCTTTCCAAATCCCACTGCTACCGATGAGTTTGAATCTTGCATCGTCTGATTGCGAGTTAATCCTCTTTCGTCTAAAAAATTTCTTCTGTCGTTTGGAATCGTTCGAAATTCTTCTATCCCGATTAAATTTAGCGGAGCATACGAAAATCGACGTATCAACGAAGGTATTTTTGTTTGACGAGATCGCCTAACTCGTCGTCCTACTTGGAGGTCGGAACAGCTGGCTGATGTTGTCCGGTGATACCCAATTTGGGTTGAGAGGATGCGAGCAGTTCTTTATAGTAAGCACTGAATTCGGGTGACATGTAAGACTGCGAGGGTGGTGGCATTGGAGGTGGGAACAGGCCGTTGTAACAGGCCGAATAATAAAGAGGATCGAGCATCGGTAGGAACTTGGTTGTCGAGTTTGGCAGCTGGCCGAGATAGCCCGGTGAATTTTGTGAGTTTTTGCCAAGGTAAGTGTTGTTCGGTAAACTCGTCGATGGGTCGTGCCTCCCCGAGGACTCCGTCTGCGCTGGTGACGGGGTATTAACTTCGTGGATCTGTTGATCAACGAGGATCGAGGGCTTGTTACAATCGTTCAAACGTCCATGATGATTGCTCGCGGAATCGTGGTTTTTACTCTCATTCACTATTTTCTTGGCGAATAAATCTTCCTTTCCATCTTGCTTGTGCGGCTCTTCAATTTGTTCTTTTTGTTGGGCTTGTTGAGGAACGGTGTTGCTTTTCAAGCTCGTGAACGAAGAATTATTGAGATGCTGAAGATTCGGTACGTTGGGGATCATTGGTTGATCGGTAGGCGATTTCCTCGATACGTACGTCGAAACTTGTTCCAATCTGGATGAAAATTTACCGTTCTGGTTACGTCTCTGTGTCGGCTGAGTCGCGAGAACGTTGCTTACGCTGACGCGTTGATTATTGGCGATGTTGTTAGTGGGGTTATTGGGAAGCCTCGCTGCCGGAGAGTTCGACGACGGCTGATGGAGTTGGGATGTGATCGGTGGGTGATTTCGATGTTTCGGACTGACGAGCGTTATCTCAAGATTGTTCGAAGCCATCGTCCGGCTGTCGAGCATTCCCCCGTAACAGGGAAAAGTCGATTTCCTCGCATTGGTATCTTGCAAAGTGCTCTTGGGACTCGGGCTTTTCATATCGAGATTGAGAGGACTCGATCGGGGTACGACGGGAACTCGAACGATTTCGAGATGCGGTCTAACGAAAGATCGATCGGTGAGTTTCTGAGTGAGGTTGAGAATCGGGTTCGCGGATTGTTTGTTTGGATGATTGTTGCTTGGCGCGTGCGGTGATGGAGGATGCTGCGATATCGGATGATGATAATTGTGCGGTATGAGAATGTCTTTGGGATTTCCGTAAACCATTTTTTCACTGTGAGCGAATATTGAACGGGACTGCGTGACCTTTGGCGGTGTTTGTCTTTCGTTGCTCGATGAGGCTGGTGGAAAGCGAGGATTGCTCGTCGGTGGCGATGTTGACAAGCTTGGTGGCGTCGAATTCGCAGCGTTCGCATAGAGTTGCAACAAACTCGAATTACTCGGACTTCCAACGTTTATAACTCGACTGTTGCTACCGCTGGTGTTGTTTCCGTTGTTGTTGTTGTTGTTTGTTTGGTGATTTTGTTGATGATTTTGACGATTGGTCGTAGATTTGACGGGGGTGAGTTTGGCGTGAGAAACGCCGTTGATACTCGGTTGTTCGGGATTGGTGGGTAACATATGGCCAATATCCGGAGTAACCGTAACGGATATCAATTTTGGTATGGAATTAGGCGCGCATGAGGTTGAAAAGGACGGACCGTTAGTTTCTTCGATCTTGGTCGTCGATACCGACGTAACCGGAACAATCGTGGCTTGTATAATGCTTGACCGAGCTTCCAACTCAACCGGTGTAACTTCGAGACCGCCCTCGCGAAGAATCTCCAATTTTCTCTTCTTAAAACTCGGTATAACGATCTTATCCCGACTCGTGTCGTTCTCCATCTCGAGGTCGATAACTTCCGGTGATTTTGGAGCCGGTAAAGCTTTCTCCGTAAAAATTGGCTTTTCACCGAATATCGGTATATTCTCTTTCCCCTGAGCGAGAATGTTGGTCGGTTTGGGATCGAGTTTCATCTCTTTCACGTCCTTCTCCGGAGGTGGGGTCAGAGTCACAATCGCCGTCGAATGCGTCGTGCTCACAGGTAAACTCGGGGCTGAAGTCGTTGTTGGCACTTGTTGGGATATTAAAGGACTGCTTAACTGCCGTTCAATTACGTTCTGAGATACTCCGACGCTCCCACTGACGATACTCGTCGGCGTCGTCGATGGTGTACTGCTCGGCGTGTTCGACGTCGACGTCGTCGAGGCGTTCGACGATGGTGGTGGACTCGGGCTTGGCAGTTGACTATTTTGATTCACGATCGTTGCATTATTCGCTGCTATCGTGTTCAACGATTTCAAACGTTCCGGCTTCACTCTTACGCTACGCAACGACGATGTCTTACCGCCCTCGGTCTTTGGCTTCTCGCCCGGTAGGAAAGGCTGCAACAATATTTAAAGTCGTATTAAAATTCTCCCCGTCAAAACTCAACGAATCTTCTTTGTCTCTCGTCTCTCATTTTCTTTCTTTCTGCGAATAAATAGCGCCAATTTCTTTACAGCTTTACATTGCGGTTGAACAAAAAACCCGGAAAATCTTGCAGCGTGCGTGTTTTCTCGAAATACATTTTTTTCATCCGAATACATAAATCATCGATTTTTGGCGCGTTTCGTGTTTTGCACGACAAAAATGAAACATTCAAATCCCCGCGAAATCGACAACTGTTTGATTGTTGCTCAAATTTGGAACAATGAGTAATAAAATTATACTCAAACAAGAATAATAAAATCGCAGAGTTTCAATCACGATGAACGATGCGAAAGGCGCGCATAGACTCGTGATGCAATGATTTTTCAAGGAATCACGCAATTTGAAGCGCAGGGACTGGGGTCGTGGAAAAAATATGGTTCGTACCGATGAAGATGAGATTGACTGGAGAGGAAGAACCGGAGAAGGCGTCGTTGGTGCCTCCAGTGGCGATTCCGCCTCGGACGTAGATATCCTTCCGATTTCTGACTTCGATTCAGTCGTATCTCCGGATAGACAACCGTATTTGAGTCGCCTACCGTAAATGGGTCTGACTTTCGTTTCCTCGCCGCGTTGATGTCTTTCATACGGCAACAACAACCTGTTTTCAGTGGAATATCAATTAGTCATTCGCGAAGGACACTGCTGTTTTCCATTATACTCACTATTACACGTGCAACAAATATTTTTTGCGAGAATGTACAAAAAAATGTTTTAGAAAGCATTTGAAAAAAATGTATGTAGCACTTGAAATCGTTATCATTTTTTTACCTCTCGTAATGTCTTCGTGTTATCGTGGCTGCACTCGTGGAACCTACGTTACCACCAATATCATCGTAAATAGTTTTCCAGAGACGACCACCGCTCACAGAATCGTAACCTCCGAGTTTTTGAACTTTTGTATAAAATAGGAAGAGATCGACTGAAATAATCAACAAACACAGCAATTTACAATCGGAAGTAATTTTTTTTCTCATTAAAAATTGTAATTTGATGTTTCATTTTGATTTAGAATCTACATAAATTGAGGCAACACTCAAAAAATAACTGCATAAAAGTAATAAAATTAGTGAGTGTATCGCAGGCTCGAAAAAATTTGACTCGATTTAGAAAAAAAAAAAAAAAAAACGGTACAAACTTTGCCTATAACCAAGCAAGGGCATTTTTCCGACTGGTGTGCCCCGCGACCTCATAAAACTGTTAACATCAGTAAGAAATCTTTTCTCATCTCCTGTCGTATTTCTCTCGCTACGGCGAACACCCGATGGTGGTCTAAGTGCAGGTGCGAGACTCAAGCTCGAAGACGATCCTCTGGATGTCGAGACCACCGACGCCTCGCTCTCGTTGCTCGATTCGCCTGGTGATACACTGCGCTTTTTTCGTTTTCTTCTTGGTCTTCCTTTCAATTTTGGAGCTACGGAAAGAAGCGGTTTTTCAGTAAAAAAGTTGAAAACTGCAAACTTGGAGTGAAGTTGAAAAATGTCCAATTGAGCATCCAAAAAATGAATAATAATCGACGGAAGGAAATGAATTTTTTTTCAAATGTAAAAAAGCGATGATAAGAAGGAAATTTACCCAGATGATTGCAGAGAAGTTCGTGCGTTTCAAGATCGGGATAGTCGAAGGTATCTCTGCAGAATAAAACTTTTGTACCGGGAAGCGCTGTAAAACCACCAAGAGCAGCAGCGATTGAGGAGGAAAGCCATAAGGGTTCGGTGCCTTCGAGTCTTCGTAGAAGAGCGCGATAACGACAGTACCTCGGATACGAGAGTACGATGACTCTCGTCTGTGAGGCACTTTCATCGCTATCGTCCTCCTCCTCTTTCTTCACCGTGCTGAGATTCGTTTGAAATTCCTTCTGTTGTTTGTCAACTTCCGTGAAATCGATTCCCGGATCCGTGAGTACTTGTGGATAGTTTCCATCGTGCTTTCGAGGACTTTTGTCCGGTGACGACGACAGCTTTGGCGACATAGGAAACAACGTTTTTCGTCCCCAGGACCATTCCATCGTTGGTGTGAGCCATGTCACGAGATCGTGTACTCTGACAACCACTTTTTCCGAAATCGTCAATACTTCGTCCTGCAAACGACAAATAATAAACAAATATTATTTCAGAATTTTCACATCCAAACACTTCGTAACTCGAGGCTCGAGCGTGCTCGAGAGGCCTGCCTCGCGAGCCGAAGTTAAATAAACTCATAAATCTATTGGCTAGAAAGGTAAAAGTATTTCAAGATGTTACAAGGATTTTTTAAATCTTGCGTCTGCAACGGTGAAGTTTGTTATTTTCAATGAATTCATTACTGTAATATGCATTTTTAAAGTTGTACCGCTTAAGGGGGTCCTGCTCAAGTAAGTCAAAAAAATCGATTGTTTTCGGGAATATTTTTGGACAGACGGAAATAACTCACGATAGCGAACTTTTCGGTATGGTTTCAAGAATATTTCGAGAGTACAAAAACATTTTTTAATGTGAGAAATACTTATTTGTACATAGTTTATGCTCAAAGTCTGATTGTCGAAATTTCTCAGCTGCGTACAATGTGGAGATCGTAATTGTAGTCTGCAACAAAAATTCCAATTTTTTTTTCCATTTTCACATACTTTCTTTCAAGTTCAAATGATATTCTTCTTCTTTAGAAGCGTTTTTTTTTCAAATTTGCTAAAAATATAGAATTTCGCAATTTTTTCAGGTTTTTATTAGTTCATATGGAAGGAAAATACATGAAAATGGAAAAAAAAATTGGAATTTTCGTTGCAGACAACGATTATGAACTCCGCATTGTACAGAGCTGAGAAATTTAGACAATCAAACTTTGCGCATAAACTATGTACAAATTAGTATTTCTGACATTAAAAAAATGTTTATGTACTTTTTAAATGTCCTTGAAACCGTACCGAAAAGTTCGCTATCGTGAGTTATTTCCGTCTATCCAAAAATATTCCCGAAAACAATCGATTTTTTGACTTTTTAAAGCAGGACCCCCCCCCCCCCCCCCCCCCTTTAAGTGGATCGAAAAACATTTTTTTCTTTTCATCTCTCGAATTTCATTTATCGTGTTGATTATAAAACAATTTTTTCCTCCAAAATGGTACGAGATTCTGGCTTCGTGGCAGTTTGTATCTCTCACGATAAATCATTCGATAGCTTCGCTCCACTTTTCGCGACAGTAAATCGAGAGAACCTGCGAGTGAATACCGATATTATTGACGGTGGATTCGCAGTTTTCTATCGTCCTTGAAGAATGCTCCCATGCAATAAAATCCAAGAAGGAATGAGCAGCGATCGAAGCAGCATTCACAAACGATGAGAAAAGTGAAATGTGCTCGCGGAGTATAATTCATTCCGAGTGTATTGTTAAATTGTCCCAATTATTTCAATCGTGGACAAGAATAACGTGGAAACTTTGCGCAGGCATCGACGATCGATTGCCTGTTTTTTCCAAATTTTGCTTAAATTCGAATTTTCATTTTTTTCGAGTATCGTGCCTTCGACTCAAGGCGTATAAGAATCTCGCGGTCACGAATGTCAAAATATCGAGCATTTCGTTGACTGAAAATGCTTCGATAAAGTTTTGAGTCGTCTGCTGAGCAAAAATAGATTCAAAGTCGCTGAAGAATGAATTTCAAGCACATTTTCAATCGGTACGTAAAGCAGGGTCCACGTGACAGCGATTCAGGTGTTTTACAACCGCACTAAAAGGTGCGTGCGCACCTGTTTGTTACTTCTAACGAGAGAATCAGCGGAATAAAATATAAAAAGTTTAAGTAGGTACGCGCAGTAAGCTAATCGGCAGTTCTCGTTCGATGCTCGTCGAAAAAACCTTGTGTCGCATTAAAATACTTTAACGACGGTCCTGAAAATCGCATTGAGGCGAGCAATCCCTTTAGAATTATGAAAAAATCCATTTTTTTACATATTTTAAACGCGATTATCTAAAAACAATTTTTTTCAAAAACTGCTCGTGTCGTAGTTCAAAAAGTTATCGACCTGAATGGACGAAATTTTGGGAGGTTACTCTCACTAATATTATCGGAAGGATATACCTAAATTTCAAGAGGTAGCATGTAAATAAATCACTTTTTTGGGGTCAAATATGTCGAAAATTCCAAATTTGAACTAAAAAAAGCTCTCAAATATTGAATTTTGCATATTCTCATAATTTTTAAGGTGCCTTCTTCCCCTTGAGACGTCAGTGAGCGAATGACACTGATTAAATGATTTTCAGATCATGAGAAAAAGAGTGACTAAACTCGAGCAGTTTTCGATGTCGCGGGAAACTCCGCGAAGAGCCTTAATAACGCCGCAACTCAGTTGGCCATCGCAAATAAATGTTTTTTTTTTTCAACTCGACAGTTACAATAAGCCCACCTCCAAATTTGAAAATGACCAGATTGTTGTAACCCCCTTAAAAAGAATTCCGAAAAATACCTATTTTTATACACTTTCAAAGGGATTGCTCGGCTTAATTCGTGGTAACAGCTCGTCACGCAAAAGTCTATAACACAGCAGCACAATTTTCAATAAAGTGGTGTGTCTCTCTCACGATCTCGCGATCGTGAGTCAATCAGAGAGAAAACAGTAGAATTGAAGAGTTGAGAAATAGCCTACTCAACATGCGAGAGTCTGGGGGAGCACATTGGCGTAGACAAAGAGTTAAAAGAGAAATCTGTCGTCTCGGTTCTCTCGTGGTACGAGCTCCTCGTATATCTGTATATTCCATTTCCATAAAATATATATTTATATTTGGTGTATACGTGCCCGGGCTCAAACACACGAGCCCAATCGAGCAGGCACGTACACACAAACGTAACAAAACTATACGTTCCATTGGCAATAAAACTAAATAAACTCCCGGTGAACTGGTTTCGAACCAAACGCTTTTGCCTTTTACGGTTTCTCGTCCTTTTTTATCCCCGTCTCGCTCCCTCCAAGCGCGAAGGGAGAGGACAAGGGTCCGACAACTCTTTAATGGACCTCGGGACTTTCAATGGCGCCGGAAAAAGATCCTCTTACTGCTGCGCTCCCCCTCCCAGTCTCCGCTGCGACAAACGCACAACAATGAATTTACTTAACGATGTCTTCAATCCTTCCCTTAATTAAACGATTATTCATAGCATTATTCACAGCGCGAAGGTACTTAACGATTTTTCAACTCGCTTTCTTCCTTTTCGTTTTTTTTTTTTTTTTTTTTTTTTTTTTTTTTTTTTTTTTTTTAATCTAGAGTTTCTCATAACTTGATCCTTTCTTTTCCTCAACGTTTCTCCTTATTGGGCTCCTTTTTGTTTCTTCTCAATTCCTTAACCTGTTGGAACAATCAACCTGATTAATCGAACTCCAGTGACGCGTGATTCGAAAAACTGTAAATTCAATTGCTGCTTCGCTGCAATGCGTATTTTTTTTTTCTCTCTATTTTTTTACTTTATTTCATTCTCTATCGTGTATCCACAGGTCGAAAAGTAAACTTTTCGCGCCCAAATTGGTCTCCGAGCGATCAGAGTTTCTTTCAACTCATTCTGATTTTCATACTCCACGCTCGTACCGAAAAACCATTGCTTAACAATGACAATATAAAATATTAATCGACATTACAATGAATAATGAGTGAGCATGAAAATATCATTGTTCGCGAGTCTTGATTACGAAACTTGGCGATTCGCCAACCGAATTAACCAACTCGTACAAAATAATTGACTTCGACAAGTGTACGAGCACATCGAGTTCCACCGGATGAATAATCGCCCATCGCTCGAGTATGCGCAAGGTTGACATTTACTTCTCGTCTTTGTGGTTCATGAAAAATGATGAAAACACTCGTTGTCATAAATATTTTTTCCGGAATTATCTGGAGAAAAAAATCTCGAGGGACGTCGTGGGACCGAGGGGCAGGGTGGGGGGGAGCGTGCACGAATATTCTTCGATCACTCGTTGCGGTGCTCTATCGAGCTAATAACACGAATATTCAACGATCGAAGCGTCATTCTGGAGGATTTGCGTGGAGAGAAAAAAAAACAATCCAGCAAAGTGTCACGAGAGAGGCTGAATTCTTAAGATTATTGAAAAGTGACATCTGTCAAATGAAAACGATGCTTGGTAGAGCATAACTTGTTACATACTACCGCCTCGACGGCCGGCGTGTAACTGAGCCGTGCGAGAGAGACAGCCTGAGTGCGCATGCGTTCGAGAAGGTGACCGAAGAGCAAAGGTGTCGAGGGAGAAAGAAGAGCAGCAGGGCCGAGCCAGCGAGAGTAGCTCGTGTGATGTACACGTCGAATTCCAAAGGCTTGCAAAGGACGTACACGCGCTATATTTATACACGTCGGATATGCTTTTGTGTCGAGCATAAGACACTTTGGTGTGGGGAACACGGTTTGCTAAAAGTCTCACTCCGGAATTCTCTGGCTTTCCTATATGATGGGATCTGAGGCTCGCGTGGGTGGATTTAAAAGCACAAAATGCAATGAAATCATAAAAATAGTATGGGTATCTAATAATGAGCGTTGTGGATGCTCATTCGTCAAGCGCGTGCTTCGGTGCCCATGGATCTCGACTTTAAGGGGGATGGATCACGAAATCAAAATAATCAGAATTTTATAAAATTTCGTGATAAGATTCCTTAACATCGAGAGTATACGAATACAATTTTTTTCAAATTTTTTTACCAAATGGTTATCGCATAATTCAGCGTTTAATCGAAATTCTTATGCACGAGATGTATAATACGCGTAAACTTCAGTGTTCAATTACTCGAGAGATATGTGGTAGAAAAATCTAAAAAAAAATGATATTGTCTTGTGTATTTTTGAAGAATAGATTTACCAAATTTTATGAAATTCGCATATTGTCGCGATCCTTAAACGTAATCTATCAAAAGCTTATTTTTTCAATAATTCTCGAGCTTTTTTTCACTTGGACGATTATCGAGTAGACTGCAAGTCGCGATGAGATTCGATCAAATACTTTTAACGTTGAGGAAGCTCGCGCGAAATTAACCGAAATAACATTTTTAATTCACCAGTTTTTTATTTCACGATTCTTTGGTGCAGACTGAAAAACTACGAATTGCAAATTCGGCAGGAAATGAAATTAGAGAATTATTGGAGGGTTTTTTTGCATCATTTCGTTGGACTCCAACATTGCAAACTTTAGCGTCACTATTCAGACTTTTTTTCATTTATGAGCCGAGTACTCAAAAAAATTGAGTTGTTAATTCCATACAAAATAATGGGAAAATTGATTTACACGAGCCTTTAAAGCGGTTATATTCGCTCCGTGTAAACACTTGATAATTCAACATTTTCAATGAATCTTATTGATTTCTTATTCTATGCTCGTCATTAAGGTACTCCTTTCGCAGGACCGTATTTTATGGTGTCGCAAACTAGGGCACTCGAAATTTGGATTGATTCCTAACCTCTGAGTAGTCGCTGTTATATGGGAAAAGCTTCTGCTTCTGCCATTTTTCCAACTTCTATCGTTAATAATTAATATCTTTTTTCAACATTCTATAACCCTTGATTTTTATCATCACTGTGGATCCCTTACATTTTTTCTATCCGTGAGTCAGTTTATATCAGGAATTTAGAGATATTCGGTGTACGAATTATTTTGAATAGAAATGTGGTGATGATGGAATCTCCGTAAGGTCCCGTATAAATTTTATAATTTTTGAAATTTTAATTCTTCATTAAATGTTCGATAACCTGACCTGAAATTTCGCCAATCTATTCGAATGGACTTGTACTTTACTGTAAATTAAAATCAATTTTTTGTAGTGAGTCGGTTTCGTGAAAGGAATACCTTAAGGAGTTTCGGTACAGGCGATACAATGTTGCCATGCTAAACCATGCTAAAAACATAAAAAATTGCAAAAAGTTTAGAATTTTATAAAATTTGGTGAACATATTCTTTAGTGCCAAATTTGACAATACACATTTTTTAAGATTTTTCTTATGAGCATAAGAAATCTGCTTTAATTGCGTAATTACTCGATAACTAAGTAGAAGAAATTTATGTTTTCGCACTTGATGTTGAAGAACATTATTACCAAATTTGATAAACTTCTTAATATTTAGACTTCTGTACCGAAACTCCTTAAGATTTTTCCTAATTCCGTTTGTTTTACCAAACCAGGTGAAAGAGAATTTTCCAACACGTTCTTAGCGTCATTATCGTCATTCTCAATATCCCGCGATGACTGACCACTGAATTTCGTCATTTTCCATAGAAATTATCGACAGTTGTTCACTAATTGATTTTAACGGTATTGCGGAAAATGTGCGGCTTGAAAAGCTGTGGAAGAACGTCACAAGGCAAATTTTTAAGGGGAAATTTTTCACCCGGTCGTCCTTACAGCGGACTTCTTTCCTGGATATTGATAAATTAGCGATCCCCGATTCGTTGCGTCGACGGAAAGAAGGGGGCGGGACAAAGTCAGCGTTTCCTCCACTCGGAGCTTCTTCAGTGCCCGGCGCATTGGCCATTACCGACTAATTAATATCCCATCATACGTGCATCGGAGAGCATCACGAAAAGGGACTTTTCTCTTAAAAATCGCGTCATCGACTCGTCCCTAAATCGTCCGTACGATTTTTCACGTGTCTTCACGAAAAAGGGGCGATTCGTGACGCGCGAACCTTTTCCCACGGAACTGTCACTAATTGATAGCAAACGCGATGATTCATCGACCGCCCGATGGCGCTGCCCCGGAGCCGAGACTACACCCCGGGGATAATGATTCAGAGTCGATTTTCCAGGGCGATAAACGTTCCGAGAGTCGGTAAAAGTCGGCCGGACTTGGTGGCAACAAAATTACAATTCTCTGACGAAAATCTCCTGGAAAAACGAGCTCGACCGAACGCGGCGGACGAAAAATTCAATAATTTCCAGATCGATTGTCCCGTTGGAAGGAATTGCCGGTTAGAGACCGACACCCGAGTTCCCAGCGCCGAGTCAGGCGTTTAACCCTCGCTCCGCGGAAGACTTTCCTCCCTTATCGACAGCGCCGATAACCCGCTGCTCGATTTCGTCCCGAGGTTCCTAAACTTCACCAAGTTCAGCGAGGTCGACGCTTCGGACGTTTTGAGCGGTACCGCGATGGATGCGGACAACGATCGACCGTCGAGAAATCAGTTGGGATTAATGGAGAGACAAAATTTCATAAGAAGCTGAATGAATTCATGAGGAATCCGAGGAATGGAGCTCTGCGACTTTTTTCACATGAGCGTCGTTGGGGAGCGATATAAAGAGCTTAATGATCGACGGATACCTGTCCGGGGAAGGCCTTAATGTACGGAGCAAGCAGGAGCCAAGAAACTGAATTACGACCTTACGGAGAGGCACGAAAAGTCGCAAAAACTAAAAGAAACAGAGGGGGAGAGGGGCACGCGAAGAAGCTCGAAAAAAGCTCGCAGCATCTCCTTCGCAGGCTGGTCCAATCTGGCTAATAATTCGCCGGAATGGTACCGGCTCGTGGGCATGCGCGCGACAAAAGCCAATAACCCCCCCGTCGCTTTGCTACCCCTTTTCTCTCCCTCGCCGGGCTTACAAACATACAACCATCTCCTTTTGGCCCTCAACGTGTTCCCATCGAAGCATCCTTCGCATCGACAAACCAACCTCTGCTTCCACTCCCGCAAAACTAGCTTCGGCCCCCTCTTTCAACCCCTAACGCACAAACTCCCCTTAATACCATTTTACTCCGTATTTTCTTCCTCTATATATTTGACCCCGAGCGACCCTGTCCTTATCAGAGATTATGTACATACGTGGACGCGAGCCTGTGCCTCGGCGTTGTTTCAGCCTGAATCAACAATCGAGAGTGCCACTGTGATGAAATTTTATTTATTAATGTCCTGTTTTATTGGGGAATTCGACGACATCGTTGCTGTCGAGTACATCATTTGGGCTTTGCGCAGTGGCTTAGGACGGTTCTCACAATTGCATTGTTGCGAGAACGAATATAATTAAGAAAATTGGCTTTTCTGATGTTGGCGAAACGCTTTTTTTCGTGACGCTTCGCATCTGAAGATGAGGCGACGTGAAAAAATGCAGTAAGGCCTGTGAACAGTGTAAACTTTGGGATTTTAAGTGTTTTTTGTTTATTTTATAAATGAAAATTGGTTTGATGGATTTACAGAAAAATTTTGGGCACGTCTTTTACATACGAAGTACTGAAATGTACGAAGTTATTGACGAAATTTATCCACGAGAGGATTAATTTTGCTTTTTCGTAACTGGATGAGTCCATAGAATGAAAGTTCCCAATTCTTTTCCTCGGAAATAAAGCCTCGAGAATAAAAATACTTGAAGGATTTCTTATCGTCTCTTGACATAATATGCATTCGTCGCATTTACATTCCACTACCACTGATCCAATGAATTCATTCAATGTTATGTCAGACTATTTTATTCGCTGCTTAAAAAGCTTGCACGTAGTTTTTATTCCTGAACGAGGATGATGTACGAGAATTTCGTTAGAAAATTTGTTCGAGTATAAATTTGAGACAGTTAAAATAATGTACGTCATTCGAAAATTTAATTTTACTGAATTTACTGAATTATAACAACTGTGGTATTTCAATTTGACGTAGAAGCTTTATTCAGTCACTGTATGATATTAATTCACCGATTTTCCCCATTCGATTTCGACAATAAATCCTTGAATCACAATTTCATGTTGGTACAAAAATAATGTACAGAATAAATAAGTAGCACATTCGACAATAGCCCTCCATTTTTAATATCAGTATTTTTTTTATACCACAATAGAAATGCACTCGAATGACGTCCGAACAAAAAAATCAATATTGCAGGTTTCTCGTGTTCGTTGCAATGTGGATTTCGATCGAATTTTCTCTCCAAAAACAAAAATAATTCACCATTTGTATTCGCGTTTGAATAATATTATTCATTTCATTCAAGGTAACTACTGTACTGCATGATAATCAAATGAGTGCTAAATTTTCAAAACGCTTTTAGACCAAGTCTAACGCACTGATTAAACGTATCGTTACTAGATATGCATTAAAAAGCATATTTTACTGAAGTGAAGGAATATTAAAAACAATAATTTTACAAAACCATCCAATAAGAAATGCAAATTCCCACGATGACCCATTTTCCCTGGTATTTTTTAAAAGAATTATCTGCATTTTTTCACTGATTTTATTGCGCCAAGTTTCATTTTGTTTGGCAACTGATCCTCTACGAGTTCACCACGTACATTTTTTTTTAATTCTGAAACTATTGATGAAAAAGTTTTTGATGAAATGAGACGTGATGCAATAAAATCGGTCAAAAACTGCAGACAATTCTTTGAATAAATACCAGTGAAAATGTGTCATCGTGAAAATTTGCAGTTATCAGTTGACGGTTTTAATATTAAATATTAAAATTAAATTTTAATGTAATAATATTAAAATTAAATTTTAATGTAATAATATTAAAATATTTAAATTATCGTTGAATAATCGTTAAAAAAATATAAAATTATCGCAAAAATATTAAAAATTATCGTTTTTAATATTTTTACACGTTAATACGCTGCAATAAAAATTCACTAACAAAACATTAAATCGGTACGTTACGTTGGAACTTGGTCTCAGCATTTGTACCTTAATTTGGGTATCAAAAAAGTGTATAATAATGAATAGCAAAACTGGGTAGCACGCAAAGAAATTTCTTCTCCGCAAAATTGGAGAAAATGATTAAATAGGAAAAACCATTTTTCACCGTGTTCCAATTCTGTCGACTTCAATAGCGTGTTTCAAGAGGGTAGTTCATGCACCAATTGGCATAGTTCACAACGAGGACGAAAGGGAGACAAATTGGGGATTCGTGTTCCGTCGTTTTCGGTTAAACCAGACGGAAATTCCGATATTTAATTTCAATACGCCTCTGGACATTTGACGAAAAGAAAAAAAAAACAAACGAAGCCCCCCACATGATCCAACGGCCCCGATGATGCTTCGTTGCAGTCGTTTCACATGATTATCCGTTTAATTTCATTCATTTATTTAAATCGCATCCACGAACTTTCATCAACGTTCAACTCCCGATTAAAAAAACATCGAAAACATTTGTCTTCGGTGTTTTAATTATGCCCAATGGAAAATACAATTATTTTATATCCTCTTTGATAATTGCTCCCGATAATTTCGGGACATGAAAAATGAACGAGCTTCCTGCACTCCGAAGTACCAAAAATCAAAGGAATCGATAAAATATAACAAAATTAAATCAAATCGAAAAATAATGATTTTATGCTCTTCTTGCAATCTACGAAAATCCTCCCTCCCATCAATCGTCATTTCCCGGATAAAAAAGCAACGTCTATCTCCGAAAATTTGATTGAAATTTCATAAGAACGACGAAACGAATGGTTTTACTGATAAATCGATATTTGAAAATTCGTTGTTGTTGAATGTCGTTGTCGCGAATAGACGGAAAACGGATATTATTGCACATGCGCCGTGGGAGGGTCGAGTTCGCCGCCATGCTGAATTCTTTTGGAATAACATTTTTGGTAGTTACGGAGTGCTTGATTCAATATAATCATACACATTTTCGCGTAGCCCGGAATTATCGGGGTTGGATGCTCGCGACGCAATCAGAATTGAGCACCAAATAACATTAATTAATTAATCGCGCCGGTTCGCCGATCAAATTGCCTTATTTGCTCAATCAATATTGTTTTTTTCATCTCATTTCTTTCGTGTTTTATTTGAATGGGAGTCCGGGATGGAAATAATGGTGGAAAGGACATCAGCCAACTGGAATATTCATGTCAATTGAATAATTCAGTCGCGACCTGTGTTTCCATCGCTTTTTCCTTTTCATTTATTTTTCCAACGGTCCTGCGATGCCTTTTCAGGCTTTTTCGAGCCCTTAAACCCACTTTTTTCTCTATTCACTAACTTTTATGTTCCTGCGGGACTTCCCCCCTCCCTTCCTTGCCCCCAACGACGTCGCCTCCGCCCGCTATTTCTTCTTTTCTTTTCAGTTTCCTAATTTACTCGTCCCTGAGATAATCCTCTGGCCAAAGCTTCTTGTTGCGATACTTTAAAAACGTAAGCTTTTACTGAGCCTGGCTCGTTTGGGCCCATTGGAAATTCGGAAAAATTGGCTACCCCTCAGCGACGCATGCGGTCACCCAACCGAGTATCGTCCGCGCGCGGACCGCTGGACTGGGGAGATCGCCGGAGCCGATTTTTTTAAAATGTTACGGCAGTCGTCGCAGTTCACTGATTTTCATTCCTGTCCGCGGCATGCGCCAGAACCGCGAGATTTACATAAAACGGACCGTGCCTGCGGGCTTCGGTCGCGGCACGTTTACTCTTTGATGTCAAACACAATTTTCCAGTTTTTCTCTGATGGAACTACTCGAAAAGAAGATTCTCAACTTTTGTACTTTCATCGTTCGATTAAAATTGCTTTTTTCACGACAAAATTAGTTTTATCGTGCACGAATAAACTTCGAATGAGAAATTCGTTTTTCAAACGACTCTCACCAATAAATTTGGCAAAATTTAAATTGGCTCGATTTTTACCTCCTAATTAAAGATATTATCACTCTAAATTAATATCAGAGTTATTAATTCGAAATTGTAAATCAATTTTTTCAACTGATCTTTTGGCGAATGAAATTAAAAGTCATTAATTATGCGAGGATCCATCACTGACTGAACCCCAAATTTTATTCGTCCCCAGCTAAAATACTACAGTTTTTTTACGTCAAAAATCGCATTAGAGAGCGCAAAGGGAAAGCACAAAGAAAGATGGATCGAGAAAAAATGTTAAAAAAAGACAAGAATGGGCCAAGCCAAGAAGAAACGATATGCTGGAAAAAGCAAATTTGCGGTTATACGAGTGCTCGTTACCAATTTCGTTCAATCTTTAAGGTAATATATCATTAATTACTAGTACGACGCTGAAGTTTGCAACGTTGGAGTCCAACGAAATGAACGAAAAAAAAAAATTATTTTTAATTCACCAATTTTTTATTTCACGAAGTATCGGTGCAAGTTGAAAAACTACGAATTGCAAATTCGACAGCGAACGAAATTGGAGAATTACTAGAATTATTGGAGAGTTTTTATTATTCTTTCGTTCGACTCCAACGTTGCAAACTTCAGCGTCATTTACTAATAAGACAATCGTCTCGAATTTTTTCCCAGACCTTAATTATATACTTCGTTGTTACGGTGTACGTTTTTTTCATAAACTTCGTAAAAAGCGTTCATTCGTTATGTGTCCCAATACCCAATACCCCTGTGCATTTTTCTTCATATTTAAGCACGTTTATCTCAATAACCAATAAGAAGAACCTTCTAAAATTAGATATGCGTGTCAGTCGACTACCCGAGAAAATCGTTTCGTGCATGAACTACTTTAAATTTCATAATAAACCGTGGAAAAATATGAAAATTCATTAAAACCAGGATTACGATCCCCGCAAGTTTCCTGTTAAAAATTCATCGTAGTCGATTCAGCGATTTTTTATTGGAAAGCGTGCGGAGCCAAACTTTTTCAGCGGACAGTTTGATAAATACAGAGAAAGCGGATTAGTGCCGTGACGTAATATTCCTTGAGCGGATGCATTATAACGAGAGACAACCGATCGAATGAAATTAGTTAGCGTCGCGATTGTCCGGTGCTTCAACTAATCGAATATTCGAATAAACAACAGCGAAACAGAGGGCGAGAGTCAAATTACATTGAAAATTGAGTAATTAATAATCGTAATCGAATGAAAATAAATGAAAATAAATGAATAGCAAACCCATGTAAAATTCAACGAGATTCGTCAGTTTCGTGAAAAATCCAATTCGTCAATTACTCTTACGAAAATAAAATAGGAAAAATTGTGGCAAAGGGTAGACACATGGTGAAAATGAAAATTGGAGAGAGAAAAGTCGAGCTGCGCGGCGTTGCAGCAGCGTTGGATCTTCCCTCTACTATTTTTTCGTCCCTCAATATACATTTGAGTCCCCCGTGTGTGTATGTTATTTTACGAAAGTGTAGCAGACCGGTGGGAAAAGAGCGTTTGCGCAGGCGCACGTCGACGCGGAGCCCGTGCAGGGTGAACGAACATAATCTTCTGGGCTCTCTTCGAACTACAATTAGTTGGGTTCTACCTTTGATAAAATCGATTTAATTCAAACAAGGGGATGAATTTATGTTCGCTTCGGGAGACTCGTGGGTAATGGAACATAAGCGAAACACACGCTTGTTTGGTGAGAACTCGAGTGTGTTGCGAAACCGGTATAGTGACTCGGGAAGAAATCGAACGAGGTTTTCTCGCTCCTCGTTCAATTGAAAAATGATGTTCATCGAAACAACTGCTGATCAACGCGGCAGCGAATTTCAACGGAAGTCACCGTGGCTCGGTCGGTAAAGGGGAAAATCGCTGCGAAAAATGCGACGGAGAAAAAAGATTTGTTCTGTTGGCAAAAATAGAATAAGACAAAACGGAAATGAAAGTTCTCGTAACTGAGAGATTTTGAACCTAATTTTCGGTCACATGTTCGCACGCGTTGCGAGCCCGACCCCCGCGTTATTCGAAAACAAACGAAATTGTGCTCGAATGAAAAGAGGACGGACGACTCACCTCACCGTGCGTGCTCCTACGACCATCAGGCGTATTCTCCGGCAGAAAGTAAAGGCGCAACGACGCCAGTGGCTGATTCGAGCCCCGACTGTCAAGCCAGAGCAACTGTAACTCCCCGATACTGACGAGATCAGCGTCGGTCCACAATTTCGTGAGGAAAAAACTACCGAGTCGTAGAACACGGCCGTTGCCGATCCGCACGGCCTTGTAGAACGTGTAAGGGCCGTGACTGAAGCAAGCACCGCCCAGTAACTGAAATCATGCGTTAAACATTCCATTTTATCAGATTCATTCTCCGAGTCGATTATACAATTTCATCTCAAATTCAACGACCTTTGGCGTTCGCATATTCTCTCATTTGGCTCCAAGTTTATAATATTTCATGATCTCAATTAATTCGATAATTCAAAAGTGAAATCAACTTATTTTTCCTATCCAAGAAATTTTATATCCGCTAAACTTTCCATTTTCTTAAATTACGATTGTAAGAACGAATAAAGTTTTTTCATAAAAATCCTTCGAACGAGCGAAGCGAGCAAAACAATTGCGGCGAAAACGAAGAGAAATTTCGTCGGATTTCAATGACGAGGCATCGTATGTATTATTCCTGGGCGTGTAGCCCTGACACCGAATCTCGGGGTTATTAATTTTTCACAAGCTTGTAATCGCGCACACCGAGCGATAATGGAGAGAGAGAAAAAACGTGTTTAAAGAGATGACAACTGCATCGAAGAGCTAATTACTGGACTTGTGATTCGAGGACTGCATCGATTTGCATCTCGGTTGTATCTGAAAATACAGCACCGAGGCGTCGGCGGCGGGGGGCGGGGGGCGGGGGGGGGGGGGGGGGGAGGAGGAGAGTTGACACTTATCTAATTGTGGGATTAACGTATCGTTGCCAAGGACAAGAAAGCATTAATACGTCACGGGCCGGGTCTCTCGAACGTTGGAAAAACGTGAAACAGCAGCAGCAGCAGCAGCAGCAGCGCGCGAGTTCAAAACTACGATATTCTTAATCCGATAAAATATGGAAGAAAGGGAAAAAATAAATAGAAAAAGTGTATACACAGTTGATATGTAAATTCGTGTGGCCTCGCAATCGTTTTTTTTTCGTTCGACTCTTCGCGTTTCTTTCGCTCGCACATCGAGCCCAATTTGAGCGCGAGAGCCGGGCAAGAAGCCTCCAAACACTTTTCTACGTAGGAAAAGCAAGAGGAGAAAAGAGGAATATGTGTATGAAAAAAATAATAATAAAAGGGAAGAAAAACAGGAAGACAATGATTAACGAAACACTCGAGAATATCAGCAAGAAGTGTACACAACCGGCTAAAACTTTTTCTCTCCCCTTTCTCCCGTCCCTTTTTATTCCTTGTTGTTATTGTTGTTGTTGTTATTGTTATTACGACGTTTTCTCATACAACGCGCGAGACGAATACGCGCGCACACGAGGAGACACGAGGACGAGGAGAGCGCGGGATGACACGAGGGAGAGAGAAGGCGCAGGCAGAAAGACGAAGAGAGAGAGAGAGAGAGAGAGAAGCGGGTATACACGAAGGGGAAATTCGCAGCCCAGAAAATCGTTCGACCGCGCTCCTCGCTTCTCGCGCCGACTGTACAACCGGGTTTTGAACAGCTCGAGCGATGCTTTTGCAGCGACTTTGCCCACTACGCCTCTCTTGCTTTATTTAACGGGCATTTGAAATTTAACCGATTTCAACTATATGCACAACAGAGCTGAGAAAATACTCGATTCAATTTATGTTTTTGTGAGCCCCTTTTGTTACTCGGTGCTCAATACAACGGATAATTCGCATCGGCAGGCTCCAATGATTTTACGATTTATTGATTTTACGTCGGTGGGTTTGTGTGCACTCGGGCAACGACAATGTCTCAAATACTCTTTTCAAAATCATTTTTTTTTTTTTTTCATAAAGAAAACACTTTTTCCATAATTGATATTTATTTTCGTGGTTGTATCGAGAATTACAATATTTTCTTCTGATGAGAGCTGTTCGCGCTCGAACATCGAAGCTATCGAGGTTTTCAATCGGACGATCAATCCGATGAGATTTGTCATCGTTTAAAGAATATTAAATGTCACGAGGCTCCGGGCGTTCGTCGAGTGTCAAAATATTTGAAATATCAGTGCATGCGATGTTTGCCGAGCCGATCGATGAGATTCGGACAATGAGTATCACAGAAATTAACATTCGTCAAAAGTACGTTAATTCCCAGGGAGCCAACGTTAGAGTCTAATTTCCAAAATTTCCGTCGGCCTCCAAAGAAACTTTGCCATTCTCCGCGTTCTCGACACGGAAAATAATATTTATCGGTCGAAGACCAAGGGGATCTCGAAATATCGAATAGGTGAGAATTTCGTTTGAAAACAAGGAAAAAAAAATGTGCCGTAAGCCCCAGGTCTACGCTAGAATAAATTCGATGTTATCGTGGAAAATGTGCTTTATAATCGTATGCATGCATGTACACACATGCGTACACGAACGCAGAGGCACCCACACATACGCACACGTAAAAATACATATTAACTGGTCAGCAGCCCGAGTTTTGCAAACGTTATAACAGCTAATCGAGTCGGTTTACATAATTGAATCGATAAACGGTCGGGTTCGTGTGCGGGTTACCTCTGTCGTTTGGATTTGGTGAAATCTCCGAAATGAGCACCGCTGTCATAACTATTTCCAATGTTTTAAAAGTACAGTCCCTCACAAAATTATAATATTTAACCTTTTTTTTCTCCGGCTGACGTTTTTTTTCTTTCTCTCTCTTTTTCCTTCGTCCGCTATGCGCCAGCGGACAATCCGTGCTCGTGCATTCGTATATATATATAATATATTCATGTGTTTGCTTCTTTCTCAACTGGCGTGTATATTTATAGCGTTAATTGCGTTTCATGTAGCAGCTGCACTCACTGGTGCACCCTGTTCCTTCTTCTCGCACTATTTTCCCATTGATAGCACGTTCTCATTTACCATTATCATTATTATTGTTAGATAATCGCGCCTTTATTTTTATCCGAAATGACTTTTTTGTCGAAATTCTCGTACGAAATTCATCGTGTAGAAATAAAACGAGATTTTTTTCCTGCCTCGTATCGTGCTTGGCCAATTTATTTTCGTATTATCGGAACATATTTCGCGAGGCTAAATTTACACTGTCGATTGCTGGCGGTAAATTGTGATCATTTCCGCGAAATAATCAAATCTTTTCGTTCTCAATTTATACCGAATTGCGAAAGGAGAAAGATTCTTTGTTCCGCTTTTTTAGCTAACCATTCGTTCTTCTGCTCAAGATTGTGCAAAATTTTTCGTGATACTTTAAATAACCATATATCGAGTGTTCGTGTTGGATGAATCACTTGAGATCGTGAGTCGAGTGGGACAGTGGTGCCCCGAGCTGTTCTCGGCTTTATAATGCGGACACTTCGAGGCCGTTGTCGGTGTATAGATAAAAATGAAAAGAAAAAAAAAAAAAAACGCATGAATATAAAAATAAAATGAAAATATATTCGACACTCGAGTAATCAAGTTAAACATTGATAAAAAATTTTCAACTTTCATTTCTCTCTAAATCGTAACGTCCATGTGCTTGAAACGTTGAAAACGATTTTGATTTTTGAAAACAAATAATCGTTTATCGGGAGGAATAAAATAAACTGGAAACTCGATAAATTCACCATTTCGGATGACAAACGGAGAGAAATGAAATAAAGAACGAAACCTTCGCGTGGCAAATCAATTTCCAAATGACAGCATAATAAATAAAATTTATTCCGTGATAAAAATAATGAGCGGTATTATTGAAATAGTTCTTTCTCTCTGTCTCTTCCTCATTAAATTCACGGCCAGTTAATTTATTAACATAATTTTCCTCGATAATCATAAAATAAATTGTTTTTTTCCAAGAATCGAAAAGTTTTTCGAGACAACAGAGGTCTGCGGTCCTCGCGCATGATAATACAAATATTTATTTTATTACGTCCTCCCACGAGGGAACACGAACGAGCGTGGATCAATAGACGAAAATTCGTCACTACACGTAAAAACTCCTTCCGCTTGTGAACGGGCCTTTAAAACCGAACAGTGCGCACGCACATATTTCTCCCTCTCTCTCGCCCCCCCCCCCCTCCCCGCCCCCTTGCTCCGTCCCTCTCTGACGTTCTACACGAGCGAGATCGCTCGCACACCGAGAGCGTACCGCAGTAGAACGGCTCACACACAATCGTGTCCACGGATTTTTAACTTGGACACACACTAGCCAATGCCCGACACAGATGCATGCTCGTCCACGTACACATTGAATTTGGCTCGCACACAACGCCGGCCTCTTATTCAGAGCTCTCAGGCTCTGCTCACAATCGTAATACATTTATCTATATGTGTGCAGACGTGATTATGTATGTACATTCTGCGCGCACATAGCGTCCACCTCACAGTAATACCATCGATAGAGAGACACACTTGACTCAGCACCCAACAAAGCACTTACGACAATTCAAACGTTTTATTTACATATTTTTCCGAGTGTGTGTGCGTATTTTTTCTTTCTCCTTTTCGGAATCTCCGCATGATTGGAAATAAAGAAACACGAGCAGTTCGTGTTTCAAGGCGAGCCAAAAACGTGCTTGCATACGTTTTTTTTCTTCTTCACTTGTCGCCATATTATTGACGATAAGACAATTCTATTTTTCGCAACGCTTCACAATTCGCGTGCTCGTTGTCCGTCTTTTGTTTTATGCTTTAAAAAAGGAGGTTTTGAATTTTTACAAATTTAGTAGACTCGAGTACACATTGGAATTTTTAGGAGTTTCTTTTTTATTTTGTAAACCAACGGATAGAGCATTCATAGAAATTTTCAAAGCGCATGCGGTCCTCCGATGAATTTTCCTGATGAAGCGAGTTTATTCCCCCCCCCCCTCCCCCCTCCATTCCCCTTACCGTGCTCCTCTTCCCTCCCCTGTCCCTAATAACGAATGAACACCGTCCCAGGGTCAAATAATTCCTCGCACCCTTCGGCCCAGCATCCCTGAGGCCATCGACACCAAAGAAAAAAACGAAAAAATATATTTAATGCTGGAATATTTTGATTTATAAGTCTCCCGTGCTCGGCTGAAAGCCACATTTAGTAAATAACGTTTGGAGGCTAACGGAAATGATGCAATAACATCGGAAAAATAAATTTTGACAGATTTTCTTCTTGACTTGATGAATTTTGACATAATCGATATTTTTGATGTTATTCTTTATGTGAATAAAAATGAGAACTCTCATATTCAATGGTACGAAGAAAAATGGCCTCTGAGTATTGAGCGATGTAATTGAATGTTGAAGAGTGCACAGAAGTCTTATCACGTAATTGCAAAAAAAGCTGTGAAATTCGACATATTTTTATGTTTCAGTTTTCAAGAGTTTTTCAAATCTTCAATTTAATTAGTTTTCTTAAATGAAATTCGAGATGAAAAATGTAAAAGCAATTGAAAGACGAAAATTCGTGGGAACGAGAAGAACTTCATTATTATAATTGATCGATGTTTGACCGCGATGGATGAGAAAACGTGTCGGTACAAAAGAGAGCTGTTGGTATGGAGAGACGTGGCGCGAAGGGGAACAACGCGCGAAGGCGTAACTTGTGTTGAATCGTGTGAACGCTGCTACACCGAGACATTGGGGCGCATTCTGCAGGCGAAAAACGGAACTACAGGTACGTTCTCATTCGATTGCTAACATGTGCTTCGATATACACACAACGATACGTGGACACACGAGTCCACTGGATATTTTATTATATTGGATATTAGATCTCTCGGCGTCCCCTACAATTGTTACGGGGAAAAATATCTCCATGCCCTCGACTCCGTCCGCGTTTTCGTTCACAAATAATTTCAACCTTCGCTAAAAATAACTCTACAAATAATTTCAGCTATATCCGAGACAATCTCGAGTTAATTATCGCGTTCGGTAAGATTTTACTTTTTGAGACGAATCTCGTTTGCAATGGACGTTTCCGTTCATCTGTCAAAGTTCATTTTTTCAGTAAGTGGTAACAAAATTTGAATATTGTATTTTGTTGATTAGAAAACGATCGAAGCAGCTCACAAGTGAATTCTTTTCTCGACGATAATAAATTTGTCGTCTAAAGATTTATCGAAATCCATAAATTTCGAGAATTTGGGAATGTATCTCGTGAGACTAGACGACGATGATCTGCCCTGTGTAGATATTCGGGGCAGCTGTCGTCTCTTTGTTTTTTTATCTTTCATTCAGAAATGTACTTTCCTCAATCCCGTTCCTCGAATCTTGAGATAATATCACGTGTGAGCCACTGAAACTTTCGAAGGATCGTTGATGAGAAAATAATTCTCATTCTTTGTTCACATTTTAGTTTCCAATTTCTTTCTTTACCGAAGAGCGTGTTTACCACTGTCGAGATTTGACATTGAGGACTCGCAGCGAGATAACACCGCTCCGGAGAGCATAAAAAAGATGGAAAAGGGCGAAATTCCGAAATATAAATTTCTACAAAATAAAATTCCTTCACCGCTACTGACGTTATTCATCCTCCAGCATAAATGATGGAACATCAAATTTAACTTTTTTCACTTGATTTATGAAGCAAACTCATTCGACTGTCAAATTCGATAATTTCCGGATCATTTTTCAACACAGATGCGATGAAATTACAGTTGGAATATTAAAAGCGAGTTCTCGAGCATTGTTAGCCGAGCAGTGTTTTGTGCAGCTCATGAAAAATAATTGACTGCCTGAAATCTTGTGCACGATAGTTTTATAGAGCTGCTAAGTTACGAGTTAATAGCACAATTACTGCAATAACGTTTTTTTTTCATTCTTCTCTAATATAAAATGTAGGATGAATAAAATAAAGTGAACTTTATGGCATATTCCATGTTTTTATGGAGGCACGACTAATGCCATTTTATATGAGGGACACAAAAGTGAGCATCAGTCGTAAAAAATCGTTTGAAATCCTGGCTCGTTGTTTCAATCGACTTCTTAAAATGTGCGAAGCATGACGCTGAAGCTTGCAACGTTGGAGTTCAACGAAATGATTTTTAAAAAGCCTCTAATTATTCCAGTAATTCTCCAATTTCGTTCCCTGCTGAATTTGCAATTCGTAGTTTTTCAACCTGCACACCGCGATATTTCGTGAAATAAGAAATTGGTCCATTACAAATGTTTTTTCTTTCATTTCGTTGGACTCCAACGTTACAAACTTCAGTTTCGTTGCAAAGCTCACTGTGTGTCGATATCTCTTCAAAATTCCACCCATGTTACAAGGAAATAGTCCGAATTCTCTTGCATTAATTATCAAGCTCTTCATCTCTCGTCGCGAAATTCATGACCGAAGCTCGTTGAAACCCAACATGATTAATGTATTGAATTTTAGTTTCAATAGCTCGGCGCGCGCCACGAGCCCGGATAATTTTCCGAAAATTTAATGGCCTCCAGAGGTGAATTATGGTCCTGAACAGGGGCATGGATACGAGTATTTATTCCCGATAACGCTAGTGTTACGATATTCAATACTTTTTTACTTTGAACTTCAATGTTTTGAGGTGAATTAGATAAAAACAGGGCAAACTGCAACTACGTCGTGACTAATGTACTCCAGTGATGAATCGGACGATTTTAATTATTTTGAAGCAAAAATTCGTGCCTCATACTCAACGATATCGTGATTTCATTTTTAATGTAATCGTACAGGAATTGAACCAGTAATTATCTCAGATATCTTATCTGTTTAGAAGCTTTAAAAATATTATCGAAGCTCAAGAAAATAATAAAGAAATGGTGAAACGTGAAAAATCAACGCAACAACTGTGGTCACTTATTTTATTTTTACTGAACGACGTTGCCTGGAGAGTTTCTATAAATTTTCGAATATATTTGTCAGGGTTTTTTGTGGTCTTGGAAATTTTGGAATTTCTACGCCGGTTTGCGTGTGCAGTTTTTCTATAATTGATCATGGAACTTTCCTATTTCCTTTTTCGACGAATCGCAGTCTCCCAGGGTATTAGATCATCCTCTTTTTTCCAGAGAATGGAGAGAATGGAGATTCGTATCTTTCAACGTTTCGTCATTTTCGGATAGAATATTTGAGCGAGTGTAAGACTCTCGAGAGAATTTAACAATCCGGCCCTGAGCGTCCCCACCCCTTTTTTGTATCGAGGCTCGAGATATCGTGCCTCCCCCCGCAATTTCCTCGCTCTCTCGCTCATTCCGTCTCACTTAATACAGTTTACTCTCTCGCGCTTCGCTTGATCTCCTTCACTCGCCACCACACGTCGCAACTTTTGTTCGAATGACTCGCTGCGCTCTCAACGTAATTTAAATACCTATCAGTCAGCCATCGCGCTATAAACACACGACATTTTTCTTCCGTTCGATTGTATTTTCGTCGAGAAATAAATATTCGAGTTCGTGGCGAGTGTAACAAAATCTCGAATTCATTCGCTTAAAAATTTCTCTATTTTTTCCGATTCCAACAACCGCGTGGACTTTTCGATTCGTTTAATGATTCGAGGGTTTCGTGAAATTCAGTTTTCATGGAAAAACTTTTTCCCCCATTTTGGGAGCCCGAAAGCATCGATTTCGCGGAGGGAACAAACTCGATTCAACGAAACGATGAAAGTTCGTAAAAAATGTAAACCTCCGTCAATACCGGCACGACTCGGCGCTAATAAGCTTCGTAGCATCGGATAGACGCGCGAGCAAGAAGACTTGCAGACGCGTGCGTATGTGAGTGCGTCCCTGAAATCTCGCCCCACCATATAGTCTTCTTAATTAAGAGATCGGCCAAACTCGTGAGCTTTCGGGGATCTACGCTGACGCGAAAAATCTCCCTTTCTAAAATCAACGAAACGTTGATAATAAAGAATCCAACACCTCTCGTCAACCAACCTACAAATTATTTCAACCCATTTTTTCGCTTCGAACAAAACACCTGCTATGTCACCGACAAAACAAACGATCGCAGCGCTCCCCAAGTTCCAACAAAGTCGGAACGAAAATACGTTATTATTTTTATTTTGTATCCACAACTACTTATGTAATTCGATGAATTCCAAAAATGGCCAAAAATGACTGGAACATTTTCGGGGCTAAAAGACGACGATTTTTTTGCGTCATCATTTAATTAGATCATCGTTTTTTTATTGGAAAAAAAATCCCGAAATATGAATTGATTACAGAGCCGATTGCAGGTGAAATCGAAAATAAAACAAAAATTCATATGAAAATTTGAGAATATTAGAAAATGAATAATTGTGTGAACGTCGAGAGCGATTTCCAAAGACGAGAGAAATTTTGAAATATTTCGAGTGAATTTTAAAAATTCTCTTAGACGATGCAAAATTCAATGTTATTTCGCCTTCCGCTACACACGAGAGCTCGCGTATTATAAACCTTTGGCAAGTCACGCGCATAAATGTACTTGTCGCGAGAGACACTGCCGCGAGTCTCCAGATGTACTTTCCTCTCGAGAATTTGTGAATCGAAGGTAAAGGGGAACGGAAGATGTCCTCAGTATTCCAAACACGTTATGGAAATGCAATGTTTGCAGAGAGATATAAAATGCGTTAATTTTATTCTTTATCTGATTAAAAATTAAATGATAAAACGTTTTATGAAATTCGTATAACAAATTTATTCATGAGTTGCGTCCATTTCAACGACGTTGTATTCGGTTTATGTGTGCATCGTTTTATGAACTGGTTCGGAATACATTTTTTTCCTGAATTTCACATCACTCGATATTTTCTTCGTGATTGAGGATTTTCTGTTTTATGCATGAATTACGATTATCCATTGAAGTGAATTTTTCAACTTCATTCAATTTTAAATCTCATTTGAAATTTTTTTGTCTTTATATTATTTCTTCAAGTTACACGAAAATTATTCGATCACAACGAAACGCTAATTTTTACGATTATTCTTTTTGGTATGCACGACTCGAGTGAAATCCCTTCGATCTTTATTTACTTCGTACAGCAAACGTTATTTCGAACGAATCTGTGAAAAATTCAACGATGTTGATTCATTTTTCAATTTTATTCATTCAAAAATATATTTCGACGCGTTTTTCCTCGAAATGAGTCCCAACGACCTTGCGCCAGAACTCGAGCCCCGATGCACTGATTCAAGATTTTATATGACGTTGAAGTTTGCAACGTTGGAGTCCAACGAACAGATATAAAAAAAACTCTCCAGCAGTTCCAGTTATTTCCCAATTTAATTTCCTGCCGAATTTGCACAATTCGTAGTTTTTCGACCTGCACCAATGATTTCGTGAAATAAAAAATTGGTAAATTCCAAATGTTGTTTCCGTTGAATTCGTTGGTCTCCACCGTTGCAAACTTCAGCCCCGTAGATTTTTTTTATTCGAACGTTCGTGGCAAATTGCAAAATTGCGATGAAATAAAAAATCAGTTATTTTATTCACAAATAAATCCAACTTGCTCCCATTCGCTTTCAAATAATCCCTCAAAAATAAGTGCGATGCACACAGCAAACTTTCTTTCCTCGTCACACATAAAAACGGAAAATAAACAATCGGCGCGTCATTTTTCGTGCAAGATCTCTGATAACCGTTAACGGACAATGATTTCGTAAGAAAATGCCAATTTGTTTTTCACTCGAGCGATCTTTACGCGCCCGATCCCAATTAATTCAACCGACAAGGTGATAAAAATCCACAATTTAATTGGCAATGCATCGACGGATGAGAGGAGCGAGTCTGTTGGTGTCGGTGCGCTCATGAAATTTATACGTGCGTGCAGTTTCCAAGCGGGCGCACGTCGATGCTGTTTTCTGTCGTTTTATTTGGGCTCGATTTTTTTAATGCTGTTATCGCGGTCACTCGTTACCTCCGTTCGGCTCTTCCCCCCTCCCCCCGGCCGCGGCCTGCCTCCGTAGACGTGTCACTCGCGCTCCCGCAGCGAATAATTTCGCAGATTAGAATTTTAGCACGAAATCGGTAGAGCCAACGGAATCGAAGATATTTTTCATCCTCGTATTTTAGATAGAGTGCTGGGACTCGAGCGATGTGTCGAGAGGGGGGTCGGGGGGATTCTCGGGCATGTGTACGATATAAGATCCTCGCCCCCCCCCCCCCCCCCCCCCCCCCCCGCCGCCGCCACCCTTTCTTCCTACAATTCACAACTCCCTCGCTACAGTCATAACGTCCGATCCTCTCCCTCCCTCCTCTTTGTCTCACTCTGCTTCAATCCTCGAACCTTCTCCTTTTCCCCTGTCTTCCCCTCGCTCCGGTCGATTCCCCCAGCTCTTTAACGATGCTTTTCACATACACTCCCGGCCAAAATTTTCATCTCGGAATCTCCGGCGAATCAATAGAAATTTGTTGGGAACGTGAGTGGCGGAAATATCGAGTTTTCATGGAGCGATATCCGCGAGAACGGTGCGGCGGCTTTCTGGGGACGACGTTTTGTTGGGACTTTGAAATACGGTTTTGCAGGTTTTTTGAACAACCAACTTTTTCCGTCCGGACTATTTTCAGCGTTTTCGTAGAGTTCTCTTGCGGCGTTAGGAAACTCCTGGGCCAACTCGCTTCGATTATTTTGCACAAATTTTGTGTTTACTTTATACACAAACTTGTAACTTCCACATCAGAGGTACGGGAACCGACTAACTTCCCCGGCTGCTTGGCTCGAGCCGGAATATCATTTTGATGAATTCCCTCAAAAATGGATTCTAATAATTGAACGGAAGAAAGCCGGTTTACGGGGCTTGAATATTCGCTGAGCAGACTCGAATTGCCCCCTTCGATTTGAAAAATGAAAAAAATTGAGCGTTTTTAATCATTTTTTGATCTCATTCAAATAGAAACGGATCAATGCAAATTTTCGTTTAAACATTACGAAATTAATTTGTCGCCATTGGCAGCCGACACCCGAATGTCAATGATTCTTCCGAATTCTTCTGAATTTTGGTCCAATCCTCGAATACTGATATTTCACTGGATCGAGGCCTTATATACAGTTGCAGCAGGCCAAAAACATGATTTTCTTGATTTTTTGTTTGTTTTGGCTCGCAAACAGACTTAAAAGTTTCTTTTTGGTATAAAATCACACCAGTTTAAATTTGAGCCCTTAATATTAATATTTAGATAGTCCGCGTAGCACTTTTTTATTTTTCATAAGAATAACGTGAGAAAATTTCTTTTTGCACATTCTAATTTTTATTGCTAGCCCATCGTGTGCCATAAAAAAAATGTCTTGGCTCATTCCTGTAGAAAATCGCACGCTCTACAAAAAAGGTCTCTTATGATTTTCCGTTAAACCTAATACTTCATAAGTTATTAGAGGTCAAAGTTCAATTTATCGCAAATTCGAACGTTTTCAGTTTTTTCGAGCATCAGTTGCGGTGGACATGACAACTAAAAACTATTAATACGTATACCACTTATTTATTGTAATAACAGCTTGGGCCTGAACGAAGGATTTGTAAACATTTCGATTAAAAAAAAGGCGACAGTTTTAACAAAACATTCATTTTTCGAGGTGCTAAATTTTCGGTTGTTTCGTTACAATTTTTTTTCCAACTAAATACGAAATCCTTCGTCCGAATAAATTTGGTTTGGATCGAATTAATAGTTTTTAGTAATCGTTTCCCCCGCAAAAGTATTTTTCAAAAAAGCCGATTCTGAGATAATCGCGTTTAAAGATACAAGTATTAGACGACCGCGCGCACCGAGCGATCGTCGAAAAAATTTTTTCGATTTTTCCGACCATCGCAAGAGTATACAAGGCCATGAATTTCACTATTTTCTGTCGCTCTCTTTCGAGTAACGATTGCAGTTTCATACGAGAATAATTTCAGGACGGTTGCTACGATCACATTTATCACGATAGCTCCGATGACTTTATTTCTAGAAATAAAAATAATCGAGTTGTCGGTATTCAAACTGATGATAATGAATATTAATATTTTATCAATATTCTCGTAATGACTATGATAACAATTGTGAAACGATCGATTTTATCAGTGTGATTGAGAGTCCGTGATCGACTCTCGGACATGGCGTTTTTTCGTAATTTCTATCTAACCTCGAAATATAAATGAATTTGTGTGCGCTTGCGCACGGCTCCGTGTTTAAGGTATTCTTGGCCGCCGGTCGGGACAACATTTGCCCCTGACCCCTTTCAGTTTTGCCCATGATTTTTTCTACTCCCGTGGCTGATCCAAAAAAAAAAAAAACAGAGAGAAGAAAAACTTTTCGCCTTTCTGTATCGCTTTGCGAAGCCATAAAGCATCGATGCGTTTGTATCAGCACTTTCTCAACGGGATATGAAGCTGCCAGGAATACTGACGTGACAAAGAATGTCCAAATAAATGTAACGATCCTCGGAGGCGAGTTTTTCGGAGACTCGAAAACTCGGCATATTTTCGATCCCCGAAAAATCCGTGGGATGAAACACAAAATGATCGTTTGAATTTTGATAAATCCGTCGAAATTTTCGCGTAGAAATTCGCTCGGATGGGAAAATAGTGGGGGGGAAACGCGGAGCATTTCGAACGACGCGAACTTTGATTAACCACCAAAAAAAATGATTCGACAGAGGCACGAATAGATAAATTACTACACAGGCACTCATTTGTGTGTACCTTCGACGTACGAATGACGAGGTCGAGATAAAGTGAGCGCGCAGTATCATGGATCATTGATTTAAAAAAAAGAACAAAGAAAAAAACTGGCTCGTAAGCGAGCAACCGGAAGCGAAAGTCTCGGTATGGAATTAAATGAGAAATATTTCAAATTCAGCGTTGTTTTAAGGAATTCTATCGAAGATGTAGTGACGAAAATGAAAATTGATTCGTGTAAAAATGTTGCAGGGGCAAGAGGACAGCGCGGAGTTGTAAATAACTGAGATTGTTTCTTTCCTAGAAAACCCGTTGCAAAAGAGAGACGGAACGACCAAGTTCCGAGGAAGAGCGAGCAGAAACCCTCGCGTTCTCTCGTTCCCCCGTTCGCCCCCTCCCCGGCCACTGCCAAGGGCCAAAAGAGCCGAAGCAGCGCCAAAGAAAGCTGAAAACGTCGAGAACTAAATATTTTTGCCACGGCGCATAATACACAATTTACAGGCGGTCGAAAAAAGAGAGAGAGAGAGAGAGAGAGAGAGGGAGACAAGAGACCTCGATTGTGTGTACTTCGGGAAGATGGAATATTTGAAGGTCACCGAATTATGAGTAGAGAGCCCGCTTAATTCCTTTTTGGCTCGATTCTTCGACTACCCAACGGAGAATTTTCTTTGGGAAATGTAAAATCAACAGTGGCTACACATAACTCACTTTCATTCCCCTTTTATAACAATAATAATAGTAATAATGATAACAATGGAAATTCACGCATGATCAATTCACTACGATGATGAAAAACAAATATAACGGAAACTCGATATTTGTTGAAACCAGATTCATATTCTCGTCAAGAATATTGAGCGCTCTCAGTATAATTGCATTCTAAGTAAAGACGGAATATTCAAAGGTCATGCTGTGTCGTGATCAACGGATTAATTCAATTCGTACTCGTGGGTGCATCACTTACAAAAGATCTGATAATCAAGTTATAAGCTGTGGCGAGTCAAAGTTAATTGGATATTTTATAAAAATGAGAAATTCAATTCAATGAAAAATCATGATCCAGAATGACAAGGAAAAAAAGGTTGATAAAAACAAAAAAAAGATTTTGATTCGTGAAAAAATTAAATTTGACGATTTTACAATTGAAACTTCAATCGGGTAATTGAATGTTTTTCGTACGAATAGTGTAGCGAATCTGGAACGTAGAGTATTCGAAGGTTCTCCCCGGGCGATTATTGATTTTGTTTTCGTAACGCTAATTACGTTATTAAAATATTTCTCTTCCGATCCTTGTTTTTATTTATCCAAGTCAAGTTTTGCTATAAATTTTTGTAACATGATGCAACGTCATTCTCATGTTTGATTTTCTAATTTATTCGATTATGTTGATGCATTTATGTCTTCACGCAGTGGCAGTTTTTCAATCATTTATATTATTACTCGATTCTTAAGTTCGTTGTAAAAGTACATAAATTGTCAGAAGGTCAATTCTATTTCGCTGAATTTATAGTTTTTAACGTGGGCAACATCTTTTTTTTCCTAGAAATTTTTCAATATTATTGACACTCGTACGAATAGTGTTCAGCACGTAAATTTCCGGTGTTGAAATAAGCAGAATTGCAGTTCGCCTCATTCAATCGGAACGATAAATCACGTATTCGTGAATATTTACAAAATCTTTAAATCGCACTGATATTCGTTGGCACAATATCACAAATGATTGGAGACGTTTTTCGTGTTATCGTCGCTAAACATCGGTCTCCGTATCGTTTCGAACAACCGATTTAATCTCGTTTATCACAACAACCGAATTTGAGAATTTCAAACAAAATGAAATTTCAGTTTTGGAACATATGTGTAAAAACCTACGCTCCTTAAGCGCTTTAGAAATTCATGAACTTTCGAGAGGCGTAGCTTTGAATATTCCCCATCCCCCTCGTGTTAACATAGAACCAACGAAGGCTCGATTATTGATTATTATCAAGCGATAATAATCATCCGACGAATTTTCGAAAATAAAACTTCATTTTATTTTAAAATGCACTCCATGAAATATTTATTTCCTCGATAAAAAATAAATTGGCAACGATCTATAGAATCGAATTAAGACACATCTATAAATACCTTTCTTTCTGTTTCTCCCTCTCTTGGGCGAACCGAAGCGAACGACGGAATAAAAAAGATCGAGTGGAAAAAAAAAGCAAAAAGAGAGCGAGTGAGAGGAGTGCGAGGGAATGCGATGGGCACGAGGAGGGTAGTCTGAGGAGAGGTAAAAAAAAAACAATAAAACGAAAAGAAAATGAGAGCACAAAATAATGAAACAAGAAAAAAAAAATAATAAAACGTTACAGGAATGGATAAAATGAAACGAGAGAACAAATAATCATGAGATTGGATAAGAAAATTAATATAAAACGTGAAAAAAAAATCTCAAGACGAGAAAAACATAATGAAACGAAAGAAAACGAGGAGAAGTGGTCGATGGATACGAATAGTGTCGACGAGGGAGAGGGAAGTGAGAGGGGAGTCGCTGTGCCCCCTCCCCCCTCCGGGCGAAGCGCGCCACGGAGAGTTATATCTAATATAAACAGAATGCAAGAGGTGGGTAGAGAGCGCGCAAATTGAACAAAATATCTGGGAGTGAGGGGGGGGGGGGGGGCTAGAGCGCGGAAAGCAGTGTGGCGCAGAGTTGGCCGGAATGGTTGTGTAGAGACACGACGCATGAGACCGACCGAGAGTGCAAGAAAATGAGTGAGCGAGTAACCAGTCCATCTAATCGTCTCCCCAGTTCTAGATACACACGAATTTACCCATTGCCACATGTGTCTTTACTGCACAATCGAAGTTTCCCGACTGTTGAGCCTTCTCCCCCCCCCCCGCCCCCTCCCACTCCCCTATGCCCCTCCCTCGACCCTCCACGTTAGCGATCTTCAGAAAATGTCTACACCGCAGCACTGTCATATTTTATTTCCATATGAAAATATAATTGAATAGAAAAATATTTTGGATCATCTAAACATGACGAATCGCAAATTGGCTTCGTTTTGCACAATATCCGAAATCTCATTGAAATAATTAACAATCAACAATCTCGTTGTTTTGTTTTACAGAAAGATTTTTTTTAAACAACGATACCGCCAACAACGATGATAATAATGAAAGTAACGAACAATGAGAATAACGAAATACCTACCTCTATTTTATCCATCTTTTCCATCCTTGTATTTCAGACACTAGTTTCACGTTCATGAAGATATATTTATATATGTAGATATATGTGTACGATATATCGATATATATGCATATATTTGGATGTATATATAAATACGTGTATATTTCCAATTGATAAAGCTCACTTTCACACACCACTATCGTTTACCAGCACTGTTTTTTAATCGTAATGGACCACAAGCACACGTTTGAAAAAGTATTCATCATTTTTACCATTCGTAAAATATCATTAGTTCGCGCACTTACTTTCATATACGCCTATATAGGAATGGGTAATACAGGAATATATATTTAGAATATTTATATATGTTCACACACACACTTGACTCGCGCGCGCGCGCACATACACACACACACACACACACATAGGACACATTTTTTTTTAAATTATTCATTTATTATTTATTTAATTACATACGAATTTTTTGTCATGTAAATAAATAAATATGCGTATAATTAATTAAATTTATTCATAGATCGGTGTTTATGTGTGTGCGCGTGTGTGTGCGTATACATATATTCAATCATGTACTGTAGAAAAAGCGACAAACGCGGACCTACGACTCACGGTGTGGCGCACGCCACTGTCCCATCAAGACTACTTTGTATTTACTCTAATTATGTGACGTCACGGATATACTGGGTTCCCCCTCTTGAACGAAAATCCCGATATCCTACGAAAACGCACGAACGACCCCGAGTTTACGGAGGTACGTCGCCCTGGCTCGCATGGCGCAGCACTCATCGCCCCAAGTCGAACTCTTGATTTTCTGTTATTTTTTTTCTTCTCTATTTTTTTTCCCTCACTCTCCACCTAATCCCATACGGAGGTGTATATTACGCCCATTGAGAATTTATACTGCACATTTCTTGCTACATTTCGTTTCTATTTAGTTCATATTCATTGTGTTTGCACTTTGAAATTAATTATTTTATTCGCAATTTTTTTCTTTTTCAACGTTTGTTTTTTGGAATGAAAGTTGATATTGCGTGGATCGATAATTGCATGGACATTTTTCGTTGCCCTCCGATTCCTTGAAATTATACATTTTGTTAGAATCACTTTCAATTTTCATTTCGTTTTATGTGAGGGATAAAAAATTAACGGCGATGAATCCGTAATTTTCATCATTTTGGAGAACCATTTTATCAATTTATGCTAATGACCAAACAAGCTGTATGTGAGTGCAACAGTAAAAACAGGGCGCTCATGATTCTGAAAAGAACGCTTATAGGGAGGGAGAATGAAATTGCTTCTTGTTGTCATATGTCGCTTCGTAATGAAATCACACACCGATCGAGCAATCGTATACCACCCGATACGTCGTCGATGCTACCCTTGTTTCTCACCTTCTCTAACCCGAACCATTCTGTCATTCACTTAGTTCGTTCCCATATGTCAAATTTCTGAATCCAGCTCGGCAGGCACTTGAAACATGAACACTTTTTTTCTCGGGATGAATTTTTATCCCGTATGTAAGCGATGCTTGCTCTGTAGCACGACGGTAGAAGAGGAAATGTCTCAAAAATAAATCCCATTGAATGGTTTTATTCAATGGGATTTATTTTTAACAAACTCATATTTCGGAATAAAAAAATTGCTTACCTCATTCGCTCGAAGAGGAATTTGGATATCTGGTGAAATTTCGTCAGAGGTATAAAACGCTGCAAACAATAAGCTGAAGGGGGTGAGTTAATCGATCGAGGCTATTCGAACATCGCGTGACAACTTTATCAGAGAATCTTCGTATTTATCCAAGCGAGATGAATACGTAGGCAGCTGCCTTACCGACAGTAAGTAAGCTTGAACTCTCTTTGAACTCTAATCAATGAGGTTCTGGGGAGGAATAACTAACCGGTAGGCGGAATTTCATTATTTTCTCCACCGTGACCCGTGACAGGTTAACAAAAATGGAGGCTTTTTTGTGTTCATTAATTCTCGTAGAAAAATCATTCCCCAATCAGATCCTGAGCGAGTTCGTAAAGTGATTTGGAATCGATTCAACGATCAACTTCGAATTTCAATAAAAACGATTAGAACGTTCGAACGTAACAATGTGAATAACGAAGCAGTTTAAAACAACCGAGAATCGCTGATTTTCAATCAACTAGTTCGCAACGATTAAACTTCGAAAAAAATGAACGCAGCTAAACGAATGAACCCGGAGCAGTGCAACGTCTGATTAACTTTGATTTTTTTCAACAAAAATAATTCGAGCGTTCAAAAGTTTTGCGACATTTTTCGTATTCACGAACGATGCCCTCACCCATGAATTCTTCAGAATTATGATTCCAAAAGTTTGCAGCACAGCACCGCATATCTAGTTTTTTTGAATAATCGTCGTTTCTCAGCATTCGAAGTCAACCTCGATGAAAGATAGTCACTATACAAGTGTAAAGGAAAAAACGTACTACACGGAGATGTTCATATGTTTTGTTTATTTTCTGAAGCCTCTAGTCCCATTTTCTCTGCTCCATCATGATCAAGTTATTTCAACTCTCATTCTCGAGTTATTATCATTTGGGTTGTTCTTGTTGTTTCGAGATATCCCAATATTAAATCGTAGATATTTTATTTCGTAGTATAATCCGCGAACTCTCGTGTCACACTTCGATACATATGAATAAGGAGCGGCTCTCACGGCTCGCCCATTCGTTCTTCTCCTGGTTTCTTTGTTCGGTCAAGTTCGCGGAGCCTCGCTTGGAAGGAAATTTCGGCGTACACGCTTTGGACATGATCAACATCTCTCTTACAATTTTAAGGCCGTCAACTCTCGTCGGCTCAAATTCCATTCGTTAGAATATTCCTGTTTTTTTTTTTTCGTTCATAAACTGACAGACATTGATTTTTTTTAAATTTTTTAAATTTAAAGCGAGAGAAAGTGAAGGATTGTTTTTTTTTTTTTTTTTTTTTTTTGAAGAATCAGCCATATTCGTTTACACGAAATGATTTTTTTCTCGTGCGCGTTTTTTTCGTGATCTTAGGGTGTTTAGTATCGTTACAGAAGTTTTTCTTATTAGGCCTAATCGCGAGACAAACTTTGTTTTATTTTTTTGCTTCTTTTTTTTTCTTCATCATTTGCTTTTGTTTTTAGTTCTTCGTTTTGTTTTCGACCCTACGGAGCAGCTAGTAAGCTACGTAAGATACTGGATTAAAATGTACGTGTTTGTGTATGTGTTTATTAAATTGTAATTTATTAATTTATTCTGTTTTTCAACTTTGTTTGTATTTTGTTATTATTTCGTTGTTTTTCGCGTCCTTGGGCCAGCGTAATTTTCATATCGCAAGAGATTTCGTTTTGTTTGTTTGTTCGATTTCGTTTTTTTTTGCGCGGTACAAGATTTATCACAACAATTTATGAGCTTGAGAAACAAGCGAGAAACTTTGATCGATTTCTCATTTTTTCGATTCACCGATCGATCTTCGTCGGCATAAAATTTAGTTATTATATCTTTGTGCTCGCACAGCAGTGTCAACTTTTCTAATAAAAAACGAAAGCCCAAAGCGATCCTTCTCACAGGTCTTGAATAGTGCCAGCCCAACCCAGAGCTTTTCTTATCCGATCGTAATTACAAACTCGGGCGTACCATTTTTTCCATCGAATTACACTTTTGTTGTCTTTCACTTTTTTTCCTTCTCGAACAATCGTTTTTTCCCTCATTCCAACGGAATTTGCATCGTTGTTGACGCAACGAAATCTCTTTCGTATCTAAAAAGCTTAGAATTTTTCGGTATTCGCTGACTTCGTGAGTCATTTTGAGAGCTTTGGAATTCTGATTCAGGCATCGGAGACAGGGAAACGAATTTCGTTGGACCTCAACGATGCAAACTTCATCGACGTTAACAATGTCAAAAAAAATCTCGGTCTTTGTCTGTCGCCCATAGAAATTTGGATGGCAAATTAGGCTCAAGGTTCGTAACGAATATGATTTGAAAAATGATTTCTTCATTTTCGTTTCATCGATTTAACGACAAAACAGCTGTTCTCGTCAAATCCATGCAATCTTGTTTAAAAACGTGTGTTTGAAAATATACGTTTTTCCAAAACTCTGCCTTTTGTAGTTATCATAATTTGGTGTACGAGTGACCGCAGTGTGCTAGTTTCCTTGAGGAATTAATTTGACATTTTATTGCAATCGTGATTGCACTCGTAATAGGAATTTTATTGAAAATATACTTTTTCCTTTATAATTTTGTGTAATAAGTACGAAAGTGTGCGATGTTTCTCGACTGATAAATTCGAAAGGAATGTAATTCTCCGAGAAACGTCGGTGTGTGTGTGTGTGTGTGTGTGAGTGAGCGTAAAATTTGACGATATTTCGAGCTTGTCGCGCACGCGCACGTACGTTAATTTAAGTAAGGAACAAATATGTGATTGCGCCCGTGTGTGCGCGTCGGTGTGTTGAGGTAAACGCAATAACAATAGTCGAACATCGATAAGAATAAACGAATATAAAACAACATCGGACAAGTGTTTTGTATTGTAATCACAAGCACGATAAACGCAGCTTATGGTTAAATCAATAAAGTTCCGCACGTCGGAAACGTAGTCGAATAAAAAGTGAATGAATTTATAATTATAATTTCTCCCTCATTAATAGCTTTCTCATCAACGACGATTTTTTTTCTTTTAATTTTTAACGTTTTTCGTTTGTTTTTCTTCCTTTTCTCTCTCTCTTTTTTTTTTTGTTTGTTTTACTTCTTATCCTTAGACTACTTAATCAGAGCAGAAAGTGGATTTGGTAAATTATCACAGCTGGCCCCCGGAAAAAAGTATTTAAAGCGAAATCTCGTAAGTCGGATTTTTTACATCGTTTTTTTTTCGCTGGGGGTGGGGGGTTTAGGGGACCTTCGAGAAGTTTCTTTTGCCAATAGTCCCGACTCGACGGATTCCAACATCCCGTCGTCGTTCTTTCGCTCTGTACGCATCGATCAATTATTTCTCTTCTTCTTTCCTTTTTCCGACTTTGTTTTGTTTTGTTTTGTTTTTTTTTCTTTTTTTTTTTTAATAGCTATATGAAATGTAGAAAAAATTATACAAGTAACCTATCTAAGTTATGAGTTGGCTAGAATCCGTGTTAAGCCGATATGGGGCGTCAGGACTTTTCGCGATGATCGTATACGCGTTTGTACCTTTTTTAATCATTTTTGCCTCTTTCAACTCTCTGCTTCTTTCTTTCGTGCATTATTTGTTCTCTCGGAATGCCAATTTTTGGGATTATTCAATATAATTCGTAGAAACAATCTTCCTAACACATTTCAATTGGGAACGTTGTCGAACAAGTTGCGCTGGCGAGGCCTCCACTCGACATGAAAAACAAATGAAGAAAATAAACACGTGCCATTGAAAGATCATGCCTCGACGGATCGAATGGGCAAATGAATTTTCGAGTCTTCAACACTTCTCGGTTGGAATATTATTCGAATTCCAATTTTGTCTTTTCATCGAACATGTTTCTTCAATTTGCTATTTTAAGGGATATCAGACGAAAATTTTTATAAGGTTTCGACGAGGCTCAACCCTTCAATGTATCTCGGGAAATTCGCGACTGGCTCCGCAGTTACTCGTCACATTTTCTTTCCTCCTGCTTTATTCTTATAATTGTTCATACGATAAGTTATAATTAAAAAATCGTTTCGCCTTTCGGCCCGTGAGCGATCGCACCATTGGTACGACGTGAGACAAACGCGTATTATTTTTATTCTCGACTCGTTTGCTTCTTTCGAAAAGATCAATATTCAAAGTATTTTTTCCCACTTTCGCTTTTTTTTCTCATTTTGATTTTATCTAACCAACGTGATATAAAACGAGATACTCAGGAGCACCATGACTCTGGTACAGACGATCGGAGCCAGTCGCTAATCCGCTCATGAAACCTTTGAATTTATTCCCAAAGTAATGAATTTTTCTTCGTTGAGTTAGACACTGAGCCGATCAGCAACGAGACTGGCCTTTGAGAGGATCAGTACGGATCAGTGACCTGCTAGCGCAACCTGAATTTTCTAACTCGAATTCCTCGCGACAACGCTTGATCGATTATGCACAAAAAAAGATTGCAGCCCGCGCAGGACGGTTGGAAAGATGGCTGAAACGTTTGTTCATCTCGATCGAACTCAGGCTGTGGACAAATTTAACTTTCAACATTTTCGCAGCTATCTTGCTAGCACTCACGGTCGCGAGATACCGACTGAACCATACCCTTGAGTACGGAGGATACGACAGTTGTCGTCGGATACTCCTACAGCTCGCTTTTTTCCTGCTCTCCCTTCCAAAACGATTTTTTTTCTCCTGCCAAATATGCTTTTTTTCTTTTCTGTTTTCTTCGGAGTTCGCGTTAACGCAGGAGTCAAAGCAAATCTCATTATTCCCGACGGGCAGGCAGGCAGGCAGGCAGGCAAATGAGGATGGAATCGTGATTTGCGTTTGTAATGACAACAGCAATTTGTTTGACGTTGAAAAATTGAATTTTCTAAAAGCGCACAGTATTCGAACTTTTACAAGCTTCCGTAGCAACGGGGGAGGTAGGAACAGCAGCTTTTTACGGATATTTTTTATAAGGTCACAAATTGACAACACATTGCTCGAATTTGCGTGAAAAATCTTTGGGTTTTCTACATCAATGGCTTTTCTTTTGGTTAGATGCTTTTAATAGGAACGCAATTTAAGATGAGCTAAACGTTGCAACAACTCGTGCGACGGATCAAAATCACTCTTGCTGCTGGTCTATTGGTTTTGTCTACTAAAATCTTTGCTCTTTCGTCATTGAGGTCAAAGCTGCTTAAAACAACGCCGCAATTCGAAGTTCCCAATATTCAATAACAATATTCTCGATTCTCGCTTGAAAACGCTGTTATTTTGTGCTCATTCAAAGCTCGTTCTTCCTAATGACTTTTTTGTACGAGCTTTTGATGCTTTTTCTTCTCTTTCTCGTGCAAAAGAAACTCGATAAAACACCAGAGAAAATAATCTGTTCCGGCTGACAATTGGACGTCTAGCTCGCTAGCATAATTAAGGCAGTTCTCTAATACCGAGCGTCAACATTTCTTTGAACTCTTATAATCGCAGCTTTTTTGGATGGCTCTCTATTTTTTCTGTAACTCGGACATTTTCTCAGAATACTTTGACGGGAGTCGATGAATTGGAACGAATTTTTGATACTTGTGATAAGAATTTCTAGAAAAAAACGAAACCATGCTCCAAGTAGTCGAATTAACCTGTCGACTGGTAATTTTTTTTAGCTCACGTGCCAGAACTGGGACGAGCAGTTTTTTTGTTAAACTTTCTCATCAAATACGCATAGATTTGTTTCTCAGGATTTTCGAGGCTGGAATTTTGAGTAGTTTCACCGATTGCTGGCCCGTTCTTAGATGGAGCACGAGAAGCATTTTTCGTGAAAATTAGTCAAAGTTTCAAATTCGTACGTCTTAAGGGACGCCAGAATCGGCACGACTTTTTGTTTCGTAGGATAAAAAAATGTTGACTCTGATTTTTATGACAGCAATTACGCTCTGCAGTCGTCTGAATTAGCTTGACTTAAAGTTTGATCTGGAACAGTATTGAGCGTGGGGAATGAAAGTAGGAAAGCAATATCGCTGATGAGATATTGAAGAGGTGGCTGGCAAAAAAGTATTGATATTGAACGATTGCGCCAGAAGCAGACTGCCTCTGTGTCTGAAAAGATTCTCGCAAGCCCTCCCGCTAGTTAGATCGGCCAAGCTGATTCATTGATAGCTCAGGGTTTTGCTTGGAGCAATTCAATAGCAGTTATCGTAAAAGAATAAAATTCTAAATCGTTGGCCTACCGACTAGAGTACGGTGGAAGCCGATCGATCGAATCTGCCGTATCCTCGATGAGTATCAAACGTATTTTAAACCCCCAAACCCTTGACTTTTTCGTATTATTTTGTTCTCTTTGTAATTCACTACGGTCGAAGACGTGGGTCAAACAATGAGACGCTCGAGTTCGAAACCGTTGTTCGAGTGGATGACGACGAGTTAATCGTTCTGCTCCGAAGTAACGTCCGTTCCACCGTCGTCACCCTCGTTGCTATCGTTAACCTCTTGCGACTCCGCCTCGTTGGTCCTGTTGTTGTCGCTGGATGCATCAGCAGCCGAATTTTCCTCCGAAGATCCTATTCTACCCTCCGGTTGTTCTTCGATTGGTTCGAGAAGTTCGTCTTCCCTCTCGTAGCCGTTTTCAGCAACCTCGTCGCTCTGGCCGTCCTCCTCTTCGTCTTTCGGTGAATCCGACGGATCCCTTATCGTTTCTTCTCCGTCAAAATCCTCGTTCTCAGCCCTCATCGTGGCGTCTTCGTCGATCTGAAACGCGTCTATCACCCTCTGCTCCACTTTAAGTTGCCTAACCGCGTTCGCCAAATTTTCACGTATTATCGAACAATCCTCGTTCTCCGGCTCCTCCCAATCGTACGGCGTGAACGTTGCCCTTATCGTCGTGTACAGCATCCGGAAACCCAGTTTTCTGTACAGACTCTGACTAGCCTCGTTTTCAGGTCGGATTACCACGAAAGGGTTGTAACCTCGATCGGCAACTGCCTTTGTCAGGTATCTGCGAACAAACGAATCGTACAATTGCAGCATCTTCAGAGCCAACTTTTCACCTACGAAGTCACTCGAAATTCGAACGTGCGGAGTCATAACTGCATGCGATTAATCGCTCGAGTCCACTAGGGAAGTGAATACACTTTGAATCATTCGAACAAAAATAATGTGGCAAGAAACGCATTGAACTATATTCAGCTTCACTCTTTATTATCAACGTAGTTGGTCGTACCAAAGTATTTTTCTATAGAATTTTTGTCAATTCCGAGGAACTTGGCAAGGATACTAACCTTGCAATGACGTAAAAAAATTTGGAAGGATAAAAATTGAACAATTTGAAAATACACGTTTTCAGGCTCTTCTATGACGTAAAAATTTGCATTTTTCAGTCATTCCCTAAGTGCAATCCAAGTTTCTAAGTTTCGACTGAGTTTACTTCCGCACGTGGTTGTCGCGATCAAGCGGTTAGTCAGATAAAAAACTAGAAAGTAGTCTAAAGCGAGGGAAACGGGGCCTCATAAGACGAAGTGAATTACGAGTAAGAAAATCTCCACCGTTGAGAACTACTTTTTAGGACGCCATGCATGTTTGATAAAACGATTGAAAATGAATCTCTAGTAAAATTATTATGAATATTGGTTTTCCACAAGCCGCAAGAAGCGGATTCAGAAGGCGTGAACTCCGAAATCTCCTTGAATTCAACACAAGACCCGAAGGAACACGGAGTCTCGGTCAACCCACCTTGCTAATCGCGTGCCGTAACCCTTTCTCCGGTACTCCGGTCTCGTTTGCATCGAGAACATGGCGCCGTAATAGGATTGTATCATCCACGCAGCGAGGCTGCCGTCAGCGAAAACACCAGCAGCTGGTAGAGTTCTGATTAAACGAAGAAACAGCTCGTGACATTCCATGTCATTGGCCGGATACAATTCGTGAATTCCCTCGGCGTGCTCAGCCTTCAATGGCAATACTTGAACGTCGGACTCCCCGTCGCTCGTGTCCTCCTCAACTTGTATCGTGTTCTCCGGTTCCTCACACGCCCAAACATCGCCGAGTACCTGCTCGACGTTTCCCGTACCCTCGTAAAGCTTTACCAGTTCATTCGCGATGTCGCAATGAACGAAATTTATGTACAACGGCTTTGTCCAGTCAATCAGAATGTCCTCGTCCCGCAGAAGTTGCAGCAAGTCCAAGCGGTCTCCGGGACAGAAAACTCCGAAGCTCTCGTATTGTAATCCATGAGGCTGTTGACCGTAACACAACATTTTTAGTTTTCTTGCTTAATACCAAATCATTGAAATAATAAAACTAAGGCCGAGGGTTTTGGGTAATTTCGCACTGAGGAAAACATTTTTTTATCGACACAAACTAGGCGAGCAACAAAATGTTTTCAAGTCCAAATATTAGAGAAATATTGAAACAAGTTATGAGTCGCAATGAATTAATTGATCGGAATAATTGCCATTGAAGCCATTCGATAATCGGTATTAAAACGAATATGTAGTCAAGCGAATAAAGAATATGCACGAGCACATAAATAATGGCAAACGTTCGAACAAAGTCATTTGACTTCGGTGCTTTTTTCATTCGCCAGAAATTTTCATGTTTCAGTTGAGTAAACCAAATCATTTGACATTCTACAAAGTGGATTTAGTCGAAGCACAAAATTTTTCTTCTCAGTGTTGGTAAAAACGCCTCGGAGCATCGATTTTTTGTAAATACTCAAATATGGAATGCCTTTTTTCGAAAAGCAATTGAACTGTATTTTGTCGGAGTATAAAAAAGTCATTGGAGTTAGAAACTTTGCCACGAGATCGATAAAATCCTCCAGGAAGTGGAGGAAAACAACCGTCACTCGGGGGAATACTCACGGAGAGTGTCATCCCCGGAAAATGAAGGCAGATCGGGACTTCCGGCCAGCCGTCAGCCACGTAAAAGGAAAACTCCCAAACTTTATCTCGCATGTAGGTCAGGAGCGTTTGCTGGAACTGAAAGAAATGAAAAATGAAAATTTCCATAAAATTTATCGCGAGATACAGGTCGAAAGTAAATAAAGACAAGCCCCGCCACAGTCGCCTTCGAAAGTTATTTCTCTCATGAAAATTTGAAAACTCGGATCCAAATCCACCAAATTTTTCAGCCCAAATATCTCGGGTACGAAAAAGTGAATATTTAAAAAAAAATTCCACGTTGTTGAGTGGAAGGATTTTGAATAAATAATCAAGTAGAAAAATTCTGTGGCAGGAAACCCTCGACGAGCAAAACTATAAAAATTTCTTCCTGCGCTGGCTCCTCGTGCCGCCTCATTATTGCGTGACAAGGCGATGCATGCTGAAAGCCTGTATCACCGAATGACAAAACGACTAGGACAACCATGAACGGAACGAGAGACTCGAGACAAACGCCGAAAATATCGTTCGTTTGATGAAAAGGAAAATGTGTTGGTTCCAATTCGGCTGGAGCATAAATTTCCTAGAAAATAAGAGTCGTCAGTTCGGTCACGAGATGTAATTTCTTTTAAAACGAAAACAACAGAACCGTCATCTAATTGGGAGCCCGATTAGTCGTTTATACACCTTTGACAAATGTCAATAGAAAGCACTTGCTCATGGTGTTGAAGGAAAAAAATATAAAAATGAAAAAAGGCTCTTCCAGATGAGAATGTCGAGGTCGGCCACTGCGGCGATTCGCGCAAACGACTCGTCGCCAGTTCGCGCACGTGCGACCTTGACCCCCCCTTGACTCTCCGTAGTGCAATTCGGTTTTCTACACGGGTAGTACTCCCGGCTATATACCCGCTGATTTACGGATATACGACCACCTCGCATCGGAGCCACGGTTGATGCCATTCCCGAGCTCCTTCCACACACAAATGCATCGAGGACGAGCCGAGGAATCGGATTCTTCTATTGCCACCGAATGTTTGTCTCCGATGAGACTTTTGCTATCCATTCGTCTGCCGCAGCGGAGAGCCTCCCAATTCGAATGCTCATAAAATCCGGATTTCGACGAAGCAATAGTGTCGATCCCACAGCAATGGAATTTAGACGAAATTATGTGAAAGGATAAATGGATTTTGGGGCTTCGAGATAGAAACGACGTGGGAAAAACGGTTTTGGAAATAACGAGCTAGGAATGCTCGAGTGACTCTAACGCGACGACGGAACATTTCGCGATGCAATCACGACACAAGGCTGGTTTTCCCAAAAATTGTACTATTTAGGGGTTGAAAATTGTAACACTCGAAAAGCACATAAAATGACGAGCTAACGGAGCACTTCGGTTTTCAATTTTCCCGAAACAAAAAGCACGTTAATTGTAGCCCATAAAAAGGTTTATTTTCGTCTACAGTTAATTCGTTTTTGAGACCGTGCTTTCGAAGGGTTTCAAAAAAATAGTAAATCCCTACGAGTTAAGGAGTTTAGGTACAGAAGCCAAAATATTAAGAAATTGATCAAATTTGGTGATAATGTTCTTCAACATCACGTGCGAAAACACAAATTTTTTCAAAATTTTCTTCTACTTAGTTATCGAGTAATTACGCATTAAAGCAGATTTCTTATGCCCGGAATGTATACCTATATATATGGAAATGCTATGCTTATACACGTAAACTTTAGTGATCAATTACTCGATAACTGTGTAGAAGAAAAATCTTAAAAAATTTGTATTGTCAAATTTGGCACTAAAGAATATGTTCACCAAATTTTATAAAATTCTAAACTTTTTGAAATTTTTTATGTTTTTAGCATGGTTTAGCATGGCAACATTGTATCGCCTGTACCGAAACTCCTTAATGGAAAATGCAGCGAAAGTTTGCGCCGGGAGTTTGCGGAGTTGAGAAAATAAAAATGGATGATTGACGCGATGCTACCGATTCTTGTATTCCTGCCAATAATCCTGCGCGTCGAGCATCGAGTTTGAACGCTTTGAAAAATCGCTCGACGATCTCGTCACTGTCAAAACACCCTCGATGGCCTCAAGTGAGAGCATTTGCTCGCCAAAGTTTGCGTGTCGAAATGTAGTTGCGTTCCCGTTAAACGCGCGACCTTGACCGTGACCCTTCCGCAACTGCAGTGTGCTGTCCTCAGTTCAGGGACATTCACAAGCACTATTGCGGAATTGAGGCTCACGCGCTACCAGCCGACTTGGAATCTGCGACGCGAGTCGCACCGTTGCGCCGAAAGCCTTTTCTTCCTTCTCGGGGTCGACGCGGTGCGTGGTCTCTCGTTGTCTCTCGATGCTTCAAAAACGAGGACGCTGAAAAGTCGGCAACGTTGGAGTCCAACGAAGCGAAGGAAAAAAAGATTTTTAATTCCCCAATTTTTCTATTTCACGAATAATCGGTGCAGCTTGAAAACCTACAAATTTCAAATTCGACAGCGAACGAAATTGGAGATTCACTCGAGTTATTAGAATTTTTTTACATCATTCCGTTGGACTTGAGCGCCATTGAAAAGCGTTCGTAAGAACGAATTCCGAGGCAACGATTGCCCCGCAATTCCTTCATTTCTCCCAAGCCTCGAAACTCCGATTTTCGGTGGGAAAAACTCCCCTTTTTTTCCATTCCGATCGCGTTGCCGGAACATTGGTGGAATAAAAATATGTTCGAAGCCTCCGTCCGGTGTACGAAAAATGCCTGACCGTCGTTTGATCCTCGGGCGGCTTTTTACGCTCCGCAAACGTCTGCGTTTTAGATTGTAAGAAAACGGGAGGATTGGCGCACCTTAAGAGACTCCGGCAAGTATCCGGTAAGAATGTTCAAACATTCAGGGAGTTCTTCATCGGCCAGCAATCGGAAGTTCCGGCCCCGTTCCACTGCCTCGGGGCACTCCATCCTGAAACTAATGAAAGATACGCGCGTTCAGTTTCTGGTGCGTGCGATTATTTTTCCGGCTTTCACCACGTCGCTTTTCCCAGTAAATTTTCATTGACATTGAAAACGTCATCGATCCGGCCCGTAATTAAATCGAATCGGACTGCAGTGAGCGATATAAAGATGAGAAAAGAGTTTAGCTGTGTCAATGAAAATTTGCTCGACCCGCAATTACTTCAACGACCGAATAGGTTGGACAAGAAATTTTGTCGAGGTCAAAGAGGCCATTGGATCAAACGCTTTTTCTATTCGGTCAAACAAATCGATTTTGAGCTAAGAAAAAAATGGATTTTTATGGATTTTCGAGTGCCGCGGAAGTGAAAAGTAAACGAGCGAATTTTTTTTCGCTGGAATACTGAAAAACGTATATCGCTCGCGATAAATTGTCCTGTCAGAAAAAAATCATGCAGAAACGCATGCTAATGTGCATTCATTGATCTGCTTGACCCGATCCGAGTGGCCGCGAAAGCCCGACTAAGGTTTCTAATATGTAGACACACAGTCGGTATATTATCGAAAAGATAAAGACTGACGCGACACAGCGAGTCGAGGCTTGGACTCGAAAGCGTCGGGTTTCATCAATTATTGTACAATAAACATGCGACATAAGCGTATTTCGTTGAATCAACATTATTCGATGCTACTGAGAATAAAATATCGGGGATTAGAGTCGGGGTAGAGACTTGATAAATTTATGAGAGCGAGTTTCCTCCCAAAGCCTCTTTACGAAAGCTGTTTGAAATTTTTTTAGTTTTTTTTTTGTATTCAATAAAAAATCAAAATTCTCAATTTTTCGCTCAAACATTTGTTCAACTTTCAATATTTAATTTTCGAAAAATATAAATTTTCAATATATCGCTTAAAAATATAAATATTTCGAATATAAAGTTATCGAAAACATTGCAAAATCTGTTTCTTCGTTAATTAAATAATTATGGCAGTTCGGAGGATATTGAAAATTCTCGTATTTTTTATTCGTTATTTTTATAAATTTTCGGATTAAACTGTTTTTAATGCTGGAACAAGCGCATCGGCTGAACCAACGGAAGTCCGATTTTCTGAGAAAAAATATTCGACTCGAAAAAATGTCTGGTACGAAGGGCGATAATTCGTCGATTTGATCGAACGATCGATACCATCCGATCGTCCGTCCCCGTTCAACGAAATCGAATTCGGTAGCTCGGTGATGAATTTTGGGTCCCCGGGGCCGTCAGTGCTGACGAAATCTTCGGAACACTTTTCAAGGTACTTTTCAAAAATACTTTGAGTCGATTTATTCGTTTCTCACCTTCCGATAAACTTTTCAAAGATATTCAGGACGAAGCACTCTTGTACGTTGTGCGGAATAGGGTACAAAGATTATTCAAAAACTGCATTTTTCCGTCTAGTTTTCATTGGTTTTTATCGTATGACGTAACATTTAGATCCCCATTGAAAATACGAAAGCCGGTAGTTTTAAATTAAATTGTTATTCGTGCACAAATTTCAAATTTCTTTCATGACAGTTGGTGCCGAAGCTCATGCTCGTTGGAAATGAATCGTCTCATTTTTTCGAACATTTGATAACATAATTAATAGCTCGCGGAGGGAGAAGTAAAATTTTTAAATAAAACCGAACCGAATAGAAATTACCGAAACGTAACGATGAAAATTTGAGAGAGTTTCCGTTACGAAGTTTCACGAAGTCTGGCGCTAGTTTAGGGCACTTTCCGTTGCGAAACTGCGCGTGCAACTAAACGAGATTCTACAGCTACACCACCGCATCCCCGCGGCGCAATATATATTTCCGAGCGGACACTTTTTGCCTCACAAATTTTCCCTCTCCCTTCTCCCTTCTCCCCCCCCCCGCCTCCTCGATCGTCGCTCATTTTTAGCCGCAGTAAAACAGAATAAAATGCGTAATTAAGTAAAATGGTAAAGGAAATAGTGAGGCGTCGGATCGGTTTTGCAGGAAACCGTGAGAACACGATAACCTGCGACGCGCGCGCTAAACCGATGCGCAGGCCAATGATACAAACAAGCTCATAAAAATAATTAGAATTTTCTCATTGTTCGATAATAATTTAAATAGCGGGATGCTGCATATCCCCGTCACTCGTTCAATCGTTTCTCCTCATCCGTCAATCTCTCCGGGCGTAAAAAAAAACTCCCTAGATAAACCCACGACAAAGGGGTGGCGATTTTAGCAGGCACGAAAAATCGTGAAACACGCGAGATAAAAATAACAGCGAACGCAGCTAAAAAAGCGGGTAAAATGCTTGCGAGTTAATTTTTCGAGCCGTACGCAATTTAACCATATAATTAAAGAAAAAAACTTCGAAATATTGATTTACCTCAACGAGTCGGTGGGAGAGAACCGATGAAAACGCCGTACTCCCGTGCCTCTTACTCCGTCTCTGTCTCTCTTATCGTTCTTCCGTTGAAAAGAACGTGAAGAAGGGGGGGGGGGGGCGGGAAGGAGGGGAGGGGGAGTGTTTTCCGTTCGGACGTGTTTAGGTCCGGCAAACTGCTTCAGCCTTGCGCCACAATAACATATGATCACCTTTCCGTTACAAAGACTACAGTATCAGCGTAACTCGTTTTTTCGTCCAGTTTCTTTCAGCGCGAACGAAAGCTTCGGAGTAATAAAGAGAGGGCGGGGGGAGGGGGAGGAGGAGGAGGGAGAGGTGGCGGATTCGGCCGGGCAAAGGAGCGGAGGAAGGGGTGAACTTAGATTCACCCTGGCGGACAGGTGTTTCTTCCAAATATAGCGTTTCTTTCTATCTTACCCTCTGACATATTTCACGAGATAAAAAAATATGTATATATATTCGTTATTTATATGTATATGTATATATGGATGTACATATATTGCACTATCTTGAGGTTTGGTCTTCACTCCCTGAATTTGCGCGTCCTACGTGTGCCCGTTGTGTGTTGTCTTCGAACGTGTCTCTCTTGTGTATGTGCGCGCGCGCGTGTCAGTGTACGTGTCAGTGTTATGTGTGTGTATGTGTTTGCTAAGTGTGCGCGCGCGCGCAAGCAAACGTGTGTGTGTTAAACGTAGCACGCCACGAGACAGAGTGCGGATTTGACATAAAACGTCGGTCACTCGTGTTGTCCGCTGTCGCCAAGGGGTTATTTCGACGGAGGCACCCGCCCTCGTTGCCCCCAGAACCCGCACTGGCACCCCCGCGGACAACCTCTTCTCTGTCCACCGCCGTACAGTCCACCGCCGCTCCAGCTAACTCGCGACTGCGTAGTCTTAGTCGTCCCCCTGATTCCTCGCTTCCTCCCTTTCACCGCAGTCTCGTCCTTTTCTCACTCCTTCCTACGGCTTTGCTGCATCGCTTTTTTCATTTCCATAGACACACTCGCCTCTCCTCAGGCGCACCGTACGCGCCGTTCGTAGCGTGGTTCGGTATCGCAACCGGGCCACAACCCTCCGATAATGCGAAAAACATCCCCTTCTTTTACTCGCCTCTCGACTACAAAAACTCCCAAACACCCTCTAGCGAATTCGCTACGCACTTACCGACGCTCAGCTTCCTCTCGGTGACGCGCTTGTCTCTACTGTGCGACTGTTCTAAATTTTTCGCTTTCCCTACTATATTATTTTGATTGCACATCAACAATGTCATTTATTTTACAATTGTATTTCTACTTTCACACAGCTTATCGTTCGACGTTGTCCAAATTTGGACGGAAATCAATTGTTTTTTATGCAACGAGTGACATTTTCATGGTAAAATTGCACTTAATTTTAAGTCCGCCAATATATCTTTGAAAAATATAATCCTCCGGAACGAGACTCTTTGACAAATTGGTGCGGAACTTACGATGTATTTTTCTGGCGTAACCATAAATCTTAAGGAGAAAAATGTCCTAATATCCTTCCAAATTCAAAACTCATAGAGATTCAGAAGCGAATGTGAGATTAAAAATAATTCTATAACTATAGATTCGGTTCGGTAAACGATCATTTTGTTCGAGGGCTACTATTATAGCGGAGTCGAATGTTTTAATTTTTGGTTCACCTGTATCCAAATTCATATCGTTCGCATCGCTCGTCACGTGCTTCTCGAAAAGCATGCTCAAAGTCATCAGGGTTTTTTCAAGTTCATCAAAATACGCGAGGGCCCAACAGTGAAAAAAACTGTTTGTAACCTGAGATAAGCGTGTGATCGAGCACTAGATAACGAGCGGGCATTTACCAACAGGGCGAATAGTCACGCGAATCTAATAACGTGTGCTCATAACCATTTGACCTTTATGTACGATATCCTTGTTACACACCTCAATATTGTAAAGGGAACGATTTTGCGCAGACGTGTACTCAACTTATAGCTTTATTGAATACCTCATAGACGTTTTTATTATGCGGCAAAGCTCAAACTTTGCAGGTTCATAATGCATACTGTAATGGTATACTTAAATTGAACTGATGAAGCGCACACCTCTGTTCAGGGTGCGCCCTGATGACGTGGAGTTCATCAGGGTCAATTTACCTGGTCTTCAAAATTTTTTTTCTTTTTCAGATATTCCGAAAACTTCCTGTATATCGTCTAGTGCGTAGAAACATTTTTATGTAATCGCGATTAATTGATCCCTATACAAATAAATCTTAAAAAATACATTAATATTAAAAAGTCCAAAGGTAACGACTTGAAGAGATATGCATCGAGAATTAAATGATTTATGAGTCCCCGAGATTAAGTAGCCGGCGAGTGACCGAAAGTTTGAACGAAGGGTATTCAGCCGTACAGTGGATTTTGTCTTGCGTGTATGAATTTATGAGTTCGTAAAAAAAAACTACGCTGCACTGACCGATCGAGTCAGTGAAGAAAACAAAATCGCCTCGTAGTTCACGCGGTGCTGATAGTACGTCGCGACAATCGCGTTACTGTGCCCGACTACTACTGTGACTACTGTGCGCGTACACACACTTTTTATAATAACACGCTGCTATTTGTATGAGTAACGTATAAGAAGGTCCACATACAGGCAATACTGGTGCGCGATATTTTTTTTCATTCTCTTGCATATACATTACTAAACACTGTAGAATGTATACTTGTATTCGAAATCAGGTCATGTGTGTAAACATTGTTAGCATTATGGATTTACGGACAAAAATATCGACTCGCACGATTATCAAGCGTTAAATTCACAATGAACTGCGCAAGACACTTTTCTATTTATATTATATATCTACTCGGCGCGTGTAAAAGCTTCGTTTCTTATCAATTGACAGTGACAATTCATAAAATATTGTGTTGAAATTTTATATAGAATGTGTTTACTGGATAGGTAATACCCATATAAAATATTTTGCTAATGTAATTTTGAAAATGTGAAATTCCCGGGCATTATCAATCTCGTAAACAATGAAACGACTTATCAGATTGAAACGAAGCTTGCATCTATAAAAATGGAATACATGCATCGTTTCAGGTGAAGTGCAAATACCCGGCATGTCCAGACGAAAAACTGTCAACCGAGAAAGCCAATTCGACAACGTGGATTACACTCAACTAACTGAAACCGATCATGGTTTTGTTGATTCTCAAGTGAGTTTATTATTTTACAAACATAATTTCTCATCACTCGATTTTTTAGAAAATGGGCGTCACCTCATGACACTTTGTACTTCGGGTTTCGATGTTACCATCAAAAAAATATCTTTATTATTACTTTTCTGCGTATAAAAAAAATTTCGGGAAGTACATATAGCATTTTTTTTTAAACTTAGCAGCAAATTTTCTCTAAAAGTATTGTTTTTGTCAAGGTTTGTTTTATTCTTATTGTCCTTATAGAAATTAATTTGTTTCTTATTTTTTATAGTGTATATAATTTTGTTTCTCATTTCACTTATTCTCTGAAGATACTATTTTATTTTCATCCCAATATTTTTCAAACATTCTTGTAACAAATGGAAAAATAGTAATACGTGAATTAAAAGATGTAAACTTCAGCCTGCAGTTTTTAAACAATATATGTATAATAAATATCTAATATGAAAATGTTGTCGCATGGCTGGAAAGTAGAGATAAACAAATGTTTTTGATACAACCAAGCTTGTAGCACAGTAATTCAATGACAATTTTTTACTGCGTTGCCAACCATAAATGCTTTGCTTATAGTGTTACGTCGGTAGGTTGAAAATTTTGTAAATTTTGTACGTCGATTTGTTTCATGAAGATCTCCGTCGCTTCATGAATTTATCTTGACTTCATTTATATTCGCATACACCATATTCTTGAAAAATTAAAAACACATTGTGGTAATGAGTTGTCGTTTATTGATTTTCTTTCACCAAACAGAGAAACGTAAATGTCTTCAACGCCAGCCATTTTTATGAGCCGTGACTGATAGTTTTTCGAGTCTTGAATGTTTTGTTATAAACAAAGTTACCTCCAATGCGATCATTAACATCTAAATAACGTTTTGTTTAATGTTTATTATTTATGAAATTTTCTGAATAACACTATCCGTTTTTAGTGACAATAGTAAATAGTAATTAAATGTTACTCATTTTATGAATATGAATTTGTAGTTTTTGTTCAAAGTTTTATCTTATTAATTGCAGTTTGTTAGTCCACCTGTGAAAATACCATGGAAAGCCATAGCATTGGCAGCGCTTCTATTCGTAGGTGGTACTATCATGCTAATTATTGGCAGTCTCATAGTCAGCGGTCACATAGACTCGAAGGTACATTTTAAAAAGTAACACAAACATCGAGTGAATAGCAATAAAACGTAAAAAAATAAAATAGAAATAATATAAAAATGAAATAAAATTCGGATTCTTGTGTTTCAGTACGCAGATCGTATGTGGCCTATCATAATATTGGGTGCGGTAATGTTCATACCAGGAGCTTACCACGTAAGAGTCGCCTTGATGGCGTACAGAAAAGTACCCGGTTATTCTTTCGACGATATACCCGAATTCGATTAAAAGAAGTATGCCCGTTTTCATATGTAAATATTTTATAACACAAAACAAAAAAAAAAAAAAAATAAGTACGATATAATAATCACTGATGTTCGTCACGTGTATCGTTGTTATTGTCAAAATGTCTACGAAAAAAAATTGTCAATAAATGTTATTATTTTTTTGGGATCGTTTCGTGTGAAATATATTTTCTTAAAACCGTAGTTAAGGTAAGAATTTGAATGACCGTATTCAATTGCATGTAACAATGCTTCAGCCTCGCATCGTTATCATACGTTATAAGATTGCGATAAAATAGTATAAAATTACTATATGGCTAATCGGTATATTTACGAAAAATGGGTCTTATCGGTTTCCTAGAAAAAATGTACCGGAGATAAATTCGTAATGATTCAGCAAATTTCGAGAATTTTGTTCATAAACGAGATATTTTTTAATTGAACAAAGAATAATCACACGAAAAATCTATAGGAAAGATAGACCAAATTCACCATGATCAGGCCATTGGCTATGTCCGGGTTTTCGTAACGCGGGACCAGGTTCGATGCATCCGACAAAACATCGAAAAAATCTTATCAAAAAAAATTGAATTTCCATACTGTTCGTCTAAATTTAAAAAAATGTCTATGCCGTCATAAATATACATAAAAAAAATAACTATTCTGCACTCGTTTTGGCATACGTCCAGCGACATCATGAATGATCTCCGTCAACGGTTCTGTTAAAGCATCTCGTGTCCCGATTTCAAATAAGCGATGAGACTTTGACTCTGAATTTTACAAATTCGACCTTGATATCTTTGAACCATTTTAATTTTCGGATCGAAACGGTCGAGAACATTCTTGACCTTAGCTCGACGTTTATTCATCGCGGCAGTTGATAGTAAACCATCCGAGGACACATCCGTGGTAAGATGTTGATCCGTAGGTATAGCCTGAAACATTAATTCTCCTCATTTATGCACAAGCTGTTGAGGATACTTGCATGAAAGCGTAAGCAAACATTTTCGCAATGGGAATTTCAGCACTCGCGTATCTATGAAAAACTATTACGAATAATGCCATTTTTTAAATTGGAGGACTCTGAATTACACTCGCAATGATGCACAAATTTCGTCGCCTCATCGAATCTCACATAAACATTTTAGAGAATGAGTTTTTTTTTCAATTTTAATAATAAAAATTCCGTTGGTAAAAAAAGAATATTTCGTATTGAAGAAGAAAAGCAAAAATAACAGTCTCACCTCCAAAATCAAGAAAACATTCAGTTGACGAGGTTTCAATCGACCAATCGCGTGTCCGATATTCATGTGAAGGTCGTTCAACAAGGCAGAGATCATGAGGTAAGTTTCTTCTTCCGTCCAATAAACGTTGACGATCATGTGGATGCACGAGGCGGTATTTATCTGTTAAAACCATTCAATAAATTTAAGCAATATTTACAAAGCTTGTGCAGACACTGAGAGCTCTATTATTTTTATAATTCGGCGCCTTTTTCAATTCTAAAAACATCTGATCGTGTCACCGGTTTCATTCGAATCGGCTCACTTTCTGTTCTTATTTTCGACGACAAATTAACATTTTGAGCACTGCCGAAACAAGACTTACAAAGTCTGATTCAATAAAGAACCATTTCTTTATATCGATAATGAAAAATTGGAAAACTAGAATGTCGGAAAAAAATGTGAAATGAGTAGCAGGTATTGGAGAGAATAATCTAAATCCAAGCAACGAGAAAACCGTTCAATGATGCACAGGAAAATTCTTTTCCAGGATTTTGTTAGTATTTTCTAGTAATTATTATTGCACGTCGAATATACACAAGTTCGTGAATAAAGTTGTAAATTCAAATTATTTTGTGCAAATCGCTAAGAACTAAAGTTTTTTAATAATAAAGTTATTCGTATGTGTGCCATGAATCATTACCTTTGCTCTGTTATAAACACCCAACCAAGTTGCGTATTGATGCAATTGTCTAGCCAGTACCAAGTCAATGTGGAATACATGGTTAATAAGGCCTCTGAATGTTGTGTTGCTGACAAACAGTTTAGCTTGCAGAATGAGACGAGCCACCTCAACTACGAGATTTGAACGCTTTTCTAAGAGAAGTAGTCGTGCGATCCTTTCCACATGGGGAATAAGATCTGAAATATTTCGATGGACCGATAATTCACCACTCGTACAAATAAATACAGTTTCATGAACATTTTTGTACTCTGAATTGCTAACTTATTGGTTCGAATGTGCTGCATTGGTCTCGTAATATATAATCCAAAAGTCTGAGTGCGTTGTCCGCGTGACCGTCACACAGAGATAGCAGCAATAAATCCAAGACTGTGACTCTGAATTTATCGTCTCCATGGCACCGTAATTGTCTCCATTTTCTTGGGTTCGTACAAACTATACGACTCTCTGCAATGTTTTAAATTCATAGGTTGAATGCATTTTTCATTCTTAAATTTTTGATTGGTGCAACAAGAATCAAAATAAATTTATTGATGAAACAATACGGTTGGGTTCCCAAAGAAACAATTTTTTAGAAATTTATTTTCCACGTCAATCGGTGAAGTTCAAAATTTTCGCCAAAAGCCCAACACCCTCGATTCGTCAATCAATCATTAATGGAAAATGTACAATTTGATCTTTCATCAAAACTGCACCTTTGAAGTAAATAATTTAAAAAATGAGAAAACATTTGTTTTCACCAATGACTTACTTTCGAGCAAATCAAGTGCCTTCGAAGGTCGTCGATTCGCTATGTATATTTGGGCAGCGAGGAGAGTGAATGCGCAGGTATTATAAGCCCCGTAAACTACTTGGAAAACTTTAAGCAACTCGTAGGCGTGTATCCACGCTCCGATGTCGGCTAGTTTCGTGATAACGTATACCCCCAAGTCGTACACGAAAAGACGTAATTTGTCTGATGATCCGGATTGGACTGAAAGGAAAATGAAACGAGACGGTTTTGATATTTTTTTCGTAAACTTTTTCTTCTTTTTATTGTAAGGTTTTAAGGTAATACATTATTTTACAAATATCTACAGTATAGTATCTACACTCACACAATCGATTCTCTTTCACTCTCGAAATCCTTAAAGTATAATAATCTTTTGTTCGTTCTTCAACTAAAATTGTATTTTTCAAATATCTAATCTAAGATATAACTAAAAGAAAAATTGTACGTGATCGGTTAAAACTGAAGTTTTCCATCAGTAACGTCGAGCAAGTTCAACGTTATGATCTTTCATCTGAAGTGTGAAGTTGCTCTCTTTTGAAAAAGGAAAATTCATTATCGAAGAGCAATATAAAACTAAATATGGAAAAAGACTCGCGAGTTTTTATCGACAAAACTCTTAGGTTAAAGCTTTTGCTTTCTGATGTCGGTTATTATTGCACTTTGTGCGATAATAAAAAATTCATTTGTGGTCTCCCAATTACAAAATATTAATTCAATTAAAAGATTATTTTTTTTTCTATTAAGCACATAACGTGGGAAAGAAAAGGCTATTCACGAAAAGTTAGCCACTATGCTAATATATTTGGAAGATTTTAGTATTATCAAGTAACAAAAAAAAGAGGCAATAAAATAATTTGTCAATTTTTCTTTTCCTTTCGTGAAAATGATCAAATATTGATTTTTTATTTCGATACAAATCGATCGCGTTTTTAACGATAGTCCAAGAGCTCAAAATTTCCATCGTTCTGCTTTTTTTCTTCCTCAAACGTCCTTCACAGGATAATGCGGAATTATATACAAGAACTCATATTTCGCGTATTCTTTACTTCGCTCTATATTGTAAAATTTCATTACTACCTGTGAGCCGAACTATTTCAACCATATGATGTTTTGTCGATGTTATCTCTTTTATAAGAATGTTGTAGAAGCCTTCAATGTGAGGCAATCGATTAGGATGATCCACGTATTGTTTCAATATGCTTATCACATGTACGTAATCCTTGTGCCTTAAACCTTCCTGCATTCCTTGAAGATCCCAATGAAATTTCCACAGGTAGTCTTGATACGGGCCTTTCGACGTTGGTAATTTATCTATTGAGCGGAATGCAAATTTTATGAAAATTATGAGAACTCATTCTTATAGTCTTTGTTTGAATTTCTTTATACGAAAGTTTCATTTTAAATAGGAAAGAATTGTTAAATCTCTAATCAGAGGAGAATAAATGGATAAGATTTTTTTGACTGCGAGTTTAAAATGTATCAACTCCACAAGTTTCTTGATGAAATTCAAGATTTTTCATTGGATTCCATCAATATAATTCATGCAAGAACGTTGTAAAACAATATATTTGAAATTGCTTTGGGCGAAGGGTATCGTATAAAGGAGACATACCTATCGGTTGTAAACGGTAATTCGTATTCTCCAAGTTGGACGGAGAATGAGATTGACTTCCTCTTGACAGTGTCCGAAGTGACTGACAAGTTCTTTGAGGAATCGGTGGCTCGATGCTCGGCGATTTGATGGAAAAACATTCGACAGGAGTCGGTGCTCTCTCGGGCTTGGGTGACTCAGGGGAAATATTATTGATTTCGGAAGTGCGGAATGCACTTCCGAAATCATCATCAGGAGCTGCGTTTTGTATCGGCGCAACCGATACTTTGGGGACAGTGTCGACAACTCTGACTCTGTTAAACTTGTCCCAAATATCTGGACGAATTCCCGACGCTATATGAGCCGGCAATCGTCTCAAAATGTACTCATAAACGGCATGAGCCTGATTTTTACAATTCTTACGAATTGTTTCTTCCATAACTGTCTCGATCACCGCTACTGGCGGCCTTGTTTGTGACATCAATGAACCCAAAACATTCCAACAATTATCAGGCTCTACTTTTTTGTACATTGCCACTAGGATCTTCATTCGGATATCCGTGTCTTCTGGACCAAGACAGTTGCTCAACGTTGCCACTATGTCTGCCGATGTTAAACTTCGAATCCGCAAAGCTTCGGCGATGTTTTCGATGTGTGAAATCGATAAGAGCTTTGATTTGTACATTTGACTGTACAAACACTTTATCTTCAACGTTGTCATGTTCATCATTGCCTTCTTCAGTACGAGCTCGAGGAAATGATAATAATTTAGGTTCATTGCGTAGTTAAGGATTTCTTCGATATTCTTAACGTCATACTTTTGTATGTCTTCCAGTCTCGTTTCCAGCTGTCGAAAAAACAAAAAAAACTATTACAATATGATTCGCATACTTGAATTTTCTTGAAATCTTGCGCCCTGTAACGTATTGAGTAACAAACAATATTCACAATGAACATTAATTATTCACATCGTGCAATGTTAGCGGGCGATTGAAAATCGAATTTGTTTGACGATTTATAAATAATGAATCTAGTCGACGTTTGCGTATTTTATCAATAAAAGAAATTTGAAAACTGATCAACTCTTTTAAGTTAAACGAAGCGATTGCTTTTAGATCGTTAATATTATTGATAAATGATCAGCGTAATACATATTTTTTTTATGGTACTTACGGAATGTTTGAATGTGCAAGCGAGTTTCTTACAATTTCCGGTTCTTAACCACGCGAAGCAGTAACCACGAAATTGTGCAGGTATATCTCGCGAAATCATGCGACTGTTTAACGTCGTTCTTAAATCTCTGTGATTCAGTGAAATATCAATCTCAGGTGGTTTCTCGGGTACCGAATTGAGTGTGGTTTTCGTGGATGGGTCACCGAACGTAGTTCCCGATATCGTAGCATTGTCTTTGAGAGCTTCCAAAATCGCCTCGCACTCTCGGTTGTTCTCAGTTACATACTTTACTATGTTTCCTGGTTTCATATGAGTGTAGAGCTCCTGAGCCGGTGGTTTTACAAGACGCTGGCGACGTTGATCGCTACGGGGCAGCGCACTACTTTTCGGTAGATCGTTAAGTTGTGGTGCATTGCTTTCATGTCTGTGGGGAATGGATCGTTAAAATTCTGCATGTCAGTTTAATCGATAACTCGGTTCGTATGTTCAGCTTTTATTGCTCATTGAACTTTATTTATTGTGTATTCATCGGGGTATATTCATGACTGAGACGTCAATGCAAAAAAAAATAAGAAAATAATGGAAAAGTATCTTTTCATTAGAGAATCAATTTTTTATTTGTTTCACACAAACCTTAATTTGAACTTACCCGCTTGTAGCTAACGATGCTGTGTAAAGAATAGAGAGACAATCCTCTTCGTCCTCATTCTCGCTAATACCGCCTGCAGTATTTTCCTTCTGAGCTAAAGTCTCGGCGTCGATTAATTGATCGACCAGCTCATCTTCGTCGAATGATTTTTCGCGCTCATCGTCGAAATCTTTGTCAGTTTCATATTTACGGACCGTCGAATTTCCGGAATTTTCGGTTACTTCAACGACAGGATTAACGCTTTCGCTTCTGATGTACCGAGTAACTTTTTCTATTGCAATTTGAGTTTTGGCATCAATTGTCACCGGATCAATGTTTTTATCAATATTTTCCGCATCTTTTTCTACTAGCGGTTTTAATTTTGCAGACGCTTCCGTCGTCTTTATTTTCTCTATCGTTGTTCTAGTTTCATTTTTCTTTGAGAGTAACGGAATTTTAAATTCTTTGATAGATTTTATTTTTTTCGATTCATTATCTTCTTTCAAAACTTCCTCAAGCGTCGTCGGAACAGATGCTCGACAATTTGAATCGCTTCCACTACTACTGCTTGAGCTACTACAACTGCTTGAACGCGACCTCACTGAGGAAAGGCAGTTGCTGAAAGTATTTGACAATTTCGAACTTGTGGCATTTTGATTGGCAGATTCACCGAAGCTTGGCAATTGCTCGTCCGTACCATTATTGCCACCTGTTAGTAAAATATCGTCCAGCGAATCGGATTTTTGATAATTGTAGATGATATTTCGATCCGCCTTGTCCAATTGGACTGGATTCAGAGCAGGACTTGTTAATGAGGGTTTTTTAGGTTTCTCAGTGGTTTTGAGCTTTGATAAACGCGGACAAGTTTCCGATAAATCTGAAAGTTTATCGAGGGCCCACTTTCTTTGGTTTCCCCAATGTTTTCGTACCAATTTTATTTTCCCTATCGTCTTATTTTGTCGTGTATCCGGTTGTGAGTTCGCTTCATTTGAGACCCACTTCCGTTTGCGTGATTTTTCGGAACTACCGCTCACGTAATCAACTTCATCATTTTCCACTTGAATTTTGTCCGAAACTTTTTCTGATTGTGTGAGGAAAGTCGAATTAACTGGTTTTATTCTATTCCGATTGAATTTATCCAAATTTTTTATCGTCAATTTTTCAACTTGGTATGCTCGATCTTGTATTTTCTGATTCGTGTTATCGAGTTTCGGAGTTTCACAATTTCGTAGGTTCTTATTATTGATGAGTACATCGTCGGGTCGGTTGTCAACAGGCATTTCAATCCTGCTAGGATCCTCCATAGACGATAACAATTTCGACATGGCGTTGTATTCATCAGTCGTACTGGAATGGGGCGAAGGAACAAGCATCGAAAAGGAATCGTATATATCATTGGATTGAATACATCCGCTATCGTTAATCGGAGATTGGGATTGATTGTTGTTGAGGGCATCGTCCCAGTTCATGTCGTGATCACTTTTATCGATTGTGGGCTCTTTAATATCGAAATCCGATGGGATTTTTGATTGATTTGACCAGAGAGTCATAGTGCCTGACTTGCAATTGATCTTAACAGATTTTTGGATAGAGTTCTGCTTTTCGCTCCGAGAATTGACAGGATTGATCATCACGGATGTGTTGGCTGAGGTAGCTTGTGAGTTACTCAGCAAACGAGTTGCGCTCTTCGGAGTTTTGTCATTTCTCGAAGATTTAGATATCTCTGTTTTTACTTTTTTTCGCTGCTCGCTTTCGCACGAAGATTTTGGATTAACCGATGGAATATCAATTGTACCTCTGGGTAATACAGAATCTTGGATTATTTCCGGCAATTTGCGTTTTCCGCTGTTGAAATTCGGTAGAGATTCTGAAGAACAGCCACTCAAGTTCCACACTTCGTATAATGTCTCACCCGTTTTTGATGCCAGTGAATCATGAGGACTATTTTCTTCCAGTTTATTGGTACTTTTTGGCCAATTCAATGCTTCTGTGCTCAATTCAGTGCTGTCTTTGGGAGGTGAAGGACAGCGACCAGTAGCAACTAGAAAAAAAAAAGTTTAAACCATAAATGGCTTTCACATATGGAATGAGTAATATAAGTGAATTTTGGGTCGATAGAAATTTATGTAATTGTACAATATAAAAAACAAAGCTGAAAAATTCTTTGATTTTCAATTCTGAGATATATGAATAATCGCTTCATCTTATTGCTCTTCCTTTAGTATTGTTATAAATATGATGACTTACCTTCTTCGATCGTCTGAACCCATGAATCGGGATTATAGGACCTTGTGGAATTGAATGAATCTCCGTTTTGCAGTTGCTCTTTCTTAATTTTCTGGGTGCAACATAGTGTTGAGACATTATTATTGCGATTACAGCTGCCTTCTCCTTGAAAGGTTTTGAAAAAGTCTTTCAAATTTCCCATCCCATCGTTTCCATTAATTTTTTTGATTCTTTTTCCCTTTGCCTTGTTGCGGACTACATTGTTTTCTCGTTGTGCTTTTGGGTTCATGATATTCAATAATAAATCTTTTCCTGTTCCAATTTTTGTAGCATTGTTCACTGGATTTAAACGCAAATCTGCTTCTTTATTGATCTCCACAGCATTACATAGACTTGTACTACTTATTGAGATGATGGAAGGTGATTCAGGGGGTTCCAATTTAATGCTCTTTTTCCTGGGTCTCCCACGAGATTTAGTAGGGCACTTGTTGCTACCTTTCTGGGGCAATGTGACATTTTCAGTTTCACTAATTTCTTGTTTTACTGACACTGCAACATCTATTTTCTCTTGCTTGATAGAAACTCTGTTAACCTTTGAGTTTCTTATCCTTTTTGATTTTAATTGCCCTTTTTTTCGCCTTTTTCTACTACCTTTTAGAGTGCCCCATTTTGAACCAGATTCAGCTGAAGAACTGGTCCAGTCCTCCATCCATGGCATCTCATCTTCTTTGGCTATAGTTTTTAAATAATTTTTTGTTCTTTGCGATGTGACACTTGACGTTCTACGTCTCTTTGGAGTCAATTGCCTGCGCTGCCGCTGCGACAATAAATCGGTGTATATCAAATCTGTCAAAACCACTTGTGCCTCCTGATAGCCGGCTAGCAATTCTTCCCAATTTGATACACCATTCCCTAGCTTTTGCATTGTCGTTGCTTCCGTGAATGCCATAACGTTCTTCTGACTACCATTAGGCACAGTTTTCATTTCCATCATTTTTGTTGTGTTCTCTTCTATCAAGGTTCCATTAGAAATGATCTTCGGCATGGCTTCATGAATCTATCTGCATTTCAAATCAGCTTCCATTCTAATCATTCCAATGTTTAAAATTAATGTTTTGCTTCAAAAATATTGTAACTTTCGAATAGTTCCATTGGAAAAAATAACTTCTTGTATGATTTTACAAAATGATTATCCGGAATTTCCTTTGACTTTTTTTCCATCTTAAATCTTGAATCTCTTCAGAAAATTTGATGAAACATATAATGAAATTTGGGTTTGTATGATCCAAATTTTTCACAGAGAATTTTCAATCAATGGGACTTTTTACTACTTAAAGAGTTTTCTAATCAGTACATGAAAACACTTGAAGAAAATTTTATAAAACCAATAGCTCCGAGTTGAAAAAATGTATACCGTTAGACAAATAAAATATTTGTTTGATGATTTAAAGATTAGATACCATTGAATATGAAAATATTTATAATTCGGACTCTGCAGAATCAATTGGTTACAAACAATAGCTGGTAACGAATCCAAAAATACTTGAAAAAATAACATATTCCTAAGCTTGTATATAGAGAGAAAAATGAATATATACAAAAATTGATTTGGGCTCAGAGGATTTTTCACAAAAAGAAATTTTTTGAAATTGATAGGAAAAATAAAAATCTAAGATTTAAGAAAGTTAAAGGGAGGATTTCAAAAATACAAGAACAAAGGTTTATCACAATTGACAAAAAAAAATTTCAGAATATTGCAAGTGAAACGAAAAAAATGTAAAAAATACGAAATAAAACGTAGAAAAATTGATATGTATATGATTTTATAACTCACAGTATATGATTTGTTGAAGCCTCGTGGACACAGAGAAAAGAACAAAATTGGCATTGTGTGGAAGTATGATAAATGTAATTACAAGTCCATCGCGCATGAATGTTGGTGGTCCAAAATAATTCCACGAGGATTTACATCCTCTGATTGGTGTGACAAAGCCTGCTTAACCGCCCTTTATTATAGACAAAGGCACCGCGTGAGTTGCAGCGTCCTACACGTACACGCGGGTACATTGATAAAATCGAACACAAAGGAAACAAGAAAGCGATCGTGCCGGAATACAAATAAAAAAAATTTCTTGAATGTGAGTTCAGAAGTATCGTCGACGTATTTTTCATGAGTTCAAGGGCAAATTCAGTGAAAAAAAACAACGATGAATGAGAACGGGGAAAAAAATCTTAAGTTTCAATTTTACGGACGGTCACGCGCGAACGTATACGGCTCAAAGCGAGATTACAGAGATTGTAACACAACACGATGAGCACATTGTCAGGATCAAAAACAAAAAATTCAACACGAAAAAACGAAAGTTTCAATTCATCGGATTTATAGCGAAATGAGTGCTATTTTATTTGATCATACGAATTCTTAACTAGTATACGGCGTAACCGCGGACAAGGGTAAACTTGTTTGACCCTTGAAGAAAAAAATTGTTTATATACGAATATCATACATACCGGCCCGGCGCTTTCAAGATAGATTAGTGGAAACAGCGCGCATGCGTGATCGTAAACTCACGAGATAACCCGATCTCAACCGAGAAGTGTTACGGTCCACGGAGCCACTTGAAAAAAGTGTATAATGTTGGATTTCCCCAATGGGCCACGTATTAAGCCAAGTTTCTATGGCAAATAATCGCAAGACATTTTCTCATTCATCGGGCAATAAAAAAAAGAGATAGACTAAAATTAATGAACCTTAATTCATTGCAGTCAGATATTCACTACCGCTGATTTTATCGTTGATACATGTAATAAATTTATTTCAAGAAATACTCATTAATAGAGGGTATATGAAACACTTGGAATAATCATTACATTGAGTGGTAATAACATTGTCGTAAGTTTCTCATCCAATTAGGTAATTAACGTAGGTCATTCAACTGGAGAAAAAAGCTATACAATTTCGTTTTCGCACCTTTGCATTTTTTGGACGAAACATAGTTCAAAAAATAATCACTATATAGAAGCAGCAATGTTTTGTTGACGACTGTTTTATCAGGTGAGGTAATTTATCGACAGATAATAAAATAGTTAAACCTTCTACACTTCGAAGAATTTCGAGATACGTATTCAGCAATTTCATTATACACATGTACGTGTAACGTGTAATATCAGTATATGTATATAATGAGTGAATACAAGCACGCAAGTGTCATACTTCTTCTATGGCGCATAGGGCGCATAGTTTGTCTTGTGAAATTCATAAATGCCTCCTCATAACTGTGAAATGAAGACTAGTCTGATAGAAAAAATTCCATCTTGTAGTATATAGCAATGTTTTGAAAGTGGAACATTTTGGAGGTTTTTTAAAACCTCTAGAATTGTGAATGTTTTGATGTCTGCACATTATCTTACATGTTGGAATCCACTTATGTGCCTTGAGTTTCGTTTCAACGTACTCGACGAAAACATTGATATTGAAATCACGCTGAATATTTAAGTTTCGTAGAATCGTCAAATTGACTTTAAATCCTTTCAGGGGTTTTCATGGAAAGTGAAAAGGATTTGTAATATACATAGACATAACCTAATTGTGATTCTAGGTAGAATCACACAGATTCTTAAAACAAATCGTGAAGCATTGTGACTATTGTGAAAAGCGTTATTGGAACAGTTAAATAATGGCTGCAGAAGCAATACAAGTGAGCTCATTGCCATTACCACCTCTGCAATATATTAATTTATATACCGACGAAAATGTGCGACGGGGTCGAGCCCCCAGACCTCCGCCTCCCATCCACGACACTTACTCCATGTTTGGCAATGTTTTCAACGCTGATGATACTATCATAAGACCGTTGGAGGCTCAAGGAATTAAAAGATTGTATCCTCAACACTTTGATCGTAGGAGAGAGTTAAAAAAACTCAATCACTCTCTGCTTGTCAATTTCTTGGATCTTATTGATCTACTCGTACAATGTCCGGACAGTCCTCGTAGGGCAGAGAAGGTAACTATTATTCTTCTATCAATCGACAGAATACACAAAGTAAAATGAAATTCAAATGTGTATTAGTAGAATGTAAAAAATATATTGATGTTTTATTCATCATAATTGTTGTAACGAAAGCTGAACATTTCCAAAGGGATTTGGTTTTTTAGTCCTGGAATTCTTACATGCTCACAGTTAAGGAAAAAATTAGTAAAAATTTCATCGTATTATACTTGACCATTAAATTCAATTAATAAATGTAATATTTTGTGAAATAATTGAAAGCTTGAAGTTTCTCTATTTCAAACCTTTTTTCAGTAGTTCAGGACAGCATTTTAGCCAGATGAAACTTAGGAAAGATTTTTTTTTGTTGTTTGGAGCATAACTATATCGAATACTTTTTTAACATTGTCATTTTTATCATTGGTTGGGAAATTGAATTTCTCAGTGAATTCAGTGAAAAAAGTTTGCTATTTGCTTATTTTTCACCATAGTTACGACTCGTAACAGAAAACTATCCTTGGTTACAAAATATAACATAAAATCGAATAATTTCTTCCAAGTATTTAATTTTTTGCTATAGTGACAAAAGCTCCTATTTGATTTTTAGGTTGAAGATCTCAGTCTTTTATTCATTCACATACATCATTTGCTGAACGAATTCAGACCTCATCAAGCGAGAGAAACTCTGAGGGTGATGATGGAATTGCAGCGTAGACAACGTCTGGAGACTGCTTTGAGATTTCAAAAACATCTTGAAAAGGTGCAAGAAATTCTGCAACACGCGCTACAAATGCTACCAGACACTTCGGATCTTGATTGCAAGTTGTCAATAAACACAGAATCCATTGAATCGACTGACAACCAAGGATCCGAGTCACAAAATCCAGATCCTTGTAGTTCAAGCGATCGAATAATGTGTCGGATAATTGATGAAATGACCATGACAAATGGACTATTCTAGAACCGCACATATTGATCTATTAGACATTTTTTTATACTTTAAATCACAGTTATAATTAAATATACAGAAGTAAATATGTATATAATAAATTGAACGACGAAACAATTTTATTTTTTCTTTTTTATTTCATTTATTACTCAAGATCATAAAAACATATTCGAGGGAACTTAACGTAACACATACTAGAGACGAGTGTTAAGAGGGAGGATGGGAAGATATGGAGACAAAGAATCGGATCTATAAACTCACCTTAAACGACACAGCTACCTAAACAATTTACAAATTCAAGAAAAAATGTATGCACGGTTCTGCCAACTTTCATCACCATCTGAAAATGAAAAAATATAATTGATCCTGTTGGTGAAAAAGAATTCAATACGATCCTTCCAGGCTCCCAATTTGATCAGCGGCTCTACCGTACCTGCAACACTAAAAATGTATTACAAAATGAGCTTCCGATCACGAACACCAATTCCAATTGAACGAGCCAAGCAACATCTGAAAACATGATTTAAAAAAAAAAAAATTCCACATATGAAATACAACAATGTTCTTCTCATAATCAAAGAAACACTTTCCGATGTTGCACGCGAAAATTACCGAAAAAAGCGATCTCTTGTCCCGCAATATTAATAGCGTTTCTATTAATGTATCATTAAATACAATTAACGCGCAATTGATTACTAAATGAAGCAATAACGATGAAATTATTTTCGGAAAAATGAATGAATGAAATATATCAAACATTTGAATCGAGAAAAGCTTTAATTGACATATACTGAAGGGCCTTTGCGAATGGTTTCAAAATTTGCAACACTTCGTTTTAGGCAATTAAAAATCTCTGAGGAACGATTGAAATAAATATAATTTGTGCTAAATATAGAAAATAAATAAACTATACGGGCATATTTATTGAAGACGTTAACAACGATTGAGCGTGAGAATACCTTCGTTTTATCGTTTCTTTGATTAGAATATCGAGGCTTCAAAAAATTAGAATTGTGGTTATCGCTGTGATGCAGGTGAATAGTAGAATTTTTAGTACTGCCACTGCCTTTACTTTCCTGCCAACAAAAAAATAATGGAAATTCTAGGACAAGGTTTTGTGGTGTGTGTGTTGTGTTCGGGGATTGGACAGGGGTTTTACATGGAGAGGTTAGGTAGGAACATCATCTTCCTAATTTTAACATGTGTTTCGATGTCGTAATCAGAATTCAAGATGATAATTGGTAACTACTTGTTTCCTCGCGCTTTGTGATCGCTTCGCATGCACGGCAAACATTGACAGATGCTTGATCAGTTTTAATTATAATTTCTCGGCTCATATCGAAGTTTTCTAACGACAGAATTGACGTTTTTCTTGCGAAAACGGTTCCAATTTGAACATCGATTGAGGCGTTTAGTTGATGTATACTTTCACCAGAAAATACAGAACTGTTCAAAAGAGCAAGTACACTTTTCGTAAAATAAACGTAATGCGATTATTTACATCGCAAACTATACATCGACTTGAAGGAATACTTTGCTCCTTTCAATTTTCACTTATACGCTGTAATTTAGCCACGCGACCGATGTAATTCGACAGATTTTTTTGTATATCCTCGAATCTGTGTTTCGGTATTCAGAGACAATAACTTCGTGTTAAAATAGGTTTCAAGTTTACGAGATGATGAATCGTGCCACGAATGTATCAACGCTTAAAAATGTTTTTTTTTTCCCGCTCGTTTATCTCTGTTCGGATCAGTTCACTTCAAAGTGCCAAACTTTAATTGACAGATTTCAAGATGTTTGCCAATATTTCTTCGGGATCAGGAATGTTCATAAAAGTCAGAAATTGAATATTTACGCAAACAAATCGATGCATAAAATTCACGTAAATTTCTCAATGTTGTTTTATGATGTTCGTCACATCATCCCACGATGTTTTCCGTTTGTCTGTCATTGGTATCCTTCACTCGACCGTTTCTCCTTCTTCGTCTTCTTCTCTGTCTCCATTACTTCCACGTTATTTAGTTGATTGTTACGACATCGTCGATTCAAAATATGACCTCATACAATTAATTTTTTTTTAAATGATTAGAGTTAAGCATCGTACAAAAATCATCCATTTGCCAAACGTCGTTTGCATTGGCAAAAAAAGTCCAAACGTCGCGTTTCCTTCGAATATGCATTACGACATCTCGCACACGACTGACATTAGACCGATTCTTTCACTGTGCAATAGTCATTCTTTTGTTTTTGTTTATATAAGGTTTATCATTTGAATTCCACTTCTTTTCAGTAAAATTCACCCCCGCATACTCCATGCGCGAGTTTTTCTTGTGTTCTTTTGGTGTTTTTATCCAACGAAAATAATTAATACGAACTTTTTCGCCAGTTGCCACGACCTCTTGGCCTGTATCCTCCTCTGCCACCGGCTCTGTTTCCACGGAATCGACCACGGTTTCCTGAAGAATGGAATTCATTGTATTGGATAATTTTGTTCATTCTATAAAATTCGTGATTGATTCTAAGTGAAATTGTTGATGAAAAAGCTATTGCATACTTTTCTTGAAATTTATAAATATAAATAACATGAAAATCACTTCCATTTTCTGGTTCAATGATAGAAAATAAACGACTGTTGGATCAAAAAATATTTTGGATGATTCGATTTAAATTGTAACTTCGTTTTTCTTCGACTTACCATAATTTGATGATATGTTCGAGCTATATTTTCCACTCGGCGGTGTATAAATTTCTCGCTTTCCTCCTTTGTTATCTTCTTTGTTGCGCTTGTTGGGTGACGTTTCGATACCAAAAGTTATTGGGGTGTGACGTTTCTGACCAACTGATACTTTTTCATTCTGCTAACGACAAGACAACAATATTATTAAAAATACGTTTAGATTGGTTTTGCTTGCTCATTTTGAATTTCGAACACTTACTTTTTTGTCGATAGTTGGTGTTTTCCACGATAAGTGTATGACGCTCTTGAAACTCGGTGGAGAATGAAATAGATCTTTGATGAGAGTATTTATGTTGTTGGTAGTCTTCAAAGCTACGACTTTTAGTTGATTCTCGTCTGTTTTCAATTCTTCTTCGCTTTTTCCGCTAATTGCTTCACGTAATTTTTTAATGTAGCCTTGAATACCGCGCGCGAAGTATTGTAACCTTAGTTTAAACTCTTTTAGTTGTTCAGGATCTTTCGTTAAAAATTCTGGCGTTTGTTTGCACAATTTGTGAAAAGCGTACATCAGACATTCCACATGACTGAATTGGAGCTTCGGCACTTCCGTCACATCTGTGTCCGGTGGGAGTGGCATGTACGTCTGGAAGCAATGATTATTTAAGAAAAATAATGATCCACGATCTTATACCAAATGTTTAGTTATATTTCATATCCGAGAAATCGGGAAGTTTTTGGAAAAGTTTTTAAAGGGCTAATCAATAGTAAAGAATTGAAACTTACGATCAAAGTTTGATAAAGTTGCTGAACTTTTTCCTCGGGTTTATCGATAGGACCACAAAAGACTGCGAGTTCTGCGAGCAATTTGAGAAGTTCCAATTGGGCGTCAATGCCATCGGGTCTCGTAATTAGCGATATGTGTGGCAACACTTGGATACATATGTAAGAAACAAATTTTTGAGAATCAGTCTGAGCCTGGAAACAATAAAAAAAAAAGTAAATAACTTGACAATTTTCCGTAAATAATGAATTTTTAAACCTTCAGTGTTTAATTTCCTACGCTGAAGTTGCTATTAGTTGTGAAGTTTGATCTAATTTATGAGCGCTAGTTGAAAATTTTTCCATGACTTACACTGAAAAACGGTAGAGCTTGCTTTATACACTGAACAAGTCTATTCCATTGTTCAACATTGGTGTGTTTGAATGGGACAGATAATTCAGCTTGCTCAATTGTAATATCAATAAGTTCCTGTTGTCCGCTAACTGTCGATCCCAGTCTCGTCCAGGCCAGAATTTCCATTATACTGTGGAATTCATCAGCTGTCACATCTTGTAACACTTTTTTACACTCAAGAATGAGCAGGTCTTCGGGTTCTTTAGTGATAACATCATGACCTATCGCTTTTAGCTTTGTAGCTAAGAATTTGATGCAACGTTCTCTTGTACCATCATCACCGTTCAAAATTTGACTGAAGAAACCACTTATAGCCCCTGTAAAATGAAGAATTTTTTAGAAAAATTTCAAGTCTGTTCATTCCAATTAAAGTGGAAAGCACTAGAAAATTAAATTTATTGAAAACTCTCAAGTGAATCAAGTTTAATGTTTTTCTTTCGATATGAAATAATAAATTTATTTTCAAATCGCAGTTAGGTACCTTTTGGATCACTCTTCATGAGTGACATAATACTGTTGTGAACAACTGCAAGCTCGGTGGGATCTTGTGCTTGAAGTAGCTGAGCCAAAATGTCAGCGATTCTTGCGGTATGCTCCTTGCTATCTTTGCACAATGCTGGCAAATCTTTTATAGCTTGTTTTCTTATCTGTTAGCAATTATAAAAGGATGACTTTAGACTCATAGCAGAATAAGAATGATTGTATAAAAATGCTTATCTTGCTTTATTTGTTCAACTGTCTGTTCGCTAATTTGAGAACTTTTCTTACACGATGTTGAACATTTGTACAAGAATCTGATAAAAGTATCACGTTCGATTGATTTTTAATAATTTTCAAGAATTGAGGAAAAGTCTTGGCACATTGTACAAACAGTTGAAAAGACAACAAAATGATATTTGACGAGAGGTGAATTGTTTGATTATCCGCTAAAGTTTTCTGTTTACACAATTGGTTAATTCATTGCCGCTGGAATCGATATTTGTAACGATTCAAATGTTTCATGTTTCCAAATTATTCAGAAAATGTTGAATACTGCAAAGCTGAGGGAACAAAATTTCTGAAACTGTTGTAATGAATAGTATACTCACCGCCATATCTTCATCTTCGCAAAGGTCTAAATGAGCATCAATGGCTTGATCAGCAAGTTTGGGAAAATGTTTAAAGAATCTGGCGATAAACTGTGATGCCAAACGTTTTTCTTTGGCTGATCCTTTGACGGCGGTCAATATTTCCAAGTACTCTTTTTCATGCTGCATCAAAGCAAGAAAAACCAGTGAAAACAATGATAAGTGATAAAATTCCTTTGTTCAATGTAATTTTTGATGAGGTAATGAAAAAATTTTATAACATGTTATGTCGATAGTAATCCGATACAGGCGATAAAACGTAAACAGTTATAATATTCTCAAGCATAACTTCATTCGTAAAACAATAATAAAACAAAAGTTTTGAAGGCCAAGAATTCTCAAAATGTTAAGAAACTTGATCGAGTATAGATTTCATAGAGAAACTATTTTTTCCGGAAGCCCAGAAACACCAAATCAGAAACGATTTTTGAAGATGCCCGTTTCATTCAACTTTTTTTTTCTCCCCAATTTCAACGTGGTGCTCCGAATATAACCAAGCCGTATGCTCACCTCAGAAAGTTTGTCTTTGGCGTCGGCAAGGATGCCGAAATTTTTGTACAATCTCTCAATGCTGTCGGTACTCATTTTGGGAGTGATTTATGTTTACGCGTTTTATGTGTTATTGAATTGTGTTTCACGAGTGACGCTCTGAATAAAATTTATTTCAACCGGCCCCGTAAAGGCTGCAAACGCAATGCCGCACGGAGTTACAAAGATGGCCGTTGTTTTTTACCGTAGATTGCAGAGTGGAGGATGTCGAGGGAATGCTAGGATATATTTTATGAACCTTGGTCGCTTAACGACAATTTCGCCGTGGCGCTGACGACGCATCCGAACTTGGTAGAGGGAGGGAGATACAAAAGAAGAAAAATCACAGAAAAATAGTTTTGTCTGAATAATTATCCCGTAACCTTTTTTTTTGTGGAAATTGCCTCTTTGGTTATATTTATTTTTATGTGAATATTCGTAAACTTTTATCCGTTTATCATTTTTTACACTTATATCATTTAGTATCTACAATTCTTACCCTAATTTGAGTTTTTTACCTCCTCTCATATAATTCGATTACAAAAAATTCACTCTAAAACATTGGTAGGAAAGCGATATGAATTGTTAGTATCGCAAGCGCGATACTAAATATTTTTCAGGCATTCCAACTATTATCGCTGGTCCTTATAGTCATATCGGCTTAATTGGTTAGATTTCTCTCGAAATCATCGAAATAGAAATTTCGACTAATATGGACAAAGGTATCAAATCGTAAAAAGCATACGACAATCAACTTTAGACTTTCATACGACGAATACTTCGTTGCGATGACTAACGAAAAAACGGCTTAAGCGTGTACTATCGCATTTTTACTGGAAGTTTCATTGAAAAAAAAAAAAAAAAATTCGTATCAATTTTCAGGAACCGATAATATAAACTTACAATAAAAGAAGTTCGCTATATCTGCGAGAATAAAAAAGCAAAACATCAGAAATAGAGAAAAAAGTTTTTCCGCGCGTCGAGTGATGCAGATTTCGTCACTCTTTGAAAATTCATGAAAAATAACACCTTCAAGTTTTTTTTTACTCGAGGGTTGTCGCAACAAATGGAACGTTAAAATTCCATCCGCGTTCGAATCTCTCGAAGCCGCAAGAGAGAATACCTGTGGCAAGGGACTTGCAGATGCACATATAAAGTTTATCGAAGTAGGGGGCGGAGAGAGAGAGAGAGAGACAGAGAGAGAGAGAGAGAGAGAGAGAGAGAGAGAGGGGAAAGAGACAGGATATTATAAGGTAATGAAGAGCGGGGGCGAGAGGGAGAAAAGTTTGCTGAACGTGATACTCTTCGACTGTGATATTGAGCATACATTTAGGAGAACGGGATGAGAAGAGTGTATACGGAGAGGGAAAGAGGACGGAGGTTGAGACTTTATTCTGCGCTCTCGGGCGAGCGAGCAGTGTGGCTCCTAGACGGGGTTTATACGAACAGAGTATTCTTAGTATTCTGGATGGTGTGTATAGAGTGTGGCTCGTCGTGGTGAATATATCGTCTTCTCGCTTTGGAGGTGCTTGGAGTCGTCGTCCTCGGCTGCTCGGACGCCAGAGTCGCTCTACCGATGTTGGCGGAGCGGCATACGAGAGGGAAAGAGAGTGGGAAAGGGAGAAAAGAGTGAAGAGGACGAGGAGAGGGAAAGGAAGAGAGGGGGCAGGCGGAATGTCCAATATACCAGACGCCAAAGCGATATGCCACGAGTATAACGGTGAAGCTCTCACTCCGGGCGAGTCTCCCGCAAAGTTATTTTTTCGTATGGCTCCTTTCGGGAGTCTACAGCGAAATAAGCTTCTTTGTGAATAATAAAAAAAAAAAAAAAATAAAAAACTGTACCACGCTCGTTCGACGTAGCGTGTCGTTTATTCAGAAAAATTTTTCCAAATCGTGTATAAATGCCTCGTCAAAATAAATAAAAAGTATCTACCGACGATATATAGGAGAAGCTTCATTCAGTGCGGATGAATAATAAAGATAAAAAATTCGCGAGTGAACGATCCAAGAGGATTATAATACAAAAGAGCACAAGATGATGGTAATAAGTGCATTGAAACAGGTGGCAACGGCGGCTACGAACGCAGTTCATTCGGCCACCGGAGCTGGTAACAGTCATGCCAACACTTCCGGTACGTCCTTTCAACTGAATCGCTTTTATATATACATACATATGTGCTTTTTACTTTGGCTATGGAACATTGAAAAATTTATATAAATTTGTATGCACATATACGTGAATGATATACCGTTAAAGATGAATCTGCTGTGCCGATTTATTTCTCGTTACACGGCACAGCCTTTACTTTCAAAAGGTTACGTTACTACGTACACTGTGTCGGCGACGTTGAATCTCTTTCTCCCCGCACGATTGCCCAATTGTGCGCTTTATATATCGTTCTCCAACCTCAACAACACTTCAACAGTGACTTTTTACGTCTATTTTGACACTTTTTTATTCCCATAACCCCCAAAACTCATGACGGTATGGTGCAATTTGAACGGATTATAATGCTACGGTGACACCAATTAATCGAGGGTACGACGTAATTAGCGCTTCAGTCCCATTTCACTAAGAAAAATACTGTGCTCATTGAAAGTCGAAAAATTGCAGTTTGTAAACACGTTAATCGACGCGTTTAGAAGAACTTGGAAATCCGAAACTTTTCATGAAAGACAGCCATTGTCGTGTATTGTGTGCTCCGTTGAAAAATTCTGAAGTTTCGATAGGATCGCTTTGTGTTTCTCATACGTCGTGTTCTGTCGGTTATCATTGTTTTTTTTCCAAAGCTTTCGAACATCCTTTATTTTCTTATATACAAGAATGAAGAAAATCAACTCTACATTTTTCTTATTTATGTAAACATTCGATCATAACATTGACGCGCTGTTCGGTATACGCGATTCGTATAAAAAAGAAAGAATGTCGTACAGAAATACTTTAGATAATTGCGTTCATAAAATTATGGTAGCAACTAGATAATGATAGTTGATTCGTCGATCGGTTAACTCGTAGACATTTTTTTTATTTCTCGTCGAAACTGATAGCAGCAAATTGTTTATCCAGATACACAACAATTAATTTGGCTATGGGGGTTTCGAGGCGGACGATTCCATCTCCGATCCCGTTTTCATTTCCCAACCCAAAAAGTATTTTATCAGTTTTTTCAAAATTATTATAGATGCTGTCATTATGAATTCGACATTTTTAAATTCATTGACAACTGGATTTTTTGGATGGAGCTTCTCAGAGAATTATTGCGTATCGAAGTCTTTGTAGAAATTTTTTGGAAATTGAGAAATCCATTGAAATTTGTACCGTTTTTTGTGCGCGTTAGAATTGCAGAGGAGCGTTTAACGATTGTTCAAAATTTTTGATCCTCGAAAGTGGCAAGATTTTCGATCACAATAATGTGCCAAAAGTCCTTGGAAATTTGAGTGAACATAAAAAATCGATGGACGATCCGATAATTTTTCTTCGGTTAAATTAATTGCAGTTTTACATTATTTTTAATTTATTCTGGCCGCGTAATCATCCGGTAGGAATAAAGTCCTTTTTTTCTCGCGCAACCCCAAAATTAAACTCTGAATATATTCCGAGTTTATGGAGCTTTGGGGAACTCCCACACCCCATTTAAGATCCCAGATGCGAAGCAAAATAAGCAAGAAGAAGCATGTCCATTTTCAGCGGAGATAAATTTTTGGCTTAAAACCAGTCTAATTTGGGTTTGGAAGGAGCATAAACAGCGAATCATTTTTGCACACACGGAGCTCACTGGAATCACAAAGAAAATATTCTATTCCGGTATTTTTCGGGAAAAAACTTTGCTTCGTCCGAAGGCAATGAAAAAATATGCTCTCTCATAATTCCTAAAACTCTCAAAACATTCTGGTTTGTACTTCAACGTTCAAATTTTACGTTTCCAAAGAACCATTCGAAGCAATTTTACCTTCAAAGGCCCAGTTCCACAAAAATGGTGACTCGCATTCGTCGCAAAAGTCGAAAATTAAGCGTCCGCTTTTAAGGGGTCTACCCTAATTAGAAATGCCAATAAATCGATTTTTTTCATCGCATTTTTCGAAAGTATACATATTTAAAACTACCATACTAATATTTGAAAAAAAATTGACCAGTCCAAGTGTACTTTCGACGTTTACTTGGCTGTCTGCGCGCGCTGCCTTTCTTCAAACGCGTTTTTCTCAAAATTACGTTTTTGGATGGCTCGTTGATAAAATCTTCGAAACTATTCAACCGATCCTTACCAAAATTTTACCACATGTTTTTTATGCCTATAGCAATGGCGCGTATCAAAAGAATTTCGATATTTTCAGTGAAACTATATTTTTTGTTTGCAAAAAACGATGAAAAATCGTGCTTTTTCGTAATTTTTGGAAAAATAGCGGCTATTTTGTCATTTTTGAAAAAATAAAAAATCGCATGATGTGCGCTACAGCCATTTACTTAGTGAATCTAAAACCAATTTTTTTTTCTCCGATTATCCATTCCAGAGATTTTATCAACAGCGCACACCCCTCTTTTTATGGACCTGTCCTCTCCCCAATTCCTCTGTACAAAAACTGAGTAAAAAAAAAAAAATAATTTTTGTGTATTTTAAGAGTGTATTTTTTGGGCCTAAAATTTTTTTGCCTGTCCAATTAAGGTAGACCTCTTAATTGACACGTAAAAATACAAAACTTTGACGTGCATTGTGAAAAGGTATTCGCACGTTGCCTAAATTGTTAAAATATGGAAAAAGTTCGTTGAGCGGACTATTCACAAGTGGAGCGTGTTATTTTGAGATGGCCGGAAACACAATCCGCGGAGGGGCGCGAGGTTCCAGGCGTAAAAAAATAGCAAAGCGTGTTCGTGCGCTCCACCATTATTTCCATCCTAGCAGCCTCACAAGTTCTTCTTATATTTGTTCGTTGCTCTCAGGTGTGGCAACAGCAACACGGAAATTATTTCGTATGAGGATGCTTAAGCACGGGCCTTCCGTGCACGTACCTGTGTATATACCAACACACGCATCTTCGTGTCCTCGCACAACGACAGGGAAACTGCAAGATCAACAATACACTGAATGCGATTCACGTTTGCGTCGTTAGAAGCTAAAAAATCTGCTTTTCGCAGCGCTCTTTTCACTTTTGCTCCAATTTTTTTGCACTTCTCTTTTTTCCTTCATATTATGAGCCATTTTTGGAGCGTGGAAACACTCGTATTTAGGCCAGCGGGGAAACAGATTTTTTTCCCCAAAATCAACGAATTTTTCAAGTCTCACAAATTTTTCCAATTCAGAATCCCCGTAGCGACGCATTTTTTCAGAGTGAAAACTACAAAAATTCTTTCTTCGTGCTACTGTCACATGCGGACCGAGTTTTTTTTTACACTAAAAAATTGAAGAAATTAATTTTCCCATAAATTAAGGTAATTCATGCACGAAACGATTTTCTTGAAAAAATCGTTCATCCTTCACGCTAAGCTTACCAAGTCTATGAAAAAGTACACGATAACAATCACGTATATAATTAAGGTTTGGGAAAAAATTCGAGACGATTGTCTTACTCGTAATAAAGATGTATTACGTTAAAGATTAAACGAAATTGGTAATGAGCCCACTCGCACAACCTCGCATTTGCTTATTCCGGTATTTTGTTTCCTCTCGATTTTGCCAATTCCTGTCATAACCTTCTTTCCGATGTGATTATTTACATAAAAAACTGAAGTATTTTCGCCAGGGACGAACGAAATTGCGGATAAGTTGAAAAAGTGTATTTACAATTTCGAATTTATAACTCGGACATTAATTTGAAGTGATTACATCCTTAATTAGGGAATAAAAATCGATCCAATTTAGAAAATCATAAAATAGGATCCTTCGGGCAAAACGTTAAGATTTTCGCGGTCGAGTCATTTTTTCGTGATAAAAGAATAAACGTCAAGATTTTCAGCTTCTTTTAGTCACTTAATTTTTCAAATAAAATTGATATTACGAGACTGTATAAATGGTAAAAATAAACGCTTTACGATAGTGTCTAGTCCCTTGTTTTATGAATAAAGTAATGAAACATGTCTGAAAAGAAGTTTTTTTATTTGAATGATTCGTCGTTGATTGCGAAGCGACGAGAGGTGCTATTCGCGGATGTGAATAACGGAGCATGTACGAGTCGAGGTTCAGCCGCAATCACCCGTGGAAAATATTTCTTTGTACAGTGCAGACGCCCACTAATTACTCGAGCTATGTTTGCGAGATGTCTTTACGAGATGCGCTGCCAATTTGTCATGCGGAGGCCACAGGGACGCTTTTCCGACGATGGCTCACCGTTTTATGGCCGAGGGAGCATCCGTGCTATCGGCTTAAAGGCAACCAAAATGTAGGCTATCCCCCCCACCCCTCCCGCTCCCTCCCTCTCGTCCGCCTCGCTCGAGCACCACACAATATTCACTCGCATATATATATATATATATATACGTATATTCTCGACCCCGAACAGTAATTAGTCGCTTTTTGTCTTAGCTGAAAGCGAAATAATGTACACCAGGAAATGACACTGCAAAACTCATCTCACCTTTTCACTCTTTTCAGCTTTTTATTTCTTGTATTTCTCTCATTATCTATTTCGCTCCTCTTACTCTTTCTTCATCTCTTTTCTTCTTTCACTACTGCGAATCTTTCACTTGCTCAGTTTCATACTTGGCCGTGCCATTGAAATCCGCGTCGTTGGAATGTCGTGAAAACTCTCTCTCTCTCTCTCTTTTTTTTTTTTTTTAATTTTTTGAAAACTGTCAAAAGTTTTTTCTATATCTCTACTCGCGTGTGAGTGTCGGAAGCTTTTTTATTCCACACAGTTTCTTCACTTCGTGATTCCGTACGAACGCAACTCTTTCTTCGGCTCAAGGTTTAACCGTGGCATAAATAAATAAATCATTCGATGCACCGATCGCTCGATCTCTCTCTCTAATGCAAATTCAATTCTCTCGATCGATCCATTGGTCCAATGAGAAAAACGTCGAGCCAGTCGGCTGGTAAAAAAATATTCGAATTCGATGAAACTCGAGTCATGATGGAATCGATCATGAATTTTGTAACTATAGAATTGGGGTAGATCATGCCCGAAAGATCGTACTTTATCAATGTCTAAATTGGATCGATTTTCACTCCTTAATTAAAAATATAATCATTTTAAATTAATGTCAGAGTTATCAATTCGAAATTGTGAATACATTTTTTCAACTTATCTTTTGGCGAATGAAATTACAAGCCATTAATTAATCGAGGATCCACCACTCGCTGAAACGACGCTGAAGTTTCCAACGTTGGAGTCCAACGAAATGAACGAAAAGAAGGTTGGTGCAGCTTGAAAAACTACGAATCGCAAATTTGGCAGGGAACAAAATAGAGGAATTACTGGAATTATTGGAGAGTTTTTTTCGATCATTTCGTTGGAAACTTCAGCGTCATCTCACTGAACCCCAAATTTCATTCCCCCCTGCCGAAAAAACTATAGTTTTTTATGTTAAAATCGTATTAGAGAGCGCAAAGGGGAGAAATGGATCGAGAAAAAAGTGTTAATAAAAAGACAGAAGGCTATGACAGGAATGGGCCAAGCCAAGAAGAAACAAAACGCCGAATTAAGCAAATGCGAGGTTATATACGAGCCCTCATTTTTACGCAGGCCCCATAACTCTGTGTATTTATCTTAATATTTAAGCACGTTTATCTCATAGTAACCAATAAGACGAGAACCCTTTAAAATTTGATACGAGTACGTGAGTCTACTACCCATCAAAACTGTGCAAATTTCAAGACTTAGAAAATCGTTTCGTGCCCGAACTGCCCTAAATTTCTTTCGACACTCCACAGTGTCATAAAAATCCCGTCTCTTTATTTCCCTCAAACCGCGAGAAAACGCAGTTTCCGCGGTAGCGTGCGCATGCTGCCTCCGTTTTTGGAGAGTCCCATCGTCGGTGTGTCTTGCGCTAAAGAAGTTTGAAGTTCGAAAAAGCAAAGTGGTAATCGGTCTGTAGACGCGCGAGCCGGGGCAGAGTATTGAGTGAAAAGGCACCGGGTTGCTCCGTCCGTTCGGACCATCGGAATTGGCACTCGAGGGGACGTTCAGCGATCTAAGGGAAGCTGAATAAGCTGTAAAGAAAGGAGAAGAGGCGCGGGAGGGAAGTGGGGGGCGTCGTAGAAGGCAGGGAGCCGAGGTCGCATTGATTTTGTCTAGACAGGGTGGAGACTAGCCCCAACGTATCGTCCTTTCGCTCGCTCACGCTTACGGCTAATATTAAGTCGGAATAGAGGGCGCTGTTTGGTGCGCGCAGGGCCGCACATAACGATGCGCGCACACGAACACACTCGCTCCGAGCGTAAGCGCTTTCGATCTACGTGGGCGGGTGTGCACGTACACGGAGGAGGGCTCGGGGGTGTGCATACAAAGGGAAAATTAGCACACGCACAGGGAAGGACGTGACAGCGGCACCGCCTCTACTTCTTTACCCTCCGGTGCCGGCGTTGTCGCGTGTGCACCTGGAAACAGTTCGTCCACAGCTTCCGTCGCGCGCACACAAGTCGCGGAGCTTCCGGATAATAAAAGAGAGAAGAAACTCCGGGAAGCTCCGATGGTCTGATATCGCCGCGCGGCCGCCGCGTTCTTCGATCCGCGCGAACACGATGCTCCTGTGATTCGTCGTCGCGAATCTTCGGGCCTCTTGGGACTGCTCCTGCCTCGCGGAAAACCTCGATCGAATCGAACCCCGCTCGTGTGTTACGGCTTGGGGTGTGTAGACCGTGCATTATGAAATACCCTCCCGCGATACACTCCTCGCATCAATGACTCACCGTTTTCATTAGAATATGTCGATCGATAGGAATAATAATGGACTCGTGGCTCGGCTCACCCGACGAGAGACGCTGGAGCAGCACGAGCATTCTCGTACTTGCTCTTTGGCGTGGCCCACCGTGCCGGTACAGCCTTGAATAGTATCTCCCAGTTTCGAGAGTTCAGTGTCACACGGGGGCGAGGTTAGTTACCATTCATCCACCCACGCACACTTTTCCGATTAGCCTCAACGCGACACTTGGATCGAACCTCCCTCCCCGCGATAACCTCCATTTTTTATCAATTTTTTTTCCATCCCGCGAGCTTCTTCGGGGCACATTTTTCACCGCGTGGAGCATCTTCGCGGCTTGGCAAACTTCGCGAGGCTCTTACTCGCCACGTTCTCAGGGTTACGCCCTCGTTTTTAGCCCCGCTAAGGAGCGATGTGTGCCGACGCGGATCTTCGAGCCTCGATCCTCCGGAAGAAAACATCCGGCAAATGATTTCTTCTCGATGTTGTGTATGCTAATTTTGGTACCCTGCGCGGAACGGAGTTTATCAGCAAGAACCGCGAGCTCCGTTGACGGAAGAACGCGCACAGACGGTTTATGACTTCGTATGAATTATTCAACGAATGCACCCCGCGGGGCCTGCGTGTCTTCTTTTATGTAACGCGGATACTCTTCTTCCCGATTCAGCCTCCTCTCTAGCTCGATATTTATGCGACCTTTTGCTGCGCGCCTCGCGCCTCGACTCGAAATCTTTTTCGATCCAATAGTTTATAGTATTCACAAAGAGTTTTGCGCGATGAAAGGAAAGTTGGAGAATCGCGGGCGGTGAACGCCGCTGAAGTATTCACTAAAGTAAAATATTAGTTCGCGGCTTTTCGGAGTGGCTCCTCTTCGGCCCGGAACTTGCTTCGTTACGAGCTTTGTCAGAGATTTTTAACTTTGCCAACCTCGTGTTGAGCCACCGCTCTCTCCCCGGCTACCGCACAATGCTGCTGAGGATTCCCTCGCGGGCACTGAATAATGATCTCATTAGCTATTCTCCGCTTTTATCAACGCTTCGGCTAGCCTGCGATCCGGTGGCTTTATCACTGGCGAAGAAAATCCAGAGGTTTCGGCCCTTTGTTATTGGCTCCTCCTTTCTTGACGTTGGCGGAATCGTTTTTTATTAATTCCACCGCGTCGTCGGTACATCGGAATAATGAAAATTGCGTGTTTACGTAATCTCGTTTACTCCTTCGTCGTTGTCGTTGACCCGAGAACGACTCTCGCTCATTTCGGAATAAAAAATCGATCAGGTTTTTCTGATAAGTTCTCGAAAGCCTCGCTGCTTAGGAACGCGTCCCGTGCTGGTATATGCCGTTGACGATATTCAAGTAACACATTTCACTGAGCGGCTATTTCTCTGTTTGACTCCTCCAGGTACCCCATCTTCGAGCATCATGCCGGGCGGCATGCCAGGAACACCGTCCTCCAAGGCAAAGGTAAGAGCTTCGAGAATTTACGAAATAAATGACAGTTTTTCGCAGTTAAATTGCCCGCTCGATTGAAAAATCTTGTTCGATATTGCGCCGTTGGATCGCAAGTTAATTTCACCTTCGCGGACCACCCAACCGCGAACTTTATTTGCGTGGCTCATTTTTCTCAGGGAAGTCAGAAATTGATGTTCAGAGGTCGCGAAGAATGGATAAATCTCTCACAATGCAGCAATGAAATTTTAAATGCCATTGGAAACAAGCTCTTCTTTATGTAGCGACTAAAGTGTTCCACAAAGAATTCCCTCTGTGAAAATCCAAGCGAGGAAAATGTGGACTCAAGATTATCGCATCACGCGGGTTGATACTCATCCGCTTTCTCTTCATGTTTCAGGACAAAATTATGTTAAGAACAAAAGTGGTCGTAGCCCTGTACCCTTTCCGAGCGATCGAAGGTGGCGACTTGTCGCTTGAGAAGGTAAACATTTTTATGACGCGCTCGCACGTCCATCGTCGTGTCACTCAAAAATATTCTCCAAGCCTCAATTTCGAGTTGCATTTATCGGGAGCTTTCGATCCATTTTGATGTTGAAAATAACGAAAATGAGCTTCGTTCGAAGGCTTTTTTTTCAAGCCTCAATTATTTGCTTGGTTTGGCCTTTTTCAGGCGATAAACACTCTAATTTCTGGCCACATGCCTAAGATATATTTGGCGTTGATTTCAGGGTGCTGAATACGAGGTTTTGGACGATTCTCAAGAGCATTGGTGGAAGGTCAAAGACGAGCATGGGTAAGCGACATCTATTATCGAGTTCCGATCCCAGGGCAATCGCTTTCCGATCGAGTCACGAGAAATCGACGAAAAGAAAAATCTTTTCTCCGGATTCTGATGCTTGCACCGAAAGCACTTTTTTCGGGAAAAGAACTCGATAAATTCCTCGAAATAAACATTTGTTTGTGGAGCAATTTTGCAATTTTTCCATATGGAATATCCGTAGGCGAAAATAGAAGCTGTGTACTTGGACTCAAACGAATATGCTCCGAGTAATGAGCTCGCTCGATCATAAATATCTTCAAAACGCCAATGAAACGTATACGCGCGGAGCTTTCAAACATTTTAGTGTTTATTCCTTTCTCACCGTCCGTTTCAATTTCATTTCTGAGCAATTTGTCGATACACCAGCGCATGTGCATCGCCCTACAATGTGTACGCATGACCTTGTTGAGCTTTAAACTCTCGCTAATTGGACAGCAGATACATGCCAGGTAGCTTTTCGTATGTGGAAAAATAACTTTTCACCTCTCGTTCAATCGAGTGCTCACTTCGCGTTCGATGTATTTTAACTCTCGAGCATGCACTGAATGGGGATGTTTTCGAGTGATCGATTCGTTTTTAATCCTTGAAAAATAAATGGAGTAGAGTTTATTTCCAATATCGAACAATGATCGAATATTCGTTGACTTTGGACTGCCACATCACAGTTTACGTGACCCCCTTTAGAGGGCGAGTCAAAATGTAAGTTTATTCAATTTCATTTAAAGCTGAGAACACCATCGATCTTCCTCATCTTCATACGAAAAAATGTCATGTCGAGTCTAATGTGATATCATATACGTGAAAATTTCAATGGATTTTCAATTTTTCATTGATTTTCTCAAAAATTTGCACACAACCTCCTTAAGGATGCTCTATCTACGAAGCGGCATGCTCCACCACTCAATTTGTAACTCCACGGAACGTTCTATTGGTTCTGAAGCCTCGAGAAGTCAAAATTCAATATTTTCGTGTGTATTTTCAATTCGAGATGAGTTTTGAATTTGTAACTAACGTATGAGAATAATTTGCGTGCACGGGGATTGAGTAACGAAGGAAATATGTAAGTGGGAAAACGGTAGTAAAATTAGTTTTAAAAAATTATCATCATTTTTTTTTCGTAGATCAATTGGATATATACCGAGCAATTACGTAAAAGAGAAGGAGCTCTTGGGTCTTCAAAAATACGAGTGAGTACCAGACGTTCGATTCATACTTCCTCGTCTCATTTCTTCTTTAATTTTAAAAACTGCTTCTCTCTCTCTCTCTCTCTCTCTCTTCACTTGCAGCGAATTAAAAATATTTCTATTTCACCTGACGTTTCTCTATCTCCACCGACTCACCATTCGTATCTCTATTTGTGACGTTTTCAATTTTTTATTTTACAGATGGTACGTCGGCGATATGTCTCGACAAAGAGCCGAGTCGCTGCTGAAACAGGAGGACAAAGAGGGTTGTTTCGTTGTACGAAATTCATCCACCAAAGGACTCTACACGCTTTCTCTGTACACTAAAGTGTAAGTGTACGCTAATAACGATCTGCCTTCGTTTTTTCATAAAAGAGAACTCGTGCAGGCGCCGCGCCCTATTCATCGTAAAATTGTTACAGTCGCTTCAATGCGACCAGATATACCGAGCTCTTCCTTTCATATTTATCAAAGGATTCTTTATCACCTGAGGAGGATTATTTAAACAATTACGAAACACGAGGAAATTCAGCGTTAAAATGACTATCGTCCACTGGAATGTCGAGTGCAGAAAATTCCTTCATTTTCATTTTTATCCTTTACACAGAAATTATTGCTGTATGAAAAATTCCACTTTGAAAGCATGACACAATTCAGATCCGGTCAAAATACTTTACTTGTCACGACACAATTTCACTGTACCGTGCCATCATTATGTTTCGAATCTATAATTCGATATTAATATATTAAATTCAATCTGAAAATCAATAACGAGTGGACCAAGCCTGAAAAGACGCCTTTGAATATTTGTGAAAATGTAGTTAACGCTGCAAAAGGCATTTTATTTTCATTTATTGAATTTATTTCAAAAGCTGGCTCAATAACTTCGTGTTCTCTTTTCGTTATTTTATCACCATATCGATCGAACGAATTAGAATTTTTTTTTAAATTTGTTTCACTTTTTTTGTAATTTCGTTCAATTCAGAATTAATCGAATGGAAAAATGATTTTGATTTTTTTTTGTTACGCAGCCCGCACCCTCACGTGAAGCATTACCACATAAAACAAAATACAAGGGGAGAGTTTTATCTCTCGGAAAAACATTGTTGCGGCTCGATCCCGGACCTCGTGAATTATCATCGACACAATAGCGGTGGGCTCGCCAGCAGGCTGAAAACGAGTCCGTGCGATCGTCCTGTACCACCGACAGCTGGTCTCAGTCACGGTGAGCACGAAAAAAAAACGAGATACGAGATGATGAAGTATGAAATGAAACGGAGTTTACGATTTATTTCGATGAAACAAAAATTCCATTACCAATCCGATCCAAGAGAATTTCAATTGATGATTCGTGCACAGACAAGTGGGAGATAGATCCGGCAGAGCTTCATCTTTTGGAGGAGCTCGGATCCGGCCAATTCGGGGTTGTTCGAAGAGGCAAATGGCGAGGGTCGATCGATGTTGCGGTGAAAATGATGAAAGAAGGAACTATGTCCGAGGACGATTTTATCGAAGAAGCTAAAGTGATGACGTGAGTACGACGTGACTTATCGATAAATCGTAAAAACATCTATTATTGTGGCATCCGTTGGAATAAACCTTTTTCCGTTGTGCAGAAAACTCCAGCATCAAAACTTGGTACAACTTTACGGAGTTTGCAGCAAAGATAGACCGATATACATAGTCACAGAGTACATGAGACACGGATCCCTACTCAACTACTTGCGTCGGCACGAGGCCTCGTTGGGTGCCAATGTGGGCCTCCTCTTGGATATGTGCATACAGGTAAATCACATTATTTCCATTGAAAGCTTATACGCAACGATTTGTGTGTGCCTAAAGATCAAAAGTAGACGAAAGGTGAAGAAAAGTTTACAAAGAATCATGAGGAATGAAAAACCAACGAGACTGGAATTTGATAAAGGGCATTCATTTAAAAAACTAACAAACTTCTGTCATTTTATTGTTCAAGGTATGCAAAGGAATGGCCTACCTCGAAAGGCATAATTACATTCACAGGGATCTTGCAGCTCGCAACTGTCTAGTGGGATCTGAAAATGTGGTCAAAGTAGCAGATTTCGGACTGGCCAGGTACGAATTATGCGGAGCCTCAACAAGTATTTTTGCCTCGACGAGAGCAAAAATTTGATTTGACTTTTTTGCTCAATTTAAATCGTAGATACGTTCTCGATGACCAATATACGAGCAGCGGAGGTACAAAGTTCCCCATCAAATGGGCACCACCGGAGGTGTTGAATTACACGCGATTTAGCTCCAAATCTGATGTCTGGGCATACGGCGTTCTCATGTGGGAGGTTTTTACTTGTGGAAAAATGCCGTATGGCCGGCTAAAGAATACCGAGGTCGTCGAGCGCGTACAGCGAGGAATAATATTAGAGCGACCGAAGACTTGTTTCAAGGAAGTTTACGAGGTTCGTACGCACAAAAACGTATAGACTTGGAAAAAGAAATGAAAATTTTATGTTTGTATGCCGAATAACAAGGAGAAAGCCTCTCTGTGAATAAAAATTATTAGTTTGTCGTATTTTTTATTAGGTAATGAAAAAATGCTGGGCACACAGCCCCGAGGTACGACCATCGTTCCGTGTCTTGAAGGAACAGCTAATTAACGTATCACAGGGTTTGCTCAATGATTGACTCAACCTTCTGCGGTGTTTGCGGCTATCATCACCCAACGCTCGAACGATATTGGCCCCGAAATCACCATCACTCGATCGTTCACCATCGATAATACCGTCGTTAAGTTCATCGTATAACTCCGCAACGCTACCGGCATCGCATAAAATTCGGGGCCCTGCGTCATTGCCAACTTCATCGGACTTTTTACATCTTTCGTCTTCCACCTCCTGCAAATACAAAAGAGAAGGTTCATCGTCCCCGAGTACACCCGGTCATTTAGCTAGTCAACCATCCTCGAGCTCCACAAGTGTTTGTGGCATTTGCAGTTCCTACGGTCATCCGTGGGTCGATATCTGCAACGCGATTCGAGCCACCAAGGGCAAATGACCTCGTAAGTTCTAATTTTCTCATATATGAGCCCCCAAAGATTCATTTCGAAGTTTTCACCAAAGCTGAAAACGAGTTTACTCACGACAAAGTATCTTTCAGTAGAATTTCAATAAGAAAATATACTTAACAGTATTATCATCATTGCAAACGCGAACTTAATTTGACTTCATTTCTTATTAAATTTTTTAAAATACTCGACGTGTCATAAACATGAAAGTATTCCAACGACAGTGGGTCAGTACCTCGACAAACAACGAGAAATTTCTTTCCAATTCTTTGAATATATATTTTTCGTCGAATGATAATTTTCTCGAAATTTTAAGAGAATTATAAAATCGTCGATATTTTGTCACTGCTAATTCAATGAAAAGGCTCGCTCATGAGAATTAGGACCTACGAGGAAATATACGTCGGAATGATCAACGAAGATAAAAAATGATAAAACGCTTTGCTGAACCTCGGACAGTCCAAAAGCCATTAAAACGCATGAACGAGTTATATTTTTTGTCGAAACTGTTCGCTTTACAATTGTCTTCGGGCTCTACTAATCGCGGATGAAAAAATGAGTTTTTCATCTCCCTCGAAATCACTGCGAACATTAAACTCAATATGGTCCATTGTTTCGTGCGTTCCAACACGGCTTTACGATTTGATAACAACGAACATCGGGAATCATATACGAATATATAAACAATGTCAATGGGATAAATGTAACGAACCACATTCGAGTATCATTAGAGATAATAACGTATCATCCGCCTTGAAAATATAAGTAGTTCAACATCGATTATCGTTCCTCGTGAAATAATTTCAGTGCATCAAGTGCGCGTAAACATCGTACGGTTAAGAAGAATGATTTAAAGAAACAAAGATACGCAATAAATAGATAGTAAACCGATGTATTTAGATTTTTGCCTTACGGAGGGGTCACAAACGCCCTGGTGTACATATTAATTAAGCTTAGTTTTATCAGTCAATAAAACAGCAGCGTTGAGACTTGGTACATAGAAATATCGAGACACCTGCGATTTAGAACGAAAAAAAAAATATATATATTATATGACAGGAATAAAAATTCTTGACAGAATTTTCAATTGTCGTTGTTTACGAAACAGATTATTTTAATTTTTTTCGTTCGTAGGTTTGCTGCACGAAAAATATAATTAGGGGAATGTCGTTTCGAACTATGTGATTTAGTAAAGTATAATATGAAAATACAGACGAAGTCTGCAAAAAGTAAACTACACCAGTTTCGAGAGGTGATAGATTGCATCGAGAATTTTCGCGGAGTTTTGTGTCTCGGAAATCCGAAATTGAGGAAAAAGCTACGAAAGTCTCGGTTCAAAGTGGAAATAGAGCAGTTTGAACAGATAATCCTCAAATGTTTTGATTTATTTTGAATAAGTTCAGTTGAAATATACACGTCGCATCGTCATACCATCTTCCATTGATTTTGAGTTAACGAAACGAATGTGTAACGAAAGAGAACGAGCTGATGAGCACGAATCGTAGTTTTGCGAAAAAGTAAAAACAATGAAGTTGTTACTTAGAAAGTGCAGGCCTAGCTGCATCGACGAACGATCGATTAAACGATTTAGACAACGTAAATATCTACATTTATAATCCGCGATATAATGTGGATCCTGTCAAGACAATATACATATGCAAGTCCTTAAGGCATAAGGTTAGTCCTCATTGGAAGAAAAAAAAAGATGAAAAATAAAAATGAGAAGGAAGTAGGAACATTGACGAGAGGCAAGAAGCATCAGCAAGTCTTAATGGCAACGTTATTTATTTGATTACACTAAAACTGCTCTTCCGTTTTCCCTTGCATATCTCTTGGGTTTCACTACCCACTGAATCTAATCCTGGCAGTTGTGTATAATGAGAAAAATATTTTTTCAAGTATCGACCGATTTACAGCAATCACGCTGTTTTCACTGTTCGTTAGTGCGGAACAGAAGATTTTTACCAGATTGCAATGAAAATATTGAAGAAACGAAGAAACAAAAAGCTTGTCCTTTCTTACGTGAATCTCGATTACTGTTTTTATAACGATTAATACATTCATCTTGTATAGATTCAAACATTTACGCTTATTACTCTTCGATTGCATTTTATGGGTTATGGAATACGGTATTAACTCTCGCTGTGCAGATTTCGAGAACGTTCTACACATGTTTCTTGGTCAAAATTATTGTTGAATCAAAAATTCAAAATTTTTTATTCGAACGAGACTTGGCAATGTTCAAATGTTTTTAAAATTTTACACCCATGGATTTGCAATCCTGATTTCTGAAATGTACATGCAATTTCTTCGAATATTATTTCTCTTGTGATTTTTTTATTTGGAACTGTTATAGAAAACAAGTAGATGAAAATCGTGATTTTTCTACATGTTTGTCGGAAAAAATTCGATATCGTATTAATGACGTTACGAAGGCTTTAGACAGTCTTTCCAGTACTTGTGTAGAGAGAAGTGAAAAAGTGTAATTTCGGAGTAGGAATAAGGCGGGGAAAATTCTTCCGTTTTATAGAAAATCAACAAATTAATTTTTTCATACCTCTGGCGAACCAGCAAGTACTGACATTTCAAAGGAAGAAAATCTTTGACATCGATACATGTGTAATCATTCCTTAATCTACTATAATTTTGAGATAAAGTGTTTTATCAGTTGAATTTATCAGTATATTAGTTAGATTTATATATATGTGTGTATTCGAAGGTTTGTTTCTTGAGCCGGCAACTACGGCCTCTGTCATGATCAAAATTGGACATTCACAGAGTCCATTCCAGAGTGTTTATCATTGATTTTCCTCATAAATAAACAAAAGGTGGGAACAAGGTTTCAACGTTTGATCAAATCGTACCATTCGCTCTAACTCAATTTATCGTCAAAAGTTCTCATTGGTAGATCATAAGCTAGGATTAAATCTTTGAATATCAAATTTATCTCTTGTAACTAATGAAAAAAAAAGAAGGACAAACAAAAAACGTACATCTATTTTGTAACGGGAGCTCGAGTTGAATGAAATATTTCTCTAGAAATCCATTACGTTTTTCACAGCGAGAATGTTCATTCAAGATCAAAAAGTACATTTATATCGAACGGAAAAACTGTATTCGTGTAGTATCGGATAGTTGTCTCGTGCCGAAATGGTACGGCACAAATTGATTATTCTTTTAGGGGTGTGAATAAATCGAAAACCTTCGGTATTATTTCGTCTTTTCCCATCGTGGCTGTAGGATTGCCTTGACACGATAGAGATTGGATCCTGCGATCTTCAAAGAGAATAAAAAACAATGTATGTATAGAAAATTGTAGAATTGGATGGAAAATTAGTAAAAATGCCAATTGCTAAGTTCCTTTTTCTTTTACTAGGAAAACGGAAATCTCTCAGTACAGTGATCATTCAGAAAGTGTTTCAATTAACCCGAATCTCTTATTTGTTTTCTGTTCCATGAGACAGATAAACGGATAAAAATCTTATCACAAATCCCATTCACAATCTCGTGAAAAACGAACCTTTTTTTTTGCACGATTTTTTGCACTATTGTACTTTATGTGTGTGAATCTTTATAAATTTTGTATCAAACGAGTTTTATCCTACGTACGAAACAAACAAACAAACAAAAACAAGTGAAACGACAAAGAAAACAAAAACCTCAACCACTTTCATTGTAAATATGTACGGACTGCCATTTTCATTGTATGTGATAAATAAAATGTATGTCTTTAACAAAGCTTTATTAGCTAAACTCATGGCTTCCCAATACCATGATTGATGTAAATGATCGTTTGATCGACTTGACTCATTGAATCAACGCTGATCAAGATATTATTATGAACATTTATTCCTTTGAATTTTAAGTAAACAACATATTCTCATTCTCAGTAAATTATGTATCAACAGGTAGCTTGTCTCTCAATTGTTCTGTAACAAAGTCCCAGTACCGCCTCCGTATTTTATCATGTTCATCCGCTAAATCTTTGCAAAGCTGAAACAATGAAAAAAGTTATTAGGCTGTATGTTTAGAGATGGCGAAATCCGACCACCTTTTACTTCCACTCACCGAAAGTGCGTGTTCAATCGTGTAGAAACTTTTGTTTTCTACACTATCGTGTCTTTCACGACAAATGTCGATGATGCAGGCGAGTAAATGGTTCACGCGACAACCGCCCAAATACAACTCCTCGCAGAGTTTCATGACTTTTTCATTTTTTGCAAGTCCACCTCGAGTATCGTGCGCAAGAATACTGGCAAGAAAAATAATAAAGAATATGTTACGAATGGATATTTGAGCATAAGAAAAGGGTGGTTACTGAAAAATTAATACCCTCGTAAATAGTTCCATGCACTTTCGTTCCCTTTGACGATTGATATTTTTGCTAAAGCAAAATCGACTTCCCTATCGACCACCTCTTGTTCAAAATTTGTTGTGTATTTCAAGACGAAGTAACGCTGGTTCCAGGCCGAATTGTTCCTGATATCTTTAAGTAATAATTGTTCCACATATTCCAATTCTTTATCAAAGAGACTGAAAAACAAATATAGCATTGAAATTTGAAACTTGGAAGTTCTCAAACTGCCTTGGGTACATTTTATTAAAATGATCAATATTCTTTTCCTAATTCATTCATTTTAAAAACGGTGGAATTTGTGATATGAATTTGCGAATTATGAGACTCGCTACAAAAAAAACTGTAAACACTGCAAAGAATGGGGATGAAGGTTACTTTCTACTTACTCAAAGGTCTTGATACACCATTGTCTGTGTTGCCAAGTGTGATAATTTTTTGGATCCTTTTTTAAAATAGCTTCTGTAAATGAGAGTTCATCACTAGCGTCTTGAAGCCATTCAACTATCACTTTTCTGTGATGCCAAACTTGATAATTTTTTGCATTTTCCGTGATCATAGCATCTATGTACTTTAATTCCTCTCTGAGATCTTTGCCAAGCGCCTCGAGTATTTCTCGCCGGTATTGCCATACTGTATAATTTGCTGGATTCGACCAGATACAATCAACTGTCAAAGCCAACGTCCTTTCACTTTTTTCTCCTGATTTAAGTATCGCTCGAAAATAATCGTAACAGTCCTTAACTGAAATTATAAATACTTAATACTCTATCACCCGTAATTTTGTTACAATTTTTTTTCAATTTATTCAAGAATCATAAATTAGTTTTCAGTTTCTTAAAAAAACACTTTTCTGATAGACTTCAGTAATGTATTCCTAGACTAAGATAAGAGGCTTTGTTTTAAATCAGTTCCAGTTCATTGTTATTGAAATTTTAGAATTTTTCCACTGTCCATTGTTGTCAGTTTTCAAAAGATCTTATTGGTTATCCTCAATAGTCCAATTGGTGAATATGTCCATGCATAGTTAAAAGAATTATCTGATATTTCTAACGTTTTACTCATTAAGTTTTTGTAATATGTATTTTAAATACTTATTTTTAGTTGATTCAAAGTAATGTTTCAAAATTTTTAAAGTTTCTCATAATGTGAAATGAAGAAAAAAATGGAAAAAAAGAATAGGGTATTTATAGTGATTATATTTTTGAAAGTAATATGTAGAATGAATTGGAGGTTATATGAAATAATTCAAAACAACGCCAACATAGTGGATCAATGAATATCACTTTAGTTCAAGGAAACAAAATGAATTTTGTGCTTTGAACAGGTAAAATGTCAAAATATTAAAAAATACTCACATTTATCAGAATATGCAATCGCAGCTACGGGGTGCGGTCCATCGTCTTGTGGCACAGGAACAACGTCTTTCCATTCTTCGCGATCTCTGTAAGGAATCCACGGACGTTCAGTCTTATTATCTAAAAAATCACAAGGTTCCTCGTCCGAGCTGTCGGGCATATTAAACGGTTTTATTTCCAAATCAACAATGATAATTTGACAATGTGCCTCTAGACTACATCGAACACATGCGTTACACCGCTACTTCACTTATAAATTTGCCGCAGCAACAGAATCAACAAGGATGAATAACTTTTAACCAATTTTCAACGGAATTATATTGCTGCGGACATATATCCAAGGCTATATCGACATATAGTGATTCTCCAAATCTTTGGATAAAGTAGTGACCGTATTGACGAACCATAATTATATATATACCATCGTTTTGTCGGTACATGGTCATTTGTGTATATTATATATAATGAGGAATATTACTGACCGAGTCTTAGTGAGTGCGATCGCAGGTAATAGAGATAGCTGTCTTCCTCGAATCTTCTTCTGCAACGTGCAAGCTCCTAAATGGAACGGTTCGATATGTAACTACCGTACTACGTACGTATGGAGCCGGTATAAACACGCGAAGAAATGTTTATCATTTTCGTGATTTTCGGGCATTTATAAATATTTTTATTACGGTAATGAATGTATAAAATAACAAATAAAATTTGTTAATTTACGGTACATTTTTATATGAAATTATGTTAAAATATCAGAATATGACGTTGTGATTCTACGGTCAACTTGTGCTTAACCACACTTTCGATTGCTGTTTTTAATGCGAAAATAGTATAGTTGAAATCATTTATTTAGAGCAAAACATTTTTCTAGCATTGTCATCGAAAGAGATCTTGTTACAGACGTATATTTTTGATAAAAAATTTCGGAAACGAAACATTGATTTATCGCGAGTATGAGTTAACCCCACTTTGATCTAACGCAGTTTTTGCAGCTCCATTACTGCATCGCCTTTCATGAAATATCATATTTTTTAAGTTCAAAGTAATTCCGCAATGACGTTTTATTGCGGAAAGTTATGTTCACTAATATTAGCAGAACATTTCGGGTCGATTGTACAAACGATCGGCGACAGTCTTCTAAAAAATGGAACCCAAACATTACCGTGGATTCGAAGTACCACAGGACTTTCGATTCCAAAGGTAAATTTATTTTCTTTCCCTGGTCACCAACCTTGAAATTGAAGTGAAACAGTACTCAGGATTCTTTCCAACCTTATACAAAATCCTTTAGGATCTTTTGTATTTAAAAATATCATAATGTAGCCTTGATGTAATATTAAAATTGATTCCATCAACTCCTTTTGGTAATAAGTGTTATTCCGAAATTGGTATACCTGCACAGTTGTGCTGTATCCTGATCTACCAATGAACATGTTTTACATTTGGTTTCTAGGTCAAAGAATCTCTATGTGTATTGATAAAACACGGTTTAGTGTTTCATGAACAAGGAGAAAAGGCTATAAATTATACCATTCAGCCTGACCGTATCATCATGATTCTGCGATATTCAAGGTACTCATGATATTCAAGAAATATTTAGTACAACAATATTGTTATCGGCTTTATGTAGAAACTTACCTCTGTCACCTCAGATTGTTTTTTCTGGAAAAAGTTTACACTCAGCAAGCGCTACTTAAAATCAGATGATCTGCATATTATTTGTTTTGTGGACATTATTACAAAAAAAAAGTGAAATGTAATTTATTCCTTGTTTCAAAGGTTCATGTTTTTTGTAAAAACATGTTGCGGCGATGAAGCAGAAATGATGTTTGAAGAAATATTAAGAAATGGATATGAAACAGCATCGGAATTGATAATGAGAACTTACAAGAGGTTGGAGCATGTTAATCGTAAGTTCAATAATATTTATTGAATTGAAAATTCAATAATGAATGAACAGTCTCACATTTGTAATTAGCATTGATCTGTTGTTGGTAATTCTGCAGCTGCCGGCCCATCCTCAGTAGTACTTTTGAAGGAAAAATTCGAGCTGCTCACAAAGAATCAATTTTTGATGCGAAGTTTGTGCACACCGACAGCTGCACAAATCATGACAAACAAGCCAGATTATTGTCTACCAGATTTGAACCTTGCTGCTATCAATAAAATTCTTGCCGGTAGCGAAGGTGATCCCGGTGATAAAGAAATTTATTGGAGAATTAATTTTGACAGACTGGTACAAGACCTAAGGTAAACTAAGGAAATACTTGAGACATGAATTTCTACGTTTGAATAGTGTTTATTTTTACCATTGATTTCGACTAATTTTACTGGTCCTTCAAGGCTATCTCAATCGGAATATTTTTATCTGCTTGTCGTTAATCAAGTTGAATTGTTGATTCTGCAGAGATCAAATAATAGTGGAAGCAACTACGAGAATTCTGGATGGAAATGCAGGAGAATTGATGAGACAGTTGCTCTTTCTAATGTATATAAGAACAGCTTCATGGTCGGATACTTCTAATCCGATTCCATTTGTCGAAATAAAGGACTCGGTTGGAAAACTTGATGCTCCAGTTCTTTTTCAATACATCGATCAATATTTACACCTTCTCGGTAAATTTTTTATTGTGGTTGACGGTAAAAAAATCTTTTAATTAAATTCATTGAACATTTTTGCAGTCAAGGATTCCAGCTCGTTTTTAAAACGTGTCGGTGATTCAGGAGGTGGGCAATATAGTGTCAATATAAAAGAAGCGTTTGCTCAATTAGCGTGGGCTACTGTCGAGAATATTGTTATGGAAAGATTTGGATCAAAAGCGGCCAGAATATTCCGGTAAGCATCCAGTACTTTTACTGTTTTTTGTAATCGTTACCAGAAATAATTCACCAGGTTAAATTTTGATGAAACCTCGTTCTGACGTTGTGTCTTGAAAAAAATGAATGAACAAATAATTTCATGGGCAGTGCGAAATTTGCAGATTAGTTCGAAGCAGAAGTTTCATAGAACAAGAACAGATTCAACAATTGGCGATGATTCCAGCGAAAGAAGCGAAACATCTGACTTACACATTGTTGCAAGAGAATTATTTGCAGATGCAAGAGGTGAAGAAAACTGGTGTTGCGGCAGCGCCGTCAAAGGCGTTCTTCCTCTTTCATATTGATTTGAATCAGGTTGTTCGCATGGAGGTCGAGCACTGTTATCACGCGCTCTATAATATAATGTACAGAAGAGAGCACGAATCGGCTGTAAATCGACGAATGATCGACAAGCAGATGCGGATGCAAACGTTGACTAGTAATTTGAAAGAGCACGGGGCGACCGAGGAGCAATTGGCAGAGGTCAGTCCTTTCTGTCAATACATTGAAACAATTGTTTTGATAAAACTCTATTGCTTTAAAGCAAAGCGCTGATTTCCCATAGCGATATTTCATTGAAAATAAAGGGACAAAAAGCTTGTACGTTCGGTGGATTGTGCCCCATTGTTTTTCTCGTAGTAAATAATGAAAAGTCATGTACATAAATTATTTAATATTCGGAAACCAGAATTTCAATACTATACTTAGTTGATTGGCAATTTCTCTGACAAGTTTTAAACATTTTCTCCTCATTTTATACGTAAAACTGTTGCCCACCAATGCTTATAAGCATCTGACCATGTTAAAAAGTGTTTTTTTCGGAACGCCGTGATTGAACGATTTGAAATATACCGTATAAAATTGAGTTGAATAGTAATGTTTTGTCACTAGTGTCAAAGCTCTTAAAAATTGGATGGCTAAAAACATTTCGTCAACTAATTCTTCGTTCTCGTTTTTTTGTACCCCGTAGATAGCAGAAATGATGACGCCTTCGGAGAAACAGCAACTGAACAAAGTACAAACCGTAGTAAAAAAATTAAGCGGGGCTGAATTACAAACAGAAGAAACGCTTTTCTTATTGAATATGTATCTTCGTTATCATTGAATTAAAAAATGAATAAAAAAGTAGCTGCTCCAAGAAGTATCTGTAATGATTATTTTCGAAGGAATATTTAATATGTACATATAATTACGCATTTTATACATTGTACCTTGTGACATGAAAAATTATTTATTTTCGACCATCAAATGTTTCTACTCTTTTACACATGTTTATTTTGAGGACGCCGCATCTCGACGTAAACGGAAATGACAAAAGATAATAATACGATAAGGGTCAAGACAAAGATGCTCGGAGTTTGCACGAATAATTGTGACTGCATTTTAATCGCTTCTTATTGTCAGCACGTCGAATTTCGCACAAGAACAGAAAGAAAAAGGAATAGTTTGAATACAAAATGTATACCCGGACCGATACAACGTATTTCCCTCGAAGAAATCGTTAAATTTCCCAAATTCGATTTTCGATTCTTCTCGATGTATTTAGCGACGGTGAATATATGACGAAACGCACGTCACAGGATAAGGAGTACAGTTTTCAGGCGAATTTGGCCGCTTTCCGACCGATATTTTATTACCGAAATTAATCGCACTCACAATTTCTGTACAAGAATAATACGTATGATATTTGATTGATCGAACTTTTGGTCTGGCTGGGACGTGCGTTATCGAGAGATTGAGGAAAATGTGTGAGAGACTTCTCCCTCCCGTTTGCACCTTTTCTAAATTCGGTGTCGATCGTATACATCGACATATGAAATCGATCTTTACATATCCAATCCAAGGTACCATAATTTCTATTTTTTCTTTCCAATGATGTGAAAAGGGGTTTAAAAAAATGATGTCATTTTCGAATCAACTCATTTATATAGTCGTTTATTTATATGTAATAATGATTACGGTTGTAAAATACAAACAACAAAGAGTACCTAATTTTTAAATTATTATAATAAATATAATGATACATCTATGTTTATAATAGCGCGCTGTTCTCCTATGCGAATACAGTGCAATTTTGATGTACTATCCCACGAGGAAGAGTCTCATCCAGGATAGTTGTATTTATTTTATTTTTTACGCATTATTTTTCCACGACTGGCAATTCATCATTGATGTGTGACAACTTATTTTTCTTTATTTATTTATTTCTTCATATTCGTATTACCCTATGTTTTCTATATATATATATTCCAACTACGAAAAACTTTCTGCGACAATAAATACAGCTTGTTTACTTTTTCATCGTATTTCTCATTACTTTTTTTTTTTCTCTCATCCTTTCGTACGAGAATTTAAGCGCCTCTTCTATCGTTTGGTCACAGCCGAATAGCGCTAAAACTTTCAAAGTCCAGTTGGGCAAGAGGGGTGCGTATGGGTTAGGGGCTGGGGGGTGGGTGGGAGGCTCACGCACGATATACAAAAAATCGAGTGAACCGCAATCGATGCACCCGCGTCGATAATAGTTAAAACGAGAAAAAAGCGTCTCGAGAAGACGATCGAATAAGAATGCGTGGGGTTCGTTATTTAATTTCTACAAACAGCCGAAAGAGCGGAAAAGCTTCGGAGATAGAAAAACAAAATAAAACGAATTTCCCAGGGAGACTTTTCCATTGTTCATCAGCTGTGTCCTATTATTCGTTTCCTTCTGTTTTTTCATTTATTTCGTTTAATTATTGTTTTCATTTCTTTCATGGCTCACTCCAACATCATTTTTTGCCTCGTTGAGCCACAAGCACACTCGTCCAGCATTCCTAAATACGGGTAGTAATTATACCTTAATCCTTGAAAATTCAATTGTATAATGCAATTAGCAGAGATTTCTTCATTACATTTATTTTATTTTTATTTCCATGAAAGTTTGTGTCATTTATTAAAAAATTTTCAATGTTTCGTCTAATAATAATAATAATAATAATGATAATAATATTAATAATAATAATTGTAATGATGATAGTAATTATAATGATGATAATAATAATAATAATAACAATAATAATAATAATAATAATAATATTTTGATTGTGTGCCTTTGATATCGATTGATGTGTTATTTAATAACAATCGCTAACAACGTGCGATCGTTCGAGGCGAGTTGTGTGATAAAAGGTAGCTTTGAGAATGTCAATGGCATCAATACTTGCATTCAATTGTTCTTCTTTACACTTTCGTATATATATTACGCGCTCGTCGCACACAACGCACATACACACACGCGCGCACGCACACGTAAAACCCGGTCGATGTTGACCCGGTGATTATTTACAAATGTCATACGTACAAGATTTTTCTACGAGTTAACGAATCCCGTACCTACCGCTAAATCCGAATTTCAGTAAAGCATTACTTTTTTTTATTATTGTTTTTTCGTGTTTGCGTGTTGTGTTTGAGTGTGGTTATACACATATATATATTTATATATATACTCGGATGTATGTATATATTTATATATATATCGAATAATTAACAACATCGTACATGTAAAATGAAGTGAATGCTTGGAATATTGAGATTGGATGTTAGTTTGACGTGTTTTATTTATTCATTCGTTTTCTTTAGTCGTTTCTTATGTTTTTTCGATTAAATTTTTCTTAACTTGTCTCTTGCGTATAATTAATGTTAGTAAACGCATTAAATTTACAATTTTTATTCTCCTCGTCAGCTTATATTTTAAGAGTTTTGCGCTTTATGTTCACTGGTCGCTTAATTAAAGCCTGATTAAATGTAAAAGCGAGTGAAATCCCGGTTACTGTCGCATATTGACCCAATTGCTTATTTTGACTATCCGCGGAAAAAAGGAGGGAAAATAATGCGAGTGAGAGATATGTTTGTGTCGTAGGTGCAAATAACGCGTGTGTATGGGTCGGTACTGATCTAGAGACGCGGTAACGCCTTAATATACAAGTGTTAATATCCGGAACTGACGAACGCGCTATACCAATGGCAGCATCAGATTCTTTATTCTCCTTTTACTCGTTTGCCCTTATTCGTTCGATATACAATAACAATGTGTTTGAGCAGGCTAGAAGGGGAAAATGGGGCACGTAAAATATGGCACGATTGAAATGCAAAACGGGACTCTCACTTTTCGTACGGCAATTTGCTCAAAGTTTTTTTCTTCATCATTCGCTGAAAGTTAATTGTGCGGATGAATAGTTTCGTGGATTGTGAGGAAGGAAAAAATAGAAGGAGGAGGAAAAGGGTGGGGAATAAACGAGGCCGGGATAGGAGGTGGTAGTTTCTTTGGAGATAATAACTGGCAATGGCAATTCGGCCGGAAAGTTTGATTAAATTAGCGATAAGACTCCAATGAACAGAAAGATCGAATGGATTCGTGTGGTGTGAACACCCGTTGGAGTTCCAGCATCATATATTTTTCGGACGAAAATAAAATGGGTTTCACCGGGCGCCTCCAAATCTGTTTCTTCTTTTCTCTCCTTTTCATTTGTCTTTCTGCTTTTATTTTTTCTTTTTCCTTGCTATTCGAATGTGACGAAACGAAAAGAAAAATACGAATGACGAGTTCGTGGCTTGGCCCCTAATCTCCATCGTACGTATAGAAAGCTCAAAAAAATCGCAACTTCCCGCCCTCGAATAGTCTTCTCTTCAAGACTGGCACGAACAACCTTTTCTACCGTTCGAAGTATTATTTTCACTCTGTATCCCTTCCTCCCCCCTCCCCCTCCCTATTTTCAATAAAAACTAAGGCTACAATTTTACTAATAAAAAAAACCAACAGGACCAATCGAATGTGCACTTTTAAAAATCATTCATATGGGACCAAAAGAAAGGAAAAAACAACATGGCGTTGGATGCTACCGCAATGAGAACATTACTCGCGCAGAGCATGTACGAGTAATGAATATACGCGCAACAGCTACGTAGGTACATCACAATTAATATAGTTACACTGTACACTAATAATATCGACGCAAGACTTTATTTTCCCCCCATTTTTTCCTCTCCTATCTATATATCGTTCCGCTTAGTTTTTGTTTTGTTTCTCTCTATTATTACCGAGAATGAATTTGATCTATCATCTGGGTGGATTGTACAACTTCGTTATATACATTAAATAAATATTATCAACATTAAGCTATCCTATCATGCGACACGTTCTCAGTGTACACGTATGTCTCGAGTGTGCTCGAGTCTTTGTGTTTGTGTGTGTGTGTGTGTGTTTTCAGTGTGCCTTTTCCATTGTATTATAGTGTGAGCATGTTTTAAACGCGCGTGCTATCGGGGTTTACGCCCAGATACATCGAGGATACTGGCTCTCTTTATAAAATTACATTAGGTACCTTGTACATGTACGTACATACGTATATATATCCAACGTGTATACATATGTATATACGCAACACACATAAATTGCACTGATTATAAATAACGAAAAAGGAAGAAAAGAAAAAATAAAAAAAAGGGTTCGATAAAAAGGGGATACGTAAAAACGAAATTAGGTAAGTTTATCGTTTGTTTTTTACACGGTGAGCCAACGAGGCGAGTCGGGCCCACTCAAGAGCTTCGACATTTTATTTTTTATACTTTTTTTCTTTCAAACCCCCTTGACCCCGGAAGCGCTATTTGGCACATAAGTATTATCACATCTAGCTCTCATCTTGTCATTCCTTCGTCTCTGGGTCTCAACAACGTTTCACGAACCGTTTAAGCTTCTCGTCCAAACTGTTATCATTTTCATTTATTCGAATGCTTCAGTCCCATTCCACTTTTATACACGTACGTATGCATATATTTACACCTTTTTTACATTCCTGTGTTCAGAGTCCGAGCACGTAACGTGCGAGAGATTATTGGAGATTGTGCACTCGAATGGAGCGACAATAGAGAGGAAATGAACATGAGAGAAAAAGGAAGCGTAACAACGCCTTTCGCTATCATTCGATCGTAGAGCTATGTCCGTTTATAAATAAGACTGATCTTGGAAATAATTCGTTGAATATTTTCACAAAGGGAAACCGAGGCCTCTACTTTATCCTCGTTTTCACCCGAAAAATGTTCTCTCCACTTTGACTCCGTATATGCTTTCCTCCTCTCGTATGAATTAAGACAATAAATTAATGATGGGAATACTATAAGTACTAAGCATTGAGAATTTGTGTGATGTCGTCGCCTTTTCTTAAGCTCCGGCACAGCGAACCGTGACAGTCGTTTTACGCTTTCACACTACTTCGCTCTTTGCCTCTTCTTGCCGTTTCTCGTGTCACTGTCGCGTGTTTGAGTCTGGTGGGGAGCCCCTCGATTTGCCGATTGGCAAATCGTCGAGGAACCTCGAACCTTCCGGGGCCTCCTCCGGGCTAGTGGTGCTCCAGGACTCTTCCTAGTACGTTCGTTTATCGTCGGGAAGCCGATTTCTCGTCACGCTTCAAGCGAACATCGTAAACCCAAACGATCGTTTTTTTCTCACCCCCTCGCGATGGAAGTTTCCGTCAATCGTAGTCTCCGATGCGTCACTCTGGCTTTTGGATCCCGACGAATCGGTAGCCACGATCCGAAACCACTCGGAAATGATGCCCTCGCGCGGAGCGCTCGTCTTTCTTTTTCGTTTGTTTGCAACGTCGTACGTCCGAAGGTAGTTAACGTACACGCAATTAAGCAAAATCTCTACCAGAAAAGCTCGCGTGCTAGTCTTGCCGCTCCGGGTGGCCAAATCGGCTGACCCGGAGCTGCGGTTCAATCCTCGTCGTGATGCTGCCGCGGACTCGCGTCGTAACCACCGATCGAGCCTGAATTATCGGGCGAAAAGTTCATCATGTCGGTCGGCGACAGGCTGTCCTGGGGATAATAAAACGACGGATGGTCCTGACTCGGACCCGCTGTCCCGTTCAGCAGCGCCGCCGGCGGCGACACCGATGGCCTTGCCGATGGCCCTGGACCCGTTTGATGATGCTGACCACCGAGATCCGAACTGACCGGCGACAGGAAACCCATGTCCGGACCACCGTCCCTGCACCAAAGCTGCCGCATCTCCTGCCTTCGCTGCCGCATCAGCGACTTGTACTCTGATATTCTCATTTTCTTCCCATCGACTATACACGTGCGTTTCGGGCGGGGCCTGTACCTGTAGTCCGGGTGTTTTTCCATGTGGAGCTTCGACAGACGCGATTGCTCCTCGTAGTACGGCTGCTTTTCGGAATTCGACATGTTCTTCCACCGGGCACCTGGACAGGCGAAACACATTCACAATAATTTTATCAAAATCGTCAAGTCTAAGTTCCAACTCTCGAAAGTTCGGATCTCCAATTACGTCTGGTGTGTTGACGCGCGCAAGCAAATTCACATCGTTCCCGTTTTTATTCAATAGTTCAATTAATTTTTCGCAAGTTCATAACTGGAAAGGTCTTCTTTGGGGCCATACTTTTTGGGCTTTTTTCGGGATTCTTCCGCGGTGAGGAAAAAAACAGACTTTTGAAATTCGAAGGGTTTTTTTTATTGGTATCAAGAAATACCAAAAATTGAAGAATTTCCGCGCCTCGAAACGCCTGATTTCAATTTTCAAACACGTTTTATAGCTCAATAATCCTTCAATCTTTAATATTTCTGTATGATTTTAGTTCAGGCGATAGCCACTGCTTTACAAATCAAAAGGCTCTTTGGTTTTTTCATCTCAGATAAACCAATCTCCCGGAATCGTGGAGACCATGAAGAGACATGTGGGTTCCTGTGGAGTAGTCTTACATCGAATTAACCCGAGATATCACAGTTTAAAAATTCTATCGTACAGTTGAAACGCCAGTAAATAAACCCTTCAAATTTCAAAATTCTATGTTTTTTCTCCTCGCCGCAAACAAAAAAATCCGGCTGCCACCCCCTTAACGATGTATTGTACAAAAGTCTAAATAATTAGAAATTGATCAAATTTGGTGATAATGTTCTTCAACATCAAGTGCGAAAACAGAATTTTTTTCAAAATTTTCTTCCGCTTAGTTATCGAGTAATTACGCATTAAAGCAGATTTCTTATGCCCTTATATTCTTATATATATGGAAACGCTATGCTAATATACGTGAACTTTAGTGATCAATTACTCGATAACTGTACAGAAGAAAAATCTTAAAAAAATTGTACTGTCAAATTTTGCTCTAAAGAATATGTTCACGAAATTTTATAAAATTCTCATCATTATGAATTTTTTAATGCTTTTAGGATGGTTTAGCATGGCAAGATTGTAAGCCTGTACCAAATATCCTTAAAAAAATAGAAAAATTTGAAAATATATCTGGGAGTAAGATTTTGGTTAATCTTTCAAAGTTTCTTTAAATCTTTGGAAAGAGCGTTATAACGAAGAGATTTTGCTTGAACTGTCAAAAACATGACGCTGTTAAATATTTCGTTGGTGGCTTTGAGTTTGAGCGGAGGCTCAACACTTGCTGCATCCGCCATAAAAATGAAGTTTGGATCGCAGCGTAGTACGAGGAATAAAAAAATGGGAAATTAGTGGGCACAACTCACCGAGTATTTTTGATATGTTTGAGTTGTGCATGTCGGGACACGCCTTAAGAATTTTTCTACGTTCGTCTTTCGCCCAAACCATGAATGCGTTCATGGGTCGTTTGATATGCGGCTTATTCTCGTTTTCACGTTTCTGCTGCCTCACCATTTTGGCTACGTTGAAAAGAAACCAAATAAAGATTCGTGTTATTTATATTTCCACGTGAATTCGTCGAACGATTCGACGCGAGAAGAGGCTCGAAACGATTGTTACCTTTTTCCGTAATGTCCTCGGGGACTTTGTATGATGGATCTCGCCACACTGAGAGAAAAAAAGTCGACAAAATTAGTCACGATTCGTTGAAAGCTCTGTGCATTATTGAAATTTCCGACAGAATGAAATAAAATTATTCTCCCGACAGGAATCGCGTTCGACTTACTTTGCTGCGCCGAGAGATAGTCTTGCTCTTCCTGCTGTGATTCATCCCGGGCACCGGAATGTTTGATAGGTCGTTGGGACTGCGAGGAGGGTGCTATCGCTCCCGGATTCGGTGGCATGCCGTAAATACCGTGCATGACGAAGTGTTTTTCCGCCGCTGCGGCAGCTGATCCACCTGGTCCACTCGATTCTTCCTTGCACATGCTTTTTCCCACTGAAAGCAGTGAAGCATATTCATCATCCGAACGATTGCTGGGGCCTGGAATATCGGGCTGACGTTTCCATCGGTCGGTGGAATATTTTATGGAAATTTTAAGATTCCGATTAACGGTAACATTACATTTGGCTTCTAGGTCAAAGAATCTCTATGTGTGTTGATAAAACACGGTTCAGTGTTCCATGAACAAGGAGAAAAGGCTATAAATTATAATTATAATTTATATATAAAAGGCTATATATTAAAGAAGCGGTATGCGTGGGTTGTGAAGAATGCGGTAAGAATGATATGCGATGGCTAACGACAAAAGCGTTAAATAAATTGAAATATGAATAATGAAACGGGGGTATAGAAAGATGGAAAAAACTGGGTTCGAAATGCTTTTCTGCGACGCGAACGTACTCGGTGAGGAGAGTGAGCCGAGATGAGGCGGATATGGTAGGCTCGGTAGATAATTCCTTGGCATGGATAAACCAGAAGGGAAGATTTTTGGTGCCGTTGCCGTCAGTGGTTGTTCCTGGTGTCCACTGCTCCCTGCCCCGGTCGAGTGGGAGTCGCTTTCCGGAGAGAATGAGGCTGGCACCCCGGATGACGAGGAGGATTTTGGTTTTGTGAGATTAAGCGGTGCGTCGGGATCCGGAAGTGGTGCCGCGCTCGGCGTTGCAGCCGACGATACCGGAGTCGGTGATCTTTCCTTCTCCATTTGTGTCGTTATTTGCGCCAAATGAGCGGTCGCCCAGCTCTGGCCTTCTCTGTGACTGTTGATCATCTGCTGGGCAAAACAAACCGAATAGATGAGAAGAAAGTTCTTGGATTGTCTTCCTGGGCGACAAAATCCGTCGGTATTATCTTTACTCACATTGGCGATCGAGTTGATATGTTTGTTTCCGGTCGTAGCGGTCGACGTCGGCGGTGGCATCGAGGACACCGACAACCCTCGTATCTGCTCGAGAAAAGGTAGGAACATGAGTGACTGCGGACCTGGCATATTCATTTGGCCCTTTGTTATCTGGGCCTGAAGTTCTTGGATGTTGTGTTGCATTATGTGCTCTTGTTGCCGTTTCAAATGTTCCGTTTGTAATCGTTGCAGCTCCATTTGTTTCTGCGAATCGACGCCCATGTGACCCGGATACGGCTGGAAGAATAACGATGCAATATATTTTATTTAAAAATATTAATTGCCAATGGCAAATTCACTGGTGTGCAGCATCGACCAGGCACGAATGAGGCACCGGGGCAAGATGAAGAATTTAATAAATAAGGAACGCGGCTGAGAAAGAAATATTTGAAAAGTTGGCACTCGTTAGGGAAAATTTATTCACAACGTTTGACTCTTTTTCACAAATCAGACCCACTCGGATGCACTTCGCTGGTAGCATTCGCTGCGCATTCGTCGCTCTAATATTCGGTATTCTTTGGTGTCCCTGCCTCGAACACCGTTTATGTACGGTTAAGACTTATCGCTATGGATATACATAGATACATATATAGACCAAGAGCAACAATTTATTCAACTAGCGACCAACATAATTGTACGTCGCTGTTATAACGGGCTCTCCTGCTCTGGCTGTGATCCAGACATGCTTGAAGTTTAAAGTCTATTTTGGACGATAAGGAAGACGTTTATTCATTCGCTATAGAAACGAGAGAGGGGGGGAGAGAGAGAGAGAGAAGGAGAGATGTGCCCTCAGGGTGCACCCGGGAGTACGTCATATATAAGCTATATTATAGACGCATACATACAGTTTTATTAATATGTATATGAGAGAGCGTGCCCCGTTATTATAAACTCGAGCACACCTCAATCCGAATTATTAATCCTAAGAAGCTGCTTTTCTGGCTCGAAGCGCGTAATGACTTGAGAACATTGTCGAAACATCTGAGAAATGTTTTTTCGACTCGTGGCTGCGTGCGAATCGTCAGGAAGTGGACTGGACTAGACGGAAGGAGCTCGAAGGATGCTGGTGGCGTTTCGAGTTAAGCGAAAGCTTTGGCATCGATGAACAGTGGATTTTTCCCTCTGAATTGCAAAAATTATATAACACGTAAAAGCGGATGTTAGGTTCGCAGAAAGAGGGCATCCCCTTCATTGAAGTTTGGTGTGCTACGTTTCGGAAGTTGCTTCAATGGACGTTTGCGAGGCTCCGAGACTCCTCAAAACTTTTGCTCACAGTTGAGTCTTTTTCGCATCAAATTCCTGGCCGAAGCGCGGAGGGAAATAATTCTTCGAAGAGGAATTGTTCGTTCGAATCCCAAAGAGTAGCGAGGTTCGAATGAAAACGATGCTGAACCTCGAACATGTTAAGCAGCTTGAAATCTGCTGCGATTAATTCGGCTCCATTAAGGGCTTGAAAATGGGGGGATGCCGGAGATAAGATTTGGGAGCCGGAGGGGGTGGGATTTTGGGATACGCAGGCGATGAGGTTTCATTATTCATCCGCTGAAGCTCAGTTATGCCGATGATACGTATCCATGACAGTTATACCGCCCACAGTGGCTAAATATAAACAGGCGGGGTGCCAAGCAAGTTCCATTCACATTCGCGTACGGGTGAGACGCGCGTGCGCGTTTTTCGCTCGTCGCGCGCCGCGACGATATGAGATGCTGCGAGCTAGATAAAGCAGAAAGGGAGGGAAAGAGAGCGAGAGATCGAGCTGAAAATGAGGGTGAGAAAGGCGAGGAGAAAGGCGAAGAGGAAGGAGGGAGAGAGGAGTACGGGAGGGTCGGAAAAAAGAGAGATGGGCAACGATACAAGCGGAGCTTGCGCGGCGATAGTCATAAGAATATGAGAAGACAGCGAGAGAAAGAGAGGAAAATGAGAGAAAGTGGGGGGAGAGAGAGAGGAAGCCTGTTCTGAATATGCATTCGCGCATTGACGCCAACTGCACCGACTAAAATTAGCCGCGCAATTACCGAAACATACCTATCCCCATAACCCGCGCGAGCGGGTGTGTATGCCGTTTCATAGTAAGATACATCCAAGAGCAATTTTCTCTTTTTCTACTACTTTTCACGTTTTTCTCTCTCCCCGTTCTCTCGACACAACTATAATGTGGAAAAAAAAAGAAATTTCTAGTAAAAATCACACCTGACTCGAGCACTAATTCCAATTGTCAAAAGCTCAGCTCGATTGCTAACACCACGTTGATGCTGGATCATTCGGAGACGAATGGAAATCCGAAATAAATATGAAAACGTACAGAATTCTTGCCACTCTCTGACACGCCAATAGTATCGTCGACTGCGCGGTAAAATTTATCAAATCCGAGATCCGATCGATGATAAAGACAGCAGAAAGGAAGAGAGTTGAGCAAAAGTTGAGCCGCATTGAAAGAAAGAACTGGCAACATGCAAGCTCTTCCAGCGAGCTGTACGGACATCAACGAATTCATAATCATAGATCACAGAAGTAAAAGGTACGCAGCTTTGCTGCACACATACCCAGGAATAATCCATAATGGATAAATAGCACACTAAGCGATAGGAAGGCACACGAGAGAAAATATACATAAGCACACATATAGGCAGGTTTGAAAGGGAGGAAAATAGCGTAAGATGTAATATATAGAAGGGGAAAGAGAAAGATTTTGCCAGATATATATTCCCGTATATCGTTTATCGGTCGATGTTTATTATGCATCAGCCTTCTCTAATCCTTTTGATATCCCCTACACTCCGCCTCCTCTTCGCCTTTCCTGCATTCGGTGAATAAACAAATTGCACCATTATCGCTTCTATATATACTGCTCCGTATGCGGAGACGTATAAATCGAAGCTGCTTCTGCGTTTCGTCTTGTGGTTTCTAGTAACCGGTATAATATTAATAATTCTCTTTGGCCCCGATGATCGGTCATAATATTGCAGTGAGGTGTATATTTGTGTGAGTGAATGTGTCTTCTGTTCGCGGACCGTTCTCCATGCCCTTTTACACACTGGTTCATCGATTCGGAGTGAAGATTTTTTCTCGCGTCGCTTCCTGTCGCCTCGTGTAATGCGCTACTTGGAAGAACTGCCGACAGGTGGCTTTCGGGCGCAGGCTTCTCGCGGGAGGAGTCGCGTGTGCCGGAGTATAAAGCTCTTTTGTCTAACATTAGAAATTCTCGTTCCCAGTCCATTTTTCTGTGTAATACTTAAAAAGTTTGTTCAAATGGTCTTTATTTAAATTTCCATCTCATTAAACAGAGTGTTTTAAGACTGAAATATAATTGTGGAATTGAAAGATCGCGGAGCTTCGAGTCTGCAAATCGCGGGAGAAACTTTTCTATTCATAAACCATTATGAGAGGAAGAACGATGCTCCGTAAGAAAATCTCACAAAGCCGACTTTGTTTCGTTTCGCGCTTGCGTCATCGTTTCTCCTTAGTTTTTACACGCTGATTTTATATGAGCGTATGTAGTTGTAATACACTGTATGAGGCGCATGTGATAGCGGCCCAAAACGAATCACTTTATCGTATTTTGCCTCGGATCTCTTTCACTCCTTCTCACTCCTCTCGCTCCCTTTGATGGCGTTTGATCTTCTTTAAAGGCATCAGACGCCGATAATTACAACGTCAGATACCGGAAATACCGGAAAAATAGGGGGTGCCATTCTGCGAAAGTTTTTTTTTCTCTCCGCGTTTATACGTGCCTGTAACAACACTCCAGAAAATTTCTGGTATCTACTCAAACAGGATTAGCACGAATTATATCAAAGTACAGCTTCCCTTTTTTATATCAGACAAAAGAGGATCACTTAAGTGCGTCGGAAATCCTATGTCGGGATAAAGATGAGCAAGAAGATTTGGTCGTGACGGTTGTCACGAGCGATGAGACGAGAGTCGATCGGCGAGTTCTACCCTTGTCGATCTGGGGACAGCTGAACATCGTGGCAGCCTCAGGGCCTTTGGTTATGTCTTCTGCAGCACATACACGTAGCAGGAATCGAGAAACTGAAAGTATAATGGACCTTCGGGGTGCGATAAAAATGTTCGCTTTCAACGTCGCTCCGAGGGAACGACGAATTTATCTAAATTGATGAACAAACCGAAGAAACAATGATTTGAAAAAAAAAAAAAAAAAAAAAATTAAAAAGCGAATGAATAAAAGCGAACTGCGTAAAAAATTTTCGTTCTCGAAAGCGTTTGAAGGTAGAAAAATATGATAATTCTGCGGGAAAGTATTTTTTGGAGAGCTTTCGTTTCCCTACACCAATGGCGTATGCCGAAAAAAGTATGAAAATCGAACAGCCAACGCGTGTAGGAGCGACAGTTTTTATTTTCTTTATCACGTGGTATACGAGCCGGCAAAGAAATAAGCCGACACGGCAAGCCCGCGGAGACGTCAAAAGGATTATTGTCTTCGGGTTCTTATCTACGTCAGGGAGTCCTTGGAGAATATATCATGGGCAACATAAAACGTATATACGGAATACATATACGTGAGAGCAAGTTGCGAGGAGCACTCGTTCCAATGGTGCTGATGGCGAGCGAGAGGACGTGAAACTCCTTGGGGATCAAGGGGGAGAAAACACACAAGGAGAGAAAAACGATGACATCGTGAGGATCATTGAGGAGGATGGACCATCTTTTCGAACGCGTCACTTCGAGCGAGGAGAATCACATGAGAAGTTTCTAACTCAACGATGCAGCGATGACTCAATTATTTGTTCACATCACGTTCGATTTTTCGGATCGTTTTTATTTTATTCTTCTCTAGATTAACTCATTTCCTTGACATCTTTTTCTATTTTTTATCATCGAAATCTTCTCGTTTCTCTTCCCCGTCTTTGTTGAGTAAACCAACGATTTTTCTGCAGACAAAGACCTCGAAGGAACGCAGCTCTTCAACCTCTTCCGATATTTTCGCGATCTCTCACCGTCCATTTTATCTTTTCCTGGTCCGAAAGACGGGAAATGGTGGATTGACGCGAAAGCCTCGTTCGCACGACATTCTCAGCCGTGCTCGGCGGTCATCGAGCGTCAAAGAATCGTCGTTTTCTCGTTTCATGGCAAATCGTAAAATAATTATTCGGGGATTCTTATAAATTTGTCCTTTAGCTCAAAATGAATTTGAATGCTCGTGACCAAACCGAGGAGCACTGTTTCCACCTCGAAGAAATCAGTGCTAGGAAAGTTGAGAAGAATGAACGTAACCGTCTTCACTGAGACAGAATAAATAAAATTTAGATGGAACATCGTCGCTGTTTGCTCGTGCTGCAATATTCGCAACGATTTCACACGACACATTCGTACTTTATTAAGTAATTAAATGATCACTCGTATCGCACGTCGGTGGTGCGCCCAGCATCGAGAAAAAGAAAACAAATAATAAAAAAAAAAAAACTTAAAAAAACAGAGAAGAAATATCTTTTACTCTGCGAGTTGCACTTGAGATCTTATTTGAGAGCTGACTCTCGGAGTTCTCCTGTAATTTGCTTACAATTAAAATATGCAACTCTGAAAGAGCGTATCGACCCCCCAACGATTCGTACAAACGGAGTGCACAGCCCATCATCCGAGCACCCATCCATCCGGGGCGCGCCACGCGCCTGGGCGCCTAGAAAGTGATTAATTCTTAACAAGGCGAGGTTTGCTCGGTACTTGAGCGACCACGCGGCTGGCTTGCGGTCTGTTCTCGTGCACCGAGAATGACGAGAGAAGAAGAGAGAGAGAGAGGAAGAAAGAAAAAGGGTTGAACGACGTCGTCGTCGGCTTTTATGCGAAAGGGACGAAAAGAATAAGGGATGAAAAAAGAGGGAAGAGCACAATGAGTTAAGAGAGATGGAGGTACATCAGTGGGAAGAACAGAAGGGAGAAGAAAAGAGGTTACAACTGCGAGATCTGATGACGTTGGAAAGAAACAAAAAGACAAAAATGAAAACGCGAAACACACGTACATCGAGACACTCACGTATACGCGTCTGGAGACAATGTGTGGGAGGGCGAAGAAAGAGAAACGTGTACTACAATGAGAGCGTTGTTTCCAACCACCCCTGAAATCGTTACCACATCCGCGAAGCCCACTCTCCGCTTACACACCAGCCCTCATTTTCACTCACATCTTTCGCTCGTCTCTTCCTCTTCTCTTCTTCCTCTGGTGCTCGTGCAGACAACCAGAGTCAGAGATTTTATACCAAGGATCAATGGACAATGAGTGACGAGCATATAGTCGTATAATAAATGCGCTCAACTGACACGTGGAAAAGAGGACGAAATACCACCGCAAATTCATCAAGGATACACGCAGGGATCGGGCTTCAATTAATTTTTCGTGCGATGCGCATGTACGCGTGACCGAAAAATAAAGTTACTGCGATTTAAATACTGTCTGCGTGCTCCACCCCTGTTCGAGGGCTTTTTTCAGCTTTAACCCTCGTCATTACTCGGAGACATTTGACTCAAGCGACGGAGACACTCGGGAACAGCAAACAGGAGATTCCGGCGATGGATGATTTTTCGATCAACTTGTTTTCGGATGGCTTGGCAGCTTGTTGTCACGCCCCGGTGTACGGTTGAAAGATCCTGAGACAAAATACCCCGAGCCAAAATATTCTCGGACAAAAATATCCTAATGACGTAATATCCTCGATTCGAAAATATTCTACACTTGTAAAACTGAATGTCTTGGATCTCTATTAATCAAGAAAATCATTATTGTCATTAACAACGAAACTATGTTGGAACCATGTTTGAATGTGTGTGTGTGTGTGTTCTGCCTGCCTGCTTGGCATAAATAAATAAAAACAATAAAAGAACGAATAATCGTTAAATAAAATTATAGAGGATATTGTGTCTCAGGATATTTCGTCCCGGGGATACTTTGAGCCGGATGTCTTGTCCAGGGACCTTTTGTCAGCCGGAATGAAGATTGTCATGCTCCACCATTTAATCGCCGATAAAACGCATGCAGGTCCATGTCCTAAATTGAATTTTCAAGAGGTTTAGTTACGCCGTTCCTAGCGATGAGGTTCAAGCTTTATACTCGTAAAAATTGATGCATTTTTTTTGTAACGCGGGTTTGTTCTTCGGTGACGTGTCGACTACAACGCGTAAGGGGTCGAACAGCTGAATTCGATCAGATCCGTTCTAAAAAACTGAGCGAAAGGCTTCGGTACGCTGCAGAGGTTGTCAGATCTCAATCTTAGGAGCATTTACCGAAAGAGCTATCTTCGCTAGGCTGTGAAGAATCGTGAACAATGACGCCTGGTGAATTCCATTCGATATCGTCCGATTGGCTCCCAAGATATGGAAAAACCGGTTTAGCTGCAATGTGCTGTAACTCGGTCTCGAATCGTCGTGAGGAAGAAGCCGGTTGGATTTTTTCAAAGCGCGATGTACTTTTTCTAATGGCAATTTATTGGAAATCTCGAGTTTTCGACAACATCGTGACGTAGCGTCTGAGACTTTTTAAATAACGTTCCGCTCTCATCGCGAATAGACCATTCGCAGCTCTACGCATTTTCTCAAAATTTTCTATCCCGTTTTCGAGTCGTTCAATCCGCGCACGAGATCGCTCGAAATCTATGGTGCGTTTTCACAGGACGTGACTGTGTACGCCAACAAATTCTGTACTGAAACAAATTTAATCTACTCGATTCTCAAGCGACGACATTAATATTTAGATCTAGCCAAAGGGAATTTTCTCTCTCTCTCTCTTTCTCGGAGTCTCTTGGTCGAGAGGCTCATCTTGATGAGCTCCTTGAGATTGCGATAATTTCCGAGTTGTGTACGTCGGTGAGTAAATCTCGTTTAATTCGCTGTTTGAGTGTAGCGAATCGCGAAAGGGAGAGAATACAGAAAGAATCATTACAGAATTTCTCGAAATAATATGAGAGAAGAACCAGGAGAGGGAGATTCAGCAAATGGTCAGAGGGAGTAAGATTGATAACGATACTTTAAAGGTACTGCGGTATTTCTCGGAGACATAATCATGTGTCTGTGGGCACGTTTGGTCGTGCCGCATATCAGGGAGTCGCGCAGAAGCGGCATAAAACAGGGCCTATTAAAAGAATCGTGTGTTCGTATCGATCCTGACGATTTCTTATTTCATTTTATCTCTTTCGCACACTCTCTTTAATCGGTTTTTTTTATTATTATTATTTTTTTTTTCGGCCTATCCTGCGGAGGTCTTCCTCTCCATTAGCTCTCGTTTGTTTTCGCATTCGTTTTCCATTCTCTTAATCTTTTTCTCATTTTTAAATTCTACGAAGCACGAGATTCTCACGTAAAATGTTGGGAGTGAAAAGAGCAGGAGGCTCAAAGCCAGGCGAGATTCTGTCCTCAGATAGAGGGAGAATAAAGCGCGCGGTGCGAACGCGAAGAGTCGTTGTCGTTGCCATATATTCTCATTGCGAAATATGCATGTCTACTGTACACACGTACGTGCGTGCGCCTGTGTATAATATAATCCGCAAAGAAAAAGGTTAAGAAAATCATGAGGGATGCTGCTCGTAGGATGGATGATGAGGACAGAAGGGTGAGTGCGAGGGACAAGCTCGCAAAGCCGAGTGTGTGACGGCACCACGCGGAGGAATTTAGCAGCTGCCCGATTCATTCACATTCTCTCTCGCGCTGGAATTCCTTACTATGAACACTCTTTCGAGGCTCACGGACCACAGAGATTTAAAGGCAAAGAGACTGAATGACTCTACAGGCATTTCAGCAAGGGCGCATCAAGCCCAAAGAAATTTCGCCAAGAGGCTATTTAATATGTTAAACCATTTAAATGTATGCGTATATTCGCATAGATCGCACTCGCCGATATACAGGGTGTCCGATTTTAAGGGCTTTGAGCTCTCCTCTCCATGTCCCAACAAAAAACAATTTGCACGAGGACCCCGCCTGGCATCTGTGAACTGTAAAAAGTGAGAATTTTCGAAGGTCGCCCGATGGATCGAAAAAATTTCCTAGGTAATCAAGCCACTTTGCTCCCACTTATTCTTCTCGAACTTGAAGTATTTTAAGCCTGTCCATTTTTCGGGGTAGGACCGAAAGTTCTTTACACCTCGTTATTTTGACGTTTTTACGCATTCAATTCTTTCGTATTGACAAAACTTTTATTTATATTTCAACTCCCCAATTATTATCGAAGTCGTGGATACTCAAAATTGTATACGAGAGTAATTTTTTAATAAAGAAGAAACTCATTCATTTTTTTCAGTAGAATTGTATCACATTTCTTCAATCCTGCGTTCGTGTATTTTAGAAAACTATAGTCATCCATGTGCTATTAATCCTGCGAGTTTTGGCCACACTGATTCTTCATTCTGAGCCCAGTTTCCTCTCTCCTTGTTCCCCTTAGAACCTAAAAAAGTGTTAGCGACAGTGAGTCTTTGCTAATGCACAAGGTCCTCGTATAAGAGCCCTCTCTAGCTGCAGGCAATTTTTACCGTAAATTTCAGCTGATTGGAATCGTCGTCAGAAACTCAGATAAACGACGACTCGAGCACGTCGATCACTCGTGGATTTCCCGATAAAAGCCCCGCCATGACGGAACACGAGAGTTCACAATCCGTCGATTCGAAATGCGATAAACTAGCTACGAAATCTAGTAAAATCTTCTAAACGAAAACCCAGATGGATGGTGGCGAGGAAAGATAAAGTAATTAATTACCAAGTTGGACGGGGGAGTATCGCGAGAAGCGAGACCGGGATGAAACAATTGTGTAAAAGTCGTGGAATCCGTGCAATTTAGTCCGAAGGTGGGTGTTTGTTATTTCCCGGAGTGTGATACTCGAGAGGATACGTCTCCCGCGGCGTGTGGGCTAGCTCTTGGGGCCGGGAAGCGGAAAGAGCGGACACGCTAACGATCACGTTCGAACAATGAGGCGCACAATGTTAATGAGAAAAGTAATTATGTGAGAGCTTTCTCCCAGAAACAAATCGTGAGTTGTCCCGTTGAGAGGAAAATAAAAAGGGAAGGGGATGTCGGGGGTGCGCAGGAGTGGGAAGAAGGGCAAGATGGGAAATGAAGAGGGCGTGAAATCTGCTGTGTGCGTGTAAAGAGGGTTAGATTTATATTTATATATGAAGATATTGAAGGAGGCAGCAGGAAAGGTGCACTTCTGGAGCGGTAGAGGTCGCGAGAGTCACTGGTTGAAACTTCAGGCGTTATAATGTAAGTACCAAGTGGTCCAGACGTCGTCAGACTTGAGAAACGACTTATTCCCATTTCCGCTCGTACACGTATATTTACGTATGTGCGCATGTGTATAAAAGCACTCATAAGCAATGTGATTTTCTTCTTTGGGCATTAACTCTCAGTTTGGTTAACATCGCAGCCAAGAGTAGCGTAGCAACAACACGCATCGGTTAAAACGACACGTTGCAACGGACCGCGAAATATATAGCTGCAACTTAAAACGTTTGTCCATGCTTTTATGCTAGCGGAGCATAAGAAAATACGGTGAAAAGATAAAGACGAAGGGTGGAGGGAGAGGGGCAGAAATACTTTGGTTGTGCTGCTGCTGCTGCTGCTGCTGCTGCTGGCGGTGGGAGAGTAAAGAGCTTAATTCCCATTTCTCCACGTTCGTGGACATTTTTATTTTTTAATAATTTACTTCTACTCTGACGAGGAGAGCGCCGGTGACGATTAATCGACTCGTTAACTACTTCGTTTTTTTTCTTTCTTTCTTTTGCGCTTTCTTTCAAGTATACCCAAGAGTTTACGCTTGCGAGGCCTCAGACCTTATATTCGTGTGAACGAAAAAAAAACGATTTCTTAAGAAATATTATCCGAATGGCATTATACGAGGCTTGAATGTGAAAAAGCCGCGTATACTTGAAGCTTTTTCCACCATGATGTCAACAAAGTGGCGACTATTTGTCGCTCACTAAACCTCGCCATGAGTAAATCGACGTCGATGAAAAGAGAACACCGTACGAGAGAGAAAAACATTTATTTAATAAGAAATAAAAATGCTTGTAATGCGAGGAATAAACGGAGCAAAAGGTACTCCAACTTTAATGGCTGGGCCCACTTCCTATCAATTGACTTCGGGGCTACATACCACCCCGAATCAGAAGTGGAAACGACACCGGACGACGATAAATTGATGAATCGTTTATACGTGACTCGCACCCGATATCAGCGATGCGCGCATTATTAGGACCGCCGCACGTTAAGGCCGAGGGACTCCGTGACAAAAATATTGAGGGGACAGAGCTTCGGGAATTCGTAACATGTTTTTTCTCTTTTGTTAATTTACGTTGTGAAAAGAAAATGAAAAAGGGTTGGTAAACTGTTTCGTGATGAGAGATTGTAAATAATTGTCTGTTTCGTGGAACTCAAAAATGTGAAATTAATCATCCCTTTTGGTGTCTGCCTCGAAGTTTGATTTTTTATTCACACACAGCAGGGACAAAGTCACTCGTTTTTTTAAGATTTTTGTTTGTCTCGTTTTACCGCTCTATCTCGTGGCTTTTCCGTTTGCAACAAACATCTCACGAGACAAAACCACTGGAAGCACTCGCAATCGGTCCAGTATTGGCTCACCGTCGCCACAACAGTGTTTACGGTTAGCCAGCCTGACCATCCGGCGAGCCTGTGCCAAACCACCGAGCGGCCCAACTCTCGGCGACAGCACAGTTAGCTGTCATTGAAAAACTTGGTTTGCCTTAAAATTGGCTCAACAGTGCCAAACATCGATCGGATAATAAACTTCGCATTTATTTTTATGAACATATCAGTTTAAGGAGACTGCAATCGATGTTTGAATGTGTAAGCAAACTGTGGAAACGAGTACATCGCCAAAAAATCTTTCTGTAAATCCGGCTCGCGTGACAACAATAAAAATATTTTTATTCGAATTTAATTATTTAGTTTGCCCAAAATCATTGCATTTTCCGAAACAAATACAATGAAATGATTTTTTGAAAAGCGAAGGAAGTTCTTTAACGAGAATCCATCAACGGAGAAATCACGAATATTTTGTATTATTTCGTAGTATTATTTTGTATAACGAGCAACGAAAATTAATTGCTTCGATTAAAAAAGATTTTAGTGCAAAGGAAGTTTTGGGGATTGTCTAAACTCGAGCAGTTTTTTAATGCGCGTGGGGGTAAAAAATTTTAACGATTTTCTCATTACGTAAGAGGATGCGGAAGCAATGATAACGCATTACCCACGAAGCGTCTTGTTATTCGTCGAAACGTCAGTGATGTAGCCGGTGACAACGGAAGGGTGAAATGTACGTGCGGATGAGACAGAGAAGCCGGGAGCGTAGAGTGAGAGGGAAAGAGGGTCGCAATTTGAGCGAGTGGCATCAGTCGACGAGTTTAATGATGTTAGCTGCAATTACATGCATTAGTACAACATGACGAGAGAACTTGGCGGGAAGGTAGGTAGAAGAGAGCACACCCGTGCCAGCGCAAGGGTAGAAAAGGAGGAGGAAAGGGGTTGCTAAAGAGGAAGCATCAACCATCAGAATATAGCGTTAGACCTCGGTCTCCGGAGTACGAATATGGATACAGAAGAGTGGAAAGCTACAAGAGAGAGAGAGAGAGAGAGAGAGAGAGTTGCGGAGAGGGAATGCTCGCGAAATATAGTTGAGCCTGTCATAATTTTCAGCAATCAAATATTCGTAGCCGAATAACCACTTTTTTAAAATCATTGTAACGAATTATGTTTCATGAATTTTAATTGAAGGAATTTATTTATAAAAAATGGGGATTCCTTCGTGGTTGAATATTATTAATTGTGATTAGTTTTGTTTGTTGGATTCATCCAGATCTGTTTTAGACTTTGATGGATTAGAATATAGCCGTGATAAGTAAATTAAGGTAGATCATGCCCGAAGGACCGTATTTCATGGGTGTCTAAATTGGATCGATTTTTACTCCCTCAGATATAACCCTAAGATATAATCATTTTTAATTTTTGTCAGAGTTATTAATTCGATATTGTAAATACATTTTTTCGACTTATCTATTGGTGAATGAAATTACAAGCCATTGATTAATCGAGGATCCATCACTGACTGAAACCGAAATTTTATTCGTTCCTGGCGAAAATACTATAGTTTTTTTATGTAAAAAATCGCATTAGAGAGCGCAAAGGGAAAGCACAAAGGAAAATGAATCAAGAAAAAAGTGTTAATTAAAAAACAGAAGGCTGTGACAGCAATGAGCCAAGCTAAGATGAAACGAAATGCCGAAATAAGCAAATGATAGGTTACACGAGTGCTCATTACCAATTTCGTTCAATCTTTAACGTAATATATTTTTATTATTAGAAAGAGAATCGTCTCGAATTTTTTCCCAAACCTTCATTATATATTTTATTGTTATCGTGTACTTTTTAATAAACTTCGAAAGAAGCTTTCACTCGTTATACGGAAAGATAAACGATTTTTTACCCAGTCCCTATAACCCTGTGTATTTTTCTTCATGACTCTCTTAAGAAAATCGTTTCATGCATGAACCACCTTAAAATATTGAACTTATTTAATTCCTGAATTTCGTACGAAATTTGTAGCTGAGCACTCCATCGTAGTGCATGGCATTTCCTTTGTAACAACAGTACGCCAAGACCTTTAACTTTATAAGTGTATTTTCTGATCGTTAGAAAGTTACGAGAGGGTCGACTGTACCTGTGAAATTCGTATTACGACTGTCTACAGGCCACCTGGCAAAGGGTACGAAACGAGAGAAAAAGGAAAGAGGGTTAAAAAAAGAAGATGGCGAAATAGATCTCGGAGGTGATGGCTATAGGCTGATGATGGAAGCTGGAATGCGTACATTCGTGGCAATAACATGTTGTCGGTGACGAACAAGACCGTTGGAGCAAGAGTGAGGAAATGAGGGATGCAATACGAGAAGTGCGATGGTGCTTGGTTCATGTCTGTTTCACAGAGTGGGTTATACGACGTAATGAGAGAGAGCGAGAGCGAGAGAGGGAGGAAGTTACGAGCCCTGAGTAGAAGATAAAAAAAGAGGATGCCGGTTGACGTCGTTGGCGGGATGAGTTTTAAGCGGTTGTCATGAGTCAAGAGGTATGAAGGGAAGGGTCGGGGTTAAATGCGTTAAGGTGTTAACCGTTAACTCGTCATAGTTTGACTCCCTCATCAGATGGGAGGAAGGGAGGGTGTGCCTTTGGTGCTTTTCTATTTTTGCAAGTTTTTAACGGTGTTGTTACGTAGTGAAAACGTAGCGCAGGTAACGTAAAAGCGAGAACGCGCGCGGAGAGGCTTTGGATAACGACGAAAGCTGTTTCCGTGGGATGGGACACGAGCTCGGGTAGAATCCACGCATCGTTGAGCCACGATCAAACGGCAAACAGAATGTTGGCGCCAGCGCCACACGAGCAGGATGATTCCCAGTTTCGTTGACTTTTTATTTCCCTCGCTTTCTCTGCGCCTCTCTCCTTCTCTCCCCCTCTCTTTATCTCGTTTTACTACTGGTCGGATAATTCTTTGATCGTTCAGAAAGATACAGTAAATATGCCCGGGCACGGTTGTGGTAGATTTTCACGAGAGACCTCTGACTCGGAGCTTTTCGGCATGGGGGGATCCCCTCAATCATAATCCTACACTCGCTATACTCGAACCTCGAGCTCCATACAATCTTCTGCACCAACTATTTGTACAGACCATTGTATATTCGCTCATTGCTTTTTCTTAGCGATGAAAAAGCAGAGAATGCGTCTAAAGGTTAAACCGTGTGTCCTTTTTAGCCGCGTTTCTCCAAAGCTCTGCTATACCGCTGGCGTCGAGTTTTGGGTATTCCGATGAAATTTTATCTCACGAAAGATCTCCGCATCGCATCACAGTATATCGAATAATGAACAATCTTTACAACGGTCTTTGAAAAAAACATTTTGTGTGCTTCAGTTCGCTCGAACGTTTCATATGAAATTCGTGAGGGACAATAAGTCCGAGTACTCGTTGCGAGTCTCGTTAACACTTGGATTTTCCAAATGTAGCTAAAGCACCGAGGGCTTGTGTCGCTGCTGGACGTTCGCTTTGCCACATAGAAAAAGCTCTCGGGTAGGACGCGCATGTAAATTTCCGACTCCCTGTCAGGCTCCTCTCTTGGCTTTGGGTTTTGTGCACGCCAGATATAATGCTTTCTCTCATTTCGTACTCCTACAATATCATCCACGAATATAGGAAGTCACGTGTGTCCTGGGGAGAGACACAAAGTAGCATTCTATTGACAGAGCGGACGAGCAGAACGGGAGGAACCAGGAATTCGTATATACACGTAGCCACGTATATTAGTACACACACACACACACACACACACGAATCTGTGTATTCTACTATAGAATTGGATGCGGTGGCAAGCGAAGCTCCCGGCAAGAGCGCCACGACAAAGCTACTTCTCTCCCTCTCTTTCTCATTCCTTTATGTCTCTCTTTCAGTGAACCGGCCAGTGATTATACTCGGTGATCATATCGCTCGCATATTGACAAACAGCCGCACAGAGAATTATCCCCGGACGCCTCATGCCCCGATTTAGCCTTCCTCTCTCGGCTGGGTTTGGAAGTCTCCATCAGTCATTGCGATCCTGCCAATCTGTCCATCGTTCTTTCTCCCTTTGGCTTCCTATCCTCCAGCATCATTTTCCGTCCTCCATAACGTCTCGTGTCTCTTTCGCCGGGAGCATATCTGTTTCGCTTTTTGGCTCGTTCCCGACGCACGCATACCTGTATTATATGGCTGTACGTGCGCTGGGACTACACTGAATAATGCATACAGCCGCGCACATATACGCGAGTGTGTGTACGTATTATTTAGTGCGTATGCGCCTTCGTATAGATGTACAGTTGCGTGGGTATATTTGAAGCACGGGTTCGCCATCGGTTCGCCTACACGAGCCGCTTCTCTTGCACCAGTGAACATCGTCCGCCCACCAGCCATCCCACAATACGTCGCTAATTCCCATAAAGCACCGTGAGTCCCCCTGCCCTCCCTCGATACGCAAATGGACAAACGGAGCCACACACTAGTGCACAAACAGAGCTCGCCCGCCGATCCGCCTCGAAACAACTCCCTCCGCTTCTCTGCCCATTACGGATCCACGAATAAACGGGCATATCTGTATCTCCGCGGGAATATCCCACCAGGTGCGCGTTTATACATCATGCGTACGCGCCTCTCTGTAACGGAGCAGGAGAATCGCACTCTCCTCTCCCTCCGTTCGCCTATCCCGACGCGTGTGCATGCCTCCTCGTTTTGATACTGTACAAGCACGCGCTTCCATTTCCTGTGTACTTTGCGTACGGGCACTACACACAATCTGTCCTCACGAACACGGGGGATGGATCTCGATTTCGTGTAATAATAACAGAATACGTGCTCGGTCTACCTGAAATTGTATTTGCCAATGCGTGCAGCTATTTCGATCGGCTTCGCATACACCTGCGATGGGGGAATGCATGCTCGGGCGCCCACGAGCGTACTCCAAGAGTTCCTTGCACTATTCTCACCCCGGAAGTTGGTCTCCTGTCGCGTCCTGCTTCGTCTTTTGTGGGGAAATTTTTTGAAATTTTGGCAATAAACGTATTTTACTGTTACGTTGATACACTGGATCGGTGCAATGCGCCGGAAAACATCGAGGAAACGAAGTGCCTCGTAGAACAATTGTTTTATTCGTCATTGTCGAAAGGTGTTTTAACAAAAGTTGAGGCGAACCTCTTCGATGCTGGTCCAGCGAGTTTTTTTCGACTCTTGAGAATCTATAGAATCTAATTAAAGATGAAAATTGGCTTGGCGATCGTAAAAACAAAAGAGAAACGAGCCCGATGCTGCACCAAGTCAACTCATTTCGCCGCGTTCTCCCAGCCAGTTTGCGCTTCGCTTATGCACGTCCCTACTTAACTGGGCGTGAGCACAATAGTCATTGAGGCACAGGTGCAGCCGTACTTCTATATTATTGTATATCGAAGCAACGAGCAAGGTACAACCCCCTTCATCTTCTAGTGGAAGAAATGGAGGGGCAAAAGCACCGGCGCCGGGACGTTTTACGATGTTGTGGGCCAAAACGAGAACCGAGAAAACGGCGCACACACAGCGAATCAGCGCTGCTGAGCCAACACCCACGCGACCCAACTTCTCGACTCCTGAATAACCGTCTGTGTAGTGGATTAGTGAAAATGAGAGTACGCCAAAAACTCCGGAGAATTTTCACGAGAATTCGAATCCTCGTTGAAAGGTAAATAAGAATGACGCAACAATATTTTTTGAAAGTTCATTCGAATAAACGGTTGCTTCTTACGTTTTTCTCAATGCGCAGCGATCGCAATCGTTACTCGTCAAATTTAGACAATTTGCATCCACGTTCTTATCAAATTCGACGTCGAACGACTTTTTTCACTAGGCTCCTGGTTCAATGCGTACGACTACGCGGAGAAAACGGATTCATTTTGAACAGTGAGAAATATATTATTTTTCAAGAATTTTCAAAGTATTCAGCCACCGATTACAAACAGCATGGTATTTTTTGAATTTTTCAACTTTTCGTTCCTTGAATTCTAAACAGCTTTATGTGCATACGCGGAGAGACTTTTATAGCAAAAATTACTATGTTTTTATAGTAACGTCGGACCGCATCGATATTATAATAATAATCGCTACAGAGTATGTCTAATAATTCAAAAGTTTGAATGCGCTGTACTATATAAAAATGAACACCGAGCGAATTTTGATCAAAAGCATAGTAAATAATGAAATGATTTGATGCAAATTTAGGAGATAACATAGCAGTCGTTTCTCTGTGCTATCCGAAAAATTACATAGTTTCGTATTTTCCCTTTCACCGCACTGAATTTTGCTCAATGCTAACATAGCAAAATTCATGCGCCCACCAATTATATGAGGCGTTGCGAGTATAAACATGAAAATTAACCAGTGGCACATAGTAAAATTTCAAACAATTTATCCAGTCCGATTCACCAATTTTTAACATTTCGCCAAAGACACGAGTGACATTCGGATATCGATACATCGTTCGATGTAAGAATGTCGCAGACCTAAATTTTCCCTGTCGTGCATAGTAAAATTTGAGAGAATTGCTTTCGGCATCAAAATTACTATATGCACTTTGGTGAAATGTAATAGAATGGCGATATAGAAAAGCACTGCTATAAAACATAGCAAATTTTTCTAGCAAATTCATCCGAAATATTCGTATAAAAGTCTCTCCGTGTAGCAAAAAGTGATGCAGGTGAGAACTATATTTCGTTTTGTTTTCGAGTGTTATTCATCATGTCAGACTAGCACTTGCTGATGAGTGGAAATGTATTGTAAGTCGCACAAATTTTCACTGTCAGCATATAGTAAATTCTGTGATAAATACACGAATATACGCCGAACACATGTCACATTTTACCATACACATAGTTTTTTTCAGGGCTGCCCGAGCATACTTTACAAACATTTGAAGTGGCTGAAAACACTTTTTAGTATGCTTATAGAGAAAAAGACTCTTGAGTCTTTTGAATAAAAGGCATGGGCATTGGTCTTTTTACTATGGTGGATAGAACAATTGTTATTACCGTTCTTCGAATTAAGGCTGCAATCCAGCACGTATGTACCGTCCCCGAGACACTATATTCCTTTCCTCTAGAATTTTCAGCCTCTCGTTTTCTCCGTCGATGCACAAAAGTACAAATTCTGCTCGAATTTATTACTCATAACTGTACAGATGCAAGAAACTGACGAGAATAACGTTTATATATCGCAACTGGAACGGTTCACCTGTATGTTGACGTAGCATCGTGTGACAGGTGAAACGCGAACGGGAAAAGACGGCAAGAGAGAGAGAGAGCGAGAGTGGAAGATGCGAGTAAAAAGAGACAAAGATATGTCACGAGTAAAGAGCGCGAGGCACGATAAAAGTTCTCGTGTAAACTCGCGAGAGGGAAATCCTCCCTTTTCCCACTCCTTGGTTGGCGCAGCATCTCTAACTCTCCGGAGAGCATACCTCGAACGCAACTATTATGTACGCCCTCGACGTGAGATCAGGCCACGCAGCCGCTCCTGAGAGGAGGAGAAAGACGAGCCCGCCTTCCCCTCATCCCACGATTCATCTCACTCTTTCTCTTTCTCTCTTGTCCTCCCTCCTAAGCCCTCTGTTAGACGTTCTCCCCCTTCTCTTTCGCGTGCATCCTCCTCCATCTTCTTCTTTATACTGTCTTTGCTGTACACATCGATGCACGTACATGCCCACCTCGTTCTTGTAACTCTTTCTATGAAGTATCGAACCGGCGATGAAAAATGTTTCTGCATCACGTTTCGGGGCAGAATTTTTTCTCCAATCTCCGCACTTTTTTCCTCCACGGTGGTGAAAATTAGATTGCGTCGGAAATTCTTGTTCCGAGATTTGAGAGAGGAATGCGAAATTCTGCAAAATGGCGGACGCTCGCGTGGAACGAAAATTGACTGTGATTGCTGGAACTAATTTTCCCGCCATTTTTCTTTCCTTCTGCGCACCTTCATCTCGCTGTATTTTCAGCACATCCGGTGCAGCTCCCTTCGCGCATGCTGCGAAACTATTAGCTTCCCTTTTTTACTCCAGTTTCCCTTGACGAGAGAGAATTCTCCTGATTTCCGGACAGTGTCTCCGTACCAGCAGAGAAATAGAATGGCGTGACACTCTCTTCACCGAATCGACTTCCGGTTCTGGGCTTCCTCGCACTTAAATAAATCACCCATTTCCCGTCGCAATGTTCATTAGTCCTAGGAAAATCGTAGCCACCGAGATTTTTCGATTTACCCATTTATATTGTTACCCGGAAGCTGCGACTTCGTTGGAGAAAATAATCGACAAGAAAATCAGTTCATCCTATTAATGGACCGCTTTGAAACCGTCCAAGCATCCATCGTTTGCCGATTTAACTAAAACTCTTATCTCACAGCCAAAGGATCCGCGAATTACGCAATTCTCATTAACCTTTACAATGCATTCGAGTTTCTTTTTTTCGGCTTTTCTTCTCAATAAGTGACCGCGGGACCATTCCGCAGTTACGAAATACGGAGATGAGAGAGGAACTACGCGCGAGGCGAGGCTCTTTGTGTAACATGTACGTAATTTCTGCAATTTGCATTCGAAGAATTTCGCGCTGAAAAGTGCGCGTGTTAACAGTGTAAATATATGTGTATTATATCGGTAGCTGAATCGCGAGACGAACGAAAGGTAAAAACGAGACTCGCTTCGATCCTGTACGTCGATACGCGAGCAACAACGCCGAGGCACTGGTGTACGCAAATTAGGCTCTTCGGTTCATACTCGTAATAACGGTTATTGCGTAAACGCCGAACATTAACTGCACGCGCACGTTCGTATTTTCTTATTCTCTTCCTCCTTTTTTACTTTTCGTTTTTTCGTCTGCACTCGCTCTGTTGAATTCTTCTCTGCGAATGCGCTCACCATTTTTCTTGGTTTGTTCAGCAACGGATCGCGTTTGTTTTTCTTAAAATTCATTCTGAAGTGAACATTTTCTTAAAATGGCTATTTTTCGGAAGTCTTTTTAGAGGGGATAAAATAATCTGATCATTTTGAAATTTCGACATGGGTTTATAACAACTGTCGAGTTGGAAAATAAATTTGTTTTTGGGATGACCGACAAAATAGGGGCGTTATTAAGCGTCTTCGGACGCTTGCCTAGCTTTTTCTGTTCAATTGAAGGTGATTTAATAAGTGTCATTCGCTTTCTGATATTCTAAGGGAAAGACTGCGTGCCTAAAAAATTATGACGAAGAGTAAAATTGACAATTTGGGAGCCGTTTTACTTGAAATTTCGAATTTTTGACCATTTTTTCGAGATATTTGACTCCACAAAAGATAATCGCGTTTATCAATCCGCGAATATTCAATGTTTGAGGTTTTTTTTGGTCATTATATTCTTTGGGTACCATACTTTCGAAATATGTAAAGAAAACGACTTTTTCAAAACTTTAAAGGGATTTCTCGCCTTCATTTCGTTTTCATTTGATCGAAATCGGATGGATTCATGGGAACATAATGAGTGAGTTATGAGAAAGTTTTGAAAAGTCAGAAGGAAGAAAAAATTTAATTGAAACGATCATACACTTTTGGAGTCGGTCGAGTTCTTGCTCACTTTTCGTAACGATTCGTTACTTTGGCGAAGTTGTGAGCAAACTAAAATATTTCTGTACAGAAATGTGAAATTTTTTGGGAGAAATGATCTTTTGCGAAATTTATGTTGGAGCGAAAGATGTGAGAAAAATTAACAGATTAAAACGTGCAATTTGCTTGTTTACTTGTCATCGTACGAGCGACATTTCAACAGAGCAATTACAATTCTTGTCAATGATAGTTGTTGACTTTTGCTAGAGGCTAATATTTAGCAATGTCACGGTATGCAGTCGCGGAGAATTTTTATTTCGCTTTTGCATATGTGCCGGACGAAACAAGAAATTAATGCAGGATTGTCTGATGCTAGGAAAAATAATTATTCGCAATTGCTGTCAATTGTGAAACGTGACGACATTGTGAAACTGTTTCACAACCCTCGTCTCGTTTCCCATACTCGCGTTACTTTGATCTCATTACAAATTTTCACCTTGATAAATTAATGATTCTCGTGTATGAGTCTTATAAATATTAATTATAATTATCCACATATGATTTTAGTCTCGAATGATGTGAATTTAAAAAAATTTGGCTCGTCCCATTCGATGATTCATATCCTGCGAAAATAACCTTCGATTCGAGTTTCCTCGTGAGATGACAACAATCGTGAGAATGAATTATATTATAAAATTGATTTGGACCAAATTCGTGGTGTTTCTTTTTCTCCAAGAGTAAACACAGTTTTTCTCGCACCACTCGCATATCTCAGTCAACACCGTACATTTTTGAAGTGCATAAAAGAAAAAAGGAAAATGCTCCTCGTGGTTTTTATTGGAATGATAAATGCGAAAGTATCGAGGGTGAAAAAATCATGTGCCGGGGCTATTTTCATGGATTGTATTAGAGTTTCTATAAATAAAGAATGGTCGGAGTGTGACTGACAAAAAATGTCAGTGGGTTGACAAGTGGCTGTCTTTCTCGCACTCTCGTCATCGACGCGATTTCCACACGCGGGGTCATAACTCTCGCGTTATAAAACATTCGACGGATCAATAAATTGGCGCACCGGATCGTGTGTATATTTATAGTTATCGTTTCGCATCTTTCATTCGTGTTTCTTTTTCCCGGATGATGACCCACTGCTCCGTACGAACGTGTGTAGAAGGTACGTGTTATGTGTTATCTCGCCGGTGTTATACGATCGATTTCGTGATATTTTAGCTCGTCGGGGAAATTTGTTGCTTCGAAATACACATCGGGAGGATGTGATCGCTGCGCGATCGTATTATGAAGTTTCACGAGGCTTCAAACGCACCCGATCGTTTGATTGTTACATGAAACACGTTAAAATGAACAACCTCGTAAAAAGCATTTTAGTATCTTCTTCTTTCAGTCAATTTGTAACCCGAATTTATCGTGGAGTATGACTATTCCGTTCTGCTCGAGCCTGGCGAGCTTGAAATTCCTTTTCATCGCTAGTAAATTATATTTTATTATTTAATGATCTCATCATTAATATTCATGAACGAGAAATGCTCCGGCATGTTCAGCAATCAAAAGCAATAAAATCCGTAATTTCCGATTACGAAAAAACTGGCATTCGCACCGATCCCTAAGGAATGTAAGGGTCCGTTTCGCTGTGATCAGTTGCGCATTTCGTCGACGGATCATGTGTGCCCATTCACGAACAAAAACCAAGCGCTTCCACAGTTGTTTCAACAACGATCACTATCTCAGGCTGGTTCGTTCGTAGTTTTTTCGCATCATCGCTGTTGCGAATCGATCGTTGGTGCAAAAAAAGATAAACGCTTGGATAAAATGTTTCGCTCTTTTATCCAGGAACAATTCTCACCACGAACTAGAGAAAAAGAGAGCGAGAGGGGGGAAATGGAGAGAGAAAGTGACTTGTTCATTCCCCGTTTACTCCTGCCGACTCAATTCGATCAACGAAAAATAGCGGAGTCAAGATTACCAGTAATTAGTTTTTTATTCGAATCTACCGAGCATAGGTTAACGGATATTGTTTCAAAACTTACCTTCGAGAGATCTTGCTGCTGTACCAGCTGTTCTCGTAAGAATTGAAGTTGCAAAATCATTTCGGAAAGTCGGCGCTCCTTTTCGGCGAAGCTCTCGGCGCAGAGAACCCTGTGAAGGGCGGCAGCACCGTCCTGCTGTCCGTCTGTATTTGGTAACCTTCCATTTCCGGGTGGCGAAGGTGCGACGCTGTTCGAAACGCTGCTGCTCCCACTGCTGTTCGATAAAAAAAGTACGATTTTTTAAGTCAGCGTCAAAACGCAGCTTTCTGTAGAAATGATTTTTTTTCGAATCACTCAGTTTCGTCGGGGCTTGAAATATTCTGATTTTTCAATACATTCCCATCTCGAATTGTCTAGTTTCGGGGAGACGCGATACCACCGATCGAACGGGACCAACACGGATGTAGAAAATGTAAAAACATTTTTATTATTCCCGGTTTATCGATATAGTTGACATTCCCAAAAAGTCCGCCCACGGTTTCGAGAATCGATCCTACACCGCGCGGAAGAGAATGAAGAAACTAAATTTTATCGCGCCTCCGCGCCTGCGAATCTTTCCTCCTGTGTGGTGACCGCGATAACTAATCTCGTTGTCGATTTTCGTGCGGATGCTTCTCTCCTCTCGTTACGGTATTGCAAAGCGACCGACATGGACAAACGTATTCAGGATCACTGTACACCTCCGATGGAAACGAGATAGAAGGGTTCGAGGTTGATGGAGATGTCCTAGGGTTAAGCGCGTCACAGGGAAGCGAGTACGCGGAAGAGAAAGAGCGAGAGAGGCAGGCAGAGAAAAAAGTAAAATGTGGGTGAGAGGTCGTGCGCGGGGTGGTCGGCGTGTGTGCTACGGCCGAGTTAGTGAATAATAGATAGGCTCGCGGCCGCGCAATCTCGGCGTAGCGAGTGTTTGCACCGGTGATGGGCCCCGGGATGCCTGGCCAAGCTACCCCTGCAACCTCTTCAGCGCCCTTTCCAGTGTGTTTCGCTTTAAAACCCAGCAGAGAGTTCCCTTTCTGTCTTTCTTGCTTCTCTCTCTCTCTCTCTCTCTCTCTCTCTCTCTCCTTCTTTCTCTTTTCTTCCGTTTTCTCGTGCTGACCATCCCGCTTTGTTTCCTCTTTGCATCTCGTTTTCTCGGGGTACCACCGCGGCGTTTCTGTAGCCTCGTTTTACTTCCGACCGGATTTTATGCACTGGGAAAATGGACTAGGAATAAATGATATCGCCACTCGTCGTGGGCGAACAGCGGATACGTGATCACAGATTTTGAAAAAAACGAATGTTCACGGAGAGGACGGTAATATTTAGGGCGAAATTCACTGTAAAATTTACCGAGATACATTTGACTGCAGGGACAAATCAAGGGGGCTCTGCTTTAGAAAGTCAAAAAATCGATTGTTTTCGGGAATGCTTTTAGGATAGAGGCAAATAACTCGGCATAGCAAACTTTCGGTATGGTTCCAAGGATATATTTCGAAAGTACAAAAACATTTTTTTCATCTAAGAAATACTAATTTGTACAAGGTTTATGCGTAAAGTCTGATTGTCGATATTTCACAGCTGTGTACAATGTGGAGATTGTAACTATTGTCTGAAACAATTTTTATGTATTTTTCTTCCATATGAACCTATAGAAAGCCAAAAAATTTCGAAATTCTGTTTTTTTAGCGAGTTTAAAAAAATCGCTTTTAAAAAAGAAGACTTCAACGTGCTGCAAATATAAATTTTAGCAATTTATTCGGGTTTTCACAAGCTCGTATGAAAGGAAAATATATGGAAATGGAAAAAAAAATTGGAATTTTTTTTACAGACAATAATTACGATCTTCACATCGTACACAGTTAAGAAATTTCGTCAGACTTTGCGCATAAACCATGTACAAATTAGTCATTAAAAAAATGTTTTTTTACTTTTGACATATTCTTGAAACTATACCGAAAAGTTCGCTATGCTGAGTCATTTATTCCCTCTATCCTAAAAATATTTCCGAGAACAAATGATTTTTGTGACTTTCTAAAGCAGAACCCCCCTTAACGAAAAGTATTAATTCCTGTAACGCACTGTAAAATCTTAAAAATTTTGCGGAATTTTCAGTTCCATAACAGTAAGCATTGCAGATAAGAAGTCAAAATTTATGAAATACTCCTGTAAAAGTTGCTCCTTTAAACAATAAATATTATTTAATCCACAGGAAAATTAAATTTTTCTCCCATAATAAAATCATGATTTGCAGCTCGTCCCCGCGCTGCCGTTACTCAAGGTAATTTTTCAAATTTAATTTTCTCCACGTTCGTTTGGTTTCCTCCTCGTCAATTCGTGCGATTCCGGTACTCGGTTGAATATTGAATAAAATGCCGGCGAAGAGAAGAGTCCCGAAGAGAAAAGAATCGAATATTCAACGCCCGAGCACTGAACGAATTCTCCAAGATTTCGCAGATCCTATTGCCGGCGAGTCGGTGAAGGAGGTCGAAGGAAATGAATAGAGGAAATGGCACAATTAACGGGAGAGTCGAACGAGTGGCAGCGTATGTCACATTAGAACATTTTAGAGGAATGAGATATTGTGTGCTGTCCGAGAAGTGGCGCAGTGATACGAATACATTGATGCAAAATATAAATCGCGTGTTCATACGTATTTATTCTCGGTATATACACGTACAAAATGTGTGGCTATGAATACACATTTTATTCCGTTTGCTCGGTCGTTAGCGTGGAATGCTCCTTAAGCTGGGACACGCATGAAAGGCAGCGTAGCTAAATATATAAACGTGTGCGAGCGTGTGTGTGTGTGTGTGTGTCTCGAAGTCGCGGATAATACTGTGCCACATCCTTTGGGCCGATACTATCAATGGTAAAAGCGTCGGCGGAGGTTCTCTCGAGTCTCTATTCGCGCCTCGCGACCTCGGTCAGCTTCTCTCTATGCCACCCAACAAAAGACTCATTCTGTTATTATTATTGCGCGTTAAGAAAGCCGAGGGCTTATTTCCTCACGTTATACTATTCACTTCTTTTATGTGTAGGTACTAGGCCATATACACACTCATTTGGATGTGTTCTCGAGTATTTTTTCGTCATAGTTATGGGAAGGGGTAAGGCATATGAAAAACATGTCCCTCCCCCCTGGCCGTCACTTCGTAATCCGGGAAGCAGCTACTACGTTCTACAGTATCACTTTGTTACACGCCTTGCCATATCCCCTTTGCCTTTTCCTTTTCGTTTCAATCGTAAAAGCATAATCTCGCTTTTATTCCTTGTATTCCTGACGCAGCAGCTCGTTCCGAGCCTGCACGAAACATTTTTTTGTATCTCTCGTCGGACGTACTGGAAGTCTCGCTCTCAATCTCCGTTGATTGTTGGATAGCATGATTCCGATGTGTGGAAAAGCGTTTTGCCCTTTTTTGCGGTTTTTTGTTATTCATTCTTCATGGGATTTTAATCGTTTGGTGTCTTTGGTACGATCGTCGTGTCGCGCCTCCGCAAGCGTCCTCTTTCGCTGGCACCTAAACTCTGCTGCTGCGCGGCTGCAATTCGTTCGATGGGGTCTTATCGTCAGTCGACTCGGGAACGGGATAGAGAAAGAATTTTTTCCGAATTTTGCATCGTTGAGTTCGTAATTTTGGTGAAAGTTTGAGGACTTTTTTTTTCTTACAGAAATGCGGCATCACTGCCAAAATGATTTCTTTTTCTCTGCATCCGTTGCGGAAATCTCGTGACGTTTAATTGACACGGGCATGAAAGAAAACGCGGGCTAGCTGCCCACCATGAGTGATCGAAGCGAGGGCGTCAAGAGCCCGGATGACAAGCGAGAAATTACCCGCCATTTTAATTTGTCGTTTCTTAGCTCTTCTTTCCCCATTTCTCGATACGTTTTTTTTTCGAATTTTTATTGACTTTCCTCCGTTATTAAAGAAAATGTCTGGCACGCTTGACTCGTGTCTTTTGTAGAGTTTCCACAATACGGAAAAGTTTTGCGTGCACATTTCTTTCAGATGCCCCTGTTTATAGAATTTGATCTAAAAACATCGCAGACACAGATGATTTCTCTCAAAGTCGATTACTGATGATAAACTTAAGAGTCGCACTATCTCAAACGATTTCTTCTCGACGTTGTTATTGTTTTGATAGTTTTTCATCACTGTCACGTTTATCATATATTTTCAATATAATTTAATGATGATAATGGCTAAATGAAGCGAATGTCGAAAGATACTTCCCGGTACGTAAGCTTTCAAAAACACAACAATACTTGGACTGTTGATAAAAAGATGGTCTTCCTTGAGAATCATGATTCACTGTCAGATTGGTTCACAGTAATTTCTCAACGGTGCAAAGATCAAGTTTTTCACGATACGATGTTTTTTTAAATGCTCGTTGCTTCCAGAAGACATCCGGTTGGTACGGCTTGACGATAAAAAATTAAACCTCTCTGTGGCTTCATCGAGATACTTTGTTCTTTCATTGTGCGAACATAATGAAGAGGAGCAGAAAAAAGTGGCCAGAAAAAGGGATCGTTTGAGTACAAAGAATCGATTCATCGGCGGACGAAATTACCTTGAAGCAATCCTCCGCGACGTGGCCTCCGAGACAGAGCTTAAGTTCTTCGAGTATTGGCCGGGGGCAGGGTAAGTGGAAAGAAACGGAAACCCCGAAGAATAATACGTGTCTATCTTTGTCTCTGTTTCACTCGAGCTGAGAAGGTCGGGAGGGAGAGAGCGAGAGAAAACTGGCGAAGGAGTCGAGTCCGTATTTCCATCTGCACCACGTAGACCGAGTGTGAGAGCTGTGGTAGGGCTTCACTCCGTGCCCGGAGCTTTATCTTCGTTTCACTCGACTCCTTCCTCTTTTCTCTCATATTCCCTGCCTTTTTTCCTTCCTCAAAATAAATCTCCTTACGAATCTCGCGATCGTATAGTCGCAAATGATACGACGTGAAATAGTGACGAAACGAGGGGAGTAGAAGACAGAGAAGATTGAATCGAATGTACCAGCGGTTTTTGGGCTCGACGAGACGAAACCCGAATCTTCGGAGCGATGGCAAACTTTTCGAGCAAGATCCAGAACCTCGGTTTCGATAAAACTACCAAACATTGATACGCAAATCCTATTCTATGGCGATCAGGTACGAAGCAATTGGACGAGATTCAACGAGCGTCCGAGCAAATTTGCCCGATCAATGGTGTAACAAAAAATGTAGACTGACCTATGCGTATTGTGACTCGTCGGAGTAGAGGACGGAGGAGGTGTTCTTCTCGCGTTGTTCTCATCCTGAAGAGCGACGGATCCACTGTTCTTTTTGCACGTCAGCCTTTTGAGGACGTCATCCATTGATCTTTTGCTACCAGCAGAGGTCGGTCCAGCTCCGTTGTTATTGTTATTGTTTTGCGTAACACTGTTATTATTGTTGTGATGTGGATGGTGAGGGTAATAGGGGTCGCCTAGGAGGCTCGGTGGCGAGCCGCACTCGGAAGAGTTGGTCGGTTCTTGGTTAGTGGCACTTGTTGCGTTCGTATGATGGTGGTGATGATGCGGATGGTGATGTTGATGATGGGGGTGCTGGTGTTGGTGTTGATTGTGAGGATGATGGTGCTGATGATGGGCCTGCTGTTGATAGGACAAATGGTCCTGGTGATTGTTGCTCGCCGCGAGAGAAAGCCTCGAGCGCTTCGAGGCAGGAGGTGAAACGGGCGACGACGATCGATCATCACGTAACTCAGGTTCGCTCGTCGTCGCTGGCGATGAACATCCGGACGAGGCACCGCAGTCACCCCCGATGCGTTGATGAGGATAACAAGGCTCTTCTAGACGATCGACCATTACTCCCGAATCATCAGTCAAACCGATCACCCCGTGTATCCTTTCGCTCATACGATCGCCGACTATTGCCACTCCTTCACCTACAGTTCCTCCACAAGGCGATACTTCGCTGTCTACGCCTGCCACCGGCGAACTCGTGTCCTCTTCCTCCTCGGCACCTGCCGCTCCGCTCGCACCGCCCCCGCCCTCCGATAGCTTCGTTGGTGGTGACTTCCTCTTCGAGGACATCCTTAGTCTGTAACATTTGCATCGATAGATTCATCTTAGTTGTATTTCAATTAGCGAATCATTGTGCGAAGAGTAAAATGGAAAGTGTGTGTGTGTGTATGGAATCGAAACAGCGGGCTTCGGATGTCAATAAGATTCGAATAAGGCAAGCAACTTCGGGTCATCCAACTTTAGGAATCAACGGTTAAGTATCTTCTCAGGAAAGAAACAAAATTCGATCTTCTGGAAGCTTCGATGTCCTTTGAAGAGCCATAGAAAAGATGCTTGCCATATCGAAACTGTGTGACCCAATCTAGGATCGGAAATTAGGTTGCTCGCAACACACCTCGCAGGTGGTGGGAATCCGTAATGCAAGCCTAGCTGCTTCACGAGGATGAGACTGTCTCTGGAATAGATTCTCAAGTGAAAGGTCCACCTTCTCAGAGTCCCGAACGTGTTAATCAACAGGCAATAAGTGGATGAGCAAATCGAGGCACACATCGGCGCGTCTTCTTGTGCCGACGTTGCTGTGTTTTCGGATTCTTGTTGCCACCGGACACGATGTCTAAACTACCACCAGGTCGACTCGCTACGACTCCGCTAGAACTCTACAGCCTCCGCGACGAGACGTAGACGACGATGGTGTTAATTTAGCAACAGCCTACCTACTGCGGGTTATCTATTCATTTCCGTCTACAAATTACTAAATCCAAATCGCGCAATTAGTTAAGGGGAAAACTTGGCGAAAGCTCTCTCTCTCTCTCTCGCTCTTTCTTTCTCGACCGCGTTCGCGCACTCAAACGGAGCCACTTTTCGCCAAGAATTCTCGCTTTTCAGCCACAATTCTCAGGCCGCATCACCCAAGATTTTGTTTCTCTGAACCTCAAACATTTCGTTTTAAGAAAACCGACTCCGCGGAGCTGTCAAGACGTTTTTATCATTGCTCGTTCCACTTCGTCATCGAAGCGACTATAACTTACGCCCTCCATTTATGGGAAAATGTACATGTTTGTGGTAATTAGTATTAATTGTTATAATATTGAGCATTGTAGTCAAGTGTGTTACACAATGATTGTACAGTGCACAATACCGATAGGCGTATATATAAAATATAATCTCGAGCGTTTGTTATAAGGTTACACAACGCTAGAAATGCGCAATAAATCAGTTCGACGTTATCGTTATCATGCGCGTACAATAAAATTGTTGTGTGGGAGTTTCGTAACGATTTCTTACGTGGTATTCAACGTCGCGAGGCGAGAGATGAGAGTCGGCGTTGGGTATGAGAAGAGGCAAGAAGGAATCAGGATTATGGGATTCAGTATCCGACTCCAAAGATATCTACACATAAATACTTGCTCGTATATACAAATACATATATTTATAGCGTTTGAATCGTACTCTCGTATCCGTACATTCCATTATCTGCTTATCGCTCTGAAAAAGGTCGTAAGGTCGTTGCCAGACGCCTGTTAAACTCTTCTCGGGTTTTTTTATAATCTTACGGAGTGATTCCGGGCAACGATATTCCTACGGGCATGCTCATATTGAATGAACCGACTTGTACAACGGTCTCGTATCTTCGTCGATTCACTGATTTTACTAAAACGGAGCCTGCGAAATCTCCATATTTTCATTTCTCTTGCAGACTCGATGGTAACTTTAAAAAATTGTGACTCAAGATGGAGCATTTGGAAAAACAAACACGAACGGTTTCCCTTCCTGGTGGAGGATGAGGAGGAAAACGTATTTTTTCAAATCGGGACTAATCCATCGCGAGAGACTTTTGAAACACATGAAATACCGAGCGATATCGACAACTTTGGCACATAAAAGAATGCCAGACGGAATCTCGCCGTCAGCTTTTGTAAGACACGTTCGAATTGCGTTACAATGTACGTTATATTAGCGATAGGAGACCTGCTAAGAGGTCGAACGACGAGATAGAGACGATGTACTGTTGTAACTGAGCGCGGGAAGGGTGACAAGTGAAGAGAGAATCACGAGTATGTCGGATGGCCGATATTGCGCCGTCTTTTATCGAATTCTTAATAATGCTAATTGAGCAAACGTGATTGGTGGCGTGAATAAATATTTATTATATGCATGCACGTCAGTTATAGATGCGTATGTGCGATCATCGCTGACACACGGGCACGTTGGAACCGAGAGAAGAATAAGACCGAGTCTCGCGCATGTAATCCGCGCTAATTACGCGATATCTCAACAATGGACTTGTACATCAATATTCTTTACATCGACGTGAACATTTACGTTGAAGATGCGCATGGTGAATTATGAACGCCGGATGAAGCGTCGGCGCAATCGAGAAGGGAGGCCAATTCCGCAAACACGTTGAGTACGAGACTTTTTGATAGCGATCGAAGTGTACAGGAATCTAGAGACGCGGCAGCGTCTTGACGCCAAGTGTAAAGAGAAAAATTTAGGCAAAAGAAGTCAAGAGGGGCCGTGTATCTTTACTCGAGATTGGACGATTTTTCCTTGCGAAGTTTAAGGGGCCCGGATTGTAGGAAATTCGTTGGATGAAAAAAGTAAAAGTCCCATATGACAATGTGATTATGTTAAAATTCCCTTCGCCTTGTTCAGCAGCATTCCATTATTTCTTTAACTCAAATAATAACAAGCGTATAATGGATAAACGAAAAATTAACAAAATCGTAGATGAAGGACGTTGGTGAGAAACATTTTGAAAACGTGAAAATATGACAGAGGAAAATGAAACTAGTGGAAAGTTGAAAATCGTTTGTTAGGTAAGTCGATCTTCCTTACCAACTTCGTTTTTGTGAATTTGCGGACAATGATACCTACAAGAGAATTTGCAAGTTTATTCCCTTGATTCGATCATGACTTATGGATCCATAATTTTCTTTGGTCAATCCGCATTGAGTAAAAGAGTAGAAATAATTGAATTGCGGTGGTACTTTCCTAATTGAAGAAAACTATGAAACAATCGCAGAAAACCTAACGCGACGGTTGCTCCCATGTAGTGAGCGACTGGAACCTGTCCACAGGGAAATTCGTTTGTAGTGCTACATGCGTTTCTCCAGAAGCTCCCATATAACCCGTAGGGAGCCAGGAACCATAATCTTCGATGAAAGTCGTACTAAATTTTGAGAATGAATTTTGAGAATGAATGACGTCTGAGATTGATTTTCAGAAGTGAAAGATTCGTGCGATTGCACGGATCCTGGGCCTGGCGAGTCCTCTGGTACCTTAATGGCAATATTTTCAAAAAAAGTTCACAGTAAGTACGGAAAAAAAGGATTTTGTCACACGAAGAAATAGGGATAAATAAACAAGAAAAAAATAATAACAGAAGAGAAAACAATGAAAAAATGGAGAAATGAAAAACAAAAAAAGTAGAGAGGAAAAAACGAGAGAAGTGAATTGCGTCGAATGAAATATTTTTGAGTTGAGAATATAAGGCACACGCCGTGGGCGCCTCTCAGGCTCGTAACCCGAGTAATTCAAGGGAAGGATAAACATAGCCGACAAAAAGTATAAGAGTGACTTTTCTCTCCAGCACTCGTTATTTCATTCGGGTGCGTGTTTCTGTATCACTTTTCGATTGGAGCAGTGCCGAGCAGTGCATCTCCGTCCTTATTTGTCCGCCACGAAATCGCGGCTTCTTCTTTGCCCCGTTCTTTTTTTTAAATTCTTTATTTATATTTACTTTTCGAAAAAATATTTAATTCTACATAACGCTGACGAAAAACGTTTCATTTGAAGATAAAACTAACCAGGAACCATCATTCGTGCCACTCGCTAGCCTCTCCACTTTGCACATTCATTAACTATAATAAGCTGTGGCGCTCCAACGCGCGTCATCGAAGACGCAGAATCGCGCAGTCCAAAGTTCGGACAATTGAAAATGTAACGACTCGAGTATTTCGTCAGACGGTCCCACATCCGCTCGGTATTTTATTTTGAAATTATATCATTTGCCCCTATTTCGTAATAAAGGAATTTCAACGTATCGAAAAGTTGGAACACGTGGTCAATCGCGATTGTCCACTCGGAGCAAAAGTTTTCATAATTTCTTAACAATAAAGTAAGTTTCGAATGGTCTATTTACAAAAATTCTGACGTTTATTACTGCAATTTATAACGAACATTGTAACACTCCCATGCACAAAATTATAAATAGAATAATCAAATATTACTCAACGTCAAAATTTCTTGATAAAGGGTTCATTCTGAATGGATTAAAGTGTGTCTGTGTATAACGGGAGTGCGATAATTGTCTGTCATCGAGAAGTCATCTTTCTCATTCTTGTTCCTCACGCGCGTTACGTAGTGGGTGAGATAAGTTACAGACAAGAAGCACGGGGATCTACGTCCCCCGTTCACGAGCTCAACTTCCTTTGCCTCTTCCCCTTCCACTCCTCCTTCTCCGTCCTTCCGTCTTGACGTCGCGATTACCCTCGATTCGAGTCTCCGTTAGCTGATTTTCATTCATTCCGACGGCTTTATAATTCATTGACAATGAAGAGAACAACGGCGTGTTGTTGAACGAGTTAGGCCGCTTTATCGTGTGCAACTTTTAAGACGACGTCGAGAGCCTTCTCCCACGTCCCATGATTCTGTTATTTTATCTCCTCCTTTTGGTCACTCTATTTTACAGACGTAGATGCATAATCGTGGCATAAGCGACTAAAGAATTTACGACAATGAGAATTTGGGGTTGGTGTTAAGCATTTTTTCGAGTCACAGAAGTTCCGCTGACAGTCGTTTTATCAATCATCGTTGCTCCGATATCTCAATCTACTTTCTTTCGTGTATTAACGTCGAGTCAGAACTTACGATAATAGTTTTCATGCTCTAATCGTCCAGTGAATTTCGGAATTATTTTCATATGCGTGAATTCTTCAAATCTTGGATAATTTTTCCTAAAACGTTTTTTGTCATTTTTCAATCAATAATTCCATTGCATTCCGTTAATTATTTAAATAATTTCTTTTTCGCGTCGATTTGTTGACAGATTTGAGAAAACTTTTAACAAAAGTTGGACAATCGCCTTTTTGACTTTGGGCTCAAACGGTTTCTTGGACGATGGCACTAGTTTTTTCAAACGCGGCCCGCTCCCAAAAAAGTGGAGGATCGATTTAATATTCGTGGGTTTTTATGCCGTTGATTCCCCAAATTGACATACACATGAGCGTTTTAATGCGTACGATCATAATTGCATTATATTTACACACACGTTCATATATGAATAGAAAGTAATGTACAGGCACGAGTACGTGCATGTATTTTATCACGAAAGGTCGAACATCCCGGTTACATTTACTCTCAACTGATAAAGTGTCATTGAGAGAAATGTTGTGACTATATTTAAAGTCGAGTTTTTATTTTATCATTTTACGCGCGCGACCGCATCTCCGATGTTATCCGGCTTACGAGAAAGGTAGAAAAATTTCGATTCGCACGCAAATATTTTGCAATATTTTTTCGTCTTAAAAACCATTTCTATTTTTATTACGATGTTATTTATTTTCTGAGTGAATCGACGTGCTCATTCGTTTCAATGAGATTATCGCGAGTGCAGCATCTTTTGGTGAGTCCCCTGGAAGCGTTTCCCCATGAAAGGCTTCTTTCCCCAAATTTTCTCACGTCACAATCGCACATGACTTGCGGGCTCAAAAAATTGTGCGTGTGACAAGAATGAATAATAAGCGTCGGTGATCATCAGTAGCACACGAAAAACAAACGGTTGGGACTCCGCTGAAAATTCAAACGGACAAGGAACCCTCGAAATTTGATTTTCAGGAATGAAAACAAAAGAATGAATATGTGTAAATTACAAACGCAAAACAAAAACGAAAAAAAAAAGAATCAATATTTCCATCGCGAATGCCGCAGCGCTTTTGACTCTTTCTACACATGCGTTCTGTTTTTAGTAAATCTCTCTCGACTTCGTAACGCCCAGCAGGCTTTGAAATTGTTTCAACCTTTGTCTCTCTTTCTCCCCTTCTCGCTTTCTGTCGCTGTGTTTACACCAGCGTAACTAAACTACCTAAGCCAAAGCGTCACGTCGTACGTGCTTCACAAACCTAGACGTTTAACAAGAGCATTGTCGTCCAATGCGCGTCGACGAACTACGCGACAGAAGGCTCCAGAGCTCATTCGGTTCAGCACGAGTGTGTTTCTTCTCATTTATGATGCAACCTTTCAAAGACAACAGTTGAAATTTCTAAACGATCATCCATCTGTATCTTCTGCTTCTCCTTTTCTTCTCTCGCTTTTCTATACAACATCTTTGCGAGTCAAGACAAACGTTCACGTTTCTCTCGCTCTTTCGTGAATAATCAATTTGGTACTTTTGTTTGAGAATTTTTAAGTTCATTTGAATAAATGAATCTCGAATATTTTTCGAAATCTCGAGCAGAGTCGCGAGTTTGCATGCACCAATCGTGTTTCGTATTTTTCATTATAAGCTGAAGTTCTACTCTTGTTTGTTGCCTCTGCGCTAATTCTTGCAGCTTTTTTTACGAGTCCCGTCCAACTGTTCAACTCCATTTCATCCATTTCGATATTACTATGAAACCCTCCAGAAAAAAAGTTTCTCAAATTCACTTTTTCCTATTGCAGTGCCGTACCGAATTTGCATGGGGGTCAAGAGTATGGATCAGTCGACTAACCTCGCTTGAAATTTCCGAAATCGAAATTCTTTGACACAGTTTTTCACAGAGCCTTTTTGCAATCGGTCAAACTGCGTCAAAGAATTTCGATTTAGAAATTTGCAGCCATCTTTCTCGCACTCGCAGTTGCGATATACCCACTGATCCATGCTCTTAAGGGAAACTGTACACAACCCGGACGGTCATATTCTCTCTGATTTTTTGTTGGTTATTTTAGTTGGGCGAAATCTGTGCGTTACGCGAGGCTACTCAATATTTGGAAGATCTTCGAGTCCGAACAGCGAAGGGGCTGATAAGATGAGTGGACATTTTTTATTGATTTACAAATTTTTTAATTTCTTTTTTTTTTTTTTCAATTTATTTTATTATTTATTCACCTTTTTTCGCACCCTTTTTTTCTAAAACAGCACAGGAAAAATTTTAGCAACAATTGTCAAATATTTTTTTTGTTTTTAAACCTCTTTTTGAAGACATTCGTTACAAATTTTCTTAAGATTCAATTGGGTATATTTATCCATATTGATGTAATGTGAAAAAAAATTTCTGCGGTCTACGAAACATCTCGTTGCTTTAACTGTCAAGTGGCAGTGGAATTGTGTGACATTTGTCGAAAGTTTTGCTGATGGTTTAATTGTTTCACCGAATTCATGGAAATTCGTGATTTGATTGAAGAATTTCGTATTCATAACTCTGCTATTTATGAAGTGTAGAATATTTAATGTTCCAATGAACGATTCATTGATCTAATAATTCACATACGAAGTTTCCATTCACATTTTTGAGGTTCTATCGTTCCGATGGAGACTCGCTGAATCAAACCATCAAACCTGTCGGTGACAGTTATTTAACAGGATTCATGGTTTATTCGTTTTTTTCATATTTTTCTATCATCGCTGAGAGGATTTGAGCGAAGAGGAGGGACAAAAAGTTCTCCGTTACCGACCCAATGAATACTGAATAAGCCGAGGGCGTACCAGTGTCCTCATACAGCACGTTTTTTCTTACGGCGAGTGAGATTTTCCTGTCAGAAGGAAACAAGAATTCCACACAAACTAGGCAGCAGGATCCCTCATCGCACAGAGACTGGCTGCGATCGCTAACAGGCCATAACATTTCAAACGTATATCGTTTGCGACACATCAGAAAACGAGAGAGGCAGAGAAAGAGAGAGAGAGAGAGAGAGAGAGAGAGACTCAATGTGGCTGGAACTCTAGAAAATGTTTCTGTTCCCAAAGTTATTCATCATGATGGTTGTGAACTAGATCCACGTTTTTTCCTGACTTTGCGTATATTCTTATTCATTTGACTCCGTAAAGTGTGCACAGTACCAGACGCCCATAGAAAGAGAAAAGAGAGAGAGGTGCGGAATGACGAGAAACTCCAACTATACACAGCGAGGATGTAAAACGAAGCCTCTGACTTTCTATTAGTAGCACAATGGGAACGTGGTTTTTTGGGGTGCGGCATCTGTTCGGGCTCAAGTAGCGCCCGGGCAGTCGCTAACCATCAGGGGTCCCAGCATACCGTCAACTTAAGATCGCCTTCGAAATTGGTACACCCTCAAAAAGCACGGACTCTCGAATAACGGAAGTTTGTGAGACCGTGCCACAGTTGTGATTCTCCTTTTCGGGGTCTAAACGTTTTCTCTTTAATTGAGAAGTTGGTCCTATAAGAATAACACAGGATTCCAGATAAGTTGGGGTAGAATCCAAGCACTTTTCGAAATTGGGCCCGATCTGCGTTATCGAACCTTTCCCATAGTCTGCTTAGGATCAGATTTGTCTGGACACTCATTAATTCAGAGCATTTTTTATTGAAGTGAGATCGCATTGGTTCTGACCCAAACGGGCAGTGTGAATGGGCCTCCGTTCCAACTCGAGCCCATCGTTGGTCATCCCAGCCTCGAAAATGGCGCGTCGATCACGAAAAGCGAAAATTCGTGATACGGACCGTAATTTCCGTCTTTCGTTGATTTACGTCGTTCTAAGATTTCTCTTCGACTTTATTTCGTTCGAAAGCTACGGCACGCTCGTGTGGTCCATTTGATGCCTAAATGACCGAGGATCGACAGCAATGACGTTGTTCGATGATTTTTATTCTGGAAATTTAGTTCGTCAATTGATCAGACACGGTAGCACTTCCGGTAACGTTAACATCAGACACCTCGTTCATCCTGAACGAGCATCATTCAAAGTAGAACATTACAAAGTACGAGCTTCGAAAAAAGTTTTAACTTCATCATCCTGGGATTTTGTTCATGAAGAGGAACAGCAGGGATCGAAGTATCAGAAAGCGAGCACGGAGAAGAGTAGCGACGGAAAGATGATGAAGAAGAGGCAGGAGACTCAGTCCCGTTGACGGTTGGCTGAGGAGAAAGCTATATCGTTAGTATTCTTCATGGAAGCAACGTGGGATATGCTCTACATAATGGAGACCCAGCAGCCAGAGAGCGGCTCTCTCACTTCTTTTGATGCCGAGCGTCGGGCCATCTCTTGTTTATGTATGAGCGGACCGAACTCTCACAACTAAAACTCTCAAGCACCTATACGAACTTACACAGGGTTGTCCGAATTTGGTTGGACGTGTGCGAGCCTTGCTGGTGTAAAAGTATAACGACGCTTCTGCCCTAGAGCTTTCCGAGCCGAAAACGACCAGGGCGAACTGGTGCGAGGATGGCGAGTTTTCTGACTTTAGGAAGAAAACGTATTCACGAATCTCAACGTGCCTCTGGAACACGCTTGATAAACCAATCTCCACTTCAATCGGACTTTTCTTCGATCTTCGGATTACATTGATAGATGACAACCGACGACTGGACGAGTACCCTTTTTCTGCGAATTTTCAAATTTTCTTGAGCAATTCTTTGCATGATGCACATTCGATACAAAGACGTCATGTTAGGGAAATGAATTCGTTCAACAGAATTTATCATGAATCCGTAACTGATCGATGGATTTACGAAATGACTCGTCCTGATTTTCAAAAATGCAGCAGGCGAAAAAACATTATTTTCTTGATTTTTTTCATCAAAAATTTTCTCAGAATGGCGGAACTTCAGCTGTATTCCAGTAGCACCTTTTTTGAGGATCAATTGCGGTGGACACGATAACTTGAAAACTGACTAAACGAAGGATTTGAAAAAATTTTAATTTAAAAAAAAGGGAACAGTTTTAACAAAAAATTCATTTTTTGAGGTGCTAAAATTTCGCTTTTCTTGTTACAATTTTTTTTCCCAGCAAAATACGAAATCCTTCGTCCAGGCTTTAGCTATTATTATAATAAAAAAGTGATATGAATTTTTTATGGATCGGATTAATAGTTTTTTCAGTAATCGTATCCACCGAATATTCTTCATTGTACTTGAAGAATATCTAATAAAAAAAATTTCTATTTCCGCCTATCACAAGTGTACATAGCCCTTAAATTATTTAGTGATTCAATAAACAACTGACATTTTAAGCATTGTCGTTCGGGCGAAAAGTTGTTTTCAATGAGTCCCTCTGGAAATAAAAACAGCAAATGTAGACGCGGTGGAAACAGCCTCGGCTCAAGTCTTTCAAGATTTTAATTATTTTCGATCACTCTCTGCTCACAGGCGATTATAAATTGATCGATGATTGACCGAACAATTCCGAGAATCTTTCCAACCTCCGAGTTGTCTAGTCCTGGGTCAGGTATCTACGCACACGAGGGTTAAAAAACCATGAATTCGTAACGAAAATAATTGATTCGCAGGCAGTGGGTAAACGAGAAGGAAAAGGAGATTTATACTATTCGTGAAAACAGGGGTCGGAAGAGCCGCAGAGGCGTTAGGTTGACTGCTATATTGAACCTTGCTAACAAGCGAATCGATTAATATAAGAGAGTTCCGCGGGCACGCGGTCCGGTTAGATTAATTCACGCTGCGGGAAATCGCAACGATTGGGATTAATCATCGAGTCGATTACAGACGAGAGGAAGAGGGAGAGCCGGAGAGGTGGAAAGGGAGAAAGCACCGGACTCGTAGGCTACGAGACTGCTGCATTCTCCGCAAACATACTTCTGCTTTGTGGTTGAACTTAGTTAAGGGGGTAGCAAATCGAGAATAAGATCGAGTGCGCTGCTGGCTGGAGATCGCAGCTGAATCGTGACCAGATTCGATATGTCTCGAGTTCCTCTTTTGCGCTGTTTCTCTTTCTCTCACTCACACACACATACGCGCACACACTAACAAATAAATACGAGACTGTTGAGCTTCATGAGAGTCTGTTCACGTTTAGCAAGTTTTCATATAGAATATTTTTTTCACCAATTTTTATCCTGACGCCCAATGAACAATCCGGAAAAAAGGCATCGAAAGCTATTGAAAATGTTGGGCGGGTTGACTATTTTGAAGAAATAATTTAGTTTGCTCTCAGGTGGAATTCATTTCGTTTGGTCAATGTTGAAGGCTCGGGTCGTGTTCAGTGGAATGTGATGGATCTTCTTTTATTTATTTTTTCACTGACTATTCTTGAGTAGCGTGATCAGGTACATTGAACACACTGGGAGTTGTATCGATGAAAAAAAAATCTTCGATGTCGCATATCTTGGAATTTGGTAGTGATTTAACGACACAAATTCGTCCCATTATTGTGGGCTTCTGCAGATTGTTTGAATTCTAAGAATATGAAGCTTTTAGTCAATGAGTTCGTATGCGTATTATAGTGCAGTGTGTCTGAAGTTCGCTCTCCATAATGTTTTCTCAGAAGACAGAGGGAACAGAGTGGATGCTGTGACGTATTGCTTTGGGAAACGAAACAAAAATGGTCCAGCGCGGAGAGAAGGAGATAAAAGAAAGGAGAGAGAGAGAGAGAGGGGAGAGGAACGATGGCTGAGAGTTGACGCAGAAGAAGACGCCCAAAGCCTTGGAGGAGGTTTGTATGAAACTGGACCACGTGGACCACGTGGCCCTCGAGCTCAATCACATCCGGAGAATTACAAGATGACGTGACGTGTTCTCTCTTCTCTTTCTCTCTCTCTCTCTTTTCTTTTCTTTTTCTAGCTTTCCTTGTCGCATCATCGTCAATGTTCTCTCCCATAAACGACACGCGGCAAGAAATACGATCGGTGAACACAAGCTGGAGAGCTCATGAAAACGTAGGAAGAGAAGAAGAAGGAAAGGAAAAAGGAGGAGAACGAATAAGAAGCGAGAGAGGAACAGAGAGAGAAAGAGAGAAAGAGAGGGGCACTGCGAGGAAGATGGAAAGAGAGAGAATGTCTTCTGGACCGAGTGTGGGTTTAAGAAGAAGTGGGGCCATGTGTTCAGTGTCAAGTTGCTTGGAACCACCCGACCATCGACGATACATACTCCGAGTTCCCTCAACCACACCGAAAAACATATACGGTTCATCATACCCCGCTCTGCCCTTCTAGTTTTCTTCTTTCGTTTCCCTCCATCGACATGCAAATCCTATACTTTTCCATACACAATTCATCCATATTTCTAACCTGTCAATTGCTCACTAACTTCAAGTCTTAATAATTGTAACAGTGAAGTTGGTTTATTGAATCAAGAAAATTAAGTTCAACGACAATAATAGTGATTAAAATTTTGGCCTACGAAATTTGAATTATTGTTATCTATTCGATTAATATTGTTTTAGTGTCAATTACGCAGCTGAGTGTGTTGAGTTAGGGTTCGCGGCACTCCTCAGTCGTGTACGATTGTGTTGTCGAATGGATTTTTGAAAATTTCCTAAAATCCTTGATCCCGTCACTGCAGATTTCTCCAAGAACATGGCTACATGGATATTTCAAGTTAAAAAATGTCTGCACAGACCAAATCGGTTTCCACACAGAGCTTGATTCCCGTCAAGAGTAATGGCACAAGTGATTTCGCAATAATCCGGTGGACCAGCCATGTGAATTAGATTTTTTACTTGTTCGTCCGTGACTCGACACGAACGGGTACTCGCGTATCCGTTGTTAATTCGCGCACCTATAAACGCGGAATCGCGTATCTTGGGCGGCGAACGGATTTCGAGGGGATAAGGAGAGAGAAATGAAGAGAAAGCAGAATGCGGGGGAAAGAGGATGACAGAGATTGCGAGAGAAAAGGAAACGCGCGCAGCAGAGAAAGGAAAAGAAAAAAGGAAGAGAGAGAATGAGAACGAGCGTAATGGCCTTCCATACATCAAGAACAAAGCGCGGTGGGCTAATACGCCGCGTCCGTTGTGCGATACGAGCTGCAGCGTTTGGCTGCAGCTTATGTTGGTACTTATGCGCCCCGGCACTTTGAGTGTATCTCCAAATCCTATTCATCCTCCTGCCATTAAGCCACAGAGCGAGAGAAACTCGTGTGGCACCGACTGCGCGCTCGCATGCTTAAGATACCTGCAAATATTTTCTCCCTTTCTTCTCCGTTCTTCCGCTTTCTTCGAGCCCTGCTGGCTCAGTAAGCTCGAGCTTGTTCTCTCAATCAATTAATCGCTAATGGAAAGCTGATTGTGAATTCAACTGAAATTTTCATCGGGATGGAATAATTATTTGGAAATTTTAACCCATCAAGAGCTCACCGCGACGCGCTCACAAATCCATGCACGCATGAATCTGATGCCACGGCAAGTCCCAACGAAAAGTATAGTAAACGTCGAAGAATTTGCTACGAAAATAATGCCTCAAGGTTCTATCGATAATCCTCGACATTCGAGTGAAAATTGGAAAGAGAAAAAAAATATCAAATTTTACTCAACATTTTCCGGGTAAATCAGTTAATTTGGGACAACTGCGAGCAGGCTGCCGCGATTATTCGTAACCGCGTGAATGTATACGCGTCTCAACTCTGCACGAGGTAGGGTGTGCTAGTGGTGTGCAACGAGGGACTTTAAACACCCTGGCAAAGATTCATTCATTAGGCGAGTGAAGCGCTGACCGCGATTATAAATCAGGCTGCACACTGCGGTGCGCGATGCGTTACGTGTCGCATTGTTTCGTTAATAGTTCGAGATCAATTTTCTGACCCGAAAGCTCTGATATTTTTCCATTATCTCGTCCCTCCTGATTCAGCTTTCTTCATTGTTTTTTTTGCTCATTCTACGATCGATCTTGTCAGGTGTCGTCCGTAAAGAAGGGGAGGACACGTGCTCTACATTGTTTCTCACGACGGTCTTGAGACCTCCCGAGCTATCCAAAAATCTCGTCTACATCAAGATGTCAGATTTAATAATAGTACTAAGTCGCTGTTCTATACTCGCTCGACCACGCGCCCGTTTACGTATTTTAGTAGGGACCTTTGTGCGTGTTATTCGTACGCTATCACAATCGGCCAATATTTTTTCGTACTACGACCGTATCTAATGTTTAAGGTATTCCTTTCGCATGAGGGTATTTTTTGGTCTCGCAAACCGGGGCACTCGAAATTCGGACTGATTCCAAAACTCTGAGAAGTTGGGGTTACGTAGGAAATGCTTCTGCTTCTGCCACTTTTCCAACTTCCATCGTTAATGCCTCTTTTAAGCATGCGGTATTCATTTTTATCGTCGCCATGGATTCTTTACATTTTTTCTATCTCTGAGACAGTTTATATCAGGAATTTATAATTATTTAGTCTATGAATTATTGAATAGAAATTTGGTGATGGCGGAATTTTCATAAGCTCCCGTATAAATTTTACGATTTTTGACGTTTAATTATTTATTAAATGTTCGATAATCTGACCTGAAAATAATATTCCCATGCACTTTTACTTTACTGTCATTGAAAATCAGTTATTTAATTGTAGAATATTCGGGTTTCTGAAAGGAATACCTTAAACAATCACGGAATTGATGCTACTATCAGTTATGACACCATTAAATGCTCTTCGTGCCCCATTCTCATATCCATGAGATTTAAGCACTAAAAAATAAAAGAATGCTAGTGGAAAGGTGTTGCATTAACTTTTAGAAAGTCGTAGAAATAAATCAGCTTGGCTTTTATACCAACGTAACTGGATAATTTTATCGCCGGCATTTGTCGTCAGCGAGGCGTTGATAATATTTCATTCGCTCTATCGCATGTATTATTGTCCGTATGCACAAGTGAAATATACTTATTGCGTATGTGAGTGCGTCTGTCGTACGAACTCACGGTAGATGGCATGGGAATACTGAACTATCTTTGCAGGGTCTAGTCTCGTTGAATCTCACATCTACACACTTTTTAAGGGGTCAGGAGAAGCATCAGGGCTCACTGAATTTTTTCCTTGCGCTACAATTTGTTTCTAGTTTCAGTCATAGTTTAATCGATTGCTCTGATATTCGATGGCTTTTTGCGATTCGGGTTCGGTAAGATTCGGTATAAATGCTCTGGCAATTGGATGCAAATTTTAATCGGTAACTTATATACGAACTTTTATTTATTTAGTCCGGAGCCTGATACCTACACATGGATCTTTCTCTCTCTCTCTCTTTCTCTGTTTCTCTTTCTCTTGGTTTCTCGGGGTGCATTCAGTGCCGAACGCGTTTGACTGCCACGCGATTACTCATCCACGGTCTCGCGCCCTCGTGCGAGCTCAACGAACAAAGAGTAATTATTCGAGAATTTCGTGGAAGCCATTAGCCGTGCGCCAGAGCTGAGGGAAAAACGTAAGGGAAGGAGAGAGCGAGAGACGAGGACGGAGAGAAAGAATGGAATTGAAAAAATAAATTTCTATGACATCGGAGCCTCTCGTTTCGAAACATATTTTTCAGCCCGAGCCCCCGACCAAGGGAGCGAGACTTTCGAGCCGCGGATGACCCCGAATCGAGTAAGCCTCCTGGGGTCGTTGTATTTTAATCATCAATCGATATATACATTCAAAAATATTTTTTATCCACATTAAAAATAATAGTCAGATAAATGTAATTATCTTTTTACAGTGTAACTGAATCAATTAATTCGTGAACTCTTTATTCAGAGTGCAAAAGATAAACGACGGTGCTTTACTTAAGTATCCTCGACGTCCTCAAAAATTGCCATTCGGCTGCAAAAATATGACTTATTTCAGTGATTTAAAGTTTTTTTTTTTTTTCAATCAGACAGAGATCAGGCTCGAATACTAGAAAATTTTGATGTCAAATGGATTCGATTGAAAAATTAATTATTTTTAATACCGTCCAGCGTGTCTTGGAACATGAATGATAATTTTTAAGCAAATTTTAATGTTACGGTGAGTCACGTGACATTGAAACAATACCTAAAAATCTGGAGAATATTTTCATGAAAAGATTTCGTTTCTTTCGAATATTTCGTTACCGAGGGGAGAGAGAAAGATAAAATGGAGTGTGAGTCTAAACGTGGAAAGATGCTGTTAGAAAGATGCTGCGAGAGTACACGAAAGATTGGTCCGAGGCTCGAGAACGATGGCGTCAGAGTAGAATATGCATATGAAGGATCTCGGAAGTAAAAGACGAGAGACGCGAAGATGAAGCAAAAAGGCAGCGGAGAAACGCCAGATGGAAGATTTTCTTGTTTTTGACAGAGTCCTTTGGCTCTTCGGCGTCTTCGAGAACCACGACGACAAAAAATCGACAACGAATATTCATGCTTCCATTCTTCCTCGTACTCGTTGTATGTGTGTCCGTGCGCGTCTATCGAGCCGCTCTTGGTTTATACATAAGACCCGGGAGTGTTAAAGGAACTAGTACAATTCTGAATTTGGTTAATGCCAATATGGAGGAGCTCGAGAGAATAAAGAGTCACGAGGATTTCGTCGTAAGTCAAAGCGATGAAGGAGAAATCTAGCGTGACGCGCGTGTCACACGGGAGCTCATGCTGCATACGTTAACTCGGCTTGGTGCTGCTCTTCGAGCCAGAAAACCATTTCGTCGTGCGAAGGCACGAGCAAAAGTGTCTACGTCGTTACTAATCGCTCCTCGGCCATGAAAGCGCAGTTTTCAATCAAGAAAATCATTGGAATCGGGGGAAAGTTTGGACAATTGGATGCATTTAGGGATTTGGAATAATTAAGTTAATAAAAAAATCTCGAAGAGTTTGAAATTGGAGGAAAAAAGTGCAACGAAGGCTGGAATAATTCTTTGGAAACTCAAGGAATGGCGTTGGAAAAAATGTGCATCAACGAAGAAACGTGAGCTCCGATAAATCGTTGATGATCCAAGGATTTGAGTAAACGTGAGGCATTTTTAAAAAATACATCATTCACTTGCAGTAAATTATTTGGAACAAATGAATAATGAATTCATTTTTATAGGTTAGTTTATGGATGTTTAATCTCGAAAGTGAAATGACTGAAGAATATATATTGACGGATCGTCGAATAATTCAAGAGCTGTCACATTGAGGATCAAACGTGGCACACAATTTCCAAAAGCCTCATGAAAAAAGTCACTTATGAGTGTCGCAAGGCGTAAATCGTGAGCTCGAAGGGATTAGAGTCTGACAATTTAGCGTTGTCTCGGATAAATGAATGCTCGTGTGTGCCCATTGTTTCGAGGCTCTTTCCCGAAGTCGAGAGATTTTCGAATTCCTCAATCACCCGAACGTCTTCGTAAACCCGTGTTTCTTGTTTCGGTTCAGCGTCTCTTATTCGAGGTCTCATGAGGCCTTTTGTCATTCTGAAACCGCGGAGAGACTAATCTCGGTTTGAGAGCGGAGACTCCAAAAGAGCCGAGACAAAAGGCGAGAAAGAGCCACACTGTGGGATACACGAGAGGGGGCAGAAAAAAAGAAAAATCGTTCGTTTCGGTATTAGCTCTTGGATCGTGAGGCTCCACAAGAGCTTGAAACATCTTGTCACTTGAGATATGTCCTATTTTGTTACCATACGTTTTTCCGTCATCCCCCTACTGTTATATAAATATCTGTATGCATATGAGCGCGCGCGCGTGTGTCGAGTGTTTTTTTAATTCCATTGTTCGCCGACGATGGAGAAATAGAAGAAAAAATTAAAAGAAATTTTTTTTTTTTTTTCAAAAGAAATAATGAAAACATGTGGCTTGCCGAAGCCGTTTTCAATTTGGCCAACGGCTTCGTACAACGTATGTTTACTCCGAGATTTAATACAACTTTCGGTGGTACTCAAACTAACTTTAACGACTCCTTTCTCACCGTATGGAATTGTTTGAAAAAGCATCATCCTCGGGCTCACTGGAGCATCAAATTTTTCAATGAAGAGTGAGAAAGATATTAACCGATAAGTGACAAGAAAATTTAATGTTTGTGGAAGAGAAAGAGAGAGAGAGAGAGAGAGAGAGAGAGAGAGGCAAGGGGGCATGGTATAAAAATGAGGATACGTACCGTAAAGAAACGTTTATATATTTATATAGATTACATATATGTGTATATGAGTACACATTTACTGACGTGTGTATACATGTATAAATGTTCAGCACACTGTGCACTGCAGACATCATTCTTTTTTACGATCCTTGGCCTATTTTAAAACAACGCGAGAGCGAAACGAGTGCGAGTGTAGTCGGTCCCAGGCGCAGAAGTCAGAGAACTTCAGCATCAGAAAACATCAGCAGAAACGTTTCCGATGGAGGGGACCGAAGCATATGGGAAACTACTCCATAAGCACGATATCAGTCTGTATTTCTTTAACGAAAGACCAAACTCTCGCCAGATGAACAATAAGAATTCTAAACATATTTTACAACATATATGTGTGTTTTGTTAACTTCCATATGGGACATTCTACCTTAAATTGGCTACTGCTTTAACTTTGATTCACAGTTCTCTAACTCTGGTTCTTTTTAAGGTTTATTAAGAATAATTTATCGAAATTACTAAGCAGTTCGCATTTCGATGAGCTTATTGGACAAAAATAATGGAGAAATTTGAGTATTTTCTCCAAATATCCATAACCGCGTGAAAAATTTAGTTTTCCTCCGAAAAACATCGGTAATGATGCAAAAATTGCTCCAAATTGCATTCTTAATTCTGAGCAAAAACAATGTTTATAGTCGTGGTTTTCGTCGAATTTGTTAGTAAATGTTCCGTAAAAATTCTTGTTTTTTTTCGTGAATTTCAAGCTCAGTAGGATTGCAGTCAGATTGTTAATTCATTATTTTTCGAACAACAGTAAAAAGAAATGATAAATGAAAGAATCCATGAAGCAGATTATTCATTTAGAATTTTTGTTTTTTGGTTAGAATCGATAAAAAAACATTGGCCTAATCAAAATATTCAAAAATCGAGTGATAACTTTTCAACGAATCTTGGAAAGAAGTCCGAATTTCTTGAAAATTCTCTGTCAATGATGATGTCGAGATAAGAATTGAAAAAAAAAATTAGGTGAGTTGCTTTCCATGAGCGAAAGAAGAAGCAAAAAGAAAGAAAGTCAGTACCAGAAGCAAAATTCGAGCAGCGACTGATTCGTGTTGAGTGTCTCATATAATATATAATAACTACTACATAATTCGCAGCGCAGTACATATATCGCTCGTAAATGTCCGCAACTCTTTTGGAAGGCTTTTTTGCAGTATCCGATGACGCAAATTCTCATTGCTTTAAGACTAAAAATACCGTATGTATATACGATCCTTTCAAGATGCTCTCTAAAGCTCGAGATTATTGGCTCCGACTCTTCGTCAAAACAATAGAATATTTTTCAATAGATTTTTTGTTTCATCGGCGCATGTTTGAACGAATGGAAAAAGTTACGAGTGCAAACTCATAATTTTTAGTAAACAATCGTGTTGTCTTATCTCTCGTCGGATTTCGTCGTTTCGAATCATCTAATTTTGTTTCATTTAAATAAAAGATTTGAAGATCGAAACGTCAGATTTGAGTTCAGGAAAAAAAAATCGATTCTCGTTGAATGGACTCGCGACAAACTTTCAGCAAATTGAGCCTGACACCTCAGCTAAAATAAGTCACGAAACTTCATGGAAGAGAGAAAAATTTGAGATTCAATGAAAACGAAATGACTTACGTACGCAAAGTTCTCATTTCCAGTTGGTAAAAGTCATAAATTGTTAAGGAGCCAGCGATCGTCTCCGTTTCTAGACCCGAAAAAAGATTGCTCGTCGCGATATTAAGCATGTTCTCTGCCCGTCATATGCGACGCGATTTTGAGGGTATCGGAAAATTAATAATTCGCTTAAGAAGAGGAAAAGAATCGTGACAAGATTTTGAAATGCTTCGCGCGCCGAGATTTATCGGTGGAAATATTTCGAGGTCTCGAGAAATAATAATTCTGTAAAGAGCGAGAGTTTCCTGTTGATCTCTCGCGTATATGCTCGAGAATCCACGCGCCCTTCGAACGAGGGCACAAAAGAAGGGCTTTCGGCTCTCATACCAGGAGAAAGGATTTCTCAATCTCACTTCAGAATAAATATGTACCCGCGCACGCGTGTACATTTTTGCTTTCACGTGTGTTTATACAAGAGGGGTAACACGATCGGATAGGTTGCCGCAAAACCGCATCGAAGGGTCTCCTCGTCACACACCCCGAGGGACGGAACCCCAGAAAAGCAAGTAGTTCACCGTCGTCAAATAAGGAGGTGGACGCGAGGGTTTTATCTTCAAGCATTTCTTGACAATAAAATCGGCATGCAATAATGGAAAACGCGATTGTGCGATCATGCCAGCTCTCTAAAAAGTGGAATAAATATCAGCCGTGAAAAAAATGTCTCCAGTGTCGCAAAAAGGCCAGCAATTTTTCATGTGAATTCTAGTTCTCGATTGCAAGTTAATTATCAGAAAATATCGACATTTGTCACAGCGCGAATGGGCGATTTTATACGACACTGAAGTTTGCAACGTTGGAGTCCAACAAGAGATATACAAAAACGCTCCAATGATTCCAATAATTCTCCAATTTCGTTTCCTGCCGAATTTGCAATTAGTAGTTTTTCAACTTATACCGGTGAAATGAAAAATTGGCGAATCGCAAATATTTTCTTCGTTCATTTCGTTGGACTCCAACGTTGTGATTTTATAGAATTGCTCGAGTAGTAGAATTTCTATTGAAATACTGGAAAGAATCAATTTTCGACCGACATTTCGAAATCGTCGAGATTTTCGAGCTTCGATCGTTACACAGGATCTTTGAGAAATGGTTTCCTGTAGTAAAACGTGCTACTGAGACCTGCAGCGATTTTCATGAGGATTGGGACTGATTTCCACTGAAATTGACACGTACCAAAAGAATTATTAGACGCGCAATCCGAGCTCACTTGTTCATTATAAATTCTCAACGCAGTACGGTGAAGTGTAGGGATAAAATGATTCTTTTTTGTCCCCCCTTCTTTCGAAACACCCTCGGCCTCGAGTCGAAGCCCGAAATCGGTGCCTCACGCATTTTAGGGGAGGAAAAGAACGGGATAGAGAAAGGGAGAGGGAATACTTCGACGATGACAAGAACGAAGAGAAACGAATGCGAGAGACGAGGGTCACTGGGTCAGATGTATTGCGCGCTCCCAGCATCACTGTAACGGTTGCCCGTCCCTCTCACTCGCCCGCAAGTCTCCCTCGAAGAGCAATCTCTCTCTCTCTCTTTCTCTCTCTTCCACTCACTCTCCTTCTTCCTTTCTCTTATCCTCTCCCGCGTTTAACACATGGCCCAAAGGCCTGGCTCTGCTGGGTTGTACCTTACGCACGCACATGTAACCACGAGACGTTTCGAAGCCGCTTAATTATTCGGTTCTCGCAACAGAGATTTTTTTATCCCCCTCCGCTGTTGTCTACTTTAGTTTCGGTACCATTTTTTCGGCTTTGATCTTTATAGATCGAGCTTTATTGATGTTTCAGTAAAAACCGTTGAAAAGCATTTATCAAAAGTTTGTTTGTTTATAATCAATGAGTTTCTCAAATAGTCACAAAATTTCTCATTTACCTGGATAATTTCAAATTGAACGATCGACAACTGTCGATAAATTATTCTAAAACATTTACTCTTGATGATTGCGTAACGAAGGTAATTTCAATGGAGAAAAGGCTCGCTTCCGTTTGGGAATAATATTTCCGCTTCGTACAACCATCGGTAAAAAACGATCGAGGAACTCATCAGGGACTGTCAATCACGAGAATTAAATTGATTGAGCGCCACGTTGAATCGTGGAATGCACGATTGCTCGTCACTCACCTGCCGATCGTGCTCATATCATCCCGTCCGCGGAGCGGTGGAACCGTAATTTCTGATATATCTCGTAAGCGTAGATCTCGAATTTGCACGTGGTATTTATTAGCCACCACCCTAATTCTTTCAAATCACAATCACGTGAGGCTTATTTTCTCTTTCGCACCACAAGATGGTTCACGATCCTCGAATCTTTCACTGTCTCAACGAACAAACTTGAGCGATCCGTTCGCCTTGTTTCCCGGACGATTATTTCCGTATCGCTATTTTCCGTGGCGAGTTTGAATGCACGCGGCGTTATTGGTTGCCCGGTGAACACTCCGCGATCACTGAATCCTCGATTTTTACGGCGAAGGATACGGAGGAAGGGGATTTTTCGATCACTGTCAAGGCCCAATGGAAGCCTCACTGCATACCGGAAGTGCCGGTGAACCGCTCGGTCGAAAGTCTTTTACAGGAAGAATGCAGCGGCGCTACTCCCGAGCACGTTTCCTCTCTAACTCATCTTCTACTTTTCCTTGTTCGTTGATTCTCTTCGCAGCACGTTTTTCAAGTAGATTCATCAGAATCTGAGCTCGCCAAATCCGTGGGGACTTCCGGTTCGAAATAGCCGGTCGAGCAGCTAAATAAACACAGCCATGGTGCTCGAATCGTCAAGAATCGGACGACGGAACTATGAATAGGAATAAGACTTCGTACTTATTTAATCTTCTGATACAATAAGACACGCACTGATTATAAGACAATGAAGTTGCGGACGTTTGTACATCAATGAGTAGCGTTAAATTTGCAAGACCGTAACGAACCACACGTAATGTTATTCTCAATCGAGGCAGAACGAAGAACAAAATTGATTATAACATGATTGTTTCCGGCGAGAATTGTTCAGGAGATTTTTCGCGGAGTTCGAGTCGTTTCCGAAGGATCGTCCTGTCCGGAAGATGAGACCGGAACGACAGGAGAACGTTAAGAAAAAAGATTGATCATAGAGAAGAGGAGCGATTGATTGAATAATAGAATGCACCGTACCGACGGTGGGTTTGTATTCTCTTTTTCTCCTTCTCTCTCTCTCTCTCTCTCTTTCTATGCGTGTGTACAATGGTGAGAATATAATCGCCGCGGCCTCGGAGCGTCGGCTGACTGACTGAAGAGCGCGCGGGCTACGAGGTCCGCGGTGGGACGACGAGGCCAGAGACGTTTCGGCAGGCGCTGGCTCCGGCGCAGATCGGGAACATCGCGCTCCCTCTTACGCTCTATCTTTCTCTTTCCATCCCTTACGCCCGGCGAGTGTTTCACTGGGGCCTCACGCCCAACAATCGAACGCGGGCAGCGGGGGGATCCGGGGAGCGCCACAAGCGGGAGGGAGGAAGGGGCGGAGGGGAACGCCACCCCCGCGCCTCGTCCCCGAACGACGACGTCGCGACGCCTCTATCGCGCTCTCTCTTCAGCCCGCTCTGGCACAGACGCACACATGTGTTGCTCCAACGCCACGGGCCGCGTTTCTACCACCAGATGTCGTTGTCATCCTCGCCTATGAGAGGGACAGAGAGGTACAGTCGAGCGGCATCGTTATAAGCGCTGGAATATCGCGCTCTCTCTCCCCCGCCTCTGTTCGCTCACTCACTCTCGCCCTTTACAATTCTTTCTGCTTCTATTTCTCTCCCTCCCACTCATTCTCTTCTTCCGTCTCGTTTCTCCCCCGCTTGATATTTTTCTTCCTCCTCTTTTGCTCCTCCTTCTCTCTTTTTCCATTGCTCTCTTACTCTCTGCCTTTCTCTCTCTCTCTCTCTCACGGTTATACCAGCCGTGGCTTGACAGCAGTAGTAGTGGAAATACTCAGTAGTAAAAGCGAGTCGAGCGTGCGCCAGCGCTTTTCAGCATCCACACCGAGCCCACGGACAGCGAAGCTGGTCACGCCCTTTTCGGCCACCGCTGGTAACGCCTCCTTTCTCTTGTACACCCACGCAACCACGGATTTTCCCCTCTCCGTTACCCCTTCTCCGCTCAACCCCATCCCTCCCCCCTCCTTCACGCCCCTTCTCATGTTTACCACTTCTTTTCCCAGACCTGCGACATTCTCCACCGCGAGGCCGCGGGCATGCTGCGACGAGGCCGTCAGTCGCGATAGACAGAGAGAAAGAGTCGCGGTGGAGCCAGTGCGCATGGCCCTCGCTTACGCAGCAAACTCTGCTCCGTGCTCATTGTCACACTGTCGCTGTACTGTAAAAATTGCTCCTTGGATCTGGGCTGAGAGAACTACTGACGTCGCCGATTCTCTACCAGAACAATCCGAGCGTCAAATTATTGGGGCTTTTATTTTTAATTCTTATTTATTGGTACTCATCGTTCCCTTAATGTTGCACGAAACTCTGACGATAACAGCAGGTAACGTGAACCGTTACCAGGAACTGCGGATCGCTGCTGGACTCCGGAGGGAAATGCCCGAGAAATATTTTTCCAGGTTTATGATACCAAACGATTCTCATAATTTCGGTAACCGCCGATCGGATTCTGGTTACCCGTTGGTAATGGGTGAACAGGAGACTTTATTTCATTGACAGAGGCTCGAGCGTGATCACTGAATTATGTAATTGCAGCGATGGAGCAAAAGGTTCTCGGTCGATTTGGACCACTTCGGATCACAAGTGCTGCCAGACGAGCGAAGGTGTCTCAGCGGCCTCCTCGTTAGGGATCATTTGGTATCCGGTTCTGAAGACTCCTCGATAAGCTGCCTTGCTCTATTTTTCATCACCGTCGAAAGCCTGACACGGTTGGTGTATTTGCTTCTCAATCGTCGATGGCAGGTGACGGTGCTCGGAGTTGGCCTTTTCTTCGAGCTTCGATCCGACTTGCAATTCTTAACTAAGATAATTCCATGAGTATGGATTTCGATAATCGACGGCGTTCCAAGACGCCGGCTGGCCAGAACCACTTCCGCAATTATTCCCGAGTCGATGTCATCGGCAGAACTTTCGTTCTAGGAATCCAATCAGATAAAGTCGGAGCTATTAGTAAGATGGTTTCAATATTCCAAGAAAGTGTGTTTAACCGATTCCGGAGGCGTCTTATCCCAGAAGATGGGATGGCACATAGAAAAGGGGTTTTTGGAAGATTCTCGTTACGGGGTGTACTCGAGATGAATCAGGTGTGCGCCTCGAGGAGGCCGGTGTGGCTTGCGCATTGTCTATTGTCCGGTGTGCGGCGGAGCGTTGAACGGAGGCGGTGGAACGGCACCCGGCGCGCAGCAACCCCCCGTACGAACCTCCCGATCCAATGGAAACTCCCAGGGTGGGAGTCGAACTCGTTTGATGAACCAATAGGACGGGAGTTACACCCGCACAAATCACAATGCTCATTGTTGTCGCTAGCTGTCCGCCCACCTCGTGTCCTCCTTCGTCTTCGCGGTGTATGCGCGTTGCTTTTATAAAGAAACTCATGCTCGCGTCGATGAAAAACGAGAGTCGCACACGCGCCAGGCTCCCACCGGAACATGGGCACGAGCTCTCTCTCTTTCTTCTTCTCTCTGCCCTATCTCTTCTATATACGTGTGTATACACATCTATGTAAAAGACCCTCGAGGGGGACCTGTTTCGCTTCCACCTGTATGTTCACAGGTGGCCACCCTGTGGCGTGTGCCCTTTCGCCTGCGGCTTTAACTCACCATTCAAGCCGCTCTTCTATATATGTATAAACGTGTGTATATTTGCACCACTTTTTAGTACGGTTCTGACGTTAAGCGTCTTGAAACATTAACTGTAACTTAACTACTTGAGCTCGAACGGATTTGAATTATAAGAGCAACCGGTTTTCGATTTTTTTTCCATTCCAATCTACATTTTTTGGACGATGCACGATTCCTTGTGGGAGAATCTTGATCTTGATCCGCTCGATCGTTGATTTGTTTTTTTTTTTTTTTTTTTTTTTTTCGTTGTGGGCAAAGTCTATGAAATAGTTGACTACTTCAATGGTACCAGATACCAGGATTATCTCTATATGTATGAAACTTTGAAAGCGTTTAAAATATGATTTTAGTTTTGTTATAATTGGCGGTTATCATCGAGCGAATGGACTTTCCTTGAGCAATGCCTCTTGAATCTGAAGCCTTTTTGAAAACTGCTATTTTCTTCTGCCTCGTCAACCGATCAGACTTGCATCTCGCGTGATATATTACGGACGAGCTGGTACTCCAACTCACTTGTTTCCACTGGTGTAACAGAGCACCCTCACTGTCTGAGTGCAAAGCGGGGCCCGTATTATTTTTCAGGTGAATCCAGGCATGTGTATAGAGGAAATACTAGGGGAGGATGTCTCTAGCAAAACAACTCGGGCCGATGTTCAGTCGGTGTGTGCATCACGTAGAAAGAGAGCGAGAGAGAGAGAGAGAGAGAAACGGAGCCAGGAGAAGCGGACGAGAATGGCGTCGGTGCGCATCCCTTTCATGTCTCCCGCAAACCTTTTGCCTCCTTCCACTTGCCTTCCCCATTCCTCTTTTCTCCATCTTCCTTTATTCTGCCGGCTCTCATCCTCCAAGCGTTCCCTGAGCAGCCGACTCTTCCTCTCTCCTCTGTTCTCTGTACTTTTTCATTTTCCTTCACTCCCACCTCTCGCCCCTTTCGTCCCTTGCATTCTTTCTTTTTTCATCATACTCCCTTTGCTCCTTCTCATTTGATCCTTTTGCCTCGCTTTTACTCCCTTTTGCGTGAAAGACAGGATGGGAGAGTTGATGTTTTTTTTTTCACGAGCTTTTAAAAAAAATAAATTATTTTGAAAAACGTTTGCTTGGACCTATCGTCCTGGAGCATGGAAACTGAATTGCGATCTTTCTACTTTCATGTCCAAGTACATTTTAACAAATTTTCATCCAACAATGCTAGATAATCATCGTCGCGTGTCATTTCTTAAGGTAGCTCATCCACGAAATGATTTTCTTAAAAAAGTCTTGAAATTTACACATCAAATTTTGATGATTGCAGGGTTCGTCTTATTGGTTATTGAGATAAACGTGTTTAAATATGAAGAAAAATACACAGGGTTATAGGGACTATGCGTAAAAAATCGTTTTGGTCCATTCCTGTCATAGTCTTCTCTGTTTATTAACACTTCTTTCTTGATCCACTTCCCTTTTCACATAAAAAACTATATGGTATTTTAGCCAGGGACGAATAAAATTTTGGGTTCACTCGGTGATGGATCCCCGATTAATCAATGGTTTGCAATTTCATTCGCCAAAAAATAAGTTGGAATAATTTATTTACACCATTGAATTAATAACTCTGACATTAATTTACAGTGATAATATCTCTAATTAGGAAGTAAAAATCTACGCAATTTAGACACCCATAAACTACGATACTACTCGCATGATTTATCTTAAATTCTGAACCAGTTGTGTATTTCATAATCTCACAAAATTTTATCGCAACAACTTGAATCTGTGATTCTACTAAAAAAAACAGAAAAAAAAAATAATTTCTCTTGACGCAACATTATTTTTTAATCTCTTACACAAAGAGAGACCGTGAGAATTGAAGGGTTGATGGTATACATTTCTCCAGATATACACGCAGTCACAGGACTCGAGTGAACGCGCGTGCGTACCTTTTTCTACTATTTGTGGTTCATGTCGGAATAAGAACATATCACATCTACTGGATACTAGAGTGCGTACAGCATTAACCGCTTTAGCGATGCTGCTACAAGATCTTTTCTGTTGGACGGCTGGAGCTCGATTGGCTCATTCCCGCTTGTCCGGTGATGAAAAAGCTTTGATGTTCTCTCGACTGTTAGAGAAGGTAAAACGTCTGGTCGTACGGGATCTACACGATTATCCAATGTACAGATTTTCTCCTGTCATACGCGAGGCGCACGTGGCTACGTGGTTTGAATTAATTTAGTAGGATTGAGCGCGTTTCATGAGATTGTTAATCGAACGGCGGTGATTATTGCCTCGAGTAACACACGGCCGAATGACGAACGTGAATAACGACAAGGATGAAAAAGATGAGAAAGTTTAAGGGGAAAAAAGCATCGAATGAATTGATCGAGAATGCCAGATCTTACACGCGCGTCCAATTAGACAACGAAGCTTTTTTTTGTTTTGCACATTGTCGCATGCGATGTTCCCTCTCTTCGTTATTAAACATGAGTCCGGAGATTGATACTGCATATTCCGTTGTTCGACTGCTCTTCCGCAACTTTATTTGTAACTATTTATACAAATACTCGTTTATTAAGTCGCTCATTATGCACTTAATTGGTTGGATCGATTTTCTCGAATGTCGCCGAGACATCGGGTCTGCTGACCAAACAAACTGCGATGAGAAAAAAACATTTGTATATTTCAGAACGCGTCTCGAATTGCTCGGTCGTATCGGAAAGTCATAAGCGAGGAACAAAAAGTGTAATAAGAAAATATGAGAAGACGTACGGCTCGGACCGTTCCGTCGATGTATTTTGCATAACACGACTTGTTCCCGATGTCATAATTCAATACCCGACTACACAATTTTACTGTTAGCTAAACAAGAAGAGAAACAGGGACAAGAATACTATTAATCTTGTTTAATCGTCGGTCGAGCATTCTTTCATACGAGAATATTAAGTGCCGTAGCACGCCTCGGATCGACGCCCCTTTCATAGCTTTTTGGATCGCTTTTTCTTTCTCATTGATCAAGCTCTGCGGATTCCTTTTTCTCATTTTTTCCTTCGTCTTTTATTTTGCAGATAAAAAATCAATAGTCGAACGCGCCATTTCAATTCGCGGACTTGACCCAATCCGGTGTTTTTCAACTTCATTTTTTTTCTTGCTTCTGCATCGAATTTTCTAGGATTTCTAGAGCTCCGGAGAAAAGTATCAAGATTTGAAAACTCGGCGTTTATTCCGAAGAATCGTGGTTGTAACTAGTTCTAGTTTTTGAGCATTTTTTCAGTTGCTGACCATGTCGAAAGGTCATCCGGGTCGGGAAGAAGCGAGTCAAAGGTGCGTCCACCTCCGGTGTGACTATGCCAGCAACTGATTCTTGAACGGAAACTTCCTTTTCACACGCGCCGGGAATGAGGCGATGAAGACAGAGCGGTCAGTGAACGAGGAGGGGCCGAGAGGTGTTCATTCGGATACCCTTGACGAAGGGGGCCATGGCACACGTCGTCGAGAGTTGAGAGAGAATTTAAGAGAGGGCAAGAACGTGTATCCGCGTCTTCCATGGCAAGGTTTACGAGGATGAGGAAGAGGGAGGTGGAAAAGGGTAACTCGACACGCATCGTTCGTCCAAAACGTGTATTCGCTTCGACGCATGGCACTTTCAATCAGCGACGCCGGGAGCAGCCACTGGAAATTCTAGCATTTCCTTCTAACGGAATTCCTACTTGTTTCTCCTGAGCTTCTTCTTCCTCTCCTCGTAATCGTTTTTCCGCGCTACGGTCAGGGACTTCGCCATAATTATCGTGGACAAAACGCCTTGCTAGAGACATCTCAGCCTCGTGAAAATGCCGGTCCGTTCATGCCCACCCACGCTAATTTATAAATGGCGTTTTCTATTCTCGTCACACCGCATTGGCTTGCAAATCTTTTATTAATTGGAACTGCGATTACGGTTCGTTACTTTTTCATGACAACTTTTGGTGCTGTGTGCAACAGATTAATCGTGCGATGATAATTATTTGATATTTCTCTCCGTCGATATCTGCTCCCTGGAAATGAACGATTTGATCACGTTCGTCCATCTCTTTCATTTTTTAGAACATCTTTCATGGCTCGTTCAACTCGAAACAAATTTCCTGCAGCGTTCCTTCCAATAATTTATCAAATCTACCTCAACTTATAGATCGACTCCACGAAACTTGATTTAGCTCGGAAATCGTACTGAAAAACCTACTTGGCACCCACGTCCCCTCGCAACAAAATGAGTGTAGCCGAGTACATACATCAGTTGAGAGCGGAAACAATTCTATTCTGGTCCATGCGCCAGTGCATAGTCGTCAAGGTGGAGACATGAACAATGAGTGTTGCGAGAGTCGTCTGAGTTATCCCTGCGAGTGGGTATAACCCAAAATCTCAGCTGGATTTTAATCTCTCTCTGTTTCTCATGGAAAACGAAGAAATAAAAAAGCGATGAGTGAATTTAGGCTGCCGATATTAGACGGGAGCGAAAGGCGAGAAGGGCGTAGCCGAAAATGATTTGCTTCTGCAAACAAGATGTGGGATACGACGTTTCAACTGTCAGAGAATTTTCCTACGTTCTGAACACACTTTAGCATACGCACTGCAGAAATAATATGCTCTTAGCCCGGGTCCCGTAATGGGTGATCTTTCAAAATAGGATCATGAAATTGTAGAAAATCATTGGACGAGGGAGAGACTCTCGTACAATAATTAGAACGAGGGAGAGACAAACTGCTAAAGCAGAGAAGGAAAATAATTGAAAAATAAGTAGAAATGATAGTGCACGCGCAGAGGTAGTGCGAAAGACTAGAAGATTTATGCTCAGCCGTAGTGGTGTGAGCAGCAGAAGAGGAGAAAAGTGCGAGGGTTACAGTAGCAAAACTCATAGAGAAGCAACGACGGCGTTCTGACGTTTTGCTTCCGTTGGGCCGGACCGAGAGCAGCCACGTTCGTCGGACGTTGCGACGGACGACGACGACGACGATAACTGAGACACGAGGGTGTACGAGGGTTGAGCATACCGTTAGCTTCTGCAGAGTATATGAGAGAATAATAAAATAACGCGAGTTCATAAATACGCATTCATAAATGTGTGTACGGACAGCTGAAGCGAGAGGGAGGAGGAGAGCATAACGAGAGAAGAAGAGATAAGAGTGGAGAGGAAGAAGAATAAGAAGAAGAGCAGGAAGAAGACAAGAGCCTCCCGAGAGTGAAGACCCTGGCTGGTGCACTCGTGAATGAACATTGGCTCGCGAGCATTTCCGGCGCTCCTCCCTCTCTCCGCGCTTTTTCTTTCCTCGTCCTTTTCTTCATCCCTCGCACAAAGCTCCTTTCGCGCTCTCACCCACGTAGCCCCGAGTCGCATCCTCTTTCTCCTTCCTCCTTTTCCTCTCATTTCATCTTCATCTTTCTCCTCGTTCGCCACTCTCCTTTTCCCCTTTCTTCTACTCCCTCCGTCTTACTCCCTCTCGCTTTTCCTCTCTCCCTCCCGGCCCCCTTCCTTTCTCGGCGCTTCTCTTTTGCCCTGTTTTCTGCACTGTAGGAACGACCTCATCCAACTTTGTGTCCTCTTCTCTTCTTATGAATGAGTCGCCACAGTCGTCTTTTGCAACGAGAGTGCCATCCCCGAAGCAAGAGAGAATATCAGAGCGAAAGGGCGAGCGAGCGAGGGAGAGAGAGCAAAGGCATCACTATGCTTTACCGTATGTATGAAGCGACAGACGAAGAGATGCGCGCCGAGAGAAACAGATATAGACGAGGCAAAATATGAGAGAAACGCTTTTCGCGTATGCATCTCGCACAGAAAGAGGCCCTGAGAGCAACTGAAAGAGCGAAAGATAGAGACAGAGAGGGAAGAATACGCTCCACGAAATGATATGCGCTTAGCTCGAACCCGAGCACGCAAACTGACGACACTATGCGGCTTAAGAGTTCTCTATATCCCTCGAGTACAAAATTAGAAATTCACAAGAGAAAAAGAGAAAGAGACGTTTCAGATGCTAGGTACAGATTTTCGCAGGGGCAACGCAACATTCTTTCCTTTTCTTATAAATTTTTAGCGGTGCGTCGTTTCGTTTGTCGTCGAGAACGGTCGTCTCTGATTACCATTTTCTCCAAAATTTCTTTCCACATTTTTCAGAAGGCACTCTACGAGTCCGACTAAATTTCCCGACAACGATTCCCGTGAAGGTTTCTCATTGATGATGCATCAGTCGTCTGACCCAAATTTCAGGATTTCAGGGACGGAAGAAAAGCATTTACCGGTCGAATTATTTTCTGACGTTGCCACACCGGAAAGTATAAATTACACATTTTTAGTGGAGCACAGTACTCGTCCACTTTTCGGCTTCTCATTCCGTCTTTTCCATCCATTTCCCCGGGCTTTTTTCCTCCTTCGGTCCATTATTAATACATTGCCCTAGTGGTGGACTCGCGCATTGTGCATCGTGCAGCGAGATGAGTTCGAGAAGAGAAACGAAGAGAGATCTCCCTTGAAGCTCTCTTCTCGTCGCGGTCGCTCGCGTCCGGTTAGGCGCATCCCGTGTGTACCCACGATTATAAATAGTAACCCCCTTTGTCGGTGCTTCTGCTTGTGGGTACCTCGCTTCTTCTTTCTCTTGTTCATTCTTTATCTTATACCTCGTCTTGCACCCCTTTACTCTCTTGACTTTTCTGAACGCCTCGTGTGCTGCTCTCCCTTTTTCTTTTGCTCTTCCCCCATCTTCCTCTCTCGCTCTGCATTCCAGTTGCTGCGCTTTAAAGCCTTTTAACCCCGTACACGTGCGTGTGTGTGTGTGTGTGTGTGTGTGTGTGTGTGTGTGTGTGTGTGTGTGTGTGAGTGTGTGTGTGTGAGATGCCACTAGGTGAATGACAAAATGGAAAGACTTCGAAAGCTCGTATCCTCCAGCTCTTTCTCTCTCTCTCTCGCTCTCTTTCTCTCTCTGCACATAATGCTTTTCGCATTTCGTTGACGCGACGACGAGACAATTCTCCACGGCCTCGCACTCGTCCCAGTCACTCCTCGTCTCTTTTTCATTCCTTATTCTTCTTATTAATCCGTCTCTTTCGTTATCCTGGAATTTCTTGGGATTTCCCGGACCACTTTTAAAGCGATTTTTTGCTCGTTCACTCGATCCACGAGCCCACTGGTTGACGTATACGAAATGAATTCATTTTTCGTATATCATTCTCTTCCTAATTGGTACGTTAATCAGATTCAACTTCTACAAACTCGCGTTCGTTTGATTCTTGTTATGGATCATTCTCCAAAGATTCCCTTACATTTTATGTCATTTAATTTTATGTCGAACTTCGTGCAAGCAGCAAACAATCTTTAGGAAAAAAAGATTTTTGGCTTCTTTCATGGACTTCGATGTTCGATCTTCGACATTCGTTTTTTGAACCCACAAATCTCAATGCTACTTGCGAATAGTTTTTTCTTCGAGTGTGACTCATTCGCGTTTCTCAATTTCTCACGAACACGGATGTTTAGAGTGAGTACGGTTCAACGAAATTGCAGTTGCTCTTACGATGGTACGTACAAATATACTCGTGTTTGTACATATATCTACGCGGGTTAATCTGCATAGTCATTTTTGACATACGTGACCGGTGTCCGAATTCAAACATTCTCTGAATTTTTTGTAGTGCAATAATTGGGCTCGAATATTACTAAAACTGTAGGATGAGAATTGGATCTTTTCGAAAATATTTTTTAAAATGTATTGAATATCGATAAAGTCTCCGCCGGATAGGATTTTACTTTTGAATTTGCTTCGATGAGATGGCCAAAACTGTACAATTTTGTCGAATTTTTCACTGCTCGCCTAGGAATATTTCATGCCTTTTTCTCATCGCAAATCAGTTTACAATTTCCTCCGACAATAAGTATCTTGAGATCCCGGATTCCAAATTGATGGTGAAATAACAAGGGCGTTTGGGTAGAAAAAAAGATTCCAAAAACTTGACTATCGTAGAAGGATGGTGATCGATTTTTTGGCTGTTTTTGAAAATTTCATTGACGAATTATGAAGCATGCGACGGATCGTGACTTTCTCCGACGAGTTTGAATGTAAACGTGGTTTTTACAATAATGATCGAACGAGCGGAAAGTTAATTCGTCACCGTATCTGGCGCTCCGGTAAACGATCGAAGTTTATTAAAAGATCGTTTGAGTGGATTGACGATAAATTGCTCACAGATAATTTAATAGTCCGGAGTCCCCATATGGACGATTATTGTGGGCAGAGATCGGGACAAATTTCAGTAGACTTCGCGTTATGCTACATAAGCTCGTGTTAAACTTACGTGGGAGTGAATTACAGCGTTTCGCTTATTACAAGAGCTGGAGAGAGCGTTTAATAAGAGTGCGAACGAACGCGCTCGGGCGAGTAGCCAAAGAATTGGTGAACACAATCAAGCATGCCTTGCCTCGCAAGTTAATACGTGACAAGAACCAAATTTATACACTTATTGGTAGCTCCAAGATTTCTGCGATCTGCGCGAAGTATTGAGAGATCAGAGTGAATGAAACAACGCGGTTTCTGCTGCGGGTACAGAGAGCAATAACGTATTTTCCAATTTCTCATTCCCCTGTCTCGTATATTGCCTCTAGTTTTACGAGTCATTGAACACGAATCAAATTTGATATTTGTGGCACCTCAGTTTGTCAAAATTATTATTTTTTTTCTCTCTACTGAATTCGATTTTATAGATATTTGTAACAGTATTCTGGAATACAGTTTCACGCATTCATCTAAAATCATCGAAACTCGTTCGGTCGACGTGTTTCACACGAATAAAAAAAATACACTGAGAAAAAAAATTGTCGATTCAATAACAATTGGAAGAGTTTTTTTTTTCATTTAACTGTAATATTTTCGGAGAGAATTAATCTAAAACTCTTTTGTTCGTTTAATTGTGATGATCATATATTTTACTGGCGGCACCCTGTAACGCCACATTTCGTTGTTCCAATGACTCTTTTCTTAGTGTAGAGCCTGACGTTTTGGAATTTTCATCATCAACTCAAGCATTGTATTCAGGATCCTAGAAACCATGAAAAATATTAAAAACAGTTGACGATCCTTTTTCCAAGAAGAATCCTTGTGAGTGGACTCGGTCTATCAATAATTAGGAGTGTTAACGTTCTCGTTCATCTAATTCGAGTCAAAATATTGAGTGGAGAACAACGAGAGAGTAAGAAATTCGTGAAATTTTGACTTGAATTTTATATTATTTCGTAATATTTAATATTAACGAATAGTGCTGACAGTGAAGATGGTTACACTGTCTTGACTAGTTCGCATAAATAGATGAATATAGATATAAAAGAGAAAAAAATGAACAAACGAAGTGAAGAAGGTGGTTTACTTGGAGACAGTTTTTCTCCGACGAGCGGCGAAAAAGGACGTAAAGTTTATGTCATGGAAATATTCAATCAGCTTATTTAATATCGATATTTTGTGTTATAATTACGTCTTCACTCTTAAAGTTGTACTTGAGTTGACAAAGAACAAGAAGATTTCTTAACGTGACGAAATCTACATCTGCGTGATGAAAAGAACGAGTGATGGAGATGAATTAATGGATTACATTTTTTCCTTCACTTGAATTACAACTAATCAAGATTTTGTCAGGTAATCTACTAAAACTTAACCTTTCTTTATAATTTACATTTTTATTGAAATAATCATATTCCGTTAGTGTGTGTGATAATCTCTATATGCTCTATTCGATTGCTTCTCTAATTCAATGAAGTTCATCCTCGAAAACTATCATATCGATTACCTCAATTCTATAGTTACGTTTTATCAATCAATTCTTAAATTCTCAAACTGGAGCAAGGCACGGTACATCATCGTCTCACACGAGTCTCGTAAAAATTTTCTTCTCGTGTGAGACTGGTCTTGTTCCGAATCAATTATCTTGATATTTTTCCTCCTAATCACTGAATCCTAATAAAATTCCTATTGCTTTTCAGAAATCGTACATTTTGTTGAACCGAAAGGGGTTCATTTTAACACGTAATTATACGATAAATCATTAAAACGATCGTGCAAAGAGTTTGTGCGTGCCAACAACTGCACGCATGAGGATACGAGCAAGCCTAAGGACTCGTGATGGTAAAAAAGATTCGATATGCTCGATTCAATATTCAGAATCATCCGTAGGCGTGACCACAAAGATGTCAATTTGACAGTAACGGCCAGCCGGTTACTTATGCGTTCCGGTTCATTGTGATCGAGATATTGGCCAGAGATACGAGTCAATCGTCCGTAAACCTGTTGCCCGTAAAAGTTGGTATCACTGAGGACAATCGTATATCTCGAGGAGAATGAATTCTCGCGGGTTGGTGCATGTCATTCGGTGCGTCTCGCGGTGCATTCATGAATGGAGTGTGTGGTCTATGAGATCAAAAACCAGGGTGACAAAGAATATATAGCTCGGCTCCCGTGCCTCGTTCATCTTACGAGCGGAATACACGTACTCGCAAAAGTAACTCGCACGTACGAGAAGTTTGTGATTTACTTTTATTTTCCATAAAGCTTCTCCATAAAGTTTCTTTACAGGTGCTTATGGAGAGCTGGAAATGTTCGAAAAAACGAATCCGGGATTGTACGTTGAGGGGGGTAATTTATATTTCGCGTAACAATTTTGTTTTCCAGCTAATAAAAAATCGTTTTGGGCTGTGTCTCAAGCTTGTTGATCGGAGAAAAGTATTCTCGATGCTGATATCAATTCAGCCGGCTCGTAACATTCGATTTTTATCGTCAATAGTTCGAGCGCGTATCAAAGGCGGCGAATAAATCCGGTTTTAAACGAGCCTAGCCGTGACGCGATGAGGAGAAGTGGAATTCGCATTGTGTATTATCTGCACGGATGCTTGGAATCATACTGCGGAGATGGTCATTTGACACTTCATGAAAACAGGCACCGCAACAAACTTCAACAATTTTCCTCCATATGGACAAGCGGAAATCGAAAACAGAAGATTCGTTCGAAAATATCGGCAGAAAAAAAATACTCTAGACGAAATAGCGTTCGGACGAATTCCATTGATCTTCGCCCGGCCCATTGGTTTGTGGAGGAAATGGCGAATACGAACGGTTTCGATCTTCTGACTAGACGAGTTAATCGGCTACGGAAGCACAATAAACTCGGAGGATAATAAACGAATTCATCGTGCAACATCGTTCGAGCTTTCACGTCTCGAAGACACTTTCGGATCGTGGTACGACGAGTTTACCATAATAATGCGTTCCTAACCCTGGTAGATCGAGCGTGTATACCGCATCCGAGAAAGCCCAACTCGAACGAATAGAACTCTATAAATAGTGGAGCAGCCATCCTCTCGAGCTTATATTCGTATATTCTCTGATACACATATGTATACATGGGGTGTCTTGAAAACCGCTGCTGAGATTTCAAATCCTCGAGGGAAAGGGCAAAGGGTACTTCCGCAAAAAAAAGTGTGAGTTCACTAACAATTGATGTTATTGGACGCTTCGCTTGACTCCAATGTTTTCAAAGAGAATGAATCTGCAGTTTGATCTAAAACTATTTTATTCGTTTAATCATATTGAAGCTTGTGATGATCATATATTTCATTGGCACTCCGTAATGCTGCATTTCGTTGTCCCAATGACTTTTTTCCCAGTGCGTTACGTTGTGGAAAAAGCGATTGATCGATGATCATTTCAACTCGGACACGTCTTTGAACAAGGAGAGAAAGGCAGCGGAGCAGGAAAAACGCAATTTTTCCTACGAATTCGCTTGATCGCGTGAGGACACTGCTTTCGTTGTTGCCACTCTTTTTCTTTTTATAAACGAACGCTACAGAAACAAATGAGTGAAGATCCCATCAGTGGAACGTTGCACAAAGCTTTTTGCTTCAAAGTTTTATAGTGTAACGAAGATTCGCACTAAAAACTTGAACTTTCGAGACAGCCTGTATGGCATTTTGCTAGCTCTCTTTCTCTTTCCCCATTTCCTCGAGTCTCCTCGTCTCTCGTTTGTCTTCCGATATAGTGCGTACCACCCGCAGTTTCCTTCTCCTTTCTTCTTCTCTCTTCGCTCCACCTCGACTCGCACACACACGCGCGCGCAGCACCTTCATCCACTTGGAAGTGTATTTCGCGATATACGAAAGTCCCAATCGTCATATCGCCTCTCCTTGCTCCCGAATAGCAACGGCCATTGGCATATCCATAGAGATACTCCTGCGCTTACGTTTCTCGTAGCACGTTTTCGTCGACGAAAACGTTTTCGCATCCGTCCCCACGCAAAAGCTCGCCACGGTTTATTTCAGAATATACCGCGCGATTCTCTCCATTCTCCTCGAATTACTCCCTCGCTCGCTTGTTCTCCTCTGCTATTCTGTCTTTTAGGAATATTGTTTTGCATCGTTGTCTCGCAAATTCCTTCACGAAGTCCGCAATAATTTGTACGATTCCGCAAATAATTCGGTTCTTTTGGGTTCTACATAGAAATACAAAACTGCTCGTACATGCAACGTTAGAAGGTAAGAAATCTAGTTTTTAATTGATCATCGTAGCAGAGCTTCGGTGAAAACGAGTTACGAGCAATTTTAGTTGCTGCAAGAGGAGCGCGGTACTGGCCAACCGCGTGTGAATATCCAGCGAATAAATCCGTTTTCCCGGAATATTACGAAGGGAATTTCATAATTGTCAGAGCCGCGAACGCGAGCACGACCGAAGGAAATCGTATTCGCGTGACGTAGAAGATTGTATAATGTTTTGATACCGAAAGTAGGAATGCGTTCGGTTGAAATGTTGAGAGCGAGAAATTCGAGGGTAAGTAACTCAATACGTCCGGGATTTCGAGCGAGTACGACCGCGGGGTCAGGAGGATCAGCGTGTCGAGTATAAATCGAGAGCATCCCCCGTCCTTGAACTCGGGGATTGCCAGCGATGTGACGAGAAGCTTGGTTAAAGCTCGCTCGTTTTCGTCTTCTCGCTCTTCCTCTCTGTGTCTTTCATAGTACGTGGTATTTAAATTTAACTCATCCGTGTCGAAAGCTCGTGGTGCCAGTCGTGCATCCACAGGCGCTGGGCTTACGTATTACAGGAGGTAAAGAGAGATAAAAAAAAAAGAGTTAAAAGAAAAACGAGAAGATGGGGCCACTTTACCCTCAGTAATTTGTAAGCGAAGAACGTCCGAATGATCATCGTAACGACGGCGTGTCTATTGCCAGAGGACTTTTGTATATGGAAAAAGCATGATTATTGTTTGAGTTCATTCGTTCTTGTTGTACACCTTTCTCTGCTTTATACTTTCTTACCGTTTCATAATGATTTGGAACCCACAATTTTTCATGTCTTTCAAATCAACTGTTCTATTTGCTGAGTTTGCATTTTTTTGTTTCAATGATATTTCTATTGGCATGGGCTCATTTCAATCCCATGAAGGGGTCCACCCTAATTAAGGGGGCAAAAAAAAGTGTTAGACCTAAAAAATACACAAATGAATATTTATATTTATTTTACTGAGTTTTCGTACAGACAAATGAGGGAGAAGACGGGTCAAAAAAATGAGTGTGCGCTGTTGATAAAATCTCTGGAATGGATGATTTTTGATTTTCTCAAAAATGACAAAATGGCGGCCGTTTTTCCAAAAACTACAAAAAAGCACGTTTTTTTCATCCTTTTGCAAAAAAAAAAATAGTTCCACTCAAAATTTCAAAATTCGTATGATATGCGCTGTATCTATAGTCATAAAGAATGTGTGGTAAAACTTTGGTAATGATCGGTTGAATAGTTCCGGAAATTTTATCAACGAGCCGTCCGAAAACGTTATTTTGAGAAAAAAGCGTTGAGAAGGAGCTCAGACAGCCAAGTAAACGTCGCTCAAAAGCACACTTGGACTGCTCAGATCCTTACTAAATTTTCGTGTGATACTTTTAAATATGTATATTTTGAGAAATGCAATAAAAAAAATCGATATTTTGAAAATTCTAATTAGACTCGACCCCTTAAAAACCACTCATAAATGAATGAGCGAGAATGAAATGTGCTTATCGACTTCCCCATTGGCAACGATTCCCCTCCACGTCGTTTGACACAAAAGCTCAAAATAAACTCAAAATTTCCTCAATTCCAATTTTTTCCATATTTTTTTCCCACTTTTTGCTAAACCAATTTCGCAGGCTCGATCATCCCTTCTGACCTCCGTCAATGCTTGTTCTAAACACATCGGTGTGGAAATAGCTCGCCTTTTTCTGTTGGAAATGGAAGTATTGCCACGAACGTAATCTATACGGACATTTTATGTAAAGCATATACATGTATTTATATATACACGTGGGGGGATGTCGGAGGCTTTCGGTTTTGCGGTGACAGGCAAGAGCGAGCGAGCCCTCGCAATGATTAATGGCTTAACGCATTAACAGGCTATTGACAAACACGGTTCTCATCGGGAGGCAGCGTTCGCGCCCCGCTCGAGGAACCTTCGGACAATTCTTTCGCTCAAGGCGTCAGGGTCGAAGGACTACGGTCGATTCGTTCGCGGCTTTCGCTAAATCCATGTACCGAGTGTCCTGGAATTCACTTCGAGGAGTTACCGGACACGGGAAATGGAGATTCTGGGAAAAGTTTTTCGGCACTCTCACGAAGATGATGAGATTCCAGAGAATTCGTCACTGCAAATTCAGAGAGTGAACTAGCAGGACTGGGAAAACTCGCCCACCATTTATCGACACACATAAATAGTCATTTCTTGACAGTTTAAATCTTGACAGCAGCGGATCAAAGACAGGGCGACGAGGCATATTTTACTTCAGGATATCTTCAACCTGGTTATTTGGAAAACGCCGGATACGATTCTCCGGACGTCCTGTATACAAATGTAGGATCGCGAACACAGTAGCTATCAGACGAAACTACCTTCCACCTCCAGTTTTTATGGCAAGACTGAAGCTCGGTGTGGCCAGTGGAAAGAGGAGTCTCGACGGAAGAGATTCGTGACCGTTGAAAGCGTGGATGGTCGTTCTCACTCGCGGGGAAGTTTATTTTCTTCCTTTTCTACTTGCTGTGGAGTGTAAACGATGAAAGGAAAGAAAGATCGGTGGCGTATAAGAAAGGCTTTTGTGGGTGTTGGGTGGGTGTTCTTTAGCGCCGAGCTGGGGAAGGGGTGGAGCTTCCTTAAACGCTGGCCCCTTCGTGTCTCTTCGTAATGGGCTTTTTCTCTTTTATTTTTCTTACAGCTCGCCAGAAAGAGGGGAAGCGAATGCGGTGAGGAGCTTGCGGAAAAAAGAAAACGGATGACGAAACACCGAAGGACAACGCGAGCCAGCCGGAGGGCGTTGGAAGGTCGAGAATTGCGAGAAAAGCTCTGTTCTCGTCCTCAACAAGCCCGTCCCTGAGACCCTTTTTCGTCGTTCCAAAACGCATCTTCTCGTGAATCAGCGTTAAAGATTCGGAGAAGAAAGACACCCCGAAGAGAGGGCTCGCCCGAAGGACCGAGGGTGTCCCCAACGAATAAACGGATCCTTCCAAGGAGATCTACCAAAACTCTTCTCCACCCAATCTCCTGACGCTGTCTCTATACTCGCTTCTCCTCTTTTTTCTCTTTCATTTTCTACCCTTCGTCTTTTCGTGGCACAAAGCCCTTCCAGCTTCAGTCTAGATATCACGTCTCAGGGTGACGACGAGACAAGTCGAGCAAGAGAGGGACCAGTTCGACAGGTGCGAGATAACATTGACGTGCATTGCGTTGATGTAAAAATGTAACACTTACGTAGAAGTTTTTGGCAGTAGTTCAGGACATTGGTAAGTCACCTCGATCCCTATAGCTGTCCAGCTAGGCTCGTTGTAGCGCCCCTCGCATTCTCCATACCTCAATTTTATTATTTCTCTTATTCGTACCTGAAAAACAAGAATAACACACGAGTGAGTCGTTGAAATGAAAATTCATTGAATGCAGTATAATTATCGAAGGACCCCGCGATCCAAAAACAATTAAAAACTCGATCTTCGTATACACCGACTTCGTGGAAGTTCGGCCTGCCGCTGACGTGTGCTCCAATGTTACACCTCCACAATTTCGTACGAAACGCGAGGCTTGGCATTCGTCGAGATAAAAATAACTGCATAGTTACCGTACCGGAGTTGCGGTTGATCAAACGGTAGAGATAAAAAAACATAAATAATAATAACTCGAGGGGAAAGCTCTCTCGGAGTTTGGAGAACTGAACAACGTTATTCGAGATGCATGTATACTGCGGGAACTGAGCCAACGGTGGATGCTCCGTTGCATATCTCACAGGTATAAGGCTATACGTTTGATATTATAGCTGAATCATCGCGGCATTCGCATTTGCCTGAAACCGTTGACTCCGCGGGTCGAGGGGGGGAGCGAGGGGCGGAGGGCTTTAAAGCAGAGAAGTGGCAAAAGCGAACGAATGTCAGGTTATAAGGCACAGGGAAGCACTTGCACGACGAGCAGACCGATTTCGAGAGGCCGACTATCGCACCCCCCTCGTGGATTTCCTGGCGTACGTTCACTCTCTTCGTTGCTTTTGGCACACGTCGATATATCGAGTGTCTCGAAAATGCAAAAGCGAAACCGGTCGCACGCGACCTCGGGAACTTCCGATGAGCTAAGTTCCTCCGGGTTTTTATTCGCCTGAAACCCGTTACTGATTGATCGATCGAACGACCAGAGCTCATTTGATTGGGCATTGGAAGGAAGTTGAGGGACTGAGGGAGGGGAAGGAAGAATGTTCAGGCCCCGTTGAACGGGGGCCTCCCATTCGGCAATGTCTCACGAAATTTTTATCGAAAAGGAAGAAGGTCGAAGATACTTTGACCGGAATTGTCGAAGGTGGTTCGTCTCTCGAGTACTTGGAAGACGATTTTTGGGGTACCTTGTACGCAAGCGATTCCGCTCAAACTTACTCGAATCTCCTCTGTCTCCGTCTACACGATCGCGAACACCTTTCACACAGACACGTTCGTTGGATTGTATGCACGAAAATATTCACATGGACGATGGTACGCGGCCTGGGCAATAGTACTCTTCATGGATTTGTATAGTTATGTAGAAGCTTGTGCAGCACTATGGAAAAAAGGGAATGATAGGGAGTTAGTTATCCGTCGGTGCGGTGAAACCGACGTGCATCGTTTTCTCTTCTCGTCTGTACAGTATTGAAAAATCGACGAGTACCATGGAACGGTTGGTTGATTCGGACCGACGATGTTTTTCCTATATACGAAAAGAGAGACAGGAACGTCTTTTTTTGTTGGTATCCACTTTGGCATTTGATTGGATTACCGTACACTTTTGTACGGTGCGTTTTTATACGTGTACCAAAATATGTACGGATAGTTCAAGGGTTGTACGGGTCTCATAGATTTCGTTCTTTCGTATAATGGCATCGCCTCGCAGCGCGATTCGCGTGTGGGCATGCATCTTCTTTTTTTACGCCTTCGATTCTCCCACGTGGAATTCTTCATGCAACGAATCCGAATTGATAAACTTTTTGTTAAGTCCGGCTGGTCCGCGTTACGCGAGCATGATGCTCGTTCAAACGTTTCCTGGGTCGTTTGAGGATCGCCAATTAAGCTTCTTGTTACGCGAATCAATTTATTTTGGGGCTGCTTATTGTGTGAAGAAAATTCTAAAAAAAGATCGTCGAGTTTCAGGTCAAGAATGTGCTATCGTGCGAGCTTGGGAATTCAGACATTTTTTGTAGTCCTGAAAATAATTACCATTCGATTCCCTGCTCAGTAGAAATTCATATTTCTGTGGGAACGGAACATGAAAGAGACGAAAGTATTCGAAATGTGATATGTTCACATTGCAAAAAGCAATGACGCTGAAGTTTGTAACGTTGGAGTCCTAAAAGAATCCACCGATATTTCGTGAAATGAAAAATTGGTGAATTACAAATGTTTTTTCCTTCATTTCGTTGGACTCGAACGTTGCAAATTTCAGCGTCGTAAAAAGCAATGATAAAAAGAACAAATCTTTCTTAAAAAATAATTGAAAGTGAAGAGAAAGAATGTCAAGAGATTTGTGACAGTTTTGTTCGTGAACCTCGAAGAGCAAAGTCGTTTAAAAAAACAAAAATATTGTAATTCGTTTGAAATTGAATTTGAAAATAAATAATTTCGAATAATTTATCAAGTTTTTCGAGTGACATTACAAAATTCACTTTTCCTGGTCAACTTGCCTGAATCGCGTGGGTGTTTTACCTGTCGAATAATTTTCCAATGAGAGAGAAAGGAGCGAGGACGAAAAACGCGCACAGAGGGATCTAAAAGCTCTCCGGAGGTTGCTCGGGCTCGTCGAAGGTGTACAGAGAGATGTGGACGTACATATAGTTTGGTGTACATAGAGTTTGAGGAAAATGGGAACGCGTTATACGCTACGAGACGACGAGCGAAAGAGAAACAGAAAAAGAGAGCGGTGCGAACGAGAGAACGATGGAAGGAAAAGAGAGAGAGAGGCGGGGGAGGAGAGAAAAGTTGAGAGCAAGAGAGGCTCTCCCAGAAGGAGTGGAGAGGATGTGGCTCAACTCGTTCGACCCATTCATATCCCCCGATGAAAAGGCTACCCCGCCGTCGAACAGGCATTCGTGAAAAGAGAAGGGAAATTATTATGATTATTATTATTAACGTTTCTATAGGAATGATTTTCCCTTTTCCTCCTGTGTCTTCAACTTTCGATATAGATAAAGGGAACGCCTGTCTGCTACTCGTCCTTCTCTTCATGCTCTTCTGTGCCCTTCTGTGAGTCCAGAATCCCCGAATTCCCGGGCAAGCACGTTATGAGCATCTTTTTCTTCTCATTTTTTGGTTCCTCTTTCTTAATGTTATTTTAAAAATTGGGCTCAAGCTTGCTCCGAAATTAAGGTCTACTCAACGCAGTTCAAATTTAGGGTTGTATGATGGATTGAAAAAAAAATAATATTGCTGTATCGATGTAAAAAGAGGGTGGAGCACTATCTGGATTCAAAGCTTTTTGGATTTTTTTTTTTCTATTATACTCATTTGGTTTCATCATTTGTTCTGTATCACCGCTTTATGATATCGTTTAAAAATGTTCTCGGTACATTTTTTGTGATATTAATACGCATGCAGCTAATTTAATACTGAGAAATAAGGGCTGTCAGGTACAGCAGGGGAGGTACAGAAAGAGCTTTTATGATATTTCACTATATGTTAAGGGCAAAAGAGAGGGTAGGGGGGGAGGGAGGGAGGGAGGGTGAGAAAGCATGAGCGTTGGAGAAAATGAGTCCTTGACGAAGCTGAGGAAGCTTGGCTGAGGTATTCTGGTCACGGTTTGATGGAACATCCATAGTGGCATTGCTGAGCTGTTCCCAATGGAACGGGGATTTATGGAAGATCTACCGAGAGAGATGAGTATGATAGAAAAAGAGGGAAAGAAAAAGTGAGAGGCGCGTGGGAGGGAGGGGGGGGGGATGGGGGTGGGGAAGGGTGAGTAAAGATGGGGGTTGATGAGGAGGGTTTGCTTTTTCTCGCAAGTAGCAAAGAAGCGACGACGATCTCGTTATGCTCGGGTATGAGGCATCTCATCTCCTGTGTCCGGTCGCGAGAGCGCTATCATGTCACAAAAATAATCAACTAGCCGAGAAGAGAAGGAAAAGAAGAAGCAAGAGAAAAACGAGAGATCGAAAGACAGGGAAAGGGAAAGAAATAAAGACAGCTCGACTCGTCCTTCTCTTTTCCATCGCCCGTGGCACTTTGATCTCGAGCATTTGTTTCCTCGTCGCACGGAGCTTTTTCTCTTCGCTTTGCGACGTAGCTGCTTCTTTCGGGGCGAGTCTCTGTGCGAGGTCGATCGCCCTCGTTGTGTCTGTAGCTTTTTTTATCCGTCTCACCACTCCCTTCGTATTTTCTGCCAACCGGGTTCTTCTTCTTCTTCTTCTTCTTCTTCTTCTCTTCGTGGCGTCTTCAACGATTTTTTTTTATATCGATAAACGAGAGATGGGTTGGAAAACTGGGGTGAAGGAAAAAAAATTCGCAGGGAAGTCTGCAGGAACTGCAACCTTTTACCTATGTATATGTTCATCTGTATATACGAGAAAAAGGTTATGTTTGTATATACGTGTGTACTCTTCATGAGAGCAAAGTCCTTCTGACGTCTCAACTTCGTGCTTTTTTCCAAATAAAAAGTTAATGAGAAAGGGGATGCTGTTTAGCGCTGTGGTTCCTTCGATCTCATACTTTCTTCCTCTTTTTCTCCTGTTTTCGTCTTTCTTTTTGTTTGCTTGTTTGTTTCTTTCTTTTTTCTGTACAGAACACTGTCGATCGTTGTCAAAGGATGTTCGATGACGGTAAGAAACGTCGACAGCTCTTATACGTTCATGGTAAATTGCCTCTTTTCCCAAATACCTGTGCACCACGCATACTCATGCCTGTAAGATTTCTTCTCAACTGGTAGAGCCTTCCAACCAACTAGTCATTCCAATTAAGGTATTCCTTTGGCATGAGCGTATTTTTTGGTGGTCGAAATTTGGACTGATTCCTAGCCTCTGAGAAGTCGCTGTTATATGAGAAAAGCTCTCGGAAAAGCTTCTGTTTTCGCCATTTTTCCAGCTTCTATCGTTAACATATCTTTTAAGCATTCGATAACCCTTTGTTTTCATCGTCGCTATGGATTCTCTACATTTTTTTCTATCTCTGAGACAGTTTATATAAGGAATTAAAAATGATTCAGTGTATGAATAATTGAATAGAAATTTGGTGATGACGAAATTTCCATTAGGGCCCGTATAAGTTTTATGATTTTTGGAGTTTTAATTATTTAGTAAATGTTGGATAACCTGACCTGAAATTTCGCTAATCTATTCCCATGCACTTTTACTTTACTGTTATTGAAAATGAGTTATTGGTAGAATATTCGGGTCTGTGAAAGGAATACCTTAAGCGTACCTCGACGAATTCATTCGATTTTCCTTTCTTTTTATTACTAATGGATATCTTCGAAATTGAATTTTTTATTTTTGACTCGTTCACAACGTGAACCGATGCTCTGACATACACGTAGTTTGCAGCAAGTTTTCATCGAGCCCCATCTGATCCTCTGGTCCTGCGTGGTCTCTCAGTACGCAACTGATCCACGATACGGTAAACTCATCATACAATAATGAACTTAATGAACGAGTAGGGCCAACAAGTTGAGAGTCTCGTTGGCCATGAAATATTCAGACAGGAATCAATCCTGTCGGGATATTGGAGCCTCCAGGGATGGTTTGAGCTTCTCTTTCTCTCTTTTTTTTTCTATATCCATAGCCATACGCGTTTCCCCGAGGTTCAGTGTGTTTGTGAATAAGCAGCAATGCGATCGAATTTGACGATGTTTGGCAGTGTGCGTGTTTCGAAAACCGTAAGTGTTCCAGATCCATGGAACCGTGACGGCCTTTCAGTGGGGTGTTCCATACAGTGTAACGACATAATAGCACTGCATGCTACGAATATATATTTATATATGAATATTGGCTGTCGGAAGGGGTTTTCTGGAAAGGAGGGAAAGGGTGGTTTTAGGTAAAGCGTCACGGAGGACCTGCGCGACGCTTAACCCTTGAGCTTGATGCCGGGGTACATAAAGCAGTTATGCTTGTCCTTTGAGTTTGTCGTGTGCCATAGCCACCATCTATACATCCACCAGCCGAAGATTCGTCCTTTGGGGCAAGCGAAGCTGCGTCCTACGAGGTGAGGAATGGGAAAAGGTGAAGAGCAGTGGGACCATAGACGGTTTCATCATCCAACAGAGATCCCCTGATCCGCACTGCCTTTTAGGGTTCAAGACTTTGGACCTTGAGGAGGATGAACTTTGTTATTCCTGGCAAACCCCCATTGGACGCATTATCAACTCAGATATAACGACCGTGCACCGCGGCGTACAACTGTAACTTGTTAGCGCATGATGGCTCGCATGAGAGTTGGATAACAAAATGCATTTTGATTGAGTTTCTACGATAAGTCTACTCTACGATTCCAATTATTGAGGGGCCTACTTTAGTTGGACAAAAAAATACTATTTTCACGAATTTCTTTGACCGGTATAAATTATAAATGTGGATATAAAAAGTGTTAGGGCAGAAAAATACGCTCTTAAAATACAGAAAAAGTTTTTTTATATATTGATTTTAAACAGTTTTCGTACAGAAAAATGGAGGAGAAGACAGGTCCAAAAAAAGGTGCTGGGCGTGCGCCGTTGATAAAGTTTCTAGAATGGATGATTGGAGAAAAAAATGGTTTTATATTCAATAGGTAAATGGCTATAACGCGTATCAGGCGATTTTTAATTTTCTCAAAAATGACAAAATATAGCGACCATTTTTTCAAAAACTACGAAGAAGCACGTTTTTCCCATCGTTTTTTGCAAAAAAAAATAGTTCTGTTCAAAATTTCGTTTAAAACGTCGTTGCTTAAACGCTCAAACAAAGGTAGGTACGCGGTACCACACTGGGAGGTGCTTATTAACGCGCTCAGACAGCTAAGTAAACGTCGCTCAAAAGTACACTTGGACTGCTCAGTTCTTTACAAAATTTTGATATGATACTTTTGAACATGTATATACTTTCGAAAAATGCAATAAAAATGATGGATTTTTTAAAAATTCTAATTACGGTAGACCCCTTAAATGATCTTGAACACAATAAGATTGAAATATAAATCATTTCTCTTTCGAATCATATTTTTCTTAATGCTCACAATTTTATTTTATTTCGCATTTGTCTTGTGCAGCTCAAATTCTGATTTCGTTACGCACGAGCTCCACTGGTTAGGGCTACAAATAATTCGTTCAAGTTAAATTAGCAAATCACTGAGTTTCTTCGACTTTTAATCTTGATGGAAATTTTACAGATTTTTCAAACTCTTTTAATTAATTTTCAAACATGATATTATGTCGAAGTCATTCCCGTCCATCTGGCTTTTTTTCACACGATCTATTTTCATTGCAATTTTATAGGTATCAATAATTTGTTCCTTCATAGCCAGAGTGTTTTTATTTTTTCATTTCGATGTAATTTTTGCTCTAAGGCCAGTCGAGTAACTTCAACTCCCGTTCGTACATCATGCAACAATATTATCATCATTCTGAATATTTTAAGGCGCAACCCTCCAATCAAGCTGATCGTAGAACCCGGTTCATACCCCACTCATTGGACCTTATTCACACAAGACAACTTGGAACGAAACGGATGAATAAAGTGGCTCAAGCTCTGCTTCTTTGGAGCGTGCCAGGGTGCCGTTTAACGAGAAAACGATCAAGACATAATTGGCAAAGTTATCGAGCGGTCAAGCATGGAATGCAGGCCTAATGTGTCCTGCATCCTTTTATTTTTTCATAGGAAACCTGGCGATGGCTCTCGTCACCCAATGTTAAAGATATATTCAAGACATTTAACATTATTTTATCTCTTCTCTATTTCTACGGCAATGAAAAAATGTCTACGCCGGCTAAGAAGGCTACGTAAATGCAGAGTTCGATAAAGAATGTTTTGCGATCACAAATCGACGAAGCAGCCCGAGATCTATAATTTCCGGACTTTCTAATACTTAAGATGAGACGAGCTGGGCTGGCTATTTGCCTTTAAAGTTGATGGCTACTCCAGCCTCTGTATGTATATTATTACACATCGTACACACATCTATATACATATAGATCCCACGAGGAGTCATTTAGAAGCGCGCTAGGCGCGTAATCCCATAAACCGTTGATTAACCCATTACGCCGATCGGCATCAGGAAGTCCAGAAAGATGGAGAGAGAAAGAAGGACGAAGGAACGTGTCTTAACGAAGTGTTTTGCGTTATTTGCCCGGGCAATCACCTGTGAGCTGCTACCGCAATCGTTGTTGTCCTCCTGTACTCGTCGTAAACCTCCTCTTAACTTCGTATAAACTTGAATAAAAAAACGCGATGAGGAAAAAACACACACACTTTTACGTATATCTCCGCACTTCTAAATATAAAACGGTACTCATTAGAGCACTGAAAAGTGAGGTTGCGTCAAAATTCTCCGATCGATCGTAAAACGAATATTTATGATTCCGGATGATGTACTAAACGCTGCGTACATCTATAGATATGCACATTACAGTGTGTTTGGGCAGACGTGCGAGTTTCACGTTAACCAACAAGTAGCTTCTTTGAATAGCGATTCATGAGTTCATCGAAGCGTTTTTTCAAATAATAGTTTCCTTCAATTTATTACTCTATATTTATGTTTACAGTTCTTCAACGGATGTGGATACAATTTATTTTTTTACACGGCGAGAAAATTGTTTAAAAATTATTATGGTTGCGTCGCTGCCGATGCTGTACGACGGCAGTTTGAAAACTACGATCAAAACTATTTCAATTCTTTATCTAAATAGTGAGGAGAAATGTCGATCTTTAACGAACCTCTGGGAAATGTGAATGGGAAATAGGAAACTTTGTTTTTCTGTATAAATCGCAGGAAACACTTCATCAGTTACAGTTGAATCATCGGAAAGCAAGTTCTCAGCAATCAGGAAGATGCACGGTGAAGGAAATTTTTTCTAAACGTTGAAAATTGAAAAATCGAAATGCTCTATTCCTTCGTTTGCTTCGTAGTGGGTTTTCACAGAATTTTTCATTCCTTAACGGACGAATAAAGACGAGATTGACGTTGAATATTTTTGGAGGAGTGTAAACTGTTGAAATTTGTTTATAAGAAACACCATGCGGGAAAAAAACACTCAATTTCTTGGTCTTGAAAACTCTTCAGAGCTCTGGAAATCGCGAAAGCTCATGACTTAGGGCTAAAATTCATCAAAGTGGTATCGCACACCGTGAGATTTAAAACTTTATAATAAAGCGATAATAAAGTTCATTTTCGGGTTGCGTGGGACCTGACAGTATCCGGTATAGAGTGGGAGGATGAAATTGTTTGCTATTATATGTATCCACAAAGGGAAAATGAAAAGAGAGGGTCGTAAGATACACTCTATAGAGTGCCGTGGCTAATGAGTCGCGAGATGATTGATTCGTTGGTTCTGTACTCCATGAACCAGAAGCGCCCCGAGTTCACAGGTCGTGCTTTCGCTGTTTTAATGTAATGCCGGATTATATATAATAATGAGCGAATAAACCATCGAATGATGGATCGTGTTCGATTATTATTAATTTCATAAATTCATTGATAAAATTTGCCAGCTTTCGAAAGTATACAAAAATAGAGCAATTGATCTTTCCGTTGTGGTGTGATCTAACACTTTACGATATTTACTGCTATAGAGACAGTGCCAGGCACGCTGCTCGTGAGAAAGTTTTTATTTTAGTTATGTAAAGTTAAACTTGGGATTGGTGCTCGTTTTCTCAAAATGGATTTTATTGTCGTCAACTGATGTGGAACGAACGAGAGACTGATTTTTTTAGTAATTTTTCAAAGGAAATAAATTTTGATTGCTGAATAGTCACATATCAAGCCAATAAATGCAACTGGATGCGGGTGGGGATAAGATGCTCGAATGACTAAAATTTTTAAGAGTTAAAATCGTGAGTTTACAAACTTCGAATGTTAATATGCAGACAAATCAATTCGACTAGAGCTTTGAATGTCGAAAATAAATAAAGCAGAAACTTCAAGGTTCGAGGCACGTTTACATCGAAAATAGAATGTTACAATTGCACATAGAACGACAACTAAAATATCGTTTTTTCGAAAATTCGATTATGACTCTTCCGATTCATAAATTACTGCAATCAACAATAGCAATAACGAAAGATTAAATATTATTGAGGTTGGAATACTGAAACACCAAAAAGTCGAACGGCCAAAATGGCAAAATGTTAGAAAGTCGACCGATCAAAATAAAGAAACACTACGGAGCTCAAAATACACGCGTCTCACTCGCTCACTTACTCAGACCGGTGATCTTCAATTTAAAATATCGCCATTTTGGCTTTCGCCTTTTCGAGCCATCGCTATTTCGTATATCTAAGTTTTATAGGCTCGAAAAATTCACTTTCGATTTTTTGCTACTCTATATTCTGGCCTATCTATAAAACAACTACTCCCCATTTTGCATTCGAAAATATGAACTATTGACATTAGTATGGTCTGTTAAAATTGCATTCGAAATGAAAACTTTCGAAATATATATATTTTCGAGTAAATATGAATTCAAAGAAGAATAACTATTCGATTAAATACGTAATCTGTTGAATAGTCGATCGGAAATGAGAATTTCGAATCACTTTTATTTTTCTCCAATCTGATATGACAGCTTTAAAAATTTTGAAATATCGACCGTTCTCCAATTTGGGTATTTACCTTTATCAGTGCTCGGCGGTGAAAATAAATGTTCGCTGGTCTGGTACTTAGCTGCTACTTAATTCCGTTTATATTTTCATTCGCAAAATTCTCGACCGCCCTCAATAGGAGTGTGGGCATAAAGACCGAAATTTCGATATTCAATGTATTTTGCATTCTCGTCCAGCTATAATCGCACATTTGTAAATCCATAATCGAAGCGTATCGAATTATGACAGACTGTTTCCCCTCGTTCTTTTTGTTTCACCTTCTTGTCTCGTCCTCGTCAGCAGAATATCAATCATGCATGAAGAGAATCGTCAGCGGTTAGATAATACGCGCAGTGTTATGCGCTCGTGTTGAATAAACGCAAGTCATTTTGAAGCAGCCATCAAGCGATTGAGCCTAGTCATGGAAATCTTTGTCCTGGATCTTATCTCGTGGTCCACATGGCTCTCTTCATGGGAAACATGCGGAAAGAATCAGTGCAAGTCCTGGTGTATAGATGAGGGCACGTGGAAGCGATGGAGACTGGGAAAGAAGGTATTTTCCTGTCCTTTCGAGCGATACATTTTGTGCCGTGGGATTTTTTATGTTAAGCTTGTCCAACGGAGTTCGCACAAACTCGGGGGGGTGCTTTGGAGCACGTGAATCTAAACCATGAATTGTACATTCGGTTTTTCTTCGAAGAAGCATCCATCATGATATTGAGTGGAGTTAAAATCAGCAACAAAAGATACGTCATTTTATACGAGAAGCTGATCACATTTTTTTGTTTCATTCAGTGCATTCCAGCTTCCATGACTCATGGGAATCAGAGTACTCTGCAGTCTCGTTGGCACTTCAACGTTTCTTGGGTGGCGCATCTTCCTTGATTATTGGCGACCGATGAATGGTGAAAACTAAACTTTGCACGACGAGTGACAAAAAAAATGAACGATTCTTCAACTGCTGGTAAAAATGAATAAAGAGTTGATAAAAATTCATGAAAATTTAGTATGCATGTAGAGAATCTATTTTACCGGGTTGCCTGCTACGAATACATGTTTTTTCGTCTTATGAGAGGTCAAAGCTTCTGTAGCTTTGGGATCATTGTCGAAAACGTCGTCGTGGGAGATGGATCACGTATTGCTAATATAATACTTCTTGTAACGTCCTGCCAGCGTAGGTCTTTTTGTGCCAAGGGAATGACGGAGTGGTCTCTGTAGTAGAACCTTCACGTTTTATTTTCCTCTTCCCGGTTATCTGCATTCCAGACTCGTCGGTCGTGCAATACTTTTACTTCGATCACCGCAAGTGATATTGCAAGAACGGATATTTGACACTCGATATTTTTCGACAATATCGACACATTTTCATCGACACTCATGGTTTTTTTGGGCATGAACTGTCATTGCAACGTAAAATCTTGACACCAGGCTTTTTGGCGAGAAAAATAGCGAGGCGAAAGAACAACGAGTTTGTACTGAATTTTTAGCTCCGAAGAGAGATTTAATCTACGAAGCAACGTAGCGTGTATGACTGAACGGAATGAAAATTGGATCAATGACTTTGGCCATAAATATTACGCAGATTCATTTCAAGGCGTCGACTATTTGTTACCTTAAGCAAATCATTTCATTTATTTTCAATTCGATTAGAGTTCGAGATTATTTGACGATGTCGGTCTGTCGCTTTTTTATTTTTAAATAGTTCAAGGTTATTTTATCTCCAAAGCAACTAAGCTATTGATAACTATGGTTCTACCGATATTCCGACAGCCGCCATATATATATATATATATTTATATATTCATATGAACTCGTCGGGGGAGTGAAAAGGCGAGAGAGCGAGAGAGAGAGAGAAATTAGTGCAGAGAGACAGGTCAGAGGTTTGTCCCCACTTAGTCGCGTTAACGCGAACTCGATTGCCGGACGATTCATCCATCTGGTCCCCGTCCACGGACATTTCGACGTATATGCAGGCATGCCAATGGATTTATCGGTCACCCTCGCTCTCTCCCCTGTTCTCTCTCTTTCTTTCTCTCGACCACCCCCAATGCATTAGCCGAGGGTGAGCGTGTTAGCTCTTAGAGGGGTCGTTTTCCTCAGGCACATGCCAATCTCAAAGATATACGGGGAGTCCGCGTTTCGTATTCATTTGTGGCGAAAGGCGAAAAGGCCACGTGTATACACGCTCTCTCACTCGTGAGACTACAACGAGACGCGTATAAATGTACGATAGTTGTGTACTGCCTTGTTCTCTCAGCGAATAATGTGGAAATAGCAGAGCGTGGGAGAGCGAGAGAGAGCCCCGGGGGGAGGGGATGAGAACAGGGAGAAAAAGGCCTGCTATGAATGAACTGCGCGAGTTCCATGGAGCGGGACGAAAGAGAGCAATCAAAGGGAATAATTCAAGAGACGCGGCGGTCTACATTGTTCCAGGACATGCCAAGCTGTGGGGTGTCATCCAAACTCTACACGTGTATACATATAAAGTAGAAGAGCAAAAGAACTTATACGAGAATACCTCTGGACACGTCTCTCCAGGGAGTAAAATCTACGAGGACGCCGGGGTGGAAGAGGAAAAGAAAATAGAATGCTATAAAAAACAACATTGGCAGGAACTCCCCACGACACCCTATAAAACAAGCGCATACGTTGTCCTGCCATAACTTTGTGCGATCACCGACGTTATTTCTTGCGTAAAACAGGAAACGCCTGCGAGCAGGGAAACAGAGGGACTTTCTCGGAGCTCCTGAATAAGTCAATATCGCATCGACCGCGTCCTCACAAAACGATCGATTAAATATTCAGTTAAATTTTCATTCCTGATAACTCGCCCTTCGTCGAAACATTCTTCGAATTGTGGTGAGATCAATGCCGGATGTATGCGGAATTTAGATATACCTGATAATGCAGATGCCTCGGACGCAGCCTTTGTCAACACTCGCAGTTATTTATGAAATTCGATTCAACGATACGAGTTTTCCTCGTGTGATAGCGGCAGCTTCGCCACCCAATCGGAAGATTCACGCTGCTGCTATCGACGATCGGTCATTCTTTCGATATTGTCCAAGGTTTCATAATTTGCACTTGGACTTTTCAAAACTTTTTATTTCATCCGTGAATCTATGGAATGAATGTTGCAACGAGATTTTTTAGGAGTAACAACAATTCCTTAGTAATCGATTCCAATCATTTAAAAAATGGAAAAATCAAGTTTCATCATAGAAAATTATTGAAGAAAGGAATTTCCACACACTCGAAATGTTTGTGAGTGCAAATTTGCACCAGTGCGGCGTCTACCAGCCCATCAAAATTAGCGATTCAAGCCCATTATCGACTGGTTAATTTCGACAAAACTCTCCAAGGATTACGGTGCTCCAACTTTTATGATAACATGAATCGAGCATTGCGAGACGCTGCGGATATTATATTATAATCCCTAAGATACATTTATGTATGACTGTATGTATAGGAAATCTTCTGCAGTCTCCCGTTCTTGAGGTACAGAAAGAAGACGAAGAAGAAGAAGAAGAAGAAGAAGAAGAAAAGTAGCGAGATTGAAGGATTCTGTACGCTCTAATACACGAGGTTGTGGCGCACGAGAGATCTGTGTGAAATGGTAAAACGGTGAGAGGGTGATCGGAGGGCGGGGGCGGTATGGTGGCGCGAGGAACAGATGGGAAATGATGGGGATGAGTCGCTTTGGTATAGGTACACATTGAAGGAAGAAAAGATGATGGGGCAGGGGAGGAGGCTTGTCTGGAAGATTAGCACCTCGTATAAAAGTACTGTAGTGGAAATGAAGTGAGAGAGAATATATAGGGGAAAGAGAAGGTGTTGGGAGTGGAAGGAGCGGAGAGAAAAGCGCGGGGAGAGAGAGAGAGAGAGAGCGAGCGAGGAGGCGGGAAAAGAGAAAGACTTGGCAGATCCGCCTATATAGATTTAGGTGAGGTTGCTCTCTCGGTGAAAGAGCTCGACGAGAGAAAGCCTTGTGCCGGGGAAGGCAAAGAGAAAGCGAGGGAGAAGCAAAGAAACGAACAAGTCTTCGAAGAGAGCAAAGACGAAGAAGGGGTTGGCGGAGGGAGAGGTCGGGGCTGGAAGAAGGAACCCAAGATGGAAACGGAAGGTGTTGAGGCTGAGGAAGGTGTGCCGCGAGTATAGGTGAGAAGAAAGATGGAGAAACAAGGATCAAGAAATGGAGAAAAAGAGGGAGAGGGAGGAAGGAGAGGGTGGGTGAAAATAAAGAAGAAAAAGAAGTTGGATAAGCGGAGAGAAGGTGAGCGAAGGCCATGCACACAAACGTCGTCGTCGTCGACGTCGTCGACGACGTTGTTCGCACTTGTATAACGCACAAGTGTATAACGCATACACGTTCCCCGAACCGTTGCTCCCGCCAGGAGGAAAATTAGTTTTCAGAAATTTTTTTATGAAAGCGCTGAAAGGAAACTGTAAGGTTCCTTTTCTCATTGGAGGCTATTTTTGTTCACGAAGGCGCAACGGGGGATTGGTAACGTTAGGCGCCACAGTGTTGCGTTCGTGTTTTTTTTTTTTTTTTTTTTTGTTAAGGGGGGGTCTCCGCGTGTACATGTATGTGTATATACGTGTATGTGTGTACGTTCGCAAGGTGGACCAGAAGGGTTTATACAACGACGGAGAATATAGCTGAGAAGAGATTCAATAGCCTTTATTTTTCTCTCGTGTTAAGCGGGAGGGGAGTCGAGCACATTTCGCGTTGCAACGTGCTTCAACGAGAGACGAAAGGTGTGAGAAAAAGAGAGCGAAATATGGTGAGACGAAAGGTGATGAGGGTGCAAAATGTATGGCATGGTATTAATTATATATTAGTACAATATAAGCGTACATGAAAGAACGCATGTATATTATGTACTATATAAAATACTGTATATTTAAACATATTATATATTGAAGTAAGAGAAAACTGGTCGTATTATGCGGACAAATCTCGTAGATGAAAGAACTCGGTCACTAATTAGTTTTCAACAATTGGCAGACGACGACGACGACGACGACGACGACGACGAGACCAACTCTCCACACCGCACTGAAGGCTATACGGGATTAATTTTTTCCAATTAGGCACGGGACCTCGCGGTGTCACACCCTGGAGTAGAGACCATTCGCTGTCTTTCCGTTGTGGCTCACCCAAGGAGGGATTTACCAGCCGACAAGGTGCAGTGGGTGGGTGGGCGATGAGAGCGCGGTATTTATTAAGTTGTCCCGCGTTCGTATAGTCGCGCGTGACGAGGTCCTTAGTTACCTTTACATATTGTGTTAATCTCCATTTTTTTCCATCTCGAGAGACGAGCGGAAACCAGTTTAAAACTGAGAAACATGCGAATTATATTTATTATGATCCATGCGAAACCGAAGTAGGGACAGCGCCTCTGTCGACCTTCATCCTTCCTTTAATTCTTCCCTTTGCCTCCGAATCCTCCTTTTTTGAATTACTTTTTTTTATCATCCCTAGAATAAGGCTGGGAGATAAAAAATCTCGCTGAGGTGCGAGACTCCGATCCCCATGCACCCTCGTCTCGAGATAATTCAAGTCGCGATTTAATTATACGAATTACAAGCGTAGACATTATAAACCTTCTTCAGACTCCCACACCATTTTTTTGTTTTTCTTTTCTTCCTTTTTATTTTTTGTTCCCTTCTCCTCTTCTCTTTTTCTTCTGTTTAAGAATCCGTGCTCCTATCCTGCTCTCCCCCCCCCCCCCCCACTCCTCCTCTCAAAACCCTTCACACACTCTTCTATTAATTTTATCTCGCTTTACATTATACAATATTGCTGATTATGCAATTTGAGACTAACGAGACTTATTATTTTGCCTCGCGGCTTACAGGATCCGTGCGAATGCGTTTCTAAGAGCAGAGGAAGAAGACGGGAGAGAGAGACGGCCTGAGCGACTCTTAACAGAGGCTCCTATTGTTTAACGATGATTCGAGTTGACCATATGTAACGCATACTCGTATATTAACTGTGCAAGGAAAACAAGAGCCTTCGACTCGGTATTTTATCTTTGCCTCACGTTTGCGCTCCTTGCCGTCATTCCCTATTCCGTGCGCACTCCGCGCCTATATAATGCGCTTTCATTCAAACTGATCAATTATCTAAAATATTGGCGTTTTGTTTTTATTTATTTTTTTAAAAAAATATTGAGACAGTGAACGAAGATGAATTATTCTCATCTAAAAATAAGTCGAAATATAAAAATTTCTATATATATACGGATTCAGAGATCGAACAACAAGCAGCTCAGGAAGTTTGGAAATCATTTTCAAACATCAATGTCTATTGTCAGTCGTAAGAATTGCTGTGATAATTTTTTTCTCAAAAATTTATTATGAAATCTAGTTTCAGTTAAAGAATTATACATTTTTTTAAACCCAATTTAGCCCCGGAATTAAGCATTGCTGTACAAAGATAAATTGCGATTAAAACCAGCGAACGAAAGTCAAACTCCATTAAATCGACATGAAAAACCCCATACGAGCATATGCGTATCTATTACAATACACCGAGCGCGCCTTGCCTTCTATCGCATTCTCCTATTCTCGTTGGCTGTCTCTCTTTCTCCCGGGTATACCATTCCCACATATCATCACCGGTTGCTGTACATGGTCCACTTAGCATTGTCCAATAACCATAATTGCTATCGCCCTCGCAACAGAACGGTCAGCAATGCAATGAATTATTATGGATACGTGCTCACCATGAATGTATGCGCGTTTATGCGTAGGGGAGATTATGCCATGGTTTATTCTACGTGAAAAAAAGTATCCGAATCAAGGTAATTCAAGCGTATCGATTTTCATTCTCAATATACCGCCAAACAATTAAATGCACAATTTTTTGTTAATTTTTTCAATGCTCAAAGAACCAATCATCCAGTCCACTTAAACATTTTGTTTCGTTCGATAGTCTGAGGCTTTTTTTTGGATAAAAAGGATTCCAAGGCTTCTCCTCGCATTCATATCGATGTATTAAGACAGCTGACTACTGATTCGCTGACATTTGATCAATTGACAAGAGACAATTCGGCGATAACTTTTTCATAACGATTTTCGTGATTTAATAAGCTTCGGCAGTCTTAACGTGACTTTATAAGCGTCCTGTACATACCCGTACTTCCAGACGCTCTCTAAAACTCTTTCAATCGTTTTTCTACTTCACCGAGACCCTCCTTTCCAATCCAGCACTTGCGCGCGCGATGATAGAAGACCGCGCCAATTAACCTCAGGTACTCGGAGCAACTGCAGTGCCACAATGCTCGTGTGCTGGTTATTCATACGTGTGAGATATGGTGCGTGTACCGAAGAGCATTGATGTGCTGCAACGACTTGACGTGTACAGATACGTATAATAGTTTCAATGAATGCTGTACGTGAAGTATGTGCGACCGGTCCGTCGATCTCGTAAGTATTGCCTTCTGCGAAGGATGACCGTGGAAGGGAAGGACAGAGGCAGACAGAGGAGCGAAGATATATCATTTGTGACATGCCAATTTTCGTGCTGTTATACATATCGAATGGCGGATGATTCCAGGAGAAATGGAGTGCGAGAGGATCGAGGAGGAGATGGTTAATCGAATACCGAATAAATAAATGATCAAAGGAAAAACTTGGCATTAGTGTTGTTACGTTGTGGACGAAATAGATAGTCGAACTAGTTTTTAGAAAGTATGGGGTGGTTTATTATTATATCATACGGTATCATACGGAGCTCTATGAATTTTTCTACCCCCAAAAAATGCTCTGTTCAAGGAAAAGAAACTTGGGGCACGAAGCACGATGCCGTCGGTCCATCATCAAATTGGCAACAATAATAATCGCAGTGGAACTAATAATAATGATGATAATAATAATAATAATAATAATAATAATAATAATAATAATATCAACGTGGCGTTCATTCTTTTATCAAGTCGTCCTATCAATCTTTATGATCAAAGCCATCGTGCCGTATTGTACGGGTCAGAGGGCGTGTATCGCTGTTTTTTTCTGCTTTTTATTTCAGCATCATCGGAGAGAGGCGGTGTTGTGCGAGTCGAAGGATGAAGGGGTAGTTTGAGTAGAGTTGCGGGGCGAAGGTATTCTACCTTACGTGTTACGGAAGTGCGGGGAGGTTTCTGGTCGGTGTAGCGGGACGGGGAAGAGAAGAAGCGGAGGGAGCAGTGGGCGGAAAGGTGTGGGCCGCGAGAGGGAGATGCTCTAAGGGCAGAAGGGAGCAAAGTCGGGGGTGCAACGAAGGAGTATACGTATGTTGTGTGTTCTTACCCGGAATGTGCGGCTGCAAAGCCGCGTCAATACGGCTTGCCCGGACGAAGGAGAAGCGGAGGTGGACGAGAGGGGAAGGGGCTTCCTCGTCGTAGGATGGTTCTAAGGGGGTGGCGCACCCGACGGGTGTACAGACGCGAACAACCGAGAAATAGTGTGTCGGAGAGGTGCGGTTCTTTGGTTCCTGTAACTGCAGAGGGATCCACTGTGCACAGAGCGACCGTGCCAAGAGGGAGAGGAATAAGGGATGAAGCACGAAGACGAACACTCTCCTCTTTCCCTTTCACACGATCTCTCCACCCCCTCTCTCCTCTTCTGTCTCCCTCGCCTGCCTCTATAGCGAGAGATCACTGCGCCGCCGATATTACTGCCAGCACGAAGATTACCAATATCCTTGAGAGGCGCTCTAGTCCTGTCATAAAAGACGGAGCTTACCAAGATATTACCTACCACTACCAACTCCCATCGCACTAGCACTGCCCATTGAACGTACTGCGCTTAGTGACGTAACTTACTCTCTATAAAGCTTTTCGCGAACTCTACAACACTCCCAGAAGCAGTGACAAGCGAGCGCGGATCTCTTGATCGTACCACGTATCTTTATCATCTTCGTCATCGACTCATTGAAAGCCACGAGGTTCACTTCTAGTATGAAATAATCTACACAAATGGTCGAACATACAACTCGGACAGAAGCAGAGCATACTTTTGGGAGCTTCATCACCCTCGCGAAGAACACCTAAACTTGCGAAACGCTTCTTTGCTAGTTGCTCGTCCAAATCTTCTGCAAGATTATCCTTTCAGTAATCTCGCCTCCGAGGTACTAGAAAAATTTTATTTATTCGAGATGTCAAAGGACACGTGCTTTGAAAATAACACGCACGATGTATTTGGGCTTAATTGAGATGGAAATGGTGAGATTTTTCGAAAGAATTTCATTGCCACAAACACAAGTTTAAAAGAGTTTTCCAGTTGGGCTGAAACGACTCTCGCTAGGTCGTTTATTACAATCGTAAAAGTGGCTAATGTCTTGAATATTTTTCAGGCATCCGAGTAAGAATGTAGAACGTGACAGTTGTGAAAGAGAAACCATAAGAGTTACCCAAGTTTTATATTACTTTCGCGGCTGTAGGCAACCTCTATATAAACGATGAGTTAGTCAAGAGAGTGCATAAGTTCGCAAGGGTGGACAATGAGAGGCGTATTGCAGGGTCCATTGTGCCAAGGCTTTTTGTACGTCGCACAAAGCTTTAATCCATGACCGGATCTGCTAATGTCAACATCGTCTAGCCGCGTGACTACGTCGATGCTAAAGTAAATCGATCCAACGACTATACAAAACGTATACTCTTTGTGTATATTATTCCAATGGAACATTCTACGTACCATAGAGGTTGCAACATAAAAATATGCAAAAGTGAGATTCATGTCAAAATTTGAAGTATGAAGTTACGCAGTGACAATATTTCAGTTAAAAGCCAGTCGACCAAAAATTTACTCGAATTTCCAGGTTTTCTTTCGACCAAAATCAGGAGCTCAATAATGAAGGCTCAGGACATTGATGCCAATGATGCCCTTTTGATAGGCTTTAAGGCGTTTCGCGACTGGATCTATCCACAGTTACAATTAAAAATTGTCTAATAAATGGTTGCTCCTGTACAAATCCGAACGTACAATCCGAGCGTGTGTTTTTTGGTTAGCCTTGGGAGCTAGGGGCTTTCATGAGCGTTTCATAATCCAGCCCAACTAGAGTAATCGTCGTTCTATCCGAGCCATTGTATCCATTTCACGAGCGAGTAGAAGAGTGAAAGTGGAGAGCTGCACTGGGAGCGATTGGCGAGTAATGACGAGGCAAGAGAGAGAGAAAGAGTCTGTTCAACAGTCCATATGGAATGGTGCACAGAGCGACTGATATATACGCGCATTTCTCGTGTGTCAATGCGTATAACGAGTATTTATCAATTCATCGACGGTGCGGGGTACGCTCGCCCTTTTTCCTTTATTTCTCTTACACCCCGTCCCCAGGAGACGGAGCCGCGAAAGAATGACTTTTTTTTCTTCCCCACTTCCCCTCCCTTTGCAGGATCTAATCTGTGGATCGCGCGGATGAGTTACGCAAGGAGATAAAGATCTTGGACGGAGCCTGCTTGTGTATTCGGACACGGAGATTTGATTGGTTCGCTCTCATGTATACACGCAAACGAGAAAATAAGTTTCCCAATCCTCGACTGGCAGTCATTAGGATCTGATCCTTCTAGTTAGGATACCAATCGCCTAAAAAAACATGATAAATGTCGCGAGGTCCATTTTCTATTATATTCGAGTTAACCATGAATCATCCTAATTTGCGATGAAAATGCATCCTTGGGAGAGTACAAATGTTGACAGAACTTCAATGCTTAGAGTGTTTTCAGCATCAGCAGTACCCTCCGGTGCTTTTTTCATTTTTTACTTAAGGGCTGTGAACAGTGTAAACGTTGGAATTTTAGATAATTTTTGTTTATTTTATAAATTAAAATTGGTCGGATGGATTTACATAAAACCTTGTACACATATTTTCGAGCATATTTTGCATACTCAGAAGTACTGGAAATATTTTTTTTTTAATTTTTTTCCATGGTATTATTTTTTACAATGGTGTGTTGAAAATGGCATCCCTTGAATCGGCGTTGAGAGCAATGGGAAGAGTTTTTATTCCAGCGACTTGATTCAAATTGCATTTTGTAGGGCATGACGTAGCCGTTTTTTGATAACCTTTTTTTTCTTCTTTTATAAACAATTTTCTACTGAGAAATCCACAAAAATGGTGATTTTTTTCTTCGAATGGTCGCCATTTGTTTTGCTAAACAATATTTTGAAAATCCCCTACGTCCTGCGACAGCTAATAACACATATTTTAAGAATCTTTTTGGTTTTTTGTCCTCAGATGTTCCATTTTAGAGATTTGCTGTCAACGTCGATTCAACGAGTGCCATTTTCAACACAACATTGCACAAAAAAAACCATGAAACAAATTAAAAAAAAAAAAAATTTCCAGTACTTGTGAATATATGAAAGACGTGCCTAAGGTTTTATGCAAATCCATCCAACCAATTTTTATTTATAAAATAAACAAAAAACACCTCAAATTCCAACGTTTACACCGTTCATAGCCCTTAACCGTCAATTATCCAAACTTCGTAAAGCTACTGTAATATCAAGCGAATCTTTTGCTACTTTTGTATCAGCTCACATCTCTCTTTTATTATGATTGTATACTACGAATGACACATAACCAGAGTATGAAGATTGGGTGATTGGCGAGGAAAGCTCAGTGAAACATATTCTCTAATCGGACATGTTGAAACGTCTCGACAAAGTATATACGAGACAGAGATTACGAAAAACTTTTCTCTGTATATGACGAGTCAATGATAATGACTCGAGCAATGAGCGTTAACACGTCGTCGAAGACAGAACCGTGTGCAGCCACAGTGTAATTACTCGGGTCGTAGACGCGCTTTCGGCTCTCACCGCGACGTGTATTGAGGCCATCCAAGGGATTATAAGGGCCCGTTTCTATCCAACTCAGGAGCCTGTGCTAACTCACATACGCGCATGTATGTGCTACACAGCTTATTTTGATATTCTTATCGTTGAATCAGAGTGGAGTAATCCCCCAGGGCGGCGTGTTCGTAATCCCATCCTTCTACTTCACTCGCTGTATTATGCGCATACACAAAAATACGGATGCATGCGTACACGTGAATATACGTTGTTACAGTGTGCCACGGATTTAGGTTTTTTCGACGGAAGATTTAGCGAGAAAGTTCACCAAAAGATGCTTCATTTTATCGCAAAAACATTGCGACCGATGATAACATTATCAAGTCACTAAAAATTAAGGTTTTCTTTATCGTGAGTCCGCGGAAAGGGACTTTGCGGTATGCGTAAGTTGAAATTTTCGCGAAGATGGAGGCAGGGTGGAAAGCGTGCCTGCCACACTGTCTTCGACTCGGTTAATTTCACACGCGGCTTGGCACAGCCTCATTTTTCTCCTTCGTAGTGCAATGCACAAGTTTCTGAAAGACAAAATGTATTCCGATCGAGATTTTGAGCTTCACTTTAGACGATGAGGACACGCAAGATTTTCTAAAAAGCAACATCGCGATACAGCTTCGCTCATTAAATTCTAAATTCACCACGATTTTTGCCTTTTTTTAGTGAGCTTTGTTAATTCGCTTTCTCAACGTTCTCTCGAAATGGCTTTTCTCGTAACGCGTCTATTACGACTGTATCGTAATACCACCACTGATGCAGAACTAAACCCTCTTTCACATTCTCTTTCTGTGTTCCTGCGTGACCCTCGCGCTTGTTCGAACCCCTGCAAAGTCCTTTTTTGCGCTCTTCCCCCCTCCTAGCATCGTTTCTCGTTTGCGGTATACGCAGTCGTTAATCTACTATTAATTGCCACCACAAAGAAAGCGCGAAGAGAAAAGCTCTGAAAGTTCAACACCCTGTTGTACTGTCAAGGTCTTTGTTATTGGCGCTTCTACGGATTTGAGAAATAAAGAGATTTCATTAATGAGTGAAAAATATACGAAAGAAACGATTGAATGCAATTAAATTTCGAGTCTTCCCGAAATCAAAATTATTTCCCCAACCATTCGATTCGTTCAATGCACCAAAATTTTCCAAGTTCACTTCCAGGGCGAGAATTCTTATAGGGGAGAGTGGGGTGAATACGGGCACCGCAATATCTTTATATTCCGAAACGCCCACTTTCACGCACTCGAACTCATGCGATAGCCCTATCAGTGTTTAGTGTACTCACATTGTTCGAGGCGTGAAGTGATTTATTTTCTTGGAGGTAAGACCGATCATAAAATTTCATACATTTTGATATAATTTTTGTCTATAGATTAAATTGATGAAATTACGGTTTGATGAATTGATGAAAAACGGTTTCAAAGTTATTAAAAAAATTGATTTAATATCGTTATTCCATGTAAGGTTCGTTAACGCGGTTCAAACTTGGGCTTACCCTACTGTTTTTAAATGATTAATTAATTCGTGAAATTTCGCAGTTTGGGGCAATTTCGAACGGCTTGTCTCGGGAAATTTCGGACGTTCTGCTCTTGCCCCATATCGATTGATTTTTTTCAAATTTCAAAAGTCGTAAATATACATATGAAAGAAAACACCAAAGTATGATATTAAATGCATAAATGTAGCAGAAAACGATGTGAAACCAAAAAAGTTATTTTTGTTTTGAAAAATATGAAAATTCACCATCCGACGACTGGATTACGTGAATCGAATGTGAAATGCAGGTTCACAAAGTTGCACAAACGAAAGTACGAGTCGAAAGTATGTTTGCGATATGTGTAGCAATTTCTAATGCAATCAAGATTCAGCCCAAGGACCGTTCGGAATGACCCCGGAGGTTTTGACCAAATCTGAATTTTACGGAGTGTTCTTCTTGCTAAATATCTCACAGTTTTTTCATCCATTCGTTAAAATTTACATTGGAAATCGTAAAAAAGATATCAACCAATAAAATAGATCAAAAATTTATTTTGTAATTCGCGATCATGTGATTGGTTATTAATCAATTCCCCTTAAGCGGTCGGAATTCCCACTATTTCCCCTGTATGAAAAATTGTCGCGTGTGTTTTCCCAATACAATTAAACTCCAGCAGATTGAAGGGCGCTCACGATCACTTTTTGAAATAACTTCCACAAGACTCGATTGAAGCTGAACCGTCGAGTTATGAATCTCATAAGTTTAATAGCGCTCCGATCTCATATAAATCGGGCATGGTCAGTAAAATAATATATATATGGACATTTTATATGTATATTAAATTATATATCTATGCTGTGTGTATAACAGCAAGTGCAGCAGTGAAAACTCCACGCGAACGTTGCCGGATGAATTTCTCGCACAGAGTATGTAGACATATGCGTTATGCACACCTCTGGGTTTCTCTTGCTGCTCTGAGCTTAACGGTGCGCATCCGCTTTTAACGATTCGCATGTCGTTTAATTTAATTTGACGATTGCTCGTTAAGCAACCACCGGACCATTATATATGTGTGTACATATAAACGTATACGTTGCTTAATAAAAAATAATTATTTAACAGTGGAAGCGAAAAAAGAGGGGGCGTTGGAAAAGAGACATGGCGAGGGGCGAGGGGGGGGGGGGGGAGGGAGGCAGACGGAGAGAAAAGTTTTAGCGGTCTCGAGTACAAGGGCTTCAAATCTCATATACTTCTTAATGGTATAAAGACTCTGAAAAATATTCGCACATTCGGAAAAATATATCTGTTTTATTTGATTAATTTGAATGAATTCTATACTTAGTTTGTAACTGAAGTAATCACACATGTTTCAGAAAATATCTGCTTTCTCTCTCGGTTGCCTCGAGAATCTCTTATTTTATTTACATTTTAAAACGAATTTGGAATCGACACCATTAGGAAATTTCTGCAGGTATGAACGAATAATCTTCAACTTTTCAATGGCCTTTTATTTTTCGCGATTTCCTGGCGCAGCTCGGGCTTGATGAGAACGGCAATAAGGATATACCTGATATGGATAAAAGACCAAATGTGACGACGATGAGACGAGATCTCTTGCTTTAATTAAGATTACGGCTTAAGTGGCTAAACGTTTTCTAATCCGTACGATCAGGCGATGAAAATACCGAGTTTTACGGTGCGAGTGTGCAGTTGCTGATCACCCGGCTCCGCAACCGTGCACGGTATAAACATAAAATTCTGTATTTATGTATAGAATTTTCCTCTGCTTTTTTTCGTTTCAATCGAATGGAATTTTTGTTGGTTCTTTCTTGACTGAGAAATTATGTTATTTACATATATCGGAGCACTTTTTTTTGTCGATTCCTTTCACCGTCAATGTTGATTCGCATATTTGACACAAGTGTGTATAAGTTTGTGGCAATTCATCAAATGTAAGCTCGACTCGATGCTCGAAGCTCAGCCGCGGTGAATTCATTCTGACGACGATCGAGTTAATCCTTCTTCCGGATTCGAACGTGCCCGAAAGGCTAATGGTTCGGAGAAGGGTTTTCTCGAGTGTTCCACTTGATAAAAATGTACATTGTTCGTAAATTTTCGACAGTGATAATGTCGAGGATTTTGGGGATAAACGCTCCCGAATTCACAAGGGCGAGTGCACGAAAGCCCGAATCAACGCTTTTGTAAACTCGTGTGCGTGTGTGTCGAGAAATTTTTTTTGACAGGAGCACGTGCGTTTGCCGTTAGAATCACCGGATACGCTTAGAGATGACTTTCCACGAAGCGAGCTTTCATGCACTCCCTTCCCTTGGTTATATACGTTAGCGAGCGATGTTTGTTATGCTGGAGATTGAGTGAGAAAGCCTCCAGTCTCTCGATACGTCGCGGGACCACATGGAATCTCTGCGCAGCTCCCCGATCAAACGCGTATTACTCTCGTGTTGAGCGAAGGAAAGCGATTTTCGAACGATGAAGATTCTCAATATTTTCGAGAAAAACGTACGTCATTTAAGGTTTTACACACACGCGGAAGGGCGAAAGGCGTTTTGGTGGAATTAAAACGAAACCAAAATCTACAAACTGTGAGGTTTGACATTTAATTGAACGAGGGAAAAAGTTTCACGATATTCCATTATCTAAATTATCAAATTTCTCCATCACTCGATGAGCAACGAAATCGAATTTTCCAACAGCTTCCAAATATAAAATGAAAATTCGTATTCTTTTTGTTCTCGCTTAATTAATCCCATCAAAGAGTGAAATCTCATGAGACCGAGACTCTTTCCTGTCATTATTCTAGTTTTGTTTCAAAAGAGAAGATTTTATAAATGGAACATGTCATAATTCAATCGAACGTTCCGACAGCGGAGTATAGGAAATGGAGCGAAGAGCTGAAGAAAGAGGGACAGGGGCGGGAGGGAGAGTATTATAGTTTTGTGACTGTGAAGAGATGCTGTATGATTTCGTGCTCGCGACATTCGGGGCTCTTTTTTCCTCGTGGACTGTGCCGGAGATCGGCGGCGTCTTATTTCAGACAATAATAATTTAGACACGTGTGGGCCATACGTGCTCGTGGGGATGGATCGAGGATAGATAGACACAACAGGGAGGAGGCGCGAGATGAGGCTATGAGTTTGAGATGGCGATATTGTCTCTGTCTCTCTTCCTCCCTCTTTCGTTTCCCTTCCTCCGTTCTTTATGTTTCTTATTTCTTTTCCCTCCTTTTTCCCTTTTTTGCTCTACCCTTTTTTTAGTTTATCATTCGTCCATCCATTCGTTTGGTCATAGGCGTTTGCCAAGAGCGTTTCACGTGCTATATGAATGAGATCTGGGCTTTCATTTGTGCGTTGGCGGGAGTTATTATATGCCTTACTTCGGGCTGCTCAGCTTTCGACAGGGACCCACATGTGCGCGTCTTTAGAAGTTAGAGCTTCGCTGAGAGGGAGAGAGAAAGACGACAATTATTTTTGACCCTTTCTCTCATACCAATAAAACTATGTTTTTTTTTTTTTTTCAAGCCGATGGCATTGAATTTCGCTTCGTGAAAGTGAAGAAAATTCATTCATATACGAATCTAACAAGATGATAAAGTATCCTGAAGTAAAGTATTGTTATGAATAAAAAGACAATGCGAGATCGCGTAGTAAACAACGATACGAATTAAGGTAAGGAAACGGAGGATAATAAAGGCAGACCTGGGCCCTTCTGAGTTACAAATTCAACCCGGTGAAGAGGAGAGCCAGGGCATACTTAATTAAGTCTGCAATTACCTCTCGATAATTTGTGGTCGACCTATCGGGCTCTCAGATCTCTTTGGCGTTTTCTCCACAGTTTCTCATTCTACCAATCGTGCTCTCGTAAAGCTTCTTCGAGAGATTCATATACGTACATAATTATATGTATATGTGGATCTACGAGGAAGGATAATCGAGTACCTATTCTTGTTAATTTATCGATCTACTTGGAATAAGTGCACGGAGCAGTCTTTTTCCTCGTCGGATATAATATTATCAGGGAGCTAGATATATTTTCTTTTGTTCCTTTTTTTCTCATGCTTTCCCCTTACTCGTAAAATACTCGCGAAGAAAAAGCCATTGGGGTTCAGGAAAACCGAGAATGAGGTACTTTCATGAGTGATTCTCGTTAAATTTACTGCTTTCCCATCTCAAAATAGAATGGGCAATCTGTCTCCGAATGAAAAAGGTCAAAAGTATCACGAAGAAAATATAAACAAAACTCATAGAAAGAAAGCCATAAGCGTATTCTACATGAGAATATATTTCCATACTAGAAAATGTAAAAAAAAAAAAACGAAAAGAAAAAAAAAAACAAACATTTTATGCAGCAGCAGAGTTTAAGTATGAGAGCATAAATAAGCAAAACACATATCCATAGGGAGAAGGGATAGGCAGGGAGAAAAAGGGTGCATCAGAGTAAAAGAGGAAGAGAGAGAAGAGGGGTCGCGAATAAATACTTGGAGATGTAATCGCTGAAGGAAACAAGCGGCGGGATTGTTCAGGGAATAATTGAAAGCGCCGCTGAGCTTCTCATTCCCATTCCCGGTCTGCTGTGTGCATCTGTATGTGCAGTTTGCTTGTGGCTAGCGGAGCTACTGCCGCCAATCGTTCTCCTTCTCTCTCTCTTTCTCGCTCGGTCTTTCCCTCTTTTTCTTATGGACACGAACTAGCGTTGTCGACGTTCGAGAGGCAATTCTGCAGCTCCTCCGCGCGAGTCTTCTCCTCGATCCAATGAAGCAAGCCTGGACGACTGAGACACATCGTCACGGTAGTTATATGGCACCGGCATATAGTTGTTTACATATACCGAGTGTACTCGTCGATAACTGGCGAATAAAAGGACGTAACTCTTGAGATTCAAGGCAGAAATTCATTCCCTTCGAGCTCTTCTCCGTTCGTATATTCCATAGAAAAAATTTACATGTCATAGTCATATATATTTTGTACTGGATCTTCCAAAAGTCGTTGGCCCTAGCCGGACCTTTCGCAGATTGAGAGTCTTCGAGACCAAAAGCCTCTGCCCATCCGGCCCTCCGATACAACGCTCAAGAGATATTTGATCGACGTCTTACCCAAGTGGGCCTTCCAAGAATCCTTTCCAGACTCCTACGATGCAACTTTCGTTGCAACTCGAATACGAGTTTTAGGACATCCTGTATGGAGACGAAGAAGATGCGAATACGGCCCCGGGGAGTTTTGCTGATCTGATCTGAGGCAGTGATCCGCGGGTATCCTAATGTATGCGTAATGCTGCGCGGGAAAGAGCTCCTCGGCATAAGCCTCATCCTTTCTCGTATGCGAGACCGGCTCTTCTCATTAACGCCCTTTTCGCGATCGGCAAACGAGCCAAGTCCGCCGGTTGCAGAGGAGGGACCAGTTCCAACGAGTATTGACCACAGTTCGCGGTTCAACAATCAACCACCGGCGTAAGATCGAGAAGACGCGACGGATAATGGACTCGAACGTTTTAGAGATCCCAGGTTTTGTCAACTGGGCTATATCCAACTCTCACTCTGCACTGGGTCGTTTCATCAAAGGAGGAATATCTATCGAGGGGTGCGGTTGGAGCTCGAGACAAAAATGTTTTAGAATATTTTTTTGTGGAAGACGAGGCACTAACGAAATTTACAGCTGGCATCGGCTTTTAAAGGATTTCCAAAGAGCGCTGGAACGAGGAACTCGTTGATGCCAGTTCTCGTCAACCGGTGGTGGCTTTTTCTACTGCGCATATTAAGATTCCGAGCGTGTCGGCGGGTGAAAAGAGAGAAAGAATTGTTTAAAGAGCCACAACGAATGAACGGAGAGCGAACTTTTTTATGTTTGCGGCACGAACGCGTTCTAATACCGAACTTAATGAATTTCTTGGACGAATAATCTGAGAGGAGGATTTTCCAACAAGAGCTCAGAGATTGGCACTCGCGAGGATAGTCTTTTCGAGAAAGATTAGGAATCCGCGAGGATAATCTCTGTGCGTCGCAGCGCAGTGAGGAAATCTCGAGGGAACCGTGCAGCTGTTTGTCTTTGGGTTCGGGTCAGCGGTGTCTAAATCCTCTTGAAGGATCCGTCTGATCTTCCGTGCGCCCAGCAGAATCCCTCGGAATATCAGTTCGTACGAATAATATTTTTTCACCTTACAGAGCAAGACCTTGAATGATATGCGAAGTGCGTTTCCGCTCGGATTTCGTAATGAGTTTCAGTGAGGAGAGAAAATGAAGCAAGTTCATGGTACGCTTTTACCATTTCCAGCATCGCACCTCTCCTTCAAAACGTACACATTTATCTTCTGAATATAATATGACGTGTAAAGAACGAAGAAATTGAAAATAATGGTGAGCATTTTGAGAATCTTTCAAATCCATACACACCCACACGTCTTTTCGTACAGATATATTTACTGATATTTTTATTCCAGTTACATCAGAAAACGGCGAGTACTTCAATAATGGAGAGAAAAGAGAAGCTTCGCCTCTAAAAACGTTGAACTTGTGATCCCGCTCGGTCTATAGCTGTACATACAAGCATATATATCGTATTGGAAAGCGATAGCTCAGTGCTCAGGAGGTCGTTGAATAAGTGATGGTACAATATTTTTAAAACGCCTATAATTCGCACGACCCGTGCACGGGGGTAGAGCTCTTCCGTTCACCCTCAATGCTCGAATGGACCAGTATTTATCGGCCCGCAGAGTATAAACGGGCATAGCCATCGAGATCGAGAAAGAAGGGCAAGATCATTTATGTGCACCGCTCGGTCGCCCGGGCTATTCCATATCGAGGAAAGGAGGGTAGAAAAAGGAGAGAGTGAGAGAGCGAACCTGAGAAACGACGGATGGGTACAAGTCTCTCGTGTGTTTCGCTTCAACATTTTTTCTTCTTCTTCCTTTTTTTACTCTACAATCGGGAGCGGATCGAGAACCATCGAATTATTAGGGCCATTTACCAACCCTGCCTACTGTTTTAGTAATGACCACCGAACGATGACTCTACCGGGCAGGACTTTGCCACACTCGCGTAATATTAACTTTTTCGACTTGGACAGTTTTGGTCGATGCAACTTAGAGAATGGACTATAAAATTTTATTTTAGTGAGGACGGGAAAGGGAGAGACGCGCGGGGAAGAATAAATAAAGATTGCTGAGCCCTGCGGTGCGAGACTGAAGGAGAAATGACTGAAAATATTTGATACACTTGTGCATTTTGAATGCATAGAAGATCTTTATATACAATGTCATGCATCGTGTTAAAGAAAATGAGAAAAATTCGATTTTATAGTACACTTCATGCTCCCCCAGTAAGACGACGAGACAAATGAGATGCAATGCAAAAACAATGCGACGATTTGAAATCTCAATGGCATCTGAAAGATTCCAAGCTTTGTCTGTAAATGGTTGGCTGTGTAGAACTCAAGATAATTAATATATCAAAGCAACCACAGACGATTGAAGCAAATTATAGCTTTGACCGACTGCTGTGAAGTTGACACATATCACGATAAAAAAATGTGAACTTTCATGAAGCTTCCATTTGTAGGCGAGTACGGAAAATATGAATCGAGGCAGATGTAATCACACGAGTTTTCTTGTTTGAGAATAATTGCGCTGCCATTGGTACAAAACTATGATCGTTTAATCGAAGCGATAAAAAATGTTAAATTTTAATCGAAATGACAATCGGTGTTTTTGCTGCTATTGGAAAATAATCTGAATCTGAAGTGAAGTCTTTGGTGCGATGACGCAACGTCGATCGTCAGCGTTGCATGAATTAATGAAGTCAATTTTTTTTTTTTACATTTCCCATCACGCCGTACTGGCTTCTACTTTATTAATCGGTTTTCCGCTACCCATAACGGGGAGAATAAATAAGAATAATGCTTTCATCTGCTCACTGGGACGTCGTGTGTGTTTGGGATATGATAATGATGTTTTGTTGGATTTCTCTTTTCTGTGTATTACTGTCACAGTCCACGAATCCAGGCGTTCAGCTGATCATTCCGATTCGAGTCAATAAGTGGACAATATCGAATGACTTTTTTCTGTTATTCCTTCTCTTCTTATATGTTGAAACAATTTCAAGTTACATATTCGCTACAAGCGAAAATTCCAACTACGGTGCACAGTTGAGCGACAAATTCAACTCGTCCGGCTCGAAGGATTCGTTAGGAGATCAAGAGCGATAAGGAAGAAGGTTTCAATTTGTGAATACATATAAATTTTTCCTCACATTGAAACAGGGCTCGTTTTTGTTCGAGAAGAACATAATTGGCCCTTACAAAGTTTCAGTCTGAAGCAATTATCATCAGATTGTTTTAAGAAAATTGCTGTCCCGCAGAGATACGACCACGTTATATATGTTAACCACAAGGAAAAATCAAGATTCTCGTTATCCACGTGTCTCGTAATTTAGAAGACGCCAACGATCTTATAGTTTAGTATTTCTCTCTCTCTCTCTCTCTCCACAGGAGAGAGAGAGGAAAACAGAAGGAGATAGATAAATGGAGTACGGAGGAGTGAAAGAGGAAAAAGCATGGATACACGTTTCGTTAAGGAGGAGAGTCCATGTTTTCCTTGTGGCTCGTTGAATTCTATATTCCTCTTGGCCTGACGCGGTTCCACGCTTTGCCTCATTCTCTCTGTCTCCCCCCTCCCTTTTCTCTCTCTCTCTCTCTCTCGTTTTACGATTCCGATTGACTATAAAATTATCTCGGCTTTCTATTCCATTGGTATGTATAAACGCGGATGGACCGGCTACTTTCTCAAGCCGGCATCGGATTGTGTGAAAGCAGGACGCAACTCCGTCTTACCGTGCACAGCATACATGCACAAATATGTATATAAATATAAACGGAGATATTCATAGCGATACAGGATGTCGCAAAAGTGTTGTGTACGAGCATCGTAGAAATTGCTGCTCCGGAAGATACCGAGGAGGAAACTGACCGTCGTTCTTTTAGCCCCCTGCACACCGTTAACGAGAAATCGGCTAATTAGGAGCAGCCAGTCCGCGGCGTCGATAAGGAGGAGCGGGCGTGGCTTCTGCGACGTGATAACGCTCAAGCGGAGCTTTCACATGAGCGAGGGCGGGTTTCCTCCATTCCATGCCCATCCCGAATTGTTCGGCACGAATCTCCCAAGATTTCCCGAACCAGGGAAAGATCGAAGAGAATTTTTTTCTCCAAAATCATACAATCTGCTCCTCATTCCATAAACTCTGGCTTCAAATCTCTTGACACTAGCTCTGCACAATGCATACATAGAATTTCCACGCATTAGCAGTAACATCGGAGCTCGAGTAGAGAGGATGCCCGATTCGTCGTATATCGTGAACGGCACCAGCGAGCGCACACAGTTCTGTTTCGTTTTGCCGCGATACAGGCCCCGCGGCGGCGATGGGTCATTCCGATCGTAGTCGCCGTGGGGCTCAGGGATCGAGAGGCTCGTGTACACGCAGAGCGGGAGGAGAGGCTCGCGTGTTGAGTGTGCTGCGGAGAGCGGCAGTCGGGAATGAGGGCAAAAAGTTGATGCGGAGAGGGCAAGAACAGGGACACATACACACCGGCGTCTCCAGCCTCTTATGTCTTTCCTCTTATCTCTCTCTTATTCTCTTGCCCTATATCATGCTCGTTGTTAGAGAGAGAGAAAGAGAGAGAGAGAGAGAGAGAGAGCAACAAAAAATAAAATGATGAGAGAACAACGCAAAGAAATCGCATCGGAAAGGAAACGCGAGAAGAAATAACGAAAAAACTTATATCGCCGGGCTATACTTGTAGAGAAACAGAAAACAAACTGCACTTTTCAACGTACACGCACCGCAATACACGCACGCCCTACTGTCCATGCCACACTGCTGTGCATGTGCGATACAACAAAACAGAGAGCACACGGGCAACAATTTATTGCTGGGCGATAGAGAAGCCACCGTATCTCCTTCCGTATATATACCTCGGGAGCATACCTGTTGTGGACCTGTGCAAGAGGATCTCACTGCGCGTTTATATAGCTACTACACACACTGCGAGCTCTCTTAACGCGCTACGCTCTTGGATGCACGCCTCTTTTAACAAAATGAGAGAACGAACAAGCCGTACATACGAGATAGTGAAACTGGGCACGAAAAAACGAGGGGGGAGGGGAGGGGATTGAGGAAAAATAAATAAAACACAGAAAAAATGGAAACAAAGCGGAGAGTGAGAGCTCGAAACAACGGAAGATCGAGATATCCGGGGAGCGAAGAGATACGAGAAAAAAGTATGACAGATGGGCTAAGTGGGGAAGCTTTCTGGACCGCACATACCAACGAGTCACCGATTTACAAATACTTTATCCAACACACATCCAACGAAATGAGAGGCGAACGGATTGCTAATGGGATACACTGGAATGAATTTGCTGGTTATCTCGCCAACTCAATTGTGATGCTCTCGACCTCTGGAGGACAAATAGGATCGCCTGCCTTTCATTGCATTTTGCTTTTGAATCTACATCTTGCATTTATTGACATGCTACGATAAAAAATCTAATCTTCGCTGTCTGATCCTTGTATTTGTTCGATTCGTTTCGAGCAAGAACGAGGGAAAGGACGATCGAAGCATTTGTGTTAGGAAAATACATGAAAACCGAAAGATTACTTGATGAGAGCATCGACCAAAAATCAGGGCTGTGAGGAAATATTTATTTACTTCCTGCGTCTGAAAGCTCCTTTTTAGACCTGCTTGAATATTCGACTTATCAAGTTTCTGTGAGTGGGAGGTGGATAAATTATTTCCCCTGCATTAGACATCAATATTTATTTCGAAGTCGACTTTGTTGTTTCAAGGATTTATTTGACTCTAGGCAAAAACTGAAAACCTACAGAGTAATACTCATATTCGTGGATTTCGATCTTTGATTTTCATTAAAAAGATAGAAAGAAAAAGAGCGAGAGAGACGGTGACTAATAAAGTGACGATGAAGCTGAGAATCGTTCCAGCGAAGCACAAGAGAGAGGACAAATAATACAGTGCAAGGAGAGAGGACCAGAGAAGAAACACATGTTGCACACTCGGTCTCTCGCATTGCTCGAGGACGTTTGGTTAAGGAGTACACAGCAGCGAAACACGGAGCGCTCGGAGGCTAGGAAGCTGTGAGAGAAAAGGAGAAGGGAAAGCAGGAGAAATAAAGAGAAATAGCGAGAGCAAGTTTCGTAAGGGATTTGAAGCGCGGCAGAGTACAACGACGTAACGTAAGACTAACAACACAATGGAAGCAACAGCTGCATGATAGATGGTCTCGCGACCAGCCGAACGACCGGCGAAACGCGAACGGCCGATTCCTCGGGCTTTCTTTCACTTCACAATCTTGTATCTCTTCCTTTTCGTTTCTCTTAGTATTTCTTTCGCACTGAGGAGAGGACAATCCTTACGGAGCATTGTCTGTTTCACTTCTCGTCCGTTTGTCTCGTTCTGTCCGTGAAAACGCTGCTCTTGTGGTACTTCGAGAGAGAACGGACAAAAAGTGAGAGAGCGAGAGCCGGAGATTCACCAAGAGTTTTTTAAGCAACCGCACTCGCGCGAGGACCGGTCGTTATCGTCGCATTTATTTGCGGAAGCGACGAAGAAGGAGCTGCCACTTTTACCAGAGCGAGTCTACCTTCGAGTACCGTTCGATTCTCCTTACATGCGTGCTTCCTCTAGCCACAAAATCCAAGTATTTACCGATCAATTGTTTATTATTTTCCTAAAAAGACATAAGATCAGAGAAACGATTTACTTTTATTGCCGGATAAGAAAAAAATGTAAAATATGGCTCTTGTGGTCTCGTCCATTTGCATAAATTATCTCGAGTCTGTATCATAGTTTGCTTCACTAATGGACTTATGTCTGGAATGTTCAGAGACTTCTAAAAATGTTAGCCGAACGATAATTTGTTTGAATGCCAGGCTCCTTCTTGTAATCGTTCATAACTGGAGCTGTGCCAGATATGACATTAATCTCGCCCATACTTTCTAGAGCTGAAAATACTTCAGCGGGGATTTGACGCCGTTGGACATGTGGAAAGGAGGACGGAAAAATAATAAGAAGAGTTAGAACATAAAAAATAAAAAAATAAGAAAAAGAAAATGTGTAACCGGAGGGATCCCACGACACGAGCACGAGAGACGACAAGAAAAAGAATAATACAAGAAGAAAGGGATAAAGTATCGGTGATGCCACCGACCTTCGAATCTCTCCCAGTAGAGGCTAACGGAGCAAGAGAGAAAGAACATTTATATTGTACGCACCTCCCGTGGATCTTTATTCAACTGCCAGAGAGACAGAGAGCAACACAATTCCCCTCCACTCCATTGTTAGCCGTTTTATTCGTACGAATCCAATGGTTATAATCGCTTAACGCTTACATTCAAAGCAACACTATACAAACCACGTGAGAGCGAAAGAAGAAGAAGCATCGTCAGCGGTTCAACCAGCAGCAGCAGCAGCATCAAGGCATCTTTCAGAGCCATTGTCTGCTCCTGGAAATGGTCTCGAGCTTCGGATCAACCGTGAGAGATCAGAGTGCAGTTACGCCTTAGTAAGTCTCCACGACTCATGCGTGGACGCGCACGGTTCCGACAATGAGCTTAAGCAAGATCCGAAAAGATTGGGAGATTCGATCACTCTCTCACTCTTTCCCTTCCTCTCTCTCTCTCTCTCTTTCTCCTTTGGAGAGGACGAACAAGATGATACACAGGGGCTACTCGAGTGCAAACGCTGCTGGTGACTTGGCTCCGCAGCAAATCCACCGCGATCGTCCTGCCCTCCTTTTTTACTTGATCCCTCTTCTTACGCCGTTCCTCTGTCTCCCCTTAAATGGGCCATCGTTCATGAGTCTCATCGGAGCTCACCGAACCTGAAATTTCGGACCCGTAAATGAATTCAAATTCCACGTGACCAATCAATCTCACCTAGAACATCCCACAATCGGAACCTTTCTCCGTGAAACCAGAAGTTCCCGTTGGACAAAAGACTACCATTTTGCCTCGTTCGTCGGCAATCTTTGAGACAGTCTATCCAGGATTTATGCATCGACATTGTCTCAAATGGACGATTAATTAAATCCTCTCAATTATTTCTGTGAGTAGAACGCCGATTTGTCTACTTCTCATTCCACTCGAGTCAATGTTGAGTCCATTGACCTTGAAATATCTCTTCCCAAACTATCACGACAGATGATTGGACATCTGATTTCGTACATTAGGCCTCTTCGTTTCGAGAATGCTGCATTCCATTTTCCGGGAGCTTTCAAAAAAGAATGTTTTAGTCAAACTATCCTGGGAAATGGTTGAAATTATTTTCGATCATGTTCATCAGGATAACGCAACTCTAGATTTCTATGAGATTACAAGATCGACAAACGTGAACGTAGCTCGTCTGGTCAGTGCTGGACCAACGACGAATTTTCCAACCGAAAATCCGAAGCTGCCAGAGCGACTGAGTTCACTTGAGTGAAACAGAAACCTCACCATTATCGATGAAAAAATAGACCAGCAATTCCGGGTTGATGAAAAGTTCGTATTCGTACTTTTAGCCTCGAAAATATAAACGAATGATCGTTATACTCTCGATAAGCAAAAATCCGTTCTGTAAATTCATTGAACGGTTAGCTCAAAGTCAGGTGTTTCAGCAAATTATCAATCAAGCGTTCGACAGACTGTGAAATTCAACGGATTTACGATTAGGGTTAATGACCGATAAGGCCGACTAGCCGTACGCATGTACCGCCCCAGTCGAAGAAATCCTGTTATTGTAGCAGCGTATAATGCTCGGTATAATCTGCATGTGAATTTTAGCTTCTCCGCAATCGTCTACGAGACGGTCTTATTGTAGAAAGTGACCAATCTAACGCTTCTCTATGCGCGCGCCTTCGTCGTCTGAATACAAGTTAGCGGCATTTTATGCTTTGTAGCTCTTCGTGACGGTTCTCTCTGTCTCGACGATCTCTTTGTGGACGCGTTCAAAGAGTACAATTTCCATAGTGCTTTTTCGTACGACAATAGTCACTTCAATGACTCTGGTTAATATCCAAGGTTATGCGAAGGGTGGACTCTGTTCTACGTCGTGAGCGAGAATAATGAGGTCTTTCATGATCGCACTGTGGTAGGATGCGGAAATATTGTTTTTTTTTTTCGTCGTTGATTTATCGCCACGAAGACTTTCATTTTGGTCCGAGAGAAGGAAATTCATTTAATAAATAGATGAAGAATGAGAGCGTGAGTGTCCCCTTTTATGCGAGACTTGTAATGGTTGAGTGGATCGCAACTGTTAAAGGTCTGCCATCAAAATTCGGTCTCCGAATCGATTGTTGTATTGGATTAGCGCCGGAGTTCCTCAAGCAGGAATAAAAAAAGTTGTAAATTCCTAATGAGCGAGTAATAACGACGAATTTCGCAAGCCTCTTTCTCTCTGCCACCAAATAATCGTCCACCGTCGAGGTTCCCAAGCCCGTCGAACGTACGGTATCTGGGTTGTGGGCTACACTCGATAATTCTTCGCAAATAAGTGAAACCCACTTGAGAGAATCCTCGTTATGTACATTTTTTTTTGTTTCTTTATTTTTGTATTTTTTTAAACTTGAAGCTCAGGTAACACGTTCTATCGGGGCCATCAGTGTCGAAATTCATTAGCCCGCCCATTTTCGCGCCTTCGCTATAACAAAACGCCTAGGTGGGTTGCGACGGGAGCGCGTCTGTTTTCGCAGACAGCAAACGATTTCCCATTTACAATGTATGACAGGATGTGCAAACATGAACGGCTTGTTTATATTGAACAAATAGTTATTGCTGTCGATTACTCATGACTCGATGATTTTCATTCTTGTGTCGCGACTAGTTCACACGTGGCAACGCGCTCTCGGACGAGAGTACTCAACCGATTTGTACGAGAACGGTTAACGCGCAGGAAAGAGAAAAAGCCGCGGGACTAAAAGCTTCGATAATGATGATGGATTACGAGGAAAAGAAGAATCGCGAGGAGATCTGGACTGAAAAGGGAAATTACGATCGCAGGCCCACGAAAAAACGGTGCCGCTTAATAGCCTGTGAGCAACCTCCGTTCTCCTCTCGTCCTGTATATACGTTCAAAATATTGTACGTTGAAATTCTTGGTGTGTTAGTGGTTCTGGTATTTGACAAGGGGGTGGAACAGCAGCGCGTAAGGGCTAAAGGGCAAGAAGGTTGTTTTAGCCGGCGTATCGGATACAAGGAACTGAAGCGGGAATAGGGCCAAAGGGATCTAACAGGGAATATGACTATGGAGATAGAAAGAGAAAAACGACGATGGGGCAGGGGCCGAACAGGACGAGGAACGGAGAGATTTTGTTCTCTGGGGAGCAGTCAAAGCGCGTGGCCCTTACCATGACGATCTGAGCATCAAACAAGCTGCTGCTTTGCGGCGTCCTCGTGGGTGAACCGATGCCCTCCTTCGCGTTCTCTCTCCCTCACTTCATCCTTTGCGTTATCTTTGCCTCTTATTATCCCAAGATTCGCATACTCACCTACCGCACATTATATATCGAGTGTCCCAAAGCCGGCTTTCAGTTTCGCAGAATGCACTTGGTACAATACCGATGAGAAAAATCATCGTGCATTCTGCGCACCAGAGCACCGTTAAAGTAGTTCGGCCGTTCGATAAAGTACGGCGAAGGTCTACTTTTTTTGCGGTAAATGATAGTTTAAGGTCCCCTGATGACGATGAGCACAGTTCCGGGGCCTCTTACGGGGCAGAATTTTGAATTATTCCATTCACAATTTTGAGTTTTTAACACGGTACCCTATGGGATAACTCACAATAATATTAATTGAAAAAATTTTACAGTGTTCGAGCTTCGGAAAAGTTAATGTCGTGAAGAAAATTTATTACAGATTCCGTTTCTTTAAAAAAAGATACTACCTCACGGAGCTTTTAAGAACATGAAAAAACTTTAGTTTTTGACGTGTCGAAAGCGGATGTCAGTCATTACATTGGACTGCTGGTAACGGCTGATTGAACTTCGGGCAAATTCGAAAATCGCAGGAATTTCATCAAATTTATTTTTAAGACTGACTCACGTGCTTTCATTCGTCTAGAAGCTACGCTTTTTTTAAATCAATTGACCATTCCATTTTCTCGGTGTCATTACACCGATGTAAACTTTCTTTCGCCCAATAAAAATGTTCTCCAGGTTATATGTGTGTTTCAAGTGTCACCGGTAGCGACTCAATCATCAACTAGTCAAGTTGAAGTATAAATTTGATCTTTTATGATATTTTTAAAGCGTTTTATCACATTCTTATAATAAAAATATTCTCAATCCAAGTTTTTATTAATTTTATTAATAATTTAGACGTCCAATTAATCAACATAAAGTAGTTGTAAACTTGACTAGTCATAGAAGGGCCGAACTACTTTAATGAAATTTCGTTGAATAATTTCCGAACTGTCTAAGTACAATGAAGTGTTTCGAGCACCATCGTTCCACACACACACACACTCAGCACGTCCATTATTCTAATCGATCTGAATAACTGTGCATTGAAAAAAGGGCTTGACAACCTTGGCCTTGAAAATCTTGTAATCTTACTAATCCTCTACTGCTCCAATGCAAATATCAAGAGAACCGATATTTTGTATATTTATATATGCTAACAGATCGGTATCTGCCTACTTGCAATGCGCTTTGGACAACTTAATGCATCGAGAGACTCGTGCGGTAGCGGCTTAATAATAACCTCATACCCGTTCTGACGTGCTCTCTTCAGTGTGCCTAAAACTATGAAAAATCGACAGTAAACTCAAATCTATTTTGCAAAATAAATATCTGTCGAGTGTACCAGCGAGGGAATCACACTTTCGCCCCATGAGAGCAGAATCATTGGACGGCAGGAGGCTGGATACTCACCGAGTATCCAAAGAGCTCTTTACAAGCTTTGCGAGCGAAGTATGTGGCGTTATGTAAAACCTCATTCGAACAGCCACGATTCGTAACTCTCACGCCGCACATGCGTGATTCTCTAATTGACTCAACGGTGATACGTCGCGTGGCGTATCGAGTGTCCGCAACCATTGCGGCTCCGCGCTAGTAGACAATGCTCTCAACAAATTGGCTTCGTTGCAAGGGTATATCATTGTTATTCGAAATCAAAGTATTATTCGAATCGTAGAATCGCTTGGGAGAAACCATGCACGGTAACTATGAAATTTGATTATTATAAAATGTCTTTCATTCCCGCACTCGAATCGTGTTTAGTTTCTACAAGATTCGAGTGATTTCGAACTCGCAGCTCTTTGCGAAGTGGTCATCCACCTTGCCAAAAATCAGATCATCTTAAAAGCTGATTCGCGAGATCCCTCGACGAAACGTTACTCCGATTTGCATGGGAAAAAAACATTCAATTGCAACATTAAAAGGAGAATTCCTTCGAGTATTCCTCATAGCCTCATTTCTTGTCGAGTTCTCATCGCGAAAAGCCTGGTCAAATAACGAGATTATGAATGTATATTGTAATCAGGAATGTAATCTACTGCGTTCGACAATCGTTTTTCTGTTGTTTGCTTTTTTCTGATTATCAATTAATTTCCAGTGTGTTAATTAAACTTTTAATGGACAAAGACATTTTTTCATGATCTCTAGAGGAATGATTAGTTTGAGATTTTTTTGCGATATTATCAAAGGCCTATACGCATTACAGGAAGCCCGAGAGGCGTTTACAGCAGCTGGTGCAAAACAACCTCGCTAAGTAGATACGTACCGCCTCTATGACTCGTTTTATTCTGTATCTTTTAAACTCTTTCTATTATAAGGTGTGCAAGCCTCAAATTGTATGTTTTATGAAAAGCCTACAATTTCATGCAAATTTATGTAGAACGTAGCGCATCATTAAGATCACAGATTGTAGCGGCCACGCGCGGCCTGTGCCGTTCTCTGCTCCGCCGAGAGATGTAGGCGTGGTAATTATGTAGTTTGATTACTTTTCCGAAAATCAATGGAATTTTTTTTTCTTCTTCTCGAAGTTATCGATTGGACTATAGTAAGTGATATTTCGTCGGGGGAGGCTAACATTTTCCATAAAAACCATGAGTTATGGAGTTTTGAAGTTGTTGGAAAAATGCGGGGATTTGGCGTATATCAGGCTATTTAGGAGTTCACATTAGGACAGGTGGACACACACACACACACACACACACACACACGCACACACGCACACACGCACACACGCACACACGCACACACGCACACACGCACACACGCACACACGCACACACACACACACACGCACACACGCACACGCACACGCACACACACACACACACACACACACACACACACACACACACACACACACACACACACACACACACACACACACACACACACACACACACACACACACACACACACACACACACACACACACCAAAGTTGCTCTAAACCCGCCCAGCGAAACCACACCCACACATCGAAAGTTTTCTGAACCAATACGACGATTTCGCGATGTTTATGCGAAATCGGTAGGTGTATTCAGAGCATTTTTGATGCTTGTGTGGTATTGCTGGGCGGGTTTAGAATACCTTTGATGTGTGTGTGTGTGTGTGTGCGCGCGCGCGTGCGTGGGTGCGTGCGCGCGCGTGTGTGTGTGTGTGTGTTTGTGTGCGTGCGTGCGTGCGTGTGTGTGTGTGTGTGTGTGTGTGTGTGTGTGTGTGTGTGTGTGTGTGTGTGTGTGTGTGTGTGTGTGCCCGCGCGCTCTGTCGTGTTGTGAACTCAAAAATATTCAAATATACCATATTTCATCATATTTTTCCAATAACTTCAAAACCTCAAACACATGGTTTTTATGGAAAATGTTAGCCTCCCCCGACGAAATATCATCAATGGTAACTAATCGAAGCCGTCCATGCTAAAAAAAAATTTCTTTCGTTGATTTTCGGAAAAGTAATCAAACTACATAATTACCGTAGGCGTACTCGAAGCTTACGAGAGTAGCACCACGTGAAAAAAAGAAATAAAAAAAAAAAATACCGTGAAAAATATCGTTTCCGATGATGAGAGAGAGACGAGATCCATATTGGATAACGACTTAAAATAAGCGAATGCAAAGCAGATTGCATCGGGAGTTTTTTTTATATTTCATTGTGAACATTTGTAAATGGGATAACATTTTTTTTTCCGTTGCTTTAGAGAAACAAAAATGTGATTCCTCTACTCCTTAAGTAAGCGAATCTAATGGAAATCGAAAATTCCAACTTAAAAAGTTGAAATTTGGAAACATGCTATTCCCGGAATTATTATAGGATCTGCAGTCCAGTTGTCGAGGAAACCATTAACGAAAATCTCATTTTTTGAAGGGTTTTTAGAAATCAATTATGTTTTGATAAAGGGAATGGAAAAAGAAAAACACTTATTTGAGGTTAACGAGTAATAACGACATAAACGGTGGAAGGTTTGACAAGACCATGAGCCAGCTGGTTTAAAATTAATATGTATAGATATGCATATGTATATAATAGAAGATGGCTGTTGTCACGTTTTGCTTGAAGATTTTACTACGAAAGGATTTTAACTGCTATCATTGTATTAAAAATGTATGAATCTCAAAAAATAAGTTACTCATAATTTTAATGATTGCGAGAATAAATTTTACTCGTTCCTTTGATCCTTAAAAGAGCAAAAAAGTTCAGTTGTTTTTTTTAATCAGAAGTAACGCATGATTTTCCTTAAAAGAATAAACCTAACCATGTCCACCCTCAAAATTCGTTTTGCCCACTTTTTTGTACTTCGTTATTAAGTTATTCTGCTGCAATTGAATGTTAAGATATCACATTAAATTTTTTGTATCAAAGAAAGTAGACCAGTACTTGGGGGAATAAGCTCAGGGCCGTCGATTCTTGCTAGACAGGAAGAAAAATGTGTGGGAAGTCATCGAGATGCCATTCGACACGTGGACACATAGCTATATAAAAAAAAGTTGGAGCGAAAAGAAACGAGGACTGTGAGTATCGCATCGCCGGCCGGCCGGGGTTGTAGAAAATGCGAAGGGGTGTCTCGAAAAGCGTGTAAAGGTCGGTCGCGAAGCGTATACTAGCTTCGCGTAATCGTATAGGATCGAGATCCCGCAGGGAACAGCAATTTATAAATAATTGAGCCGAGTCCGGTAAAAAATGAATTACGTCTCCCTATACAATATAAGGAGTTGTTTTACAGCGAAACGAGGAGGCGAACTAGACAGATAAGAAGAAATAAGAGAACCCAATCTTATGTATATTTATATAGCTCGCAAACCTTAAGGGCTTGTCAGGCGTTTTGCCTCGCTACGCAGATCAATTTCATCAATATAACTGTAGACTTTTCTGATCATTGCTATTGAGTGCACCACATTTCTGGAAATGTAGGAACATAAATGAGGGTTTCATTTTGATAGTTCAAGCAGGTTTCCAGACTACCAAACTTGCTTCTGATCTTTTTTATGAATTACGAACAATTTTTTTTTGTTTGAAACGTAGTTTCCATGAACACGAAATTTTTGCATCATATAATATCGTGTTTGACAGCGCTGAAAGAATTTGAACTAGATCGACTCAAGTTTGACGTTTCAAATGCAAAGTGTGCATGCATTTTTGTTTTCGTATAGTTTTTTATTTTATGCTTTTGAAAAACTTTAATTGCGAAATTTATTGAAAAAAAATCAGCAAGATTCAAAATGCTCAGAGCCACGTGTGATGCAGAGAAGAAGAATGCCTCATGTGGATAGTACAAAAAAATTGATGTGCAAGAGGATAAGCAAGGACTAGGTAGAGAATGACACGAGCAGTGGAGGGCAGAGGAACGTCACGCAGAAGCGTAACATAAGCCGCATCAATTTTGCAATTGGAGAATTTTATGTCGCCCGAACACCATATATTATGAACGAATGGTTCTCTTATTTTTCCTCTCCTGCTCTTTTTCTCTCTCAGCCTTCTGTTTCTCTGCGAAGTTCTTTCTGCTTCGCAAGCACACACGGATATCTGCACCCGGCCTCTCATTTTACATCTCCCAGAGACTCGGTGGAGACACTCACACACACGCACACGCGCGCGCGAGTTCTTCGAACGTGGTTTTTCGGTCTTGCCTTTTCTCAGGTCTTCAGATCACACGCCTACCCTCTCAGGACCGAACGTAAAAAACTTTTCGGCCTTCACATGGACGCGAGATCACGAGACGTTTTTGAAGGCTGCACAAAAATTCTGCTTTTGCACACCCACTTTGACGTATTTCGTTCAGGTATTGTTTCTCTTTTCTAATCCACCATTTCTAACTCTCCTCAATTTTTATTACTTTTCTGATCTCGTCAAAATTCAGCCAAAGAAAAAAGCGAGCTACGTGAGCTGGTGATTTATCAAATAATTCATGAATTTCTTTTTTTCAAGTTCACAAGACATTTTTTCGACTTATTTTTTGACGAAATTACAAGCCCTTAATTAATCGGGGATACATCACTGACTGAACCCGAAATTTCATTCGTCCCTGGTGAAAATATTATAATTTTTTAATGAAAAATATCCAAAACTACGTTTTCCGAAAATAACCCATAGCTTCAATGAAAACAAGAATTTTCGCGTTACGATGTTTCGTTGGACTGTTGTCCGACGTCAATATTTCAACCATCAATATCACAGCAGCGAAAACTGCCGTTGGCGCCATTCCTGGCTATGATTTTTGTCCACAGCACAATGATTTGAAAATCCATATTCAGCATTGCTCAATGTACATTCGTGGTTGAGACGAATGTCTATATTTGAGTAAGCAGGAACGCGACAAAAAGCATTTGAATTATTTTCGGAGTCGTCGCGACATTAGCGGCCTTTCCCCTGCACAATTCCCCGCAGAGCGAGCTATACACGTATATAATAAAATAATTCGAAACGTAAAAAGCTCGCTCTTTCGGAAATAAGTATCCGTCTTGCACGTTCGAGTGCGAAATTAGGAATACAAACAGGCGGTTCGGGGTACGCTACTTCGAAGAAAAATTGCAGAAATATACATATAGAAAGACGAGAGAGCGAGAGAGCCGCAGCTATCGAAAGCTTTGCACGAAGCCATCAACGGGGCTGAGAGAGCGCCTTCTCACTCTCGATAAGAGATAAAAGGAAGACTCGTACAGAGAGTTTGGGCACTGTGTATATGTGTGCGCATGCGCGTATTCGTTTCGTTCTCGCTCGTTCGCCCACTTCAGAGGATAAACTTCGTGAAGCACTTGTTTGGCTTTCACGCAAACATCATTTTAATCCCCGGACGACCGGGAGAAGAGAAACTCTCGGCTCTTGTTGGTCCTGTGGGGGAGGGAGGGACGGAGGCAGGGAGAGAGGACGGAAAGAGAACGATAATGTTGCTCTCCTGTATGGCAGTTAGGTATAGATGCGCTACTGAATTCTCCAGGACAACTGTAGGAGGGTTAAATTTACGTATTTATGTATATATGTGGCTATTTGTATATGTATATAGACGTGTATATTTATTTGTGTAAAGGAGAACGAAACATCGGTGACGCGGATTGGAGGGGTGGCTCGGTCTCACGGGGTGGTTTGGTGTGAGAGGGTAGTGAGCTCCACTGAGGCGAGTAATCAGAGAGACATTATTTCTCTTTGAGCAAGGCCCAACAACCGCGCCCGTACAACTCGTGTTTTAATACCAAGGAACATCGTGGGTGGTGTGTAAGCTTCTCATGCAGTTTGAATTCCCAAATATTTTCCCTTTTCCTTCCCCACCCTCGTTCTCTCTCTCTCTCTGCTTCTGTATCCTTCTCTTTATCTTCTTACCGTTCGTTCCCTTTATATCTTTATCTATTATTATCATTGTCATTCAAATAATCCGAATCTACAGTAACGAGTTTTTTAGCAGGGTGCAGCGATTCAAGTTGACGTATCTAATTTTACGAAAGCTGGTATTTTTTCGTGATTCATTTTGACAACTGCTGTAAGCTCTCGGTCTCACCAGAGTTACGCGTTCACGAGCCGACTCTCCGGTCAATATTCGGAGCTTCGACATATTTTGGAGAGTATTCTAATGATGAAAATTCTTAGAGGTTACGCGGCCATCTAAAAACATCATTTTCTGACGCCACCGAGTTAACATTAAAATACATTTTAAAGTGTGCAGTTTTTGAGTGTCAAAATCGTGAGTAGCAAAAGTTCTCCTATGACGTCATCGCATCATGATCGTCGTGTGACAGGTTCTGAGAGTTCGAATTAAATTCGAATGGAAAACGCTTTCGCAAAATCAGCAAAATCAGAGACAAAATGATGAAAGTCTCAATGATTTTTATAGGATATAATTGAATAGTCGAGCGAGTCTGAGAAAAAGCATTTTTTTCATCGATACATTTTTCGAAAACGCACAAATATTATTGAGGAATTTTTCGCTCAGTGTATCATCGCGGAGTGGGGATAATATTTTCATATTTTTAGCGAGAACAGGGGTGTGTATATCGGAGTAGAAAGCGTAGGCGACAAATATTTTTCATACTCATACTTTTTTTTTTTAATGATTCACGTATTTTTACTTGTTAGTTGACGTTTTCTTTCGCAGTCTTGTGTTTTTTATTATTTTCTTTTTCAATTTTTTTAATCCAACTGGCGAAGTGCGCAAAGTGTATCATATTTGTTGTGTGCATCGTCGTTTTAACGACGACGACGTCGAGACTCTTTTCGTCTGTCACGAGATCACATACTGTCTCTTCTGAGGGAGCAAAAGTTACACAGAGAAAGAGACAGAGAGCCAGAGAGGAGAGAGGAAGAGTGCGGGCGCGAGAGAGAATGAGGACGCAGAGAATGAAAAAAGAGTTTTTAGCACTGGCCGGATGTCGTATAATGGGGCGTGCGCCGACAAAAGATCATTTTTTTCTTCCAGATTTTCACCTCTCTAACGTTCCATATTATTTCGTATTTAATACGCATACACATAGAAGCGAAACGCGTGAACATTCCTCGTCCCCAGTTGAAACTTTGTATTTTATGCACGCTCCCAAGAGCAGAGAATGCTCGGATCTCGTTCACATTCGTTTTCTCATCCCGCCGTATCGTCCTTTGACAAAGTATCTCTAGCTGCATTTATTTTTATTTCATTTCTCCTTCTTCTTCCTCGTTACAAAGACTCGTATTTTTTCATCACGTCCGAATGCATCCACTACTTTAGACACCCCTCGAAAAACTTTTTCTCCAGCATGCTAGCTCGCTATTTTCCGAACTACGGCCCTGGATCGACGAGCCAACCAAAGTGCATTCTTCCAGTCTTATGACACCCTTCAAACCGAACTCGCAATCTCCTATCCATCCTACACCATAACCACAAGATAAACTGGTCGATCTCATTTTACTAAAACGCTGAAAATTTCTTTACTAATTAAAAAAAAATGTTTAGAGACCACGTCGACAAAACCAGTTCGCACTCTACGATTTAAAGTAGCCAAGAGTACACTTAGTTTCTCAGATTTCATCTTATCTCTCAATTGACGTTCATATTATGAGCAAATTGTTGACCGATACATGAGACACATTCTCATGATTCAATGGCAAAGATTGAGTATTATTAAATCGTGGGAAACTCGCTTTTAATTAATCTCCGTTACTATAGAGAATTGATGTATCATCGAATATGTCATAGCAATAAATATCTATCTAATATGTAAACAGTTATTCATTGTAAGCAAATGATGTAAGTCTGGAGAATGACGACATCTTCGAAACCTTATCGCTTCCTGAGTCTCGGTCTATCTATCTAAATATACAAAATACGCGAGGCATGGAGACAACGCAATCCTTTATCTGCCTTTACGGGTATGTGCTAGTCGAGGTAAGTCTTTTTATGTACATATTAAAAGAGGAAGATACCTGGAGCATCGATACTGTTACTTGTAACCTCATACCATTGTATTTTATCAGATTCGCAACATTTTTATTTAGCTGTACGTGACTCAGGCTAGATATTGCTTACCTTTTCCCTGTAATCGTGAGATATGGGAAGTACTATGAAACGATTGGAAGTTTTTTTCCAAAAATAACTTTTTTTTGCTTCCATTCGTGTATACTTATTTGAAATGATTTGAAGTTGTTTGAATGGAAGTTGAAGATATGGAGAAACGTCAAAAAGCTGCACGTTAAACTGATTAGGTTTTGAATGAAATTTCCGGATTTTATCTTTTCGTTCCAACGCTCCCGGTCGAGCTCAACCAAGGAATAATAAAGTTTGTCACAAAATATTGGGGAATGGAAGTTATTTCTTATAACTATTTCAGAATCACTAGATTTATATCCAAATTTTGTTACCAAAGGGACAAACGTTTTTTTCGTGTAGGATAAAGAGCACAAAACGTAAGGAAGATTGGATTAAAATTGCTTCGTCAGAATCATTTTTGAAGCTAGTAATAAGTTCTCCGAAACGGAACAGCTGTTCGACGCGAAGCGTCGATAAAAAATATTAGCACGAGCCATCCGCACTCTTGTACACACTCGAATATAGTTTTTTCGACTACTCCATCGTTTCGTTTTTCGCTTTTCGAGTCGCTCTCACGAAGAGACGAATTGACTACAAGTCTCATTTGAACTTCGATTGATTGATTTTCCAAGTCGATCCAAGATCACAGAATTTTGGGATTGGCATATCAAAAATTAGGATATTTCGATTTGCAATAACATGACAAAAGTTTGAGTGATTAATTTAGGCGTTTTGGTATAAACGCTGGTAATTATATTACAGTTGAAAATCGCGGATCCGTGCGAATGAAGCGAGCGGGCGATGTGGGCTGGGAAGGCGAGAGGTTGCAGGGAAAGATGGCCTGACGGGACAGACACGAGAGAAACGAGAAGGCAAAGACGACGAGAGGCAAACGCGAATCGTTACACCGTAGGAAATTCTCGTGTTGTACCACGACCAAGAATCTGCTCCATCTTTCTCTATTGCAACGACTGTTTTGCATACATGGTGGCCGGAAGGTTGCACGAACAGTGGCAAAAGGGAAGGCAGAAAAGTATTGTTGATTCGACAGGAATCGATGTCGTTGGTAGAGTGTCGCTGATCGGACAGCAAAGTGTTATCGGCCAGACTCAATGTCCAGGTTAGTTAAAAACTGTCAGGCTCATGAAATCCGAATGATTTTTCACTCACAAAAAATTCACGAATTAATTTCGAGTTTACACAAAAGTTGCGGAAATGATGATCGAATATTTCCCTGGCACTGTGCGGGTCGCATCTCGTCGTTTCGATAAGTTTTTTGTACAAGGTCACAAAGGTTTTGGGGAAAAGTTTCTCGTGGGATTTTTCCCCAATGCTTCGTGCTGGCTGCGGCACTAAAACATCAGAAGCAGTCGACCAGGTCCACCCACTTCTGCATCCGTATCAGTTCTTAGCGTTTACCAATCGTTCGGGATCCCAGAAAAGTTGACAGGGTTTTTTTTCAAGATTTCCGATTTGAGGTCCATTGAGTCTCGTTGACTCGAGCCACGACTCGAGGACACCGCGTAGATAAACTTAGATTTAAAATAGTGTATCAGTGCCGCGAGGGAGCGTAGGGCCGACTACTTTTCACGCTGAGCCACCCTGCGGTACACGTATAGGCATGGGAAAATAAATCTTGCGGACACTCAACGGGAGGGAGAGAGGGACCATAGCGACTGGACACTGGACCCTGTCACCGGACACGGGTTCCATCGACTGCAACAGATCGCGTGTGTAAAAAAGAGGACGGCTATCAATGGCTGCAATGTTCGATATAAGTATTTACAATTCCAACTGTTATCCCACAAAAGGCTGGAATCTACGGAGCGTCGGCGTTAATTACGCCCTTTCGATTACTCTTGGGCTCGATATCCAGTGAAGGCACGACTGTCATGAATTTCTCTTCACAAAACCATTCCTTCGTGGATGCCTTACGATCACTGTTTAATCAAGAATAGCGAAAAAAATGAACGAATATTTCGCTACTTTTTTCCTTCCAAACGTATATATTTTCACACAACGCAGATTTATTCTCCAGCCAGTTTACATTCGTCGATGCTGGATACTCGCACCAAACTTCTCCCAGTCATCACTCCACTCGCATGTACCAGCACGTACTCTATGGTATTCGATTGTATCGGTGACTTTATATGTATTATGCACTACGAGTGAACGAGAAACTCGCGAGTATGCACACACTTTAGTCGTGAATAAATACCCATGGCTTGTATCTAAACACTGCAAAGCACAGTCAACACGCTAGAGGAGGAGGGCGACATAGAGAACGAGAGAAAGAAGATCGACGAGAGCAAACGCATACGAGTGTCTGAATTTACGCACAGAGACACACTTTACCTGCCTCGGGCACTCGTCCGTGTGCGGGGATAACTATATGTGTAATGTAATACAAATAATATGGATGATCGCTGTCTACATGAATTTATTACGAGGGTCCGAATTATTTGGGCAATCATAAGAGCAAGGGAGAAAGAAAAATGGGGTATTTTGGACTGGAAAAAATGGATTTCTACACCACCATGTAGAATTGTTAGATATTTTTGAACTTTTTAACTCCCGATTGCCCGTAGAGTCAAGAGACGGGAGTTATGCGTTTCGCTGCGATCAGTCGGTGGGGGGATATTCCCTCGTCGCCAGTTTTCTCGGAAACTGTGATAATTGTCTTGACCAATTTTTGGCACAAGTTTCTACCTATGCCGGGCAGTGTTCTCAGAATTCATTGGGAACTTTTTTGGTTATTTCACTTCAAAGTTACACATCGTTTGAACATATATGAGCATATTTCGATCATCGACTACTTCACACCATTGTATGTTGCTAGTTTCACTCCGAGCTTTCGTTTTCGGGGTAGAGTCCCAACTCGACGGCGGCCGAGTGTGTCAACTCTACATTATATGTAAAGATATGCGGGAACAATGCGGTGGCGAGTTGCCCAGTGTCGAGTTGACACCCTGCCGGTTTTTCTCATAAAAAAATGATGAATTTCGAAGAGTGTGAAATGAAATAATGTTTTAAAAAAACATAAAAACTCCCGACTGAAAAACTCCCTCACTTAAGAAAAAATAGTATAGTAAACTTTAAAAAGTCTGAAATAAAATAAATTTCGAGATTTTCGTCGGGAGATGTCTTTACTTCTTGTTCAATGATTTAATTAGAGAAATCTTTGAACGAAAATCCCGACATCTATTTTATTTCAGACTTTTTAAAGTTTATTACTATTTTTTTTTTTTTTTTTTTAAGTGAAGGAGTTTTTTAGTCTGGAGTTTAGTCCGTAGAATTACAAATAAAATAATAAAAATACAAATTATCTCGTTTCTCACCGTGTTTGTGTTGCCTTCGCCACTCAATTTGTTTCAATTTTGGAACATGTCCGAGGAGACTCGTCTAATGCCGGGATAGCTCCAAGCAGCTGATCTCTATTCTGCAAAGATACAAAATCAAGAGTTTCCGCATGTAGCAGTCAGTTTGGAAAATAGTGAATAACGATGAGCATCGATCAAAGGAATTTTCTTTCGGTTTAAACAGCCCTGCCGCGCGGTCTCTTGGACCTGGGACGATGAAAAATCGTAGTGTTGTATGAGCGTGTGTGAATTAAGTAACTTAAACATCGGGTAGACGCTTCTACGGAAGCTGCAGGTGGTTTGTAATTCTATAAATAGCGCGAGTCGTGAGCCCGATCGAGATACCAGTAGCTCTTGTAACCCACCCAAGTACAATCTTATAGCGAGCCGCGGAAGAGAGAGAAAATCCTCGAGGCGATTCGATAGTCTATATATACGGGAGGATGCTCCGTTTCACTATCAGGAATGAGCCGGTCGTTCGACATCTAGCGGTCAAGTTTCGTACTGCATTGGCGCGCAGTTCACGTCGTTTAGATTAATCGCTCGTAGAATATCCTTTAATCAGGGAATTCTGGTACTTGCAAAGAGCTCGGGACTCTGTGTGTCACACCGGACAAAAGTTATTCAAGGAAAAACCAAACTCTCGACGAAATTTTGCTCAGGGAATTAACGAAGTAGAAGGTTACGTAATTGTGGCTGGTCGAAAAATCTCTTCTAATAATCGTCATAATGGAAGGTACACATTCGCTTAGCCAGGGCTTCACACGTATATACACAGATGAGCGTGTGTGTATATAGTAGTCAGGTGCCGAGAGCAGATTTGCTTTGCCAGGTAAAAAGGATCGAGGAAGAGAGAGAGAGAGAGAGAGGGAGTGAGAGGAGGGAGAGAGAAAGGAGCGATAAAACTGGCCTGAGGCATCAAAACTGAGAGAAACGCTTTGGTAGTGTTTGTGTGTGCTGGCGTGAGCGCGTCTGTTCTACCGGTCACGAGAGAAAAGATGCTGGAGAGTCCGAGCGGTGGCGGCACGACCGGTGCGGTCAGGTGGCTTGCAAGGACGCGCCAGGCCATTCACCTTTTCGTTCATCTCTCTCGCTCTCCCCCACTTGCCCTCTCTCTCCCTCTTTTTACAAGATCTTCTTGATGTGGTTAACTCCAGCAATCTCCGTGGGGACTCAAACAGAACTGTGCGGGACCGAAAGCGAACCGTGTCGATCGTTCCTCCACTTCTGACTTCATATATTTTCTTACTCCTGCTGATATCTCGGGGGCTCCTCGCAATCTTCGATCATCCTTTCTGTCTCACAACCGCTCGACATGCTCTCGTACACTTGTATTGTAAAACGATTCGCCTCGCGGTCTGTTGAAATCAACTCAAAATGCGCCCCGATTTCTCCGAAACAACATTCCCCTTTCGATGTAGAAATTTACTCGAGTCCTCATCGGTGTGAATGAAACCGCGTGAACGGACTTCTCTGAATTCTCGTCAACCCGGATGTCCCCTCATCGTTTTCACTTGTTTTTCCATTTTTTATCACAAGTCACTATCCTTAAGGTAGTACATGCACGGAACGATTTTCTTAAGAAAGTCTTGAAATTTACACAGAGTTTAGATGGGCAGTCGACTGACACGCATTTCAAATTTTAAAGGGTTCGTCTTATTGGTTATTTAGATAAACGTGTTTAAATATGAAGAAAAACAGGGACCATGCGTAAACAATCGTTTATTTTTCCATATTACTAATGAACGCTTCCTACGAAGTTTATGAAAAACGTACACTATAACAATTGAGTATATAACGAAGGTCTGGGGAAAAATTCGAGACGATTGTCTTGCTAGTAATAAAGATATATTAGGTTTAAGATTTAACGAAATTGGTAAAATGAGTACTCGTAACCTCACATTTGCTTATTTCGGCATTTTGTTTCTTCTCGGCTTGCGCTATTCCTGCCCCTGTCTTTTCATTAACACTTTTTTCTTGATCCATTTCCCATTGTGCTCCCTAAAGCGTTTTTCACATAAAGAACTAAAGTATTTTCGCCAGGGACGAATGGAATTTTGGATTCAGTTAGTGCTGGATCCCCGTTCAATTAATGGCTTGTAATTTCATTCGTCAAAAAATAAGGTGAAAAAATTTCTTTACCATTTCGAATTAATAACTCTGCCATTAATTTAGAGTGATAATATCTTTAATTAGGAAGTAAAAATCGAGCCAATTTAGACACCCATAAAATACGATCCTACGGGCATGATCTACCTTAATGGCAGTGAGTCGTTTTCATAGGTTTCAAAATACGAAAAAATATGCTTCACTTAGAAATAGCACATTTCAACGATATTATTTCTCGGAGCAAGCAATCGATGAATTCGATAATTGTTCATAAGCTCTGGAATGCTGAGAATATTTATTGCCATCGCGAAACATCGTTGTAGGAAAAAAAGAGATACGAGAGGGGAATCTTTGTGTTTTTTTATATGTCGGCCGAGCCGCGTTCAAGCAGCAGCTTCGATCTCCCGCAGAGAACTAATAACCGAGTTTCACATAGCCCGGTTGTTCCTCGATGTACCACCAGACTGAGATCGAAAAATTGTTCATGCTCTCGATGTATTCTTTCTTTTCTTTTCTCTCTCTCTCTCTCACTCCCTTTACTTCCCTCTGATTCGCTTTCAGGAGGAGGCCAACACGCGAATTCTGGCACGGGGTGGCTGTAAGCGAATTCTCCTGGTACCACACCACACCCGTATTAGTCAGCCTCATCGTAGAGTTGAGCTTCATAAACCCTCGGTCTCTTTTTTTCTCCGAGGAGCAAACTGTTATTAGCTTTCTTTTTCGTAATACTTGTCCTGTCACTGCCAGAATATAAGAGGAAGTTTCTTAGATACTTTGTCAGTACAACACTTCGCATATGTATGTGTTTCCAGAGTTAATATTCTCGTGAAGATGTGTATGAGTGTGCATGGGCTGATCCGTGTTACTTCAACCATAACTATCACAAACATAAACGATCCTAGTAGAATTATTTTTTATTAATTTTCGCTAGAACTCCATTTGATTCGAACGATTCTAGAAGAAGATAAAAATTACAGCTCGATTTGACGTTGCGAGTCATCATGATGTGAAATGGGCTTCGGTCTCGGGGCAAAATGACAAGAAAATGCATGGAAATCTTTAAAAATGTAAGAAGCATTGGAAAGAAACAGAAAAAACGATCCAAAGGTTTTTCAATGCTTGAAAAACCAAAATCATTGATAAAAACTTTGACAAATTGCTCCAAAACACTGTGCACATGGACGAGTAAAGGGAAATCCAGTACAATGGTTCCTGCAGACACATGCAGAGGGTGTGGATTGGTCTCAAGGGCTGTTTTCGCCAGTGCCTAGCGAACGAAGAGAAATAAAGAATCGTGAGAAGGAATACGTATTTAGAATGGAACACGAAGAAGTGCTAACTAGAGTGCAAGATCGTAAAGTGTACGTGGATTCGTGTGAGAAGCAGCAACGATGTGTGGGTGCACGAGAAAAAAAGAATCTCTCCTTCTGGCTGGAATCAGATCGGCAGGGGAGAAAAGTCGATTGAACATAAATTGAATGATTGGGGGCGAGGTGAAAGCGGAGAGGGCGCCAAGTGTACTCCTCGAGGGTTCTTGATTGTTCATTCAAACAACAATCGTAATTGCGTTACACCACGCTGGGTGGGGAATGGACCGATTCGGCACAACGACATGTCAATGAATTCATTCCACGTATACATTTGTATTCACCTATATATGTATAAATGGGAATTGGAGTTGATCTGAGATTTGACGGAAGGCTTTAAATTATTGGGGTTGATATAAACAAAAGTTTGGATTTTTATTCGAGAGTGTCGATGGATTTGGTGAATTCTCGAAAATGTTTACATTTTTTTAAAATGAATAATATTCAATTTGAAACCGTCGAATCAAATTATATTAAAAACAAATGCAAAGTATTGGTATTCAGAAGATCAAATTATATTTGGAGACTGTTTTATCGCTAAAATGTTCTTATCTTTGAATTAATAAAAAGAAACACGAGATCAGGGTTGAAAAAATATGAAATTATTCTCACTGTGGACATTGCCACGAGCTCAGTTACGTTGATTAAATAATGAAATGATCACGTAAATAAGCATTGAATTACGCACATTTCCATGAAAACCGAAAAAACTGGTATTGGAACAAATCAATTAGTTTCATGTTCGAGTACGATTACTGTTATTAGTCCCGCTTGATTATCGATCGGTTCCACGAGATTTCTTGAGGGAGTGGATAAATGCTATTTGCCAATGTAGTCGATGCACGTATTGTGAGAATTTATCCATTAAATGGATGATTTTGAAACAAGGTGAGTGCGCGTTTCCAGCGTTTAATCGATTTTCGACTCGGGCATCAGTGCTGGCGAAAGTCATTTGAAGAAATGCATTTAGCTCTATCAATTAGCACGATCGAAATCGCCATCCGTCCATGTGGTCACGATGAAATTGGTGGCACGTGGAGGTTTCGATTTTCGTTGAGGTGGAACGCTCGAAAACACACGCCCACACACGAGCTCGGACACCGGTGCGGACCCAACGACGACAATTAATACAAACACGTCAGTCAAAAAGCACATGCACAAATACACGTGACCGCCACAGAACCGCGTATTCATTCGGGGTCTTTTTATCTTTTGTTTTTTCATCGGATGCTTGCTAACGAGCACAATGGCATACAAAACTCGATGGGGTTTGCGTTTTTCATTCTCATTTTCTTTCATCTTTCATTGTTGGCCTTTTTCTCATGCAACACACGCGTTCGGCGGATCGATTCATGTGTGCGTTCCACGAGAATGCCGTTTTTTGTTTTTTTTTTTTTTCCCGTTGTTTCGTCATTTTTGTTTGACAAAAAGATTTTGCAACGCGCCCATTTGTGCTCACTGCTTGTACACACGTTTCGCGAACCTTTGACCCGTGTGAATGTGCCTGCCGTTCTCTGTGTCGCAATGTGTAATTACAATTAACAGGTTCACCACATGTACGATTTCCCTTAAGGTTTACAATGTTCATAAACGTTACCGATACATTCTGCGATGCGTGTTATGTACCTTTTCATTCATATATGCATACTCACCCATGTACACATGGACACACTCGTGCTCGTGTCTTTCAAAGTATATTCAAGGCGTCAAGATGTCGTCATACACCTTCAATAGGTATACATGTAAAATATAATGTGTCAATAGAACGCTGCCTTCGTTGGCTTCCTATCCATTTCTGTGCACGGTGTGTGTTCTCCCAATAGTGTTCGGATACGCAGCGAAGGACACGGCGTGTGTACACACATGAGGCATTCTACGCAAACTCGACGGCCCTGGCTGCACCATGAAACAATGCATTTTTTCGTGCAAAATCTTTTTTCAAATCTTCGTTCTGTGATATTTGAAATAATTCTATGACTAAATTAAAAACTGAAGGATTTTCGGGCTTTGAAGCATCTTTGAAAATTCAAATTTTGTGTTTCAAAGCGCGAAAATCCTTCGATTTTTAATATTTCGGCGTGACTTTGGTTCAGGCGATAGCCACTGCTTTACAGATCAAAACGCTCTTTGGTTTTTTCATCTCGGATTAGCCAATCCCCCGGAATCGTGGATATCACGGAGAAACACATGGGTTCCTGTGGAGCAGTTTTACTCCGAATCTGCTCGAGATGTTAGAGTTAAAAAATTCTATCGTAGAGTTAGAATACCAATACGTGAACCCTTCAAATTTCAAAAGTCTATGTTTTTTTTCCTTGCCGCAAAAGAAATTGCGAAAAAACCTTCAAAAAATGCGGCTACCACACGGGGTGACGGCCTTAATGAAAAACTTATGCTTAATTAATGAAAACTTGGCGAGATAATCGAGGGCAGGGGGGGCGGGGGAGAATTTATGAGGCACGGAATGACCCATGTAAAATATTGATTGTATCGACGAAGTAAACGGGTAAAAGTACGATGTGGCGAGAGTTTCGGGGATGCGAAGAAGGGGTGGAGATTATGATTGGTCATGGCCTGGTTACACACACGCGTAGCTTAGGGAACTAACGATTTGCTTAGTTAATATTTGTCCAGCCTGGCGTGCCTTTTAAGTTGCTTCCTAAATTGCGGTCGGAGTTATTGTCACCGCTTTTTTTTGTGATTATCATAACAATCCAAATAACAGCGAGGATAGGAGACGAGGCAGGTCGTATTTAGAGAGTGACGGAAAAAAGAGGTAACCAACTGAAGCAAATAGGAAAAACAGCGGTTAATGGCCTAAATGTTCTGTTTGATCAGGTGAAAATTCCATGACTACGTGATGAGTCATGGTTCCCATTAAATTTCAGTGGTACATCTTTATTGAGCTTATCCCTTCGCGCGTTTAACCAGTTTTTTTTACGCGTTCGATTCTATCTACGTTTTCAATTCTCCAGAAATATGGTGTCTATTCGAATGTGAATTCGGAGGAATAATAATTGAATGAATTTTTTATTCTCTCACGTCGAAATGCACGAAACAATGGGTTTGACGTTATGAAAATTTTGTGGAATTCCAGGAGCTTTTTTAACGTCAAAACGTGGTAAAATTGAAACTAAAAAAATACCAGTTATCAGATAGAATTGCACGAAAAATATATATTTATTTCAGATTCAAAAAAAAAGAGCAGCGATTTTCAAGGACTGAAAAAGACGAGTGATCGCTGAGGCAGAAACTGAGAAAGCACACTCGAGAGTGGACAATGTCCAAGAGCGTAGGGCCACTCGTTGGATAACCAGAACAGGAGGACGCTTACGTTCGATTCGTTTGGTTGTGTTTTTTGCTTTTGTGATTGAAGGAGCAACGAGAGACAGAGGAAAGAGTACGTTGTCCGCTTGAAGCCCCGTGCTAGATCAAAAGACAGTTTTTACCTTCCATTGAGTAATGCACACGCTTGCGAGCCAGAAGGAAAGAGCGAACCGGAGATTTCTCATTTCCAGGTAATTAATTTACAATGAAACGGTCGCTGAGCTTTTCTTGCCACGAGTAGATATGCGCGGGGGAGCTAATCCTTGTTTCGAGGGTTACTTATGGGCCTTCCGATCTTTCGTTTAAGGGGTGCTACTCTTTCCTCTGACACACACACACCCTCATTGATGGTGTGTATGTGTGTGTTTACCACGTAAAAATCAGTGGGGTTCGTTGCGGCCCTTCAATACGCGCATAAACATCAAATACAAAGCTACATTGCTCTACCGATTCTCTCTCCGGATGACTCCCTTTCCGCGATCTCCACTTGCAAATACTTCAAGTTCTTTGTTCAACCCCTGCATACGACTCTCCTTCCACTGACCAAACTTTTGACGCCCTTGTGTTTTTCATTGGCTGCATCTAATGAGAGCATCTATACGATTCGTTCTTTTGACGAATGAATATGATTGCGTGGAAAAAAAACATAGTGCAGAGTAATTTAATTGTGCTGAAGTAATAAGGATGGACGCGGACTCTGGCATTGTAGCATTGACCCAGACGAGACTTCATTGAAAAATAATAATGCAAGAGCTTTCATTCTAATTGGTCCTTCGTTAGTGAACTGGCGATTTTAAATCGAAGAATGAGTAAATTATCTCAGCAGACTCCCCGGAATATCTCCTCCCCGTTGTTTTGTGAATATTTCTGTATGAATTTCCTGAGAAGAGGAGCCAGCCCACGTGCATGTGTACATATGTAACACGAAGATAGACCGAGGGACTCTTGATCGCGAAAAAAAATAATTGAAAGTAGAAGAGAGTGCAAGAGGAAGGAGAAGGAAGACAGTCTCGTTTTTCAGGATGGAGGCATGAGATGGAAAAAAAATCCTCGCGAGAACGGATGCAAGCCGGAAAATGACAATCACTAGCCTCGACGACCGAGGCATATATGCCTCGATCTATTGCAATCTTCCTGTCTGAAGTCAAATCCCGAGGGTGTTGAACGACCAAGGGTTGTGGTACATGCAACTTGAGGGGATTGGCCGATGTTATGGAAGAAAAAATGAGAACAAGAAGGGCCAAGCTATACCCTCGTATATGTGAACCCGCCGCCGCGGGGTCTCCAAAAAAACCATTGGGAATATTCACTCTCGTGCTGAAGTGCCAGACAATCTACGACTGTCAAGAATTTTCTACCTTTTCCATTTTACTTAGCAGTTTAATCGTTTTTCTTTCCCTCGATTTCTTTCCTTTCAGGCTCTCCATTTTGAAACTATTATTAACCTCGAATCACTGCTTCGACACGAGCCAATCCCCTTAAACAAAGCTCATCAGTACTTTAGCAATCATAATCGATCAGATCAAATAGTTAAGGTAGATCATGCCCGTAGGATCGAATTTTATGGGTGTCTAAGTTGGCTCGATTTTGACTTCTTATTGAAGATATTATAACTCTAAATTGAGTCATAATTTCTTAATTCTGTTTATAACTTCTGTTAGTAAACTCATTTTCTTTACGTTTCGATATTCATCATTTTTCTGCCAAAATATATGGACGCGCTCAACACGTGATTTGGAATTGCTCAGAAAAAATTATAATCATTAATATCCACTGCAAGTGAGATTGGTAAAAAAATGAATTTGCAATTTGTTCAACAGTGAGTATAACAAAGGAAACGATTCTTCCTTGTTCTTTGCCCAGCCCATTTTTTTAATTAGCCTTGAATACTGTGTACATCTTGAAGAATGAGGATAGCATATATCCAACACACATCTTTGTACTTCTGAAGACTAAAAGAAGAAAGAAAGAGAGAGAGAGAGGAAAAAGAAGAATTTGAAAGAGAGAAGGATGCTTATTAGTTATCAGTAGCAATGTACCGCCGTATGGCTCTTGTGGGATCTCTCTCGAGTGCGGGGATATCTCTCGACGAGCCTGCACCGAACACTGCTTACGGAAAAATGGTTTACAAATGTGGGAGCCCAAGAATGGAGGAAGGAGATTGAATGGGTTTCTTTGAATTATCCAGAGAGCCCGCTTGTTTTGTATGGACACATTATATTCGCGCGTGTTTCAGTATGAGTGCATTTTATTATGTAGACTACACATATGCGTGCATACTTCTATAAATTCTTATGTACTTGTAGACATGTATGCAGGGGATGTGCTCAACGTCCCAGTCCAGTGAAGGCTAGCACATGCACATTCAATTTCGTTCTTCGTCACAATATAGTTAGCTGCGTAATTTGTATAACACTTGAACAATTCTCGTATTGCTTTTTCTCTAGAATGAAAGCAATATGGCATGTGAATATTCCATTCGTTTTCGGGGTCAATAACAAAATGGATGCTTCCGATTTTTCATTCTCCATCATTCATCATAAACAATAAAATTCAAACATTTTTATTCAATGTTTCTAATACCCTGCAAGAGTCTGCATACAGCTCATGCTTAATTGTTCATCCGTTCAAGGCTCTGAGAATCCGACATACAAGATGAGGAGTGGAATCGACACAGGGGATAGGAATTGAAAGAGCAACAGCATCATCAGCACTAGTTGGCTATGCATTTAAGTCGTATCCGACGCTTCTATGTGTTCGCTACTATCTCCCGTTTTCTTTCGGTTGCGAGGACGCGGACTCCATCGCGATACAGTATACGGACTTTTGTGAGTGGATCGGTAGGCCTGATACGGTGTGTCCCAAAAGTTGGGCTTCATTTTTATGGGATGAGAAATAATCGGAGGTTGAAGTGTTGAAGGCTTGATTCTGATTGAACTTTTTTCAAGTATTCGATGAACGGTGAGACACAATTTTCCACAACTCACGGAGCAAGATATTTTGCAGAGGCACAATGATTGTCGCTAGTTGACAAACGTGTCACTTGACGCCATGGCGGAAAGAAAATCTGGTCAAAGAAATTCTTTTCCAAAGTTTCCCACTCCCTGTCAGCTCCCCATTTGAATGCAACTTTCTGGACATCCTATATGGCAACGGTCTCCACTATGAAAGTTTTCTCTTTCTCTGTTTAACTCAACTCTCCAGTGAGTCTTTCTCATGCTGTCGTCTTCTGAAAAGAATAATATCTCCCTTTGAAACATTAGCAATTCTATGATTGCTGGCTTTATTTGCTCTCGTGCTCTTGCTGCTGCTGGTGCTCTAGGGTCGCTCACCAAGCTTTTGCTTCTCTTCACTTTTCTGCTCTCGTATTTTCCCTTCACTCCCTCCCAATCCCTTGCCATCTCTTTTCTTGTGCAATGAGGATATACGCCTCCCGTTCTTTAACTTTACAGACCGCAGCTTTGGTGTTGGATGCGCGCGTTCGTATGTTCGTATATTCGTCGTTCGTCGTTCGTGCCCAAAGAAAAATGCCCGACTCTATAGTCTTGTTACGAAAATGGCTAGAATGATACTCGTCTCGTATTCCGTATACTTATTATATGAAATGGTATACATTATAGTAATTATATTTGTTTATACACCCAGCACAGGAGTGCACGCCAATTTTTTTATGTACCGCTATGCCTTTCACTGAATTACATTGTACATAACGACTTTAATTAATGACTTCTCCCAACAAATTCGCCTTAATTATTAGTACATATGCTTACGCTTCTTGACTGCTGGCTTCGTGAATTGATACAAATACACACGTTTTTTTTCACCGCCTCTGCCACCGGCTCCATGTCTAATTTTATCACAGAAATCATTTCAACAATGCCAGAAAAGACTGTAACTCTATTGAAATCTTGTTGAAATCTCGAATTAACCTATTCATTGCTGTTCGTAAAGGTGTAATGATCACTTGGAATATCGAGTTCTACTGATTTATGCGTAGCCTAGTTCGCTAAAAATCGTAAACCTGTGAAGAGATTTGGTATGTTCGTTAGCATTTTTCAAAACGTCAGAATTCGGTTTAAATGGTAAGCTTCGTTCGGAGAATATTGGAACGAATATTTCGGTAGCAAAAATCTTTTTTGTGTTTTTTAGTATTACGTGAACTGTGCGGTTTGAAAATGGTGTCGTGTCGAACTCCTAAAAACAGTAATCGGCGATTTTGACAGGAGGAAAGATTCAGACTGCGATTCTTATCGAGTCGCCATCAAATTCCTTTCGACTACAAGCATTTGCTTACTTTTTTCATAGTCTTATTCAGCACATATTTTTACACACCGGATACATCTTTCACAAAGAAGTCATTGTGACGTAGACGCGGGATCCCAGTGTACCGATAGAAGGACAGACAACCGCCGACGCTGGAAAGTCGTGAAAAAGACGATTTTTTACGTTGAAGTCTACTTCGAACTTTTCGAACAGTTCCGTTTATGGAATAATTGTTAAATGCTGAGGAGCCTACCAATTTTTTCGGTCTTTCATCAGTCTCTTTTTCTTAATCAAAGGGGAGATTCTGGCTACGATTGTGACGCTCCTAATGATCGTAGAATCATCCTTTTTTCCAAATTACATCTCCGTTTTCTCGTTTCGGAAATACGAATTTTATTTTTTACCAAAAATGCCAAGAGACTGTTTCTTCCGGATTTTCTTCCGGATTTAATTTTTCTATCTAATTATTATTTTTTCGTGAAGCATTGGGTCTAATATGATATCAAAAATGGAGAGAAAATAAGTGTCACAAGGCTCGGAAGCCTTTTCAAAATTTTGTTCTCATCAAAAAATGTTTATTATATTTGAGAAATTACCAGACATGAAAAATCAGTGTTATAGATGTAGAAACTCAAACAAAAATTCTATTAGTAAATTTCCCTCTATTTCAAAGATATTTGATTTTTACTAACCCACTATAAAATATGAAACGTTTGTACGTTTTATGATCTTCCATTGCAAATATTGCATCGTGATATCAATATATAAAAAAATCTATCGACAAATTTTGATCACGCGAATGCGAGACGATAAATTCTGTTGCCTTACAAACACGGTGCTTCCGGGATAAAAATTTTTAGTTTTTTGCTGGAATGTTGGCTTCCATCTATTCGTCAAAGCTGCACAGAGGTTCTAACACACTCTTTATAAATAATATGCATAACGTTTTTTTTTCTCTTGGCAAGGGCTTATAGGAAGAGTTAATAAAATGAGTAGAGAGAAAAGAGCGACGATGAGTGGACTGGCCATGCTAACTATTCATGTTTGACCAAAAAAGCGACGAAATAAACGGAACGTACGTTTCGTACTTTTATAAGTCTGTACCGTTACGCATTAGGTGGCCGCGGTGCGAATATTTCTCTCTCCATGTCTCGTATTCTCTTTACGTACTATTCATTAGAATAACGCCTGTAGTTTTTGGGTGCTCTTCGCCGCATTTACCGCTTTTTCCTCTCACCCTCTCTTAATTCGTCTAATACACGTACGAAACTCTCAGTAAGCTTTTACCGCGCACACGAAGTTAACAGCGAGCCTTGTGAGCGGAACACTGGACGAAAAAAAATGTTTAAACGAGCATTGGACACTGAATAAACGAAATTTTATCCACTGCGCTTTTCAATGGTAGTCTGAACATTGTAAAAAAATATGCCAACATACTCCGTTTTCTGCCAATAATTTGAGACACGCGGAACAACCCGCAGAAGACTTTTTTCGGAGCCATAAACTCTCAGGATCAAAAAAAGGAGTGATTGAGTCAAGATTCATCGAATTATCGTCAGAATAAAATTTCGGTGACGCGATGAAGGACTTTAATTCAAATGTAAGAGAATTTGCGAGGAGAGTAATTGCAATTGAGTGATTTGTATGTGATTCTATGCTTCGAAAATATTGGCTTTAGAAAAGTGGAAAATAACATCAAGACTATGAGTCACTGTTCAATGAAAGCAGTTCGTATTTCCAAAATCCTTCGTGTGTTTTTGTTCCCTTATTCAATGAATCAAAGGCTAAGTTCAACGGTGACAATTGGCGTCGCCAAATCAATCGATTATAGCGACTAAATTGAATGAGAAATTGATTTTTTTGCTGCTTGCTGGTAGACTCTAATGTCCAAGGGCAACAAAAAGTGAATCTCTTCGTTGACTTTTTGCTATCTGAACTTGATCTCGAGGGATTGAAGCTACCTCAATGATATCTATCCTTCCTGCATCCTTAGTTTCGTTCAAGCATACATTCGATACGGAATGATTTCCTTATAGCTCTTGCGTCGCGATGCCTCTTCCACGGACCACATGGACCGGATCTTCTCCTTCCATCGTACAGTCGCGTGGCCGTATTTGTATGCAGATATCTACATGCTTTTCAATACAGAGGTGCGGTTAAAGGGAACACTGAGGTGCTGCAAACGCACGGTCCTTAGCGCACCGATGCTAGCTTCTTTTCTCACTTCGTTTTCGTCGCCGTGCCACTCGATACTATGCAACGATGTCGAATAACCCTGCCTTCGAATTTCTCTCTTCTCTTCTTCTCTCTCTTTTATTTTAACTTTTATTTATATACCCTTTTGTTTCTTTTTATTTCGTTCTCTTTCTCTCCTTCAGCTGTTTTCTACTTCAACGTTTTTATCCGACTTACCGATCGACTCTGCCGACTTTCTATACTGCCTGTCGATTTTTCTCTCCTACCTACATTCACAGAATCCCCCTCGCCTTTATAATTGGAAGAAACCGAACATCAGCAGAGCCCCTGTATTCAAACACAAATTCATGGCGTGTTCATCCTCGATTGCTAATCTGTTGTGTCGTCCTCGGCCTTACCATATAAGTATATTCAACCCTATTTTATGGCTTTTTTCATCGGCTCGAACGATTCTCTCGTCCCTTGGATATCGCCGTTCCCTTTCTTTCCTTCTAATCGTTCGTAATTACCGAGATGACAAGTAATTTCATTGATCAATTAGATGGGACAGGGATCTCCATCGTGTTTGATGAAATTCGCATAAAAGTTCAATTCTATCAAACTGCATAAAAGATGTTTCGTTAAGGGGTCTACCCTCGTTAGAATTTTCAAAAAATCCATTTTTTTATTGCATTTTTCGAAAGATCTCAACAGTCTAAGTGTACTCTTGAGGGACGTTTACTCGGCTGTTTGAGTGCGCTAATACGCACCGCCCAACGCGGTACCGCGTATATCTGCCTTTGTTTAAACGCGTTTTTCTCAAAATTACGTTTTTGGATGACTCGTTGATAAAATCTCCGAAACTATTCAACTGATCCTTACCAAAATTTTACCGCGTTCTTTGTGACTATAGCTATAGCGCGAATCATACGAATTTTGAAATTTTTAGTGGAATAATTCTTTTTTGCAAAAAGCGATGAAAAAAAACGAGCTTCTTCGTAGTTTTTGGAAAAATGGCCGCCATTTTGTCATTTTTGACAAAATCAAAAATCCTACGATATGCGCTATAGCCATTTACCTATTGAATCTAAAACCATTTTTCTTTTTTTCTTTTTTTTAGGACCTTTCTTCTCTTCCATTTTTCTGTACGAAAGCTGAGTAAAATAAATACAAAAATTTTTTTTTGTGTATTTTAAGAGTGTATTTATTAGGCTTAACACTTTTTATATCCATATTTATAATTTATACTGTTCAAAAAAATTCGTGAAAATAGTCTTTTTTGCCCGTCTAATTAGGGTAGACCCCTTAAGTATCTTGTGCGAGAAATAGGTTCGAGACAATCCAATGAGGGTGAAAAAATCTCAACCATTATCATTGATTTATTCGCAAGCACGCCAGGAATTCTTCAGTCAATCGTTAAAAGTTGATTGTAAATAGAAATTCTTCGAGCGAATTTCAGTGGTCGTATTTTTTCGGTTCAACGTAACGAGTACGATGACGTGTAATATAATTACAATGGTACGGGTGATACGAGTACAAATATAACGGGGTCGAAAGCCCAACGGGCGCTGACGACTGCAGCTCGGAGTCCAAATGCTCGCTGGACGAGGAACCGAACTGGTTTTACAACTCACAATTAGGCCACGAATTTTCTTTCTTTCAGTTTGCTTTCGGTACCAGAAAAGGAGAGGAGAAAAGAAGATGAAAAATAAACTTACACGTGAGAGGGAGCAAGAAGAAACGAGATTAAATAAAGACAGACAGCTTTTCGTTCCAGCGGGAGAGTCGCCCGGCTTGTCCGGCGGGCTCTTCATTTACTTTATTAAGGTGCTTATAACGGTAGCGATCGGGCTTACGCCCCTCGGATTTTTTCTTCAGCTATTTTTTCACACTCTATTTCTGTTGGAATCTTGCGCAACTTTGCTTTAAATCCACACCCTCTGGGAAGCCTTCGAGCACAGTTTTGATGCACCTCGAATGCTGAAGAAGACAATGTGCTCAAGAGCCCAGAAAAACTCGATTTTCTTCAATCACTTACGAGAATTTCGGATTAAGAAACTTCGTACTTGTGTTTTTTTCCTAAGGAGAAGAAAAACCGAAAATTGGAAATTTGCTTGTAACTGTTTACGTTTTCCTCACTTTTTTAAGTCGCGAAGCCAACGATATTCGTCATAAACGTTATTTTTTTCATTAAAATGCCTCCCGAAACGAGGCACGTATAATGAGCTACTTCTAAATTCGATTTTTTTTCCTCAGAGATGAAAACACGACTTGTCGAAAGAGATGATAATTGACCATGGTGCCTGGTTTGATTAATATATTCCAATAAATTATAGCTCTAATTGGACAGGAACAAAGAAAACTTTGAATACATATTTAACCATTCCACTAAGAGAGCATCGTCATAAATCTGTTGGGTTACCTGAGAAATCCGTAATTGAGTTGAAAAGAGTGTAAAAAAAGACAAACACGTTTATTCTCATGATCACGCGTTGTTATCCTTTTGAGTTGCTCAATTTCATCGTCGTCTTGACCCAAATATTCCCGTTATACAGTATGTGCAGGCGACCATCTCGATTATTATCTTTTTCTCGCTGCGCGTCGCGCACGTCAATCCCAGAGAAACGATCGCTGATGCGCTCGTGAGAGTCGCGTAATGCGGAGAGCATCTTGAAATCGATCGTTTGTGACTCTATACATATTTCCCATCCACTACTCACGTCAACTACGCGTCTTTGAATTCCTTTTCATTAGCTGTTCAAATGGTCGAATACGTTGATAGACTTATTTCATCGTCTCCAGCATCGAGTAAAACAAAAGTTATAAAAAGTTTTTCATCGGCGATGTCATAAATTCGTTGAATAATTTCCATATCGACTTCCAACTCTGGGATGAGGATAATTGGTGGTCAGATAGAGCAGAGTAGCTGAATTGGAAAGATTTGTTAATTTAAGCAATGCACCGGCCAAGTGCAAAATCCCTCAGAGGTTCGCACAGCGCGAGTATTTTCGTCATTTCGACTCGTCCTTTTCAATGTACGGCGTCAAAGCGCTGCCGCGTTTTTGAAGACTCCATAAAAATCATTCCCGAACATTCCCGACAGTCGATCACGCCTGGAGAAAGTGTCCGAAGTCTAAACATTCGAATTCCCACGAAACATTCAATTCTGATAAGCACAGCGGGAGTTACGAGTTAAAAAAAAAATTTGAAATTTCTCTCGATGTTTCCTTTCTCCGTGTGAAATCTTTCCGGAAAATGGGGGACATGGCGACCGGTTGTGCGAGAAGGGGCGAGGGCGGGGGGGGGGGGGGGTAAAGGGTAAAGCACGTGGTTGGGAGAGTGCCACCGGTGTTAAAGAAAAGAAAGGTAGAATGAAGATCGGTAAAAGGAGAATAAGAGAGAAAGGGTGGAGGGGATATCAGGGAGAACAGTCTCGGCACTTTGCGCGCGTAGGTGCCAATAATTTATAGCCCTTCGTCCCCGAACTCGTTGGGCTGTTGTTTGAACACATATAGAAAGAGAAAGAGAGATACGCGCGTGGTTGTGTGTACACGTGCATGTGGATCGAGTGACTTGGGAGGATACACAGTTTAAGTTCCTTATAAGAATATATCGGGAGGAAATGAACGGAGAGTAACATTAAATATATATAAGACTCATACGAAATGCCGACCCATTACTTTTGGTGATTACCGGCATTCGTTGATTAGCTTCGGTTTTTATACTATACTCGTATAGAGAGAAATAAATCTAGGAAAGAAAGAAAAAAGAAATGGTAAAGTCCCCGTGTGAGATCGACGACCGGAATAGCCGGTGAATTCCTACGAGATCTTTTCTCCTCGGTATCTTTTCAGATTTCTTTTATTCCTCCTTCTCTCTACGTGTTTTTTTATTCTTTTTTCCATCTCAAGCACTCCTCTCGCTGGACACAAAACTTTTAGCCTAGTGCATACGCGGTAATACACAGACACACGCGCGGATATAACACACTCGTGCGCTTATATCGGAGAAAGAAAAGAGAAAGAGCTGCGGGGATGACGGTGAGAAAACGACGAAAAAGGGAGCTCGGTCCACCTTTCGAAATTCGTGGAGATAATTTATGCGCGCCGGGGACCCTTCCGAGCCGATAAGAGGCGATCGTCACATGTAGGAAATTTTATAGTGTACTGTTACTGGAACTGATGACAAATATACTGGACTACCGGCCTTCAAACCCGTTTGTAATGTATTTCGAAAGTTCGTTAAGAAAGAGAAAAATAAAAAGAGCTGAAACTCAAAGGAGTGACGATAAATAACGAACGAGAAACAACGCGAAGAAAACGTCCGGGTAATTTCGAGCCTGCGTGTCAGAGTTAACGCTGAAAATGAAAATTTCAATTCAGCACTTTACTCCATATGAGAACACAAATATTCACTACGATAATGATTGTTGTACTTTTTAGATTTTCAGAGCTCTTCGTAACGTTGTAAAAAGAGATTTCCATTTATTACCGTCGCCGCTTGGATATTAAATTCTGCATGGGATGCACAGTCAAACTTAAAGAAAGTGAGGAAGAGAGACAGTGAGAGAGGATCGTAGGAATAAAGGGGATAATCGAAATATATGCCTCGATTTAATATTACGACGACGATCATCAAAGGGCAAACTTGCCGCTTGAACGTTTCAAGACAAAAGTAACTATCTATCCATGCAAGAGATATTGCCTAATGTATGCAATATTAAAAAATCTACATCTGCAAATGCATAAGCACTTGTATTTACTGTATATAAATATTATACGGATATAAAGTGAGCGAATATGTACGGCAGTGCAAATAAAATCCTTAAGGGGCAGATTATAAAGAGGACGGAATCGAAAAAAAAATTAAATAGCGTCTCTGGCATCCGGAACTTTTCGCGGCTCCTGGAGCGCTGTCATTCCAGATGTCATGCCATAAACATTGCGAAGTTATAGCTCATATTGCTGCAGTTAACAAATAACGATTCCACCGCTTTCGGGATTAAGTCAAATCTTGAGAAGCGTTCGATCGAATGATGGTAATTTGATCGAAAAAATAGAAAATTAAATAAACCCGTAACTTGAGCGGCTACTTTGTTCTCTCGGAAATTCAAGAAGCTGCAAAGATCACACGAACACTTTGTAAATAAATAGAGTTTATATATAGATATAAAATTCAAGGTAAAGCGAATGAGAAGAGCGACGAAAGATCATTGAATACGTCCAGCATGAAGATTGCGTGTTCCGGAAGAGAAAGAGTGAAGGAGAGGGGGAGGGCACCGGCACGCTTGCACTGCAAAAACAAGCGTGTTGTTTTAACACGTTTCCAGCGTGTTTATGTTGTCGCCATTTTCGACACGCTTTTTGCCGTGTTGTTCATGAAAACAACACATATTAATCGTGTTTTATAAAAACGCCTTTCCGTGTTGTTAAAAAACGGTTTCCCGTGTTGTAAAAAAACGGCTTTCCGTGTTGTTACAACACGTTTTAGGCATTTTCCTCTTTGTCGCCCGATTCGACACATATCATGGCGTGTTGCTGTTGTGCATATCCGCACACTTGAAATGCGTTGTTGGCTTGCGAGTAAATTCACTCGCAAGAATGGCGAAAAATACAACAAAATATTTTTTTTTTACCGAGAATTACTACTGGATGCGTCTCGTTCGTGAACCTCGGATATCAAAGTTCGAAGATTTGGAAACGAATTATTTCTGAGAAAAATTCGTATACAACGAGGGGGGATTCGATCGACCTACCTACCTAACACGCTCTAACTTAACGGACGCACGCTACCCACTACACTAATTCGCTCATGAGGTAATGTTGTCAAAAAGTCCGTTATACGAAACGCAAACATTGTTTACGTTTGTAAGTGTGAGCTAACCTCGTCTTCGTCCTTTGTCCAGCCAGACTCTTTCTTCTTTTTCTTTTTGTTTGTAGTTGGCTCGAGTCTGCGCTCCTATAGCGTTAAGACCATACGGCCATGTGATGAAAACTTGCTTCTCGTTTTCGTGATTATTCGGTTCGATTCGGTCGGCGAAAAGACGCATACGTTTAATTCACTTATTATTTGTGCCACTCAGCGAGCATAAAAATGGAAAAAACGATTTATTGCAAAAACGAAGAGCGATGCAAAAAAATTAAATTTTGCAAAGTGAACGAAAAAATGAGTGATTCCGAATGTGTCACCCAAAAAATCCGCGAAGCTTGTGAAAACGACTTGCTTCTGAAAAAGAAAATCGAAAATCAAGCCATCGTGTTACAGAAGCTGATTCAAAATCAAAACATTTTATGTGACATCGAAGCAGAGGAAGAAATAATCGATGAATTGGAAATAACCTGCATTGTTCCGTTAGGCGAAAGTCTTCTATCGTGTTCAACGATCTACGCTATCGATCAAGACGGCTCTCTCATTGAAACCCAAGAAAAAATAAGTGAATGTGTGGAGGAGAAAGAAAAGGTAAGATTATCTCGATGTTTTATTATATAAAATGTAGAATAATGAATCTAAACGATTTACAATAGGATAAAGAATTTATAACACATTTAATTCATTGGTAGCGATAAGATTTTTCATAAATCTCTTTGCGTCAATGAGTTTTAATAAGTGTTTCTTAAGCCAGTGATCAAAGTTCAGATTAAATTTCTTTCTCCGCAAGAAAATTTGCATCAAAATTTTTTTCTGACAGCAGTTTTGATGAACTTTCTTTGTAAACAAGAAAAGTTTTGGTCAAATTTGTTTACCGCAGCAGTATTTATAAAATTTTTTTTCTTGCAGCGGTAAAAGTTATGGTTCAATTTTTTGTATAGCAGTAGAGTTTTGAAAACATTCTTTTTAAAGTGATCAAAATTTTAATAAAATATCAATACGTTATCAAAATTTTGATTGCTATAAAGCGAATGTTTTCAAAACTTTACTGCTGTACAAAAAATTCAACCATAACTTTCACCGCTGCAAGAAAAAAAATCTTATGAATACTGTTGCGGTACACAAATTTGATCAAAACTTTCATTACTTAGAAAGAAAGTTCATCAAAATTGTTGCGAGAAAAGAAATTTGATCCAAATTTTTTTGCAGAGAAAGGAATTTGATCCAGACTTTTACCGCTGACAAGAAAAAATCATTAAGAAAATTATGAATATTCTATTGTAACCAATGAACTCAGTGTACTCAAAGATGAAAGCTTACATGAAATTTCTTTTATTGTAAAGAAAGTTTTGAACTCCTGAGATTTTTATTAGGTCGAACGGTCATAAGATTTGCTTTATGCTTTGAGAAATAAAACTGTTGAGCTTATTTTTTGGAATTTCAGGAAAACCAATCAATCAACAGTCAATTTAAAAAACTGAAAACAAATGACTTCACTGAAAAAAGAAGCATAATTTCAAGCTTCGTTGGAACGCCAACATCATTGCCAGAACTGACCCCGGAGTTGGTTCAAAAAGTGAACAACGGAGGAATGTTACTTGCTCAAAAGTCATTAACGTATTTTTGGGCAACTGATCTTTTGCATCGCACTAATGGCATGCTGAGTAAAAATGATTATTTCAACTACGCAAAAGCCATTGTTAGTGCTTATCCAGAGCTCAGCGGCGGAGACCATGGATGTGTAAGTTTTCATTTCTTTACATTTCCAGTTACTACAATTGTCAAAGCCGTCATGTGCTAAATTTTTCTTTATTGAGTTTTCTTTTATTATTGCAGGGGATTGTACGACATCAGTCAAGTACAAATGTGCGGAATCGACGTGCTAATTCAGAACGATCTGTAATGAAATTTGGCGAAGACAAATTGAAAATCAGTCAAAATATTCCAACTGTTTTACGATTCATAAAGAGTACGTTTGAATTTCTATATTAATTTCCATAAATATTAGGGGATCTCTTGTTACATTTTTATTTTTCGCAGGCGTCCTGATGTACATGGAGTAGATGCGTTAAAAGAGCTCGAAAGAAATATGAATTCCGGTGACACACCGCACGTACGTCTATTGCTCAAAGAGTCTGTGAATTTACGGAAGAAATGGATAAAAATATTTACACAAATATACTGGATATCATAAAACGGCAATTTCGTTTAGGTCGACATTGACGACAAGATATTTGCCATTTTATTTTACTTTCTAAAATGTGTTGTACATATAAGTATGAGTAACTTCCCAAAACCGTGCTGAAATCATCCGTGTTGAAACAACACACATTATCAGTATTATATAAATTACAAAACGGAAATTGCCGTGTTGTTCGAAATTTTACGGCGTTACGTGTTGCTTCAACACGATTCGTTAAAACAACACACCTGCGAGATGTATTGTGTGTTGTTGCAACACGATTAGTTAAAACAACACACCTGCGAGATGTGTTGTGCGTTGTTTCAACACACCTAACAACACGCTTGTTTTTGCAGTGTGGTGACCAGAGGAGAATTCTAAAATTAAATTTTATCTGGCAAAAGAAGTACCTCGACTTGCAATCTCTTTCCCGCGTCGAATACGAAATCCCCTTTCCCTGACTCCTCACATTTCGCAGCTTCCACGTACGTACAGTGCCTCTAACCACATCGTGAGAGAGCGAGAGAGCAATGAGAGGCTTCTCTCTGCTCTCGCGCGATCTCTCTCTCTCTCTCTCTCTCTCTCTCTCTCTGATTCATACGGAGTCGCCGGAGGCCCTCTGTGGCTCGTCCATAAAACCGCACGAACGCCCGCCCGTGATGCAAGCTCTCTCGTAACGTCCGGGTGTGAAGATTCATCGAACAAATACTACGTGCATACACATATGTATATAGATATATAGGGCATCCCGAGCCGAGCCGACCGGTCCGTGACCTCGACCCTTTTCAAATTTCAGAAAAAATTTTATTCCCAAATAACGACCTGAAAGAGTTTATGGGAATTTTCTCCTTTCTGTAATAGCCCGTTAGGAAATAATGGATTTTTCAATCGACCAGAAAAAATCCAGAAAAGTATTCAAATCGAATTTCGAGTTTTGATTAATTGATTTTTTTCAAATCTTTTATTTTTTTTTCAAACCGCGTTTTTCAGTGTTTGATAAAATTCACAGATTTTTCAAAAATATTTCTACGTTCGGCGAAATATTCTTGAGAACCGATACAACACTGAATCAAAGAGGGCTGCACCGTCTGCTATCGAACGAATCACGAACAGTGACAAAGAATTCGCAGAAAATGTATTTCCTTCCAACCCCATCGTTACGAATATCTCGTGCAGTTTCTAAAACCTCCGATTGCTAGTCAGCCGAATAAAAACGTTAGGAAAAAACTGAACATGGTCCGGATTAGGCAGTGACCACTTTGGTATGTAGAGCCCATACCCATACATACGAAAATATACAACCACGTGTGAACGCTTGTAAAGTTATAAATGTGTGTGCGCATAAAAATGCGTAGAAATTTCAAGTGTTCTGATCTTTTGGTGTCAGTGGACATGACACACGCGTAGGCTCCCGCGTCGAGGTGATAAAAAATCGTAAGAACGCATCATCGTTAACGTGAAATAAACCATTTGCTTTGTATTTTATTACGTCTATCATAAAACCGACAATGCCGAGATGCTTGAAAGGAATAAACACTCGTCTTATACGTGGGCTTTTTACTTTTATTTTTACAATGGGCATATATTTTTCTCACGAGAAGGAATCTCCATTGTAATGAGGACACATGCTGCTCGGAGGCTCATGTCGGTTTCATTTAATTTTGTCCGATCCTCAGGAAAAAAGTACGATCGTATCGTCCTTCGTCAAGCGCATTTTATTTCATGTGTGTCTTCTGATACTCTCATTACTCGGTGATCACTACGAGATTTAACCCAATAAACTCGGAGATTCTCGAGATTGTGTGAACTAGAAATATTTTGATGCACACTAGGCCAGAGTGGAGATTTTCAAGTCTCATGGGAAGCTGCCGGAATGACGATGAATTATCGTCAGCGAGATGGGGGATGATATAATAACGGTTCGGATGCTCTCGTATCGACACGCTTCTCAAGCTCCTCGGAAGATAAAGTTCCATTCGAAAATGAAGTTTCGAGCAAAAGCATCGAAAGTTTATTGAAATGACGATTTCGACGATTTATTTATAATTTAACTGTAATTTTCATTCTGTTTTGTCTCTTAAAGTGGAGAGCTAAGGAAAAGGCGGTGGAGAGTCAACGATCATGTCAGATAAAAGTGTGACGGACGTGTCGCAGCACAGGGGAGTTCCAGGACAAGGTTCCTATACGTACGTAGATGAGTACACACACGAATATTATCGAACACACGGACATGCGTGCGACGTGTGTGTGAGTGCACGTGCAATGTAGCGCGCTGATGGGATATAATTCTGGCGGTTTGTCGGCCAACGAGAAAGCAAAAGGCATAAGGCAGGCAGGCAGGTCGGTGACAGAGCAGCTGGTCCGGGTCCAGCAGTGTTGCAGTGCAACTTTTCTCATACACATTTACGGATATTAATATACAGGTATACATGTATGAGTGATTTTTGTCTTCTCTTTTTATCTTAACACTGGCTCTCTTCTTGTCGTTTTCTCTTGCCCCCTCATCGGGTCTTGGTCCGTTCTGCCTCCAACACAGCCACCGAGCATGCCTCCCAGGGTCCACCCATATTTACACCCGCTCACCTGCTCATCCGTTTCAAGAGTGTCCCACTTGCTGTCACTTTTGCCTCGTCTTTCCGGCTCTAATACTTCACGCACCATACGCATGGTTTACTGTCACACCAATGAACAATTTTCCACATTGAAATATTACTAGTCGAGTACGCTTTGAGGCTCCGGACAATGCACGGGGCCGCGTAATGGTTTCGTTATCGAGATGTTTATTAAGTCGTTCTGTACACAGAACGTTCAGTTGTCATCAACAAAGTTCGCGAAATATTAGCTGTCGATGGTCGAGAAAATTTTTCTCATCTTGCGAGCCAGTAATACCACGAAATGAAGAAGCCTTTTATTCGATGAATCCACTGATTCATCAAACACCGATGGAGAGTTTGAATAAATATTGTTCCGTTGTAGAAAGTGCGAATGCTGATTTCCTATGGATGAAGCGGTCTTTCGCTTGCATCGTTATTCAGCAACAGCCTCATCGCTTGTGCGAACTTTGAGTGTGAATAATTTTTCCATAATCTGGTAGAGCCACCTGAATTAATCTCGATCCGGGGGAATTAATCACGTGAGATCTTGGGCCAGCAGAGGTTGGAGAACTTTGATTAACACCAGCCAAAATTACAGTTCAACTAAATGCTGCTTTTCTCCTCTTACAGACTCTTAAACTCGAAATTCACGAGACTTATTAAGGCGCCAGGCAACGTCCTTCTACTTGCCATCGACCACCGAGAAATATCGTCGTAAACAAAAGCCGGAGATTCGAAAACTATTGCTCAACATACTGGATTTATATTTCCTTATATAAATGCCAATTAAGAGCGTTTCATTATTGTTGAAAGCCTATAGCACGAATCTTATACACTCCGTAGGCGTTTTCGAAATTAAAGAAAGAAGATACTCACACTCGAACGACTTCATCTGCTTGATTAGGTAAATAGTTGATGATTAACGAGCGGTACTTACGAATAGAACAAAAAAGGAAGATTGGGAAAGAAAGACAACGAAAGAACAAGAACCCGTTTATTCGAATATTCTGGAGTTCTTTTTCTAAATTACATACCAACCTACGTCTCTTATTCAAATACATTTTGTCGGAAAAAAATAACCAGGCACTAACGAACCGATGATAATGAATAAATTATCCGCATTCCTTCCGATTTATTCTTTCGGATTATCTATTGAAAAATTTGATGTTTTCTGTGATTGTTCAATGCAATAACCTTAGTTGAATTAATTTTATTCTGGCTCGCCCGATTCTTACTAATTCTGGACAAAATTTTGTTTTTTCTTCATTTCAAACATAAGTTGAAGTTCGGATGTCTGATAATTGTCGTAAATAATTATAGATCACAATAATAATGGTCAAATAAATAGAATTTCAATGATTTGCGATTGAAAGAAAAGTCAGGTTGGGTTTGTCAACGTCATTACGGGCGACCATGCTAAATCCGTCGAGGCTATTTTGTTTTTCGTTTTAAAATCGAAACTTTTGCCCGTTTTCAATTTTTTCACACTTTCACGTTTAACCCGTAAACACCACGCTCCCTTTGAGGTCACATGCTCACCACACTGGTGCAAATTTGCGCTTGGACTTTTCAAAACTTTTCATGTGCGTGGAAATAATCTTACAACGAGACTTTTTAGGGGTAATAATTCCCTAGTAATCGATTACAATCATTAAAAAAATGAAAAAATCAAGTTTTATTATAGAAAAATGGCGAAATTGAAGAAAGGAATTTTGAAGTTCTAGACACTTGAAATTTTCGTCGGTACAAATTTGCACCTGTGTGCTGTCTACGGGTTGAAAAATGTCCGTTTGATAGTACCATGCTGCAGCAACAAAAAGGAACTTGACAGTACGTAAAAACGAAAGGATCGATATCACTGAAATTTTGAGTTCTTCCACGCAATAGCAAAAATCGTCATCCGAATCTTGATCAGCATCCGTCCGTGCATCAGTTACCGAACGGAAGCCACTTTTTCTTAGTTTTCAATGTTGCTCATAAACTGGATCACGGTGAAAACAGAGTTGCCTGTGGCAACCGGATATTGGACCTTTTTTCTTGGCCCGTTTGCCCATGTGATACCGAGCAAATAATGCTTTAGGTAGAACTGACTTCAGGCAACATTCCGGGAGAGCGCAAAGGAATAGGAACAGGAACCATGGAGGAGGAGATATCGTTTGATGGGTCGAGTTCGCAAAAACTATAATATAGTAAAAGAAAAATCGGTATTCAACCCTTAAAGGGCCGCAATGAGGCTTGAAGGAAGGGACGGCTCATGATCGGTACTTTGTAACTGAAAGTTATGTTACCACTTCTGGCGATCTTTATAGGGGCTTCGATCTCGTCAAGTCCAAGGTCTCCGAAGGTTCGTGCACACGACAAAATTTTCGGGTAGCATCAGCCCACGGAGACGATCCTGCTTTTGAAAGCTCAGTGAAGTACAGCAGTAAAGAAAATTCGATTTTCTCATTACTCGATCTCAATACAAAACACGGAGGAGGAAAAAAAGAAGGAAAAAGCACAAAAACAGATAAAGAACATACGCATGACGACGGCGATGTGGCATGGCTTGCAGACCTCAAGGAAGATATATAAAATCGCGGCAAAAGTCCTGAACGAGCAGGAGGATCGGAGAAGAATCGGAGGATGAGGAGAGAACGCGAAGAGCGTCGTACAGAGGAGCGTCGCTCGTCGTCACTCGTCGTTGTGGCCCGTAAAGTATAAAGCATTAAGCGTTAATCTCGACGGTGGACAAGATAATGCCCGAAGTCGGCTCCACGTGAGAAGCCTTTGAGTGGCTATTTATCTCGAGTTTAAATCGATTTGTATGCTAATCCCCCACCGAGAATCCGCTCCTCACCTCCACCATAAAACTAAAGGAGGCCTACAAAACTCGCCTCATGAGATTCCAGATATATTCTCTGACTAATTAGGCCCACGGACCTGCCTCCTTTTTTCACTGCTCACATCTATACATATACGTACATTTATGTGCATACTCCTTCAGCTACACAAGAACCTGCTTAATTCATTCCTTAAAGTCCTCTTTTCTCGTAACAATATCTGCACGCCGCCGCGGAGGGAACCTTTCGTGCTCGTTTTCCGTCAATGACATTAATCCTTTTTCCCTGCTCGTACACCGTGCTTCTAGAACGACTGAGTCCCTCATTTTATCCTCGATTAGGAAAAATTCAGTTTTGATTACACGCTTTGCGTTGTTTTGATCTAATGCGTATGATCGACAGTGTAATTATTGGGAACGAAGAGAGAAGACAAGATGGTGAAAAATTTTGGCAAATGAAATTTTCTACTTTTTTTTTTTTAGTAATTTATGTTATTAAGAGTGTGGATCAGTCGACTAACCTCACTTGAAATTTTCGAAATCGAAATTCTTTGAAACAGTTTGATCGATTAAAAAAAGGCTCTGTCAGCCTATGCAGAACGATGGCAAAAATCGACTGACAGAGCCTTTTTTTAATCGGTCAAACTGTGTCAAAGAATTTCGATTTCGAAATTTGCAACTATTTCTCTCGCACTCGCGGTTGCGATATACCGACTGATCCATCCTCTTAAGAGTATAAAAAGTTCTGTATCAGTGTACCTACGAGTGGTTCATTTTTTTCTTTTTAAATAAGTATCTTCGAACAATCGAAAAGCCTGAGGAATGGTGACAGTTCACGGTTAGTAAATGAGATCTTTCTTGTCGAGTTTAACCGGCGGTAGCAACTATGCTCAGTTCGATTGCTGTTGTTTATGAAACGCTCACTCGATCGGTTACTTGAATTTGAGTAGGACAGAACAGGTACGAAAAATTGTGTCTAATAAATTGGTAATTCGAGTAATACGAAGATGCAGTTACTTGATATCGCGTGCCTGTGAATCACATTGCTTTGTGTAAGAAAAAAATTGATTAAAATTCACGGATACTAAATTTGGTTAGAAAAAAAAGTTCTGCGAAAACCGAATGAGAATAAATGTCGTCCGCAGTCATCCGATCCTCGGTCGTTGCATTCCGAATGATTTAACGTTGAGTGATGTAAGAAAAAAGTGGGAATCGTGAATGGTAACAATAAATGACAAAGTTAGTCGCTGTCCATCTGTCCATAAAGCACGTTACAGATTTGTTTGCGTATAAAAATTGCATACTCTCACGTGTGCAGAACCAACGAGCGTTATATACGGCACTAAAGATTCCATATAGATCGGGGCAGTGCGAGCGTTAAACTCGCCACAAGATATTTTTCGTCTCTCTCTTCCTCTTTTCCTTTTTTTTTAATATTCGTTCCCGCGAGAGGGAATTTGATGAGTTTTAAGTGGGCGAACGGGTCTGTCCTTTCGATAACGCTGACTCATAAACCGTCAGCATCATTGCTTACGGTCCTTTTCGCATCTTTCTCTCTCTTTCTCTTTCATTCTTATTCTTTTCGCATGTATTCTTCCCGGAAGAATACTCTTAATAGTCGCGCGAACAAGGCGCAAAAAGGAAGATTCCCAGAAAAAAAGGTGTTTTAACGCTTTGTAAAAAAAACAACAGTGATAATAATAATGTTTTTTTCACTGACGCGATGCTGACTCAGGCAAAAATTTGATCTGGGAGTATCACGAATTAAATTTTTTCTTTACCTTGGAATGTCTATGGCGATCTTTGAATTCTTCTCATGGGGTATTATGTTTTTATTTCCTAATGCTTGCGAGAGTCTTCTGACCTGAATCATTGTGATTATTTTCTTTTTCCTTTTTTTTTCTTTTTTGAAAAAAAAAAACGAAGTCAACTATTCATAAGGAAATATACTGCTTAAAGTCTGCGCCGAATAAATATTCTTGGAGCTACGTGCTTATTATTCTATCACTTAAGAAACAAGAGTTCAGTAAATACGTAGACAAAGAACTCTATTAGGGATAACACGCATTTTCCATGCCAAGGTGAACCACCAAGACGTTTGTGAGAGGCCTGGAAGACAGATTATGGTCCACAATAGGACAAGTCCCATTGTGCTTAACTCCATATTATAGTCAGCCTCCATAGACCTTTCTCCCTCTCACTCCTCCTTATTTCTCTCCATCTTGAATCTTGGTATTTTCATCCTCCGTAGTCTATATACGCTCGATTGGTAAACCACCTGTTTCGCAAAAGACGAATTCAGTATCACACTCTTTCTTCTTGCCCCTCTCTTTTCCTCTCCCTCTCTTGCGTTCTTCGTTATGGATTCTCAAGATACACTTATAACACCTGGTGAACCATCGCGACGAATTCTATGGCACTTCACTGACCAACAGGTTCATTTTATTCTCTATTTATTTATTTCCAAAGTGTCATGAGATTTGAGATCATTCATGTCAATTATTTACTCGCGTGTTATTTATATTCTGTGCAAAAAGTAATTTTTGCACTGGTAGCTTTTCATTTGTTTTCTATTTAAATTTGTACTCACACTGCATAAAATAAAACGCGTGTATTTGCTCCAAACATACATTTTTACTCTGGAAAATGTCTTAGCCTCCTAACATTTTATATACGAAGTAGTAAATTTATCGAATACTATGTTAAACACGAATCGAGGAACCGTTTTTTGTATGAAATTTAATTAAAAAATGCTGGAGCAAAAAAGTTTGGAATGAAATTCCATAGACTATGATTATGGCTCCTCCGTCGTTGTGGCTGATAACGGTTTAGTTTGTCCGGGAATTATGCCGGGTTGTTTGCGCTGGGTGAAGAGGAAAATGGTTTTTGCAAATTCTCGAATTCGTCGGAACTACCAGTACGAATGAGTCTTCAAGCGATTTACTTTCGAAACTTTTTAATACGATAATCTCAATACGATTATGGTGAAACAGCGTTGCCGAGGTAGACACGATTGCTTGGAAGCAAAATTTGACCGATTTGAATATTTTTACACGTCTTTTTAACTGTAATGATTTAGTCATGAACAGAGGAATTTACGTTTAGACAACTCGTCATAACCCCTTTATGCTTTGCACTTACACCGTTGCAGATATTCCGAGCAGGATGAGTGTACATAAGGATGAGGAACATAAGGAAACGCATAAAAAGATGAACGAGTGTTCTCTCAATCTTCCGGATGAAAATGAGTTCGAGTCGGGGGACGCGTGGAGGAGTTGAAGAACGGAATCGCTCGGTGACTTTTCAAGATGTATTTCAAGAAAAGCACGAAGAGAACAGGTCTTAATTGGATGCACGTGGAACTGGGTGCTGTTGAGGTGAGAGGGAGAAAAGATGATGCCAAAACGTGGAAGAACGGTGTACAATTTTATCTGCAGGGTAAGAAGATTTACGAGAAAAGAAGAGGGGGGAGAGAGAGAGAGAAAGAAACTAAAGAGAAAATGGTAATCCGAAAAATAAATTAAGAGAGAAGAAAAAAGGTAGAGAGAGGAGGCGGTAAAAAGAGTTTCGTCGTATCAAACGTAAAATTCCTTCAAAGAAACGAGATATATACGAGAACGAGGAGGAACAGAGAGCCTGGGAAAAGAAAGGGATGAGGTATAAACAGAGTACAGAGTTTTTGCGGTATGCTTAAGAAGGGTTGGAAGGGTTGAAGGGAAGGTTAAATTCCACGTTGCCCTTGTCTGTTACGAGAAAATGTTGTAGATACACGAGGAGCCCTGTAAACTAGCGCTGTCCTTTGTGACGCAGCCCGTAAAGGGTTTTGCAGCATCCCTTCGGTTCGGTGCTTCAGGATCGTGAGTACACGCGTCTCCCACCACTTTCTACCATGTCTATACCAATTCACTTTGCATGTGATATTATGTTTGGATTACTCTATTTCGTACTTGCTTTTCGTGGGTTTTAAACCATCGTTCCTAGGCATTGCTTCCGCTCGAGTTTTTTCATCGAAATCTCACTTTGAACATGTTCACATTTAAAAGTTACAGCGTGTCAGTGTCGACTATGAAATATTTCAGAATTTATTTTTTAACACCTGAAACATGATATTCACGATAGTAGGCAAAAAAATCAAAGTCCAACAAAAAATGAAATAACAAACAATCGAAATTGTTATTTCAAGCCATATTACAATATTTTTATTTTTTAAAGAACAAATCTTTTGATAAAATAAAAGTTTTGACGCTCAACTCAATTAAATTAAATTTTGGATCTTTTTATCCTCCGTTTATCAAACGCTAGCACGCACGAAATATTGCACCCCTTCCTGCAAACGATTGACGACAGCAGACCGGAGTTGTTGAAGAAAACTAGTGTTCACACTCTCGGTATGGCTCAGGTTGAGTTCGGTCTCGGTCTAGTAGCATTTACTTTTGACTCGATCGGAGCCGAAGCTGGACATGTACCCAAAGTGTAAATACACTTTCATATGTCAGCATGTAGGAATATTTTACCGGACCGAGAAAAAACCGAGAGCCGATCGGTAGCGTGGATCAGGCCTAAGACTCCGAGGTCACTTGGCAGGAAAAGCGGGGGAAATAAAAACAACAAATCTGAAGGCACCAGCGAACGGAGTGCTGAGGGTCGATCCAATGGACAGGACGGTGGGGACGAAATTCCAAATTTAATGGTAAGCAATAACCATGCACTTGTAACCGAGTTTAGTGAATATCCCGTAACGATCGATCACTCATTTGAGCTCCATTGATTTTCAGAATCAAAGATTGAGCAAGTCGAGGATTTAAGGTATTCCTTTCGCATGAGCGTATTTTTTGGTAGCGCAAACCAGGGCACTCGAAATTTGGACTGATTCCTAACCTTTGGGAAGTCGCTGTTATATGGGAAAAGCTTCTGCTTCTGCCATTTTCCAAGTTCTATGGTTAATATTTCTTTTAAATATTCGGTAACCCTTTATTTTTATTGTCGCTATGGATTCTTTACATTTTTTTTACTATCAATGAGACAGTTTGTATCAGGAATTTATAATTATTTAGTATATGAATTATTGAACAGAAATGTAGTGATGATGGAATCTCCACAAGCTCCCGTATAAATTTTACGATTTTTAAAGTTTTAATTCTTTATTAAATGTTCGATAACCTGAGCTGAAATTTCGCGAATCTATTCGCATGCACCTTTACTTTACTGTCATTTAAAATCAGTTATTTGTAGAATATTCGGGTTCGTGAAAGAGATACCTTAAAAAGCTGTAGAGCCGCCGAAAACGCACTTTCTTGGAGAGCTGTCGAGTTCTCAAAAACGAAACCACTCTTTGATTCAATCAGTGCAGAAAAGCGTCACCTTCCTAGTCTCAAACCAACTTTTTCCACGCTACCCAGGGTTGGAGTCGTTCAGGTAAGTTGAACTCCCAGAATCAGAGTCAATCTCTACTTTCCACTCAACCTAATCTGTCACACGCTCAAATGGTCAGAAGCATTCGGCACCTTTGGCATCAAGTTACCTACACTTAAGGACAAGTGGAAAATCGAGATAATGAAATACAATCTTAGTTTTCGTCACTGTCAATTTTTCAACCCAGTGTAGTGATGGCAGCGTTCCATATAGTCACCGGGCAATCGGACCCCGCATTTTTCGCGTATTTTTATGTATATTCGGAAACAATACAGAGTCCAATTTACCCAGTGACGAAATGAGCCCCTTCCATACTGGTTGTACTTGGTTGGGTGATCGCTTTACCAGGCACTACCTCATGCATGGGTCTTCTGGCAGGAGGTATTTTTTTCCAAGTGTCTAGCGGTCACAGCTAACTGAAACTCAGTACAAATATAGTTTCTTGTATTGATAGGATTTTTTAGTTTTTCTTGGCTCCCGTGCAAGGCCGGTTCAGTATTGCTTCAGGGCTGCGATGTGTCTGCGGGCCTTACACAAACAAGAATGGTGCAGTATGGGAAAATGAGAGGTTGAAGAGATGCCATGGATTCGTGGAAATCCTCATGAAGGTTCACGCCAGAACATCGGAAGTTGTGTTGTGAAATAATTTTATCAATATGTCTATTGTGGTGACACCGAGTGATTTTCACTTTAGTGAACGAATATTGCTCAATTCGTAAGACCAGATCGATCTCTTACGTAGACCTATTGACGAAGAAAAAACAGTGGAACGTAACGAACACTTGAACAAACAAAAATGCCATCGTTCCATTTGGATTATATAGAATCCAATCACAGTCACAATCATGTACGAATCAATTCCTACGTAATCGCTAAATTACGGACTGAAATTTTCGACATTCCTTTTATTGCATGAATTAAAGTATAAAGAGCATGAATTCTGCTAGACTCCACTATTCTTCTGCGATCTGTTGCGGGAGACATTTATGGAGTATGAACACGCATGGAGCGGTCTACGTGGTGAATGTGTTTCGTTAGATATCATTCAATAGTATGATTTTAAATAAAACCACATTTTTTGATTCCTCGCTCGTCGATTTTTCGTTGTTTTAAATGACCTATTCGGATGAATGACACACAAGGGCATTTGAACGTGGAGTGTTAAAAATTACATGGTCGATTTAACGTGAATTTTAAGGTAGCCATAATTTTATACAATTCGAAGTCGTGAATAAAATGTTCCATGGAGAGAGATCTCGCCTTTGGTATCTCGACAAAAGAGACTTTCTCTTGAACTACGCGTTTCTTGGTAACACGGAACTGACTCGGTATAGTGATTCACAAATGATCATCAGTGACCGAGTGAAAGAAACGGATGAGGTAAACACATACTGACTGCTGGACACGCTCCAGCATCCGGACACTGACGCACTGACGCCTTTCGACTTTCCGTGAACTTGCTATCTCAGAATTGGTAATATTTTAAGTAAAAAATTGAACAGAATTTAAAATGTGATAAAATGCTGATTTTACTGTGTGAATTCATTACAGTTTAAAAATTATTGGTATGAGAAAACATTTTTTCATGTGAATACTTATCATTTACATATGACATGAATACACAAATGTTGAGGTAAGTAGTGAAAAGTTCAGAGTTCTTCCACACGTGTGAACGATCTTTTCGTCCTAATAAATTTACTTCATCAAATGTATATTCACATAATTATATCCGCGATTGAAAAATATTTTAATTTGAAAAAAGTTACAGGAAAACTCGGTTTAAATTATTTCCAATGGATAATTGCATAATAAGAAGGAATGTCGGGGAGATAATTCGTCGAGAAAATATTCACCTGTTGGATATAACGTACGTAAAAGATATATCCGCAATTGTAGGATTACGAGAATTCTTAGGAGAGTCAGGCGATCGAACGATCGACAGGAAACAAGGCAAATAAAGACAAAAGAGAGGGATAGGAAGCGTCTAGGAATTTCCATTTACATTAGGAACGTGTGTGTGTGTCTGCGAAGGCAATGGCCTGCGTTTGCTCTCCCATCTGCCTTCGGCTTCCGTTCCAATAGCGAGCTGCATAAGATTTTTCTTTTTCCCAGCGACACGCTAGGAATTCGAGTGCGTTTTATTTGACGAGAAAAAAGTGAGAGGGCAAGGAGAGAGACAAAAAATTGAATTGTTAAAAAACAGAGGCCAGGGCTAAAATGAGGTGAGAATCGATAGAAAAACATGTCTGACTCGAGAAAACTGTTTGACCGATACTCGTCAATAAATCGAAAATGGAGTAGAATGAGTTAGCGCGCGGAGTCATTTCCTTCTCAGGTCGTACGAATGTAGCAGCCGGAGAATCTTGCTCGATTTCACAGAAGTATTGGTTTCCAAGTGTTTGTTAACCGAAAACCGGGGACGCCAAGAACCATAGCGATTGTTATTCTCTATTACTTCTGCGTCGTATAAATAATGACGGGTTGTTTACCGAGCCCATAATATAACCGCAGCCGTAACCGCAATTTCATTTGAGAGCTTCGGTAGTCCATGCTCGTTGCGCAAGGTCCAACCTGTGCGTGCTCAACCGAAGTAAAAAAGTAAAATGTGAGAAAAAGAAGCGAAAGATCGATTGTTTAATTATGGTGATTGGGAAACATTATCGGTTACATTTTGCGGATAGAACCTCGTAAACTGGCGTCCGCGAAGGAAATTGTGAAACTTTATTATCGACAACGAGCAATGAAAATGTTATTGACACCATCGCCATTGATCGAAAGTCGCTTTTCTCAATGTTTTTGACAAGTTTATAATATCCCCACAAAAGTCGCAAATGGACGCAGTTCCGCGTTTTGTAACACAGACATATTCGATGGCTCGATTGCTCGTGACAGATAACATCTTTGTAACAAGCCTCGCTGCTTGTCAGTTATCGCTTTATCGTGTGCATAGGTGTTACAAACGAATTATCGGTTTGCAACAATCGTAGGATTTATTACATCTCTTTCTTTAGCAAAAGAAAAAGAGCCGAGTTTCTCCTTCTTTCCTTCTCTTCTCTCGCGGTACCTCACTCCTCGATCTTGATTTACAATGACGAAACGAAAAATAACGTTCTGGCATACTTTATATATATGTATCTAATCTCTCAAACGGCGCTGCACGTTTATTTCTGCTGATCGAACATAACGAATGTTCTGCAGCTTTCCCAGTTTACCTGTACACGTACATTCTACCTTTATAAGTACGAACTCACACTTGAATTTACTGCAGTAAATGTATCCATATAATATATACATTTCTAAATATGCCCGTAATCGTTGACACGCGCACTTGAGAACCTCAATGACATTCTAATCTAGCAGCAAAAGGAAAGAAGTCAAGAAGTTATAGAAATTGAAATAATCATTGATTGTCATTCCTCTCTTTGCTCGCTCCCTGTTTTTCTCTTCGTCTCTCAATTATTTCTCTCTCCCTCGTTAAGTGAATATTATCTGTGAAATCTTGCGAGTGCAGAGAATGCGATTTTACCAGACCGATTTCACGTTGGCTCGTTTTAGAAGGTACGTAATAATTATTCACTTTTGCCAGACAGCTTCCCCACATTAAAGAAAATTGATTCATTCTATTAAAATACATTTGCTCACAGGGAAATATAATTTATGATGAAGCAGGTATTACAACTGTTTCTGTTAACGCTTGAAAACGTGGAAAAAGTTTGATGTATATCGGGACCGAAATTCCGTTTAATGAAAATAGCAACGGGAATTATTTACCGTGCCCTTTCCAGTACTCGTTATGAAAATGATCGAGCGTGCAGCGTATCCGTACGCAAAACTGTAAATCGTCCCTCACATTTGTGCTTCATGAATTTCTGCACACTGAGAAAAAAAAAATTGTTGATTCAATAGCAATCGATGTTATTCGAAGAGTTTTCTTGATTCAACTGCAGCGTTTTCGGGGAGAACGAATATGTAGTTTGATCTAAAACTATTTTATTCATTTAACCACTTTTAACCTTGCGATGATGATATATTTCGTTGGCACCCTGTATAATGCCACGTTTCGTTGTTCCAATGACTTTTTTCTCAGTGTACAATCCGCCATATTTATTGATTCAAATGTTTTAATTTTGATATGATAAGTAGAATATAACAGACTTTGAAATTATCCAGTTCAATAGATTTTCAATGAACGTCCAATGATCGTACAAACCTCGGAGCTGCGAACGACTGATTGATTTCTCGGATGAGAATAGAAAGCAAAGAACGATCATAGATGAGAGAAGAAGACACGGAACAATCTCGGAGAAGAATTCGTGCCAGGGCAATCGGTGAATCGGTATATGCATCGAAGTGCATTTAAGTCGCCAACAACGGTATGTGGACAATCAAGCTCCCCCATATTTTCTATGCCTACTAACGATAGCCCGAGCACAAAGTAGAATCTCGGATATACGGTCACATTGCTATTCTTTAGCGGGGCATACCTGGCGGTACAATTGCACCGGGATATATTCTATACTGGGTCGTGTCGTCGCCCGGTTGAATTCTCCGCGAGAAAATATCGCGGGAAGAAACTCACCGTCAGTTCTGGGTAGTGGCAGCGTCAGCTTCCATGTAAGTAAACCGCGGACGTAGCACTAATCACTTCTCGATGCACAATTGCCGGTCTCCGATAAACGAAAAAACAAACAAACAAATGAACAACTTGAGCGATTGACAAAAATGGCGAAAACAAAAACTTGAAGGGTATCCGACGTTTATGCGACGCTGACGATCTTCGCGAGTTCTACACCTGCCCAACAGTCCGAGATCAGAATCAAACTTCATCGAAGTTTCAGTAACAACAGCAGAAAAATTCAACAAACTTCGTTTTCCGTACTGTATTCACCTTTTTCCTTCACTTGTTAAATATTGTAATAGATTTTTATTCACAAACACTATTGTTCACGATGATTCGATGAATGAAGAGAGAGAGAAAGAGAGAGAGAGAGAGAGAAGGCTTTACGTACCAAGTACGAATAATGAATTTTGCACAACATATATTATTAGGGCTCTAGAGAGTTTTCCGGTTCTCAGAGTCCGTCGTGACTAGTAACGAGTTACTAGTTGTTGTTGGCAACCACCAAGGAAATCCGATATCATATTCGATATATGGTTATCGTGGGTTGGATAGCAGCGACAATATTAGCATATATATGAATGCACATACGTTTATATACCTATTCATATGTGAATAGATAAATACCTACACATGCCCAGCCGAGTATTTTTCAGGAATAAATTTATGCGGGATAAACAAAAAATCCACGTATGAAGCGCACACATTGAACACCTGCTGTACTTATCACAAATCGTCGATCACAAGACGTCGAGTTTGGAAAAATAAAAATTTTGCCTGTTTCACCATTCGCCCTATGGATGACGATGATATTTTTATTTTTTCAGCTCTTCGTTCCATTCACCGATAATATTGAACTAATTGAGCAACGATACAACTATATTCGAATATATTAGTACCGACGATAAGAGATATTCTCGATCGCGAGGTATCGGTAGCACGTACACTGTACCGAAAATTCAACACCCGAACTAAAATTCGATATGAGCCACTGATATTTCAGGTGGTCGTGTTACGACGAATAAAATCACTTGGTAGCCGACTAGGATCCTCATCTGGCACTATGTCGAGTAAAAATCACACTAACTTCCACGATTCGTTTGTCTGCACTGTTAATCCACGAAACCATCTGATTTTCACGTTGTCAGAATGTGATAAGTTAACAAATCCAAATGAGCTGTATTGACGGATCGTTAGATCCGGAAAGTTCGGGCGAGGGTCTCAATTTGTAGATTCCTAGGCGGGTACGGGTCTAAGTAATTTCAAACTCCTGCTTCGTTGAATCACTTAGAAATTTCGGCCTCGGCTTTCCATTGCCCGCCAAGTCGTTTGGTCAACCTTCGAAGATCTTTCAATTCGGTTAGAGAATGAAGACCATCGGTTAACACCCTTTTATGGAGATACGACCCATTCTCGATGCTCATGCTCCCTTCAACGCTCTTCGGATGAACCCTTCATTAGTTTGCAGTTTCACGACAATATGAGTTGGATATGACACTGTTGGACTACGCGTGTGGCTTGTCTATTTGATGATACATGCCTGACGTTCCAGAACGATAAACCGCAAAGTCTAATTATCTAATTAGGTCCGCAACCGTGTATTCCTTTCGATGGATTTATCCCTTGTATCTTCCGCCGGCGGTTAATCGCACTTGAAATTCGTCACTGCGACAAAGTTTATTTTAACCAGTTTCGATGACCTCTCGTTCAGCGGAGATCGGCACTTGGCTCAGTGGGATTGTTCAATACAATATATTGGATCCTCCCAAATATCAGCTGAGAAGGTTTTTTCATACGAAGTATTTGGGACAGTGAAATAACCTCCAAAAGGGTCTCATATAAAAAGCCATAATACAGTAACCAAAAACTTTTCACTGTAATATTTGGATTCCGTTTTAGGCACCGTGATCAACACCTGTCCTTTTGTCACGCGGAAGAATAAAAAAAATACCCCATAAAATTCTTCACCGTGGGGCAAATGCCTGGGGATCAGTAACTCCCGAATTTCATGCTGCGTTCCAAGCAGTCGGTGCACCAGGTAATCAGTAAATTGGATGAACTGTGGCACTGATCGGACGCAATGGTTTCTTGCATCAGCTGGTCGTTAACCAACAACGCATGGAGCCCTTGGCCGATTTGACAAAATAACAAATAGAAGTACAACAACCGAAGGTCCAAGTTAAACGGAGATGTAGAGCGGGGTCGTTTGATTAAACCGGCGGTATATTGTTGATCGTGGACGCAACGGGAACGGTTCGCTCGGATGACAATGATAATGATATGACAATAGCCGCGTGCGTTCTCCGCTGGTTCAGATCTTACACTGAAGAACCCCGGCAAGTCTCACACACACGTGTGTATCGAGAACGTTGCGTACCTCTCTCCCCGCACGCGGGGGTTGAGAGGATCAGGGGGAGGAGAGAGGTCTGAGGGACCTGCCAGGTAGAGGGAAGGAGACAGTAGTGGGCCTGTGAAAGTAGGAGGTGGAGTGTCGGAGAGCCGAACCTGCTGTGGAGTGGGGAGACGAGTCTTAAAGCGGCTGGGCAGCGGCAGCTACATCGGGAACACAACAGGCCTCTCTTTCCCTTCCATTATCTTACTCGGTTCTGTCTTTTCTCCTTAAATAGAGGGAGACCGAAGAGCACGGAGAATGGAAAGAATAAAGAAAGACACAAATGAGGAAAAGGAAGATGCGGGGCGACGGAGGAGAGTGATGAAGAGAAGGAGAATAAACTGAAGTGGTAGAACGAGAGAACAGAGAGGGATAATCTCGCATGTGTTATTCGATGGAACACACGAGAACTCGTATCTATACATACGTATATACTAGCTCGCAACCCCACGTGAGACCGATATATATACCTGTTTATATATACGCGATACGCGAAGCTGATCAAGGCACATGGGTAACAGGTAACATACGGGGCAGCCCCGCGTACACATTTGCTCCGGGCCACGCTGCGCAGAGTGGGATACGAGAGGTTGACGGGAGACACTTGCTTCTCTCTCTCTCTCTCTTTCTCTTTTTCTCGATATATCCATTTATATACATATCTTTTGCTCCTTACACTTCTGAATCGGTTATTCGGAGGCGAAACAGAGCGAAGAAGATAAGAGATGAAAACTCGTTAGGAAAGAAAGGAAATTACGAATACGAAGCAGAATAAGGTGAGGATGACGAGCGGGATTGAGGAATAGAGTGTGGGAAAATAGGAATATATAACTAGTGTCCCCTGTGTGCATATTCCCAAACGAATATGTCAATTTTGATCTCTTTACGCCTTAACGTAACGATGACTTTAACCATACCGTGATTAATCAACATACGGGTATAATAACTCAATAGTGAGAGGAAAGAAGACATCACACGAACGGTTTCCCAATTAAATCCCTCGACACCGGGCATGGCATAAATTCCTCATGGCTCGATCCTTCGTGACAGCCTTTTCACTTTATCCACCTGGTCTCTCACAAGCTTGTATCTGAGATCAACCTTCGGCAGACTGATGATCCGTCGAGATTCTGGGACCCCGCCTCCTTTGACTTCCGATCATTCGTTAGAAAATTCATTCATCGAAAGAATCTAGTCTGGGTGGGGACCACAAATAGAGGATGTTGCACTGTCAGCGTATACTTCGCCATGTCGGTCATCAGTGACCGAGGCAGAAAAAATCTACGAGATGTATAAATAGTCTAAACTGCAACGTTTCTACAAGACGGAACGAAATTCGCTCAATCAAAGGCACTTTCATTGCTAAAATGAATGTTTAACGATTGTATTTTCATCCTTTGTTCATACAGAGCCAACAAAATGCTGATAGAATTAAACTAATGCTGAGATCTGTAAGTAAAAATACGGTAAGTATAAAGTTTTACTTGTTACGGTAGTCGCTCTAAAATGCTTGAGAAAATTTACGTTCAATTTCCTAAATCAACGAGCCATTAAGTTACCACATTTGTCTGCAGTTTCTTGCTTGCCAGATTGTAATGTCACTTGGTGCAAGAATTCTCCAACTTTTCGGATATCCTCAAAAAAACTGTCAGCAATGGTGTAGTTTCACGGTATGGCTTAAGTATATATAAATATAAAAAGTTAATGTATAGATATAAATGGTGAGTGGGTATGCAAATAAGATAAGTCCCTGCGTCATAAGTCATCGGGTGCTCGATATGGTGAATGTTGGAGACGGTGTGGTCAATCGGACATGCTTCACGGGAGCAACGCGGATGCATAATATGCATAAAGGAGAAAGCCTAGGATCGTGCGTATGTCTACGGTGTGTGAAGCGATAAGAATTTCTGTAGCGAGTTCGTTGGAAGGAGATTGTTGCACAGTGAGACGGGAGAAGAGAACGAGTACTTGCAATTACAACGGGACGTCATTTTGCTTCCGACGACGAGGACATCGCGAAATAAAAAGAGGACCATAAGTAAGAACAGAGTTCTTGTATAAAGCAATATCCTCTGTGCACGTATGCAAGTTGTGTGTACGGGGTAAAGATTCGATGCGTGAGACAGGAGTTGCAAAAACAACAACAACAAAAAAAAACAAAATACTTACGAAGCGAGAAAAAAAGTGCAGAGAAACTCGATGTGACATGAAATATGCGAGCGCTTACGCACGAACGTACCTGCCCACTGGCGTACCCATTAAAGCCGCAGCAGCCAGCAGGAACACCGGCAGCCAACACAACGACGATAGGAAACCCACTCGCAGGCTTGTACGATTCTTCCTTACTGCGTGACGGAGAAGGACTTGAAAAAACGAAGACGATAATCGAGCTCTTGACGTTGTTGAATTAATTGCGAGAAACACTCTTCTCAATCGAAAGATATTGAAAATTCAAAATTATTTAGAAGTTCTTAGCACCGGCTTGTCATTAAATAGTCAGGAACTTGATGACGTATTTCCCAATTGGACTTTTAGCTAATTGAGAATGATAAACTAACATTGAACGCTGCCTCGAAAATAAAGGCGGCGTGTTGTCACGAAGGTGTCAAGGGCAACTGACCCGAGAAGAAGACACATCGAAGCCGATGATATGGTGGCATCCTTTAGGTAGGGGTAGCATAAGCAGTAAAGACAGGCGAAGCGTCGCAAAGAGCATCGGAGAGGCTGGCAAAGAAGAGAAAGATAAAATAAGAGGGAGAGAGAGAGAGAGAAGAGAGAACCAGCACAAGGGGTTGATGTGTTTCACTCTCGATACAAACGCCTGGACACTAGATCAATCCAAAGACGTTATAGGCACGCGACAGAGTGTCCACGAGAGTGTTAGGCACCATCCCGTGTCGATAATTTGATAAAGTGTCCTCACATTAGCCTATTGATTGCTCCATTGTCCCTCTTGCTCCGGAGTGGAAGGCTTTCTCCATCGTCGGGATCTTGTCGCATGAAGAGTAAGAGGTCTCAACCCTTGCTCCTCTGGGTTCGGGTCGCCTGAACCCAGACCTCTTCCTATCTGGGGCTCTGGTTCAACAGTGTGTTTACTGCAACTCCATATCGTCTACCGACACATCAATGCTCACTTGCTTATGCGTGTAGTAAATGAATGTATACACGTGTATATGGACGTATACACGTAAAGATAGAAGCAGCCTTGAAGAGCTTTGGAGTGAGCTCAGAGGACCTGGAGCTGCTTTCATGTTAGAACATACAACTTCTACAATTTCATAGTGAACCCTTCCTCATCGATTTTCAACCCTCACCATCACCACCATCTTCATAGTTCTCTCCTTCCATATTCATGTTTGACACGTTTGCCAAGATTGTATAACAGCCGGCAAGTTTCCAGCTGTATTCAGCCTGATAAATCCATAGTAAATATATATAAATATCTGTACGCAGAATATGTTCACAGTCCTGGAACAAGCGGCGACCCAACCATCAGAATATTCGTGATCGCGCATCGTGCCCGTATTCAAAGTTTCTTAATAAAAACAACGCGCGTCTATCCTTCTCTAAGCCAATTAAAGTCGTGGTCTAAATCACCGATCGTTCGGCGTCGTTTCCTACAGCAAACCAAGAAGGTCCTTTGCACAACGCCTCCGGGGCAGTCAATCTTTTCAACTCCTGTGTGCCAACCGGGCTATCATTTGGGTCTCGTGACTTCTCGCACATCTTTGCCACTCGTAGACGGTAGAAGATTTACGGATATATGAATTCGTACGTGTATATACGAAAGGCGAAACTAACACAAAGAGGGTTTGGCTCTTAGTGATCTTCATCTACCACTGGTCGCTGTGTAAAAGGCCACGCGAGCCTCCATAAGGACTGCGGGATCCCTCTTTTACATCAGCAATCGATTATATGTATATACATACACACAAATATAAACCTGACCTGGTCCGTGTGGCTGAAGGGCCACAAGGATCGGGAGCAGGATCACGATTCCCCTACTTCTCGACTTCTGCATCCTAATTGAATCGTTGGCCTGGCTGGTAACCCGCCAGTGGCTGATGCTGCTCCCAAGGAACACACTCCCGGGTTCCTTGCCTCTGAGATTCTCAAAGTACCTTTTAAAGGGAGAACATATACCCGTTCCGCAAGGAGCAAAGCGCATGCAGGGCAAAAACTTATTCCGGTTCCTTGCGCGAAACCAGAACGCATTTACTCCTCAATGCCTCTTCCATGCGAACGAGATATTTTCCAATCTGATAAGTCGTTAATTACAGACTCTGGGGTTATAAAACCCTCCACCCCGCTCCCTTTCGAACACTCAAGTTCTCCCTGATTGCAAAAAATAATTACACCACGCATATTGCCAATATGATTTAACAGTATTCCGTGAAAATAACTTTAACAACCGTAGACTCGTAACTAACTTTATAACGTAAGATGATAAAAGTAATTATTGAAAAAAATATCCATGCACATTATTATTATCTACGAGCAGATGTACGTCTTTCCATTAGTTGTGGACGAAATCATAGATCGTGAAAAAAACTCCTCGCTAGGTATGAGTGATCCGAAAAGTACCTGCACAGAGGAAAAATTGTTTTCATCAATTTTCATGGATATTTCACTACGTCGACATATAAATGATCTGCAACATCAATGCCAGCAAAAGAGGACCAATTTATTTAAATTGAAAATCGATTATACGACGTTCTATACCTATGTGGCCTGCTGACTGTTCGACGAGGCTCCATTCCATCGGTTCTTTCCTACCTCCTATGCCCCACTCAACTGTGGCCTGCATCCTAATTGAATCGTTCCCGAGGAGCCTGAAAGCGAATCCTTCGGGTCGAGACAGCGGGAATGTGTGGCAGACTTTGACATCCCTCCTGACCACGGCATGTGAGATCAACTGCCGTATAACGTGTGCATATCCGCCGTCGTGGGTCATGGTACATCTCGCCTCTCTTCTCCTCTCCTCAACCCAAATCTTTTCATATCTCTATACGGCCTCTCAGGGTTTCATCGACCGATTTGGAGAATCCGGTCTGCTGATGCTTTGAATTCTCACTCGTAAATTGCTCCTGGGACGAGAACCCGGTGTACCCGTCGTAGCTATGTACATACATTGACGTCCTTCAAGTACTAAACACGTCCTTCAATGCGGATCATCGACTCATCGTTTCGCTGCTGCCCATCATCCTATGGACATACCTGCAGGTAAGGATTTACGTCGTACATGCTTCTACTTATATTTACCTAGTTACATGCTTATACACCATATTATACCATAAAGATACTTATATAGTGCTCGCGTACTTGTCAATATATTTCATTTCTGCATCTACCTCGGTGTATGTATTCGAATGCGTGCGAGCTAAACCGTGGGCGGAGCAAGAACTCAACGCGTATTGTTGTGTGCCATTCTATTTCAGATCACCACGGCTCTCATTCATAACTTGGTACTTTTAAAAGCACATACTTGTCCCGCTGAGAGTGGGAGAACTACGCGCGATGATCGTGCATTTATTCCTTCACGAAGATCGGATTTCTTCTTCTTTTACTCATACAAGAATGAACTTGTCTTTCGTGGATATTTTGTTAATGTTTTTAATCGATCCACGTCACATAATTTTTAGTACTTCTGGTGGAAAATTTAAAATTTTCTAGAATTATTTAAAATAAACTTCATCATTGAAACCATATCCATGTAGATTATGAAAGTAATGCGAATCGTTAAGCAATTATCGTAGGTTTTCCGAGTTCCTCGATGTGCTCGTCACTAGAAATCTAGCAAGATTATAGCTACGTACAATGGCTGCGTTCTTACAGTTTTCCCTGGTTCTCGTGCACGTGAGAAGGAATAGTGCAATAGAAATGAATGGCTGGAATCAACAGCCTGAAATAAATTAGACAAATCAGTGAAAACAAGGGAAAGTAAAGTGGAAGTATGTTGAAGTTGGTTTGAATTTTAACTGCTGACAGTCGAAATGGGCTGGAAGACGAAAGTTATGATTCTTCTGGCTTAGTAGCTCGATTATTTTTGAAATTCTGTCAGATCTTCCTTTTTGTACGTAATGTTTAATAAATCTAGTTTCCATACAGTTTCGTAATCCAATCGATGTTGTGATTATTGAAACGGGGACGATGCTCGCTCACTGGATCGTGAATCTGCGATATTTCACGGATGACTTCGATATATCAACTCGCAGCAACTGTAAATGACTAAGCGGACTCTCGTGATCGACGAAATTGATGTACATTCTGCAAGAGATTCCAAATTGAATCTGTCACAAAATTGAATAATACTGGATGAATAAACATTGGTGAGCTTGTTTCCTTGTTAACAAATCAATATCGTTATTTCCATTAATCATTATTCTGTTGCGAAAAAAGTTAACAACGAGCGACTCTAACTGTAACCCTCAATTGGATAAAAACACGGATCCTTTTAACAGAATTTCGTCAACGAAACAAATGCGGTATCGACATTTATGTTTTTTTGCTTTTTTACCTCAACGATAGTCGAAATATTCACGGATCTTTAAAACTCAATCATCAAATGTCAATGTTTCCATATATTTTTTTTTTTTATAAAGCCATCCATCAACGTGTCAATGCATCAAAGTTCGAACTATGATGTGGAGATCTTATTATCGCCTCTCAGATTTTTACCGGAGCGCTTCGTCCGCACATGCATTTTTCTTCACACTCGTCAGAGCTCATCTCATCTCATCTCATCTCACGATCGATCGATCGGTATAGACGATGCCAACGATCGCTCATCCGCAGTGTTGAAGAAAACTTCGCATCGATCTATAAAATTCAATAAGTCATATGTCATCATTGTTATTGTTAAGAATTTTATTGTCATCGTATTAACAAAAAAAATCATTGTGAAAGCAAAAGCAGTGCATCTTTGGTGTTTAGTGCAAGGGGTAGTGACCCTACGTAACGACGAGCCACTCTCCTGATTACCAGGTTTTTTAATTTAATTCCACGTCATTCAATCTCTAGGAAAAAATTGATTATAGAGACGAAATACATCAGGTATTTTCCTCACTTTTCTGGCCTTTGTCTTCTTCGGTTGTCCCTTATCCTCCGTAACTCTCCCTTGTTGCAATGGAAAAAGGCAACGTTCACGATATGAAATATACCTCCATGTACAACTTGATAATCCGTGGTTACCATAAATCCTTGGTGATTATCCCTGCCTCTATTTATAGGCTTTCGTGTGGCGTCGAGGCTGCTGCGTTGCAAACGTCGTTAAAAGAGGTAAGTGAGAAAAATCTTCTCCACCTCTGTCTCTGTCTGTCGCACTCACTTTCTCCCTCTTGTTCCCTGCCTCTCTCCCCACCTCCATTATTCTCCTCGTGATATTCTTCTTGATGTAGATCCAAGTACACGAGTGTCTTATGCCTTGGCGCTGTGGTTCGCCGTCACGTTCTGCCCGTGGTTAAATTCTTACGCACGCTAATTCCCATTCTCTCTTTCCCTCCGTTCTATCTTTTCCTCTTTATCGTCTCACGAACGCATACTACATTTCGTTTTTCTCATTCCCATATTTTACTATCCTAGCACTGTTCTCTTCCAGGTGAAGCGAGTCAGCTTAGGAGGAAAGCAAATCATTATTGTTGCCACTGAGATAAATGTACCCGCTCAAAGCTTCGACTTATAAGTTTACCCAATCGCTTATGCGACATGCTCTAATACTTAGGTACCGCTAAACATACGGAATGATGTTAATCATGCTTGCTCATGGAAGAGGTTAGATAAATATTGAGTATTTCGTGAAAGATCGAGCGGTCAGCTCGTATTTTACCAACGTGATGAAGGATTATGGCCGTGTAGCGCAGTGGCTATGAAATTTGACTAGCAACTGACAGCTGTTTTCATGTTCATTTGTAATTGCAGAAAAATCATATCGTTTTTAATGCGAATGATGATCATTGTGAGACGAAAATCAGGCACGTGTTTGTACGAGCCTGCGAGTGAGGATCGGCTCTGGGAGCTTCTCATCGTCGGACGCTGCGGGAACGCATCGTCGACGTTTGACAACCGGTGTGCGGGTCGGAGCAAAAGATAAGACTTATCTCCTCGTATCCTTTACCTGGTTTGTCCACTTTGGATGAATATAACTGTCGGCGGCCTCATTAATTTCTCGTTCGAGCTGCTCACCATTCTAGCCCTTTCGCCTTCCTCTCACTATTTCTTCCTTTATTCTGTCCAACTCGAAGAGAGTATTTCGAGCAAGGCCTTATTGAAAATTTCAACGATTAGCAAGTCGTTGCTAGCTCGCCAGCAAGAATTACAATTCGTAAATTAAGCCTTTGATAAGTGATCGCAAAGGCGGGCACGCCGCGGACGTCTTGGCTTGCTCGCCAATCAGTTCGTCTGTATAAAAATAAGTACAAATAGTTAAATGTACAGATATGGGGGATCTCGTTAGTGCTCTATTTGTTGCGTTTGAATAAAGTTTATACATTCAACGAAAAAGCCTTTTGAAGCTTTCACGCTGACAGGGATCTTCAGACCGAAGAATATATGGGAGGCATCTTTGGAATTGAAGGTAAGCAAAAAAGCACGAAAACTCCAGAGTTGTCAGGAGCAAAATCTTCTGCCAGTTCCCTATGTAATACAACGTCATCGAGGTATCAGCTGGACTACTGAAGTTCGATGAGGATTGACCGATGAAAAGTTGGCAGCGAAAAGAATTTCTTTTAGCATTCTCCTGAGTAGAAGATTTAAGATCGCTGACGTACAATATTTCTCATACAGTGCTGCTCTGGCAAGTAATGAATCCGGAAGAGGTCAGTCCTGTACACACACGCTGTTCAATCGTAATCTATTCTTCTCTCAACACGAGAAATCTCATGTACGCGAATCGGTATGCCGCTGATTGCTCAGCACACAAGTACACGCGTTTTGATATCCCTCCTGCAAACCGGAGATATTAAAGAATATAATCTTTCCCGTCCAGTCCTCAATGTCCCGTCGTTCATGCGAAAGATAGGGCGTTAAATAAAGGAATTTCTGCTAATGACGATGACCGTTAGACTCGAATGGAACTGATCGAGCGATAACGGAATACAGACACACGGATGTTGTATCTGTAAGTGGATATAGGGAGAGACAAAAAGGAAGAGACTCGCTATAGTTGCCCACGCACATTCCGTCAAAGTTTCATGAAGCATGTTACGATTGTACAAGACACGGTTCCACCTCGATATCATTTTTTCCGTCTACAAATTTTCATCGCTTTATCGTTTTAATTATTGATTAGTGCTATCATCAATTCCAACCAGTTTCAACATTTTTTCATCCGTGCAAATCTGTACTGGACATACTCGCACGAGTTGAGCTCAGAACATTTTTTTCTGGAAGCTGAATAGTTCAGATACATTCTCGAATAAAAATAGACTGAATTTATTATTCACTAATTAATGACACTCCTGCATATTAATCTCTATTTCGAAAGTTTTGTTTGATTTAATCGTGCTACAATCGAAATCATTGCAATATTTCAACGTCCGGAGGTAAAGAGAAGTAGTTGAAGGCCATTTTGATTTCCAGAACCGGAAATGTGTCTGCGGTGAACTAGAAAAATCACAAAAAGTGGGCATTGCGTAAGGTGAGTGAAAAACTCGTTTCATCAATGATCGAAATGATTTAAACACGTTTACTGTCCAAGAGCTCCGATTGAATTGATTGATTATTATAGAACGACAGACTCACAAGGAATGTAGTTTTTTCTGGCATTTGGGTGCATTGCCCATTTCATCGTTCGCTGTATCAACTTTCTTTGGCCCCGTCGCCATTAATAAAGCACCTGACAGTAAAAAAAAAATGTTGTGGGTTATGGATTAGTACAAATGGCGACAAGAATGGACAACAAAAGTATACAAACAAATATTCTTCGAGACCAATATTCTAATTTGGTTTCGCTATTGGCGAATTGCGCTCGATACATTAGTTGCTCCTTCGCCTCGAACTTTTTCCCCCTTGGAAGCCGCACTTTTTTAGTGAATTCAGGGAGCCTTTATTGTGGCGGATTCGTTTGGCTGCCAGTGGCGGATCGGGAGTACCGCGAAGAGTAGTTCGCTGCAATGTGTGTACATAAATATAGTCAAGTGCATACACGAATAGAGGCTACATGAAAAGAGTGCCTGGACATGCTGCGTATGCATGTACGACAAGCTCTTCTCTGACTCTTTCAGTGCCACGGTGTTTCGCGAACAAATGGGTGAGCATTCAAAGCGGCACCAGGAAGAGAAAGCAAAAGAGAGAGAGAGAGAGGTAAAATAGAGAGATACCTTCTCTTCACCTCTGAGGATAGGCGGAACCGCCGGTGAGAAAAGGATGCTGCTTGGGGAATTGCGATCAGAGCATTGTTCTGTCCTTCCCCTCTGAAAGACGCGCACACGCACGGAGCCATGCGCACACGCGCAAGCATTTCTATACATGTGCCCATATCCACGTTCGCAAATGCATGTTGCGAATACGGCGGACTAAGATCTGGCAAAGTAACCGGCTTTTCGAGGACGAGGCTCTGTGCACACATCGTTCGGCCAGTATGCCTACATATGTATGCACGTGCGTGCGTTACAACGCGAGTGCTATCCTCTCGGAGTCTGCGGTATGAAATCTGAAAAGGAAAGAAGAAGAAGAAGGAGAATAAGAAGAAGCAGATACGAAAGGCCGCGGACTCTCACTCTGCAGGGGCTGATTTTCTGCTCCTGGCAAACACGTCCATTCTTACATGTATGTCTATATACATGAATAAGGTTTTATGTATATAGAATTATTAGTATATGTATATGTAAAGAATTGAACGAACCGGCGGAATGCCATCTCAAACGCACCGACCGATGGGTTCAGGTGTGCACCATTGTTAAACGCCCTCTATGTCGGTACTATTCGAAAGTGTTCTTGCCCTCTTTATTACGCACGAATATTTCTTTCGCGCATCATTATATACACACCCTTCACATACATATATACAATGTATGAATCTCTGTATACAGGGTGCGACAATAACTTTGGCACTCGCAACACCGCACGAACCGATCGAGCTTCATTTGTTCCTATAAAAATTGTATTACGTTGAGGTCACTATCAGAGTGGCGAGTGAAAAGTTCCTCGGAATGCGGATGCTGCAGACTTCCAAGTCTTCTGAATATTTGAAAATACGGTGACTTTTTTTGTATTTAATTTGAAAGTACAACGACGAATTGAGTCGAATAAAAATGGCTTTAAAAAGGAAGTGTTTCATTTTCGAATTACCAGGTTGTCATTGATGAATAAGCAACATTAAAAATGTTTTTGGTTTTTCGATCATTCGAAAATTTACGTTTCAGCTTCCTTTTCGTTCATCTGTTAGAAGTAAAAACAATTGTCGTCCTATTTGAAATAATTCAGATGACCTTGAGAGCTCATTTTCCATTTCGACGAAGCTCCGTGCTCTGCTATTCGACAATTCATCCCGAACAGCGCAGCTTTAGTAAGCAGTTGCGGAGCTTGAGCAGCCTGCAAGATTCAGAGACCTTCCAAGTGCTTAAAATTGTTGACGCACCCTGTATACGCGTCCGTGATTATTTCGGAAGAGAACGATGCATTTTCCATTCCTTCCAATATACACGAGTATCAATGCGCGGATAAACGACAGTCCAAAAGAATTTATCAACGGTTATTTCAAAGACTGTTGGGCCAACTAGAAAGAAGCATGTTTCCAGCAACCCGTTTTATCCACGTTTTTCCCAGATGAGATGAAACATTTTCAGCGTTATTCCGCCGTAGGTGCGATCCGCATAAATATTCTTACACGTCGCGTATAAAGCGCAATATATTTGTGTCCCGGGCGCTTTGTATTCCGGGTGTGAGCAGACGTTTTCTGCACTTGGCCATGATGTACTTAAAAGTCCGGCCCTTTGAGCTGGGATTGGCGCATCTTGGACAACTATGCTCACCGCGCGTGTATACGAATGGATAAATCTGCATTGTGCTAAGTGAACGTAAAACGTGTGAGTGAACCCAGAGCCCGGGAATTAATGGCATATGAAAATAGTGTCCAATGTGTTTGCCGTGTGTGCATGCGCTTATGTGCACGTGTGTGGTGCTCCTAAACTATTTTGCTTTAGCCAACTCGTTTCCTTACCCTTTTCCTGTACCCTTCGGTACTTGCAATTCCACACATATGTCCACATAATATATGTACACAGGTACATGGCTATGTAGAATACACATAATGCATAACTACTAAGTATGTTCGTATAGTTAAGCGTTATTACATTATGGTATTACTATATATCCGCCATATATGACTAAAGTGCCGCTTGTTCGTCGAAGATTTATTTCGACTATCGTGATCTACAGCCCAGGTAACGAATATTGTAATAGGGCTTTGCATACATGTACGCCATTCTCTACACATATACTTGGCGATCCCTGCCTACATATATGTATATACAAGGCTATTGATATGTATGTATTTCGGTGTATTTATGTACGTGCATATATATGATTTTATATGAACATATATAAGGTACGTACACGCGAGCCAGATACACGTATCATTGGCGAAGGTTGAGCTCCGCGATTGAAACACTACCCGGGCTATATCTCAACAGGTTCGCCAGGCGTTATGAGTACCTGCTCTACACGGCATTATGTTCCAGCGCGGCGGGCGCTCTCTCTCCCTCTCTTTCTCTTCCTCTCTCTCTTAGTATCTTATTTTTTTATAAACATCTCCCCTCAAGAAGCAGAGAAAAGTTGAGAGGAATCGAGAGAAAGAACGTTAGAGAGAGAGAGAGAGAGAGAGGAAGAGAGAAAAAAGTGAGGAAATGAGAAGACTGCGAGATGAGACGGAGAGAACGAGAGCGCGCGTGTGCGAATGTGTTTGCACCTGTGTGCGTGTGTGCTCGCGCGAAAGAGAGAGAAAGAGGGAGCGAGAGAGATAAATAAAAAGAGAAGAGACGGGAAACTGACCGCAAAGCGTCGCCGGATCAGACTCGCATATTATCGCTGTGCGCGCACTCATGGGCCTCCGCAGGGCAGGTGTGTGGTAGTATCGAGGTCTTATCTTCGCGTGTATCATCCACGCAAAACGGTCTCACCGTCAAACGAGAAAAGTTAAGTTAAAACAATATATATGGAAGTCTAAAGATTTTATTGTGTTTATGAATGATTCTTCTGACAGAGTTGCCCCGCTCGCACATGGTCCGAAAAACCCAACGATCTTTTGCTCATTTTCATTTTTATGGGTCCTCCACAGTACATACACTTTAATTTCAAGCTAGAACTCTCCGTCAATTAAAAAAAAAATCATGCCCACTCAATGGAAAACAAGAGGAAAAACTGTGTAAAGATTCATCTTCAAAATGCATTAAAACTCATGCACTTCGAGTGCAATTACTGAAATGTTTGTTCCTCAAACATATCACGAACATGAGAGCAATTGAGATTAATTCCAGTGCACTAAAAACTCAGAAACTTTTCACGTCAGACATCAGCGCCGTCAACCTTTATATGGCGAAAATCGGCAAGCGACAATCACTCATCCACCGATACATTTTTTTCTCCGGTGGATGTAGATTACAGAAAAGCGAAATACGCGCTCTACGCATTTGTATCTGTATAAATATGTAACAGAAACGGAATTATACCTCTGCACTGATGTAATGCACGTGGAAAAGAGACCGAGTATTATTGCCTCGGGCGCCACTGGTAATTAGTAATTCAGATCGGCATCGAGTAAGACATTACGAGCCTGAAGCAATTAGATATACCGCATATATATACTCATTTAGTGATGTATACTCAGGATACATATGAATATATATGTACATACTAGGCTATATATACTAGGCACGCGAATCACAGATGAAGCATATACATCGATATTAAACCGAGATACAGAAATGTGTGTGCGTGAGCGCGCGCGCACGCGCGCATGTGTGTAGGCAAACCTGCCGATCAGCGATGGCGGCATGACTCTTTGACTTTTCTGTAAGACTCTTCGAGGATTTTTCTTTGCTACCGTTCGATTCTCTCCCATTGCCTGCCGCCGAATGGCAATTAAAGGGACAGGTCACCTTTCCCCGCACTTACCTTTGTATGCATATATAGATATACTCATTAGTGTTAATGCATACATCGATCCTCGGGTGTATGGAAGGCTATATTTGTAGGTCCTCGCTCGCTTTCTTATTCCTCATTCGAATCTTGGCGTCTGCACTCGCGGCTTGTTCCCGATGCACCGGTTACTTTTAGAGGGGACTTAGCATAACGTTGAGTTAATTAGCCGGATGGAATCTAAGGCATGCTGCTCGTCGCTGGAAACGGAGGAGCCAATCTGCAAAGATGAAGCCAGAATTCTTAACAAAGAGTCCGTTGTCGTTCGTGTGAGTGTGTGCGCATGTGCTCGCGCTCATCTTCTCTGTGTTTTCTTGCTCTTTTTTCTTCTCCTATCTTTATTTTTCTTATGGCCCGCTCTCTTTCTCTCTCTCTCTCTTTTTCTCTGCTTTGCTGATTCGTACGGATGTGTGGGTACGAGTTCTATCAGGTAGTAAAAAATCTGCTTGGCGACACAGCGTCCGCTTTTTATGCTTTCTTTTTATTAAGTCACTTTTGTCTACCAAGATCTCGGTGTTAGATGCACTATACGTGTGATATTTTACCATACACATAGTTTTTTTCAGGGTTGCCCGACCATATTTTACAATATATTTAATAAGCATTTTTTAATTAAAGTGCGTTTAATAAGCATTTGAAGTGACCGAAAACCTTTTTTAGTGTGTTTATAGAAAAAAACACTCTTGAGTCTTTTGAATAAAAGATATGAATATTGGTTTTTTTACTATGGTGGATAGAACGATTCTTATGACTGCTCTTCAAATTAATGCTGCATTCCAGTACGTATAAACTGTTCCCGAGATACTATATTCCTAGTACTTTCCTCTAGAATTTTCGGCCTCGTTTTCTCCGTGCACCACTCGTCTCTCGTAGTTACTATCAAGGCGAAGAATTGTTTTGTCATGATTGTCATCACATTCGATGATAAAGATAAAAAAAACTTGTTTGGAGAGTGTTTTAGCATAGCTCGCTCGAACCTATAACATTCCAGGGAACTGATAATTTGATTAAAAATGTTTGTACTTAAAAAAAAAGTCGTGCTTTTTTCCCGATTCGTATAGCAAAAAAATCGACTACATCGGGCACTTTGCAAGTACAAAATCTTCTTGGTTATCGAAACAGCAGTCTTGAACTTTCTCCGTCGTAGATATACGGGAGATTATGCACGAGTCAACCGGAGACAGGTAGCGATCTCGGCAGTTAACGCGCGGGTGCACATCGGCCCAACTGAGCTTATGATAGGTAATATATATATCCGTTGAGATAACCAAGCACGCGGTGGCAAAATATACGGCAAACTTGCAGACAAACTGACAGTCATTTTCTCTATTTAATAACATCCCAATGTTTATTGGCTTTCCCATTTATCGAGGGGTTTGTACTATCTCTTTGGCGATTCCAGTTCACTTCTACCACAGAAATCTTGGGAACCGGTCGATGAACTACCGTTAATAATAGTTTTTTATTTCCCTACTATACACGCGTATAGTAATAATGACACTGATGGTAATGTCCCCTATGACGACTCTCACAGAAAGATGATGGTTCGAATAATGAATTATTTCAACATTTCTTGAAGCTAATACCTCCTAAAAATATTTCATTGCTTCATTGATTTATTTATTTATCCATTTACTGTTTGCTTTTTTGTCATTATTGCGCCTGTGATTGATTTATTTGAGTATTGCAATCGTGTCCTTTCATACGCTTCCTGTATTCCTACCTTAATTTTCGTATTCCTATAAAAACATGATATACAGTTTCATTTGACACCGTTATTAAATAATAAATAATACTTATTTATGCTCTTCGTGACGTATAATTTAGGCAGTTTGTAATAAGACAAGTAAGTGTATTTTCCCTAAATCATAGTTCCAATAATAAATCGCTTCACCAACATGAAACTTCCACAAAAACTTATAATCAAGTTTAACAAAAATTGATTAATTAAAAAATAATCTCTCACTATGATGCTAATTCTTCGCAATAAGTTTTCATACAAATGAAATGCTGAACAGAATTAATGGCCGATCTCACGAGGATAGTAGCTTAAAGGACTTACACGTGAAGGTGCATTGACAGATTGGAGAAAGAGAGAGATGTTCGATAATTCGAATCAATAAACAACTGTGTTTGCAACCGTGTAATTCACATTCCATGTACATTTTATCATACAAAACTGATCAATTGAGATGAGAAGTCTAAAAGTTATTAAATTTATGTTTTTCACGAAGCCATTCTTTATTCTATGCGGAGATAAGAATTACAAACAGCATTTCTCGCTCGACCAATCACTAAATGCGTCGATTCCAATCCTAATTCCCGTATTATAGTTATTCGCGTACGTATCTATTCTTTCGTATCGTTATCCTCAGTAACATGGGAATTACCTCGTATAAGATGACTCCGGGTCCCCTAAGATAAATGCAGAAAATTCTATAAGATCTTCCGCGTTTTCCTATGTCACTATACACCTGCATTTATAGCTACATGTATCCACGTGTGATTGTGCTATACGTAAATATACGTATATCTGCGGACGATCCGGCGAAGAAGTTTCCACAGTGCACACGGTTTATCACGCAACGTACTTTTTACTCGTAGATTCTTCCCGGAGCGAATTCCCGTGGTTAGTTAATTCAGACTTACCGGCATTAGGCAGAAACAAGTGCGGATAAGCGCTTGTCGCTGATCATCATATGGCGTACGTTTAACTCCTCATGGCTATGCAGCTCAGCCAAAGTTAGGATGAGATCGAGATGAGTATGGATTGGAACGAGTGGAGCATCGAAAATTGGTCGCTGTAGTGTTCCTATTTAATTTTGCTCTTCACTTTGAGAATTTTGTTTATGCTACTTGGTGTGGATGTGAGTATTGAAGGAGGTTAGTGACGACATTATTGAATGAGTAGTTTCGAAAAATTCTCTTTTGGAACGATGCTGGAATATTCGTAACAAAGTTTTTTATTTTACAAGTTGAAACATTCACGAGCTCTGGAAACTTTGTATGCAATTTTCATTGCATCCCGAAGACTGGAAATGAAGTAAACGGCTAAAAACATTACGAATCTGATGAGAATTTATAGGTGCGTTGAGAACATGAAAATATTTCGATCCCGTTTTATCAAAATCTTGAGAATAATTTTATAAATTATTCGTAAGTTAATTGCCTCGGCAAAGAATCCTGCAAGTTCATGGATCCTCAATCATCATCCGAATAGCGGGTCTTACAGCAAAGCGTTTTACTCTCGAAGAAGCTGCGAAGAAGATAAAGGAAGTGGTGGAGATTCTTTTCTAATTCACGCATTAGGGTCGAGAATTTATGGCACCAGTTTAATATGCCCCGCTGCTTGGGATACGGTATCCGGGGTACGCAAACGAGCGTCTCTCTCTTTTTCTTCTCCCCCCTCCCCCGCTTTTTCCACTAACGTATCAATGTTGATTTCCTCTATGAACGTATTCACCACACGATTACCATCAGCAGGATTTTCAGAGAGATAGCTATGAAGTTTCTGTAATCCTAATTACCAAGGAACTGCACCGAGTTGATTAGTTTATTATTTTTAGTAACGGCACAGTACAAATGTCGACTAACCGGGTACCGTTTAAGTTTAAGCTTCGTTACAAAGTTTCAAACGTAAATGATCTATTCTGCTCTAAGATAATCACTGTGTTTGCCGAATAAATCATCGCATTTTTTGACGCGACATGAAATGTAACCAAACTGGTTATTTATGCATTTTCATTGAGAGCCGTTCGTTGGAGAATGACATTTTCTTGAAACAAAGTATTCTCTTCGGCGTTCAGATGAATGAAAAAAAAAAACAGCGTTCGTTTAAGATCGTTACGAAAATCTTTAGATCACAGTCTTTTATTTTAACATCACCCTGAAAAAGTAAGGCTTAATGAAATGACAGGAACGAATTGCCATTTTTACGCAATCAAAGAAATTCCTCGATCCACTCAACTAACGGGTTTCCTAGATGTTGTCCATCTAATTATTTTTCGTAGTAAAGCGAGCGATTGTACTGCAAGACGAATTGCAGCGAGGGGCACGAATGTTGAGCATGTGTCTAAAGCATGCCAAAAGCGATGAATCGACTTCATAAATCAATGAAGTTGAGGGAGAAAGATAAGTGAACTTTTTGAGGGACGAACGTTAATGTGCCATACAAGAAAAGTGCACGAGTATCGAGGAAAAGAGAAGAAGGAAAGGTACAAGCTGAGCGTACTAAAAGGGAAGTGAGCAAAAAATAAAAAAATAAATTGCGAATGTGTCGGTGAGAATCACAGAGAGGGAGAGACGAGCGAGGCAATTCCTGCTCTTCCCGGTCAGCCAGAGAGCGGTATTGAGGCGAATGTTGAAGCGATTCGGATCGGAAGTCAAGTGCGTTCAATCGTTAATCACGAAGCCGTCGCTGCAAAGAAACACTCCCATTTGAAAGCGAGCTCACGCGCCAATGTTACACGAGCGTATATCCATACTACGCGTAAAATATATTATCAAATGCATGTAAGAAAGCTCCTATACGCATAGTCTGGTAACTTTTTCTCTAACCATTGTTGCCTCGCCCGGATTTTTGGGTCATTGATCTTGATAGCTCTGACGAATATTGCTTTTCTTCGGTTTTATTTTTTCACATTTCACCTCGTGAAAATATCTGCACAATTTTCCAAACTTATGATTTGAGAAGGAAAATACTGAATGGAATAAATAACTACAAAATAGAAGTGAAATGACGTTGAATTAGAAATCAAGAATCTCCAAATGCCAGGAAGTTATTCTTTTCATTCGCGTCAATTAGAGTGAAAAGTAAATATCATTGAGTGACTCACCAATTAAAACTCATTAAAGGTCTAGTCGCCCTATCAGCAGATTTCCCACGGAATTTCTGGCTTCTTTTGTCGTCAGGTTTGCTAGTCTCAAAGATCATTGGACGAGTTTTAGAAAGAGTTGAGGACGTAAGAAAATAAGAATGGATTCAAAAAGTTGTACCTTCATCGTTGAAATTCCTTCAAGGTGATTCTAATAAATTAATTTTTTTATGTTGAAAAACTACGATATGTTTTTGGATACACAACTATTCAAAATAGTCACATATTTTTATGCATGAAAATATCTGATCACATGAAATGACAAACGGTTCTGCATTCTTATGTATTCTGCCGAATAATCAAATTAAAATGTTGGTATTGATGTTGGATTGATGGTACTGATTTGTTTACAGTAAAGATATTCAGTGTCTTCTTTCAAACATTGAGACCTTTTGAAAAACGTGCAGTACTTCGAAGATTTTCTGCAACGTTTCCAGCATGGTTGAAAATATGCGGCGAGCTTTCCAGGTACGTAAAAGAGATAACAACCAAAAATAAATCAAACATGAATTTAATCAAAGTTATTATGAAGTTTGGGGATGCTAGCAGAAGTTTACATTAACTAAACGAGTACAAATCCCTCTGAAATTTCTTTTAGTATTGATTCGGTGCTGATCTGAGGAGCGCGCTGATCGAAAGAAGTTCCAACCCATTACAAGAATCATTTGCATTCAAGTTTCCACACTAAAGTTTGGATACACCAGTCGATACTCCTTTTGCTGTACCAAAAGTTTGGTAGTTCTGTCAGGAAAAAATATTCTCATGATTATTTTTCGACCAAGTACTTCGCAATGATTTTTCCTCCATTTTTCGATCGTTAGAATCAGACGTTTCAGCTTAAAAGTTTCATCACTTTATCCGTTATAAAATTGAAAGCGTTAGCAAAAATTTGATTTCCGTTTCTTAGAAAATTTAGCAATAGTTTCTATCTCCTCGCAATCTGCGGATAACATTGAAAAATATGAGGTTTCAGATCAGTCAAGTTTCATTGCAAGTTCTCTTGTCGAAAACTCGGTGGCTCTCCGCAAACGAGTCCCGAGTACCACTGCACACTGATTTAACCCCTAAAATAAAATCAAAAATATCTTTCTCGTTCGAATAATTTAATTGCGACTTGGCCTTTCTCACTTGATCGCTTCTCATTCGCTCTCTTATTTCATCGCATGGCTTAATTCTCAAAACAAAAGTAATTCCTAAGCGTTAATTATTATTATTATTATTTCCCTCAATTTTATCCCAAGAGCCACGTACGCCACGTAATTTCACGTTTCCCCCGTTACGCACTTGCACTAGGGTCTCGCTTCGCTAGCTGCTGTCAGTTTTGTCCGCGAGGCGCTTGCTGAGTATGGCAACGTGTAATCAGCTGTTTACGTCGCGCCGCGTGAATAGGCAATGTTGTTATAAAGTATCAAGAGACTCGTTAGAATCGTGGGATAAGTACATTGTATATATAGATAGATATGGTGGGAAATCAGTGCAAGAATGCAACAAAACATAGAAAGAAATGAAATCTTAGGAGCCCTCAGCTTGAAGCAGCTCTCAGAAGCGAAGATATAAGGTATCGCTTTCGTAAATGAGATGCAGATAGCAAAGCTGGAGCATTATCGGTCCGTGGCTTTAGAATATTCCTGATACGCGTTTGAATTTTGCAGAGAATTCTGCAGCGGCCATTAGTAGAGGACGGAACAATGATTATACGAATTGCCAACGAAACGTTTTTCTCTCATTCTGTGGCGAATGACAGCATAGCGAAGTACGGCGATAGGGAAGGGGACAGAATGAGCAAAGGAAGGCAGTGGACAGCCGATGGAAGATGAGGAAGAGAAGCTCCGCCATGGGAGGACACGAAGGAAGAAAGAGGCTGAGGATGGGTGACCGTCCCAGAGAACGCCCGGGGTAGAAGCCAAGAGGGAACGAGAGATGACCGAACGAGATGCTCTTTGAGACACTGAGAGAGTTCCAATAAAGCCGGACCAATTACTGACCGGCGTCCTTTTCCCCATTCCCCCATTGATTTGCATTCAAATAGATGTTATACTCTAAGTAGACGGATCCTAATGGATTATCAGTCCGAGTGATCGCCGGCAAGGCACCGACCGCCGCGAACCATGAGCTTCAAAGCTTTTATATGTTTTGCTCTCTCTCTCTTTCTCTCTTTCGCTCTTACCCACTTCTCTATTTCTCTGTCTCCCGTTCAGCAAATAACTACCACCCCCGCTCTTCATTTTGCAGTCAGTGTTACGTCCGTATCGTTTCATGCTCGTTTCTTATATCTCTTTCCAATCATTTTCTTCTATATAACCTCTGTTTTCATCCATTTTCTAATGAAAGACTTCTGACCTCCCTCTCTCATCGTATAGAGGGATCTGATTCGGTTGATCTAACAAAATCACTCCAACAAATTTATTCTCTTGGCATTTTTTAAATGGATTTAAAACATTGATATTTTTTGAACCGTGATATCTTTCATGAAAAAGAAATAATTAGCCAATTAACTACCTCGTTAACCCTCAGAGTGCACTCTATATCTACTTCCGTATCGTGCATCACTGGTTTCACTACACTACTTTCGGTGTCCGATAAGTTTTTTAGTCGAAGAGGATTTCTATTGAGTCTACTTTTTTATGTATGTCTACGGTGCTTTTTGCTTGTTTTTAATTTAATAAGTTATAAAAAAAAACGTATAAATTGAAAAATGTTTTAAAATTCAGTTTGAATCGACAAAATTCTCGACTGTGAATTTGTATAGTTGAATAAATAAAAACTTTGAACGAATATGCAGCCTATCGTGTTGAATCGAAGCTTCAGAGTCATTGGCGAAAAATTTTGATCAAAAACAATGTTGATCAAAAAGGAGCGAACTTCCAGCAACACTGGGAAAGAGATTTGGTTCGTATAACATAGTATTAGCCAATTTAGGAACCAAATGCATTTGGCATTGAAATCGCGCAGTTTCACCATGAGAAATTGCTTCCGTCCACTCCACGGTTTTGTCCCCCGTTTGATACAAGTTCCGCCGCGGAATATAATATACGCCCACACACACTCCGTCTAATAAGTTACTTTTCTTCGAGCCATCCAGATTTATCCCAGTTTACTTGGCTTTTTTCGCTAATAGAACGCTTTGAAACCTCCGCAGCTGATGTTGTGTGTTTCGCTGACAAATTTAGGTGAAGTCCTCTTTACATTGTAAGACAAGATGTATATAAATATTCAGCTTGTATCGTTATACAAATCCATCGTAAAATAGGATTCCCGTAAAGCCGACAAGAAAGAGCTCTACAGACTTAGATTTTCCGTATTTGTCGTCGTTGTTTTCTGAAAAAAAAAATTTAGTCATTGGAAATAACAGTTTGTTTAATTTAATAATACTCACAATGAATTCACCTATTTCTTCGTTGAGAATTCTCCGGTGAACTTTAATGACGGTATTCTGCGTTCTCTTTTTGAACTCATTAAAAACCCAAACACTACAATGCTGTTAGTCAAGCAAACTGCGCGTCAGTGATAGCAAACTGCATTAACGGTATTCGCGTTTGCATTCTTCCGCCATTATTGATCACATTTACGCAGAACACTTCCGCTGGTTTAAATATAGCATAAAGTTTTTCCATTTACTCGTGTAAAAATAGCAGTGGAAATATATAGATCAGAGTAGTTTTCTGAGTGTAATATGATCCACGAAGTAATCGACGTATCGTCAAGTGAAAGTGATAATACTGAGCAAATAATTGTGCAAATATTAAACAAAAAGATAAGTATGCAGAGTTGCAAATTACGTCAGATGAGTAGTGCTAGGTTTGACGACGCAGGAATTCAAAGCCCACATTTCAGGTACGACTTTAACGTTCCATTTTAAAAATTATAGTTAGTAATACTATTCGAACAATTACTTATTGAGTAAAGTTTGAAGATACTTCCTGATATGTTCCAGTATGTCTTATCAGTCAACCAAAGCTACAAAGGGAGACAAGAAGAAGTCGTATGATTTGCCCAAAAGAACAATTGTTATTGGTACTATGGAAGTTTGCCACTCCAGACTCTTCCAAGTAAACTCATTATGAACTTGAAGTTCTGCTATATGCAGCAAACTATGAATGATAATATCGCTTTTTCTATTGTCTTAGGCATGAGCAGTTAATTAGTTGTGCTAAAAAAATAAGAAATTTATCGAAACGTAAAAATAGAAGTCAAACGCAATCATCAGATTAGTAGTGCGATTAGTTTCCAGCCAGCTTATAAAACATAGGAAAACTTACCGTTATGTGCTCTTAGGGGAATATGGGGAGATAATTGCAGCGTGTACTCTTGCTGAGTATCGGAATCCTGGAAAACGACTGTGACCGAATTATCCATTTCGCGATCATTTTCATCCTTTACGTGATCGTGAATCGTGCAGGTTATGATGATCACACGGCGTCCAATTCGTAGTGATAGTGTTCGAGTTCACAGACCTTGAAAATACTAACGCCACCATTACACTATCTCGGAAGAAATAGTGTTGATAGTGGCATTAGTGACTTTCCGAACGCACCCTTGACAGGCTCTGAAAATCCTACTTTTCGAACAATCAGGCTGTTTCTAGATTCTCACTTTAGCATGTGATATAACACTTCTGGCATAGGTTATTCGGAAACGAATGAGCAGCAAATTAATGCCCACGAATAAATAAAACCATGGTAAAGAAACGTTACTACTTGGCGGTACCACGAGTACAGTTGCGCATAGTTTACAGCATGTATAGAAATTGTATTTAACTTCAGAACACCAACTTTCAATCATTATCATTTCGAAGTCATCAACATCATTAGATGATTGGAAGGTTAAAAGTCACAGTAATTCTCATAGAAAATCAACAATTTCTATCTGCTGAAAAGTAACGTGATAACATAAAGAGAGGGAGAGAGAAAGAAATGATCCAAGTCGTGGTGTAGGCTTAAATAAAAGATGATGGTTTACGACGACATCATTTGTGCTAACTCACTACACCGGCATGTAATAAAGTGCATAGGTTCAACGATAGGCGAATATCCTTTCTCTTGGTTGGAACGTCGCTCACTCCGTTGTTGGTCTCACATCGTTAAATCCTCATGAGACGTCGTCGGCAAAATCCAAGTCGATATAGCGAGCTTGTGTTTACTCTCGGTCACTGTTTGTTTGCTATGTCTGCAATAAGGCGCACCTGATTATAGTTGACATAATGATTTGCCACATTTCTGTACGTGCTAACCCAATCTTTGTAGGAACGGTTTTCGAGTAAACGATACGAATTTCGAGATCAAAGAACGTAACTTTTCATTTGACGGTTTAATCGGTGCGTTAAATCACAGCTCAAGCTTTGCTTTTGATGAGTCTGCTTATCTAGGAATAAAATTGGATAATGAAGGAATGAGAAAATACTGGAATGAATAAGCTCTTTTTTGTAGCGAAAAAAATCACATCTAATTGAATTACGCACCGAAATGTGTGGTCATACAGTTCCTGCAGGAACCATTTTTCCGAGGAAATCTCGTTGGTCGTTGGTGAATTACCCAGTCAACCAAACGCACTTCATGGAGGAATATAACGTAAAAAACAACAGTTCCAACTGGGAATTCCGGGGGAACAAAAAGATAGGAATAGAGGAAATAATGGAACTGGGGGTTGAGTCAACGGGAGATGAGTTTTGGAAGGTTTGGGTAGTGGGTGCGAGCGTAAAACGGAGGTTGGGTGACCATTGGGCTTTATTCGTGTACATCATACTCGAATATATATACGTTTATGTACCCAGTCCGAAAGGTACTCGAGCTGGACGCGAGAGGTGGTCGATTGAGGAAGGTTTTCCTGCTTTCGGACTGAAAGAGATGAGGACGTGTGGTGGTTGGTCGCTCGACGATGGTACGCTACGACGGGAAGGGGTGGGTGGTGAAATTGCGAGCTTTTCGTCTATATGATAAGGTAAAAAAGGGAGCGAGAGAGGAGAAGAGAGAACGAGCGAACTTTGGTTGGTCGGCTGGTCGGATGGTTTATACCATCTTTCATGTAATTACTGACATAAAATGCCATGAAGATTTAGCTTCCTTTCTCTCTCGCTCTTTGCCTATCTTTTCTGATCCCGCGGCTCTCCTCCTCATTCCTTCGCTTTCCCACTCTTTCTTCCTCACTCCCCTATCTTTTACGTGTGTCTTTTTTCTCCTCCGGGGAGTAGAAAATTTTCAATTCCATTCATGTAAATTATTGTAGCGCACTGGCTCTCGACATGTGCAACTTGTATTAATGACGCAGTAAAGGAGCAGACGGGCGGAGAGCTGCCCATTAGCGGATGAAAGCGGAGGGCTCTCAACGCATAGCCCGATAATAGCCCGACTTATACCCGCCGAGGTTGTGTATAGTTTAGCCCACGTTACTCGGATTCGCCCTGTGCTTTTCTCCCCCTCCCCCCTCCCCTTCTTTTGCCCCTGTACTCCAAAGCCACCGAAGCACCAGTTCTCACTGCTCTCTCTTCCTCTCTTTCTCTCTTTTGCTCTCACCTTTCCTGAAGCTGATACAGTACGCTGGTATCCTGGCCGTTTGCCCGTCTGTCCGTTCTCATATGTTCCCTCTGCCGCCGCCGCCGCCGCTGCAGCCGCCTCCTCCACGTTCCGTTTCCCTTCCACGCGCCATCAAAAAGTTCGCCGTCTCTTCATTTTCTTTTCTTTTCCCATCCCTCCTATATTTTTGATCTATCACTATATTTCTTCTTTCGTTTCTACATCTGGGCACTAAATCTTTTTAAGCGTTGCATATTCCTAGATAAAAAGTAGCAATTGCTCCCCCCCCCCCCCCCCTGGGTCTCACTTCCTTCGAGCAACTGGCTGTCTTCTTTCTAAGCCCCTACCAGGAACCGGGAGCTTCCCGATGGGACCAACCTTCCGATGAATCCTCCGCGAAACCACCTCCACATTGCCTGAATACTAAAATACTCCAGGATGCTTATTAACCCTTCGAATTGCACCCATAACTATGGCTGCACATTTTTTTCAAAAACGACAATAGTTTCCAGGGCTTAACCCCATTTGGACGAAGATATCTGCGATAATAAGAATAAAGAGGCGTCTGTATTATGCTGCTTCCACGAGTTGGCCATAGCACATCAGCACTACCAAGCTACCATACTGGCCCCTGGGTAGATGACCGACGGCGTAATGATCCTCCGCACCGGTGTGTTACCACGTTGGAAATATGTTGGGTAAAATAAACAGTATTCGTACTGTATTACCATAGTTTGGATAATGAAAGTCTTGGGCATCCAATTCAAACCGTAAAGAAGAGAGTCGATTGCAGCATGTCATGCAGAGGATATCTATCGAAGGGACCAGTTATTCTCAACTGTTTATTTATTGTATGTACAGAATGAAATTGCGGAACCGCACAAACAAATGAATGTGTAGAAATATGGATGTGGATGTACACACACTCAATACAGATTCGTATGTATGTTATGCAAACGAGTACTTCTCATGAGGTCAGTACGTTATTTCCGCCCTGTCAAAATCTCCTTTCCAATAATTTTAATAACCCCAGGTATTTCTTTACCACTCGGCGAGTTGATCTTTCGGACAAAATAATTTGGCGAGCGCGTCTCATCTTGATTGGCTCCCCAAAGCGGTGTACATTATAGTCGAACGATATCCATGCAATCCCAATCGATGCCAGTGTCGACGTCTTACCGGATATCATACCATTTAATCTGCCGAATAAACGACCCCTTAATATTTTCGAGCTTTATACAGAGTGTGTACAAGTTTGCGATTTTCATGCGTGTCGAAACAAACCGGGACCGTAAGGCAAAACAGAAAGCGATACGCCAAGGACTCATGCAGGGTGTCGCGAAAATCACCTCGCAATTGGAGCGTCGAGAATTCGATCATATAACTGTAAGGCCGACAGTTCTTTTTCGTTTCAACATATCGCAATCCCTGTCCTGTGTCCATTCCTTGTACCTCCGAGCAATCGAATTCAGCAAAATTATTGGCCTACACTTAACCTTCGTACGAGTCATTTATTGTCGGTGGGGTTGCTTAAATTTGTTGAGAAATGTTTGAAAAATGGCATGTCACAGGGAAAAATGAATAATAGAAATTTTCTTAGAAATCAGGTTCCAATGACCTGATGAGACGCAAGCACCATTCTCGAGACACCCTGCAGACGGCATCCAATCCGAATACCATGCGCTCTCTGACTCTGTTGTTGACGTTTCTAAACGCAGAAGCACTTTCCGATCCTTCGGCTCTTCTGGTTTCTCGAAGCATAAAGAAGGCGAACCGATTGCCATGAACTCCTACAGATTCCAACAAACGAGCGTTCTTTACGAGGTCAGATACAGCATACATGTACACTCGGTATTCTCGGATCTTTCCAGAAGAAGAAGAAATTCCACGTGAAGCAGAACATTACGTGGGTGCGCGGGTGAGTGTGGAAGAGGAGGAAAAGAGAACGGTGGACTCAATAGCACACTAGTCCCCCTCATTTTCGCTCTTCATCGCCTTCTCATACCTAATTTATGCGCGAGGAAAGTCCCATGAGAATAACCGATACGCCAAAAGGAAAAAGAGTATTTGCCATTATTATCTCGTCCTGGACCCATCATGGAGACGAGGTGGAGTAAAATCCTACCTCTTTGAGAGGATCCTTCAGCAGTGAGCAGCTGTGCAGGAAAGTACGTTCGGAAAATAATTCTTGAAAATCTGCGATCTCATTTTAAACGATAACAACCGTGAATACATTTTCTAAAAGATATTATTGAGTTTCTCACAATTTCTTATGTTTCCAATCGTTAAACGGTTTATCACGTTTCGAGAATATTACGCTTCACGTTTTCTATTTCAAAGTATACGAGACGTTGTAACGTTTGTGAGAATCCTACTCGCTTCACGGTGACGTGCCGAAGGTGAGAGCACTAATACAGATAAACGCGCGCGTTCGCACGAACGTACTTTATCTCATGTATGCAAGTACGTACGAAGGACAGATCATAGAGCGAATATACTTTGTAGGATTTTATCGTGAGGAAAAAGAAGTGGTTACTGAAAGAGATGAGGTGCGATTGGAACGGGAGCGAAGCGCGAGATGAGAGTCGAGATTGCCTGTGGAAGCTGCTCATTCTTGGTCCTCCCCGCCGTCATGACTCTTACGTCAGTAAACTCTTCTTATACGAAGGCTCGAGAGCGCGGTAGTAGGATTGGCAGAATAAACTGCCACCAACCCTTCAGCTTCTTTTTCTCACTTGCAATGCTTCACTCCATACGTCGGGATTCAGCAAGGCGCGTCGCATCTCGTGTAATATCGGAGAATTCATACTCCGAATACATATGCACGAATATCTATTGGCCGTGTAAGAGTTTATGCAATGCTGTTTTACACTTCAACTTTCATCGGAATTCCAATAATGCAGTAACCCCATTTCGGATTTTCCGATTTTTCTGCTTCACTCGATTTCGTATCGGCAACAAATAATCGTGGAATTGTGTATGGGCATCCCGAACATCTGACGAGTGGAATAGTGCGCAGGACGAAATGCGAAATTTTTTTTGACCTTCCTTCATCGTCTTTAGAAATAAGCACTGTCGTAGCTATTCATTTTTTTTATAATCATCAGAGAAAATGGGTTCCGACGAAATATAAACATTTTGAAATTTCTGCTCAATAAAAAAAACTCTGAAATACTTGTTTCGTTGCGACAAAAATACTCATTTGTAAAAACGAAGAAATTCATTCCTTCCCAGTTGAGTCAATAATCAAGCCACGTGTATGCGCACACGAGCATTAGGCTCGAGGGAACAGCTGATATGGATCTATTATTGGGGCAAAAAGCCTCGGGCGTCTCGATGGATATGAAGTCCACAAATGCTCAAGAGTTTCGCCCCAATAACACATAATACATCACGCGCGCTCCAGAGCAGACAATAGGCCCTGAGATTACCTCACAATGGTCGATGATTTACTTCTTCTCTCATTACCCTGCTTTGTCGTTGTGCTCGAGGTCTCGTCACTCAGTCTCGCTATCATTAGAAAAGTAATGGAGGGCCTACAGTCTCGTTGATTTTCCGCGGCCTCTACTCTTATATTATCCTCAAGAAATCGAGGCTTCAGATTCCCGCTCACTGATATACATGTACATACGAATATGCATATACAGATATAAGCATATTTCATGAATGGAAGCAGAAAAGAGGGTAACAACGTCAGGCGTCGTGGAGGAGCTATGCAAGGACAAATTACAAAGAATCACCCTTAGTTGCGACTAAAGAAAACTCTATTATGTCCCCGTTCAACGTTGACCTCCTCACCTCGACCCCTCGCACTTTATTCTCCTGTTTTCTTCAACGAACTACTATTTTTATTTCTCCTTTGCTTCTCTCTGTCTGTCTCTTCCTCAGTGTCGGCGTTGATGGCGACATTTTTACTTTGTTTCACACATTAGCTGAGTGTGTATTCAAATTGAATTTCAAACTGCAAATTTAGAAACACACTGTCATACGTTCATGCAGTTTCTGATACTCCAAAAAAATCATCTATAACCTTTCGATAATCGTATTTTAAAAAATTTCTGAACATTTGTAGTTGTAACTCATTTTCAGATTCCTTTTAAAACTTTTTTCTCCTACATATATTTACATTTTGTCAGGGCACATATTTTTCAGGCAACGGAAATAAATCTTGTTCCCATGCATAATTAATTTGTACAGCATTTGATTTATAGAAAGATCGATGCGATCTTGGACGAAGTAAGTCACTTCGATAACTTAACTCTATGTTCGATCAGGTGTGGAAATATTTCAATCGCGATCTCTTCGAGTGTCCAAACCTCATTGGCTGAGCTCGGTGCGCTCGCACACAGGTACAAAAAGCAGTTATCGACGGAGCTGCAAATACAAAGGTCATTTTTATGGCTTAGGAAACATTGTATTGTTCACGAATCATCGACCAAATCGCTGTAGGATGTTGACCCGATTGATGACCGAGAAAAGCAAAGGCGCAGAGGGAGCAACACTATGATGTGCTCAAAAGCGTACATAGCAGCAATTCTCTGTGATGACCCCGACGGCCGATGCTCGTGGTGACCTCACGGCTGAGCCTCCGCGATAGGAACACGTTCAACAACTTATAGTCCAGCCTGCCATTGTATATATGTATTCTATCCACCTCTTTCCTTCTCCTTATAAATGTATATTTATATATGAAAGAAATAGCGCTGCAGTGATGCAGCAGCCAGTCAGCTACATCACAAGCATAAAGAAACATAAAGAATGATGCTTCTATAGTCTACGAGTTGCGATGGTGAGCGCAGAACGCCCGTTCCGCGTTAACGCACAGATCTGCCAAGTCTTATGGATCTCGACCGCTTGAGATTACGAGGAGGCTTATTCCCGATAACGATACGGGGCAATATGTATGGGTGTATTATATACATATATATCCATGTATTTTCCGCCTTAACTGTGCTGATTGGAACGCGCGAAACGTGATCCGTCAAATCGTTAGCGCGCGCGCTAGCAGATCCGATCGAGCGTTGCAAGGCTACCAGCAGGAAATTGATTTCATCCGAGTTCAGCGCTAATCAGTCCTCACCGATCTCTCGTAAATCGTTTACGGACACTTGACGCGTTGAGAGAATCCGCGGTAAAGTTCATTCAGAAGGCACGAGGACATTATCTTGAATAAACGGCTTAGGACAGTCGGAAATTATAGAGCCGTACGTTTTAATACGTCAGAAAAGTGGCGTAAGTGACGTCCATTGACGAGCTCGTTGCTTGTGGAGAGCTTAATGCGGATGGGCGACTCGATCTTTTGAGTTTCTGGCTTTTTCAACGCTAGAATTCGGAAATATTTGAATTTAATTCTTCCTCGAATGGGTTTATTTCGCGAGCTCTAGTGTAGGATCGATCCACGTTCTCTTCGGACAAGGCATTTTGAAACATGGTCTCAAAAACCGGATATCTCAATTGGAGGTTTGGAGACGTTGTTGCGGGACACGGACGACGAGATATGGGACCAATCGGACGCAACGGTGACGGTCCATCGACTCTGGATATTGTTCACGGGGGAGAGAGAGGTGTTGGCGGAAATGAATTCCGTTCGAGTCCGGCGAACAGGTATACACAACGAGAAATTCTCGGTACCTGCCTCCGCGAAATCCGATCGAGGTTTGCTGGAGCGCAGTTTGTTGTCGTAGGAAAGTCGAGCCCCTGGAAATGAAAACTTTGGACAACTCGAATTTTGCATTGTTATCGAGATTATATTTCGAAGATTCGCCAGCTTGAAAGGTTGAGGAGATTTGAAAATTGACAGGGGTGACGTGGCCTCGAGATCAGGGTCGAAGTGAAATGTGCATAGCGTTGATATTGCACTTCAACACTGGACAATTTTACCGTTTGTCAATTACCCTGACCTTCCAACCGATTCGGTACAAAACTGAAGGAAGACAACGGTAACGGCCTTCGTGATCTCTGTCCCTCAGATCCTTGTGTGATAATGTTCCAGCGGTTCAATAACCACAGAGTATTTTCTCCCGTGGCTGAAACTCTCTCCCTCTCTCTTTCTCCCACAGGCGCTCATCGCTTGACTCTTGCTGCGGGACCATGGCCCTGGTGAGACGTAATCGAGGACGACTCCCGCCGATTCGTAGATCTCGCTTGGTGTACGCGCTTTATGCTTCTCTCTTTCTCGCGGGCGTATTTGCAATAAATCCTGGGGAAGATCGTGGTGTGTGGGTCTTTCTCTTTCTTCCTTTATCTCTTGCTCATATATTTGTTTGCACATATGTGTGTGAGTATAGTTATGAATGCGCACGTGTGTTGCGAGAATACTCATACAAGTGGATTATTTATGGAAGTTCATCGAGCGCGCACGCCGACGATGAAAATTTCCCTGTGTTTAAGTTAAATCTAATTTACGGTCTCTCTCTTGGCGTATGTATATATAGCGGACGTAAGTTACACCGGTATATAACATCCACGCGAGAGGTTTATTCCCGAGATCTCGCGTCCCTTGCCTCTTCATCCCTTTCCGTTCTTTTCTCCCCCCTTCCCCGTACCTCTCTTACGAGCATATCCCGTGTATATGAGAAACATAAATCATAATCGCCACAACGCATACTATACGCTGTGCGGTTGATGCGCACATGCGCGCATCCATGGTGAGCAACGTACACGATGTCCAGCGGGGAGATAATGGTTTCGCTCGCACGCACGCGCAACTTTTAAGCAATGCTTCAGATTGCCCGCGAGGGTCAACGAACCCTCGGACGTGGTAGCAGCTCGGTGGTCGCATTCCCTTACGCTTGCGTATATACAACTACGTCAACTTTATTCATACTTTTCCACTGTCGTAGTTGAAGCTAGAAGCCTGAGCGTTACTTTAGAGTTGTATGCGGCTCGGTACTCGTTCCGACTTTCCTCATGACGCTTTTGGATAACCGTTTTCACGGCGGTTTTCTTTCTCTCCGGTGCTCTCGGCTCTTCTCTCTCTCATGCTTAGTCTGCGGGAGTCCGTCAAGGGAACGGGCCACAAAACAGCAGCGGCACTGGAGCAAAAGCTCCCAGACATCCTCTCCTACGACTCACCCTTACTTGGGACCAACACTACTTTGCTGGCGGCATAAACTCTTTGGTCTCTTTGGCTCAACTATTTTCACGTCCATAAGTGTCCTCTCATTGGTGGTTAACGAAATATCCCATTCGATCAGGTCTTCTCGACTTGTTGGCACACCGCTAAATGTTGTCGTTTTATTCAAGATTTTTTTCGTTCCAGTGCAGTCTGTTCGACATTTATAGACCCAAAAGGACTGCGAACACGATAATTGACATGCCTGCTGACCTTTTTACTCGGCTTTGGTCTTAAGTTACCGGTTGGTAATTTGACCGTGTAAGTCACCGGGTCCTAGGACACCCTGTATACGTTTGCATTTTCCTTGAGATTACACAACCTTCATCTTTCATCTCAACAGTTGGATCTCTTTCCACGTCGACCTCCTTGATTTCGGAGCATCCTTGGATTCGAATGCAACACAACGGTGCACACAACCCCGCATCTCGCCAACCGGAGTCCTCTTTTCCTCTTTCGGTTTCATCCCTCCCTCTGAGGCGCCACCCCTTTTCTCGTGTACTCTGCGCCTTCCATGAATATTTCACTGAGCGACTCCACCGTCCGATGCACCTCCATTCCTGCTCGCTACCCCCTTGAATATATCTATGACAATTTTCTTGCTTTTCTCCTCTTCTATGAGCATGCGAACGATAGAGTTTGTCTGTTGGAGCTTTCTCTCGCACACCACTTCCAATTTTGTTCTTTCTTGCTAGTCAATTTTTCAAACTTTCTGAAACAAGCTCCGGCCAATGGTCTACGCTGAGAAAGTTTTATGCGGAACTTCAATTTTTCGTTCGTCTCTCGTAACCGTTGCATATTATAGCAGCTTGCACCTGAGTCGGGTCGCCATTTTCTTGAGTTTGGCACTATTTCGAAACATGGAAAAGGACCAAGCGAGCAGTACAGTCCTTCATAAATTGTGACCATACCCACTCGATACAAGCTCGCGCATGCACATTTTTTCAACAAAATAACGTTACACCCTGGTCTGCAAATACCAGAGAGTTTCCGGTTAGGCAACCGATGTCAGGCTGTCGCCAAAGCGTAATAACGTTTGGTTCTGCAGCATGTTGAAGCACTCAAACAATTAAAATTAATGCGAACGATGTTGACATGCACGTAGGAGGGACTTTAAAGTAAATATACGGTTGTCATATGGTGATTAGTAGGGTCGTCCCTGTATACATGCCCGATGTACGCAATGCTGGACGATGATCGATGGCAGTCATAAATAATGCAGCGAGGACCCCCTGTGTGCCACGGAAGCTTCGTTCTGAGCTTCAAACCACACTCCGAGCAACCCTAAACACATTGCTACAACGTTTCTCACCCTCATTCACGTTGTAAGTCTCGCTTTAGTTCGCAGGATTCAACGTTTCGGTTCCTAGCCTCTCTCTCTCTCTCCCTCCCTCTTCGGTAACCGTCGAAATACCATTTCCGATACAGTAAGCGTAGGCCTTGCGGCATTCGTTGCTTTCTCCTTGCTTGTTATACTTTCCTCGACAGTGCTTGCACCCTCCACGCTCACCCTTGAACCCATTTAGTTTGGATCCGGGATATTAATTATTAATTGGCCTCAGTCTCATTATATCTCTATCACGCTCGACGCCTCTGATCTTATAACCTTCCAGTGAGAGAAAGTGAGAAGGAATGAAAAAAAACTTTAACCACGTTGTGCCATTAGCTTGACCGGGTTTATCACTGGTATCCATTGTTCCAGAATTCATTTGAAACGGCTCTACTACCACTCACATTGCAAAAAAAATTCTTGTTGACAATGTTAGCTGGGATAAATGTTTCGAGTATTCATTTGGAGGATCCTTTGATTACGTTACTCATGCACAATGGAAACTACACTAGAGTGAAGTAATAGCAAATCTTCAGTTTCAGTCAAACCCTCGAGTCAGCTTCTCAACACAAATTTCTACAAGATTAAAGTTGAAGTTTTTTTAAACCCTAATCTATAGTTTGAAAAAATGTTACTCCATGCTGAAACGGTCCATTAGGATTTCAGCAGCTTTCAAGTGAGTGTTGTCATTAGCGAGCAAAAAAAAATTAATCTTCGCCTATAGCTATACGACTATGAAATGCACGTTTGTTAGAACTTATGTATCGTATATACGACTAGCACTTACCGATAAATCGTCAGGAATATTTATGTACGTGCATAAATATCTCTACCTTGCGATGCTTATGGATAAAGCAGCGCGACAAGTTGGAAGATAGTGTTAACGGCCTTAAGCCTTGCGTGTTGTGCAAAACAATGTTACTGCTCGATAGATAACTCGGTTCAAGATTAATCCATTAAATGCGAGGTGTTTCATTGGGGGAAAAGTGACATATGAGATGGACTATTGGACATTTTTAACAAAATCGAAAATAATTTGGCAAAGAGAAAATGTAGGCTCTCAGCCATCGAATCATTTTCAAATAATGATAAATATTGAGGTAATTTAATTGGATTTCGAAAGAATACATCAGATTTAAAAATCGTTTCGAATCGAGTAAGACCTGCTCAATAAAACTTCAATATTTATGCTGTCGTCCAAATTGGCTGAAAGTTTTTCGAATGGTACAACAAACCGATTTATGCAGATTTTATATTTCAGGTCGTCGATCTAAGGGTTCGCGAAGGGTTGGCGCATACACTTGGGGTTGTATGAACATAATGGAACGTAATACAGTTATCCTTGACACACGAACACACGTCTTTGTTTGTTGCAAAGGTCCAGCTAGTTCACAGTCCCTTCTGAATAAAACTCGTACGTGAGTAAGTAAATTTTTCAGGCTTCTTTCAGTCCGGACTTGTTCACTTTTTTCGATTTCTCTCTCGCCTGCTCCTATGCTTTCTCCCTTTTCTTTTCTTTTCTTTGAGCTCGGTATAAGACGTTGCGCTCGGGGATAGGCGGATCATTCATTGGTGTTATACGGGTGCGGAATGGCTCACACATTGGGGTTGATCCTTCCGCTTGTTGCCATTGTGAAAGGAATTCGCAAAGCCCTTTTTGACAAATCGACGGTTGTCGTCAGAAAATTGTCTCTCTCTTTCTCTCTCCTTCCCTTTCTCCCACCCTCTTCCTTTCTTCCCTAAACCAAAATACACATCCACACCGATTGTCGAGATTTATCGTTTCCTCTGTTCACTCGAGTGCTTCGGACGTAAATAACCCTCGTATTATCGATATCTATGTAGTGAATTCTTATGTACTTTACTGTTGGATATTTTTCTGCGATTCTCCACCCTGTGGAAAGTGAATAACGGATTTTTAAGAAAATTTATGAGCACGTTTGCTGCATGAAATTAACTTTATAAAACAAACTTATTACAATAAAGAGGAAAGCTTCAATTAGTGAAGAAATTCATTTTAAAGAATTGCATACGCTTTGTATTGACATGAATCGATTATTTGAAAAATCTCGACAAAATTCTTCAAGAAATGCAAGGAAGTACAAAGGGATAATTAAGATTATAATTGAAAAGCTTTTCGCTCATATATGTGGAAAAAGCGGTCTACAATTTCGTGAACGATGTGCAAGGAGTTGAAAATTCTTTAACTTCACCTTAGAATCGTGAACTCAAAGAGTTTTTCCAAGTTCCAAAGTAACTAAACTTAACGTATGCACGTAATGAGTTTATAAAAATCATCTCCTTGTTCCATAATATGTTTACTGTATGCAAAGTCTTTTTTAGAGTTTTTTCATCAAAGCATTTGCACACGTAAGAAGTATTTTGAATTTTTTTACTCTACGGTTTCGCTTAAGTAAGAAGGTTTTCAAACGAGTCACTTTGAAGCTCTGACTGCACGATGTATTCTCTTTGCCGTACTGGTAATTCATTATTCAACTGGAGGTTATGAAGTACTTTCAAACAGCCGGCTCAAATAAAATTAAGGACATTGTACTTTTATTCAACTCGTCGTAGATACGCAGTGAACATTTTCATCACACTTCAATTAAAACGATCATTACTTGAAAATATTATTTTATATCAGAAGGATATCATTCAAAGATATTCACAGCTTCTTCGAGTTCACGCTTGATTCATTTCAAATTTTTTCATAATTGTTCTAAACGTGGATTTATTCGTTTACTCATTTAATAGCAGTTTGCAAACTCGTAGTATCTGTGCTATTCCTGAATTTGTCTCGGTCCACTCCTTTATTGGATACTATCCCATAACAAGGTAAAAATATAAGAATTTGGTTAAACTTTCGTTTTCATGATCGAGAGAACGCTCCAAAGCTGTCTTGATTTTCCATGATTCGATAAACAGAATAGTTTTACTCTTCAGGAAACTCCCTTTCAACCCCTTCGAATGTATTGCTTCAGAGATTGAATATATATGGTTTCTCGATGTCCACCAAACGAGGCTCCTCTCTCACTTTTTTTTTCCTAAACCAAAATCGAACGGTTGGCACATTGTTATGAAAAGATGTAATGAATAAATAGAAACCTCATTAAACGAAAGAAAAAAATGAAATGAAATATAGGACGCGCGCGACCTTATTCAAATACCGTAAAACCAGAGGAATAAAATAAATTTCCCGCCTCCTTATTTCGTCTTTTTAGCGTTTGTCTCTGCATAAATACTAAAATTAAAGTACAGCTGCCAAGTTCTTATAAGTTATTGCGGCATGGCTAACACGATGAATATAAATCTCCCATAGCGATGCTAACGCACTGCACCGTTGGCTGCTCTTCTCCGGTTTATTGTTTTCCGGATCAGGAGAAAATATATGTACCCCGATTTTGTTATGCCTTTTGCGAAGCACCGCTCAATGACAGCACACAGAAAGGTCTCCTGCCAAAGGGTCTTTTTGTACAACGTATACCGTAATAGGCGAAACAAATAGTTCTTTAGTGAGTCTGCTACCTTTTTCTGTTGCATGCTTTCACGCAGAAGAATGGATTGTATCGTTTGAAGAAAGAGTCCCCGCTCTGTGGAAAGCTTCAGAAATAGAAATCGTTTCGGTCGAATTCAAGTAAAGCAAGTTTACTGCGCGAGATGAGTTCGGAACTTCCAACATTTTTGGATTCATTCAAAATGATTCTTGAATTCTGTGGTCTCCAGAAAAATCCTCACAATCAATTTGAAGCAATTTTTTAATTTTCAATTACCAGACTAGTCTGCAGCTGACTCTCTCTCAACTGCAACGCGGTTACCAAGGTAACTGCGGAAAACTTGACCGGCACAGGCGCACTAGCCAACTCATTTGCTCGAGCGGAAATGAGAGCAATCTTACGAGTGCTTAGGTATAAGAATTTCCTTATATAAGAATGATGTATTGAGCCCGTCAGTGCACGACGTGGACTTCACATCTACACCCGCACATGCACCACGAGCCAGGTATTTCTGGCTTCGCCTCGGACTTCACCCAGTTAAAGGAAGAACCCGAACCACGACCATCCCAGACAAAGTTAGAAACAGAAGATTGTCTTTTTTTTCTGTTTACTTTCTCAAGTGGATATATGAAATGAGCAATAACTTAAATTACTGCTTACGAACTGGAGCATTAGTTGATGTCACGCCAAAAGATACGGATTCGTCAATCATTCGTCTGGTAAATATTAAATTTTGCTCCGAGTTAATTGTGGTGGGTTCTTCATAATTTATCATTTTTTCTCATGTTCGTTCATTTCCCGAGACCGAGTTTGTTTGGTAACAAAAACATGAAATCACATTATCTCATAGCACGAGTTCGAGTAGTGAACGCCAATTGTGCAATTGAGCTAACGCCCACTCCACTCGATATTGCTTGGTTGTAGAAATTCTAGTGGATAGTTTTATTATACAAAATTGAGTGCAGGGGATAGTGATTGAAACGAGGCCCTGCAACTTCCACGTCGCCAAGGCACCGATATATTTTTAATGAACAATGGAGATCGTCGATTTCTGATAATACATGATCCATTTCAATCGAAATGGCAGGGTTTTATGACAAGATTCGAAATTTCGATTGAGAGAAATTAGTTTTCTACTCGACAAATCATTCGTTACACTCCATAACTTTCATCGTTAATCCTTCATCACAACAAATAGGCAAGCTAACGGTTTGATAAAAGTGTGCAATAACTTTCATTTTTTTCCGACGTTTTTTTTTTTTCTATGACTATCGATGATTGAATAAAACCACCTTCGGTTCAAAGTATTAACAACTCTACTGGACATAATAATTTTTGTTTCTAACGGATTTGGAATTTGAGCCATAAAACCAAGCTCAATTTGTCGCACCGATTTCTCGCACGTCTGAAACGATGTTCGAACTACGAATAAAGAGTGAAGTAGATCACGAGTCGAGAAAATCATTCGAAAAATGGCTTAATGCAAAAGTCACTTTAGATTTTATTTATTGTTCGACTCAAACCGAGTATATACATATATACAGTCGCCGTTATGATGTGAATGGAATATTCTATTATAGGAGGCAAGTATTTCCATCATTTACTCCGTATTCTCGAGCAACACGGTTTGTTTTGGAATACACGTACACGGTGTGCATTGCAATTGCGCTTTCCTCGCAGAACATGTACAGATCGGTATTAGATAAGAAAATATATATTGGTAGTATCAGAAGAAAGAGAAAGAGGGAGGGGTACACAGACGGAACCAGGCCTCTGTAGGAAAGGATAAATGTCAAGAAGTATAACTTGCGCGATAATGAGCAGGACTCTGCTCTGTGTATTCGTTCGCCAGGTATATTAGCCTGTCAATCCTTGAGCATTATCTCGAGCTCTTATGGTTCTGTAACTCTTTCTCTCTCTCCCTCTTTTAATGTACCGGCGTCCTCAGAATATGTGGCTCAATAATGGATTTACCTGACTTCTTTTTCAAGCCTATAAAAGCTTTCTTCGATTAGAGCAATTTTCTATTGAAAATTTCCTAGATTTCTCGACCGAATTAGCTTGATAAAATTTTAATGAGGCGTATATATTTGAGATCGTTTTTTACGCTTACTGATCTTTTTTTCGTGCACTTTTTTCCTTTACTTTGGATACGGACAAGATCAGATTAAAATATTTTTACTGAATGTTTGAAAATTCAAAATTAATAAAAATATGAGAAGTTCATATTCCATACGATCTCGAAATATTTATCATAAATTGAAGTAAATCAAATTATTCGGATATAAAGTTTCTAAAGAACAAGTGATTTTTAAAAATCGAACGTGAAATCAATTTGAAAAGTTCAAGTTGCTCGAGACAGATTAAAAAATAAAAATACTTCTTAAAACTGTGGGACGAACTTTACTTCTGTAAATGTAACGATTTCTTATTTATTTTCTCTATTATTCCAACTGGAATTTGAAATTTCAGTATTTGTACAGTGGTCAAATTTGATGGAGCCTGTACAAACACCAACAAGTTGCAACTAACGAGTAATATACCTGGGACCCCATGATTGCCCTACTCCGGGACTCTCGAATTTTTATCTCTGTATCGCGAGACAGGTGAAATGAATATTTTCCAGGAGTGTATGACGCGTCAGAGAACACGCGCTAGGCCAGTTGTTTACAGTGCGAGTATGGAATAAGTGAACACGTATGACGGACGATAGAGTAGAAAAAAGAAATAAAAAAATTAATTGAACCAGTTTGGAGACTTTCGAACGTGATTCCGGCCACGACTGAGCGTCGCGCTTCACTGGGACTGTAACTGTTGGCTATTCGTGTGTGTTTGCCGGAATTGAAGAAAATAAGAATTGACGAAAATAAAAAGAAAAGGAAAAGTAAATATACACGAGGAAAAAACGAAATTGGTTGTAGGTTGAGATTTTCTCCCAGGTGCGAAATTATACGAGCTGACAACGAAAATACTGCTGCAATATCTTGCAATCGATGAACTGGTATTCGAGGAATGAATGGCATATCGAGGAACTGGAAAAACGGATAATTATACATCGGTAGATAATTGTATGATGATATGCGTAACAGAAAATATTCAATTCAATTGGGACACCAAGGAAATATTGGCTATCCGAAGAACAGTGAGCTGAGGGTGCACAGTTTGCTTAAAAGATGTTATAAAATAATGAAACTTGTTTGATAAATGGTTCATTCTTTGAATTGCGTACTAATATTATCGATTGGTGTTGATACTGAAGATGGTCACAAACGGAGAAAAAGGACGTAAACTTTATATCATCCGGATTCAATCAGTTTATCTTGATTTGCCAAAGAACAAGAAGATTTCTTAGCTTGATGAAATTTACATATGTGTGATCAAAAGAACGAGTGATGGAGATGAATTAATGGATTACATTTTTTCCTTCACTCGAATTACAGATAATCAAGGTTTCGTCAGGTAATCTACTAAAACTTAACGTTTCTATATAATTTGCACTTTTATTGGAATAATCACATTGTATTTGTGTGTGATAATTTCTATGCTCTATTCGATTGCTCACTCGTGTTTTTTCGTTAATTCGATGAAGTTCATCCTCGAAAACGATCATATCGATTACTTCAATTCTATAGTTATGTCTCGTCAATCAATTCTCAAATTGTCAAACTGGAGCAAGACACGGTACATCATCGTCTCATACGAGTCTCGTGAAAATTCTCTTTTCGTGTGAGATTAATCTTGCTCCGAATCAATTATCATGATAGGGGTTCACTTTAACACAATGCGACGCTATACTGTGAGGAAAAAAATTCCAAAATCTTCACTAATCGTCACTGGAAACATTCGTAAACGTCAACAACCGTCGATGGGATCTCATAGCCATGTAATAATATTCTGTTCGCCAGTAAAGAAATTTGCAGTAAATATAAAACACCACAAAAATTAATTATCACAGTTTTCTTTGTGGCCTAAATCCTGGAATATGTTTATTCATGGTAACAAGGTATTCGAGTGATAAAAACTGGATTCCGTTTAGTATTCAGTAGTAAATTGACTCTTTTCACTCAAATCTTCTGTTCATAAATAACGAATTAAAGCTCGATAGAATTTCTCGTTGGCTTTGAATTCCGTTGACGTGCTTTTTCCTCGCCACCACCGTGGATTTCTCCGGCACCACCTGCTGCCTCGAACTTACTCGTTCCCATTCGGCAATAATTTTACGCAATCGCATAATTTTCCTGCTACATCTCAGCGATACTAATAATTTTCTAGCTCTGCGTGTGATGAACAGCGCTCATGAATATACACGTTTTACTACGAGACAAAACTATCAGGATAAACGCTTTTACACCGAGAAATTAGCGCGTGTGTATACGTAAAAAATATGTACGCACAAATTTTCTACGCTGTATAGATGAAAGTGTATCTATAAATGCAAGGAATAATATTAGTTTAACTATCAAATCGCTTTATCAGCTGATCTCTGAATCCTTTTTTCGCCTTCGAGAAGTGAATCAAGCACGTTTTTACCGAATGTAATGGTGCTGGAGTGAGTACCTGAGTACCCTTTGACATTGAATTATACCCCACGCAGTAATTGCATGAGTTTCTATACACGACGATTCAAAATGAGTAATGCAATTTATCCCAATTCTAGATCATAACTATGGGAAAAAGTAACTTGAAATAATTTTTAATTATCATAGTTGAGTGATTTCTGAAAGTACAAAAGTAACGCGCTTTCCTTGGAATAATTCGTGATTCCTTTTCGTCAACAAAATTCACGATTCAGGCTGCAATCGTGTCAAACACCAAGATCGTCCATGCCCCATAATTTCCATAATATTGGATACAAAAATGTTGAAAATTTCATGCATATGATTGATGCAACACGAATGCCGAATGAAATTCACTCAAGACTATACGCTTGATATTTCATCTTGAGAAACTGTTAAATCCATTTGTTATCGTACTGGGATTAAATCCATTAAAAAATTGAATCTTCCACGTAAATGCGGGTAATAGAGGCGCTGGCACGTGAGGCTTTTACGGAGTCATCGGGTATACGACGGGTCACGGAGCGGATGGTCGAGGTTGACCATGAAAAATGAAAATATCCTCATCGAGAAGAGCAAATTGCTTTATCAATGTGGGCATCCATGATCCCCACAAAGGTAAGAAAAAGCCAAAAGGAGGGGGTTGAAGGGAGTCGAGGGGGGAGCAGACAAGACTCATGCGAGGTAACACGTACGGTTTACGAAAAAAGGGATTTGCGGAGAGTTCGTCATGGAAAATTTCACCTGGTGTTTTCTCACTTCAATACATAAATATAAATATGAATAAAAACATCCTCCATTAACGTTACGGTGAAACATCTTTCTCACACACACGAAGTTTGTATCCATATATTAATTATATGAATAAAAATATCGAACACATCCGAACGCAGATGCGAACAGTCGCGGCACACATGGAAATCAGTGGCGCATCTCGCGACCGCGGTGGCTTTATAAAAGCGGCAGCTTGCAACGCACGTTCTTGAATGTGAAACGACTCGTCTCTCTCTCTCTCTCTCTCTCTCTCTCTCTCTCTCTCTTTCATTCTCCGCGCGCAGCATTAAAAGAGATTCCTCAGGTATAAACGTTCCGTGCGGACGAAGATCAGGGTCCATTTCACGCTTAATTATCGTTTAAGGTATTCTCAAGATTCTTGCGGATCGGGGCAATCGGTCTTTCCACCCTGTGCTCTTTTGCGGCCTCGGTAAACGAACCACCGATCCTCACTTTAACACTGCGCAACACCGAGAGCGAGAGAGAGGCATCATCGGTAAGTAACTAAGTACTGCGTTTATGAACAACTTGCTGCAATATATGTATTTACATAAATTTGGTATGTGCGTACTTTTTTCGTATAAACCTTTCCTATATATGTGGAGATGTGGAGAGAGAGAGAGAGAGAGAGAGAGAAGTACAATATGATATATTTACGGTCGTTAGCGGTCTCCTAAAAGTAACGCTCGCTCATTATCCATACATTTATTTTTATGCACCGAGAGTATATGGTCAGTCATTATGAGTGCCGACACACGAATGTTTGTTAGAAGAAAACTATTATTGAAGTTGCCTATATTTTTGTGATTTCATTGGGTTCATAGAGTCCTTGAAAAATTTTGGATTTTATGTTTGTCCATCAGTAAACTGGATAACGTTAGTATTTTTTTCTGGGGTTAGTAGGACGTGCTGCGTCGAATAAAACCAGTGGACTTTTTGTATTTCGTTATTTTTTTATCCTCGTAGAATGAAGAAGGTTGAACGAATCTAGGGCACCCATTTTATTTCTACTCCAAGTATTTGTAAACGATTGTCAAGACACGAATATTTATATGGGGAAGAAAAATGGACAAGAAACCGAAACTTTTCGTAGTGGATGGAAGGAATTGATTGACTAGTCATAGCTTGTTCAAACATTTTAACGATATAAACCGACGGGATAACCGGAACCTAACGAAGACGAAACTCTCGAAGATCAAACATCAGCTGAAACTCGATCTGTCAAGAAGATCCTAACGATGTATGACTACGAGAATTCTAACAGCATCACTGTATAGTCAATTACCAAACGGAACGAAGATTCATGAGAGATTTTCGAAGACAAATAATAGTTCGTGAGGAAAATCTTGATAAAAACAATATTAATACAATCCTTGCTCATATAAGAATTCAATAATGATGGAACTTGTCTGAAGTAAAAAAAGGAAACACTCAGCTACTATATGGTAGCGTCAAAATAAGTAAAACATGAACTAAATAAATTAAACGAATGGATGACAAAAAAGTCCAAAAATTCACTCAAATAACTCCTCAGAATTTCGTTTTTTTAATCTGGAAAGAATAACCAACGAATAATTTAGTGATGATTATGATCGCCGATACAAAATGTAGGGAATTTCTAGAGATCTCTCGAGCACAGTCGTCAAGAGGTTCGTCAACATCCCTTATTAGCATGATAGGTGGAACGTCGACTGTATAGGCGGAGCGATTGAAAACTTGTCCCCGAAAACGGTAGGAATTAGAGTTTCGAGTTTGGCTACCGGCTGTTTCCAAAGTCAACAAGATACAGTGATACTAAAATTCGTTAGATATTGCCGATATACTCAATCGCGAATGCTGAAAAATCCACATGCTGATCTCTGGACACGTAGAGGCGAACACTAATTATGACATTCAACGGAATATAAAAACTAAAAAAACGCTTTGAATTATGTTTTTTAAAATATTATTTCAAACAATTGGATGACCTTTTACAGGGCCACTAATTCCTAATCAGCATTGTGGGGTTTCAACAAAAAAATGTCAACAGAATGAAAAGTTGTAGTCACACTGGCTTGACTAGAATTTTAGAAGATTTTTTTTTCAGCTTTATTTCTCAACTATTCCATGTGACTTTCTGTTACAATATTTCTGTCCTCGTCCAGGATTTTATGCATTACTGCAGCGACTATAAATTTTTTCTAATTTTCCCTGGGAAAACTTATTTTGAGGTGGTGCGTCCTGTCACTTTCTTACTTGTTACTGTTTTTCTTACTTGTTCTTTATACACCTCTCCTTCTTCGAATGAACAAGCAATACTGTCAAAAAAATGGAATAAGGTCAGCTTCATTGAACACTTTCCCTTCGTGTGCATTTTCATTCCATTAGAACCAGACTGATCGCAAAACTTGTATGGGGAGGAATTTACGAGGGAAACTTTTCAACTGATATTGCATGTCACAGTGGAAATACTTAGGTGGGTCCAACAAAAATTCAGAAGTTTACATGCGTCCATCACGTTCTGAGGACTAAAATTTCAGCTGCTGTCTGAAGAGAGCAAAATCTGAAAACTTTTAAGACTTCAGTATGCAAGAGTGCGGCGGGATCAGTTCTCGATATCGTTTCTTTCCAACGACCGAAAACATATTCACTGGCATTATCGGACAGTAAATTCACTGAACTATGAAATGAAGTATTACACAAGTTTATCCGTCAGTTCCGAACTTCGGGTTTCGAAACTCCGCTTAAACCTTCCGCAGGAATTTTCCGGTGTGCAGAAAAGATGTAAAATTACAGTGAAACCAATCAGAGACTTGTCGCTTTGGTGATCACCGACCGGCTTCTGTGGGAATTGGTTGTGATGGGCATCAACAGGTCTTTGCACAGGTTGTCGACTTAGGCGTTTGTACCAGCACCTCCACAAATTCGCGTGTGCTAAAATCGAGCATGATCCCAAGCCTGCCTGCGTGCGGAGTTCTTTCTCAGTAATTGCACAACCGATCGGGTGCTGATTTTAGAATCAATCGAAGGGGTAATGCTCGCTTGGCTTTTCCGTGAACCACTTAACGATTTCTGGGCGTTTCGAGTATAAAAAATGTCTAAATTTCATGACCCCACTAGCGTAGACTTGTCAAGTGCTCTCGATACCAAATGACAGAACTCCACACGACTATGAAAAACGAATTGTGATTTTCCTCTTCGATTCTTCATTGGCCATTTGCGAAAACAAGTAAGTTGAAAAATCGTAAGTTTAAAAAGCAATTAATCGTTAATGAACGATGTGATCGATTTGGGTGAGTGAATCGGTTATTTTCGATCGCCACCTGCCGTTTGATACACGTACGATGGTGATCATGATTCGCGATCAAAAGGCGTTTCCGCGGGACGCTTTCCTCTTCGTGATCGATTTTTTCGGTTGGGGTGTCCGCAGTCGCGCGGCTATATGTTCATAATGGGCGTGCGTGCGTTAATCCTCTTTGATACGCATGACTCTCGCGTTTTAAATTTGCAATGCGTGTGAGAGTCGGTCCCAGAATGATCGCCCCTGCTGCTCGTACTAAGGCCCTCTGCGTATACAAGCAGAGGTAATACGCTCGTTGACGTGGAGTTCTGGAGTCGTTTGACAGGCCAACCCGTTCACGTGGGTAGGAAGAGTATACTCGGTACATCAGCAACCGGCTCAACCACACATACACAACTATATATACACTGAAAAAAGGCATGGTATTGAGCACGGAGGCGTAGTTGACTCAACTGCCTTTTGAAGTTTTATACACGGCCAAACCAATGGCGTAGTTGGAGTAGCGAAGAAGTATTTCGTTGGGCCAACTGCGCCAGCGATGGGGAGTCTCAATAGTGAGCACTCAATAGAACCGAAACATATTTTTAATGGAGTTTGATGAACGTTTGAAGTGGAAGCATCGTTTGGGCAATGGACCAAAGTATCCCGAGCAACCACATTAGCCATGCTCTAAGAGAGCAAATTGCGTTGTGCAAAAAACAGAACGACGATTGTCAAATGCTTTTGTGATGAAAAATTTTTGTTTGAGAGGTTAAAATAAAAACACTTGATCCTTCAAGATCTCTTCTTTATTATTATTTTACTAGCGTTTATTTTGACATAACTTAGAAATGAAATCGTCTAATATCGCGACGTTCCTTCAATGAGAGATCAAATCCATCTCCTTTTGGCGTCTTGAAGTGAAGATACTGGTTTCCACGATAACCGTAGATCAGCGTTGTTATCAATGATACGACTACGGAGTTTATGAATGGACTTTTCAATTCTAGTGAATTTTCCTGGCTTATTACAATCTTTAAATTTGATGGTTTGTGCTGATTGTTACTATAACTAATTATCTTGACCACAAATAGAATTCCATTAATCTATGGTGTTGTAAACGATATTCGGTGCATTGTAAGAAAAACTTTGTCGATTGTTTGTTCAGGTGTGTGCGAGCAATCGTTCGTGCTTCCGTGCGTGCCTCCGTGCATGTGCGTTTGCGCTGTCACGTTTCGATAACTGTTTACTTTCCACTACCCGTGATATCTGAAATTCTCAAGATCGTCTTGAAGATTTTTTTTTCTAAGAATATTATGTCCAAGAACATCAAGTTCTGAAAGAATGTTTTTACTCCGGAAGATCGTGTTTGAGGACATTTTGACCGGGATTTTTCGTCTCGAGATTATTTTCATGTGCGACCGAGTGGCCCAACCCGGACGACAGCGGTGGCTGTACGTTCACTGAGTTCTTATTGGTTGGCATCGAGATCTCGGAAGAATGACCTTTTGTAATATAGAATTTAGCAATCATTGGCCGAGTCCGTGCGTGATTGAACAACTGCTTAACTCAGCGTTCGTCTCCCCCAAAACTACTAAACGTTTGGAGCATCACCCACAGCCACATGTTGACATCAGTCGCCAACAACAGTAGAAAAATCACGTTTTGTACTACAATTTACTGTCGAGGCTAGGCAAGTTTCTCAGTTTTTCGAATATCGTCCTTTTGCATTGGCATTTTACAAAATATTGTCTTATAAAAAGTGTGTTTACAAATGTTTACTGAAATCGATATTGCAGCAGCTATTCGGATGCGATAAGGGGCTCGCGCTCTGCTCGATGTTCCATTGTAGATTTCACTCGTTCGATCTTTGCTGACCAATTAATATCTCATCAATAAATGATGCATGCAGAACGATATTAGTTGGATACTTTTCTCTTAAAAATGTCGGTATCAATTAACCTTGTGAACCTTGATTCAACTCTTAGAGTATTCGATGCACGCGTTCCTCGCGACGGTTAGTTGCTGCGGGTGCTTGATTGCCTTATCTGCCTAATGAAACGGTTCGCTAACTAGCTCTCTCGGCTCTTGTTTGTTCCATTGCCCTCACGCATATTATGCTTTATGCAAATATTGTTATGAATATTTTTTGCAAGTCGCATTATACTCTGCGAAGCATCGCGGTGCAAGGTACTCGGATTATCGTGACGAGAGGAAGAGATTCGTCGAGCGACGTTTAAAACGGATGCGGACGAAATGATGTGCAAAAAAGGAACCTCCAGGCAGTTTTTGTACCTTGCCTTTGCTACCAAGAGAAACGGGTATATAAAAGGAAAACGACAGAACGAACAAACGTCGAGATTAGTGCGACAAAAAAATCTGCGCGTTTCATGTTTCGATGCAAAAAGAGATTTCCGTGCATAGCACCACTATTCAGCTTATAAATACGCTCAAGAATCACTGATCTTCATATATTTTATTCATTTTCATCGTGCCTCTAAATCTCAATAAATTTTTAAAAATGCCATATAACCTAAGATGATATCTTACATTTCCTCATTTTTTTCTTTCGTAAATTATTTCCCCGTCAATCTTGATTTTCATACACGATAACTCATTCTCAATGAAATTATCTACAAAAAACCTGTACCTTTATGAAAAAAATATGATGCTGAATAAAAATGAAAAAATGTTGAAGAAATATCAAGTCGACGAAGAAAAGAAAATGTATAACTAGCTCAGCACTGTGAAGAATTCGATGAAAAAATAGCTTCCTTATTTACTCATAACGTTTAATTCCCCTGTGATCGCGACGTAGGCATCCGCAAGAGAGGTTTGCGGCACCGTGTTCATATATAATCTTGTGCTCGTGTGATATATATCGTTAAATAAAAATATCTTCATCGTTTGCTCGGTCGGTTGTTAAGTCAGGTAAAAACGCATTGGACACTTGGCTTCATCAATTTGATTCTTTGTTTTATTGTACCCCAAGCTAAATATGTATACACATATGTGTGCACCGTACATATATATCGCCATAAGAATTCCTTCGCTGAGGTTCGCATCGCGGAGTCTCGCGTTTGCTCTCTATCGGCCACGGTACTCGCGTTGTATCTCTTCCAGTATATATACGTAGGCAGCATGGCCAATCAAGCTTTTCGTTCTCTATCTCGTTGATGAACGACGATTGAAAATCGGCATTGTTTCTTAATTACCAATTAGCGGTTAATCATCGACGAGCAGGTGGGTCGTCAACCGGTCGATCATCGGCGCCGATGCGGAGAAGCAAAGGGAACGGTAAAGAGAGAAGAATTGACGACGTTAAGCGACGCTGCGAGTTTATTAATACCAGGAATGCATCGAGAATAAACGAATCATCTGGGGGAATCGAAAGGAAGGAAGAGAGGAAGGGAGGGGGGGGGGGAGGGGGGCGGGGACAAATTGATTGATTGATTGACGATATTCATCGGCATGACTTGAACGTGGCCTCGGCGAAAAAAATTCAGTTTCCTTGTTAAAGATTCGAATTAAAAATAAAAAAAATTAGGATGCAATCACATGTGCAAACTGAAAGTAACTCGACAGAGTTGAGGTGCCATTACGACCGCATGTTTTTACAGGAAGCGAAGGAAGATGCTTTTTAAATTTATCTAAATCGGTTCGATATTGAAATGGGTTTTAAGGTTGCTGGTCCCGTTGGAAGGTTTCCAGGGCAGCGGAACCGAGGGTAGGAACTAGCGATAGGTCTTCGGAACCGACACTTGTTCCACAGCGCAGTCCTTGCCACGTTGCCGCTACATTATTACGCCTCAGAGACCAATCAGATTAGATCAATCGTGTGAAAAATAAGCACAAAAATAAAAATTGCGTTGCAGAGACATAGAGAAATATCTCGGTATAGGAATTTGCGAATGCTTTTAAGTTTTGCAGAGGATCCAACCGTACGGTCATTAAGGGCGCTAAGAATTCCAAGGATAAAGCAGGGATAGGAGGAGAATCGAAGTAGCAGCGACGACGAGTAACCGCGAGCATGCGTATATTATTAATGTCACCATTGGCACTGCATCGCAGCTGTTTTTACGAGCCTGGACCTTCCTACTGATGTTGCCTCCTCTCTTGAAACGAGAACTACCTGTGTCTGCCTCTATCGCGGTCAGCCAATACGAACGGGTCATAATATAATACAAGAGAGGCGGAGATGCGAAGAGAGACGCACAGCGACGGAAGGTAGTAAGAGGAAGGAGCACCGAGAACAGTCATATAAGCTTTTGTACAGAGATATCTGGGATGCTGGTGCTACTGAGACAGAGAACACACATGCGCACCAGGGGATAGCATTTTTCGTTATTTTTATCCACATAGATATACAGGAAGGCACATTCATATTTTTCTACGAGCAAAAGATCCTCCAAAACAAAAGAGCCTGACTCACGTGATAAAAGACACAAAATTACATGGGTTACGCCCTTTTCCTGGCGATATTATGAATACCTCAGCCTGTACACATGTGTGTACGTAATACACTCTAGAAATTCTCTACGTCTCTCCTCACTTGCTTCTGTTCAGAGGCAGCCATGGGCAATACAGAAGCGCGTAAACGAGTCGTTGGGCATGTGTCTGTGTGCGTGTGTGTGTATCCTCTGGCTCAGAACTCTCGCGAGAGACTCAGCAGCCTCTCGTATCGGAGCGTAAACGGGCAAGAAGGCTCGTTCTCTCTCTCTTTCTCGCTCTTTTCCTCTGTGAGGCTGCGCATCATTACTGGGCGCACGAGGCCCCGCGGCACTCTTTGTACCCGGCACGTAATTTCTTCGCTATCGGAGAACGTGGTTCGCGTATTTCTTTCGTTAAATATATATTTATATCTACGCGTATCCAACCGTATCTATGTGCTCCCTTCATATGTAGAAAAGAGTGTGTGCCTATGACTGTATATTTGCTGTAACATACTTGGATATAAGCCTCTAGAACTAACTTTGACAATGCTCGCAATACCCTCTTACAATACGTCCTAGGAATTCAATATTGCATGCACATGAACTGCTTTTAGGTAGGCTGAGTTCATAGCAAAAATTATTCTAATTGAAGTTTGATTTTCATTGTGCACGAGGTTGGTCCGTTTAAATCGTCTCCTGATTGAATTTGATTGAACGATTGCATATAAGAAATGCATTAATACTGATTAATTTTTAACTTTGGTCAATGTCCTCAGGATATTCAGTATTTTTATAAAAAACGTTCCTAAAGTAAGGGCTCTAAGACTCAGACTGTTGCATTGTTTCAAGTTATCAAATGAAAGTAGTGCCTTCTTTTATTTCGATAACAACAACGAGCTAGCCAGGTGTCTCATGGTTTATTTGCAATTTTTTTCGGAGAATCAAGAATTACAAGGAGCTATGTTATAGTAGATACTCCGGGTCATATTATTCGATTGAGGGAAGTAACAAATATTTGCGAAATATTTTCTAGCAACAGGAAATGTTGAGAATGAACCTGCCTTGAATCAGTTGGCATTCCATCGAAAATTCTCGAGCACGTATATGGCTGGGGCGTAATATTTGTTTAATTTGTTTTTCCGTTTTTCGTAAACTTTTTATTCCTCATTTTGGTATGGAGGAAAACGTATAGAAGCACGCAGAAAATAAAATTTGATCCCTTTTGATTGATGGTGTGGAGAGGATCGTTCTCTTTCTTTTAGTGCTTCGGGTTATTGAAATATTGGCATAGAAACGAATGAGGGATGGAAGAGAAAGAAGGGTACAGAGGATGGAGATATAAAAAAGGAAGGAATAAGAGAGAAAAGGAGCGAAAGGGCGAAGAACGTTTCACGTAGTGAAGTATTGAGTGAGGGTGGCAGAGGTCGTCCGTTGTGGACGAGAGTAAAAGAGGGAAAGAGTGAATAAGAGAGAAAGAGAGAGGAGAGAGAAAGTTCATAGAGAGAACAAGAAGGGAAGAGAGTGAGAGCCATGGGCCCCTTGTGAAAGTTCCCTTTACCTTGATGACAAAGAGCCACGAGCGAACAGGCGAACCTCACTCAATGGAACGGACGAATGGTTATGGAAACAGCATTTAATTTGCATAGAAGGAGCCTCTTTGTCGAGACCCGCGGAAAGAGGAGAACGGAGAAAGAGCGAAATAGCGGACGAGAGAGAGGAAGAAGCATAGGCATAAAGAGAGTGGAGAAAACAGAGCGAGGAGAAATGAGACGCGGAGGGGGCAAAAAGGGGGTTGGTGGAGACGTAGAGAGGCAAGGCTCGAGAAGCTCTCTTCACTCTTGGCTATGTGAAAAGAGCATTGTCCTTTATCTATCGATTCGATCGTATATTTTATTCAGATTACGCTCTGCCTACAAATAGCGAATCTTTTTATGATTGGCCATCGCCGACTATTGTCGAGGCGCGAGTAGACTTTCCCTCTCTCTTTGGGTTTTCTGTTCTTGCATACGCGAAGTGGCGATGAAATAGGAAGAACTCGCATCACATGCTCATTAGAGAATGTTTCCTTCGCGTCAATGATTCTTATCAATGTTGAAAAAACTTTCCTCGACATGTGACTCTTCACTTTAAATATTAACGATAAAAAACACAATTGATAAAAAAGCTTTTCCACACAAAGTATCGAATAATTGAGGGCAATTATTGTCCGAAAAATCTCCAAAATATATTTGAATCTATCAAAAACTTTGTCCCCTCCGGTCCTACTCAATATCTGAGCGCCTAATGGTATTTGCCTTCATACATTTTAAGGATCTTGATCGGTATGGTGGATAAGAAACGTCGTGGCTTTCTCAACGGAAAAGAATCGATCGGCGTTCGTCGTTTGTTTGTCGAAAGAACATTGGACCAAACGTCGAGACGCACGCGGATGCACACGTTACAAGCATGGGTTGCGTCTGCTCGTGGATGAATGATGGGAGGCAATGAAAATTCCATGGTCGGCTCTTTCGTCGGATATTCTCATACACACAACACACACACACAATACTCACGTTTCTATATACAGACATATACAATGCACATACATACCGTCGACGACGAGAATGGTCGAGGTTCGCGAGTGTTAATTAACAAGATTGATCAACCGACTGACATAGGGAAACAGGTTCTCTCTTGGGACGGGATGCTTCGCGCTGAAAGCTCCTTTTTCAATCTTTTTTTGTTTCTCCCTTTATTTTATTCCCGGTGAATTATTTTTTTCAAATAAACAGCCCTCTGTAGCAGTGCTTCTAGCAGAGGCTGTGCAACATGCACGCGAACTCGTCTGCCTCGCTGTCCAGAGCTAGATATTTCTTCTGTCGCAACTGTACACACCGGTACCGATCGTTTTATCCTGTCTAATAATAAGCGAGTGACTGTTGAGGTGCGTCTGTGTGTGTGTGTGTGCGCGTGAGCTCGATAATGCAACACGCAAGATGGATACACCAGGATTAAGTATAAGTCTGATGAAAAATCGATAAGAAGTCACAGAAATAAGAAAAAATGAAATAAAAGAACGACTGGAGAAACAAAAATGCAATGATAGTGGTACACGAGCAAGCCACGCGTGCACTGGACAAACAAGACTTCAGAAACGTGCATGTGTCAAGAATTTTTGCCACGGTAGTTTCTCAACTGTCCTGCGGAGACTATAGATAGAAGACGATGTACGCATACAACGAAACTCGGTTCATTTACCTCACGGATAATCAATCAATGATTACGTCCTGGGAGTAAAAATGTAGGAACAAAAAGTACATTGATGCGGAAATCTTGTATCTTGCATACAGACTCAGCGAGGAAAATGAGTATTCTGGAAAAATAACGAGACTCCGGTCTCTACACGAGACATAATAAACGTCAAACAATTTCTCCAATCAATATGTTAGGTATACGCTCTACTGGTTTTATAAACGTTAAATGCGTGTACATCTACTTATACGTTTGCGGACGAGATGAGTATGTATATTTGTATATGCAAAATGAGCGAGAAAAGAGAAAACGTACTGTACAGTGAATCAGCGATTGTTTACGATGGGTAATCAGGCGACATCAAACGAGGCAGCCCACGATCATCAAGAGGGATTGTTTACTCAACGATTCTCCGCCTTCTTTTACCCCAGAGTTCGCCAGTCGATTTTTCTGCCTACCGAACGCCAACGGTATAACGTATATATTTGTATTTCGTGACTCCGGCGGTCCCGGTACAAGTCATCCATCTTTCTCACAACAATAATGTTAATTTAACCGTCTCCCTTTCACCCACTCCCTGCCCTTCTGCCCCTTTTCTCTACCCTCCTCTCTCTCTCTCTCTCTCTTTCTTTCTCTATTTCGACAATTTGTCGGGCACACAAAAAGAGTTGACAACTTGAAAGGGAAATGGAGCCTATTGACACAGTGAGAAAGCACAAGGGTCGAGTTTGGGTCATCAACATAAACTCCCGTCCTCTGTTTCCTCCACCGAGATTTGTGATACAGGACAGTCCATCTCGCTCTCCTTCTCTCTCCAGTTCGGAGGCTCTTTCATCCAGTTGTTCATAGACCACCCCGTCGCCGGAACCTACCAGCGACGACTCTCTAAACATAATGCCAAGGGCGGATGAGTGGAAAGCTGATCATCCCAGAACAGTTCCCTACTCGCCTCAGTGAACACGATTATCACATAGAACCATTACATCGTCCAAAGTACGTTCAAACAGGGAGGAAACATGAGCACTGATATTACAGATACGAAGGTGGTATTACAGTTTTTTGAATATAGTCACTTCACTAGTTCTGTTACTTTTATATCTTGACTGTCTCTTATCATATTCAAACTCTCTCTGTCTTTTTTTTCTTCGTGCATAATTTCCCAGTTTTTTTTTCACTCTATGCCTATCCTGTGTCACCAATTCTATGTATTCACAGTATCTTGTTTCAGAATTAGACTGAGCCGAAGGCATGTGCTACACGGAGACCTTGCTGTATCAAGAGGCTCAATCTCCAGAAGGAGCAGAACCGAAACGATCGATCACCTCGACTGTTGAGAACTCTCATGGAAAATTGTGGCGTTGAGCTAGTTCACGCTTTTGTTCCAAACCCCTCGAGTACGCACACGCACAATTTACAACCACGTCTCCTCCGTTGTCCCGTTTCACCTTGCAGGGCATATCGGCCAGCCCTGATCCCTGATATCGAGCATTTATTATCGGTTTGACCACATAAACTCATGGTTCACAACCGGTAATTCCCTCCTTTTGCTTCTCATTATTCTTGACTGTATAGTATTAGCGACGCTTCAGGCGCAGCATTACGGAAAATTGCGTTTTGTTTGTTCACTACTTTCGGAATCCACGTGTGAAAATTGTTGGTGGTCTCCAGTCAACTTATAGATCGGCAGTGAAATTTTCTCATCGAAGCTCTCATGGTTGCGGGAATTCGCCAACGGAGAATTAATCCTAAGCCCATTGAATAGTGGCCATACGTGAAATGTTACATACCGACAAGTGGTAAGAGGTTGAAAAATAATTTGTTTAGGCTTCTCCAATCTAGCATTTACCCTGATAACGAAATCCGCTTTCCCAAAGCTACGAAAAAGAAATACTTTTGAGATTTGAGCTTTATTGAAGCGCAGCTTAAGACGAGCAACTTTGAGGCAATAATAAGCGTATAAGAGCTTGGGCCACCCGAGTAGTGAAACGCTACGTTGTAACGGCAAGAATGTGCGATGACGGTTCATATCCAAAAAGATTTTGATTAGCTGGAACAGTTACCGAAAAACACGTTTCCACCTCTCATTCGGAATGATGAAAACTTAAGGTAATAGACCCTTCTCAAAATACGCTGACGTCGTAGGAATAATTGGCCTCTCGTCAGTTGATATCGGATTGGATTCTCGCCCCTCTCACCTCTTTATAGGATCAGTAGGACCGAAATGATGACCACAAATTTCCCAGCTATGTCCAGAATCACCTCATTTCTAACTCGTATTGGTAAGCAAAATAAATGGAACAATAATAACTCATAAGAATATGTAAATTTCAGGCATTTTGATCGATCTCGACCGTGCTTTTTATCTTGTATGTTCGTGCATTGAACATCTCATGGTGGTCTGAGACGGTATAAAGTATCACCGCGTGTGTTCTGATTGTAACCATTTGGAGGTGCTTGGCTAGATGTACTGTCATCTGTATTTTGTACTCACTGTTTACTATCGTGCGTAAGCAGTATATAAAGATTCCAGCATTTGCACCAACATAAAGTAGAGATATAGTGCCTCATCCAGGGCTGGCATAAGTAAAGATGATTGTGGTCGTGGTGCACGAAGAGCAGGTAGCTAAAGACTATACTAAACAGCGTCGGATGCAAGCAGTTTCAGTGTGACGATGTTTGTATCTCCGATTTTCCGTTTGATGGAGAAACTCCGTAGCAAACTGTGACTGATTTGGCGGCGTGATACTCGGTAGCCAAGAGTCCTGCCAACTCTGTGCCAGCGGGGAACAAAGTTAGTTGATGAGCCTGTGGGTGGCTGTCTGCTCTGTTTCAGGGTATCTAATCCCCACGCCAATTCGTGACATTGGTGTATCTGTTGATAAGTGTATACGGGGTGGATATTCATAGAGTCGGGGTTGGTACAGTTGGAAAGGTGGGTAGAATGGAGGAAGGAAGGAAGGATGTTTCAATCGAGTCGCCCCTGTCTTCCTACCTTCGTCGGTTTCTCACGGTGATGAAGAGAAAGGTGGATGCTGTGCTAAGTATATAAGCATACATATATTTTAACGAGAGATGAGGCAGAGGGTGGAAGAGGACAGAGCACAAGAGAGAGAACAGAGGGACAGAAACTGAAGACTAAATAGAAGGCGCGAGCGCCATCTCCCGCTGTTACATCGACATAGATATTTAACTGATGGCACCCTCTCCTCGGCAAAGAGCACTGGCCCGCGCACATCAACCCACGTTCTTTACTCCACCCTCGGTCACCCTCTCCTTCTTCTCCTCCGTCGCCCCTCGGCTCGTTCTGTCTACCCTGCTCGACGTCCTTCCACTGCGCTTCGACGTTACTACTTCAATGGCTCCCTTCACTGAGTTACCTCTTCGTTACCGTCTCTTTAGTATCACGTGAACCAATAAACATCTTCTTTGATGTCGCCAGCGTATTAATTAGTAAACGACAAAATTGTATTTAAACAATGGCGAAACATCGTACGCCGCACTAGAAATTGCGAAAGGAAGAGAAAGAGCAGTGAGAAGTGTATAAAGATTTCTCGGTCCACGCGGCAGGGAATCTTATGATAAGAAGGGATGGGCGGGAGGTCAAAGTAAGCAGCTCGTAAACAAACCAAGACTTTACGACGCTCTCATGGTGAGGTCGCTTCAAGCGATATTTCGTGCCTACTTTCTCCTTCATTCCCATGGGTTTCTCTCAGTCCTTGTTCCGGCTGCGGTACCCAACTTACGCTGGTACGTCTTATTAATTCACAAACTAAATTCCTTCGGAGCTGCTATCTTTTTTATTTTTTTTCCCCCACTTTTTATCGATTTCCCAGCTTTTAGCAATACCGCGCTTCCGAAATATTCTCTCGACTATTGGTCAACGCAATCATTTTTCGCATGTTTTGTATTTGCGAGACGGGGCATATACTCCACTATAAAATTCTGCTCCCCCTTAACAGAGGATGGGTAAGTAATTAACAGACTCAAATGGAAATTTAGAAAAGCCTTTGAAGAACCAGCGTAAACTTGTTGGATCAAACGTATTCAAAGGAAAAACCGACAAGATAAAGGATGACGTTGCCAGTCTTGCAAACAAATAGAGCCTTGCAAAGTTTTTCTCGTTACACCTATTGGACTTTTGCCAAAAGCTCACCGTTTGTCTTCAACATAGAATAAGTCTTTTGTCGAACAAAGTACATTTTTTTAAGGAGACTTAAAAAACAATGGTTCCATACGATCAGTAAATTTCGAACATTCTGTCATAATATTTCGGTATAGTCCGTCAGGCTCAGAAATATTTCAAAGCATATGGAAATTATTCTCTCCAAATGTCGAAGCCCCAAAACGATAATTACGAATTTCATCCATGTCTAATGAAGTTGGTCGACTTTGATTTGGGGAAAATACACTTTACAGATATCAGAATCCGCCCTCTTGGTACAGAATAGCGCAATCGCGAGAAAGTCCGAAAGTCCCACCTCTACAATAGCAGGATACGGACACTGAGAGATCGTCATACTTCGACGAAGGGTTGGATCCTGGCGCAGAAAAAGAAGGACGGAGAGCCAGGGAGAAAGAGACAGAGGGAAGTGATGCTGTATCAGTGTGGTTCGTGTATTTCTACAGAGATTGCACAAAACGAACGGATAGGGAACAGAGGCAGGATAGGCGACTCATTTCTAAATTACGATAGCTCGCACGAATCCCCTTTTCGGATGGTCTGTACCGAGACGAGACCGACCAACTCTGATTGCAAACATCCCACATCTATTTATATAGCTTAACGGATGTGAAACACAGGCGAAATATCCCTTTAAAGGATTACGTCTATAGAGAACTCAACGACGTTTCGGGTGAGCTATGGAACAGGGGGAGGGCGAGAGGGAGAAGGAAAGAGATAAAGGCTCGGAAGGGAGGGGGTAGAAAGCTGCAGACCTGTACATCCGATTCATTTGTATCTGTCGTATAGTTTTGAGGGGTGGGTTTACACTGCTCAAAATCAATCAAAAGCGTTCAGCCTCGTAGGCGAAATCGCGAGTATTAATCGCTGCTTTTCTATATACTGCACACAATCTCTGTGTATGAGGATGATCATAGCAGCGATGGGGAGATTTCGCGTGTCGTCCCACTTGTCACTCGCGTAAACCAACGGAAGCCTGCTCAACCAAACATTTTGCAAAAGCCACGTATTACGCATTTACATTTTGTATAATGCACCGAATATATTGATTCATCGTGGCACAGCGTTCCCGTGAAATAATCGAGCTTCGATGAAACAACTGGATAGAAAATTCGAGGATGTTACGAGAATGAGGATAGCGACAGATTCAATAATCCATGTTGAATACGGCAGCAGGTATTTCTCTAATTCAGCCTAAATGCTACCAAGTTTACACATACTATTCAAGTTTCGCGGAAAGCTACAGAGGATTCGAGAAGCACAGAATTTCGTAGCGTCAACAGAGATATTAATTAGTCAAATTTCTCCGAATTTGTGAAGCAAAGCCTAAATGGCCCCGAGGCACGCGAGTAGTCTCTGAATTAACACTGGATATATACTTACTAGCTACGTTTATAGTTCGACGTGTGCAGACTGGCGAGCTTAAGACTTCGCTGCCTAGGGATTCTTCTCTCTATATGTCTACCGAACGGCGAAGCTCAACTTGAACGTTCACTCCCCTCTCTTCAATCCCTTCTTCGTCATAGATAAACCTTCGATCCTCCTAGTTTCCATACCCAATTACATCTGCACATCCTCCATGTTGTGAGATAAACTACTCCGAAGTAAGTTCCTTGGTTGTCGATTAAGGACTCCGTACTTTGTAGTTCATCGAGAAACGATGGACTTTGTTTATGCAACCATTCGCTAAATCGGTTGGCAAGTTGGAGCTCGAATTTCGTTTGATTAAGAAGTAAACAGTTGTTAACGATGAACCGTGTACGAGATTTTAAAAATGCCGACCTGCTCCACTCCAATTTAGGCCAATAATAGTGTACCATTTCGAATTGAATGTTTTAGAAAAAATAAACAAGTGTGCAGATAACTAAATTCGAAAAAAAATGTTTGACGAGAAGGTTTCTACCTCTGCTGTTATTCATCATCCTTCATCTACCCCTCCAACCCATTGCTCCTCTTTTCTTGTGTCTTTATCTCAACTTTTCCTCTTTCGCTCGCGAGCTCGCTCAGTTTTCGAGGCACATCAGCGAAGAATATTTAGTCAGTTGAAGAGACTCGAACAAATGCCTCTAAGGCTTTCTATTAAGCTGACTCTTTGATGTGAGCTATCGCGAAGCGCTTTGCCATTGCCCTGCGTGCTTTGCTCTTCTCCATCTCTCGTTTCCTTTCGTCACAACTACGAAGTCTAGTCTCTTCCTTCATAGCCTTCCTTTTCCGTTCACCAGGAGCGTGCTCATGCTCGTTTCCACCTCCGAAACAACTTCAACCGAACGTGTTGGAGTCCTGGGCTTCCTTGCAAACTTGCATTCCCCTGTTGAGTCGTATATCTTGCTGAGTCGGGGATCAAGGCCCACGAAAGAGTACAACACACAGAAGACTTAAGCTTGGATGAAAACTTTGACACAGAGAAGATCTGAGGAGGGAGAAAGATAAACTCTTCTCTGGAACTTCGAGACAGGTGAGATCCTCCAGACGGAAAAAGGGATGGAATATCTTCCCCCTCCCCCAAACTCACCCTCTACAGACAAACCAACTATTTTCTCCTTATTTCCGTTCTACCCTTACTGTTCCATTTTCCATCTCAGTATTATTTAGCTCACAGTAACTCGTTGAGTAATCCTATTTTATCTCTCTTTTACACTATACTTATTTCAAGCCTCAGGTTCTCATTCGGAATTTCGAAATTTCCGCTGATTCTTTTTCAATTTCTCGAAGGAATTTTCTCCCCGAAAATAATCTGCTCCGGTATTGCAAAAATCTTGCCAAAAGTTTTCTTTCAGTATCCTTAAAATGGTTTGTGAGTCTTTAAAATTTCTTTCCGTTGTCTTCGAATTTTCTGACAGTTCCGCCTGGGTTTTTTGGGAATATTTTTCGCACTGGAAGATGGCTCGACGATAACATTGAGTGTAAAAAAAAATGTTTGCACTACTCTGAAGCCCTCTCGACTGCTCGTTGGAAACAACTGGCTGACGTGAAAATATGTCGTGCATCTTCTTCCTTCAAATTCACATGTTTGTCTCTACCTTTGTGGAGTGTATCAGAACAACCGTACGCGTTAATACAGCTTAAGATAATACAGTTGTAAGTGCAGGGACGCAGGTGGTTGATCAACGATTTACAAGGACGAAGATGCATCTTAGAACGTAAGGTTGTGACATCTAGCTCGAGCTCCAGTCTCGTTCGCTCTCTTGTACCATAATTCCATCGTTGCAACGAGACGACATCTTAATAAGTGCGGTTGCAAAGAGAATTTTCCGCGGAGCATAACGGAGCAGACAGCCATTACCGAGTGTACGCTGGCATGCACTTTGGTAACTTGAATATTGCACAAGCGATTCGATCTGCAGAGCGTTCTCGTACTTTTTTGTCACGAGCAACTGTGCCACACAAATGATAATCTTTCCATGGAATGCTCAAAATATGCCCTATTCGGTTTTCGGCTCTGTCACGAGGCTTCTGAACTTCTTTCGTTGTCCTCCTGAGGCTGTGCAAGCGATCCGGAATACACTAAAACTGGCAGCTCCATTCTGAAAATCGTCTCCGTGGTGCCTACGTATATGTAGCATTCTTCAACGAGTTCTGCGGTCACAAAATGATCTCTGCGGCTAACATACGTGATCATTGAAAGTTGATGCTTGTGGTCCATGAATTGGAATTTTAAGTGGGCTGGCACAGTACGTTACCCTGCGTATCCTGGCAAAAGATCGTTTAGGAAACATCTGTAGAATCAGAGTCTAGAAAAGTTGGGAGGATTGTTCTCTAAACGGCAGCCAACAGAAGGTATAAGCTTGTCTCACCCACTCGAGGGTCCAATAATTTTGAAATTTTATCAGAAAAAAATACTTAGATTCAGGAAAAATGAGTGGGACTGTTTCGTTAGGATTTTTTTTCGTTATCATTCAAAGGAGCAGAATCTCGACGATCTGTCCTCGACTGGAGGTTCCATCAAATTCTCACCAATTCATTTTTACATATAAGTACGTTTGTTGGGGTTTTCGTTTTGTTTCTCAATGCTTTTTCTGACCAAAGGTGTGGAGAAGTGTCGAACATTGCTTAAGTAAAATGGTGAGACCGTGTCGCTTTCTTTATATGAAAATAACTTATTATTTATTTTCTTCCCTGTGAGAAAAACGACCTGTTCCCTTCTTCGTCATCGACCTAACAGAATTGACAAAGCAACACGCCATTACTATATTATCAGTAACGTGACATACGAGCACTCTGAACAATATCGACGTACGCCAGCTACCCCTGCTACTCAGAATCCTCTGGAACTCAAGGCGACATCGAAGATACTCCACAAACAACTTTTCTCTTCATAAACGTCGCCAGACGACGATGCCTCGAACACTTTGTTTTGTACAGACTGTTTTGAGACTTCTATTCGTGTGATCACGGCATTTTCGTGGCGACTAGTTTGGATAGCTAATCAAAAATAATCAATTAAAATAAATTTCAAACGGATAATTCGATGGGTTACGATCGATCGATACAAGAAACGTTGACTAGCCATTCGAAACATTAATTAATTAGCATCATCCACTGTACACATTGGGAAATTACTAATGAGAAAGTCTTCGACAATTTAGGTGCTACCGAAAATTTAGTGGTAAAGTGACTATTGTGACCCAACAATTTGGAACATTATTATGGTCTCAAAATAAATCTCTTGTACTATTTTAATATAATTGGGGCATTGGTTGCATTTTTTTTTGGTTATCAATCAATATTTTCGTCATTCAAATTCCCGACGTGGTCATTGACTATTATTTTTTGGAAAATTTTTCCCCCCTGCAAGAGAAAAAAAAATGTTCAAGAATGGAGGTTGATTAAACGTTGAGTAAACTCGTTTATAAAAATGACCGTACGCGGATAAACGTGCACTTACCTGCTGGTGAAACGGGCCTATTCTCGAGCTAAAGTATCTGCAGTGACTCTGGTATGTAATACCAATGATAGTGTTTCTATCCTTGGTATTAAAACGTCGAGAACGATTGGATGGAAATTCTCGGAGTTATCGTTGCACGCGAATCTTATCGAGAGCTCTGAGCTTCGTGAGTTCAGATTTGTTTTCATGTTCTTCTTACACGGAACGTTAGAAATGGTACATGTCATTTTTATCTCCCCTTCGAATGGTATCAGGAAAATAATTATATTTTCATACTTTTCGAGCTTATAAATAACGCTGGCTGTGAGGAAAAAATATCTCTGTCTTGTTTTACATAACATGAAAATGTCTTTACTGTTGAGATATTCTTTTTTAATTTACAAAGACTTAGCATTATCCGCACAAATACAATTAATGTCTTCTTTACGATTACTAAAGTTGAAGGCATATTTCAAGATAAAAATGTAGAATCTGAGTGACTCATGTGACAACATTCATTGAATAATTATGAGAAAATAATCATTCGTAACGCTCCGTTCATCTTTTACGAATACATTTGCGAATTTGACCTTGTAATACATAACATTCCAAGTACGGATCGCGAAAAACAGGGCCGCGGATTGCCAAAAGTGTAAGAAAATTAATATAGGAATTTTTTTTTCAATTGAAACTGTTATTCATTCGACATTGATAATTATATGGAAAAACAAAAGCCAATTTTGTCGTCCATTGTCTACAAGGAATATAAAATAAAAAACCCTCGAGCACTTATAAAACGAAGTATTCGAGATAATAATTCGATGCATTAGCACTGCATTAAATGATAAAAGTCATATCAGAGCTACGGTTTTAGAGAAAGCATTAACAACTGATATTTTTCAATTGTATACAGGAAAGGGAAGAGAGAAGGCTCGTCAGTGATCGAAGATCCTTAAGTGGCGAGACATTTCCAGAAAACATAGGAGAGTCGGCTCGTTTATTCGTAGAATTTCCGCGAGTGTTCCCTCTCGTATTACCAGATAGAAGAACGCGTATATCCAGAGGAACGTGTCGGCCGAGTGTATCGGGTCGTGCTGGTTACACGAGTTGGGATGCTGCGAGACGGTATCCGAGAAGAGGCGATTTACGTTCGTGCCGTCTCTGTCTCTCTCGTTTTCTCTTTCTCTCTTTTTCTGGTACGCATCGTTCTCACCTAATCTTGCACACGTAAATATTCACATACACGCGCACGCGGGCACGCTCGCGCGGCCACACACTTACACAAATACGAAATGATAGGTGTAGTAACTGATAGAAATACTGCAACAGCATAGGTAAAGGTACTGTTACACAAAGCACCGAGATTCCCTGGACAACGGGTCGCGAAGATGTTACCGGCGTTGTTCTACCTCGCGCCGCAAGAAGCGCATCGACGTAAATCTGGTATTCTAGCAAGTGAATGCCTCCACTCGATCTGTGATTCGCTTACATGCTTGCGTTCTCTCCCTTTGGACTCTAAGTATTCACCAACGCAGTATAAACAATGATACACTACAATTGGTGAATTCAGGAAATACACTCAATTTCTACGCGGACAATTCCTTTTTCTATTTGTTTTTTTTAGCGTCGATTCTATACTCGAGCTGTAATGGGCTTGATTATTGTACTTGAATCGCCAAGGAAATAATGACGATAGAAGTAGTGGAAAGAATTTTTTATTCGTTTATTAGATTGAAATAATAATTTAAGTTTAAATTCTTGGTAATTATGTAGAAGTGGGGCTCGACCTATAATCGGGCTGATCTTTTGTTTTTATGTTCTTGGTTAAGGAGTTTCGGTACAGGCGATACAATGTTGCCATGCTAAACCATGCTAAAAGCATAAAAAATTTCAAAAAGTTCAGAATTTTATAAAATTTGGTGAACATATTCTTTAGAGCCAAATTTGACAATACAAATTTTTTAAGATTTTTCTTCTACACAGTTATCGAGTAATTGATCACTAAAGTTGACGTGTATAAGCATGGCGTTTCCATATATATATAGGTATACATTCCGGGCATAAGAAATCTGCTTTAATGCATAATTACTCGATAACTAAGTAGAAAAAAATTTTGAAAAAATTTGTGTTTTCGCACTTGATGTTGAAGAACATTATCACCAAATTTGATCAATTTCTTAATATTTAGACTTTTGTACCGAAACTCCTTAATGGGGAGCCATGATAACAAGAAATATTATGTTGGCGTATGACCTTTTTTTGAAAAAAAAAAATTTTTTTTTTTACACTTTTACCCACGATCGATTTTAGGGAGGGGAAAAGTAAAAATTTTCTTTTTGAATCTGAAAAAAAATACTCACATCCATCCAACGATACCTCTCACACATCGAAGGTGTCCCAAACCCACCAAACGATTCCGCAGACACATAAAAAGGAGAAGATTTGAGCTGCAGCCCTGAATCGACATATTTTCGGAATTCCATAAATTTCGAATTTATAAAAATTTTTATTATTATCGCCACCTTCCGCCACCATAAAATACATGTTCCCATGCCATAGTACAGTCCTGAATTCATAAAAAATTATTTGGAGCTGTTTTGGGGCGGAGCCTCACTTCTGCATAATCCCCAAGCTCTTTTTTCGTTTTGTATTTACCTCATTTTAATTCTTTGTCGGTCTAGTATAAAATTTTCATTGCAACGAATTCTTTATTAATTTGCGAAACTTTGCGAATAATTTTCAGACAATTGTTAATACAATTTATGGAACCAGGGTGACACTCGGAGCAAAAATCATTCAGAAATATCGTTTTTTGTCATTTCTCTCGACATGTCCAAGCCCTTTGTGGAGGATGCTTTTAACTACCGTTCCATTTTCAGATTTATGAAATTTGAAGGTTTCTAAAGAGGCTGAAGAGAGAGAGAGAGAGAGAGAGGAACAGTGAGAGTGGCACGAGGAAAGGGAGAGGCGCTGTGAATCGACAGATCGCAGAGTATCTCAAGTTGGACCAGCAAAGAGACGACAGCATCACGTACAGTGTGCAAAGACAGCGAGAGTGGGCGCCCGGGGCGATACCGGATGTTAGAACGCTCTAACGGAGCGTGGCAGTAGGCTAACTACGATAGAAAGTAGGTCCTTCATTCATTCTTCCCTGTCACCGCTTTATTCCGTTTTTTTTTTGGTATTTCTCAGACTGGCCATACTTCCAACGCTATATCGATCGATCAATAACCTATGCAACCGGGCCTATATGCGTCGAGATAATTATTGACACGAATCATTAACTGAAAATTCAATCGATCGCATTTTTGATCCGAATTATTTATTGACAAATTATATTAACTCATGTTATTATGAGCTCGAAAAAAAACGATGAACACGGATAAAGTAAGTTTTAATTTTTGTTTTCAATGTGGTGTGGTTAAGCATATTTCACACGGGAAAAATGGCAATTAAAAAAACAAATTCCATCGAAATCCAGTCTAAACAATTATTGTTTAATTTTTTTTTTTGGAGTTGTCATAAAGAAATATTTTCATGGAAATTAATAGTTGGATAAAGTTGAACAATAATACTGAGATTTACTGACACGGCTCGGCTGTTTGTTTCACATTGCTGTGTTACGAGTGTTCCAAGAAAGAATGGTAATTTTTTTACGCGGAATGCTAGCATCGAAAGACCAAACACACTGAGCAATCAGTCTGCACTAACATGAAGAATCTATGCTCGAGAAGTGTGTTCCGACGAAACGGAAGATTCAAGAGCAAAAGGATGGAGTTGAGAGAGAAAAGACACAAAAGACGTGAAAAAAAACGTAGGCAGGCACTGTTTAACATTCACAAAGCAAACCAAATAATGTTAAATAGCAGGGCGTCGCTTCAAGAAGCTCTGCGAGTTTTGGCCCCTGGTACGATGTTTGTTATAACATTTACTTTGGTCCGCCACTGTTGGGCGGTTTTACTGCTGGCTTTGGTGATTCTGTGACGCGTTGAAACATACGTGCCAGACATCTTTCACGGCTCTTACGACTATTTCCGCCATTGCGTGTAAAACTCACTTTAGTAAGAGTTTGTGCTGTGCTCCGTGGAAAAATATTTATTGAATTAATTGAGCTTAAAATTCACTTGAAATTCACCGGGTGATTTTTCTCTCAGGGCAATTAAAACACGTTATTGACGTCACCATCGCTTTTCCAGATATTTTGTATTGCTTATAAAAATTTAAATCGTACATGCTCGAATAATAATGGACTAAATAGTAATAAAAGGAATAAGAATCCGATAACGAGTTGCAAAACCAATGCATAAAATTGAATCACTGACTAATGTGTTGCTCAATATCGTCGGGACCATTGAAATTCAAAATCGTTTTAAATTCCATGTAATCATCACATGATTCTCCTTATTAGTTTCTAATTCGAAAATTTCCTTAACGAATGTTTGCGTGCGATCTGATGCCGCCGTGTGCTTCGACGTTTGCCGTGTCTGTAATGAGTCACTCCACCGATTCCGTGAATGGAGATCGATGGTAGATCGATAAATCGGAGACGTTGAGGAATTCCGGAATATATGTTGTGTGGCGTTACCGCTAACTCAAATTCTTCGGCTTCGACGCGGCTTTTGAAAACGACAAAAAAGTCGAATGATTTTACAATCACGGCCATATATGTGAAAACCGGTGAAAATTTTTATGCCTTTATTCTCCTTTTATTTTTATTCGACTCTGAGGGAAGACATTCTTCCGGTTGAGAAAAATACGCGCAGGCGCTTTGCGTTCCTCCACTTTTTACCTACTCGCACACTTTACTCTTGCAGACTCGATCGAAATGTATAGTTTACATTGATCCTGTCACTCCTGCTGCGAGAATATCAATCAATCAACGCTCCATTAAGAGATCAACGGGAGCCGACGACGAGGGCGTTAGCAATAAACTCACCTACCCTCATCCCTTTCAACGTGAAATTATAAGACTACGGATTGCATGATATTCTCTGACCTCACATCAAAATATGCAATTTTATCACTTTTTGCACTTACAAACAGATTCGCAGTATTCATCGATGATTCGAATAAATGACATTTCAAATTTTTATGACGTCAACCAGCTCTGGAGAAATTTTGTTCAATTCTCACGTACTTCTTTGGCAATTTTTCCTGTTTTTGTCGCATTTTAGATTTTCAATTTATAATTTTGTTGTTGGAATATTTTTACTTTTTATTTTTCAACACTTTTATGATATTTAATTATTTTTAATCGACTTTAGCTTGTGGAGTGTTGCAATATCTCCATTACTCTGATTGAGCTGTTTCGGAGCTCCGTCAGGAGTTCGATTTGTGAATTATTGTCTGTAAAATTCTTTTTGCGTATGTTCTGAACAACTCGTTAACGGTCGGATTGCGTAAATATATCCGGTATTTTACTTCAAGAGAGCCAGTTCCAAAGCTTCGCTTTTTTATTTGGCTTATTAGTACTTTTACTACTGTTGTACCCATTCAAAGAAGTTTTGGTAATTATGTAGTTTGATTACTTTTCCGAAAATCAATGGAATTTTTTTTTCTTCTTCTCGAAGTTATCGATTGGACTATAGTAAGTGATATTTCGTCGGGGGAGGCTAACATTTTCCATAAAAACCATGAGTTATGGAGTTTTGAAGTTGTTGGAAAAATGCGGGGATTTGGCGTATATCAGGCTATTTAGGAGTTCACATTAGGACAGGTGGACACACACACACACACACACACACACACACACGCACACACGCACACACGCACACACGCACACACGCACACACGCACACACGCACACACGCACACACGCACACACGCACACACACACACACACGCACACGCACACACGCACACGCACACACACACACACACACACACACACACACACACACACACACACACACACACACACACACACACACACACACACACACACACACACACACACACACACACACACACACACACCAAAGTTGCTCTAAACCCGCCCAGCGAAACCACACCCACACATCGAAAGTTTTCTGAACCAATACGACGATTTCGCGATGTTTATGCGAAATCGGTAGGTGTATTCAGAGCATTTTTGATGCTTGTGTGGTATTGCTGGGCGGGTTTAGAATACCTTTGATGTGTGTGTGTGTGTGTGTGCGCGCGCGCGTGCGTGGGTGCGTGCGCGCGCGTGTGTGTGTGTGTGTGTTTGTGTGCGTGCGTGCGTGCGTGTGTGTGTGTGTGTGTGTGTGTGTGTGTGTGTGTGTGTGTGTGTGTGTGTGTGTGTGTGCCCGCGCGCTCTGTCGTGTTGTGAACTCAAAAATATTCAAATATACCATATTTCATCATATTTTTCCAATAACTTCAAAACCTCAAACACATGGTTTTTATGGAAAATGTTAGCCTCCCCCGACGAAATATCATCAATGGTAACTAATCGAAGCCGTCCATGCTAAAAAAAAATTTCTTTCGTTGATTTTCGGAAAAGTAATCAAACTACATAATTACCGAAGTTTTTTTCATTATTTTCAGATGTTTCATTTCACGTTTTATTACAATTACTTACTCGTTCTTGCTAGAGCATATGATTTTTGAAAAAAGTAGCAAATTAATATTTTCCTCTATGACGTTTTTCATTGGACTTTTTGAAAAAAAAAAAACGATGAAGAGGAATGGATTCATGTGTTCTACATCAACCTCCAGTTCGAAGAAAAACATATTTGATTTCGTGAGGTTGGAAATTTTTATTTCTATTTCTGTTGCACGTTTCGATTCATTTTTTAAATTACACATTTTTTCGAAACCAACGTTTCACCCAGCAACCTTAAATTTAAAATGGATCTTTCGAAAAAACAAGTTTGAATCGTTCCCTGTTTCGAAAAGTTATCCGCATTTGAAAAAATCGTCAAATTTTCGAATGTATCTGCCCTACTGGAAGCAGAAAAACTACGAAATACAATTATACAGAAAATGTCGATGGTATCGGGCTAAATTTTGAACCAAATGAAAAAATGAAGATTCTAGAGAGGCCCACTTGGCGTGACGAGACTATTACAGGACACGATTAGGTGTGCCAAATGTAAATTTAATCATGCATACTTTGAGGTTTCATAACGATATGTACGTGATTGTTGCAGTGAAGAAGAGGCGTTCCCATATTCGCAGCCACCAAGTGCTCGAGTGAACATCGATCGGGTGTACACACTGGAATGAGAAACCAGGTTAAAGAGATATTCTATCTGTGCGTACAGATATTCTGTCTAAGTATAGGTAAGAAGGGAGAGAAAGGAAGAGAGGGAATCGACGTGGCGCACGGAGTTGAGAGGCCTGCTCATTTAATAGTTTAATCGAACGGAGCAACATTCCAATTAACCCACCATGTGGGTCTACCGCGTTTGTACACCGCAACCACGACCATCACCATCGCAGCGACCGTCATCTCGATCATCGCACCATTGAGACTGCAAGAAAGATTGAGAAAGAGGAATAATGAGAGGGAGAGAGAGAGTATAAAACAGGTAAACAGACAGACAGACAGAGACCGAGAGATAAAAGAAACGAGAGAATGTTTATTGCGTACTATAAAACTAGCTTGTTCAAATGGGCGACGACGACAGGGAGTAAAACGATGAAAGGCGTATGGGCAAGGATGAGGTTGAGAAAATGGGAAAGGTAAGATCTGAAAGAGAACCGACGACGCGATATATAACTGAAAAGAGACGGAGTTATATATGTGAAGCAGAAAAATTTCGCACATAATAAAACAACGAGCAGAGAGGGGAGAGGCTCGGGAGTATCCTCTTCGTCGTTGTATACTCAAGAGAGAGAATATACTCTGACATTACGGGGACGATGCGCAATAACGTGTCTCAGTTCTTTACGATACTCGGTGCGGCGATGTATGTGCAAACCATACATTATATATTGAGTCTAACACGCATTTTCCGTCTTTTTCTCTCTCTCTCTCTCTCTCAGCCTCTTTCTTTTCATCCTTTGATCTCCTAGTTTTCCCATGTTAAAAAGAAAACATGCTCAACATGTTAGGACGCTGCGCGTGTATACGTGGCTGGTGCATGTGCGTGAAACGTATACACGCGAGAAGAGAAGAACAGGACGGGCATGTTGGATCGAGCGTGCGTGACTACGGAAAAACAACTTTACATCTTGCTATGGCGGTATATACTTACGCACGCCTCTACACGTGCAGCATATACGTACGCGTGTCTTTAGGTATGTACGTAGATATCGTAGTCGAGAGGGATTCTTGCCCTAACAATTATCTCTAATGGCGCACGATACTATAAATCGACATTCGCGTAGAAGCGGCGCGATCGCGCGCGGGCTCTCGCTCGCGGACCTGTCTTAACTCCCTTTCTATGTGGTCACTATGAGATGGAATCGGCCTCTCGGCTGAGTCGAGGTGTATTCGTGCATTTAACCGTACACGCCAAACCCCCGAGCCACGCACGTAGTTTCTTCAGGTGCACTCTTCATGCGCTGCGGAAAGCTGTGGCAAGAAAATAGAAAAGGCGCGCACGCATTTCTGGTCGACCCCCGGATCGCGGTGCATAGACTTTCGTACATGTCTGATGTCGTGCCCATGATTCTCGTTGTTGCTGCGCTTCTTGCCGTTGTTTTTGCCCCAAACGATCGCGGCTCCTTCTCAAGTTTTCTTGTCTTCTTGAAAGGTGCACGAAGCTCGCGTGTCCCGAGCGCTATCTTAGTTATCTTCGGACGGAAGCCTCCTGGATTTATACACCCTACGCTCGAACTACATGATCAACTCACTGCAGTTTCTAGATCAAAGACCCTTCGGCTAACTTCGGCATCGAAAACTTCAGCACGGAGAGAAAGGGAGATATATTTTTAAAGGAAGAGACGGGTAGCATAGAAACATCCAGAGATAACAACGTGGCGGGGCTTGGAAAAATTTACCGGTTGTGTAACTTAAGACACCTGACTGTAATGCCGATGGACCCCGGAGGCATGACTGGACTCTGGCCTACCTCAGACCTCAGCGCTCAGACAAGACTAAACACTTTCGTACTCACTGCGATCCTGGGAATATGTAGTTTATACGAGCTGGCACACTGCACGTAAGCTGAATAAATACAATAAAACACCTGGTCCTCCGCTACCCGATCGGCGGAAAGCCTCAAGGGCTTCATCACGCAAATCCATGCCTTGCTCACGCAATCTTCGTACAGAAAAATTACAGATTTAATATCAACAGAGATCGAGCATCCGGACGGTTGGGCCAGATACTCAAGAGAAAAGGTTACAGCAGCGAACTACAGAGCTGGACATCAGTCGGTACTACTTCCCGACTGAGACTCAGTGACCAGGGAATTTTTATTATTCAAATACAACTACAGCTCACTGAACTTGTAACTCGGAACGTAGTGCCTGCCACTCATAGAAAGCAACTTACAACTGCGTTGGGGAGTCGCTGTGCGCAAATACCTGAATAGGTCACGCTCTCTTTGTGTGAGGAAGTCAAAGACTCGGAGTGTTTACTGCTAAGTGAGGAGGGACCGCCCAAATTGAAGCATACGCAGCGCAATTTGCCTTGGATAAATGTTCATGTGAAATTTAGGCATCAAGACGCTGCTCTGTCTCTTGTGGGTAAAGCTGACTCCGTTGCCGTCGTGTTACAAGTCCTGATCTTTTGTATTTCGTTGACCAATCAGGTTGAATTAGTCTCAATAATAATCTCGATTCCAAGTATCGGTGAGTTGGGCGAAGAGGAATAGAGGCTGAATGTGTGTGGTTAAAAATTGACGCGTCGATAAAAGAATGTGGCCGGTTTTTTGTCGTCTCGGGCGGAAAGTTTTTCCCAACATCGCGGACTCGAATTCCGGAGAAGAGAGGAATCGCATCGAACAATCGTTGAGCAATGAGCCATCTGAAAGATTTTCAATATTCTTCCATGTCGCCGCGATATCCGTTTGGAAGCAGGCTGATGAAACGAAAGAAAAACAGACGGACCGGTACATTTCAAGATTGTTTCTCCTCGTCCCGTGGCATTCAATGATGGGAACTCCACCTGCGGCTTTGTCCCTGTAGCCTATCCGGTGACCGGAGAGAGTAGTATTATGGCAGAACGAGATTCTTCCAGTTGGACAGGTGCTCGATCGAATCCCTCGGCTATAACGAAATCAACCGTAAACGATTCAAACACCATTTTCCTTAGGAGGCAGCGCTCAAAATGAAGCGTACTTGAACGGAACGTCGTTGTTAATCGACGTAGGAAGGTAATGCTAGTTCGGTATCGAATTAACGGATCGACGAGCGATATTAAGCAGAAATACTTCTACTGTGAGAAGCAAATCACATTTTGTCATAGCAGGGTATGAAAGTCCTAAGGTTTATGGTAGCCAGAAAAGGTGCTTAAAATACTTATTATTTTTGAGCTGCGCATAATGTACGACGTCATATAATGTGCGCGGATCCTTTGGCAAGGAAAATTATGAGGGGACGCGCGCTTATAATAAATGTGTGCGTGGCGAAGTTTCGCCGATATATCAAACGTCATCGGTGCAAGCAATACATTTCTCAACTGGGAGTGAAACGTCGCTGCGAATGTAAGAAGAGGCTCGTTGTATGATGATTAACGAGGGATTTTAATGGTCGTTAATTGGTCAGCGTTTGTCCATCCGCAGGAGAGTTGTCGTCGGCTGTTGGTCATGTGATCCCGCGTGATTCCGAAGAACTCAAACGTTCAGTGGTCAACAATTCATTATAATATTCAACATTTCTGTATATAATACCTCGTCGGAGTTTTTTCTTTGTCGCGCTGTCATCAAATCTGAGACTTGCACACATTGGATTGCTGAACGCTGATGAAGAGAAAAAGATCTTCAATGCTGGATTCCCTCTTAATCTTTCTTGTTATGTATACGATACATATTTTTTTTGTTCCCTCACGAGCTCGGAGACGTGCGCGGGGGCGTAGCATGGTTGTAACGAGTCGGTGAAAGGGAATTAGATATTCGATCTGTTGTCGGGTGTCGCATGATTTACAACTTCGAATGCGGAGCCTCGTCCAAGAGGCGTATCGTGCACGCGTGCACCTTCCGTGAGTCTGAGCTCGAAAAAGATAAGCTGCTCCGATAACACCCCATGGGATAGGTGACAAATGATATCCCTTGTGTGCCGTGCTGTTTCGTTAATATAACTTCATTTCCCCTGATCCTTCGCTACTAGATGTTATTCTTGTGATTTTGCATGGAACATAAATAAACATTTGCGCATAGCACGGCGTGAAATGCTGCAGGATTAGAGAGCCTGTTGCTCCAGTGCACGCAGGCGATCGACGTTTCAGTTAACGCGGATGATTCCATCGGCGAGTCCCAAAAATCTCGACATTTTCAACGACTATATCAAGGAGAAATGGAACCACGCGGCGGGTAGACTCAACGGGAAGTTCGAGAGTATTTTTCTTCCACTTATTTGCATATGTTCTTATATCGATACCGGAAGCTCACGCGAATACTCTTCGAGTCTCAGTGGAGGCATAAAAAAAGGATGAGACGTACTTGACAGCACGTACTCTTGCAAAGTGTTCTCATAAGTCACTCGCAATTATACGGTTTCCCGTAGTTTCCCTCCAGGGAGAGCATCGGGAGTGCGGATAAAAGGGGCAGAGAAAGCAAGGGCGCGAGTAGAAGAGAGATAACGAAGAAGAGAAAAATCAGGCAGCAATGAATCATCTCATGCTTTCAAGTATACATTACAGGTACGACACAGCATCTACGGATATACATTCACGTGGATCCAGGAGGACGTATATGTGCGTAGGCATAAACTATATATTCACGACAGCGAGAATACTCGCACGAGCTCTTTCGTGTAACTCTTACATGCCGCGAGCATTGTAATGCCCGGTCGCGTTTAAAAACAAGACGCACAGCGCGTCGACTCGGTGTAAAGTAGAGAGAGAGCCTTAAGCCCTTGCCGCCGAGAAGAAGGACGAGGAGGAGGAAGAAGAGGAGGACGACGACGACGACGCGAAGCCGACGTCACTGAGGAAGAAATGTACATATAGGTCCAAGAGTTTTGCACCACTCTCCCGTTGTGCGGTGTGCCTTAGCGATAAATAACCTGGCCACCCGAGACATAAGGGAACGAGTCAAGTGTATACTGAAGCTAACAGGGAGAAAGCGAGATAGAGAACGGGCAGAAATCTAGGAGGAGCTAAGATAAGTAGGATAGAAGAAGGATAATATGCCGGGGACAGGAAAAAATCAAGTCTTCTGGAGTCCAGTGAGAAATAAAGTCTGAGTAAACAAAATAAAATTGTTAAAAAGCCAAGAAAATCTTTGCTGCAAGGCCGAAAAGAAGCAAAGAAACGATGAAGGAGACGGAAGGCAATGTTTAGTCGACAGACGAGAAGAAATCCTTCGAGTTTGCTAGCTCGAGGACGAAAGAAAAAAAACGCAGACCCGAGACTGAGAAATAGAGGAAAGGAAGCGAAGGGAGATAATGAAAAAGCGGCAGAAAAACGAAGTAAGACGAGGAGGAAATGGCTCAGAATGGAAAAAAGAATATGGTAGGAAAGAAAAATGGTGGAAAGTGGAAAACGCCACTAAGGATATAGAAAACGAAGAAAGGAAACTAGAAAAGGGATACTCAGGCATTGAGGATGTTGTACATCACCGGTGTGAGACGTGCCACATGTACGTGTTCTTACCCTACTATGGATCCTTCTGTCTGTGTACTTACGCAGCACGCTTTCCTCGGACATCAACACACACGCGCACGCCCATAAATATATATACACATAAAGTCACGTAATCCCCTGCTACACGCACACTTTGTAAGATACACTCTGAAATTGCCAAACCACAATATATTTACACACACACACATACGTTCGCTGTCCACTACAACTGTGTTTGTGCTTTTCATGTAAAACGGCTGATTGTGAACACATTCGCGAGTTTTGCGATTGTGGCTTGTGCTGATTTAGCGGCGAGCACACAAGACGTGTTACAATGCTCAGGAAGAGCGTGCAAAGTAGAGGATGATTTACATTATTCTCAACTATAACCATCAACTTTTCTCTCTCTCTTCTCTTTTCTACTCTTGTAACCCCTTTCTCTGTACTTTTTTTTACAGTAGACAGATCTGCTGGAGGAGCCTGTGATATATAAGCAAAAACAAGAGTAGTGCACACGTTCATGGGAAAATATGAAGTACGAAAACATCGCTCTAAGATAAAAGTCGAGCTCGAAACGAATCAACGACTGTGGCTGATTGGATAAATTAATTGGAAAACGATTGCTAATAAAAATCGTCTAATGCATAAACTTCGTTTCTAACTCGGTACCTGGATATTCTTGTGCATATCTCTACAGCTGTCAAAATTTCTCATTCCGTTTTTTTTTTTTTTTTTCAAAGAAGTACATATTATTCGCGAACTTGTCGAGCTCACACGAGCCCTCTCTAACGCACCGAGTGGACGTCTTAATTACCAGCTGTCCATTCCCACTGCACAAAACTCTCGCGTACTGCCCACTTTCTAATGCACTGGGATTTCATCATCTTAGAATCAACGATTCTCTTCCTCATTTAATAATACGATGCACTCGTTGTTTTTCTCACTTTTTAAGTATATAGATAAATCGTTTTCGTTAAAAAACATATCTTCGTACAACATTTTATCTTGGTCACGTCATAACTTCTCAGGCTCAGTATAATTTTATTTTACGAACGCAAGACTCAGCAATCCAAGTTCATAACTAGGAATCTGCAAATAAAAGCCAGATTACAAATAACGTTTAAGAATCATCGTTTAAGTCTTTTACTATGTACGATTGATTTAATCTCTTAAGGTATTCCTTTCACGAACCCAAATATTCTACAAATAACTGATTTTATATTACAGTTAAGTAAAAGTGCATGCGAATAGTTGGCCAAATTTCAGGTCAGCTTATCGAACATTTAATAAAGAATTAAAACTTCAAAAATCGTAAAGTTTATACGAGAGCTTATGGGGATTCCATCATCGCTACATTTCTATTCAATAATTCAAGTACTAAATAATTCTTAATTCCTGATACAAACTGTTTCACAGATAGAAACAAATGTAAGGAATCTCCAGCGACGATAAAAATAAGGAGTTACCGAATGCTTAAAACAGATATTAACGATAGAAGTTGGAAAAATGGCAGAAGCACAACCTTTTTCTATTTCTATATAAACGCGTCTTCTCAGAGGTTAGGAATCAGCTCAAATTTCGAGTACCCTAATTTGCGCCACGAAAAAATACGGTCATACGAAAGGAACACCTTAACTTACAGAGTGCAGTAGTTATCTCCAAATTTCAATAAATAATACCATTGTTGACAAATTCCACATAAAAAAAAAAAAAAAAAAAAAAAAAAAAACATATTGAAGAATTGAAAAACGCATTCATTGTTATTTTATAGTATGGATACTCGTCTAAACCGTTATGGACCGCAGGGAACGAAATTACGCAACATTCTCATGACTGATCGTACTTCATCGTAATTCTTTTCAACTCTACGGGTGTCAGGTATTACCAGAATACATATATATGTGAATCGTACTGTAGATATATATTCCATTACAACAGGAGTCCATATTATACGCATACAGGGTGTCTTTTTTGTAATTGTTCACAGAAGATATGAAAAATTTGAATTTTATGCTCATTTTTGTCAATTCCGAGTTGTTATGGTTCCATCTCTAAAATACAGTGACGTGCAAATATTTCTGTGAAATTTTTCAAGTTTATCTCTCACGAAAATCGGGTGGAGAGATTCGTTTAGAAAACAACTAGGATCCGAGTATGGGGGTTGGGCACGACGGCCTTCCTAAAAGCCTGTAATTTGGGGGGCTCGAATAAATCGAAAAACTAACGCGACTTAGGGGAGGGTGCAGGAAATATAATAATCTGGAAATACTACACTTTGATCATGGCCAATACTTGGAGGGATATTTTTACGAATGCCTCACCCGGTATATCCACGGAAATAAAGGAATCTATGACTGGACACAAGACGCCGATATACCAAAGCAGTGGCACGTTCACCTGTCAATTTCTAAAACAAATATCTCGATCGATTTTGCCGCGGTGTCTACACGTCGGGGGTTCCACGCCATATTTGGACATAACGACGCCTGCGGCAATATGTTGGAGACCGAACGAAAAAGAAGAAGACACTTTGAGATTTTCTTTTTCTTTTCTTTCTGTACGAGCCATCGATCGTTGTCATCCAGAAATATGGGTAATAAATATTGAACCACGATTTTTTCTGTCAGCATTTATTCAAGTGGTTCAAGTTGCAATTCTTTTTTAGTCTCTACGATTTTTTTTCACACTCGTTTCAAGATGATGATTACTCGAAACCTCTGAAAGGCACATTTTTCCTGAACTCGTTGTTGAAAGCCTCCTTGCTAGTGTCAATGGTCGTTGTATCAATGATTCTTAGAAGAATAAAAATGTTTATTGGCTACTATCATCATTGTGAAATCTGCTCGAAGCTTCCATTTACCAAACACTCCAAACTAGACATGTAAGAAAATGATTTGATACTGAACGATTATTGTCGTGTTAATGGCAAGGGAATTTATAAAAAATCGTTTTGGCATCGGATCATTACGAAGGAAGCTATTCCAAAAAATCTTTAGCAAATAATTGTGTGTACATTTTTCTCTCGCCATCTTCGATTTGTTTTAAAAAAAGTTTAATTAGTTAAAACATACAGAAACTTTGAATCGCGTTCCAAAGAGACGTGAATACCACTAAAATGATTTGATTGTTTCGTACCTGTATGGGACATAAATAACACGAGATTATACGGATAAGTATGCCGCTGTTGCGTTTTTAACTGGTTTGAAAAAGGAGAAGTAGGAGGAGCGATGTGTACACCTGGTTTCACCTGTGCCAGTGTGACCCTGAGAATAGGCATGGTAAAGGGCTCAAGTGCATATTTACCATGCGAGAGAATGGGATACTCTTCTGTGGTCGTGCATCTCTGGACACCATTGAAAAGGAAATAAAAAGCGTTGCTTGAGTCTGAGGGAAATGGAGGAGAGAAAGAGCGATGAAAAGTACTGTGCAAAACATAAAAGGAGAAAGAGTTTGAGAGAGAAAGAGAGTAGGTTATATTGGACAAGATATAAATATACACAGAATTGGGAAAGGCACGAAAAGAGCAAGGAGTAAGATGGTTGGAACGAGAACCGTACCGCCTCCCCCTCCCCCGTTCTAACGCCATTGTTGTTTGTCTCGTGGAATATTTTAATTGGATGGTACAAAAGTTGATTTTACCTCCATCGCTCGTGTTATTTATCGTCTAACAATGAATGGACGACTGGTAATTAATTACGTTGTTTTGTTACTTTATATAAAGATAGCAAGATGATAGGAGGAGTTAACCGGCAGGCGGCATGCTACTGCCGCTCTTCCCCCCTCCATGCTCGGACCAACAATCCTATACAATGCGCAATTAGCGGAGCACCCGGGGAACAATGCGCGGAGTCAGAGGCCTTTGAGGATAAAGGGAAGCGCGCTCGGATTTGCACATACTCCGCGCTCCACTCTTTCTCTCTTCCCATCTCTCTCTCTGCCTTCGGACTCTTCAAGGCTTATCTGTATAAATCTTTCTACCTTAAATATAATTCTATCCGGCATTGGAAGCTCGAACCTTGCACTGGTCCAGAATAATCTCTCCAGAAATTCATGAAACTTCACACATTTCTGAATTTATAATAAAAACTACTATTGGTCGAAAAATAATAGTGGAATTCAATAAAAATTTTTTGATTATAATGAACAAAGTTGCTGGACTGCAAAGGAAATTTTCGTATTCGTTCCTATATTTTATGATCACGCAGTTTCCAGTAGTATACTCAGCATCCATGAAAATCTTACTTTATTTATTTTTCAATACTGCGAAGTAATTTCAATAACATATATTTTTGCTGTTAAAAAAATTGCATGGGTTTAAGGAGATGAAAAAATGAAGTGGTACGAGAACGCATTTCCTGGGTAAAATGATTCTCCACATCACCAGACTAGAGCAATTTTATCTCTTATTTATATCATTATTCGTTGAATTAAATTAGCGAGTTGATTTCCTCACTGGGAATAACTTCCGGCTGTGTTGTCTCGATGAAGGAAAACCTCTCACCAACGAAGCATTTTTCTTTGCCCACTATTCCAGACGAAGTAAGTCGAATACAACGAGATCCCATTTTACCGTCCATCGAACGTTAAAAATCCGCATTGCAGCTTTCCAGAATTCGCTTATCTTCGTTTGAGTTATTTGTCACTCAAAAATTCAACAACATTTTTATCTTCAATTTCGTCTCCGTTTATATATATTCAGATCCGAAGAAAAGCAGGTTACGAACGTCAATGATGAAATCTCTTTTGAATGATAACTGACCATATCCGTTCCAGAGACGTTAAACACCTCGCCTTCGTTCCTTTTTTTTCCGAGTTACGTGATGCGATGAACCCCGCGTGTTAGATCTGTTTTACTGCTGCTTTGTCATACATACACGCATACGCACAATATACTGGTTTTACTGTACGGCTTAGAAAGGATTTAGAAAGTTTCATACATTACGTAGAGAGACCGGTGCACAACGACGGACGTCTCTGCTCAATTACGGTGTTGTTGCTCGGTAAACGCGACTCAGTCCGCAAAAAACTATCTGTATCTGCTGCGATGTCTTGAAAGGAGAAAGATGCAAAGAAGAAAAATCAAGAGGTTGACGGAGATGAAAAATGAGAGGAAGTAAAAAAAAGAAAAATATCTTTACGACAATCAATGAGTCAAAGCTTAGATCTTGCTGACGTATTTTGATTTGCGTCATTCATTATTATGTTCAGATAAGAATAGCCACTTTGTAATAGTTCCTAGACTTGGAAAAAACGATGAAACCATCAGAGTCAAAAGCGACGTTAATAATATCTCAGATATGAATTTTTTTTTGAAGTTTTTCGACTTTGATTATCCCGGAATCCAAGAATAAAGGAGATTAAATTGCTTGAGTGAATGAGTAAAATACATTGTCGAGTCATTGTTGCGTGTGGCGTATTTGGATTTGAGCTTTGGAGAACCAAATGGTTTCACTATTTTCTATCACTTTTAGAACTGACTACTCTTCAGTTGTGCTTCTGTGTACAATGATTTTCTTTTTCTTCTTTTATAATTTGTTCGCTTTGCAACAAATGCAAGCTGAAAATATTTATAAAAATTTACTTTCTCTAAGATAAGCTACTTAAAAATTTGTATTAAATTGTCATTTTCTGATATTCTGGTTTACTCTCAAATACAGTCAAAGTGTTTTATTTTCAATTTCGAGTTACACTTCGGCTAAAGTGCTATCTTTTTGAATTCCTTTCGAAATTGGGCTTAGTTTTTTCTCTTTCGATTTTGTTAATTTTATTCCCTCACGGTATCCCTGATAGTAAAATTAATTGTATCAACCTTTTATTGACTCGAGGAATCCTCGCGACTTTTCCCCCACAAAGGAAATGAGGTACTGGCAGCGACGAATGGGGCGAAATGGAAAATAAGTGCTGGCCAATTGGCCACGTCACACCTAAATCGGTTTGGAAAATTCAAAACATCCGTAGACCAATTCTTCAGTTACAATCGTCTTCAATTGGAAGAAGTTCTGGCGAATTTTCGTACACGGAGAAAACGGATTCGTTTTGTACAGTGAGGAATATATTATTTTTCAAGAATTTTCAAAGTATTTAGGCCCTGACTACAAATAGCGTAGTATTTTTTGAATTTTTCAACTTTTCATCCCTTGAATTCTAAACAGCTTTATGTGGATAGCAAAAAGTGATGCACACCAGAATTATATATTTCGTTTTTTTTCAAGTGTCATTCATCATGTCAGACTAGCACTTACTGATAAGTGTCAATGTATTTTAAATCACAAATTTTGACTGTCAGCAAAGTAAATACAATCCTCTTATTCAAAATCTTTCGAACAAATAAAAAAAAATGAGTATTTGTCTTTTTATTATGGCGAATAAAATAATCGTTATTACTGCTCTTCGAATTAATGCTGCTGCAATCCAGTACGTGCATACTGTCCCCGAGATACTATATTATTCTCAGTACTTTCCCCTAGAGCTTTCGGCCTCATTTTCTCAGTCTAGAGATGAAAATAATTGTGGCAAGGTTTGAGGACTAGTCGATAAAAAAGTTTTAGGTAGGTTAATACATACCGAGAGGACTTTGTTGAAATCCTTTTTGTGTGTATGAAGAAACGCAGTCGTTAATCTCTGCATCTTTTATTGTAGATGTCTCTCACTCACAAACGCTTCCATTCTTTTTCTCCCAGGAAATATCGTGGGGTATCAGGGGGCAGAATAGGAAGTTAGAAGCAGTAGGAATGTGTCGAGAATCGAAGGTTGTACCGATGAGAACAAGACGAACGAAGGCAGAGAAACACAGACACTCTTCATCAGCTCAACCGGCAGCCTCTCCATTGTCATTTGTACTGAGATACACGCTTTCGCGTTTCCTTCCCTATCCATCGTTAGCCTTGGTGTCAAGTGTTTCTAACGCCACCAACATGCGTGTGGGCGCGGGTGCGCGTCTGCGTTTTTATGTATTACGTACCACTAAAAGATTTGCAGAGTGTAGAACGACCATGACTCGAACGCAACTGTCTCTTCTCACCCTCCGTTTCTCGTCTCCGCAAATCTCTGTTCGTCGCTTGAGCTCTTTAGAAATTCGTTGTTTTGTTACTTCCAAGCTCACCTCTCTTTTAGTGATACTCTCAGTATTTTTATTCTTTTTTTTTAATTCTCATCTCGAGGTGTGAAGACCTTTGTTCTTATTTTTTACAAATGAAATCTTTTTACGTTGTCTCGATTCGTGCTCGGGTTTGTTGGCGTATTATTATTTCGTTTACTTCGTTCTTTTATTCAAGCAAGCACGATAGGAGTTTGTTCAATAAAATTTCGATGGAGCACAATTTTAGATGCCAGCTCATGTTGGTGGAATATCAACGATGGTTTAACTCGAAAATTCATTATTTATTCAGCGTTAGGCAACCTTCGTTTCAACTGTAGCGAAAGTTTTTGAATCAGTAAGAAAAAAGGTGAGTGAGCTTTGAGAAATTCACTGTCCGAACGTAATTAAAAAAACCTGCAGAACAATCGCTGTACCAACTGGCCCATGCTGCTCCGTTTCTCCGGTCTACATATCAACGCAATGTCGCAGGATTCTCGCGAAAGTGCGAAAAACATATTTGCATGAAAATAAGGGAAGCCAGGAAGGAAAATCCGCTCGGAGGGCTGCCTGGAAGAGCCAATAATTGCAATAATTGTCAACGGCTAGAGGATCATTCGGTTGTCGAGGGGTTGTGAGAAAAGGGGAAGGAAAAGCTGGGGCTTTTCGAGGAGATGTGACACAGTGGAAGCACTTGGGAGGAAGAACGAAGCAACGGACAGGCTGTCCGCAACGCTGAAGTTCCTATGTACGAGCTGAGCGCATATGGAACAAGTGGTCGCTTGATTCTCGACTGATTGTTCCATTCTCAGAGCTTGCTGCACAGTGTATCCCTCCCTTCTTCCCTGCTTCCTATGCTCCCCGGAGCACAGTCTCTACCCACGTGAGATCGGACAGAGAGAAACGTCTCTTTCTATGCTCGCGCGCTGTCTCTCTTGGCTTTCATATATTCTCACCTCGAGCCATTACCACACTCTCATCCCTCACAGAGTCCGCGTACTGTCTCAACTCCTCGTCGTTCACAGAGCATGGTGTGGAACGAGAGCGAACCCTTACAAACATTCAGCGCCCAGTAGCACCTCAACGTCCTTTCTCCGCTTGATTTTCCGTCCTTCTCTTTCTCCCTATCTCCATCCCTTTTTCTCTTTTTCTTTCCAGTTATACAGCTCCACAGTCCTCTCATTTGTCCCTCACTGTGCCGCGATACACAATCTCCAGAATGACCACAGTGTCCACAGCACGTCCGGAATCGTGGAAAGCCAGCAGCAGCATAGAACACACACTAAAGTGGAGTGGGAAAATGGTCAAGAGGGGAAGAGCTTGGCTTCTCTTCACGTAGATTATTCTGGCGAGTCGTTAGGAAAGAGACGAGGTTGGACGACAGAAACTGACGAACACTAAACAATCGGCGATTCCTTGGGCGCATGATTGGCCGTATTGTTTCCTCGTGGATCAACCTCCACGTCGACGTGAACAACGTACGATCTTTTATTCTCACGTACTCTCGACTGTAGGACCAACAACACCTTTCCGAGAGGATTGCAGCAATTTACTGTGGAATTATTGCGAGATCAAAAAAGCCTGATGTCGCATAAAAAAACGCAAACACACGCGTACATATTTGACTTTTGCATTGAGCGGAGACAAATGTCATATTTCGATGCTCCGTGACATTTCTGTTTAGAGTGACCACTCCAAATCAAATCTTATATGAAAAAATTGCTGAAAAATATATACTTAGTGATAATTTATACCAAAGGCCAAAAATATTTAGAAACTTTCTGAAAAATTGACAAAAATGCGACAATAAAAAATCGAATTTATTCCAAACCTTGTCATGTGGACATTTCAAATGCTGGGCGGGTTAGAATGTCCGATAAAAATGAAACAATCAAGAAGAGTCTCACTCAGTTTTCACCCTCAACCTTCCTCTGTATGATTGCCCGTATTGTCTGCAGAAACTCATCAGACAATGCTGCACGAGTATAGTTTATATCTCGGCCCATGCATACAGCCACACGCATATCCTCGAGGCGTTCCGCACACACGCTCGTGTCACGTGGAACCCCTTTTGAGATTATGTGTGTGCTGGGTGGCATGTTATCAAGTACAAAGAGAGGAGAATCGAGAGCGTGATTTTTTGTGCTCCAAGTCGAAAAGCACGGTGGAGTCTTCTTTCAATATTTCATCATCTTTTACTCGGCAACGTCACTGTATTTTTATTTTCTTTTCTACACAAAACAACCAAATACCAGTAAATGTCAAATGAAAGATTTTTTATCAGTTTCGCATAGAGTGATTACATCTTTATTACGAAATCGCAATTAACGTCGGGATTCAATCCTGACGTAGCAACATTTTTATTTGCCTAGACCTGCTAAAAAGTTTTTGCATTTAAAAAACGAACACCGAGTACGAAAAAAATGTAACCAAGAAACTTACGTTCGGACAATGTATGCACTTCCATACAAGTTTGCTGCAAAAAAAAGGATAAAAATTCGACTTGTACGTTTGCCACATAAGTGCTAAACTTTGTATTTCCTTTTTGCAATAAATCCTTGTGGACTCCAAATGGATTCGTGGGTAAAAGAAGTAGATCGAACCTTTCTGGCAAGTGGTAAAAATGGGACGGGTTCGAGTGGTCCAAATGTAGACAGGACGACAACAAAAGTGCTGGTAGACCGGTGGCAACACCTTCGGATACCGCGCTGTTGCATAAAGAACTGGAGCTCGCGTATATAAAACCGATGGGAAGCTGCAGCAGCTTAAAAATGGGCAGGTTTGAAACATTGAGAGTTTGGCAGGTTTTAAATTTAAAGAAGACGAGGGTACGTACGGCGGGAGTGAGAAATGCCGTGACTCTCGCTTCGCGTGACGTAGGAATGCAAAATGCCTATGGAATTCCCGCTTAAAAGGCATACAAATAAGTTTGTAACCGAATCAAAATATTCGCTTGAGGGGAAAGAACGATTAAATTTGAAACCTCCACTCGAAGTAAATTGTTAATAGTTAAATATACACATCAGTGAATCCGCGCGTGTATTTAAGGTGCAATATTTGGGAACCATCCCAAAAACGATCCATTCGAGAACGGAATCTACCAACCTACCACTCGACCCTTTTCAATCGTCGCTTTTTACGTCGTAACTTGTTTTAATACTACAATCCAACAGTTCAACAGAAAAAAATGTTTTTTTCTCCATCGTTAATTTTATTTGCATCTTCCAGATCGTTTGTTCGGAAAAAATTCTCGCGTTCAGTTCGAATAATAATACATTTTTTGGATAACTATTTCAACCATGTATTTGCACACCCAGGTATATATCAGCTACGATGAGAGGAGCGGGGGTAAGTGCAGCGTATGGAAGCTTCATGAATAATGTAGGCTCATTAAAAGGGTGCGCAATTGGACGTCGAAAGGAAACTTGAAGAGCCGATGGATCGTAAACACTGGCCAGATCCGAGAGCGTCGTTAATCGTGGTTGTAGCCTTCCATGAACGTACATACAACACTTTAAAAGAATATACAAACACATGTATATTAATATATCCGTATATCATGAGTGACCAGTTGTACTTGCTGGGTGGAAATCGGTAGATGTCGCTCTCGCGGAGTATGCGAAACAGTGATTCGCATTGATACGGTGTGCATAACGCATACATATTTATACGTATAAATCGAGGAGTACCTTTACTTAGACAAGAGGTAGATTATGACGTGTTCTTAAGTGCGCTTACCGGGGGCACCTTGCGGACGCTTGCAGAATATATTCGTCGAGATTCTCATGTATATACATCGAGTCCATGTAGATGTGAGTGCGTCCGGACTTTGGTGGCACACTATCGCTCTTTCTCTTTCGTTTTCTTTCTCATTCGAAGTTAGTATATTAGTGGAGTGTGACAGAGAGAAATACAGAGGAAGAAAAGGGAATCGCGACTCTGTATTGGACGCTGGAGTCGAGACGCGTATATGTCTTGCCATTATAGCAGACCTTCGAGGACAAAAATAAAAATAAGAGCAATTAAATATCTTAATTAAGGCTATTAATCAAGTTGTCGAGGATGCGGCTCCCGTGTGTACTGCTGCTACGGTGGCCTTCCTCTCGTTTTTCTCTTGCTCTTCCTCCCACCCCCCCCCCCCTCCCCGCCCCTTCCCCTCTTCGCTCCCTCTCTTTTTCTCTCTCTTTCTTCCTTCACGTACATGGGAGCTGGCTCTCTGACTCCGGAATGGGATCGACAGAGAGAGAGGGGGAGAGAGAGGTGGATAGAAAACTGTCATGAATTTCTTGCTTCGCCCAGCACCGGTGCTGGACCAACGAATGATCACGTGCGTGTGCCTTCACCGACTAGCCATAAGGTAAAAGGAGCGAGATAACGCGGCAGAAGAAAGATGAAAAGAAGTGAGAGAGAGAGAGAGAGGGAGAAATAGAAAGAGACGAAATCATGGAGTGCAGGTTCCTGTTGTAGTCAGAGATGCTGCAAAATCCCAAGCAGCAAACTCACCAGATTCACTTCTAGAGCGAAGTAAGGGGGAGGAATAGGGAAGGAAGCTATAGACATGATGCACGAATGCGTACGTGACTATATATAAGCAAAGTTCTCCCAAGAACGTGATCCACAATGGCGCTATGTGTATAAGTGCATGGGAGTGCAAGATATATTCAGTGTACGAAGATATGCCCAATCGGGAAAAAGCTTTAAGGCATTACGCTGGGGCACCACCTTATTAGGGTCCCCGCCTTACGGCTCACACACTTTTACCTGATTACGGAATTTTTTCCTTCTCGCTCTCCCGTTTTTTAAGCTATTTGTATTTCAGTTTTTTCCGCGTTTCAACTCTCTGTCTCCGGGTCCGTAGCCTTCGGCAGTAGAGAACTGGGAAACTGTTTTTATGCATTGACGACACCGACCGGACAACTGATGATGGAATTTTCATAGGCAATCTTTATTTTATCTACTGGAATTATTCAAACGGAATGAAATTTTTCTTTTCGTTAGCTAAAAAAATAATGGAAATGCTTAACCCTCTCAGACCGAGACCTATTTCGCGTTGACGGAAAATCATTCCCTTTATAAATTTTTCTCAAAATACTTTCTAGTTTCCGAATCCATTGTGACATTTCGATTTTTTTGTTGGGAAATATGAATTTTTGAATGTTCGCTGCGCGCAGCACCAGGTTCTTGGGGAGCAAAATCAGGAAAATTTACGAATTAATCTAGCACCGAATACCTTAAATACATCATATTAGCTTCTCTTTGAAAGGAAATAACGTTTGGAGTACGAAAAAAAAATTTATACCCACTTTTCTTTTGCGATAACTAAAGCACCTTTTCACACAACACCAACTCAACATGAAACGCCGACTTTATATTGATATTTCGACGAGTTAAAGCAGTTTATCTCTTGGTTTAGGAGTATCTAAGGTGCAATCTAACCTTGCTTGATTGAAATAGGCAGTTAGAACCCCGACCTTACTGACCGATGCAGTTTCATTGGGCCTGGAAGCGCGTGTTGCGTAGAAGCAACATACGGTCCGAGAGGGTTAAGAAAAGCCACTTGCTCAAAATTTGTCTGACTAAATATTTTTTTGTCTATATTGAGACAAATTGTCATAGGAAGTATTTCTGTGGATAAAAAAATTACATATTACAATAAAGGCATGATTCAAGATATCGTAGGGAAATCATGATATTTTGTTAAATCATTAGCTGAAAAATCATTTTTCTTCTCGTGCCAGCTTTTCGCTTTTGCTATAGGAAAGCAGAACATTTTTTCGTCAATCCTGCAATAAGCTAAGTTTCTAAGAGAAAAAGTTCCTCTCTGAGTCCAATTTAATAAAAATCACTGGGAAAGAAAAAATGTGGATCTTCGCTCTTACGGCTTCGACCATTTCATTCTGGTTCCTCGTATGCGAACTCATAACCCCATAAAATAGTCCTTATCAAGGGCAGGAGGCAATTAGAGCAATCGAGGTCCCAAGGTCATTACTGCCAAGGAATTTGAATCTTCTCGCTTGACAGTACAAGCACGTTAAAGCTCGACCACCAAAAGCGCTCAGGTAGACATCTTATGAACTACGATGCAGGGAACGGAGGGAAGATGCAGTTATAGGTTTACCATATACATGATGGAGCACCGTCAACGGTGGGACACCAAAACCACACAAAAATTATGCTACGACGTCTCGTTCTCGATGACTACATGTAGCAGTATTGACAACGTTTAGAGTATGAAAAATTTGACATTCTTGTGTAAACAATGTTGTGTATCTTTTTATTATCCGATAAGACATGTAAATTTCGAGCATTGAAAAGAGAGGGATTTTATTGTAAAAATATACAAATATTCCCATAAATCTCCCTTAGGAATTTAATGTTGTTTCATGAACAAATATAGCCAACGGCACTCTCCGTCTTTTCAACTATTTCTATGCCATCAATCAAGTCGTTTGGTTGGTTTGATAGGACGTGAAGAAAGGACAATTTTACGAATATTCTTGTAAATCTACCTTGGAAATTTGATTTTTTTCCAGGACCAAAAGTAGCTTGTGTTACTCTTCATCATTTCAACTAACTCTATGCCAAAAATCGAGTAGATTATTGCATAGTTAGGACGTGAAGGAAGGACAAACGAACAAACAAACGAACACACTTTCACATTTATAATATTAGTTAGGATTAAAATTATAAAGTCTTTATTAAGGGTGGAAGGAAATTAGAGCAATCAAGGTCTTAAGGTCGTTACTGCTGATCCATGCATGTGAATTTTCCCGGTTGATAGTGCAAGTACGTTCAAGCTCAGTCACCAGAAGCGCTCAGGCAGGTGTCTTATCAACTGGGATGTAGGGAAGAGGACGGAGGAGGGCAGTGCACAGTAAAATCTTACCACCTACATGATGGAGAACCGCCAACGGTGGACCATCGAAGCCATACACAGATTATTGGTCAATCATGAAGAAGTATTTCAGACATGGATTGATGAAGTTCGATTCCAAACTGAGTCGAATTAAGACAGCGTGATGACATCTGAAGAAAAACTCACCTAGCTTCACGATTTTGACAAATGGCTGGATTATTGAATGCGAAATATGCCCGAAAGTCGCCCAGGGAGGCTAGTATGTCATGATAAAATGGTTTGTGTTTATGATGGCAGAAAGGACGTAAGGGCTGATTATGGATTCACTATGATTCACGTTGATTTATTGAACGAAAAAAATACGTTTTTTTTAAATTTTTAATTATTAATTGGTCCTTATTTGTGGTTTAAATTTTGCGGCGAAGAGCACAACAATTCAAGTACGAAGAAGGTTTTTTGACTGGAGATTGGCCTCAATTGACAGCATATTTTTTTCCCCCTCTGTCCTTTCTCTCAGAACTACCGTATGTTTTTGCACGATATTCTGCCAATCGAATGATCAGAAAAGAAAGAGCATGCCACGAGGGGTCTCATGGGAAAATGTGCTCGACGAGTCTCTCCCTTTCTCTCTCTCTCTCTCTCTCCTGCTCTCTTCCTTTATTGATCTAAAGAGTACGGAAATTTATGCAAATTCAAATTCTTCAAGTCATGATGCAATTCTAGCTTACAATCGTTAGTCGCATCATGTTTATATATTTTTTTTATTTATAATATGAACTGCCATCGGTTGGTGCGTGGTCGCTGCGTCATTCCGATCATCTTCGGACACGAGCACTCTTCGATATGGTCATTGCTTGGTGAGCTAACTTAGCCATGCATTATCTCACTTATTTATTCTCAGTTTTCTCATTTTCTCGTGGTTCCAACCCCCTAAAACTCGGTAAAGATATAGCCACTTCTAATTACAAAAAATTCAAAGTGAGAAACACTCTGGAGAGTTTCACAAAACAACGACAGTAATAATTAAGTGGGGAGGAAAGCGAAGTTCAAGTGTTTGAAGGTGCTCGTGAAAAATGCAATTACACAGGCAATAACGTTGACAAATGAAAAATAATCATAAGAGAACCAAATTCATACGTCATGATACTTATTATGGAATAATCAATTCTCAGAAGAGCTTTATCACTTCCATTAATAACAAGATTTTTTTTATACAATTAAATCCAACTTGACAACTAATAAGCAGAATATTGCTAACAATAATGATTGGTTTTTATAATATAAAAAAAATACTGAAGAAAGAATTTGAAAAAAATTTAGAAATGATTGGAAACGCCACGCTCGAAGAAAGAGTGTCTTAGAACGGTTGGTTGCCTCCTATAAAATGTGCTTGTCTCGAGTGACTACCGCGATTCTTGATAGTCGAGCGAAACGGTACCGTCAGTAAAATTTTCCAAGCAAAGCCTGTTTTTCAGCGCAACAATTTCATGAAATGCGACGATCTTCGATGTCTATTTGATTTTCGAATATGAAAATCCGTACCTTATTTCTACCCTGGGTCTTCCAGGCCACACGAAGCCGTCTTATGCAACGTCGATAAATATCTGCACTTCATACGTGGAGAGTTGGATAAAATACCAACGATCGAGGATTACGAGGACGAGAGTTCCTGCTCATAAGAAGGCCGCGGGCAAAACTTCTCTTGTCCACGATCAAGTTGGTTATGAGCTAGAAATCTACCGGTTAAACCCCTCTCGATCGATCCTTCGCGCATACGCGCGATCGTTAATGCTCCAGTCTCATTACAGACCAACGTATTTACGCTCATAGCAGTCAAATTCTCGTAATAAAAAATTCTATTTTATGCTCTACTATTCAAAGAGATTTGTTTCTTGTGACATTTACGTTTGCCTCGTTGGTCGAGCCAGTTCAATCTTTTGCTGTTATATTAGTTGAAAATTTGGTTATTCCGATGATGGTCTCATAATAAAAATAAAATCATCAAACTTTCAGATTGTTCTGATTAAAATAAAAAAAAAGAAACTTTCATAGTTAAAAAAAGAAATTCTAAGAAAAAAAACCGCACTTTTATAATTTATTAGAAGTCCAGACTCGTAGAAAACGTAGTTGAAATTTGTTTGGTTTAATATAATAATGCAAAATGATTTTTTGTTACAATTGAGAACATAAAAGGAGAATAAACTGTTTCTGATTTTAACAATGTGATGTTTTCATAGATTCTTCATCTCCGCCTTTTCTTCGTTGATGACCGAATTTCCTCGTTAGTTATTTCTACCATGTTCAAACATACACTGCTTGACGTCCATTATGTACACACATTTTTGACCACGTGCTGAGTCTGTGATTGATAGGTTCAGTGCTCCCGCCTGCGGTGTATTTTACTCATGATCGTTATGCTTTACAATTTTCCGGTACGATGATCCTTCCAGCAAGGAAAATCGACGAATAGATTTATGATAATGTACAATTATGAGAAACTAAAGTATGAGGAACTCATGGGTCTCGAAGGTACAATGAAAAATTCGTCGTCATTTCATTTCTGCTCCAGATTATGTTCAGTCTCATCTTTGATGTTTTACATCTACAATTCATTGAACCCTGAAACAAGTTTTGTATTGATTTTCAATTTTTTTTATTCGCGTGAGAAAGCCCAAAGTTCGAGTCTACTCCTTTGGAGTCAATCATGGAACGACATTAGATGAGAAGCAACGGAAACTTAATCTCATAAAACTTCACAGCAGCATCAGAATTTCTCGAGGAATCCATCCCAAGTACTATTCCCAAAAAAGCAATTTATTCCAGTTGATCAAAAATTACATGAATTTGAATTCAAATGAGAATAGTCTCCTAACAAAAGAACCGCGATATTGCAAGTCACTTAACAGAAAAATTCCAACGTCCTTTAAAAGCCATGAACCAAATGTATCAAATGATTTTAATGTACATTATTGTATCCATTCATTGGCAGAGGAGATCGAAGCTTCTATTGGATTTTGTGGTGTTGGAAGAGGCAGTTGCAACGGAAGATCGGGTACGACGAAGTCTCTTGGAAATGCTGTGGGGATACAGCAGTATAGAAGTCCTCGGGAATGGGTTGCAAAAGGACACCCTGGGGAAGTGGAGAGAAAGGGTAGGGGCGTGGGGAAGGAAAGAAGGAGCGAAGGGATTTCTCAAGACAGAGGGCGAGAGGGAGCGAGAAGGAGGAAGAAGAGAGGGAGAGCGCAAGCTTCGGTACAAGGGTAGGTAGGTCGACGTGCTATATTGTGATGTAATTAGGTTGTCTGGAACACTCACGTCACGTCATGAAGCGAGAGCTGCTGATGCAAGGCGGATGGAGACATAATGCGAGACCTTCTGTATAAGAGCTCCACAGTTGGCAATCTCTCTGCGGAGCCTCTTGGGGAGATTCAGTTCCTTCGTAGTTGCTTCATAGAGACCATGCTGTATAGCAGACTGCACATACCGTGCTCTACACTGTAATGTGTACACTTTGTCACATAGCTTTGCCCAGCCACAGCAATAGCAGAGAATCATGGTGTAAGTGTATGTATGCATGTACGGCGGTGGTACACGTCGGGAGAGAACCTCCAAGTCCACCAGTAATCATAGCACATGTTCATTAACATTTCCATCATATAGTCTCCAGAGAGAAAGATAGGGGGAGAAATGAGCGAATTCATAGCGGCGCTAATTATTGATGTTATTATTAGTAGTCTCTCCGGGCGCTTACGCGTGCATGCTGACTAATAATAATATAAATAATGATGTATTCCGAAAACGTTAGAGGAATGCGTCATTGTTCCGCGAAATCGTAGTCAGGAAGCTTTGTTAACATTAGACGCGAGTAAGATCAGATTTTTTTCACGTTTCTGAAGTCAGTCCGTGTCGAATAGAACGGGGAACGGTTTTGTATACTTTTGGGACTATCTGGAGGAGCCCCGTCACTTCAGAGATTGGAAAAATAGTGTTGAAGGTTCGAGGGAAGACTCGTCACGAATTTATTATTGGAATCGAGTTAGAATTACTCAACATCATTGGTTTTATGCTAGATATTCGGTCCATTAGTAATCCTTCAATGTATTCAGTGCTATTGGGATTTATATAGCAAGAGAGAAGTTAACTGAATCGAAAAATACTGATAATCTTATTGTGATACGGTTGTAGCCATACGCAGCAGCGGGAAGGACCTGTTACGAAAACCCTGGTAGTGCGTATCCACTTAGAAGGTTGGAACGAGTATAAATGATGGGTTATTTTACTATCGCCTCTGTCCCTTCTCGAGTCTCCTCTTGGATCACCTTGTATCGGCCTCTCTTGAATTCTCTGCCTCTCTCGTTTATTCTCCAAGTGCTTGCTTTCTTTTTTAATAATTTTTGTTTACTCCTTTTTTTCGGCCCTCTGTTTTTCTTATGGTTTCGTAATCATAAGGCCCTCGCAGGGTCCTCGCGAAAATAATATACTTCGTGTGGCCATCCGCGAATTATGAGACTCTTTCAAGCATGTATGTATGTATGCTACGAAAATATGGCGATTGATCGGGACCCAGTCAATTGCAGCAGCATCGACGACCAGGAGCATGCACGTAGTGCGCAACCAAAAGATCAGTCCCTCCCTCCGGCATTGCCGACGCAAAATATAATTTGTTTGCGAATTTTCTTACTCCAGGTCTCTCATTTTTACCTCTCCCCCCCCCCCCCTACTCTCTCTCTCTCTGCCGCCTTGCAGAGGCCCAGTGCAGACTCCACTTTAAAATGCTCATCTTCGTGGAAATAAATATGCTGTTGCCTTTGTCACAAGATTTATGCGCAGTTGACAAATATCCTCAAGTTTTACACAACGTAGTCTGATTTTCTGCAGAATTTGTGAGATTTTGCAACTTGCGACAAAAAAAAATATAGACTTGAAAAAATGACGAGAATCATGACATTTCATAAATAAAAGGTATTTATGACATTTCATAAATAAACGAAGGTTCGTGAACAGGAATAGTTCGATCGAAGTTTTGCTATGAGTTCAATTTTAGTGAAAGGGAAAAGAAAAAAAACACGAAGGGGAGGTAAAAAAATGAAAATACGAAATAAGGAAAATGTTCCAAGCCCAACCAACGATTCTGCACACGAATCGAAAGTGTTTTTATCATCATAGTCTTCTGTTTTCATTCCTAGTAAATGCCAAGATACATATTCACAAATTTATGATATTTCATCAAAAAAAAAAAAAATTTTTTTCTTACAGAAAGTCACGCGCCAACATAACATGATTATTAACGATTCAGGTCATACGAAAGTTATAAAAAATTGGACCCCCATTTTTTCCCCGTTTCCCTGTTTTTTCGGAGTCACCATCGGAACAAAAAAGTGGATGTTCGATATCACAGTTTCGAAGTATTAAAAGCTTCATAAATGTGAAATGTCGCAAAGGGTTGAGGCATTTTGAAAGCATAACGAAACGAATATTTCTGATTCTGAATGTGACGTGTCCGGATATAAGATGGAAATCCGTTGGAACGATCAGTGATTAGTTTTCTGTTGACGCGCACATGCCAATCTAACTAGTAAAAAAGAGAAGCAACTTTTCGTCGCGACACGACATGTAAAGTATAACGAAATATAATTTATTTATAGTGTATATAAGTATACGAAGATGACGAAAGGAATATTTATGGGGAGGTTGGGTTGAAGGAACGGAAGACTTTACACGAGCAAAGAACCGAAGTAAAATCGAGTTCTGCCATTCAATCGTTCGCGTGGACGATTCGCGACAGGCCGCGCATTGGCAGGCGTAATATTTTTACTTTGGAAACTAAGATTGCTTTCGATTTTTTTCCAGAGACGGGCAGAGAAGAAGAGACGCGTCATTTTAAGTCGTGAAAGCGATGAGGAAAATAATTCCCCGTCTCTTCCTCGCTCTTCCTCGGTTTCCTCGTATTGAATATAAAAACTCAATCACCGCCATAAAAATTCCGATTATCGGATTTTCGAACTCTCCTAAACACATTCAACATTTTCTCGCGCAGAATCTCATTCTCCGATTGATGGCCCCAGGCCGTGAGAACTTCGACAAAACTTACTAAATTCCAAATTTCTTACGGTGTGTTTTGCTTTCGGAAATGCGCACACCCAAGCTCGAGTCATTAGTGTATCTTCCTAAGCAAATCTCATCTCCTAATCTGATTCCCACAGCTTTCTGGTTCACCAATTCGCAATAAAATATATATGGCACGTTTGAAGTGAACCCCTTGATCAAGTATTCGTCTTTCCTCGAGTGTTGTGTTGCCAAAGTCGTACTTGTAGAATCATCTCATTGGAATAGCGCCTTTTAAACTGCCAGGTGAAGACACGCTATACAGGATACTCAATGACGTGACAAGAGTAACGAGCCACTCGATAAATAACCGTCAATCCTGTCGAGTTTTCCTGCACGTACGTACCTACTCAACTCTTATGACGCAATCACGCGTGTTTTACCAATATTTACGCATATTCTGTGCATACATGTAATTCTCTATCTTCGCGTATCACAAGCATGTAAGATCTTCGCGAGATCCTCGAAGATACGAGTAAATAAGGTGCTTTCTCACTCTCTTACTCTTCCTCTCCCTCCCCCCTGCTTCCCCTTCTCTCGGCCTCTTTCTCTCTCTTTCATAGTTAGTGTGTTTCGCTCGACAACATACGTTAGACGATTGGACATCTTATCTTAACTGCCGAACGCATTGGCGCCTTTTCTAACTCAATCACCGTCAAATGCTTCGTACTTTGAATCCCGTAAGCCAGTAAATGTACCTTCCTGCAAGCGTGGGCACACGTGCGCGCTCGTACATTTCAAACTTTCAACAACATGCTTGCGCACTACTTCGTAATACACGGTGCAGAAAATTTAGCTGTAAAAACTATTTATCAGGGGATTGACCAAGAGCAACTGGCACATCGGAATTTCTATATCGTTTTGGGCTTGAATTTCCAATTAGATAAAAACATTGGGAAGCGAAATAACGTTGAGGATTTTGAATCACTCCACGGAATGACAAAGACCCTTCGATACAACGGAAAATACATACAAGCATGGAATATACGAGGGTAAGAGATGTGGAGTGGAGCAAAGATTCAGTCGACTTCCTCGCAACGAGAGAGCAGGGAGAAGTTAGTTTCATCAATTCCCTATTCTACAAACGGAGGTTGAGAGGTTTCCGAGTGTAACTTTGCTACATAAGAGACTGTGTGTATGTAGGGCGCATTCGTCAGGGCACGGGAAACAATCGTATTTCCGCACGAATTACTACCGACGACCCATGCAATATCGGCACGGATATTGTTTTGCGAAACATCGAGTTCCGGTTGGGGTGATAAAATCACCCTCAAGTTTCGCATGCTTCTACCATGAGGCATACATGTCTGCAGAATTTATAACGCGCAATGGTACGGATCTAGATCATTTAGGTCTGTTGAAATATTTTCCTTTGAGTCGAAAATGCGCGCTTTCAGGTTTGGATTGAATTATGCTACTGAAAAACACTGTTTTCAACTCAAGATGCGAGAGAAATTTGCGCACAGATAAAATTTCAATTACAGAGATCACAATTTCTTTTAAGGAATATCACGCGAATCCAATGGAAATCGAAAATTTCTAGTTTGAGAGGCGAAATTTGAAAATATGCTGGAAATATAAAGCGTGCATCTATTCCCGGAATTATTATAGGGTCTACGGTCTAGTTGTCAAGAAAACAATAATTAACGAAAATCACATTTTTTTAAGGGTTATACTTTGGCTCTTGTGGCAGGCACACTTCCTGTGCGCGATGATTTGGATTTAATGAAATAGAATCCTCCCAACTTTAAAAAGCCAAAAACGAGAGTAAGAAAATATAATATTTTTCGACACCAACGATGTCTTAAGAAAGCCTTGTTACCTGTGAAAATCACTTGTAAATGGAATAAAAAAACACTTGTTTGAGATTAACGAGTAATAACGACACAAACGGTGGTGAGTCGGCTGGTTTGAAATATAGATATGCATACGCATATAAATAGAAAATGGCTGTTGTCACATTTTGCTGGAAGATTTTACTGCGAAAGTATTTTAACCGCTATCATTATATTAAAAATTTATCAATCTTATAATTTTAATTACACATAATTTTAATGATTGCCAGAATAAATTTTATTCGTTTCTTTAATTATTAAAAGAGCCGAAAATAAGTTCAGTTGCTTTTTTGAATCACAAGTAACGCATGACCTTCCTTAACCACACAAATTACTAAAAATTTATTAAATTATTAATTTTTTTATTAATGCATTAAAATATGAATTATTTTTCCTTAAGATTACTTTTTTTGTTTCATGTTTCAGACGTCAATAATTGTTCTTAGGCACACGTAAACATGTTGTAATCAGACCCAATGAACTCAGTGTATTATTGGACTATTGTGACATAACTGTGAGTGCTGCTAGTGCGTTTTGCTTTAGATGTTGAAATACATGAGCCATACACGTGTATGAATGAGAAAGTGGGGGTTCGTTATTGATATTTAGAACGATTCAGACTACACGTTCACTGTTGTACTGATTCTTCCAAAAATCATTTGGATATTTGAGGTGAAATTTTGAGTCGGATTCAGTCAATATTAGGAAGCAGGTAAGGCCCATGGAATAACGAGTTCTCTCATTTTCATTTTCTAAACTTCGGAACTCAACTTTTGGAAGACAGTGTATGGACGTAAAGCGGTACGCAATTGGATTACAATTCCCACGAAATTGGTGTTTCGGATTTCGGAATTCTCTGAGAGAGAAAGAGAGAGCGAACCCACGATCCTAGAACAAGCTTACAATTCTAGGCTAAGTTGAATCAAGGTTATGCAGTGTGCTAGTGGCGACCGAGGGTTGTTTTCTCGCGCAAGCCCCCTTTCGCACGAGAGAAAGAGACGGCGAGCTACCGAGCGTGGAAATACAATTACATCCGTAACGCTGGAGTGCCGTTTCTATGTGAGAGAATCGAAGTGAGGAAAAGGCCAGTGCAGAGAAAAGGGAGCAAAAGAGAAAGAGTGAGGTAACGACGCTTGATTGTATAAGCTGGAAGCAGGATATTCTGTTGAATAAACAATATTAAATCGACAAATGTGGTTATGTTCACGTCAAAAAGCGCGTCTCCGTTATTCCTGCTCTTGCCAGAGCAACAAAGCGCGAAGTTACAGCGATTTGGAGTCGAAAATAAGAAATTAAGTAGCTTTAATTGTTTTTATATTGAGAGCATGTGCTGAAGGTTTTGCAAGTCAGTATAATCCCGCTTAAATACAAATTCATTCGTATTTTATCATACAAAATTTCATTTTTACTTTGGCAATTAAAAATTCATTAGAAATTTATCTTGGATAACAGAAACGAGCACGTCTAGCGGAATATCCACTTTTTCGCTTCGCGAACGTATTTGTAGATAGAAGTTTAATGCCGCTGAATGTACGTGGAATGAGATGCAGGCTGAAAATAAAAAGAGTTTATTACACTCTGAATAATGATTGAAATAAAGTTAAGAGGAAACCGGCTAAGAGACGAGTTTAATTCATTATGGTGACATTTCTGAAAGCCCATACGTCGGATCGCCTACTCGCGCGCTTGTATCCTGCTTATTAGTGATATCATAAGAGAATCGTGTCGAATGAAATAAAATACAGGAGGAATATAATAAGTATCACCTGATCGCGAGAGGATCAGGCGTCATTACCGTTATAAAATCGGAACTTGCTTGAAGTGATATCGATAACTCCAGATTTATGTGCCCTCGTGGGTTGACGATCATCTCGTCATGCAAAAACTAGCACTTCGCTCCCATCTTCCAGCTACTGCTGGACATCAGCACGGAAAAACAAGAGGGATTGATCGATAGAGCTTTATTTATACCGTGGAACACTTTCCATAGGGCAAAAGAGCAGGAAAAGTATAAAAGCCAGAAATCTGTAAATATCGATTTAACAAAAGCAAAGTGAAAACATATAACACACAAAATAAATAAAGATGAGGGTTAAAGTAAACAAATATAAAAATAAAAAGTGAGATAATGATAAAAATGAATATAAAATAATCAAATAAAAGCATGAGAAGAAATAAAATAACATAAAATATAACAAAGATCAAGCGCAAAAAACAGTAAAGTGTGCGGAGAAAACGTAAAAATGAGCAAGTAAGATACAGTAAATGAGATAAGGAAAAAATATACGAAACAGAAGTAAGCTTAGAAATAGACTTGGAGTAAAATAAACTTAAGACAAACTTAAAGGAGAGAGGGAAAGAGTGAGAGAGATATTTATATGCCCTCACGCATCATCTGCGTGACAAAATCATAAATAACGAGTAGCCAAGTAATAAAAATGTACAACATTAATAAAGAAAATGAGAAGAAAAAAAAAATATCTTCCGTTCTTCCACTTGAACAGTTTCATGTAAACGTGTAAAAATTCTGAAAATACCAAGATCGAAATATTAAGACAGCGAATTTCAGACCATTTAAAAATAAAAATCTCCGTCCACATATAATTGGTTATCACTTCAATAAGGAAAACGAAAGAATGAGTAGTCACTGGAATCCCTTAACCATCAATAGTGTGCGGACGTGTTCGACGAAAGATCGACAAATGATCGTTTACGACGACTCGCATAATTTCAACTCGCATGATTCAATCCCGAATATATCACAAACCTTTCGTACTTCTTTTTTCTTTTGTGAATTCTTTATTCCTACTATAACTTTATTTTTATTATTTCGAATAGCTGTATTATTTACCACATTCAAAAATCTCAATTCACAATCTCCAGACAATAATACTCCTCAGATCGTCACACATTTCATCGTACAATTCGTTCAGCGTGGTTCATAACACGATCGCTCGTCATCAAATATAATGAATATTGATTCGACACAAAAATATAATGAATATTTCATCAAATATCATGAATATTGATTCGACATAAAAATATAAGGCATAAATCTCACACACTCAAAACATACACCTTAATAAATCGAAGTGAAAATACAGAATACTGGGACTATGATATAAACTTATCTCGTAATTCGTTCGGCGAGTCCCACGGTGGCTCTTGCCCTGGGACTGGAGTGCGGATTCGATGATAAACAGGGAAATTGATTCTCTCGTACTGGACGATGACTATTTCTGAATTTTCCGGAGAATCCCGTTCTAACCAGCCTCGTAGACGTCCCAGAGCGAAGAGACCGATTTCGGGAAGCGAAACGGCATCGTCACGCGTATGTCCCCACTCTCTGTCATATTCAGCTCATTTTGCCACAGATCGCGCTCTCACCCAGCGCCCGGGAATCTCAAAATTTAATACTGTCGCTCACAAATCCCCCCCTTTATCTTTTTTTCTTTTTTTTTTCTTCCCAACAGCATGGAGAAGATGAAAAGAACAAACAGAAAAAGGATAAGTACACAATTTGATTTGATACGCCGCATTCATTACCCATTCCTTCGTACAGACACACACACATCATCTCGGACTTGGCGATAGTCACGCACATACGCTTTATACAAATCTTCGCACAGTACGTAGTCTACATAACAACGGCCTTATAGGCAAAAATACATATATATATTTTCATATACACGAGTTGTCAGTCGGACATACAGATATCCTCGTTGAATATTGGCAGTCAAATTCTTCATGAGAGAAACTGAAGAGACCTTGTCGCGAAACTATATTTATACATACTGATTAGGAAGACATAGGAACCTAATTATTATATTTTCGAAGATTGAGCCGGTTATAAGTGCCAATTTGTTTACTGGCATCATCGACTTCCGTCAACACAAATGCATTTTCACCGATACGTGCAGAAATCCGATATGGTCCCTCATAAAGATGGAAAAACTTTTGAATAACTCGGTCAAACGCATTTGAGAGATGTCGCACGCGAAGAAGCACGAGATCTCCAATTTCTAATTTAACCTTCGTAATGTGCGTTTGACCTTTTTTTCTTTTTTCGAAGCTTTTCATTAAATTATCACGAGCCAAGCTAATTAGATATTCATGAGTCGGCAGCTCGCCCGCTGGGAATTTGACAAATTTGTGAATTTCTTCCTGAATCGGTTTTCCCGTATGCAATTGTAAAGGAGACAAACCAGTGCTTTGATGTACCGTCATATTCAAAATTTTCTCGATTTTCGGTACAAACTCTACCCATTTCGTGTGTTTTTCGGAGCAAAGTGTCCTAAATAATCTCCCGAGTTCTCGCATTACCCGTTCAGTCGGATTGGATTGGGGGTGCCTAACGGAGCTAAACAACACCTTTATTCCTTGCTCTTCAAGCGAAGTTCTCCACAAGGATGACGTAAACTGGCTACCATGGTCAGAAAGAATTCTCTTCGGTTTACCGAACATAGGAATGAACCGATCCTGTATTTTTCTCAACGTAGCTCGGACTGTTGCACACTTCAGGGGATAGAGACTAACATATTTCGTAAAGGCATCAAGCATTACGAATATATATTGAGCCCCTCCTCTTGCACGAGGCAAAGGACCATAATAATCCACAGTCACGAGATCATTGGGACCAGCAGAAGGTACATACTGATACGGTCCCTCCATAGATATCGTAAGGTACTTTACCCTCTGACATATATCACACTTTAAAACGAGACGCTTCGTATGAGCCGACATGCCTTTCCAAAAATAGAATTTTTTCAAATAGGACAGGGTTTTGAAAACTCCAGGATGTCCGAGCTTGTTATGTATTTCGCCAATCAATCTCTCACGTAACGAATCAGGAATAACTATCCTCCACACGTCATTAGATTGTTCACGATGGAAAAGAATCTTATTATAAATTACCCACAATGTTTCGCTGGTCCTGTTCGCACAAAGATCGAACAACTTGCAGATTTCGAGGTCATCTCTCTGCAGTTCCGCTAACCTCCTAAAAGCTTGCGTAAGTGATATATCACCGCTACTGAGAATGACCGCGATTAATGAACTATCCTCCTCGTTAGCTTGTAACGGGAGACAAAATCGATGCAGTGCAGAAATAACGATTTCGTTCGATTTTTCCTCGACAAACTTTCGTTCAGGGTTCCTGCTAAAGAAATCAGCGACTACGTTATCTATTCCACGACAATACCGGATTGTAAAAGAGTATTGCTGCAGCAGAAGACTCCATCGAGCAACTCTCGCATTCTGAAAATTGACAGATTTCAAAAACGTAAGGCATTGATGATCTGTAATTATCGAGAATGGCACACCGATGAGATATACTCGAAATTTTTCTAGTGAATAAACCACCGCAAGAAGCTCTTTCTCCGTTGTGGAATAGTTACGTTCGGCTTTCGTGAGACACCTGCTCACGATCGCAATTACATTATGGCACTGATTATCATCAATTTGGTATAGAATCCCGCAGATACCCCTGTCACTCGCATCAGTCTGGACATTGAAACTTTTTCCGGGGATGACGTGCTTAAGCATGATACAATTGCAAAGATCTCGTTTGAGAGAATCAAACGCTGTCGAATGTTCTAACTTCCATTGCCATCTTACATCCTTTTTTAATAAATCTCGCAGTGTATGTACGGAATAGCTATGTTTTACATTAAATTGCCGGTAATAGTTACAAATTCCGAGAAACTGCTGCAATTCTGTTTTATTTTTGGGAGTCTCGAATTTGTAAATCGCATCTAATTTACCCGGTTCGGGGAGTATACCTTGAGTAGAAATAACAAACCCTAAAAACGAAACCTTTTCTTGGGCAAACACGCACTTAGATAACTTAATGGTGAAATTAAATTCGATCAACCGTTGAAACACTTGTTGCAAGACACTGACGTGCGTCTCAAAAGTTTTTGTTCCGATTAATATGTCATCAATGTAGCACGACACATATTCATCAAAATCGTTCCTCAACGCAAGACTTAATGCCCGGATGAACCCGCTTCCCGCCGTCTTTAAACCAAACGGTATCCTACGAAATTGATACATCTTTGAATCGAAAAGGAAAGCGGTGTACTTCCGAGAATTTACGTGTAAAGGCACTTGCCAATACCCATGAGTTAGATCAATTTTAGAGAAATAACGAACCCCGTGATATTTTTGGAGCAATTCGTTAATTAAAGGAGGTGATTCGTGATCATCCTCAATGATGTTGTTAATGAATCTCGCGTCAAGACACACTCTTACTGAACCATCATTTTTCGAGACTATACGCAGCGGGTTACAATAATGACTCGCAGCTCTTTCGATCACGTTATCATCGAGCATTTTTTTTATAGCTGCCTGAGTCGGAATTCTCAAATGAAAAGGTACCGGGTAAGACTTTCGAACGATCTGCTTTGTATCAATTATTTTTATTTCGTGTTCGTATCCCTTTGCACATCCCGGTTTATTCGAAAATAGAAATTGATGCCCTTTTAAAACTGAGAACAGATTTTGTTTTTCGTTGTCAGATAAAGAAGTTAACTCTTGAGTGATCGACCGAAAATCTAAACTTTCCGAATTTTCATGTTTGATTTCGCGGTTTTCTAGTTGGTCAATACGTTTGATTCCGATACACTCACTTATTTTCGCATCTTGCGTCGATATCTTCGCGTTACTCATCCCCTCTAGCAGCGTAGATGACCCCCCCCTCGATTCATTATTATCAGCGTTCGCGGGAGGTACTGGGTTAATATTATTATTTAACATTTTTTGAAAATTCATGACATATACGTGAAGACTTGTATTCTCTTGAACACAATGAAGCGACTCGCGAGCTCCTCGCTGGAACATCATCGCGAAACTAGGCAATATACACCCACCAATTTCTATTGTATGATCTTTATAATTCAACACAACCTGATTTTTCGACATCCAGTCGTTTCCAAAAATCATTGGAGACGTTAGTCCCGGAATAATAACAAACGGATACGCAAATTTATTTTCGGCAATTTCGACTTCAATATACGCTTGACTCTTAACCACTGTTTTCCCTCTTCCTATTGCCGTAGTAATCACTAAACTGGACAACGGTAATAATTCGATTTTGGATTTCCTCGCTAGTTGTTTATAAAATTCTTCCGAGATCGCCGTGATCTGACTCCCTGAATCCAATAAAATTATCTTATTTTCTCCGAAAATTGTCACTTTAATGTGTGGACAACGGCTTGACGTTTCTAGCGAAGGATCGTGGTTCGTGTGGTCCTCAACTCCCTGAATCTCATTCGTCAAATCGTCTATAAAATCAAAACCTTGTTGACGCGCCGATGGACCACTGTTCAGCGCGTCACACTTTAGTTTAAAGGATAATTACTCGACTGTCTAGGAGGATCATAATGGCCTATGTTATTATTTTGAGCGGGAGCTGTGGACGATACCGGTGGTGGAAACCGCGTGTCGGGTAAATTAAAATTCATATTTCCCCCATTATACGGCATATTATTTGTGTCGGAATAATTCTTGGGATGATTATTATTTCGATACCGTCCACGGTTATGTTGTTTACGTTCTCCGGATGGTTGATTGTATTCTCCGAACTTCGCGTTCATCTGATTGACCGAGCAAGTTTGATTTCGGTTGTTATTGTTTTGATACGAGTTTCTATTTTCACGATGACGGTCTTTTTCTTTTTGAATAGCATCAAAACTAGCTAGAGTTTGTACGATTACATTTCCTTTGTTGTAATCAACTGTTGATAAATGTTCGCGAATCCACATCGGATATTGTTGTACGATCGCGTAATTAATTTCATATTCAGTCAATTGCGGGATGAAATACCGAGCTTCTTTTACTTGTTTATAATAATACATTTGCAATGATTCTACCCGTGAATTGTATCTCCGATCGTTCCAAGCATTTTTAAACCGGACACGCACCGGAATGGAGTAGAATTCTTCTAGAAATTCTTCTTTCAATCTTTCATAACTATCGGAATTTTGTTTGGATTCAATCCACAAACCTGCCCTTCCCTCTAACGAATGCTCCATCATCATACTTTTTCTATCGTTCTTTATATTTTTAATTTTGAAAAATCGTTCCAACTCTTCTAAGAAACATACCGGATTCTGCTCGGTCTCATCGCGAAATTTTGGCATCTTTATATCGATATGAAAGTTTTGTATATTACTTACAACCATGCTCAAATCCTCGACGCTCGATGTTGATGGATTAGGCGTGTTTACTGCTGGCGCGTTCTCGCTCAACTTTGCTTCGAGATCTTTTTTCATTTGCTCGAGCTCACGACGAAGTCTATTCAATTCCTCTCTCTCTTCTCCCAAATCATTGTGACTGTTTGTCTCCGTCATTCTCGTTCTTTCGTCGTTCATTATCGGCATGGTTTTTGTTTTTCGATTATTCGTACCTGAGAATGTGAGATCGGTGAATAATTGTTTCGTTTTGCGACCACTTCTTGATACGTATATATGGCTGTTCTCGGCCATATACAACACACTCACAAATAATTTATTATTTTATTGTTTTTATTTACGAGAAATATATTTTATGAACTTTAAATAGTACTTTCGTGAGGATCTTGCCTCTAGTTGGGCGCCAAAATATAACTTTATTTTTATTATTTCGAATAGCTGTATTATTTACCACATTCAAAAATCTCAATTCACAATCTCCAGACAATAATACTCCTCAGATCGTCACACATTTCATCGTACAATTCGTTCAGCGTGGTTCATAACACGATCGCTCGTCATCAAATATAATGAATATTGATTCGACACAAAAATATAATGAATATTTCATCAAATATCATGAATATTGATTCGACATAAAAATATAAGGCATAAATCTCACACACTCAAAACATACACCTTAATAAATCGAAGTGAAAATACAGAATACTGGGACTATGATATAAACTTATCTCGTAATTCGTTCGGCGAGTCCCACGGTGGCTCTTGCCCTGGGACTGGAGTGCGGATTCGATGATAAACAGGGAAATTGATTCTCTCGTACTGGACGATGACTATTTCTGAATTTTCCGGAGAATCCCGTTCTAACCAGCCTCGTAGACGTCCCAGAGCGAAGAGACCGATTTCGGGAAGCGAAACGGCATCGTCACGCGTATGTCCCCACTCTCTGTCATATTCAGCTCATTTTGCCACAGATCGCGCTCTCACCCAGCGCCCGGGAATCTCAAAATTTAATACTGTCGCTCACACTACATCACGGAACGTCGAAGTTACTCATGTTTCGAATATCCCATTATAATCACAAAAACATAAATAAAAAATTCAAAATTAAAACCCTACAAATACTCTTTCGAGAAATAGCGCCAGCTTGCACGCCTTTTACTCGAAGTAATCTCTTCCGAGATGTTGTTGCAGATCGTTTGTTATTCGGTCAGCGTTCCTTATATACGCTTGTGAATATCCACGTATCACTATACATATGGATATATTTCTACATTTATATTGTCGAGCGGAATGTTCAGTATTCGAGTAAATTCAGACTCGAAGTGACAGCTCATAATTACATTTGAATAACTGCTGATGTCCACGAGCGTCAGACTGAGAAACTAGTGTGTCGAAGATTCGACGTTAAAATTCGTCGAAAGCCATAAAAAACAGTTACATGTATATAGAGATAGAGGCATGTGTATAAATTCTTGAGCTCGCGGTCGGTGCGTCGACAGTAATAATATGAAAGAATAGAGAACGAACAAGTCTGTCTCTCTAGCAATGTTTCGTGGACCTGTCGCGTCATATATATTCGCGGGCGCAAGATGAAAAGAGAAAAGGCGGCGAGTAGTAGAGGAATGAAAGAGATCGAGAAATAAGAAGAGAACGTGGAATTTATGGTCAACGATAGACTAAAAAAATAACGTATACTCGCGCATATATTTATTTATGGGGCGCTACTAATGCGGAATATAACGCGCGCGCGTTCGCGCGTCGTGAGAGAGCTATGGTCTGCGGCATAAAAATGGGAAAGGTGATATATAGGTACTGTTTGCATATATCAAGCCGGACCGAAAAGTGCTGCGCATGCTGAGCCCAAATGAAAATGAAACTGCAGCTATTAATCAGACTGTAAAACTGTGAGGAGAAAACTCTTCAGTCATTTCTTCGTGGGATGGAGCGTTTGGGAAAATTGAGTTCTGACGTTGGTCGATGCGCGAGGTGGGAATGGAAGGCTTGCTTAACTCCATCGTGGGTTTCCACCGTGTATGAGATTAGCCGTCGATTTGTTTTCCGATCCCTTCTAGACGGTAACCGAGTGAGGAATTATTTTGATGATACTTTTGCGATGTCATGATCCGTCGACTTTTCGGACAGCATGCGAACGACGCGGGTAATAAATACGCACTCATTTCTCACCGCCGTTTGCTTCCTTACAGGAAAGTGGGTTTGATCCACGCTCCCCAAGAATAGGAGAGTCGAGAATCATAACAGAAAAGTCATTCGTGAAAAAATGAGAAAATACGAGAGGAATGAAGTACAGTGAATAAGTACTCTCAGAACGAAGAAACGACCTTAAGCAAGAGGAGCTGGCCGAGAGAGAGACAATAACGCCGGATTGAAGGAACGAATACGCTGATGAATGCTCACAATAGAAGAAAAGCCTGAGCTCGCTGACACAATGGGGCGACAAAAACTCCCGGGTTCTAGTCTCTCCTTCTCACTTGATTACTCCCTCTTTTTCTGCCACGAGCCCAGCATCCGGACAACGCGACTAAGCTTTTGTCCTTGTGGACTTGGATACTCTGTTTCTTTCTCTATTGCGCGTTTGATTGTTCTCCAAATCTTGAAAACGCGCTTACCAACTTGCCACCATTTTTACAAAGACATTTTTCTTAACCGACAAAAAATCGCGCTCTTTCGAAAACTTTCTGGTGACCAAGTTTACAGATAGCTTCCTAGATCACACGAGTCCAGGTGAATTCATTGCTTTCCAACTGGTAAAACGTTTCAAAATATTCTCAAATGACTCCAAGCACCTCTCGTCTTTCAAAAAGAAACTTTGCCTGACATCTTCAACGAGATACCAAAGTTCCTATAAATTATGCCAGATCTCGAATGCCACTTTCTCTTTTTGTCTTCACAATTGGTATTAATCTTTCAAGCATTCTTTCTGTTTTCTCCAACTATCTTACTTTTCTATCCGCTTCCATTTTCTGGATGGATCTAATGAATTTGAAACTCGTTGCATCAATTAACAGCGATCAGTATTGGGTCTTGAAACCAAAATATTTCATCAGTTCCCCCACTTCGAACAGATGGTTTACATGGACTTAAAACCAGTTCTCATAACCATACGTTTGGATAAGGCAGGCCAATCGTCGTCGAAAATTATTTTCGAAAAAAAAAAATGTTTAAATGTAATTGTGAAAAAAATTTTTAATGAGACGACAACAGAGGAAATGAATTGTCATCCTCTGACATTTTTGCGTGTACAAGTGTTGAAAAAAAATTGACGTTGTTAGTTTCGAAAGTTAGGTGTTGATTTCTTCTCAACTATGCCATGAAAGATAAAAAGAAATAATGCATTAAATCATCCGCACTTCTCCCGCGATATTCGAAACTTCGTGGTATTTTATTTTTTGAATACCTTTTTTTCACTGGTATAAGGAATTTTTGATCAATGTCCGCTAATGGGCTCGACACAGGAATACAACGGTGATGTGTCGCAATCCGTTCTACGATGACGCTGAGCTTCCTACAAGTGCGTGTTTAATAACGTCGGAATCAAAGGGGCGTAACGAGGATGTTTAGACCACTGCTTCGGCACCGCTCCAGCACTGATCCACTAATGTGTCGTGGAATTATTATGAGCGTCTCAAAATAAAGAAGCACACAGCTTCTATTTTTTTTGTATCTCCTTGTGCGTACTTGGATAAACAGATTTAATGGAAACTTGTTATTCCTAGATAATCTGATTAGCTTAAGGATTCTAGAAAACGACCTTAATGCCTTGATTTGTCCGGCAATTAAAGCGAATGATTAATTACAGCCCGGAGGCGTGGCAATATCTCGAGCTCGCAAACCATTTATCATCGAAGAATTTACAGAAGTGCACCGAAATATATGCGGCTACTAAAATAGATAATTACGTTATCCAAATTGAATTGAAATTATAGACAGGAATAATTTCTTCGACAGGACGAATCTTCTGTACGCTCAGTCGCGCGATTTTCTTCATTAGGAGGTAAAGTGTTGAGTTTTTCTTGAGAGTCCTAGAATATTATGATAACTGTAATGATGAGTAATGAGCATGGATATAAACATTCCAAACCAAATAAAATTATTTTCAGGATTTATTGCTTACTTTCTACGATTTCCTTGAACGTTTGAGACGATTTGCTGTCACTTTAAAAATAATGCACCAGTTTAATGTTTTTTTTGTAAATTTTGGGCCCAGGATTTATTTCTCGTCCGTCAACATCTGTCCATCACTGAAGAACTCGCTCACTATTCCACTTTTGAGTAGACGTCTATTTTGACCTCAGACAACTATTCAGTCTGACAGATCAGAAGAAAAAACTTCAGATTTTCCCTATTAATCACTCATGTTTTGATAGTAGGCGTGGCTCATTCGGTCAAAAACACTGAAGATTGGCCACCGTTTGACTAAACTTGAGGATGATCGATGTTCGGAAAAATCTTGATCTCTTTCTATTTTTCAAACTCGTCAGAAATGTTTGGAGCGAAACAAACGGAATTTTTGATTCCTCTTCAAAATGTCAGTCAAATTGAATGGATATTCAAAGATCTTAACAACGTGGAAAATCCCTGGATTTTGTTATTGTTTAGAAATTAATTTCATAAAAAGTATTTTCTTTACATACTATGAAATAATTGAAGCTTCGAAGAAATCGATTTAAACTAAAAGCTTTTAAATGACCCCGACTTACAATTCATCATATTAATTGAAATTTATCATTGTCTCGAGGATTTTCTTTCGTCTGTAGCATTACGACGACTCTTCAGGTGAGTAGAGAAAGATTGTGAAAAATGATTGAAGGATTTTTCTGCCTTTGTGAGACGATCTGACAAATATAACGAGAAAGAGGTTTAGGGTGCGATTCGGTCCACCGCACCCCTCGGCAGCTAATGTGAGCGTAGGAAGGATTTGTGTATTCAAAACGTGTGTATGCATTTATATACATGTATACATGGAAGTTCACGTCAAACCCATCAATATTATATTTACCCATCGTCGAACGCGCCGAAAACAAATCGCATTAGTTTCTTTCCGTCCTCTCCGGCTGTTGAGGAACTTTAACAATTTGCATGCGATTACCCGGGGAATCCTTTTGCTGAGGCAAAAACATGCGTCGGTAGACGAGGAGGTGAAGGCTGCTTCTGTGACACGATAGGAATAAATACTTTTTCAACCATCAGCATGTTCTCGAGCTTCCATCTTTTCAGCATATACCACCGCATCGACGCGACATCAACCAACCCCCTTTTGTGCTCATATCCAGTTTCTACCTCTTCGTTCCTCTTGCACAAAAATAATTTGTCTACTTTTTTTAATGCCACTTTTTTCGAGCACCACAAACTTTGATACTTTGTGAGCGCGAATCTAAGAAAAAGCACACGGTTGAACGAATTTTTTTTACGAATTATCCAATAAATTTACACTTTTCGTGCGATAGTTGATCGTGAGAAGGTTACATTTTTCGGCGATATTGATGCTGGGAACCCTCGATGTAGGCCGCCATGTCAGAGTCATTAAAATTATATTTTCCGTTTTTATTCTACCAAAGTCATTCCATACGATTTTTTCAAATCATATCGATCCCTGAAGGAATCGAAAGAAAATTTATAAATGGAATAATTACACGTACATACAGTGCTACTGTGGAATTTATTTGTTTTCGAAAAGTATCTTTCGACCACTTTCGAGATACCTGCTCACAGAAAATGTCAGTTTTACCTGGCATCAGTGAATTCAGTGACAAAGCATAGTTCGGGTGTTTGAATCGTATTTTCGTTTGATTTCTCATAGAGCGAAAAGGTCAGGTGATTGAATTTCCGGAATGAATCAACCGCTATGATTTCAAGTATTCAACTACAGAATTTCGTTAATTTCAATGAATTTTTCAATTCCGTGTAGAGTTTTCAATACTTTGCATCTTCATGGCAAGTCCACTGGGTCATTGTCGCTCTGTTCTCAAATTGACCGGAAGGTTGTTCTGACCTGGTCTCAGGAGAGGAACCCTAATCATTTTGTTGAAACCTGGCAAGGTCAGCAGAGTAAACAAAGCTTATTCGCCTGGCACTTAAGCTTTGTGAGGTGCTGAGGACGCGTGTGTTTCGTCAATATTTGCCGATTAGTTCACTCCCTCTTCGCTTGTCTCTTCTCGTCACTATTTCTCCCTTCGCGTAGACCGGGAGCAGGAAGTGCAAGGTCATTTCCTCGAGTTCGTGTGTGTTGTATTTCGATTGGAAATTCCGTGTCCGAAAAATGGATTTTTGAAAAAGATTCGCCTCCGATTTGTGGTTCGAACCTCATTGACTATTGACTCGAAAAACTTCTAGCATCACAAGCTCTGAAAATAGATGAATTCTGAAAGAAAAAACTCGTACTGATAATCTTTGATAATGAAAGCCATTTGCAAACATTTTTTCGTTGAAGCCTAGTCCATTCAAGATTGCGGCGTGATGTTGAATGACGCCTGGTAAATTACGTTGTATATAAGACGTATAATTATGGTAGATACCGTTGGAAGATCCACACAAACATATTTTTAATACCAAAGAAGAAGTGTTGAACGCGCCAAGTCTTGATAATGTATACCGTGCACGCACTGGGAATTCGGCTTGGAAACAATAAATATATGATAAAAAAAAGGTGCAACAACAATTATCTCGCCTCGACGATGATTATTGCAATTATTATGGGGAGTATCGGAAGGCGGTGGTCTTCTGGGTCTTTCCTTTTTCTCGGAGCTCACTTTATCGTTATCGAGCGTATAAATATTAAATACCGCTTCACCGCTTGATATTGTAATTATCCTGGTTATAAATTGGTTGTCACATTTTTCTTTTCGCTGTCCCGAGGTTGGCTTACACAGTTTTTTCGTTTCGCTCCTTTTTTTTTCTTTTTTTTTTATTGTTTTTCTTTTTTTCAATTTCATTTATACATTTTTGTAACTCGCCTGCATTATATGAGTCCGTAAATGTATGTGTATAGATATATCTATATCGTTTAAAGTTGTCTGTGATGAATGCGTAGATCAGCGGGGTTCCCGTTACGTACCCCAACCTCCTGTTCCTTCTCGCCCTCTCTTTCTCTCTTAAACCTTCCACCTAAGCACGTGTAGGTACATATTATATGCTTACCTGCGTACATATACCGTCGAATAAGTACGAGAGAAAAGTTGCAACGAGAAATAGATGGGGAACGAAGAGAAAGAAAATAACAAGGAAGAGGAGGAGGAGGAGGAGGAGAAAAAGGAAAATAAGAAGAAAACGAAGCAGAAGGAGCGGATAAAAAAGGAAGAAAAGCTGCTCGACCAGGAACAACTGCTCTTTCAGCACACTCTGACAGAACTTGGCACAATCCTGTACGAGACTTAATTCATTGTTCGTCAACAGGATTTCCCTCTAAGGAATGATGCTCGTAAACGCAATCACGCCTCCGTTTGCAGCATATTTTCATATTGTTGAATGTAAAACAATGAGAAAGCTAGTGGCTTATAAATGACGCTTGAAAAGGGCTGCACCGGTTAATCAGGACATGCCCGAAAGAGTATCGATTTTTAGGAAATTATACTGATCAGTTGCACGGAGATTTCTTACATGCGGGGTTCCAGTTCACGGAGAAAACGAGGCCGAAAATACGAGAGAAAAGTACTTAGAATATAGTATCTCGAGAACAGTATACACGTACTGGATTGCAGCCTTAGTTCGAAGAGCAGTAATAAGAACTGTTCTATCCACCATAGTAAAAGGACCAATACTCAAACCTTTTATTCAAAAGACTCAAGAGTGTTTTTCTCTATAAGCATAGTAAAAAATGTTTTTAGTCTCATCAAATGTTTATTGTAAACTATGCTCGGGCAGCCTTGAAAAAAACGTATGAAAAAAACGAGTATGGTAAAATATGTCACACGTATTTGGTGTACATTCGTGTATTTATCATAGAATTGTCTATGCTGACAGTCCAAATTTGTGGTTTACAATAAATTTCGACTTGTCAGTAAGTGCTAGTTTGACACGATGAATAACACTCGAAAGCAAAACGAAATATAGTTCTCACGTGCATTACTTTTTGCTATCGACATAAAGCTGTTTAGAATATTGAAGGGAGGAAAAATAGTAAAATTGAAGAAATACTATGCTGTTGGTAACCGGTGGCGAAATACTTTGAAAATTCTTGAAAAATAATATATTCCTCACTATACAAAACGAATCCGTTTTCTCCGCGTTGCCGTGATCTGACGGTCGATGATCTCCGGTCTAAACCACTTTGACATTGAACGCAGCTTCGATATAATGTGCGTATACATATATACCGTTATCAAAAGCAAGCTTAGTACGCACGGATACACAATATACATCGCGTGGTGTGTGTACTGCATTTGTATGGTTGGTAATGCCTGTGGGTAAAGTGTCTAAGCGATGCGGTAGTGGACGAGGGTTGTTCGAAACGTCGCGAGAAAATATCCTGATGCAACAATAAAACATTGTTAAATCTCTCGTGATTGCCCCGCGGCCTCTTGGCTCCTAGCTAGAGCGGATTCACCGTTAGAATTCTCTCTCTCTCTCTCTCTCTCTCTCTCTCTCTCTCCGGTTTCTATCCCTCGTGGCACGTTAATGTAGAGCCTCTTTCTCCTCTGCCACATTTCATTTCTTAACGCGTTTGCATACACGTACACCGATACAACAGACACGAGTGCACCGATACACAAGTATAAATATGCATGTATGCAAAGATAGGAGAATCCGTCCTAAGATGATAGAGAAAAGTTGCTGGCGTCTCTCGCTGTACACGGTAGCCTGATCATATACGCGAATAAAAGAGGAGAGAGATGCACTCTCGAGTGTAAAGCTGGTTATACGCTTGTAGCACCCAGGAGTGTCGGATATCGCAAGATAGTTAACTTTCCCGCGCGTACCCAATATACATTGGACACGTTGCCCCGCTGAGCTGCCTTAAGAGAAGTACGAAAAAATAAAATTGCCCAGCGCGCCCGCAGATTAGAGCGAATAAGACAACTCTGTAAAATTCCGCGTTCGATTCTGATACCCTCACAGACCTGAATTAAACTCCACATAGATACAATATTTACAGCATTTCTGTCTTAACTAACTTGATGCATAAAAAGAAAATGACATTAGCTTGCCCCGTGCAAAACATAAAAATCGTCCGGATCAGTCCCGCGTGTTTTCTTACGTGAAGCGTGAATCGAAAGAAGCCTCGCTCTATACGAGAATAATAAAAACCTCTTTTCCTTACAGTGTCTGCTTTGAGTGTTATTTGATCGGACAACCTGAAAAGGACGACCGAAAGAGATTAGAGCGAGTGTACAAGACGACGATGAGAACCTTCGATTAATGACGCTAAGAAAATCACCCCGCCGCGATAAGGATAAGTACGAGAAAAACATAACGGGCAAGATTGGAAAAGAATCTTTGAGTCGACGCGATCACTGCGTACACGCAACGAACCAGCGTCCCAAAGTATTTCTTACTTTTTCGCTATTCTCTATCTTCGACTAACTCTAATGCACCGGAAGCTCTATAAAATGTAGTCGATTCACCGTTTCGATAAGTTTTCTTCAACAATCTGAAGCTTTTTATCTCCTCTTTGGCATCGCAGCAGTCTCTATGAACTTTTCATTTCGAAAAAAAAAAAAAAAAAAAAAAAAAAACAATATTATTCTACCCGCAGATTCTTACCAACTATTTCCGTTTATCGTTTTCCTTGAATTATCAATTACCTACCTTTTTCCATAAGTTTCATCTGCAATGGAGCAAAACCGAGCGATATGAACGAACGACGAAAACTCAGAATAATGAATCGTCGAGATAAGTCTCGAAGGCAACACCATCGCGTAAACCCCGATAATTCTTCAGCAACAAAAAAATCGATGCTCTATCTACTCTGGAAAACAACAGGCAAAGGCCGTGGTGGTGGTGGCGGTGGTGGGTTCTGGCTTCGGATCGTGGTTTGCATTCATTAAGTCTGGACACGCAAGCACACCAGCGTCAGGCCAATGCCAATGAGAAATGCACGGTGTGGTGGCTCCTTGAAGTGCATCAGTGCCAAGCTGATGCACGGAGAGAACAAGCTGCGAGGTAGTGCACCTTGAGTCTCGTTTATCCTCTTTCCCTCTCCTCCTCTCGCCCTTTCTCTCACTCTCTCTCTTTCTTTCTCATTTAACACCTTCCGTTCTGGTGATTCTCGCTCATGATCCATAATGGAAACGTCCACGTGTTACTGATCATACCAATCTATTCATACTGCTGACTCGAATAATGGAGTTTTAATATTTAAAGGCCATAAAATCGCAGAATTGAACGATTATATATTTATCGTTGGAACCTCCTTATAATTTTAATGATTAGCAAACTTCCTGAACTTGGAGCTCGCGAGCTGTTCATGAGCCTTGATCGCGTGGGATTTCTGCGATTTTTCAATTTCCCATTTTTTTCTGGATGCCGCTGAATTAGTGAAGAATGAAAAGAACGGGGAAAACTGAGGAAACGGGCTGATTGAGATGAAACACTGTGACTATGAGAAAAATGAAAACGAAAGTAGCAACGGATTTGACTTATCGATTTTTTTCAGACCGCACAATCCCGGTCGCTGTAGAATTTCAAATGATGAGCATTATGCAGATACTCAGAAAAGCTGGCTGCCGTTTAGCGATCGATGCGCGAGCCGCTGCATGGCTAAGCGGTTACTCAACCAAGTATTAACCCCGCCGGAGCAGGCTCCCCAACTTGAAAGATCAGCACCGTTGCCACACGCGGACCGCGCACCTTCCGCTGTCGGTTATTCGAATTTTTCAATCGTCGTGGCGAGAGCGACGGTCGCGTAATTGCAGGGATTTTTTAATATTCAAAATTTTTTCATTGCTCCACAGGCTTTCAAGAATTTGAATAAAAAAGTGTGAGTATTGTTGTGAAAAAGGATTTCGCGTGATCATTATCTCGGATCTTGAGCACTGCGGATGTATAACGAGATAAAAATAAATAGCCGCACGTTAAAAAATGTTATTTATTGCAGTCGAATGAATATCGTCTCGTTGGAATAAACTTTTGTTCGGATAACGAGAATCCACTCATTATCACGTGAACGCACTCGCTGCGTACCTACACACGTTGAGCGACGAGATGAGAAAAAAGGTAAAAGTGCTTTCTCCGTTTTTTCCCTCCCTTCAAATTGTTGTCAGACACGCACTCGCGTTTTTTTACTCCTCCGTATCATAAGATTGCGTGCATTTCGGAAGACACTGCATAAGATGAAATTGTTCTCTGCGAGCAGGCCAACCGCGAGAAGCGAATTACAACTGGCGACTGGCCCTTCGTCCTTCGTCTCCCTCTTACCGAGTAAGATCGTCTCTCACTTGTAAGTTCAAAAGGATGCGTGGGTCCCATTTCGGAATAGTATCGCTTCTATTTTCCTGCGCGCTATCGCCATCGGAATCCGTGCTTTGTTGAGCGTCGCCACACGGCAAAGGGCTCAAGTGCACGAGCTGAATTTGTGAGGCAAAGAGCTCACCGCGCAAGCCCAAAAGCCCTGGCCACATAATTATACATAAAGTATCATTAAGTTGCCATAATTCTTGTGTTATTGCATTATTTAGCGAGGCACCCCGCTGCGGAAGATGTGGAATCTCTTTTCGAAGTATAATACCGTGCGAGCATGATGAGCCCGCACGACCGTGCGTATTGCGCTGGCGTGCAAGCGAGCTTGTATCATTCTAAAGTTTAAACGCATAACTCCAGGAGTGAGCAACCCGCTGTACGTGGAGATATAAGTATACGAACGTTCCCTGATGCGCACTATTTATATACATTTACACAAAATATACACGGGTTGCGTACACTATTCAGTCATTCGTTCCCTTATCTTTTCCATTCTCGTGAATAACGTGGAGAGAAATAAACCCTTGATCAAAAGAAAAATGTGATCAGCGGATAACTCGTATTTAGCTCCGCTCATTGCGCGCACTGCAGAGCACTTTATTTATTTCTCATTTTATCACTGAGAATAACAACACTGGGATCTCGGCGAGGTTCTTTTTAAATGTTTCATTTTATTGAAGGAAAAATAATTGATCGAGTGATGAGTATGAAGAACGACGATGATGAGCCGAAAATTGTTTTCTCAGTTGCATTGTATAAGTTGCATCGTAATTTATGGTTTCATAGAAATTTTATTATTTATTTCACTTTGATTTCGTGCATCAGTATCTGAGCCCGTCAGCACCTGACGCTTCTACCACATTCCAGTTTCGAAAGCACGTACACGCGGTTGTTTTCGCTCGCGTGTTTTCTTTTCCATGATATTCTAAAATTCCTTAAAAGCATTGAAAAGCGAAAAAATGCAGGCACACTCGTGACTGCAGGAGCGCTTTAAAACGGCACGCGGACTTACGTACACGGTTAACCCTTGGTGTGCATCTGGGGTCAGGTTGACCCCAAGATTTTTTTCTCACATGAATAGCATTCACAGATGAGCATCTCATAAGTAAAACCCCCAATATTAAGAAATCGTTATCCCCTCTCTAAAAGTAGGGAGCATAGCCAACTTCGTACTTCAAAATAAATACACTTTTTGGAACGGTTGCAAAGTGGACTATTTTTCCCTTGAAGCATGGACCCTTGTCTGTAAAACTCTGTAAGGATTTTTTTAAAAACTCAAAATTTAATTTTTTACAAGAGATTTAACCGAAAAAGTGCTTTTTACGCGCACTATCAACTTTGAGCACGTTTTTGAACAATGAAAAAAGATTTTTTTGGTAATCCGACTTTGCAGCCTTACATTTGGATCAATTCACTGCAAAAAGTGACTAAACCTTTTATTCCGAAAAGCGCATAGTTGCCGAGATATTCGATGTCAAAAATGACCTGGGGTCAAAGTGACCCCATGTGCACGAAATGTCTCGCTGTGAGGGTGTGCACACTAAGGGTTAATAATAACAAAGGTAAGTCCGCATGGATACACATTTTTAAGGCTCACCGTCAAATGCACACAAAGCAACAGCACACACATACACGCATTTAAGGCACCGAGAGAAGGTTCTTTGGTGAAAAAAAATACACCACATTTATAAGTCATTTATTATGAATTACACGATGCTATATTTAAAATGGAGGGGAAGACGAGAGGCATGTCTTGTACATGGATATATGGGATATCGAGATTGTAACGCACGCGTGTTTCCGTAGCCCCCTCGAGTACAACAAGAAGGCCCGTTCCTTATTCCACCTCCCAACCTTCCTCCTCATGCCTCTCTGCTCTCCCTTCACGAATAACAGCCCTCTCTCACTTTTCTGTACATATGCATACACGAGCATACGTCTGTAGCACCTTGTAATATAATGTATGCTGAATATATCTCTCTATATTATATAAATATCTTGCCACCGCGGCTGAAGCTGTATCTAAATAACACTCTTAGACTTAACCGTGACTTGACTCTACACTATTCCCAATAAGTATTCGAAACAATCGATTCATCGAGAATTTTCATTCATTGTAATGACGGAATATTCCGTTTAAATATCGTTTTTTATATTGTCGTTTCTAAGTAAATCTCGAAATTTCTGGATTATTCAAAATACATAAGATTCAAAATTTCAAGTAATTTAACATCGAGTAGATTCATATTTTTATTATAATGTTTTAGTTGTATATGAAGAACCGCGAATGTGAGTGGAGGAAAAGAATTATTTGGGCTAGTGAAATGGGTTGGAGGATCTTGGGAGAGCACTCAGATGTCGAAGAAAAAGGTGATGATCCATCGTACTAAATAAATAAATAAATAAATACTTTTATATATATTTGTATGTATGCGAATCTTATATTAATGAAGATAATAAAAATTATATTACAAAATATATGAAATCATTTACTATATTGATTTTTTAATATTTTTTTATTTTTTATTTTTTATTACTAAATGTTTACTATATATACTTTATATTATTTTATATATTACAATATATATGTGCACGTAATTCGTACTTGAAAAATTCATTGAAAATATATATAAAAATATATTGGATCATCTAACATGATCGGCGAAAATTTATGTACCTTTTCTTATATTTTTTCGTGTATTGAAGTATATACTCAAATACAATAAAAATATAATTTCAAGTATATAACGCCCAGTATATGGTTTTTCCATACGGGATGAAACGAAGACCATGATATTGGCTGGATAATGGTTGGTCGATGTTTGAAAATATTATGGTTTTGTATTATATGCTCTATGAACCCTTTTCATCGTTTCCATCGATCAAACTTATTATTAAAACCCTTTGAGTCATTTCGATGGTTACGATATATCGAAACGTCGTCGAACGATGTTCGCTGGACCCTGACACGCAAGAGGTAAGTTTTCTGAACGGTTATTGTAATTTTTTTCTGTACGATGGTTTTAATTCCACCCCACGGTGATTTTGTTACTGGAATTGCCCCACAAAAATTGAGATCTTTGGGTCGAACTGATGATACATTGTACTCGAACCAAAATATCATCAATTTTCAAACAAGCCGGCATCGATTCACGTGTCCATTGGATACGAAGGCGAAGATAAGTAAGTGTAACTCGATTCAGTTAACTTAGAGATATATTTTTACTGTCTGTCTGTTCGAAATGTCCTCAGTCGAGCTTGATTCAACGTTGGGAACAATTGCATTTGTTTTAAATCCTCGAACTCATCGATGTGAGCATAAATGATACCAGCAGGTTTATGATCTCGACACCGACGAGAGTTCGATTTTCATAGGTCGAAGAAATCGGAAGAACCAAATGGATTGTTGTCTTACCACTGGCTAGTCATTAGCGAAAGGTAAGAAAGAGTGAAAAAAAAGTACGAAGGCGCGATAAGATAAGGTCGGTTTTAAGTATGGACCAAAGAGACAGTGAAATCGAGTGGACGAGAGAAATGAAGAAAAGTCGGGGCAAGAGAGAATATCGGGGTAATGGCCTCCCAACAGCCTAGACGTGCCTTGACCCGAGAACGTGGTTTAGAGAAACAGGTGCGCGACCATTGACCGGCCTGCCTCTCTTTCTCTCGCTCCCTCTTCATTTCTTTCTCATTCTTTTTCTCCGAGTTTCTCGCGCAGCCTGCCTTCGGATGCCCACTAAATTATCATATACCCGTTCCCGGTTCGGATCCGACTAGAATCTGAGCTTCTCCCTCTCGCTCATCTCCGGAACGAATGAGGAGGAGGGGCCCGACAAGCGATTTAATCGGTTCGACTCCCCGTGAGGTAAGAATCCCATAGCGATGCGCGATGGACACCAAAGTAAGCAGCACCAGTTCACAACACCCCAGGCTAATAACGCGGACCAATTTTTTTCGTCATTCCTCTCGCTCGGAATCCCTTACGAGCTTCAATAAAGGGGGAAATGTCAATTAATCCGTTACAAAAAGTCTGGGAGTGAGAAGAAACCTTGATTTTTCTCACAGTCATAAAAAATCATCGAATTTTATGTAAGACTGTAAACTTTTGTCGATTTCTCGTAATCTCATTAAGGATACCGTGGCGTAAAGTCGTCGTGCCGTTACTGTCCCGCAAACTGCTTGGTATAACAGAGCACCGCAAATGAGTACTCTCAACCAACATCCGCGATGAAAATTAGCACAATTTCTAAAAAATTCAATGTCTCGATGAATTCCACTTTCGATATCTATGCCCGCGGTACTTTGCTCCAATTCTTCACCAACGCCGGCAAGATCCACGTGCTTAAAACAATATGTTAAAGATTCTCAAGAATTTCGCATCTCTCACTCGTCCACCGAGTCGTATATACGTACGTATATACACACTGCACACGCATATATTTATGTAAGTAAATATGCATATGGGAGTGTGAGCATATCAAGTGAGTTTGGCGATGTGCATGGGAGATGAGAGCGCCGCGTGTCTGTGAATCCAGTGGACCGCGGATGAAGAGAGGCCAGAGGGACAGTAGAGGAGAGATAGAAAGAGCGCGATGCCAACGTGCGTGGGCTGACAGTCTGACAAGCTGGCAGCAAGCTGGGCCCCGACCACCCGACACCTCACTGTCAAGCGGATCGGGAGTCCCTCGTAATTCCTCCTTCTTTCGTCCTTTTTTTCATTCTTTTCCACTGATTCTCATTCTTTTTCTGCACACTTCCCTCGTCCTGTCTCTCATTCTCTTTCGATCTCTCTCCTTTTTACTAATTTCTTTCTCTCCTTGTTTATCACTTGCCAGCTCGATCTCTTCCTTTCTTTCTCGTGCTCTCGCTCTCTGTCCTTCCTTTTATTACGCTCTGAGGGCGTTTTTTTTATTAAATCTCTTCTCCACACTCCTCGTTTATTATTTTCTTCTTTTCCAGTTTACGCTTTTTCTCGTTCCGTCTTCCTTTTGCTCTCGCTTTAATACATTGTACTTTGTGCTCTCCCGCTTGCTCCTTCTCACTCGCTATCCGCGATTCAACTCTTTTCCTCCCAGTTCACTCAGTTGTCCTCGGGCTCGAGCCTCTTAACCATGCGTGTATGCTCTTTTCTCTCGCTCCTTATTTCTATCTTTTTCCTCCCCCTCGCTTCCTTTCTTCCTTTTCCCTTGCTCGTTGTCCTTGTCCACTTGGTCGTTCGCCAACATCCTTCCACGCGAAGAGCGGAGAACGACAACAACAGGGACGAGAGCTCACGGCGAGATTCCACCAAAAGGGGAACTCACCCGTGTCTCTACGATCGTGTCCTTTAAGGGTCGTCGAGGTAACACATCGCTCTCGAGTATATGTGTGTGCGTACATATACCCCTTGTATTCCGTGTCCTCTTTCCTCGTTCCGCTAAAGACACGAAAACGGCCAGAAAAAACAAGCGAGAAGAAAAAGTCGGTTGAACGAGAGACGGATGGAGGAGATTGTTTAATTGGCTTTTAGGGAAATCAGTTAACTTATTTTTATCTCTTCTTTTGTGAGCCGAACAAAAATCCCTGCTTCGTTCTCCCTGAACGAAAATAAATGGGGATGCTCGACTAATTTTTTTAAGTCTAATTGTCTTAATAAAAATTGTACAAAAAAACACACGAAGCGCCGCTACCCGTGTCATGTGTTTTCTGAAAAATATGACACTGATCGATATTCATAGTTTCATAATAAAAATTCTCTCAAATTTTTTCAAACATTATTGTTATACGAAGTCTCATAGTTTTTTCTTCAATCGGTATCCTATCGAAGAAACTAATCTCGAACCGAAAGCTAGAAGAGTTAGAACGTATGTGTTCATTCGTCCGAATAAATTTATGGTGTCGAGAAATTCCATGGCAATTCCTTTCATCCCTGTCCTTCTCTCGGTGTCTTCGCTTCCCCTCGTTATTCTCATCCCCCTCGTGGCCCCTCTTGTGTCTTCTCAGGCTCAAGTCTTGCACTCCGTAACCGAGACCCCAGCCATGCGTGTCTTACGATTCACGACAACGTCCAGAGTGAGATAGGATCGAGAGCCGTACAACAATGCGAGACCGGCTGGACCGATGCATCTCTTAAGCACGGGCAGGTTATACAGCGAGAGCTTCTCTCTCTCTCTCCCCTCTCCCTCGCCCTTTTTTCTCTTCACGAGTCTCCTCTCGCTCTCTTTTTCCCTCTCGTTTTGTCCCCATAGGGCCGTTAATGTTTTGTCCCATCAGGGATTTAACATCGCGAACGAAAACTCGTCGTATTGTTTTTTATCTCAAAGACAACAGCCTCCAAGACCATTAATCGACGTCACCGAAGAAATGATGGAACGATTCGTTGATAGATATTTGACGAATTTAAAAATCGATCGTCCCTCTTTCCTTTTATGTGATCCTTCAGACTCGAATGGCTTTCAAAAATACTCCCATTTGTCGACCGCACTCCAAAATCTCTTGGAGAAATGACTTTCATTCGTTTTTAATAAAAACGAATTTTCAATCGTTTATCCCCACTGACGATGCTTTCCCGCTCAATTTTACCGACTGCAAAATGGTGGCTCAAATTTGCACCGATTCCTTTGTCCACAAAAACACATGCGCATGCGTCTACGTGTGCAGTGAAGTGTTCATTGTTCGCCAGCTGCACTACATCAATTCTCCTCGTGCGAGATGCCAAGAGCTCGAGGGATGCTGCCCACGCGGTTACTTTCTCTCTCTTTTTCTGACTCTGCTTTTCTGGACATTAATATATGTATACGTATATATTTCCAATGGTGTATCTCCTCATATAGATATACGATAAATGAACGAAGACTCCGAATGTTTCTCATGCCTGTTATAGATATTCCGCGTGTAAGTGGACTGAAGGGCACGGGGGTTTATGATGTATGCACGTCGATGGGTAATATAATGTCGGCGGCTAACGAGAAAGAGAGATTTCTCGCATTGAGAAGAATTCCGCGACGAGCAAAGGCTGCGCCAGTAGATTTCAGAGCGTCTCATTTCAGGGGATCTGAAACGACGGATTTTTGTCTCCTTTCAGGCAAAAGATCTTGACGCGAAGATTTGATGAATGGAATGTGAAGATAATTTTGATATTTGTCTTGAATAAATGTGCTGACAAGAGCGCGATATGATCGAGAAATTGCGGACTAACGAGGCGCTTTTTTGGACAACAAAAAACCGTTTTCATCAAGTTTCCAATGGGGCTTGACTCAGGAGAAAACAGAAATGAATTAATCATCCAGAAAGTATTGTTCGAAATCCAGTGAAATTAACCGATCGTTTTTCGGCTCGAAAACCAAGGCTGAATCTACAGCCGCGTGATTATCGCAGTGTCTGTTGGAGACCGGTTTTCAATTCTACCTGGGGAGCCGATTAATCGATTCTCGACGATATTTTCTTTCTTTTGCATTTTTTTCACATTACCAATTTTTTCTTGCAAACGGAATTACCCATTCACCCTCGACTTGGCTATTTATGCGTTACGCGGAGCCTGCGCTCCATGGGGATTCAACTTCATTGGGGACTAATTCAACCGTATGTTAAACATTGTATGGAAAGTTGAATTCGTTTTTTTTTCACAAACGAATATGAGCACCGCGTCGAAATAAACATGGATTTTGCATCCGCAATTATGATTCGTAAATTTTGTTAATCCGCTTGCAAGTCCACCGACGAAACTCCTGATTGGTACCTCAAAGCCCAGATCTTAATTAAATATTTTTGACTAAAAAGTGAAATGCTGATTTGTCAGGCTTCACACCCATATTCAAGATGATGGAAATTTTGTTTTTTTTTTCTTATTTGATTCCACGCGATATTTGTCTGCCATCTTTTACAAAGTAAATTCCAAACGAAATTTGGACTCTTTCGCGTAAACAAGTTTCTGTTCCCTCACTGCAATTGATAATTTCGTAAACAAATTGGCCGAGTATCCTCTGTCTTAATTCGAATTTGATCGGCTGATTTCACTGTCAAGAGTACTTTTTGTCGTCGATACGAAGAAAATTAATTGTACCCGTATGTCCGAGTTAATTTTTATTTCTCAAGTTGAATGCTTGAAAGATCATGAGAGAAGACAAAGAGTGAGGAGCCAAGGCTACGTCTTCATATATTTTACGCGTAGCAAATCTATGCATGCATAACGAAGTTGGAGCGTCATAACTTTCGCAAGTGCGTGCTCGCGGGACAGCCATTTACGTTCATAACGAGAGGGAGGCGTGTCCCTTCGATGAGTGAAGAAGCTTCTTTCTTCATTGGCAATGGTGAAACTCTTGCTAACAC